>NW_026087742.1:78056600-80597700 GCF_022539395.1 Myiozetetes cayanensis
ATGTAACTTCGTGTTACTTTTCATGTTTGAAATGAGCTTCAGAAAGCTTCAGTAAGATTTGGCCAGTGGCTGGTTTCATATTCTGAAGGTTTTCATGGCAGGGTTATTTGAACTACATCACAGCAAGGACTGCAGCCTTGGAGCAGGTTAGTAGTTTGATGTGTGAAACGTGTATGTGCATGGTAAGCAACCTGCTGGGATTTATTCCCCTACGTAATTTTCAGCTAAGGCAAAATCAAGCCTGGGGCTCCACTCCATAAACTGTGTTGGAACATTTCTCTCATTCGTACAGTGCCTCTGTTATTTATACGTTTCCCTAATACAGTGCAGGCTTAGCTCTGTGCAATCCCATCTAAACTTATTTCAGCTGTTCTAGGCCCACATCACAACGTAATACTTACCAACAGTACCTCCACACCTCACAACCAACACAGAACAAAGCAATACCTGGTGCTGTGCAACTGATGTACTTTTGAACCACTGCTTCAAAGCTCATGTTGCCACACTCCATACATGTGCTGTACTCTGTCTCCTTTCAGTGAAAACGTGATACAACACTGAGCTCAGATCCTTAATTAATTATTGTACCAAAAAAAATCTTATTTTTGATGGCTTCACTAAAAAACAGCCTCAAAGAAGATCAATAGCAATTGATATACATTCAAACATATCTAAAAGATGACATTAAATCCAAGTTTGCATTTTCCACCCAGTAATCTCTAGTAATCATTTCCCCTCACTTTCCTAGCCTCTGTAGGCTTGTCTCATCGTCTTCAGAGTTCTTCCTTTGTCAAAATTAAATTTGGGCCTAAGTTGTTCTTCAAATCACAATCTCCCTTGAGTACCTGGGAGCAGGCATGTAGTCATGGGAATAAGAAATCCTAAGGCCTATCACACTCCTTCTATTCCTATCTATAAATCTAAGACCATCACATCTCGCTCAGCTGACATTCATGACAGTAATTTTTTTTTCATCTTTCATCTCATCATCTGCACCCAACTGCTATTGCTTAAAACTCTTTTCTTCAATTGCCTTCAACCCACATATTCTGGTAACAGTTTATGTCTGAACAAGTCCTGATGTGAGCTTAAATCGGACCTCAATGATAAAAAATCTGAATCCAGTAATTTTCTCTGAAATTTGTTACTATGGATGCTTATGTTATTAAGCCCCTTCTCCAGCCTCCTAACATTTCTTTTCTTTTTCCATGAGCTTTTAACAAAACCCATGAACTATTCCCATTTTTCCCCGAACTGAAACACTAACAAAAACCTGCTGCCTCACTGTAGAACATCTTCTCAGTCCAGTTGAGCTGTGTTGGATAAATCCCTACAAAGAGTGTACATTCCAGCACTCATTTCACATCCTGACAGCATACAGTCTCCTAACCCCATGAGCACAGGAAAATACATAAAAAAGAGAAGCCAGAAGAACACCATAACAAAAGGGAGGCAGGAGTTATGCAGGAGGACAAACAGAAGGCTTATGCATAGCAGCATAGAGATGGACTGCATGGGCAAAAGCAATTCCATGGTGTTTTGCAAGCTAAAATTAGGGAGAGCCCTAAGGACAGGTCAATATCCCTTCTCTGGACACCTGTGAAGATGCTGACACAGAATCAGTTACATTTACTGGGCAACATCTTCCCCTCACACTTCTGGACTTGCAAACTACTCGAGTCTGCAAGTTTGCTTTCTTGTGAAACCAATTATTTCCTAGCTTCTAGTTTAGGAATTGCAACTATAGATGCAAAATCAATGATTAAACAGCCTTAAGCCTTGTTCTTTGATCACACTATATGTTACCAGAATCAGAAATGTTTTATTCCAGCACTCCCAGTGAATGATAGGTCATGCAAATAGTTAAATTAGCTTCAATAAGGTAAAGCTAACAAAAGCATTTAAAGGAAAATAAATTAGTTAAAGACAAGAGTATTAAAACTTCAAGTAGGGCCCTCTATGCACTTTGGCCTACCTACCTACCATTTCCTTCCACTTTAAAACAACTCATAGCTTCTTCTAATTAAACTATTATATAATGAATTCCTGTTCTGGCCTTACTCTCATCTCACAACTAACATGAATTCCCTGTTCCTCACTAGGTCTACCTGTCATTCAAAACAACTGCAAACACCATTCTTGCAACACAAAACCAGAACAAGATCCTTATTTCTCACTCACTACTTACAGTCTCACTTCCAAAATCATTTTTCTCTGCAATGTTTCAAAGAAAATTGGTTTATTTCTATTTTCCTTCAAGCTTTCAGTATTACTGTACATGTGGACTGTGCTCCTCCTGATGGGAAGTGATCTAACCTGTTACCTTAGATGTCGAGAGAAATTCACACATTCTGAGATCCAAGCAAGAACAAAACTGTTCTTTACAGAAATTGCATAGAATCTATAGACATAGTTGAAACTACATACTGATTTTAGTTGTAAAATTCAGTGTCCATACCCCTGCCTGTTCACTATTCAATTAAACAACAATCACTTGGGTTCAATGTAAAAGAATTAATAAAAAATGCTATTAATAACTTTTTATGAGCCAGAGGTAGCATTCACCTCACTTTAATTTCCTAAAGTTCAGAATCTAGGCTGGTGATTCAGGCTTCACCAGCTGGTGTAAAGAGATGTGAGCTGAATCTCTTGCCAGGAACTACAAATGAAACTCACATTTCAAATGCAAGTTTGTCATCTGCAGAAGGAGACTAAAGAGGGCAGTGGTGAGGTACAAACTCACAATTCTTATCAGTACTGTGTGTCAGTAGAAACAATAAACCCATAGTTATATGAAGTCCTGTACATAAACTGGTCTGCCTACCAGAAGGCAAAATGTATTAATTGATATATTTCATTAGATGTGTAGACAACTTTAAGTCCCTGAGATGCAGAAGGCAGCAGCAGAGGTGCAGGTTGATATCCAGCATTATCACAAAATCACAGAATGGGTCAGATTGGAAGGGAACCACAGTGGGTCACCTGGTCCAACCTCCCTGCTCAAGCAGGGTTATCCTAGAGCACATTTTGCAGGATTGCATCCAGAGATGGTTCTCGAGTATTTCCAGTGAGGGAGACTCTACAACCTCCCTGGGCAATCTGTTGCAGTGCACAGTCACCCACACAGTAACAAAGTTCTTCCTTATATTCAGGTGGAGCTTCCTGTGCATCAGTTTCTGCCTGTTGCCTCTTGTCCTATTGTTTGGCACTGAGAAGAGCCTGGATCCATCCTCTTCACCCCCTCCCTTCGGATACTTATATACATTGATGAGGTCCCCTCTCAGACATCTCTTCTCCAGGTTAAACAGGACCAGATATGGAGAGATAAAAGAGAGAAATTATAGAAGACTGAGTCCAGATCAGCAGCAAAAAAAGAAGTATTTTAGAGAAAAGTCTTTTATACTATCATTCTAAAATATTATTTAAATTGTGCATGGTACTTTTACCAGAAAGTAACATAATACTAACAAGTGTTCCTGAGACTTGTGGAATATATAAGTAAACAGCAAGACATCTAGACGTGTGATGAGAAATGAGCATCTGCATCTCCCTCCTCACTAACAGGAATGCTACAATCCTGACTGTTGTTGGAGCCAAGACTCAGCCAGAAGTGCAGTACAGTAGCCAAGATGATACTGGGACTCGTGATGTCTGGGATTCATGTTTCCTCTGACGTCCCAATGATGTACCTTACTCATCCTTACCTTAACTCATGAATACACCTTGCTGAGCAAAGAAAGTGGCCAAGGCAGCAAGCACCCTGCGCTGCATTAACAGGAACACGACCAGTAGATTAAGGAAAGTGAGGATCTCCCTTTACTTGACACTCACTAGACCACTCCTACAGTACTGTATGCAGTTTCAGGCCCAAAACAAGAGAAAATATGGACAAACTGGCTTGCATGCAGATGCTCATGGGGCAAGAGCACTTGCTCTGTGAAAAGCAGCTCAGGAAACAGCCTGTTCAACTTGACAAGAGATGGCTTTGAGGTGACCTAATAGCAGTCTTCTCATACCTGTGAAGTGGTTATCCAGGAAACACAGAAAGTCTCTTCACAGTGGTACATGTCAGAGTTCACCAGAATAAGAGAGGCCCCAATTTGGTTCAAGGAAAAGGGTTCTCATGATGCAGACAAAAACTGAAGTAAGCTGCCCAGAGAAGCTGTGTTGTCTCTATCCCTACAGGTTTTCAAGGCATGTTGGATAAAACACAACATGGTCTGCTCACACAGAGGACCCTGCTCTGAAAAAGGAGGTTGGACTAGTGACTCACAAGGTCCCTTCCAACCTGAATTTTACTGAAATAAAAGGTGTGGGGTTGTATTAGGCTAGACAAAATGAGGGGAGGAAAGAAGACAAACAGACTTGCAATTACTCTGGTATTACCTGATAGCACAAATATTTCAAATTGCAGCACTGTTCTTATACAGATACTCTCACACAGCTGAAGCCTGGCACGGGTGGGATGATCTCCCTCACAGTTCGTAACAACACACAGCATTGGAAAAAAGCAATTCTTCAGGGAAAGGATGAGAAAAAGCAATTCTGTGTGGCCAAGAACTTCTGTCAGAGTGTCAGCAATACGATGGTAACTCTGGCTGTTAGTAAAGGTCATGAGCAATTACAGTCAAAACACTGCAGAGAGAGGTGGTTATGCGGGTAATTCCAAAGGAAAAGAGGTGTCTTGTAAGACAGAGAAATCCAGAGAGAGAGAAAATAGCTGGCACACTTAAAGAAATCACAGTGGCCAAAAATCTTCATGTAAAGGCCATTCTTGAACAACACTATAACAGTAAATCAATAGGATGTGATATTACCCTGGTACAGTCTGTCCTTCTTTAGCATTAATTGGAAGTGGAGAAAAGAGAACTGTATCTGACATGGTCCATAAAATGTAACTAAATCTTTTAAACCCAGAAAGCTCTAGATAGCTACATGTTTTGGTTTAAGAACAGTGATTTACTACTGCTTGAACAGTTCTATTTTTGAAGGAAGAAGATATTAAACACTCTCTTTAGAGAAACAGAATGAAAAGGGTATTATGTTTGCTAACTCAGTGACATGACTGGGTCCATCCATTTCCCTTGTCTCTTATTGAATTATCTATGTAATACTTACCCTCTCTGTCAGAATGCTGAAAAAAATATTTTGAAAGATAAGAAGATGAAAGGTAGCAGCAATTCGTATAGAAAATACATCTTGTTATGACATGTGATCTCTGCTTCACTTGAAATGTCATGCAAGTTTCACATTCAATTCTACTTAAATCAAGAGAGTTATGAAAATTATTTGACCAGGTTCAAGTTCAAAGAATGTATACTTTTAAAGCCTGAGAAACATACAGGAAGACTTGAATAGGAAGGAATAGAAAAGTGCGTTGCTCCAAAAAAGAAATGACAAAAACTAGAGTGAAACATGTATTTTTCTTCTACCTACAGTAGCTATTGACAGAGTTCCGGATTACATAGAAAAATAATTTGGTTAATCCACCAGAGAACAAAAGCGTACCAGAGCTAGTAGCAGAAGAAAAATGCCACAACATGCCCCTGGAATTTATTAATCTTATTGCACTTCATGACACACCCACGACTACATCTTTGTGTCTCTAACTGCACTTGGAAATTCACAACATAGATCAGGCAGTCACGTAACCTCACTTTCCAGAACTTCCCCAAGAAGAACAAACACAACCATACGAACAAGAGGAGCAGAATAGGCAAAACCTGTGGTTTCATCAGCAGTCAGATACAAGTAATTTTCAAGAGGAAACTTCTTTTGAAATAGGCAGTTGGGTCACTATTGGGAGTTATGAGAATGTACAGACATACTTGGAGGAAGGTTGGTTGGAAGGGACCTTTGAAGGTCACCTAGCCCAGCCTCCCCCTCAGAGCAGGGCTAAAGCCAATGCCAGACCACACTTTTTCAAGGGAAGAGGCTGTGCTCAGCAGAACAGTGGGTGGCAGAGACAGCAGGATGTCTGGTTCAAACTAGGTCCAGTTTGTGCCCTCCACTCTCTGGAGGCACCTAGCATTCCACGTCAAAAATCAGCCAAGGAAAGCATGAACTGACATGGTGATCCTTTCTAAAGGATAAAAAGCAGACACTGCAGTAAATGAGCCATTAAAAGCAATACTTCTATCCTGAATATCAGAAAATAAGCAATGGAAACCCAATCACAAGTATAAAGTCACCAAAAGAAAAACTATAAGCAGCAGGTGACATGAAACTTATCAACAACATGACACACACTGTTCAGTCATCAAGCAAAGCTCTGTTCAGTATTCCAGCGGTCTCAAAACAAACTCATGAACAAGCTCAAAGAAACGTGCTTGCAAAGCTGATGCAGACCACCACAGCAATTTGGGAAGTGAGGAGCAAACATGCTGCAAAAACGCAAGGAAAATGGAGTGTGACGCACATCTCAAGAAGTTAATAGTTGTCAGTAGCAGGGTGCAGATTTAAAAATATTAGCAATGTATATTAAGGCCATTTTTTGTTTAACATGTAACACCCTTGACAATTCAGGTTTTGAGACAGGCAGTAACAGAGACATCTGTTCTTTTATTTACCCATGGCAGAAGAATGATGTACTACACTTTGATAATAAGACATGTTACTGTTATGACTTTGACAGCTATGATGGAGTGAGGGCAAGAGATAAGTGCTGGCAAAGGAAAAATGTATTTTTAAGACACAGTGTAGGTTTTTAAGGCTTTTCTTTGGGGGGGGGAGTTGTGAAGAACGATGGAAATATGCCCACTTTTTGTTCAGAGATGCAAAATTTAAAGCCTCTCTTAATGGTGTTTGTCAAACCATGAACAATTTTAATTGTCAATAAATTGCTTTTCCAGCTTGACTGCCTGCTTAAACTAGAGTGTATATAAAACAAGTCCACTCTTCATAGAGATCAACATCAAATAACTTGGTCATGGAAATATTTACAATTGTGCCTCTGTACGTTACCCTCTATATAATTCACTACCTTGGTATTTTCAAAGCAGGGCAAAAATTACAGAAGCAGCAAATTAAAAAATTCCTGAAGCAAAAAATTGGGAAGTTAATTGTCTGGAGTTAACGCAGATACAACTAAATGCATGTTAACTCAAAAGCAAAATGTTTACGTAACTCTATAATGGAAAAGGATACAGAAAAGGCAGGAGATGAAAACATAGCAAAATTAAATCCTTAATTAAAAAAAAAAAAAAAAAGGGTAACAGACTCCCAACATTCTGGTCCAAGCACTGAGGGCAAAAAGATAAATGCTATGAAGTCCGAAGTGTCATCTTGTAAGGATAGAGAAACACAGAATGGTTTGGGTTGGAAAGGACCTTAGAGATCACCTAGTGCCAACCCTCCTCCCGTGGGTAGGGACACCTTCCGCTTGACAGGCACAGACAGTTATCAATTGTCACCGCTTCTCTTCACGTGTGATACCTAAACTATTTCCTTTCTTCTTCCCCTTTAATGTAGATACTAGCTCTTCAAATACACGTCACTAACCCATTACCAAGTGTGTTACTAAAAAAACACGACTATCTGGATCATAATGAACGCTCTTGTTCGGAGGATGCGCCTGGCCACCAGGAGAACGCCAGAGCGTCAGGGACAGCTCTTCCTGGGCTCGGCCGTGCCACCAGCGGGCCAGCCCTGGCACCGAGGCCCTGCTGTGCCCTCGCACCACGGACAGCCGGGTCGCCGAGAGGGAGCCCCGAGGCCGGGGGCCAAGCCGTCCGCAGCTCCCGCCCGCCCGGCGGGGCCGAGCCGAGCCGAGCGGCGCCGCTGCCACACGTGGCTCTGCCGGGCCCGGCCCCGCAGCCCTGCGGCCGCAGGCGTGCTCCCCGGCCGTGCGGGGCAGCTGCCAGCGCCCTTCCGCGCCGGACCCGGGGGGCCCGCAGCCTGCGCCGAACGCGCCCGGAACCTGCCCCGCTCCCCGGCCCGGTGGGGCCGCGCATCACGTGGCGGGAAGGACGGACCGCCCTGCCCCGCCCCGCTCGGCCCGGCCCGGCCCCGCGGCGCTCGCCCGGGGCACTCACTCGCCAGCGCTGCTGCTGTGTCCGCGCCTCCGCTCCCGCCTGCGGCCGCCGCGCTCTGCCCGTCCCGGGGCGCCTCTCCGGGGAGTAGGCGGCGGGGCGGAGCGGGACGTGGGGCGGTGCCTGCCCGCGCTCCCTCCCCCGCGGCCGGGGCAGCGCCGGGTGCCCCGGGGCCGGGGTCGTTCTCCCGGGCCGGCGCGGCTGCCAGAGGACGGAGCGTGCTTGGCGGGGAGGCGGGCGGGCGGCCAGGGCGGGCGGCCAGACCCGGAGCCGGGAGAGCGGGGCAGCCCGCGCCGGCTGCCAAAGCAGGAGCAGCGCCCGGCGCGCCTGGGGAGAGACGCTCCCAAAACCCGGTGCTGGGGCCTCGCCTTCTGGGGGCCGTAACAAACGTGCGTCAAGCAATGCAACCACAGGTAGTCAGGCTGGCTCCTGGGGAGCTTTAAAAACCGCCTTATTATTTTAGAGACGTTGTTGACTACTCAAGAAGAAAGGGTTTTGGCTGCAGACAGGGATTGGTCTCGAGCCTGCTGAATTAGGAGTTTTAAACTTGGAGGGTGCCAAGCGCCTTTGCTGGCTGCTTCCAGGTCCCAGCAGAGGACTCCCTCAAGCTGGCTCTGTAGAGATTGGTCTTCTCTTCAGCAAAGCATGTGAAGGCTCCACACAGTAAAATCACTGTAAGAAAATGAATGCACTGGTAGGAGGAATAAAGAGTGAGATATCCCTACGCACTGACACAACGATTCAGTACTTGTTCACCAGCTGCCTTGCAGAAAGGGACCTGGGGGTCCTGGTCGATGGCAAGTTGAATATGAATCAGCAGTGCCCTGGCAGCCAGGAGGGCCAACTGTGTCCTGGGGGGCATCAGGCAAAGCATCACCAGCCAGTCGAGGGAGGTCATTGTCCTGCTCTGCTCTGCTCTGCACTGGTGTGACCTCACCTTGAGTCCTGGGTTCAGTTTTTGTCACCACAATATAAGAAAGATATAAAGCTATTAGCATCCAAAGGGTGGCTACGAAGATGGTGAAGGATCTACAGGGGAAGCCATACCAGGAGCAGCTTAAGTCACTTGGTTTGTTCAGCCTGGAGGAGACAGGGGAGACCTCAAAGTAGGCTATGGCTATTAGAAAAACGAATTATTTGTTGGTAGAATTGCCTTGTTAAAAGTTTAGGGCTTGATATGCTTCAATGATCTCAGACCTAGGAGGTTAACAAAGCTTGGGAAGAAGGATGTACCACTGATACTGGACACTAAGAATGCAGAATTTATGGGCCACAAATACATCTGGCAGAACTCCCAAGATAAGGAAGAAACTGGTAAACCCAACTCAGCAACTGTGCTGAAATCAGCTCCAGCTGGGTAAAGGCAATTCCAGCAGCTGGGTTTTTGTGACCACCGACCCAAAAGGAAAAGACTCAGTGTGTGGACTAATTAGAATAAGAAGCAAGAGAATCATTAACCAATAGAAGGTAAAATACTAATTAGTAAGAGAACTGTGTAACTTGTAGCCAATGAGCACTAATTTCTTTGTTTGCTAAAATGTATAAATAGTAAGAGGTTTTGATAGATGGTGTGCTTGATTTGTGGAATACCACAGAGCACCCAGGCTTGTGCAACTCTGAAATAAATAACTGATGTCTCTCTTGATTATGCAGTCACTGGCTTGCTGCACACCAGGAAAAGAATCTGATTTTGGCAGTCAACAAGATTGCTCAGCATTTGAGGAAGTAGCTCTTGCTTTTTTCCCTATATTTTATTGTTTTAGAGCTTGAATTAGTTATGTATTATATCACTTTCTTCAAGTGCTTCTTTTTTGTTTAGGCACACACATTCAACATCAATACAATCATGCTGAATCAAGATTTTGAACTGTTACTCCAAGTGAATGTCTTCCTATGTATGTCTCAGTGCCAGTCTACCAGCCCATTAGATTTTCTTCCTAGCTTTTAGCAGAACCCTGAATCAAAAACTTACTACAAAAACAAAAGCCATTGTCACAATTAAAAGCTATGCAAAAAAAGATAGCAAAATGCAGATTTATTTCATGGCTTAATTACAAATGTATTTACTTCTTGCTCAGCTGAAAATAAATTCTAACATACCACTGGCAATCTAAACAATTAACGCTACATAAAAAAATTTCATCTCAGAAATCACAAGCTACACAGTACCTGTAGAGACTTTTTCCTAACAAAAAAATTTGTTTTAAAAAAACCCTGAACCACTTGATATGTATCATTACTGACACGCACTGAACACCCATGCCACAACACTGCAGTGCAGCATTCTAATACAAAGGTCATCTGTCCTCCAGTGCTTGATAGCCCATGCAGCTGTGCACATCCTCTTCCTTGGAGCAGCTGTATGGTCCTTTTTCCTTAAAGCACAGAGTCCAAGTTGCTGTGTTTATAACATTACACCTATGTACAACCACTTCACGTTATCGTGCAGTCCAGCACAGAGTCTGAAGTGCCCCTTACTAGTGGCACCTGCTCCTTATGGTGGTACATGACAGAGGTTTGGCTCCCTTGGTGTTTACATTGCAGAAATCCAGCCATTGGATCCAGCCAAAGTGATCTCACTTTTGTTTCTAATAAATTTTAGTCTTTTTGAGTTAAACATGCCCTCATAAACGCATATTTGGTAGAGACACACCAAGAGATGCGGAAGTGCTATTCAGTGAAAGGGCCAAGCCAAGAAACACTTGGGTATCTACATGTAATGACAGGTATGTAAATGTACCAATGCTTACATGAAATAGGGAACACAGGCAGGAACTAGCAAATAAATATCAAGATATTGAAACTAAAAAAACCTCACCATACTGAAATGGGCTGTGCTATCGCATTTAACATTGTAACAGCCACAGCTTGAAATGGCAACTTCAATTTAAGAAAAAAAAACACCTCACCTTCGCAAATTTACAGTTGCTTTAGATTGCTTTTTAAAGTAAGAGTGAAGGATGCCAAAAGTCAATTCAGTAAGTTGTTACCATTTATTACAGAAACATAGACAAGATAGAAAATAATCAAACTGGACCTGAATGTTCTGTTTTCATACACAGAGTTTCATTGCTTTATCAGTCATGTAAATTTACCTAACTTGTTTTATCCCATTCCCTCATCCAGCTAGTATAACTCTCCAACTCTCAAGGCAAGTACCTGCCAGTTTGCTTCAATGCCAGTCTTTTAACATTCTTGGGGCTACTAATGTATGAGAATGCTAGAGGTGTATGGGACCAGATTACTTCAGCTGAAAGCATCAAGGGATATTTTCTTCATGTATATGAGCTGATCACCTTAGTTATCCTTTAAAGTTAGTGGAGATGAGTACCTGGTTCAAGTACATGACTCCTCACATCCTAAAGATGCTTCCTTTAGGAGATGAATCATAGTTCACATTACCTCTTCCCCCCTCCGGTGACTATACAGAGAAACTAGGATAAATAGCTTAGATGCAGGTATCTCAAATATGAAGGAAACAAGTTCCCAGTGAACAGGTCCAGTATTTTTAGGAAACCATTCAAAAGTATTGAAGATTTTTATTTCTCAGTGCCCATAAACACACACACACTCCACATCTCCAAAGTTTAAATACTAAGTATGAAATTAAATAACAGGAAACTTAACATACATGGCATTGGTCTAGACATGAGAGAAACATACAATTAGGGAACTCAGCTGGAAGGTTTTGGTGAAAAGAGACTGCCATCCATAGCAGTCATTGTGATTATTTTTCAGACTCCATTCTGTGCATCATTCTGTATTTCTCTCCTCAGAACCGTATTTGAACAAGCAATCTTTCAAAACAAACAAGAAGAAAAAAGTAACCAGGCTTCTTAATTTCCCTAGGGAATCAAGCAGGCCAGCTGATAAAGAAACTTTAATCTTCTGTAATTAGCAGTAGGAAAAAAATCCAGCTGGAAAGACAGACAGTGTTTGTAACAACAGTTATGTACACACCCAGTTTTTCTTCACCTTTCTCTCTTCGGGGTTGGGTGTTCTGCACTGTTCCAGGAGTCAGTTATGAGGTATGAAAAACCAAGCAAAAGGTTAGCATTATAACCATTTTAATAAAATCCACTGTATTATTTGCACTTTCAAAATGTTTCTGAAAATAAAGTAAAAAAAATATTTAATATTCTTGAAAGTCTTAAGGAAATTTTAATTAGAAAAGCAGTCATCTTTGTGGCTTCTTCTGAACACAATTCTGCCTCAACAGTACACTCAGATGTAAGGGTATCCCTCTTATTACCATCATACAAGTAATCAATTGAATTTCTATAGCACTGAAAATTATATAAAACAAATAAACCCTCACAAAAATATATACAGGTAGCCAGAAAGCTAATCAAGAAATCATGTTGTCCATACTGAAAAGTAAAAACCATTTTCAAATACTAACAAAACATCCGATTTGTTTGTCTGTCTCTTCCACCTAAGACTCTTGAGTAGAAGGACAAACTGACTTCCACAGAGGAATTTCTATGACAGCTTTGGTTTATAATGACCTAGAAAGAATTCATACCCCATACATAATATTGTTCGACTGGATTTTTGTAAAGCTAATATGGAAAGCAACTGGGAAAATTACGCATGTGGATTTTATGATGAGAATAATTTAAACTTGGGATGTATTATTCCAAATATACAGAAAAGACCTGACTATATTAAACACATTTATCTTCTGCTATAAATTAACTCATCCAGCCAGACCCCAACTCTTGAATTCTTCATGATCAAAGAAGCTACATGTTCTCTATATTGATGAAAAGTGGGCTATGTGTGGAAAGCCTTAAAAGCCTGCCGTTTCTAATGAAGAATGTGTCTATTTCAGCACCTTTCAGATACAAAAGTTGGCACTGGCTAACTATGGTGGTCCTCAGAAGATGACTAGCCATACTGGTGCAGTGTTCTGCTTACCAGATGCTTACCAAAGAGCATGTTTACATCCTGCAAATATATTCAGAAACTAGTTTCTCAAAATTCTGTCCAGAAACCAGAAGAAATGGAAACAATTGCATCAACTTAGTACTCTATATGAACTAATTAGTCCTGCTGAGAAACAGGCTGTATTTGCAGGAGAGGAGCACACATACACGCCTCTGGTACCTCAACCCAAACCAGTACAGCAGCATACTATATAATGTAGCCAGATTAGTTCATTCAAAGCCAAATTTGTGGACAGCACCCCACTGCAACAGCCTTGCTGGCTAGATTTACAGCTAATCTGGCAAAAATATTATGTAAAAGTAGCTGCACAGCTTGTAGTACCTGAACTAGCTTTGCCAGAGGATGCTTTGGTAGCTCTGCAGTATTGCAGTGTGCTCAGTAGACACAGTTATTGAAACAACTGCCATTTCCAAGCAAATTTATAATATAAAAGCAGCCTATTGTAGGTTCAAATCATATTATAGATGTAGAATGGCTGTATGGTTGGTGGTCAGATGAGAAGGTCACACAACATCTTGCCCTGTGGCAGGAACTTACTGGAGACTTGAAATGGTTCCACACATAGATGAGTTGTGTATGGAGAACATTACACAATCACCTATACAATAATCCCTGGACAAATTAGGAAAGCTGCAAATACTGCACTGATCAATTTCTTCAAGGGGACATGGCTGGAAAGAATAAAGGAATATTAAAAGAGAGGTAAAGCTCCTCAGTTTTCAAAAGTAATAGCAAACTTTCAATCTTAAACAAAGAAACCAACCCATCTCAACACAACCTCCCCAAAACAAACAAATAAAAACAAAAAAACAACCACCACAAATACACAGACATGTGACTACTTCCTGAAGCAGGAATGTAAATATTAGCACACGACAAACAACTCTGGACAGCCAGAGTTCAAACATGTATTAAAGCATGGCCCCTTTTGAGAGGTATCAGGGTATCAATATATACCATCTCTGAATCATCCCACATCAATGTGCTCAGTTTATGCATTAACAGCTATGCTTATTTATCTGTCCCTTCAGTAAACACACAAGCCGTGGGAGACAAAGGTGAAGCCAAGTTCCTTCCAGGTAATAGATCAACAGCCAAGGTCAGATCTTCTGCACAGTTGTTTTGTCACAGAAATTACCTCTTTATTCGCCAGCAGTACAGGAGCTGAAAGGTGTAATGTCCTTAATGAGAAAGCACTGAAATGCCTAAGAACACAGCAATTAGCTCCTGCAGACACTATACTGTATTTAGACCACGGACTTGCCACAGGAGCTAAAGCAATTCTGACCCGTTGCCATGTTGTCTGTACTAGATGAGGCTACCTGCAAGAACAGAAACTCTAGCTGATTCCTCTGTTGCCTCACACTTCATTTCCCTTTGCTGCTTGCTAAAATCTCCATTTCAATCTAAGAATATTTTCTACACTCAAGCATACCTCAGCAGTACACTGGCTGACAGACATTTATGGTCAAATCCTTGCCCTTATTTACTTCTGTACAAATCCAACACTTCACAGTCTTGAGACAGAAACAAGTATAAGGGTGTGTAACCAAAATTACATGAGTAGACTGATGTGCTGGAGAGAATCCATTCTTTCACTGGCTCTGCAGGACTGGCAGTAGAAGGCAGTAATAAAACTAAAGTGAACAGATATTCTTTATACTTGAAAAGATCAGGATTTAAACAGGAAATTGCACTTTTAAGTATCCCTTTCAGAAATAAAACCACCTTCTGCTATTCATCCTTCTACTAAAATGTCACATGAAGATATCAAATGACAAGTGTAAGCTGTGAAATTCCATCTGCATTGCTTTCATATACATATAAAAATGTTCTAATGGACTTGAAAAGCAGTTCAAGAGTAAAAATAAAATGACCCCTTAAGCTGAAATGCTAGGATCTGTAGGAGGGCAAAACGGGACATTCAAGTGTGTGGTGCTGGTGGTTGTTATCATTTTTGAGAAATAATGACTGAATCCTGTACATGGTCAAAAGTAGCCATGTAGCATTAGTTGTAAACAGCATGCACGGACACCCTGGAAAGGAACATCAGGCACCGCCTTTCTTTTGCAACTGCTCCAGTTTTCTTCTTAAGAGGTTGTAGTTTTCCTTGGTTCCAGGTGCCATAGGATCAAGCTTCAGAGAGACTTCATAGTGCTTCTTTGCTAAGTCAAGGTTTCCCCAACGATGATAAAGCACGGCTGGAACATCAATGGGGAATTTCATTAGCAATATTGTTGAATAATGTGCAATCTTGCCAATCACTTGGAAAACACCATTGAAGTACTTGTTTGCAGTTAAGGGTCTGTCAGTGGCTGGTGGCACAGTAGCTGCTTGTTCTGTTGCCAAATGCAGGAGCAAAGCCTGGGAGCAGAACTGGCATGGGAACGATGAAGGAATGAATTACAATGCAGCCATAAATGGCAGCTCTTATCTGGTGAGCTCATTGCGGGTTACAAGCATAGCATAAATGAACCAATTTGCAGATACTGAAGTGCAGCTACCTCTGGGCTGAACTGTGCAGCCCTCTTGATCTGTCATATCATGTGACAGCTTTTCTGGTTTAGTGCCCTGTTCTTCTGGCTGGCAGTTCTTCCAAAAGGTAAAATAGAAATCTGCCCAGCAGGAAGAAGGCTCGAAAGATTGCTTTTTCTTTTTAAACACAATGAATATGAAGCAAATAAACAATACAGTTGATAAGAGTTAGAAAGGCTCTTACCCAAATTACCGTGATAACTGGCAGCATTTGGATTGGCTTTAATTGCCTTGAGGAACAAAGCTTCAGATTCCTGAATAATTTAAAATAACAGTCAACAGGACAGTCTACTCTCATCATATATAAAATAACACCAAATTGTTATATAAATATATATAACAATATATAACAATATATATATAACAATATATATAACATATATATATTTATATATATAACACAATATATATAACATATATATTTATATATATAAATATATATAAATATATATAACAATATATATAAATATAAAATAACACCGATTGTAATAAAAAACCCTCCAAAACTATGTCATATAGACACGATACCATCATATAAAGCCTTCATGATCCTGTAGCTCAGGTGGCTACAGCCTCCTGAAAACAGTAATAATGCTACAGATTAGTGCCATGCTTTCATAGCCTGCTATTATTTTAGTGCAAAACTATCAGGCACTAGCAAAGTTTGCAAAACTGTTTACTTAAATTCTTTTTTTTATAGTTACAATACTCCCTCAGCAAGTATTCAGAAAACAATTTACTGCTAAACTAATTCTCTGATTAAAACAATTTTATTTTTCCAAACTAGCTGCTAATATAGATAGCTTTTTCCCAGAGCATATTTCCTGCAAAGGTTTAAAAAGTTACACTCCCTCAATCCAAATTGAGCATATTTACTCACTTACATGCAAGTTTAGATATTTGAGCAAATTTTACAAAGATTTTTATGCTGTGCTGAGCTCTAGGGAAAGTTGTTCATTCAGTTTCAATGCAAATGACCTGAAGATAAAATTACCTCAATGCCATAGGCTTCTCTCTGAATGCACATACTTGTTTGTCTGAGGTATGTGAGAACAATAACCTGCAGAAAAATCCTTTCCTTTGTGCTAAGCTTTTACTACTTAAAATAACACAAGCTCTACTGAAAAAGAAAACCTGTCAGCTAGATTTTTGGTTCCACCATCTTCTCATGTGAAGCATGAAATAAGTCTCTATAGTTCCCCTTCAGGGAAAAAGATATTTCTGATGTCCAGGTTGAGTCACTCAACTCCAAGTGACTTAAGAGCTTTCCCATATGTCCAAATTCAAACCCAAAAAACATGGTCCTTTCAAAGCATTGCTGAGCACAGCTGAGCTGTCCCTCTCAAGCCAAGAGAGACTCATGCAGAAGGTGCCTTCATTTTCTCATGTCAAGGAAATTACAAACCACAAGGTTCTCAGAGATAGTCCAGTGAAGGGCTACAAAGATGATTAAGGGACTAGAGCATCTCTCTTATGAGGAAAGGCTGAGAGAGCTTGGCCTGTTCAGTCTGAAAAGAGATGACTGAGAGGGAACCTCATCAATGCTTATAAGTATCTGAAGGGAGAGTGCCAAGAGGACGGAACCAGGCTCTTCCCAGCAGTGCCAAGCAATAGGACAAGAGGCAACAGGCAGAAACTGATGCACAGCAAGTTCCACCTGAATGTGAAGAACTTCCTTCCGTGAGGATGACTGAGCACTGGAATAGGATGCCAGACAGGCTGTGGAGTCTTCTTCCCTGGAGATATTCAACACCTGCCTGGATGCAATCCTGTGCAACCTGCTCCAGGTTAATCTGCTCTAGCAGGGGGCTTGGATGAGATGATCTCCAGAGGTCTCTTCCAAACCAACCATTCTGTGATTGATTCTGTTTCAGGAGAATGAATACTTAGATAGGAGTTAAAAAGGGAACTATATGTCTGGAAATTTATAGGGTATAAGATTCCATAGTGCCAGTTTTAGCATTGTTTTCCTATGGCATAAGCAATTGCTCCAGCATTGTCATACCCAGATAGTTCCTGGTATGCACTATCCATGACCAGGCAACATCTCCAAGAATTGAGACTCCACAACTTCCCTGGGTAACCTGTGCCTGTGTTTGGTCACAGTAAAAAAAGCACTTCCTGATGTTCAGAGGGAACATACTTTGTTTTGTTGGGCCCATTGCTTTTTGTCCTGTCACAGAGCACCACTGAAGAGAGCCTGGCTCCATCTACTTTTGTCCACCCTTCAGGTATGTGCATTGAGATCCTCCTCTTGAGGCTTCTCTTCTCCAGGCTCAACCGTCCCCCATAGAAAAGATGCTCCAGCCTCTTCATCATGTTTGTGGCCCTTTGCAGAACTCTCTGGGAACTGGAGACAGGACTTCAGGTGTAACCTCAGCAGTGGAGAGGAAGGATCACCTCCTTCGACCTGTTGGCAAAAGGCAGCACTCCTAAGACAGCCCAGGATATCATTAGCCTTCTCTGCCCCAAAGACACATTGCTGGCTCATGTTCAAACCGGTGTCCACCAGGACCCTCAGATGCTTTCCTGCCAAATCAGCCACTCCTCCCAGTTTGGTGTCATCAGCAAAGGTGGTGATGGTGCCCTCTGCCCCATCATCCCAGTCGTTAATGAAGATGTTGAATGAGATTGGACTGCTGAAATATTGTGAAGTTCAACAAGAGTAAATGCAAAGTCCCACATCTGGGATGGAATAATCCCATGCAAAAGTACAGCCTGAGAAACAACTGTCTAGGGAAAAGCTCTATAGAAATGGATCTGGTGGGCCTGGTGGACAGCAAAAAGAATAAAAGCCATCAGTGTACCCTCAAAAAATGACCAGTGACATCCTGGGCTGTATCAAATACAGCCAGCTGGTCCAGGGAAGTAATCCTTCTCTATTAGCACTTCCGAGACCACATCTGGAGTTGTGTTCAGGTTGGGGCTCTCCATTACAAGAAAGACACAGACATACTTTAGTGAGTCTGGAAGAGAGCCACCAAGATGGTCAGGGTCTGGAGCACAAGACATACACTGAACAGCTGAAAGAACTGAATCTCTTCAGCCTTCAGAAGAGAAGGTAAAGGGGAGCCCTCAGTGCTGCCTACAACTCCTTGATCAGGTAATACAGAGAAGATGAAAACAGACTCTTCTCACATGTCTGTGAGATGGGATGAAACACAATGGATGCAAGCTGGTATATAAGAAATTCCAATTAGATAAAAGGATAAAAATAGATAAAAGGATAAAAAAAATGTTGTGGTGGTTTTTTTTTTTACCATAAAGTTGGTTAAGCACTGAAAGATGCTGTCCAGAGAGATTCTACAATCTCCATCCAAAAAGATATTCAAGATTCAACTGGAACTGGCCCTGGTTTGGGTCAGGGGTTGGACTGGATGACCTCTAAATGTTATTTCCAGGCAAAGTTAACCCATGATTTCCATGTTTCTCAGTCACCTGAGAAACATACTGAGAGTCAAGAATTTGTCAATTTGTGCAAGATAACCTCCTCTTTTTGTACAACTGTCCAATCCTAAAAATCAACAGTGGATTGGCACCTGAAAAAATTAGGTAATCATAAGTCCCATGAAGTTATATTTTTTTCCCCCTGCAAATTTTAGTATTTTGGTCTAATAAGTAAATCTCTGGTTTTCTTCACTGGCCAAGTTAACAGCAATCAAAGTGAAAGATATACTGCCCAATTAATTCAGTCCTGTGCCTAAAGTAGCCACCTACACAAAAGAGAAGTACCTAATGTACAGACTCACATCCTTTCACTGCTGAAGCACAATGGGACAACATGTGCAATGCACTTCCAGAAAATTTAATGAAATAGATATTCAAGAGCTGGCTGCCATTACCATACATCTCCAACTACATGCTGAAAACATTTTTATCACCACTACTTTGCTCAGCAGTAGTAGAAGCATACTGGTTGATTAAAGGCTATTTAAGGTGCATCATATTCATATTACTGTAGATATATGGAGTAAATATACATTCAGTACATCAGTGATATTTCAAATTGCTGCATCTTGCCAAATCTTTAAGTGTTGCCAAGAAACTTTCAGGCTGCATATAGCAAAGGCCTGGGATAAGCACACTGTATTCCAACTGCCGCCAAGGCCACAAAATTGTAGTCTGGCTTTACTTCAAAATGCTGAATTGTTTCAATTTATTGCACTTTTTACAGAAAAGCATAGATACATACATAACAAAAATACAGCATACACATTTTCAAAGAACTAAAGATAGCTTGGTTCTTCATCCATTGAGATAAGAACAAGCGTTTAAAGGAGAACTCTAACTTGGTATAACAGATGTTAATTAAAAAACCCAAACAGAACCACAGAAACAGCTCATCCTTAATGTGCTTTTCTTTCTGAAACAATAAATCATTCATCAGTAGATACAAACAGAAATCAAAAAGGTTTGGGTTTTTGGTTGGTGACGTAGGAAAACTATCTTCTGCTGGAAATCAAAGTGCATTTGAACTGAAGAAGAATGTTGTGTGCTTATTGGAAGGAAATCTTTCACAACATAATAAAACCTTTTTGACGCAATGTCTTTTAAAATAAGAGATAACAAAAAAATTCTCAGAACAAATCTTCCTTTACTGCAACAGAGCCAATGTAACAACTTTTATACAGACGCATAACAAGTAACCTAATAAATGAAATGCCTGAGGTTATACAACACATCAGACACAGCAAGGCAGCACTCTGAAAATTACCTCTATCACCTTGACAGTCCACCCTCTCCTCCCCTCCAAGCCCATTCAATAAAAATCCTTGAAGAGCCATCCACTTCTCTGTTTTTACATGGTGAGGGGGTGGACAAGAAATCTGAATTTTCCATGCTTTTAATTGTCATTTAGCATTCTCCCTCTTAACTTCCCCCATATCTCCTCTTTCTAGGTGATGCAAAAGTACAGCTGCTGAGATCATAACCTTTGTGAGTGAGTCCACTTTCCAATTCCCTTAATTTGCTCTTCCTGTTTTAACACAAACCTACTACTCCATATTGAACTATTAAAACCCTCACTGGCTCCCTGCTTTCTTCCCTGGGCTCTGCTATTCCTTTTGCTTTATTCAGGATGCCAACTTGAAAGCTTCATTTTCCCCTACTATTATTTCTGCTTTGTCTCCAACACATCCTCCTGCAGCATAATGACCTTTCAGAGCTGGTAATCAAACCCACTGCCTCCTTTTTTATTTTTTAAATCCACTAAGACTTATCTCTCCTGCACCTGGAGAAGTTTTCTAGCTTGTTTTCAACTTCTCTTTCAACTTATTTCATAATAAATGCTCTTTATTCTGTCATGCTACATACTCTTCTTGATGAATGACCGTACAATCCTCTATTCTTTCACAGTCATGACTCACCAAAATAATCCTAGCAATTACCTCCTTCATAATCTCATCCCTTATATACTCTAGATGTTAATTTGTATCCTTCTGGAACTTTGCTAAATTAACCTAAAATATATTTTTATAACAGTCTCAGGTGGAGAGAGAAAAGGAATTGAGTGTACAGGAAAAAAACCCAGCCAGCCTAGAAAAATAGGGTGTTTAACAGCATCAGTAATGCAAATAAAAGTAATTGCTGGTTTGTCACAGGCCCTGGCTTCACCTGTGGACAGGTCAAGATTCCACAGCTGAACAATACTGTCGAAATTTAAGTGGCCACAGTAACTGGTGGAAAAAAATGTATCTATTTTGAGAATCATAGGATCGTTAAAGTTGGAAAAGACCTTTAAGATATCAGGTCCAACTGCCAACCCAGCACCACCATTAAACCACGTTCTTAAGTGC
The DNA here is from genome assembly GCF_022539395.1 of Myiozetetes cayanensis. Taxonomy (NCBI): domain Eukaryota; kingdom Metazoa; phylum Chordata; class Aves; order Passeriformes; family Tyrannidae; genus Myiozetetes; species Myiozetetes cayanensis. Next base: position 78,077,911 of record NW_026087742.1, read on the forward strand.
CATATCCACATGTTTTTTGAACACTTCCAGGGATGGTGACTCCACTACTTCCCTGGGCACTCTGTTCCAATATTTTACAACCCTTTTTGTGAAAAATTTTCCCAATATCTGACCTAAACTTCCCCTGGTGCACCTTGAGGCCATTTCCTCTTGCCCTGTTGAGTTTCACATCACAAAATCTTCTTACTTTGTATATTACTGAGGATGTTCCTTTAGTCCTGCTAGCATTAGCACTATCAAAAAGACATCAAATCCCCCAAAAGCCAAGGTTCAGCAAATGATGTTTTTCTGAGGAACACCAAAAATTTGATTATTAATTTGTCCCTATCACATACATAATATCATACACTGACTATGGAGTCAATTAAAACAACTAAATAATATTAACTGTGTATGATTTATTCTCTGTCAGCCCATACAATTCCTTTTGGAAAATAAATAATTTTTATCAGTTTCATTACATTTCCTACTTGCAAATATAAGTAGCTAATGCAGAGGTACTACTCACAGGTTGACCCACACCATCCAAGAGAATGTTCAATACATTGTTCAGTGTATGGACTTTCTCTCATAGTATTCTGGGATTACCCAGGTATCCCATCCTCAATTTGGGATTAACAGATCCCAAATTGTAACTCTATTTTAGATAGCGTCTGAGGCAAGGAGGCTAGAACTCATATGAGGTAATGGTACATTTTGCTTCCTTTACATACCAAAAGGACCAGGACTAGTCTATCCCATCTAATTTGAATTCCTGAAATAAGGCCTCTAATTCAAAGCAGGCTCTCTCCCTCGGCAGTGAAGCAACACAAGACCCTAACTGCCCTCTAGTGTGCTTAAGAGCCTATTTCCTCCACTGACCACTGACATAGTGTAGGGTAGCAACATTTGTAACCCAGGCATCTAAAATAAGGTGGGATAAAATTAGGCCAGAATCACACACCAGAAATGTGACAGAAATGGGCATTGAAACCTGGTTACTGAGGCAATAGCAATGGTCTCCTCAAACGGTTTCTAAAAAAAACTTAGGCGGAGTTTAAATAAGAAAAAACCTAACCAAGCCAACCCCAAACCCTCCAGTCAAAAAGCCCTAGTTACCTACCTTATATTTTTGTGATTTCCCCAGTACATTTGCCAATGAAAACATAAGGGAATGATCATTAGGTATTAATTCCAAAGCCTCTCTTCCAACTGCTTCTGCTTGAGCTAGATTGCCTGCGAGACCAGGCAGGGGTAAAAGAGAAGGCATGTTTTAACACAGCCTTATTAGTTGCTTTTCATGCTGAAGCACACATATTTTATAAAAAGCTGATTGCATGAGTTTTTAAAGAAAGCCAGGTATCACACACACACAAATGTAAAATTCCTCAGAATAAGTCAACAGAAAGTCTTCATTTTGTTTTCAACAGATAACACCTTCAGAAGAACAACAAAGCACAAAGATTAAAAAGTTCTGAAAATTGGTCTATAATACAAACATGCTTGCACAATGATGGTATTTCAAGTAAGGATCAGAAATGCAATTTATCTGCTGGATTTCAAGTGATGCTTTAAAACCACTGAGCCAGAAGGTATTCTTATATTATTAGAGAATGTCTGGGTAGCCAAAGAAGAGGTAGAGCTCCTTAAGATATATACAGATAAAGCTTTAAGTTTTGCTAGACACTGAATTATTCATTAAAACATTAGAATAGGCTTTTACCTGTGTTATCAAGCAATATTATCATATTGTTCCAAGCCAAACTATGCTCTGGTTTCAGGACAGTAGCATTCCTCCACGCATTCAATGCATCTATATGGCGATTCAAATCTGCATACTAAAATGAAAGAAAAACCCTGCAATTCTGCTATGATATGCTTTACTTTCCTATCATGCACTAAAAAAACTGAAGAGCTGTTAATGTCTCATTCCATTCTAGTAGGACTTGTTTTTATAGATAAAAATTGAAATGTAAAAAGAATACTATGGTAGTACAGAAGATAAGAATGACATATACTAATTTTCCTCTGATTTTCTCTGGGAACAAGGCTTGTCTTTAAATATCCATGTAACAATAGGACAGGGAGAAAAATCAGCATAAAATTTAGAAATCTACACAAGAGGATAAGTAAATATTTAATATAAATGTTTTCAAAAATCAGATTTGAATTTTTCAGCATAGTTCTACTACCAAATAATATACTATTGAGAGCAAAATAGTCTAATATTGGGAAATAGATTAAAAAAAAAATGGTGCCAAAATCCGCATTTTTGTTTACACCTCTTTATATGAAGAAGGAGGACTACCAAAGTCTGTATGGAAGGAAGTATATCAGGAAAGCAATAGGAAAAGCTACCAAAAGTATGAAATCATCCTGAAATACAATATAAGCAAACTGGAACAACAGCTTTTAACAGTACAGCAGAATTATATAAATATATATATATATACACACATGTATAGACATGGACAGATTCCAGTCATAGCTATCATTTATTCAAAAGCACTTACCAACCGCCCTAAATTGTAGTAACAATCTGGATATTTTTTCCTGTGTTTAATTGCTGTCCAGTAGCTTTGCTCTGCTTCTTCAAATCTTCTTAAACTGTTCTGTACTATTCCTAGATTCATCCATGCAGCAGCAAAATCAGGTCTGAGCAAATTGGGAAAACACACCAAGAGAGAGGACAATTAAGCATTTAAAGCACAAGATCCTATTGTATTATTTCGGCTCAGTTGGTGCAAAACACTGCTTAGCATTGTTCTAAACATACTGTATTTGTACAGCTAAGGACAGCAACTCCTCTGCTTCGTGGAGCTCATTTCTTTCTTTCAGAATATTTCCAAGGTTGTTCATGGCATGTACGTATTTCGGATTCAACCTAAAATTTAAAATTTAAGAGATGATTATTATGTATGGGACATGTATTAATATATGCAAATTGCTAGCTCTGCAATGCTGCAGAACATGAAAATGAATACCTAAGCGTTTTCTTCATGTTGAACATGAAAGCAATTTTAGGACAGATCATTAAAGCGGTAAAATTCATAATACCTTACAGCTTCTCTGTAGTATTTGATTGCAGCACTTTGATTTCCTTTGTCAGCCAGGTTTTTGCCGACATTGTAGTGCACCTGAAAACACAGATGGACGTTCTACCAGAAGCCATACAGTCAAAATATTTTGTGGAGCCAAATAGCTAAAAATTCCTTCTCCAAACAGAAACAGTCAGCACTTGTGTCATTCACTGCTGGCTTTTGGTGTAGGCTGATATTTAAGATTGGACAATGCATACAATGAAGACAGTATGACAAAATCTGAGGAATAAAGTAATAAATCAGCTTGCCTGTTACAGCCATTTAAGAAAGATTATTCACTTCCTGGTTTTAGAAATGAGGTCACCACACTTCCTACAAGATACTTTGTATGGAGACCTCCTGTTTTTAATTTCATTTATTTGTCAGGTAAGTAAGAGAAGGTCTGACTCAAATCAAATAGCAGAAGAAACAGAAATGTAAGTGTTGATTACACTCTGCTTTCATTGTAGCCTAAACTAGAAGAAACTCAACATACACAGAAAAACTAAGTTACATATTTCAAAAACAAACAAAAAATAAACAGACACAATTACTCTCTTAGGATAAAAATGTATTGAAGACCATTTCTGAAATTACGTGTACAGCAATATGTTGAAGCCCTTGCCTGTTAAAAGAATGAAGGATTGATCTAGAGCTTTCAGGCTACAAGGAAGAAGATACATCATCTGAACTTATGTCAAGGTCTAGATAGGAATAAAAGTATTTCAGGACAAATCTGAGAAGACATCTCAAATCCTACTTCAAGACAAATCTTCTTCATTACCTGGTCAATAAGTACTCAGAGTACTGATTCCTGAAAAGAGATTTCTCAGCAACTAGATCAGGACTCATTTAGGTTGATTACCTTACTATCTGAAACCAAACTGTATATACTTCATTTAAAACAAACACACATTTTAATTTCTTCCACATTTAAAAAATCTACTTTAAATCTCTTCAAATACACTATGCAGGAATAACTTCAGATTGAAGTCCAAAAAGACAGGTTTGTAATGCATTTAGATAATTCTAATTCACCTTCTACACTCAAAAAAAGGATTTTATCTGATGTGTCCATCAACTGAAAAATCCTAATTGCAGTTGGCACAGTATCTGGGACCTAGTGATCCAGCACATAGAATTATGTTTGAAACTAGGTGGTATGATATTTATTTTTGAATTTCATCTCTATATATGATTGTGACTCTACAGTAACATACCATCAACAAATAAAGTTAAGAACATTTTCCATGCTTTTTCAAATGGGCGAGAAAGTATTTTCACTGGTTTTATGGACAGCAAACATGCTATAAAGCTTACTAAGCATTCACAGAGGCAGCTCCTCACACTGTAGGATATAAAATAGCACACAAATTCAGCATCCCATAAAAGCAATTCTAGCACAGTTTCCCAGAAAAAAAAAAATCCTGGTACTCTCATTGTACATTCATAAAAATATGACAAGGCCCATGGCAAAGAAGCAATGGAACGGTACATTTATATCAAGATATAACCAAACATAAAGATCAGTTGACGGTGTCAAAAACCCAAAAAGATGGAATAGCATTTTCCCAGGGGTCATTAAAGTAAAATGAAGTACCCTGAAAGATGTTTCTTAGGACTGAATTCTCTTTGTATATCTCTTCCAGAAATTTTTCAGAACACTATAACATTCTTAGCAAACTGGATTGCTCTGATTATCTATGCTGAAGTTTACATATTCAAAACTTATCCAGATAAAAGACACGTTGTGGCAAAACAGAAGAAATAATTAAGGATTTCACTGAATAATGTATATTAGCCCATAAAGTACCTGGCTTTACACTTCAATATCAACAAACAAAATTACATTTAACTTGATTCGATTTATTTCTTTAAGAAGCTTTAGGAAAGTTAATTTTTTAAAAATATTTTGCAAAAGTCATAAGCATTACTGAAGAAAGAAATCTGACTGAAGACCAGAGACAGAGCAGATGAGAAAAAACTTGGTATACACCAACCCCTCACAGTCTTTCACATGTAAGCTGTCTTATGTTAGGAAACAGCTTTTCACTTTCTGATTCTATTTTTCTCTTTTTTTTTTTTTTTTTAAACACGTCATGTCTTAATACCCATTTTTATCTCAAAAGTAATAGCAGCAAGAATATTTTTCTCATGTAAAAATAATTGTGCAGTCTGCGGAAACGTGAGATATATCAATTTTCTCAAATCAAAGCATCAAATGAAATATTATGTGCACACGTATGTATGTGAACTGAACTAAAAAGACTACTAAAACTGATACCACAACTATTTAAATAAACTACTAGCATTTTCAATGGTGTATTTCTTCTGTCCTCAGCTATAGCTTCTGTGTGAAAGGAAATGATGTTTCTATACAATACCTCTGAAAATGAAGGGCTCCTTGTTGTACACAAGTTTTCTAATTTCCCTTCAAGAGAAATGGTAGCTTTAGTTCCTCTTAGTATGATGGTGACAAAGAAGGGAAGAGAAGAAAAACTAAACCAAACACAAAAAAACCCTCCCCAGTCTACCATAAATATCCAAACCAGTTTTACAATGTATTATAATATGCAGTTAACATCCTGCTCTTGTGAACAGAGCCAGCAAAGGGTTTCCAGGCACACATGGTCATTTGAGAGGTGCATGTGACTTCTGCCATACAGCTGTGTCTCTCACTTCACTGGCCATGACAGAGAGATGCCAAGATCAGCCTTTAGCTCACCCAAACCAGGCCTGCAATAACTACCTGCCATCTGCTAAGCACAAGACTGTAACTCTCCTTGACTTCTCCAATGACCTCTCCCTGCACAACAAGGGGACACAAGTGCTTTGTGGGAAGCACTTGGGGTGGGAGGAGTTTGGTCTTTAAAAATGAGGGGCCAGTGAGTTTTTTTAAATTTCATGTCTAGAGGTGTGGTTCTTCTGCCTTTGGCAGATCCTGTGCATGCCAGCCTGGAAGGGAGGATTTTCCTTTCCTGGTTAAACATTTAAGAGCAGGCATAGCAATCCATTATTAAATGATTAAATATTAACTAGAAATGACGTATTACATTATACCCAGATGCTTCTTTATCAATCTTAAACAGGCAATTACTTTACAGTAATAGCTCTAAAAGGAGCATTTCTCAGGGATGCATAACAACAGTATTCTCTGAAATCAGGGCAATCAGGTAAAAATACCCTAGAGTAGAACCTACTTGATCTCAACAGACTTGTGTTGTTTAAGCTAACATAACCACAGCACCATAGCCTAGCCAAAGAACTGGCTCTATGTATTTGTCTGTTTGCAATACCTCAGCCTAAGAAGCCAGTACAAAAAAGAAAAATCACTGTATATTATTCTGTGTTAGACAAACATAGTACTTGAACACTTATTTAAATGCTTAAATGTGCACACACATTTAAACACAGAGGAGAAAGAAAAATTATATTTTTCTGTACAAAAATAAAATTACTGTCAAACTGATTTTTTGTTTTTGTTTTTACTCAAAGCAGCATAGGAGGAAATTAAAATGTAGTATCATCTTCAACAAACCTTCTCTGAGGTACATGCCCTCAGTTGGAGAACTGCTATTATCACCAATTTTATTCTCTCAACCTAGGTACTTGTAATTACCTTCTCAGCAAATATGAACATTTGTTGAGGATGGAAACAAAGCACAGATATCAAAATTTCTCCAGAAACATGCAGATGCTTCTGTTAAATGCCAGCTTCTGTCATCACTCTTCTCTTTCTTCTACTACTGAAATTGTATTTTCCAAATAATAATAATAGAGCTTCTTGATATTGACATCTTGTTTGTGTAGCTAATGTTGTCTAAAGGTTCTTCTGCATGACTGTGCTTGTAAACACAAAAATTGATATCTAATATGGTGGCAAAACACTGCAAATAGCCCCTAAAAACACAGCCCAGAGCAGTCAAAAGATGAATGTTTTAACATATAGCATTGAAAAAAAATCTCAATATCTAAAGGAAATGCTCTCTAGATCAGCTTCCTTAAGGAACAAAGATCAGATCCTTAGACATCACTAAATCTTGTTCTGTAACAAAGAGGTTTTACAAGACCTTTTAAGAAAGTATAGAAAGCAATCTCACAAACCTCTTACTGTACCATTTCGATATTAGTATAGCCTGTCTCTTGTATAAACTTGTATCTCTAGTAATTGCAGTTTGCACAAAGCATCAAGTGCAAAGTTACTTACCCTAGTATTTCAAAGCAGACAGTTAGTAACCTTCTGTTGGGAGTATTGTAATTTTCTTGCTTATTATTGCTGAAAAGTTGCTACTGAAATGGCTTTCCAAAAATTATGTTTATTATTTTCTGTCCTTTAAAGAAAAGCCAGTAGCAAGGAGAATGGAGAGGTTACATACAAAATAACAGCAATTTACAATCATTTACATTCAGTTATCTCAAATCTAGGAAAAGAAAAATGTAGACACATATGCTCTAATTGCCAGGACTTCCTTTATCCTCAGTGGAAAGAAACACACAGATCTAGGGTGCAATTCTGGCTTATATCAGTCATTTAGTCCAAGGTGATAAACCACATGCTAAGAGAAACAGTTTCTTCTCCCCAGTTATATGGCAAGGCTGACTGACTCACTCGGATGTAGATGTCTAAAGCTAAGGACATAAATCCAAGCCAGTAGTCTGATATGGTGAAACAGTACTTATGCTTTTATCACAGTTTGTAACTAGATATTCCAGTGCTTCAACAAAGCACTCCAGGATGAACTCACAACATAATGACACCAAATGAAAAGACGCCAAATTGGGTCCAGTGAGCTTTTTATGTCTGTAGTGCTGAAATACCCTAAATTTATAAACTGCCTGTAACATATAATCAAATATCAGGAGAAAACAGCCTCTGTAACTGTTCACAAAATTTGCTTTAACAAAAACAACACAGACCTGGTTCTAACTCACGCCAGTGTGCATCATCACTGAGCACCAGGAATTAAGTCAATCTATACAGTATGAAAAAACGTGATAGGAGGAAATGGAATCAAAATACAGTCACCTTCTGTTCATCTAAGGAAAATAGTACCAAATATATTCAAAACATATACTGTTTCAGTCTAATGACCTTTGGAACCAATATAAGTGCAGGGCCATGCAAGTTCAAATGTGTGATGAGCTCCCAGACATATTTAGCCAAGATCGGTAACATACTTCTTTCTCTCTCTTAAAAAAACCCAAGCAAGTAACCAATCTATATATTATATCTATATTTAAATATCTTAAATAAATAACATTTTAAATACATTTTAAAATATTCAAAACATTAAAAAAATCTGCATTGTATAAAAATCTTTGTGATTTCATTATAGTCCCTGATTATTTCCTATAAATTTTTTCATCACTGGGCAACATTTATTAAAGTTGATCCTAAATTTCATCTCTTGAACCAAGTGCATCATCACTCAAGGCAGCAGATTCACTCACTACTATGCCAGACAATCTCATTTAATGCAGTCTCCTCACATCTATCTAAAGATATGTTTAATGAAGATGAGTCTTGAAATTAGAGAAGGCAGTGCTGTTACTACTTGTTATTTAGAATTTGAGTAAGTTTACTCTATGCTTCTCACACAGACAATTTGGAATTGAAAAGAGCTGTACCACAAAACACGAACAGCTTTTGTTGCTAGTTAGAAGTTGAGATTTTGAAACCCTGCTACATAATAGAAGTAAAGCATGACCACATTACACATATTAAATATATTCCAAGAACAACAAGAAAAAGCTATTATATATGTTCCATTCTTTGGTCTTCACCAGCCTCCCACTGAAATAAATGGGTCACTGAAAGAAAGTCCTGTGGAGTAATTTTTAAAGGAAGGCTGCAATTTCAGAGACAACAACAGAAGATGAGAACAGAACCTAGTTCCAATTTTTATATTTACCTTTGTCAAAATTGAATAAATACAGCTGAGTCCATAAAGAAAACAAGAGATTGGCTTTCATACATGTGCTCTCTAATATTTTTGCCTAGGAAAGTTCCCTAGTACTGTGATTTCGAAGTTACTCCTTCAGCAAAATTGGAATGTGAGCCTACAAGGCCCTCCCTGTTCACATCACCATGCTTCCCATTTGCACGAGCTGTCACCAGCAGAAATACAGCTCAGGCATGTCTACAGAGCCCAGTGTTGACAAACACAGGCTCATTTTCCCTGTACATTCACTGGCTTTAAACCAGCTGCATTAGTTCAGTAGCTTGCACACAGCTTATCAACTCAAGCACAGTACTGTGGGAGCAGAGCTACACAGCTTCCCAGCCAGACATGGCTTGAGTCCAAAGAGCTTGGAGCACAGGCAAAGAGTGCGGATCTGTCTAAAGCACTCTTACCATGGCAGATGGATGGAGTTACACACAAAGAAAACAGATTGCATTTGCTCCATTTATAGTATGTGCTTGTCATCCAGAAGACAAGATATACTGAGGTCATCATTAAAAAGAAGATGGCTGCCTACCACTGCCACACAATAAAATACAACAGCTCTTTTCCTATGTATTAAAATCTGAGATTACTGAAAGACACTACCATGCTGTAAATATTGGCCATAAATGTTTTTTACAGCTAACTGCTGCGTATTTGTATTCCAGTAAATGCTACATCTATCATTCTCTTTTGAAAAGTTGAGAACTCACAGGTTCTTTTTTGAAGTCTGTGTCTTGATCTGTATTGTCTAGATACCACTCTAGATTACAGAAATCTGATCTTTTAACATCAATGTATTTTTATTGACAAGCTGCACATTCCCATTCCCAGGCTCTTCAGAGAGAGTCTCTGCTAAAATTCAGACAGCATCAGGGCAGTGGTATGCTCCAACAGATCACACTCTTGGCTGTCAAAGGACTGCTGTGGAGGTCACCTCTGTTGGCAGGCTAGATTCAGTCTGCGATGCCGAGCACTGCTGTTCAGCTCAGTGAAACATCCTATCCAGTCCCACCTCTTACTTGTTCCCTCTCTAAGCCTTGCAGAGAAAACTGCAGTTTTCCTCAGTGCCCATGTCTGAAGACTCTAGCCCATTCAACCACTTCAAAAGAGCAGAAGTGGGAGCAAAGATTTGACCCCCGCATCCTGTGATTACACTGATGTGATGGTGCTTTGTCCTGTAGCTGTGCTGGGTTTATATACCACTAGAAGGTACACAAAAAAGATTCTAAAAACAGCATAGGCATTATTCAGTTGAATACATTGCTACAACTTACTTAGCTTCTTTTTGACATTTTTGTTGCAATAGCTTACAATTATATGTACAATTCTTTTAAGTAGATTTAATCAGCAGTACATCCAATTTAACTGGATGCCTTTCCTGAAGTGCGCTCTCCCTCCTCCCTCACCTCCCCACTCCCACCTCCAAGTTCTGAATCACAATATTGTAATTTGCACTGTCTGGTATTGGAGTATGCTACCACTGTAATTTAGGTGTCTGACATGTCAATGTCACTCTTGCACCAAGCAAGGCTGTGAATAACACTGTAGCACAATATATTAACTATGCAGAGCACCTCCTTGACCCCAAATTTCAAAACACTTAAAAAAAAAGAAAAAAAAATTAGAAATCCACGAGTGACTTACTTTTGCATTCAGAGGGCACACAGACAGCGCACTCCTAAAAAGCTGTTCTTCTGACCTCCACTGACTGCTGCGGAGTGCACAGCGCATAACATTTATCAACAAGATTCCAAGTACTGCCACAGCAAGAATTTTCTTAAGGAAAGAGAGGAAAGTTAAGAAAGAAATCTTTCAATTGAAGCACTTCATCATCAGCTTTACTGACTGTTTTGATGGTACCTTTTTCTTGGCTTGCTTACTCAAGAGACTAAATCCATATGTAAAGAGAATACAATATCCAATACTGGGGAGGTAGATGACTCTCTCTGCAATAACAAATCCCACTCGGAAGAACAGATTACTTGCAGGAAGAAAAGGGATAATAAGAAATCCAAGTCCCAGTGTAAGGATTCTGCAAACAAGAAACAGATTCCCAAATTAACCAGAAATAATAACAAAAGATTTCCTTTTTTTTTAACAAAAGATACCTTTTCTACTTAACAAATTATTTAAACATTTAGAAGGATGTGCACATGGAACAGGGCATTCAAACACAGCCTTTGAGAGCTACTAACAAGATCAGATTAAATTTCAGTGAGGTTTTGACATTTCATTCCATCAGGCATTTTTAAAATCATTGTTGTAATTTTTAGAAAAGCAATATTCATGCTTCCAGGCCAGAAAATAGCCCCATTACACATTAATTACATAACTCCTATTTAAAATACACAGGCAGGAAAAGTAATGGTAAAAGCTACCTGTCTATTCTTGGAACAAGTAAGACAGCAACGGGAAAAAACATACATCACTGTTAAAAAAGAAACCTAGGTGCACATCCAACCGAGAGAACATTTTCTTTCCTAACAAACACATCAATAGTGGAATCCATTGTGGTTAACCACTTGAAAGTTAGCAATCTAGGGTCTTTCTACAGTCAGCAGAGACACACGCTTTTCAAGGGCAGTTTGTCTTCTTTGTTTGAGGTATCGAGGTTAGTGCAGCAGGTAACTCTTTGTGGACCATATAGAGCTCAGACAAAAGAGACTAAGTACCTCAGTTTTGCAGACCTGACATAAGGGAATGAGAACCTCAGGTCTGGGTCAGGTATTTCTTACAAAGGCTGCAGGTATGATGTCTTTACTTTTTACTACAAACTGTTTAGCAATATATGCTTACTGAGTGCGTTTTCACTAGCAATTATGACACCACTTGTAGCAAGAATTCCAACCCTCTCCAAAATCATTTATTTGTGCAAATAACTATGGAAACAGCAGGAAGGCAGGCAGGTGGGCTGTTAACTTTTGAGAGGATGAGAGGGAATAGATGAAATTACAGAATACCACAGAAAAGAAAAAAATTTTCACTCTGAACAACAGAATGACCTATGTTGGTGACAAAAGGAAGACTGTGGAAAATGTGGGCCCTCTCTGGAAGAAAATGGGAAACCTGTTTACCCAGGATATGGAGAAGGCTGAGGTACAACAACTTTTTTGCCTCGGTCTTCACCAGCAAGTGCTCCAGCGACACCGCTCCAGTTACAGAAAGCAAAGGTAGGGACTGGGAGAATGAAGAACTGCCTGTTGTAGGAAAAGATCAGGTTTGAGAACATCTAAGGAACCTGAAGGTGCAGAAGTCCATGGGATTTGATGAGGTGCATTTGTGGATCCTGAGGAAACTGTTGGATGAAGTTGCTAAGGTGGTGCTAAGCCCCTAGCCAAAATATTTTAGAAGTTATGATGGTCTGGTGAAGTTCCTACTGACTAGAAAAAGGAAACATAATCCCCATTTTTTAAAAAAGGAAAAAGGTAGAAACAGGAAACTACAGGTTAATAGATCACTTCTGTGCCTGTCAAGATCATAGAGCAGATCCTCCTGGAAACTATGCTAAGGCACATGAAAAATAAGGAGGTGATTGGTGAAAGCCAGTCTGGCTTCACTAAGGACAAATTGTGCCTGACAAATTTTGTGGCCTTCTACAGTGGGGTTACAGCATTGGTGGATCAGGGAAAAGCAACTGGTGTCATCTACCTGGACTCGTGCACAGCATTTGACACTGTTCTGCATGGCATCCTTGTCTCTAAATTGGAGAGACATGGATTTGATGGATGGACCACTTGGTGAATAAGAAATTGGATGGACTCAAAGAGTTGCAGTCAATGGCTCAATATCCAAGTGGAGCCAGTGACAAGTAGAGTTCCTCAGGGGTTGGTACTGGGACCAGTGCTGTTTAACATCTTTGCTGGTGACAAGGACGGTGGGATCGAGTGCACCCTCAGCAAATTTGCAGATGACACCAAGCTGTCTGTGCAGGACACACTGGAGGGAAGAGATGCCATCCAGAGGGACCTTGACAAGTAGGCTAGTCCAAACATCATGAAGTTCATGAAGTCCAAATGCAAGGTCCTGTATCTGGGTCAGGACAACCCCAAGCACAAAGACAGGCTGGATAGAAAATGGATTGAGAGTAGCCCTGAGAAGAACGACTTGGGGGTGCTGGTTGATGAGAAGCTGAAGACAACCCAGCAATGTGTACTTGCAGCCTACAAGTCAATCATATCTTAGGATGTATCAAAAGCAGTATGACCAGCTGGTTGAGAGGGGTGATCCTGCCCCTCTACTCACTCTTGTGAGACACCACCTGGAGTGCTGCATCCAGCTCTGGGGTCCCCCAGATAAGGAGGATGTGGACCTGTTAAGAGTGAACACAGAACAGAGCCATGGAGATGATCCAGTTATCCTGGAGAGGAGAAGGTTCCAGGGAGACATAGCAGCCTTTGAGTACCTAATGAGGGCTACAAGAGAGCTGGAGAGGGACTTTTCAAAAGGACATGTAGTGTTAGCACCAGAGCTGATGGCTTTAAGCTGAAAGACAGTAGGTTTAGATTACATCTAAGGAAGTTCTTCACTGTGAAGGTGATGGGGCACTGGAAAAGGTTGCCCAGAGAGGTTGTGGATGCCCCATCCCTGGAAGCGTTAAATGCCAGGATGGATGGAGCTTTGAGAAGCCTGACCTCATGGAAGGTGTTCCTGCCCATGGCACGAGGACTGGAGCTAGCTTATCTTTAAGGTCCCTTCCAACTCAAACCATTCTATGATTGAGAAGTTGAAAATTTTTAAAGAACTGAAAGGCACATCTCCTCTCTCATTATTAGGAGAAGATTAAAGGAAATGATGATTTGTAAGAAGTAAGGGCAACGACATACATAATTTCCTACTGTGTTCTGAGCACATATTACTTTTTACCACCTATAGTGTTAAGGATCTCAAAATACCATTTCAGGAGAAAAAACAGAGCAGCCATCCATGCCTCCTCCTCCAACTCTCTTTCCCACTAGTCAGTATACAGTGATGGGCCCAATTTGGGATAAAACTGTAATGACAGCTATAAATATTTATTTGAACGGCATTTGCTAGACACTGGTTCCACTGAATTGTTAAAATTATCACTAGTGGATTTAACAAAATAATACTGTACTCAAGTTGGCCAGGCATTTAAAATTCATCACTGTCTCTTACCTTCTCTTATGGCTGTCTTCTGAGCACAGAGCTTGGCATATCAGACCAATTAGGCAGAACCAAAGTGCTGCTAGTGCAATTATCCTCCAGTCGCTGACGGATTTAATGAGGGGTATGCAGCCCATTGACCAATCAAAACACAGCCACCAGGGACACAACAGCAACCATGCATTCAGGGAATAGTAGTAATTATAGTTTATAGCCTGTCAGTCAAAAAGAAAACAAACATTTATTTGATACTAAACTTGGGGGGGAGGGGCAATTTTAGTCCTTCTCTCTTCTCTCATTTCCCTTATCACAAAACATATCTTATACAATAAAGAGGCCATAAATACTTTTACACTACAACTGTTTACATACAGATTTCCTTTACAGCTGTGAAATTAATTTTTTTTAAAACATAGCTAGGTGGCTCTCTTGTTCAGAGCAGAGAAATGCAATTCTATGCTTCCCAGCCAATATCCACATGTAAAAAGAAGCATCTCCTACAGGAGAAAACATCAAAAAAGACATCACCCACTGCCTTCGTCCTTCATTTTCCATCTCCAGAAAGAGCCTTAATGCCATTAGAGGTATATAGCCAAGACACAGTCTAAATACATCAGACTAGAACTTAATGCTATTTTCTTCAATCGTGAAAGAAAGATGAAAACTCAAGCACAGTATGTGGAAAATTTCTTGCATGCGTGGCAAAAATAGTGCGCAAATGGAAAAGTACATCAATGTGTACAGTGCATGCTAAATTGAATGCAAAGAATATGCAAGGTATACTAAAAAAATTGCAGAAAGGTATATTAAAAAAATTGCAGAAAATCCTCACAGGAGCAGAAGTGAAGGTGACTTATCACACATGTTGAAACTTAAAGATTGCTCACTTTATTGCTTCTTTAAAGAACAGAAGACTCGATTTTACGACAAAGACAAATGTTCCGAGCTGGTCAGAAAAAAAGCAACTTCATAACTTACTCTCACAAACAGACTGTCTGCAAATGAAGCTGGGTTGTCTACTTCAGTGAAAGCCGGTGGCCCTGTGCCCATAATCCTCCAGCGTATATAAAGTATACTGGCCCCTCCAGACATCAGGAGAGTTATCCTGAAAAGCAGCCCCTTCCTTAACTGCCCAGTGTTCTATATGAAAGAAAGAAAAAACACCTCATATAGAAACATTATTCGTTCTCTTACCCACTACATTCCCATCCTTTTCACTTCTATCTCAGAAAGAAGATGCCATTCCTGTGCATTTTTGCTATTACAGTTGACATTTTTATTGCAAAATAATTTTTGCAAACATTTTCATTTCCTTCTCAATCAAGAAAGAAAACTTCTTTATTCAAGCAGTCTCTTGTCTACAAATCCTCAGTAAGTCTATTGCTGATGTAATTTTACGTGGCAATTTCTGAGAGGGAATTTGAGCAGAATACAGCCTTTAGTATACAGCCTATTAAATTCATCTATCTTTTCTTTCTCAAATGGAGAGTGGGTACTTTGTGAACTTTGTTTTAAATAGCTATATTCAGTTGATTGCTTGTTACGGAAAGTTTTTGTCCACTTAGGTCTCTTCAGAGGCAAAATGCATACACCAAGAAAACTGCACAGTTAAAAACTGGGAGGAATTAGAAACTGAATTAAAATTTTCACAGCCCAAAACATAATTAATATCTAATGCCAGACAGGCATTCAAATCACTTAGTTCAAGGTAAAATAACCCAAGATCAAAAAAGAAAATTGTATTTGATCTACATTAACTCAGTTGATTTAGATCACATTTTATAATATACACTTTAGGATCTAAAAAAGGCAATTCACGTTAAATATAGAGAAGTGATGGCATAGAAGCTAAATTTGACAGACTTTTACATTTCCTCCATGAAGTATAACACATAATTTTCATAAATGGAATGAAAAACACTGTATACTGTAGAGGTTCTTCAAGCTTCACCAGTAGAGACTGGAAACAGAATCATCAGTATAATGATATCCCAGTCACAGCTTTAAGATGCAAATCCAAGCTTCCAACACCCTACCTAGGTAGCGAACAGTAACTCCCATGGGAAATTAAGGACATAGCTTCTCTCTGACGCCCTATATTACAGTGCTCTAAAGCTGCCTCAGAACTCTCTGAAACATGATGGCTGAAGTTATTTTATGCAGCCTCAACAAGTCATCAGAAAAACAGAAGATGGAGTGCTTCTCTGAAATGAGACACCATTTGGTCCAGTCTGGCCTTGAACACTTCCAGGCACGGGGCATCCATGACTTCTCTGGGTAACCTGTTCCAGTGCCGCACTATCTTCATTGTGAAGAATTTATTACTTATCAAACACTACAATACTCCTAGAGAGGTGGTCTCCCTGGTGCCTTCTCTTCTCCAGGTAGAACAACTCCTGTTTTCAGGGGGAGAGGTGCTCCAGCCCTGTCCTCATCTTCATGGCCCTCCTCTGGACTCAGTCCAACAGGTCCTAGTCCTCGTGATGTTGGGGGACCTCCAAGCTGGATGCAGTACTCCAGGTGGGGTTTCAGCAGAATGGAGTAGAGGAGCAGAATCATCTCCCTTGACCCGCTGGTCATGTCTCTTTTGATGCAGCCCAGGATATTTCTGGGCTACCTGCACACATTGCTCGGTCATATCAAATTTGTCATCCATCAGTACTCCCAAATTCTTCTCTGCAGGGTTGCTTTCAATCCATTCATCCCTCAGCCTGTAGAGATACTGGGGACTGCCCCAACTCAGGTGCAGGACTTTGCACCTGGCCTTCCTGAATTCATGACGTTCACACAAGCCCACTCTCTTCAAGCTTACCAAGGTCCCTCTGGACGGCATCACTTCCCTCAACTGCAGCACTGAGCTTGGTGTAATCTCTAAATGTGCTGAGGGTGCACTCAATTCCACTATCTACATCACTGATGAAGATACTAAATAAAACTGGTGTGAGTATGGACCCTTGAGGACATCACTCACTACGGTTTCCACTGGACATTAAGCCATTGACTGTAATTCTCTGATTGTGGCCATCCAGCCTATTCTTGACCTATCTGACAGTACATCAGTCAAACCCATATCTCTCCATTTTAGCAACAAAAATGTTATGAAGGACCATATCAAAGCCCTTGCAGAAATGCAGGTAGATGACATCAGCAGCTCTTCTCTTGAACACTGATGCAGTCACTCCACAGCAAAAGACACCAGATTAATCAAGCACAATCTGTCCTTGGTGAAGCCGTGTTGGCCATCTCTAATCACCTCCCTGTTGTTCATATGTTTTGACTTAACTTCCAGGAGGATCTATTCCATGATCTTAACAGGCACTGATGAGAGGCTGACTGGCCACTT
This sequence comes from Myiozetetes cayanensis, assembly GCF_022539395.1. Lineage (NCBI taxonomy): Eukaryota > Metazoa > Chordata > Aves > Passeriformes > Tyrannidae > Myiozetetes > Myiozetetes cayanensis. The sequence goes on from NW_026087742.1 coordinate 78,095,385, forward strand.
ATTGCACTCTTTTTATACAGCAAAACTCTCCATTATTCCTATCTGCTGCCTGGAATACTCCTGTACCCCTCACTTAGCCCTTCTTAGTTAAGTCTACTGTTTCAGTTTTAGAGATTCCACTTTCCCTGATTTCCCCGTGAAACTCCTCACTTTACTCCTTGCAAAGGAATTTAAAAGTCCCATAGGCATTGTGCCGCTCAGAAACAGGAGTGAGACTCCTCTGCAGTGAAACCACTGATTGAAGTGAAGGATATTAAAGCATATTCCTTAGCCTTGTTGAATCTTGGATGGGAGAGGCAAATGACTTAGCTGTTCAACAGTAGTGATGTTCTAGTAGGCTGTTGGTCTATTTGGCTGTTATCATTCATTCATCTGAGGCTGATTGTTTCTGTTATTTGCTTGTCAATGCAAATACTATGTGCCAGATTCCACTTGAGATAATCCTAGATAAAGTGGTATCAACGAAAGTCAGAAAATCAATCCTTAGCAATATCGGTTCTTACATATTTTTTTCATTTTTCAACTCCAAAGCTACTAGGAACCATTTCCTGTTGGGTAATTTTTATTCTGAAAGAAACGCAGTATAATATTTTAGTGAAATTAGCAAAGTTAAACATAATTTTTTTTTACCGTATTTTTTCAAATGCTTAACTATCTCATTGAGAATCTGAATACATCTCTCCCTCTCTTTACTCTGACCAAACTATGTTAAAGTACCATTTGAGGTTTATTGCTACTGACCCTGGATAACTTGTTGCATCAAGCAGTCAGCTCTTCCATACCACATTTTTAACATACTGTTGAGAAAACTGTGGAATGCATTTCACTATCCAATGCAATTCTAACAATACCCCATTACTATTCATGTTGCTGAGAAGATGTCATGGCACATTGCCTTACAAGACTGACTGACAATACCTTTTCTGGTGTTTAGCTTTTATTTTTAAAAATCTCAACAATCAAACCTGAGAAGTTGGCTCTTTGTCTTTTAGGACATGACTGTCTGAATGGTCAGAATGAACAAAACCTCTAAGGACTCACCTCCAATGACTTGTCCTTATGTAGTAACTTTTGAATGAGCTCCAAAAGATTTATCTTGTTAATCACTAGTGCATCAAACACTGCATTCAAACCCTAAGCGACCAAGAGAAAAATAAGAGCATAAAATGAACCACATTTTCTTTTTAAATACATCTTTAATTGCACTTCTACCATGAGTTACTGTACATCTTAATTCTGACTCCAAACAAGCAGAGAGATACATTGGCAGTAATGAAGGCAGAATGACAAATTTGGAACTTGAGCTCAGAGGAGTAGAATAATATTTTACTGCAATGGGAATTCTCGTGACACATGGAATACCATGTACCAGCAAGCTAGATAACATATGCATGGTCACAACATTATTTTGCTCTTCGTCTTCTTTCCCAGATGTACCACAGCATAAATGCTGCAGTCAAAAGGTAAGGCTTCTGTCAGCAAGGTAGAGTTTCTTAAGCCTTCAACTTATTTTTTGTGTATTGTTGTGCAGCATGGCATGTTTTGACTGTTGGGTTTCAGAAATACTGTTTTCAAAGGGTGCAGACAAAGGCTTAGAAAGATTTAACAGAGGTATCAGGCTTGCTTTTCTTGCACTGACACCAATATACACAGTGCAAGTTTCTGGGGAAAGAAAAGGCACCAAGTTCTATGTGACATCAGCCACTACACATAAAACTGGCGCATATTCAGTGCTTTGCAGGACTACACTTGCACATACTACCCCCCCTAAATGTGTCCAGGGATAATTCTGTCAAGGTTATCAGCAAAATCAAACTAGCATTTCCCAAACAAAGTTTCAGCGATTACCAACCATGATTATTTTTGAGTACTTAGCCTATATTCTAACAATTTCAGGAATTACTTCACTGTTCTAAAGACTAAGTGGAAAAAAGACAGGAAAAATAGTTCCAGGTACACTGGGAGGCCACAAGGCTCTCTAACAGTCAGAAGGAGGGGACAGAAGACAGGTTAGAGTGTGGCTTGGTTCCATGTAGAAAGGCCACCTTGCAGTTAAAAGGTTTTTGGCTCACTCAAATGGAGATAGGAAGGCAAGAATTCTGCTGAAAAATACATTCAGTCTCCAAGTAATCCTTGTAATGTGTAATTTACCCCTTCATCCCTCTGACCCATGCCCATTAGCACAACAACAAATATAATCATCCTAGCAATGCAACAGCAAACAAATAAGAAAACCCAAATCCAGAAATAATTCTGTGCCTGTAAGCTCAAATAATTACTTCATATTACTAAAGGAAATAATTACACCGTATTTTTAAGAAAATTCTGTACGTTTTCCTTACAGACACCTTTAAAGAATACATCACCCTACAAACATTTATCCAAAAATAACATCCTAAAGCAAGAAGTTTTCTGTAATTTATTCTCCCTTTTTTTTTAGTAAGGACAAGAAGATCCTTGCTGCAAAGAATTTTCTGATTCTGTTGGTTGTCTATGTCAGCTAAAGCTATAAATTGGACTTATTTATAATGATATATGGCTATATAAATCAAAGATACAGCATTTCAGGGGGCTGGTTTGGTCACTCAAAACAGAATGTCTTCATTGAAGTTATAAAAAGTCAGAGCACAATGCACATGAACAGTAACTGTATCTGTTTGCACAGACAGATCCTTAAATAAGGGGCAGAAGGAAGAGATTTGGTATCAGAAGTGCATGAACAATGGCCCTAATTCTAATTACAATGTTTGCAAAAGCAAGTGGGTAGAGCTTTTAAAAATGCTGTCATCTAGTTATATCTATCTTTGTCCAAAAGCCTTCAAGTTTGCAGGCCTGCTATCTCAACAATTACATTTAAAAACAAGGCCAGTGAAAGTGACATGCATTGAAACTAATACTGTAAAATTTTTAAACTTTGTAAAAAATTAACAGATATATACGACCTGCTTACAAAAGATAAAATGAAAAAAATCAACAAATTGGCAAGGATACAATCAAGACAGATCTACTAGAATCCTGCTTTTTGTCAACATTATTTAGTTTTCTGAACAGAACAAAAAGGTGTGCATGTCATTAGCTGTGGAGAAGATTCATCTTTGTAGGCTTTACAACTGTATCTGACAGATCTGAGGTCAAAATTCAGTCAATAATACAATTCTTACCAGTATTGTAATTCCTTGTTCTTTGCACAGCATGGCTATTGCACCTAGGATAACACTCACCAGCACCCAGAGTACAGAAAATGTATGTCCTTCTTTATCTGTCAAAATAAAGCATGCCGTAACTTTAGGTTTACACACTTAAGGTAAAGTTAGCAACCTAAATTAAAATAAGAATTTAAAAAATAAACAGCATTTAACCTCACAATCTTTTCTACTACTCAAGATCTGGATATAGAGACTTAAAAAGCATAGGACTCCTCCTGCAATATGTTGGCATTTGTCCCATTATTGCAGTCATTTTCTGTTCTCAAAGACATTAGAAATCTCCCCATTTGCGAGATGTTTTAGCCAGATAATTAAAATGGCAGAAGCTCCGCATAGTTTCCACAATTCATCATCTGCAAAGGTTAATTCCCAATATTTAGAAACATTCATCATCCTTAGCTAGAGCTCTGTCATTACTGGTCACTCTCTTCCAAGCTACCATACGAACAAGAAATTCTTTCTTTTTAATGGTTACTTATGATGTATCACACACAAAACCTGTTTTAACTGCAGTCTAACCTACAAAAGCACAATGACGCTGCTTCTCCAGGGTTACTGTATTTAGCAAGTACCTCATGTACTTTCATTATCACTGCAATAGAATGCCATGGAGCTCAAAAATTTCAGCATCTGAGCAGAAGCAGTTAGTTCTCACACTCAGGAAGCAGTTTTACAGCAGGGTGAGGAACTCTGGGGTTAAGAGGTCAAGAATAACTACAGCTTCTACTAAAAAAAAAAAAGTCTTTAAAGACTGTACCATGTAGCTGATTTTGCGTACTACAACCAGGAATATTTGAGATGAATATAACAATAAACCCTTCTTCAGCCAAGGTGCGCAGAGTACATGGGTACTTCACATAAAAAAATATCTGTCACAACCTCTACTCTGCAGGTGCAAGCAGCAGAGGGAAGCACTCTGCTCATTCAGAGGCAGTTTCTTGATTCAAGTAACATGGGCTCTACAGGCATCACAAGAATTAATCCTTGACTTGGCATGTCAAAAAACAAAGTTGAGCTCTACATTCATTGACTGAATCCCTTTCCTACTTTCCTTGATCTCTAGAGCAGTTCTTCTCTACTCGTAATGCATGTTTGACCCTCAGTGCTTAAAGAGAACTGCAATAATGGTCTATGGAAAGGGCAAATGGCAAGATTAGGATTAATTTCACCACAAGTAGGCACCTTCAACTAAGCTAGTATACTAGGTTTCCTTTGTAACTGGTCAGGAGAAGAGGACAGTTTTAGGGATTAAGTTACTTAATTAGATGCATTTGAACAGCTTTCAGAGAAATAACTCTCTCTATTCCTGGTTATACAGGGAAACTGGTATAGTAGCTCAGATGTTCTTGTGTCAGATACAAACCATAACCACAAGTGTGAAAAGAATCTGTGGACACTGGCCTTCTCTTTCATTTTGAAGCAGGCTACTTCTTTTGTGGCAGAGAGCAGAAATTTTCATAAAGATATGTAGAAGAACAGGTTTTGAGGTTACATGTAACAGTGCTTTCTTACCTAAGACTTAAAGCTTCAATAGAGTGAATATTAAGATTTGAGATTCACCATTGCAATACATAGCGGGCATTTGATCCTTCTCCCTCCACTCCAAATTATGTACCCAGAGGTGAGGTAAGACTTAACATCAGAGGTGCAGATGTTATTCAGTTAAAATAAAGCCTTCTTTTAGGAAAGAGTCATACACTTCTAAATAATTAGCAAAACAAAACATGGAAATACAAATTACGTAATGATTAAACTAAAGAAACATTGGAACCAGAAAAAAATAAAATGCAATGGGGAAACTACAGCTCATGTTATACAGAAGAACAACTGAGCATTGTAACTCCTGGAGTAAAAAGCTTCAACATTTGTTCTATGAGTATTGCTAAGACAAAAAGAAATCTGTCCTAAACACATCCCCTGAAGGAGCTCTTCACCTCCTCAGACTCTACAATACAACAGACTGTTCAGCCAGTTCTAGAAAACCAGTTTTGTGGGGTTTTGTTTGTTTGTCTTTTTTAACATAGAAATAAACTAGCAAAGATAATGCAAGGATGGAAGGCAAAGTAATCAACAGTATTCACAAAATGACAATCAGTCATCCTTAGTAAATGTAAAAGCGAAAACAGTGAAGACAGCCAATGGACTTCACTGTATTCATGGAAGTCGACTTTCTTCTGCTGAGAGATTTCTTCTTCTCAGAATCAAATTCTGGTGGAAAGGAGTCAGGACAACTAAGCACTTCTCACAGAAGCAGTATTTAGTTCACAAATACACACTTTCTTAACACGGAAGATAGTGGGAAGTATATATAGTAAGAGACCAGCTGGCAACTCACAAATGCTTTGATGATTCAAAATGTAAGAGTAATGGGAAAAAGAGAACTAGGTCAAATCATCAAGGACAAGTGTAACAGCAGAACATTTATACAGAAAAACAAGATCAGAGAGGTCATATCACAAAATGAGAAAAACTAATGCACATAAAAAGCAAAACCATAAAAAACAAATTCCATAGATATATCAGTAAGAAGAGTGGAAAGGAAGGAGTTATTCTAATACTCATTGAGAAACAAAATGGACAATGACAAGAACATAGAAGTGCCTTTTTCTGTCATTTTTTTCACAAAAAGGTCAGCTGCAATCAGATGGCAAGTACACCAGCAGAAAGGGAGCAATAACAAAACAAAGATAGTGAACTACAAGACACAGAATTCATAGAGAAGTTAATCTGTATAAATTGCAATGATTGATTAAATTCACTCCAACAGGTCCTATACAATCCAGAGTAATCTTAACTGTTACCTCTGAGAAATCATGAAAAACGCATGAGAATCCAGATGTTTGAAATAAAATAAAACAATGCCCATATGCCTACTTTTTAAGAGGAAAAAAAATGAAAGGATAGGCTTAAGAAACAAAGTTAAGTTGAGTGGTCAAAATTACCCAGAAAAAAACCCTTTTTGACAAAATATTTTCTAAGTGACACCCTAAAACATAAAAGGATATGTTTGCCAAATAAATATTTTAGTCATTTATACAGAACTAGGTATAATTTTTGACTCAGAGAGGAAAAAAAAGTGTCTCTCCATGAAAGCAGAGTTGTAAAATACATCCTATACCTTGACCTCACAAAGGCATGAGAATACCATTGGAAACAATGTGAAATATGCCAGAAAAAAATATGAGCTGCCTGAAGTTAATATAGAATGGGTACAAATAACAGCTGGAAAACTACAGTTAGATACTAGCTCGCTGTGCATAAAAAGAGTAAAGATAACATTCTCTATTGGGTCCTTCCTTTGTCTGGCTCCAATAGATAATTTTAAATATTTGGATGAAGGAATAAAAATATGTGTATTAAGACCAGAAGCGCTATCAGGCTGCAATGGCCAGGAAGCATACAAAGGAGAAGCCAGAATTCCATTGACATACTGGAATCATCACAGAATCACAGAATGGCTTGAGTTGGAAAGGATCTTAAAGATCACCTAGTTCCAACTTCCCTGCCATGGGCAGGGATTCCTTCCACTAGACCAAGTTGCTCAAAGCCCCATCCAACCTGGTCTGAAGAAATGGTCTAGCCAAATAAAAGAAAACAGAAGCCATTCAATAGGTAAATATTCAAAGTTGTGCGGACACAGGTTTGTCTTGTGAACATCCCAAGTCTCAGATGCCAGAAATGTCTCAGTATGCCAAGTAAAGCCAAGCTTAAGCATGGACTCTCAAAGATGATAAAAACACTCAGCAAAAGAGAAATAATGAAGGACCCAAATAATGAGCATTAAAGCCCTGGACTTTAGTAAGGCCTTTGGCATGGTCTCCCTGGTACTATCATCCTCTTGGAGAAGGTGTTGAAGTACAGCCTGTATGTGCAGACAATGAGATGGACTGAAAACTACCCTAATGGCTGGGTCCAGAAGGTGGTGATCAGTAGCACAAAGTCTAGTTGGAGGCCAGTGTACTCAGGGGTCAATGCTGGGTTCAGTCCTGTTCAACAACTTGCTTAATGACCTGTATGATGGGGCAGAGGGCACCCTCAGCACATTTGTTCATGGTACCAAGCTGGGAGGAGTGGCTGATATGCCAGAAGGTCATGCTACCATCCAGAGGGACCTGGGCAGGCATGAGAAATTGGCTGGCAGGAGCCTCATATGGGAGGTTCAATAAAGGGAACTGCAAAATCCTGCAGTGAAGCCTCCATCCGTGGAGATATTCAAAAGTCATCTTTTGGACAGTCCTGGACAACTGGCTCTAGGTGACCCCTAGGAGCACGTCAGCTCAGGTGACCTCAAGGCCCCTCCAACCTCAGCCATTCTGTGATTCTGTAATTGAGGTCTTGTCCTGAAAACCATAATCTCTATTTCTTTGTTTTCTTTTGCAGCCTCAAAAAAGTCAATACAGTCATACAGAGAACTGTAATTTTATTATAATTCATCAGTGATTAAACTTCAAAGAGAAAGAATTTCAATTAAGAAACATTTTATCTCGTGCTTGTTCCTGGGTCAATACACACAACACACATCCCCCCGCCCTCCTCCTAACTGCAGAAATCTCCGTAAAATGGATACAAAAGACTGTCATTCAGCAATGCCTTCAATCTTCTTTTTTTTTTTAAAAACAGTGATTTGAAAATGTAAAGCACTGCATAAGTGCTAATTATTACTATGAGATACACACATGCCAACAGAAGTAATCAGTCTAACAAAGCATATTCCCCTAACGGAGCATTGCTTCCCACCAGAAAAATCCTGTGTCAGAAAACGAAAACGATCTTTCATTGGCACCTGTGCTTGGTTGAAACTGGTACACCATATTGTGAGTGGGCACTGTGCCACTCTAACAGATGGACAAAACTGTAAGCATGCCAAAGAAATAGAGTATCTTGCTTATTTTTTTTAAGCTAGAAAAATATAGTGTTTCTACTCAAAACCAAAAAGAGTTGCTCAGATGGTCCCTCTTTAGGAGTACATTAAGTCTAAAAGTGAGGGGATTCAATAAAATACCTATGCAAACCATAAACAAGCCACAAGTGCTCCTCAGTTTAGACTGCTAGACTTATGTATAAGCATTTCTAGAGCAAGGATCCATACATAAAGTGTTTTATAGTGTAGAATTGACTGATCCTAAATTTACGAGCAACACACTGATAATGCACCTCAACTCTGTCTTCCTAAATGCTAATCCTATTTCAAGAGACCTTATTTTCCAGCATCCTAAATCCACCAGTCAATGAAAACAAGCTCCTTAGAAGTGAAGGGCATGAAGAAGATGCTACATTTAGAGTACCAAGTTTAGTCTTATTGTAAAGTCAAACTAACACTATCCCAAACAATTATTACTAATTCAGACACTTAGGCCTTCAGCATCTCCTTCTTTAAAGGTAATTGAGCAACTTAGGGCTCAGCCAGGTGACAGCTTGTAGGAGTTTAAGAAGTCACCATCTTCAGGTGAAACACAGTAATTGATTCTGTGAAAGCACCTACTCTGTTGAAAGTTGAAGCAAACTAAGTTATGTTGAGCTCCTGCAGGAAGTTTTAATTTTTAACTGAAAAGGATCATAAACACTCATATATTCCACTAGCCAAGGTCTAAGATTTCCCTTCTCATGAATTGCTAAGCAAAAGGGGAAGAATTACCTATTCTTACAAGATCATATAAGAATCCACTGTTAGAATTAAATTAAACTTGAAATCTCCTTGTGTACATACTATTTCAGCTCATCTCAGTGTTTCACTTAATAATGAAATAAAAATAGCAAATGCCATTTCTAAACATATCCAACCATCTCAAATTCATTACATACAGGCTACACTGAAGGAAGCATCTATACTCTGAATTACATGATCTTGGAGAAGCAAAAGTTAGCATTAATATTAAAAAGTTCTTGTTTTTCCTCAGCCCACTAAAATTATAAAATTGTTAGGTTTTCCACTTACAACTATTTGCTCCCAAAGTGTTCAAATATGAACAGTAGGGCACACACTTGAAAAATCAGAGCCTATGTGTTTAACAATAATAAATTTCTCTTAACCAATTTCAAAACAGCTAACAAATTCCCCATATCTTAACAATGATCTCTTTCACACAGGAGACCTGAATATTTTCAATCTGCAGGAAAACCTCAATAATAAAACCCTCCAATATTCATAAAACTCATCACTACAGTCTACTTTGCATGCTTTATTAAATTAGTAATGAACAAGTAGATGACTAATGGGCAACTACACAGAACAGAAGAAAACAGAAATACACAACCAGAACAAAGTCATTTTTAGATGTCATAGTGCATAAGCAAAGAGTTGATCCCCTATTTAATATCCAGGCCAATATTATTCACATGGACCAAATCATGAACTCCTCATTTTACATTTCTCAGGGATCGCCAATGCAGATGGCAAATACATGCAACTGGATCACTGTCAAAGCTGAAGACAAAGGAAGGCAAAATGAATACTACAGCAGTTTTAAATTGCCTTATGAATTCCCAGAGAAGCTGCATTAAAATTCAGCAAAGTTAATAACCCACAATTCCCTTCAGAACATACCTAAACAGTTGTCAGCTCTTGCTGTCTCCAAAGCCTATGCAGTGGATTTGTCCCCACAGTTGTGTTTAAAATAGCAGGACAGAATGAGAACAACAGATTAGTTCCTTGCAATTATAAATGTTATCCTATCAAAGATGGTAACTTCAAAAACTGTATATTGGGAAAAAGCAACAGAATTGTAGAACTTCAATAAGACATAATTATAGCCCACATAGTGTTAAATGCCTACACTAAAAAAAAATGCTACAGATTCTGGGTAAAAGTAACTGTCTATCCAAAAATCTACTGAAACCACACATAAATCAGGCAGACAAGCTGCAGTATATCTTGAGCTTTAAAAAACCCATTATTTTCCTTTGGAAGTCCTCCAATCTGACACTGATATTTTTCTGATCCACTGACTGTTTTCACTATTATATATACTTTCTCCATAGTACTCCCAAATCCTCCTCAGATATGAGTTCTTACTTCCCCCAAAAAAAAATTAAAAATCCTTACATTCATTTTGCCAGGTGAAAACAAGCACTAACCAGTCTCTCACACATGACTTTAGACTCCTTTTCTTTAAAGAATGGCAATTCATCAACTACATCTTTGATAGTGAAACAAACAGATTTCTTGAACTCAGCCATCCACAACTTTCACACTGCTTTGCTGCATGAATAGTCAGATTCTTTATTAAAGACTTAGATAATCTTATCTGTCTGATAGTAGCATTGGGATGCTGCTGGTAACAAAACAGTATATGGCCACTGAGGACTCAACCATATTAGTAGCATCAGCTCAGGTTTTTCAGTGTTTGTTTTACACTGATGCTCACTTACAGTTCATCAATAAAAACATGTTTCAGTAACTGTATTCAAAGGACAATACAAATGCAGTCTACAAATCCTTAAGGTCTTAGGAGTTGTACCTTCTTTTAAGTGCTCCAAAAGACTCACACTACCATGCATCTATTAGTAACAATTAAAAAAAAAACCCAAAAACAAAAACCTTTGACAGCTCTTCTCCTACTCCTTGTAAAAATTTGGTGAGCTAAGCATTATATATACACATGTGAAAGCCAGATCCAGGAACAAGGACACATACACCTGACCTACACTTTAAGGTCATGCTTGCCTTTAATATATAAAGAACCTAGCAGAACAAGAGGAAACAGCATGTCAGAACAAACTGGTACAATCTGCTTTTGGGTAGGATCATCATAAAGCAGCTCTATTGGATTAGAAACATAAGCCTGATGCAATGGAATGCACAGAGGGGTTTTTGGTTGTTTTCTCCCCCTCTTTCTCACTAACAAAGACTATTCCACAAAGATAAATTACCATTTTGGTCTGACATAGAACGTGATGCAATATTAACTTTTAACTTGAACTAGAACTACCAGTATGCACAGGTGGTATCAAAGACATTCTGGATCTTGTGGATTTGACGTCAGAAGGAAAACATTCTGAGAGCAGAAAAGGTATTTCCTCTTTGCAGCTTACGAGATACTGGCTAAGTCTGTTCTTTATATGTGCATATTTTTTAAAATGCATGTTCTTTACCTATATTCAGACTGAGACCAACTTACATTTGGGATTAAGAGTTCTTACTGTCATTGACTCCCTCAATTTATGCAGAACCAAACTCAGCTAAACTCAGATAAAAAGTTCCTTACTCCTTATTTATTCTATTCTTTAAGAATGGCTAAAAGAACTGTTCATGAAAGGAAATTCATACCACCAAAATGCAGGCATCAAGGGTAAAAAAAGTTATTGCCAGGGCAGAAAGTAAAACTGGTTGTGGTTATTGGTGGAGTTCAGCTAGAGGAGACATGAATACAGTGATGAACAGGACTGCTCTTTTGGGGGGACCAAGGTAAGCTGGAGGAATGGACTTCATGAAAAACAAACACAGCACCATGCAACAACCAAGGCTGTGGGACTGTCTAGGCAGCAACTCTGCAGAAATGGGTATGGAGTTCCTGGCTGATAAGCTGAAGATGAGTCAGTGGTGTGCCTTTGCAGCAGTGAAGGGTAAAGAAAGAGAGACTCGAGTATGTAACTTGGATAGAAATTCTTGCATACAAAGTCTAAATTTCCTTAAGAAGTTGCTGAGGGAAAAGCAGGCAGTGAAGGTGACAGTAGACATTGAAAACTGATTTGAAAGACAATGCTGACAGACTGTAGCTTTCCTTGGCAAATTGGCTAAGAGACATAGCTCCTGCCCTATTATGATGTAATGTCCAACAAAAAAGAGTAAGTGCTGCTTAGTATCTTGTCTTACAACAGTTTCCTTCTTCTGTATCCATGACATGTATTTCCAGTCCAGGGATACTATTAAAATGACACTGACTTCTAACAGCTATCAAACTGGCCTTCACAAGCTGTACAAGCACCTTAACCAGAGTACACATTGCATTCTTAATCATTCCCGAGATGTCCTCCATAACAAAATAATTAGAGTCCAACATAATAGTCTCCAATCGTCATTTTAAGAATTTGGCTCTTGAGTTCTTCAAGTAAAGATTATTACCCCTGCCTTACAGGCCTACCCGTACCAACACACTGGAAAGCCCATAGCCATTATTTTCATCTGTCTAATTTACTCTTCCGCTAATAAAAGCAACATCATAAGTACAATCATATCCAGGAAAATAGGTGAGAAAAGAAAAAACGACCAAGCAAGAAGCCGAGGCCAATTTTCATCAAGAAATTATTAGTTCAGTTGAAAGAAATGAAACCTACTCAAAGGGAAGAAAAATATATCAGAAGTGAACAGCAATCATCATAGGTTTCATTTGAAGTGGCAAAGATTAGGTTAAACTTATTATATCAGCAGTAGAAATAAGCAAAATAGTTCCAAACAATCTAAACTGAATTAACAGGAGCTATTCACAGCATCTTACAGCTCACTGTGCATTAACTTACTCCCCTCAGCCTACACCAAGGTCTCTATGATGCCACAACTGTGTTGTTAAGCCATATCCCATAAAGTCAGCTCAGGTACTTCTGAAATACACTGACAGCTCTGGTTAATCATTTCAGGCCCTGCCTATTGAGCTGATATACAAGCTCTTCAAAACACAGCTCCTTATGGGTTCACCAAATGATTCCCATATTTCCTGTGGTAGAGCACATTCGGATAGCAAGACTGCATGTGCTGCATAGTTTTTCACAGTCATGAATTCCTGCATGTGCGCCAAAACAATTTCTCCACAACTGTACTTGAACTGCCAACCTGCATTCAGATCAAATAGTACATGAGATCTAAAAGCTGACTTGAAAAAAAATCTAAAAAGGAATTGTTCATGTTAAATACAGCTGTCTTACAAAAACTCTATGAGTAACACTGTATTCAGCACTATAAGCCAGCACTTGCATATTGCAGAAACTTAGAACGCTTACTCATACAAATAATTTTTTACAATTCATTAAAATACGGGTAAGGTTGCTAAAGTTTGTTCCCGTTTAAGACATCACAACATAACGAGATGAAATGTAGTAAAATATTTCAGAATATGCATAGGTAGGCTTAATTTCTTTCTAAAATACTTATTAAAATACTTCATTATACTTCTAAAAAATAAAACATTTAGCAAATAAGCCTATTATAAAGTTGACTTTTCTTAAAATAAATTCATAATGTTTAACAGAGACTAGGGACAGCAACCTTTCCAGCACTTCTAACAATAAATACCTGCTAAAGCAGGTTTTTAAAAAATATATATTATGAGGGTATAAACATGAATCAATTTAAACAAATCAGTCTGACATTTTTAGTTTTGCTATTCTTCACTGAAATGTACAAATGCTGAAAATGTACAAAACAGAAAATTAAAGGGGCAAACAGAATGCTTACTTTCTCTAAAGGCTTTACAGTAGCCAAGGAATGACAACAAAAAGAACAGGGCACACAGTAGATCTGCTCTGCCAACAATCCCAGCAACCTTAAAAAAAAGAAGAAAGAAATTTCAAATTATCAGATTTTTATTCTTAGACAACCTGACATAAAGGTACACTCACAAATACAAAGTGAAATATATGAAAGAATATCACTGTATCACTGTTTGTTCTTTTTTACCTTGGTTTACTGGATTAGTGATACCCAGTTTTTTAAGAAGCATCCCAATTTTCACTGGGTATTTCTTAGTATCAACTATATAAATGATTTGGTTTTAGTTTATGAAAAACTGCTGTTTTAAGAAATGAAGAAGGACTTTACTGAATAAAATTTATACTCTATACAACTCTATCTGTTTTTTGGATCAGACTGCATTTCAGTAGAACTCTTAGCAAACATGAAAATATAAAATTATTTGGGTTGGAAGTGACCTTAAAGACCATGTAGTTCCAACTCACCTGCCATGGGCAGGAACATTTCTCACCAGACCAGGTTGCTCAGAGTTCCATCCAGCCTGGCCTTGAACACTTTCAGGGATGGAGCATCCACAGCTTCTCCAGGCAACCTGTTCCAGTGCCTCACCATCCTGACAGTAAAGAATTTCTTCTTAATATCTAATCTAAATCTACTCTCTTTCAGTTTCAAGCCATTACATAGCTCTGAAGCCAAACATCCTGAACCTCAACAAAATTGGCAGCTCTGCTGAAACACAGATCAAGACTGTTAACTTTCAGAAGACAAGCCAGCCTTCAAATTACAGTCTGAATACTTAGAATGGACAAATAGCTTCCAGCCTGCAGATTCAGGGGGAAAAAAAATTCCTCCTCTATCAGTTTTTTGTGTTATATTAATTGTTTGCATTAGAGCTACCTCCAAATGCATCTTGTAACAGAAGCTGTACTAATGTAAAAGAAAATGACAAGCGCCTCCTGGGACCTTTGTACTCCGGATCTGCACCAACATATTTAAATCAAGAGCAATCTCAGGACTACCAGCAAGCCCATAAAATGTGTTTATAATAACTTGCTGAGATACAGCAAGTCGTATTTTTGGATCTTCAGTTTTCAATTATCCAAGTGTCAGGATACACCACAAATTTTTTTTGTGGAAATCATGACATGGGACTGGCAGGAGACTGTATAAGCCCTGACGCTGGAACCTCACTAGAACATACACAGCAAGGATTGTGGAAACACCCTTTACTTTTCAGTCTAGCTCTGCTTCCTGAAGTGCTGGGTTCCATGTTTTTAGGAGATGTACAAAGAGGCCTTTCTGAAGCAGAGCAAGACAGCTACAGGTTTTTTTTTAAATTCACTTATTGAGATTATGTTTCAGGGGCAAACGCAGTAACTTCAGTTCTTGTATAGTACACCAGTTGTGCCATTTTGTGTGTGATACAGAAACAGGAAAGTAAAAAGATCAATTGTGTCTTTGTTTTGTTTAAAGGCACCTGTTAATCCTCTTTTAGGAAAAGGGCATTTTTATGTCAGTCTAATCATGTGGCAACTATTTCTAAATAACATTAGAGAGAGAAAGTGAAGTGTAGAGGCATGAGAATATGATTAATTCCACTGAAGAGAGACTCTCCCACTTCACCCTCACCTTCACTTGAGCACCGTAAAAGAAGAAATTGTTGGATTTCTAAATTCTGTTCAGGAAAACTTCTTGATTTATCTAAAGCCACGCACCTAACTTCTCTGCTTCTTTTTCAGTCATAAAGAGGAATTACAAGAATTAATTCAATAGCTGTGGAGTGATTTGAAAGGTGAAAATAATGAAGTGTCACTCTTTTTCAGGAGCCAATCTCGCTAATGAGATAAAAGTAAAGGTGAACTGCCAGAGTTTCGAAAATAAATGTCCACTTGTTACAAAAAAGAGATTAAGGGGCTAATAACACACACGGCCTCAAATGACTCCAACAGTATAATGTTTGCAAGATCAGGCATATAGACTCTGGTAACAAGGCAAATTTTAAATTAGTATCAGATATATTCCTATGCCAGTGATTCATTTAGTATTTCATTACTGAAGTGTTACAAAGAATAAGCCTTTTTTAGAACAAAGAACTACAGCACAAGACTGTTTACATGCAGGTAGAAAAATGACAGTGTTTTCCTTACATAGGTACTGAAAACATTACACCTTTCAAGATCTGTTTTACATGACAGTTTGTTTTGCTGTATATAGCAAAACCCAAAGCAGCAAATAGACAGATTCTTCACAATTTTATGTCAAAATATGTCATCTCATTTCAAAACCGGGATGTCGTGATACCTAAAACTCACAGATTTAAAATCATGAGGAATACTTTTTAAGAGATGCTGCCAGACACACACTCATGCTAGAACTGTAGCAGTATAATAATGACTGCTTCAGTGCAGCAAGATTTATTATTCACCATGTAAATGATGAGAGGCTTTTGTTCATCCAGGATCTTAGAACAGACATCCAGGATCTTAGAACAGACATGATATATAAGCATGATACTTTTCCCCCTCCCCTTCAAATGTTTGCCCAAAGCATATGAAAGTCTTCAAACTTCAAATATGCAAGCAGACTGCATCATTTATTTGACACGACAAAGGGTCCATTAATATTTGCATGCTGATTTAGACATATTTTTAGAGCCAAATGGAATGAAGAATAAAACTATGGATACTGATAAAGGAGTCAACAGTAGGTCTATTACAAAGTTAAGACTCAAGTAACATTTCTCTTTACATATCAGAACATCAGAAGCACTGAAGGCTTGTTTTACTTTACTCTGACATCTAAAACTGGTTTTGGAGAACAAATACAAGGGGCCCTTCTGACACTAGCACAATGCACTCTCACAAAGAAGTTACTGTGTGAGCAAACACCAGAAAATGACTGGCAGGATGTTTTAGCCACACTGCCAAAAATGGTGCCAAATTACTAAGACATAACTTTGCACCATTTCTAGGTTTCCAATACATGCAAGGTCTCCAGTGAGCTGAGAGGAATAGCTTTCAATAACCTTTTCCCTGTCAATTGTGCAAAGCAAATGCAAGATGCCAAAACTAAGGCATGTTGTGAATAAATGAAAAATCAATGCCACATATGCAGAATAAGGTGCAATAAGGATTCAGTGTTCATTGCTAGGACAAAATCAAAATTAAAGCTAGTACTTTTGCTGTTGCTCAGACCATTCAAATGCTAACAAAAAAAGAAAAAATCCCATATTGGGCTAATTTTAGGTTTCATTTATTAATTACTAAAAGATCAAGAAATCAGTGACCACATCCAGCAAGCTCACTGGTATAAGGCTGTAAGATCTTCTTAGCTTTTAGTACAAAAGAGCTTTTTAAGAACACCATCTTCTTTTCACTATAATTTTCACACAAGGACTTGAGCTTTGGTCAGGTATTTTGATTAGCTGCTACACATGTACCATGTTTCTATTCTGCATCTTTACAGCTTCAACTTCCAGCCACTGTTACGCTTTTGGCTGCAATATTAAAAGGCCCATTACTATCAAATTCATGTTCCCCATCTACATAATTACAGACTGTGATTAAAAAAAAAATCCTTACATCTTCTTCTTCATATTAAAAATATAAACCCATGGAGTCTGATCGCTCATGGCACAGGATGATTTCCAGTCCTTTAATCATTTTTGATTCTGAGCCCTCTCCATTTTTCCCAGTGTTGACCTTGCAGCATGAATGCGAAACTGGGTGCATTATTCCAATAGTCACATATAAAGTTCATATAATGACCCTCCTCCGACATTCTACTTCCTTATTTTGTTTATCAAAGCAAATGGAAATGAAAAGTAATTACGGAAATACAGCAGTTAGGGAAACTCTGTAGTTTAGTGCTATACTTTAGTTATTGTACTTAAATGATTTAATTTATCTTCCTTAATAAGGCCTAGCCCAGTGGAATTACAAGCCTTTGGACGTACTAATCATAATATTTGATTGTTCTATTACGACATTTGCCAAGAGAAGTGTTAAGAATATATAAAAGCAATGTGTAGAGTATAAGGCTATGACAGAATTAATTAGTCAAGATGGTCAAGAACTGTAAAGATAAAAATCATTGCAGATAATTATTCAGTACTTACACATTCAGTGTGCACTGGATGTACAGCAAAGAGCAAGGCAGCTAGAAGAGAGGACTTTGGAGCCAGGTTTAGCCGTCTTCCTTTATTACTGAATTGCAGTCCACCCAATAATATTGAGAACACATCAATCATCAACACTGAGATAGTACAATGCAGTATTATATTGATGACATGGAAACCAACTGGGTAGAAGCCTCCAGCAAGAAGGTAATTAATTCTACATAGATACAAAAATATTAAGGTCAGGAATTACAACAATGTTTACAAATATGCAAATAGAAAAGCTAAACAACTCTATAGCAAGACCACATGCAGACACAAAACAAGCTGACATGTCTCAGGACACATGGTTCACCATTTCACCACCAAAATCAGCTAGAAACAATGTCCCAATCTTTACTTCACGGTATTCATATGGAATATCATATTCAGCACAGTATCTATCCTCTCTAGTTAATGCTATTAAGTTAATCATACTTAGAACTGGCTTTTGGTTGACAACATAACTTCAGAGTTGCAATGCAGGAAAGTCTTGTGCATAAAGACTACTGGGGGAATACCCCGGGCTTAAGAGCAGCCATGTCCAAAACCAACTTGATAAAATTATTTTAATTCAATCCCCACAGTGAGGAAACTAATATGCAGAGAGACTGATTTCCACTGACATTCTAATTGAAAAGGTCCTAGCATTTGGACTGACAATGTGGAAATTGCCTGGGTACAATCAGTTTCCATCCTGAAAGTAGTCAGTTAGCTTATCTTAGTAACTAATTTATGATACTGGTTAGAAAGACATTTCATACAATTATTAGAATCAGCAGAAAGTGCAAGTGAAAATTCAGCCTAAAACCCTACGCAAGATAGGAACTCTGCAGTAAACTGGGAAGCGAGAAGAAAAGGTGGAAACATCTTGTTATTATCCATATACTTTTATCATCAGGTGAGATATACAGAAACTTAGTTTGAATAGGGAATTTTATACAGTTCATTTGGTCAATCTGCATCTGGCATGAGTGAAATCTATCAACACCCCCTAATCTATTATAAACATGACACACATAAAAGTTGGAGCGTAGGGAAATCAAGGAAACAAGTTGTTTACTTATGAAAATAGCATTTTGTGGATCATCTCCACAGGCTCATCTACATTTTCAGACATAGTAATGGTTGTATCCCAGTTCACTCTTTAAACTAACCAGGATGATACTAGAGATGGAATATACTACAGAGACCTTGAAAAAAAGAAAAGCATGTAATGTGTAGTGCACTGAAAGCTTTAATAGGTTCAGGACTCTGACACTTTCTATTCAGTTGCATATTTTTTGTGATGAAAATGTGAAGGAAGTCCATCAGACAGCAAAATCCACAGTGCTAGGTACTTAAAACACTGACACTGCACCAAGAATCAAAGTTTTTGCTTGAATATGAGGAGTAAGAGTGGGACTACTTCTTCTGCACTTACTTAGTCCCTGGCTTAGAATGGACACAACTGCAGAACGAGCTCCAGGTCCCCATCAACAATATTGAGTCACATGGGGAAAATAAGAAGCTTAAGACTGAGTCTTCAAAGATTCTCTGCATTACTGTGACAAACTTCTACTGCTTGCTCCAATCTTTGTGCAAAAACCATGAGCTAAGCATCTACAGAAGTAATCCTCTTAAACCTTTAGTTATTTGAGAACACCAGCAAGACATATTTACAGGCAGACATCTCACTGGCTATGATTCTCAGACACAAACGCTCACTTAAGTTAGAATATCAGGGGAAAGAGGTGGGAAGACTATTCAGTGACATGGTGGCAAAAGGCCACAGTACATTGATGCTATTTATAAAATAAACCATTTGACAGATAGCAGGAAAGTAGAGAACAGCAACTACAATAGCAGTATAAGTGGGAGCATGGCTAAGTGAAGGGAACATAGTTCTTTGATGATGTGACCTACATACTAAACCATACTGCCCCTAGTACCAGCTATATAAGAGCATAAGATGAAATCTCTGGAAAGTACATAGAAATACAGAATGTCAAAATAATGTATACTTTGGGAAGGGACCACATGGAAAACTAAAACTCAATTTGAGATTAAGGTAGTGAACAGGAAAATCATATTTAGGGAAGGTATCCAACTACCTCCAGATACTTTGTTTCTCTCCTTTTCTGTTGCCTCCTCCCTAAAATCAATTGAGCCAACATATGCTACAAAAATATTCAGACCTCAAGCAAAAAGACAAGTCTCACCTGAAAGTTAGGACAGTTAGTGGTCGATATGACTTATGACTGGTATTGCTGCTGAGTTTGCTACCCCAAAAGTCATGATACCACAGGTCACCAAGTGGGGTTTCTGCCCTGAGGTCCTGAAAGGAAACATAATAAATTAGTAGATTCTTAACATTTCTCCTTTGTTCAAAGCAGCTAAAATACCAACAAGTTCTAATAATACAAACTCACACTAACATGGACATAGCAGGACTTTTGTTGGCTCACTACTGACATTTGACAAGGCACTCAAGTTTGCAGTGAAGGTCACATCTTGAATGCCTGACATCATAAAGGCCCTGATCTTGAATTCTGTAAGCAGGCATAACTACATGAAATTTAGAGCTATGCATATTCACATCGGTTTATACTCTGGTCAATAGCTGAGATATGAAACACATAAACCTTATAATTTTGTAAAAAGCCTTTGATTTTAGGTCTAGGTTATCTTGCAAAGCAGGTCAACTACAAACTGCTTCGAATAGTTATTGTTTTACCAGTGTTAGTAGCACAACTACTAATGAAAGCATGAAAGCAAGGATACCAAAGACAGAAAACAACAATTAGCTCTTTTTGAAGCCTTACTTCACACAGGACACTATTCAAATAGCTTTTTAAAAATTATTTCTTAATACATGAAATCAAGAATCAACATCTTTATACACTGCTCTAAAAGATTAAAAGTGAAAGACAGAAGAGTAATGAATTATTTTATTTTGGGGTACAATAGGTGTCGTGGGGGCAAAACCACGACAATAGGGGACATTAAAAAAACACTGCAAAGGAAAAGTCTACTCTTTCCTTTATCTCCAAGCCATGCTGATAATGAAAAGATCAAAAAAATGTAGGCTGTTGAATGGAAAGCATTCCATTTGGAGAGGAAAAACAAGGATCTTGGTAGCACCTGCCTCAGTTTTCTATAAGGACAAGCTGGGATGCTCTAACATAATACTTGCCCCTTTTCACCTCTTCCCTGGCACAATTAACTATCAATTTATGCTATAGAAAACGTGCAGCTTAAAAACACTTGACATAGAACCTAAAACCAAAATTTTACTAGTTAGTATTACGCCTGCAGCCAACAAGTTACTCTACCCCCACCTTCTGCTCAAATTACAGCAAAATTTCTGGACCCTAATGACTGGCTGCTGCTAAACTGAACCTAAAATAACATATTTTTTGTTGCTTCTCTCTTAACATATTCTGATTTTCATCCATCCAAAAATAAAATAAAATAAAAAAATCCAGTAAGATTTTTATCACTTGATCAAATTTAGCCAGTATTATATAACTGATTAAAAAAGAAGTAGGAAGGGGAAGTAAGCTAAAATTCCTAGCACACTGTCAAATGAACTGAAGCATTCTCTAACAGGTTACTAATCAATACTCAGAAAAGAGAACAGGGATAAAACTGCAGTCTGAAAAGTCCTATACTGCAGCTGTGAATTAAGGCACTCTCAGGGAAATTCTTAAGAAGTACAGGGGAATCCTATTTGGGTTTAAGAATTATCAAGGTGAAAAGTTTCTTCACTCTCTCACTGATGTTTCTACTGCCAAGAAATAGCAAAAAATTTCTTCTCCTGGAACTGCAATTTTAGCCTTAGGCACCTAAATTCCTGTTCCATTCCTCATTGGTATGCACAAACCCTAAAGGTCATAATTTGACTCTCAGAGCAGGACCACACTCAACCAGCAGCTCACTGAATCAATACAGCCTGCTTTTCCAGGGGCAGGTTGGGACAGGGATGTACACCAACTTCTATTCAAGTCTTTGCAGTCTGCAGGGGACAGTTGTCAGAGGGTGGTGTGGCCCTAAAGACTCTTTTTCCAACCAGCAGCATTGCTCCTTATGTACATTTGCCAAAGAAAGGGACTATAACAGAGAGAGTTTTCTTTTTCACTATTAAAATTTTAAAAGTATGTCTTTATGTCGCAGATGGTCTTCAATAACTTGAGATGGGAAATATATTTGAGATGTACAAGGCTTGATTTCCCTTTCCGCTATAATCAGTCATCTTTTGTCTTCTGTCGGAAGAATGCAGGAAAAGCTGAATGCGTGGAATTACTTAGTGATTAGATTACACTTATACACGACCCAAAAATCTTCAGTTGCATATCTTGCTCTTGTATCCAAGTTCTGTGAGAAAGTTCCTTACATTAATTTTCCTACTCAGTGAACTTACCCTAAAACAGGAACAATTTGCTCTAAGAGACACAGCTGTTTAAAAGCTACATATGATTTCCTCTTTAAGAACCAAAAGTAGATATCAAAGGATCTCTAAATATTTGATTAGCAGCAGCTTACAGACACCGGAGTTCAAGACTTGAAGAAAGGTCAGTTTTTCTATACAGAGGCTTATGGAATGACATATACATGTGTCTGAAGCTCTGCCTAATCCAACTGTTTGTCTTGCCAAGCTAGTAAATAAATAAAGACAAAAGTCACTGTCATGTACCAGTTAAAATGCTGCTTAAAATGACAAGAAAGCATCTCGAAAACAGTCTTGAACTCCAATAAAATCTAGTAACAGAATGTTCCATGATAGGATAGCCATAGGGTCAACTAACGGTGTATCTTTCACTAAAAAAAAAAAAATATATTGAAAGATTAGGGTGATGGCAGGTAGTAAATACTGTGTGGTAGCCAAGAAAATACCAGTGAGTAATGCTCAGTAAATCTACAAAATTACTTCAACTGCCGTCTCTCCTATTGAATAGGAATAAAATATGCTATGCTTTGCTTAATAAACTGTGCCACTGCTAGATGCTCTCCCTCCCCATTAAACTGGTAAACTCATTGTCTCTGCATTTTTTTTTGTGGATTTTGTATTTCCATATATTCATATGACCCCTATCTAAAATGATATTGTCAAAAAATCCTTATTTAATATAGGGAATAATAGAGGATTTGAAGTGAAAAATAGAAGCAGTCTCATAGTTTTTCAGAAATACAGACTAGGTATAAATTAATTTATTTAAGCAGTTGGTTGAATTTCTCAGCATTGCCAACAGCTAGAATCTTGGTGCAGGTTCTTGTGTTGCATAGATAAACTGAAACATTTTCAAAGTAAAGACTGAAGGAAATGGGAAGAGATGACAAGTGTGGAAATTGGACATTAACAAAACAACCTGTCTTGTTTCAACATCAGTCTTTTGTTCGTTCTTTCAGGAAATATTATAAACAGGTTCCAAACAAAACTTTGCAGAATGAAACATTGCCTGGAGCTGTGTAATCTACAACACAATGCTTCTCTAAAAACACCAACCAAACAACAACATTACAAGTTCTTAATTTGTCTACAGTATTCTCTTGAAAGCTTTGAGATTTATTTCCAAGCTGGCAGATGTATTATCCCCCCATACATTTACAACTGAAGGTATGATGACTTACACATGCACAATAGAAATTTGTCTAAGGAAACAGTAATTTTGCAGGATTCTAAAAGACACATTATGACAAGTTACCTCTAAATCGTGTGCAAGGCAAAAAAAAAAAAAAGTGAATTGTGTTCTTCTAGTGGTATGACCCTCCAGATTATCCTCCTTGTAACCCCATGGCTTCAGGAAAACAAAACCAGCAGATAAACGTGATTATTTTACGCTGTGCTTCTCTCTCTAAACATTTAACAAGTACCTTCCAGAATAGCATAAAAGCTGGAACACCAAGACCCATCCATGGGCATAGGCTCACTCAACCCTACATGTGATCCTATGAAGTGTCTCAACAATTGAAGACACTCAACTCCTCAAAGTCAAAAGAATCCCAGCTAGAGGTTTATTTGAGTCACATGTTAATGTCTAAGCATTTCAAGAACTGTTCATTGCATGTATGATCAGTTTTAAAACAGAGCAATAGAAT
The DNA here is from genome assembly GCF_022539395.1 of Myiozetetes cayanensis. Taxonomy (NCBI): domain Eukaryota; kingdom Metazoa; phylum Chordata; class Aves; order Passeriformes; family Tyrannidae; genus Myiozetetes; species Myiozetetes cayanensis. The sequence goes on from NW_026087742.1 coordinate 78,119,227, forward strand.
ACTCTGTTTCTACTTAAAAAAAAAAAAATACTGTTGTCACAGGAACTTTAAGTGGGGAAGAAGTATAGGAAAAGGAAACTTTGCTGCATGTAACATTTTTGTGGTATAAACCACAGCTGGAGACTCCCTGCACCCTACAATAGGTGTAGGGATGCATTATGTGTCTTGCAAACAGAGTAAGTTTGTTTCACTTGGCTTATTCATTTGTGACCCTGAGGAGACACCGAAAAAAATCTCCTATTAACATCAGTGGGTATCAAAAAAGTCTGCTGCACACTCTCACTGACTTAGAAATGAGCATAAAATTAGACCTATAGGCAGTCTTGATGTGCAGGTACCCTGTGAATAAGCCTTAATAAACATCACATCCAAAGTTGCTGCAACCCTAGGTAATGCTTTATTTGATAAGCAGGTAAAGTCCATTTGGAATGGCAAAAGAGCTCCCTTCCCCCTGACCAGATATCAACACTCATTAAGCAGAGCATCTTACCTGCAAAAGAGTGAAAGGGGATGCATTCTGAGGTGGGAGGGAGGGGAAGGGGAAAAGAAGCTGTTTAATTTGTTTCTATATTAGAACCCAAGTCATGTTATCGAAATAGCTTTAGGAGTAAGACTTCGTTAAGCATATTTAGGCTTCTAGGTTTTTGGTAGAGCACTGCTGCACAGCTTGTTTGTCAGCCTTAAATAAGGCTTACTTAAAACAACACTCAATAAAACAAAATGGAAAGATGAAGTTAAAAAAAAAGAGGAATCTCTTTGCTAGGCTGAAACTTTGGGTCTACTTGGATCAACAGTTGCCTTATTTTTTTCCTATGACCATTTATGCCAAAAGGCGTGAGGTAAAGAAGAGAGACAAACCTTATTATTGATGATGGCTTCAGAATCATCAAAGACAAAATCTCCATCATAGCTGTTAGCAAAGCAGAGGAAGGAAATTAAAGCCACAACCATTTTAGCCCAGTACGGTGGAAGGAGGAACCATGATACGTCATGGTCCAGATTAGGTTCTGTTTGTGCCATTCTGTGAAATGCTTGTTCCAAGCTGAGAGCTTCAGCATTATGTTAGTTGAAAATCTGAAATACATAAATACAAATGCATGGTTATAGTCGCATTTCACTAAAAAAGAATTTAAAAACAGAGAGTTGGGTTGGGAGACAAGAAAGTTGTATGAAATTCCATACAATCTTACATTTTTCTCTCAGTGCGTTTCACAATTACTGGAACATACCGAAACATAATTTTGTACTTCAAACAGGGAAGTAAAGGCAGAGTTTCTCATGGCTGGAGCACAGAGAAATTTTTAGATTCTAAGTTAAAGCTTTGGCACAGGAGAATTCTAAAACCTAGAGCAAACTACTGGTTTTTCTGTTCCTTACTGTTCAAGTAATACAAACAGAGGTATCACAGAGACTGTGGAGCATTTATAAAGTTCTGTAGAGAATGATAAGCATTATAATTTCCTTCCACGAATGAAAAGGAAACCATCAATTGCCAAAAGAGTTCAACTATCTTCTGTTAATCAAACTAAAGCACATAGTCTCAAACGTTCCCCCATGCAAGGAATTCATACAAACATCACAGATAGACGGATATATGGAGATAGCAGTTAATGGACTAGGCCTAAATCTCAACAATTCAAACAATGAGACAAGACCCGTAGAATTAAGACTGGACTAGTGTTCACTAGATCACTCTGCACACCTCAAGTACAGGCTAAATTCCACAGCTGTATCCATGGGCTCATGAGGTTGTTGAGGTAGATAAAAAAGACCCTGCAATCCCAACCTCGATGAGCAATCCATCAGTGTGGAAGTACTAAGGCTGGAGGTTTACACCCATGAACCACCTTTACTTAGAAGGATCTCTTTCAGTGCTCCAAAGCCAGCCTTCCGCCTTGACTGCTATTCTGCCTCTGCTTCTCTGGTGCTCCAACTCAACTGGGATTGGTCCTATTATCAAGTGCTGGTATAAATGGCAAGGGGAGGAGGATATGAATGGAAAACTGCAGTAAAAACAGGGCAGAATATGAAATTTTTATTTGTAAGCCCAAAGAATGACAAGCACATATACTAGCCTATTTGCAGTTTCTTCTTTTTATTTGCTTTTTAAATCAAGCGTTGCACCCCTGAAAATATTGTGTATTTAATGTCTTTATACAATCTTGGAAAAAAGCTCCAGTCATTTGGCTTCCGGAACGGGCTTGACGATTAAAGCTGTTATGGCAATTGCTCTGTAGCTTTCTCTTTTTGCAACACTAAATTCCAGTCTCCGCGTTTTTCCAATTCCTGCGCACACACATGCACAGGGACAGACGGTACTCCCTGTCACATCAGTGCCCCTCCTCGCTTTAGGGACCATATAGCGGTGCTCCCAAATTCAGATAAAGTCAGTAACCTGGAGCTGTGCAACCTGAGAGGCTGGAGCTCCCTGGCTGAGCAAAGCAGCTGCTTTAAGAGCAAAACCTTTCCTCAAAGTAGTTCACCCTTGCGCTCTTAGTTTGACGGAAACAAAGACGGAAAGCGTGGCTGTTAACTGAGGGAAGTGCACCGCATTGCTACCAACAGCACGGATACAGCGTCAGTGCCCACCACACAATTAAAATACTTAATCTACTCAAAATTCATTTCGCCCTGAAAGTTTCTCCAATTACGCTTGCTCCATTTATCCGGCGCGCAGCTGCTGCCAGCCCTCTTCCCCGCGGTCCGGGAGGCCCGGCCGTGGCGGGGTCCCTTCTCAGGGCAACGCGGTGACCGCACGGGCACCGCCGAGGGACAGAGGGACCGCCACCTCCACGCCACCGGCGCACACGCCACTGCCCGGCGGCGGCAAGGACGGAGGGAGGCAGGGCACCTCCCCGCCGCCCTCTCCAGGGAAAGGCGAGCCCGAGCCGACCCGGAGAGCACCGGCCCCGCGCCGCAGGGACCCGCGGCAGGGCGGGCACGGCGCGTCCCACCGAGAGCGCGGACGCCGCGGGAGGGCTCGCACCGAGGGTCGCCCTGGCCGCGCACGGAGCCCCGCAAACTTGGGGGGCGTCCCGGGCGCCCGGCGGGCGGTCCCGGGGAAGGAGCCGGCCCGGGAAGGCAGCGGCGGGCGCGGGGCAAGGTGCGAGGCTGCGCCGGGAGTTCGGCGGGGGCCCTGCCCCGCCCGCCGCTCCCCTTTTGTCCTGGTGGCGGCGGCTCCGCCGTGGGGGGTGGCCTGTCCCGGCCGTCCCTCAGCACCCCCCGTCCGGTTCCGCCACAGAGCGGGGCACGGGCGAGACCCGCCTTGCCCCGGGCCGCGTTACCTGCGAGGACACGGATCCCGCGCCGCATCCCCACCCGCCGGCCAAACTCTCGCGCCCGGCGAGCCGCCAGCGGAGCGGCCCGCGGGGGAGGGGCCGCGGCGGCCACGCCCCCGGGAAACATCCCCGCCGCCCATTGGCTGCGGCCGCAGTGACGCGCGGTGGGCGGGGCCGGGGCGGGGCCGGAGCAGCGGCATCACTCACGGCGGCGGCGGGGCCCGTGTGGGTTGTTGTTCCCCCGCCCTCTCAAACTCCGCGCCCCGCACAAAGGCGGGGGCCAGGTCTGCTTCCCGCGCCACCGGCGCCGTGTTCATGGGCGTGCCCGCCCGCCCGCTCACTTAGTCGGTCTGCCGACAGGTCACTGTCCCCGCACCTGGCTGGCCGCGGGGCGGAGGGGCGGCCCGGGTGAAGCGGGGTGTGCGGGGGCTGCCCAGCGCGGGGGGAGCGGGACCGCGTGTTTCCGTGCCCCGAGTCCCCCACTCCTCCCTCGAAGGAGAGGTTCCTGCTGCGGCTTGCGTGCGAGGAGCGAGAATGCCCCCGAAAAGCAGCTACAGAGCCAGCGGAGCGGGGCGGGGGGAGGATGGTGGTGGCGGCGGTGGTGGTGGTGTCGTGTCGGGGTCTCGCAGCCCAGAGGGGATACTTGGGTGAGCTGGGCGCGTTAGCAAAGCGTTCCAGCCTGTCTGCTTTAAGAGGCCACGCTGCTGCTGCCGAGTGTTGTTGCAGGTGCTCCCTGCAGGACGGGTACTGTAAGGAGGCAACAAAAAGGCTTTATCAGGTGTACATAATTCGTACGTTTCATCACCGCGATTTCCATTGTAAAAGAAAGTGTGGTTAAACACTGAACTGGTAACACCAAATGTTCTACAGCAGCTCCCCTGGAAAAAAAAAAACAACCAAACCCACATTAAAATCTTTATATGCTGAAACTGGGTGAGAAATCCTGGCTGTGTGCCAGGCACTGACATACAATTTGTAGTGGGATTTTTAAGATGTTTGCATTATCAAGTGTCAAATTAACAGTTATTTCATGGTTCCTTTGAGGCTCTAACTCTCCAGTGGAAGTACTGCTTTGGGAGGGCTTCAATGGCTGCCATCCCCTAACTTGTCTACTGACACCTGCTTTGGAACATCTGCTGCAACATGGGCAGCTCAGCTGCGTGTGAGGGAGTAGCTGAGCTAGCAATTGGCTGCACAATTGCCAGGCTCGTATATTATTCAATTGGAGCCCCTGGTGGTCTAGTGGTAAAGGCGCCGCGCTATCACCGCGGAGACCCGGGTTCGATTCCCGGTCAGGGCCACTCCCGGGTAGGTGGGGCTCGTTAGCCCTTAAAGGCAACCCACCTACGTCCTAAGGACCTCGCTGCCACCGTCCAAGCTCGCTTGGCCCCGGCAGATGAACCTTAGGATTAAAGGGTGGGCTCAGTTCCGCGCACACTGTGTCTCACCTAAAAAATCCAATGCGCAGGCTGGAAGGTGGAAAGACCTTCCCCGGATCTTCGCTCGCGAAAACTGGCCATTATTATATTATTCAACTGTATATGTGAAGCTCCTGCTTTTGAGATGATAGTCTGTAACTTGTGCTTGTTTAAGAGCTACCACAAAGCATCTGAGGTACTTCTCGATTGACAAGTGGTGGAAAGCTGGTGGACTTGCTGTCATCAAACACACGAAGCTCTGTTCACTGACTGTGAACTTTGGGTCCCTATGTTACAAGAGCTAAATACACAAAGATCTTCAAACTGGTAAATTAAGTGTTGTACTTTAAAATTATTTTGTCCATTCTGACCTTGTCCCCAGCTGAGTGATCTAAGTAGGCACAATCAGGAAGCTTTGTGTTTTATAATTTGTCATCGTAAAATGACAGAGGTGAAAGATGTCTTTTTGAGTTTTGGGTTGTTTTGCCTTATAAATGCAAGACAAAATGTGAGATAGCAAAAGCATGGTTTCTAGGATTTTACTCCTACAATTTAAAGCACTGAGATTTGTATTACTTCCTAAAAATAGCTAGTTTGCCATACTAGTTTGTGATGAGGAAGTACTGGTTGTTGTCTGTTTCTTGATATTTCCTTAATTTTTTTCAACTTCCACTCCCCAAACTACAACAAATATGTATTATAAAGTGAATTTCTTGTCAAAAAGAATTCTCAAATTCAACAATCTTTCTGAGATCACAATATTCATAGACTTTTTAATCTGTGTTTGACAGTGGAAGGGCCCCAAATCAGAAGAGAGGTGCCCAATTTAGAAAGAAATTCCTTAGTTAAGGAAGGTGGTCTATCATGTATTCCAGTGGTGTCTTTTATAACTTCTAATGAAGTAAATGAAATTTCAGTTCATGATTAAATGTGCACATTTTTTTTAAATTTAAGCATATGTAAATATATGTAAGATTCTGTGAATCAAGGTTGAGATTTGCCTCACCAGACTCACTGTGATAATTGCTAGACTTGTGCTAGTTGAGTCACTTTGACATTTCTGTGTTACATTTTCTTCTGTAGTGAGTTTGACTGTATCACATTTGCTGATGTGAATCGACCATTAGTAGAAATAAATACATCACATACTCATCTTGGTAGCTCCTTTGCTCTCATTTCTTATACATCTGCACATCCTTGATCTGTGCTTTATAACTAGAATTTCATTTGTTCAGTGTAAATCTGCTGATATCATCAGTTCTGGTCAAATATGTTTATTTCCACACAGCCAGATGCACAGATGGTGTAAATCACCTCATCACCACTTATGTCAATACAACAATAGTGATTAACATTTCCTTATGAACTAGTCAACATATGCAGAAGCCCCTCCTTCCCATTATTTTCCATTTTGAAATAAGCCTTTTTCTTAGGGTTTTATTATCTTGCTTTTAATAATATAGCAGCTTTTATGATGACCTTCTGTTCTGTTTTAATTAACATGAAGAACTGCAGAGCAAATACCTGTTCTGGAGAGTTCCCTATTTCCCTCAAAATCTGATTCAAATCAGCTACAGTTGCATAATTTATCTCCAGTCTGCTTCTTTGGAGGGTTATTATAGCACTTCAATTTGAAACAGTTCCTAAATACAATGCTGCTTTCTTTCTTTTTTTTTTTTTTTAATCTGCAATTTCTAGGAGGGTTATGTGTATGAAGTGAGTATCTCCTCGCTCTGTAGTTTCCTCAGCATGCTAAATTGATCTGCCTAAGTGGCTATTGCATCCTTGTTTTCAGCAGCCTGCCATTGCAGATCTGCACAAAGGCCAGCCTTTCCCTTGTAAGAAAGGAGTGTGCAAAAAATGTCATGTTTCAAGGGATCAGCATTTGCCAGAATCACAGTGACTTTGCAGAGAAGAGAATAAAATGTGGTAATGCAGGATTCAACCCAAACATTTCAAAAGCTTAAAAAGGCATTATACATGCAAATGTTTTCATAAATAATATGCATATTGGCATTATTATTGTTAATAGAGTTTTGATGGTCTCTTCCTCTACACAACCGGTGTCCCAAGTAGCTACTCTGCTATGAGGCATTTTAAGTAGCAGAATGTCTTAGGTAGCTTATTTTATATGTAATGCTTTGTATGTGTGTGTGTTTATATGCATGCATATACATATGGAGAGACAGCCAAACTCATATGCCTGTTGGAGTTGCAGTGTTGATCAAACTTAAGTCATAAAACCAAAGAACAAATGAAGCAGAAGTTAAACAGGATTGTTGCAACAAGATTCTAATGAATAGAGTTTGTTTCCTGTTTTTTATGTGTCTCATATTCCTATACCTCCTTGCTTTACTGATTGCAGTTCCCCTTATGACCCATATAAGACATCTTAATTAAGATCCCTTGATACTTCTCACTTTGCTTTTTGGCTTTCCACCTGTTCCAGGTTCATTTTATTCTATAACTCACCAGAGGTATGAATGTGTTCCCTGGTGAACAGCCTGCCCAGACTTCCTAGCCAGCCAACCAGCACACAGAATTAGTGACAGCTGAGTCGCTCAGTGAAAGTGTCTATAGGACTCCTATCATTTATGCAGCATTATGGGCTTTTTTATGAAACATACAGGAACTGAACATGCTTGAAGCTCCTGTACTTTGATAACTCTGGAATAAATGGAACAGAAGTTATCAGAAGAGGATTGACAGACAGACCCCACAACTTTAATTTTCCTTAGAATTGAGGTTTTCAGTGAAAGGTTGAATCCATTAGCCCTGCTACTGTAGACATGTCCTTGCTCACTAGTTGAGAATGAGCAGGTGTATTGACCAACAATGACCGACATTTTGTTCCTACTAAAATGTTTAGGGTAGATTATGGCTCACAGTCTTAAATTATGTTTAAGTGTATATTTAATCACACACTCTCCTCCCCCTAAATAGGTAGATAAGAAATATACTTTAAAACATTTAATTCTGAAAGTGAGAATTATGCTGTGCTATAAAGGTGGTTGTGGAATGTATTCTTGTCAATATAAATTGAAAATGTAGCAGGTCAAACACTTCTGAATAACAAAGATTCTGCTATTCCACTGTTCTCTGAACTATAAGAATCCTCATCACTACTTCTCACTATAGTAGTAGGCATAGTACAAACTATACTTCAGCTTTTATAGGAAAAATACAGAACTGAATCAGTCTAAGCTTTCAAGGAAAGTAGCAATGCAGTTATGCCAACTCGTTTCAAGTTCAGCATTAATACTGAACTACTTTACTCTGTGCATCTACCCAGCTTTTGTTACGTTAGAAAAAATACACCCTCTCTTTGCCAGCCATTGAAATTAAAAATAACTCTCTATTCTTGACACAAAGAAACAGAAGATTAAAAAAAAATTAAATGGAAAGTGGAACTTCTAAATAATTTTCAAAGGTACTAAAATTCCCTTCCTAAAATTAGTTTAAGCTGTACAAGGAAAAGACTGGAGACATAGTCAGAATGATTGCATGTGCTAACATTATGATTTAAGAATATTTCCAAGTTTTACACCTTAAAATTGTATTGTCCTAATTAAGAGGCTGTACAAGCATCTCTGCTGTTGGAATCAATTTGTAAATAGCCTTTTAACTACATGTACACATACAAATATAAATAAAAATAGGCACTTTTAAAGACAGTTGTATCTGTCTTAGGGTTAAATTGATTGAAACTTTATTGCACAGTATATAAAATTGTATAGGGCAATACATTAACAGATTAGGAAAATTATAATCTGCTGCAAAAATCCAACAGCATCTAAAGTAGCTTCTCTTGAAAAGCATTTGAAGCCATGGTCAGAGCACCAGAAAAATTATTTACCTTTCCTTGAATCATGTATATTTAGCAAATTGGACCTTTGTTTTGCACTCACATAGTCATCTGCCTAAGTGAAATATGGTGCTGAATGTGGTAAGTCAGTCAGATGATGTCACTTTTTATTGAATAGTATGAAATGATGATGTGACGTACAGGAAAGAATGAGCTGGGGCCTGTACGTTTTCATGCTATTTTTAACTTTTCAGCTATGTGTTTAACCTTTTCTTTTATTTCTTTTTCACCGACCAGCTTACCTAACAATGGGTTCCGTCAAATCCTGAAAGTTCATCCACATTTACAGAACTCCATGACCATGGCCTATATTTAAAAAGTAGGAGGGAAAAAAGGGATCTTTGAAGCTAACCCTGAAAGATAAAAAAACTCCAGGGAAATACATACCATGAAACGCTATAGTTCAATGAAAAAAAGAAAGAAATTAGTAGTTCATGATTCATATGAACCAGTTTATAATTCCTACATCAAAAGCTTTATTGAAAGATCTTAAAACTGCATCAGTGTTTGAGGTATAGCTGGCAAGCAGCATGATCCAACAGGCAACCATTAGACAACATCAGACTGCAGGCCAGGACATCAGACAGTAACACTGCCATAAAATGCAGAAGTTATTTTAAGCTTTCTTGTTACTTATATTTGTGAAATTAATTTTTTATTCTTGCTAAAATAATTTTGTTTCATGCAGTTCTGGCTAGAAGCATGAGATCATACAGTAATACTTGTGTTTTTAGTGTCTACCCAAGAAAGCACTGAGGTATTTAAGACGTATGAGTTACTGTGGAGTGTAGTAAGAGTGGCTACTTTTAGATAATTTCCAGCTCTGATTTGTAAATAACATTTTTCTTTCTTCCCCTTCTTGCTCAGGGGTAATTATGGCCTGTATAAGACATTTAAGAAGGAATACTTAATCTTGTTTTCATCTAGAGTGCTTGGCAAATGAAAGCATCTGCTTTAGAGGAGGAAAACCTGAGGAATAATGAGATTGAACAGTAATTCAGTTGCAAGAACAAGAAACAGAACCTAACAGAGCTTGTTATAACACGGCGTTTTCCTTCCTATGAGGAACTCTGAGGTTTCAGAAAAACTTGAGTTGACAGAAGAAAGGTAAAACCTCAAGAGTTTCATAGAACACAAACTGTGCTCTTCTTCTGCTGCCCATCTGAGAGAGCTCCATCTCAGAAGAAATAGGACTGAGTTTTTCAATTAAACATTTATCTTCTAGAGGACTTCTTGTTCACTGGAAAGTAGAGTTGATAGGACACCCTTGGGTGGGCTGCCGCAGTTTGAATTCTGTGCCTCTCTCTCTGACCTTCTAACTAGGGGGAAAAGGATGGTTGTTTTCTCTCTCCTCAGCCTGACTTCAGTTCTGTGGTTCCCAGCCTTGAAGATTTTTACTCATTATTTTGACTGTGAGGAAGTTATTCAGAAAGATTTCACAACCAGCTTTGGAAGCCTGTTTATGTAGCTCTAAAACAACCCCTTGTTCGTAAGTTGGTCTGACTAATACATTGTTGAGCACCTGCCTTTGTACAGAGCCTGACATGTTTTTCTTATTCTTCTGTTGCCTAGTAGGCCATAAGTACTTTTTTCCCCCTCAGTAAGCTAGAGCCTGTGGGTCAGACTCCCGTTGTGATGGATATTACACAAAAACATAGGAAAGACAGAATTCCCGCCCAATTTCCTGCCCATTTGTGCCCCACAATTTTGCAACATTGAAGTGGGTAGAGCAGCATTTGTCTAAGAACGTTTGGTGGATCTTGTAGGGAGTGAGGTGGGGCCACCCTTGCATTGGTGGTGTTCTTTTGTATGGACACTGGCAAGCTACTTATGTGCTCTTCTGTCCTGATACTGCTACTGAGCTCATTAAACCTCCTTTCTGTGAGGAAAGCCTGGGGGCTATTAATTACTCTGTTTTTCCATATATAAAATGGGCAGAATGTTACTGATCTGTTGACAAGCCTGCACAGAGCTGTCCAACTGTGAAATAATACTGAAAATTTCATTTTCTCAGAGATACTGTCATCTCCTCATGTTTGTTTTTTTTTTCCCCCTAAATAAGTTAGTAAAGCACTTCTCATTACCATGGAGACTAATATTTTATTGCAAAAATTGTAATTGCAAGCTAGTTTCAAGGCTGCGAGAAGATTTTCCAGAAATCAGGTCAATGGATGAAGTACCTGCACTCAGTGTCGGCTGCTGCAGTGCACATGACTTTCATTCTGAGTCTTATTTACATTCCAAGCCCCAGGGCTCAGCTGCCAGCAAATCAATTGTGGAATTGAGCTGTGATAGGTTCTGCAATAGGATAATACAGGAAAAATAACTTAACTGAAGGTAAACTTGCTTGCACCTACCCCAGGGTATGTCAGAGCAGCAATGTGTGCACAGGCAGTGGCTGCAAAAGAGTTGATGCCCCACAAGATCGTATGTGTTGGCTTACCCATAGCAGGTTATTCTTGTAACCACAGCAAAAGATAGATGGCTCAGTACATCACAAATCAAGGCCTGCCTAATAATAAGGATTTCTTGCAATTATTAGTTTGATTTACTGAGAAAGAAAAAGGAAAAAAAAACCTTACTGCCTATTTTCTCATTCTCTTTCTTAACACATCAAAAATAAAGTTAATAAATGTAAAAAAAGAAAAAAAAAAGACAAAAAGAAGAAGAAATAGCTCCACTCTACAAATTGGAAGTAAATATGCCAGCAGTGCACTCCAGTCCAACTCCCTGAGGCAAATACGTGGAGAACTTTCAGCAAGTTTGTCTCTGAACTTTCTGTAAAACCTTTAGGCAGAATCCAGACATAAGAGATCTCTTGACCACGTCTTGGTGGAAGGACATTTCTACTCTTATATCTTACTTTTATATTTTTAGCCTTCCAAGTGAGTCAGAAGCATCAAGAAGTTGTTCCACAGATGCAGTGGCCTGCATGCTAGGAAATGATTGAATGTGGCTCAGGCATTAGTTATTTTTATTACATATATCTGTGGCTTTAAAGAACGCTTGACAACCCACATGCATTTGTAGCACGTACATGTTTTTTCAGTATCTGCTTGAGGACCCACTTCTGAAAAGTGCCAAGTGCTCTTAAATTCTATGTGTTGAATTCAGTGACAGTAGTTGTATGAAAGCAGATCAACACTTTTGTGGGGAAGATTGGAGCCAGGCAGAGACTGTAGCCATAGCTAGTATTTACAGATATTAGAGGTGACAGTATGTATTTAAAGATATTGACATTATCTTCCAAAACTTCCTTTTCCAAATGCAATTAGTTTGAAAACCATTTTGCAAGATATCAGCTGTTTCTGAGCAAGCTTGCTGTGTTTCACAGGATCAAGCCCTAGTGGTGCCATGTCCCTGACCTCAAATACCAGCAGTCTGGTGTGCTACAAAGATTCAGTCCTGTACTCTCTTGGCTAAATTATCCCTTGGTACAACACTACAGAGAGATGTCAGGAAAGATGCTTGTGTAGCTTTAACAAACAAACATTTATGAAGGTGCAAATTAAGCCAGAAGGAGAAATTTTCTGTCCCTACAAGACTTTTAGGGTGCTCAATAACAGCAGAACTCAAGGCAAAGAGTCTAATGCAGACCACTAAACCCAACTGATGTAAAATAATAAGACAAGGATTTAGCTGTATTACTATTCTTAAGTTCTGGATTTCATGAGAAATGATACTGGAACTCTATATTCTGAAAATGTACTTTAAAATACTTTATTTGTGTGTTTTATTAGCATATCACATTGTCTGAAATACTGGGCAGTAGTTGACAAGTTGTAGACTGAAACATGAATAAGAGTTGTATCTCCTCTATTTTGTGGAACAAAAGAGAAAGGAAAAGTAGAAGAAGCAGAAAAAAAAAAGACCCAAGATGATAATAATAGCAGACAATAATTCCAACTATGTTGTCCTAGAAAATTCTATAACATGAATTTTTAAACATTTACTTTCATGCAGTTGTGTTCCCCTAAATACGTGGCAAAAGAGTTCTATTTCTTGACTGCCATAATAATAAATTTTTTTGTGCAAATCACTTATGCTCATGTCATTGATTTTATAATTCCTTCAGGAACCGTTATTTTATGTTTAGGTTTGCCAAGCCTCATTCTGGAATGGTGCATCATGATCTGTATCAAATCCTTTAAGTAGTACATTAAAGCTGGTTCATACACAATAAGATTTATTTTAGGCATTTATCCATCTTGGAAATTAAAAAAAAAATCAAACAACTTTGAGAAAGAATTTCTAAAATATTTGTTTAAAAGGCTGCAGGCTTCTTCTGAATGTTAGATAGAAAATGATTTGTTAAGACTGCGTAAGTTGTACAGTCGTATCAGTGGCTGTCCATTCTGATGGACCCTCAACAGTTTTGGAAAAGGGATTTCAGCTTCTTGAGTAGCAAAGCTTCTGACACCATCCATGTGCACTATCTTCACACATCATTGCATCAATCTTAACACTGAGAGATGAGCAATAAATTCCCTAGTTTCAACTTGACTTTTATCAGTGCAGGACTACCCTTTCCTGCTTATGGATTTGATTGTCCAGTGAAGAAAGCAAAAGGAAGACGTGGATGAAGGGAGGAGGTTTTTTCCCATGGCTAACTTTCCTGTTGCTCTAAATTCCCATGTGTGCCTACGAGTAGAGACTAATAAGACTAACCTTATTAGGCTACTGTGAATTCCCACCACAAACTGAAAGCTAATTTTCTGAATCCTATGCAATTAAAGTACCTGTAGGCCATCCACTTCTATTGCCACCTTTATTTGATTTATTTTGCTGCTGAAGGTATGTTGAGATCTCACATTAAACCATCTGTAAAATTCAAAAGGTGTTTCTCATAAGAAAGGATATTTTTGCATGTTATCACATCTAACTAATTTTTTTTTTACGTTTGGCTGAGGTAATTTAACTAGTTAAATAACTGCCGTATAAAGTGTACCTATTTCTCTAATAAGCAGCAAAGAAAAACACACATGAATATTATTGTTATGAGTGATATTCTAAATCTTTAAATAAAGAAGCAACAGTAACAGTTTGTTACAATAACAGGTAGTTGAGGAGCTGCTTTCTGTAGGTAAATCTAGATCTTGTAGGCAGACATATGATCTATTTAGGCATTCTAGGCTCTTCCCAAGAGGGCACTGCTGTCACTTCATACAAGTTTTGGTTCAGGTGAGATCTAGAGCATCAAGAACAGCAACTGTATGCTGGCCTGCGTTAAAAAAAATTGACCAGCACTTCGAGGGAGGTCTCTCCCTCTATTCCCCTCTCATGAGAACTCGGTGTTGAGCTCTGAGGCCCCCAAGATAAGGATGATGTACACCTGTTGGAATGAGTCCAGGAGAGAGCCAAAGATGATCAAACAGTTGGAACATCTCTCTGATGAGGGCAGGTTGAGGAATTTGGGGTTGTTCAGCAGGGGAAAAGAAGGCTCCAGGGAGAGCTTAGAGCAGCCTTCCAGTGCCTAAAAGCTGACAAGAAAGCTAGAGAGGGACTTTTTACAAGGGCATATTGTGGAAGGACAAGGGGGAATGGCTTTAAACTGAGAGGGTAGGTTTACATTAGATATCAGGAAGAAATTCTTCATCGTGAGAGTGGTTAGACACTGGAACAGGTTACCCAGTGAAACTGTGTCTGTCCCACCCCTGGAAGTGTTCAAGGTCAGATTGGATGGGGTTTAGAGCAACCAGGTCTTGTGGAAGGTGTCCCTGCCCATGGCAGGGGGATGGAAACTAGGTGATCTTTAATGTTGCTTCCAACTCAAACTATTCTGTGATTCTATGATTCTATGAAAATTACCTGCTTTAGATGTGTACACCAACTTCATTTTTGTTGTTGATGAATTTCAAGTTTTGAAAGAAGATCTTGTTTTGCCTATTGGAACTGTAGCTAATTATTAATTATTCATTTTTAAACATGGGAAAGCCTAATCATTGTGAATTCACTCAGTATTGTTTGACAGTATGTGTCATAGTAATAATTATGTCATATCTTGGCAAGAAAGGAGTTCTCATAGGAGGTCCCCAAGAGCCACTTCAGAGAAAGGCTATCAAAATCAGCTGGCAGACTTGAGGAAATCCTTGTCACTATGAATAAGGTTGGATAAGGAATCATCAGTACATCAGAACAGATAAAGTATATGAAAATATATGTATGTGTGTAGACATATGTATACATAAACATGCACAGACATACACACACAGAGAAATATGTATGTGTGTATATACATACATACATGCAGATATATATATATACATATATATATGAGTGAGTGAGTAACTGTAATGACTGCTCAAAATAGCTCTGGAAACATGCTTGGAGGGTAATAAGAGCAGCTTTTTAACCATGTCCTGATAACTTGATTGTTATTTTTGAGCACTGACCGTACTGCTGTTCTTTTCTCTTGTATTGGAGCTGCAGTTTTTGTGACTTTGGCAGTAGAGGTTTTAAGCTTCTTCATTGCAAGTTTCGTGGTTCTCAGAACTCAATGTCTATTACACAACTGACTGTAATTTCAGAGGACTGAATTTGTATTGATAGACCCAGCTGAAAATCTTCTGCAGTGGAGATAGTGCTTGTTAGTGTAACAGGAGGTCAGAACTGTGGCTGGACAGCACAGTAAAACACTTTTACGCACAGTAAGTGTATTCTTAAGGCTGCATCAATTTTTAATTCTGTTAAGGTTTCAGTTTAGAAGAAGTTCTTCAGTAGACAGAAGAAGTACTTTTATAGAAGTCCAGAAGGGCTAGGGGAACTTATGCACAAATGTATGAAAAACCAGAGAGTAGTTTTAACTGGCTGAGGTCAGAAGTAAATTTGACTAAGGAATCATGACTGGGTTTCTCTTTGTATATACATGTGTTTAGTCCATATACAATATATTTTGTTATAAAAACAAAAAGCAAAGTTGAGGCAAATACTGCTCCATCTAAAACCAGTCATACATTCCTTTGGGCTTTCAGTGGGCTGAGATTTTCAAAGACAGCTTTGATAAACTAAATACAGAGGAAAGACTTGCCATATCTGACTTATGATGAAAACATGTAGGAGATATATTCGTTATTGAACCAGCTAGCAAAGAAGCTATTTTTGGCAAACACATTTAAGTGTGGCACATATGCAAAGTGTTTCTGTGCCTTCTCCCAAAAGATAACCCTGTAATTTTTAGGGATAAACAAAGTGTCCAGCCACCCACTAGATGGTGGCAAGGAGCACAGTTAGGTAAAATTGTATTTACAGCAGTGTATGTATTATCTTCTTGTCAGCAGAATCATATTAATCTGCCACCAGATTCTCCCCCATGGGTAGATGTTAGAGCCAATCCTGATAAATAGTAGAGAAGTGTTTGTAATGGTAGTCTGGGATAAAAGATTTGCCTAGTTAGCCATGCTGTAGTGAAGTAAGAAAAAGAATAGCTGGTGTGTGTAGGGGGTGCTAAATGGTACAAACAGTTCTACAGTTGAGATAACTCCAGCAACAAAATTATTTCCCTATGGTAGCCGTGTTGTAGAGCTCCAAAAGTGATCCTGGTGAGTTAGAATATCAAAACAAAAGCTACGTGACAGCTGAAGTATCTGTCTATGCCTTCCCTCTTGCTGACCTGTGATGCATCTCATTAGTTCCCCTCAGCAGTGGCAGGTGAGGGGCCTTATAGATACACAATCAGAACCATCAGCGGTGAATCCAAACTCCTTCCTAGAAGGCATTATGCATAGGATACCTAGAACACCATGTTCCTCATTGGTTGTCATAGGGGTGGTGATACTTAGGGAAGCAGTAAGCAGGAAATAGTCTGTACCTGACTCTGAAAAGGTAATGCTGAACACAGAAGGCAATTTTACTATCTACATGTCCCATTATAAAAATGAGACAGCTACCACAGTGGGATTCTCATATTCTGTACCTGCTGCAAAGGGCTGATTTGTATACAACACTGATGAATTTGATTGCCTGAACACAGCTACGGAAGTGCTAAGGGATCAAGCAGAATTTAACACCAGCATTTTGCTTGCACTTATGAATAGAATGGGGATGCCCTTCTCCATAATCCCCCCAGCATGGTAGGAGGATCACAAATAACAAAATAGCATATAAAAGCTTCCCAAGGGTCAGAGTATGTGCTATTGCATTTGGTGAAGACTGGCTGCTGCAACCAGCAGAGGTTGAATACCAAGCCAAGTCAGTCTCCCATTGTTTAAGGGAAAGAATGTGCATTGGTGGAAGGTTTTTTTGCTATAGTCTACAGGAGCAATAAAATATATAGTAATTGAATACAAGGAAAATATTGTGCATTAAAGTACTTTACCTTAACCCTAAACAAATTGTTTGCTCAAGGTTCCCAATTTTGATTCAATAGAAATGACCACAGTAAACTTTTAGGTGTCTTTATAGACATGCAAAATTTCCTCATCACTTCAAAAAACGTGGAAAAGCAAGCTGTCTGAGAATGGTACTTTCTCACTACCAAGTGATTAATTTTATAAGTGAATTTAGCCTTGAAAGAAGAGAGAGCACATTGGAGAGAGAAAGAGCGATGGAAGACTATGTAACAAAAAAAGGAGAGGATTCTTCTGATTCCACTTTAGATATTCACAGTGCAACCTAAGTCCTCATCTCTCCAGTGAGTGACTAATAGAACAGCTGGGTACTACCCTCCTACCATACACACATCATATGATGTGGAGCTGAGTTTGATTTCACCGCTTATCCCATTTTAGGATGCTGGATAGGGCACTGTCCTGTCTTCTTCAATCCCATGTTGCAAACTGCATCTTTAATCTGGATGATAGCCACGTAACATTGCACATCCTGACCTTCTTGCTAGGGTAGAAATTCCATATTTAGCCCAAATTTACAGAATGGCTCTTTTTTTTGGTAGAATCACCTTCCAGCATTGCACGATAGCTGCCATGTAAATTTAGTTTGCTATAATCTGTCTGCTTAATGATTTAAATAGCTTGCTACACAGTAGATGCTAACAGAGTGCCCTTGTCTTCTGTTAGCACCAAGCCTTATAGCACCAAGCTTATCCAGAAATGACTACACTTGATTGAAAAAAATCCTATTTTTCTTTGAATAGTTTTAAAACCACCAGTTCTACACAGGGCAAGCAAATAAAAGGCTTCATAGATTGTCTGCCTGGGACACTGTATGTTCAAGGCTCTTGTGATGCTTTTTCCTAGCACACAATTCAAGCACATTAAGAAAGGCTGACACCTGCAGTCACAGACAATTAGATCAAACAAAAACAACTATAAGATGATAAGGAATGAATTAAGAGGTCTCTGCTTCAATCTGCTGGTTAAAGTCACAAGGGCTATAAATAGCCCTAAATTCCACTCTGTATTAACAGCACTCTAGAAAATGGTATCCAGATCCTTTTATTGTGCTCTAAATTTAAGAATAAGGTACCTTATCTCTCCAAAAAAAAAAAAAACAAAACCAAAAAAACCCCCCAAAAAACCCCAAAACAAAAAAACCAACAACAACAAAAAAACACACCCCCAAAAAAACAACCAGAAAAGAACAAGTGCTTGTTTGTTCTTATCAGCAACAGAAATGTGATTTTGACAGTGTCAGCACTTCACTGAGTGAACAAGGACCATATTGGGCTTTCAACCAGACCATGTCTTCTGAATGAGCCTTCAGATAAATTTATGTCACTGACTCTCTAGTATATAGCATCATGTTAAGCAAGTCACACTGCTGTTATCCTTGAAGTTACAGAAGAGACTAAGCTGTAAGTTTGTTATTGTTCTTTAAGCTGAGGCCTGATGTAGATCATAAGCTTTGGGTCACAATCATTTGTTCCTACACAACTCCTAAAAAGACCAGGGATTTTCTTTCTGCAGTGGGAACACTGCCTAGGCAGAACAGTAGGAACAGCCATTCATTTCCAGATTGTGTCTATGTGATGTGTGGAAAGCAAATCAGTGACTTGAAGGTAACTATCAAGACTAAATTTATGAGTCAGGCAGACCAGTCTGTCCACGTGAACTCAGTGGAATATGCCCTGCAGATCATTCAAAAGCCTACATTTTATCTTATATTTGCTTGATCAGCATGCCTGAGGATGCATGGACAAGAGCACCAGGAAGCTGTTGTGTGTACTGTAAATTAATGGAAGGCAGAACAAATTGTGCTTACAAGCGTTATTCTTACACAACATTGTAGATAGAACTTTTTTTTTTCTTCTTTAACCACCACAAAGGTGGTTAAACTGTCAAACTCTGTTTGACAGTTAGCTGCTGGATATTCCTTTCATACCTGTTCTCAAACTCCGAAGAGTTTTCTGGTTATCAACAGGCTATGTAGAGTGAGTACCTCTTTGAATATGCCGTATCTTTGGCAAAGATTGCACCCCCTTATGAAGTTCCTGCTTAAAAATGTTCTCCTGAGTGTCTCAGAATTTACAGTTTCTCAAGGCAAGCAGTGCCACTCTGAAAAGGATAGTACCTTTTCAGATTGGCAGAATTGCAGGCTCTTGCAGTGCATAAACTGTCCTGTTCATTTCTTTTCCTTCCTGCTGGAACTGCTGCTGAAGGTATGGAATAGAGTATTGAATGGGGTTTATATCGCCCCTTCCAAGACCATCAGACGACAGTGATAAATTTACGTCACTTGAAGTGGGATTAATGTAGCTGATCACATGTAGCTTTTTATCTACATCTGAGCTTCTTGTTCTGGGCTTGTTTATAGTTAACAGAAAGAAAAATAAGCACCTCTAGATCTCCAGACTTATTTTAGAGGTTTGTGTAAATAGAAGATAAATCTGAATATTACAAAGTCTGTCTCCTTTAATACTAGAAACTATGTGTCATTTCTTGGTCTTGAGATCCTCCCAAAGAGAATTCCAGGAGCCAGACCCTGGGAAAAGTCTCTCAATGTAACATATTTTTTAAAAATTTTTATTTCAAATCTTAAATACATGTTACAATACAATAACAACAATACAATAAAGAAT
Organism: Myiozetetes cayanensis; assembly: GCF_022539395.1. Taxonomy (NCBI): domain Eukaryota; kingdom Metazoa; phylum Chordata; class Aves; order Passeriformes; family Tyrannidae; genus Myiozetetes; species Myiozetetes cayanensis. The sequence goes on from NW_026087742.1 coordinate 78,138,760, forward strand.
AATGCAACACAGATAGTACATTAAGTATACATATCTTCAATAATATGAAATACATTAACAATTATTATTACAGTAATAACCAAGGGAGAAAAAACAAATGGGAAGAATAGAATTTTGAGTTAAAAATGTACATTTTACCCAACATAGCATTATTAAACAGTTAACCTATTTTGGATTGATCTTACCTAATTTGTCTAAGTTTAAAGATACAGAAGGGCTTGAGAGAGTCTGCAGATGGAAACCACACCATGAGCATTGACTCAATAGCAAAGTACTGCTGCAAAGCATAATTCTTTTTTTATTACTCTAACTCTGATATAAAATCAGCTTAATATATGTAGTAATATTAAAAAAGCTAAATTATATTAGTCTATAAAAGGTAGATAAGTGAATTACTGATAATACAAAACTGTCTCACTCTTATATGAGGTGAATGTTAAAAAGCCCATTTGTGAATGAGCTGGCTTCTCTATTTTTGCTCATAGGAAGCTCTGACACATTTATTGAATGTGAATATTTTCACAGCCAGTGTTTTCTGGTCATCTGATTTCCCATATAAAATTTTCATCCATATATTTTTTAAAGAGGTCCTTATATTATTGAACCAAAATATTTAATAAACCAGGGTCTGATATATGGATTAAGATTTATTGGTTGGTCTACAGAAGCCTCTAAATGCTACACTTCATACCTACCATCCATTTCTGTAGTGCTTCTGAATAAAACCACAGATCCAAAGTCTTGAGGGCGTTGAGGTTGGTCGAATGGAGAAAGAAATCCAAAAGAATTCCACATTGTTTCCAAATTTGCAGTTTAGTCTCATTTTGCATTTTAACACCAATTATAAACATTTCTTGAACAGCATTTACTTTTCTTCTCAAACCCCTGTCCAAAGCCCTGTGGATAATTTCAGCTACCTTATCCTTACAATCCAGCACTGGCCTAAAATCCACTGGCTTCAGCAGGAGCTTTTCAGATGACTTTCAAATGAGCTCTGGATCAAGTCTTCACTATATATGGATCAAATACAGAGTAAAACAGTTTTGTAGGATGTTATCTGTCAGGATTCTCTGTTTATCATTACATTTTATAATGATAGTCTCTTCAAATTTTTTTTCAGAAATTACTTCAGATAATTTGAAAGACCTTTTTCTCTTGTTAATAAAAGCAGATTTAAAATATCTCTTGAAATCTGGCCTGGTGTTCCCAGCTGAAAAATACTGTATTACATTATGCATGATTCTTGACTGTTCAGAGCATGAAAAAACCCACTCTGTTTTATGATTTTAATGTTATGCTAAATGTTTGCAGTTTATTATTTCTGATAAATGTGGCAATCTAGCGATGAATGTGTGTTGTTAATAAGGATGCCTATTTGGTATTAATAAAGTCAAATTGAAATTAATTTACTAAGCATCAGAGAGATAATTTTCGAGTGCATCTGTTTGCAAAGAGGCTTCACAATATAGAGGAGCCAGGGAGCAGAGGTTGCTTACTGCTCTGGGGTCATATGTTTCTGATTAATTTTAAAGTCTCCTCCTCTCATGTTTCAATAACTGTTGTGATACACTGGATGTAAAATGAATGCTTAACTGCATTTATTACCTTTACTTGTTATTTGAATTTTGATTCTAAAGACACACAGCTGAAGAGTTATATATTAACAGCTTATCCTTTTAAAACATATTGTCATGAATCTCTTGTGTTCCAAGCTGCTGGCATTGGTTGGGCTTAACTTTTAGATAATCCAGCAATTTACTAGAAAATGTAAAACATAAGTGTAAAGAAGACCCATATTATCCAGTACATAATTACTTATAAATAAATATATATAATAGTAAATTAAAAAAATGAACTACAGATCAAAATGAATGCACAGAAAATCTGCTTTGCAGATCAGAGCAAAACATGAGATTAATTTATTCAGAGTGAAAATATTGATCAACAACACACCTAATAGTATGACATCAAGAGTATGCAAGATAAAATTGTGGTGGAAAGAATAATTTATGACATAAAGGTAAAAGAAAATTATATAAATTGCAATAAGTTTTGCCAAGTGAGGTTTATGCCTGAATTAGTTTTTTGGATAACAGATTTTATAAAGCAGAAATCAAATTTGGTCATGAATGATGGGATTAATGTGACTAAATGCACGTGTCTGCTCTGGAGATCTTTATTTCTGAACTAGTCACCTCATGCTCCCTTTTTTAGCAATGTTAAAAAATAGTTCCTTTTAGGGTATGATTCATCCCATCCTGAAATAAGTATCTAAAATAAGTCAGATGAATCACTACAAGTGCTTATTTCTCTCTATTGACTGTCAAGTCAGCCAGGGGTCATTAGCTCAGATGTAGATGACCACCCTAAAGACATCTGAAGTTAAATGGAAGTAATCCCACTGAGACAGACTAATTTATGAATAAAGCATTTGAAATGATGCCTTTAGGAAAGTGCTTATTAATAAGACAGAGGTGTAAACTTTGACTTACTTAGGGAGATGTTTAAAGTGAAGATGAAAATGAGCAATGTTGAAAAAAAAATTTAATGGGTTGAAGGGAACTACTAGAACCATTTCTCATGAATCAACCTTGGAGTGGCTCTTAGTATTTTCTTTAATGATTTTGGCATGAGAATTAGGTTTGAACTAATGATATCTAATGTGGAACTAGGTCACACTGTTGATATGGGAGAGAACTAGGATACAGGAAAAATTAGATAAGCTTGAGAGCAGAACAGTGGGAATGAGATGAAATTTAATACAAAAAAGTTCAAATATTTTTTAAAAATCTGAAAACATTGTCTAGGTGCCAAAGTGTAATTTGAAAGAACGTAGATATCTAATTTTGAAAGGAAAACTACAAAAAACTGATCTGTGCAATCATCTCTATAACTAAAAAGCAATGGAACCTCCAGATTTCTACTGATAATTAATTGTGTACCTCAAGTTTTTTTATTCTGCATTGCTAAGAATACTGCTACTGTGACTGAACTGAACATTTGGAAACTTATTCCCTGCCTGGGTTTCTTTGGGAGTCTAAAGTCCCTGAAGACTGCAGTGTTTCTAAGCATTTTCTCATTAACAAATTAACAGTATTGCCACATTTCAAAGTCATCAGATAAAAGCAGAATAGACAAGCCTATTTTCTGGTCAATGACATAGCTGCTTGCATGCCTGAGAGGAATGCTACACAGCCAGTGCAGAAATTAACCATCTGGTTATGAGAAAGGCACTCTTCACTCTTCAGGCAGCAAAGAATTGAAGAGTCAGAGAGGCTAAAAGTGTGCGCTAAGAACATCTTGCTTTCCAGCATTGTGTTTTGGCAAGGAAACAGAGGACCTAAATCTGGCTTTAAGTTTTGTTGCTCTTTTTTAATCATGATTGCTTCACTCTGGGAAGTGCTCACAGGAACTCAGATGACTCTGGTAACCACTTCAGTGGTAATGCCACTTGATTACTCCCTATTACTTGCTTGAACTGTGGCCCACCTGTACTAAGAGATGAAGGATTAAAGTTCCCTTCTGCCAGCAGACTTGAACCCTGGTCACTGTAGGGAAAAATGAAACTCAAGTGTCTCACTGATCTGGTATAATAATGGCCAGTCTTCACGAGTGAAGATCCGGGGAAGGTCTTTACACCTTCCAGCCTGCGCATTGGATTTTTTAGGTGAGACACAGTGTGCGCGGAACTGAGCCCACCCTTTAATCCTAAGGTTCATCTGCCGGGGCCAAGCGAGCTTGGACAGTGGCAGCGAGGTCCTTAGGACGTAGATGGATTGCCTATTAAGGGTTAACGAGCTCCATCAGCCCGGGAGTGGCCCTGACCGGGAATCGAACCCGGGTCTCGGCGGTGATAGCGCTGCGCCTTTACCGCTCTAATAATTAATCTGTTCCCGAACTCAGGCAAATTGTTTCATGACCATCTTTTCAATCTGACAGGACAATGAGAGTCATCTGTTGAAATTTTGCCCAGAGGCTGCAGATATCCCATCCCTAAACACATTCAAGGTCAGGTTGGGCAGGGCTCTGAGCAACCTGGTCTACTTTAAGATGTCACTGCTCATGGAACTAGATGACTTTTAAAGGTCTCTTCCACCCCAAACCATTCTATGATTCTAAAAATACAAAAGTCTTCATCTGAATAGTTGCCTAGAATACTATATATAGGAAAGCCAATAATGTGATTTTTGACATAAGTTTATCTCATAATCAATACCTAAAAGTAGACAAATCAATCTCTCTGGGAGTGCTCACATCTCCTCTTTGAGTATAAATGGAGCCTAGCTATCTCATCAACATGTAGATTTTATAGGTAAGACATACAGGTCTCCAGTGCAAAAGGTGAATCCCTTTCACACTGGATCATATGCCTCCATTCAAAGCCTAAGTTCTTCAAAATTCCCCATTGCTCTCATGTGGCACTGCTCATGGTGCAGTTCAGATTTTGCTCCATTCAGTGAAATGGCTATTGAAAGCTCATATGTACCTTTTCTATAGGCTGCAGGCACCTGACTCGGCATTTTGGAGCTCGCTCTTGAATATTGTGGGTAATTTCTAGGTGATGGAGTATTGAATATTACATTGCTAAATAAAAATGATCAACCAGGTTGTCTCAGCACTTTTGAAATGTGGGATCTAGTAACTAGAAACTCAGTCCTGTGGAGAGTGCAGCCAACAGCAAATGGTGAATACTCTGTACTAGTAAATGTCATCCTGTTTTGTACATGGCACAGACGAAAAAGGCCCAGACATCTGAATCTCAGTTCCTTTGCAAAACTTTCATTCCTGCTTCTCCAAAGAGAAGAACGCTACTTTAATTCACAGATTTTTGACATGAAGCATCAGCTTCAAATTGGTGAGCTAGTGTTTGTGTCCCAAAAGTTAATTGGCAGGAAACTAACCTTTTTTTTTTCTACATCAGGTTCTGTTTTCTTAAGCTCCATTCTTTGTCGTAATCTCTTTAGCGTCAGAACTCATCTTTTCAATCAGTCACCTGCAGGCAGTAGGGCAATGATTTTGTTGTATGATGAGTTATGAGGGTGAACAAGGAATAACTTGTTTTGTATGGCTTGTATTTCAGACAGTTCTGAAGGCTGAAAGTAACCCAAGAGAGCACACAAAACCCGATGGCTGTGGTGATAAAACAAAACAAAACAAAACAATTCTTCGACAAGTTGAAAAGCAAGTGAAACAAAGCTAGCACAGGGTGGATGATAATTTATGTGTCTTTCTGGCTGGTGATTCATACTCATACCTCCTGGGTATATATTTTGGAGAAGAATTTAGAATACCTCAGGCTATTTTCCTTCTTTTGCTCACTTCTCATCTGTATCACCAAAGATACCTACTGTGTGTTTTGGTTCTGAGGAGGAGGGGATTATGTAGCTCTCTGTGAATGCCTTGGATGGGGTCCAGCTGCAAGAATAGGAGTAGATTAATGCCATTTTCTTGTTTTTAACTCCACATCACTCCTGATATTGTTACACCAGATTTCAGAGAAGCTGTCTGCCTTTTATATGATTTTACAATGAAAGTCCAGTCAAACTTCTATTTTTTTCTCCACTGTAATTTGCAATTTACTTTCCTTCTCATGGTTTATCAATTTTTTAGCAAGGTTTAGGTAAAAATTTTAACATATTTTGTTACTCGTATCAGGCCCTTTGCAATTCCAGCTATTCTCATGAATTCTGAAAATTTGGACTGTGTCCAGAAGAATGGACTGAAGCATTGAAGAAAGTCACTGAAACATAATTTTTCATTTTACACTGCTACACTGACCACAACTGCTCTGCTCGCACCTTTTCTGTGGCAGCTGCTCTTCAATGCCCTGAGCCATAGACCTCAAGCTGATAGAGGGAACTGAACTTGCAGAAGAAGGTGAAGACACAAGCTGCCTGCTGCTATCATCAACTGCAGGGGAAGGTAGTGCTCCTGGCTGTGGGCAGCAGATGTTCATAAAGTAACTGCCAAAACAGTGTTTGGGGAAACTATACACGTGTTACTTGGCACCAGAGTATTAGTGAAGCCAATAGGTTGCCCACTTTTCACTCAACACAGTGACATACAATGAAGTGGAAGATGAGACTGTTCAGTCCCAAAGTCCAGCGGAGAACAAAGATCTAGGAATGATTTCCCAGACCTGTCAGTTGTGCATCTTGTGCAAAAGCTGAATGGAAATTATTCCAAGATAGCGTGGTGCATGTATAACGCATGGGAAAAACCTGAAGTGGTGATGTGTATGTAAGAATGACTCTTTGTCCTCTGGTAAAGAAGAGTGCCCTTTTTGTTCTCTCCTAGGCTTACTATGTAACTTCTTACTCCTAAGAACACTTGGCAATCCCAACCACATTTTATCCAGGTATTGAGGAAATTGCTCTGCCTCTGTTCTTTTATTCACACGTGGCATGTCAGAATAAAAGTTGTAACTTGTTTAAGGTCTTCTATCAAAATGCTTTTAAAGTGTACTTGGAAGCAAAAGGTTCCATTTGGCTTCACTTTTTTAACACCACTATTAAATCTAAAACCAGTATAACACTAAATTGGTTGGGCTGTAATATTTAAACTGCTAATAAAAGCTGGAAAATTCAGAACTAGGTTTTAATGCCCAGGGTGAATAGTCCAGAAGCTTCCAAGCACCAGCTAACCTTATGTAACAGTTCTGGTGATTTACTGTGCCTCCTGAAGGAAAAAAACTTTCCACTAAAAGCTGAATAAATAAAAATGAATACAATTTTAAATCTCCAGCATATTTTGTTAATATCAACGAAGGCATAGTTTAAGAGTGACATAAAGGAAATTTGCCATCCTTTTCTTTCTTCTCTCTCTGTACCTTAAATGATGTCATATCCCTCCATAGTACAGCCTTGTGAGGACATTGGATGTACTTTTCTATTCAGCAGTCAGTTTAGACATCAGTCAAAGGATTTTTCCTGGAGCTTTTGTAACATTTGTCTGATGGTAGTCATTATCAGGACAATGGCAACAAAGTAAGTGTCATCCTGGGGGACACATTGCCTATCTGAAAAACCACAGCCTTTTTGAAGCTGCCATAGGAGCTTTCTCCGAAAATACACATCACTTTTCTTTCAGCTTTGGTCACTTGGAACTGTACCGGAGCTTCAGCAATCTCTCAGTAGTGTAAAATATCTGAATGCTCATTTAGTAACAATTTTGTGCTTCATACATGATGAAATTAGAAAAATGTATTCCAAATAAACAAACATGCTTTATTTTCCTTTTGAGATGTTGCACCTAAGCAGGGAGGAAGGCAGTTTCTGCATTAATTCAGAAGAAAGGTGAAATTTATTTTGCCCAATGTAAGCCATATAAAATAATCTCTTCAGTCAGTCAGAGTGTCTTGTGGACCAGTGGCTCCATAAGTGCTGAGGACTTGGAAGCCGATGGAGCTTCTCATGGGACTGGCAGGTCAGGATCTGCTCAGCTAGGACTCTTTCCAACACCCCAGACAGGATGGGGAGCAGCCTGGGGGGCTGCCAGGATGAGGCAGGTGCAAGGTCAAGCTGCGAAGACGATCCAGAGGTCAGGGTCCAGGGCTGGGTCCAGGTCTGGAGTGGTGGTGCCTGGGGCCAGGCAGGGGCATGGCTGTGAAGCGTCAGGGGTTGTACCTTAGGCAGAGTCCAGCCTCAACTTCAAGTTAGCTGCCAGAGTGAAAGGGTCAGCCCTGAGTGGGACCTCCCTGTAGGCATGCCCGACAGCCTCTTCCAAACATCGCCACAGGGGAGGAGGCAGCCTCTCACACTTTTCCTTGGGAAATCAACACTGATCATTATGAGTATGACCAGGTGCTCTTATGCTAAATGCAAGTGGCATGAGGAGCAAATGGGGAATTGGAGGACTGTGTGCAGCCTCATCAGATTTGCAGATGATAAAGAGCTTGCAGGATTGGTTATTGTGGTGGAGGTGGTTGTGCTACCAATTCATAGCAACCTTGAGGGGCTGGAGAAAAACAGGAGTCTCATAAAGTTCAACAGAGGCAAATGCAAAGTTCTTTGCAGAAAAGGACTTGGGGATCTTCAAAGACAATATGTTCTTGCAGCAAGGAAAGCCAAAAGCCCCTGGGCTGCATTAGGAAAAGCATTGCCAGCATATCAAAGTAGGTAATCCTTCCCCTCTAGTCAGCATCTGGAGCACTGTATTGAGTTCTGGGCTCCTTAGTACAAGAGACATAAGGACATACTCGAGTTAGTCCAGCAAAAGATCTTGAAGATGATAATGGAGCATCTGACATGTGAGAAGAAGCTGAGAGAACTGTGACTGTTCAGACTGAAGAAGAGAAGATTCCAGTTGGGGATCTTATCAACATGTATAAATAGTTGGAAGGTGCAAAGAAGAGGGATCCAGTCCCTTCAATGTGTCCAGTGACAAGACACAATGGACAGAAACTGAAATAGAGCAAATTCCATTTGAGCATAGGAAAACACTAATTTCCTGTAAGGCTGGTAAAACACAGGTACATGTTGCCCAAGTAGATTGTGGGGTCTCCATCCTTGCAGACATTCAAAACCTGACTGGACATGGTCCAGTCATAGCCATGGACAAGGCTAAGGGGCTTCTACAATTTGCCACGTATCATAACTTCTTATTCCACCAGTGCCATCTACTGTATACAAATTAGAAACAACACCTCAGGAACAATGTTAATTTTCAGAAGTATGGTTTTTTGCTTACTTACTAAATCATCACATTCTGACTGGAGGAATTACAAAGAACAGATGCTAACTGATACAGCAGCTCACACCCTACCGAGAGAATAATGCGGCACTCCTTGCTCTACTTGCTAAAATATATTTAAATTTAAAATGGCCTTACATTGTTTAATTTCTCTGTGCTATAATGAGCATTCATTTCACTGAATGATCCAATAGAAAAATTGGCTTTAGTTTTTACCCGGATTTCCTGAGGGCTTCAGAACAATAAACACTTTGGCTACACCTATTGGCATTTACTGCACAACAGGGATACGTTCCTCCCATTCTGCTACATTGAGGAGAAAGAATATTATCACCTACATATCTCATTGTTGCTTCCATTACAATTGCTCTCTTGTGATGCAATTCAGAAATGAGGCATTTTTCATTAATGTAGTTTACCATGGAAACTCATGAGAGATAATCTACTTCTGCTGCGTCTATCGGCAGTAGAGAGGACTATTTTCTGAGATATCCCTCTGTTTCCTGGCAGCATGTCTTTCTGTCGTGTTTTTGGCTGTGAATAAGGTTAAAGCAATGGCACTCATATATGTACAAGTACATGTGTGTGTGCCTATATGATATGTATATGTGGGTCTATGTGCAAGCATGCACATGCTCATACACACGTACGAATGTAGATGTATGTGGTCAGGGTAGGTTATGACGGCTTGATCCTCCAGTACAGGCTTGATATAGAACTAAGTCATTTCACCATCCACTCTTCATGGTGAGAGGAGTTCACAGGGACCATGATGTCCCCCTTCACCCCCTGGAAGGCTCAGCAAAGCTCTCTCTTTCCAACCTGGCATAAGAGTGCTGATGAGTGCAGGTAGGGGCCATTTCTTAGGTGAACAGCACTTTTACAGGAAGACCAAAGTTTTGATTTAAAATGTTTGTGAAATGAAGATTCTTTCTGAAAAGTGAAAATGCTTCCTTCTGGTGTTTTCAAGGAGCTTTTTCAATTATATATTCCAAAACCATGCTTCACTACTGCATTTCACAAAAATTATTTTGATTTATTTTGACTAATTGTAGTAATAATAGAAATATACTAAAAATAGAAATATACTAAAGAATAAAGGGAGATTAAACATCACATTTGGGCTTGATTAAAATTTCTGTGTTACCTTAGGTCATTTTTCCATTTCTTCCTACTTCAGTGAATTTAAAAAAAAAAAAAAAAAAAAAAAAAAAGCATACTTGGAATTTACTCCAAATGCCTTTTTTTTTTTTTCCTCCCCTCCAAAACACATACTGATTTGCCAAGCTTTATTCTTCAGCTTTCAGAGTATCTGCTTAAGGCTTAATTTTGAGTGAGCTTGACCTGGATCAGGTTTGGCTAATAAAGGCCTACTGTAGTATTAGCCTTAACCTTAACTATGCTCTGGTTTGCACCTAGGTAAGTCAGATCACTTAATCCTATTGGATCTCCTTGATTATATTTAATTCTAGGTAAGATCTTATGTTAACATGGTTTTCTCCATCTACACTGGGGAGAAGGTGAAATTTAAACCAATTCCTAACTAGTAAAGCTTGGGCTATATCTTTACAGGATACAGAAAATCAGTGGTGCAGCTGGGAATTTAAACACAGAGTTAGTGTAGTTCTTTAGCAGCAAATTCATCCTTTCTCTACAATTGATATCAGAAGACAGGTGTATTTAAGTAAAATAGATATAAAAGAGAACAATGCCATATTTCACCAGCTAATGGATAACAGACAACTTCTGAGAGAACTTCTAAATCTGTCTTTGCTGGTTACAAATTAGTTATTCAGTGAGTAGTTGGACAACTAAAATTGAAGTATTTGTTATGGATTGGCACCCTTCATCATTTCCACAGGGAGCATACACTCTGCAAGTTCCTGTGCCTACCCCTGCAGGGGGTAGGGAAAGAGTTTGAAGTTGTTGCTCCGAAAGGTTAATGCTGCTTGTATCTCAGTGGCTGGCTGATGCTGAAAGAGACCTGAAAGGGCCAACTTGAAATACACATCTACTAAAACATTTAATTACTGACTTTTTACATCATATTCATCAGGAGACATACTTCTTCTGTAATTCCTACAATTAAAAAGCTTAGGAAAAGATGGATATAACATTATTTATTTTGATGTTTTTTTTCAATTGAATTGCAGTCGTCAGGACTTGGAACATACTCTCTCCCTGTTTTCCAAACAGAATTCATAATCCTTGCTGTGGACCAGAGGTTCAGGCTTCCTCATGACACAGACCTCTTTCTAAAGAGCTATCTTAATAATAGCTTGCCCAACTGCTTTGAAACAAATTATTTGTCTCTCTATTTCTTGACTTTGAAAAAAGGGGGTTGTATTTACTTTAGGCTGGTGGAATGGTCCTCACAAAAAAAGACAGTTTTTTTCTTATTTCTTGGACTTTATTTTCCTTAGGGAACTGGTAACTTCCTATGCTTTAATTTTGATTTATTTTAGGTTTCCTGTGCCCTCACGATAGCCCCTGTGGTGCTGATTCACAAACCTTGTGGGTGAAAATTCTTCCTGTGTAACTTGGAAGAAGGAGCAATGAAGGAGCATTTTTCTGGCCTTTCCCTTTCATTCTGATAAGACTTAGCCTCCTGGCAGTGGCTGAAGGCTATCTACACTATATGTATGGTAAGGTATTTCCTTCATAGCTGTGCTGGTACCCTGCCATCTTTGGTCTCATAAAAGAAGGCTAACATTACAGTTAGAAGGGGAGTAGGAAAAGAGGAGAAATACAGATTCTCAGATCTAGCCAATTAAAATACATTACTTCATGTAGCTACAGAATGATGAAAAGAATTAATTGTTCACAAATCACTTTTTCCAGTCTCCTTTTGTGGCCTACATCTTATTCAGTCTTATAATTTCTTTTAATAAAATTATAGTTTAAGTGTCTGGCTTTGCACTGTTTCACATTTTTTCCCTTTTTGGCATACAACACAGGGACATTCTCTGGAAACAGAAGAAAATAGTTTCCTAATTCTGTTCCCAAGATTACTCCTGTTTGCAAGGCAATTTATTAAAGGCACTTATATTCCTATTCTAATTATCCCATCTCTGGCTGGTAATGAATGTCCACACTGAACATAGTTATTGATCAAAATGATAGTTAATGAGTCTAAACAATGGGTTTATTTGTCTTGTCAGAATGGAAATAATGAAATACATCTGAAAAAGTAGATAGTGTTGAAGACCCTCAAGTCTGTGTGACCTCTCTTCTGTATAGGTGCCCTGACAGAGGTTTGAGTCAAAAATAAGGCTATAACATGGATCTAGTGGTTTTGACAAGATAGGCAGGGTCTTTGTTAATCCATATATTTTTTCTCATATAGAAAGGCTGTAGTTAACTGAGGCAGCAAAGGGTAAGCAAAATATCAGGGCAATCTGCTGCTTCTTTTCAAGATCAGTAGACAAGTCAAACACAGACATTATGCATACCAATTTTTTCAGGAAGCCAATAAACATGACATATTAAAGTGTCATTCCACCCACTTACAGATAAAAAGGAACATAGGAGATAGGTAAAGTAAAGACTAAACAGATCATCTTGGCTCTCCATCAAAACCAAAACCTTCTGTCTAGAATCCATGCCCTTCTTTTGGCCAACCATTGCTCAGGTTTTTGCTCAGACCCTGTTTTAGTTCTTCCTGAAACCTTGGCCTATACCAAGAGTACCTGTAACTATAAAAAAATGTAAGCATATATAAGCTTGTTGATGATAATTAGTGGTAGGATTTCCCAAATTTTCTGTATGCAAATTTTCATTATGGATATGGCATTAAGAGGTTTAAAAAGAGGCAGCTCTCACTGGCCACTTGTCTCTTGTTTATCAGACTTTACAGGAACCCATGAGTTGTACTCTGGTTTTAATTTTCATGCCTTGCATATATTTCCTGTAACTCCATTGGCCTTTTAGCAAGAAACAGCAGAAGACTGGAAGCTACCAAGGAAATTTACTGTTTTCAAAGTCACAGCCTCCAAGTGACACCAGAGACGGTTCTGATCAGGTGCAGGAGTGCACCTGTAGGTCCTAACTGCCCTGAGCAGCCACACCTGAGACCTCCATCTATTCATGGTTCAGGAGCCTCATTTTATCTCAGCCCTGGGCACCCAGCCCTATCCTAGAGCTACACTGGGAGTGTGCCTATACCCAGTCTCATCTCCTGCTGGTCCTGATTTGACACCATATCTAGATCTCAGTATTGGCTTATTGTTTGTCTTGTCTCTCCATGGACCCTGTTACTGGTCCCTGGATCTGCCTTCTGAACTGAGACCCTGTAGAATGGTGCTTATTGGGGAGGGCTCGATCTGTGGGGTCTGCTCAGCTGCTGGCTTAGCCCCCACCTGTGCTTCTACTCCCTGACTGCTCTCCTCAGAAGAGTAGCTTTAGGGTCAATCCTCTCATCTTTATTTATGGTATAGTGTGTGGGCCCTTTGTTTATGTCCTTTCTCCATCAGCGATGCTGCCTACAGGAACAAAACTATTATCTCAGTGAAGGCTTCCAGGGAAGACAACATACTGCTGGTCAATATATAACAGCTTGTGAATATATTCTGAGAATTATGAGCAACCAAGGGAAGTGCTTGCCATGTGTTTGCTAAATATCTGGTGGTTGTTATTGATCTCTGTAAGTTTGTGCCTGGGTCATCAGCTGAATGCACAGCGTCTAGACTGGTTGCAGAGATTTTCTCGAATCGGTACCTTGATTTTCAAGAGAATATCTTTTCATCTCTCTTGACAAATGAGCCCATGATCTTCCCCTTCTCAAATCAGACTGTCAGGGTGTTTCTGTGAAGGTGACTGTTATTAGCTCCATGCCAGTTTTTCTTTGATGTAACTGAAGTGTAACATTAATGAGTTTTCTAAACTGAGCTGATTTCTTAGGAACTGTTTTTCCTAGACATCACCTTTATCATACAACTTTAATCAAAAGGATGAAAGCGGCATCTCAGAGATTAATTGCTCTTTGTGAAACACTCCGTGCACTTGGCTAAAAACAGCTCAGCTCTCATTGAACCCAGGCAGTTCTCTATGAAACTGCACAGCAGAACTCACAGGTTGAATGATGGTCCAGATTTTCAAGAGTCAGCACGACAGCAAAAGAAGAGGCAATAAATGTAATTCTCCAAGGGTCATTTCCCTGGCTGAAAATATTCTTTTACTTGCACTACCAAATTTCATTTTGCGTAGCTTTGTATGTATGGAAGGAATTACCTTCCAAGCGAGTAGCGTTTTGTGGGTTATTATTGCTTCAGCCCTCCAAAGATGTAGACTGATTTTAAGAGAACAACAGCTGCTCCTATAGAGTTTTCCTTTTTTCTCTTGGACTTTCAATTTTTGTTTGTTTGTTTGTTAAATAATTTGTAGTGCAAGAAGACAGCTTTTTTTCTCTTTTTTTAGTGTAATTATTTTTTTGGGGGGAGGGATTTTTTTGTGTGGTAAGTGTACAAAGACAGTGAAAAATGTAAGAATGACAGCATCATATAATCAATAAGCATGTCTCTTCAGTTTCTGAAGGAGGAAAACAAGGAGGGAGGGAAGAAGAAGGTTGTGATGTGTCCTTGTCTTCCTTCTACCTCATGTTCTCATTTTCCATTTAAGTGGTCTGAACTCAGGGGTGTGACTTTGGGGCAGTTGTAGGAAGGCTGCCAGCTATCTTATCTGCCTAATATGATGAAGTAATGTTTTTACAAGGGAGGTGGATTGGGTGGAGATTAGCATTTGGTAAATATGGATAGACTGAGTTTGTCCTCAAGGTCACACCCTGTGCAGCATTGTAGAGATAACACTGGGTTTCTTCTGTTGCTCCAGTTTATAAAATGCCCTCATACTTGAATTCAAGCCCTTGCTCCAATTTATATTTAGAGTATTGCTGAAGATGCTTAGGTTCATTATCCTCTTCAGCACCTCTTGTAACTAATTTGGGTTGCCTTGTCTAATCCTGTTTATTTCTTGTTTTGAGGCAGATTACCCTCCTTGTAGAGCTCCTCTGAAAGGAGAGGAGCTCCACCTGGGCATAGACAGACTACCTTAAGACTGTCATGGCCTTGTGAAATGTGGGTATTACAGCATTTCATATTTCAGTGTTCCAGTCTCTCAGTCTACAGTCCTTGGTGTGTTTTCAATATAATAGGTGTTGCTTTACGACAAATGTGAATAATGACATATCTTAGAAAAATGCATATTGCCCATAATGAATCTTCTCATCTTTCATGATCATTAATTACTTGCTAAATTGTCCAGCGTCTAACTAAGAAAATACTTAACTGACTGGTAATGCAGTGGTCAGCATAAAATTCATTACTGTTAAGGCATGACACATTGATCTCCAGGGTATTCTGTGAATAGTGTATGTCTTCAGTGTGTTTTCCAAGAGGCTACAAATGGCTTGGCAAAGCAATTAATTTACCACGTATGTTTCATACCATATTTTTGTAAGTAGGAGTGCATAATCTAATCTTGGTTCTATTGTTAGAATTTAATGATCAAAACAAAGTGAAAGCTCTACAGCCCCAGACACCTCTCTGTTTCTTTTAATGTTTTATGTATCTTAAAGTCAATACATGAATGTATATTTTGAATGAATAATTAAGAAAACATACTATCTGTTGTTCTGTAGCTTGTATTTATTACAGTGATTTATCTGATCTCCATAAAGTGCTGGTTACTGTTGCTGAAAATATTAATTCTTTGCAGAATGAAAGATTCAGCTGTTATCATAGCTCCAGGCAGTTTTTTTCACATCTGAATGATAGGAAGATGCATTTTATTTTTATTTATGGGAACACATACCAGAGTCTAGTTTTTAAGAAGGCTTTTTGCACCCTGTTATTTTAGCATAGATTATATGGCACATTTTCTGTCGAAATTTTGGCTTCTGCACCAAAGCACTATTTTTGTTGCTACTTACATACTGCTGATTAATTAATTTTTTTTTCTATTCACGCTACAGATTTTAATTGCCAGTAGTTAGCTAGTAAGGTATCTCAGCATGCTAAAAATGTCCTAGGAGTGTAGTTCAATTACTAGGGCTATTGAACATGTCAGAAATTACAAAGGGAGATGGGAGTTTTATGGTTCTGGATCTCAATGTGACAGGTAATAAAGTTGTTTCTGGGACCGTATCACCTCTCACAACAAGCCAAGTGTACTGGGTTTGTCTAATTGCTCTAATGGAGGAACTCCTGTTGTCTCTTTCCTTTGCACTGCTCTGGATGTGTAAGCTATTAATTTGCTGTTGCAAATATTCAAATGCCATCAAGTGTTTCACTTTCTAAAATATACATTGCTCAGCTGCTCAGGGGCATGGGATAACACCCATTTTTCACATTGGTATGTATGTGATACATACATATTGATAGGTGTAGTAAATGTGAAAATGCATATAATAATACTAATCAGAAACTATTTCTTTGATTGTCATGAATATGCCTGGAAACAGGGAAAACATAAGAGAGAACTTATTCATGATACTGTTGAGACCAAAAAGATATTGCATTAGAGACTGTTTCAAAGTTCTTATCTAATAAGGAGATTTAAATTACATGGCATGAGCTACTAACCAGCTGCATTATTATATTATGCAAGGTTTTTGATTGCTTGGATGCTCTACACCATATTTAGTTATTTCTGATTTTATACTAAGCTTTGCAATCTGGTACTGTCACTTATGCTAATGCATTAACAGTTTGAATATTTATGTCAGCTCAAGCAGCTGTGATTTTTTTTTTTTTTTTTTTCCTGATATGAAAAATAAAGCATACTCCCATAAAACTGCATTAACTGTAAGGTAGCAATACTTTGCACACTGCTGAAAATCTACCCCATGCACTGACATTTGCTAGGTAACTTAAGAACTCTCCTTCTACTATATGAAATTTAATAGCTGGCATCAGATGACTTTCTCTAAGAGGAGTAGAGGAACAGAGTTCATTGCCTGTAATGAATAATTGGGATAAGCTTTACGTATTTCATTAAAAATAAAAGGCTGTTTGAACACCGCAGTATCAAAACAGGGGCAGTTATCACCTGGGTACTGTACATAGATACTGTGCCCCTCTCTGTTTGAGTTTTGATTCAAAATTTTACCAAAAGGAGTTGAGGACAATCTTGTACTGTTTTTGTGCTTAAAGGAGCTAGTGGTGCATTAGCACAAGCTGAAACCATGATAGGTATTACAAGTAATCACCAAGTCTTTTTTGCAGCCCAGGCTATAGCACAGATTGCTTTGGTTATTGTACTTTCAGTACCACTATATACCTCACTGTCAGCTTACCCTTTGCTGGAATGCGTGAATGAGGTCTGGACAGAACTGGTGGGTAAAAGCTGCATCACCAAGAAATAATTTCTGCTTGCAGAGACAGATGTTTTCTAGACCTCTTCTACATTCACATCATCAGAGACAAAACATAAACCAGGATCCAGACTTTTAGTCTCTGTGCATAAATATCTTTCTGTTTTCATCTGTGAACTGTGAGCTATTATGTACCTCTCTTTTTATGCTGCATAGTGCCTAGCACATCGAGGCCACTGTTAGTACTCCAAACAGAAGACACTTTCTTCAGACAAAAAGAAGTCAGCTCACTATACTCACAACAGGAGTTCCTCTGAAATTCATGGATCTCTTTTTGTTTTGGTCTTAATACACAGCCTGAAGCTTGTATGAACGTGCCCAAGTGCTTACAAATATTTGAGTTTGAGTCTGACCATTTGGAGGCAATGCTTTGCCTGCTAAGGATGCTGTGAAAGATAACACTGTGTTTCAGTGAAACTGCCATCTGGAAGCATCTCCCAGTGCTATCTGGGATTGCTTGCATGAGTTAAGAGAGTAGTTTTTGACTCACTGGGCAGCTGTATCTATTTCTTTCTGAACAGGTTAGAGCAGTGCACCAGCTCAAGATGTGACATGCACCATCTTCACCTTTATACCATTTTTTGGCCATGGCTTGACATCAAAGCCTTTGACACCATCTCCCACAGCATACTCCTAGGAAAGCTGGCAGGTTCACTCTTCTCTGGGTTAAGAACTGCCTGGAAGGTTAGGCCCAGAGGGTAGTGGTGAATGGTGTTGCATCCAGTTGGTGTACGATCACTAGTGCTGTTCCCCAGGGATCACAGTTAGGCCCGACTAGTCCTGTTTATCTTTATTGATGATCTGGGTGAGGGAATTGAGTCTAACATTATCAAATTCACAGATGACACCAAGGTGGGTGAGGGTAAGAAGGCTCTGTGGAGGAACCAGGACAGGCTGAATAGATGGGCCTAGAACAACAACGTGAGGCTGAACCAGACCACAGGCTGGGTCCTACACTTTGGCCACAAAAACCCCATGCAGTGCTACAGGCTGGGGACAGAGTAGCTGTAAAATGGTCCAGCAGAAAAGGACCTGGGGGTGCTGATTGGCAGCAGGCTGAACATGAGCCATCAGTGAGCCCAGGTGACCAAGAAGGCAAATGGTATCCTGGCCTGTATCAGGAATAGAGTGGCCAGCAGGACCAGGGCAGTGATCATCCCTCTGTACTTGCACTGGTTAGGCCGCCCCTTGAGTACTGTGTCCAGTCCTAAGCCTGCCAATTTAGTAAGGATAGTGAGGTGCTGGAGTGTGTCCAGAGAAGGCCAACTGAGCTGGTGAAGGGTCTGAAGCAAAAGTCTTACGAGGAGTAGCTGAGGGAGCTGGGGTTGTTCAGCCTGGAGAAAAGGAGGCTCAGGAGTGACCTTATTGCTCTCTACAAGCAGGTTGTAGCAAGGTGTGGGTCAGCCTGTTCTCCCAGAAAACTAGAGACAGGACAAGAGGGCATGGTCTTAAGCTGTGCCAGGGGAGGTTTAGGTTGGACATTAGGAAGAAATTCTTCACAGTAAGGGTGATTAGATGCTGGAATAGGCTGCCCAGGGAGGCGGTGGAGTCACCGTCCCTGGAGGTGTTCAGGGAAAGACTGGATTTGGCACTTCGTGCTGTGCTCTAGTTGACATGGTGGTGTTAGGTCAAAGGTTGGACTCAATGATCTCAGAGATCTTTTGGTTGGTTCTGTGATCTTAAAGCATCTTGAGGAGACATTAAGGATCAAGAAATTTCATCTAGAGCAAAAATATTGTAGGATACTCTAGCTTCTCCTATTACTCACATTTTCTCCTTGTTTTATGCTAGGATGACATAAGGCATAGGCCAAGCATCTGCCATTGACTATCTACTTTCCCTTCCCTCTATGGGTCCTCCTAGCAATTGTTTGCATTTTTGCCATCTGAAATCTGGGTCATTAGATTACAATGTGCTGGTATTTTCTGTGCCTGCAGTTTTGCTAAATTGTCAATTTTTTTGAGTTATTTAATTTCATATTATGTTGGACAAAGCAATTTCAAACATTACACAAGGCTCTGAAAATCAAATTGCCAGCATTAATGGTGCTGAGCTGGATTGTCATTTATATGAAGAAAAATCTTTTCAAAGAAGGAAGAAGCAAGGAGAGTTTTTACACATGGAGCTTCCACTACATTGTTCCACTGAAATGTAGAATGGGGAAGATCTTTGTGGTGAGATTTGGACTCCACAAATCCAGCTGACTGTGAGATCACCATGGACTAGAGCTTTCCAAGCTGAAACTCAGGCATCAGTAGTAATTTCCTGACACCTTGCCTTTCTTTCCTCAAACAAAGCCACTGCTGTTATCTCTGATCTCTGAGTGGGAAAGTTTGATTGGTTGACCCTATCAAATAAGATTGCAGCTAATAATCAGAGTTCTCCTATGGAGATACTGACAAGGTCAGCTAAAGGCAAAGAAAATATAGATTAGATCAGATCCCTTAGTCTCAAAGTATGCTTCAATTTTAAACTTCTTTGTTCACCTATTTCTTTGCCCCTGCAGAACAACTGCTTGCTGAGGCAATTGGATAAGACCTCAGTACTTGCATGCCACAGGGAATTATAGTCTTGGTGGTTTGTTTCCATTAAGCTGACTACTGGATGTAAGAATCTTTGAATTAAATTTCTAGCATAGAAGAAGAAAGAGTGATTTATTTCCTGCATTTGTATTAGAGTTTCACTGTTTTCCTTTTACTCTTAGTTTTATGCAGCCTCTCTTTCCCCTGTAAATTATTGATTTTGTAGATGAATAACTTTTCCACTGCCAGAAGTTAAGTGTCTTTGTCTGCCAGGCACATGAGCTGGCCCTCAGCTTGAGCTCTGAGATTCACTCAAGTAGAATTTATGCGCAACAGAATTGATAGTCTCTTTTTGCATGAATACTTGCCCATGTGGGTCAAATACCCAGAGAGTAAACTTTGAAATACATGTGAGTGTTGAAACTAAAAAAATATAAATCATCAAAATGCCTTGGCAATTGCCTTTTCCCTTACAACCCCTGCTCCCCTTGGAGGCTTGGCCGCCTCCCTTCAAGTTTCCCAGGGAGCGTGCAGATCACTGAGCAGAGCCTGCTCTTCAGCATTAGTGTCGGAGGTCGAGTAGCAGTGCTTTGGAGAAGTGGAAAACCCAGAGGGAAAATGAGAAGCAGGAAGCTGTTTGGGTTAGAGTGACAGGTGGACAAAAATGCAGTGACTCCTCTCGTATTGCTCCTGTGTTTCGGTAGGATATCGTGCACATTTCAGCTTTCAGTGTGGATGAATCTGGGTCAGGCAGAAAGGAAAGTGCTCTGCTCAGAGTAAGGCTCCTCACTCAAACAGAAAGGAAACAGTATTAAAAGCATGGGCTCACTCACATATGTGACAGCTGTGGGTAACTGGGAAGATTTCTGATAAGATAGTTTTATTTTACAGCTCACCTGTCGAGGTATATGTGTAGAGTGAATAATGTTAGTTGCAGAGTTTTCAGTGCTCTAAAAGTGGAGGAAGAGATGTAGAATAGATGTAGATACACATGTACTGCAAGTGAAACAAGGAAAGAAAATAAATAAAAAGGAAAATGTACCCTACCTACAGACTAGGTTGTCTAGAGGCAAGTCTTCAGTGGAAATATAATAATGTTGAGGTGTAGAGGAGGTTGTTAAATCCATCTCCACCTTAGATAAATTAGAGAAGTTTCTAGCTGCCACAGTTTTTCGTTTCATGAGTCAGTTTGAATGTGAGAATTTTCTTTTGCTTCAACTCATGTTCACTTCCAAACCTAAAGTTTCATTTTACCTGCTTTCAGAGCTGTTGATTACACAAAATTTTTGTGACAGCAGCCTCATTTGCAAAGTCCATCTCCATATCTCTTTTTATCCACTCTTCTTTAGAATCAATATAAAACATAATTTTCAAATCTTTCCTGGTTATGGCATTAATGGGAAACTGTATCATGTTTGTTGCTTGTTCCTGCATGCTTTCCATGTAGTACTGTACTTTCCAGAGTACAGCTCAACAAATGTGTGAAATTCACTTTGGTTTTGAGGTTCTGTTGCCGTTATTTATATTTGCTCGAATTCCTCTTTATGAGATGTTACCCAAATACTGTAGTTGTGTTTGAACAGTTTCTCTTAGATCAGAGTGTAAGTTCAGAGTGTGGGTCCCTGAAGATGAGCTGAAGCCCACTTTCAGCCTTACTCCTCAATTGCTTCTTCATGTGACATTTTAGAGAGTAAATAAGATCAAACTTGGACATTATTTGCGTACATTACTCCTATTAATACTCAGTTTTCCATGGTATTTTTGAAACAGCTCTTTTTTTTTATAAGATACTGATTTTATTGACAAAAAACTGTTATCTTACCAGATATTAAACCTCTGCAGCTGCCAGATACTTGAGCTCGATAGCAGCATGCGCTCAAAGGGTCTTAGGGATACAAAAATATTTTTCAACTTGGAAAACCAACTAAATCACTGGCAGGGGAGGACAGGAACTTACTTTCTGATTCTTGTGGAAATACCAGTATTCCAATCTGTGGAGGAAAAACAGGGACTGCAGATCTAAATTAGTTTTGGTGCCAGATTTTTCTTCTCAAATACTGCAATTAAGTGTAATGGTGATAAAGCCATCAATGAACAGCACCTCAGTGCCATTGGTTAACATTTCTTCCCACTATGTTGCTGGACCCTTTATCTTCAGCCTTGTGGTGGTGCTTGTGACCTTATAGCACATAAGAGGACACTTCTGCTACCTTCATCACCAGGGGGACAACTGCAAGCTGACTTTCAACTCTTTCATCAGCTGTTATCATCAGTGTTCATTTGATGTTGCTTCATATACATCCACCTGAAATTGTCCATTGCTCTCTCATGCTTGATAACACCTCCCTAAGCAACTTCCCTTAGCCACCCCCTTGACAGTTCTGCTAAACACGCTTGGTAGAGTCACTTACATTTCATTTGCTGTATATTGTGGGTGAATTTGAGAACTGTATTTGTTACAGATCAAGAAAATGGAGTGCAGGAATGAACTCTTAGCAAAGATGGAATTCCTGTCATATGGCCTTCTAAAACCAGGCATGCAGTCAGACCTAGTTATATGAAGTGTCCTGTACCTTCACTGGCAAGGACTGGAACTAGGTGGTTTATGTTATCTACCTCGGATGACAAACCTACCTCTCTCCATCCTTCTAATCTCATAATGATTCTTCTACAGTGCTTTTACTGTATATATGCAAGCACCTCAATTGTCTGTTAGTATCTGCAAGTTCTGGTGAGAAACTATAGTTCTCTGTGTTTTCAAAGTGTTTTCCATTTTGAAAGGTATAACCTAAACTCCTTATTTCATTGTCACCAAAATCTGTGGAAATAAAAGGAAACTGCACATAAAAGATCAGAAGATAATGTAAAATGGACATGGTATAAAAAGAAGAAACCACACCAGGAGACTAAAGGGCATGGTTGAAGGAGGGTACGGGAAGAAGGCAAATTTCCTCCCACTTCTGTCTTTTAAGATTTCAGTATTTAATTAAACATTGAGTATAATAACCTCTAATAACTTTATCCTGGGTTAATAATGTCCTTGGCCTTCAGCCATGAAATCTATTAGTCCAGATTATGTATATTACCTTATAAATAAAAGGTACCCTTAAGATATTATTATAATTGGGTTCTTGAGTTGTTAATTTTCAGTTTGGAAAAACTAACAGTAATGTGTTCAGCTAAAACCAAAAGCAGCACAGCCAGAATGAATGATATGATTAGGTCTTTTCAATAGGGAAATGTCCAGGTAGATGTTGTGTTTGTGTATAATGCTTTCAGAAGTTCAAAGAAGAGAGTCAAGTGTCTGTTTTCAAAGATACTGAAGAACATTTATTCCAGTCAAAATGCTGAACTAATAAGTTGTGGATTGTTCAGGCACTGTTTCTCTGAAACACATCCAGGTACTTCTATATGTTTGGATTGGCATAGTCTTAGTGTTTGGGGTTTAGTGTACTGCTTGAATGAAACACAATGGGCACTTAAACTTTCTTCCCTAGTTTATCTGTTTAGTTTGCATGTGTCATTATTTAATATGAGTGTTAAGCATGATAATATCCCTTTTATTAAAGTGATGGATTTTTTGTGTATATCTATATATCTATATCTATATATATATCAGTATTTCTGAAGTCAAGTAATAACTACAGTGATCATCCCTTCTCAAAATCTTGGTGAAATCTGGAGTTTTTCATAGCCACTGTAGAACAGGTGAATTTTGGTTATTCTTTACTCAAGTAGTTTGCAATATATTTACAAACAATAAATCTACATTTAATGCCCATTACCTAAGAAGAATATTGACTTCTTACAATTTAGTGTCATAAGTACTGAGTGCTGTGAAATTGCTTCGTCTCTGCAGTGCTATTTGTTTCTGGATTTAAAAATGTAAGAAAAGATAGGAGGAGTTACCTGTAAATGCAAACATAATTAAACCGTATTAGAAAGTAATTTTTTCTTTCACTGAACAATAGAATATAATCTCAGTGCTTTTTGACCCAACATTACTTCTGTAATCTCAGACGTTGCAAGATGTACTTCGAATCTTTTTTGAATTATTATAGTGGAAATATGTGGTTTTAAGTTTCTTTCAAATGCTTAAATGTTTGAGATTGAAGCTGTATAGATTATTCATTTACTTTACACATGATATAGTACAGTACAGATGGTAAACAAGCAAATTCTTAAAGGCACAAAAACCTCAATAAATTCCATAAAATAATAATTTGGTTGAACAAACAATGAATATTTATTAAAAATCCCTTAGCTGCAATATTTATATACAGTAAATAAAGACTTCATTCCACTGGGGATATGCTGTTGTCAATATTCAAGTGCCTTTGGATATAACTTTTCAGGCACATGAAAGAGAAATATCCCTCCACCCAGACTTACCTGAATGTGAACAATTACATACGATATCCTTTGTCTTAATCTGCAAAATTTTTCGTTGCACACTTCTGTGCATTATCTGTAATTCTTTCCAGGTTTGGTATCTGGCTCCTGTGACTGCAGAAACTCTCTGAAATTTTGCCCTCTGTTGTGGCTATATCAGCAGCTACTCTCAGGGTTACCGAAAGATTGCCTGCTCAGTTTTGAATATGAAAAGTAAATGTAGCATAAGTAATTTAAATCATTTCTTAGAGTCAAAAGCAGTAAACTCTATAGACTGTTTTTCACTGTTTTCCATAGTAGAAAGAAACCCAGAAAAAATATCCACTTATTTCTCAGTTCTAGAAGCTCAGCTCTAGAAGCTGAACTACAGATCTTCCTTGCTTGTCATTTTTAAGCAAATAAATCATATTTTGTTCCTACAAGATTCCCATCTTCCTTCACTGCTGCATACAACATGTTGGTGTATCTCTTCTACCATCTGCTCTTTTATAATTTCTCTCTTCATTTTCTTGTCAAACTGATGGAGAACCAAAATCTTTTTTTTGTCGAGAATCTGGAATATTTTTTTCTAGGGTAATTTTATAATTTATGCAAATAAGGGACTAATCTGCTTGTCCAACAATTACAGATAGACCAGTATGTACAGTGCAGTCTGTATATAAGTCCCTCAATGATCTCTGTAGCATTCTATTATATCCCCGACTTTTTGGTTCATGAAACATATATATATGTTAACAAATATTAAGTGTAGATTTAAAATATCTCTATCAAACAGTTTATAAATCACTGATTGTTAAAATCAAATATAATCTAAAAAGGGAAGGCTTCTTCTCTGACATGAGGAGGAGAATTCGTAAGAATTTGCTGCTGATCAAACCTGTATGACAGGTAGCAGGGTTTCATTTGCAAAATACACTACTGGCAAAGGGAAAACTGCAAAATTTATCCTCTGAGTGACGTAGCCTGATTCTGTATTCTTACTTCTGCCAGTTTGTGATGTTATTTACTGAGTGAAAGTACTACCCGCTGCAGCATCAAGCTTTTAGTCTGCACAAGTGCTTCTGTTTGTCTGTGCAAGATTAATTTAGCAAATCTATGAAGCCCTGAGGAAAAACCAACTTTGTTCAGATTCAGAAAGGCTATGGGCAGTGCAAATTCCACTCCCAGCATCAAGTTGCTTAACTGTGGATGCTGCGGGGCTCACCTTGGCCAAGCTTATGTCCATTTGAGTGTATTCAGCACTGGCTCATTTTGTGCTAGGACAACTCTGTTAAATGTGTGGGAATCTGTGAGGTAAGACTTGTGCCCTGGGCCACAGCCTGAATAGACTTTGATACTCACCTGTGTACCAAGTGTCGTGATGGATGAACCTCTTCTTGCATGGCAGCAGAGAACAGAGCTGTAGCATCAAGCTACCATTTTTCTTGGGTCAAGGACCCTATATATTTGATGCAGTTCACTGGGGGGTCCCAGGCCTGGCAGCAACCATACATGAGCATCTGCTGATGACACCATACCTGCTGTGATCTGCTGATGCCCTGGTTTGCAATGGTGCTCTCTGCCATGCCTGCATGCTGCAGCAGGGGAACATCATCCAAGGAGTAGCATCTCTACTGCTGCCGCTGCAAAGCCTTTCCACAATTTTTTTTCTAGGCAAGGGTTTTCAAAGCGCATCATATGGTCCATGCAATTTCCTTTTGATTGTGAGGTGCTTCCAAGCAAAAATTGGGTTCGCATATAATATGGAAGAACTTCAAGCAGGAGATTTTTGCTATAAATAATCTAAAGCACAGATCTGACAGTTCTAATTTGAAATTAACTTTCTGGGAAAGCAGTGGTTGTAGAAACTTATTTTTATGCAGTCACATTAGTGATGATTTTTATTTTTCTTACCTTTCAAAAGTGGGTTATGTTTAGTCTAAATTTAGAAATAATAGGTATAATGTGTCATAAGTATCACTGAGCTTAAGTGGGTAAAACAAACTGTAGCACTTACTGTAGAACACGAAGGATGTCTCCAGAATTTAAAAAAATCAAGTATTCATGGAAGCTGAGGTTACATACTCTTAAAGAATCTTTTGACATCTATCCGCTAGAAGATCCTGAAAAATATTACTTGAGTAGACTGATCCTCCATGGGGTGGTTGGTATTCCCTGGGGATATAATGGC
Source organism: Myiozetetes cayanensis (assembly GCF_022539395.1). Taxonomy (NCBI): domain Eukaryota; kingdom Metazoa; phylum Chordata; class Aves; order Passeriformes; family Tyrannidae; genus Myiozetetes; species Myiozetetes cayanensis. The sequence goes on from NW_026087742.1 coordinate 78,164,903, forward strand.
TGCAACTAATCTGTAAGATGACTGAGAAAATTAAATATTGATTTAGGGCTAGGTCTGATGTTGCACAGTGTTATTAAATTCAATTCAGTGGTGTTAATTTTACGTTTCACACTTTCTCAGAAGATTACACCATTATTTCAGTTTCCCCAGCAACATGGATTCTTTTGACTCAAAAAATCTTGTGAAAAAATATGAGTAAAGAGAACATACATGCATGTGCATGAAAAAGTGTTTTTCTTTTAAAACCGGTCATGTTAGGACTCATTTTTGCTTTGATTTTCTCATACCAGAATTACACTGTACTTCCTGATTTATGGTTTTACTGTCATGCAATTATGTTAAAGGGAAATTATACTCCTGAATGGATAAAGGTGTGAGCAGTATTTTTGTATTTAAAAGCTGCGTTTAGCTCTGTTTCCTACCCTGAAACCTCTGACAGCTACTTGTGCCATCACACATCAATGGTGAATCACAGTTTGGTTTTGCATCTGTTGGTCCTCTGTGTCGTTTCACTGTGGCAGGCACAGGAGTGGGTCTGTGGGTTTCGCGTCCTTCTCAAAGTCAGGCCCAAATGCTGTGAATGGGCTAATCCTGTTTTACAATTATCCCGGTGTACATCAAACTAGCTTGATCGTAAGTAATACTTCAGCCTACTGCTCTTAATATCTGCCAGTGCAAGTGGGGGAACATCAGCCCAAAGAACAATACTCGTTTAGGGAGTTGCTGGTGGCCTCTGCTTCCCAGAAAGGAGGGTAAAGTCCTATGGAAGAGCTCTGCCTTCCTTCCTTGGCTGTGCCCATGCTACTGAAAGTGACAGGGTGAGGATCATTCCCATCCCATACTGCATCCACCTGCTTGCTCAGAAAGCTGGTCTGTGGCATGGGCAGCAGCTTCCTCCCTGTGCTGTACTTGGGTGCAGGAGCCCTTTGCATGCATGACTCCCCCGTGACCCTCAAATGAAATAATTACTGGGTCTGCTTTTTCCAGTTCAAAGAAATTGAAGTAACATGAAGTTGCAATATTTTTACAGTGGGAATCTAAGGGCATATTTTGTCTGTCCCAGGATGTGGCATGAGGATCCTGAGAGTGCAGCATCTGCTGGGGTACTGATTGAAGGCTGCATGGAAAGAAGGTGGCAAAACCAGTGTATGTCATCTATAATGTGGGATGCTGGGAGAAAACGATACCTTTAAATGTCCCTGGGCATTGTCATGAAGGAAGTGTTGCCCAGGACCCCAAAACAGAGCCAGTGGAGAGTGAGCCACTCACTAATGGTCCCAAGCTCAGTGCTTGAATTTACTCCCTGGAAAGGCAGGTGTGCTCCCTGTTTTAACAGAAGGCCAGGCATTAACCTTAGGTGCTCCCATAGGCTTTTTTCCTCTTCTCAAATAGAAACAGAAGAAAAAAATCTTTATTGTGAGGAAGACTCTGGAATTATCTCAGTCTTCCCATACTATGTCTGTATTTGAAGATTTTGCTTCCACCAGTGTTGCTAGATTTATGTTTCTGTAATTCCAAAAGGCAACATAAATTCTGAAAATAGATTTGCCGATCTCTAAAAGCAATTGTTATCTTGGAAGTGGAGACAGCCTTGAATGAAATATAAGTGAGGGACAGAGTGAGGGAGGGTGAACTTCATCTTGCAATTCTGCCTTCTGCTGCTGTGTGACCTACAGAGATAAGAGTGAGGTGAGAAAAAAAAATTGTGTTGTTCTTGCTAAATTAGTCCCAAGATGTTTCTGAGTAAAAATTACTGACTGAATCACATGTTTTGGTAGTGATTAGAGAGTGTTTTGTTTTGACTAATTTTATGTATACTGGGAACTGAAGTGAGACCATATGTTTTATGTGTTGTAATAACCTTCTCTTAAAATCTAAGGAATCTGCTTAAAGAGAGAGATAAATTTTTAAGAGAGTGATATTTTAAAAGAGACAGACAAATTAAAATAGCAACCATTAGAAAAACTGTTACAATGTTAAAAGACCCAATTGAACATGTCAGCTGATCTTTTAAATACTGAAGGTTAATAAGACTATAATATTATTATGAGTACATGTTATTGTGATGGTTTCTGGGTATAAAGAATCCATTCATATAAGCAAATGCATTTTTAAAAACTGCCAGAAATTGCTATTAAAAAAATGTTCTATAATAATTATTTATCACAGTATTCATGCATTTGTCTCTGTTTTTAAAACGCTGTTTTCTGCTCATACCTTTCTGAATGCATGGTCATTAATATTCGGTATTTTCATGGGGTTCCTTTGGAAAACATAAGAAACACGTCTCTTAAAGGCTTTGTTTTCCAGCATGAATTTCCTTTCTTCTGATGCAAGTAAATCTGTACTTTTTTTTCACCTGGCCTCATCTGTGTCTATCATTCACTTGACAGAACAGTGGGTTTAATAACCTAGCTCAGCTGTATTACACTGCAGTTCATGTACCAGGGAGCCATCAGCATGTCCATCCACACTGAGCTGTCATAAATCTTACTCCTAGCCTGGCTATCCTTCCTAGAGCAGCTCATCAGTTCAGTTCCTTCAGTTTATTTCTATGATATTGAAATGCTCAGATATCACTTTTCTATAAGGAAAATAACCATCCCAAATATAGGTAAATTGCTGGTGTTAGACAGTGTGGCAGATATCAGGCTGTAAGGAATCTTTAGACAAATAGGTCTCCAGGTGAATATCTGCTGAATACCTAGTTATGATTTATACATACATATTTTGTGACAGTACTTCCCAATATCTGTATGTTTTTTGTTGATTGACAAAGACAAAAACAGGGAAAAAGGAAGATTTCTATTTACTAATAACTCAATAATTTTTGAAGCTAGAGTTTCTATTTGAGAGCACTGGATGGAGGTTGGAATGGGAATGACAGGACTCATCTGTCCCTAAATGGACGTCTAGTGCTAGAACCAAGACAATGTAGGCTATTTATCATATCTACACAGCACTGATAGATGTGGCAAGATCCAGGGGAGACCTGTGTCCTTTTTGAGATGCAGATGCAGAGCAAGTGGCATATCCTGGAGTATTGGAAATGGTGTTTTTTTGGGGCAGCTAAATCAGGCCTCAGCAGTATTGCTCAAAGTATCTTCTCCTCTCATTCTTGACTGGGAAGCAGCACTAATGACACTGAGACTACTACTTCTTTTCTCTGGCACTTTTTCTCTCTCTCCTTACTAATGGAGCCACTAATGGTGGTTTTAGTCCTGCAGTAATTATTACTCTGACCTGAAGCACAAGCTCATTGAGTGAAGTCAACTGGTAATGACTTTCAGTCACAAGTGATTTGAATGATTTTGAACCAATGACCCAGCTGCTGAGGTGAAAGTAGTTATAATTATTCCTCTGAGCAATTTTATTTCCTCTGATTTAGTTTGGTTTACTATTCTTCTCACAGTTTAATAAAAGAAACAAGAGTTGTGTGTCTGAAGGCAAGCCAAAATTAATAGTTATTTAATCTTTTCACCTCTGTCTACATATGAAATGGAGTTGCTTGAGCTAACAGAGATCTGAGGTAGTGAATCCATCTACCGCAGCACTACATGCAGCTGAATGCATCCCACTACTGAATGCCAGTGAATGTGTGTCCAGATCTGCTCGGTTGAAGTCTGCAAGAAGACCAGTTGCAATGTTGCCACTCGCTGTTTCAGGACTTTGGTAGTTCAAGTGTCTCTTCTCTATGCTCTATTTCACTGTGTAGACACATAGCCTGTAATTTTGCCTGTGCTATCTTATGTCATAAGTCCTGCCCCACTTTTGAACCCATTTATTTTAGTAATGTATCAGGTCCTGCTGCACAAGGCGCAGACTTCTCATGTTGACTGAAACCAGCTCTGACAGCCTGGTGTCATCTCATGTTTGGCCTGTTTCAATTGACAAGTTATTTGTCAACCTGGCAGTGGCCATAGTGCTTGTGTTTGTGGATTTCTGTGATGCTAGTGTTCAAAGACTGAGGACTAAAAACAGCTAAGATACCTGTTTTTCAAAGATGGGAAAGACTGGAATTCTAAAGCTGCAGGATTTTCTTCTAGAAAGGCATTATTATAGAAAGGTTTAGAGGTGTTTTTTTCCCCTTGCCCTTCAGCACCTCATAAACTAGAGGCTACTGTGCATGAACACTACTGTAAAAAGCACTGGCTAAGGGGTACAGATTGAAAATTTTGTAGATTGTTAGAAATTTACATGAACAGATAGACATTGTTCTTTCCAAGGGACAAACCATCAGCTTCCATCAGTGTTACTTTACGTTTGGAAGATATAGTTTCTTTCTGGCTTGTGAAGTTCTTTTTGACATCCTTTCTGGCTTGTGAAGCTGTACAACTGCTTGTAATGCATTTTCCTGGCTTTCAGAGGAGTTTTTCATTGTTTGTTGCAATCAGATTTTAAACCGTTAGTGTCAGAAACTGTCAACATTCATAGAGTTTTTAACTCTGGTAAGTTTTAGACAGGTTTTTCAGATAAAGCACTGATACCACAAATGTAGACTCAAATGTAATCTCATTATGCTTAGTTGGAGACAATCTGCAATGATAATTCATTGTATTGCTTTGCTTTTTATTAATTTGAATAATACATAAGGATTTAGCTTTGGTTTGCTTTCTTTCTTTTTTTTTTTCTTTTTCTTTTACATTTAGGTAAGCAGATCCATACAGTTAACAAAAAGTGAACTTTAGCCATTTGCCAACATGAACAATGAGGGTGTTAATGAGGTCAAATTTGCCTACAATAAAACAGCTCAACGATGCTGTCCAAACAAATCTAAGCCAGTGAACCAGTTTAGTGGTTCACATGAAGAAATCAGTGAATCAGATAAATGGAAGAGTATGTGAAACAGAAACTGGAGACCAGGGTTCTTCCACTGGGGCTGAGAATCATGCTCCCTTTTTCACACTCCTTGTCCTGCTAAACTTGAGGCTTTTTTCTACACAGTGGAACACCTTCAGTGGTAGAAATGAGAAACGTACTACATATTCCCTCAAATCAAAGTAATCTGTAGTTCTTTGGTGAAGGACAAGACCTATAGAGTTCCTCTATTTGAGACATATGGAGATCATCTACTGAAGAGAAGGATAGGCTTGAGCCTGTTATTTCAATGCTAAATGAGTGCCCAGAAAAGGCAGATAGTTTGAAACCTAACACCATAGACTAACTTTGTTTTACTTTTTATCTTAATTTTTTCTACTGTTCTATTGGACTTCATTCAATCTGCTGCCTTTTGGTACTGCTCTTGGGGTCTTTTCAAGAAAAGTAATTAAATTCACACATGTACCTGTTTGTGTATAGCACTCTAAGATTGGAGTTTTGTAAAGGATGCTTCTGTATTACCCCACCTCCTAAAAAACTTGTATTTTAAATAATTCAGCAAGCATCATCAGATTTTTTTTTTCTGCAAGTGGAAACAGTGCCTTTGCGATGGCCAATTGAAACAGGAAACTCATTGAAAGATTATATATGGAAATTGCTACCTACAGTGGATCCATTCACAATGTGTGTGTTTTTAAGGTTCTCTTTGAATATCATGTTGTAAAGGTGTCTTAACATGTATCCACATTTGTTTCCAGGATGAGGGATGGTCTGAAGTGAAAATGCAGTAGATTTTACAGAGCTTATTCCTGTTGCATGTCTTGCTGTGTAGTTTATGATAGCCTTGAAGTCTGTGAAGTCTACAAGTGTAGTCTATAAAATAAACTACAGCTCAGATGTCCATAATAAAGGATACATTAAAAAAAGATGTGGAATCTTGAGATTATAAAATGTTTACTTAATCTGTAAAAAATTCCTTGTGTTTTTACGCATTAGGAAAATTAGAGTAAGTTGGACTGTGTTCATTTTTCAGAGAAAATTACATGGTCCAAGGAAATTTCTTCTGAGTATTAACAAAAGCAGTTTTTGACTTTTGTAAATATTCATTAATATCAGAAGCATTTTAGGCTTCTTTCTCTTTCTTCTCTCTCTTTCTCTTTCTCTTTCTCTTTCTCTTTCTCTTTCTCTTTCTCTTTCTCTTTCTCTTTCTCTTTCTCTTTCTCTTTCTCTTTCTCTTTCTCTTTCTCTTTCTCTTTCTTTATGGTAAAGGTATTTGAAATACCCAAGTGCCAAAGGGCATAACTGACATTTCAAGCCCAACAAAGTTTTTGAATCAATTTCCTATCTTTGAAGTTCTGACTTCATATCTGTGTAGTTGTATATATAAATGTGTGTGTTTGTTCATGCCAACTAGAGTCAATATATTAAGGTGATTTGTCCTCTTCTCACCAATAGCTGGGAAAAAATTGTATTTACTTGACTTAGTCCATTATTCTAGCAAAGGTGCCGTAGGAAGGCATGCAGTTCATCATTGGAAGAATGGAAGAGGAGGAGAACAGAGGTGGTAGAAGAGTTGGACGAAGGAAATTTGAAAGCCAAGAGAAAGGTTGGAGGTAAAGAAGAAAGTGGCGAAGATGTGCACGTTAACTTTGCATACTTTTATTTCATTCAGAAAGCAGAATACTGACATGTAATGCTTTTTATTTTATACTACAATCATAATTTGGGACTTTTCCAGTTCTTAAATTTATCTAAATGTTTTGAAAAATTAAACTTGTAATATTTTGAGGAAAATATATCAGAAACAATTTATCCAATGTAAAGTTATTTTACAGTTTAATTGTCTCCATGCCTGTGAATTAAATAGGCCAAGATTCTCCCCAGAGGGGATTTTTATTGTGAATCTGACTGCCTAATCCATTTTAAATTGGCAGTTTATAACTGACACTTCATTAAATTGCAACTTCTGCTAGAGTGTGCTGCTAGAGTTGGTGCTTCAAGTTGGTTAGCTGGGACCTGATCCTTACTTACACAAGTAATATTACAAAGGTATCACTGATTGCATATGTGAGGTCTCAAGGTCTACAGAATAATATATTTTGATTAGTTCAATAATTATCTGTAAATGTTGCTGCTCTTTTATGTGTGACTCTGCTTTGGATTTAACTGTAATTCTGTACATGTATTACTTCATTAACAGTCACAATAAACTGTGCAGCTGGAGCGAGATAATTGCATCTGTGGGGCATAGCAACATGGAAGATGGATATGCCAATTCCCTGAGGTTGTGATCAGTCTATAGGAACCATTCCCTTGAGTCTTCTCTTGGAATTAATGTAAGTCTTTACTGTAGGGAAGACTCAGCATAATGAAAAATTTGTATTTGCAGTTCAAAAACTTTTCTAAAAGTTAGGTGACAAGTGGGGGTGGGAGGGATGGCAAAATAATTTAACTCCTTACACACCACACTTCCTTGTGCCAGAAAGTACAACAAAGGACAAATTGTTCTAATGAAACGTCTACTGATTTCTGCTAAGGATGCTATGTGCCTGTGAATGTGCCTATCCAGTCTTAAGAGTCTTGCTAACAACCTGCCTCTCAAGTTCCTCCATCTGAAGATTGGACATTCTCACAGGCAAATATAAAAGAACAATATTTGTTCCCATTTGGTATCAGTGGAAATGCACAGACTGACAGACCAGATTGCATAGAAGGATAATATGAAGATACTTCATGGGTTTGCTTATTCTTCTTGATTTTGTAACTGAAATGGAGATAAATTTGCAATTAGTTCAGGAGGACAAACAATTCTGGCTGAGATGTTGCTATCACTACACTACCAAAGCAAAGGGTTGTTTGCTGGAAAAAAGTTAGAATATTGTAGAATATCTTCACTTGGAAGGGACCTATGAGTATCCTGACTCCAGACAGGGCAACCTAAAAGTTAAGCCTTGTATCTAAGAGTGCTGTCTGAACATTTCTTGAACACTAACAGGCTTGGAGCCATGACTACTTCCCTGGGGAGCTTGTTTAAGTGCTAGACCACCCTCTCAGTGAAAACTTTTTCCCAATATCCAGTCTGAACTTCCACTGATGCAGTTTTAAGTAATTCCTTTGTATTCTATTACTGGGCACAAGAAAGAAGAGTTTAGCACCTCTCTCTCCACTCCCCCTCATGAGAAAGATGTAGACACCAATGAAGACACCCCTCAGCCTCCTCTTTTCTAAGCTGAACAAAGCAAATATCCCCAGCTGCTTCTAAAAAGTCATACTCCCTAGTCCTTTCAGCATCTTCTTGCATGGAGCATTGGACACATTCTAACATTTCTACATCCTTCTTATACTATGGAGCCCCAAACTGCAGTTAGTACTTCAGGTAAGACCACACCAATGCAGAGTATAGTGAGGCAATCACTTCTTTTGACTACCTAGATATACAGTTGGCCCTTTAGGCCAGTCAGGGCAAATTATTGACTCATATAGAGCTTACCATCAACCAAACCTACAATCACAATATTAATAATCTGTCCACCAGCTTCCACGGCAGTTGTCACCCATCCTTCAATAGCATGAAGCAAGAGTAAACACGAAGTTCAAACTGACTGCAGAGCCTGTCTCCCAAGATCATTCAGCAATACATTAGAAATAAGCACATAATGCAATAAACACACAGACTCCAGGGATTTATTTAGGTTCATTGATGATGTTGCTTACTGAGGGGACTAGCTCAGAGAACAACTCCAAGCAAATTATCAACTCTGTGTGTTCTGTTTATGGCATCTGCAAAAAATGTATAACCTGGTCATAAACAATAGCTCAGCAGCAGTGGAAAGAGTAAAAAACACTGAAATACAAGAATAAGAAGGTTATGAGGATTGTCCTTGTAGTTTTAGTAAACAGAGGTCTGCACTGGGATTTTTCTTTTATGATTTCCTGAGTGTGCTGGGATACTTGCCAATTCTAATGTTTTTTGAGAGATATGAGAATTTTTTAACTAAATGTTCAGGTGACAAGAGGTTAGGGTAGAAATGTATTTCTTTCCAGATTTTGCAAAGAAGACAGAGAAGAATCCTATTAATATTACAGAAGGAGTGAACACTTTACGAAGGCAGAGAGGAAACTTTGGCTAGCAAATGCAAGAATTCCTGAGAGGACAGAAAGAATTCAAATCTTTGAAAAGGTTCTTCATTATTAGAGGAGATTTTGTTAGTAGAATACTTGGAACTGTGCACATAGCAGCCCTATGCTTTAGGCCTCATGGAAGTCATGTATAAGTCAAGAAAAATATTTCAGTTTATTTAATCTTTTTACAGCTCCATAAAGAAAGTTCAGATTTGTTGAAAATTATTTATTTTTTTACAGTCTGTTGAAGGATTTATTCTCACTTTTCTCTTTATCAGGAAGAATGCTTCACCAAAAAGTCATGTTTGTACATATCCAGGGGACAGGACAAACAAGCACAGTTTATACTCGATAATGTATGCAGGTAAACTATGTTTGTAACCTCTTCATCTGCAGCAATTGCTGACAGCCTTCACCACAATATTAAGTTGGGAGTTTTTTGTTTATTTTCTTTGGATCCATTCATTTATAAACAGTTCTCAAAAACAGAGCTTCAAATGCCAAGTTTCCCTTTTGGCTTCCATGCCTTCTATGAAATGTAGCCTTTCTGAACTTATGCTTCATTACCTTGAAGGTGTATGAAGGCAAATCCCTGGAAGTTTGGACAAGCACTAGTTTATTCCAGAATCTCTCTCTTTCTCATAAACTTCTCACACGATGCACAAATATTCCCAGAACTGCAAAAAAGATTCAGTTCAGCTGGAGTTGTTTGTATCAGATACTGTTTTGAGAGATGGGAGCTGTTGATATGATATTTGATTATGTTTCTTCATATGTGGATGGCTTCGGCCTCATGTTCATTGGAGTCTAAAAGACGTATCATATTCTTTACTTCCAAGATATCTACTGGTTCACTGTTCTTGAGGAATTTCATTCCATTAGGTCTGTGGGTTTTTAATACCTGGTTTCCTGGTGGCATTATATAGCAATCACCTTCGCTTCATATGAAATTACTTTACAGGCTTGGTCTTTTGATTTTTCTCACATCATTTCACTAAAGCACAGCATAGATTTTTACTTATCTCAGCATAAACGTCAATGCTACATGATTATCTTACTAAAATGAGCAGTTGCAGTTAAGAAAATAGGGAAAGAGAGGGACATTATAATAACAACTGCACAGATGGCTCAATATGGCGTGGTACCCACCATCACACTCTTAACACACAGCTTTCTCTCTACTGGTTACTTGTTCTGGGAATGACTGGCAATTTGGCTTTGGCTAAAAGTCTTCCCTTCTCAGTGAAAAACCAAAAAGAATACAAAATCAATTTTGTACTCCACACTGTCACCACCAAAGGCCTGTGTAGTATTTTTCTTTATGTTGAAAAATGTAACAAAATGTATCTCTTTTTCTTGAGGCAGCATTAGAGAGAAGACTCTCTACTAGATGTTTTGAAAGCAAGTTCCTAAAACTGTTAATTGTTCCTTTCCAAATTCTGATATAGTTCAGTGCCAGAGTTTTCTAAGCCATTTCACAGAATCACAGAATATGTCAAGTTGGAAAGGACCTGCAAGTCCAACCCTTAGCCCTGCACAGGAGTCACACCATGTGCCTGAGAGTATTGTCCAAATGCTTCTTGAACTCTCTCAGGCTTGGTGCTGTGACCATTTCCCTGGGGAGCCTGTTCCACTGCCCAGCCACCCTCTGAGTGAAGAATCTTTTTCTAATATCCAACTTAAACCTCCCTTGACACAACTTCAGGTCATTCCCTTGGGTCCTGTCACTGGTCCCCACAGAGACGAGATGAGTGCCTGCCCCTCCTCTTCCCATCACGAGGAAGTTGTAACTGCAATGAGGTCTCCCCTCAGTCTCCTCTTCTCCAGCCACTCCTCATAAGGTTTCCCCTCAAGGCCCATTCACCATCTTTGTTGCCCTCCTTTAAACACTCTGTAACAGCTTAATATCTTGTATTGTGGTGCCCAAAATGGCACACAATATTCAAGGTGAGGCCACACCAATGCAGAGCAGAGCGGGACAATCCCCTCCCTTGCCCAGCTGGTGATGCTTCGCCTGGTGTCCCTCAGGACATGCTTGGAACTCCAGGCTGCCAGGCCACTGCTGACTCATATTCATATTCAACTTGCTGTCGACCAGAACCCTCAGGTCCCTTTCCGTGGCACTGCTTTCCAGCATCTCATTCCCCAGTCTGTACATGCATCCAGGGTTGCCCCATCCCAGGGGCAGGATTTGGTACTTTGTTGATTTTCATATGGTTGGTGACTGCCCAGTCCTCTTATTTGTCCAGGTCTCTCTGTAGGGCCTCCCTGTCTTTGAGAGAGTCAACAGCTCCTCTCAGTTTTGTACCATCTGCAAACTTGCTTAGCATCCCTACCAGTTCTATGTCCAAGTCATTTATGAAGTTGTTGAAGAGCACAGAGCCTAAGATGGAGCCCTGTGGAACCCCACTAGTGACAGGTCACCAGACTGATGTTCCCCCATTCACTATTACCCTCTGTGCTTCACCCATGACCAGTTGCTCACTCACCACGTGATGTGTTTATCCAGCTGTGTGCTGAACATTTTTTCATGAAGGATCCTGTGAGAGACAGTATCAAAAAAATTGCATCAGATGGCTTCCCTTATCACCTAGGTGGGTTACATTGTCATAAAAGGAAATCAAGTTGGACAAGCAGAACTTTCCTCTCCTGAAGCTATGCTGGCTCTGACTAATGACTGTGTTGTCTTTTAAGTGTTTTTCAGTACTGCCCAGAATGATCTCCATAACTTTACCAGGCACTGAAGTAAGACTGACAGGCCTGCAATTTCTGAGGCCTCCTTCTTCCCCTTCTTGAAAATTGGGACAACATATATCAGCTTCCAGTCAGCTGGGACCTCTCTGGATTCCCAAGACTACTCAAAAATCAACGAGAGAGGTTTTGCAATGACATAAGCTAGCTCTCATTTCTTATGGTGTTTATTTCTTGTTAAGGTTGTCTCTTCTTTTTCTTGCCTTCTGCCAAACTGGTTCACCATTGGTACTGACTAGCCTTATGTGTGTAGAGTGCTCAGTGTAAGAATCTGGCTTTCAGGAAAGAACAGGTTATTCCAAAGGGAAAAAAAAAATCAGGTGGTTAAACTATGCAGACACTAATGACTGAATGTCATAAACTCTGACAGTTGAATGTTCTGGCATGAATGATTTATCTCAGCCTCTTGCACAATACTGAGGTACTTGTATAAAATTAGATATTGTATTAGCAGTCCAAAGTTTAAGCACTGTGTATAACGCCAGTGATAGCTGAACAACCTCTTTACAATTCAGTGTTTATTTGGAAAATAGAGAGCTTGTCAAAAACATCAGAAAAAAGGAATGCAAAGTTTTTGTTATGGACTTTATAGTCATGATGGTTAACAAATCAATTAACGCGTTAATATGTTAGTAATTCCTATCTGAATAGATCTGCCTTAATAATTGTTGCAAGACATCATTCATTTGTATTGCTCCAGAGAACATACACTGTTTGAACTGTGTTCATTAATTCCTTTCCATTTCACACATAAATATGGCACTTGACATGCTGTCCTTGGTGATGTATAATAGCAATTTGCTGCTGACCTCAAGGTCACTTTCTTTTTGAGTGTGCTACGAGCTGAGATTTTGGGAAGCCTGTATGAATGATTATGGTAGAACTGGTGCTCTACAATAACCCCTGTTGCTACGTGATAAACAGTTAATTACTTCTGAGGCAATCTTGTATTCTAAAAATACAGACCTTTTAAAAGTGTATTTGCTGTGCCCCATGTATGCCAAACTTTATTCCATGAACTGGAAGGAGATATTTGCCTATATCCTTATATACCAAAGCGCTTCATAACCAGTTCAGCCTACTGTTTACAGATTAAAAAAAATTTATTATTGTTTGTGTCTTGCTTCCAAGGTCCTGAGTCTCATAAGTGAGTAGGCTCAGACTAAGGACTGGCTGAGAGAGACTGGCGGGAAGGCAACTGAAAACCCTCCACTGGAGAAAAAGAATTCTTTATTGTAAAATGGAGACTATTATAACAGTTTTAATAAAAAATAAGACTATGGCATAGAGCATTTAACCCTCATATTCACAATTCAGTAAATGCTGCAAAACCCTTAACGTGAATTTGTAAGCTACAGAGTTTTAAGTGTGGTAGAGAGGAAAAATAAACTCTGTTGCGGGGCCTGGAGTGGTGGCTGGCAGCCCTGTCCCAAAGAACATTCTAAATACAAAGCAGGAAGAGGGTAGAGATATTTGTTCCCTTCTCAAAGGCTGGTCAGTACACATACTGGTTGCAATTTCTACCTATTCATAAGAAAAAAGAAACGAATAAGGCAAATGTCTGGTTTGAAAACTCAAAGAGCTACGAACAGTGGGTGATGTTATTAATTATTTGATCCTATCAGTATAAAAAATGCTAAGGAGCAGGAGAAAATCCCATTTTCTCATTTTTACTGAGAATCATGTACATTGATGTCTAAGTCTTATCTTTGTGACAGAGATGAAATTAAACAGTAGTTACAAGAGCTGTCAAAGGAAAAACAATAAAAAGATAAATGAGAAGGCTTCAGCAACAGCCTCCAGAAGCATCCCACAAAAGAAAAAGTTGGATTTTTTTGGTTTAGGTCACTATGACCCATTAATCAACTCTATACTTGCCTTCAGTTTTGCAGTTACTCCCTGCAGTGCACTCATCACGTCTGAATGGCCTTTCCTTAGCCTTTCTGATGGTTTCCCAGAAGCACTTGGAGCAAACACTGATGGTTTGCCTAAATCTCAGATGAGAAAGTCCTCTGACATCTGAGAAAGGCTTCCTAAGGATCATCCTCAAACTGCATTGCTCAGGACTCAGAGAAAGAGTACTGCAAACTATTTAGAAGCATGAGCTCAGCTGATATGCATCCACCAATGTCCATCTGGGTAGGCTTAGTGGTTTTCTCTGTAGTTCTACTAATTCAAATTTGTGTGATTTGAAAACTTTTAAGCTATGAACTCTCTTTTTCCATGTGCATTTCAAGCCTTTTGTATTTTCAGATATTTCCTGAACTATCTGATCATCTTGGATTTGTGCAATGAGGCTGAAAGCTGCTAGAGTGGGATTGGGATAGGGATTTTTCTAGCTATATTTTTAATTATGGTGATTATCACAATGCCAATATTCTAGTAGCGTGGAATTGGATTTATAATGCCTGACCTCAGTATGCTTCAGGCTGTGAACATGAAGTCTTTTTTGACTGTGGATGTGTTAAACTAGCAGTATAAAAGGCTGTAATTGATGATATTGTGGTTTTCCATGTATTTCTCCAAACCAAAATAAAATCTAACTTTCCAGAGAAAGCTGCATGGTGCTGCTTTCTCCTCAGAGGTTACACTAGGAACAGTGTGAGGGAAGAATTCTGTTTCTAAGGATAAAGAGCTGAAAACTGACCCAAAGAAGAAAAGGCAGTCTTCCCTTCTTGAAAACCAGACTTCTGTTATCAGAATGACTCCACGCTTCTTGCTGTTGCCAGATGTTTTGCATTATTATGGCTATATCCCAGAAGCCTTTCCATTTCCTACCATGTCTGCTCTACCAAGCTCTAGGCTTTCTTTGTTTTTATAGGATCTTACTCTCACTCTTTGCACATTACATGGACTGCTTATGATTGAGCTATTCCTTGACCTAATACGACTGATGTAGGACAGTCAGAAGAGGTTACATACTTGCCTGAAATGAAGGTTAAATACCTGAAATGAGGGACTGTGACTGTTAGACTCCCAGAACAGAAGACTTTTCATTCTAGACATTTCATCTCAGCTTTTTTTATAAAGTGAGGGTCAAGATGCAATCTGTAGAACAGATGATGCATGCAGCCTCTAACCTGTTACTGATGATGAATATAAGAAGAACAAAATGTCTTCAGGAACTTAAAAGAATGGTAAGCCACTATGATAAAAAAAAATGTAGAAAGGTCAGAAGGGGTAGGGTCAACAATCTACATCTTCCTTCCACCCTCCTTTTTCTGATTACCTGCTCAACAGATTTACCTTTTGTGCTTATTTTGGGAATCTCTAAAAAAAAGACTGTCATAGAAATGGAGATGTGAAATGCAAAAGAACAGGGCAGAAACAGGATCATGGTACAAAAGAAAGGGATGGGACTTTTTCAAACCACTCATTCACCAGCGAGGAACACTGATCAGGAAGCTGGAGAAGGTTATTCACTTCTGCCTTTTTATTTTTGTTCTCTTTCATTCACTCCAGATTTGCTTCTCTCACGGCATTTTAAATCAAAACTGTCTTGTCTGGGGAATTCAAGCAAAATTCAAGGATTAATTGGTCTACAAAAAATATGCTTTTTGACAAAATTGTTTGAAGAGAGACAAAAGTTTCCCATGCTGCAGCTCTTAACTGTGCTACAGCAGAGGAACAGGAGAGTGTAAGTAATTGTTTGTGTATAAATCATATACAATGTGAATCAGTGTTACATACAACCATAGGCGCAGACACCACAATTGAAACATACATGATTTGATAATTTTTTCTACTGTTGGACAGGTATCAATAATATTTATAGGTGAAAAAGAAGGAACTATATTTGTTTTCTAGCATTACATACCACAAGTCCACTTTTTCCTTTTGTCCCAAGCTGGTTTCCATAAACCAAAATGTTCATTCTCAATTTGCAGTAAGAAGAATTAAGAATTCATATTGGGGTTTTATGTTCTCAAGTGCTATGGTCTAATATTTCATTCTACCACCAGTTTTCAGATTAAGGAAGAAGATAGTTCTTTAGGAAAGTGATTGGTCCAGTAGTAACATACAAGATGTCTTTACAGGGAACATGAGGACTATTTAGAAAGATGGTAATGGTAGAAAATGTGAATTAGCATAACAATTTGTTTTCCCCATTCTTGTTTATGTTCTTGGTGTTAAGCTCCCAAGGTGAAGGAAATCAAGTCTTTCTGAATTAAGCATTATTATTTCTGCCAGACAATGAGAATGGTTTCTCTGCACGGTAAAAGATACCTTCTGAAAGGAGAGAAAATTATTTTTTAGTTGCCTATATATTTCCTGGCAACTCTACTTAAGGAAGCTTGTGTGTTGCTGAGATATCCTTTGACCTGGTCTAAAAAGTCAAACAATCTTCCCAGGTCTTGTTCAACATGAAGACACAGAAAATTCTCAAACTACTGAAGAGCAAAACTCCTGGGAATGTGTAGGCAGCTATAAATTTGAGGCTACTCTATTGTAAAAACAAACTAAGCAAAGCAGAAAATCCAACAACACGCCCACCCCCCCCTTCCAAAAAATCCAAACTGCATTCAAATGAAGATATTGTGAAGTACTAGTACTTGCTTGCATCTGGAAATATTCAAGTCCTTCACAGTCTTCAAATGAAGATTTTTTGCTGTGTTTTCTCCCTCCCAGTTTTGAGAGAGTCCTCCATCTGAGCATCTTCTCGAGATGTGGTGCCGTAGATCTATTTGAGAATTCTCAGAGAACTTTGTGGAAAAGTGAAACCTCTTCCATCCTTTTCAGCATGGTCCTGGTGCTGCTGGATCCCCAAAACCAAAGTCCTGAGGTGAGCAGGATGAAAGACATTGTCCTTTATAGACAATTAAAAGCAAGATGATTGCACAGGGTTTCCTTGCAAGTTGCTTGCAGACATTTTCCCTGAATTCCTGACTGCCATTTCAAGTCCCCTCCAAAAAGACTTTACAGTCTTTGTGCAAGACTACAAAACAAGAGGGCACGAGCAAGCATTCCAGCATGAATGTTGATGGACAATTACAATATTTTTTTTATTGTTTACTCCCACTTGAGAATTGAAATTTAGGAGAATAAAAGTTAAAATTACCTCTCAGTGGGCCATGCATACCTTCTCTTTATCATTCCTCTTTCAAATCAGTTCCAGGGTGGGCAGCCTGCTGGCCCCAGATGGTTTGCTGAGCCACTCACATCTGGCTCTTCTTAAGGGAATTACTCTCAATGAGCTGAGCACCTGGGAAATCAGAAGGGAATACCTGAGTAATATCTTCATTTCTTCATCCACTAATATAGGAGATGTGACATATGAGACTCTGTAGTATTAGGAAAGCTAGCAAGCATTCATGTTCTTCAGTGCCATGGCATGAACGGCCAGGTCACTTACTTGGATACATCAGGACTCTGCTCCTGCAGATTCAGCAGCAGTGAGACCATACTAGTGTGGATTTCCTCTTTTATTAGGAATTTATCTTTCCCATTGACAGTTCTGAGCAAATATCTAAATATTTTTAATGCAGTGCAGCATTTTTTCTGCCACTCTTGTGAAATACACTCCAGGGAAGGGCTTCATCAATTTTGCGGAGTAATCACAGCACAGACAAATCACTGACAGAAGGAGAACAGTTTTCAATTTGCCAAAATGTGGACTTTAATAAGTGTTTTCACTGATGAAGAGGCTTTGAAAAGACATGGTCTTGTGAGCACCGCAGCCAGAGCAAGGAACTAGATTCTATTTCAGTCATGTGTAGAATGCAAACAACTTCAAATCTAAATCCAATCAAATTAAAATAGTATTAGCCGCTTATCTAAGGGGTTCTTCACTTACATTCTTCTGAGGTTTGACTACTTATACTACAGGGTATTTGCAGCTCCCAGGGTGACCTTGGTTGGGCAACTCATTAAGCATCTGTGTCTCAGTTTTCCCATCACTACAAATGAAGATAATAACATTTACCTACCGCACTGAGACTCAGTAAGACTTAATTAGATAACATTTCCAAAACATTCTGAAACTCTGTTAAGATCAGAGAATGACAGAATGGTTTGATCTTCGATTGCTGAATGCTACCAAATTAAGGCATGGGTGGTATCTCTGGCATGAGCAGCGTGATGAAGGAAGATGTTCTACTTCTGACTTGGATATCAATGTCTTATTGCAGTAGGCTTGTCTGCAGATGGTAGCAGTTCGCATATGATACCATATAGTTATATACCTGTAATGCCATCCTTAGTGCATTATGTATTACACGCTTGATGCTATTTTTGTGCTGATTTCGTGTTGCTGTAATTCTATCAATTTCAGCAAAAAGCGTCAGGTTGTACAGTCTCTGTGTATGGTTTGCATTCAGCCTTTTAGGATTCATTTTTTGCCTTTATGGGAGCAAGTCTTTTTTGTTTTCACTTTTTCTGTTCTGGGTTACCATGCATCAGTGTCTTTGGTTGTTACTCTTACTATGGTGGATGGCAATTGCTATTATTAGTGTTTGTTGCTGGCGTATCTGGCAGAAATGCAAATGGAAAGCCAGGCTCTGGAAGGCTGAAATGTCTGAATTAGTTGTTCTTTTGAAGCATGCTTCCAGTTTTCCATAGAATCAGATTTTGCTTCTATTTTTATTCTGCTTGCACAGACACAAACCCTTTGACTAGTCTCTTAAAACTTTAACAACACTTACTAAACCCATCAGTCTGCTTTGTGCTTTACATCAGATGAGAAGTGTTGAAACTCTGGCAATCTTCAGAAATTCCACACCATGTTTGTCCTTGCTCTTGCAGTCCGTGACAGTTCTGGCAATGGCCCCAAAAGCCATCAAAAATCACTCTTTCACTTGGATTATTAAAACTATCAAAGACCTCTGTAAATACAGCTTGGATCTCTTTCTTCTGCAAAACCAGACATGTTAAAATGGGTGAAATAGCTGTCATTGGCTATAAACTGGATGGAGAAGAAAATTATTAGAAAGCACCAGTCCAGTGGTGCGTGGACTCAGCCATCTGCTACAGGGACAGTGAGCTTTGCAGGCAAGAAAAGAAGGATATTTTCTGCTTTCCCTCAGATTTGTGACTTGCCACAGTGCCAGTGCATAATGTTCAGATCCTCCTGTAGCCTTTCTTACTGTGCCATTTCTGAGCAAAATGTGGGATTTTTGTGTTATGAGAGAAAACTTTCTGGTGCATTTCCTGAATTCATTTATGACCTTCATGGATTCAAAGCTGTGAACGAACAACTCCCCACTTACCTTCTGCAGGAGCAGCACTTATAACTCTGATAAAACCAGCTTAGTTAATAGGTAGGATTTAGATCAACTAGCCATTTCTTCAAGTGGCTCAGGATGTACTCATTCTTTAAAACTTCGTAAGTGGATTCAGTGCAGAATAACCAAAACAAAAACCAAGGACTGTCAAACTGGTGTGAGAGGTATACTAATATTTGCCTTTCTTGAACTTCTCCGTTGTCTTGCATCTAAGAAAACCATCACTTGTAAAGTCCACTTTCCTCTCATTATGAATATAATCCTTGCTCAAGTGCCTTAGCCTTTGAAATGTTAATGATCTTCTATTAGCAGCCCTGTAGAATGACCTTATCTGTTGTAGTTATCACACTGTTGTTGTGCTGTTATTCTTAACATTCTACACCTGAAAATCCTGCAAGTACTCAAGGCTGGGTTGGATGGGGCTCTGATCAACCTGGTATAATGGAAGGCGTCCCTGCCCATGGTGGAGAGGTTGGAACTAGATGATCTTTAAGATCCCTTCCAACTCAAACTGTGCTATGAGTTTATGATTCTAGGATTTTTATGACAGGTTTCTCATGTGAAGCAATTGCCACATTTTCATAGTAGTTTTGAAGCTAGTAGTTCACATGAGAGGAAATATAAGACTTGCTGAATTACAGTGTAGATAATAATAGTTTGAATAATCAACATGAACTACTCAGTGATATGCATGAACAAAGATGGGCATCACCTCCAGCTGATTAGAATGTCCTCCAGTCAGTGGTGTTAGTGAGAACAGTCATGAGGGATCCTGATGAAAAGTATCCAGGGCTGTGTGAAAAGCCTGGTGAAAGACCACGATGAACTTTTCTAATTCTTGGTGTCAACCTCGAAGTCAGTGTATGCAACTAGTTAAAGACCTCATAAATAAAATCTTGTGCAGGTAAGGCTATCTCAACATTCTTTTTGTCATGCTATACCAATATATGCTAAGGTAGGGTTGAAGCCCAGGATGTTTCAGCTATTGGTGCGAGTCACTCTTTTGTTGAGAAAGTCAGACAGCATTAAGCCTCGGATACCATTAATCCTTCAAAACAGGAAGCTCAGCCCAGTAAGTGAGCTTCAGCATCTGCTGATGCAAGAAGGGAACCACCTTGGTAAAAATGCCATGATCAAGTCTGTGGTTGTGCTTGAGAGTGATCTCTAGGATAAATATGGTTACTCTCAGTGTTAGAGAAGTAGGAATAATCCAAGTGAGGGAGCATTATAGAGCTAGCAAATTGCATAGTCCAACCAGATTAATTCAGAATGTTTTTCCCTTACTTACTTTGAGGAAGAACACCTTCCGGGTAAGTCTCTGGCGCTGATAAGCATTTCAACATGTTGGATAAATTTAATCAAGGAGGATTTGTCCTTCTTAATGGTTGCTTTCAGAGTTTCAGGTGCACATCTACGTTCAGGACTAATCAGTAATCAGCTGGCAGGCCTGTATAGGTAACCCAAGGCATACAGTAAAATAATTGAAGTTCCATTGTAATTTAAAACTGGGGACTCTGTCCTCACAAATTTTAGGATTGAATTCTACTTTTTTTCTGTCAGTGTTTGCTAATGTAGTAGGCAGAATGGAACTGTGGGGTTTGTGTTGATTAGGTCTATCCAAAAGCTTACCAGTCTACTTTATGATGAAGAGCTGGCTGACTTCAAAATAGAAAAGTATGTGCATCCAAATGTCCACAGCTACTGACACAAGAAGGGTAGGTGATTTTGACTCTATGAGTCCTGGCACTGTACCCTGCCTACACGTGACTTACAGAATCAACATAGCCTCTGTTTCTATTTCCATGTTAGCCCATTCATTATTTCTTATGCTGATATCCAAAATATTCAGTTGGGTTATCAGTCCTATTTACCAAATAGTTTTAAATAAAGTGCTTTTCAATATCCCAGTGCAGAATGGGACTGCAATCCCTTTGTGGTTTCACAGAAATTTCAGTTAGCTTCAGATCTGAACCTCCCTTGCATCACCATACTATGGCTAGGAAAATCATTAATTTTTCTCATTTATTTTCTGCTTAATAGCAGACATGCTGATGATTAGATGATCCTTATTTAAGTAAAGAAAAAGGATGAGTGTCACTTTTGGAGTTACTCTTCTTGTGTTTTATTCACTTTAAATGTCTCTTCTTCTCCCAGAATGAAAATCAAGCAGGCAGGCAAGCAAGACACCCAGATGCCAGCTGAGCATCTCTGGGGTTTTTGTTCTTTTCATCTTCTGGTTAGCACAATTGAAACAATGTTCACTACAAGTCTCAGTGAAGCGAGCCTATCTGCTTGGATTAGCCCAAGCCTGATCTACCATGCTAATAACAGTTGTCTTTTCACTTCATTGCCATTATTGCAGCATCTTGTGCTTTTTACATATTTTTGCTTATGGAATATTGAATTTCAGTACGCAGTCTTCTGCAAGAAAAACAGGCAGATAAGACAGCAAAATACAAACTCTGAAAGTAGACTAAATGGGAGACAGGCAGCAGATGTTTCCAAATATACAGATATGTTGGATTTTTGTTTGCATTTAGAAATGTATTAGGAAACTAGCCATTTCTTGTCTTATTTGTAAGCAATTTTCTGCTGACAGATTTTCATTTGCATTCATCAATGTTATTTAGAGTATATATTTTTACTCAGTTTGGGGCATTATTATTGCAGATCACTCTACTCCCCTTCATGAAAAATACTCTGAGAGGATTCTTCTGTCTGAAAATTTTGTAAACCAGCTGCCCTAAAAGCCACCCTTGTGAACTTCCTCACTCAACTGATTTTTGGAGTCAATCTCAAAGTATTGTCCATGAACAGACTTCCTCTATAGCTTGTAAAAATAGGATTATTCATTACATTAATTGACATGTAATTACCTCGCAAAACTGGATGCTTTGAATCTGTTCTCTGGGCCATTCATAATATCTGGGAGACTCACGAAGTAATGTGTCTGAAAGACAAAAAAGACTAATACAGGAACATAAAAACCACCTATAGGCACTTTTCTTTCCGTAGCATGGAATATTATAGACAGGACTTCTGCTGCCTCGAAAAAAAAAGTCAGAAATTTAACTTGAAAATAGTCTGCAATCTTGCTGTCTTTGCAATAAGTATGTTTTCCAATTGTCCCAATCTACAGCAAATGATACATTACTGTCACTCAAGCTGACAGCAGAGGGATGCTGTCACCAGTAATAACAATTGCCACCAGCCAGGTAGCAACAGTACAGTCATTAAACCTCCACTGCTGTAACTGTGTGAGAATGGATGGCTTGAGGTTTTCTTGATCAAATGTCAGGATTTAAGATAACAATAATAATTATTTCGTATAGGAAGGCAATAATGCACCCATTAGAAAAATGTTTGGTTTTTTTTTTTTCCCCAAAGAAGACAATGCCAGAAGGCCAAAAGGAATTTTTTTTTTTTTTAAATCTGTAACATAAGTAACTTAAATAAAGACAGAGACCAAGCATAAAAAGATGAAGAAGCTGTGGTAGACCCGGCAAGAAAATAAAGGATCACACTGAACCATTTAACTCTACAAGCTCAAGTACACTGAGCTGTGTTTGCAATAACAGCATGACCCCTTCCTCATTGATTTTTTTGAGCTAACAGTCCTAAATGCCCTCTTTAAGGTAAATAGAAGCCTGAAAGAGAAAAATTATCATACTTTAAAAGAAAAGGTCAAAAAAATGGATTGTTTCTGTTTGATTTTTTCCCCTTTAAAATCATGTCTAAATTCAGTAATAATGAAAAAAAGAAATCCATACAAGTATCAGTCAGCACAGAGTCTGCAGCTACTCTAAACTCAGGTCTTCTGACAGCATTTGTAATGAATTCCCAGTTTTCATCTACTAGGAGACAAAGGATGAGGGTATTTTACCCAATCTCTGTTGCCTGGTGTATAAATGCAAGCAAATATTCTTTCAAGGTTTCTCTTTGAGGGTCACTTTACCATAAACTTTTTCTGTTACTAGAAGCCAAAACAAAAACAAAAAAAAGGAAAGGCTTTCTTGCAGATATTTCACATTTCCAACTTACTGTGGCAGTGGTGGAACTCTCCATCCCAAACCTCTTGAGAGACCCACACAAGCTCACTCATGCTCTCTCCCTCTCCTCATAGCTCTAAAGTGATATTCCCTCCTAGTCTGATTTACACTGACCATACATAATACACAGATAATCACCCAGTCATGTAACAAAAGCCCTTGCTTATGAGACAAGGCAAAACTGTGTCCTAAGCCTTTCTGCGTGTTCTTACAGCAACAGACAGCAGACAGGCACAATCCTCAAAGCCGTGACTTACTTCACAGTTTTAAAACTTGCTGGAGTAAGGTTTGGGGATTTTTTTGTCACTTTGAGGAGCTCTGTGAGAACTTGGAGGCTGACATTTCTTTTGGATCTTCCAGTTGAGTCAAATGGCTGTATATTGAAGAAAACATACTGATTGTACCAGGTGTTGCCAAACCTCTTCCTTGTCATTTCTACTGTGGAAGGGAGGCTGGGAGCAATTATGTGAAAGCGGGGAGGGACTGGACTTTCAATTTCTTGCTGCTTCTTACTATCTTTGCCGCAGAAAATGAGGCATGAGCCAGAACCACTGCAAAGCTAAATGGTTTACCTTGAGGTCCTGTGCACATTTGCTCTATTTTAATCTGATTTTACCTTAGCACACTGTCTTGCACATAAACCATTCTCTGGCATACTTTCCATTGCATGACGAGCCACAGTTCTCCTGTCTGGTCAGTCTGGAGATGTAGGGTCTGGCTTAAGACCAGCAGATTAATTTCTACTCTTATTTTGGGAACACAACTGCTTACCTATCATTGGTGAGGGGATGCCTCAGGAAGGCTTAGAGCATCTTCCTTGGATGCTATTCAGTTAGTCAGCACACAGCTTCTGCAGCTGCCTGCCTGACAGTGACTTTCTGTATAGCCTGAAGGTGGAAATAAACAACATCTAAGAACTATAAGACATGGAAGAAAATAAAACTTACTTAATATGTGTTTTTCCTGTAGATTCATTCCTCTTTCTGTTCTCTGTCTGAACAAAGTGAAGGTCAGCGTCTGAGCAAGATCGATTCGCAGCTCTGTGAAAGACTCCTGTGCCAAATAACAAACAACACATCTTCGGAAGTGCGAAAAGCTGAAGGCTTCGCTCTCCAAGGTGGTACGTGCATCCACTGCACTGCTTAACAACTTCAACAGAGCCGGCTAGAGATGAGGATTTTGCAAAATGAGATCATGACACAAACACAAACCAGTGGACATGAGGTGGTTTAGTAATCCAGATATTTACCTGCTCTAATCACTGGGCTTCTGATTGTTCCTGATCTCTTTTGACAATATATAGAATAAAAAGTGTTTTTCAGATTATAGTCCAACAGGGGTACTAATTCATATTTGAAATACCTGTATGTGAAAACCCTAACCGAGGTATTTTCAGAAGCACCTCCCCCCTTTTTTCTGCTACTTTCTGAGACTGAAAATATGAAAATACCATGAATGTCATAAATTGTCCATTAACATCTAATGGAAGGTTGTGGGAAATAAATGAAAACGAACAGAAGATAAATGAACTTTAATTAGGCCTTAAAAAGGCTCTGTTTACATGTGGCCAAACAGTTTACTGATGCCAGCTTTTAACTGACATGACAATGTTGTTTTCTCTTTTCCAGGTTGTTTACTCTTGTACAAACAGATCAGAAATCCTCCTAGCAGCTCTGGAGAGGAGACTTAATTTATTGGAAGTGTGGGAGGACTTCACCCTCTGTGCAAGCATGTGCCACTGCCTGTCTCTCTTCAGCAGGGTGCAGCTTTAAGACTGGAAATAAGGTGAAGCAGTGGATTTACTCTAAAGATTTGCCTCTGCCTGATGTGGTGCTGCTGAGGCTGGGGACACATACCCTGTTTCAGCAAAGTTATTTGAGAGTTTGTCACTCCCAGAAGGTGGAGAGCTACTTGTCGCCACCCACCTACTGGATCCTCCTTGGATCTACCTATTACACTCCTTATGTAGTTGGTCACTAATTTATCTAGATAGTATGAGCCAGACAGCTCAAGGAAATTAATCATCTCGTATTTTCATGGCGAGCAGATTGGCTCAGCTGATCAGCACAGAGTCCTCCAGCCAAGAGTAACAACAAATAACTGAGTGTGTGCAAGGGAGGGTGAGCTCTTCACTCAGCACAGCCAGGAACTGCTGAGGATATGTCACAGGCAAATGCAGTCTCCTCTGGTGGTGCAGGGAAAATACTTCTAGTGTTTCAGAATCAAGATTTCTATCCCTGGGGGGTGGGGGTGAGGGAGGGAGGGGGAACAGCTCACAATAAATATTTAGAAATAGTGTAGAAGCAATTCTCAGAAATGAGGAATTCTGACTGCTCCAAATATTTACTGTATTCTTCATACTGTTTTTCAGCTCCTTTAGGATCAAAGTCAGCACTGGGCATGAAATCTTGCTGTCTCTCATAGGCTAGCTGCAACTACAGGGATAGAGGTTATAACCATGAACAGAGGGTTGGGTTTTTCAGATGTCTGAAGCAAATGGGAAAAAACTTGTTTGTGACATTAATGCACTGAAAAGATAAGGAAGGTAACACAGTGTAACCAAAGTTTCACTTGAAAGCCCTGGGGCTGGATTAATAACCTTTCAAAGCAGGTTTCCAAATCTTTCCAATCACAGTTAATAAAAGTTGAACCATATGTCACGTCGGAAAGGAATACAAAGGACATGTAGCAAACATCTGGAAGAAGAGCTATAAGAAGGCAAAGCAAGACCACCAAGGAAAGTATACACATCAAGAGGCAGAGACAGATAAGCCTATGTCAAGGAACAAGTTTCAGGTACACTGGGAATAAATTCTCAACATACAGAGAGAAGGCCTAGAACACAAATACGCCAAGAAAAGCCAGTATCCAACAGTCCATTAAACAAGTATGACAGAAAGAAATGCTAGATTATTCTGAAAACAAAGGCAACATTACCAAGCCATAGGCAGCAGGTTTTCGGGTTTCAGGATCTCATTCATGATACTTCTAGACAGAAGTCTTCCTCTGCTTAACTTAATGCAATGTGTTGCATTGCATGTGCCCCAAGGCAAGTATGAGAAAATTCTGGATACCTGCATGGATGCTGTGTATACTCCACTCTCTGGAAAAGCAGGAGGTCAAGAAACAAAAAGGCAGGTCAGACTTGCAATCCATCTAGTTCACTCTGGTACCTTCCTCTATTATCAGCATTGGATGCTTCAAAAGGAGACTTGAGATGTGGGGAGCTGACAGACAGTGGGTAATCTCTCCTTCACAACATTGCTGGAAAGGATGGCATTGTTGTCCTTCCCTTACCAGCAGTAAGAGATTCTAAAACATCATTTAAATGAAATATAATGTGGCTTGTGATATCCACATTTTAATTGCTGGCATGAATCTCCTGTTGTCTTCCTATGGGACAATAGTCCTCAGTGACCTATCAGGTGAATTGCAATAATGACAAAGCAATGCAGAGCACACTAAATTTTTGCTGTTTATTGATTAACATCTCTGTTTAGAGAAAGGGAATAAGGTTCGTGAATATGTCATTGGTACTGTTCTGACCTGGGTAGCTGCAGGAATATAGGGTGGTATCTCTGGGCCTGAGCCTGCAGAAAACCAGCTTGGGATAGTGTAATGGAACCATTCCAGAACAGGACTGGGTCCTGGATAAGAGCCAAATTTGCTTTTCTTTTCATTTGCACTGGAGATACTGAAATTATTGGTATTTAGCAGTAGAGGATTGAGCAGGCCCTTGGGATGAGTGGAGGAATACGAGTGGTCTGAGGCATGGTTAAGCGTTGATGTAAGTATTTAGCCCTCCCTTTCCCTCTGAGTGAGATGAACAGCAGCCAGCTACAGATGTGAGCATCTGAAAATGAATCCTGTAAACTCAAAGAACTAAATCTAAGAACTAGGAACTTAATAATTTACAAAGAGTGCTTGTGAATAATTTAAACACTGCAAGAGAGCCATTCCCTGGCCTGAAATCAGTTAGTCTGGTTGCCTTTTTATACTCCTCAGGCTGGCAGCTCTTCCAGGCAGGAAGGTTGGCTGCTGTCTGTGCTTGTTCATCTCCCAGTGGAGTACAAGAGTTGGGAGGAAATAAAAATGATAAATCAATGGGGTCAGCCACTGACAAACAGCAACCACAAAAATAGAAAATTTTGCTGATTCAAGGGACCATAGACCTTATGGGAAGGAACAATCAGGGCAAGTTGAAATTTTTCCACTGATTACATGGCCAAATATGAGGCAAATTTCAGAAAGCTAAAATGTCACGTTGATGCCAATGAAATTATTTCCATGATAATACCAAGCCCTTTTCCAAAGTATGGGACACTATATACCAGAACCCTATGAATTCCTTCAGGTAAGAAGTTAAGGTGGTGTCATCCATTCTGTCCGTCTGGCTCTTGAGACAGACACTGCCTGTGGCATGGTGGTGTGTCAATAGAAGTAGGTACTGGACAGCAGAAAAACCAGCCCAAGAAGTTTTGAGTCTGGCAAAGTTTTAAGCAACCAAAAAAAATGGGGAAAAAAAGATGTCAGGAAATCTTAACTCAAGTCTTTGTTACTAGCATTTCCTGTAGTACTGTTTCTCTTTCCTCAGAACATCAGAGGTCACTTTTCTCAAAAACAAGCCTGCCTTTTTTTCTTACAGTTACAGGAGCACAGCAGTCATTGGACCTGGCCTCTTCCTTCCTTTCCTCCTGATCCCAGCAGTTAGAGCATCACAGAATACAAGTTTTTGCCTTTCTCAGGAAGTATATCTACTTCTAAGTCAGCAGTGAGAAGAAATAACAGCATGAGAAGAGGAAACGTTCTTTTTGTATAAAATGTCATATTTTGAATCAAAAGTAAAACCGAAGTTTAAACAGTTGCATTTAGTCGCACTAGCATGCTGTTAGGGAGTATGCTTGGTGTGACCTGACTTCACTAGTTATACTTTGCCTCCTGTTCACAGTTTTGTACAAGGCTGTCAACGTGTGTGAGCCCATCCATGATGTCCATTTCTGGACATCACTGACAGCTTCAAGTGTTTTGCAAAAGGATAAATATCCCAGAAGTCACTGCAGTTCTTTGAACTTTGTGAGGGTATGTGCTGTCTAGAGAAGTCCTCTTGAGGCCCTGACAGTGTGACATTGTCCTTTACTGACACCATAAAAATTAAACAGGAGAGATGAAATATAAATGTCCCAATTTTCACAATAGCTTCACTGGTGCTTGCAGCTTCTTAGGGACTAAAGTCAGTCAGCTACAACATTCAAATGTGACAATAATCAGACTTTATTAGCATCTCACAGAACCACTCTTCCCTTCTTAACATCTCCTGAAATTGGAACCTGGAATATTTTCCAGTTGTTGTCCTGGATATTTATGTGCTGCTGCTGCCCATGTGCAAATGCAAATAATCTCTGCAAAAATGTCTGCCCTAGCATATATCTGCATCTTTATTGCATACCTAAAGCCACAACATGTTTTTGGTATTGTTTGTTATATAAATGTCACACAAGGTCATTATTATCATGGGACAGATGAATGATATGTGTAGGACTTGTTCATTAGCTGTTGGAAGATAAAAATCAGAGTGGGTGGACATGAAATAGCACCTTCAGATGTTGCCTGCCTGATAAATATTGGGATTGTAATTGCACATCCAGAAATCAGCTCTAAAAATAGAGTGAGACTAAAGAAAATGAGATGTGAATGAAAGTTTATAATAGTGTTTTGTACAATGTCTCCTTCATTAGCATCCATCTGGACAGAGCTGATTAAGTCTCTTAGCACACGTCACTAGGCAGGAGAGAGGAAGATGAAAGGATATTCAGCGGCAGACAGCCACAAAGTTGTAACCATCAGTAGAAAGAATGCATAAACACTGACAACCTGCAGGCAGGTTGCACTACATTTCCCCTGCTTTACTTCTAACTGGTGCTGTGACACATGTGATTCAAAAATACGCTGTTTTCAATACCGACTTATCTTGCCTGCAATTCCCCTCACTGGGTAATGAGCACAGAGGGCAATGCAAATCCTCATCAAAGGCTCATTCCAGACAGAAGGGCCAAAGTTGATGGAGGCAATTCCAAAAGACTGGGAAGAAACGCATTCTGTACAGACAATTAATTAGAAAAATTGGATGTCACATTTAGGCTTGCTGTGCTGAGCTGAAAAACAAAAGAGCACAAGATAGATTTTCAGGTAACAGGCAATTCATTATCAAAGAAACATATTTCTCATAGGAAAGATTTACTGTCCACAATAATCTTTTTGGATTAATGGCTTTAATTAGCAGAAAAATATCAGATTCAAACTTGAATCAATCTGCAAAGATGTCCCTCTGTCTTTGTTATTAACTTCAATCTTTGTTATTAACTTCAAAAAGAAATCAGGCGTGGAACTTGGTGGTTTGCCTTTTTTTTCTTGCAAAACCCTCCCTTAAAATATCAAATTAAAAATCAAGCCATTATAAACAAAAACTCAAGCAGATTATGCACTCTGAGCTATACAGACTTAGTCTGAAATCAGTTAGAAAATGTGTTCTTTTAGTAGGAAGCATCGGGAGAATCCCTACAAAATTATCTAAATCAGAGTTGGTTTCTACATTTTGAACATTACTTTCTAAAAAAGCAAGGTTTATGGGAACTATCTGTGACTGAACTCAACCCAGTGTGAAGCCTGGAAGTCTCAAAAATAGTTAAGTTCCTGTGTTTTCCCTCAAAGAAAGCTTTAACATAATTTTTCATCTCACTAGTAGCTGAGTCACCACCTGGGAGAGATGTCTGTTAAGACCCCTAAGAGAGGGAAAAGCTTTGTTTAGGGCTTAGGGTTTCTTGGAAGCTAAAACTGTACATGAAGAGAAATCCTGCCTGTGAGGAGGCATCTGTCTGTGCCCTGTGGAGAGGATCTGCAAAGCTACACAGTGAAATGTAATTTTGAAGATCAATAGTAAAGCTACTGAGTGCTTGCGGATGGCCCAGCAAGAGAAGGATGGCGCAGGAGCCCTTTCCCATTCCTGTTTTGGGATGGTGAGCATGCTAGTGTGAATGGCTGATTTCCAGGGCTTCTGCTGCTGTCAGGTGAGCTGAGCCAGAAGGTTTTGGTGTCCCTCTCTGCTTCACCAACAACTGCTGTGAAGGGTTTTATTAGTCCGGACAGCATAGTAGAGTTCAACTGCAAATAGCTGCTCCTGTTTTGGGAACTCCAGCAGTTCTCCTCCTCCTGGCTGACCCTAGGCTTCTCCCCTACGCCATTCCTTTCCTTAGCAGTCTTGACAGCTTTCCCCATTGGAGTGAGGCTGGCTTACTCCCAGCTCTTCTCATGGAGGCTGTGGACTGTGTTAAACTGCACTTTTTTTCCTGAATATTTGTATCTTGATTTCCCATGGAAACAAGCCTCGAATGGTCCCTTCTTCTGTCCTCAGGTTTCCCTCCTCACTCTTAATAACTCTTGAACTCAGGAGCTGTTTTCAGCCAGTTTTGACAGAGAGGCAGAGGTCTCAAAAGTAATTATGTTTTTACCAGTTTTATAAAAACAGGCTTTTGGGTAGATGAGAAATGGGAGTATGAACACTTGCAAATTCACCCCTGGCTTATGTCTGATCCCTCTGGCTTCCTGGCATCACTGAATGTGCCAGCCCAAGGATCACTGCCAATGTATTCTGTGGGAAGACATTGCATGCATTTGTGGTGCTAATGGAAAGTTGTTGTGTAATTTGGCAAACACAAATAATATCAGAGGGCACAAATGGCAAGAAATTGAGGCTTTGTCACATCGGATGCTCATAGAATTACTTATTCTGCATGAGTGAAAGATCACTTTGCAGCCAACATTAGAAAATGTGTATCTGTTCATCAGTTCATCTAAGTCTTTGAAGCTGTTAATCAAATTGCAGGCCAAGTGAAAGGTTTTGTAGCAGAAGTACTATACAAGTAACATGATCTGATCTGTGCTGAAATACTAGGCAGGCCAAAATTCAGTGAGGTGTAAAATAAGGGGCGTCTGCATGGATAATGGTACATTTAACAAAAAGGGGGAACTCTATGTCCTCAACTAGGAAATGTCATTATAAGGATAGATTCTCTAAAAGTGTATTTTGCAGATAGGCTGTTTATGAAAGCATATGTTAGAAGAAGGAAAGCCTTGAGACAATCTCACTGTAAATATCTCCCAAGCAGCACCATTTTGATGATACTTTCTAGAAGATTTGACTCTGTTCAGGATGGGGACCAGACATTTCTGAGAGCAATGAGTGCACTGAAGCTATCATTTTCTGCATAAAGATCCAAAACTACTTAGAGAGAGTTACATAAAGGAGCAGCCCCTCTATTATCCCCACAGTGAAGCACAGAGGCAAAATCGCGTTACTATGTACTGAGCTATTTATGATTACAGATGGAAAGAAAAGTCTCTTAGCTTTCCTAAATGAGCTACAGACCTGTTTAAATGGTGGTTATGAGCCTGCAAGTGGGTTTTTTTTGCCTACAGTTCTTGTTGAAAGTCATGTCTGCTATGAAATACAGGTATCCTTCTGGCTTTCCCCATTTCCCTACAAATCTCCAGAGCTGTGAAACCAGAGATGCTGGAAGAGAAATGCTTTATAGCATTATGAATTTGCTGACATAAATACTTACTAATCAGGGTGATAAATTTCTGTCTGATCCAAGCAGCAAAATAAAATAAAAAGGACATATTTGTGCCAGCATAGATCAAAACCCCTTGAGCTGTGTTCCTCTGTCAGACTTCATAAATATTGAATCTGTCATCCCAGTTCCACTGCAGCACTGCAGACAAGACAGTAGGAATGTATTTATTTGATATGATTATGATATAAACTTCATGTGTGATTCTTCCCTCCTTCATAAAGCGGAATATTAGATTAGACATTACCATGTGCGTGTTGTAATCAGCCTTCTTTTCACTGACTTCCTTTTGATTGATGAGAGAACAGTTTTGTTTATTTTACTTGAACCAAGAAAAAGCTAATTGTATTCCTTCCTGAAAATGTGATGTTATTGAAATTGAGAGAATTGGCTCCAAACAAAATACAGAACTTGGAATAAAAATTATTTCTATTATTAGTAACAGGGCACATTCACTCTGCCTTAATTGTAAGGATACTTGAAATAATCTGTCACCACTGTTAAAGGCAAAGAGAAAGTGAAAAATACCAAATAGCTGCACTCAAGACAGGTGTACTGCATCTCTAGCAGCACTGCAACCTGTAAGTCAGCCACTTGACTTAAGGTAGTTTGGGAGAGTGATCCTTAGAGGAAAGAGAGACAGACAGTTAAAAGGCCTTTTCCCCCATTCACCTCCTTTTATCTCTTCTCTTGTGTCTGTTTCTATCTAATCCATCCCTTGGCAGTAGGGCGGCATGCTAATGAGCAAATACCTGGGGTGGCTGGGGCTGTCATTGGGAAGTAATTAATGCTGATGACAAAACCCCATTCTGTGGTTTATCAGACAGTGTGGGGCTGTGTGGGCATACACGGGAGCTTGCCTATATGAGAGGATCGAGAGAAGTGATTAAAGATACTCTCATTTCCCATCCTCTGTAATGAAACAGTAAATATCTGACATACTCATGTTGCTCCAGCTCAGCCCTTTATCCCTTCCAAAGAGTTATTATTATGCTAGAGTCCTTATAACTACTTCCTTACAAGGATATCTGCAGAATAAAATTTCCTGTTTGCAGAGGGACTGCAAATCAGTTGAACACTTTTTTTTTCTGCTTTCTTCCTAGATTTTTTTTGAATATATCCTTCTAGAGAAAGGCAGTGGCAATACACTGAAGTGAATAGTCAAAGATATTTAAAATGGCTTCCAGATGAATGAAAGAAAATGTCAAGGTGACAGCTTGCTGGTGTTTACAGTCTCATCTTCAAATGTTGAACTATGCATTGTTCAACAATGCAAATGGTGCTTTCTCAAATATGTTGGCAATATGTGTCCTCTTGAACAACAAACTGAAGTTAGAGAAACAATAAGAAAAAATTGTTTATGTTTAAGACGAGACATTCACTTTGTTGAACGTGAAAACTGTAGAGAGCAAAGGTGATTTATTCCACAGTTTTCCTGTTAGGAGTGTTCCCTCTAAAACTATGGTGTATATTCTCCACCATCAAACCACTTTACAAGGTTGCTTCACTGTCACCAAGAAATTTTCTTAAAAAGCATCTCACAGAATAAAATCTGAAAAACATAAATGTTTGTTTTCTTTATTTGTTAAGACAAACCCAAATAAATTTGTTTAGGAATTTTTCCTGATTTCTATTTCTAGAAATGGTGTAATTGTTTCAAGCAGAAACAATATTTTTCATTTCAATCAGCTGAACCTTTAAAAATATGTGGGTTTTTTTTTCAGAAAAATCTATTTTTGATTTGCTAAAATTATTTAGAAAATGGTTGCTTGAAAATATGGACTTGCAAGCTCCATTGTAAAATCGCACCATTTTGTATAGTGGCATTTCTGCAAAATGGCATGGTGCCATTATGGCATCTCTACAAAAATATCTGTAGCGGAAACAAAGTCCCTGTACTATGATGCATTTGGACCACGAAGAGCATCCAGTGACAACATTTACAGTTTGGACAATGTCACAGCTAGAACAATACATTTTTTCCTATAAAGAACCTATTTCCATAAATGAAAATTACATGTGTTCTGGAACATTGTAATTATTTTATATAATTAAAAATTTATTCAAATATCTTTAAAGGCAAGCATGTGAGACAGCCTCCCACTATTAAATTTGCAAAAACCACTAAGTAGTGAATTACCATAATATTACTGGCCATAATCTATTAAAGATGTTTTAAAATTTAAAAAAACAAACAAACAAACCACAAACAACAAAAAGACTTTTTTTTGCTGAAGGATGATTAAAATTCACATCACACAGGGCATATCACCTACTGTACAGTAAGTGCAAAGTTTTCATTAGTGATTCAATGTCAGTGGCCACAGCTGTGGTGCACCCTGATTTGGTCAGTGACATAATGGACATTAGAAGCTCATCTGAGTAGTCGAATCAACCATCACAGGTTTGGATGTATTTCAAAGTCACCTTGCTGAATGAGCGTAGAAAATGAGATGATAAACAAAAACCAGAGTGGTAGTTGTCAGGAATACAGGTGCCCTGGCAGGGGAGAAGGAAAAGAAGGGCATATGGAATTCTGAACATGCAGCACGCACAGTAGAACAGGGCTATGCTGCTTGGTGTTTCCGCTTTGTGTTTCAAATGAAGGAAGAGATTTTACAAGGATAAAAGATGATCTATATGTGAGAATTAAACTAAACAATTGTGTTTTCTCTGTATCCAAGATAATGTCTCACAGCAAAAACATACTCTTCAAAGGTGGTTACCAGAGTTGGGAAGCATCTCCCTTTTTCTCATTTAGGAAAGCTGTGTGAAAGCAGAGCACATGTGCAAGCCTCTGCATCAGGAAAGGAGAGCTAGCAAGGGATGCAGAACTGGGATTTGGATTTAGAGGAATTAATTATGGACAGAAGGAGATAGGCATCTGTAGCTGTGGCTGGCATGTCCAGCAGGGCTGATGCTGCAGTGCTCCTTCTCAGGCCATGGCCAGCAGATGCCTGAAGCCGCCTGCCCGGCATCCTGCCTGCTGGTTCTTGTGGAAGCCTGCTGGTGCAACCTCCTGCCTGAGCCCTGGCTCCCCAGACAGCTGTGGGGTGACTGCTCTGCTGCAGGGCACAGTCTGGAGTGCTGGCACCTTGAGATTTTACTTTTTAAACTTGTGTGCCCCTGAGCTGGCATTGCAATGCTTGTACAAAAGGCCACAAGTGTAGAAGCTGGAAATGCAGCTGGGGTAGACAAATGAACAGTGAGGATGAGGATAAGGAAGATAAAGAAGAGGATGAGGAAAAGAAGGAGGAAAAGGAGGAGGAGGAGGATGACGATGACAAGAAGAAAGAGAAAGTATTCCTAGAGAAGCAGATCCTCATAGAGGGCTTACAACCGACCCTTCCAAAGGGAAGACGGGGCTCATTTCTGGCCGGCCAACCAACCAGGCCCACCCAATCTCTCATACTGGTACTTGAGCTCTCTGGGTTGATTTCCTCTCTGCCTCATGCCTGCCCTCAAAGCAACAAACCTGTGTTTGTAGGAGCTGTATTTCCTGACCTGATCTTGGACTTAGCTCCTGGCTCAGCCAGTGACCAAGCCTAGTTTTGGTATTTCAGGGGAGCCATGCTGGGGTCTCTTCTACCTCCCATCTGGCTTAGCTGCCTCCCTGCAACAGACCTGTGCAAATCCCTTGTTTAGGTGTTTGTTCAAATGAATTTTGGGAGAGATAAGGCAAAATGGTGCAGCCACTCTGTGGTGGAGGATTGCAGAAGGGCAGGTGCAGATTTGAGAGTTGGTTTCATCTACTCAAAACAACATGCTTCTGCCAGTGGTGACAATCCAGTCACAGTGGGTTGCTCATTTTTTTTCCCCCATATGCGATGCTCTAATCCTTTGCCAGGAAGGCAGAAAGATTAGAGTTACATACCAGCTAATAGCAAATTTCTGGCCACTGAGGCACAATTTCTCCAGCCAAACTATGAAGGTAGCATGACTTTCCCACTCAGTCAGAAGAGAGAGAGTTAGCTGTCCCTTACTTCCTTTTGTTTCAACCCCTGCCAGGTGGAAGGAGATAAAAAAGAGCAAAATTCAAGTATTTCCCTTCTCCCTTGCCCTTAGTGCTAAAATAAATAGAGAAATAAATTCTTGATAACTAAGCAGAGCTCCAAACTGACTCTGGCAAGTCATTACAGTATGTAGATTTGTTTTCTTTATACACAAAACTAGAATCAAAATCCCATATAAGCTTCTTTTGGCAGTATCTGAAATTACATGCCTGATCTTTTTATGCAGCAATCCCTCACTGAAAATGCTCCTGCAATTTAAATGCAGTGTGAAACATTTACTATTTGTACTCTATGCATAGGTTTGAGGGAGAAAACAGGAATTCATCTTATTGCAGTCGTTAATGTGACTGTCTTCAGCTAGGCAAGGTAGTACCATGTTTCTGGTTATGCTGGGGCCTCAAACTGTATTTTTTTATGGTCACATATAAACTGGCCCATAATACCATATCAATAAAGCTCAATTGCACTCAGGAAAATACTAAAAGCAAAACTCAAGTGAAGTTCAATAAAGTCTACAGGCAGATTGGAGGTGTGTGGAATAGTGACATCCATCTGGTATTTTTCAGTGACTTCTAGTCAATTACTACATTGCATCATATGTAATCCTCTTTTATCTTCTGTTCCTGCTGCTACAGAAATTCTCACTCTGCTACATCTGTGGCTTTACTGTGAATTTTTATCACCCATGAGTAACTGGACCTTTTTTTTTTTTCACTAGCAGTTGTGCTGTACCTGCTTTGGGATGAAAAAAGACCAATCAAAAGCCAACCCAAGAAAAAGAAAGATTTAATTGCAAGAGAAGTGAAACACAAACCTAAAGACCACAAGGTACGGATATAAAATAAACCTATTCAGATATGGCAGATAATGAGCACGGCAAAGGTAAATTTCCAATCAGAACACTAATTGTTGAAAACATAGTGTACATTGAAATGTCTGAAGTGATGTGTATTTTTAACAACCTCTTATGATTTGATCCTATCTGTGACAAACCATTAAAAAGGACATTCTTAAATGAGTCATAATTGCATTTTTCTCAGAGAAGGAAATTTTGGCTGTCATGTTCTTTTGGTGAACATTAAATGCGGAGATATATTCTCTCCATGTGTTGAAAAACATAAGGTTAAAATCTGCATCAGAAGGGTTGATCTTACAGCTCTAGCACCCTGTGCTAGTCTAATAACATGCTAAAGTGTACAAAGGCTTTCAATGATTTTTGTGCAAATGGAGAGCGGGAAGGGAAAATCTTACTCATTTCACCACCCTGTGCAAAAGACAGACATCACATAAACCTTTATATTGGGAGGGATTGTTCTTTTGGGGTGTCACACAGAGAAACCTACCGTGGTGTAAATTATGAGTTTCTCTATGAGACTAATGACTAATGAATGGAGCCATCTTCACAGTTAGCACAAATTTAGGGGACACTTCTAGATAGGTAATGAGCTGAAGGAGTAAAAGTAAGAATAGAGCCACAGAAGAAAAGTGTATGAAGAGTATTGAGGAATGCATGGTATGGATCTGCACCCTGGCTCTTCTGCATTCTCGCAAGCACTCATTTTCATGACATTATCAGGTGACTGACACTCCTCCCACGGAGAGGCAACTGGACATGTCACCCTGTGGCATCATTTTTTTCTAGAAAGATGGCTTTCCTTCCCAAGTACAAATTCCTTCAGGGTCATGGAGCAAAGTTGCTTGGACATTTTTCGTTTGGAATTGATTTTACTGAAGATTAGATAAAAAGGAAACTAGAACTCAGCTTGTTGAGCCAAGTGAAACAGAGAGTGACTGCTCCCTTCAAGTACCTCAGGGACACAGGATTCCATAAGGAAGAGGAGTAGGCAGAGAGCAGAACTAAGTAATATAAATGGGCTGGTATTATGTAGCATCCTCAAATTAATACGTTTTTAAGCAGAGAAAGAATGAGGGTCTGGAGCTGCTCCCCAGTAGGAACATGGGCTGCAAGAGGCCTGAGTAGATTTAAGATTGAGCATGATCAGCTGAAGAAAGGGATAAAGTGACATGATTGAAAGTTGCAGCAAGAAACAGGATTTGATGGTGTAGGAAATTCCTTCCAGGTCTGTATCCCCATGAAAAATGTTTTTTTCTACCTTGAAAACAAGAAAAAACTGAGTGAACTATTTGACCTTTTCTGCTTTCTCCATTTTGAATGAAAATATCATGCATAATATCAGTGCATTTAAAAATGAGAAATGGTTTGAAATGCACATATTGCCCTTAATTGAGAGCATTATTTTATTTTTATGACTCTTTCCAGTTCTAGAGAGGTGGATTCAGGTTTAGGAGCAGGAAAGCTTCTCCCATTCCCATGCCAGACAAATGTGGCAAAGGGACGCTCCTGTCTCATGGATGATGGTGCAACCATAGTTTTGGTGTATTCAGAACTGTTAAAGTTCTAGGAAAATGGCTTCTCCTGCATCCCTAGAAATCCCTCTGTTGAGTCAAAGCTATGCCTTGGTTGCAATTTGCTTGGGGCTGGAACCAAATGTCACCCCTTTGTTGTGGATCAGATGCTAGAGCCAGGATCTGCCAGGAAGGATGGCACAGCTCCCCAGACAACCAAGCTGCCTGGATGTATGCATTCGAACGTCACTCAGTTCACAAAGTAAGCAAATAAGCAGCTGCCATGAGAGAACTGTTAGACACGTTAAGTCCTGGTTATAAAACTTGTTATGTATTATTTACTCAGCACTGACAGCTTGCTCTGCTCTGTGAACACAAAGCAGTGCGCTCTCTGCCTGTGGGAGCTTTTGATCTCAGGGATTAAAAATCAGGCACAATCCAAAGCCTTAGGAGACACAGTCTGACTCTGGATTACTGTATCCATCCTCCTGGCCTGCTGCTGTCTGGATCATTTATTTTCTTTTCAATGCATAGCTATTAATTTCCTTTCAGTGGAAACTGGGATGCATCAAGGGTACTTGAGTTGGGACACTGCTGAAACATTTACCTAAGTACCAGGAAATGGTCCAGATTCTTAATCTACAAATAGTCTTGAGCATCTTTATAGCCAGTGAAGGCAGAAAAATACCTGGAAAAACTGAATCAGTTATTCAGCACTTGCATATGACTTCTTAAACACATATTTCAGTGCTCCTTTTTTTTCTCAGCAAGTGTAGTTACGCCAGAAGAGAATTACAGTGATGTACACTTCAAATGCCTGGCTCAGAGATTGCTCAAATGCCTTCACAATGTAGTATCATGACATTTGAACATATCCAAGTTCAGTGTCTCCAAATGACATCAAAATTAGCTGGCACAGAGACCATGAAGTGCCTAGCGTTAGCTGACAGGATATGCAAAGAGAAGAGGGCATCTGAATCCCATCATTCTTCAAAATCTTGGCTGCAACTTTTTTTCCTTGGATGGCACCTTGTTTAATATAAAAGCATTTGACCAGTGCTTAACCTGGGCTCATGTTTCTTCCCACGCTCATTACTCTCCAAGTTCTGGGTACAGAACAGTTTCCAGGTCTTAGTGCTTTTGCAATTGTCAGGTGATATTTTCAGTAATTGCACAGTTACAACCCTCTGCCATAAAACACAATTAATCTTTATGAAGTTCTGGTTGGAAGACTCACAGGTACCCATTGTCAACTGCTGATTGTTGTAATTCTCTTTATTTTGACCACCCTTGAACTTTAATTATGATAATCAGATTGTTCGAAATGCTGCCATCAGACAGCCCACTGTTCCAGGTTCAAGTGATGTTCCCTGACCTTCAGTTTCTAGACCAGGCTTCCTAACCAGCGTCAGGTCAGATCTGATCAATAGGAATATAAGTCAGTACAAAATTTGGTTTTTGTTTTATTATTTTAGGCTCTAAGATATTAGGGATCACAGACACAAAACAAGAAAATTCAGCTACCTTTTTAAAAGCTATCTCATGTTCCCCGAAAACCCCCATTCTTCTGTCTTTTTCCATGTTCAATGTCCATCCATTCACATTTTGCTTTCATTTTAGGAAGTGGAGCTGGATGTGATTTCAGCTGAAGATGACACTTCACCTGAGGATGATGGTTTGATTGAAGAGGTGACTAAAGGAACAATAACAAGTGAATGCCTTAAGCCCTCTACGGGAATCAAACCTTCGAAGACATAATTGTGAAAGGTATGGGGTGACCCGAGACAGGCTATGAGTGAAAGATAACGGCAGGGGATGGGGATCAAAGGCATCTAAGTTGCAGAGTCCAAGCTTATTTCTACCATCCTTTTTCAGTGTTGGACACGCTGCAGCAGCCAGGCTGTGCTGACTATACTTTTGGTTTTGCAAAACCTTTTGACACAGCTTTTGCGAAACCAAGACAGAATAGCATCAGCCGGGGTTTGCATTTGTTCAAGATGCCAACCTCTGGGTCAGGAAGGGATGGAGATGCTTGGAAAGAAACAGTTAATTTTTTGTCATTCTCCACTCTAAAACTCAAAAATGTGAGTAACCTTGCTAATGCTCCTGCCTGATTTTCAGGAAGCCTGGTACCTTGTTTTCCTCAGTTTTGTATTTAATAAACCCAAGTACATCTGTTAGAGGTCTCAATTTAGTCAAACATGAACATATGGCAAAGTAAAGTCAATGAGACTATTTGCAAGCATATAGTTAAGTGTGTAGCTGGGAACTTTGCTGAGTCAGGGCCATATTGAGTCATAAGGCGAACTGACACATCGATTGATATTTTGTTGTTAGAGGCAAAAATAATTGCTGGTTTTTTTCCTTACTTTTAATTTTTTTTTTCTTTTAATACATCTCTTTTATTGGTAATATGCAAAAATATAAACATGAATACACATACACACACAAAAGAGAGATCAAATTCTTTCAAGTTATACCAAGAGAGACATAAAAAAATGGCAATTTAATCTGAAACTCTGCTGAACTACCATTTGTTCTCAGCTTCCTTGGGAAGTTAACTTTCCATATCACACTTCTCAGAGTGTGACAATCAAAAAGTTGATGTCTTATAATATGTGCAAAAAGAGTTTTTTTAAAGTTTACACAATATGTGTAAACTGAATCAGTGCAGCATGGCTGACTTAAAATGGATCAAGAGCCATTTGCTTGTTGTTTTCATAACTCATACTGGACATGGAGGCACAAATATTTATTTTCTAAGACACATAGGGTAGTGAAGAAAGTGTATGAAAAAAAAGAGAAGCAAAGAATAAACAACTGGTCAACTTTGAAGTGAAATTTTGGGATAAAAATGTTAGCTTAGCTAAAATAAAGAAAACAGGAGCAGGAGAAAGTGATAGCAGGGCTGAGACTGTGAGCAGCGTTTCTGTCAGAGGAGAGACTGCTATGGGAGAGCAAAGTGAAGAGTCTCTGAAACATGGACATGAAATTGTGACAAGAGAGGATACTAATTGGCTGTCTAGCTCTGAAGTCTGTCCAAGGTGCAATAATCCTCTACAAGAAGGGCACAAGATGCACCCTGAAGGGATGGCTGCAGAGGGAGGGTTGGGTGCTCCTTCCCAGTGCAGAGTCACCTGGGGAGATCTGGTGCTCTTGGCCAGTCTGAAGGAGTCTGTTGTCCAGCACTTTGTGTATCCAGTTCAAACATCTATTTCCAAACCTGTAACCACATTTCAGAAGGTTGTGTGCACACTGATAGATGGCGAAGGAGGAGTTTACACTTCCCGCGATGGAGACTTTGAAGAGGACCAAAAGTGCAGTGGTAGACCTACTCATAAATGGGGCAACTTTTTGGTTGGAGTGTCCGACTCTGGACAACACAAACTACTGTGATTTGAAAATGGCAAAGCCCAGTTCTCACACCTGCCTGTAGAACAGCATGACATTTGAGTTTTGGATGACTTCATGCAGCTGAGCCATTCTGTACTTAAGGTCTGACAGTGCCATGCCATGTGACTGCTGTTCCTCTCGACAGAAGAATGTGTGCATGGCAGAGGCATGGCATTAGAGCCTTGCTGCAGGGAAGGCTGTATTCCTTCTGTTCTGGTTCCTGTCATGACTTTCATCTCCTCTCCTCAGCTATTAGCTGGACCAGGAAGCCTCACGTGCTGAAGACACGAGGAAGAAAGTCAGCTGTTGTACTCAAGGGGTATTACAGCAGCAAGTCTCGGTTGAAGCATTTTATTTTCTGAGTCTTTTACATATGTGTGTCTGTGTTGGAGCATGGCAGAAAGCAGGGAAAGTAGTCTTAAAATCTTCTATGAACAAGCAATTACATTTTAAGTTCTTATGGCCAGTCTCACTGGTTAACAATCTGAACATGAGCTCCCACTGTGATGTGATGGCTGAGAGCATGGATGAGAGCCAAGGAGGTGTAAACAGCAGGATGTCAGGCAGGAGTGGGGCGTGTGGGCGTTGCACTCCCCCATACAGCAGCAACAGGAGTGTTTGCAGAACACTGTGCCTCGTACTAGTGCCAGGCTTAAAAGGGAAAAAGAAAATAATAAAAAAAAAATAAAAAAAGAGAGAGAGAGAAGATGAAAACTGGAGAGATTTTAGAAAAGATGATTTTAGGAATGGAAAGGAAATTTAGAAAGAAAAAACTGTCACTACAAGTATGGAAAATACACTCTACCATAAGAGTCTTGTGGAAGCAGTCTCTTTAGCCTGTCAAAAAAGAAGAAGATCCTAAGCTGAGCTTAGGGTAGCCTGTGAACATCCCTAGGGAGGGTGGGAGTATCTGACACTAGTGAGTCATACCCCATGGAAGAAGCAAGAACTCATGTGTGCATTTGGACTACCAACCAAAGCTTGACATTTGCAAGGGGGTTGCAGTTTAGGTAGTGAAGGTAATTAACCATTGGAGTAATTCATCAAGGGATGCATCATTATTTGAAAAGTGATTTGGCTTAACAAATATACTGATAACTCAGTTAGGAATTAGCCTACTATTTTGTAGGAATTTGACCCATATACTCTCAGCAGCTCCTACGACCTTAAAATCTATTAAACTATTATTTATTTAAATCAGTTCAGGTTATCTTTCCTCAAATATATAGTTGCTAACCCAATCACATAAGCCATCTTAGGGGAATTATTCATAATTATGGAGTAGAGGTCCATCTCAAGGGAAAAAGGTAGAGGCAGTGCTCTCTTTGCATTGTTTAAATAAGTCAAAACTAAAGTAGAGGAAAATACATAAGAAATTGCAGTTTTGTTCAGTGAGGTCAATATAAAAGGAGGCACGATATAGCAGCAGCTTTAGGGAAATGAAAATGAAGTTCAGAGGAGACTCTAGGTTAGTAAAGCTTGCTTCAAAGGAAGGACAGTAAGAGCACTTATTGCCTTAGCCAAAGTGCACATTGCATGTTCTGACAAAAAAAAATGAAACCAACGACAGAAAACAAATCAAGTCAAAACAAACCAAAATCAATTTATTCACACTTTGTGTAGAATAGACTATAGAAAAAGATGAGAGATATCATGTGACAGTCATGGCAAAAATAACACTTTATAGTAATGAACTCACAAACAAAGTAATTTATGTAATAGAAAATATAGTTCAAAATAATTTGAGTTATTTCTGAAGTGGATATAAGTAATGAAAAAAATGTCAGGTTATGAATTCTACATTTGCAGTTAGAGAGTAGGCAATGGAATAATGTGAATATGTGAATAATAAGATACAGACACTTGTGGAAGCAGGGGAAAAATATGAGAGGTGTTTT
Organism: Myiozetetes cayanensis; assembly: GCF_022539395.1. NCBI lineage: Eukaryota > Metazoa > Chordata > Aves > Passeriformes > Tyrannidae > Myiozetetes > Myiozetetes cayanensis. The sequence continues at coordinate 78,208,161 of NW_026087742.1, forward strand.
TAGATGTGAGTTTGAATTTGACTGACTTTTTAACAACATGCACAAAGCCTACCATTTTCATGGTAGGCTTAACATTTCATGTTGGTGCTGAGTTTTACATTGAGATTAATATTAACAATAATATTCATATGAACTGGAGGAATGAAACAATGTGAAGATCATATTTAATCAACACTCACTTGTCTGATGATTACTCAGTTTGTCTTCCTGTACTCAGACCCTTGTTTACCATTCCCCAACAAGTATGTTTTTTCTTTTTGAACCATACAAATCTTTCAGGAAAAAACTAAGCCAGAACTACCCTTCGTCCCCCACTTCAACCAGCCCTAAGATAAGAGTCTCAGGTGATTCAACCCATTGCTTCTGCAAAGTAATACACAGCCCTTACATTATTTTGCAATGCATTTACAAAGCAATTCTAATTTACCTAATAGATCATGTAGCTTATTGATGCTGTGAGTTGCACTCACACAGTTAGTCATTTTGGTATCAGTGAGGTTCCTTGAATGTATAATATCTACTCAGTGGGACTGAGGTTTCCAAAACGGGACTTGAAGAATATAAATGGCTTGTGCCCTAAAGCAATAGCTGCAGTGCCCTGGTGTGGATTTGCAAAGTGTGACAGAGACTCCAAATGGGGGACACAAAAAAAATTAATTATGCAGACAACTGAAATTGCTGAGGATTCCTTCCTTTAGGGGACAAATTCTTTCTGGTACCAAGGCTCATGATTATTTATTTCAGCTCATAATTTTCCATTACAAAAGTATGGAGACACAAATCTGTGTCAAAGTGAGATGGCTTTTGAATTAAAATTGGAAGCATCCTCAGGAGGCAGGAAGATATGTGCTTAAAATGTGACTTGAGGGACAAAGATAGATAAGACTGCTTGGGGGACCAAGTCTAATCCCTTGAAGGGGGGCAATGCTGAACAGATTCTGGATATATTTAAACAGAAGTGCAAGAGTGAGCTGCACCATTGTCCTGTTTCCCCAGTCACTCCCACTAGGAAAGCTGCATGTAATCTTTTCTATTTTCGAAGCTTCCCTTCCTGTGGAAAACAGACACAGGGACAGGAGAAATGGTGTCTACTTGGTTGCTACTTGCAGCATGGTGCACATCCAGAGTGCACACCTTGAGCAGGGCACTGAAGAGTGCTTCCCCATCCCACAAGGAAGATGCAGCAGTCAACTTCTTGCTGTAAGTGCATGAGTCCAGAACGGTCTGCAAAATGCTACGTGTCCAAAGTGTTCCCATTTCCATATCAAAGCCACATATATGCAAAATGAAGAGGCACCTCACATGAACATTACATTACACATATATACAAACTTAATTTGCTCATGCAATGTTTAAACTGAGAATCCAAAGGATGCTATCAAAAAGGTTTTAATATTTCAAGAACCAGGGAGGCGAGAGCATGCAGGAGAAGTAAGGCTATTTATGGATCTGGTGGTAGCGTGAGCATTATATAATTCTCTGAATAGGAATATAAAATTGCACTAATTCTTTGATTTCAGTTCCATTTTTCTGAGACAAAAGACTTTCTTGTAGTTTGTTCATGCTGTGAAATGATGTAGAAGCATATAGTTTTGGCTTATCTGGATATATTATCAGGTTTATTCATGTCACTGAGATAATTTTTACAGAATTGGCAATATCTCTGTCTTCTGAGTTCAGAAAGATCAGTCTGGCTTAGCAAGAGTTGCTTTTCCCACCTTCCATGAAAGAGGTAAAATCTTTCTTTCTCATTCATAGAAGTATGAAATCAAAATGATTCTTGTCCTTCACCTTTTGCTGGGTAAATGTGTAAAAACAGAAGAAAACTAGATGACTTTGGGTTTCAAGGGTGGTTTAAAGCCTGAAGCAGGAACTGAAAGGGAAGTACTGGAGAGCTGTCACACACTCATCACATCTCAGCTTTGTGCTCAACATCCAGAAATCAGGATCAGCTTTAGATACCTATCCTTACTGAACATGGTTTGGCTATAAATATTCCTATGAGAAATAGAGGTAGGGTTGATTTGTCACAGCTTTGATCTTCTCCGGGTGAGCTGAAGCTTGACCCTATGCCTGGGCACTTTGATGATGTGGGCTCAGTGGTAACACATGTCTACAGCACCCATGTCTGTATGAACAAAACTCACATAGTCCAACTTTCAAGATTTCACCGACTTAAAAGGAGGAAATATAAAAAAAGAATTTTCTGAATACAAATTAAAGAAATATTGTTCTTTAGAATGAATTGTTCCAGGATTGTCAAGTCTCTGTCAGACTCTCTTGCTGTGGCTTTAGAGAGCTGGACTGGAGGGAAGTGAGTTATTCCACAGACAATTTACTGGTGCAAACTACTATTTGTTATTATTCACAATGTTGCTGCATTGGTACTTAAATGTGTGCTACAAAAGATTGCCTCCATTGCCAGGGAAATGGGGATGTTAAGAGACAAGATAATCACAGAGCTTGAGAGGAGACACAGGCAGGGAGGATGATATGAGTGTCACAAGGCTATGCAGCAGGTCAGTGGCGGAAGGGCACAGATCTCTGGTCTCTGACCTGGATTGTGCTTGTTCCCCAGCTCTCAGCCTCGCCACCAACAAGAGGCTTTCCACCATTAGTGTTAGATCTTAAAATAAACAATATGATAGCATCCCATATGTGGTCCCTGAATTAGTGCGTAATGGAAACCAGTTTTACAATCTCTTACATTGTTTCCCTGCTGTTGCTGTCACTTTTCAGCAAGATACCCCAGACAGCAGCCTAGCTCAGCAATGACAATTTCAATTAAAAACATTTGTTTTCACATCCTCTTAACAGTTTCCACATGGTGAGAAGTGCCTGCTCTCCCCATGTGAATTTGGGGCATAGGACAGTGAACAAAGTGTGTATGTTTCCCTCTATGTGGAAAACAATTCCATCCTGGCACCATTAGACATTTTGCTGTAGCCGAGCCGGGGTGTTGCACTGTTTTATATCTCACAGTGCTTATGGGGGCTTATTTTCTCTAATCAAATATTCTCTGATCAGCCTTTTTCCAACCTAGAAACAAAAGCAACTAACATACAAATGAGAAGGGAACTTTGTGTAAAGGAATGAGTTTGTTTGCTACGGTATCCAGCTCCTAAATATGCTATTATTAGCTTGCAGATCATATTCCTGCAATATCTGGGTTAAGTACACTTTATGTTGGTGTATACAGATTTACATAAGTTGAGGCATTTTCTAGTTTAATGTCCTGACATTGCAAAGTAAACACATTTTTTTCCCCAGCTATTAGAGAGAGTTTTTTCACTTCAATACACTAGGGTCAAGAAAACATTTGTGAGGTGCTGTAAATGTGTACATTGATCAGCTTAGGGCTGAGGGCTAATATTTTTTTTAAAAATTATGGGTTTTGTACACTAGCAACATAATCCTCTTCCTCCAAAAAACCCATTTCTCTGTCAGTACCCAATTCCACCATGTTTCACAAAAGTGACAGCAATCAGCAAATAGTCAAGAGATCAGGACCTGCCCTGCATTTGAAAATGATATGTTAATGTTTGATGTGAGAGGCAGGCATGGATAAAACTAACCTGGCATTTTCGACCTTGGAGGAAACCAACAGTGATTAAAACCTATCCTGGGGTGAGACAGCAACCTGATGTCTTTCCTTTGCAGTATTGTTTCATACTCTTTTATGTACCTCAGCTCTCTAAATACTTTTCTACTTAATTTGAAAGCTCCTCTGATGCTTTTTATTAGTTGTCTTTGAACAATCCTATTGAAACAACTATTTCTTGGGAGATGAGTACCTACTTTTTTCCCTGAAGATATGTAGCAGGTACTTGCTTAAATTCCTGGAGAATGACAAAAAGCTAGATATATTCAGGTCTAACTTGACTGGTGTTGTGATGTTTCTCACCCTGTATGCAGAGGTCAAGCAGCTGAAACACTCATCCAGAGTGGGAGAAACTGAAAAAAAGAAAATCAAAAACCCCAAGGTAAGCTCAGCCGAGGGCACACTCCCCTCCAACCATTGCTGGGGCAGACAGAAGTCTGGTGAGGTGTTGACTTTCTGCTGACATTGCCCTTATTTCTTATATAACTCCATGTCTCCTGCATTACTGTCTGAAAAATGACCAGCCATGGCTCAGGTCATCCCAGGATAGCACTGGTGGGTGTTCGTTCTCAGAAGGGGTACAGGTAGACATATCCATGACCTGACAGAGAAGCTCAACACTCCTGTTGTTTTCTTGTACTCTCAATGGAAGCATTAAATTTTTACCAGAAATGGGTTTCCTGTGCTTTATTTCCTTACACAAGCAGTGCACGAGAGAGGTGCTTTCTAGGTGTTTTGACAGCTGTGTTGGGTAGAAAGACCATCCCTTCTCACTGAGCACTAGCAGCCTCAGCTACTTCTGAGACATGCCTAAGTCAGGCACCAAAATGGAACAGACTGTGGAAAATCATGTTCTTTTCCTCTGTTGCATCAACAAGAAGCACAGACGTTGTGATACCTGTCTATGTGAGTGCAACAACTGTTGCTGTGGGACTGAAGTCAAGGACCTTCTGAGTGAAATGCAGAGACAGTATTATTCCATAAGGATCCAAGTTTTCTGTATTCGGGTGAAAATAGCTTATATACAGGTGGGGAGAGGTGGTGAGCTGACTATAATTTAAACTAGACACTTATGTTTAGATTTTACAGTCATATTATCAGACAGCCTTCCTGTTTCGGGAGGACACTGTGCTCTAAGCAAAGAGAATAGAGTTGGTGACTTGGAAAGGGTAAAACCAGGTGACTGGAATGGGATGAGCAAGCAGGATATGGAAGAGATGGCAGGGGCTGGCTATGCTCCAAGGAACCCTGAAGAGTAGAACCCCTATGGCTCAAAGTGGTAGATATGAAAAAGAGAAGAGATAAAGAGATTTCCTCAAAAGATGACAAAGATTTCCTCAAAAGACAACCAGAAAGTAAATTCAGCAGGACAAGGAGGCAAAATGGATATTTATGTTATACAAAATTTAAAACAACGATAATAAAAATTATAGAAAAATCACTTGCCCTTCAAATTGTCTCATAAACTTCAGCAAGTGCAGTGGGGTTTTCTGATCTCTATGGGACTATCATCCTGACAACTGCTGTTGAATCCTGAGTAAGACCAAATTTCATGGCATATGCAAAAGTAAAGGATATTTCCCCAATCAGGAAAGCTAAATTAAAGAAATAACAAATTTATTTTTTGAGCTATTTTTGAAGTTCAGTAAATAGTTTGGGAGTTTTCATGCCCAAATGCAGTACCTGAAGACATGTATCCTATAGGTGGTATTATTTATTATGTGGTATTTCTTCATGTTATTTCTCTCTTTCTTCCACTGCAAAATGAATGAGCTTAAAGCAACGCATATAATACAGAACCCACCATTTTATAGAACTCACCCTAAATGGGAGGCTCCCAGAAGCAAGAATAAGCAAAAATATCTTTTTGACCAGCTAAATGATATATTCTGCATTCATTAGCACTGGAATTTGGATATGGTGAAAGGGACACTATATGTATGACTGAAGTTTTACTGTATGTAGACAGTGTAAGTCACAGCTGTGCAAGACTTCGGACTCATTTGACTTTTCATTTACTTCAGTGGCCCCTTGGGAACGTGCATTGATCAATAATTGAATAGATTAAAACAGGAGGTCTCTAGAAAGCAAATACTAGAGAAACTTGTTCCAGTATATTGATAATATAGCAATTTAATCTTGGCGTGAGAACAAATATATCTACCAACTGTCTGAGTAAATAAATTTGGTTTTTAGGATTTTAGTTAATTTAACAGAGCTGGAGTCACGCTAAAATCACCGTATCTGTCCAAGGATACTGTGTGGACTAAACCAGTTGCCTCACTTAGTTAAAAGAGAGAGAGTGAGGTGGACAGTTCCAGAACAGTATTCATCTCAGGTAAGACAGACACTGAAAATGCCTGAGGTAAGTGAAAAGACCTGGCCACTAAAAGTGCCTGTCCCTTTCACTGTTAGATGGTTATCCTAGTCTAGATAGGTCTAGGTAACTAATCAGTAGGCAATCAGAATTAAATACTGATCTTCACGACTGGTGTCATTGCTGTTACACAAAGTTCAAGAGGCAGACATACACTTCATCCATGACTGGGAGACCTTAGCTCCTGCTTAAATGGACATCAGAGAGAAATGATGATGAATTTACATGAAATGACAGCTTCACATTCAACAGGCATCAGAACTACTTGTCTTCACTGGCCATCTGAGGAACTGACATTTGAAGCCCTGGATGCTTGTTGATCTGAATTGCTCATCAGTCTCTTCAGTGCAGATATCATTGCCAGTTACAGGGATGATTAATTTGGGTGGTATGAAAATGGCTCTTATATAATCATAAAACAATAGTTTTTGGATGCCAAATGATGGCTTCAGTGAATGACATCTCTCCTGGTCACCATAGTGGTATTCTGTGTTTGTACAGAGAAATCTGGACTGAGGAAGGACCTAGAAAGGAGATGTTACACTATACAAGGTTGAGATCTCTGTTTTTCTGGTAAATGAGGAATGCCCAGAACTCAAGTGGTAGTCCATAAAATTCTGATCAATTTGGATTCTCTCTTAGAGACTTCGAGTGTTGACTAGGTTTTGTAGTAGAGAAGATCATTCTCTGGAGGGTGGTGGTGATAAGAAATTAAGCTTCCTACTTCCTTTTCATGTTATCCAAGAGTGTGTTATACCATTAGAATTGCAGAGCCAAAGAAAACTTGTGAGCGGGCCCTCACAGCCCCCAGCACACGTCCATCCTCAACAGAATGATAATCTAGCATCACCTGCTGTGCTAGGTAATGTTTGCCTTACTGTAACTGCACAAGTTAGAAAGAGGCTAGCTTGTCCAGCAGGATCTGAGTGGAATTTTAACTGTGAGCAAATTCAACAGTACCTGTTTCTGTATTGACAGAGAAATGTGGAAACCAACGCTAGAGCCGCTCTCAGCAAAGATGCTAACAAAGGCAGGAAAGGGGAGCAACAGTGAATGTACTCTAGATCTGTAAGAAACTAGTTTTACCTTCATAGTGTGCCACAGAACTGATGATTTCCCTTAGTTTCAAGAGTAATTCAGGCTAGAAAATCCAGAAAATATGTTGCTTTGTAATCTTTTATGAGGATTGCCTCCTTACCACTCTCTAGTACATACTGGTACTTACCGCTCATTTTCCCCTTGTAGTTTGATTTGTGAGGATTTTAAAATGTCAAAACACAGTTTACCCGCTTTTTATGTACTCATAAATCCAAATAAATAATAAAATAAAAATTGGGCCATTTATTCAGTCACTTTTTGGTGTATAACCTCGTTTTAAAAATATAGGCTTAGCTGCAGGGTAAGCTATTTTTCAGCATTATGCTTCCAATCTGTCAATCTGATAGGAGCTTAAAGGGACTCCCATTCTGTTTTCTCCATAGAAACAGAATACTTACTGAACAGTAAATATAGCTTAAGGTGCTTTACAGGCAATATGCCTCTCTGCTTCTTCATTGTCATTACCTCAGAAAACTGGCCAGTTGTCACCTGAAAGGACCTTGATACCAGGCGCTTTGAAGGTCATTGAGTGGCTCAGTACAGAAGACTTGGCAGCAATTCACTGACAGATTCTGGAGAAAATATGTGTCAGGGATGAATCTCATTCCAACTTTGTGATCCTGAAAATCATCCCCCATTTATATTTATGTGTAAACCAAAGATTATATATCCTTAATTCTGACTTAATCCTCTTCTCCTCTCTACGAGATCCTTTTTCAGTGCTGAAGTAGATCAATAAATTTAAACTTCCTCACTTTATGTTTAAGGCAAAGGCAGATCTGCCCTGTTCTACCTTTTTGGATTTCATCACATTCTCAAACCCAGTTATATCTTTCACCAGTGTTGGCTACATCGATGTTATATTCTCTATTTTTGCTATAACAGTTTGCCATAAGAAGCATCTAAGAGATAAAACTTGCTGGCTCCAGTTCACTGAACACTGTGGAAATACAATTAATGGCAACAATACAGGTTGCAAGGTCCTAAATTGTCATTGTTGGAAATGCAGATTATAGATGACCTGCAGTAGGCAGAGCTCTATGATGCAGCAGACTCTACTGAGTTGCTTAATGGCCAAAAGAAAACCACATTTCTTAAATCACTGCAGCTGAAACAAACCTAAAAAACTCCAAATATACAGACTGCCTCCTTTCATTTGTTCCAGTGTTTTAGTCTTCTTTTGTTTTGTTTTGTTCTGTTCAGGAAGCAAAAAAACTTCAACTACTTTTGAAGCTTAGAATAGTATGCAGAAGATGTTTCAGAAGAAAGGACCAGGCCAATTTACCCTGGTAGATCTAAGTAAGAAGCCCGGAGAAATAAATATCTTAGCAATATTCCTAAGTAAAGAAATGGTAGAATTTGTTTGTTTTCTGAGTCTGGTATAAGCAATTCACTTGTTATTTCTGGGTGGTCATGAAGTTTATACTGGAAAGATTATTCTATAACCTCAAAACAAAGCCAAACCACAAATATTAAAACAGTTAAGAAGATTTTATAATAAGAGGCACCGAAAAACTCCTTTTTTGAAAAGGTGTCTCTGTGAAGGAGACAGATGAAAGATTTTTGAAAATTTCTTTAGAAAGAGTTTAGACAAAGGTAATGGGAAATTGTCGAACATCTAATGTACTCAAGGTAATATTTGCAATGTTAAAATTGTTGATTGTAATTGTGTGAGTTTACAGTTTTATCTGAATATGTTTTTTCTAAAATAGTAAGGAGTGCTAGACATGCACATATGAAATTAGTTGATGTTTTTGGTATAATTTTCCAGCAAAGTGACCTTTTCTAAAGACTGAGATTTCTCCTTCCATACTTGCTAGTGAAGCCTACCAGGGAACATAATAATACTGTCCTCACTTGTGTTGGTACTTAGGAGCACCCCTTATGTCTAAGTTGGAAACAGCAGAAATCAGATTAGAACCAGAAACGCATTTGAGCATCTAAGAACATATTTGCACAGTTCACCACTCAGTGGTGTGGAGACAAATGCTTCAGCTGACTTCAACTGAGCTGGCTTCAACCCCCATCACCATGACGGCCCAGAGGCACAGTGACAGCTGGGCCTGGCTTAGCATCCTTTGTGGGACCTAAGTGATATTGGTGCTCGGTTGCCATATAGGTGTAATATTTCACTCAGAGCTTAACTGAAGATTTCTGTACTTCATACCACAGTAGAGGCAGACCCTTGCCCTCTACAGGAAAGCACCTGTGATCACAACAGCAATGCTACAAAATTTCTGCTATGTTGTCAGCAACCTCTAGATGCAGGACCAAGCTCATTCTTCATCATCATCATCACCTTCATCATCATCATCATCATCATCATCATCATCATCTGCACAAAAGTTTCTGGCTTGGCTTTCAGAAAATTAGAATACTTTCAAATGTTGCTGATTTCAGTGGAAGCAGCAGTTGAAAGCACACTCTAGGAAATAGAGTTCATGTAGCTGGGATTAAGTGTGATCTAAATATGGGTTTGTGTCTAGCATTCTTTTCAGGGAAACTAGAGAGAAAACAGAAAGAAATAAAATTCAATTCAGGGACTACTGGATTTGTAAATAGGAAAGTTACCTCACAAGAAACTAGCGAGACTTCCATAAATACCAGTTTATGACATATTTATACTTAGGCAACTAAATTTAAATGATATCATTTTGAATATTACTGGGGCTGTTGGTAAAAAAATGTGAAACAAACTGTGTCGTGGAATTTATCTCATCCACCAGGAGCAATGTCTTTATTTCTTTTCTGACTATCAGGAAGATTTAAATAATTTGTTTTCACTTGAAGCTTTCTGTTTACAAGTTCTAGATAGACAAAATAAATTAGAAAAATAAAAAACTTGGAAAATATATAAATGCATAGAAAAAAGTATAGAAACACAAGACAGACAAAATGAACTCTATGTAAAGGGTCTTTGTGGAAATAGAATTTTTATATATACTTAAATTTAAGAATGAAACTGAGAAGACATAAGTGAACTACTAAAAAAGAAGAACTATTTATGAATTATTTATTCATCAAACAAGAACCTTATGTTTAAGCAATCCACTGACCTCTCCTTTTATGACTTTCTTCTTGTATAAAGAAAAAGATTGCTAAAAATTTTTAACTATGGCTTTGGATTATGTGTTGGTTTTTGATTTTGTTTTTTCTTTTGGGCCTGAGTCACTAATTGCACAGCAAAGACAAACTGACGGTAATCTTCAGCTGGATCAAACAATGTTGTTTCACAGTGGTATTTTCATGACAACCAAAAAGCCTCCCTGTGTTTTGGGAGAAAACAATTTGAACTATCCAACAACATCAGAACCTTCAAATTACTGATCGAGATATGTTTTTCCCCTGATCCATTGAAAGGCACCAACATAATCTCTGTGACTTGTCCTTCAGTAGATGACGTACATGATCACTCACTTAGGGATACAGTAACATTAAATATTTGCATGGCATCTTGAACTTGTCTTGATATAAAAGTACCATGGTTCTTCATGTGCAATATATTTTAGCAAGATACCAAGAAAAACATAATTTCACGATGATCTGTAGCACCAGCTATCTCTCCCTTGCATGAATCTAAAGAGCAATCTCTTCAGCAAATTCTACAGCAGTAAGATCAAATCAAAATAGGTGGTGGTCAAGCTCCTATAGCCCCTGTACAAGAACAGTTTTTTGCAAGGAATCAAAGACGCAGAAGCCATAGTGACTAAGAGAGAAGAATTTCATATAAATATATAAATGCTAGGTAGTCAGAGAGGGAAAACCTCATGTTTAACAACATGATGTAAAGAAAAACATCTGGAGACTTCTGATTCCTGAACAGTACACATATTATAGCTAACTGTAAATAACCGCGAACAAAGAATATCTCAGTAGCCAATATTTTTCTCTGCTGGTATCAAATGAAATTCATTTGGTATCAGCTGGAGTTTTTATAGTGCTAATGGAAGTTATTTTCAGTTATCACGTCAGCCCATAACTATACAAAGGCAGCAATTTTGTTAGTAATCCGGAGATCAGTTTGTATGTAGGGGGTATACTTTAGACTGTTTCTGCAATGCAAGCTTTTATCTTAATAAATGTGGTGAATCATAAATAAAAAGGAAATGATAAAAAAGGAACATTCAGCTGGGGCTAGGGTTGGATTTGGAAACATTTCATAGTGTGAATGTCTGAACTCTCAGACATGCTGTCCAGTAAGCGCTGTGCTCAATGGAGAACCAATATACCTGATAACTAAATATAACTGATATTTTCCTTACAATAACTCCTCTGATATTCCTTTAACGTATGGCATGAGACAAAAACTAGTCAAATTCTGCACAGCACACATACAATTACAATTCCTTTTAATAAACTCATGAATTTTAGCACATAGCAAACTGCCAAATGATTAAGTAAACTAATAAATAAGGAAGAGTTTAACTCTGTTTTTATAGCTCTCCTAATCCTATCAGCAATGCCAGTCTTTAATTGTGGTATGTTGATTAGTGTTGCAATACACTTTGTTAAGTGGTAATTTGTTCTCCAAAATTGCTTTTTTAAAAAGAGCTTTCATATTTCAAAGCTCTGTTATTCAATTTCTCTAATGACAAGTTTCACATTATCTAGTTAAAATTTATCTAGCATAATGCATACATAGTCCTTAGAAGTTATAAAAAATGTTTTGTTACAACATGCATAAAGCAGTGCAAGAGAACAGGGCCAGGTTCTCAACAGGCAATAGAGCTGAATTTTCTTTTATTGCTTAGAATTGTCAGTGACTGTTAATGATAATGTCCCTTAAAGATGAATTAAACTTTTCTAATACTCATCAGTCATTATAATCATGTGATATACAGATTGCCATCTTACATAGTGTTCCCTGGCATCTGGGTGCTCCAGATGTCAGACTGGGAGGACTACCAGGGTGCACAACAGTTCCATCTGTGCTTGCCCACTAAAATGCCTTCCCAGTGAAAATAGAGTTAAGTGTGGAAATAGATGATACAGACCCAAGTTAAACCTTGCTTCATGGTTGGGTCTCTAGGTGAATTTCATCAGGCTTGGAAGTGGTCCCATATCCCACATTCTGACTGGAATCTTGTGATGCTTACAGCAGCAGCTACCTGCTTGTTGCTTATAAGTTTGTGTACGAACTGTATTTTAATTCCCCGTGTAATCATATGCACAGTCTGTCAGACTGTGTATTGACCTTTCATAATTAAGGTAAGTCATGATCAGCTAATGGCTGAATTTAAAACATATTGCTACAGGTTTTTAACAATGCTTAACCTCAACATTTATGACTTTTTTACTACTCAGGTAAAATTTGAGTAATACTAAAGGCACAGCCTCCAACTTTTTAAAAGAAATGGTGAAAGCAATACAACACTTCAAATGTTTTCTTTATTCAGTGAATAAAACTCACTACCATTTCAACCTGAAACACAGCAAAACAAACAAAAAAAGGATAATCCTAACCTGTCACAGGTTTTCGATTCTTTGAGGTTTGAACCCCCAATAATGAATCTGTTTCTATGTAATCTTCATAGTAGTTACGGGGGTATAGTTCAAAACTGACACTAAGTTAATAATTTCCTGTTCAGGTAACAAAGCTTTGTAATGCAACTGTTTGGTTATACTTCTTTAATGGGAATTAAATAAATAAATACCTTGTAGCCTAACCTCTACCTGAAAACAACTGACTGTTTTCAGGTTATAACTTACGCTGAGTATGTAGTTAGCCTTTGCCTTGTTTCTGTTTCTGCTTGCTTAGTCCTGAGAAGCTGGATGTTGGACTGACAGCAGGTTGAATCAATACCAAACTCTTCAAGGGTCAGCAGGCAATTGAATGTGACAAAGACAAGGTTCTTCTGTGTTTGGTTTGAGTGTTTTGGTCTGAGACAGCATAGGCTGGTTGTGGCTCTGTTCCAACAGCCAAGAGACGGCTTACAGGTGCTCAATGAAGCTTCTGTCCCAGCCTGGGGCTGTTTTGTAAGTGAATATGCTGTGCACTGGCAATGCAAGCAGGATGGTAGCTGTGGTGCTGAGAGTGATGGATCCTTAGTAAGAAAAAAGTGACCCACTAAATTTTGTCTTCACATGACACTCCTATGTAAGAATTTACTGTAGTTAGGTTGACACTGCTATGTGGTTACCACTGAGTAAAAGGCAGGTGGGGCACAAAAGTGGGAATCCTCAATGCCTTTTAGAACTATATTCCAAATACTGATAGACAGTGCACAATGCAATACCGTTCTGAAAAACAGAATTTCAAATGAGCAATTAGTGGCCCCAGGCTACCTTTCAAAGGAAACTGCATTTACAGGTATGTTTTTCCATTCTGCTAAACTGTATCTGACACAGAATTTTTAAGAAGTGCACAAATGATTCAGAAATGATTGAGGAACTCCATATTGTCCCAAGTTTTTTCTTATGATGACTGACCTGAATTTCTTCTAAGTTTTCTTAGATGTCACAGAGTATCAATTAAGTCCTACTTGTCAGTTCCACTGAGATTACTTGCAAATATTAAGGCTGATTAGGTATTTGCAGATTTGAGTTGATATTTATCAAATGTAAAATTGCAGTAATGGTAGGAGACATAAATTGTGATTGTTTCTTTTTCTTATGATGAAGAAAAGGACTGATTTGTTTTATGCGATGCAAATCCTGCAGTGCTCAAACTAAATAAAATCCTAAACCTATAATAAAGACATTGAACCTGTTCCAAAACTGTTAAAATAAGCAGACTACACCAGTAAATAATTAATATTGTAATTTCACCTAGATCACAATAAAATTTGAATATTTACAGTGTTTCTCTGCTGAAAAAACAGTTTGAATTATTAGGAAATCACTTTATTTTTCTAAAGAAATAAATTGCTGTGTCTGTTTCCATCCAATTCCATATTCAAAGCCATAGGACTTAAATAGCAGGAAAGGAAAAAAAAGATGTATTTTCTTAACAAATGTTTCCTGTGCTTTGGCAGTAGACATCTGTCATGACTGAATATTGCTAATAGTAAAAAAGGTACAACCACCATACCCAGAGGCCAGACTTTTGTAAACGCTGACTTCTGAAAGCTTTTTTTCTGAACGTAAACTTATTAGGTTCCTAAAATGAAATTTGTCTTTCTTGCCCTATCTCATCTCTCAGTCTAGAAGTTCAAATTTATTTTCTGTTATCTTATTTGGTTATTATTTTATATTATCTATGTTAACAGCCTTTCCTATCTTCTAGTTAGCTAGGTTTTCTTTAATTTGTACTTCATCTGATGTTCGAAGACCGTTGTCTTATTAATGGTGAGCAAAGTGTCAAGTTTCCCTGATTTTCAGAGTTACCTTCTTACATCTTTTAATTTCCTTAGTAAACTGAGACCATTTAATTCATAGTGTTAAGAAAATTATCTTTTCTTAGAGCACAAATCATGGCCTTCTCCATTCTAGAAGTTGTTGCTTAAAAAAAACCAATCAAAATACAGCATGATAGAATAGTTATACACAGCATCATTATGTTTTTCCCGTGTGACTGGACTAGCACCTAAAGTGTCCTTCCAGTGGAATCAACAGAGATGGGGCTCTTGTATTTCAATTATTCTTTAATTGACTCAGCATTACCTATCCTACCAGGAAAATGCAGAGAACATTCTAAATTAGTTTTGGGGTATTTTTTACATTTCATCCTTTATAAAAGGATGCATGAAAAGAATGGTTTGACATTTGAATGTTTGGTACACAGAAAACCAACTTCATGATCTTTTCTTTGAAGTTCATTTCTGTGAATTTTGGAGCAAATGACCTCTTCATTCTGAGTTCCAGAAGTAATGTTTACAATGGTCTATTCAGAATAGCTTTTTACAGACTATTTCAGAAGGATACCCTCTAAACCACACTAAATCAACACATTGCCAATGTTTTTTTGTCTGTTGGTTGTCACAATATTTCTTGATTGAATTAATGCAACTAACAAACTCTCTAGAATTAATCTTGTAAACTTCTTTATAACATTAGACACACTGACAATATAGGTTTCTATTATATAGACACAAAATCTTAATACTTTTTTTTCCACCTTCCCTTTGTGTTAGAAACTGGACCGAAGGATTCTAGGATGCATTCTTCTTGTCTCTGTTTGTCTTCCTTCCAAAAAGGACACATCCATTTAAAATCAGTGTTCTGTCTGCCCACCAAGTTCTGTAAAGAGAGAGAGGCAGCTTCGGCAGATGATTTTTCTTGTTCTCAGGTAAATGTCAGATAGGTTAGATGAGTTGCTCTTGAAAGGAACTTCTTTCTGTCCTTGGCCAGATGGGTTTGTGAGAAGCACTCGTACCATCTTAGCTGAACCTTTCCAGAACAAAAAAAAGAAGCCAGAAACAAATTTCAGCATAGGGTATCTCTGGGGCCTTTCTTTCTGTCAGATCGTCTCAACAATGGCAAAAGTACCAGCTTTTGAAACCTCTCAAAATGTTTTTGTAGACCTCCTGTGTTAATAGCCAGGTACAGAACATCTAAAAGGAAAATAATAAAAAAAGAGTTTGGCATAAACACTGTAAATATACTGCAAATATTTGCATAGTTTTTTTATGAGTCTCATTTTTATGTTTTCTTGAAGTGAGAGAAGTCAAAGATAGTGTAGGGGAGATATGGACTAAAATAGTTAGCAATACTCTGATGCATATCCATCCTTTTTTTGAAACCAGAAGAGATCTGTGGCTACCCCCTAGAGTGCTATTTAAACCAATGCCACTAACTCCAGACCTTTCTTGATGGCTGCAAATGTGGATTCCCAGGTGATTTTTCTGTTTCTCAGGAGCCAAGAAGATATGTGGTCATTTCAGTGAAACCAATGCAGACTTCAAGGCCATATTTAATAATAGACACTAACCTATTGATCATGACATCAGTTTTAGTCAATTTTTAAAAAAGTTTTAGTTCACTTTTAAGGCACTGATATGGAGGCAGAAAACTTCCTGGAGATTTAGTATCATGCAGTAAAAATGTCAAAACATTAATAATAAAAAAATTGATCTTTTCTCCTGTTACTATAAGTTGTATTTTACAAAGGATAGCTGGGTTTAATGGAACTCAGGGCTCAGCCTTCACTGCTGTCCTCTGAGACAGAATGAAACTGAAATAGTCACTTCCTATATTGGATAGTTACTAGAGAGGCCTTATTGGTCTTTAAGTTCATTAATTTCACTGAAATCTCTTCTGAAATGTGAAGAGTAGCAATCATGTGTTCTAAAATCCTGGATAATTATTTTTGTATTCAGAGGCAAAGCAGGTTCTTTGATTTATTAATTGCTTTATAAATGTAATTACAGAACAGTACAGGTAGGCTGTCTTCAGGCAATGTCCACAGTCATGAAAAAGACATTGTTTACTCCAATAGCATAAACAATAAACTTGAGACAAAAATTCAATGTACATCAAGACAATTCTAAAATATCTATCCTTTGCATAGAGAAGAACTGATGCTTAAGGTGATGTCAGTGGAAAAAGCAAAGAGCTGTACAGGAAAGAAGATTTTAAACTCTTTTTTTTTTTTTTCCGTACATCACAGAGAGACTGTGAACTCTTTCCACCTGCTTGGGCGACACAGTACCAACATCTATCTTAACTCATGTAAGTCAGAAATACTTTTATGTCTTGGTCTTGCACACTAAAGTTACACAGTCACAACTTTCTGAAGGCAGAGATTTTCCATGCCTTCTCCTGGTAATAATTCTGAAGTAGGTGTGTTATTTTTGCTCATAAAATATCCATATTTTAAAATAAAATAAAAATAAAATAAATAAATAAAATACAAAAAATAAAGTTTTTTTTGGTTGCAGTTTTCACAAATTAAGAGATTGTCACCTTGAGATGTAAGTTACCCTTTTGAAATGAAATCCTACCTTACTGAAAGAAACAGTAAATGTTTTCAGCGGGGCTAAATTTTGATTCCTTTTTCAACCTACAATAGGTTAGCATCTACACATAGATTTGCTATCACAGGTCTATGAAGTGCAAACCTTTAATTGCCCATGAGGTTACAGGAGAGAGAATATAGTACCTTAAATGTTAATTATGGTCTTTGCTTTATTACAAGTTATTTTTATCCAAGGAGAAAAATCCTAGTAAGGGGTTTTCTTCTAAATTAATAACTTAGATTATTAAATCCCCTAATGTCATCTGATGATTCACAGTGAAAGTTTTCTTTTATGGCCAATTGAACCCAAATGGCAAGAACAGACCTGAGGGCAGAATGAACAGATTATTTTTTTTTACAGCGGAACTAAGCCAGTACACCAACTGTGTAATTCCACCAGATATTACTACTTTCAAGGCAAATGTGAACATTATTTCTCTCAAGGAATGCCATGTATCACTATCAGGTTTTTCAACCAAGCTTTTGTGAACCTTCAGTACTCCAGTCATAACTTTAATAAATAAGGTATCTAGTAAACAGGGGACCGACCCTCTGCATCAGTCTTTGCACTGTAGAAAGAACTACTTCACAGCTTTCTTTCATTTTCTGTGATTGCATTCTAAAGAAAATATGACTAAAATGGAAATTTTCAAGCAAAAACATTAAATAAAAAAACAATGTCAATCTAGAAACCTATCATCAGTTGAGAGTTGGTGCTTTCTGTTTGTTTAGTTATGCCAGTAAGTCCTGTCACCTTTAAAAGATTTTCCTCCGCATAAACTGGAGTACTGCATTCCTAGCAGAGTGTTTCAACCCACCCATGCATGCATGAAGATGATCACTGTGCATTTGCAGAGGTGGCCATCCAGCCTAGATCTTTCTCTTCCAAGGCCTCAAATGTTTCATCAGCCATTTTTTAATAACTTATTCAGAATGGTGAGCAGGAATTCAAAGTCATCTTGCTCTTCACTCACACCTACTTCCCAGACAAAACTCCCTAATGCATCCTTCCCCATCCCCTTGCAGCCTGTCAATGCACCCACTCATTAAGGTTTGCTTGCAGCCTCAAAGCTTTCTGTAATGTAGTAAATATGTTATTGATTTAGGACCTAATTTCAGAGGGCTCGTTCACATGATAAAAATGACCATGTGCTAAATTTGCCTACAGCATCACCTCCCCCTCTGAGTAATTTTCCATGGCATCTTGGAGGTACCAACTCCCTCTGTAAGAATATAAGCACCACACTGGTCCCTATGCAGAATCACTACCTGCACACAGTTCTGTGCAGCTATTTATCCTGTCTCCGACCACTGCTAAATCTGTATTTCCAAGTAGAATATAAGAGCATGATGCTTCTCCTAACTACTCCATAAGCCTCTGGTTTTCAGCAGTTCAGGGGAGAATTTGAGAGAGTTATGCTTACCAGGAATTTAGTAACTGTCAGTGGATTTCCATTCCATGAGCATAAACAGTGTCCTGTGAACTTTTAGTAAGTACATCACCCTGGGGCGATGAGTCCCAGAGCTCAGTTAGAAACTCTCCTTTGTACCTACTCTGCATGACTGCTGCTCATCACATTTTCTGTAGTATAAAATGTATTTGAAGTTGTTTTCTAACTCTAAGTTGTGTAAGGATATTATATATACAATATCATAATTATAATTAAATCATATTGCATTATAATTGCTGTTACTACACTATACTATTTTTCATATAATAATATATTACACTGTAATGCATTGTCTTGCATATTTGGGGTTTTTATAACTTATGCAGGTATATGAAAAATAGTAGAGGCAATTAATGCAGATAGACCATGTACAGTTTGGCCTAAGAAGGAGTCAAGAACCACAACTGCTTTGTGAGGTCTCTCCACACATCTGCATCAAATTAACAACCTAAACTGCTTCAAGGTCTCTCATTTTACCACATTAAACTGTTTTACCACTGAAAGTTATGAGGCTTGTCACTGGCTCCCATGGGAGCAGTACTGAGCCACTTATGAACTATTGAGATCATGCAGCTATAAAGTATCACGTGCAGGAAATGAACTTTTATCTTCTGACTCCTTATGTATTGCTTTAGCCTCAAAGTGAGCCCTTATTCCTTTGTTTTTCTTTAAAAAATATTTTGACTAAAAGATTTTCTCCGTGACTTTGCATGAATAATTCCTCTTATAGTATGTCTCGGTTACATTTCTCATCCATTTTTGATCTAGAAAGGAAAATAACACACAGTATCCTGCAGCTAAGTTCTCTGTTAAAAAATTAATGAAGTAATTTTGTACTTCTATTGATCAGGTCTTCCAAATAGTATTGCAAACTGAAATCTAGTCTTCCTCACAAGAATCAAAATCTAAAATCTTGTTCCATGCTTGCCTACATTTTCGGACAGCTTTGGATAACCTAATGGGAAAGTGAGGCCTTCTCCAGGGCCCAGAGATGTTGAACACAGGCAGAAAACTCATTGAATAGTTTGTTGGTGAGCAAGACCATTGCTTTCAGCTACCTACTCTGGAACATGTGGAAAGACCTGTGACTGCAACCATGAGCTCCTGTTCATTTTGTAGTAAAATCTTGATGCATCGTGAGCAAAGGAACTGTGAAAAATACATTTCAGCACGTAAATACTCCCAAAATCCATCCCCTACCAACACTTCCCAGAACAACCTCAGACTACTTTTGTAAAGTTTTTGCCCATATTGTTTATATCAAGGACCAGAAGTGACAGCCAGTCAGAAACGTGAAAGTCTTCTAAGGGCAGTAGCATTGTTCATAATAGCATGATCCCATGCTACCAAATGGACCAGGTGGTATGGAGAGACAAAAACAACTTGAAAACAAAAAAGCAGTAATCCCCATTGTGATGTTCATCTCTAAACATTGTCTGAAAGTGCTTTATAAACCCATTTGCAGGAAATGAATCCATACAAGATACGGGCTTAGGAGGATGAAAACAGCATAAGCTGCTATTTATGTATGCTGACCTCAGAAACTATATCAGATTGCCTGTCAGTGTCTGTAGAATGAGTTGAACAGCCGCTGACATTGGAGGTTTATTCCTTTGCTTGTGTCATTTGGTTCCAGAAGATAGCTGTGAAATTACTGTTGTTTGCTGGCAGGTAGAAGTATGGCTATCACCTCAAAAAAATCAAGGAAATATGATAAGGAGTTGTTTTAATTAAAGAGAAAAGCAAAAGGGAATTACAAATTTCATTGTGGAACACTTTTTGCTAATTACCTAACATACATGGGAGATGTAGGGTACTACAATTAGCCCTTGGGATGGGATGTAGCACAGGATTTGCATCACTAGCCAATGAAATTCCTAGGTTTGGACTATCCCAGGACTGACAGGACAGGTCTGGCACTTATCTTTGTCACCGCCTTTGCTCTTCACTGTGGTTTTGGCGGAAAGGAAAGAGCAGGGCATGGAAGTGTATTTATGTTGTGTTTGGTACAGGGTGAAGCATGTATTGCTTCTTTGTAGTCAGACACAGGCAGCACTATCTATGTTCTTTCATTTACTCAGGGTGTGTTACAGTGACACAGATGTCAAAATGTGCATTTTGTTAGTATATCTATTAGACTGATTACTCTGTGACTGCCAAATAACCTATGCATGGAAAACTATATCTCTATGTGAGAGGTCTTCTCCCTGCCCTTCTTAGAGTGGTGACTCACTCTAAAATATTAGTTTCACTTAAAAATGAGCCAAAGGGCCAGGTGGACTCAGGAACCCCACCACGTCTTGTGGAAGAGCCAAGGGGCCACCTGCATCAGCTCCTGGTCTCCACTCCTTCCTGATCACCTCATAGGATCTGACGAGGTATTAAGTGATGAGATTCTGGATCTTAATCCACCCTGGTTTTATATGGTGGCTATAGGAATTCCCATTTTCTGTTAAAATTCCCATTTTAACTTCAGTAGCCAGTAATTAAACGAAATTTCAGGCTTTATATTAAACAAGTCTCCTAGAAGCAAGGACTGCCTTATAACTGAGTGGTGCCAAGTTCAAACCAGTTCGAATGCAACTCCCTGGCCTCTTCAAATAATTTGGAATTATTTTCAAATTTCTCCAGACATCATTCAGTTCTTCAGAGTATCAACCTCAATAGTAAGACTGTATTCTGTCATCTAATACAACAAATATAATCAACAACATTGAAGCACTGATTATGTGTTAATTTTCAACAGAAATAAACACTGAATCCTACCAAACTTTTATAATTAATAGTTTTATTTTGATTATAACATGCTAATAAAGTTAATAATTATAAGGTAATATGCTAATAATTATATTTTAGTGTATTCCCTGGATGTAGCTGCATCTTAGAGAGTTGACAAAACAAATCCTCTTGATTTCCTACTTGCATAAGTCTTGACTAGTGGTAAAGCCTTGCTAACAGCAGTATAGATAATTATAGCATTCCCATTTTATTCATTTTCAGTACTGTCAGTCCATGTCTCCAGACTTTCATAAAATGATTTTGCTTCTTAAAAACACAAAAGCTGTCCAAAGACCGAAGATTTCTAATCTCTGTGTTTCTACCCTTTGAACAATTTTCATGCTATTTTTCACAACCTCTCTCTGACTGCTTTTTTTTAAGCTTCTGGCTGGAAGTTTTGTCCCAGGTCTATATCATCCTAATGGTTTATGATCCCATAAGTCACTGAACTTCTGCATTGTCTTGATTTTACTTCCAAGCCTTGAATCCTGATTTGAGGCTGTCTAATCTGCCCTGACTCTTCTAATTG
Source organism: Myiozetetes cayanensis (assembly GCF_022539395.1). Taxonomy (NCBI): domain Eukaryota; kingdom Metazoa; phylum Chordata; class Aves; order Passeriformes; family Tyrannidae; genus Myiozetetes; species Myiozetetes cayanensis. Next base: position 78,229,890 of record NW_026087742.1, read on the forward strand.
GCTTTTAACTCTAATCCCCATTACACTCCACTCGGGAAATCCACAAGCCTACCAAGACGGTGTCTCTAACACTGGAGAGATACTTTTGTTATTGCTTCACAAAGGATGTTAAGCCAGGTTCACATGCTCGAAGACTTCTTGGCAGGATCTGTAGCTACTAACATACATTGACTAAAGTTGTGAAAATGACTTTGGAGGAAAATAACAGAAAGAGAGGAAGAGAGTGAGTGAAAGAAAAAGCTGAAAGGCTTTCCCCAGGTCCATTCAGAAGTGTTGAGGGTTTCCCATCAAACATTCTCCTCAGACGCCCTCTCCAGTGCATCAGTGTCTGCCCCAGAAAAAAAAAGTTTCCTGGGCTGACTACATTTTCTCTTTTCAGAACCTGCTCAAACCCTTTCTTGTTGTTCTTGCTTATGGAGCTACGAGCAGTGATAGGAGCATGCTTTGATGAGGGTGAGGTGATGTTCTTGATTGTTAAGCTCAGTACAATATTATAATAGAATCACAGAATGTTAAGGGGTTGGAATGGACCTTAAAGATTATCTAGTCCCAATGCCCCCTGCCATGGGGAAAAAGTTTCAATTTCTAATTTGGCTGTTATTTGGCTGTTAATATGGCATTTCATGCCAAAACCCCATTTTTGTAAGGAAGGGTCTTTCCTCTTCAGGCTTTTCCCCTCTTGATTTGGTAGCTTTGAGAAGGCCCTTAGGTCTATCTCCTTTCTTCTTTTCCCCTTCCAACTCAGTGTATTCTGTGATTCTGTTCTACAGACCTGCAAAGTGACACATGCATGTGTTTCCTAATTTGCTATAGGCAAAATCAGTCAGGTAATCGTCAACCAAAGATTTAAACTGTCTAAGGTAATCTGTCTGAGTTTGCCTGAGAAGATTTAAGTTGTTGTTCCACTGTCAGATTGAGCAATGTTTTCTGACAAGGGGTAGTCAGCACCTCTAGAGATGGATAGGGAAAAGAAAAGCATTCCCATGACCTAAAAAACTGCTTGTATGATTCAGCCTTTGGGAGGTAGTGTCACACCAGGTGGACCGCCAGAACTTCACTTGTAGCTGAGTGTTCGTCTGTAGCAAGAGGGGGAAGTTGATGTTAGACATGCTGGTTGGAAAATGTATGTGGCTACATACAGATTTCATTACATCAGTATTAGTGTATGTCTTGGCTTGCTTGCAGTCAGCTCTGTAATAGACCTAGGACACTAAAGGGATTCACTAAGGAAGCTTTTAACATTGTTAAAAATTTTTCCTGGGATACAGTGCATGGCCCTTAGGGCACCTCCAGGCCTTACTGTCCTCCATGGCCTCACCCACCCAGGACGCTGGGCTCCATTTTGGCTCAGCCATGCCTCATCCCAGCTCCAGCAATGCTGCAGGAGTGTCTGTGCTCAGCCTTACCTCTCTGCTGACTTGGTCTGGGCCGGGACCCCGGCTTGTTGCTCCCCAAAATTGTCAGAGGCTGTTGGTGTCCCTGTTACTGGTCCCAGCTTTGCCCACAACACTTGTCCCTAAGGTCCCCATAGCACTCTGCTACCCAGCCCCAAGGGAGCAACTGACCAGTGCTGATTTTGGAGTTTCCATTTCTTATTTAAAATAGCCTTATCTGCTGACTCCAAATAGTAGATCTGAAGGATTTTTTTCCAAGCCAACTGTGTGTGTGCTCTGTGCTGCTTATGCTGACCCCTGTACTGCCATTGCACTCGCTCTACCACCATGAGTACAAGTCTCACAGTTTTAGCTCTTTACATGAGAGGGCCCCTTCCTTCAGTGATAGCCTCTGGTATCCTCTAACACATCTGTTGATCATGGCACTTCCCTCTTTCTGCAGCTGCACTCTTCTGATGGGGGAAAGAGTTGCTGAGGACTCATCTCGTAGGTAGGGCTGCAGGAGCTGGTGAGTGTGAAATGGAGCAAACTGCATCAGGGAAAGAGTGGCATACAGGATATGAGATTCACCTGTAATATGACATCTGAATTCAGGATTTCACTTAGGATCTAGAAAGGAGCAGTGTCTCTCAACACTCATATTGGTCAATAGTGCTCTCCAGTGAAATATCAGCTTCTGTTGTGTCACCACCATTTAGAAGCCGACTTTCAGATGCTCAGCTTTCTGATGCTCAGTTGCAGGAAGGGAGTTGGATTCAGTTGCCTACAGAAAGGCAGTTTTGGAGATGTTGCAGGTTGTAAGCCAATTATATCCTAGGCTGCATCAGAAGGGGTGTGACCATCAGGCTGTGGGAGGTGATTCTGCCCCTCTACTCTGCTCTGGTGAGAACCCACCTGGAGTATTGCATCCCACACTGGGGTCCCCAGTAGAAAAAGAACATGGACCTGTTAAAGAAGGTCCAGAGTAGGGACATGAAGATAATCACAGGACTGGAGCAACTCTCCTATGGAGATTGAGAGAGTTGGGGTGATATAACCTGGAGAGGACAAGGCTCCCAGGAGACCTCATAGTGGTCTTTCAATTTATAAAGGAGACTTGAAAGAAAGATGAAGACAGGCTGTTACTAAGAAGGCACTTAGGGTCAGGACAAGAGGTAATGGTTTTAAACTCAAAGAGAGTGGATTCAGATTGGACATAAGGAATACATTATGATGAGAATGATGAGTCACTAAATGGGTTGCTCAGGGAAGTTGTGTGTGTCTCATTGTTGGAAGTGTTTGAGGTCAGATTGACAGTGATTTTGAGCAACCTGATCTAGAGGAAGGTGTCCTTACCCATGGCAGAGACTAGATGACATTTGAAGGTCTCTCCCAACCCAAAATATTCTATGGCTCTATGACTCTGTGATGTTAACAGACACAGTGCAGGGGGGTGACCACCTGCTGGAAGGCCAGGCAGGGTCCCATATGACATCTCAAATACATTGAGTGCCCTCACTCATGCAAAATTTGCTCCCTAATCAGCACTGTCACTGACTGGGGTCTAAAGAGTAATTCAGTTTGCTTTCCATCAGCCAAATGTATTTCTTTGCTCCTGTGAGAGTATTAACAAATTCTTCACTGACTGGAACAACAGTTGAGATGCATCCACTTGGATTCCTATAAGGAGATACCTATATTTAATCTGTGACTTGAATCTCACTCTCAATCTCTTCAGCAGATAACAGTGCCAGACTATAAATCCTTAGCCTTACTGGAGATTTAAAAACAAGCATGCAAGCGACCACTGAATCCAAAACATCATAAAACAGCAATCGTTCCACTGTGGGAATTTGAAACACCTTGTGTTTCTGAAATGAAAGGTGATATTCTGATTAGGTTTTGATTTCATTATACTTACATGTGTCTAGGCTCTGCAGAAAAATTCCAAACACGTTTAATTTTTTAATGAATTTGTGGTAGCTAACAGCACAACAACACCATTACATACAAATATCTCTTGCTATTTATAAAATAAAGTCCTAACCCAGCTGTCCATTACAGTGTAGGCTTCCTTTAGATTGCTAATGCTAATAAGGAATGGATTACCATCTTCATGGTCCTGGCAACACTGATTGTCCATCAAGGTAATAAAAGACAACTGTTGTAAGAACACTCTCAGGAATGTCAGTCCCATACATTATCTATACAAGCTCTCTTTAATAAACACACTTTTTATTTCCTTGTTTAAACACCAGCAGAGAGATGTTGTTTTGCATTTCAGTAAGTGTATGTAATTCCATTAACAATAAGAGAGATTGGAATATGCAGCAAGAGAGTCTATATCCTAAGGCATTCATCTCTCATCTCTACTGGAGAATTGCACTGTGTTTATCTAGGAATACATTTCATCCTGGTGTCTTTCTGTAAATTCTGTATAAACCTATAACTAACAAGTACCTTTTATTTTTTTTCCCCCAGAGATACTGTAATGATAATTTTCTCTGTTTCCCAGTTGTGGAATATCAGCAGCTCATAGATTGCCATAGACTACCTCTATAATCCCAAAGCCATTTATTAGATATGAGAAAACCCCCCTAAAAACGTGCTTATGACAGAAATGATATTTTGTCTCTGATAGATGCAAGATCTGATGGGAAATCACCTAGATCCCACTTTACTTGGGTGTGCTTAAAAGTGCTTTATGATGCAAACTGTAAGAACTTATAAAACTATGAAGAGGAGAAATCTCTGTTAAAAAAGGAAAAAATGTATTTTATCTCTGTGTGTTTCCACCAAGCATTGAAGTTTGCAAGCCAGCCTAAAGGTAGGCTTATAACCAAATATAGGCACAGATGTCTGAATATGCTTTTCAAAGGCAAGTTCTGTGTACACAGGTTTGAAATCTGTGGCTTTTGAGCAAATATACCCTTTTCTCTTACGAAGATGAACTACAAAAGTGAGATTTTTAAAAATTGACCATAATCTGTGTTTTCACATTGCTGGGCAACTCTTTATTTTACTGAGAGAGAGATTAGAGAAAACAAAAAGCTGAAATTGGGCTGCAGGTAAGTAGTACTGTCAACTTGTCACTGGTGTGGGATGAGGAGAGCAGAGGGAATGACACTGAGGCTGAAACACTGAAGAATGTCTTCAGAGTGAAATTAGCGGCAGTGTGTTTGATGGAAAAGAATTTTCTTCCTTTATTCAATGTTTTTTGTCAGAAATTGGAGAACGCAGTGACCCAATTATTTCTGTATTGTATTGGCATGACTTCAAGTGACTGCCATTTCTTGCAGATTGAAGATTATAGTTGCTAACTACGTTGCTGTAGAAATTGCACATGCTTTTTCACTTCCATATGAAAGTGTTACTCTCAATGAAAATAGTCACTCTCTGCTAAGAGTTGCAGTTCAGAAGTTTGTCCCACAGGTTTTCCATTAAACTTAAGCAGTGAGACCTAGGGAATAAAGAAAGAATGAAGACTCAGAAGAAAACTATTCCCAAGTCTGACCTTTGTGACTCAAACACTGGAAGAACTCTCAAGTCACCTCTGCTCCTTATGCACCTTCAAAAAGAAATAACTCTCCCTTCATTTCTCGGGGAAGCACCTTATGGTTCACAATGTTCTAATTGGCAAGAATGACCTAGATGCAGTCCAGAGATTCAGTGATGGTGTGTATGAGCAACAAAAGTGTTCATCCTTAAAGGTAAAAGGCTGAAGTAAAGCTTGTATCATCACTTTACTTACTTTGTTTTTTTTAAGTTATGTAATCAGGAACATTACAGGCTATGAGACTTCCTAAAGCACTAATTCATCTGTGAAATAAAATGGAATAGTTTGTTGACCTGTCATTTTATCAAACCACCCATGCATTGTTAAAAGGCTGCTGGGGTGGTAGAACTTGAATTCATTTCTACATTCATTGGCTGCAAAATCTGAACCTCTCTGTACTTCTGCTATAAAAGAATTCACATATGAGCGACTAATGCTTGGTTTAAGTATTATTCATTATGGCTTATGGTAGATGCTTCTTTTGAAAGGAGTTCTCAAATTTGTGCCTGGAAGAAATGGCATTTTTTAATTTTGCAGGTGATTAAAAAGTATAGGTCTAATTCTGTCCCTAGATTTCACTTAATTCCTTTGAGACAGAGTCTGGCCTAAGTTTGCAATAGACTTGTGCAAGCCTGCAAAGAAAGCTTATTTGCACAGTGTTGTAAGGAGGATGTTTTAAAGGGTATATAAGGCAGTTCAATTTGTCTTTAACTGCAAGCAAACTCATGTAGATTCAAGATAATTACTTTTTGGCACTGAGAGACCTGAAGTATTAGTAGCTTGTTCTGAGCCGTCACTTATAAATTAACTGCCAAAAGACCCCAAACTTGTGTGAGTTCGTGGCTTATTACTTCAGCCAAAGGCAGCATATAAGCTCTATACATCATTTCATAAAATACATTGATTTTGTCGCTTGAACTGTTGGTAAGACCATTACTTGTCTTGAGTCAAGTTCATTTTACCCACTTACAGTTTTAAAAGTTTTGGTACTGAGTTGCTTAAGCCTAGGCAACCAGTAAAAAAACTCCTGGGGTATACATCTCACAAGAGTTAGAAATAGCTTAGCTGAGACAATATAACAACTCCTGGTTAGAGAAGTGGGTCTCCCATGGACATGAGAATGCTTAGGATTGGACCTTTTGTGAAAACTATTTGAGTTTTTAGGGACTCTTACCTCTTTTCCCATATATTTCTGAACTGTGTTAGGAAGGACCTAACCATAAAACCAGAAGAGACTCAGGTATTATTTTTACTTGAATCTTCATATGAAACAGTTTATGTCGTATCCTAGAACAGCATAAATTAAGAGAATTTAATTTTGTGGTCTGCTTTTTGTTTTTCTCATTGATTTTAGTCCAAATGTAATCTCTCAATCTATATGTAGACTAAAAAGGAAAGTTTCAAAACTGAAAGAGTGGCATTGATTTCAAAAGTCTGATCATAGTTAGCCAAATTTGAAAATATTGACCTGAGATACAACGTACTTTGGAAGATTTCTCATTGAATAACTCGTTGAAACCTAATCATGTTTTATTGCAAACAGTGATATTGACTGGTGTACGGAAAAGGCCTTCCTTCAGGAAATTTTCATTGCATATATTTCCCCTCTTCTTTGGTTTGGTTTGGTTTTAATATGTTTCTTTAGTGATTTTCTGGACTGCTCAGTAACTAGGAAAATATTCCTGAGTATTCTCATACATAGAACTCCATGATGGTCCCCCTGCTCACTGTTACTTGGAATGCAGCCAAATGAATTATTAGTGGCAATTGTTCAGCTGATGACTAATGTCTCAGCCTTCAGAAACACTGGGAGAGAGCCAGTAATCATTAGAATTATAAAAGGCATTTCACAAGGCTATGTATGCAGCCTTACAGGAACACTCCTTTCTCTCCTCCTTTAGGTCCATGTCTGTTGTTCTTTTACCTGCAAGGAGAAAATTGAAAGGAGTTTCATTATTTATTCACTATTTTTGAGGGGTTTACTGCTTGATCTGGTGCCAGCATCTATGCAACTACTAGTCGATTTTTTCTATAAAAATAAACATATTGTTTTCAGAAAACTCAAATCAAACACAAATGGAGTTTTTTTCCCTTTACTTTCCTTTCTCCCCTGTTTGGGTTCTGGTCATGACTGGCAGCAGATACTGCAACATTCTGATTTGTCAAAATTTCATCAGCTTTATGTGCACACAACATTTGTGCCTCTAATCTAATCAAACTGCTTTGTATTCTAAGTTTGTTCGCTTCCTCAGTATCCTTTTCCTCAGTATAGGACTGTCTTATTTATCAGTCAGTGAATATGTTATTAATGATACTGTAATTTAGTCTATGAATGGTAGAACACTGCAGCAAATCACAGGAATTCCTCCCCCTCCAGATGAATTAATGTTTCATGTTTTTCCTTTAGATTTCACTTACCCCAGTGTACATAAATTATAAACAATTCAAGTTGGTGGAGTTCAGAAATGGGCATAAGTGAGGTGAGAATCCATCTGAGAGGCTTGAGCAAGGTGCTTCTGAAATTTTTTTATGTGCATATATTACTGAGTGCTACTACTGAGAAAAGCACTGCAGATTCACGTCATGGAAGAGGGAAAAAAAAAGCTAAATCTTTATAGCAGGTAAACAGATATTTCTTGGAGCATTCATTTCATCCATTCCTGTGGAAAGGCGAACTTCCTTGGTGAAAAGTGCTGGTTGTCTCTCTCATGGTGTCTTCATTTTGATTAAATCTGGATGTGATTTCTTCAAGTAATCTTCACCTCTGTAGGTTTAATGCATAAATTTAAACTCCTTTTGCAGTCAGTAGAGGAAAAGAGGCTCTGGAGAAAGCAACTCATCCCTCCTCCGGACAGTGGTTTGAGAGTGCAGTGCAATGATCACCCCAAGTCCATATGAGATGTGATGCTGTTGAAACAACTAGCCTTAAGATCCCTCCTGTCCCTAGACTAGCATATATTCTGCCTTCCCTGTGATGGGTCTAGCAGTCCAACAGCAGTTCACTGAGGTCTATCTCCGTTCTTTTCCTTTGCTCCTACAAAAGAAAAGTATCTGGTGTTCATCCAGCTGATTTGACTCAATTTGTGTTCATTGTAACCAATACTAGAGACTTGGCTGGGGTGAAAATTGGTTAGATAGGTTTACAACAGCACAACAGCCATGGACTGGTAAAAGACAATTGCGAAACTTCAACCTTTCATAGCCAGGATGTACGTCAGTTTGGATTTTGCTATGTCTTTCCTGTAATTATAGGAAATGTAGATAGTAAATTCTTAGAGGATTTAAGCTGAGTGAAATGAATCTACCCCTTTGATTTGGAAAGTGAGAATACCTTGCTGTGGACATTCTGCATTACTTGACTTACTTTTGTACAGAAAAGCATCCAAACTACAGTCTGCCAGAAAAAGTCAATAGTGACAGAGTTTTTTTGGAAGCTATGATTAGCTGCGTTTTCTGGGAATTTATCCAATATTTGTTTTCAAACATTCATAGGATTTTCTCGAAGAAAGTAGCAATAAATATTTATCCTTTTCATGAGCTTTGTCTCTCTCTTCTACTCTTCATTTTTTCATTCACTTCTCAATCTTTATTTTCATAATCTCTAGCAAATACTTTGTAAGATTTTGAATAAGTGTTATTTTCAGATAAGACTATCTAGGTAACCTGAGAGCCCAAAAACTGAATCATCCTTTTGTTATACTGCTTAACTTAGAGATCAAGGTAGTTCTTAACATTTAGGAAAGTAGTGGGAGAGTGCATCTCAGGTTGCCACCTAATCAAAGGGCAACTTATTTAGGTGAATGGTATTCTCCTCTCTAATAATTTGAAGGCATCTTCCACTCTCCACTACTTGCATGCGGGAGGTAAACATTAGCTTTAAGATACTAGGAAGGAATTCATCATACCAAATGAACAGCTAAGCTAGTCCTCCTAAAATCCTTTATTATGCATGAGCAGGAATACATTAAGGGTACTATTCTCAGTTTCATTTAGACGTTTAAAATGGGTCACATGAGCAGCATCCTGAATTTCTTTTTTTTTTTTAATCTTTTTTCATGAAAAAGGGAGTCTCGGGCTATTAGCTCAGGTGGTGACATCTTTATTGTAAAGCTACAGTTCCCAAGGCTAAGCTTACTCTCACCATAGTTATTTACTGAAGATTTACATCCATGACAGATGTCCAGTTTAAGGGACTTGTTGCCCCTGCCCACCTGGGACTTTTGCCAAATCACATCTGTGTGGCTTCTCTGAAGTCTGCAAATGGAGGAACTTCAGCAGCAGCCTACATCTTGGTTTGTACAGTTAGGTCATTTGTCTTTGCTAAGCAGGTTGATTTTACAGAAATTATAACCAATTACAAGACAGATATGTACGTTAGGATACCTAGATATAAACACCTACATTCTGAAGTTAGGTGGGTTGAATCCCATCCAGACTGGTCATGCAAGACTGCTTCCATGAAAAAGCAGGATGAGATGGGCAGAATTTTTAATTATTGCTCTTCCTACATTAGTTCTAATGAGCATTTAAGAACAATGCTGGAGTTAACTCTACAGCAACACAAAGTGCATTTACTTTGTGAAGGGAACACGCATTTGAACGTTTCAATTAGATTTCACTGAGGGGTACAAAGGCTGCAATGTGAATTGAAGCCATAATATTGCTATTGGGCTTTCGTCTTAGCTTCATCTTCACAGGATTAAGTCAATAGTGGAAAGGATGTTATCAATTATATGATACAGTAAGTGACTCTTTGACTCAATTACCTGCAGCCTTATTCTAGTTGTAAGAGATGAGTTGGCAATGCCTTTACAGTACATACTCGTGTCCAAAACAGACTATTCAGTTTCTCAAAAATAACATTGAAACTGAAGTTAGAATACCTCTGTGACACTTCTTCATGGCTCAGCAAACTCAGTATCAAAAATAAACTTTGCTCTCATTTTGCTGGTTTGAGTGATCGCTAAGCAAGAATGTCAAGTCACCTCTTTGCATGGAAACAGAACAAGCTGCATTCATCCCATTCCTGAAAAGGCATAATGTACCCATGACTATCAAAGACCTGTGGATTGTAAAACCACTTTATAATTAAAAAGGCAGGTTCTCTTTTGTCTTTGCTAGCTATTAATAGCTATGCTATTAATAGCTATGCTATTAATACACATCAATTTCTCAATTCCTTCTTGGGGATAGAAATGCAGTATAAACCAAAGTAGCTCCATTATATTTCTGCATTGCTTCTCTTTGTCTTTATTTTGTTCTGGTGACAAGTTCACTTGAAGGTTAAGAAAGCCTAATCGCATTAGGTGTAAGCTTTAACTCCAAGGAGCTGTTGGATGCAATGATTTTTCTTGTAATAAAGCTGACTAAAGAAGTTCCTACCTCCTCTCAAACCCAGCAACACATGCCTCTGTAGGCAAGCCAGTCCCCCCTTCTGAATTTTGCTCAGATAGATCAGATAAATGTATGTCTATGCTCTTAATTAGATCAAGAAGATCATCCAGATTCTGGCACATTGTTAAAAAATGTGGTTTGTCTTTTTTTTAAATCTTCACTAGCTTTATATTTATAGTCAAATAAGAAACGAGAATATTCAGACAAACACCAAGCAATTAAAGTGTGCACACATTCAATGAAATAAAAAACAGGATAAAAGGCAAACACACAGAATCTTTATATATTTTTGTCTTTTATTAGCTAGGCCAGCCCTGACTTCCATTCATTCAGTTTTAAAGACAGCATCAGTGATTTTTCCTAACATAAAAAGCTTTCATTTTTCCATTTACTCATTATAGGTATGGAAGATGTTGTGAGTTCCGTCTCTTCGGTGGAGCTATCACCGCCGAGACCCGGGTTTGATTCCCGGTCAGGGCCACTCCCGGGCAGGTGGGGCTCGTTAGCCCTTAAAGGCAACCCACCTACGTCCTAAGGACCTCACTGCCACTGTCCAAGCTCGCTTGGCCCCGGCAGATGAACCTTAGGATTAAAGGGTGGGCTCAGTTCCGCGCACACTGTGTCTCATCTAAAAAATCCAATGCGCAGGCTGGAAGGTGTAAAGACCTTCCCCGGATCTTCGCTCGCGAAGACTGGCCATTACATTATTTTATTATTTTCCTGTTTGATGCTGAGATTCAGATGATCTTTTGACAGCTACTTGCAGAGAATTTGCTGGGATCAACAACCCAGCACAGATAAGGTACTTTTATTAGTTGATAGAAGAAGAACAGAAGTGTGTGGTCTTTTGGAAATAGTTTCATTTGTCCTGCTGGATGTGCAACACAGTGGTGAGGGTCTGATGTGATTTAAGCCCAGCCGGACTCAGCCCCACACAGCCACTCACTTGCCCCGCAGTGGAATGGGGGAGAGAATCAGAAAAGTGAGACAACTCATAGACTGAGATGAAGACAGTTTATAAGGTAAAGAAAAAGCTGTGAACACAAACAAAGTAAAGCAAGGGATTCATTCACCACTTTCCATGGACAGGCAGGTGTTCAGCCATCCCCAGGGAAAGCTGGGCTCCATCAACCCACAATGGTGACTCGGGAAGACAAACACCATCACTTCAAACTTTAGATGCTGAGTATGATGTTATGTGGTGTGGGATATCCCTGTGGTCAATTGGGGTCAGCTGTCCTGGCTGTGTCCCCTCCCAAGTCCTTGTGCATTCCCAGCTTCCTCACTGGCAGGGTGGGGTGAGAATTGTGGGGCCTTGACTTTGTGTAAGCCCTGCTCATCAACAGCTAAAACATCCTTGAGTTATCAACCTGGTTTCCAGTACAAATTTGAAACATAACCCCATGCCAGGTAGTGTGAAGAAAATTAACTCTACCCCAGTCAAAACCAGCACAGGATCATATACAACTTGCTGGCCTTTGATTGCGAGGCTTTTCTCAATGCACAATCATCTTTGATCAAAGGTTCCCACTGGTTTCATTCTTTGACGAGATAGCTGTAGTTCCCGTAAAGTCTGCTATAAAGAACATACTTTATACTTCACACTGCATAATTTTCAGCTTTAAGATTCCTCAACACCTTCAAAGCAACTTCACTAGAGGCAAACTTCTTCCTGATTTTCATCCAGCTTCTGTCTTAGCAAGGATCTTATGGTGGGTGGAACAGTCCCTTGAACTCAGACTGGAAAGCAGGACACATGCAATAGCTTTCTTGCACAGGTGTTTGCTTTTTCTATCAGTTGGATGGTCTCTATCTTTGCCATTCTTGAGAAAACGTTTCAGTCAGCTTCTGCCACAAACAAAATGTCATCACATATTTCTTTTAGATGAGGTGTTTGATTAGGAAAATCTTGTGTAAGGGGAAGAATCCTTTTATTCTCTAGGGCAGTGGTGTCCTGTTGGTTTTTTGTTTTGTTTTGTTTTGTTTTGTTACGTTTTGTTTTGTTTTCCTAGGGTGAATAGAGGTTCCTAAGTTAAATTAATTTTAATTATGCATCAAAAAAGATAGAGACACAGTGGTTCGGATCTGCAGCTATTGCAAACCACGATGGCTCAGAGGCTTCATAGCCACAAGACTTGGCTCAACCAAAGTCAGCCTTTATACAAGCACTTTGCATTCTAATCAGCATGGTCAGAGTGTTCCTCCCCACCTGTCTGTATCACAGAATATCTACTTGGTGGTAAAAAGCTATTAAGCAGTTAAGAATAGTAGTTCTTATGCTAGATGGCTCACACATGCTCTGTAACTTTTCTGTGGTTGTTAGATTGATTTGCCCAAGTGCTACATTTGGCAAATTTCATGTAAGCAATCTCAGGCTGAAGTGACTGAAAGCTTTACTCAAATGAAGACTCCACTCTCTGACTTACTGTTCTGCCTTACAAATGATGAATAGCCACCATGTTTAATTATCCCAGAAGGCTATGGCACAGACACCGCTGTCTTGATCTGTCTATAGTACAGCTCTTTGACAAAGAATTAGATGGAATCAATTTGGTATACAACAGGACCCAGATCATTTATCTTTCTGACCTTCAAAAAATAGTCAAATGCAATGAAGATTTACAGTAAGATTTATGCACATTAGGTTAATACTTCCCTACAGTCTTCATTTCAAAGTTTTCATAGTTTTGTCAGTCAATTTAATTCAACACCATACAAAAGCGATTCTAATTTTCTCTGCTTTCCACACATCTTTATTTTCAGCAAATCAAGCTTGTAACAACAAGAATTAGTCATAGAATAGCAGTGCACAATAACAGCTGAATCTCCCAGCTAAGTAGTCATCTTTCACAAAAGGTGCATTGATTTATCTTCATTAAGTCATAGAAACCAACCACAACACATCACCTTTGACCATTTTCTTGTCTAGCTTCCAATTTACATCTCTGGGTCCTTTAATGAATTGAAAGAGAGGTGTCAACCCCTTTTGTTAAAGTTACTGAAGAATTAATTTCAACCACTTTTTTAAGCAAGTGACTGTTTTCAAATGCTTCCATTTCTACAACCCCCTTTTAAGGACACATTGCTAAGGGCTTATACAAGTGTTGTTCTACAGAATCAGATAGGCAAAAACTAAAAATGAGTCAAGTATTTCTTTTCTGCCTTAAAGGAGTGGAGTGAGAGAGACAGGAGAAGTAGGTGAGGCATTTTCAAGTTCATAACGATTTAAAAAGTGACCAAGTTTTAAGTGGCTGTACATGAAATTATATGAGATGGGTGAAAAGGCTTGAGGCTGTAAGTGGAATTTGGCAGGAAAAGAACATTTGCTGAAAAGAAGCATCTATGCTTGTTGTGTAGGGAATTGGTTTCATTTGACTGAGCTATAAGCCTTGTCAAATTATGAGCTGTAGCTGTAAAATATGCAGCTTTTAAAATGTATGCAACACACATATGCATGGCAAAGTTACTACATAATGAAAAATCTAGTCAGGTAAATTGCTGCAATTCAGAGAAGGCTGCTTGAAAAAGGTATCTAGCAAGCCTTGTCAGGTACTAAATGGCTGCTTGTGCAAAAAAGGGTTCCTGCTGACTTAGTAAGACACATTATGCTGCACTTATACCTTCTAGAGATGTATTGTTTGCTGGCTGTTGTCAGGGACAATCCAATGGATGAAACAGGATTTTGGTCCAGTTCTGGCAATTCCTATATTTCTAAGAACGTAAATTTTACCTGAAACTTAAAAGCTAGTATCTCAACCTGGGATCCCCTAGGCAAAGCTCAGCGCATTAGAAAATGGAAATCATATTTGGTGTGTCTGGTTTCATCAGAGTGAGTATTGTGCCCTGCCACAAGGAAACCAATGGGCCAAGACTGCTGTTAATTTTCATATCAGTCAGTACAAAGGGACATTTTCCTTTGCAGGCCAAATTCCCAGTGGAAGGTTGAAGGATGGCCTTTTGTGCATCTGTATTCTGAGTCTATGGAAGAAGCTGTCCCTACAGCTACTCAGCAGTGTGCTGGCTAGCACTATGCATCAGCTTCCTTGTCAATTTGGTAGTGATTTTAGTGTCATAAGGTACAAATATCACCTGGGGAGTCTTTCTGCTGTACCTTCTGCAACTGGACTTGTCTATCTTGCACTGGCCTTTTTAGCCATCAATGCATTTGTAGCAAGCGTGGGTAGAGCCCTTCTCAAATCTTCGTTCGCAAAGCCTAGCCATGATGATGATGATGTGATGATGATTTTTAAAAAGAGTAACAGACAATGTGACCACTCATCTTCTTGTGCTCTTGATTCTTACTTAAAATAACCCCTTTAGTGCAGTCTACTTTTTATTACATATGCTTCCTCTTTAATATCCCTTACTTGCCATCAGGGCACATTCAAGTTCTACCCAAAACATCTGCAGAAAGTGCATACTCCCTGAAAGCACTAATCTCAATATTTACTTAGTTATGCACTCATACTAAACGTCCACAGCTAATACAAAAGACAATTTGTTTGCTGATTAATGGACTCTTTTGCTTAATTTTCAGCTAGGAGCAATAAAGAATAACGTTAAACGTGCCTTTGAAAAGGCAGTCTGGTTTACATGAGAACTTTGAGCAGCACTATAGATGGCAATTGATGTTTGGTTCAGTACTACTGCAGCCTTCTCCTCTGGGGAGCTGTTGCATTTCTTGCAGAGAGAAGGCTGTTAAGGAGGGCTGCCCCGGGAAGACCCACAGGTACCCTGCACCCACAGCATTACAAGAGGGTAATGCCTGAACCCAGGTGCCTGCCACACAAAAAACCCCCAACAAACAGTACAGGAGAGCTATTCCTGGTTGGAAGGCAACTGTTCATGTGTGAACCAGCATCAAGGACTCCTACTGTATTTAGAAAGCTGGTCATTTATAAAAAAAAAACTTCGAAGAATTAGTCATTTGAGGCCCTACGTGTTTCAGATCTTAAAAGCAAGCAGGGCATCATGCCATATTTCCCTCTCCCTGGGACTTGTTTCATGAGGCTGACTCCGGAAGAGCTGTCAGCCAGCTGTGCCTCTTAGCAGTGATGCTGAAGCATTCACTCAGGAAAGGAGGTAGGAGGCATTTAAATCACTGTCTCAAGCTGCCAAGATGAAAGAAAAAGTTGCACATTTTTAAAAGTGCAATGTGGCAGAACATCTAATAGCTGTAGGATGGCAGTGCAGCCAATGTTGGGAGTGCAACACATGAGTGGCCTTTGCCTAGGACATGGCTGGTGGCTCCAGCAGGAGCTGCCTACCCCAGGGGACAGTGAGAGGGAGAGCCCCAGAGCCTCCTTTCAGAGCACTGGAGCAGGAAAATAAGGTTGGCACTGATCAGGGAAAAATAAGTCAAAGAAGGAGAAAAGAAACATTCCAGATCACTCTAAGGATCTGGAAAAGGAGCAGACAACTCTGGCTTTTGACTTTTCACAGTGCCATTAGCTCTTTTAGGGCTTGTGCCCAGAAGCTCTCAGTTATCAGAGGCAAAAAAGAGACTTGGTGTGGTGCCCACTCTTAACTTTACAAAATTCGACTGAATGAAATTGCTTCTGACACAGGGAAGAAAGCAGGGTAATTAGGCAGCCATGTCACTGCTCTTGTTTAATTTGTATTACCAAAGCAGCTGGGCTTAGGAGGCATTTCTGTGTCGCTGTGTGTTACACAAATACAGAACAGAGAGCTGGTCCCTATCCTCACAACCTGCAATTTTAATATCCACAGACAAGAGACCTTAAAGAAACAGCAAAAATGTTGAGATGCAGGAGAGGCAGCAGAAGAAGCATCTGCCCAGGACCTACTTGTGCTGAGAGAAGGAGGAGGAAGAGGGGGCTGCAGAGGAGGAAAGCTTACACAGCCTTTGCCTGACACAGCAGAGCTGCTGAAAGGATGTGTAGACAAGGTGAGATGGCAGATATGGGTTTAGGGAGAAAACTCTTGTGGTTATGTTCTGGCTGCAGCTCAATGGCAGACAGTGACATTTGTCATTGCTGTAGCAAAATCCTTTGCACTGACCGAGGTATAGGATTTTAATGCCGGGAGGAAGCCAGCAAAACAGCGAGCATATGTACAGGTACATCCCAGGTATTCTGTATCATCTCTGAGGAACAGAAAGCCAGGTTACAGATAACAACAACATATGGTTCATGGGGCTGGGCAATCAAATGTAGCCATTAAGTGTTCACTTAAAAAAACAAAACCAAAAACAACCCTCCTCCCCCAACAATGCCCCCACTGCTGTAGCATTCAGACCTTGTCAAAGATGTCAGCCTGACAGTCCTGGAGTCTGAAGTCCTCTCATTATCCACAGAACAGGTGCAGCAAGGGGGGCAGCAGGACAGCATTTCCAGTGCTGATCTGACAAGCCTGTCTTTAGCAGTAAGATGCCAGTTTTCTGTGACAGATAAATTGTTGATCTCCTGATGGAGTCTGTAATTTGTGGTGGTAGGAGCAGTGGAGTTTCAAGACCAATTGCATTCTCATTGAGAGCTGAGTTGAGGCAAACCACCTGCTTTGGGTCACTTGAGTGAGAAGTGTGCATTGCAGTCAAGACATATTACAGTGTAATTTAAACCAGGACCTCATAGACAAAAATTTAGGGCCCCACTTCAGCACTGCATCATTTTCTCACTGAAGTTCTTTGTGTTGGCTTTCAGACCCTTGAATCATTCAATATCTTAGAAATTCCTGTCTTGGACCCTGTTATCCTTCCTGACCTGCCTCAATAACTAGGAGATTTTAGGAAAAAGTGCTGAGAAGGGCATGAGCCAAGTTTGATGTAGTATTGGCAGAGCCACCTCAACAGGTGCTGCACCCAATCATATATACTTCCACCTGGAAGTTGTTTTTCATTCCTTGGCATATGGTAAATTGCACAATAAGCTCAGCCTCTTCAGGATTTACTGTTGCTGATAGCCTGGAAGCCAAGAGGGTGGCCTGGATGAACAACCCTGCAAAACCATGAGGAACCAGATCTTCTGTGTCAAACAGCTCCTAGAATACGTGGTGAGGGTCTCTTCTTTCTGACTTAGGTATGAAGATGCCTGGCTTTGATATCTCAGTTTGCTACAACTCCAATCTCTATTCCTAGTCTATGTCTGTGGGCAGAGCAGAGTTTATAGGTTATTAAACCACATGTTTATTCTAAACTAAGTATTAGTTCAACCAAAACTGCAGCACATTTAGGCAGCTTGGAAAGCCCATATAAATCAAAAACTCCTCATGCCTTAGATATGTGTGATAGATAGCTACCAAAATTTTTTCTCAATTTTTACTCATGTCTTGAACAATTTTTCATCTCTCCCTCAGCTTTTAACTACATAGAGTCTACTGTTAGCCACTGTTTAGCTTGGGATTTTAGTTTATTTTCTTTTTTCATATCAGTCAAAGCAGCCTGTAAAACCCTTGCGCTCACTTAACAGTTTTAATAAAAATGGTTGTGTTCAGGAATTTCACTTGTTTGAAGCAGGTCCTTGAAGTACTATCAAAATTTTTCAGAATAGCTGTATATCGTTCTGACTTTTGATATTCTGAATTGCCACTGCAAATGTCAGTACTTTCCAATATCTGTTCTAAATTAAACAGATAGTTTTGGTAAGGTCCTCACCTGCTTCTTTTTCAGAGATATATTACCACTGTGTGTGCAACAGAAAATGTGAACTTTATAACAGACTTTCCTACCACCCTTTTTGATGTCAATAGCAGCATTCTCCATCAGTATCAAATAGGCTGGCTACCTCTTCTTGCCTGATTTAAAATATAGAATACCTATACATATATGGAATATTTTCTATACCATTACTTCTCATTTTTGCTATTTCAATCTGTGTTATTTGAAAGGATACTTGTTTTCTTCTGAGTGTGTTTTGAGTGGCTTTTAGTGCTTTTATCAGTATTGACTGTTTTCCTTATCCATATTTTTTGGTATTTTGTTAATCTACTCTTTAGGCATCCAATATTTATGCATTGATTTTTTTTCAAATTTTTATAAAATATTAATGCTTAAACCCTTTCAAAGCAGTGGGGTTTTTGCCCATAAGATTTCTACAGACTTTAATTTTAGAACATTTTTGAGCCACATTTAAAACTAGTCAACTATGCCAAGAGTTTCTTTCTAGAAAACTAGTGTTTTTAAAAACATAACTTGATGCATCATCTATGGGTGTACTGTCTGTTTGTACAACATATATGTAGCCAGATAATGATCATTGCTACCTAGGCAACAGTTAATTTTTCAGGTCATCTTGTACCAGTGATTGTCTTGTAGAATACTGCATCCCCTGAAAACAGGCACTTACTGTTTTCTGGGAGGAAAAATCTCTCTGCTCTAAACAGCAGCTATTTACTTTCAAATTCGTAGATGTCTTTTCTGAGCAATCACTGTAAAGTACTTTAAAAATAGGGAATGTCTTTAAGCAATGGCGCTTACATTTTGATGACATGGACTATTCAATTACCTGAACAAGTTACTCATCCAAGTAACTTGGGTAACTTCTGAAGTCATCAAAGGCAGATGATCAGCCCCTCAGAGTGGGAAGATGGGTAATATATCAGTTCAGAATTGCTTGTTTTGTGAGGGAATTAGTCCATTTGGCCCATATACACCTTAGGGGAAACACACAGTTTCAGGAACGTTCCATCATTCTTGGACTGGCAGCTTCAAGGCATGCACTTCTCCTCCCTCCTTTTTGAAAGTGTAGCATTGCCAGGTGTGACTGGGAGATGAGTTTGAGACTCTGGAATGATCTGCTTGGAAACAGCATTGCTTGAACTTCTTGGAAAATTGGTATGATCCTGCCTGACAATTCTTCTCTTGCCAAGGAGGTACAAAATGGGAGAGCTAAATGGTTTCTTGTTCTATGACTTCTGACATTAGAGATTGGAGGATCCTGAGCCACTCCTCATCCCTGTTTTGCTCTCTGCTGGGTGATCTGATCCCCACCTGACAGCTGATATCATCATGTTAAGCATATTATGCCCCTGCAGGAACATCAGTGTTGTCCAGGGTGGCAGAGTCAGCTTCTGGTGTTCTGCACCCAGTGACTAGAAAATCTGCCTCCATGTCCCTTTGATCAGAAAGGAGTCATTAGGTCAGATTATACTGCCATTTATTCATCTTTCAGAGAGGAAGATGTCACTTTATATATTAATGGATGGAAATTGTACATCCATTTCAGCTTTAAATAGGGGAAACCTGGCTAGAGAAGTTGTTCCCACCCCTGGAAATGCTGAAGGCCAGATTGGATGGGGCTTTGAGCAATTTGGTCTAGTGGAAGATGTCCCTGCCCATGGCAGGGCAGGGGTGGAACTAGATGATTTTTAAGGTCCATTCCAACCCAACCCATTCTGTGATTCTACGATTCTCTGAAGCAGGAGATATTTATAGTAAGTTCCCAACCTTCCAGTAAGTTTTTATATTTGAAACACCTGGGTAAGATAACCACTCAGCTTTTGAAGTGGTTTGCCATAGGAGGAAAGAGAAGCATTTACATGCAGTGAAGGAGAACTAAAGAAAGTCTTACAAGGTACTGTTCTGCATTAGCTCAGGCACTTCAGCATCAGCGGGGAATCGGTCATGGCAGGCATCCAAGTGCTCAGCTTTTTACTAACAGTGATGTTCCCTCTAATGCTTTTATCTTCCAGGGAAATTCATCAGATGTAAAACCTGAAGATACATTGTACTCTCCTGATCATCCTCCATTACCATTGTTCCATATGTGTTTTAGTACAGCTGACTCCAAATGTTCAAAATTCACAAATCATACTCCTGTAAGTGATATTGAGTTAGAAGCCAGGCCTTTTAAAGGAAAAAGAAAAACCAATAAATAATAAAAATATTTTTATTCCATTCTCTTTTATGAGTTATTATTCTAGATGAGTCATTATTGTAAGGATTCTTTTGTGAAAGTTGTCTTGATATTTCTCCTTTCCTTTTGCCTTGCCTTGCTTTGCCTTGCCTTCCCTTTCCTTTCCCCTTTCCTATTTCCTGTTTCCCGTTTCCCCTTTACCATTTCCCTTTTCCCTTTTCCCTTTTCCTTTTTCCTGTTTCTCTTTACACTTGTGGACAGGGCTCTCAGGCTGCTTTTTAGTTGCCTTTTTGAACATGTTTTTCAAGGAATGATGCTTCTTTTCCCTCTTTCTGGTTAAGAGAAGCCCTGTGTAAGATGTCCTGCTCCACTTTATCTCTCCTGGCTTTCTGTACACTGAGGAGAAAGACTGAGCTTTTCTCATGTCTGGTTTCAGCTCTTTAAAGGAAGATGGTTAGTCTTGTGTGTAAGGCATGGCAAGTCTGCAGGATAATTTTCTGCCTTCCTGTGAACCATGGTTTGAAAAACATGATTAAATCTGTTGGTGTTTTAGTTTTTTTCTTAAATGAACACAGAAGACCTTTGACTATTTAAGATGACCTATAAAAATGTTTGGTTTTTTTTTTTTTTTTGAGGGCTGGCCATAGAGGTGGAATTCAATAACTCAAAGCATCTGCACTTCTGTGTCTACCAAGCAATTGGGTGTCAAGCCTCTGTTACAAATGATGGAGAATTCTGGAGGAAATGACTGGGCTAAACATGGAGCTATAGAGTCATTTCAGGCCAGTCAGTCTCCAGAGTCTGTTTCAGAAAGAGCAGTCTTAGCTTGTGTTGTGCCTGCCCACCTGTGCCTGTATCTGGGATGTTTTTGAGCATCCCAGCATCCCAGCCTCTTATGGGACACCCTGCATGGATATGGGTCAGCTGATGTGTGGGTGTCTGATGAATCTCTCTCCACACGCCACAGATGTTATTCTGTTAAGTTATTCTAAATACAGACTTATCATCTGTCTCTGATGCCCTAAAGCATCTGAGGCACCTGAGCTGGACTGACAGAGCTGATGTGATGCTCTTGCCTTGAGGGCATAGTGAGGAGATAGGTTGGGATGCCCTAGGGCATCTCGCATGAAACCAGGGAACAGAGCATGGACAAACAAATTGACTGTCTAGATTTCCGTGGAGTTTATTTGGAACTAAGACAAGCAGCTCACACCTTGAACTGTCTTAATCTGTGAACAGAATCCACCTTTGGTTGTTACAAGGTGCAAACTTGTACAGTTTGAAACTCACATAGGTTTTTCATCCGGTGGTATTTGTTTGCCAGCATTTTCTTTTAGTTCAGTGATTTATTTTGAAATCTGTATTGCACACTTTCTAAATTCCCAAATGAGTTATTAGAGAAGCACACCAAATCATGGGTTTTCAATGGCAAGATGGATATCTGCTTTTTTACATATGATTTTAATGTAAAAATATGAACATGGTTCTAATCTGCTCACTACTGTGTGACCTTTGTATTATTGTTTTGCTATGAGAGTTTCAAAAATTGTTTCAGACCAGTGGATCATGTCTGAAGGAACAAAACAGCAAATATATTGTTGCTTTTTATTAAGCCTAATGCATGCTAATAAATGCTAATGCCATTTTCTAAAGTACCAACTAGTGATGTCAGACTCCCGCATAAGAATCTGTGGATTAGTCTCAGATAGGCAAGAGATGGATAGACCTCAAAGCTCAAAGATCACAGATTAAAAGGGAAAATGGAAAACTCAGGGATGAAAAGATATGTTTTAAAACACTGCAATCAGATTTCTTACTGTTGATACATCGTGTCCCTCCCCACATCGTCCCTGTTCTTCTCAAGGGCTCATGTTTCTGTAGGTGTCATTCTTTTGCCAGCCCATGGGATCATGTCCAGCACCTGCTGGTGTCTAAAAAGTTGTAGATGCTTGAGTGTGGACAACTGAACCAAACAGGTGAAGGCTTGATGTTTTGCTCTTTGCTGAGATCCTTAGGACATCTTTGGCCTGGCTGTGCTGCTTTTATGCAGCAGACAGACAGCTAGTGTCTTCCCCATGCTGTTGGAATGTCTACTCCTGATATTTGAAGATTCCTCTGCTCCGAGGTGTCCTGGGATAGTGCATTTAGGTAAGTCTGAGTCTTCCTGGTACCACTGAAAGCAGAGACGTAACAACATTCCAAGTGTAGCTCTGAAGGTCGCTATATTTCATGAAAGAAATGTCTTAGTCTTCCCAGCACACACACAGGGATATTTTACTCTGCCTTGTAAAGGTAAAACAGAAATCTACCCTGACTAAACTGGAATCCCAGAAGTCAAGTATACCTGCAAAAGAAAAGCAAAAGAGAAGGGATTTTCTCAGCATGAAGTCAGTCAGTGATGAAAAAAATACTGCAAAGGAAAGGGAAAAATTAATGCCAAGGATGGAGTTGTTATAGATTCTCATTAACTGAGGTGCTAGCAAGAATTTCTACCATCTCTAAGGTGAACAACAGATTTTCAAGGGTTTTACGTGTTCTTTTTTTCTGGTTGAGCCAGACAACCAGTTATCACAAAAACTCCTATTTACTATGCCCCAGGTAAGAAGAGTGAATGATGCATAAATGTAATTCTTTCTGAGACCTGCCTCAGCAGGCTGTGGTAACAGCTGCCCACCCACAAACACAGAGCCATGCGATAAGGCTATTGTGAAAAAGATTAATTAATTGGATTAGCTGTACAGTTACACAGACTCTCAGGAATAATCGCAGGGAAAGAGAAATCTCATAACAGGCAAGAATTATTTTTTTAACTTGTCGCTTCAACAGTGACAGAGAGGAGAAGATAGATTTCCACTGCAGATTTTTTTCTTTTCCTATCAGATATCAACTTTTCTAGAGACCTGATTTCTTGGAGGAATCTGGGTGAGTCTGAGTTCTGTCCATGCCATGCAGCTTTTGAAAGCAAACCTTTGTTTTTTTCAGGGATGGTACCACAGCTGCAGAAAGCTCTGGTGGTGCAGCCAGCACAAACACTGGAAAAGCTGGAAGTGAGAATAGTCAAACATTGAAAGAAGGAGCCACCACTGTCTCTATGTTTCCCTTTATTGTTCGTAAAGTTTTTTGGAAGAAGAAAGTTGCTGCAAGCATTTTCCAGCCCTTTCTCAGCCTTGTTACAACTTTTCTGTTCACTTTTTATCAGAGTACAATAATGGCACAATTGAAAGAGATCGGATGGTTTTGATTTCTTAAAATCAGAGGCTTGCTGTGCCTTGCTAGTTTTGTTATCCATTAGCTGGAGGGAAAGCTCATGTTTTTGTTTGTCTGGTACACTTTAAAATGCCCTGTCCAAGAAATTAGAGAAAGAAAATAATGACTGAACATACAAAATAGACAGTGGGATGACAGCTAGATGATGACAATAATATGTAATCTGTTCATTAAACCTGCAGGGATCCCACAGTCAACTTCAGTAAAATGAAGTCTTTAAAAATGGCAGAGAAAGACTAAAATGGCCATAATATTTCCTTTTGTGAGTGATGAAGCAATCACTTAAATACACGAACTATGGCTTTGCAACATGACTTGGGTCTGTTTGTGACAAGGACCTGAAGACATGAGATCCTTTCGAAAATTATTTTTGCTGAGGAGTCCTGGAATAAAACTATGAGAATATGATAAGTTGTCTCTCTCTTTAAATAATACAGAGAAGCAGTTGTATTTTGGTTTCTGCTGTTATTAACTGCATTCCATATGCTATTAACTTTTCAAGATCCTCTTGAGATGCTCTTTTTTCTTTTTATTGTGTTTCCATTTTTGAAACGAAACTCTGGACCCACTGAAATCAACACAAGTTTTGTCTTGTCTGCTGGCAAGGAGTAATAATTGGTTCACCTCAGCAGTCCGAACAAAAAGCTAATTTTTTTATCAGATAACCCTTCTTTCTTCCTTACTGTGTAGGTGAGGAAATGTATTCTTCCACCTTTTTCACTGATAGCACTGGCAGTAGGTGCAAGCAGATGGTCAAGGAGCACAATAACTTTGGCAACAAATATTAGCTCTATTATTGGCATTATGAACAACTGTGTACTGAGGATTTAGGCATAATTTGGAGTATGATGGAGCTAAATTACCATGTTTGCAGGCAGAGACAAATAACTTGATCAATACACACATTCGCTTTCTTTTTCATATTGAGATGACTTTTTCAGATTTGGCAATAAATAGTATAAACACACTGAGTAATTCAGTCATTCATTAATTTGGAGTGGCATCATTTTATTCATATAAGGTATCTGGACAAATCAACAAGAGTGAGTCACAAAAAGAACATACTTGCAGTAGTTAGAGGTTTTTTTGCAAACTAGTGGAGTAAGGAAAGCTGAGCTTCAAAGAAAATGTTTATTGCACAGAGACCTGTTAATAAATAGACTGGGAGAAGGACAAACAAGTTAAATGTTATGGGCAAGAATCTATTGAGCCTGTGTAAACTCATCAATTAAATCTTGGAGAGTCTGGTGGGGCAATCTGCATGGGAGCTGTGACCTCTGCTGCTACTGACTGAGACCAGGCTTTTCTAATTAACATGACTCTCCAGGGACCACTGAATTGATGATGAGTTTTGTGCAGGTACCTGATCCCCACTGCAAATAGAAGCCCAAAAATTCAGATTGCGAATGCTGCACTATGTGCTGCTGAGATGTATTTTCTTTCTGCATGCAAAACATGGAGTCCTACAAAACAGTTGCCTAGGCACTGGTCTGAAAATTCAGTCCACAGAACTCAGCTCCTTTTTCATTCTTGTCATTCAGCCTTACTGAGACTGAGTGTGACCTTCCATTTGTATGATTTTATTTGAATGATAAATTGCCTCTTCCATAAGAATGTATTTCCTCATGATTTCCAATAGTATTTAAATACACCAGAGATTTTTGCTTTGTGTACTGCTGGTAGGAGGTTGTTGCATATTGGCAGTTTTGCCTCAACAGAGGAGAGGAATGCCTTATCAACACCTTTTCAAAAAGCATTTTACATTTTACTTAAGATTCCCAAGCAGTTGAAAGGCTACTATTCACATTACATTTCTGTTCCATTTAATTTCCTCACTCCTCTTCTGTCTTGAAATGATTAGAAATCAGATAGGCTTCATTCTAGCTTTGTTAAGAGAGACTAATTCTTAACGGAATGCAAACAGGGCTTTCTCAGAAACAACATTATATGCTTACACAGATGGAGGTACAGGTGATCAGAGGCTAAATAACAAATCTGGGCTGCCTCTCCACTAGGAAAATTGAAAGTGTTGGAGCATGAGTCTCGGCACAGGGATGCAGCTGTGATTCTGGGGAACTGTTGCAACAGTGTTTGGCATGCCTTTGGACTATGCCATACCTCACAGAGGGTATCAGTTTCAACTGCATTGCTTGCTTCAGGCTTCACATTCTCCTAAACAAACTGCCAAATATTCACATTGCTCTCAATTTTGTGTCTTAAGCAAATTTCAAATACCTCTTGGGTTAAAGTCACAGTTCAGGCACCTCAGCCAAGAAAGCCATTCAGAAAAGAAAAAGGGTTTGGGCAGTAACAAATGTAGAGCTGGAAATACCACTTTTGCTGTGGTAAGGTGAAGTCAGAGATACAAGTGAGGGAGGGGATGCCCTACACCAGCCAATAGAAAGCTCACGGGGAGAGAGCTGGAGAAGGGCTGTAGAGAGGACCTGGGATTTCAGCTGTGATAGCTGAAGAAGACACAGGGGAAAAATTAAAAAAAAAAAAGAAAAAAAGGATGAAGTAAAAAATTTTGGACATATAAGGATTTGTTTGCAATGTTGGGGTTCTAGGAGGAGTCCCACTGAATTAACAATGGGTGAGAGTTGGAGGTCCTTCCTCACTGATCAGCTCACACTTCTCTATGCAACTTCACCAACATAATTCAAAACATGCCTGTTATTTGCTTCCACAGTAGCATTACCCCCATTTTCTGAGGAGAAAAATGTGTGGCATAAAGGTAAAGAACAGTGACACAAGGGTTAACATCCCTAGGAACTTCATTTTAATGTTTCTTTCTCGGAAGCCCATTTCTGGTGCCATGCTGGGTTGCTAACAGATGAAGCATGTCTGCCTCCATGTCCCTTAATATTTCAACCTTTTATCTTCTGGTCCAGTGAGGAAGTGGTGCAGAACTGAAATGCCACCCATACTGTGACAATTCAATTGTTGTTTTATATTTTAAAAATGTCCTGTTGTTCATGGAAATATGACACCAACAGAAACCCAATAGGAACTAGATGGAATTATTTACTTGCCTTAAACACCAGCTTCTTTATCTGCAGCAAATCCATGTTTCCTTTGTAAACGTGTGCTAGTAATGAGGCCAACTGGATTAAAATAACTGGGGAGTTAAAGTATCAGTCCAGGAAAAACGTTCATTACAAGCAGTACAAGGCCAAAAGGAATACATCCAGAAATGTTGTCATTGTTCCTTTACTTTTTGTTGTATCTTAGAACACAAAATAAGATTTGTCATTAAATGACATACACTAATCCCAAAAGCTTGTGTACTTATGTTTTTAAAGTATATCAATGATATATTATGCTCTTTTTCCCGCCCGCTTTTACATTTCCATCTCGGCATTTCAAATATGTTTGCTGCAAGTGCAAAGGATGATGGCAAAACACTTTAAAGCTGCTTCCAAATACAATGACCTAGCACTATATATCTTTTTCTGGCAGTGTAAGGCTATTTACTGCTGCACCTCAACCAGGGTTGGTTGACTGAGAACTTCCAAGCTTGAAGGTGGGCAATAGTGGGTGATGAAATATATGCATGTGCATATGCAAGGTTGAACCCACATTTGCATATAATTCAAGAAATATGTTGTTTGATGTCCTGAGAGATTCTGTATGTCACCTGTGTCCCTTTGATATTGTGAACAAGCAACAATGGGACCCTACTGACCCCCACCCAAAACAAAGTAGAAAGAGGTGTTTGAAACAAGCTCTCCATTTACAAGAGTAATTCTGTATCCTTTCCTACACTGTATACAACAGAGTTGTATATCAACCATGTGAGCAAGTAAAATTGCTTTTATATAAAATAACTGATTTTGAAACTGAAGCGCAAGTAAGAGCACTGTAATTTTTTAAATAAATTTGTAATATAAGTGCTCTTCTCAATAAAAAGGGACTGTTATTCAATAGGTTTTTATTTCTAGTCTCTAAATCCTTTGCTGTTGCATCGCAGTTAGAGAAAACCAAGTGATTATTGATATATGTGCTAATTAATCACTTTCCTCCTTTTCCAGGTCTGTGTCAGCACCATCATTACTCCTATTTTAATAACAGAATATGGAAAAATAGGCATAATTCAAAACTGCTGCTTAGTATAACATGGATGGGGTGTAGAAAACCAGAAAAAATCAAGCAGACAAGCAGAAATAAAATGATTAATGATTTCTTAAAAAAACACAATTGATTTAATAATTTGAGGCTGAATGAGGTGCATTTCAGAAAGCCCAATTAGCTGATGGTTAGGAGGAGATAACTGTGTGTGGAGTGCCCTTGCTGAGTGTGTAAAGACAGTGGTATCTAAAGGTTAAAAACAGATGCATGAGAACCTGCTAGGAAGCAATTCAGGGCTGAACATGCATGAGGTCAAGTGTGAAAACTGTTTCCTGCTTATTCTGTTTTTTATCTCCAAGCAGAGAAGAAATCAATAATCCCATATAGTGCACACTTCTGAATAAGAACCAGCCACCCCATTCTGAGTAGCCCATTCACATGAGCTCCACACATTGCTAATAAAAAAAAAAAAAAAAAAAGAAGAAGAAAGGATGGTTCTCTCCATTGCCCAAATTAGGAACAGCATTTTATCTTTTCTCTTTGGTGCTGCTTTAGATATAGTTTAGCTCATGTCCACTGCACACATGAGAGGAATACAAAAGGTAACATACAGCTATGAAAATGAAAATACATCCCAACTGCTTTGACTTAACAGACTCTGCAGATGAAGCTGAAACGTGGAGAATGGGTGGAGTATTTACCCTAATTCATGGAACAGCATTTGACCATTCTTTTATCTTTCTCTTTCCTTCTGTCTCTTTTTAAACATAGGTGATTGCCTACAAGAGCAGAGGCAGGAACTCATGGACCCCATTCCATCAGTCAGTTTCTTTCAGTGTAGATAAGTTTCTTTTCTCTGTTAGCAAACATCGATTTTCTCAGTTTTGTTTCCTTGCAGCTATACTCTCCAAGGCTCCGCTCGCTCTCATTGTGCTGCTGCAGATCATCAGTAACAGCAAGAAAAACTCTGACAATAATGTGGGCTACTTAGCTGCTGCTTTTGAGCCAGCAGAGAAACACAAAAGCACAAAAGAATGCAGAATAAAGATGCTCTGGTGGTTAATCCCTGCTCAAAACCCTTCTCTATTGCCACGCCAACAGCAAAAGTTGACAGTAGTCAGGCTGCAGCTGAGCAGAGACCTCTGCCTAATGCTGTGGCTGGCAGCATCATTTCAGTTTGCTGGTCTCTTGTGCTTCCCTGTCCGATTTACCCATTACTTGCAAAATCTTTTACATAGGAACCACCTTTTCAACTGTTGTGTCCCAGGGAAATACCACATCACGCTGTTTAAACCCAATCTAGATAAAAGAACCTTATTTACTTGTTATTGACAAGTAAGTAGCAAGAAACCACCGAACCATACATTCAAGACAAATGCATCAGGTAAACCACAGCACTAGATGTTGAAAAACCTTATTGAACGCTCAGAAATTTCTGAAGATCCTTCTATAACAAACCCTAGGATGTTTTAATCCCATGCCATCTCACAGTCGCCTTGGCTGTGGGTATCCTGCGGTGCAAAGTGTGGGAGCCTCGGCCTCATGGTTAGCCCTGCTGCTCCCCCCAGCCTGCTGAACCACAGGGGGAGACCCCAGGGGCCCTGGCATTTCCAGAGAGCTGTCTCTGCTGCCTAACTTAACCCATGTTGTTTACTTATAACATCAGGTTGTGGATGTCATGCCTGTTTCTCCATACCCTGCATAAATGAGGCTTTACATACGCGTTATTTGTGGTGTGCTTTGTAGCCCCCACTGAGCAATGCAGAGGTGCTGGTTTCAAAACCTGGGCTTGGCAACACAGTGCGTGAAAAGCCTAGTTTGGTCCCCCGTTTTGCAGGCAGATCATAAACTGCTTGAACTTTTTATTTTTAATTTAAGTATTTCAGGATTTAGCTACCACTGCTACAACAAAAGTCTTTTCCAGAACCGTCCCTTTCTGAGGCTTAGAAATATTTGTTTAATTTCCATCCTAAATTTATTCATGGCCACTTTCTACCCACCAGTGCTTGCACAGGCAATGTTCATTAGTCTGAATAACAGCTATTTCACAGGCTGCAGCACTGGAGGCCTGGTAGGAAGCTCCAACAGCCAGGCACACTTTTGTGCATCCTAAATCCATTTTTCAAGGAATTCTTCAAGGCTGGGGGAACAGCTTGTTGTGAGAGCTACATGGAAGCCAGACTCTCAGCTGGGGGGGAATGCCAGCAACAGTAGGAAAGATTTCTGGATGAAAACCAATAAATGCATTATTATAAGGGATTTTACATGCAGTGGGACACAGTTAGCTTCACTTGAGAGTGGAAGCCAAATCTTCTTTGGCCGTTATCCTAACTCCCACACCTGATGCTAGATGGCTTCCAAGGGAAGAAAGAAACTCTTCAGAAGAAAGTTGAATCTTCACCTGGAGATTTAGCTACACTAACTTAGATTTTATTAAACAAAAGGAAAACCAGATTATTGCTTCACCTCGCATGCATGGAACTCAGCATGGAACACTTTGCCAGTGTCAACGTGTTGTTCCAGGAGAACCTCTTTGACAGCTCCTGTGAGAAGTGAAGAAGAGATTTGTGGCTTTGAATCTGTGAACTGGTTGTGCTCATTTACAGAGCTGTTGGGAGGCAGCAGAAGTTGACAACGCTGCTACCAATCAGCCTCTACATCAGAACACAACCTGCACCTCATTGATGTGTCCCCTCCTTCTGACCAGGGGCACTCAAAAAGTTTCAAGTTCAAGAATCTCAACATGATCAACAAAACTCCCATCAAGTCAGGTCACCAACTTTCTCTTCTCAGTAGGCTTATCAGTTCTCAGCTGAGGAAACAATATCTTTTTCATGTATGGCCAGAGTAAGATTTTCAACTTCCATTGCGGTATTTTCTTTCATTTCATAATGTGTAGCTAAATCAAATAATCAAAGGCTTCCCTGGCACAAACAGTTTGCTGCTAATAGCTGCTAATAGTAGCAAGAAGCTGTGATTCTATTGCCCTAGGCTAAGGATACCTTGCCCAGGTATCTCCAAAATTTAGTGTAAGATGTCAAAGTAAAGCCACGATTTCTTATTGCCATTCCTAGAGAAATTCTCAAGCTTCTGCTGCTCCTTCCAAACTGACATAAGCCTGGAGGTGCCTTTATAGGCGTGTTTTATCCATACTGGATTCACTTCCAGTTTTTAAGTGTCCTGAATTTTTGCTTATAGCATTCAGTTGACCGTGTTTGCCTAAGAAGAAATGCTCTTCAACAGTATTCTTACCTCAGGGTAAGATATAATACCTTGCTGTATTTGAGGAGGAGAAATTTTTTCCATGCTTTTCATATCATCAGCTTTCCAAACCACATCAAAAATTAATTTGAGTATTTATATTTTTTAACTATATTTATATAAAGTGCAAATATTCGCTGTGAGCTTTGGTTTTAAATATTGCCTTCTCAGAGTTCACTGATGACTTTCAGATAGCTGGGAACATGTTATGCCTCTGGCAGACACCCTGGGAAATTTATGAGTGCAACAAACCTCCAGTTCTTCAGGGGTCTTTGAATAAACTTACATGTCAGCATAATGAGAACAAGTAGCAAGATGCTGTTGGTAATCAGGGACCTTATAAGTCTGCCCTGGAAAAGGAGATTCTGGAAATTAATAACCTTTATACTCCAAGTTCTGCTTTTAAAATATAGATGAAAATAGTTGTGTGTGGATGTGAAACCAGATCAAAAAGAATGAACCAAACCATGGAAATAGATTTATGTGTGTGGGTTGTTTATCAGCTTGGGCAAGGTAAGTAAGTCAGCTGGATGATAAGTAGTTTTATTTAAATGCAGATGGCAATATTAGGAGATGTTCCTACTGAAGCCTGACTCCTATGATTTCAGGTTCACACAGCACAGCATGTAAGTGCTAGGACTTTTTGAGGAATAGATCACTTGAGCTGGAAGTCTAGCTTTGAGTACCGGACAGAATTTATGCATAGATGCAAGGCAGTTTTATTTTTGGAGTTCAGGAACTGATTAACCTTCTCTGTTTCAGGTTGCCACATACCACTGATAAACACATTTAAAGATGATTCATGCTGTTTATGTATATTTTGCATGTCCATGCTGGACTTGCACAATGAAGTCACACTTCCACATAGGATCCTGTGATGATGGGGGTTGGAATTAGGTGATCTTCGGGGTCCCCTTCAAACCCAAACTCTTCTATGATTCTGTGAAGGTCTGCCCGTGGGTTGTTGCTTTCAGGAGAAGGCAGTATGGTGTTTGGTTGTTGTTGAGAGAGTCTGTGTCCAAGCTGAGCTTCTTTTGAACATTGGGATATGCCAAAGATCCTAGATATTTCTGTGTGTGGGATGACACAGAAGGAGGCAGAGTCCTAGTGACAGAGCTGAGTGGAGTGGGAGGCACCTGGGTAACTCTCTCATTTGACAGTGGCATCATATGGTAAGTGGAGACCCCCATTCAGCTGAGCTGTGTGACATTTAGTCCTGCAGTCTACAAAGGGACAATCCTCAGCCACTATACAGCCCCAGTCAGATACCTCCTGATTTCTGTAACTAAACATCTGTAACCCATAGCTTTCCACGCCCACTTTCCATAGCTCAGAAGTGAGATGTCTTTCAGTGCTTCAAAGGAAGCCAATTTTGGAAAAACACAATTCTAGCTGAAAGTAGGCACAGTGAGCCTTCTGTTGAAGTGAACAGGAGCAAGGCACTTGAAGGGCTGGGAGCATCACCCAACATTTTTGATGTGGCAAGAGCACTTCTGCTCAAGGTTTTGGGAAAAAACCCAAGCAAATTCTCCTGAGGAGGCAGTATCATAAACCCCAGTTTCTGGAGAGGCATCAGGCTGTGGGCTGCTGAGAGGTAGCAGCAGAAGCCTTAGTGCCTGGCACACGTGAGCAGAGTGTGGATGTTGCTGGAGATCTCAGTGACAGGCACATGAGGTCTGCAGTGCTGCCTTGTGCAAGCGGCTTTACCAAGTGTTTTCCGCAATGTCTGGGGGCCTGATGGCTGAGTGCCATGGGCTGGACACATCCCTGCAACAGCATTTTCAAAAAATCTTCACTCCTGCTGATGTCAAGGCCCTCCATGTCCACAGTGGTATGGCCCCAGGCTTTTTTCCATATGACCTTAAAGATTCTGGGCCTTAAAGTCCTTTGGGTTTTCCTCTTTCTATGCATTTTAGAGCATTAGGGAGACCTGAGCCTAGCAGGAACTGTCAAATAGAAAGCATTGCTTCTGTGTGGCTCCCAGATAAATATAGAAAAAAAGGACCTTTCTTAGCAAGAAAAGCTTACTCTGAAAAAAAGGAGACGCTAAAATAATTATTATTTTGAGCCTAAAAAGCTTGACTTCTCAAACTCAGATTAATTTTAAAGCAAACCTACTTTAAAGTTTGTTTTAACTGGATTTTTTTCATTTCTTATCTCAGCAAAAGAACAGGTGGTCAAGGCTTTCATATTTGGAGGCTCATATTGCATTTATGCTTACAAGTCCTGTAGTGCCCCACATCAGTAGGAATCAGCACTGTAAAATAATAAAAAAGTAATCAAAATCTGCTTCTATGCTGCACTGTTGTTTTGTCTGTTGTTACTAATAGAGATGCACAGGAGAAGAGTAGCAATTAAAAAGCTGCTGGGGTAATTTCAGGTCAATTCTAATTATCTGTGGTACTAGGAATGAAATGCGAATTACAGGTCAATGTAGCAAAGGCTTACTGCCCCTGCCAGAGAAGCCACAGGTATATTTTCACTGAGATCACATACTTTGCTGCTTCAGGGAGACATCATACCCAAGAGGACTCAATCAGTGACAGGGTGCCTCTGGAGAGCACACTAAAGCTAGAGGAAGAATTCAACTTGGAGGGAACCAACTGCATGTGCTTGGATAAGTCATATGGCACTTCAGGTATGAAGATGTTTGGGAAGGATAAACAAGGATCCATTTGTGTTGGTGGTAGCCTGGATGGAAATGTTTTACCTAATGGACAAGAAATATCTGAGACCTTTATAGCACAACCAAATGCAAGGAGAAACTTGTTAATTCTCTGTTTGGCAAATGATGAGCCATTGGTGCCCCAAATCACTCAACTGGCTTCATGGCAATTGGCGTCCAAAACTAGCAAAGCAAGCGGAAGAAAGGGATGGGAAAGCACATTTCTGAAATCAGGAGGCCACACATTCAGTCCCTGAGTAGACCTTGCCAAAGGTTTGTGGGTGTTGAGCATTTTTTTAAATTTTATTATTGTTTTTTATTTATTTTTATTTTTTATTTTATTTTTAGATCAGACAGATTTCTGCTGGATAGACCCATTCTTTATTCCATCTTGACAGAGTAAAAAGGTAAAAAAGGTTTTCCTCTTTGTGCCACACAGTACCATAGTACAACTGTACCAGCAAAGGCTTGTCTTGTATTTTATGTAATATTTCAATAAATATTAAGTTTATTTCTATGAAATATCATTATAATATAAATGGAAATAGAAAGCAAATACAGCTAGTGGGACAGTTCTGATCAGTACTGATGAATCTCCCTTGTATTGCTTAATACTTCAGAAGACAAAAAAAGGCACAAATACTATTAAAGGATTTTTTTTTCCCTCAAGTTTTACTTGTAGCTGCTGTTACAGACCTAACCATAAAACCAGAAGATTGGCCGCACTGAGCCAATCTAAAGATCCAATATCCTGTCTTTGTCAGAGAGCAATAACAGATGCTTGGAGAAAGAATGTAAGAAATAGCTCATTTATAGAGTGATCTTTCCCCTGGTATGCACTTGCCGTTTCCAGCAATAACCATTTAAGAGTTTCCCGTGCCAGCATCCAGACCGTCATGTTTAATGAGGAACTCCTCTCACTGGGCTGTCACCAGGTTGTTGTAATTAGGTCCTGAGTAATTCTGCACCAGCTGGAGCTGGGCAGAGTCCAGACGGCTCCTGAAAAGGGCTCCAAGGTGCAGTCCCTGGGGCAGACCTCCTGCCTGGCACCCTCCTGCAAAAGGAGGACCTGCCACTCATTTCTCCCCCCAGGTGGTGGGTGACTGTGTGTGCTGAGTCCCAGGCCACCCTCAAACACACCCTGGCACAGGTGCTCTGCTAGGCAATGTTATTCTTTGGGGCAAAATGACAATTAAAGAAAAAAAAAGAAAAAAAGGAAGGAATATGAAACAGAAGCCTTTCCAGGAGCCTTCCTGAAAACTTTTATTGCTGGAAAGCTGTAATTTTGCATGTTTCAGGAAAAAAAGAGGTAAAATTTATATACATTTCTCTATGGTTTACTGATGCAGTTTTCCAGGAACTGAACATCCGTCTTTATGAATACATTAAGTGACTGAAGAAACATGATGGCCTTAAACTGAAAGACAGTGGGTTTAGATTAGATATTTGGAATGAATTCTTCACTGTGAGGGTGATGTGGCACTGGAACAGGATGCCCAGAGAAGCTGTGGATGCCCCATCCATGGAAGTGTTCAGGTCCAGTTTGACGAGGCTTTGAGCAACCTGGTCAAGTGAAAGGTGTCCCTGCCCATGTGCCTTCCAACCCAAACCATTCTATGATTCTATGATTCTTCACTTCAGCCTAAGACCTTACTTTCTAGAATACATGAGATAAATCCAATGTTGATAATTCCAAGGGTTGCTTCCCTTTCATTACTTTTCTCTTTGTGCTCAGACCTGCTAACACCCTCCCTATATTTCCACATGAGAGCCTTGCTGTGTGTTTGAGGATGTTATGGGTCTATGTAACCACTCTAGCGTCATGTATCCACATGGGGTGAGGGGCAGCTATGATGCAAAAGGGGTCAGACTTCTGGCTCAGTGTCCTTGGATTGTGCACCTACCCAGGTCCCCAGGAGGCAAAAAGGCACCAAAAGGCAGGGGAAAAATAACAATGACAGCAAAAACACAATAACAACAATAATAATACTAATACCGACACCCCCCCCCTGCCCACTGCCACCACAATAAAACCCCACAAATAATAAAACTGTGTAAATCTTTTTCTTCTGGAGCCATGGACAAGCTATACTTCACCTAAATGGCCTGTGGTCACACCCTTAGAAAGCACTGCTGGCCCCACTTCCACCCAGGTTCATAAGGGCTTCCGCAAGGTGGCCCATTACTGAGATGGGGGGTGTTTTTCTGAATTTTTCCATCTGGGAAAATGCAGCTCTGTAATTCTACTTTGAGTAGTGAATGATTTGTGAACTTGACCATAGCAGGATGGGGGATACAACAGAAACATGGGCCTATGCAGGAGTCAATCAGCCAACCAAAGCTTAAGCATTAGCGAGCTAGAGGCCTTAGGATACTGTATTACAATGGCAAAACCCACATCCATATACCTGATAATGGGTTCAGCCCTTACACACTCCATTTTTGGGAATGTCTATTTGATTCAAGTTCAAGAACCAAACAACTTGTTTACTTCATGGCAGACACAGCTGTTGAGACCTTGCTGGTCCCTCAAATCCCAGGCTTTGAGCAACTGGCTGGGTCAACTGGCAGGGGAAACCTGTAGTTTTCAAACTGCAAATAGGGATCTCTT
The DNA here is from genome assembly GCF_022539395.1 of Myiozetetes cayanensis. NCBI lineage: Eukaryota > Metazoa > Chordata > Aves > Passeriformes > Tyrannidae > Myiozetetes > Myiozetetes cayanensis. Next base: position 78,265,897 of record NW_026087742.1, read on the forward strand.
TGGTGAAGGGATGGGTGATGTAAGAGACGTCTCAGCCACCCCAGGTGAGCTCCTCTCTGCTGGATGCTGTTTTGCCACAGAAGTGAAGCACCCCTGCAGGTTATCCAGCACCTGAAGGAAAATTCAGAAACATGATTTACCTGCTGGCATGTGCTCAGCATCATCCATGAACACTTGCAAAGAGGCAGATCAGTGAAAAGTGAAGCATTTGGAAGATACTTGTCAACCCCATTGTGAAAAGCAAGGGAGGAAACATGTATGAGACCAATAAAGGACAGCAGCAAGTACCTTCAATTAGAAGGTTGCCATGTTAGAGAATTGCTGTTTAAGCTTTGAACATCTCTTTCACCGGTTGCTCTGTAACAGAAACACCTCAAGAGAGAACATCACTCTCTTTTCCACTATTTCAACATAACCCAGACTTCTCAGGTGTGCTTGCATATTGCTCCTTTTCACCTGACTAACTTCTGTGCTGACAAGCTCATACAGCTTCAGCCAGATTTCTTTGTTTGAGGGAGAGCACTTTTACTGAAGAGGTTCACACCTGGAATAAAGCAGGGTGTCATGGTTCTGGTTCTAGGTTTCACTAATGTCCTTGGCTTTGAAGCAGCTTGAGACACCTGATACACCATCATCTACAAGAGGAAACATTTTTCTTTTGTGCTCCAAGGGATTCATTCTCCCTCTGACTATTAATTATGCACTCACTTGCAGGTGTTAGTAAAGATAATTTTTGTGCCAATTAAAGCTCTGAATTGGCACAGAGATCATACAGCGTTGCGAGTTGCTTTTCTCCTACCTGGAGAACATATGTTTCCCTCTTAATTCCATACCTCAGCTTTGGGAACAGCACTGTGATAAACAGTGGCAAGACCTGTCTTCCTGAGCCGTTCCCTGTAATTTAAAACAGAAGCTACTGAGTCACATCTGAGACAACAGTTGCCCCTGATTACCCAGCCTTGCACTGCTGATGTGGTGAACTAATCCTTACCACTGTGTGTGACAGTAGTTCATCCCAGTATGGTCCCATGTCCTTTGAAAATAGCCCCTAAGGCCCACTGGCTACCATACCCTTGAGTTGGATACCCTGTTCATGGCTGCACCCACCACTGCCGTGACACCCCTGGCTCCTTAAGGACCAGCCCCACACCAGTGGTAACTACCAGGCAGTGGTGACAGTGGAACAGTAGACTTGAGCCTTGCCTGCTCACTTCTAAAGATGAAAATAAAAGTAATGTCTGCAGGGAGGCTCTGTAAAGATTTCCTGAAAAATTATTTTATGCATCTTACATTCTGCCTTTGCTGCTGGCAATTGCACAGCTTTAGCAGGACTCACAGCCATTGCAGGGTTTTCCCAAGGAGACATACTCAGGGAAAAAAACACCCAGATCCTTCTCAGCCTCATCTTTGTGGGCTGAGGGAAGTGAAGCTTGAACAGGTTGCCCAGAGAAGTTATGGATGCCTTATCCCTGCAAGAGTTCAATGCCAGGTTGGATGGAGCTCTGAGCAACATGGTCTAGTGGAAGGTGTCCCTGCCCATGGCCATGGGTTGCAACTAGATCATCTTTAAGGTTCCTTTCAACCTTTCAACCATTCTATTATTCTATGATTCTAGGAACTTCCTCTCCTTCATCTGTCTTCTGTGCCTTTGCTGCCTCAATCCTCTTAACCGCTGCACGACTCTTTGCTGCGGCCTGCTTCTATTTATCAACAGGGTGATCACAGAAGTTTCCAGCAATTCCTCCACATGGGCTAACCCTCAGCTCCTCCCTCCCAGACAAACGCTGAAAATGCAAAGAAGCAACGGAAGGTTTTTACACTGATTTGGGGTTCCAGAGTACATTTCCTGCTGGTAGGTATCCCACCATACACACGAAAGAAAAACATCTCCCTCTTGCTGCCTCTCTCAGCACACAGAAGCTAAGCAATGCAGGCAGTGTTCGACCGTAATGCCAGATGCAATAGATAATCACAACAGCAAACCTGCCTTCACTGCAAGGTAGCCAGGCTCACAGGGTGGGGGCCGATTCCCAGACATCACTTTGCAGTGCACTTGCAGCAATTTTCAGATGCAGACGATGCAGATGGGCACTGAAATTTTTAAATGAAATTCATACACAGTTCAAGTTGACTAATGCCTTGGTGAGACAGTTTACCCAGCAAGTATTTTGATATGACATAAAAAGTCTTGTGGTTTGTGTTAGATGAACACTTGAGGAGGAAGCTCAATATAAATAGCGCAACAGTAATGTGAAGCGAAGATCTGGGCATGCAGCTGAATGTGGGTCAACCACAACTGGACAAGTCATTGCACACACCTGGGCACTGCACACATGTGGGCATCTGAAATGGAAACAAACCACGTTAGTTTAAAGTGTCCATTAAGTAGGGACACCATGGACTCACTGCAGCCAAAGGGAAACTTCATGCTGCTTTTAGTGGACGTTGTACACCGTCCTGTGCTTTTTTCTCCCCTTTCCCTCTTATTGTAAGAATTGTTATGAAAAGAATGACCCCAAGCACTCCCTGCTTTTCACGCTAGAGCACAGAAAGCAAGCTGAATTTGCAAATATTTCTCAAAATAATTAACTATCCATCAACAAACATAATCTGTAAAAGCATTTCTCATCTAATCATAGCTTGTAAGTGAGCATATGTAGATGCATTTATTCAGGTCAGAAAATCCAGAAATGAAAAAGCAGGCATCATAAAAAACAGGTGTCATGGTTCTAATTACTGAGCATAATTTCTCTTCCCAAGAAATGAAATATGCATTTATTTTGTGGCATAAGGTTTCTGGTGTTCTTAGCTAATTGTTCAACTTCAGTATCTGGATTTTGAAAATGGTCTCACTCCTGAATTTTCCTGGGAATTGAAATGCAAATGTAAGGCTGCATTCCAGCTGACATGCAAATACCACAGTCATTGGAGATACAGAAAATGAAATGTTGTTGCTCATTTAATTTTCTATTACAACTTCTGTGCACATCATACCTAAGTGGGAATTCAAATGTTATTAGTTTCCCAAAAAGTCATGCTTCCACAAACAAAACAAAGTGGTTTTTCTAGAAGTACTGTAAGGTTAATGAAGGGTCCCTGTTTATACAGTGATGATAGAAATATCTTGTCACTGCATATATAAACACTCTACAAACCAAAATAATTAAACCAATATTAAATCACTACCACAGAGAGGTTCAAGCTACTTATCTTGTGTTTGTGTGTGTGTGTGTGCAGAGGCCAATGTACAGTAACACCAGCCCTCTGGTGTTAAAAAAGAGTTTACATTTCTCATAGTTCTGTGACACCTTAATAGAAGGCTCAGCTAACAGAAATTGCTGAAATGGTCTGTCTTAGGCATGTCTGACCATCCAGCTCAGGGGGAATACAGTGTTTGAATACAACTGTGCATGACTTTAATAAATTAAAACTCTGTAGTCAGATTGGCTCAGAAAACTGGTCTTACAGATTGTACCAAAATTTTTCCTAATGAAAAGCATTGGTTTACTTGAAAAAGAAAGGCTTTAGTGAAAGCAATCTGATCCCAAGCTGTTTGTGTCTAAAAGTGGAGATAGAGACCAGTGCCCCTGGTTCTTGAGTGCACGTGGAGGAGCTGTGTGTCCACACTCCATGGTGTGAGATGCTCTGCAGAAGCCTCATCACTTCCACAGCCCATATCCTGGGCCCCATTTGGTGTTTATGTGGGACTAGTAAATAATTGACATATTCTTTCTGTTCATTGTTCAGCTCAATCATTTGGAATAAGGCAGGGAATTTATTGCACCAGCCATAGCATTAAACTGAGAGGATGTCCCATATGCTCTGTGGTGTGTTAGGGGGGCTGTAGGAATAGTGGGGGCTACAGAGCTGCTCACACCATATTCAAGGGCTGCACAAGGTGGAGGAAACCATACTTGGTACAGTCTCATCCGAAATGAATCCTGGGGGTTGGTTCCTGGTGTATATTACCCCAAGTTGCTCAACAATATCTTTGAGCAAAGTGGTTGGAATGGCACATAGCAGAGGCAGGGCTGCTGGGTCACTGGGTTCCAAGGATGTTCAGGGAGCAAGGTGCAAGCTGCTCCTAAGACCACTTTTAGTTAGCATCCCAGCTGCTTCCAGAAATCCTAAGAAGGGTCTCCTCTACGCAAAGGCTGTAAAAGCATATAATTAAAGGTGTGGGTATTAAAATGGCTGATGTGTAGACCTGTGGGATCACTCTTGCCATTGGAATAAAAGCATTTCATTTGGGTTATTTGGGTTTAAACACAGATCAATAGAAAAAAAATCTTTAAACTGAAATAAGCATTTCCACAGGTATTCAAACTGATTTAGAGTAATCAATTTGCAGTAACAGGGTAAATTTAAGCTCGTGCAACTTCCTCACATAGATAATCCCTTACAGATACACTCTGAATTGATGAATACATATGAAGTTGAAATATATCTATAGGCAAATGTCAGATAAATATTCTTGCTGTTGCTGGTCCAATTAAGGTGAAGGTTTTAATATGGGGATTTTAAAATCTGGAGTATTTTATGGAGCTCAGAAGAAGAAGCAACTGGGTGAAGAAGAATTAAACTGGCCAAGTTCAGGACATTGTACTTTCTGGTAGAAGAGCAGCTGAATTTGACACCTTCTTAATCACAGAAGCTAAACCAATTCAGTGGATCATACCCTTGGGAATGTCTGCAGCACAGGAGTGGATAAACTGCATACCTAACATCACTGATCTGGAAGTTTTGGCAGAAACACTTAGACAAGCCTTTCTATGCCTGTTGGCTGCTCTTGGCTGCCTAAGCACCATGGTGACTGAGATGTCCCTCTCCAGGCAGAGCAGCCTGAAGGGACCTGCATCTGCTCAGCTCCTACTGGACTCTTTAGAGCTTTAAGTCTCCTGCACTGTGGGTGCAGTGGAAAACTCAAGTTTTGTCAGGGAGGACAGAAGCACAGGCACCTAGTTGCATCTACCAGCTGTGATAAGGAAGTGGTTGTCTCCAACAGCTGGGTGGACAAGGCCAGCAGGCACTGCAAAACTCACCACCAAGTGACTGGTTGCAGGCAGCTGAGGAGGAACTGGAAAAAGTGATTTTTTTTTTTTTCCTTTGTAATGTGTAGTTTTTGCAATACTTGAAGTGCTTGGGAAGAAGACCCCTGTGATGTCAGCAAACAAACATTTTCTCTGAATCAGTTTCAGCAAACAGAGTAAAATGTTCATTGTAGTGCAGTTTTCAACATAGTGATAACAAAGGCAGTGTTCCTCTTTCTCCTGGTTGCCATTTTTCTGTATGACACTGTTCAAATGCCAGATAAGGAAACATGGAATGGTTTGGCTTGGTAGAAGCTTCAAAGGTCATCTAGTGCAAGCCCCCTGCCATAGACAGAGACATCTTCCACTAGACCAAATTGCTGAAAGCTTCATCCAGCATAGCCTTGAGCACTTCCAGGGATGGGGCATCCACAACTTCTCTGGGCAACCTGCTCCAGTATCTTACCACGCTCATAATAAAGAATTTCTTGCTAACATCTAATTTAAACCTACTCTCTTGCAGTTAAAGGCCACTAACCCTTGTCTTGTCACTACAGGCGTTGGTACAATGTTTCTCTCTGCCTTACTCACCACCCTCCTTTAGGAAGGCTGCTATAAAGACTCCCCTGAGGCTTCTCTTTTCCAGGCTGAACAACCCTAATACTCTTGTCCTTTCTTCATAGGAAAGTGCTCCAGCCCTGCGATCATCTTCGTGACCTTCCTCTGGACTCAATTCAAGAGATCTACATCTTTCTTGTGTTGGTGACCCCAGAGCAGGATGCAGTACTCCAGATGGGGTCTCACCAGAGCAGAGTAGAGGGGTAGAATCACCTCCCTGGTTCTGCTGGCCACACTGCTTCTGATGCAGCCCAGGACTTGGCTGGCTTTCTGGGATGGAAGCTCACACTTCTGGGTCATGTCCAGTTTTTCAGACAGATGAACTTTTTCCTGGTGGACTTAAAAGAAAAAAAGTTAATCTGGGCGAATTTTTAATCACCATAAAAATTTATGGGGAAAATCAGTTTTTTGTAACCAAAGTATTGACAATTTTTAGTCAAATACAGCAAATAGGTTTTGATGACATTTATAACCAAAAAGAAGAGTCAAGATATGAAACTCTTCCTTTCAAAACTGAGGGGCACTTGAGAAATGGACACATTAAGAAAAAAGTAAGACTTTTTTGTTTTCTTAGATTGGTCAGAACAACTGAGCAGCTTGTCTTTATGAAGAAACAGAGATTTATTTATTTTTAAGGAGCTACTAAAATGAAAAAGCCAAAAAAAGAAACTAAAACCTAACACGCAGGTAACTACTTATATATTTTTTAAAAATATTTTTTTTCCTTTTTTTCCTGTTTCTTCTTCACTTTTTTCTTCCTTGTTTTTAAATGTGCAGTGAACAGATTCCCCAGGCAGTATGACTTTAGACAATCTGAGAGGTGAAAATACCTGATCTGTAAAACATGTAGTTCGGTGGAATAGGTGCCGAGCCAAAAAAGCAAGACTCATTGCCCTTATAAACTAGCATCAGGTGCATTACAGTGAAATCATAACTGTGTTGAATTCTCCATTTCTTGGGAGCACATACTGAGAACAGAGAATATGCTTAGACACTGCCCACCTTGCATGAAATTGGAGAGCAAAACCTAAAAGAAAACCAGAAAACAGGGCATGAGGGGATGTGACATTTGGCTTCTCTGCCAATGAACTCAAGGACCAACTCTCTTCTTTTACCTTCGGAGGAAGATGTACTCACAAACAACAGTTCCACCACAGTGACTTCCAACATGTGGAGGACCCAGTCAGAACCTGGCTGCCCAAGTCTCTAGGACACACTGATGTCTGTCTGGTGCAAACCCGTGTGTTTCCAATCTAGGTAAAAGTTTTCCTGAAACAAATGCCCACTGAGACAATGGAGGCTTGTGCTACTGGTGGCTACTGCTTGAGTTCAGAAAGAAGAAGTCTAATGTCAATGGCTCTTCAGGCTGATGAATAGTGGTGTGAGTTTTTTTCTCTTGTCTACCTGTACTTAAGACATTTCTTGCCTTTCCATTAAGCTACCCTTGTCTGAAACACACTTTTGTAGGGGTTCAGGTAATTCACCCAAATTCCAAGGGCAGATATGCAAGTCAGATAACAGTAGGAAACCAGTAAGGGTATTGGAATAAGCACCTGAGACAGGAACCTGTGGAAGGGGGATAAAATGCCACCGCCATACACTTAGCTCACTGATGGATTAATAACTTGGTGCTTAGAGGTTCTTCATTGAGAACAATGGGCAAGAGCTGCTAATGGGGTCTGACAACAGCACCCTTGGGATGACGAGGAAGGTTAATTGAATTCTAGTGAAGCTCCCTTTGTGTTGCAGAGCAGCTGAACAAACCAGGGCAGCCAACTTCCCAGCATCAGCCTATGCGTTGTGGCAAGTTCATCTGTGGTGTGACTAAACTGCCTTCAATAGAAGGAATGAATTTAGTCTCCGAAAGCTAGATTGAGGGAGATTGAGATAATCCTATTGGAAATTTTGGCTGACAACTCAGGCCAGTGTTTGTTTTCACTTGTGAAAATATTGCAGGAGAAGGAATGGGCATTCTTGGATGGGATATTGCTTGTTGCTGCTTCAAATGTACTGTCACAATAGTGTGAACTCTTCTACTTCACTTATTCATGGATACCCTAATCTGCACAATAACAAGAGTTGTGGGCATGTTGTGAAAGAAGAGAACAAAATAGATTATTCATACTAAGTCATTCACTTGCTTTTGGCATCTAAACCTCCTTTGGCTTTTCAGAAGCTGTGATACTGGTCTTCAAATGTAGACAATACTGAATGTAATGTTATTTTGAAGATGTTTAAGCCTGATTGCTCCACATTAGTTAAAACAAAGATGGTATTTTCAGCTTGCCAGATAAAGGCAGATTTTATGTTTTCAGTTCTTAATTCACTTGGATACCTTCCAGAAGCAAATGGTTTCAAGTTATTAGCTTCTTCATTACAAAAGTGATTGTCTGAAATCTGACCTGACTTTGGAATGATATTGAGATACATCTTTGCTGCATGTTCTCAGACTTTCCACAAGCTGTTTTTTATTTGGGCACTGACAATATGCAGTCCACTTTTTTACTCACCCAAGCCATGAAAACTTTTACAACTTGCTTCCTATGGAACAGAGCTCTCTTAGTGGATGAAAAGAAGTCTAAATACCTTCCTGTTTTCACTTGTATAGGATAACTTTGTAGGTAGTAATATTCCCCTGGCAATTTTTTGTTTACCTTTGCTTGGGATTTAGTCTTGTTTGAACTTTTCTCTCAGGCTGCCTGCACTGATTCTGATTTCCTATATCTGCAAAAGTAAAATGGGACAACCACACACAACACACTCACATCCAAACTCTAAAGCAAACAAAGATAAACTGGGTTAAATAAAAATAAATAATGAACAGCCTTATTTAGTCCCATCTTTTGACTGAGACCCTGTGTGGTATTACTGATGAGGTCAATTGCTGGAGTTAAATCAAAAAAAAAAAGGCCCTCCAATTACAAGAGTTTGACAGCACCTCTAAATAATTGTGTACAAACCACAGAACTAGTTACTAAGCAGCATTATCACAGACAAGCCAGGTATAGCAAATGCAGTTAGAATGAAAACTAGAGGGAGGAATATTGTTTAAAGCAACTCACTTTTATTGACAGTGTACAGTAAGGCAAGGAAAAAATGTTTGCCAGATTTTTTAAAAAGAAGGTTTGCAGCAAGAGTGATCTTCAGTTCAATATATTATTGAACTTTCAAAGATACTATCTTTTATAAATTCAACATTTATCTTTTTATCATACATACAAAAGCTTAACTTAAACAAGCACAAAACAGAACACAAAATAATGGATTTGCATATGAAGTTTTGTTGATGGTTCATAATCTAGTAAACAAGAGAATGCACACATCCTGTTACTATAGAGTTACATTTGACTAGATTTAAACTTAAATATACCCCAAACCACATAAAACAACCAGAAAATATAGATGTGTTCAGTATGACTACTTTAGAAAAAAATCTAAACAATGTTCAACCATACACTAGGAACAAAACACTGATAGATGCCAAGAAAACTGTATATCATGGCCAAAACTAATTTTGCATTTCTGGTGAAGGCATCTGTGTTTTCACTGTTGTATTCTGATTGTTTTGCATTAATATCTTGGCCAGAAAAGATTTCAGAACACTGGCTTTTGTCTGCTTTTGAAAGGATATGTTTTTGAAGTAGTGATGTAAATAAACTGTGAGTCTCTAACAATATCTCACATCAGGCCATGTTAGAGCAAACTATCATTTCCATAGGAAACAATGGTAACAGAAAGGTCCCAGCTATGCTAAAAAACCCAGTCAGGGGCCAAGCAACAAAATCTGCAACCTCTTAGTTCTTCCCTGAGGGAAGGGCACATTTTTACCCTACATTTTTTGACAGCCTTAAATTCTGAAACTAACAAACACTGTTGCATTTTGTGGCTTTTTTTCTCGCTTCCATACCTGTATAGCATTGGCCTTTCACTGGAAAAACTTTCATGAAAGCAATGGCTGCTTTTTCACAATGGTGGTTCATTATGAACCACTATTAGTGGTTCATAAAACAAATGAAGGCTAACATGTCAAAATATGATGCATTGGGATAAAAGGGATAAAGGTACTTAACCGCAGTACATGTCATGCCTTAGCTTTGCAGGGCTGTAGCATGAGCAGTAACATGGGTAATGCTTAGACCTATATAGGCAAAACTGAATGTATTTTTAAAGACATACAATACCATTCTGTAATTAGAATCCTCAACATGCTAATTTTTATCACAGACAAGAAGAAAATTATTTTACAACTGCACAAGGAAATGGGACCCAATTAACAGGAGAATAATGACACCACACATACATGTAGCCAGTATATTCTGAAAATGAAGCATAAACCCATGGTTTTTTGTGTGGAGGTCTTTTGCTGGATATTTAAATGCACAGTTTTCATGTATTTTTTTCTTGGTTTTTTTTTCCTGTTTTCTCTATGAAAATCAAGCTCTTTGCATAATTAACCAAACCTCAAATATATTTACATATTAAAAGCCAATCCTTCACCTTCTGATTTTAAAATGAATTATCCTGTATCTTGCATATTTTAAAAAAAGGTCCAGAAAAAGCTTAGAATTGCAATTCAGAATCTGTACTTTGTAAAAATACTTCCCTTGAACATGAAGTCAGTGCTGACCTCTTCAGGTCATTTGTGAATAATAAAATCTTTCTAAAGTAAAGTTATTAAATAAGAACTGAGTGAAAACACAAGATAAAATACATTACCCCTGTATTGTAAAGTGTTGCCACTTTACAATACAGTATAGGTTGAAGAAAAACACAGAGGTGTGTATATCAAAATATATTTTCACTATGATTCTACAGGCCACATGAAATCTTTCAATACTCTGTCTGCTAAAGGCAATATAGTCTTTCTGGCTTAGTTAGTGCTGCTATAATATACAGGTTTCTTAAAGTACAGTTAGTACCTATAGAGGTCAATTCTAACATCTAAGTGTGTGCTATGCTTCATATGGCAGAAGGAGAAGCATACAAAAATTTATGACATTGATTTTAAAGAAATCATACATCACACAGTGTCTTTAATTCTAAACATAGGAAATTAGACTGTACTTGAAGTGGTTGTTGTTGTTGTAGTATGACTTAAACATTTCTCAGATGTCAAGAAGGTCCTCTCCACTCTCATCACTCTCCACAGTTAATTGTCTTGTCCACCATTTCTTGACTTCTGACCCACAAGAAGCAGCATCAGACATGGGATTCATTTTGCATGCAACAGATTTCATAGTTGAGCGTCCACCAAAACGGAGGTTGACTGAAGACACTGAATGGCTTAGTGGTTTGGGGGCTATGAAATTAAACAGAAAGTTCTGTATTAGAGTAGATCTTCTTCTTGAGCATTTTTGTTTGGAATTCAGGTATACAGAACTAGTTGGACTGGGGCACCTTTAAACTGATTTACTGCAAAAAGAGTAGGAGTCTGTTCTAGTGTTGTTGTGGCTTTTTTTTTGGTGTGTGTGTTGGTTTTTGTTTCTTTGTTTTTTTTCCCAGCTTTCACTGTTCACACTATTCCCACTAATCTGCTGGTAGAGCATTTTAACAGAGCAGTGCCTCATTTCCTTCTGCTGGAATAATTGATGCAAGAGATGTCTTCTTATCTAGCAGCCTAAATGTTTTAGGCAGTACTTACATGAGCTGATGGCAAAATAGTCAAAGTGGTAAACACGAGGAAAAGGGGAGGAAAAGTGCTTTTAGAGTTGGCAGCTGCACCTAGAAAGTGATACTTTACCATGGCCTAGGGGTTGAAGTCAGTACAAGGTGATGGTATGGCACTAAAACATATCTCATTATATAAACCCCACAATTGATCTTGATTATGCTATTCGTGATCCTAAATACATGTCTTTGTTGGACTGGAGGCAGACTACTTATCTGTCTGGCTGTATTGTGCATGGAGATGATCCTCCTTTTTAGGATTATCCACTGAGGAACATTCAAGATTGACAGGGATCAGATCAGTGCTAAGAAAGGAAAACTTGAGCTCCTCATTCTCACTTGAAAAACCTGTCCAGTCATCTACAGAAGTACCATTCCTTCTTAGCAAGCTTTCTTTTTCACTCTTTCTCTCCGTTCCAACAAAATATTGATCTTTGCTGCTCAGTGATATTTCATTGGAAAACATGGATTGAAAGCTCTCTATTAAACTATCTCGTTTCACGGACAAGTACACTGGTCACAAAAGTAGTGTTAATGGTAGTCAGTAGAAGAGCATGACTCTCTTCCATTTAGGTATGATTAGGGTCTGAACACTAGAAGCCTTTGAAGGCAGCACTCTGACTCAGAACAGGACTGACTGATGACAGCTGAAAGCAGGTTGATATGCTGATGTTCATGGGTGTAGCAGACTGGGTGTAGCAGACTGCAGAGGTCAATATACACTTTAAGAGAGAATATTCGAGGTGGTGGAGATATGGACTCTAGAGATACGGACTTAATAAGTCATCAAACTGTAGCTATGCACCTCTCCCACCCTCATATAAGCACCCTCATCTATGCATAGCCTAGCGTTTTTTCTCCTAGTGGACTGTAGTTAGCAGAGTAGCCTGTTTCTGAGAAAATAAGTGGGAAACTGATTGTACACGTGGCCAATTCTGTTTTAAAGTGAAGATCTAAAAATGTGTTATTGTGGTGTAAGTTATAAATCATACATCTGGCATGTTTAGACAAGACAAGGCAGTCAGAAATCATTACTGTTCTTAGGAAAACTTAATTAATTTTCACCATATTTTACATGATAAAAGAGAACTCTAAATGCACAAGATGCTATCCAAACATACAGGTTGGTACAGTCCCCAATCCAAAGGTCATGGGGTAAATGAAAAAGTAAAAAACGCAACCACCTGCACATGGCAGTGCTTGAGTCCATCTTCCAAACTTTCAGAATTGTGAAGAAGGGGAGAAACTGCTTTACTGTAAGAGGCACGAGGGTAGAAAAGCCCTGATGTGGGTGCAAGCAGCAACCAGGGGGCAGAACCACGAAGCCTCTCATGGCCTTGTTATTGTACAGCAGCGATTTTTCTTGTGGGGACTCTACTGATAAACCTTCTTCACTTACCTGATGGCAAGCGCCACTGTCCAAATTTACGCTGAGGTTTCCCAGCATCTCCAGAGTCTTGTCGATAGCCACCTCTGTCAGAAAGTGTGGGGCTAAGGAGCTGCTGCTGGCTACTCGTCTGAACAGAGATAACAGAATCTCAGTGATAGTTCTCCACTGCATGGGTATAATCCTAAGGAGGGTTATCTTTCTATACTATTTCAAGCTTTATCCATGAATAAAAACAAAACATTGCCATCTTTAAGGCAGTGTGGTTTCTATTCTTTAATGCCCCAGAAAACAGACAAATGTGATAAGACCACGTGGGCTCAATGCCACTGTACAGTCCCTTTGAAGGGTCTGAAATTATTCTCAGCCTTCTACATCCATTGTAGAAAGTAGCCCTTATGTTGTACATTTTAAGTTCCCTAGCCTGGAAGAGCCCAGGGCTCCTACTCAGAGGTCACAGCATGCCCAGTATTATATCTCTTTGTGTGAACACTAGTTCAGGATGCCTGAACTGGAAAGCTTCACATTCCCAAGCCTGTACAAAGCTCAAGCTGGAGCTGAAAGCTGGTGCTGACAGAGTTGTACAACTGCCCTTTATAGTGATGGCAAGACAGCTAACTGTGTTGGGGAATTACTGCCTTAGACCCATCTTGCCTTTACATCTGATGGCAAAGACTGAAGCAAAACAAGGTATTGCTTTCAGCTTTTTCATTTAAAATGATGTTTTGAAAAAGAAGAAATAAGAAACATGGAAGTTTTCTGATTTTGTTATGAGTAGCTCATAGTTCTCTGTTTAACATACCTCTGGCTGTGCACTGTTATCTTGATTAATAGCATTCATATCTTCACTTGGCTGTGTTGTCTCAATGCTGGGAGGATTCAGAAATCGGCTCAGCTCCTGCTGTTGACTCTCTCGTAGACTATGGATAATGCTGCACGACTGCTGTTGTTTCTATAAAGGTACAAGATGTGATGAAAAAAATGTTCTCATTGGTGTGTCACAGTGTTTGATTTTTTTTTAAAGTATTCTAAATATTTAACTGAACAGCCAGATGTGGATACCAGGTACATCAACGAAGATCCATGTATCAGATGCTGCTATTAAAATAAAGTGACTTCCAGCATATTTCTAACCTTTACACAGGGAATAGAGGATGAAAATCATTAAGTATATTAAGTGGAAGGCACGTTGCTCAACTGTTGGTTTAAACCTACAGTTTAAACACATGCAAAGTTCAAACTGATGAGTTAAAAGTTCTTGCAAAGAAAAAGAAACATGGAAATTGTTAGAAATTCACAGGAAGACAATGAAAAATTCTGATTTCTTTCATGGACTTTGGAACAGGCTGTCAGTAAGACTGAATAAAACAGTAGTGAAAACCTTGGGACTAAATATAGATTTATAGTCCAAATAGAAAAACAAACCTGCTACCATTATGATCTTACAATCTAATTTGCTTTTGCATTACAACAAACAGCCTTTAGGAAGGTTTTTACTTTCCTGGGTAGTTTTCACATGCTCCCTCTAGAGAGACTTGGAGAATAACAAGAGAATTTGAAAATACATATTAACTTCCATAATCACATTCAGTTTATAAAAGGTTCATATAATGTGGAATGATGTGAACCATATTATTGGAATGAAATGAATAGCATGTTTACTTTATATAGTGTAGTCCAGTATCATCATGAAATGAACAACAGAGTTGAACAAACCCAGAACTGAGAGCTGACTAAATTTACTGCCATTGTTATTCGTATACGGAGATGAGATAAAAATGAAACTATGTATCATTGAACACTGACGTTTCAGCTGGAATGTACATTACATTCAAAATGTCCTGTTATGATTTTTTATAAATTTTTTATAAATTTAACAAAAGACAGATGCCATGATACAGATTGCTACGGAAAACTTCCAATCACAAGAAGTAATTTTTTATAGAAAAAAAAATATATGTGCCAAAAGCTGGACTCAGACTTACAGAAACTGAAAAATCAGTCATCAATGCAATCAGGTTGTGACTTTTTATATAAAGGAAGAATTGGTTTTGGAAGAAAAAATGAGAATAACTGCAAAACCTAAGATTTTTTTTTTAATATAAATTTAATCCAAGCCAAACTTCAACCAGCATATATTGTAGCTATCATGAGCAAAGGTAAAAATGCTTCTGATAATCAGAAGCACTGCATAAATAGAACACAAAATCACTGGCTAGGTCTATGCTAGTAAGTTGAAGAGACTGGGATTTCCTGCAGTGCTGAAGCCAAGTGACAGGCCAGGACTTGTGTGATCTGGCTAATCTTCCCTCTACCTCTAGCTTCAACCACTGTCAACTGGAACTGGTCTCCACCCTGATATGCCTGGAGGACAGTGGTGCTCCTATGGCAGTGGTCTGGGGGTACATGAGACCCAAAATGGGCCAAAACTGTGCTGAGGAGCATGCTAATGGGTGATCCCATCCAAGTCCTGAGCCAGTGCCTTGTCCCTGCTTAGTTTACTGGCTACACAGCTACAGTGTGCCATGGTCCATAACCTGCTTTGCATGTACACATACTGCTCATTTGCACACACAATAACTGTAATGGCTCACTCAAATGGTTTATCTTAATACAGGTTCCATTTGAAGAGTCATTTTCAGGTGACAGATGTACCAGCAGAAGCAAGGAAATTATACAATTACATTCTGTGAGGCTGTATTAGGCCTATGAAGTTTCATCAAATCATATCTTTTCTTTATTCCTCTGACTTTGGACTTTGAACATGCATCTTCCTGCTCTATCAAAAATACAGATAAATTTTTGGCAGGAAGACAGGTTTTGCCTTCAAAATTTGCTTGTTTTTGTTGCACTTTCTATTGAACTGTAACATACATTTTTTTGATGAGTTAGCAAATGCTACATACTTCCTCAAATAAGTATTATCATGCCTCCAGAGCAAATGAAGCATAGTGGCAGAAAATTCCAGCATTGTTGAACAGTACAATTTATGCAACCATTCAGATCCTGGTTTTGCCTTGACTTACTGCTCTGATTCGCTTCAAGCACTTCTTCAGCCACATGCGTATTGTCTGTTTGGCCACCTCCTCTTCTATGGTATATTCCAGTTGTTCCCTAGCAAGCAGCTCTTCCAGCTGAAGACTTTTTCTGATATCAACAGACCTATAGGAAAGCATGCTAGAAGAAACACAATTTATTTATGCTGGTGTCATTACATTTTAATCTAGAAAATAAAACTTCATACTTAAGACCTTAGTGCAAAAATACATATATACTTAGAGCTGATTCCCTAGGACTTGTGCTTTCCAAAGCTCATATTTTTGCAGGAAAGAAAAGGACATCTAATTTTGGTACTGCATTTAAAATTTCATGGCCTCTGTGGCTACCAGTCTTGCCTTTTTTCCAAGCCTAATGACTACCTGTTAGCCTGGAGAGAAACACAGGCCATTATATATCTTCTAAAAATGTAGACAAAATCTCAGGGTACCTGAGCACATCATGAAAAGTGACATCACCACCATTATGGAGCCGCTCCATTTCATAGCACATGTGCTTGAACAGCAGCTTGTCCTTGTCGAGATCCACCTCCAGCCTGCCTCGCAGAAGCCTCAGCAGAAATTTCACTCGGAAGGTAGGGATTACCCCCTGTGTAAAATTGCATAATAAATGGTAAATTATTACTATGACCTAACAACCAGCTCAGACATTCAGCTTGATCATTGAGAAAAACATGATTTCTCCAAAGACTCTGTGCCAAATCCTAGCCTATTTAAGTCACTATGAATACACTACTGAAAAATATGCACATGAAGCCAGCTCTTCAGCACATTCACAGAAGTCTTTGCTGTTATTTGACTCATATACAATCTATGCTGGTTATTTTGCCAGAAATTTTCAAAACTGCCTGGGGATTGAGTTTTCCCATTTGCATTCATCTGTAATGAGAATTATATGCCCGAAGAACTGACTTTGAAAAATGGAAATTAAACTACAATTTAAACACTCACATCCAAGCCTATAACTCACTGTAAACTTGTTCCCTTCTCTGCATCTTGGACAGGAGAATGTTGGGAGTTTACCGGCTTTTAAAGGTTATCTGCTCTAAGAGGCAATTTAGCATATGTTGCACTCTCTGTGACAACAATTTTTATTGTATTCTCTTTTGGGGACTGAAGGTATTTCCCTTTGAAACTGTGGTACTCATAATAATAAAATATTTTGTTCTACTGAATAAGCCTGACTGGAACTATTTTTGCTGTAATATGTTGTTCCACATCAGAAAGATAGTGTCAGTGCTGGGCATGACGGATCCAGAACTTTCTAACTCCATCAGTACAGACTGCAGATTCCATCTCCAGCACAGCCATGTGCCAACTACAAGGAGCCAACTTGTTTCACTGCCATGTTGTTCATATTCAAATCTTAGTGATATCATGAATAATTGAGATGATGACTTCATTTGTGTGAGCATCTGAACAGCTCAGTCCCCCCAATGTTATTCTTACTCCAGAATCATAGAATGGTTGAGGTTGGAAGGGACCTGTGGAGCTCACCTTGTCTGATCCCCACTGCTTAAGCAGGGCTTCCTAAAGCCAGTTTCCCAGTACCATGTCCAGATGTCTTCTGAATATCTCCAAGGACAGAGACTCTACAACACTCACTGGGAAACCTGTACCAGTGCTCAGTCACCCTCACAGTGAAAAAGTGTTTCCTGATGTTTATAGGAAATCTCCCATGTTTCAGGTTGTGCCCATTGCCTCCAGTCCTGTTATGGGGAGCATGGGGAAAAGCCTGGCTCTGTCCTCTTTGCACTCCCCCTTCAGGTCCCTGACAAGCTGCCCCTGAGCCTTCTCCAGTCTGAACAGTCCCAGCTCTCTCAGCCTTTCCTCACAGGAGACATGCTGCAGTCCCTTCATCATCTTTGTGTCCCTTTATATGTCTGTGTCTCTGTGTACAGAGGAGCCCAGAACTGAACCGAGGACTCCAGGTGTGGCCTCACCAGGGCTGAGTAGAGGGGAAGGACCCTCTGCCTTGGCCTGCTGGCAATACTTTGTCTAGTGCAGCCCAGGATACCATTAGTCCTCTTTGCTGAGAGGGCAGTGGCAGCTCATGTTCAACTTGGTGTCCATCAGGACTCCCAAGTCCTTTACTGACAAGCTGCTTTCCAGCGGGGTGGCTTCCAGCATGTATTTGCCCTGGTTTATTCTTCTCCAGGTGCAAGACTTTGCAGTTCTCCTTGTTGATCTTCATGAGGCTCCTGAAAGCCCATTTCTGCAGCCTGTCGAGGTCCCTCTAGAAGAAAGTACAACTCTCCGATTTATCAGCCACTCTTCCCAGTTTGGTGTCATCAGCAAACGTGCAGGGGGTGCTCTCTGCTCCATCGTCCAGGTCATTAATGAAGATTTTGAACAGGATCAGACCCAGTACTGACCCTGGGGTACACAACTAGTTACTGGCCTCCAACTGGAATCTCTGCTGCTAATCACCACCTTCTGGGCCTGACTATGCAGACAGTTTTCAGTCCACTTCACTGTCTTCTCACTCAGCCCATACTTCATCAGCCTCTCCATAAGAATCATGGAGGAGAAAATGCTGAAATCTCAGCAAAGCTATTCCAAAGATCAGACATGCAAATGGATATGAGTCTGTAGACTTCCAAGGGGACAACTCTCTGGAAGCTGTGTTGAAAGATGCTATTATATTAATCATTTAATTAGGTATGTTTGTTTGTAAATCTGCTACTGTAAGTACTTCACAGAATACATGTTAGTATTTGAAGGGCCATGAACAACTTTAGATCATGCTCACTGAGCTTCTAAAATTTGAACAGTAACTGTTCAGTGAGTTTTGTCAACACTACTTTCTTTCAAGGAAAACTGGAAATTTACTGGATTTATGTGATTATTATAAAATTTCTTACCTCTCTTTTGTCATCAACCATGTTCCATATAATTTGAAAATGCCGAAGATCATTATAACTTAGAAGCTGGTCTTCTTCGGTTGAGTAAAACAATGAGAAATTCTCCACAATGATAGCTGAAAACCACAAGAACAAAATACACCACAAAGTAAGCCTGTAGTTACACTCTAACTGGTAATTCTGTTGTGCCAACTTCATATTAATAAATGCCTCTATGTTCAGACAAGGGTTTTGAATGCACAATATACCGTTATGCCACATCAATATTCACCATGCTCACTTTTTAAAAGCTGTATCTTAAATGTTGGTGAGATGCCTAACCTAATATATTCTAATATCAATTAAATGAATTCCAATGATGCTCAAAAAATATTAACTGAAGAAAGAAAAGCTCAGAAAACAGTATTTCTTAGGGAAACTGTACCCTACAAATACAACATAAGCCTTTGTTCAACAAACATTCATTCCCAAACTTCCTGAGCTTTAGCATACACCATGCCAAAGAAGTATCAAAAACATACTCATACAAGATAACATTGAAAGTACATGGCAGCCTCATACCTGAGTTTCACAACAGACTCACATCTAACACACTATATGCCAAGATGGACCTTACCTTTTTGTTATTAATGAGTATTTTCACTTACCAACAAGCAAATTTAGCATGATGTATGCTATGATGACATAGAAAGAACAGAAATACATAAGAGCACCAGCATAATTTCCACAGTCTGTTTTCCAGTAGGTGCTGTTATCTGGTGTACAAAATGGAGGCTGAACCTTCAAAACCAAAAGAAAACAAAGTAAAATATTAATAAAAAGAAATTCTTAATTTATCTGCAATCAATACAATAATTAAGACTATTATTTCTTTAAAGTTTCCCAACTAGGGAATAATACTGTGGGTGTTATTGTGGGCAGTTTTTTTTCTTCCTTTAGTAGCCAAAAACCAGAAAACAGAGAGAGGTATGACAAAAAAGGCTTAGGCATGGACCTCAGTACCACATGCAGGGCACATAGTGCATTATGCCACTGTACAGAAACAATCTAGTGCTCCGAAACATGGTGCTTTTCAAAAATCTTCTTTCCTTTTAAAAAGGAAAGGCATAAGATTTTCTTTGCAAGACAAACATTTACTTGGTAAAAAATATAATGATTCGAGGATTAATTCTGAGGAAGGAACCTAAGTGCAGACATTAAAGAAAAAGTTAATCTGAAAAGACACCTTGCTCCAGTCAAAGAAGAGATAAGAATGAAAAAGTAAGCTATTGCACTTCCGATTTTGAAACAATTGTTTCATTTTTGTTTTTAAACCATCTAATAGCCTAGCTCCATGAAATACTACACTGTGAGTATGGGATTGGAGCTGCAATGTGTGTGTCATGTTCTGAGGTTTAGTGAACATTATATCTCTTGAAGAGATAAAGGTAATCACAATATTCCTTGTACAAAGCTAAGATAGTGAAAGCAGTCTGAGATGGAAAGGTGTATCTAATTTCTTGTCTACTTTATCTCTGGCAGCATTGTAATTACCATGCAGTCATGCATAATTTTGTTCCAGTCTTCTCCAGTAACTATCCTGAAGAGTACAGTAATAGCCTTGCCAGCTGATGAAAAATTTGCATGTCTGTTTTAAAGAAAAAGAGAGAGATTGTTTCACTTCCCAGAAATAAAACATTGGCAAGAAAAAATGTTTCCAGTTTCTACTGTTCTACTATTTTAAACTAAAAATAGTTAGAGTATCATTTGAATGAGCTCATTGAATTATTTATTTCATGTCTTAAGATACAATAACTGAACTCTAGCTCAGACACAGGTCTGAGTATTTTAGCACATTTTATTAGAGCTAAAGCAAATTCAAGGCCACATCCTATTTCCTGTCTCCATTTTCTTCTGTAAGCTTGATGATGACTGGGAAATCTCCAGTCAACAGCCAGTTCAAAGAACTGTCTCCTCTCTGGATCAGCCTGGTATATGGATCCTGTTCCTGGGTGATTCCAATAAGATGCAGTAGGTACATCATGTTTCAGCAGCTTGCAGGCTAGCACAGTGCTGCTTTGAAGCATATTCCAGCTGACATAATGAGGAACAGCTCTCAGTCTGCTCTGGTTTGGATCAGGTGTCATTTGGGCCAATGCACAAGGACTGGAAGGATGGCTCAGTGCCAGAATAGGATGTCTCCTATCAGAAATTCTGTTTAGAACTATTCAGCCACACCTGGAGATTTGTCTGTTTTTACCATGGATAAACTTCTCTCTAGCAGAATGTGATTTCTTCAGACTGTTTAAAGAACATCCCCACAAGGTAGGAAGTACATTCTGTACCTGTTAATGTTCTCTCCATATTTCACTGTACCAAATAAAACCACTCCAGCAAAAGCATAACAAAGCAGCAGTAAGAACATTCCCACTATGATGAAGAAACTCTTGTACATGCTGACAACCACAGTCAGGAGCAACATTTTTAGTGTCACCTGGAAGGACAGAGAAAAACCAATTTCTGATGCCATTCAGGAAAGCAAAGAAAAAGGAAAAGACAGTTCTTGTACTTGCCATTTTGACAACAAATTCTTTACATATGTACATTAATGGATGAGCACAGTAAAAAAGTATGTTATAAATCTGATTTGAAGAGTGTGTGATTTTTACTTGTTATAGACATCTTCCTCATTTACAAGGTCAAGATGCGGCTCCTCAAAAAGTATATATAAGATAATACAGTTTAGGATAATAGAGTGATAATACAGTGTAAGCTTAATTATAATATTCTAGGATCAGTATACTCCTGAAGTATCAGAATTAGCATTGCATGAACAGTGGTGCAGTAAACTACTCTAAGCTTAGCTGAAAGTGATCCTAACTGTTAGATAGAAACTACAGATATTGCAGCCTACTTAAAGGAATGTGTTGATGTACAGAGAAGGGGATTTCCTTAAGATCAGTACAGCTTAATTAAATTATTAATTTCTCATGTAAGTTTGTGAGACACCAGGGAGACCTTTCTAGCAGCCTTCCAGTACCTAAAGAAGGCCATCCAAAGAGCTGGAGATGGACTTTTTACAAGGGCATGGAGAGACAGGACAAGGGCAAATGGCTTTAAACTGAAAGAGGGAAGGTTTAGGTTAGATGTTAGGAAGAAATTATTTACTGTGAAAGCAGTGAGGCACTGGAACAAGTTACCCTAAAAATCTGTGGATGCCCAAGCCCTGGAAGTGTTCAAGGCCAGGTTGGGTGGGGTTTTGAGTAATCTGGTCTAGTGGAAGGTGTCCCTGCCCATGGTAGAGGGCTGGAAACTAGCTGATATTTAAGGTCGTTTCCAACCCAAAGCATTCTGTGAGTCTATGATCCTGTGAAGTTGACCAAAGAGCTTAAGATGAGAGCATAATTTTGGAAATCACATAGGCCATAGGCCTAGATTATAGCTGTTACTTTCTCATGCGTGTATATTGTACATTTTACTCTTGAAAAAGTTATTGCCCTAGATTGTCCCAACACCTTAAATGCTTTGGATGTGATGGAAAATTCCCTTTAACGGGACTGAGGGTATCAGTTTTCTTTATAATCGAGTCACATTCATGCTGACCTTTAGTCATCACATTGCAATGGAACAGGTAAATTAGTGAAACTGATACAGCCTCCAACATGAAAGCACAAATGACTAGGTTAAAACCTTGAAAAAAACTTTAGAATCAATCTGAAACCTTTGAAGGCAATCACATGGTCTGGATGCATAGGAGAAGCAAGGATTTTTCATTTCACTTCCAAGGCTCTTCAGGCTCTGTGTAGTTTGAAAGAAAACTTTTTCCCCCTACTGAACAAACCCTTTGACTTACTGTTCTTAACCCCAGAAACCTAGTACAGCAGTCTTTTCATCACATTTACTTTAATATGTCAGACTTCATAGAAGATATTTGGATAGTGTAAGAATTTCCACAGCAAGGGAGTGCAGTGTCACCACTTGTTAAATAAATGTGTTTGTTCTCTGCCTATGTTTATTCTGCCTATCTACTCACAATTATACCAGAGAAAATCCAAACACAAAAGAAATATAAAATTGAGAAGTGACTTGCTTTGTCACCCATGCAAGTGTTTCCAGAAGAACATCTTGGCCCAATATTGGTTTAAAATTGAACGTTAAGTCCTTTATAAGACATATTATTTATAAGACATACACTCTAGAGACAAAAGACACAGACCTGCACTCTGGAGGAAGAAACTTCTGTAAAAGAGCACTATCATTATAAGATGAATGCATCAACCACCACTACTGTAGTCTTGCAGCAAAAATAAATAAATAGCATGCACATCACACTGTACTGAAATGGCAAGGGCTGAAAGTAGCACACTGTATGCTCAGAGTTGCAGAAAGCATTTTTAAAACTGTGGTATTGCAGTTTTTAAAACTGCAGTTTTTAAAACAGTTGTTTTCTGAAAAAAATGCAACTTTTACAGTAACCATAATAGAGCATTATTATACAATATACCTAAAATCCTGACATTTTAAAGACAGTGTGTAAAGTTGGAGACTGCTGCTTGAAGTCTCCTTTTTTTTCTTTGCCTACAAAATGGAGCCTTATAGATCTTGCATTAGAGATGCACACCATTTAGTCCTTTAACCTACACATGAGCACTTCAATAGTTGCAGTTCCTAATTAATATACTTACGTGCTTTCCACAAATTGAGAAAAACCTGAAGACAATTACACATGCCCCCATCATGTATGTGTACGCATTCTGGAACACAAACACAAACACAAATACGTTGTCTCCTAGGGATCTCTTGGAAAGATCATGACAATTCATCTTTTAGTGATATAGGGCAATCCTCATATAAAATAAGAGAAATCATAAACTAGTTGCAACAATATAAAAAAACCCAAACCCAACCTCTCCACACATCAAACCAAAAAACCTTCAATCCTCTATTAATTATGCCCATCAGGCCCAGTCTACTTGTCTAGGCAGCCACTGGATTATAGAAACTCCTCAGGCCTTCCAAGCTACTTAGCAGCAAGGACCAAACTATGAATGTCAGGAAAAAATGACTAGTTACACAAGACAGGTTTTCTTTCAAACCAAGCTTGGGGCAGACAAGAGGGAATCCCAGAGCCATTACAGGGTCGTGACTTTGACAACTTGTGATTGATGACAAGTATCAACCATCCCTTCTCCTTCCCTTGTAAATAAAAGAACTAGGAGTGTATTTAAATTTAGAAAACTGGTGTGGGATGGAGGGAGAATCTGATTTCCTCCCCTCTCCTCCATGTCTTCTTCCCCCCTTAACCAAAACGAGTGGTACAGGTGGGTTTGGGACAGTCTGTATTGTTCAGCAATTTCGAACCTATGACTTCTTCCAGTCCTTTGCTCCCATTTGCATTCTGTGCATTGCCTCTTTCTTCCTTCTTTGCTCATGAGACTGTTGTTGGCAAGAGCTCTCAGTCTCTTCGGTCTCCTTCCTTTTCTCAGTCACATTACCCCTAAAGACTTGTTTTCTACCACATCTACAGACTCTAACTCATATCAGTAAGACAACCTTTGCACTGCATCATCGTCCAAGACAACAATTCCTTCTTAGCATCAAGCCTAATGTTCTTCAGCCATATTTCAGCCTTTATTAAATTCCCAGGGGTTTATCTTTATGTGTAGCAGCAATTCTACTGCTGGTGCTTAACAGATAAAATCACTTGAATCACTGCAATTTCATTGTGTAAATCTTACCAGTAAGGCAAAGTGAAGTATCACCCATATAACTCCAAGAGATGTCACCAAGAGGTCATACCGATTTCTTCTGCTTTGCCAGAAGCCAGAAGGTGACATGGCAATAATCTTCATTGTGACCTAAGGATAAAAAACCCTAAAACTTGTAATGAAGAAATGGTTATTTCTTGCCATAAGATTCTTCTTCCATTCTCTAAAATGTTTGATTGAGTTCATCTTATCAAATAGCTTCAAACAACCAAAGTTTTCATATCAGCTAAACGTTCTCATGTGGACTAACCAGATAATATAAGCTTCCCTTAGGTGAACAAAAATTAATGGAAGACCACAGATGACCAAGACCAGTGGATGAGCAGTATCTCTCTGTCTCCATTAAGTACTGAAGACAGGAGTGCAGCTGACCACCTCAGACTGAATGCCTAATGTATAGGTTACTGATGTGAATGTGGGCTTAAGATTTCTTAAAGTTAAGCAAGTCATGAAATTATGAAATGATTATGTCAATAACATGTAGCTAAAAGAAGTAGTAGTATCCTGGATAGCTATCTGTCTGTAAGCAGGCTAAAATCACAAAAGCACATTTGAACTCGGGAATACACTTCTGTTCTGTGGCACTTAGAGTCCAAATCAATTAAAAAGCTTTCCCATATTACAAATTTTTCTTGCTTTAAGAACTACTCTGCACTCAGCAACATCTGTACTCAGAAGCATGTCAGAGAAGAAAGCTAAGAACAGCAAAGGCAGTACAGTTTGCAATGTACCTGGTAAAAGACAGTTGTGCTTGACAAAGTCCTTGACATTTCCAGTACAGGTAATAGGAAAACTGACAGGAAGCTCAAGAATAGATACTAATAAGAAACAGATATAACAGCTAACAGATACTGATGTAAGGTGATGTATGTAGGGGGAACACCAGAGAGCTTCTCATACACAATTCGTATAAAACCCCAAAGCAAGTTAAGAGCTACTAAATAAAGACTATAAATGTCAGGCATTCATTACATTATTTTTTCCATTCCACCTTGCAACCCTGCCATTTAATATTTTTGAAACCTAAACCATACATAATGTTGAGGTAAAAGGCTGACTTTCCAGGTAGTTTTTTGCCTTATACTATTTTCTGAAGTCTGGCTACAGAATGAACAATTTGTTCTCTGAATTTCTAATTATCATTTGAGGTATCTGAAAATATCTTGCCTCCTTCTACCCAGTTAGCTGAGGTGCCCTAGAGAATTGGAGAGAGATGCATGGGGCTGGAAGGGATGACAGAAGACCTGTAAACATCCCTATCCTTCTGCAGTGGCTAGTGGAGGTAACTGAATCTCACCCTCCACCTTCCTTGATCACAGTTACAGCTTGAACACCTACCTCGAATATAAAATTTAAGCACCTAAACTCAGGTGCCTACAATCTTGAACTGAATACCACACCATGCAAATAAAAAACCCCACATCTCTCTTTAGTCTGTCATCATCAGTGTGGTAACAAAAGTGAGATCTTCAAATTCTTCCTGTTCTTCTATACCACATATACTGATGTGAGCAGTAGAGGTTTAAGACTGAATCAGGAGTCATTAGATTGGACATAGGGCTGTTGGCTATGCAGAAAGCTTTGGAATTCCTCATGGATCATGCCTGCTAGTGGTAGCAGACCATGTACATAGCAGATTCTGTAATGAGACTATGCTGCCTTACGGAAGATCCTGGGCAGAAAGCTGCTTTTTCTCCATAAATTGTGTGCATTCACAGTGTGATAGCTTGCCTGTTGGGACAACCAACAAATTTTTCTTGGCTCTGACAAAGTTCCTTCAAAATTCTAGAAGTGTGTTTGTTTCCCCTGACAGTATAAGAGAAAAAAGCATTTCCAAAGACACAGTTAGTAGGTAAATTAAAACCTGTCTGCATATGACACAAAACTTTTCTGTGTTGCCCAGTCTCTCCAGAGATACTGATTTCTCCTGGGTAGGGGAAAAAAAAAATCAACAACATGGCCATACTCTAGGTACAGCTAGAGTATACAAGCTATTCACTTCATTGTTTATTCATCACTGCTGGCAAAACCTATCAATGGAACATAAGAACTGTCATATTGGATTAGAGTAGTGGGAAACGTAGCTGACTATCCTGTTTCTTGATAGTGGTCAGTATCAGCTATTCAGAAGGGACTGACAAGAAAAGTAGTCAACCACAAACTTGTAAAGAATTATGTACCAACCTAACCACAGAGGAAGCCTCTCCTTTAACATCATAAATGTGTGCTTTGTTACACTATGGATAGCCTTATACATTAAAAAATATATGCATTTCAAAATGTGGCTAAATGATTAGATTCCAATCTTATGCAAATAGGCTAAAGACACCTTGCACAGTTGTTTGTAATAACAATATTCTCATAGAAAGAGAACTGCTACCACACAGGAGCCAGATCTGTGCTACAAAAGATAGACAATATGGACATAGCTTATTTAAAGGTTTTAAAATGAAGTATGATACTTAAACCAAACCAAAATAAAATTGAGAGAGGTTTGATGATGTCACAGATACAGAATAGTGGGGATTAACGCACCAGACAAAATAGCAATGGATCAAACAGAACTTCCATGAAACAACACAGACCCTGTGTTATATGGAGGGAATTTAATCTGAGATGTTCTGCAAGAAAAGAGTTCACTGGGTTCACTGAAACACACTTCTAAATGCTCAGACTTGAATATATTTAAAAAGACACAAAGCTCAAGGTTGTAGAGAAGTATGATGGTAATAAATTAAAAGTTTCTTCTTACAATACATGTTTAAAGACAAGTGACATGGGGAACCCCAAATGTAGAAGTTCAGAAATAAACACTGTAATGAAGAATGAGACAGCATTCCTAAAGACAAAATGAAATATGTACATATAAGTCTTAATCTCAAGAAGTCTCAAAATTACTTTACCTCGAGGACAAAAATGAAGGTGAAAACAACAGACATTGTTGCTAAAGGTACAGTCACTGGATCTGCAGCATCCCACTGAAATGCAAACAAAATCCATTCATAGAAGAGTAGCTATTAAACAGAAGAAATGCCTCTTCATTGCCTTAACTTTTCTTGAAGGTTTTGTTAATGAATAGATTTCTCTTTAAAATATGCTCAGACAGGAATGGCATCTTGGTGTACTCTTCTCTCATAGATTTACAGTCTAACTAGAAATTAAAAATAGTGGAATAGACCACAAAAAGGCATAAATTGACTCAGCTCTAAAAGTTACAATTAATCTACAGTGATCTGCCCCAACTGAGGTGGCTGTATCTAGAAATCATGTTTCCTTACATTCATCACAGTAATGGCTCAGTTGATGGTTAACTGGTGTTAGGAAATGTGCAACACATGCTCTACTACTATAATGAAATGCTTCAAAAAAATCTCAATTACCTTAACTGATAACAACACAGACTGTGCCAGAACAAGTACAGCAATAGTTCTCTTAAAAAATGGATGCTGAGTTATATCATACATCTTAGCCCTAAAGCCATCGTTATCTGCAAAAAGAAAAAAAGAGTTCGAGGAGAAGAGTTAAAATACACAATGGCATTTTTCCCTTGCTTTTGAACATATTTTCCATGTTCATTAGTAGCAAAATAATCCTTTACCAGTTTCAAAATATATTTCTAATTTTCTGCTACAATCTTCCATATCAAATAGGGTTTCTGAACATCTAATTTCAAATAGTGAACACCAGTGTTGCATGAAGGCTTTGGTACTTTTAGTGTAAGTGCATCATTCAACTGTTGTCAGGTTAATACATTCCACTCATATCACTACAGCCAACTGCAAATATTTTTCATTTAGAAATTCATTTTATCATTAAGGCTTGTCCTAAAGCCATCGAAGCACAACCTTTTTTGGGTTGATTTTAATAGCCTTATGGAAAGATCTGTAGTTGGAGCCTGTTTCCACATTAACTTATGCACAACCTCCTAGTGGCCTCACGATTACAATTTTAATTTGAATCGCAGACTCCTGGGGAATTACGAACACTAGGGCTTAACATGTATAAAATCAAAATATCTTTGATACCCGGACGAGGTGGGAGATGAAGAGGTTGTGCTATCTTCAGTCTGCTTTTCAAATCTTCCCATCGTCTCTGATCTACAGTCAGTAAAGCTGTCCCCTTAATAAACAAAGAGAAGCGTATAAAGCTTTTGTCATTTAACAGCTGTCCCCTTAATAAACAAAGAGAAGCGTATAAAGCTTTTGTCATTTAACAGCTAAAACATTCAACACTGTAACATGAAAACAACATTCTCTTTGATGCCTGAAATAAAGTTACATATGCAACTTTCCTTAAATAACACACTGTTTGGGTAAAGGAGTCTGAAGTATCAGCTGTTACTCAAGAGGATTTCTGGATGCATCAGCTGTGAGTTTCCGGAACTCAACTCAGCAGGCACAGTTGTTCTTTGTAGCAGCAGCCCAGTGTGGGCAATGAAACACTGCAGGAGGTCTTCCATTTGACTGAACATCATTTGCCAGGAAGCACTGTTTTAAAGACTGGTCGATTTTGTCTGGACTTTGCAGCAGAAAATCCTGTGGCTCGTCAGTGCTGCTACAGTTTCTCAGGGAACAAGCCCTCCAGGAGACCACTGCTGCTCTCCACAGCTCTTCTGCTTGGGGTGTAATTGAAATAAAATAATAGTATGCTATGAATCTACAAGAGCTCCAGGGATGAAGCACAAAGAGAGGTGGAGACACACCCTTAGGGTGGGGTGGTGGTAGCTGGTAATGTGTGTGAGTGTTCTCATAACACAGGAAGAAACAAGCAAACTCCAAACGGAATTCAATGTTATCTAAAATGACCTTCAAAGCAAAGTGAGTCCCTTATCACTTCAGAGAACTGTAAAATTTCATGGAAAGATTCTAGAGTTACAAAAACAAGGGAGACCTTTTCAAGGTAAATGTCAAAAGGCTGTCTCCCAGATACTTGGCTGCTCTCCCTGTTAGAAAGGAGCTGCATTGAGCTGGGTGAGGACTGGGGTGATCTTTGGGGCTCACCTGGGAATTGGCTTGTTTAGATGCTTGAACTGAGGCTGGCTGTGCAACTGATAAGGTCAGGATTCCTCCCTCTTAGCGGACATAATCTCTTTATGGAACCGTGTTCCCAGACAGCACCCTGGGAAGAGGTGCCTTCCAACACAATCCAGAAAAAGTGATAGATGTAAGGATGCTGACTGCTTGTGTCAGGCCCAAATCGTACTATTTATAAATACTTAAATTAAAACAAACTCATTCACCTCAATGAGCATGTCTGGTTTATATTCTTGGAGAGCCTTCACTGCAAACAAGACAAAAGGTGGCAAAAAAGAGTGGACTACTGTAAAATCTAGAAATAATGGTGCCAAGTTGCTTTGCTGCTCAGAAACTGCCAGTTAGGGCCATAGCCAGCAACCAGTCTCCAGCATTAGCACACTGGGTTGTTGCACACCTCCACACCCCAGAGCGTGCAATCATCATTTCTCTCCAGTGCCATGAGTGATAAAAATATCTTATCTCATTATTTTTGTGACTTTGAACCAAAAGATCAAAAAAATTAATATTAATATCTCAGTGCCTCAAGGGCACCACAAGAGGCTCAGAAAACCCCCTCAGATTAAGCGTTGTGCAGTGTGCATGCAGCAAATCCATCCAGAGTATTCTACGTTTAACAAGTGTAGACATGAGCTGCTCTGCAATATTTCCCCTGGGGACAGGTTTTTCTATTTCTCAGGGTAATCCAAAAAGCTCATATGAACTTCTCTAGAAAACTAGATGCCTTTTTGTTTAAGTGATGGACAATTATTTTTACAATGTACTCTGCCAGGAAAAAGTCACACAGCTTTACTCTGGATATGACATACTGCAATGGGAGGGCTCTAATGAGACCTCTAAGCTGCAACACATACGAGTATAACGCATCTTTTTATCTGCCACCACATGTATGCCTACATCAAACTAAACCAGCAGCATCTGTAAATACATCGTGCTTTAGGTTCAGTCTCCATCTAGCAGCATGGCTGCACTGTAAATAAACTCAGACAGTTTTGATAGAGTGTGTGATGGATTGCTATCACTGGGTTTCAGTTTTGTAGCAAATATGGATCAGGTGTATCTGAAGACTTGTAGTCTTGCAGAATGCAAGACTGGTGAGCCAGTCTTACAGGCAGCCTTACCAGGTAATGTAGAGAGTGTAGTATCAGTTTCAGGTTTCTTACAGAGTCAGTTCTACTCAATAAAATGCCTCACTCAAAATAAGCCACCTCACTCAGTACCTTGTTTTCATTAAAATTAGCGATGACAACTCCAACAAAAAGGGTCAGTCCAATCATGCAGCCAAGAAATACAAAAACATGAATGTAGATTCCATGGATCTGAATAGACAAAAATAAGATTAATAGTTAAGACAAATCAACTTTAGGTGTTGTAGAATTCAAAGGCTTTGACGTGTTTCCTTACCGGCCCAACTCGATGAATAATAACATCTCTGACTTCCACCCAGCCTTTTAATGAAAGAACTTCGAATAGTGCCAGCATTGCATTGCCCACATTGTCAAAATTAAAATTCCGAGGATTTGCCCTGAAATGCAGTACACAAATAGGCATAACTTCAGCAAAAAAGTTGTTTTATTTGATACCTTGATTCTTCATAGTCTAACATTTAAATACCCTGCAAAGGTGTGTGTGTGTGAAAGCTTCTGGAATATATCAAAGTTCCGTACCAAGAATAAGAAAACAGTAGCAACAGCAATAAATATTTAAAGCATAATAATTTAGATCCCTACGTATGGTTTATTTTCTTACTCAGAATCTGATTCCCAGTAATAAAGCTTAAAATGTGTTCAAGGTTCAGGCTGAATAGGGCTTTAAGCAACCTGGAGTAGTGGAAACTGTTCCTGTCCATGGTAAGGGGGTTGGAACTAGAGGATCTTTAAAGTCCCTTCCAACCCAAACCATTCTATGACAGTACGTTGCTGCATTTTAGTGGTTTTGCCATTGAAATTAGAAAAATAGAGCATTCATGAAAAAATAGATCTGATGGCATTGGCCAGATTCTAAAATAAATTTACCTGTAGGAGATTATTCTCTAACACACATAGAAAATTTGGACTCCGAAGTCAGCAAGATTGTTTAAAGAACATTGTTCCCTGTTACATTACAATCAGGAACTGACAGTCTAAAGCAAAACTTACTGAGAAGACATCATATCTTCTTGGCTTACCTATACCATATGCTCTGATCTTTATTATCAGTTGAGATTCAAAAGAATGAAGCTCAATGTTAAAACTACCCTCTTTGGGTCAGGTTAGCACAGTGCTCTGTTTCTACAATCCAAGACAGATAATCCAAGGAGTACAATGACTTTTCAACAGTCTATAAGGTAAATAGTTGTATTCCAGAAGAGTTACTAAGTGTTTGATGCCTCTTAAATCCAACCGTTCAGTGAAAAGAGAGCTCTCAGATGCAGATACTTCATTTTAATGCAGTCCTTATACTGACATCTGGCTCTTGAAAATCTGGCGTGACTCAGCCAACAGGTGGTATAAGTGTCCTTGCAGTAAAACATTTTTCTGCAACATTCCCCAAAGTTTACAGTTATGCTGATTAAGGCAGCTTTTGCTTATTTCTGGATCAAGCTGAACAGGACTGAATTTGCTTACTCGAGGAAGAATTTGTCTGAAGCATACAGAAACAAAGACTTCTGCAGATGTCAGAGTTTCACTGACTGCTCAAATCACAGCATATTATTTCATTAGTGTAGGGTGGCTCTGAAACCACCACTGCTAGTACATTCTTTATCCACACACATGGCCAATTAAAATAATTGTGGCTGTTAAGATGATTTTGCAAAATGCCAAGCAAGTAAAAAATATAAAAAATTAAAAAGAGGGTGTTTTGCCTGTTCAGGTGTTGGGAAATATTAAAGGGACTTTATCAGAACACTAATCAAAAACATATGTTAGCTTTTAAATAATTTCTACTGCATTTCTGCCATAGATAGACCACATAGATTTTCCCTGTATTGGAAAAAGAAAGAAGCTGCTAGCTGGCACAGTTGATGGCCATAGAAGAGAAAGTCTGGTTTTAGACATGACTTGCTCATTCGTTTTTATGGGTAGCTGTAGAAAGGTTGATTTCTTTTTCTTCCATCTTTTCCTGTTTATTCTTAGGTTCTGTTGTTGCTGTATAGCTCTCAAAATTAAGGGATAAACCTTCTTCGAGAAAGTAACTCCCATTGTAATAATAATAACCAAATCAAATCTAATTCATATATAGGTTTAGTACCTACATGGATTTTTTACCTTTCTGGTTTATGAAGTTAAGGTTAAGTCCAGAAAAGTTTCATATATATGACTTTTTACTAAATAATTTTTACCCTTAATATCATTTAAATTACAATAAAACCCCTCCACTGGTAGTTTGATAGCATGAGATTTGAGCCATTTTTCTACATCAACAGCTGCATTTTGGAAGAAGAAAAGGCCAATGTGTACCAACTCACCAGACTCGTGGCACCCAAAATCCAGGCTTTTTCTCTCCAGGTCTTAACTTTAAATTGAGATTTTTTGAAACACTTACATTTATTCTGAAGATGCCATGACAATCTTCCTATAGTGAAATAAACCAAAGCCTGAGATTAAACAAATGCCTGTGAGAGATGCCAACATGCCATCATAAACAGGACATTTCCCATGATGGGAAAGCAATGTAAAGATAAATGAAATGTTATTTATAGGTCTGTGATTAACAGTCATGAACCTTTATTTAAATGAAAAATGCATCTTAGTAAGGATTCAAAATACTCTTTTTCTCCCAGGACTGACTGTGCTTTTCAATTTGCAAGATTATGCAGCCTTTCACCTCTTTCCTAAAGACCATTGGTCTCTTCAGGTGATGATGATATTTCTCCAAATAGAGTAAGAAACACGGATAACTTTCTCCATGGAATCCACATAGCATTCCCAGTGCTCTGAACCTCTAGGAGTCTAACCTGTTTCTTAGTGGTGGACCTAGGAATGCAAAGGTGCAATTTTCCATGGTTACTTCCATGTGCCATCCAGTCCTTTGCAGATAATAATGGCGTTAATTTGACAGCTTTTTTTAAGACAGTCCCCAGTATTTGGACCTGCTTTACTTTTTTACTGCAAACACATCCTTACCCTCATTTGCATAATCCTTTTTACACCTCTCCCTCCATCATTCTGCTTCTGAACTAGAAAGTGCCCAAGATCTCCATTTCTCATACAACAGCTCTGATTTCCTCACTCGCTTTCCCTGGCAGGCAGAAATTGTACAACATACCAATATTTTGAAGCAGAAAAGCAGTTCTTACCCTAGAGATGATGTGAGGATCATTGCATTTAGCCAGTTTTCCAGCAAATAGCTGCACTCCAAAGCTTGCAAAAACAAGCATTAAAGTCAGCAAAAGAATAGAAACCTGTAAAGATGAAGTTAGATGTGTTAAGCTCTACTGCTATGGACTTGAAAAAGGGGGTCAGCTCCTTTGGTGAACTGCAGGTAGGATAGTTTTGTGGCATAAACCTGGAGATATGGCTTTCATGACAGGTATGTTACTTTAGGTTCTGATGCAGTAACCAGGTGCTGCATTAGTATTAGTCTTATTATTAGCACAGGATCTAAAAATAGCAGATAAGGATCAAAGCTTTCTTGCACTGTGTACCACCTTGCTAAATTCTGTATGCATAAGAATTACCATTCACTTTAAAGAGAACTTTTCAAGTACTTAAATATGCGCTCCTTCTGTTTTTCTGAATCAGGCTTTACTAATTAATCCGAGTAAGACATTGTTAGATATTTATCCAGGATAGCTACAATAAAGATATGCATGAGTAAATTATGATGTAAATATCTTTAACAGACTACTGTATCAATGAAATATTAACTAGCTTTATACTTTTTGTCCTTGTTCTATTACTGTCTGCAAATGTTTTGTAGCTTAGCCTTTTACATCAACATGACCTAATACAGCATCCTGTTAAGGAATAAAGTATCTGTTTAGGCTGACAAATATCACATAGGGCCTCAAGACAATAGATTAGGTTCTTCTGATCAAGTAATCACAGACTCCATTACTGTTATTATTACTATAAGTGCATAATTATGATCATAGTAATAACATAACAATGAGATCCAGATCTGTGATAAACAGCTGTATTGTCTCTGATTGCCTCTCAAAAAACTTGGAGGTAGACACCTTCAGCTCAGAAACCAGGTTTACTTTTGTTCTTGCAGAGCTGCCACACGCTACTTCCTATCTTCCTTGCCCAACTTGAACTGTAAAGAAGGGGTAGATTTTTTTTTCAGTAGTCCTCCTATGTAACCGGTGAAACGTATGCTGAATTAATATAATTTATAAACGAATTATTAAAGCAGCTTTATTCAGTATAAATATGAGTTACTTATATTCCCCATTTTTAACCTGTTCTACGGTCATCTCCAGTAATAGCCACAATGGAAAGTAAACAGACAACAATGCTGAAAAGAATAGAAAACATACATGTTATAGCAAAATGTTATCTTATTACTCCTTCATATATTTTAACAAGAATAAAAAAAAATAATTGGCACATACCAAAAAAATTTCCTTAAAGCCACTAAACAGCTCTCGCACCACTTTTCTCATCTGAGGGACCAGTTTGAAAATTCGAAGAGGTCGGAGGCAGCGGAGTACCATTAAGAGCTGAGCTCCAGATTTGGCAGGGACATTCTGTGGCATCCAGCACAGGAATATCAAACTCACCTGGAGATGACAGGGCAGGAAAGAAGGATTAGGCATACAATGCCTTACTTGACATAGGCACAGCACAGAAGATCAATGAATGCTTCTCTTCCTTAGAATTAAAGGAAATAATAAGGCAAAAAAGCACCTAAATTAGAAAATGGACTTGGACCTCTTGCATCCTAGCTTATTGTCCTAACTAACGAGCATCAGCTTCAGTCTCTGTCTTCCCCTTTGACTCAGAATCTACTTGATACTTTTCAGCAGATGGAACTGTTCCAAAAGAAGAAATCAATTTGACTGATTCAGAATAAGGTCACAAACTACATTCTTGGATCAGGCAGCATTATTTCTCTCCCTCCTTTTCATTTCAGAGATTCTATCCTGAATCTAAGAAATCCTCACCTAGAAGTCTGTTAACAGTTTTCTTGACAGTTTTTCCTTCCACTTTGTTACAGTTTTGTCACCACATAGTCTCATCACACAAACGTTATGTATTTGAAAACACTGTCAATTTATTGATTTAAAGTCTGTTAATTCTTATTTTTTAAAAGCCAGTGTTATTACAGGGGGACAGAGATGAGAGGGTTACAATGAAGTAAGGGCACAAAAAACAGAGGATCAAGCTGATATCACCAACATGATTTAAAACATAATACAAATTGTTAAAACAACAGTGACAAAAGACAGCTGCTCCACCAAAACAAAATGATTTGCTAGCGCTTCTGACTTTATTTCATATTCTTTAAAGAACACCTCAGGCACATTTGGAATATCCAAGCTTTACCACCCAGATTTTCCTTCAGACAAGCAGAGGGATTCAGAGGGATTTGAAGAAACTAATGCACACAGGAATTAATGCATACTACAGTAGGAGTTTTGTACAAGTACGCATATTTTTATTTATGCTAACAATGGAAACTTAGATACAAATTGATCATGACAAATTTTATGCAGCACATCTGCCTGGCAGATTTATCTCTGAAAGATTTAATCTAAATCCATCAAAGACATTTTTCTCAGTAATTTCTTCAGTTACTAAATAACAGAATAACAGAATATGCCGAGTTGGAAGGGACCCACAAGGGTCATTGAGTCCAGCCCTTAGCCTTGCACAGGACCATCCCCAAGAGTCACACCATGAGCCCAAGTGTATCGTACAAATGCTTCTTGAACTCCTTCAGGCTTTGTGCTTTGACCACTTCCCTGAGGAGCCTGTTCTAGTGCCCAACCACAAATAAAACTATTTCATACTGTATTATACTGGGCACTGGTTTTGACACATTTTGTGGTGTTTATTGTCATATGTGAAGGGGAAATGGACACCCTTCTCCTGTATTTGAATGGAATGCAAGAAATTTCCCAGGTACAAAGGAAACAGTAGCGTAATTTTTTTTTCCTGAGACCCACTACTGACAGGTTTAGGATAGAGAAAGATGTTGTTTTGCTTTCTACTACAGCAACACCAGCAACAAGGATGTGCCTGTCATCAGATAGTAAAGGCTTTAAAACACCTTCTATAAGGCAGGAATACTGTGGTGAGTGGAAGAAGCAAAGAGTATCTATGAAACAGGTAAAATAAAGATTCTCCTGCATAAGGATGCTGAAGTGAAGTCAGAGATCTTGAGAGTGCTTTGAAATTAAATCCAATCTGATACTTAAAGCATGTTAAAAAATAAATAATTAAAAGGGACCATACAATGACCCTACACTAAATTGCCAGGTGCTTATCACATCAGTGTATTTTTAGAGGTCTAAACAAGTATTTGTACACATAACTGACAGGAATGCACATGAAAACAGCAGTGTCTGAACACAAATTATGCTACTGCATTTGCATCAGGGTGCAGAGCCAAACTTTTTCATACTGCTAAACATTTAAATAACCAAAGATATCAAAATTAAGGATGCTATGAAAACCTCCCATAA
The DNA here is from genome assembly GCF_022539395.1 of Myiozetetes cayanensis. Classification (NCBI taxonomy): domain Eukaryota; kingdom Metazoa; phylum Chordata; class Aves; order Passeriformes; family Tyrannidae; genus Myiozetetes; species Myiozetetes cayanensis. The sequence goes on from NW_026087742.1 coordinate 78,302,914, forward strand.
ACATAAAAACTTACAAGATATATAAATATGTCCATAACGCCTCCAAAGTCCCTAATGACAGCTGTTGGTGTAAAAAACAAGCCATCTGCCATAATCTTCAGATTAAGCTCAATGCTCATGAATATTACAAAAACATATTCAGCAATCTGAAAAGCAAAGCAGAAAACAGTCATAATTTAGGAACAGGCAGTGGAGAGAACCAAGGTGACTGTGCTTCGTTAATTGTAAAATGATTCGGTGGCAGTACCTGGAGCGTTGGAGCATGCATAACTCTTCTAAAAGGGGATTCGAACATCATGGAAATGCAGGAGCATATAGTAACAATGATCATGACCCAGTCCAGGTAAGTAACCAAACCCAGCAAGTCACTGCAAACAACACATAAGGAAATTCCATTACAGAAATGCCTGGAGTGCTGTGTACTTGTGCCATGCCTACAGCACAGTTAAGTGCTTTCCTATGAAAAATAAATTAAGCTCAGGAGTGCCAAAGATTTCAATATTTCAGAAATGTGTAGTAAAACCAGAGAAGTTGCATGCAAGTGAAGAAGAAAAGTCTGATTAAAAAATGCACTTCCTATTCATCCTCCTCCCCAATCAACTCCATGGAAAGAAAAAACTTTTTGGGAAAAAAACCAAAAAGAAATATACATGTGCATGCACATATACACACATACATGCACGTGTGTGCTCACACACTTATGCTGCAGGTTTATGTCACCAAGCAAAGTTACTTTTGCAGTGCTTACTAAAGTTGATGGTATTTGGTATTTTTCACAGCTCCAGTAACAGGATCTGTTTTAGAACTATAAAAAGAAGAAAAGATAGAGTAATTTACATTTTATTTTACTTAACATTATAATTATACCATGCATCCATCACCTCAAAGTAATTTCTGTCCAAAATCAGGGCTCCATTTTATCTCATCTTCATTTTAAATGTCTGAATAAGTTTCATTTAATTTTATGCAATTTCAGTCATATTACCAACACAGCTGGTATCACTTTAACTCATTGCTTACCTGTAATTCCTCTAATGATTCCTTGAACCGCTAGTTTTTTGGGTCTTGCTTTTGCAAACAAGGACTTAATTTTGTATTTTGCTTGGGAATGAGGCAGCTGAACTGCTACTGAATTTTATGTACCAAGGTATTTCCTCAGGAGTTCTTTAACTTCAAAACTTCTTGGACCATGGGTTGATGGGGCTCTGAGCAACCTGTCCTAGAGAAAGCTACCCCTGTCCATGGCAGAGGGAGTGGCATTAGGTGATCTTTAAGGCCCCTTCCAACTTAAACCACTCCTTATGATTTTGTGATTCTATGATATCCTCAGTTAACACACACACACACACACACACAAATCCTTCCGCATGACCTATTCCTTTTATTACTTCTTCAATCTTTTTCTGATTCATATTTTTAGATTCTCCATATCTGAATTTTCCTATGTAATTGCTGTGCTCCACCTACTATGTCCAAGCACGTATTAGGCAGTCAGAAAGAGTGAGAACCACTTTATAAGTAATATACACATACCTAGGTGATTATTTACTGATTTTACTTGAAGCTTTTACTTGAAGAACAGAATTACTGCAGCAGAGAAGCTACCAGAATACTATCTAAGTGATAGGACAGTGATTATAGGCACTTTTACTTATTTTTCAAATTTTGTAGCAAATCATGCCAAGACAGGACCTGCACTGACATATCCTATATTCCATTGGAGGGTTCTAGCCATTGGGACATGAAATTGCCATCACTTACTTGATGAGCTTAAAGTGAAAAATGGACTGAATAGACTTGAGGAATTACTAACAGAGAGATTTCATGGTTATGAATTACAGGAAAGCACAAGGCATACAAGAATCATCTTCTAGAGGCCAGGTTCACCCACTTACACCTGTCAGTACACAGGTGCCTTCTCACTGAACATACTGACTTTTGCTTCTTCTTAAGTTCACTCCTTTTCTCCATATTTTAAATAGTAGCATTCCTCAGCCTTTTTTACTAGAAGAAAATATGTATCCTACCAGTTTGAAACAGATATTTAAAATATCTTACTTGGCAAGCTATGTAGGACAATGAATAAAGCAGGTAGGATTTAAAGAAATGAAAAAAAAAGTACTGTTTAAGAAAATCAGTTTATTCTAATAATTGCAAACATTTTCTTTAAACTGTTTTAATGTAAATATCCTTTACCATCTGGCAGTCCATAATGCTAAGAGGCACTGACGAGTTTTTGAGAAGTGGATTGGAATGACTGTTTATGTGGGGCTTTCTTTTCTGTGTTAATTTGCAGTGCTTCATGGACCAGTGTACCACAATCAAGTTAGCAGTTGCATAAAAAAGTGGGGACATAACTCAAGGACATGCCTCTACATACATGGCAGAACACTAACATAGGTATTTTTAAAACTGAATACCTAAACTTCCTGCCATGCTAACCAATTTATTGAAGGGCACAGAGAAAATCAATGGTAAAGCAGGTACTGAAACCAGTCCTTCCAATGGCCAAGCTTATAGTCTTGAGCTATCTTGTGTCTTACACTGTCTGTTTGCAAGGTGACATGCATTAACCCTCAAAAATTAGGATGCCAGTCACAGATAGAGGTTTAAAAGAAAAGTTGTAAGATTATTTTATATCAAGCTGCTTGTACATAGATCTCTATCCGCTATGCTCACACACACATCCCATTCTATTCTGGATCTCCCCATCCCATTCTGGATCTCTAATTATGGGCTATGGAGTCTTCGGGTGAGTATAGGTGTGATGCATTTCTCTTCACCTTTTCCTGTTCTATGAGTAACTGCTGGTGTATAAAAACTTCCCGCCTTATGATGAGGAATAGGAAGGGAATAGTAAGCTGATTCCCCAAGGTCTAAAACTGGGAAACATTCACCTTTCCTCTCAGTTCACACCTATGGTTTCCCCACAGTTTTGTCCCATCTCAACATCACAGACCGCTCAAACACATCTGCTCTTACACAGCATTTTATTGCTTCCTTTCTTCCAACAGCAAGACTACACTACAGAAAACTGACTGCTAGCTTGTCTGGTGACCACACTATATGCAGTTTTCCTTGTAAAAGAAAAGTTAGAACTTGATTTCTGAGGATATGAAGGTAAACCCCTGTTGGAACCAATGTTGATATGAAATGAACTTACGCATTAAAGCGAGCTCGTACCACCACTCGGCAGAAATTCCTGAATCTGTGCTCACGACCAACTATGAAAAGGGGTTTATCAAAATATGGGTGATTCTCTCGCAGTTCCTCCTCCTGGACTTTCCTTTTGAAAAAATGTAAATCATTAAGTGTTACGCATTATATATGGCAAAAATATCCCTCACACTTTGTTCTTTTTTTCATGCTGACTCTCAATACATTTTACTTCATACGGAGAATAGTTAATACAGAAAATGTGTACTCAGACTTTGATTGTTAAATACCTTTTCATTTCAGCTTGTTCCTTTTTTTCTTGGATCATCTTTATCTCACTGTCTTCTCTCTGTGCATTTCTGTATCTCACTGTGTTAGAGTGCTAGAAGCAAAATGATTCCTTTTAAATAAGGTCTGAGGGTTGTTGTTTTTTAATGTTTCAGATGAAAGCAAGATATGGTATTTTACATGAGAATTATTAAAATGAAAAGTCTTTATTTCCAATTGTACTGCACATCAACTCAGTCAAGCATATTGCACAGTATTTTCCATCTACAACATAAGGCTCCTCATTTTCATCAAGGTTAATTTCAGTTCTAATTTCATGCTCGAGGTTCCATCCAATCTAACTTTCAACTTTCAAAACAGAGGTCCTGCAAGCTCAGCCAATCTCTCTGAACTGGAATGAATACCATCAAAGTTACTAAGGGCAAAGACTGGAAAAGAAAAGGCTTTAGACACCCTTTCAGCTTCTCAAGCCTGCTGCATGGCTGCCACACTGCGAGGTATGCAGAACACGCAGGCAGTGAATGCTGAGTGCAGGCACAGGGAGAGTGAGGGAGGTATGCTGTCTGAGCTCATCCAGTGAAGGGTACAATCAGTATTACTATTCTGCATTATGAGAGTCTTTGGAGCATTCCTGGTGCGGTAATGCTGGGTGTTATCCTTACTACTGGACACTAACAAAGTCACATCCGCTTTGTTACCTACAGTTTAGGTTCAACAAGACCTTGTGCTGGGTCCTACACTTTGGCCACAACAACCCCATGGAGCACTACAGGTTGGGGACAGAGTGGCTGGAGAGCAGCCAGGCAAATAGGTACTGATTGACAGGAGGCTGAACATGAGCCAGCAGTGTGCCCAGGTGGCCAAGAAGGCCAATGGCATCCTGTATCAGGAACAGTGTGGCCAGCAGGAGCAGGGAAGTGATTCTTCCCCTTTACCAGTGCTGGTGAGGCTGCACCTCAAGTATTATGTCAAGTTCTGGGCCCCTTAGTTTAGGAGGGAAATGAGGTGCTGAAGCATGTCCAGAAAAAGGCAATGAGGCTGGTGAAGGGTCTGGAGCACAAGACCTATGAGGAGAGGCTGAGGGAGCTGGGGTTGTTCAACCTGGAGAACAGGAGGCCCACAGGAGACCTCATCACTGTTTACAACTACTTGAAAGGAGGTTGTAGCCAGGTGGAGGTTGGTCTCTTCTCCCAGACAACTAGTGACAGGACAAGAGGACACAGTCTTAAGCTGTACCAGGGGAGGTCTAGGTTAGACATTAGGAAGAAGTTCTTCATAGAAAGAGTGACTGGGCATTGGAATGGGTTACCCAGGGAGATGGTGGATTCACCATCCCTGGAGATGTTTAAGAAAAGACTGGATGTGGCACTTAATGCCATGGTCTAGTTGAAAAGGGGGTGTTAGGCCATAGGTTGGACTCGATGATCTCAGAGGTCTTTTCCAACCTAATTGATTCTGTGATTCTGTAATTCTGTTTCTTTGAAGACTTTGATAGTTTGGAAATGGGGACACTAATATTGCCCCTCGAATTTTCATTGTCACAGAGTTCCACAAATATGGTATGAATTTGCAGAATGAAAATGCACTTAACTGTATGAAACAACCACAGTGAAATCCATGATTACTGTTCTCCCTTTCAGTCTTTGTCCTTCCATCTGACAGTTCTACTGCTTGAAAAATATTGCTAAAGTTCCACCAGAAATTGCGAAGTGTTGTTTTGCCAGCCTAAGTGATTTGTGCAATTTCAGAGTAAGGCTTTTTAAGGTGTCCTGGGTAGCAATTGTTGTGTTCCTAATGTAGTGTCTACAGCTTCAGCGAATCTATCTCAGCAAGTGTTCCAAAACCAGTAAGTCTATCAGTGAAATAACCATGGTCATTATTTTGAGGATAATTCTAATGCACTTACAGTATTTGTTACATGACTTCCTTTCAAGATTTCAAGAGATAAATTGTAAGCTAATTCATAAATAGAAATCAGTCTTACACAAGCATTTATTCTATAATATGTATTCTTATTTTTTTAATATTCCCCAAATCAAAACTGTCATTTCTATGAGGACTTACATCTTGAGTCAACGTTTCAAGAGATTTTCCTCTGCTGATCCGCTGGCTGTTGGAACCATGTCTCAGTGACCTGAAACAATAATAATCAATTTAACAATACATCTCAAGATGAAATTTTGACCTTTATAAGATGCCCATTATAAAGCATTGCTCTCCAGACACCCAATATCTCAAATTCTTATCATTTTTCTCTCGCTAACATCAGAAGCTTATATGTTCTTCAATTGTTTTCAATCTGGTCTAACATAAGCCAATTTCTTTCCTTCTGATCTTCAAACTGATAGCTTTGTAGTTGGCAAAGGAAATGACATTTGAAATAAAAAGGCATTTTTTCCATTTATACAGTACAATGAATTTCATTATGGTTACAATGAAGAATGTAGAATTCAGTTCTTTGTACAAGTAGGTAATTTCAGGCTTTCACAACTCAAGTATTGCTCAAATTGAATTCTTTTTGTCACCTTTATTTTAAGAATGTTTTTAAACCATCCTTTTGGTCTCTGTTTACCTGCGTTCTTGTCGTATATGATGCTGGACACTAAGTATTGACCTTTCCTTTGCTGGCTGCCCCTCAAATGATCCGCTCAGCATGCGTTGTCTAGTGCAGGCCCTATGAAGAAATACAAATATGATGACAGACAGTTTTCAGCATAAAGATAATTTCAGAGGTAGCACATTCAGAGAAGTCAGCTTGGCTCTCTGGGAACCAGGAGCTTCAATAACAACAGACAAAAATAATAAAAGAGCAAGGTAATTTCCATGAAAACATTTCCAAAGCAATGGTCCTCACTCTGCAACACAACCAGTCAACCAGTGAACCTCCTTCATGCCTTATCGAGGGCCATCTACATTTTTTTTTCCAGTTTGCTGTAGAATTTATGGTCCCTCAAGACTTCACAAAGTGTGAAAGGGCTGAAGCAATGCACTAATCCTCAGTAAAACCAGCTTCTCAGCAATAAAGAAAGGAATAGGACAAGTACAACAGCAATTTTAGTCCCTTTCAGGGCTGTATGTAAACATTTAAGACTTACAGCATAACTTTGAGTGTTCTAAATAACTGGAACCATATATGGTATGCAATGAAGAGCAGCACATTGCTGATATCCTGCAAATGAAATGTCTGCTCTCTGAGAATGCATTCAACTTGCAGCATTTTGTAGTGTGGGTTTTCTCACTTGTTTGCTCATGGTTAATTTTGTTTTGGCAAACACATTTTACATATTTTGGCAGAGATGAGTATTTGTTGGCTAGTAAGTGTGCTACAGCTAAACAGAGCCTGCATATCTTCATCTTGATGGCTACGAAATTGATTTGCTTAAGAAAAAGAGAGGTTTCCACTGAAAGAGCTCACACATAATTTTGATGTCTGAGAAATGGAATTTCAACACTGGAAACATATTTTAACATTCCAAGAATGCTTCAATTTTAAGTTTACACTGTGCAATTCTTATCGCTCATTTTGTGTTATGTAACCATTCAGAGAAACACAAGACTCAACTGGTAATATTCCATACTTTTTATTGAACAGAATCTCCATTTTTTTGGAAAAGATGAAAAACATTTTACACTATTTGAGTAACCATTCAATTTGCCAGTCTGCTGTAGGGCTTAGATAAATGCTATCCTTGACAGCATGGAATGATCATGTTTGATCGCAAAAGGTGTCCATGACATGTTCTTTCCCCACTGTGACTTTGTTTTTCACTCTTCTCTGCTTTTTCTCCTTCTTTTAGATATAAACACATAAATGATACAAGTAGGAATCCAAAGGGAGATCTGGAACAAAAATGAGAAGCTTAGAATGCTTGTCAGTGTCATCACTGCCAATCAGATTAGCATGCCAGAAAAAAATACATTGTGCTACATTTGTTGTAAAAAGCATTAGGTTATACTACACTGAACTGAAGCATCACGACATTTAGGAAAATTACTACATGTCTTATAAAAACCAGCTCATCTTAGGCAAATCATGAACATTTTAATGACAATGGATTTTAAACATTATATTATGGAGTATGATACCATATAACACTGTCAGAAAACAACAGAGATGTTTGATTATCTGTGAAATTTTTGTTTAAAAAAAGGAAAAAGCAAAAAATTATTTTCTAAAAATAGAACATATCTAAATCCATTAAAATGACAATTCAGTTTTTCCTAGAAGAGACAATGGAAAGTTCAGTATAGAGGCTTCTCACTGTGACAAAGAGAGTAACTTATCTTTTTTTCTCCCCTGTAAATATAAATTATTGTGCTTTGCTTTTATCAGCTAGAAATGATTTTCTTGACATCAAAAAGTGACTTGCACATAAACTTTTCATGTTCTTGCACACAGTAACTTGAATACCAAGTTATATAAACTCTTAGTATTCAAAATAAAAGAGATCTTAAATGCTCAAACAATAAATTCTTTACATGACTAATGAATAAGATGGCTTATTTTATTAATAATTGTATAATAAAATAGACTTAGCCACATACTATGGGTAAACTGTGGCAGAATGGGCATTCATAAAGAGTAACCAACATCTGTAGACAGACTTAATATTGCTTATGACCAGTAAGTTAGATTACTAAATCCATATTTAGAATTTACATCCATTGCTGTATTTTCAACACCTCTGGAAGCACTGCAGTTCCTACTGAAGTGAACAGAGAAATAATGAAATGCCAATTGTATAGCAGAGAGATCAGAAATTTTTATTAAGTAATTGTAAAGAAATTTTTTTTTTTATTTCCAGAGAAAAAAATGCTGTGCTGAGATGGCCATGGTTATTTTTGACAGTCTCTCTCTCAGCATCCTCCACTTCATGGGAATGATTGCCTGAATCTTCCTTGTATTTCCAGATACTTTGGTACGCTTTGTTATACTTTTGACTCAGAATCTGGATATTTTTCAGCTGCTTAGACATCTAGAGTTGTAGATCTTTGGGGACTTTTTAAAAAGAAGGCAAGAGCCATGAAGTTTCCAGAATTGCATGGTTGCCAATTTAAGTCTACAATAGGATTTGTGTTCTCATTGCAGACACGTACACTTCTGTACTCACTCTCAGTGCCTGCATGTGATCCCTGTGTCCAGGCTTCCCTCATACCCAACTGAGATGTAGGACTCAATTAAATTGGTTGTACAGAGGTGGCCAGCTCCACCTGCCATGCCTTGGAGTATCTTGCCTTGCTTCCAGCTGCTGCTCCAGCAGAGTACAATACCCTTACAAATTTCTGTATTACCTGCCATGTTCAAGAGGATGTCTTTGACATCCTCTGGCATCTCATACATTACTATATGCCCCTATGTGGACAACTTAATTGAATGTTTGATCAATTAATTTAATTAATTATGTTCTGAAAGTATTAAAGTAACCATAAAGTGGGCATCTAAAGACAAAGCAGTCAGCTAAAGATCTCACTGGGTCCACTACTGTTATTGACTAGACTTCTGTCAACTAGATGGTAGAGGTCATCACTCAGCTCACAGGTAGAATTGGCTGCCTGGAGCTGAATCCCACACCATGGACAATCACTGTGCCACAGTGCTAAAAATTCAGTCCTATCTGATTTGACAATTGGAGTTTAAAAAAGAAAGCTTTTCTTACCTTGACATGTCTTTATGTAACTGAAGTTGGTGAGAATTTTTTGACCTTTCTTTGAACAACAGAGGTAAAATTACTTTTTTTAGCTAAAATTGTCCTTTTTATCTTTCTATACCACCTCTATAAAATATGAGTGAGGTTCACTTTCACTTGTGAAGGAATAAGGAAACGAAACAAAGGAGAAGACACAAGAAATACGTCAAGCTTTCAGACTTCCATTGCAGAACTTAAAACAGAGTCCAGCAGCTGCAAACTACATGCTCCAAATCTGCCTTGAAAAGTGCAAATATAATAAAATATCCTGAAACATAAAATGTAATTTGGTAGGTTATTAGAAAGCCAGCTGAAGATTACACAGAACAATACAATACTGGGATACCACATAGTTTGTATTACCTGCAACCTATTAGGAGGTCCAAACTTTTGAAGTCATTCAAACTATTTGCTGCTTTGGGATCCCTGAAAAATAAGTACCAAACAGAGTGTTCAAGCAGTATTTTTTGGCTTAATGTAAAATGTTAAGTGTTTTGATCAATACTTTAAAATACCATACCTTTAATCAGTATTCCGAGGTCTCTCGCAGAGGGTATGCATGTGGCTCATGCTTGGACTTCTTAGTCAGGCATCCTTTCTGCAACAAGTGTTATCTCATCTTTTACTCCAGTATAACATCACTTTGGGTTTTTATTTTGTTATTTGAATGAGTGAGTACTTATGTAGCAACTGTAGCAACTGCATATATTACTATGTGCCTTTGTTCTTCTTCCTGAAACGTGCTCACACTGAAGTCTTAGCAGTGGGGTACCCTGTAGTACAACACTCAGTTAGCATCCTCATTCAGCAATGTTTCCACTCTCTATGACTCTCTATCCTTACTAAATCTTTCTATGCTCTCATTATAATTCCATCTCACTTGGAATATATTGGTTGAGTGTGACAATCTAAGATTCATGGGGAATTCACCTGATAGGTGTTGTAGTAGTGTTTCTTTCTTTCACTTATAAATTTAATTCAATAAGGCAATTCTTGAATAGCAAGCCAAATGCACATTTTCACCACAGCTATACAACTGTTCTTTTTTAAAAGAAATCTGAATTTGGCTGGTGAGATAAAATGGATTATTAATGCAACTTGGATAATCCATGATTTTTCTTTTCCACGTTTTTTCTTGTTTCCTTCCATACGCCTCCAAAGAAAAAAACCAAATAGTCACTTATCTTCTTCAGTGTCTGCTCAGCCACCTGTGCTATGGTAGCAGATTGTTTTTCTTTAGCAATTTTTTACTGTGATTGCCATTCTTGCCTTGCTGTTTCAGCTTCTCCTCTCACAGATATTACTATAATAACAATTTGTATTGGATTGCAAAAGAATTAACAAAAGCAATATAGAGGAAGAAACCTCAAGTGACCATCCAGTCTATCACCTCTCTCAAAATGGGATCAATGATACATACATTATTTGGGGCTGATGTTTGTCTAACTTCTTTTTCCATAACTGCAGTGTTGGAGACTCCATAGCCCAATAACTCTACTTCACAATTGTGCTTTGCACTGACCCATAACATGGTGGTCAGTTGGCACAAACCCCATAGAACAGAGTAACTTCTTACCAATGGATATGTGCATTCCAGAATTTCCTTGTTTTGTCTTTGCATTAGGTAAGTGAAATCCAATGATGCCATGTGCTTGCAGATATTGAGGAAGGTGAGCTAAGTCTGGATTTTGTGCCTGACGACAACTATCATCAACTTACCTGGAATATTTGTTCTGAGAGAGAAACACATAGTATCAAACCCTCAAAGTCATGAAGAAAGAAATCATACTCTTAAGAGAGAAAACATAAATATATGCCAAGAAATCTGTTGCAAATGATTAAAAACTAAAAGAAGTCACTTATTTAAAGCAGGCAAATTTCTAATAAAGGATAGTGTGTCTTCTAGGATCATAGAATCATAGCATCATTTAGGTTGGAAATGATCTTAAAGATCAAATCCAACTGTTAACCCAGTATTACCCAGTCCACCACTAAAGCATGGCCCTAAGTGTCTTTTAAATACCTCCAGAGACAGCAGCTCAACCACTTCCCTGGGCAGCCTACTACAGTGCTTGACCACCTTTTCCATGAAGAAAGAAGTTTTTCCTAATATCCAATCTAAACCTTCCCTGGCGCAACCTGAGGCCATTTCCTCTTGTCCAGTCACTTGTTACCTGGGATAAGAGACTGAACCCCACTTCAGTACAGTGTTCTGGCAGTTGTAGAGATTGATAAGGTGGCCTCTCAGCCTCCTTTTCTCCAGCCTAAACACCCCCTCAGCTGCTCCTCATAAGACTTGAGCTCCAGACCCTTCACCAGCTCCCACTGCCCTTCTCTGGACATGCTCCAGCACCTCAATGTCTTTCTTGTCATTAGAGGGCCAAAGCTGAACACAGGTTTCAAGGTGTGGCCTCACCAGTGCTGAGTATAGGGGGATGATCGCTTCCCTGATCCTGCTGGCCACACTACTTCTGATACAATCCAGGATGTCACTGGCCTTTTTATCTGCCTGGACACAATGCTGGCTGTCAACCAGCACCTCTATGTCCTTTTCCACCAGGCAGCTTTCCAGCCACTCTGCCCCCAACTTGTAGCACTGCATGGAGTTGCTGTGATCCAAGCGCAGGACCCAGCACTTTGTCTTATGGAACTGTTGCCCTCAGCCCATCAATCCACCCTATCCATATTCTTCTACAGAGCCTTCCTGCCTTCCAGCAGATCAACACTCCTGCCCAAGTTGGTGTCATTAGTAAACTTACTGAGGGTGCACTTGATCCTCTTATCCAGGTTATTGATAAAGATATTAAACAGGGCTGGCCCCAATACTGAGCCCTGGGGAACACCACTCATCACTGGCTGCCAGCTGGATGTAACTCTGTTCACCACCACTCTCTAGGCCCAGCCATCCAGACAGATTTCACTCAGTGAAGAGTGCACTCAGCCACACCACGGGAAGCCAGTTCCTTCAGGAGAATGTTGTGGAAAATGATGTCAAATGATTTACTGAAGTCCAGGCAGACAACTCCCACAGCCTTACCTTCACCTACTAAGTCACCTTGTCATAGAAGGAGGTCAGGTTGGTCAAGCAGGACCTGCCTTTCACAAACACATGCTGGCTCAGGCTGATCCCTTTGTTGTTCTGTATGTCCTGCATGATGGCACTGATGATGATCTGCTCCATGACCTTCCACAGGGTGAGGCTGACAAGCCTGTAGTTCCCTGGATACTCCTTCTGGCCCTTTTTGTAGAACCAGAGCAGGTGGAAGATGCAGAGCTGAGCTGATCCAGGGTAAACAAGAGGTGGTCTGATCCAGGGTTAGCAATCGCTACATGAATTGGCAGTTGGACCACATGGCCTACAAAGTTTCCCTCTGATCAAATTCCTGTGATAAACTAATGAAAATGTTTGCTTATTCTCTTACGAAACATACATTAGTGTTCAGAGAGATTTTATTCAGAGATAAACTTTATAACTTTCCTAGAAGCACAGAGAATCTTGTTTCTTGCTCATTCAGAAAAAAAAAAGAATCACTGTATTTTGCAGAACTACTTGTAGGAACAAAGTCTGAATTAACTTCTAGCATATTAGCAAATTAGTAGAATGGAATACTTAATTCAAGTAACTCTTTCTCCCCCTCCTTTCCCCCCCTGCCCCCAGTGCACTCATGGCAGTCTCAGTTTCCAACATTAGATAAACACACTTCACTCAATTACGTATTTGTGAAACTGAAGATTCCACTTAAGGATGAGTTATATTATTCCCTCAGGCCCAGGAAACACATCAGACAAATCTAACCTAGAATAGTGAAAATCCTATTGCACACCCCTAGCATCAGTTTACAGTTTGACTATAGCATCAGCTGTAAGGAAAAGCTCTGACACTGGCAGAGCAAAGATGCAAACCATTGGTCAAAGTATCCAGAACAGTAGTTGCTACATCCTTGGTTCCCATGCCTAATTGCACAAAGACCTCAACGTGGCCAGGTGAAGGTTGGTTTCCAAACAAGGATGTTTAGAAACTAGATAGTTCCCCTGGAGTGCAGCAAGAAAGCTTTAGGAGGAGAGACCCAAGACCTGCATTTTGCTGCATAAGGTAACACCAGATGAGGAGGTGAGACACCTAGGATGGAATGTACAAACTGTCTCTCTGGGTGGTCAGGGCTATTCATGTCCTTCTTTCTCTTCTTGGGGAAGAAAATGACAAAATGCAGTTCAGCGTAGAAAGGAAAAATGAGGTTTGCATAGAGAAAAATGCAAAAGAGAGACACAGAGGTATATTTGTGTAATGCATAGTACAATTGGTTATACTGAAACATTCACAATTCGATTAAAATATAATTTGACAAGGTTTAAACAATAGAGGAGAAAAGGTCAGAGGTGGACTTAAGCTAGAACAGACTTAAAATTCTCTTTCAGTGCAGCAATTTCCTCAAGCTGAAGTTGCCCATGGGTAGTTTTAATGTGTAGAGGCATTGCTTTAGATAAATGTTCCTTAATTCAGGTAGACAAAAATTAAAAAGATGCTAGAAGCAATCTTTCCTGAAGGGACATCCTGAGTTATCTCTTATTGTTCTTGGCATAAATGTCATTTGTTCTTTTTTCAGATATTCTGAATAGCTGAGAGCCACCTAATTTTATGAGGGGGTTTATGTAATTTACAACAACATCAAAACTGAGAAAAAGTCTTGGGAGTTTGAATTTTCCAGTGTTAATTAAACTGAATCTAAAATTTCAAGATGTAAATCTTATCACTTCCTCTGTTTGTAAAACTCACCTGCATCAACAGTGGCAACACTGTCATCAACACAGAAACGCTGCTACTGCTCAGGACCAGTCAGCCCATCACTGGCAGTTCTCTCTATCAGCATGCCCACCAGATATGTCATGAACACAATTTTTTTATGCTGGAACAGATGCATTGGAAATGTCATAGACCAGAGCTTATTTAACAATTTTGAGGCAGAACCAAGGAACAATAAACACTATTTCTTCCTTTTTCTCAGGAGGAGAATAAGACTGTCTCTTTGCAAATGACTTACAAGCATCCCAAGAAAGTATTAGAGGACATGTGATCTCATGGTTTTCTTACTTCACACAAGTTCCTTCCTTTTCTCTGTTTGTCAAAGTTCACTGCTGACAAACCAGGAAATAGATGAGAAAGAGTAGTAAATGTAGATTAAATTAATAGACTAAATAGATTAATTAAAAATGAAATAATAGATTAGTAAATGAAAACTTCCTTCTTCTGCCTCAGAAACTTTTCTTCAGAGGAATTTTGGTGAATTGATGAGAAGTCTTTCTAGACACAAGACACTGGCAGAAGTCATGATCTGTAGGACCAAGTGGAATTCAGTGGGACTGAAACTGGAAGGACTGATTTCTGATCCTGTCCTGGTATCTCTGAGAAATTAGTGAAGTCCAAACAATGGTTTGCTTGGATTCTCCTCCCATTCTGTTGCACAGAAAAATCTGTGCTGATGGGAGAATTCATCAGAATTCTTAATTTCAATTTTGCAGGACTTAATTTTTTTCTTCTGTCTAAGAAAAAATGGAGCCCCTATAGATGAAATTAAAAAAAATTAAACATATAAAAGTAGGATATTTTTCGTTGTCTACATTTTTTCTCTGTGGTATAGTATAGGAAACACACCAAACAACTGACATTTGTGTAACCCTGGGGGTGTCAATAGCATTTCACAGTTCTCATCTAACACAGAATTTCATTAAAAATGTTTTACTGAAAGGATGCCAGGATGTCTGTACCTAAAACCATATTTTTAAAAGTTTTTGATTAATCTATCTGTAACAGTTATGCCTGTAAAATCAAGGTACAATCCCATAACTACAAAAAATGCTTACAAATAGAGCTCTGAGACTGAATACTTATAGTACTGCATTTACATTTATGGATAATATTTTTACAATGGGCATTCATTTGAATTAGTAATTCTATGTTTTCATTACATGGATTTAAAGTTAGATAAAGTTTCACTTTAATTTCTATAGTTCTCCCTGTTCTGTATTCTGATAGAGCATTAAAAAGAACCAATACTTCTCAAATGGCATGCATTCAAGAAACTTCATAATTCAGAAATCACTCTGAACTGCTCCTCACAAAACACTGCCTTACATTATTAATCTATAAGTTTCTGAAAAGTTATTCCTGTTTATACCATGTGCTTACCTAGGATCTCTCATTGACCATACTCTGGAGATGCACCTGCTTTGCTGAGAATTTAAATATAAAAAGAATGATCTATAAAGTGCTGGCATTGCTAATGCACCTTATATCAAGAACAGCCATTTTAATGTAAAACCAACAGTAGCATGAAAAACTGCAGCACTGTGTTACCTATAACTTCAGACATGGGCCTTGGAGACTCAGGCTGGCATTATTCACTTTTGGTACTGAGTACTTACTTGATATGGAATACCAAAAGGAATGATCATTATTAAAACATTCAGGAAATCCTTCTACAGAAGTCACAGTTCTGAAATCTTCTTTATCCATTTGGTACTTGCAATATGATTGGCTTAGTCTATGCTTTCTCGTGTGCAACCCCGTGAATGTTTATGTGCATATATTTGCCAGAACCAGGATAGAATTCTTTAAGATAATTAACATCAGTTATGAAGGGACATGTTTTAGTTAATTTAGAAGGAAGAAGTGAAATGAGCTGAAACATGATCTTTATGCATGACACAGAATTCAAATACATACCAAAGAAGAACAATGTCTCTCTTATTGCTGTTCAAACATATAATACAGCCAGAGAAAAGAGCAATTTATCTTTGATAATGAAAGCAATAGATATACTACAAAGGGATACATTATTAATATTACACATTCAGTAACATTTGTGAAAAACAAGGTTATGAGAAATCAGACGACAGTCAAAACATTACCAAATCACATCTGACTCTTACCTTAGAATTTTATTGATTGCTGTTTCTTTTTCCAGAAGGTTTCTTGCTCTGATGCTGAAAACTGATTTACGGAGCTATAAAATTAAGAAAACGAAAACATACTTTTTAATCGTCATAAAACATAGCATGTGTATGCGACAGACCAACGAAACATTATGATGCTGAATGCATGTAAAATTAAACACATTAAAGTTCTCTGTGATAAAGCTGTTTTTCACAGTCTGCAGCATGGGTGTTCTTTTTCAAGAAAAGGATGGCAGAAAAAAATCAAAATGTTTACATAGAGCAAATTCCTTGAGCAATACCTAAGATCCTAGCTTTATCTTGCAGCTTTTGGCCTCTCTACCCTAATCCTGAGGTAGTTTTGTGTAGAAAGAAGCAAATAGTTTTGTTGACTAGCACAAATGTTATTTCCTTTATCACACACTTTGTCTCCAGTTGGCCAAGTCATGCCTTTTTGCTACTCATTCTCCACTTTGGATTTTGACTAGGCTGGATTGTACTCTGGAGATGCCTTGACTATACAACAGAACTAGCTAATAAAGTTTAGTTATATAATTTAAGTGCATAGAACTAGACAGGATGAAAGTAGGCCCCCTTTTTTCCCCCACATATGTAGAGTATAAAAGTGTGGTGAGCAAAATGTGCTTGTGCTTGCCTCTGGTTATGGACAGTGTTTTGGGCATTTTCTTGTGAACAGGACTTCCTGAAAGTGAAATGAAAGGACTGAGATACATGAAAAAACAAGCACTTAATTCTTAAGCAAGTGATTAACAAATATGGCCATTCAAGGAACAAATAACAACTGAAGAATTTAGCTCAGGAATTACATCTGTGATGAACAGAAAGCCCCTGGCACCTTGTTAAGACTTAAATCTGTCAACTGTTTGGAGATTGTTATCTCGAAGAAAATGGTTGAGAGAGATTTGGAAACTCCTAGCAATGTTTGCCCTGTTTTCAATCAATCTGAAATGGAATCTTTAAGCTCATTACTTTAAATTTTCTTTATATGTTTCTAAAACACTACCTCCAGTCATTTGACAAACAATTTTTCTAGAACTTCTCTCAAGACTCGGATTGACTCTGAGTCACAATTAGATATCTTACTTTGAAGAGAAACAGAAGCCTAGAAAATACCTTAACTTTTAAATTGTACCAGCTGTGCTCAATAAAATGGCTACTGCTTTTAACACACACCTGCAAGCTACAATCTCATTCCTACCCCTTCTCAAGCATGGCCCCTTTAACCTTTTTCGTGCTCTAACAAATCTCTGTACAGCCTGTGGGAGTAAGAACACAGATGATTTGAAAACCCCCCTATTTTGAGAATCTGTGGCTTCCTTAAAAAACCTGCAACTTGAAAACTGAAATAAAGTATAAAAAAAAGTAGTTTGGAAAATAAGGTATTGGATTTTCAGTTAAGATTAAAAGATTAGTAATAGGCTTGTTGACTGTAAACAAAAAATTATTCCATTCCCTGGATATGGTTAACATAAATTGAAAATCAGGTATAAGATATACCTGTTGACGAATATATTTAGTGCAGGTAGCTCAGTGTGAAGCTGCAGATTGAGCTCTGTCTGGGTGATGAGAGCCCAAGGCAAGAGGCTGTGAGCTGTTGACCCTTTGCCTAACAAAGGGCACAGGGACCTGTGGCCCATCCAGGGGACTGGGCACTCAGAGACACAGCAGGAGCCAATGACCCCCAGACTTTCCTGTCCTTAGACTGTCAGGGTATAAAAGCCCAGGGGTCCCTTTGTCAGGGATCTTCCTCAGAGATGCCAGCATGAGCTGTTATTTGTTATTTAGTTATTACACCATCATTAAATTATTTTAAGGATCTGGATGTCTGAGACTGTGCTGTGGTAAACCTGTGGTCGAGGTGGTAAGGAAACCTGGTCTGACTGTGAGTGTGGGGGCTGTAGCTGTGAAGGGGCCTCAGTCCCAGCTCAGACGGTGCGAGTGTGACTGCCAGAGTAGCTCCTGGATAGTCCAACAGCGAAGTTTCCTTAACATACCATTATAATAAATATTGTGTAGGTATAAATATTTCATATACTGAAGCATATTTGTGTAGGTTTTAACTCATTTGTATTATCTCAACACAGGTTCAATGGATTTATAAGCAAGGTACTTTATTATGGATTTAGATATAACTAACAGTGCTGAAAGCACTAGTAACTCTTTCACATTTTTTTTCTTCTAACGTCAGTGAAATTAATGTCAGTGGAATCCCATAAAATTGTTTTCGCCCACTTCAGGATTGCAGAAAGAAGCCTCCAAACCACAGGAGTATCTAATTTACAAGATGTTAGGTAATAATTCTTTTAGGGCTCAACTAGTAACATCAAACTTATGGGAATAACAAAGGTGGAAACTCAGCAGTTTTGTTTCAGTTTTTTTTTCTGTTATAAATAATTTCTTTAGAATAATTGCAATTACATTAAATATCAGAGGAAAAAAGTGTACTGCCTACTAAAGTGTTATATCCATTTATTTCTAATAAAAATTCTTGTTAACATCTTAGAAAAGATTTCAAAATCAGGAAGCAATAATTTCCTTGCCAATTTCCAGTTTTTGCTCATCTGATTTTGGTAAAAAAAGCTGAGGCAAATACAATTTCCTGAAATTTCTACAGTTTCCTATCTGGCATGGACCACTCTTTTTCAGTGTTAAAAGTAAGTGATAAAACACCTTGGCTTTAAAGCTTGTGGCCCAAGCAAGGAAATTCCCTCAGGTCATCAACAAGGGAACATGCCCTGGAAAAGCAGAAGCAAGGAGTCTACATATTTTCAGATTCCAAAGGGATGTTAAGTGCTTGAACTGATTCACTTAGTGCTTCCCCAAGTGAAGCATTAAACCAGCTAGTGCCAGCAAGGAAAAAAGGACACCTAAAGAAAAGGTGCTGTCAGGTCTAGGGCAAGGGCTATGTACATACTATAAGGAACTGCCGAATCCTTCCTTCAGGTAGCAAGACTAACAAAGAAGGAAACACTGGTGTATGTTTTGCATAAAAGCATAGCACTAAATCTCTTTCATGCCTCAGCTGGAAATGGTTTGACTCCCTGTTTTTGGTTTCTTCAATGAACAAGCTTAGTTGTCTCCTGGAGATGTGCAAGAATAGTGCTGCACTCTGGTATATGGCCACCACAGAGCCATAGGTGCATCATCCACAGAGCCAGAGAGATGAAGAAAAGTAATAGGAAGGAGCCCATGTCTGGAGACACTGAGATGGGAGAGAAAAGACTGGGTTCTAATTCATACACTCAAAGTTGTTCATGAATTTTATTCAGTGATGCTGAAAAAATAATCACAAAATCACAGAATATGCTGAGTTGGAAGGGACCCACAAGGATCATTAAGTCCAACTCCTGGCCCTTCGCAGGACAGCCCCAAGAGTCATACCATGTGCCTGAAAGCGTTCTCCAAATGCTTCTTGAACTCTGTCAGGCTTAGTGATATGACCACTTCCCTGAGGAGCCTGTTCCAGTGCCCAAATACCTCTGGGTGAAGAACCTTTTGGAACATCCAACCTAAACCTCCCCTGACACAACTTCAGGCCATTCCCTTGGGTCCTGGCACTGGTCACCTCAGATAAGAGATCAGTGCCTGCCCCTCCTCTTCTTCTCACAAGGAAGTTGTAGACTGTGATGAGGTCTCCCCTCAGTCTGCTCTTCTCCAGGCTGAACAGACCAAGTGACCTCATCTGCTACTCATATGGTTTTCCCCCCATGCCTAAGAAGTCATGAGAATGGAGAAAGGGGTTAGAACACAGGGTGTCGCACCACATTATGTGGACAGAGTACATTTACTTTTACTGCACTTTTTTTCACCACTAGCTGTGAAATTTGCACCCAAGGCGCCCCAAGGATGTCCTTGGGCACCAACCACGGTCCATATCTAATGGACTTCACTTAGGTGAAGTTTTGAAGGTTTGTTATCATTCTGTTTGCTTTATGATTTTTGAAGCTAATGGTCCTCACTTCTCTTTAGGATTCAAGAGCCTTTCCTTCAGCAGAACCCTGGTGAATTTATCTTGAGTTTTAAATACCCAGAAGCAGTAATACAAGATAATATTTTTAGAGAAGCACAATTGATCGATTTCTCATATTTAAAGGAGTAAGCAGTCAGTCAAACAGCAACACACATATGTCAATATTCATGCTGAAGAAAATCAAACAATACTATAGATTTTTAAAATATGTATCCTTACTTCTATATTAGATAATTAAACTAAACTGTTCCCCGTTTAATTTTCCAAATTTGCATAGCACACCAGGCAAGTGCAATGGAACTGTACAAACAGAAAATGGGGACGATGATCTGTATTTTGTTTAATAATGTCTAGATGCCACATGCTGGTGTAGAATGAAGCTGGCAATTAAAACCTGTGATACCTGCCGAGTTCTTGAATGTTGCAGAGGAAATTATGAGCAGTGTTAATGTATAAAAGACATTACTCAATCAGATGATGTGGAATTAAATAAATACAGTATACTCTGCTGAGGTTATTTTAGGGATATCTGTTTAGCCTGCTGGGTTTTTTTATTACAGATTGTGCTGTACTGTGAGGACACCCTCAGTGTATCTTTATTAGCATTTCTTTCTTTATTTATTTATGTACTTCTTTATGCAACCTATATGTACACTCAGTGCAGAAATAACAGCTTTCTGCTATAGAACATTATTTTTTAGCATATGACACTGTCCTGAAATCACCTAACAGCATCTGATTACTTTTAGATATGTTTTCAGCAACACATTTTAAAGAACTCTTGCAGGTTACTTTAAACTGTAAGGAACCACTGTGGCAGGTCAGCAAATTACCTGCAGTATTTCCTGGATGAAAGATGTTAGATGGAAAGTATGTGCTCCTATGAAACCATGAATAAAGTTTGTGTCTTAGTTCCCACATTCCTTTGAGTTTATTTACACACACATGCCCGTAGACACAGAGTTAGGAAATCTGCAGGTAACGCTTCTCTTCCACAAGTGCTGGTACCCTTTTCTGCTGCTGACTTTTAGGCAGAACAAATGACTCAGTCAAGCCAGTGTGAACTTGGTTTGAACACTACACCCCATGAAATCCCATTTGTCGTCAAGGACAAAGCAATAAACCACAGTAACTGTTGTAAAAAGAGCTAAATCACAGAGCATTGTTGCTCTGCAAGTGCCACCCACTGCTTTGAAAAGGTACTGCAGATATTTTCAATGATAATTTTTATTTAGTATCATGTTTAAAAAATCCAGGCTTTCTACCCTGGAATAAGAAAATCCTTGGCATAAGATTAAAAGCAAAGCAACACAGGATGATACCTTTGTGAGGTGTCAGGCAATGACTGCAGACCAGTCCTACAGCCGAGGTTTACTGACTGGCACAGCACTGCTGACTTCAGAGGAATCTATGCCAATTTATACCAGCTAAGTTTTAAAGTTTTAAAGTTTTGAGAAATGTTATTCATTTCCAAGGTTTTGATGAATTTTTCTAGCAAGATTTTTGCACTGCACAAACCCCAGCAAACACTACTTAAACCAATTATTTTCAAATTGAACTTGCTAAGTAATTGTATGCTATCAACAGGGTAAAATCTGTGGTGATGTAGTGTATTATTTTTGTATAAGACTACTTCAGATTTAGTAGAAATAGAGACAAACATTGGTGAGTGTTCTGCAACACAAGGTGAGACAAGGTCATAAGTAAATAATGAGATAGAAATACCTGAAATGTTTGCTTGACAATGGGGAAAAAAAAAAAAAAAGTGTGTGTAATGTATTTTTCTAAGTCAGTTTCTTAAGTGCTATATGAAAATTAGGAATTTTAGCTTAGTGCTGTTGATAGTAATCTTTTATAGGCAACTGCAGGACCATATGGGAATAATCTACTGTGCCATGCCAGAAATTCCAAGCAAGGAAAAAAAATCATCCAAAGCTTCTGTTTCAATTTGTAATTTGTTGTATGCCAATAGATGGTTTATGTAGACTTGCAGAATGAACAGATTGTTAGGTATTATAATGTTACTTAAACATGTACAGCTTCCAGGGAAAATATGAAGAGTCAGTACAATAAGCAATATATCAGAATGACTTTTTAGAAAAAGCAAGGAAATATTCGGTAAGAATCCATTCAAAGCTTTAGCATTCCATTAAATATAGGACATTCTTTGCCCACAAGAGTTTGCTGTGTAGCTTCTCAAATGCAAATAGTATTATTTGTTCAACAACATTCTGCCTACGCATCTTTGGTTTGAAGAGATTGGACTCTTTCAAAATGAATGTGACAAAAGTCACATGAAGAATGATGGGAGGGCAGACTGCAAGTTTTTGGTAGGTTGTTAACAAAATGTTCACAAGAATTTAAGCAGGTTAAGTGACGAAATCCTATAGGTAGCGTGGAATTTCTTAAGCTCTTTTGAAAACTTTGGTTAATGCCTACAGAATCATAAAGGATGCAATTACAAGGGGCATCTACAGAGCACCTAATCCATTTCCATCTCTCAAAGTAGAACTAACTATTTGCAGTTGGGCTTTGAAAATCTGGCCCTTTGTGAGGTTGTCCTATAAAAGACACAGGCTCACTAAACAGTCAAGAAAGTGGCCTAGCTTTAGGTAAGTGCCACAAGGACTCAAAGGCTGTCCCTTTGGATCAGATGTCTAGAATGAGAAGTGGGCATAATCTCCTTAAATCTTGGGAGTCATTGACCTGAAATAGCCTTAATTCATTTTCTAGACCTTGATTGCTGCCTCTCTCTTAAGGAAAGCAATGTTCTTCTAATTAGCTGACTAATAATGGCCAGTCTTCGCGAGCGAAGATCCGGGGAAGGTCTTTCCACCTTCCAGCCTGCGCATTGGATTTTTTAGGTGAGACACAGTGTGCGCGGAACTGAGCCCACCCTTTAATCCTAAGGTTCATCTGCCGGGGCCAAGCGAGCTTGGACGGTGGCAGTGAGGTCCTCAGGACGTAGGTGGGTTGCCTTAAGGGCTAACGAGCCCCACCTGCCCGGGAGTGGCCCTGACCGGGAATCGAACCCGGGTCTCCGCGGTGATAGCGCGGCGCCTTTACCACTAGACCACCAGGGGCTCCATTAGCTGACTACTGATCTGGAAAATCTACATGTCCTTTCATAACCAAGAACCTTTTTCAATTAAGTCTGAAAATGTGGACAAGGATAATATTAGCATACTCATAAAACCTCCAGAGACTTAAAGGGGATGATAATAGTCTATCTCAGACACATCTCAGGGGAGCAGTTCCAGGGAGGGAGAAGAATCCCTCTCTTTTATGTCTTGTAATAATATGCTTGGGGTTTTTTCCCTTTGGCATACTTGAGTTTTTAAATTTCAGAGGTTTAATGGTAGATTTTTCACAAAAAACCAGAATGTTTTGGCTTGGAAGGGACTTTTATATGTCATCTAGTCCAACCCCCTACCATGAGCAGCAACATCTTCGACTAGATCAGGTTGCTCAGAGCCGCATCCAACCTTACAATGAACGTTTTCAGGGATGGGGAACTCGCCACCTCTCTGGGCAACCTGTTCCAGTGTTTTACCACTGTCATAATAAAAAATTTCTTCCTCATATCTGATCTGAATCTACCCTCATTTAGTTCAAAATCATTACCCCCCTTGTAAAAAAAGTCTGTCCTCATCTTACAAGCCCCGTTTAACTACTGAAAGATTGCTGTAAAGTCTCCCCAGAATTTTCTCTTCTCCTGAATGAAAATCCCTAACTCCTTCAGCTTGTTCTTATAGGAGAGGCAATCCATCCCTCTTCTTATTTTGGCAAGTGCAACCTTGTTTCCTATCTTTACTCAGTGCAGGAGTCAGGGAGACCCCGTGAAAAGCTAGTAAAGAAGGCTGTGCAGATTACTTATGGCAGCCAACAGCAAGGTGGAACTGAGGACTCCTGGTCAGGCTGACATGGGGTTTTTTTATATTCTGCTGGGTGCACAGCGGTGGGGGAGAAAGCTCCATTCCACATCTAGAGCTGAGGATCTTTAGGCTCTAGGGAAGAAGGGACTGTCAGGCTGGGCTGGACTGGGAATGGAAGATATGGACAGGGATTTTCAAGCAGGAAGTAAGGAAGAACATTCCTCCTGGTTGTACAAGCACAGGCACATAATTCTGTTCACTAGAAAGAAGCGATCATGACTAGTGTTGTTAATCAGTTCTTGTAAATGAGTCCTGTGAATTAGTGGTGGAGACAAGGGCCTGGAGATGGAGATCTGGGTTCCTTGGTAGAAGTGGGGAAAGGGAGAGTACAAGGCTCTAAGAGAAGGGCTTTCTTGTAACCCAGTTCCTCATTGCCTCTCCCTTCACTCCAAACTAATGAGTGCTCTTCTCTGTTAAAATACAACAGCACTAAAAATTCTGCCATGTCTGCATTTTGTTTGATTGAAGAAAAAGGAGAAATATGATAATCCCCTTGTATTTTAATGCATCTTCACAGCCTTTGTATCAAACACTTTAAATATTTTAGTGTAAAACTGATGAAGTAGAAAGAAAATGCCAGAAAGAAGTGCTGAGTTATGGCTCTTTTTGAAAATGGAGAAGTATCCAGTCCCCTGCCTCTTTTCTTTTAGAATGTAGTTGAAAACTGGCACTTTTCCAGGCAGAATTTTGAACATACTATGTAAAGGCAAGAATGACAAAGCAATTTAAAATCATCAGAAGTCAGACCATAACAAGAACAGAGTCTTGTTACTATTGCAGTTGTGTCTTCTCTGCTCTGAAGGCAAAAATGGTCAGAGAAGTAAAACATTATCAGCACAAATGTGTATTTGGTAAAATGCTTAATGAGACAGAAATCAATAAATTGGTTATTTAGACCTGGGGACGTTGTTACATATCCATTTTATCTGAAAAGAAACAAAATCTTTAAAAATGCAAAACAGACAAAGAGATCTGATTTTCAGTAAACCTGAAACACATCATTGCATTCACATATATTAACTTCATTAGAAAGATCTGGTGAGAGCAGATGTGGGACAAAAATCTTTTAATATTATGACTGTAATGAGCAAGAAAATGTTGGATCCACAGGCCAATTATTGTTCCAGTAGGTAGATTGTTTTTATGACTTTTCTGAATGTTACAGCAAGATAGATTTTGGCATTATCCTGTGAATGACATAAATAGATAAGACTTGCTGGACTTGGCCATGTTTATTTAACAAGTGATATATGGAAACTGAAATGATAGGACAAAGTTCTACTCAGATATTCAGTAAACTAAGAAAAAGCTTGAATGACATTTGTTGATACTTATGAACAAAGTTCTGCAGGAGTTACTTCTGAAAAAATGTAGTATTCAGTAGTATTTAAAAATAAATAATGTTTTCTACTCAGAGTTCATGTGCGATTACACTTTATTAGTGTCTGTTATATTCAAAATGAATGTGATAAAATTATTCTTTCAAATTACTTAGAGAAAAGAATAATCAGGAATGCAACAGAATGCTATTGTACTTTTTGTGCCAAAATTCTGCTTTGCACAATAGGATGTCGAAAATAAAGTTCAGAGATGTTGATTAACTAGGGACATAAGTTTATTACAATAAGAAATAGAAATTTGAGAAATTAGAATTTGTGAATAAATACTCTACCCTTGGTTCTTTTCTAAGAAGGAAAAAATACAAATAAGTTATATGAGTACATCTTCACACCTGATGGTTTTCTGAAAGATTTCTTGGGACATCCTGTCTTTCATACTAAAAGCCATGTTGTAGAAAAGCCAAAAGGTTATTTCAGCTTTTACAATTAGAAATACTTTCTGCAAGGAAAAGTAGAAACTGAGCACAGATCAGGAAAAAAAACCAGGATGGAACAAATTTCCAGACTAAAAAACAATGTCTTATTAAGATTAGGTGCGATGTCTCAGCAGCTCACAAATGAAGTATCTATGATGCTAACCAAACACGCATTACACAAAGAATCCAGCATGAGGTTCTGCTGCTTAATATTCAGAATCCTCCGAGGCAATGACTCTGGTTACCTCTGAGATCAGCTCTCACTTCCTGACCATGACCTCCCACACAGGTACATTCTGCTATAAGCAGGAAACCAATGGAAGAGGCACATAGCATGGGAGGTCAAGGTTTCCCAGGAGCTAAACCTTAATGATGCATCTGGCTCCCACAGGAAAATAGGAATGGCTATTAACTTCACTGCTTGCAAAACAAAAACCAAAACTCATATATGTGAAAGGAATCAGAAAGGAAACAGGATGATAAATAGGAGAGAAAAGAGAAATTATGTTTGCTGCTATACAATTACTCTTACAAACAGAGAAATAAGGCAGCTGGCTTGCTTATATTCCTTTAAATGGGAGATGCTCAAAGTCTG
This sequence comes from Myiozetetes cayanensis, assembly GCF_022539395.1. Taxonomy (NCBI): domain Eukaryota; kingdom Metazoa; phylum Chordata; class Aves; order Passeriformes; family Tyrannidae; genus Myiozetetes; species Myiozetetes cayanensis. The sequence continues at coordinate 78,329,312 of NW_026087742.1, forward strand.
AACTATACAATACATGGATATTTCAAAGGCTCTTGTACTTTCTTTTCTAATTCACTCCTGCTGTGCTACTGCTGTAAACATGTACATGGGTTATCTGTACACATTGAGCCATAGGCATTTTCAAAGTTTGTCTCGTGAGCCTGTCAGTTTTGAACTTTAATTTAACAGCCATGTGCTGTGTTTTGTGGCCAAAGATAAGTAACAAGTTCAGAAGTGTCCTTCTCACAATAATTTTCTGCAAGGCTTCCTGAAAGTTGTATGTCGCTTAGGAAAGCACATTGAAGTGTCTCTGCCCCTCTGATTCTACTCTTGAAGTTAAGAAGGCAAGGCCAATGCTCTACAGCCAACTCAGATGTATTTTACTGGACTCCTTATTTGTTATAAATCTCAGGGTTCATTGAGTTCTTTGTCCCCTGAAACTTGCTGCAACTATCCCTCAGTCTCTTGTGAAAGTCACCACAGTGAGATGTCCTTATTTTCTGCCAACTTTCTTTCTTCTCATCCACCCACTCACACTAAAATTATGTTTCCATACTTCATCCAGTTCTTCTGTCCAGAATTAACTGAAGTATTGGTTATCTAACGAAATTCACAGCATATTGTGAAAAATTTTCATATAAATGTAGAAGTATAAAAGAACACTTCCCTCTCTGTCCCTAAAACTTGCCCTCATCTACAATGTACATATGACACCATAACTCCCTCTTTTAATTTTTTAACCCTTTCCTCAGATATTTTTCCACTAATATTTAATGGCACTGTCCTTGTTGCACTTTAACCTAAGAAAGAAGCCTTCCTTTTTTTAGCAGAAAATAACTTCACAGTACTTTCTACTACAATAGGGGTATGCTCACCAATCTGAACAGTCCTGGTTTTTCTAGTTAGACCCAGCTCTTCAACTCATGGCCTGCAGACCACATCAGGACAAACCAGACCAGCACGCAGTGGAGGAGGTCTGTGGTAAGATCAATGGGTTTAAGAAAATTTGCTCTGCAGGTCCTCAAGTGCAGAGCAAAAATGATCATCCTGCATTTCCAGCAGTGTTAAGTTCAGAGAACCCCAGAGAACCCCAGTTTTACACACACAAAATGTTACAGATAACATTAAACAACTCAAAGCACTGGGCTAAGCTGCCTATCAAGCATCTGTATCTGAGAGAGCCCAGGTGTAGCCAACATTGGAGGCAGAAGGATGTACAATCTGTATATACACACCCACTCAGACCCCACACACTGAGAGTGAACTCTTAGGGGATGTATAAAAGAAAAGCCATTTAGGTATAAGCGGTTTCTTATATTAGTGTTTGGTGAGTTCACTACATTCATAATAGCTTAAAAATTTGAAAGAATTAGAAAAACTGCTGGAACTCACAGACTTGACTAGAAAAAGAGGAGTATAGCAGAGAAATCTGTTTTCCAAAGCTGTTAGTTTTGTTTGACATACACAAAAATAATTTTAAACTGATTGTAGTCATGGTTACAGTAATATACATGACTATATATTTTTTTCAATTCTTTTGAGAAGGTAAAATACCTTAAAAAAAGAAGAAAAATTTAAATAAAAATCTCCTCATCTTTTACAACTTAAAACAACTTTAAAACATATATTAGATCTGCTCTATTGATGATCACAAATTATGGATCAGATTGATTCTGAACACAAAACTGACACAATACATATATATAGTGGCAGATTTTTAGAGAAAGAGAAAAGAATGTTGCTGAAGTGGAAATAAGGGAAAAATACAGGACTGTATGCATTAAGTACTTCCTATCACTTCAGCAGGTGTGGAACACAGAAATACTGATTTTAGTTCAGGGGCAACTCAGGAATTAACCACAGTGCAGGCACCACAAAGGAAGGAGAGAGTCAAATCTGCCAGCAGGATCTTATCTTTTGATTCCACATTTTTTTTATCAACTACAATGCAAGAGAGATGTGAAAAGTTTCTGAAGCCACCCCCCTGCTATCAGGAGCAGTGAAAATGCATCCTACGAGGCACTGAGATTAGTAAAATGTTTTGTTGGGTTTCTTTTTCTACAAAGAAAAGTAAAGTATACATGTAAAGTTTATACTCAAGCACAACCAATCATTCCAAGCTTGTTTTAAGGATATTTTTAACAAGATTTGTTCATACAAAAGCGAGGTTGCCTTGGCAACTGTAACTATAGAAAGGCAAGGTAATTACTTTCACAAATCCTTCCTAGTACTTTTTCCTCTTAATAGGGATGTGTAAATACCTTGTTTTAAGCTACGTTTACCCAAAATATTACTCATCATTGTTTCTACCCTTGAGGAATGGAAATCCTAACGTATGTGCTTAAAGCAGGTTGAATACTGCAAAACCAATTTGCAAATGCTTATTTCAATTTAAAAAAGTCAGATCATGCATATCTGCTCTTGAAGAGAAATGAACATTTGAAAACAATCCAGCATTCTGTTTTCATATTGCAAGATCTCATTGAATAAACAGTACCATGTATTCAACCATCTTCAAACACAAGAACAGTTCACTTTTGTGAACAGCAGGCATAAGGAATTAAGCTGCAACTTAAAATACTTAAACTATACTCATGTAAACAGATCTACTGCATCACTGCACAGCTCTACGTTGCACACTGCAGACTTACCTGTGTGCTGAAACAATTTTGTTCATCTCTTCATTATGTGGTAAAAATGTACTTTGATTTCCCTGACATAGTGTTTGAGATCCATTATTAGTGATATTTGGCATAGCTCTACTAACCCCTAGGCTTGTCATTTAATAACTTATCTAATTTTTCTTCTGTCCTTGTTAAAATAGATGATGTCCATTTAGGCTTGATTCCTTCCTATGGCCTTCCTGGACTGATTTTGCCAATGACCTCCCTCTCAGGCCATGTTGTTCAGCTTTGGCTTACTGATGCCATGGAATACATCAGCCACAGGAATGGCTTCTTGCACCGAAATGGGGAAGGCAATTAACAGTAGTTTGCAAATTTTCATTCATTATCAGAAGAGTAATGTTTTCCCCAGGTCTGCATCCTGCCTGTATGAATGCTTCTCCTGAGTTATGGTTGCAAACCACACCCTAGGAAAGCCAGTTATACTGTGTAACTGCAGCACATAGACTCTTTTCTTGTCTGTGATTCTGTAACTTAAAACATATCTAAAAAACACAGAACCCTGTAACAATACTGAAAGTACTTTTTTTTGTCTGTTCAAATGTCACTAAGTTGCACAATACTACAAGTGATCAAGGACTGACATCAGTCTACATCCCACTAGAAATCAGGGAAGCCAATATCTTCCAGGATGCACATGAAAATTTTTTTCTGCCCCTGTAATTTTGTAAGGTGTCAGAAGTCACACACATTAGTTATGCTGCTGCATCATCATCATTGTTATCATTCCAAGCAGTCTTGGTATTTTTCAAATCCAACCATCCATATCAGTTCTGATTGGGAGACTAGCAGCATTTAGAAAAATGGGTATGAAATATGTGTTCAGCACCTGTTTTCTAGTGATTCTCAGACTTACTGATAGGTTAATGTCCTCTAAATAATTAGAATAATTATGAAATTTTTATTCATCTTCAGTGATTACACAGAGACCTTGCTTCAGTGAAGCGTTTTCAATGTTGTAATAGTATCAAGGCACTCAAAAATTATATTCAGCAACTTTAATTTTCCACTAGCTTCTCAATGATTAACAGAAAAACTGCTTCAAAAAATAGCTTCAGAAGATGCATGCATTAAACAAAATAATGTATAAAATCTGTCTATGATGTCTTTTTTAGGCTAAACTAAATATAACCCTTTAAGCTCTGTTCAATCATCCTAGCTTTTATTCACTTTTTATGTAGTTATGAATAATCTGAAGTCTTTTCTCACAATACTCAAGGAAAGACATACACTGCCCTATACTCTTGATTTACCTTTTGATCAATATATTTGTTTTCTTCAATCGCTGATCTTTTAGAATGATCACATGAAGAAGAAGATGCTGAAGGAAGTCTTCGCAGCAAACAGCTGGTATCTTGTTGCTGGCGATCAATGAACTGCTTCATAAAACTCTCCCTTGTGAACAAATAGAAGATAGTGATGCATTAAAACCCCAGGAAGAGTTAATATTTGGTTTTCCTTATGGTGTCACAATGCATTAGTGCTAAGATGGACAAACTTCCAAGAAAAAGTTGTACAGGGCTATAGATTTATAAATGAACTGAGTGCCAGAACAACTGATAATACTTAATTCATTTATTAAAGAAATCCACAAGTTAATTGAGAGATAGGTCACTTGCATGTAGATTCAAGGAAAGTAATTCGATTGCTTTCACTATTTACTTTTTAATTTACCAGTATAAATGCTGAATATTTCAAATGCCTTTCGCAGCTTTCAGCTCTTTTGAGCTCATTAAACAGCAAGTTGTTACTTGACTGTAAATCAGATTCTGATATAACCCAAAGGAAACATAGTCTCTGTGTGAAATTCTTTTTTGAAAATTTCAAACAACATCTGTTCGTATAACTGCTTTGAATGCCAGTATTAGGGCACTTCAGCAATTCTGTGCCTCACATATGTCATGTTTAAAATGCAGAAGTATTTCTGTTTACAACAAATGTACATTCATTTCTCTGTATTTCAAGTTCAGTAGAGTTGCCTCTTTTCAGTGTAAACTGACTGTGTCAAAACTAATTTTACTCTGGAGAGATATTTCTAAATGGTGCAACAGGTTCAGATTTAAAGATATGATTTGCTAGTACTACTTTGAAGTCTGTTTCAGTAGTTAGCATGATTATGAATTAGTATAGAGTATGTTGGGAAAAACACAGCTAGAAAGAAATACCCAAAAAAGACTAGGACTAGTAGAAGAATGCCCTCCATATATAAACAAAGAGTACTTTGATACTAAAAGCAAAACATTTATGATTGCTTCCTGGAGGTTTCAAAAGTGTTTTTCCTGACTCTCCCTTTCATTCAGCTAAGATAATAAATATACACAGGACAAACCAGTTGCCTTAGCTTTCTTGTGACTTAAATCAAAAGAAACGTAATCTCAGGAGACTCAGAATGATGGCAGCAATCTTTCTCATCATCCTCTCTCCCAGCGTGTGATTACTGAGGATGTTAGAATGGGCATGGTCAGAGGACCTGTTTAACCAGCCCCTGCTGTATCATCAAACTTTGCAGCCCATATATGCTAAAGCAACCCTTCGTGTAAGTTTTTTTTTGACTTCAAGCAAAAATAATTGTACTGCAACTGATAAACCCAGAATCATAGAATAGTTTGGGTTGTATGGGACTTAAAAGATCATCTTGTTCGACCCTCCTGCCATAGGCAGTGACGCCTTCCACTAGACCAAGTTGCTCAGAGCGCCATTAAGTCTGGCCTTCAACACTTCCAAGGATGGGGCATCCACAACTTTTCTGGGCAAACTCTTCTAGTGCCTCGCTACCCTCACAGTAAAGAATGATCTCACAGATAACTGAGGGTCTGATCCTTTGTTAAGATGAGTTTTATAGAAAAGTGATAACTATGCAAATACGAAGAAGGGACGAGGTCATGACAGAGTAACTAGTATTGGATGGTCTGTGTTATCCCCTCCAATATTTGCTGCCAATTCACCCTGTTTATAAAAACCTAGTAGTTGTAGGTTGTCTAAAAACCTAGTTGTCCATGTGAACCAAGAATCTGAAATCCAAATGGAAGCGGAGAAACAGCATTTTTCAATTATATTGTACTTGTGTCAGTTTTGGTCAATCTAGCTACTTTTATGAGTAAGCTGTCAGGAGTATTAGGATTTTTTTCTCCCCAAAAGTAAAAACAAAGGTAAACCCAAAATATCTCAACTTTTGAATGCCTATATTAACTCTGTTTAATTTCTGATTTTCTGAACTATCTGCCTAACCCACAGAAAAAAAGTTAAATATTTTGGGTGCTATGTGGCCCCCAAAAAGTTTACAGCATACTAGCAAAGGAAATATTTCAATACCTTATTTTTGGAACTGTGAAATCTGAAGGAAGCTTGGAGATTTTCACCATTTGTGGCCTGTTTGGAAATTTTTCAAAGATGCGTAGACGTAATGGAAGTTTCTCTTTTGTATCTGCATTAGCTTCACTTTGCTTTAGCTGAAAACAAGGAAATAAAAAGAATGACAGTATTTTACTCCATAATATACCACTCTTATTTTTCAGAATCCAAAAAATAACAGCAATCATTTTAAGAAACAGAAGATGGCAGCAAAGACCTGCAGAGGGTAAATTTGACACACATGAGTTTTTTGGTCTTCTTGTGCTAGAAGATGATAAATACCTAACAATACCATCCTTTTTAACCGAAAGACACAAAATGTGAGGATTGCAAATAATTTTAATTTTAAAATACAAAGCATATTAGTGTCCTATTCAATATGCTTATTTCTACATTTTCTTCACAGATCCCTAACACTTTATCAAGCAAATAAATACGCCTGATCTTTTCTTATTAGGCATATCTTTCTGTATATGCTGACAGCTCTTTGATATTCAAAGACAACACAGCACTTTAAAAGGCAGAAATTTTAAAGGAATCCAGCTCTCAGAAGACAAAAATAACAGGAAAATCACATTCAGATGAGTATTATAAGTGATAACAAAGAGCTCAAAAGAATCCATCTACATCAGCAATACTGAGCTGCAGCACATCACATAAAAAATTTTTGATTTGTTACTATCCACAAAGTGTTATTCCATGGAAAATCACACATCTAAGTACAGAAAAGGCAGATGCATCTATCTATGTGGACAGATGATGGCTAAATCAAATGATACAAAATAAAAAAGATACAATAAAGACATGATTCCTGAATTCTGATTACCTTATGTAGCAATTCAGTTGTGTCATTGCAACAAAATATCATGTCAAAAAGAAGCAGTGAAATTAACTTTCACATTTATTTTAAACTGTATGTGTATCATATGCTATTTCAACAAGTATGTATCTAAATGAAATTTCAATGCTCCTTCTCACCCCTGCTTGTGAGCAAAGGATTAGAAGCTTATATTTTAGAAGAGATTTTCACCATCAGCACCCTGCAGAAAATACTGCTGATAGACACCAGCTATAGATTTTCACCAGGGGCAATTGCCCAGAAAGTTGAATAGAGTTTTAACTCTCACTTGCCCTGCCCACCGAAATGCATGCTCTCGCAGCACGCTGTAGAAGAACAACTGCTCTGCTGCACTGTCATGTGGGGCATCCACAACTTTTCTGGGCAAACTCTTCTAGTGCCTCGCTACCCTCACAGTAAAGAATGATCTCACAGATAACTGAGGGTCTGATCCTTTGTTAAGATGAGTTTTATAGAAAAGTGATAACTATGCAAATACGAAGAAGGGATGAGGTCATGACAGAGTAACTAGTATTGGATGGTCTGTGTTATCCCCTCCAATATTTGCTGCCAATTCACCCTGTTTATAAAAACCTAGTAGTTGTAGGTTGTCTAAAAACCTAGTTGTCCATGTGAACCAAGAATCTGAAATCCAAATGGAAGCGGAGAAACAGCATTTTTCAATTATATTGTACTTGTGTCAGTTTTGGTCAATCTAGCTACTTTTATGAGTAAGCTGTCAGGAGTATTAGGATTTTTTTCTCCCCAAAAGTAAAAACAAAGGTAAACCCAAAATATCTCAACTTTTGAATGCCTATATTAACTCTGTTTCATTTCTGATTTTCTGAACTATCTGCCTAACGCACAGAAAAAAGCCCCAGAAAAGTTTACAGCATACTAGCAAAGGAAATATTTCAATACCTTATTTTTGGAACTGTGAAATCTGAAGGAAGCTTGGAGATTTTCACCATTTGTGGCCTGTTTGGAAATTTTTCAAAGATGCGTAGACGTAATGGAAGTTTCTCTTTTGTATCTGCATTAGCTTCACTTTGCTTTAGCTGAAAACAAGGAAATAAAAAGAATGACAGTATTTTACTCCATAATATACCACTCTTATTTTTCAGAATCCAAAAAATAACAGCAATCATTTTAAGAAACAGAAGATGGCAGCAAAGACCTGCAGAGGGTAAATTTGACACACATGAGTTTTTTGGTCTTCTTGTGCTAGAAGATGATAAATACCTAACAATACCATCCTTTTTAACTGAAAGACACAAAATGTGAGGATTGCAAATAATTTTAATTTTAAAATACAAAGCATATTAGTGTCCTATTCAATATGCTTATTTCTACATTTTCTTCACAGATCCCTAACACTTTATCAAGCAAATAAACACGCCTGATCTTTTCTTATTAGGCACATCTTTCTGTATATGCTGACAGCTCTTTGATATTCAAAGACAACACAGCACTTTAAAAGGCAGAAATTTTAAAGGAATCCAGCTCTCAGAAGACAAAAATAACAGGAAAATCACATTCAGATGAGTATTATAAGTGATAACAAAGAGCTCAAAAGAATCCATCTACATCAGCAATACTGAGCTGCAGCACATCACATAAAAAATTTTTGATTTGTTACTATCCACAAAGTGTTATTCCATGGAACATCACATATCTAAGTACAGAAAAGGCAGATGCATCTATCTATGTGGACAGATGATGGCTAAATCAAATGATATAAAATAAAAAAGATACAATAAAGACATGATTCCTGAATTCTGATTACCTTATGTAGCAATTCAGTTGTGTCATTGCAACAAAATATCATGTCAAAAAGAAGCAGTGAAATTAATTTTCACATTTATTTTAAACTGTATGTGTATCATATGCTATTTCAACAAGTATGTATCTAAATGAAATTTCAATGCTCCTTCTCACCCCTGCTTGTGAGCAAAGGATTAGAAGCTTATATTTTAGAAGAGATTTTCACCATCAGCACCCTGCAGAAAATACTGCTGATAGACACCAGCTATAGATTTTTACCAGGGGCAATTGCCCAGAAAGTTAAACAGAGTTTTAACTCTCACTTGCCCTGCCCACTGAAATGCATGCTCTCGCAGCACGCTGTAGAAGAACAACTGCTCTGCTGCACTGTCATGCTATCAGCAACATCATCACTTCCAGCTACAGGATGGCTTAAAATGAAAATCAGTTCATATTTGGTTGGCTCTAAGTTGTCATGTGGCTGAAAACTGAAGAGCTACAAACAAAGACTAATTAATGGTTAAGCACTGAGTCAGAACAAAAGGGGAATATTGCATATATCTGTATTATGTCCAGTCCTGTTTCAGTGCTTTATTAATGATCCTTAAAAGGAAGAAATGATGACATTAACACACACTTGGTATTAAAATGTGAACAGTTACAAATACCATGTTGGACAAGGGAAAGGACACATTTAGAAACAGTGGCAGGAAATAACAGACTGACAAAATTCCAGATAAAGAATAGGAGCAGAAACTAAACAAGAACTGTACTTCAATACAGCATCAAAAGGTCAATTTGGGCACCAATTACATTTCCGGTCAAAGGCTATGTTCACAATCAAGCTCTGTTGGGTAGATATTACAGAGGTATGAAAAATGGTACAGAAGTCCACAGCTTCTCTCTGTGCTGCTTTAAAGAGACCGTATCAGGGTATGCATAAATTTCTAAATGCCATTTTACCGTTTTCATACTGACAAGCCAAAATAGTGCTGAAGAGAGGCATGAAAACCAGGGGAGTGCTATGTAAACTAATTTGGGCAAGGGAGAAAAAAGGAAAGAAAAGACTTTATAAAATTTATTCCACATCTGCAATAACCGATAATAAAGTATGGGCAGGGGAGGCATAAATTTATATAAGAAATATTCAAAAACAAATTATTTCAAGAATGTAATAGTGTATACCAAACAAAGGAATAAGAGGATGAAATTTAGAAAGAGAATTTCCAGGATAAGAATAAAGATTTCTAGTCTTATGGAGAAATCTCTGAGTGTTCAGCGAGATCTCTGGAGGGGAGTGCCTCATCATTTCACATTCAGACCACTCAGAACCCCTGAAATGCCAGAGCATTGCTGCAAGAAATTGCTCACTGACAAGGAAACCAGGCTTCTCTGCAAAACTGTACTGTTGAAAAGCTTAAGGAAGGGATTATTTTTAGAGGAAAAAAAAAGATTTCCAGTTTCTGACACTTGATCTTTTAATAAGAAAACACTGCATAAATATGCACATTTTGGCTTGGATAATGTCACTTACAGCTATGAACTCCTGTTTGCAGAAGTCAGTGTATACAGAGTAGAGACCACTGCAATGTAGTCTGAAGTCTTAGTGCAGAACAGATCAGGGAGAGCTTGAGAGCAGAAAACTGTACAGTTCAAAAGGTAAACAAGGGGATAGGAGAACGATTCAAGATAGGCTTTAAAATAACCTAAAGTCAAAGCAGTTCTATAGAATATCTCCAATTACTCATGCTGTGATAATATTACATATTGAGGAGCATGAGGCATTTAGCTTCACTGAGTTCTTCTCCATGCACTTAGGGTGTAATTATTGCTCCACATGACATACATCCTGTTTTGTATTGCTCCTTAAAACCTTTATATTTCAACTTTCTTTAACACATAACAAACACATATATATTTAAAGGTACAGGATTAGTTGAAATGGGGTTATGATAGTGCAGAAAGTTTCTAGTAATAGACCCAAATAACCCAATAAACACAAATAAAATATCGGGACATTTTTCTCTATGATTTTTAGGTTTTATTTACTACTCTTTCTATTGGCAAGGAAATGTACAGTGGCCTGATTTGCTCCGCATAGCCCTCAATCTCCAGCCCCAAGAGCCTACTGGGAATGGTTCAACAATATTTTGTCAGCCTGGCCTGGCTGAATTCTTTTGTGGATGGTAAAAAACATTTATGTCTGTAAAGCCATTGAAGGAATTTGTGTCCATTTCCGCTACTGCCACGCTGCTTGAGTTTGAAGGAGAAGATTCAATGGCAGAATATGTATGGTAAAACTGTCTACTCTGAATCCGTATCCAAATAGCACATAAATTGTGAGGAGTGTCAGAGAAGATATTATCTTAGATTGATACAAAAGACAGCTGTGAGAAGGGCAGACTTACAGGAATAAGAAGATTTGTACTGTTCTTCTCTCACAGAAAGGCATTATGGCCATGTCTCCATTTGGTCTGGAGCAGTTTGAATCATCAGCACGTGTTTTCTGATTCAGTTTATGAGCTGGGTTGATAAGCAAACCAGATTCTTCTTGGAGGAAACAAAACCACAGCCTCCACCTTGGTTACATACAAAAGCAGTCCAGGCTTAATGATTTCAACCAGTGGCTGGTTCTTGGGGTGGCCTTGAACCCCATGTGTGATGGGTCACGTAGTCCAGTGTGAGACTGAATCTGTTCTGAAACAACCCCTCTGACCTGCACACACTGTACATGCAGCAGCTGCAGCAACTGCTTCCTTGTGCCAGTTCTCTCCGATGGCACATCCCAGGTGTTACATAGTACAGTCATTTCGATGGCGTGGGTTTTTTTTATTTTTACCATTATCCCCTGTAACCCTGTGGAAGAAGATCCATAGTAAGCAAGTGTCCCCTTGCAAGTCTATGGAAGGAGACCCTGCAGAAAATACTGCTGATAGACACCAGCTATAGATTTTCACCAGGGGCAATTGCCCAGAAAGTTGAATAGAGTTTTAACTCTCACTTGCCCTGCCCACCGAAATGCATGCTCTCGCAGCACGCTGTAGAAGAACAACTGCTCTGCTGCACTGTCATGCTATCAGCAACATCATCACTTCCAGCTACAGGACGGCTTAAAATGAAAATCAGTTCATATTTGGTTGGCTCTAAGTTGTCATGTGGCTGAAAACTGAAGAGCTACAAACAAAGACTAATTAATGGTTAAGCACTGAGTCAGAACAAAAGGGGAATATTGCATATATCTGTATTATGTCCAGTCCTGTTTCATTGCTTTATTAATGATCCTTAAAAGAAAGAAATGATGACATTAACACACACTTGGTATTAAAATGTGAACAGTTACAAATACCATGTTGGACAAGGGAAAGGACGCATTTAGAAACAGTGGCAGGAAATTACAGACTGACAAAATTCCAGATAAAGAATAGGAGCAGAAACTAAACAAGAACTGTACTTCAATACAGCATCAAAAGGTCAATTTGGGCACCAATTACATTTCCAGTCAAAGGCTATGTTCACAATCAAGCTCTGTTGGGTAGATATTACAGAGGTATGAAAAATGGTACAGAAGTCCACAGCTTCTCTCTGTGCTGCTTTAAAGAGACCATATCAGGGTATGCATAAATTTCTAAATGCCATTTTACCGTTTTCATACTGACAAGCCAAAATAGTGCTGAAGAGAGGCATGAAAACCAGGGGAGTGCTATGTAAACTAATTTGGGCAAGGGAGAAAAAAGGAAAGAAAAGACTTTATAAAATTTATTCCACATCTGCAATAACCGATAATAAAGTATGGGCAAGGGAGGCATAAATTTATATAAGAAATATTCAAAACCAAATTATTTCAAGAATGTAATAGCGTATACCAAACAAAGGAATGAGAGGATGAAATTTAGAAAGAGAATTTCCAGGATAAGAATAAAGATTTCTAGTCTTATGGAGAAATCTCTGAGTGTTCAGAGAGATCTCTGGAGGGGAGTGCCTCATCATTTCACATTCAGACCACTCAGAACCCCTGAAATGCCAGAGCATTGCTGCAAGAAATTGCTCACTGACAAGGAAACCAGGCTTCTCTGCAAAACTGTACTGTTGAAAAGCTTAAGGAAGGGATTATTTTTAGAGGAAAAAAAAAGATTTCCAGTTTCTGACACTTGATCTTTTAATAAGAAAACACTGCATAAATATGCACATTTTGGCTTGGATAATGTCACTTACAGCTATGAACTCCTGTTTGCAGAAGTCAGTGTATACAGAATAGAGAGCACTGCAATGTAGTCTGAAGTCTTAGTGCAGAACAGATCAGGGAGAGCTTGAGAGCAGAAAACTGTACAGTTCAAAAGGTAAACAAGGGGATAGGAGAACGATTCAAGATAGGCTTTAAAATAACCTAAAGTCAAAGAAGTTCTATAGAATATCTCCAATTACTCATGCTGTGATAATATTACATATTGAGGAGCATGAGGCATTTAGCTTCACTGAGTTCTTCTCTATGCACTTAGGGTGTAATTATTGCTCCACATGACATACATCCTGTTTTGTATTGCTCCTTAAAACCTTTATATTTCAACTTTCTTTAACACATAACAAACACATATATATTTAAAGGTGCAGGGTTAGTTGAAATGGGGTTATGATAGTGCAGAAAGTTTCTAGTAATAGTTAGACCCAAATAACCCAATAAACACAAATAAAATATCAGGACATTTTTCTCTATGATTTTTAGGTTTTATTTACTACTTTTTCTATTGGCAAGGAAATGTACAGTGAACTGATTTGCTCTGCATAGCCCTCAATCTCCAGCCCCAAGAGCCTACTGGGAATGGTTCAACAATATTTTGTCAGCCTGGCCTGACTGAATTCTTTTGTGGATGGTAAAAAACATTTATGTCTGTAAAGCCATTGAAGGAATTTGTGTCCATTTCCGCTACTGCCACGCTGCTTGAGTTTGAAGGAGCAGATTCAGTGGCACAACATGTATGGTAAAACTGTCTACTCTGAATCCGTATCCAAATAGCACATAAATTGTGAGGAGTGTCAGAGAGGATATTATCTTAGGTTGATACAAAAGACAGTTGTGAGAAAGGCAGACAAGGAAATAGACTGACCATGTGTACTGTGGTTGTAATAAAAAGGGAATAATATAATTAAATATTATAGTGATGTTGTTTTAATTTTTAATAGAGTAATTTTTAGTTATAGTTTGTTTATTTATAATTGTATGTTTATTGTAGAATTTAAGATTTCTTAAAATGTAATTCGCAAAGCGAAGGGGAAATTGTCGTGGTTTTGCCCACCAGCCCATCCCTGGGGCTGAGGATGGTTTTGTCAGGTGATTTCCGGACAAAAACCAATCAAAAAGTTCAGTGACGCCTTTGCTAATTACATCTTTAAGAAAACGGAAGAGAAGGTTGTGGCGCAGTTGAAATTAGGAACAGCAGCCATGTAGAAGGGTAGTGGGCCCGAGGAGGGCCAAGGCCCCCTCCTCCCCCGGCTTGGGCCGGAGAGGGCAGAGTGCAGCACTGAAACCTCCCTTCTCTCTTGTGAGAGAGTGAAGAAAAAAAAGTTTAAAAGACGAACTGCTTAGATGAGAAACCGCTGCAGAAGAATTCCAGCCATGAGATAACAGGATTTTCAAGGTCAAAGCTGGCAGCACAAGAAAGAGAAGAAAAGTTCGAAGGGGGGAGAACTACTTTTTCTCCCTTTCGCTCTCTCTCCCTTCAGCAGGGTAAAGACTGAAAAATAAAACCCTGCCATTTGTGGAAGTTTGTTGGGGTGAAGAGACCCCCCGTGCGGCTCACAGAGGAACTTGTGGATGCACCAGAGATTTGTGACTTTAACAGAGAGAAAACCTTATGCTGGAGTAAAAGCGGCTCAGATGAGGCAGAGTCCTGTTAAAGACTTTGTGACCCTCGAAGGGATCGATGCTTATGCTGGAGCGAGACGGCTTAGATAAGCTTGGGATCTCAGTGAGAGATCCATGCTGCTGCTGTTGAAGATTTATGACCCTGACGGGTATTAGAACCTACGCTGGAACACAAAACGGTTCAGGTAGGGATGTTGGGACCCATGTGTGGGATCCGTGCTGCTGGTGCTAGAGAGAACCTACGCTGGAGCAGAAAATGGCTCAGGTGGGATATTGGGATCCGAGTAAGGGATCCAGACTAGACCCATGCCGAGAAGTCAATCAAGGACTGTTCTCCCATGGGGAGGGACCTCCATAGGGAAACAGGGGTGAACTCTTAAACCATAAAAAAAGGGATTCGAACCCACGCCTCCATACGGAGACCATAGTATTCATTGCAGCTTCAGTTGTAAATTTTTTTGTGACTTCAAGGCCTCCTTACAAAAACGTGATTGCCAAAATCAGCTTTAGTATAATAAACACCTTGACCCTTAAGAATCAAGAGAACCTGTAAGTGGTTGTTCTAAATACGCACAGTAGGATGAATGGTGGGGAAAGTGGAAGACTGGGAGAGGCAGGGTCCAATAAAAGAGACAGCAGGTAATGACTATCAATGAGGAAGAGAGTCTGAGTTATCTTTTTTGCACAGAGGTACCCTGGCTGTGGTCAGAAAATTGTGCTAAGATGATCTGAAAAGCAATCACTGCCCTGCTGGAGAGAGCAGCCTTTCTGTCGTGAAGCCAGTGACTCCTGTATAATCACAATGGTCCTACCAGGACAGAAAAGCCACAGCACCAGACTATTCACACACCATCCCACTTCTGCCAGATACTAAAGATGTGAGATACACATCTCACCTGTGTATCACAAATGTATTACAGTACTAGAAACACACAGTTGTCGTGGTTTTAGCTAGCTCTCATAAACCAAGTGAAGAATTTTCTCCCTTCCCCCCTGGTTATCAAGATAAGCACTTCAGAGTACAAAAGAACTAGCCCCATGGCTGAGGACCTGACATTAGTCTCCTAGGAGACAAGGCAGATAAGGACTTGCACTCTACTTTTTCCTCTTGTCTCCTGGGCAACGAGGTGGGAGGAGTTGGGGGGGGGCTACGGTGTGTGACTGGGGCTGGGGACGGTAGGATACCTCGGAGGAGGAGAAGCTCACTGCTATCTCTTTTTGCCCTGAGCCATTGCCAGCTGCACTTTTTGCCTGAGGTGGATTCTAGATCGTGAGTTTTCTTCCATTGGGAGAACTTTCTGTTTTATTGCTGTTTTTCTTTTATTATTATTTTTTATTTTATTTCCTTTCCCTTCCCCCCCCCCCCTTTTCCCAGTGTGGGAAGGGAAGGGGAATCGAGTTGTTTTTTTGGTTTTTCTTCTCCGATATACCCTGGGGGGTGTTGTTTTTTTTTCCCTTCCCCCAACCCACGTGGCAGTACCCAGGGATCTCACAGCGTTACCTGGTGACGGGCACCGGACATTACAAGTTCTGCTCCTCCAGTGATCCAACAGCGCCACCTGGTGACTACTATAGGACAAGTTTTGTATCTCCAGTGACCCGACGGTGCCCCCTGCTGACTGTGGTTGAAACTGCACCAAAGAGTGCAAAAATTGAACTGTTTAATTTTCCTTTTGCCGGTTTATCGGTTTTATTCTTGAAGGGCATTACTGGTGGGTACAGGAGTATTGCTTGGTTGTTTCACCTGGTTTTTTTCATGTTTCTGTTAATACACACATACCTTTTAATAAAGGGCTGTTATTTTCCCTTTTCCATAATTTGTTTTCCTTCAATCAGAGCCTCTTAATTTTGGATTTATAATTGCTTAGAAAGAGAAGTTTGGGTCTTTTCTCCTAACCCATCCTCAACAAAAGACCCTTGTCTCATTTAAACTGGGACAACAGTATACACTGTTATCTAGCACCTCAAGAGTAAGGCAATAAATAGTGGTTCTTAATTTTTTTATCTTAAAACATTGTAGCACTATAGTCACCCAGACAGTAATCACTGGAAATGTGGTCAAGGTGAAAGAAGTGAGTTCTCTTGAACTGCATATTGGAACTACTTTGATAGCAGTGAGTGGAGTTGCTGAAAGATCACTTAAGAATTGGAATGAGACAAGCAGCAGAACCTGATTAGGAGAGATGCATTCCCCCAGTCTCTCCCTATGTTCAGCAGAAGAGACATGCCACAGTGAATTGCAGATCTTCAGGTGAATGCAGGGCAGTGCCCTTCAGCTGACATCCTCTTCTATGGAAGCAGGATGTAAGAAGTGTCTGCACATGCAGGAGTCTCATGATGGACTAAGGTGGGAACTGGTAGACTGAAAGGTGGAAGTGCTTTGGGGTCGGGTAATATGAACAAGATCACTTGAACAGTTCAAAGGGCAAACTAAGGTGAATAACTCTTAATATTACTAATTTGCATTTAGAGACAGAAACGTCCTCAAAAGTACTGATCTTGGCAAAAGGAACCAAAAGCTCAAATTTAACATAGTCATTGAGTCTCTTAAGATATTGTCAGTTTGGTGAGAACATGCCAGAGGAGAAACAGCATTAACCATATCCAAAGGGATAAGACCTACCATTCCTAACTTTTTGTTTTGTTCTATATTCATTTAGTTCTGATCATGGAAGAAGAGCCAGTAATGTGCAAACTTAAAGAGTGAAGGATGCAGTTTTCATATGGTCTATGAGGCAAATGTATGTGAAATTCACTTAGACTCTCTGTAAATATTTCAATGAAACTAAATGATTATAAAAATTTGCAGCAATGCTCTAACTCTTTCATTTTAGTTGACAGTTTTCAAAACAGGCTGAGATCAATCATGTTCCAAATTAAAAGCTTTGCTACTGATGTACACACAGCCTATTTAGGAACTGGCCAGCTGCCCAGAATAATTTCATGGTGACTGAAAAGTTCAAACCTTTTGTGAAAGTTCAGGGGGAGTCACTAGTAAATTAACAGTGTTTGGTACATTACAGTGTACTATTAAATAACAACATTTTTCACTGAAAATCTCCTTTAGGGGCTGTATTTGAAGAATAAAATGACTATACAGTATCTGTGCTGCATGCTTAGCAAGATATGCTACATGCTTCAACACCAAACACTTTGAGCACAAAAGTAGACATGGACATTACAAACTGATACCAGCACCCGATGAACAGTTTTTCAGAATTTTTTACCTATCCAAATTCTCAGATTTACCATCACCTTTGGCTTGTCGAAAGGACCTTTGAACGAAATCCAAGTAATTAACATTAAATGACATGTGAATGAAACAACTAAAAATAAGAAAGACAGATCAAATGAACTACTTTTTTTCTTTCTGTTGATATTATGAAATTCTATGGATCAGGTAAATTTTTGGACACGAATAAACTATACTTAAAGAAGACATGGGTAGGCTGTGCTATTTGGCTCTTGCTTCTTCTAGGCCCTGAGACATAATTACATTAGTTATTTTTCCACAGGTTTTCCAGTTCTTCAAGGTATCTAAAAGAACATGTGAGCTTTTATGAGCAATTCTTCTGTGTAGCACCTCCACAGGATGACATTTGGGTTGTGTATTGCCTACTTTGAGAGGCAGTTTGGCAGGAGGTGAGAGAACATTACAGGGCTGTTTGTCTTAGAGTCCAATCTGGTAAAGCCTTGTCTCTTGCTTTCTTTGAAAGCAGTCCCTCAACTAAAATATTCTGTGAATACATCAAAGTATTCTCTGGAAGAAAGTAGCAGGAGATAGAGGAGAGAGCCAGCAGTGAGGGAAGAATTAAGCAGCACACACAGAAAAGTGGTCAATGCTTAAGCTTGTTCTCTTGTCCTCTTTTAGTCAACTGGTTAGACGTACCAGTAGTGAATTCTGTCCTTCGGGCTCATGTATACCAACGGGTACATTGAAAGCAATAAAAAATTCTCCCATGTGGGTACTGTAAAACAGAACCTCAATTGATTTTAATCACATTCTGCACTGCCACAGGGAGTTTTCAGTGAAATATACCAAAAACTATGACCTTACGGTGGTGCTGGCATTCAGAGGAGAGACTGCTTTGTTGATAAAGGTAAAATAAACTGAAAAAGTTCCTAGCAGATGGAGGAACAAGATTACATATATTTTTCATGCACATAAGATCTGTTTTTCTTATAAGCAACCTTTCTCTGCCACAGGGTTTATGTACTGTGTGTAATATGATTTGGTGTGGTGTCTGCTCTTTCCCAATTGTTCATTTAGATAATTTTTTCTTCAGTTTTGCAGGAAGTCTTCAAAATTTAACAGATATTGAGTAAAGGTTTCACAAATGTGGGGGTTTTAATAACTTCTTTCTAGTTCCTATCAGTTTTTCAGGAAAAAATTCTGCTGACAAAATATGATTCCAATTCCAGTAGTGCAAAACTTACCTAGCAAAACTTGGCTAAGATGTAGTCTATTTATCTAAAAGAGGACAGAAATCCAAATTTTCAGAGAGTTTTCCTTTGATCAACTGAGATAAATAAGATGAATTTTTCAGAGCTATTATTTCATACTGTCTACAGACTGGAAAACATTGTTACATGGATTACACTTAAGCCATATTTACAAATATTTTTCCCTCTGCAGTGGCAAGCATTATATAATTTAAAAAACCAGGTGATCCAAGATTCTGTGCAGTCAGTATTTGTAATCAGGGCCCCATGCATGTGCTTACCAGACCAGATCCAACCTTCTTGCTTTTAGATTGAGGTACCTACCTGAATTAATTTAGTTAAGGTCTGTCTTATAGCCAAAAGTGACAGAGACACTTGCAGAGACCAGTTCAGATCTTGGGTTGGCTATATATTTCACACATGTTTATCTTTTCCCATTGACTAAATAGGCAACTTGAATTCAGTATGTTCTTTAAATCAGATGCCTGATTCCCAATGTTAGGCAGGATGAATCTAGGCCATAGCATCTTAGTTAATTATGGTTGTCCAAAGGTGAAGTAAATTGTACAATCATTTAGGCACTTCTTATATTTAAATGAAAAAGGTTTCCCCAGATATTGACTCACCCCATGCTAACACATAAGTAAGACAAGCAAGATAGGCTATTACTTCAGGGTAACTCCTGCACTGACTGTAGAGACAGTATAAGGCTACATCTACACCAGTAACGTACTGGAGTATGGGCCTCAGAACTGGAATAAGACTGTCTATACTGTTAGCAAGATTGACTGCACAGTTTTGGCCTTGGTCAGCTAGCACTATCTCTGAGCATGCTTGAGCATAGTTTGGGGCTTATCCCAGCTGGGGACATTCCCTGTAGGCAGTATGGACACTTCCTATATAAATGGTAGGTAGTTTTGGGAAGGGAAAATAACTTAGCTATATGTAAAAGCCTGGCTGTGCCACTTAGCAAGCTTTAGGGACAGAGAGCAGGTTCTGGACAGCTATCTCAATACACATCAGCTAAATTACTAGCTTTGAGAAGATGCTCTAGTTTAGGTAAGAAGGTTTAGGTAAATTATTTATAGATTAAGAGAATAATTTAAGCTAGAAAAGACCCCTAAGACCATCTAGTCAAATCATTAACCTAGTAACACTGTCAAGATTTCTTTTATCTTAGATGAGATAAACCCCACCCTTATTTTAAAACAGTTCAGGGGTAGGTACCTCTTTTTGATGGATAGTTTAAAACATATAATGAAAATTAAACATAAATCTAATGCTAACATGCATAACTCTTCTTTTAATAGCTGTTTCACATCTAAATGCAGTTTTACCATTTTCATATTCATTACTTTTCTCTTGGGATAAGTGGCAGAAATATTTTTGTTTCCATACAAAGGTTAGTGAGTTCCAAAAGAACATCCATTATAATAAAAAATGCATTGCATGCTCCATTTCATCAGCAGAAACTGCTTGAGACTTCATTTAAACTAGGCATCATTATTTGTTATGAACAATAAGCAACTACAATAGTTTCAAGCAAACAAAGGAGCAACATGTATGAATTCTGCTCTTGTACAAATATAATCATTCAACATGGACTAATTACAATGTGTTCATCTTCAAGATTCAGGCCAGAATTCAGTACAACTTGAAAAGGTGCTTCTGCATGGGAAGCAAAGGAATACCATTGCAAGACAATTCAGAGACTCTTAATGTTTGCTTTCTTATTCTAGACTCTACACAAAGGAAGATTCCTGGAGGTAGCTTTGTAAATGGTGCTTATCTAAATGTAGCTGAGACATACAACTTCATCTACCCTGCTGGGTTTGCAGAAAAACAGAGCCAATCTGGGAAATTATAATTGCGGACAGACTTTCAAAGGTTCTCAACACAGGTAGCTCCCATTTACCCAAAAAAGAGATGTGGTTGACTGAGGAAATCATCATCTTGACTTCCTATCAGGATACAAAGAGTGAGAGGTATATAAAATGCTGAAGAGCAGAGAGGTCATAGGGATAAATGACTCAATCTGCAGAGAATCTGTGTGTCTCTGCTCATAGTTTAACAAACAAGACAACTTTTACCTAGGCCCTCTTAATATCTAAGTACAGAAAGCCTGGAATTTCATCCATAAATGCAAAACCTTTATTCCATGTGATTTGTATAGGTTGTATTTGTATATTGTTAGGGGAATCACATGAGACAGATCTCCACTGAACTCTTATGAATGTAAGGCTTACCCAAATTAACTTACTACTAAGCTTCATCTGCATGGTAGGAAACACACTGTGCTGGTTTTGGCTGGAGTAGAGTTAATATTCTTTATTGTAGCTGACATGGGGCTGTGTTTTGTATTCTTGCTGAAAACACTGCTGACAACACTGGGGTGTTTTCCTTAGTACTGTGCAGTGCTTGCACACAGTCAAGGCCTCTTCTGCCTCTCATCCCATCAGTGAGCAGGCTGGGGCTGCACAAGAGGTTGGGAGCTGACCCCAACTGACCAGAGGGATACCCTATACCATATGGCATCATGCTCAGTATATAAAGTTGGGAAAAGAAGAAGGAAGAGGGGAGGTTTGGAGTGATGGTGGTTCTCTTCCCAAATCATCATTATGTGCGATGGAGCCTGGCTTTCCTGGGGTTGGCTGAACACCTGCCTGCCCATGGGAAGTGGTGAATGAATTCCTTGTTTCACTTTCATTGCATGTATTGCTTTTGCTTTACCTATTAAGCCATCTTTATCACAATCCATGATTTTTCTCACTTCTACTCTCCTGATTCTCTCCATCATCCCACTGGGGCTAGGGAGGGTAGTGAACGCACAACTCTGTGACTGGGATTAAACCTCAACATCTACCTATGCTACGTGAACCTAAGTCCAGATTTTGCAGCCACCCTACGTGATTCCTATGATTTTGTGAGTATTCCTTGAGGTGGAAGCAGTTAGGTGCACATGGTGAAAAATATTTGTCACATATTGATGCAGGTTGCATTTTGTTTCTGTGGGCTGTGGCCATGGAAATCTGTGTTTCCTTCTTTTTAGGTGTGCTACAGTGTGTTTGGACACACGGTAAATGGATATTTTGCTACCACAGACCGCTACGACAATATCTTCTAACACATAAAGGATCTCTGTAAAGGCAAAAAGGATGATCTACTGTAGCTAGGAGAAGAATGTTTCATCTGAAACATGGAACACAATTCAGATGAAACACCAGGTAAATATTCTTAAAAATCCCTTAACATAAGTATCAAACGTGATAATTAATGCATTACTCTTGGTCTTTACTCACAGTAGTAAGCAAAAATCAACCACAGTGCACAGTACTTTTTTTTTCTGTATTTTTTTCCAGGTGCTTTTATAATAAACACCATTATCATGTGCATTTGTTTCCTTAAATTTATTCAGCTAAATATTTATGCAGTTGTACACTTGAACTGATCTCCAGGTAGTTGATTTGTTTGGACCTGGAAAATTGGAGAGGGTTTGTGGAGGGGCCACAGAAATTTAATCTATAATGTTGTTCTACAGAATATAGAGGAACACTCTTCACAAGGAGACTTGGTCACAGGACAAGAGGCAGAGAGCACCATTTGCTTCATGAAAGAAAAATCTCTTTAGACAGAATAAAGTAATTCTTCACTACAAAGACAATCACTAGAAAAAGTTGCCCAGAGAAGCTGTGCTAATTTTATCACTGGAGATATTCAGGAACTGATCTGATAGGACTCTAGGTAACCATATCTAATGGCCTGGTTTCAACAGCAGGTTGGACCAGGTGTTGTCTAGAAGTCTCTTCCATCCTAGAATTTTCTGTGATTCTGTGGTTTGGTGATAGCTGTGAACTGCAAGACAACAGACCCTAATTACGCTCTTCAGTTCCACTGCTGTGTATATGCATGCGTCATCTCTTAGTAACTTGTACTTTTGTTCAAACCATTACTGCGCTCTGTTAGATTCTGTGAGAAGATAATTAATATAACTCAGATTTAAGAATATGTAACCCACATAGTGGACCAATTCCTACAATTGAGTATCCTTACTTAGAAAATGTAACTGAAGTTTAGAAAAAATTCACAGATGTAGCTGAGGCCAGAATCCAGTACATTTCTTTCAACAGGGGAGACTTTGTCTCTGTGCAAATTAGCTGCCCCTTGCCTCTTCATGGTTGGCTGGTTGGTTTGTTTCTTTTGAACTAGAGGCAGAACATTTAATTTGACATAAGTGGCCTGAGTTTTAGATTCACTGCAGTTTCACAGTATTTCTCCAGTACAGGAATTCAGACAGAAAATTAATTTCACCGAAGGACATGCAGAGGCAAACCTATATGACTGGTAACTGGGAGGTCACAGAGGCTGATCCAAATTATTTCAGAAACCTTCTAGATGAAAACAAAGATAATTTGGTGTTACTGGTTGCCCTTTCTCCCACACAAGTTTGCTGACGAAATTTTAGACAGGGCTAGATTACTGCATAGTGTTATTTCCTTTCACAAGAGATGAAGAGAATTTTCTTTGTATCCTTGTGGTGATGGACTGCTTTTTTAAAGAGGAAGATGTGGGTAAGAATTCTCCCTTACTTTTGAAATACTGCTCCCACTCATTGGATATTATGCAGGAAAACCATGCAGGCTTTCTTGTCTTCTGTCATGTTTTTTAAAGAGTGTCTGATCCATTCTTGAGGAACTATAAAGGGAGAAATCCTCTGAATTCTAAGCAGAAAAGAAGTGACTGAGACTCAGGTAACTAAAAATGGCAGCAAAAATAAAATGAATTAGTTCTTTTAAGTAGCCAGCAATTTTTAATGACTGAACAAGGAATTAAACCTCATGCAAAGACCAGGCCTCTACTTCTTTTAAGTATACAGAAGTTAATTACAATGTGTGCATAAGCAGATTCACACGCTGCTATGGGCCTAAAACACAGTTAGGGAAAAGTGATGCAGATCAAAACAAAACCACAAAAAAGGGTACAAACACAGCATGGATTTTCAAGAATCCAATTGCCATCAAAATAATGATTAATGCTACATAAGCCCTGTCCTTCACTCATAACTGCTGCAGGGCTGTCCCTTAATTCAGAGGATGGAGCATCTAGAATTATGTACGTGTCCTGACAAACACTTGTATCTTCCTTTGCTATCAACCAAAAAAAACAAAAGTAAAGATCAGATGAGCTCCTGGTGATATAAAAGCTAGGTAAGCATTTTCTTACATGGTGATAAAAATGAAGCAGCAGAAGCTTACATTTATATTTGTGTTACTCCTATTCACACATTCATAGCAAATCTGACTCCCACCTCTCCTTGAAAAATGTGTGCTTTGAATATGATATTTGGTAAGAATTTTCAAAGGTGTCTATTTTATACCTTAAAACCTTCTTCCAAGAGAAAAGCTCTTGAATTTATTGAGTTTTCTTCACAGATAATATGGTATTGCATATCCTAGGAACTGGCAACTTCGGAAGTAATACTTAGGTGTTAATTTCACCACTGGGAATAAAACATATGAGCCAGAATTTGTGATTCATTGATACTGTCTTTAAAAAAGGTGGCAGATGAGGTAAGAGATAGGAAAAAAATTCAAACAACAAAGGTGTTTTGAAGCTACAGCTTTCAGGAGACTTTCAAAACCTTCTTATTTATTAAAAAAGAAATAGTCTAGCATGAGCAGTTTTCCAGATGACTGTGTTTTCCAGTCTTGAAAGGTCAGCTTGTTTTTTGAAATGGACACAGTCTCCATAAAGCTTACTGCTTTTGAAATAGTGCTACTTTGAATGCTCTGCATATGGCTCAGGCATGGGGGATCAGCTTGAATTTTGTGAAATTTCTACTATCTTCCCTCTATGATGAAAAGAAGGATTTTATGCATTTTATATAGTACTTAAAATTCAATTTGGAACCATTACTGTACTTTACATTTGTTAATAAAATGTGTTCTACACTTATCTTTGCTGCCACTTGTTAAAAATCCATTTACATGGCATCAGATATAATGAAAAGGTAATTTTCCATTTTTATTCTATTTTATAGCTATTTCCCATTTAGAATTACTTCAAGCACGGTCCTAAGAACAAAAATATTCTGGAGGTAAGTAAATCTAACTAGGCTTAAAAAAGCTCCTTGATTTTCACATACACATTCACATATATAGAATTTTATGCTGTGTTTAAATTAGATATACCAATTATAACACCTTGTTCACACAATATGTTCATGAAAAATCCCTATGCTGAAACTCCCACTTTAATGCTGAAACCTCAGCACACAAAATTTGGAAGTGATGCAACTGCTGAAATTGTCACTGGCATCTTCCTAGATCTGCTGAATGACTGGAGGTGCTGGATGAAAGGCAGAGGGCTCCGGCAACTTGTTCTGACCAAATGTGTTCAGCAACCCAAATCCTACCTTTTCCATCTCCTCCTCTTCTGATAGACAAAATTTCACTTCTGAGATATCACTCAGCATAGCTTTTGCAGCCAGGTACTTAAAAAACCAATTAGCAGTGTTTGACCTGTCATTGTTCATGGTCTCAATTAAAGGCAGTAGTGAACTATGTGCTTTGGTTCTACTTAAAAAGAATCAGGAGAGAAGGAGGCAGGGCAAAAGGAAAACTCCTTCATGCTGAAAAGTCATACTGGGTCATAAAGTGTGAGCACAGTTTTGCTCCTCACTGAAAAAAGGATTTGTTAATAGGTCTGCCAAAATGATACTTGCATTGCCTTATTAAGAAGTCTTACTGCCTTCTTGGTATTAAAAGGAGTAAGGTCAAAACTGTCTTCTGAATGAATAATGACTGTATCTGGATGGCCTGGAGTTCCCTTAGAAAGACCTTGCTTTCAAATACTAAGCTGCCTCACCAGAAAAGAGATCTGAGAAAAGCAAATGGAGACACAGGAAAAGCAAAAAGATGAAATCCATGAAAAGCAGTACCAGTAAAGCATCAGCAAGCCAGATGCATGCAGGGAGGCAGGACTTATTATTTCAGACTGACTTTCTAATACTTTTTGTATTATGGACTAGATATTTTGAATTCTTGCTAAGAAACCAACTTCCAAGAAATGATGCTACAGAAATTCTATCCTATTAATTTCACATACTGATTTATTTACTTAAAAAAAATGAGGGCATTTGCAAGGAATATTAAACATTACTTTTTCCAACACATGTTAGTTATCTTGCAAATGCAGATCACTTCAAACAGATTTACCCCGTGAAAAGAAACGTAGGTCTGACTCTAAAGCTGCATGTACAGGTGCACGAAGACAGAAAACAGGAAGCAATAACAGGCATGGTAGGAAGGAGAGAGCACTGAAGAAGCATTTGACTGGAATGACTGTACATCACAGGCTAGAGGGCATCAAGTGAAATAATCGAGTGGTAGATTCTTAAGTTGAAAAAGAACTATCTTTTCACACAGTGCATTGTTAAATTTATCTTTGCTACTGCAAGCAGTAAATGCTAGAATACACACAGATTTGAAAATAGATTTTGAAAATAGAAGTTGCAAGCACTATGTGCCTTCCCTGTTTTTGTGTTAGTTCCTAAATATATTTTTATGGTCACCATCAGGGACTAGATATATTGAACTAGGAGGACCTTTGCTTAGAGCCAATAGATGTGTTGGTATATTCTGAGCCTACAGGTTCTTCCTCAGTAAGCTTCTTCCTCAGTAAACTTTATAATAAATTTCTAAGGACAATCTTAGCATAATTTTTTCACCAGAAACATATATAGTGAAATTCTACCCATCACTGGTCACAAGGAACTGCAAAGTGACTGTGAATGCCTTGGTTCTACTGTCAGGTGACATTGATAGTGATATAAATCAGAGCTATAAGAGAGACATGAAGCTATGGATTACTAGGATGTGGAAGACTTTTCTCTGATGCCAGTGACCATCATACTGAATACCAAGCAACATCATACTTAAAGAGCAGTAATTTTATGGTAGAGGACCAAAAGGATTTACACTTGAACACAGTACACCTGGGTTCCCAGGTAAAAGTCTCTAGTAGGACTTGCTCTTTTAGGACAGGCTACTGCCATTACAAACAAAATATATAGGTACTCCACATCACATCATTACTGAAAATAGATAAAATAATACTATGGAATTAAGACATGCCTGATGGGAAAAAAAAAAGTACTAAACACTGGGAAACTCATTAGAGGCACTGTTGGACCAGTTAAAAACTTCAGGATTTTGTTTTAAAGAACAATATAAGGCATACACATACATTTTCAAGCTTTAAAAATACATTCAACACTTACATAAAACTGGCCTGATTTTAAAAGGGATCTGTTGTCATTCCGTAACCTGTAAAAATCTGGTCACTTTGAAAAACTCTGTATATCTGACAAATTTATTGTGTGTGGGTGTATGTGTACACCTGCATTCACATTTAAATATGTAGCAAAGGTATTTGCAGGCCCTGATATGGAGGAAAAAATTTATGATTCTGAAATGGTTGGTACATATGTGTGTCTGTATGGTTTCAAAGTCACATAGGCTTCATGTATTAGAGAGCAAAAATATACATTATGTCTCTGTGGTAAACAGACCCAAAGCATACATTTAGGATATGATAATCAGATTCACAGAACAGGAAAATAGGCATCTGCACTCAGGAGGTCCTCATTTTCTTTACTATCTTCAAAGAACATGGATACAACTGCAAAAAGAGGAGCTTGTCCTGACATTTTGATTGTCATTTTTTTTGCCCTAAACATAGTTGCTTATACTAATGCCTAGAGGGTACCTTATCCTCCCAGAATTCACATGTTATTTTTAGTGTAGAATGGAATGTAGCACACTGCAAGCTTTCTAACTACCCGAAGGCACTGAATGTATAACCAAAATATATCTGATTCAGAGTCCTTTTTGTATGTTTTAGAAGATAAATATTAAGATTCTTTACTTTTTGGTGTTATTTTCCTCTTTTTTTTTAAACCTTAGTGAAATATTTTAAACATGACTGAAGAACAAGTCAGATGGTTGTGGTAATGCAAATGAATCTGTATTCTTTGCTAGGTGCTGAGTCTGAACTCTCCCATCTGAGATTTTAACCCAATGTCTGGAATTCTTTGACCTATAAGAAAAAAGTAAAGGCATTTAGCTTTGTAAAACAAGTATCCTGCACTGCAGCTGCAGGAAAGAATGTGATGGAAAGATAATTTAACATACCTGAGGTATCACTGTCTGTGAAGAAGCCTAATCCTCTCCACTCCTAAGAGAACTGATGTAACTATATTGCCAAGGCCAGAAGTTAGAGGGAATGAATTCAAAAAGAAGTTGGGTCTCACTCTTTTCTTCAGATTTCGCCAGGATACTGCAAGCCTTCCTGGAGCTCCAGAATGAAAAGGGGTAGTGGGAGAGACACTAAACAAATGGGTGTCTGAACAGATCAAGTCAGGTCTATGGGTCACACCCTTGTTATTTGAAAACATGGAAGGGGTCACTTTTACTGGGTTGAGCATGACGTGGTGAGGACAGTCCTGTAACACTTAACATAAAACTTTATACAAGAGACGTGTGTGTGTGTCTGTGTGTGTGCGTGTGAGCATGCGTGCCTGCATGTATAACACAGAGGCTAAGTTTGACAGAACAGCATTTTACAAAACAAGAACAACACACTATTAATTTTTGAGGAAACACTAATAAGACAAGGAAATATTTAATTGTTGTAAATTGGAAAACAAAAAATAATATCCACCTCTACCATTTCAGTGGTGCCCTCCACGTTGTCTCCCACAGTACCCAGCAACAGGACAAGGAGTAATGGCCATAAACCGAAACACAAGAGGTTCCACCTCAATTTGAGGAGTTATTTTTTACCACGAGGGTGGTAGAGCACTGGAACAGGTTGCCAAGGGGGTTAATGGAGTCTTCCTCTCTGTAGACATTCAGAACCCTCTTGGATGCATTGCTGTATCACCTGCTCTAGCTGACCGTGCCTTGGCAGAGTGGTTGGACTGGATGATCTCCAGAGTGTCTTCCAACCCTAACGGCTCTGTGATTCTGTGATCTTATTGTGAATGATCTTATGACTTTCTCCTGCCCCTGCTCATGCTTAGTTCAAATTGCCATATTATTATGAGCTTAGAGACAGCCAGTGAAATTCCCACACAAATTCCCACACTGCAAAAAGCAGTGCACTTCATTCTCAGAAGTATCTTAAGTTAAAAAGGTATCTTTTGAAACTCTTACCATCTCTTGCAAATTGCAACTTTCAACAAGCTTCCACAAGTATTCTATCTAATTTCACTAATACTTAGATGCATTACAGGCTTTCAAGTCAGTTTTTCAAGCTAGACACATTTGAAAGGAAAATAAAATATAAGTGGTGCCAAATACAAATGCAGATCACATTATGGCTCTCATGGAGAAAAGAACTCTTAGGCAGGAAAGACTTTCCTAAGTGAAAACAAGTCCTAACTCCTTGTTACAAATTCTTCCGAAAGGGTACCTACCCCTACAGATGGCACTAAAAATTTTAGTTTTTAGAGTAGCTCTACCAAGTCCTAAAATTACTTGCAGCTATTGCAAGTAGCTTGTTTTCTCTAAGCTCATATAAATCTTTTCAGTTAGATGATGTACCTCAGGAACTTACAACAGAGAGTGAACCAATGAGCAACAACAGACAACACTCTCAGGCACAAGGTGAATCTTGGGGTGTCCTGCACAGGCCCAGGAGTTGGACTTGATGATCCTGATGAGTCCCTTCCCACTCAGCATACTCTATGGTTCTGAGAGAGCATTACATTTTCCTCTTCTGTTATCCATACCCAAATGCATAAGGCTTTTACTCAACATAAGAAGCATTCTGAAACCATAGGCTACTGAATACAGTTCCCATGTTCAACACAATTTTTTTTGTTGGTAATGTTGGTAAAAGTGCCAAGTGCTTTAAGCTTCAATATTGCAGATGCTCTGGTTTCAGAATAATGGAGGTTTATGCCCTTTAGATATCAAATCACAGACATTTTGGGCTGCAAATAGCTGCGTAACTGTGCTTTACTCTGAAACCTGAATTGGTTTTTGCTTTATTTTTAAAATAAGGAGAAAGCACAACTCTTTTTGAAATGGACTGTTTCCAAGGAGTTACCTCCCTCCAAAAAGGAAAGTACTTTGCTTTTAATAAGTTATGCATGGTAATGTGGTGAAACAACTGCTAGCTGCCATGTGAACATGTTCTATGAGAAACCAGGGTTCAGCATGGGGAAAAAAAGCCATGCACAGCCTTAGTTGGCTTATGTGGTTTCACTTTAACAGAGATGAAAACAATTGTTTTTTTCAGAGCTCTCCTACACTGTGTAACTATATTTTCTCAATTCCCAAACCCATATTAAAGAAAACATTTTACTTTTGTACTGTTTCCAGCATCCCATGTAAATTTTTCTTCACACCAGACAATGCAGACTTCCTTCTTCTACCAGAACCAAGATTAGGTAGAACTTGGCCACACTCATGGGCTTTGGTTTGGCTGACAGTCATATTTTGACTTATCTTTTTTTAATGACCAGTTCTGCTGAATACATCTCTTTGTTAGCACTCACCTCTGCAAAGCTCTCAGAGGAGTTTAATTATGAAGACTTTTTGACAAAAAACTAACAGATCAATGCAGAAACATTTATTCTAAGAAGCTCAAAGTAAAAAGTTGAAGAAAAACAGTGCACTTAGTTCAGGTTGCTTCCTTCATTTGTTCTTCAGACAATAATATAAGAAGACAGCAGCAGTAGTGTCTAGCAGAAGCTATAAAAATAGCATGTATTTTCA
The DNA here is from genome assembly GCF_022539395.1 of Myiozetetes cayanensis. Taxonomy (NCBI): domain Eukaryota; kingdom Metazoa; phylum Chordata; class Aves; order Passeriformes; family Tyrannidae; genus Myiozetetes; species Myiozetetes cayanensis. The sequence continues at coordinate 78,360,014 of NW_026087742.1, forward strand.
CTAGCTAGAAGAGGAGTGAGCTGTTTCAGTTATTAGAACTGCTTTACCTGAAGACATGATGAATATGTGGAGGCCAAAAGTGTATGGAAACCAAATTTCACAGCTTAGTATCTAGAAACAGTTAAAAAAGCAAGCAAAAAGTGGGAAGATATAGATATACAGATCAACTGCTTCACTACTCATCATGAATACTGAAGAGGTCAGTGGTAAAACCTTGGCCTTTTCTTCCTGGTCATCTGATTTCAACAGAATGACAACAACAAAAAACCCACAAACCTGACAATGAGTTAAAATTTTCAACCATCCCTAGCACTGAAAGTAGAATCATGCTATGTGTGAGAGGGACAAAAAAGCTAATGGAAGATTAGGTTGCAGACCTGACTTCTGTATTTTGTTCTGTAAAAATCAGTGTATTGCTCCTTTTTATCTCTTTGTCAGTGAGACTTTCATAATGGAAACATAGTTTGTGTGAAAGCTTTCTCTCACATCATGAATTTCAGCAATAGGTGACAGCAATCTGGGACACAGATATACTGATAAACAATTTTTAGAATGATTTTTAGTCCAAAAAAGAGAGCAGTGATCAGAGCAAGAGTCAACTTTAAAAATGAGACACCTTGAAAAGTGTCAAGGAAACCAGTGCTGGATCTGTAAATCCATGGAAGCTTTCCTAATAAACAGATGGTTGTTTTGAAGATTTCCAACAATGGATGGATGAGTAAACTCCTTTGAATATGGGAAAGTGATCACGGGCAGTAAGAAATGTATGATCTAATGTAAACAAAAGACTGCCCTAACTGTGTCTGGATGTGAAAAAAACCCCAAACAGTAGCTGAGGAAATGGAAACCATAATGACAATGGCTGAGGGTAGGAAAGTGTCAAGCAAGAATAATACTGGAGTGACATAGTAAGTAAAAAAAAAAGTAAACCCCAGTATCTTGATATTGATGCAGCAACACTTGTTCTCATATCATTGCAGAGAATATAAGATGGATATCCTCAACATCATTGGAAATGCAATGAGAGCTTTATTCTCTGGGGAAGCAATTATTTGTATCTTTGTCTTTTAAGACCAAACATAACTACAAAGTCTTAGTAGGATACATAAAAATGTGTGAGATCCACATTTTTGTCATATTCCCATAGCAAATGGTGAATGTCTGGTTTCACACTGACTACATCGTTTTCACCTTTGAGCATGCCTTTTGCTCCACAAGTGAGCCAGGGCCTGTATTACCTTCTGAGTCAACCCAGGTGGAAGTCAGGAACCTCTACAATGATCCTGTTAAATTTTTGCCACACACCATTAGAAAACTAACTCAAGCGCCAATGCAAGAGACCTGCTATTTTATGAACCTAACTTCATAAATGTAGACTTCTTTTTCTGCTGTGAGTGAAGAGAGGTGACCAGCTTTGAATGTTGACTTTTATCCTTCTTTGTTGCCACTGTCGTCTAAGTCACTAACCTAAATTAGGATCCCAACCCAGAAACTTCAGTAAGGGGCCACTGTTGGCACCTTATCACACTATGATTTTTGGCTTCATTAATGCAAAAGAACCCATATGATTAAATGTCAATGAAATGTGGGTTCCTAATTCATCAAACTTGGATATTCATGTAATTTAACTTTGTCTATTGAAAATCAGGCATTTTGCCTAATTAGCTGTCTAGACTCCCTTTGTAACAGAAAAAAGAAAGCACCCAACTTGGATGGGATGAATCATTCCCTGGAGGGTAACTATGACTACAGGCAAGCCCAAATGACTAGCTTAGACTACAGGCCTAACTTTTGGCATGGCTAACGAGGTGATATGAATCCTATCCCTTGACATTTTAGAAAATTCTAGCCATTATCTAAATGAATGAGAATTTCCTTCTTTGTATATAACTGTTCAAAAACTTGAGGATAGTTGATTCTAAACTTCTGAGTGTCAGATTAACTATAAAACCATTAAAACTTTTGTTATGCTGCTTACTGTGTAAGCACAGTATTCTCATGATTTATTTTTTTAAGTCTGTGTCAGAAGATACTCTTATTTCTTTCTTAAAACCCCATGTATTTAAGTGCATGAAGCTTTTTATTCTTAAGAGGTTTTTTTAAATTAATTTAATATGTGAATCCATTTGCTCTAAGTTAGAATCAAAGTAATAACCGCAAAATCAACAACTGCTGGCACATGAATTTAGGATCACAGGTACAAACTGTGCTGCTTAGCGACAAAGAAAGCTGAATAATATAGCAAACACAGAAAGAAAATTTTATGTTTGGTCTGGGGATGTAAGTTCGAGTTGTTTGATATGTGAATACTGCTTTAGTTTAATAAAGATTCCAACTCTCAAAATCAACAGGATGCTGTGGTGATCAGAATCCTGCAACATTGAAAAATATTTTATTCTACTTACTATAAATGTTTGATTTGAAACTTTTATTCAAATTCACTTTAGAGAAAAATGTAGAAGGACTCAGTACAATCTCTTGAGACTAATTTGCTTTGTCTTGACTGAAATTAACAAAAATTCCACTTATCTATTCTTGCGTGAAAGGTAAGCAGAGTCAAGTACATTTTTAGAATATATGTGCCAGAATTATCTTGAACAATGTTCAGAAATCAGATACTCTCCATTTAGATAGTAGGAAACTGAAAGTTTCATTATAAATCATAGATTTTCTAATCTGAGTAGTGAAGAAGGACAAGTAACTACTTAGTGGGGAAAAAAGTATTAACTGCTCTGTTTTCCTGACAACAAGACCAACAAAAACCAGAGTTTAATATCAGAGAGATTGACATTTAAAAATTATTATTATTTTTTAAAATTCTTTTCAAAGACCTCTGTACCTTGCTGCTGTAGTGCTGGACAATTAGGTGGTAGTAGATTCAAGTACAGATCTCCCTATGCTCCCATCACCACCACCACTACCACCATCAAAAACCCCCTTGCATAATAATACTAGGTTCCAGGATAGTTCTGTCATTTTTGATAGCACTCAATTCTGATTAACTTTCTTCTACTGCACTTGAGCCTTATGAGACAGATTGCCTAATGGATTCCTTTTATTACTTTTTTGCTTTTGCTGTGAAAGCTCTGTCAAGACCACGAATGTTTGTTTAACTGGCTCTTTTTTGTAAAGCTTCTAAGCATTTCAAACTGTGACCCTGAACTACTGGCATCGAATTGAGCTGTTCAGACATTAAATATTCTTGAAAGCAAAGAATCTATCTCAACAGACAAAACTAGCAAAGAATCTATCATTATCTCCAAGATTCTTTGTTTATGAAATTTTTGTTTCAACATCAAATAGTTAAAAGTGAGATTTAAAAGACAGAAAATGAACATGGTAAAAATCTGTTATTTTTAAAAGCACAAGAGCAAGATAATTTAATTCTAGAGGCATTACTTTTTTTTTTAAAAAATATGTATACTACAACTATATATGTATGCATATTCCATGACATAGTAGATATATATATAGATATAGATATATATAAAACTCTGCAGGATCTGATGCTTTGATATGGATTTGGGGGGAAAAAACTTGTATATATTTCATGGTGTGGAGCAGAACCGGAGGGAAAGGAGCATGTACATATACAAGTACCCTCACTAGTAAGAGTGTGAATTGAATTAAATTAGAAGAGAAATGTCCCCACTTTTGTTTATTCCTCCAGGAATTTCTGTTGCCAGGTAGTAAGGCGTGGGGAAAATATTTTTAGTAATGAGTGCCATCTGCACTCATGTTGTGAGTGTGCACCAGTGATCACAGACAGCACATGTGATAAGATAGAAATCTGATCTTCCTCTAGGGTATATTTCTTTGAAGAAGCAGAACTCCACTATGTGAGATTTCAACAATTTAAAAGTGGATCTTTGTTCCTGATTGGCTCAAGGGGCTCAAGCACTTAAACAGACTTTCTTTGATTCCTCATCCTACTAGGAATTTGTATATGAAGCCAGAGATGTCACCTCAGCTTTGATTCTCCAGTAGTAAAATAGGGACATAACAATCTTGTTGGACACACACTGTAAGATAAACCCTTCAAAGTTAGTGAGGTATGATGGGGTTGTTATCACAAGTATAAGGTAAACAAAGAAAATTTTATATTTTGTCTTGTATATATAATTATATTTAATATATATTTTAACAGTGGTATTCCAGGAAATAGGATTACAGAAGTAAGATTACACAGCCAAGGAAGTTAGGCCATGGTTTATGCTCAGAGATGCTTGAGATGCTTGCCTTTCCCCTTGGGGAACTACAAAAGAGTACATTGGTGGTGCACATGGGTTTTAGCCACTGGTGCACGTGGGTTCATCCTTATGCTATTTGAAAATTGCTTCTGAAATCCCCTTCAGATGATGAAACATCAGGGGAGTAAGAATGAGTGCACTAGGTTAGACCAACAGTCCATCTCTCCATTACCCTGTCTCTGACGGCGACCAGCTAAATTGCTCTGAGATATAAGAATAGATCGAAGACAGAGTAGTTTCACTTCCTGTGTGCTTTCCCAGTTTTGACAACCTCTGCGGCTGCAAGCTACATCTAAACTATCAAACATTATAGGATTTTTATTCCATTAATTTGTCTTAAAACTAAACCCATTTGATTAGATTGAGTGCCCTCTCTTTTTCTTACTGTAGAAGAAATAAAATAATCTTCTATGCAAATTTTCATACCATTTATGAATTCACATAACTTTTACTCAGCCTCCTCCTCAGTCCTCTCATTTACAAACTGAAGATCATCCTTGTCTATACCTCTTCTTGGTTTATTATATCTTATTTTTTAAAAAATGCTTTGAACTTACGTGCATGCAGTAGTCAGAAGTAGTCAAGGAAGCATCTTGCATACAGATGTCAGAACTTCTGTTTAACAATTTTCTCTAATAATTTAAAAAAAATGTGTTTGCCTTCTCTTTCTGTAAGCTTTAATATTGTATGCCTCTACTAACTTTGTACCATCAGCAAATGCTCTCACCTCAATGTTCACCTCATTTTTAGATAAATCATGAGTACTGAGCTGCACAGATTCCAGCCAATATCATCATGGGCCTCTACTTTCCTCTGTTATGAAAAAGCAGTCATTTATCCCTACCTTTTGTTTTACATCTTTTTTCTTTTTTTCATCATTCCACAGATATTTCTATTTAAATTGTGTAAGCTTAGAAGGGTTCCACTTTTTATGGTAGGTTGGAAGCTGAGATATACACTTGAGAAGCAATGTCACACAGGTGTCATTGCTGTAAGCTACAAACTATGTTGCAGATGAAGGAAAGACGATTCATACAGCCAAAGTGGCTTGAGGATAATCTTATGCTGGTTCCAAATTTTCTTGTAGCTGCCCTACAAACAAAACGTATGTCCTTCCAAATTGCCCTCCAAAAGTATTTACTACTCTTCAGTGACCAGGGAAGGAAATCTACATGAATATTTTAAAGTGCATATTACAACTTTATACAACTTCACCAATGTATTGGTGAAGTGAGATGAATTCTACCCAGGTGTTTAAACCTCTATAACATTTTAAGAGAACTTCACTGGCTGCAAAAACTGTTTAAGGGAGCAGGTACTAAAACAGTAGAGTAAGCCCAGAACAGAGTAATAACAAGGTAAATGGGAGTTTTTCAGTAGAGAATGAGGCTATGGAAAACCTAAAAGTTTACAAAATTCTAATAAGAAACAGAAAAACATAAGAAATAAAGCCATATTAAGGAGGGGACATAAAACTAGACAAGAATAACACATATACAGGCTTTTATATTAATAGTAAAAGCCTAAAAAATTAACATGGTTGAATTAGAATTCCTGTTATCAAAAACTCCACAATGTTGACAAAAAACACATCTCAGAAACTCAGCAGAAGTAACAAGCAGTAGAATCCTACAGAATCAGAACATGCAGAACAGGCAACAAACATATTATCCAGATTGACGGAACATGGCACCAGTGAAAGACTGGTGCTATTTGACACAGAAATTCTACATCAAAGAAGTGAATAAGGTAACTGCGCATATAAACAGTATAGGACCCTCTGCATTGAAACTGTGTGCTAAACTGGAAGAAATATTCTGCCACCTTAAATGAGGATTAGAAAGTAACTTCAATATGCAAAGTAGTATGCAAGGCCTAAAGACAAGCAGTAATAATAGTGGGAAGCCTTTGTTGACCCTCATATATGTTTAGGAAAGGGTGGAAGAAAAAAATTAACTTTTTACTCATAAGTGAATCCTTACTGAATTATACAGTCCGAGAACACCAAAGTGAAGAAGCACATTATGGTTTAGCACTGAGCAAGATCTAGTTCATGACATAAATATCAAAAAGCTATTCCATAACAGTGAGAAAAATGCTATTAAATTCAGATTTTAATTTACAGGTAGAAGGCCAAATCCATCTACTACACTAAATTTAAATTAAAAGAAAATAATTACTTAAAATCATGAAGCTTTTGAAAAGAATTTTAAAGGAAAGGCCAAATGAAAGAAACTGGGAGGGGGGTGTATGGAGTAACTTTATATATCCTGTTTTAGAAGGACAGAGCACATCTACCATCTACAGAAAAAAATCCAAAAAAGTCAAAAAGGCCAGCAATATCAACTGGACTGCAAAGAAGACTTTTAAAAGTAAATGGATATGTTTCAGAAAGAAAAGCCATATGCTAAGCAAAGAAAATAAAAGAAAAAAGCATAAATACTAGTAATTTTTTTTGGTATAAAAATAACGGTAGATCATGAAAAATATTGAGAAACTACTTTCTAAAGAAATAAAATCTAATAAGGAAGCTTTTAAGAACATAAAGACAGCAGCAAGTCTAAAAGAGCAACAGACTATTAATTGTGTGTTTTCTGAAAAATAAAACCAAAGCAAGAAAGAAAAATAAACAGTGTTGACTACAGACAATGTCAAAGGAGACCCTAAACCATGCCAAAGACTGATCTTCTACAAAACTGTCAGGAGAAAATCTTTTGGAAGATAATTGACACAAATTCAACTTGTCCCTCTCCAACACCTGATAACACACACTCAAGACTTCTAAAGGATCTCACATACAACAAGGCTGACATACAGCAGTGGTAAATAATTCATCACCTAAATAAACTCTGGAGTGAGACAAAGGAAAGTGGCAAATGTAACTAATGTTACAAAAGGGATTCAGGGTCCAGCATTCAGGAAATGAGAAACTAATCAGCCTGACTTCACATCTAGGCAATTTGATAGAAATGTATTAATACTAAAATTACTAAATATGTGGAAAATATGATGCAAAAAGTTAACACAGCTGATGCAAAGGAAAGTCATGCTTCAGATGCTGTGGAGAGTGATGAATTTCTAAAAAGAAAGTTGTCACTTTATCACAAAAGGCAAAAGAAATTCAAGAAGTCTTCTCAGTTTCTTTTTAACTTTGGGGCAATAGTTTATGGAGAGAGTGGAGAAGACAGGCATAAAAGAGAAGGAAGTCAGTACTGTAGCTGAGAGATTTCTTGTGCCTAAGATCAATAACATCCGCATAACTGATGTACCAATCACCAGAGAAAAGGACCTCACAGGAAGATGAGCAAGATCAACATCATAACTAGAGATTAAGTAGTGTGTTAGGGTCAGTCTGGACTGCTGCAGAGGATCAAGTTTAATGCACAGAGAGATGGTGACTACTAGTGGCAGTATGAACCCTTTTCACTCGAGCTATCACGGTAGATAGACGAGAGGATGAGACGTGGCACAGGATGAGAGATGTATTGCAAATGAACAGAGCTGTAAAAACACAAAGAATTACTCTGTTCTTAAACCAGCTGAATGATCTCTTGGAAAAACAGATTCTACTTCTATGTGTGCCTGTGCTGCTAAGTAAATCACTCAAATTAAATAGTTTACAAATTTTATGTTTGTTGTACATACTTATGAGGGGCACCATAAAAAAGTCAGAAAAGAGATTAATACTTTTGACTTTGTATCAAAACTTGAATACTGTGCAATAAATAAAGCACATGATCACACATTCTACAATAAAGAGAAAAAATATCGACCAGTGGTTTATTAAAATGAGCTCTATCTACTCCTTGCACTAAATGAGGCCAGACTTTTGGAAAGAATATTATGTATTATGTAATTAAAAACTGAATCATGATGTATGCCCTTAACTAAATTTGCACTGGCAAATTTAATTCTAAAAGTTTACTTGCTTTTAAATGCATTATTTTACAATCTTATTTAGAATCTCTGAGTCACTTAATGTATTTTTGCTTTGATTTATTCATATTTAAACACATTTACTGAAGCAACATGAATACCAAGTGTTTACATATCATTTTACATTTCACAAATATTAACTAATTAGCCCTTTCCCAATAATCTGAAAGATAAGTAATAAAATATATCTTATCAAGTTTCAGAAAAGAAATTCAGTGATAGTTAAGAAGGACACAGTCCAAAAGGGATTATTAGCTAGGTGTGATTTCTGGTCTAAATATATTCTCCTTCCTTCCTTCAAAAACACTCAGTATTTCATCATCTGAAAATGCCCTGTGCCTTGAGGTTTAGGCCTTGACCTTTACAGCCAGTAAAGGCAGGGAAAAATGACAGACCCATGAGGATGGAAAAACTTTGTAGAGCATTACAGTTTCACTATTTTCAACCAATCAATGTCTTTTACATTTGAATTAAAATTTGAATTATTTGACTCCTCCTTTGGAACACCATTCATTTTTTAATTAGAGATGTCAAAAATATTCCTGTGCAGCAATACAGATCTATTTCTTTATAGAAATATTCGTGATTGAAACATAACGATTACAATCTTTCTTCTTACAGTCCATTTTTAGTGGAGAGTTCAAAATATCATTGAATTAAAAACTCTTTTTGCTTTATCTTCTTGAGACGAGGCAACCAATATTTCAGCATGCTAGACCACAATCAGCACTTAACCTGTGATACCATTGCATTTAACCCACAGGAAACCTTTTCTGTTCTAGATACTTAATCAGTTGTACGTTCATTCCACTAATTTTGTATCATTCAGTTCCAAGAACCAAACCCTCACCCCCTTTCACCTTAGTAATTTTTAAAAAATGCAACTTGTTTTAAAATACCAGAAGGAAATGCAGTACTGACTAACAGTCTTTGAAGAGAGGTGACTGTTTAAAAGAACATTTCAAAAGCTTAAGTACAGGTGAACCAGTGTCAGCCACCTTGGATATTTTTACACATCAAAATGGTGTATAATGCATACACCATTATGCCAGTCTGTGTCCAATAGCAGAGCGCTGTGCTCCGGTTAAATGACCACTTGGGTCACAGAAACAGTGACATGGCAGCTGGGAGGTCTGGTGACTGAGGAAGGGGTTTTATTCTGATCCAGCACCATACTCATGTTGTTATGCTGCTGTAGTCTATGAGGTTGAGAGACTTATTCAAAAATTATATTTATGTATTTTACTGGGGTGCACTCTACCGCTATTACAGAGACAGAGTTCCTACCAGGCTAACAAGATTTCAGACTGACACAGTGGCAAGTACTGCAAGTGGTGGCCCCTCATCATTGCTTTTTGTTCACCAGTTCCAGAGTAAGCTGCTAAAGCACAGAGTCATGCAAAGATGTAGACTATTAAAGTGGTTTATGAATCAGAGATGATATGTTTCATGGAAAAAAACACTGGATTTTATATCACAAGCCATTCACTTCGGAAAGTTGATTTGTGCTCCTAACTCATGCAAAGATTTGAAAAATTTCCTGTAAGGGTATCAGGATGATATAGCATTGCTTGCCATACATGTGAGCCATTTCTGTTTCAAGTCATTTTACCTCTTGGGACTGGTAAAGAGAAAAATGAATGCACTTGATTTGGCCTACTTGATTTGCATACTCAAGACTGTCTGGCTATCCCAAAATCATCTGTAAGATCTGTCACTTATATGAGCTGATTAAACTAAAAACAGTATTTGTATTTCTTTGTGGCAGAAAATACTTGGTCTTTTAATTTATTTGAAGTTTGCAGTACATACTGAAATTTAATACTGCAACCACAATTCTGTATTGAATTCTACAAAGATGAATTTAAAGTAAGTATGTAATACTCTCATGTAAGAATTCAATGTAAAATATCTCAATTGTCTGGATGATTAATATTCAAGAATTGAAAAACATAATTCTTCAACAATTGCTAGTGCACATTTAAAATGAACAAACCAGGAAACGATGGGTGAAAGAAGGCTGTAAGCCCAATATTACAAAAGAGGTTCCCACGTGTCAGCTACGCTATTTCGTGCATGAAACACTGATGGCTTTGCTCCTCTCTGTGCAAATTAAAGCACATCTATAGATCTACCTAATAGCTACAGATACTTTTGTCTCTGGTCATTTGTCCACAAGGTGAGAAAGGCCAATGCGAACTCTCTAGTTAAATTTGTTTTATGTGATTGACATCTGGGGTTTCAAGCATGAGAGAATGACTTTTTGGTCTCCAAATGTGGAGAACCAACCAAGCAAGTTAACTTTGCCAAGGCTCTTTAGTACTCCCCTAAACACTGACCCTACTGCTCTACCCCTTCCTGTCTCTGGAGCCTTGTCAGTATTATCCCCTGCAGTGGAGCTGTGCTGTGCTCATGAAATAAGGCCAGGGACAGCTTTCACTAGTTTAAAAGCAAAAAGATGACTTAGCTGTGATTTTTAAATTATTTTAACACTGAATTCTATTAGTATCTGAATTGACTTTCATTGAATATTTAAACCAATTTCTAAATCTCTTTTACAATATTTTAATTTTTCCCCTCACATATTATTTTACCACACAAAATATCAGTAAAGTAATGCTTTATTGAAGCTACTTCCAAGCACAATAAAAATATGTTCTTACTTGTTTAAGTTTCTTTAGATCTTCATCGAGTTCCAAGTTGTCCAAAATAACAGCAACAAACAAGCTGAGTAGAATCTACAAAACAATTGTAAATGATTTGTTAAAGTTTACTTTATTTTTCTTAAGTATTTTTAAATGACATGGAAAAATAATGACCCTATGGATGTAAACAGGATTTTTGTCTTTGACATCTGTCAAACTAATATCTTCTATCTGCTATAAATCTCCTAGCCATTTTGCAAGTACTAAATTGTTTTTCATTTTACCATAAAATTAACATGAGTTTAAAAATGTTGAATTCTAGGTTTGATGACCAATGCATTATATATATTTAACAATATACTCATTAAAATGTACTTCACATGAAAAGAAAATTAAATTAACCAGAAATAATAATTAAAAAAATCCACAAAGCAAAATACTAAAACAGCTTGTAAAGTTAAGGTAGTTTTCAATTAAGGTCGGATTCTTAGCACTCTTTTTAAAAAGAGTTACAGGCCTAAAATATTTCTGTGGTCTTGGACCCCCGAGTGACAACCAGAGCAGACATACCGTTTTAGCACTGTTGTAAATCAAGTGTAAGTTTACTTGTCACATTGCAAATAGAAGATATAGAAGATATATAGAAGATGAAATTTAAGTGGCTTAGTTTGTCAGTAAGTAGTCTGGAGCTCAAACTGCATCTCAGTGTCTGGACTTTATTCTAAGGAAGGATTTTCTTTCCCTCCATGAACTATAAAGGTGCAGAAGACATAGGAAGGACTCTGGCCCATAAATTTAAAACCTGTCATTGTTCAGAAAAAACACTGTTCTTTGAACAGGAAAGTGGCTTTAGCAGACATATTATATGTGCCACATACTTAAGTAGTACTTCATACAGTTTTCAGTGATCCAACTGCTATGAACGTGGAAGTAAAGATGGCATTCAGAATGGCAGAGCAAGACAAAATTCTGATAAAATACATAATCCCTGACACAATGTAGAGGCCCAGAGAAGCTGACTTTAGTCACAGGATGGACCGTGGTGATGTAACCTGCTCTGCCTCCCCCCAGGCCACACTATGATCTGAGAAATGCTCATTAGGCCTCAGCTTTGATGAACTGCACTTGGTCTAAGCCCCTCCTGATCTTATCAGAAACACTGTCTGTTCCCAGGAACTAACAGGTGTCTAATGAGCACCTGTAGTTTAATGAACAGCCTTGGAAACTTATTTTTCTTGCCTGAATAACAACCCAAGTGGAATAATATTTTTGTTGTTGAATTTTCAAAGAAAGTTACGGACTTGAATGGTGGTGAGGATGGAAAATTACTAAGACTAAAGCCCACTCTCTAATGACCCTGTAAACAGTAGTCCAAAGTAAGGTGCTTTTGAGGGACTTGGTTGGTCAAATCCAAGAAGAAGGGGCTAATGTATGTGTCTCAAACACTGATAACTGGATGGCTGTAGATCCAGCCAAAGACTATTAGTAATAACAGACAAGAATTGTTGGCAATAACCAAGGACTACTGGTATTAACATGGCATGAGAAAGAACAAGGTTTGGCTGAAGAAGAGCGGGGGCAGGCAGAGATAGGGCAGTGCTTTTTTGTGAGAAATAAGCACTACACAGTACAGTGCAAGCTCAAGAGTGGTAGGAAGTGGTCACGGACTACAAGGTGGGATTGAGACCACCCAAGTCCCCCAAAGCCCTCCAACCCCTTTCCAGAAAGGTCTGAAAGAACAGACTGCACATGATAAATAACTAGCACAGGAACTGAGAAACCTGTCTCTGGGGTGGAGAAACCTGTCCATGAAATGGTACCCACACAAGCCCAGGCAGTGTCCTCCAGGACCCTGGACATCTCATTGGCCAGACCAGTGCAGCTGGATTGACACTTACCAGCTGGATCAATGCTGAAACCAGGATCAGCATCCCCCCAGCTGGACTGACACTGGAAACAGGACTCTTTTTCTCTTTCTTTTTCTCTTTTCCTTTCTCTCTTTCTTAATTAATTCATCTCTCCCCCTTTAATTTCTCTCTTCCCTTTTACCCTACCCCTTTATCCAAAACCCACATACCAGTTTCCGTGCCAAGTGGAACTTTCTGACTGTTTGCGGATCCTCTGACTTTTGTGATTCCTTTTGATAATCAAACATTTATGAATTTTAGGTGCTTCCTTCCCCTTAGGGGTGGGTTGTCACACACAAACTCCTGATCCCTAATTGCTGATGAACAGTCTTGCTATAATTCTGTCAGGATTTTACAGTATGGTGTTTTCTATCTTCAGATATGTTATACATTTCATGATACTCCAGTACCTGCAGCTCAAAGCATACCAGCTAAGGAAGTGGTGTTCCATAGTTAAAAGAAGTACAGTACTCATTAAAGATATCACCCCTTCCAGTCTTGCTGATTCACACACTGATGTGTATCAAGATAAGACTCTTGCTCCCTTTTTTCTTTCTTTTTCAACAAGAACTGAATACAATGTACCACAAAAGTTAAATGTAAACTTGTTATTTGTTTAACTTCCTCTGCTGCCATCTCAACTAATAACAGTCCTCGTTTCCAAGAGTGGGATTTTTTTTCCGAGCTTCAACTTCTCCTTCTAATGTGAAACCTATTCATTTCTTTCCAAGGCTCTACAGTGTGCTTTGCCAAATGCCTGCAATTATCTCTTCTCAATTCTAATCCTCCTCCCTCTTCCAGTTGTTAAAAGTAATTTCTTCATCTGACTTCACTCTTGTTATTCACTGATGGCTGTTTATTCTTAGAATGCTTCTTTTAGGTTTCAGTAGCAGCCCAACTGCTGTCATGCTCCCTTACCAGTTCCATGTTGTTTTCTTTCTTTAAACTTCTTTTGCCTACAGACAACTCTGTCCTACATAGATTTTCTCTTCCAGGGTCTGAGGAAGGTCTTAGAACTGAAACTAAAAACTTCATAAGCCCAGGTAATTCTGAAAAGTTGTCTTTGCAGAGTTTCTTTATTCACGTAAAATTTGCATAGGTGAATGAGAAGAAAAAGCAAGGACTATGTACTTGAATGCAAATTCCCTGCAAAAGGACTGAGGATGGTGTACTGAGACTTTGCTTCTAGCAAAATAAGCGCTTTGAGTAAACAAACAGAGAAGTCCCAGATGACTCTTTCAAAACATGAAAGATAAGGCAGAATAGGAAAATTGCTCTTATAGCTAAGTTACTTCTCAAGTTAAGATATGACTTTTTGGAATAGAGGCCACTTGACACTATGTTGCTTTATGGACTTGCTTAATGCTCATCTAAGACGTAAAAATTGATGCCAGATCAGCCAATGCTCTTGATAAAGCATCACAAAACATCAATAAGATTCTCTTATCAATACCTGCTTTTAAACGAATGGTCAAAACTCACTTCTCTTTTGCTTTTTATCCCCAATTCCTAAGGAGTTTTAAAGACCACTGCAGCATGAAAAGTTGTTTTTCCTGACCCTTGTGAGCAAATTACATGTCCTATATATCTGCTGATACATACATTTGTTTGGCTTCTATTTTAATTTCGCTAAGCAGCTCTAAGAGCATGAAATGCACTTTATTGCCATTTATAAAGTGGTCAAGTTTTCAATCCATATGAAGGAATCTGCTGCACACACAATTACAGTCTCATTATTCAGCCTTTAGAAGTGAAAAAGGACATATTGCAAAGTTAAAGAAGTAAATAGAAGCTGATGAAGATTGTATAAATATATTTAGTACCTAATGTAAGTAGACAATTGAGCAAAGAATGAAAATGGAAGGAAGAAAGTGAAAATAAGAGTAAGTGCATCAAAACCTACAGTGAATGGAAAATACAAAATGAGCAATAGTAGGAGTGAATCAAGGGTGCATAAAATGGTTAGCCCCCCTGATTGTGTTATTTTCTCTGTTCTGGAATTCAAAATACAGTACTGACCCCTTATTGATATAGGATAACCAAAGAGATGTTTTCCTTCCCATTTTCTCTGTAAAAGAATGTAATAACCCCATTTTAAAGGTATACAGAAAAATGGGGATTTTACATATAATCCCCATTTCTGTATATGTGCAGGAACTGCTGTATTAGTTCTCATCCATTTATTGCTTGATATTCTATGTTATAGATATATGTGCATTGATTTTGCACCAGACAACAGGGAAGGAGTGATTACTAGTTAAGTTTATATCCTAAGGCTTTACACTTCTTACTTTAATTGCTGTTGCAAAGAGAATGTAATGAAAGCTGAGGAGGCCATTTCTACATGATAAATCAAATCAATTGCTTAACTCTGCAATCATTACAGTTGTGAAGGTACAAGACAGATAACAATTATATTGTTAGTCTAGCAGTGTTATTTGGATCTAAGAAGAACAACACCTCACACCAGAACAAAGCCCACCACTTCATGCCACAAGGCTGAAGGGTAAATTAATTCTAGCACATCAAAGAATCAGTCCTAAAGCCCTCTATGCTAAAAAGGGGCATCACAATTAGTTTTAACTATCTGAGAATAGTAAGTAATACAAGAGCTCTGAGAATAATTCAAAAGCACAGCATATTTAAAAGTGAAAACTTACCAGAGTAGCAAAAAGATGATACAGTATAAAATAAATAGCAACTACTGGTGCCCACATATGTCCAACAGCATTCAGTGTCTGATCCATGACATCTACCCATCCTTCCTGTGTGAGAATCTGAAACATTGACATGAAAGCCTGTAGGAAAGAGAATTGCCAACATATTAACAAATTATTTTAATATGGTTTTATTGACACATTACTAAAGTTGATTTAACAGAGCAGAACACCTGTTTTGGTTTGCTTTTTAAACCTTAACAAATGTATTTCAACTTTTAAAGCCAAGCAAAAGGCTATTCATGAGCTAAAGGAGAAATCAATAGCTTGACCTTTGAACTGTAAACTGCAATTTGTAACATAGTCCTAGCTCCATTAGCCCATACAAAGAGCTTTTTGGTTTCCATCAGGGCTGCAAAAAGAGGAGAAATATCCTGAGCATCAGATATTGTTGTTTTGAATACTATACTGTATTGTGAGTTTTTGATTATGCTTTTTCTTCTGTGTTACCTCTCTATAGATATACCTATAATAAAGTGTTATAATTAACTGTGATCACACTTTTATGTAATCTTAATAGTAGAAGCATTTTAGGCACCCCACCGTTGAGATGAACCAACACAAGGCAAGGTCTCAATACTTGCACTTGATTCAGCCAGTCAGACTCTTCCTCTACATTTTGTAAATAGCATTCTTTGTGGAACTGTTTCTGTAACACTTTCAAATCCCTTCAGACCAGACATACATGTCAGAGGAAATAATAGAAATGTTTTAAACTTTATTTGGTGATAGGAATATATAAAAGCAGGTAAGTCTAGAACCCAGAAGTCTGAGACCTTTGGAACCCCAAATGGAGCCTATAGCACCGACCAGAATCAAACTCAGTGTGAGTAATGAGTAACTCTGACATGCACATCCTACACAGCTATTGAGGACTGCAGGCTGCCTAGGAAACAGAAGCTGAACTATGATATCAAAATGAAGTGTGGATCTTGATAGTCTTAAAGGTCTCAATGAGGCCAAACTATTGCACAAGTTTCTTTTGGTTTTGCCTGATATCAAAAGTACTCCCTTTCCAGACAGGATCAAAGCCGGTATCTTACTGAAATTTATGCATAACACAGAAGTGTTAGGAACTGAAGACATTAACAATGCAGCTTACATCTAACGGGATTCCTATAATTCAAGATGTTAACACAGTTATAAAGATAGATTAGGTCTGTGCTCAGTGTGTCTGACGCTCCCAGCAACAGCAGATTAACACATTAATGCACTGGCACAAAGAGAACAGCATTCTTCTTGCCAAACCTGTGAGAAAGCAGTACCCAGACAGCCATTCACATCAATTTACCTTAAGCCAAAATGTATGCTTGAAAAGCTGAAAACATGTAGGTATATAAAACTTACATGCTTGGGAAACAACAAAAAGAGTTCTAATTAAGTTTTAAAGCTGCTGGTAAAAATAACAGTGGGACACTTCAGGTTTATATTCCCGTTATAAACCACAGGTAACTACTTTGCTTGGGCTCCTTATCAAGTTTGCAGAGGTTTTCAAACAAAACAATGACTTTAAGCAGTTTCTTCCAATGCAAACATGACTCTTAAAGACTCTTAAAGTTACACCCATACCCTTAAGGAAGCCACTCCTGAATATGATTTCTCACCTGCAGTGAAGGCTAATTTACTCTAGAGAAGACTGTCCATGTGCATACATACAGCACTTGGTTGCGGTCTATATAAGGTCTCTATGGGTGTAACACATCACTAATATTTGGTGACAAGGAGCTGGTTCCAACTATCTGAAATAATAAGAAGGATGTGGCATGACTCACTACATTCTGTTTCTGTATCACGAAATCAAGGGTGTATGCTTTTTCCTTAAAATTTGAAATGATGGCCTGAAAGTAGAAGGTTTGCTGGGGTGTTGTAACAGGGCTGGGTAAGGCAGGGACAGTCTAATCCAGTGCACCTTGTTACACAATCACTGCATAAAAGGAGTTTTGGAGTGCCCAGCTGGAGAGAACAATTTCACAGAATCACAGAATATTCTGAGTTGGAAGGGACCCCCAAGGGTTATCAAGTCCAACTCCTAAGTGAATGGCCCATGCACAGGGATTGTCTCAGAGAGGGAATGCTGGAAGCAGAAAGAAAGTTAACAACTAAGCAGTATCAGAAGGCCACTGATACTCACTGTCCATTCTTTCATTGACCACGGATAAAGATCCTAGGACTGAAGCTTTTTCTCCTCTGTCTAATTAATACATATTTTAAAGTACAAAAATTGGATCATGTTGCCTCTAGATCATGTTCAGAGGAAGTGCTGTGAATTTTAACTCTGTCAAAGGGGTCCCTAACATTTAGATACTGAGGGTTTTGTAAATAATTTGCCTGATGACCCTCACAAAAAAAGCCCCTCACTGGAGTCCAACTTGTTTTTTTATTGCTGATATGTTCTGTGGCATTCTGAAGCAGACAGAAGCATAAACACATTGCCAGGTTAAGGCCAAAGAGTTTGAGAGCTATTTTTACAGTTGCTGTTCAGAATTAACTCACACTAACCAAATTTTCAGAGATGCTTAAGCCTACAAGTCCAATCTTAGCTTCACTCACAAAAAGTGAAGCTAAGATGTACATGGAGCAGATTAAGGCATCCAAGAGAGCAATCACACATATTGGGAGAGAAGTTAAACATCACTCTTTACATTTGGTCAAGATTTTGCTGATGTAGAAATTAAAGTCCCAACCTTTCTTTCGAATGCACAGATCCCACAGAGAACAAAGGCTATCATGAACTAGAAGCAGCAGAGAAAACTGCTCGCAGCTACTTTTTTCGTAAATTCTTTACGGCAGGAATTTGCACAGTGCCCTCTACTTTATGTTGCTTAACTAAGGCCTTAACTAGCATCCTGCCAACCTGAATCCAAGACCCTCCCTTCAAATTAGTGCCCCCTTGCAGCCATGCACATGGACTCTGCAAAATGGACTGCGTAAAATTACAAACCCTTATTACTGATTAATTTTCATACAAAATTCATTTTCTCCCCATGGAAAACATGAAGAGAAGGAGGCATTTGTCATCTTTATCTAGGAGAAACCTTGTATAGCCAGCTGAGTATGCATGAAGCAAGCAGAAAATTCAGCCTCTTTTACTGCTGCCAGTGGTGCTTGAGGATGAAGAAGACAATGGACCCATCAGAGCCCAACACTGCTTTTCAAGACTCAGGTTCCCTTCATAACAGGGAGGTGAAGCTAAACCAGGCAGCTGTCATTTCCCTGCACTCAGAGCATCTCTGGAGCCAGTGGCAGTCGTATCTGACTGGTGTGGCACTCCTTGCCAAAATATAAGGTGGGCACTGCATTAAGTAACATACCCCACTATTGGTTTTAAAAACACCTGAGGGACTGGGTAAATGAACCAGTGCAGTATCCTTTCTTCTGAATCACACTAAATTTCCATAGTTTACTGCTTTTTAATATGTATTTTACTTAATTCTTCAAGGTGTAAAGATACCTCCAATACTGTGACCTCTCATTAATATAAGTACCAGACTAATGTGCAAAAGACATTCTTTGAACATCATAAAAATCTAATCTTCCATTTAAACCAGTTGTCCATTAAGCACAGTTATATAAAATGACCTTTTAATATACTTTAAGTATTTTATTATATCATTAAAGTCCAGTATATGAAAAAACATTAGTTTAAGTAAATAAGACAGTTCACAATGAGTATGTGCTTTGCACCTAGCAATCTCCTTTGGAGCAAGTTATTTTTAGCTGAAAGATAGACTTCCCACTGTTCATTTTAAAATTAATTTGGAATGCAACTAGCTGACAGAATCAACATCTGTGAAGACAAGACTGAGAGATTTATGCAAATGGTGATTTTCTGAATTAATTTGTGTTATAGAAAAGACTGTCAATTTCTTTGAGTATTTATGCCCTATTACTTAATGAGCTGTTTTGATGATGGAAGTCAAGCTACCTTTTTATTTATAGTAGAAGATTGGCAAAGGTTTGGTAGAATATAAGAGCCAAAGTGCCAGTTCTGATATCTTGTCCAACTATTACAGGGGTAGTGCCGCACAAATTACTACTTAACAGTTATAATGTACTTGTCTTATAACTGGAGCTTGTAGGGGACAAATCCCAATGGCCAAATTGATGGAAGCAGTTCTATAATCAGTGGGATTACTTCTGCAAATTAAGTTAAAGGTATTCAGGATATTGCTATAATTTCCTTGTAATCTGTTCTACCACCATAAACTTATGTTTTCCTGCTAATACATCATGAATGCGCAGTAATGGACTGAGAGAAGAGTAGCTGTCCTGTAAAAATGTGGCAGTCATACTGAGATTTTAACTGCATCAGAGAATTAAGACTACATTGTTTAACTTTTTTAATGTATGTTGCTTATGTTGAGCTAATATTTTATATCTTGAACTTTCTTCAAGCTTAAGGCTGGCAGCAGAGATCTGGTTTTCTGAAGAATGGAGGACTTTTGCTGCTGAGATCAGTTGGGCCTGGCTTTCATCTTGTAATGAGCCATTTAAAGAAGGGCAGCATTCCCAGCTTTGTAACCTGAGATACAGAGCAGTCAGCATATGTCCCCAAACTCTGAGAGATACCAGGACATGGAAGTCAGAGACACTGAAAATGTGTTTTGTTCTCAATACAGTGAATTTTCTTAGTGGCCTTCTTACACCTGTGCCTTTGAACAGTTTTCTCCTCTCACTACATCTTCAGGAGCCCAGCCATCCCTGTACTTTCTCATGGCTCAATATGTGCCGCCCAAGAAGACATGCAAAAATAAGAGACAGCAGATGGGTTAAAAACATTACAGCAAACATCTATATTTTTGTACTCGGTATTAGAGAGAAAGCCAGTCCATTGGGCCAAAAGAAGTAATGGCCAAAAGAAGGGTGAAATTAGTAGCCATGGCAACACTGAGCTTATGCCTATTGACTGTCATCAGGAAACCATGTGAAAACATGCAATTTAGAAGCATTAGCAAAAGAAGGAGGTCTACTTGTTCCAAAACCCATACTGTGCCTTTTTATAAAGCACTTAGAGTTTCAAAATGATTTTAGGTTTTGTCTGTTTTTGTGTAGAAAGCACTTTACTGTACAAACTCAAAATTTAGCCTCTAGTGTCACCATTTTTGTTATCATGCTTGTCATCTCTGTATTTGTAACCAAAAAAACCCCACAGCAACAATCCTGGCCATTTTAGGTTTGCTCTTCTCTGAGGGTAAGCTCCTAAAAATTTTTCTTAGCAAATTCTGTTATTGCAGACCTCATATCATCTCCTACATTGTCCTCCTACTATGTCTTCAGTCATGTTTTGAAAATTATTATAATTGTCTTATTGCAAACTGATTCAGTGGTCTTTATTCATGGCAGAAAGTGTGAGAACTCCCCAGCCTTTTCCAGGAAGTCACGCTCCTTTGGAGGGACATCACTGTTCACAGAATCAATCACAAATTTTGAGTTCAAATTTGTCATTGACTTTTAGTCTATTAAGAGATGTTTCAGTATAAAACTGCAAATAGAAGCCACATACTGTAAATTATACACTTCTGAAACAATCATAACAAGGTGAATATGTGTAAAAATAGAAAATAAATAAAAATAAGGCAAAACTCTTGCTTCTGGTTGTCATATGAGAAAATGTTAAAAACTTTTCAATTCAGTATAGCTGGAACACTCCTTTATTGTTGGCAATAGGTCTTCTGTTTTTCAAATATTTAAGTCAGAAAATAGAAAGCAAGTAAACATATTTCTGTTTGTAAAAATATGTATAATTTGCTGGAGAGAATATTTTCTCAGTCTTCAAACATATATTTAGGATATTCATATACATGTTAAAATTCAGTATGCTAGAAGCTCTTATTGAAGTTTAAATGGCAGCAGATTAAAATGCTTAAAATAATCCAAAACTTTATTAGTGTATTGATATATATTGGTAATTTTTCATTGCAAGTGGATCTTTACTCAGATATCAATTTATCTAGTTAAAATCTGCAGGTGATTGTGAATCTGTCTTATTTTAATCATACTACAATAACTCTTTGAGGACTTCCATTGTCATTTTGCATAAATAACAAAATAATTCTAAAACAAAATTCCTTAGTGATTTGAATCCTGAAGTTGGACATTTTTTTCAGAAGTTACACATGGGAGTTGGTCATGCATTAGAAAAGCTTAAGGAGGTTTATTTTGTGGGGTTTTTTTTTATTTATTTTATTTTTTTATTTTCTTCTGCATTTAAACAATTAATTATACTGAATTCTACTGAATGCTTTTCTAAGCACATTTTCCAAAATAGGAAGCATGGTGTTACATTATTCCCTGTGGGTAGGCATTTTTTGTCTCACATTTGATGGCCAGCTTCCCATACATCAAGTTCAGGTTGATAATTACAAATTGCTGCTTAGCCATTTTGTTTGCTAAATGCATGACCCTTGAGGCTGCCTTATTCATTGTTATTTAATTGTTCCAAACAATGCACTTTCACTAAAATAGATACATTGGATAACTAAGCTGGAATGACAGAAACAAATAAATTGTCACTGGAATCAATCCATGTACACTCAGTCTAATCCACTATTAAAGAAATGGCAGTATTTTCATTCAGAACAGTGTGCTCCAATAAATACATTAGCTCCAATTTCCACTGATTTTCAGTGTTCTGTTCTGAATTAACGTAATGCTCATAAATATCCATTATTTATACTCAAAAAGCAAACACTTATTTTGTCAATGCAGACAGATTTTATAACCCTGTGTAAAACAAGCATTCCTGTACAAATCAAGAACAACATAAAGATATAAATCATGCGTAGACACATTTTATATAAATTTTGTGGCTAATATTCACACTTGTGGGCATGAATCTTCTTTCTGTAACATGCTAGAGTAGTGTTAAGCCATATGCTGGTGTGTCATCATCACAGTGAATAGGTAAAATTTCTCTATATTCCCTTGACAGCAGAAATAGAACACCTCTCTCAAAGACAGACAGCCTTCACTACAGAAGGACTACAGGAAGACTGTTACACTCAGAAAATACAATTCTTTTATCTATACATATGGGGATAAACTGCTTCATGGTTCTCAGAAGGAAAGGAAGACCACTAATGTAATAACGAATATAGAATCTGACTTTGTTTTGGCTGGAGTAGAGTTAATTTTCTTCCTAGTAGCTGGTACAATGCTGTATTTTGGGTTTAGAATGAGAATAATGTTGATAACACTCCAATGTTTTTGTTACTCCTGAGCAGTGCTTGCTCAGAGTCAAGGCCTTTTCTGCCTCTCACCTCACCCCACCAGTAAGCAGGCTGTGGCTGCACGAGGTGTTGGGAGCAGACACAGATGGGACAGTTGACTCCAAGTGACCACAGGGATATCCCACACTGTATGTTATCATGGTCAGCATATAAACCACAGGAAAGCTGGCTGGTGGCTGCAGATCAGAAACTGGCTGGGCATTGGTCCATGGATAGTGAGTGATGGCAATGCACACCACTTATTTTGTATACTCTAATTTTTTTATCATTATTGTTTTCCTTTCTGTTTCTGTCTTACTAAAATTCCTTTATCTCAGCCCATGAATTTTGCTTTTTCTTTTTCCCAATTCTCTCCCCCATCCCACTGCAGGGGGAGGATTGAACAAGTGGCTGTGTGATGTTTAGCTCCAGGCTGGGCTAAACCACAACAGAATCACAGAATCATTCAGGAGAGAAAGAACCTTTAAAATCATTGAGTCCAATCATTAACCCAACATGACTGTCAAGTTCATCATGGTAAGAAAATGTTAATGGTAAGAAAATGTTAATGGTAAGAAAATAGTAACAAGTAATGAGCAATCATTTTGAGTAATTAATGTAAAATTAATGTAAAACCAGTAATGTTTTTTATACTTGCCCGTGGAAAGGTTGTAAATCTATCCAGTTCTTCCACAAAGCAAAACATCTGTAAACTGATAGCTGACATTACGATTAACAGGCTGGCAGTAAATACTACCAAACTCCCAAGTTTTTTTCCTGGTCCAAATATCTTATACACAAAATCCTCCAAAGCAGGAGAAATCTTTATAAGGCGAACTACTCTAAGAACCTGCATAGAAAAAGAAAATACAACTGTATCAATGATTTGATTATCACATTAATCAAAGCTTTTCAAACAACTCACAGATCATGAAGAGAAATGCAATTGGGTAAAGCTGGTTTTGAGGTAACAATGGGAACAAAGACAGGTTAAACAATACGACAGATAGTAAATCTGAATGTAATGTGGAATTAAGAGACCAGTGGAGGCTTACACTGGGTTACCAAACATAAGAATGGTTCCAGGCAGGGGTCAAAGCACGTCAGTCTAGATTTAGCAACTGAGAATCTGCTGCAGTGCTAGGTACATTGCTCTGGTTTGATTAGCATCACTTCTAAAAATTCATACTTATTCTAGGTGGACAGGCTCCTGAACAGTCTTTGAAGAAACCTCTGCTTTGAGCAGCTGGCTAGATGAGACGTCTTTGAAAGGCCACTCCCAACCTAAATACGATTCTATGTTTGTTGTATCAGGTTATATATTCATATAAAGAACTGCCAAATCTTCTTTCCATTTCAGTGACCGAAGGCAAAATTGTTTGGCGTTGTGTACCGTATAACCTAGCAAATTTGGTAATGGACATATTCTGCTATTTCATATTATATATAAGATGGGAAATTTTGGGTTGCATTTCTCAGTATCAGAGCAAACAGCAATGTGTGCCACTGACATATTTGACACCTCACAGTATTAATATTGGCAGCAAAACTTTGATCTTGTGTGGAACTCCTGGCCCATTTACTGCTGAATCTACTTTAAAGAGCTGCTGACAGCTCTTATTCTCCTATTTCTGCTATTGATGGTAGCACAGTGACATGAATATCAGTATCAACAAGAGGCAGTGGCAACAACAGTAGTTGCTGAAGACAACAGACAGCAGCATATGGGGCAACTGAGATTCTGCAGTTCTTCGGGAGAAAAAGACTCTCTAGCCTAAGGTATCATCTGGATTTCCACAAGAACCATATTGCAACTGAAAGGTAGGAATTACAGTGGATTATTGGGTGACCTATGTGCAAGTCAAATACAATTACAATGCTGCTTTTGGAGAGAAAGTAAGTACAGCCAGTTGTTCACAGAATGAGTTCACTGCACTCTGTATCTTGCTAATAATGTGCACCTTTGGATTTTGCTTGAAATGCATTTCCCTACCCATTTGTAAGGTATGCAGAATACGCTCATCATTTAGACTTTACTGTGAAAGCAGAGCAAGAGAGAAAGTCAACTCAAGAAAGCAACTTATTCCAAGCATACCAGGCCCCTTGTGTGAGACGGGATGAGCCGCCACTGCCTTCAGTAGTAAGCAAGGGTTCCAGATGAGAGGTTAGACTAGACTTTCACAAGATCAGCACAAGGTGAGATAAAGCCCTTTCTTTCATGTAGATACTGTGGTCACATTACATGAAACTGGATACCAAGGCAGACAGTGAGATTTCCAAGTACTACGAACATGTAAATATGGTGCCTACTTACTTACAAGATTTACTCATGGTGTAAATGTTAGCTCTGTTCCCATCAATACTATTTTCAATACAGACCCCAGTGAGGTGAAGATTTCATGCTAGTCAGTATTCTGTTTTAGATAAATGTAATTATCTGCCTTAGTTTTTTCCCCTGTCTTTGGGGAACTTTATTGACCTTTAAGCAACACACTAATCTTATTGATACTATTTTGTTTATTCATTTATTTTCATTAGGTGAAAAATTGAATTTAACAAAAGTACACTCTAATGAACATTTATGCATTTTGTGTAATTGGATTGCAAATTGTATTAAATTTGGGAGCTGTGGAAGAGGCACTATTTGGATTAAATATAAAGATATGTTAAAGAACAAATCAAAATGAATAATACAAAAGAGGAACCACAGCTTTATTACAAAGAATGGCCGCATCTCCGACAAGGAATGATAGTTATTCAGAAAATGACTCAGCCATATTTTCCCCAAGCACAAATACAGTACCATCTCTTCAGTGCAGTATAGGTCAAATTTTGTTTAATTCTCTCCCTTTTATGCTGGTTCATTACAGATCTCTGCAATAATATGCAAAATCTGTCATCTCTTCACTAGTTTTGTGTCCTATAGATTATCACCATGTAATAGTTCTTTGCTGTAGTCTTGCACAGAGAGCTTTCCAAAGTGTTTTGAATGAATGCACAGTGAATGCAAGAAAGATAGGTGGGAGGGTGGACACTAGCCAATGTAGTAAAGAGTGAATGATATGTTGGCAATAGGTAATGGTAAAGACCAATGAATAATGCAAACTGAAATATATGCAAGGAAGACTAGACAAGCCAAACAATAAATCTGCTTGCTATCCTGGAATGTGTCAAGTAAGACTTCTGTTACCAGTAATCTGTTTTATTCACTGACAAGGAACACATTTAACCTGTCATCATGAATACCTAAAGTCCTGGAAATCTGCCTAACATCAAGATGTATTCCTGTGAAAAAGACTTTTTGACCTTGGTTGATTTGAAAATGTGTTATCTAGCTTGCGCAGAACTTAATTGCAGAGGAATACAGTGTGTACCTCCCTTACAAGCTGACATCAAAGGTATTCAACCTTCCTATCCTTTGCCTCTTAGGGGATTTGGATTGCAAAACACAACCCACATCTTTCAGTGTAGCAGGTGTTTCTGCTTGTAAAATATGTGTCTTTCATATACTCTGGAATAAAAAATCACATCTTGGAATCCTCTGTCATAAAAGCTAGCACTTTGTAATTAAGAAAACACCTCCACCTCAGCTCCACAAAACTAATTAAATCCATTAAAAAGAAAACACTTATTATTATCAACACCTGGCTACATTTTAATTATACTTTCAATCCTATGAGTTAGTGATGATGTTCCCCATTTAGTCCAAAATCTTCATAATTTATACTTAAAATTCTTAGAAAGAAACGACCAGTCATAAGTGGATGTTTCCCTAATAAATATGGACCAACTATTAACCAAATTGCTAACTTCTGTAACTGAGATCTCCCAGCTACGTTCCCTGTGTGCTTTTGACACAGCAGTGCAATGGCATACTCCTGACAGATCATCCTTTCTTGCAGGTTAGATGCACCATGTTGCACTGAGTAACAATATTTTACACATTTCGACAGCAAAATCAATGCTATAATGATCTAAAAGTCTTCAAATAATATCACGTGAAAGCAAAATAAAGCTTTCTTGAGCAGGTTTGCAGAACCATTTAGAAAAAATACAGGATGACATTTGCAGAAATCTGAAAAGACCATTATACTTCAACCCACACTTGGGGAGTACTCACAATATTTGTCACTATAACTAATCACATTGATTGACAGGACTCTGTTGAACAATTTATTACTTTCCTTTATTGATTATTACTTTTTCACCATGGCAATCCATTGCTAAATAATGATATGGATCCTTTATTATATACATATTTAAAATTCCCTTTCTTTAGCACTATAGACTATAACACATTGTAATGAATCCCAGTGCTTTCTCTCAAAACTGGAGCAACCCTAAGCACTTCAAGGAGGATGAATGGGGAATTAGTTGGGCTGACTGACAGGCAGAATCAGAAGTCTGAATTAATCAGTCTTTTTTTTCTCTCTCTCTCCCACCCTTCCCTAAAGTTAAAATGTAGGAACAGCCTCAAGAAACACACTTTCCCTCTAGATAAGGAATGGCTGGGGAGCTTAAAACCCAGGTCTAAGAAGATTCTGGAGAAATGACCTCAGAAGACCCACAGCAACTGGAGCAGAGCCTCTTAGTTAGGCATGTGACAGCCACAGAGATGATGAAGATTTGGAGGAGCAACAGCGAGTGTACTGAGACCTCCGGGAGAGCAGCCAGGAAATCAGTGATGGACACTACAGGAAGGCAATGTTGTGAACAGCTGTATACAGGGTCAAGGCTCAGTGAAGGACAGTGAAGAAACTAATCCAAAACTTACTGAGCACTGCAGCTCAGATAAGAAATGGGACTTACTGAAAACAGAAAGGATTTCTCAGTGACGTTAGAAAGAATGTTATTTCTGTAAGTCCACCCAATGAACATAGCTAAGAACAGAGAGATTTGTTATCTTAAAGTTATTCTCAAAATGAGTCAATACTGTGAGAAAATTGAAATCTGTGTGAAATGTTAATGGGTTAATGTTTTCAATTGGTATACAGAGTAAAAAGTAAAAGTAGCTCATCATACCTGAAAATATGTAAATTGAGAGTGATAGAGGTCTGGATAAATATGGAGAGTAGTTCCAATTACAAGCAGCAACTCGAACTTGTGAAGAGATGAGCTGATGTATCCTGTGAAACCCAAACACCAGATCTTCAGGAGAGCTTCTAAATCAAACAGAACTGTGAAAGCAACCTAGACAAACATATAAGACAAGAAAGATGCATTCAAAACACTGAATGAAATTAGAAGTTTTTATGTCATGATGACTATAGACACTTTGTAGGGCAAAAATAAAGATCTTCATAATATTTTTAAAAAACCCAACCATATTCTAAACAAAATAAACAACAATAGATTTCACTTTACGAAAATTTCCAAAGACTCAATGCAGACAGGGAGATTTCACAATTTGGAAAGCATGAAATAATAAATCAATCCAGCTGATCTTTATGTACACATATAAAAAGGAAAACATGAAGAGATTAATTTTTTCAAAATACAAAGCAATATACACAAGCCGTCTGAAGAATCTTAAGAGACCTAAGGAACAAACCAAAGTTTAAGGCCTCTAGTTTGAAAATTGCTATTTCAATTTCCAGAAAGATCCATAGAAATATGATAACCAGAACAGGTAGCAAAGAAGTAATGGGACGTAAACACCTAAAACAAATTTAAAAAAGAGATGAAATTCAAATTCAGTTCAGAATTGGTTAATTTTCACAAAGGTGTTAAAGAAGTTGTGCCTAGTAGGAAGTTACAAGGAAAGAAATTTACTTGTAGGGATTGAATATCTTTGGGATTCTTCCAGAGGCCTTGAAATATTTGCACAGTAAAATGCATAATATTCAACTTGGACAAAAGGAGAAAATTTTGAAAAGGTTTACATCTTTGAGATTTATCTTCTTTTAGTTATCTCACTACCAAAAATACATCTGCCTAGACACGCTTCTTCCTCACATACCTTCTTATTGTACCACTGTATGTACTCTTAGATGCTCTATCCCTCACTTTCCAACAGTCAGGAAACCCAATGGAAAAGATGCTTTTCCTTGACTCAGTAATGTTTCTCTCTGACCCTTTACACATGTTGCGGCTTAAAAGAGACACTAAAATAACATTAGGTCACATCTAAATACAACTAATACTTTCAAAGTACAGTACAAACATTAAGAAAAAATAGCTCAAATCTCCTTTGAGAAAAAGCAGTCTTTTCTAGTCTTTTAAGATTGGACAGACTAATGTGAATCATAGATGACAGACTGTGAATCATAGCACTCACAGCACTCCAAAAATCTCTTCATATTAGGAAAGAAAGACTACTAGAAATATTTGTGTGCTTTCAGTCATGGGGACAATGCAGGAACACTTTCAGGCTCTTATTCTCGAATGGATCTGGCCAGTTTTTCAGCCTGCACTCTGGGATCTCAAAGAGCTCTAGAAGAACAAGGAGCCAAGTTTGAAGAGACTACTTCTTTACATGAAAATGTCTATCTAAGACACAAGGTAAATATTTTATTAAAAAGTCTTAGAAGTAAAGTACACTTTTAATGACAACACATCTAACTGAGTCCTGAAAGAGAAGAGGGTCAAGGTGAGAAAAATGGAACAGTGGTTAGAAAGCAGCTGGGATTCAGCTCAGATCAGGTGGAATAATAGTGCCATTTAAACACACACATATACACTTCAGAGCACATAGGCTTCCTATGAGAACAAGACTAAAAAATACGATGTTAAGTGTATTTTAATTTATTCTAAAAATGTGTGGGCAGGATCATTTGCATTTCACATGCTTGTCAAATGAATTCAAACCACTGGCACTTAAAAATGCATCAAATGGTTTGCATAACATCTGATTACATTTATACACCTGTCTTCCTGCTGACAGAGATTGTATTTTTTTCCTTCCTTGTAATTAATTACAGGAGAAGATTCAGAATATCTGACTAGAACTTTTTGTTAGATGTGGAACATAATGCAACTTTATAGTTTTGTGGGTTTATTTAAAAGCTGAAATCATTCCTTTCATTGCTGTAGAGAAATGGGAAAGGCAAACTTAAATAAGAAGCCAGAGAAGACCCACACAGAAAAAACAGGTGTAACACATGAGCAGCCACTAAGCAGCCACTCTCTATCAGGTTGCTAATTTTGCAAAGAGGACCTAACATGAGCTGTTTCTCTGAGGGTTGCCTCCCATTTGATCAGCTTCCACCTGGGAGGTTTATGATATTAATGCCCCCTTCAGCAAGATTACATTTTGCCAGTAGCCATTTAACTGTTTTTTTTTTTTTTTTTTCAGAGGCAGAGTTTAGTATTAGTGAAAACCCAACAGTGAAAACCCAAGAAAACTCAAGTTTGTTTTCTTTGTAACAGTGGCTCATTTGAAAGGTTATCGAGCTGTTGGGAGAGACAAGAATTCTTCCCAGCAGGATCAGTGGGATTAGGGTACAGACCTCTCACACTTCTCTCTCTATGGGATTTGGCACAGCACTCAATCCTTCCTTTATCCAGGACAGGGTAAAGGCAACAGTGCGAGGGGACAGGCTACAGAAGCAATCTAGGAGGAACTATATAGGAGCATCTGATTTTGAACTTCGGTGTTCAGGCACTTTAAAGCAGTATCTTACACATCTCAAATAAGACTATAAGTCTGTAACATCTTTCAATGGAAGACAATGTGGGAGATGCATGTAAAACCAAACATCCATCTCTATTCTGTCTAGGTATTAAGCAGTTAAAGTTAACATCCTCATTAAAAATTACCAAAATGAGTCTGAAGCCCTACTCTTTCCAGGTTCTTCGATACTGCACTGGGGTTTTGAGTAATTCTGTTAAAATTGTGGTTTTGCTTAATCTGCAGGGCTGACGTATAAAAGCTGAAATGCCTGTCAGGACATCTTATTTACTACTGGGTATACAAACTTATGCAAAGAATGGATCTGGGTTTAGAATTAATTTTATCTTCTGGTCTAGCTCTTGCTTTTTAAGTCTGTCTTCTCTTTCCAACAATGAAAACAAGTTTCTTTTCTCAGTATTGGGCATCTCAATACCCTCACTTAGATTTGTCTACTGAGCTTCAGCAGATGTATTTCTACAGTTCCAGGCCACTAAAATGTCTGATCCAGAGAATGGACCAAGTGAGCTACTTTCTCAGACATATCTTGCTCCTAAAGCCAGCACCTCCCAAGATGACTTCTGGAAAACGTATCAGAAAGCCAAATATATCAAATGCTGTAATCTATCTGGCTATTTCCTTTAGCAAGGGGAATCCTCACTGCTGTTGGCTGCTCAAGTCAGCTCCCCACTGAAGGGAGAGCTTTCTGCAGCCTAGTCTAATGGAAAAGACAGAGCAACAGCAGTGCATCCTGCTCCAGCCAGTCACCACGGAAACAAAATAGTCATTGTGGAATAATCTGCATTGTTTCAGTATTCTGCCTCTTCAAGGCTCTTAAATACATTTAATTTGTTTACCCTGTACTGGAAAGAAGAAGTTTCACAATAACTAAGTAGTAAATGACACCAGTTTATCAATTCCTCCTCTCTCCCAGGATTTTTTTACTCTTCTGTTCTTATACTTTCCTTTATATCCCCTTCTATAAGATACTAGGGTTTTGTTCTTGTTTGATTTTTATAGTGCCTCTGGTAAAAGCAAAACAGGCTTAAAAAAATATAAAAGAAAGAAACCCAACAAATAGACATTAAAAAATAAAAGCTTTACAAATAAAACCCCACATCTTTCTCTATCCCAGAATACTTTACTTTAAATAATCAGAGATGTAAAATGCAGAATGCAAGAAAATTAGTTTCCTAACAACATCTCCACTAACAAATCAATTATCTAAGCTATACAGAAACAGAAAAATGTATTGTTAAAGAAAATTGGACATAATTTATAGGACAGAATTATAATACACTAGTCTTCATGATATACTCACCTTGAATAAACTCTGGCAAGTATTTCTGTTGGAAAAAAAACTCTCAAATGCTGTACTTGAAATAGATGTTGAAGAGATTGTTTCTAGCACTGATTATTAAAAGCATAATTATACTATATATTCAGAGCCAAAATAGAAATAGGACATGCAGTGATCCCTATTTTGAATAAAAATAGAACTAATGTTATTTTGTTAAGAATCCAGGCTCCACTTGTTGTATGCTAGGCATAAAGCAAAAATGCCTACTGTGAATTCATGGTCTCAGGCTTTAATGCTGACTTAATTTTTTGTTTCCGGCCAAGGACATTGTACTGGATTTGCCTGTGACAGAGTTAACTTTCCTTAACGTACTTTGTATGGTGCTATTTCGGATTTGTGCTGGAAACAGTGTTGGTAAACAGGAATGTTTTAGCTGTTGCTGAGCAGCACTTGAACAGAGTCAAGACTTTTTCTACTTCTCTCCCCACCCCACCAGCAAACAGGCTTGGGGTGCACAAGGAGCTGGGAGGGAACACAGCCAGGACGGCTGACCCCAACTGACCACAGGGATATCCCATAACATATGGGGTCATGCTCAGCATATAAAGCTGGAGGGAGCAGAATGAAGAGGGAGATGTTTAAAGTGATGGTGTTAGTCTTCCCAAGGCACTGCTGTGGGTTATGGAGCCTGGCTTTCCTGGGGATGGCTGAACATCTGCCTGCCCATAGGAAGTGGTGCATGAATCCTCTGCTTTGTTTTGCTTTGCTTGTGTGCGTGCCTTTTGCTTTACCTATTAAAGCGTCATTATCTCTACCCATGACTTGTTTCACTTTTACCCAGATGATTCCCTCCCCATCCCACTGTGGGACAAGAGGTTGTGTGGGGCTGAGCTGCTGGTTGGGATTAAACCATGATGGAGAGTAGAATGACTTTCACTGTCCTCAATACCACCCTCATCTGTAGGGGTGTCATACGAGAACCCAGCACATGCTGGTTTTATTCTGATGTCTTATTTTCAGGAGAATCTTTTTCATGTTCATGTTGTTTTTTAATGCTGTACTGGGTCTGGCTAAGATTGTGTTCATTTCCCCATAGTAGCTTTCACAGTGCTGTGCTTTGCACAGGTAGCTAGAATGGTGTTGATAACACATCGGTGTTTTGGCTACTGCTAAGCACAGCATCAGCACTGTAACATTCCTTCTTCAATCAAGGGTAAGATCCTGGGAGGGGACACAAGTAGGCCAGCTGACCCAAACTGACCAAAGGGATATTCTGGACCAAATGACGTCAGCTCAGATATAAAAGCTAAGGCAAGAAGCAGGAAGGGGGACATTCATTGTCTCCAATGGCTGCCTATCATTATGTATGCTGAAGCCCTGCTTCTTGGAAGTGGCAGACCATCACTGCTGATGGGAAGTAGAGAAACAACTGTGTTTCTTTTGCTTTGCTTTTGTGCACACAAGCTTTTTCTTTGCTTTTGCTTTAATAAACTGCCTTATCCCAGCCCATGGGTTGTTTCCATCTTACTCTCTCCCCTGTCCATCTAGGAAAGGGAGTGATAGAGTGGTTGGGTAGGCACCTGGCATCCAGCCAAAGTCAACCCACCACAAATGCACTTAAAACTCGATATAGAGTAAGCACCACACATTTCACAATTACTCTTGTAATTGTTGGCCAGGCCAACATTGACTCAATATTCACACAAACTACACGTATTCCCAGTAGCATGAGAGACAACAGAGTATGATGCAGCAGTGCATCTCTACAATATGCACATTTTTTAAGGTTTGGACTCTGATGCTGTCTTTTAACTTTTTTCTTGCTTTCATTTTCATTTTCACCAGCTGCCATAACTGGTGAACTCTCAGCTTCATACAATTTTAAGAGATCAGATAAAAATTCTAAAACTAAGATAAAAAATGTGTATCAATTCAACCTTCCTTAAAAAACGGAGATTCATAAAGCATTGCACTGTTATGAACTAAAGGGTTTAAAGTTGGGCATAAAACCACAGAGTATTGCCAACAAGGCAATATCAACAAAAGAGAAACCACAAGGAACATTCTGCTATCATGCACTCTAGCCTAAGAATGTCTCCTCTGGCTCCAAAAATGGAGTGTGGAACTCCATTTGGCCCTGAAGCCAGGGAAACTGCAATAACCATAAAGCTAAACATGTACCCAATCCAGGTAACTGTGATCAACACTTTGAGAGAACTGATCTTGGTGCACTGGTGAAAGAGCTGATCTTTTTACTGGCTTTTTACTCAGATAAAGTCACAATTCACAATGCCCATGGAAATAAATATCTTTAACAAAGAATCATGCAATAATGATTTCACTTGATTCAGGAAAAACAATTATCTATTTGAAGCTGTGCCAGTACATTAGCACCAAAGATTTCAATTATTTTTTTTAAACTGAATTGAACAGTATTAAAAAGACACGTATGCAAGGTTCTAGGATCTCTAGTGCACGTTCTACAGTAAAATCCTTGACCAGCTAATGACTCAAGCAGGCTCCCTGTCAGAATGTCACTTGTACCTGCAATTCACTGATTCAGGAGCATAGACTCCTACTTCACCAAATTCATGACTGGATAAATGTGTTTTTTTGCAGTATGCTCTCCAGATTGCTGAAGCCAGACTATTTGTAACACTGTTTTGGTTATGCTTATGGACCTTCTGGAAGCTAAGTACGAAAAAATTATTTAGGAAGAAATCCTATATTATATTTTTAAAAGCAAGTGTTTTCTCATATTTTAGAAGTTTACTGAATGTTGTGCTCCTGCCAGAGAAAGATAGCAACTTAGCAGTCATGCATTGCCTGCAGATGTTATTCTTAAGCCTCAGCTCATTACCACTGACATTTTGTTTGAGGAAATTACCTTTCAAAAGGTTGTAAGATAGAGCTGTCAGCTATTGTCAGACAGAGGAAGCTGAACAAGTTAGCAAAGTGTTCTCAGAATGCTTAGGAGAATAAAAAATTACATACTAAAATGTTCTTGACATTCACATTTTTACTTTAGCTTATCTTGAAAATTATCCAGATAGTCATTTCAGCATACTCACCTCAGCTAGGTAAAATTCATCATATTGTCTCTTGAAATTTTCTCCTTTGTAGTAGTTACTAGCAGCAACAATCACATCGACAGCAACCATGCTTAGTATGAACATATGAAACACAGACGACCTCATCATTTTCTGCAATAGAAAAAATAAATTTTATCATCAAAATGAGCCAAACCACATGCATTTTAAAGTTCTTTTACACTGTCAAAACATAATCAGCTATAATAACACATTATTCTAAATCTTCTTTATATGACTGTAATTTATTTCTCTTTAAAATACAGTCTAATATATTCCTTCACCTGGTTTACATGTGCAAGTTCGGGTGTGTTTTTTACTTTCGAGTTTTTATTTGCCAATTGACTTCTTATTGAAGGTTTATAACTTAATATGATATCCATTACTGGAGTATGTTTTAAAGCATAAACTGTACTTCTATCTACTCAGTTGGCCCTGGTTAATACTACTTCATTAGGATTTATTCATGCAAATCTTGTTCAGGAAAAAGTAACATCAATTCTATCTTGTGCACTGCTTTTCCTCAAGAAATACATGTAATAAGGGATTCATCTGATGTCAAACCATTGCCCAAGTAATAAACCACATCTACATATAGTAGATATACACATCTGGGCCTATGAGCTATGAAAAACTCAAAGGTAATTCGCATATCTATGCACTTAATGCTTTATGTCACTGCTGCTGCAACCCCCCATGAGGAAAGAGAAACAGAGGCATGGGGCACTGGCCAGGAGTTTATACCCATGAGTTGCCAAAACATTAGTGATAAGATACATAAGATGTAAGCAGAAGTTCAAAGAAGTAACTTCTAAGCCCCCTTCACAAAGATTGTGGACTTATGATATACCCTGAAAACTAACTACTACCCTCATTGGGTCAGCCACAGCTGTTCCAGTAGAAGCTAAAGTCAAAGAAGAGAACATACTGTTATTTTACATTAAACCATCTTTGAATGAAAAGTCACTAATATTGATCTTTTTTACAATCTTCTACAAGTAATACAGTTCAGGTCTTTAATGCTTATTTGCAAACGCTACATAAGTAAGTTATGTGCTATTATGGTTCCTTGTCTTTGTATGTAAATTTAAGCTGTGCTTACTATGGAAAAGGCCATATTTATTTGTTCCTGCATTTATATGTAAAAGTGCCTGACAAAATTTCAGGAAAAATAAAACTCAAAATATAGAAGAACTCTGCCTCCTCTCAACTTCTTCCTGAAGACTCCGTGTGCCTCTACTCGTTTACTTTCACATAATCACATAGTTAATTAGGTTGAAAGGGATCTCTTGAGATTATCTATGCTGCTGCCTGCTTAAGCAGCATCAGTTAGACCATGTATTCCAGAATTGTGTCCAGTCAGAGTTAGAGTATCTTGACAGAAGAAGGCTCCACAACCTGTCTGTTCAATTTATTCCACTCTTTGACCACCTTCACAGTAAAAGAGTCTTTTCTTCTGTTCAGATGTTCAAAATTAGACAACTGTTCCAGTGGAAGACAAATAAGATCACAGAATCTCTGAGATTAGAATCTCAAAGGGATTCTTGAGATTTTTCTAGTCCAATCCCTTTGCTCAAAGCAGCATCACCTAGAGAAGGTTGCTCAGGACCACATCCAGTCAGGTTTTGACTATCCTGAATGATGTAAACTCTAACACCTGTCCGGGCATGCTTGTCCTGCATTTTTACAGTGAAAAAGTTTTTTCTCATGTTTAATTATTATTTATTGGTGTTTCAGTTTGTGCCCATTGCTTCTTATCCTACCACTGGACACTACGGAGAAAAGCCTGGCTTTGTGTTCTTCACTTCCTCACATCAAGTATTTTTCCGTACTGTCAAGACCTGCTCCTGAGTTTATTGTCTCCAGGCTGAACAGTTGCAGCTCTCTCAGTATTTCCTCATGAAAGATGCGCCAGTCCCTTTACCATCTTTGTGGCCCCCTATTAGACTCTCTAAAGAATTCAAGCCTCTTGAATTCCACTGGAGTTTTAAGGTAGCTTGCTTAAATTGAAGCTGAATGGAGATAAGCACATAATTGCAAGCATTTGGCTGATAGGCTTGCCTCTTGTCTCCTAATATCTGGACTTCTTGTGTGAATTACAGGTCACATTATAGACAAAAGACAGCTCAAACACTTCTCATGCAAGCTGGCTTCCTTTTGACCCAAGTGACGTATAATGGTTGTATATTCCAGTCTAGAAAGGGAGGCTCAGAAGATAAAGCCTTACATTCTGGGTTAATAACAATGTCTAAAGACAGGTAAGTCACAAAAACAGTGGCTAAATAAGGTCTTGCTTTTATGTTTAATCCACAAGGCAAGCTATGAGAATACAATAGGGCTACTGGCATCCAGTACACATTTTTTTCAGTGGTGTGATTCAAAACAGGTAGCATCCTATCTGTTACATTTTCATTTCACATGAATTCTAACTAGATAGTCTCTCTGCATATTTTACACTGCATTTTTAAAAGTGTTAGGATTTTCTTCATAATGACAAAATATTCTGTTTCATTTGTGAAAGGACTTGCTAAAAGAAACTAGTAAGTTAGGCTGCAAAATGCACTTATGTCTCCCTTCACAAAAAACAACAAGGAAGCAAAATGGTAATACAGGAAGAATAAAAATGCATAAACTGTCTTGGTATACATGTTCATTCATGCACACTTCCTCAAATAGACTGTACCTCTGGACACTGTCATGATTTAGGAATGATACTCCCCAGTTTAGTGTTCTGATTAAGAGCCTTCAAACCCTGCTGCTGCTCACTTGCTCCTCCCATCACCTTGTGCAGCTTGAGGTAATTTCTTCTCATCCTGTCACTTGTCACTCGTGAGAAGAGACCAACCCCCACCTCACTGCAACTTCCTTTCAGGTAGTTTTAGGGAGCCTCCTTTTCTCCAGGCTAAACAGCCCCAACTCCCTCCGCTGCTCCTCAAAAGACTTATGCTCCGGCCCCTTTACCAGCTTCCTTGCCTTTCTCTGGAGTCACTACAGCACCTTTTACTTTTCACTAAAATTCAATAAAGCTTCTTGTCCAGGTCACCTTCCCAATTGAACTAAAAGGAGACTATTTAGCTAACAGAGAGTATTACTTCGGATAACATGATTCAACATTAAGATAATACAGAAGGAGGCTCAGACAGGACACAAGCTAGGCACAGACTATGCAAAGGCAGCTGGATGAGGCATCAAATGAGAAAGCAACTGTAGTGAGGAACGTGAAAAGCACCTAGCTGCTGGCAGAAAGACAGAAGCACAAAGGGTCAGCAAGGTGGAGGTATCCAAGCAAATGCCTCCACTACACTCACAGCACAAACACTCTGCTGAGGAGATCCAAAAAAGAAATTCACTACTTTTAGATCCCAGGACTGGCCAGTTCATGGGGGCCAGATTGGTGTCTTAATTTTTTCTACAGCATTTCAGAATCTAGCTGCTCACTTGTCATGAATGCTGTGCATGATAAGCAGTTTTCGCACTGGCCTCTCAGACAGACTGCAATATTCTTAGGAGATCAATCAAAATGCTCTAACCCACACACCTATTGTGCCCAGCTTTCCATCTACTTTAATCTGTCTTAGTTTGCTCTTTCTACATCACAGAATGGTTCAGACCCATCTCTGCTGCAATGTTTGACCATGAGAATTCACCACCTCTTGACGTATTTTTGTATTTGCAATGAGGTGAAAGTGAAAGCTGAATTTAGCCCACAGCATTTGCCCAAGCCTTAAAAATCATTTTGGATCACCACATCAGCAGGGTGTCATTTGGATTACAGCCCTTTTCGGAGCACACAGCAGTCGAAAATTCTCCATGCAAACTTGAAAGAAGAGACATAATGCCAATTTTTGTTCTTGTTTAATTTACTGACCTTTTCTCAGGCCCTGGATGTCTGTTTCTTAAACTGTGTAGAAATGAGATGAAAGAAATGTTTTGATGTTGCTGTCAGACAGTTGCATGGTGGGAAAATTGTATCTAATGTTAAATTGGAATTAAGATGATCTGTGTTGAAGAAGTCTCAAGTGAAATGCCTTGTTACTGCCATCAAGCAACTATAACAGTGATGTACATTTACATCACTTACATTTACTATGAATGTTCTTACATTTACTATGAATCACTTGTAATACTGGCAACTGAATTCATGCAGAATACTGATTGTCAGTGTCCAGGACACTGTGAAGAATGTGGATGGTAGAGTGCATTAAAGATGCAGTAGCCACAAAAACCAATACCCCAAAAATGTTAATGATCCAAATTCTTTGGTGTTTGGAAAGGTACAAAGAAGCCAAGGATTTGCTTTGTGCCTAGATGGGAATTTCATGACAGCAGAAAATATTTCTAAAATACTACTTATTTATTCAACACTAGGGATGTGCTCGGTGCAGCTGAGGGACTCTGGATGAAAACTGTATTCAATATCCCAGATTCACCCAAAAGCTCAAGTAAGCAATGACACTGCAATTGCTGACAGGTGAAGACTACCTGGCTCACTTAATCTTACAGAGCATTATCATGGATGACCTAAAGCAGTCTTTAGTCATTCCACGAGTATCAGAATGGGGTACATTGTGTCAGTACTCCTCCCATATTCCTGGATGGCAGAGGACGTATGAGTGACATAAATTGCCTTTGCCAGCTCACTGCCCTGGAGAAAATCCACAGCAGCTGCCACCTTACACAGCCAGAGCCACACAGATGCTGGCTAAGGAAAGCAGTGGTCCATGCAAAATGCAGTCACTAAGCAAACCAGAATAACTGAATAAGAAACTACCTTTTCCTAATGCTAAATTGCTTTTGGGAGTTTGATATGTATATCAGGTCACTCCTTGTATCACTATACTTTATACAGGATTTTTCTTTCAAGTCCGTAGCAGATCATGCTTACTAAGCAAGATGGTAAGTGTTGCAAACTTCTAGGGTCTAAAAAGTTTATAATGAAAGAACCCATGGGCCATGATACTTTCACATTACTAGTTCAGAACAGACCCAGCTGGTAATGTTCAATATTATCAAGTGAAACGTTGAAAGAGGTGTCTTCAAAGGGCTCATTGTTTCAGTTCAGACCCACAGAAATTCAGACTGCATTTGACAAAACTAACACTCTGGGTGGCGAAAAAAGAACACAAAAAAGAGGAAAAATGGGCTATATTAAAAATTACCTACAAAGCCCTCAAGCTTATTGGTACTGAACAAGACACAGTGAAGATCTGATATGCAGGAAAGCTTTGCTTATTTTGGCCACTTAGTGTGTGAAATGCTTAGAGTGTATAATTGTCAAACTGGCAGGGTAGATCTTGAAAGTACCAAATCAATTAAAGAACAGTGTAAACATCATTTAACTAACAGATTTTGATAATAACTATATGGGTAAGCAGCTTTTTTGCAGATTTTGATACTCCTGAATTACACATTCATCAACAGGAAAAATATGGTTGTATCTGTATTTCTTTATATTTCAGATATGCTATATCACTTCATAAAACACAGTATCTCCTCCTTCATGTTTTAATGGAATGGCCCTGGAAGGCTGCTTATTCCCTTTTCATCTTCACTGGCTTTTGCTCTTTGCCCAAGGAAGCTAGGTCCTGCTAAATGATTCCAGGCAGCCTTCCAGCTATGGCTGTTTAAAGACCTTACACTGGCTCAATGATCATTGTGGTTAAGTTTACACCTGTGATTATACTGATATTGTAGATTATTTGTACTCCTCTCTACACAGGCCTACAGGAAGACCATCCTCTCTGGTAGCTAGAATAGATTTTGATTTGTTAAGGTTGTTTAGATGTGCACAAAAGAGTTGGGTGATATTATAGAACAGTTATCACAACTGAAAGGCTTACATTTGTGCTACTCCATTCTTTTTTACTTATGGGCCTGATGCAGCCAAGCCTCTACCACTGTAGTGACATAAGGGTGAATAAAACTCCCAGTTTATTTCCATGCACACAGCCACCACAACTTGTGGTGGTACATTCTGTAATGATACTGCAAGTCTTACTGTATCCAGTGACTTCTTAAAGTCCCATTAGCTGAAGTTATGTGGGCATCACAATGCCTTGTTCAGAAGGGCTAACAAAGCATAATTCAGGTTGATTATAGCAGCATGGAAAACAGTAGGTCAAATAATTGAAAAAAAAAAGTATTTTAAGTAAGTTCTCATTCTTCCTAGCCATTTTTTCAGAGCTCAGCCCATGACTGCTAAATACTTATAAAGAGATCATGGGTTTCATAGAGCAGGACAAGTTTAAGGAGTATGCATAAAATTTACACCACTAAGAAAGTAACACCAAGGTCCGTCACTCAGTTTAATGTTGAAAGGATACATAAAATGCCTCAGAAAGAATTATAATGTACAAGACTAGAAATAGCAAAACACCCTTGTCTTTAGGATTCTATGACACAAGGTTTCTAAGAGTCACTGAGCAAAGATTCAATTGTGGCATAAAGAAAAGGGCAAGTTTTTTTATCCTATACATGTTTATTATACTTGTGGTGTTTATTTTGTCCCTTTTCTTTACAAAGTGCTTGAAGGTACCTTGAATATGAAAGAAGCTTTAGAAAATCACATTCTATACAGTGTTAATCATAGATAATTCATGGAGTGAATAGGATAAATTTGATTTTCATCTTGTTGGTTAATGGCCATGTGAGCAAGTACAAAATTGTGAAATTGCAGGAAATTTTCCCTTTTGTTTGCAGTATATTGTAGAGCATTTTACAAGCTATGTAACTAATTTTCTATAAACCATTTTGCTTTCAACTAACTTTATGACTGCCTGAAAAAGATATGCTTATAAGGAGAATTTAGCAATTATTCTCATGCTCTGCAATCTGAACATTTCTGAAATTATTAAACATTAACCAAAATTTTTATGGGAACAAGCTTTTTCATATCTTTTATTGATGCAGTTATATATCAGTGTGGGACACTAGAAATATTGTAAATCTGAGATACCATCTACTGTATTTGAGAGGAACTTCCAGATGCTAGATGAATTTAAAAAACGTAATTTCACTGAGGAAACGAGGCAAAGGGTGAGTTTTAAAGATGCTGGCTTTTAGATACTGCAAAGAAAACAAATTGGTCCTCACATCTAAGATGTTGCTAACTTTGGTGATGACAGGGAGGCAGTCTTGGCCTTCCAGTACAAGCTGCCTGCCCCAGTGCAATGAGAGCAGGGTGATTCTTCACCAGTTTTGGCTGTAGAGACTTGCTTTAACATTTTTTATGATAGCACAGAGAAGTTCTTAGGGTAGTGATGTAGTAGAGACAAATGTAAAGACCCTTTAAGATCCAT
Source organism: Myiozetetes cayanensis (assembly GCF_022539395.1). Classification (NCBI taxonomy): domain Eukaryota; kingdom Metazoa; phylum Chordata; class Aves; order Passeriformes; family Tyrannidae; genus Myiozetetes; species Myiozetetes cayanensis. The sequence continues at coordinate 78,401,973 of NW_026087742.1, forward strand.
AGCCAATGAAAAACCTCCTTAGAAACTCGAGGTTACTTTGAGATCACCTTAGCACATAGAACCTTTGTTATCAGCTCCAGGAGATAATATAGATGGTATGGTGATATTCAAGGGAGCAAAACGCTCCCCAATACCACAAACATCATAACTCTTGCAAGTTTTAGATTATGCATTTGGAAATGCATATATGTATTTCTATAAATGTTATCTGGCTGCAGCAGAGGTGACACTGGCCTAGCAGAAAGAACCGCATAGACAGCAAACTGTCCTGGCTCATAAAATATTCTGCTCATTTCACTTTACTATGCTTCCCTTTGCACCTTCTATCTCATCTGATTAGCATGCAAAACTCAAGGTAGGGACTGTATCTAACTGTATTTTCACAGGGGCTCTTACTATGTAGCCTCAAAATGGCCTGCCAATGAGACTATTAGTAATGGCAACATTTTAGGACATGCAAATGTGTGGTCTGATAGGTAAGCAAAGGTTTCGTGCTATCATCATATGTTTTTAAAGCAACAAATGTCATTTTCAGACAACTTGATATAGCTAAAATCATATAGAAATCTGCAACTGCCAAGCACTCTCTTCCAAAAACCTAAATGCCTCTGTAATATTTGAAAATACAGGCAATTCATGAACCTGTCATATTTACATTGACTCTCCTGCCTTTTAGCATAGCTAATTTTGATTTATAAGTTAAAGCTACTTTAACAAAAGGTACACTGAACTGTGATCCAAGAAACAAGGTAAAGATAGTAACATAGGAGGGAATGAGAAAATACACACTTAGGAAGTACATTAATGGAAGTAATGATAAAAAGCCTACTGAAGAGAAATGGAAAACTTGCATTTTCAGATTTCCTAAAATAACCAAACATTTAAGGCAAAAGTTTCTGTCAGAAACTTTTTTACATCCTAGATTTGAAAGCCAAAGCCCTATTTCTGCTACAGGGTTAAAGAATGTGTTGCATATGCCTCTTTCAGACTAGCTGCATCCTGCTAATTCACACTCTGCAGCAACAGAATAAAGCAGTAGCACAGACACACTTCTGTATGTGTCTTATTAACAGAAGCCACTTTTCTTCTCCCACAAACTTCTAATAGAACAGTCAAAAAGAAAATGGTGACTCTTCTGCCCTAAAAATCCATGAAATAATGGCTTCTTTGAAACTAAATAACCGTCCTCCTCCCCAGTTTATAAATCAGCAAGCACAGATATGTCCTTTTCTTTGCAAGAAGATAGAAAAGAAGTAAGCAGCCTTTCAGTGCCTGCAATCTGACTTAGAGAAATGGAGAACAGCTGCTACAACATAAAAGAAACCTAAAAATACTGCTTAAATTGTTCATGATAACAATAATGCATAGAAATTGTTACCTACCCATCAGATTTTTAGAACTGCTAGTATGTATATCATCACCTCAGCAGCAATTTTCTTAAAGCTACATACTATGAAATGCAAAACAGAACCCAAATCACATGAATGAAGTTTTAACTCTTTTTTCTAAACATTGCAAAACAGATCAATTCAGAAAATACAATGAGTCAAAGTAATAATAATAATGGCCAGTCTTCGCGAGTGAAGATCCGGGGAAGGTCTTTCCACCTTCCAGCCTGCGCATTGGATTTTTTAGGTGAGACACAGTGTGCGCGGAACTGAGCCCACCCTTTAATCCTAAGGTTCATCTGCCGGGGCCAAGTGAGCTTGGACAGTGGCAGCGAGGTCCTTAGGACGTAGATGGGTTGCCTTTAAGGGCTAACGAGCTCCACCTGCCCGGGAGTGGCCCTGACTGGGAATCGAACCCGGGTCTCCGCGGTGATAGCGCTGCGCCTTTACCACTAGACCACCAGGGGCTCCTATGAGTCAAAGTAATTAATGACAAAAAGGTAAAATTAAATACCCCAAATTAATTTTTGGTTTATAACTAGTGACTTCATCAAAGCTGTAGGGTTGAAGTGGACTCTGTACTTTATGCTAAGGTGTGATAAATTGCCAACCTGTTCTATGTGGATTAATATGCTGCCTAGTCCCACAGCAGTTGCAAAAACAAAGTATACAAATTCTTTTCCTCTCACAATAAAAAATACTGGAAATCACAAATTGTCAGTGATATTTTAGCAGCAATCTAGATAGGTGAATTAGTTTAAAATTACAATGCTAAATGCATTTAACCTTAATGCGTTTTAGATACATTAAAATGCATTTAGCCTTAATGCGTTTTATATATGTCAAACTTAATGTATTTAACCTGTGTGGGTGACTGAGCACTAGAACAGATTGCCCAGAAATGTTGTGGAGTCTCCCTCACTGGAGACATTCAAGAACCATCTGGATGCAATCGTGTGCAGAGTGCTCTAGGGCGATCCTACTTGAGAAGGGAGGTTGGATCAGATGTCCCACTGTTATCCCTTCCAATCTTACTCGTTCTGTGAACCTCAGGTACAGGAAGAGGTATAGGCCCAAACACTGCATCTGGTCACATTACAGATGAACACCGCACAAATACATAATTATATAAAAATATATATGTATGCACATACATACATTTCTATAAATACACACTTACAGGGTAGGCCAAATTTATAGCCAATTGCTGATGCTGTGCTCAGTCAGTCACTTTATAATGGATGCACTTCACATTCTTAATCTACATTTTCTAAGTTCTCTGAAAACTTCAGCTGATTCGCTATGCATTATATATTTACATATTGTTGCTGAAACCTCTAGATACAATCTTCAGTTTTATGTATGTCAACAATGTTGACATTTCCTATGTTTGTATATTTTTATTTTGAGAATATGTTAACCACAAAAAAAGAAATAATAATGTTTTGCTCACTGTGCAGTGAGACAGCTCCATCCCTAATACTAATCTGTTTGCTATTATTTAGAAGGTCTCCCATTTACAAGCTGTGGTACATAATATATTGCTCACTCCTTCAGAAATGCATTAAATAGCTTTTTGACAAGTAATTGTTTATTACACGTGCTTCAACTTTCTCCCCAAATTTCAGGGGAGATGAGTGAGAATGGAAGGAATCTGGACTCTATCCATGCTGTAATTTTTTTCCATGCCTTCAAAATTTCCATAATGTTTACACTTTACAAGTCTAGGAACCTCACTTCCAAAACTTTTCAATTAATACTTATTCCTTGAATTATATGCCCCTGAAGATCTCACCTGGAAGGCCTCTCTGAAATTGCTTCAATAGACTACTTCCTCTTTCACTTACATTTCAGTTTAAGAACCATGCCTCTGAAATGTCATTTATTAACCTGATGTGAATCAGCCATTTTCATTACCTCTCCTTTCTATGGCTTTTTATTTCTTGATTCATTAGAATAATTCTTATTTTTATGTTATTGCAGTTTTATTTATGTTATTGTAGATTTAGTAGCTGCTTTATAAATATGAAGGAAAACTTTGCTCTTATTATAATTAGTAACTAATGAGCTGAAAGAGTGATAGACTGTAATGTAAGTATTGCACCATATTCTGCAACTGGGACTTATTCAGGATCATCATGAAATCCTTCAGAATTCTTGGCATTATTTTTAGGATACCCATATACAAGGACAGGTGCAGCTGAGCTAGAGAGGAATTAAATAATCTGCCTGCCCTTCCCTTTTTGCTCTGTCACAGTTTAAACCACCTTCTCTAGTATTTAGTGCAGGTTCAGTTTCATCATGACTTCATTGCTGTGTCAACTCCAATGAGCCAGTTGCTTGTATCAAAGTTGGTATCTACTAACTCTGCATATGCTCTCTGGAGGACATGGCTCTTCAGGGGAAACCAAAGCTCAGTGCTGGCCATATGTGCTTTAAACTACCTTTCCTCACAAAAGTGTTCACATACCATGAGCAACTTATGTGGGTGTTCTGATAGTATAAAGTGACAGAAGGCAGAAGAGAGCTGACGCTACTCAGAATGAGTTGGAGGACTGAAAACATAAATCCTGCTGTTAGGAAGACTTTAGGGCATACCTTCTAGTTCCTTTGAGTTCATGAGAAAACAACATACAGAGCAATTCAGGATAAGCAGAAATTAAGTCTCTATTTACCCACAAACTCTTGTACAACAATGTAGCACCATTTTGAATTCCAAACTACCAAGAAAACACTAACAAGCCGATGGTTTAACAGAAAAGAAGAACAAGAGAACAAACAAAGAAAGAGATGCAGAATATTTTTCTTCAGTTTGAAGAAAGTGAAGGGGAAAAAAACCAATAAATCTAAATGTTTCAAGGAAGCATTTGCTTGTGTGACACGGAAAGAGCAAAAAATATGTCCATCTAAATAATTTCTTTTCTAACATCAAAATATGCATGTGGAAGTATTTAGTTCTGTCTTCAGACAATATGCTGTCAGTATTTCCAAACATCATGAACACATGGAAAATGAGATTCCAAAAAAGCAATTCCTTACGAAAGGAAACATTTTTTTAGTGGATTTTCCTTTTATCCTATCCCTGTATTTCCTGGAAAACTTACTACAATAAAACCCTCCTTCACGGAAAAGTTTTAAACACAGCTAAAGCTTCTTACCTTAGTATTTATTGCAGCATTTTATCTTAGCACAATGATTATTATAACATGTGCTTTGAAATTCTTTAGGTGGCTGAGCTAAATTTCAGTGCTTTTTCACAGCTGTTGTATTGTTCAACTGTCTAAAACTTACAGAACTACTTGATCAGAATTAGAAAAAGTAGAGTACTTCAATTCTTTGACAGTTACCCTCCAGAACTAAAAACTGGCAAACCTGTGCTTTAAGACAACTTGCTTTAAGGCAACTGTAGCCAGAATTCATGAAAATATTTTCCAGGTTAGACTGGTCATTTGTATCTATTACTGGTTTTTGATTGCAGTGCCTTGCCTAATGGAGTACAATAATCTTCTTAGTTATTGTATGTACTGAATTAGGAACATGGTGTATAGTCTAGTTCAGACCAGCAACAGCTACCTCCTTTGAAACTCTTTTGCTCCTGCTCAGTATCACTTTTATACTGTGGTGTGCTGGCATGAGACAACAAAAACTTCACTTTTTGGGAGAAGTTTTTATGGCAGGAAATTGATAATTTAATGAAATTGAGAACACAGTTGATCTGTCTGAAAACATGTATGTGTATCTGCTTCACACTGAAAGGCTTAATGAGTCAGAAATGTCTAGTCAGGTGTGTGATAGGAAACAGAACGTACCAACAGTGGTACAGCCAGAAGACCTTACTTTTAGAAAAAAAGTTTTTCTAAAATAAGTTAGTCAGCTATATAAGTAAATATCAAAAATTTCAACGGAATTTCCACCTTTTGATTAGAACAGTTTTTCCTTGCATTTGCCTTGTGTAATTCAATTAGCACACTCTCAGATTTGTGATTTACATATAAAAAGCAGAGATTACTTTGAAATATATCAAATACTCCATTAAAGAAGTGATCAGATGAATAATTAGAAGAAAAAAAATACTTTTTGCACGTAGACTCAAAACCTACTTTCGAGTAAAGTGACTTCCAATCAAAAAAATTAAACACACAGAAGATAATCATGGGAGTTTTTCTCCCTAACTTAAATAGAACTGGAAACTGCTGACAACTTAGGCTCTATTTCCATGAGCAAGGGGATAGCAGATAGAGCTAATCAGAGATTTTGATTGCCATTAATTCAGAGGGCAAGGGGTAGTGATTGCCTATATAATTCCATTTTTCTTAAAAAGCATCTGTTCTCCAACTTCACGAGCTAGACTACCTTTACTGCAGTCAAGCTGTGATATCCCTCTTCCCTTCATTAAGGTAAAATCAGGGATGTAGGCCTGTCTAACAAAAAGGATATGGAAAGACAACTCTAATGTGGCTTGGATAAAACACAGTATCATTCCAGAATGAAAAAACATTAATTTCTTTAAATTGCTTCCCTCTCACATGTAGTAGCAAAAGAAATTATTTCCTCACTTTCCAAAAAGGGCAGGGTATTAAGGTTGGATTTGGACTGGACCACTCAGAAATCCTGTTTTGTAAATCTCTTGGAGAGGCTGGAGTCATAGGACACAGGAGACTGCAACCTTCTGGTTATTTTGAAGCTTAGCATTCGAAATTTAGTGGAAATTCAACTAAATTTTAGTTGGATAATTGAATGAGCAGCCAATAACCCTTCAATTTTACAACCACATATGGAAGTGACTTGCCATTTTCAGTGAATTCATAGTTCAACATTACCAGCTTTCTCTTATGAAATGTTATTTAAAAAAATATATTGAAAGCAAGAGACCTAAGACACAAATTGTCTCAAGCCTAACATACACATCATTAATTCAAATTTCAGTCTCTGAAAATCATTCACCCCCTTAAAAAACCAAAAAGCAAACCACAAAGAATCTTCTAAAAATATCCACACAATTCCATTTTTGACTGGTTTTTCAAATAGGATTAGACAATTTTAAAATGGAGATGCCATGTAAAAAGAGACAAGGATAACACACAGTCTTCGTGACTATGGTCACACTTAGGCCATAAAACCAAGCAGGTAGGTCCTACAAAAGACAAACCAACAGATGCACCAAATGCAGACACTAACAAGTCTTCTTTCAGAGCTGGAAGAGTTTGTATAGCGGGGTACAGTTCAATTTTTGGGCTGCTTTCACCTTTATGAGCTTCACAGAGCTTTGTTGGCTTCTGCTTATCTATACCCAGCAAATTAAAAGAGCAGTTCAGTTGCGAGTTTGAGCTGATTTGCAGCACTGACAGCTTTAACACCACCTAAATAAGAGCTGCTTCACTGAATGTTGCTTGAGATCGATGGGATTACACAAAATAAATGGGATTGATCAAGCAGTAAAGACACACAAGGTAATGTGTGATTTTGGATGAAAATTATAAATTTTGGGGCATGTCCTCAATACTGAGAAGTGACATGGATAGAGAGAAGTTGAATAAGTAAGGAAGAGGAAAGAAATATTTCTTTCTTATAAATTCCTGAACTCTTAAAATGCTCATCTCCCTATAACCCAGCCTTTCAAAAATTATTCCCATATGACCTTCATGAATTTTCACTTCAGAAATACTTACCTGATGGGACAGCATATGGAGAGGGAATTAAGAAATCTTATGTTCACAGTGAGGGAAGGACATAAAAACAGAACAAGAGCAAAGGAGAAAAAGGAGTTTAGTACGAGGGTGAACTCATAAGAGTATTTGACAGAATTATGAGTGGCAATATTAGGGGAATTGCTGTTCCTGGATTGTGAAACTCATTCCAGGGCAAGGATTTGTATGAGCCTCACTTCTAACTCCTGCTCTTCAACTGGTGAGTGCATTGTTTGCCTAAAAATGTAGAACATTAAATCAAGCTGGGAAATAAGAAGAAAGAAAATTAAATAAAATAAGGAGACAGGTTAAAAGTTTGCCATCAGCACATACACAGATGTTTTTAAAAGTTTAATTAAGAAAAAATATATAATTGTGATTTGATTTTGTTATATGCTAAATCAAAATGAAACAGTTAATTAGGAAACCAAATCTCTTCTGGTCTGTATCGCAAGAGTTTCTATTGAAGTGAACTTCAAAGGATTTCTTAAAAAATATGAGCATCAAACATTTTTTTGAACAACAAAGGAATATCCTTTGATAGAAAAATGCTGTTGTCCTATATTTGTAATATATAATTCTTATTTGATAATTCTCAATGGGATTATAAGGTATCTCATAAGACTAGAAAAGAAGAAGGATCCTGTAATGAAATGATAAAACAAACTAATAACATGTCTGACAATATTGGTGCAAGTTCTGCAAATTTAGATGTTTTCTCATTTGCAAATCATTCAGTTTATTTTAGTTTTCCAAAGACGATCTATAGCACTTTTAAAAACTGTCACATTAATATATATCATTAAGTAACATTTCCATTTATAGTCATTCCTGAAAAATGGGAAAATACAGAAATTCCAGCTATTTTATAAGTGATAGTTTTATATGATTTTAGTTATATCAAGTATGAATAAATTTGCCTTTAATTAAAACCATCTCTTTAATTATGGCCACTGGAATACACCCAAAACTGAACAACAGGGTGCAAGAGATCATGAGATATACAATCTCAGTGTATTTTTATCTGTAAAAATTCTTTAGGGGGAACTGCTACAACTGACATACTGCAGTATACTGAATTAACATGGTCCACTAAATATCAGCAAAGTAGGATCTCTTTAGACCTGTATGTCCAATTTTCAGTTTTGACTAACTAGAGTTTTATTTTCAGCAGATGAAATTTTGTGTGTCTATAAACTCGAATGTGGCCCCCAATTACTTCTCATTATGATCACGATGGGGTTTTAAAGCTACATGAAGGGTAGGGCTTACTGAAAATCCATTACTGCATTATGTTATTTAGTATTTGCATTCTGAATTCGGCTTGAACATTTAAATGACCAAGGTTTCGAGCTATCATCAATGACTGTCTTAAAATTACATGAATCACTTTCTGTTGATGTCTCTTTCTTCTGATTATGAAGTGTCTAAGCTGATCAACTCCCATCAGTACATTTACTTGCCAGACTCATAAGAAGGCCAAATAATTTCCATTCCTTCTCTGTCTATGTCTGTACAACCACACCTATGCATAAATATCTATTCTTGCCCTCATTCCCACCCCTAAGGCTTTCAAGTATTTTTAAAATTAATTTCTCGTTAATATTGCTATCCCACCAGTGCAAAGAATAAAATCATTAAAATTTAAACTGCATCTATCACTGCCACACATCCCATTCTAAGCCACAGTTTTATTCTATTATTCACCCTTTGCGCACCATATCTTATTATTCCCTTAAACAACCAGTAGGATTAACCTTAGTCGTTATATATTAATGATTAATTCTGAACTGAAATAGTATGAACAGCTTAAACTGTACATTGATTTACAATGGGGGGGGGGGTTGTGAAAAGGGAGCTTCAGTGGCAGCATTACCACAGCCAATTTTCCAAATGATCTGCCAAAGTAACTACAGTGGTTCATACATACCAACTGGTATTACTGTCCTTTCATTTCGTTGACGATGCCAGTTCATAATGTTTTTTGTTGAATACACTTGCATAACCACAATCCACAAAAATTAGTAAGTTTTTCATGTGCAACATGAGTCTTATACATACACTTATCTCTCTCAATATAAGCTTGTTACTTGTTTATGAAAATACAGCACACTTACACGTCGAAGAGTCTTCTTAGAGACCAAGAGTTTCAAAGCAGTCAAGTGGATTCAGACATGTAAGCTACACTTAAGTAATGAAACAGATATAAAGCAATTCCTGGAATTGCTGAAGCAAAGAACATCATTAATTCCAAGAAATAGGAAGTGTTCTAGAAATGTGTTCAGTGTTAAGCATAACCAGTAAAATAATTTTTTTTACAGCTAGAGTAAATTTAAGGAACTCCCTTTTTCTGTTATATTTATAGGTTAGGAGAAATAAACAGCTAGTTTCTCCCACACACCCCTAAATCAGTTAGCAAGAGCATGACCGTTTGCCTCACGGGTTTATGGTATTTTTTATATTTCAAGACTGTTTGATATATAATTTGTTTCAATCTGCCATTTTGAATGACTGCAAACCCACTGTTCTATAATCAAAACATTATAAATTAAATCCTTCTCCAGTGCAGTCAGTGGCAAAACTCTGAGTTTAATTGTACCCAGGTTACACTGTTTCTCTTCTGCACTTCCCCTAAACAGAAACAAAGTAAGTCCTGGATGAACAGATCAGAAATAAACCTGTGCTAGTCTCATGCCTTTCTTCCTCACCTCTTCTCCGAGGTATAGGTACAAGAAGGTCTCTGAGAAGTTGGCTGAGTGTTTGGCTCTAATTAGCTCTGCAGAACACTGAGAATCTCCCATCAATTTTCTATCAGAAATTCAGTAAGTAAGTGACTTACACTCTTTTGAAGCTCAATCAGTGAGTAACAACCTGCCTCAGAACACTTAAGACTGACAAGCCAAAATTTGTATTTCTGTATCATACACAGCTCTTTGCCCAGGCAGATCTTTACTCCAGGCTTGGTTTTAGTTTACTCAATGGCATTTTCAGCTACAATAAACTCTTCTTAGTTTGCTCTATCCTAGGGGATATCACCTATCACCTATCATCTCTTGAAGGATGCAGACTTACCGCACCTCAAAGTCTCCTCATATGAGCTGAAAGATCCCAATGTTGTAACATACCATACCTTGCCTGACTTCATCAGCATCCTTTGCAATAATCTCCATGTGAAGCATGCTCAGTAGCATTCTTGAAAAAGGAATACCTTCTCTCACGGGAATACTTCTGACTGGGAGCAGTACAGGACCTATCATGGCTCCACAAAGCATACAACAGGCATGAATTCACCAGAAAAGCAAGACCCCTACCAGAAAAAAATGGTTCAGCTTATCTTCCAGTGACAGAACATGAAATTGGTCACCCGTAACAAACTTGCTCAGTTTTTTGCTTTACTTCTGTAGCCTGGCTAAAGAAAAAAAAAGAATTTAAGATCAAATCAGATCTATTGTTAGTAGCTTCTATGCTATGCAGCCTTGGAAAGTTTTACTTTGGGCAGGGGATGAAATGGAGCTATTGAGCACAAAATCAGTAAGACTGCTCTTGCAAACAACCACGAATAGTCAGTGGGAGGCAGTTTCTCCATAAAAGAGAAATGAGTTAGAGGATACTGAAGAAAACAGAGATATCCAGGAAGATAGTTCTGAGTTAACAGAATAACACACCGGATGGCAAAACTTACGTAGATAAAGACAGTATGGGGAAGGGAATTGGATATACAGTCAGTTTTCACTAATTAGTGTTCCAGTTCCTCCTCCGAGTTATTTAGAACCCCAAAGAAGCAAGGGAAGGCCAGAAATAAAGAAAGAAGCACAGCACATGTGATGCCAACTCTGCTATATTAGCAGTGTCTGTAGTAAAACGCCTTCTGAAATCAAGCCCACTAGTGTATATATCTGCTTTTCTCATATGAACCTTCTGAAATTTTTACAATAGAGAAAAGGAAATTATTTATATACACTCTAGATACTGGGCAATTAATAAAATGTCATCACGTATATGCACCAGGTGGAATTAATGGCAAAATAATGCATGGTACTTAAAGTATGATGTTTCAAGCTACTGTTCAAAAGATTAGGTGAAGAATGAATGGATTATGAAAGTGAATGATGAAAGTTCCTGAAACACTGCAATTTAAATATGAAACAGTGTGTTATGGATCTAGGCCTATTTAAAAAAAAATCTGTCAAAACTAGCAAAGAAAGCATCTGTTTCTCTCCACTAAGTATAACCCTCTGTGTCTCAGTTGGATAAATAATTTTTGAATATCTAAAGTAAGTTAAATGCCCATTCCTGTCCACAGAAACTGTTACTGTGTATGAGGAAAGAATATGCTAGTGTTTTGCCAACTGTCCTAAGAAAAGCAAGCCCAAGTAACAGCTCTGCACCAAGCTGAGCTGGAAAGATCAAGGCTCTTTGTGTAGGTAAAAGGAAAAGCTGGGAAAAGACCTCAACATAGCTGAGTAACAGTTTTACAGTTGTGATTAATTTTTGCCTTTCTCAAGGAATCAAAGAATCACAGAATAGTTAGGGTTGGAAGGGACTTCTGGAGATAATAATAATGGCCAGTCTTCACGAGTGAAGATCCGGGGAAGGTCTTTCCACCTTCCAGCCTGCGCATTGGATTTTTTAGGTGAGACACAGTGTGCGCGGAACTGAGCCCACCCTTTAATCCTAAGGTTCATCTGCCGGGGCCAAGCGAGCTTGGACGGTGGCAGCGAGGTCCTTAGGACGTAGGTGGGTTGCCTTTAAGGGCTAACGAGCTCCACCTGCCCGGGAGTGGCCCTGACCGGGAATCAAACCCAGGTCTCGGCGGTGATAGCGCCGCGCCTTTACCACTAGACCACCAGGGGCTCCTACTTCTACTTCTGGAGATAATCTAGTCCAATCTCCCCTCCAAGATAGGGTCATCTAGAGCAGGTGACACAGGAAGGTGTCCAGGTGGGTTTTGAATGCCTCCAGAGAGGGAAACTCCATGACCTCCCAGGTCAGCCTGTTCCAGTCCTCTGCCACCTGTAAGTAGTTCTTCCTCATGTTAAGGCAGAATTTCTTGTGGTTTATTTTATCACTGATTCATCACAAGATGAACATTGTGGTTCATCTTACAACAGAGTAAAAGAAGTATCTGCTGCATCACACCCTTATCCCTACTGATGCAGAATTACTTTCTAGGCTGTTGATCAGTATGGCCATGACAATGGCTGCTGCCATTGGAGGATATTTTCCTGCTACCACTCAAACTCTACCATAGAATCTACAACATTTACTGTTCACCATAAATTCTCTCATTCTTATTTTAATGATGGAATCACACAATGTTAAAAGGTTGGAACAGACCTTAAAGATCATCTAGTTCCAACCCTCCCTACCATGGGCAGGGATACTTCCTACTAGACCAGATTGCTAAAGGCCTTATCCATCCTGGCTTTATACACCATCAGGGCTGGGGCATCCACAACCTCCCTGGACAACCTGTTCCAGTGTCTAATCACCCTCATAATGAAACATTTCTTCCTAATATCTAACCTAAATTTCGCCTCTTTTAATTTGTACCCATTACTCCGTGTAATGGTCATAGTTGTTTGTACCATACAATGTACAGCCTGCTGTACCCTATCCCAATTTTCTGCCATTTCTACTTGAAATTTTACAATACCTATCATTAACAACAAAGTATGTTTGGTTTCTGTGTTTAAGTATTGTACTGTATCCTTTTTGCCTCTGTGTTATGAAAGAATCTGCAAAAAACTTTTCACTTGAGGAAAACTCATTCTCTGCTATCATCTGGTACTTTTATTCTGTTAAAGGAATGAAAGTCAAGAAGCAAACATAAAAACTGATGGCCATACCAGTCTGCTCTACCGCAGTAAGTCTGTGGTTTGGACCTCCTCAGTTAGTTCTCCTTAAAATTACAGCCAAGAATGGCTCCCTCCATTCTGCACAGTTGTCTAACACCATGAAAGTCTTTGCACCCTTGAACAACTTCACTCACATTGCTATCAAACCTGAGAGCATGCAATGCATGACCTCAGCATCACACCATTATTGTTCTGGTGAGCCGTCAACACTATCCTTAATTTATTTTGGGTATTCGGAATGGAAAAAAAACACAGAGAAATAATTGTGCCTGAAAGATACAGGGTTGCCACAGAGGCCCAGACAAGACAAAGGGACAAACAGTATGTAAAGTGGGAATGATTGATCTGCTATGGAAAAGGAAGAATGGAAGGCCACAGTTCATGTCCAATAGTGTCTAGGCCTCACCTTTTTAGCTAGAAAAATAAAGAGAATGAGAGTCTATAAAAGGGAATGCACACTCTTACTGTGACAGTTCAGTGTTGTACATTGTCTGAAACCTCTGAGACAGGAACATTAAAGGATTTTTTTTTTTTTAATGGAAGAATTAAAATAACACACAGGAGAAAAAAAAGAGCTCAAACTTCAAAATACCCTGAATATAAAACTAAATCTAGGGCTAGGAATCAAAGTATATCTATGCCAATGAAGAGGTGCAAACATGTGCTATCAGTTCACATCCATTAAACACGAAGAAAGTCAGCCTCCTTTGTTCACATGACACACTGCTAGCTTTCCTCTTTGCTCCTACCAGGCCTCAAAGATCCTTTTCCAAAGATTGGAGGTAAGGGTAGGAAAGAAATGGAATCTCAGGAAGAGGAAGCAACATAGTGAGAGAATCATCTTGAAGATTTGAATCTACTTTACTGCACTTTAGCCTTCAGCTTGATAAAATGCATAGGGTAGCTTCTCTCTTTAGCTAACACTTTAAAAATTCCCAAAAGATAAAGAATGTAGACTTTGACATGACTGTACAAATACTTCTCTTTATAACAGCTGCATTTATGTCAATGAAATCACTCACGTGAAAATATGATTCTCAAAACTCTAGGCACCTTCTACTGATTTCAGTAGTATTTAATACATGCAAAATACTTGTGAAAGTTCAGTATGCATGCCTGCTGAAGCAGGACTTAATTTTGCTTTAAGTCTGTATACCAGAAATATATTATTATGGCCTACTGGAGACAGAGGAGGTACGGATTCTGGCATTCAAGATTCACTCCAAAAGCACCGGCACACCTAAAATAGGAAGGCAAACACCCTGCACTCTGATGCAGTCTCTGTAGAGTCATGGGCACCTCTGGATTCAGATCCTCAACTGCCCTCTGACAGTGTCCCTAATTTTCCACTGGCTCTGTGCCACTATGATCATACCACTGGCATCTGCTTGGGGCTTAAAGACATGAAATGAAACAGGATCACACTGATTCTCAGGAGTTAGAGTCAGCATTTAGAACACAAGAATATGATAAGAAAAGGCAAAGATATTCTTATAGATTTTTTTTTAGTGAGATATATTCATGAATAATTGAAAACAAAGATTTTATTCTGAATATGAAATAGTCATTTAAAAATTTCAGGATTTAGTAAGAGCTGTTTGTCTAAATACCTACTGGCTCACACTCATCCTGCTTGCACTTAGGCATTTCACTGAGGTGCCGTGAAGACCACACAGTCTGTGTCGCTTCCCCATGACAATGAAGAAGTACAGACAACACAGAACACAATTCATCACCCCCAACTTGTGAATGATCTTCAGGTTCATGACGGGAACAACCCTCTCCACTCATTATTGAGAAACCTAAAGGGTTAGAGACCCCAAGAGTAACAGAGATATTGTAAAGTGATTTGTTTTAAAAAGTTTCAAAAATCTAAAAAGAACATCTAAAAAGAACCATGTAATAACATACATGGCTGTAGTACATGATATTCTTTGCAGTCCTAGTGAAAAGAGACATTTCTTTGTGAAATACTAGAATTATGGAAAATCTTGGAGGGAAAACAACCCACATGAAGACAAAAAAATCCTGCTAGTTTTATTGTAAGACTCTGCAGTCTTCTACTTTGCTGAGATTTGTCATCCAAGTTACAGCTCCAAAGGAAGTCATGCTGCTCCTGCTGCTGCTTTCAACACTTTGATTGCTCTAATTGTGCTAAACACAAAAAAACTACATGACAATTTAAATACCTATTTTCAGTTTGATAGGATTTGAAACACTGGACGTATTTAACCCCAGAAATAAAATTTTCTAAAGGAAACTCAGCTGAACTTCAAGTCTAATGGCATTACTGAATAGTTTCTATAATCCACTGACACTCATGTGCCCCAACATTTCTAAGTACAAATTATGAGTACAAGCTGTACTGAAGTACATTGCTAAAAAGAATGCTACAGAAATGTTCCACTCTGCCTGTTTAGATCAAAGCAAAAAGACTGAGGTAAAAAAAAAAAAAAAGCAAAACACGTAACTGAAGCAGTCATTAAAAAATATGAGAGCAACTTGTGTATTTTTATTGTAAGAGATTTTCAGCTTATTAATTTGGCCATGATGTTATAAGAACTGAATGTCACTGCCTAATGAGTGAACTGTTGTGGTGGGTTGACCCTGCCTGAATACCAGGTTCCCACTGAGCTGCTCTATCACTCCCCTCCTCAGCTGGAAGGTCTTAGGGAAAAGATGGAAAAAATTTGTTGGTCAAGATTAAAGCAGTTTAATAAAGCAAAAGCAAAGGAAGCATGTGGAAGCAAAGGAAATCAAAAGGTTTATTCTTTACTTCCCATCAGCAGGTGAACTACAGACACTTCCTGGGAAGCAAGGCTTCAGCATACACAGCAGTTGCAACATGATGCAGTAACAAATGTGTGTGTGTCCTCTCCTTCCTCTTAGCTTTTATACCTAAGCAGACATCATATGATATGAATGAAATGAATACGATATGAAATATCCCTTTGGTCATCTGGGGTCAGCTGTCCTGGCTGTGTGCCCTCTCAAGACCTTGCCCACCTTCAGCCTATTGGCAAGGGGAGAATGTTGGAAAGACAGTGCTGATGCTGTGCAAGCACTGCTCAACAACAGCCAAAAGACTGGTGTGTTACCAACACTCTCCTAAAAAAGCACAGCACTACAAGGGCTGCTATGGGGAAAATTACCTCCACCTCAGCCAGTCACAACAAAATGTACAGGGCTGTACAAAAGAAGGTCAAGACTTATAAAAATTCCTTATGTAAAATGTATAATGTGTGGAGAAGCTTTTCTGCGGACCCATTTGAAAATCAGGGGATACACAAGAGGTTCCACTTTCAGCTTGGCAAAAACCAAGCAGAAGTTCAGAGATTTTGACTGTGTCAGCCAATGCTTCTGGCTGGATGGCCAAGCCGAAAGAGTGGTGGTAAATGGAGTTACATCCAGCTGTTGTCTGGTCACAAGTGGTGCTCCCCAGGGCTCAGTACTGGGGTCAGTCCTGTTTAATATCTTTTATCAATAATCTAGACAAGGGGTTTGAGAGCACTCAGTTCACAGAGGACACCAAGCTGTATGGGAATGTTCATCTGCTGAAGGTTAGGAAGGCTAGGCAGAGGGATTTGGATAGGATGGATTGATGGGCCGAGGCCAATGGTACGAGGTTCAAGAAGTCCTGCCCTTGGGTCACAACAACCCCATGCAGCGCTGCAGACTGGAGCAGAGTAGCAGTAAAGCTGCCCAGAGGAAAATGATCTGGTGGTGTTGTTTGCCAGTTACTAACCATCAGCCAGCAGTGTGTCCAGGTGGCCAAGCAGGCCAATGATACCCTGGCTCATATCAGAAATAGTGTGGCCTGCAAGACAGGGTGATGATCATCCCCCTGTACTTGGCACAGGTGACTGATGAAATCCTATGTTCGGTTTTGGACCCCTCATGACAAGAAAGGCACTGAGCTGCTGAAGCATGAAGTCTTATGAGGAGTGGCTGAGCGTACCAGGATTGTTTAGCCCAGAGAAGAAGTTCAAATGGGCCTTATCACTCTCTAAAACTTCCTGAAAAGAGGTGGTAGTGAGGTGGGGGTTGGCCTCTCCTCCCAAGTGAGAAGTGACAGGATGAGAAGAAATGGCTTCCAGTTCTGCCAGGGGAGGTTTAGATTGGATATTAGGAAAAAAATCTTCACATAAAGGGTTGTCAGGCATTGGAACAGGCTGTCCAGGGGAGTGGTAGAATCATCATCCCTGAAAGTGTTCAGAGAAACCTGGGGATGTTGCACTGAGGGATATGGTTTACAGGTGAACATGGCAGTGCTGGGTTAATGGTTGGACTTAATGATCATAGAGGTCTTTTCCAACCTTAAGAACTCAATGATTCTGTGATGTAATTCTGACATACAAAGATTTTTGAAAATCTACTTCCTCAGAGAAATTCAAAATACTTGATCCTAATTCTCCCAAGTTGATGCCAAGGGCCTGATGTGACCCAGTTTTCAGCTGCAGGAGGCTGTCTTCTAATAAGGGCTATTGCCAAGGAAAGCAACTACTCCTTTATAGGCTTAATCATAGTTAAACACCTATCCATTTTGTCTTTTTGATGTGATTCCAATATTTTAAGTCTGCAGGAAAATTACATGTTCAAACTGAGGAAGTTGTGTTCTATTTGATCAAATGGAAAACAATGAGAACAATAATGTTTTCTTTCTTTTTTGTTTAGTTTCTGTAGTTACATTGCTACAAACTCTGGCTAGCAATTTACTTTGATTGTAATGAACAAGAACAGGCAGTTCAGCAAGTAAATGGAAAACTATGGAGAAGAAACTATGAACATAAAACAACTATGTCTCTAACTCATTGTTACATATGTGGTTTGGTATAATGGTTATAAAGGAAAAGGCAGGCAGGTAAGAAAGACAGGAAGGAGGGAAAGACGGAGGGAGGCTGTATGCCTTGCAGACTGATAATATGCATACAGTCCTGAATGCCCTTGAAATGGCTTTTCTTTTAGATGCCTGTATACAATAGCAGAGAAATAAAAACATATAAAAATACAATAGGAATCTAATAATCATTAAGGTAATTATTATTTGTTAATGTCACAGTGTTACCTATGGGAAGGTTTGAAAGTTGTCTTACAAATGACAGCCTTGTCATCAAATACACTAATGTGTTTTTATAACAATCCTTCGTGATAGTCAAAGTCTATTCCTCCTTCTGATGTTTCCTTGGCACTGGTAGTTCTATTTGGATACACGAGCACAAACAAAAAGCAACCATCTCCCATGAGTGGTCCTCAGACATTCCTGTCTGCCCTCCTCTTGTTACCGATTGCATGTTACAACACCCTGTGATCCTGACTGTAAAGTTTTGCTGTCTCAAATTCTTTGTTTTATTGAAAATGAGCACTTGTCTCAAAATTAGAACAAACAATCTTTGCACTGTTTTGTGTTATTTCTGAGTAATGTCAGGAAAATGAGCAAATTAATCTGCAATTGTAATCAATTAAAATGCTGTACTGTTACCTTATGTAACTTGTTCCTATGAGGTTTTCTGGAAGCCAAAACGATAAATGAGTTAAAAAAAAAGAGGGTAGACAAGTTAATACGTGACAAATCCATCAACAGATACTAAATATAATGGCCTAAATTTAACATCCACTTCAGAAAGTCCCCAAATGAATTACTGCTGGAGAGCAAGACAGATAACAAGGGCATAAATGGGAATCCAGGAGCTCAGAGAAGGATGATATATATGTATATATATATATATATATGCCTATTTCTGGTACTGGTCAATTTTTAAGACACGGTAAATGCATTGTTTATCTGTTAGTTTTATGAGCACTGCAGGGTTTCCAGTACTCTATGACATTGTTAGATATCAATCCAAGGAAAGCAATCGAAAGGAAAGAGATGCCTTAAAGTATTATTTTATTGAGATACTACCCCAAATAGGTTTTAAGCTTATTAAATATTAAATATTGACCAAAATACTGCCCAAAGAAGGCAAAATCTCAAAGTCTAAATAAACACAGACATCTTTATTCATCTCACTCTGTGTTATTGTTTCAGTTCTATCAAAGTAAAATAAAAGTAGACTTCCTATAAAATTAATGCATTTAAATCTTTTGCAACATATTAAAGGCATTCTTTATTCATTAAGTCTCTAGTGAGAGATAAAGTAGTTATTTGAAAAGGGTTTGAGTAAATTTTGTTCCTTAGGAACTTGGTGGATAAATCTGAATCTAGAAAAGAGTTAATCAGATTGGAGAATATATATCCTGCCTTTAGGACACATTCAATTAATATGCATTCTTCTGACCTTTCTTACCCAAGTATATTGTCATTCAATATCCTGTGAAGGATGGAGTTCTTAAAAAAAGGTAGTCAAGACTCTCCATTGCCTCGTATAATTTTAATTAAAATTTGCAGTAAGTTTGGTTTTATTAATTCTTCTCTGGGCTCTATAAATATTACTGCTCCAAATATGAAAGGGAACATTATTAAAAGTTCTGTTTCTACAGTTGCATAAGTCTGGGCCTGTCCTTTGGAGAAACTCCACTTATTTAGTGTACTGACTTATTTAGAACTTATTTCCCTAACAAACTATATTGTATATTGGGAGAGGAAATATCCTAGTGGCTAATGGAATGAAAAGGAACTCTGAAGATCTGTGTCTGATTTATTGGGTAAGCATAAATTTCCTGTAGACTTTGAGAAAACTACTTTATAGGTTTCTTGCTGTAGTTCACATTCCTTATTGCGGAAAAATGTATCCCTCTGAGGTTTGTCTACTGTGATATCTAAACCTACTAACTAACTACTTGAGAGGCACTCCAACAAGATAGGGCCTTTGCTATCTAAGTTGGCAAATAGATATATCCAGCTGTCTAAAGTGGGGAGTGATGGAGGAAAGAATAATGTGATAACTGTGGTGTGTAACATAAAACCTTCTCTCACACGTGTTTTGAAAGATACTTAGAACCATAGAATATCTTGAGTTGGAAGGGATCCCCAAGGATCATTGAGTCCAACTACTTCCAGCTACAACAATTTTACATGGACTAGCTGGATCAATCAGGTTTTACTAGTTTGGCCTTTGTACAACCATGCTTACTCCCTCAGACCAGGTTAGGGTTTCAGCCTGGCAGGCCTTGCTAGCCTAGGTAGAACATTGCAATGGCATATGAAGCAATGCAGGCCTGGTGTTATGTCTGAGCAAACAGCAATTCAGACAGAGATACCATACAGGCTCTGTGCAGAGCCTTTGTTACTCGCCTTTTCTCACACAAACATCTGGGTTTTGCATCAAACTGCTCAATTAGGTAAAACAAATAAGGAGGTTAACCACAGCTGATCTGCAAAGAGCATTACAAAGCAGTTTCAGATTCCCACCTAGTGAGTAGTTTGCCTAGGTATGTCTAAACTGCTGAGTGGGTGAGCAACACTGAGCTTGCCAAGGCACCCTCTCTCATCTCTGCCAAGAGCCCACCTGCCTATCCTCTGGGTGCACGGCATATGGGCAGATCAGAACTAGGATGCATGTACAGACCTGGGATCTGCAGGGGACTCTGGCATACAGCAGCATAGCAGTTAAAAGTAAATAAGACTAAACCATGACAAGTGGGCAAGAAAGATGGACACTAAAATGGCATTTTCGAAGAACTTTAACTCGGTCACCTAAGTTTTCTTTAATTTTTAGAAGTGGTTGGAAGTGGTAACATTAAAAATTAGTGTCACTGTGGTTTCTGATTATGTCTTGCAAATCCATCCTCATGTAGGGCAAAGAAGCTTTTATTCTGGTATAATGGTTTTATACTTACTGCATTTTTCTTTTGAGTGTTCCCAAAGGTGCTTTGTGGTCTTTTATTACTTGTTCTCACTGTTCCCTATGACTGGCATTGATTTAAAATATTGATTTTCTTTTCTTACTGAAAAATAATCTTTGTGTTTTCCATTTCAACATGAACCATTTGGCATGAATGCATGCTGAGGCTTCCACACTGCCATATTATTTTGCTGTTGTTGATATTACTTTAACACACTGGAGTGTGCTAGAACTTTCTGCCTACCGTGAGTTACTCCTACAAGCCCAGCAGGAAGCTTCAGTTCACAAATAAAGAAAAACTGAGCACCAGGTTCCAGAAAAAATCCTTTTAGAAACATCTTTGAGCATGTATTTACGCTTTTAAAGGCATATCGTGTTTTTTAGTTTTCTTTTCTTATTAATTTTAGAGGTTGCTAATGTTTTTATCACTCATTCCTTAAAGTACACATACTCACTTAGGGCTGAACTGGAAAGATTAAGCTTGTGTCTTCCGTGAAACTGTGGTTGTTATTATTAACACCAAGTAATGACATCTGCAGTTTTCTCAATGCATAGTTTTATAATGAAAAGAGAAAATATGGAACTATGGCTCCTGTGGGAAACAATGAGCTAGACAACAATTCCCTGTTCATGTGCAAAAATGTATAGTTTGGGCAAAAATGAAATGCATAGCCGGAGATGTGTGATGTGTCAGCATGAATGGAAGCAACCACTTACAAACTATATGTGTACTTGTACTCTGAGAGTAAAATCTTCAACTGATTAAAAATACAATATTCACTTTTAATCATATGTGCTCCACCTAGGGAAGAAATAGAAGGTCACAAGGCTATGATCTGACAAAGCAATGACATTATTATGACTATAGCGCTTTTGAAAATATGATTAATGTCAGAAATTTAAGCACATCTTTTTGCATTAAAAAAAAGCTAGTCCTTCATGTTATGTATTATTATCTCAGTTTGTTAGAGAATTCTGTATAATGACAAAACTTTAGAGAAACTTGAGGGTGAGACAAAAAGATGAAAAGCACAGAAAGAAAAAGATCAAAAGACAGAAAACATATGGAGGGTGGAAAAGACATGGCCAGAGAAGCAGGAATTGAGTGTTTTAGCAGTTTCATAATGAATATATTGAATGAAAGAGAGAGAAATGAGACAAAACAGAACTTAGGGATTTTCACTGCAGGAGTAATAGAAGAGAGCACTTCTCCTCTTTCATGGGAAGAAATTAATGGTGAACAAGAAAAGTCTATTTATATACTAATTTGTCCTTTAGTTTAACTTTGGAATCAAAAGCAGAAGGTGAGCTTACTCAATTCTATTCTCTTCTTATCTACAGTGGCTTTCATTAAATTATATACATTTGTATTTCTTCCAATTAACTGAGATCCTCTCTTACAATGAAAGAAACATCTTCTCTTTCAGTTGGCTAAAATCAAGTTTTGATTTGAATGAGTTTATTATTTGAGTTCTATTATTAATTAGTTTATTGTAATAATTATAATAAACTCATTAATTATAATGAGTTTATTATTAATTAGATTCATTGATTCCAAATCCTAAACTTCTGAGGCAGCAGTTAAAAAAAATTAAAAAACTTTTTTTTCTTCTTTTTTCTTTTTCTATGCCCTGTTCTCATTTGGAAAGCCTAGAAACTGCATTGGTTAACAGAAGCTTGGATAATTCAGTGGTAACGAAAGAGTACTGAAAAACAACCAGAGTATGAAAAGTGTAATGTAAAAGCAAACAGTTTGTTTTGGTGAAGTAAAAACAGTGAAAAAAATGAGGAGTAATGGAAGGTTCCACAGAGAAACTAAACATGTTGGTGACAGAAGAACATGCACAATACAGTCCAGCCCCATCCAATCTTGGTATCCTCAGTTGTACATGGGAAGATTGTAAATGCTGGCCATTATGAAAAGAAAAAATAAAGAGACTCACATCAATTTCTACTTGTACATAGGGTATGGGAAGAAAGGGTGAAAGGGAATGGAGTAAAGGGGCAGAAACTCCAACATCTGGCTAACTCTGGCAGCTTGAGACACAGTAGCAGTTGAAACTGAAGAGGTAGTGAGTTTCCTCCTGGGATATCTCAGTTCCCTGTCTCATCTGATAATGCAAACTGGCATCCACTTCAGTTTATGTTATTAAAAGAAGTTATGAATCCAGACAGCAGAAATGATTGCAGTTCATTTAACTGGAGGAAGGAGAGAACAGGGTGAATAAAGTGTAAATGTGAGTGGTGAGAACCACTATCTTTTTTGTGTTATGAATTAAAAAGCTAATCTCATAAAACTGGAGAATCAAACATATATTGCCCATATACATTTTTTGCATACTTTAATTCACTATTTATCACTGAAAGGGACCTGAAAAACAGTAAGCCTCCCAACCATCTTGGAGCCCCTCTGCTGAACTTGTGCCAGCTTGTCAGTACTTATATTGTACTGGGATGCCCAAAACCAGACATGGTATCTGGATTCAGGCTTACCAATGCTGAGCAACAAGAGATAATTCCTTCCACACAATGGCCCAGGATCCCACTGACCTCCTCTGTTGTCAGGGAAGGCTGCTGGTATGCTGGCATGCTGTTCAGCATGCTTTCTACAAAGACTCCCAGGGCCTTTCCAGCAAAGCCCAGACCCATATTGTGTTGACACAGCAGGTTCATCCTGAAGTACAGCCTGTCCTCAGTGAATGTAACCTAATGTCCCTGCTGGCCTTTACCCCAGGCCTGCCTACTTCTGCCTGAATAGCAGCTCTGTCTTTAATTGTTTACTTCCCAATCTGGTAGCACCTATGAAGATGCTGCACATGCCATCAGAGACATTAATCTACCATTTTAAGATGTACATTTGTGAAGCATTCTTAAATTTTAAATAGCTTCAACGTCTGTCATTTGATACATGCAGAGTAAAGAGCAACCAGAGGTCAGGAAATGTTTTCCTATTCCATTTCAAGTAGACTTTACCAAGTATATTCAGAGAATCCCCTCATTCTCACAGAGAGCGCAGATTTGCATTACTACCAAGCTGAGAGGAGAGAGAATGAAACTATCAGACCCTGCCCTTCAGTACTTCTGATTCACTGTCACAAAAATGGAAACATGAAACATTTGGGACAGACAGGCTACTGCATGGGTATGAGTCTGAACATAGTTCTGCACTTATGTGACCTCCAGAAAAAAAGAGAAATTTATGCATAATTTTTCCCTGTAAAATTATTACACTAATATATATACATGCCAAAGGTATGTCCTCATAAAATCAAAGAATCACGGAACTGTTAGGGTTGGAAGGGACCTCTGGAGATCATCTAGTCCAACCTCCCCTGTCAAGGCAGAGTCACCTGGAGCAGGAGACAGTAACACATCCAGGTGGGTTTGCAGTGTCTCCAGAGAGGGAGACCTCCCTGGGCAACCTGTAAAAAATGTGTTTTGCAAGTTACCTGTGTAGTCTGTGACTTTAGCTCTCAGTCAGGAATGTCACATAACTTATATTAGTGGTTCTGTGGAGCTAAATTTTGAATTGGTTATAATGGCTTTTAAGAGGGAAGAGGGTAAGCCTGCTGGGAATGCAACACACACTTTAAATAACTACTTAAGAAAATTTATTGTCAGAATCAGATGTAGGGCAGAACTCTGGGGCCATATCCTCCAGCAGTCCAATGCAACCATTGAGACTCTGCAACATCAACATGTTTAAGAAAGGCTTGAGGTTTTATTAAACAACAAAAACCCCCACATTCTCTGTTGAATTTAGTGTTATGCTTCTTCATCTTCAGTTTTCCATGTATCGCACAGTTGCCTACTGTGACAGCATTACATTTTTTTTGTAGTTCATCAGGATACATACTCTAAAACAACTGGAGAATTAAAGGACACCAGCATTATCTGAGTTCTTTCACTCACCCATACATGTTAATAATGTGTACTTACTGCCAGAGTTAGGGTTCAAAGCTAATATCCTGTCAAAATTAGTGGTAGTTTACAACCCTCATAGCCATCTCTTTTGTATTGCAGATACTCTTTGCATATGTTGCCCGGAAGAAGGTAAGAAGAGGTCTCAAATTTGTTTATAATTCAGTTTTTAATCAGCAATTGTTTTCTTCCCAAATAAAATCAGGGTCAGTCCCTAAGATCCAAACACACTGCAGTGTCTATTTGTAGGAACTCCTAACAAAGAGAAACAGAGCATTGTCCATGGCATAGCTAATCACCTTACATATGGAACTCAAGACCAGTAGGTGCATTTGCAAGTGCTCACTTACAATTTCTCTTAGAAATTGTACAATCTCATTTCCTCTCATTAAGTAAGAAATGCTTGCTTTCTAGTCAGTAATTGCACCAACATTTTTATGCCAAAATCAGTTGTATACAAGCAGTTATTCAGACTAGTTCCTGCAGTGGGAGAGGAAATGGTGATGGCAGAGTCAGCCACAACCTCTACATATAGCTGTAGGTACTGTCCTTCGGAGGTAAAAGGCTCCCTACATAACATTCTTTGCCAACCCATTGGGGATATATTTACATTGTGAGTTTGTCTTGATCTGGTTTTTTCCCAAGTCCTAGTCCCTCAGTAAACCACAACACCTCTCTAAATGTTGGCTTCTTCTGGTCGGGAGCTCACAAGAATGGAAGAAACCATGTTGAAAGAAAATACTAGATACAGCCTACACCCACTCTGCCTGTCTGAAGTGAAGTGTGGAACAGTTTTGCTCCATGCACCAAAACCAGTCCTCCAGTACTGTCCCCAACAGTCCTATATCTCCCCGATACATCATACAACCCACATACACAGGGTTCAAGTCTTCATGCTACCAAAATCACGACCCCACCAGCACTTTGAACTAAAACAAGAACAATGAGCTCCTGAGACAGGGAGGGTGAATGTACCATAGAGGATGGGCCTCAGGCAAACACCATGCAGCGTGAATAGTGCCCATCCACCCTGCAGGGCACAAGACCACGAACGGAGTGACTACAGCCATGCTCTACTGCCAAAAGCACACGCAGATTGCACTGCTGACCTGCTACTTCCCTCTGAGCACAGAGAACAGGCACAGTATGCTATCTTTTCAGGAATGGTAAAACCTGGAAATCTGAATCTGTGAGGAAGTATTGTAAAAGGTTCCAAACTCACAATTCTCTGATTACAAAACCACAGTCACAGTTCAGAAAAAGGACAGGACCAAATGTAAATAGGAAGAGGAGCAGAAAGTGGAAATACAGC
This sequence comes from Myiozetetes cayanensis, assembly GCF_022539395.1. Taxonomy (NCBI): domain Eukaryota; kingdom Metazoa; phylum Chordata; class Aves; order Passeriformes; family Tyrannidae; genus Myiozetetes; species Myiozetetes cayanensis. The sequence goes on from NW_026087742.1 coordinate 78,427,923, forward strand.
TTGAAGTCCTTTTAGTTCTGTAGTTCAACATATAAACCAGGAAAATGTCACAGGCCACAGACCACATTACTCCAATGCTCAGCAATCTGATCAGTACACAGATTCACTTACTCTCTGTTCTTCCTTGGGGTCATAAGATTGCATCCAGGAAACAAGGGAACACCTTTCTGTTGGTATACCTTTCACTATTTCTATTTTTGTGGAAGATTTTGCACAGTTTTATATAAACAAGTTAAAGCAGACTTTGTTTCATGAAACAAGACCTCCAGAGGTCATCTTCTCCAAACCCCCTGCTCAAGCAGGTACACTGAGAACAAGTTTCCCTGAACTCTGTACTGACAGCTACTGAATATTTCCAAAGATGGAGACTCCATCACTACCCTGGGCAACCTGCGGAAGCACTTAATCACCCTCACAGTAAAAAATGGTCTCTTGGTGTTTGGAGGGAATTTCCTATTGTTTAATTTCCGCCCATTGCTTCTGTTTCTGGCAGTCAAAGAGGATATTAACACTTTTGCAATGAACCAAAGAGATGGAAGTTAGTTTATACATTCCAGTGTCTAACTGAAGAGCATAGCACAGGACAGTCCCTGGCAAAATCTCTGGTTCATGTCAGGGGAGAATCACAGTATGAACTGCAGGAATTGCACAGATGTTCTTAGTGCCATCATAAACTTGTAGACTTGGCACTGGTCAAGTCTTTAATCTCAGACGTATCAAATAGTACCTCCAGTCAACTTTTTTCTAGCAGAATTTAGTCTTCAAACTGACAATTCTAGCAGCACAAGTCTTTAAAACCAGACAGTAGATAGGGTCTGTTGCTTCTATTTAAATATTTGCTGAGCTGTTGTCCTTTAAATTGTTGCTACAGCTACTTAATTTCTCTCCACAGCATTATCAGTTGTTAATACTATTTGTTTTTTCTTGCTTGAATGGTCCATGCTATAGGGATGCAGCAGCTCTGGTGATGTCACAGCAGACATAGAAGCTCCTCACAGCCATGGGAAAAAGGACCTCTGCCTCATTTCAGCCTGGAGAGATGTGGGCTGGGCCCTACATGAGCTCCTGGAACAATTAATAGTGATGCAGTGGCTAGAACACTGGTGGTGGCCCATGTCACTGTGGGATAGGTGGTTGGGCTGGCCTAGAAGTCACGTCTCCTGGCCCTCAGAGACACATGGGATGGAAAACCTTGGAAGAAGGTTGGGAGAGCCCCAGGTTGGGTGGGCAGGAGAAGTCTGAGGTGATGGAAAGTGACTGCTTTGGTTATTGGTTCTCACTTCTTATTTCTGCACCACCCTTTATGTCCACACCCCATCAAGGTCCTAAAGGCAAATGGAAGTTCCCCACATTCAAAGACAAAGGTATGTCTGCCTCACGTACCTTCTCCCTACTCCATCACGGGCCTACAGGCATCTGGAAGCTCAGCACAAAGGGATGTCCATGTCCACACTCCCTCTTCATCTCCACACTCAACTACTTCTCTACAGGCAGCTGGAAGCCCATCACAGTCATGGGCAAAGGCAGCACCATTACACCAACCATATCTGTATCCTACCATCCACCACCTCTGTGCCCCATCATGTTCCTACAGGTAGCTGGAATCTACCCGTGGCCATGGAGAATCACATCTCCACACCACCTATGACCTCTATATTCCACACCTCTGCACTGTGTCATTATCCTAAAGGTAGTTAAAAGCTCCCCATAGCCATGGATGACAGTAACCTCTCCAGTATCCTCCATTTCCGTACCCCTTCGTAGCCACACTGGCAACTAAAGAATCCCCACATCTGTGAACAGAGTAACCTTTTCACCACCCACCTGAGTCACATAGAGTTCTTCAAAATAAAGGTTCTGATTCATTAACACATTGTCTGGGTCTTTCAAATTTGTCTGGGTTTGTTTTGGTTTTTTGATAACCTTTTGAGTGGTTCATTGTTGTCCTTGTTTCCTTTTATTTATGCATCTTAAACATGTGTGTGTGTTACGTATGTGATATGCATACATATATAAAGTGTACCTATGACTAAACTTGAGAGTTGCACAGAGGAACCTGGGTGATTGGAAGCCACCAGGGCTGGTATTTTAGGGATCCCTAGGAGCTGGCTGCACAGGCCAGCAGGCAAACCACCTCGCATTCCCAGACTACTCCCACTAAAGTCCTGGTCCCTTTCTTGTGTCAGGAAAAACATTTATGCAGCTGAAGTGAGTCTGATCAGTAACAAATCCTTTCCCCTTGCCAACCTTGATTCCATTACCTGAACAACTGAATAAATATTGTGCCAGTTCAGGCAGGTAGTAAGGGGAAAATATGGCAATGAGGAAGGATAAGACTATCTACTTTTTGCAATTCTCTCATTATGATCTGATGCAGAATAAAAACCATCCATTTATCAGAACATTTTAAAATCATTAGACCAACCTAATATGTGTAGACTAGCAGTTAAAAATACACAAAAACGTCCTACAGCACACAGAATATTTACATTTATGAATGCAGAAGTATCTAATGCATAGAAGTTTCAAATTATACAAATCAAGTCTTAATGCTCAAGTCTTATATCTATCCATATCTGATATTTAAAAGTAAGAGTGTATAAACAGGAACAGCAATCCCCTTTATTGCCTCCATGATGACAAGACCAATATCAATATAGCTTATTTGTCAATAGAGACAGTAATGCCATGAAGGATAAACTTCCTAATGGAAACTGGGACATGGACTTCATATAGCTTATGGACTATTGAACTAATGGACTCCTAATGGACTTCATACAGTTAAACGTCAGAACCAGCACTAAAGCACTGTTTTAGAGCTTCCCCTATATCACAAGGGGATGAAGAATGAGAAGAAAACTGCCAGCTGAGTTACAATTATAAAACGTTGAAATACTCACTGATGCATGATGTTTATGTCCACTGAAACACAATTTACTGTGTGTTCACATGATTCCTAAAAGCGGCAAAAATGCAATACTATGGACAAAGGCAGACCAGGTAACTCAGATGGCTTCTTAACTTTCATATGAAGTTTTTTTCACTGTGAATTCAGCTACATTTTATCCACATACATGAGACTGTTACTTGAGAACACCACAAGTTATGTTCGTGTTGCTGTCAAAATCAAGAATTAAATTTGGGAAGAGGAATTATCCGTTAAGACATATGCTATAATCAAATATATGGTAGTGGTTTGGCAAAGCAGAGATATTTGAGAATGAACAGCTTTTGTAGGAGATTGAAGTGGCTTGCCAGCTTAGAGTTCAGCAACGTACATGCTGCCAACAAGTGTGTGTATTTTAGTTGACACATTAAACCAAACATAACCAAATCCGCCAGAAAATACCATGCTATCAGATCGCTATAATAGATTTGGCTTTCTACTCTGAAGCTAGTTTGCTTATCCTGAAGTGATATTATTTAACTTGCAAATAAAAATTTGAGCTGCTGTACAGTGTTCTGTACTAAAAATGGATTTATAAAAAAATTACTTAGTCTTGATTTATTTAAGCAATTTGGATAGATTTTTACACACTCACTTATATCCAAGTAAGAATATTAAATCTGGAAGTTTCAAACACTGTATGGTTCAATATGTACATCCATCTTCACCCTTATTCTGTGAGCCTATTTGCACCACTGAAAAAGTGAAATTAGGTACTTCTGTGTTTTTTATGATTAGTCATGCTTCTTGGCATGTGCCACTGTATTTTGCATTTAATAAATAAGCATTTCTGTTGTGAATACCCTAGGAATCGAAACCATTTGTGTATAAATTCTGAGAGATAAAAGATGATTAATTATTTTATTTTATATTTGAAATTCTTAAATCTTTCTCTCATGAGCGCACAAAACAGAGCTTTTGTAAGGAATGGATTTTTCTAATCTTCTCCCTTTGGGTATGGTAGATATCTTTTTGTTGATCTATGATTTTCAAGAACAAGTTTACACTGCAGAAAGCAATGAACTAAAAAAAAAGATGACTAAAACTATTGTAGCTATTTCTCACTGCAGTCTCCTTATGGCAACATTTGAGTGGTGCTGGTTACACACACTGATTTATTAAAAAGCAATGTCATACCTGTAGACATGCAGGAGCTCTGCCTTGTGGTTTGTTCACATCAACAGCCACAAGCTGCCAACCTCCAGCAGCATCTTCATGAAACATCTTAAAAGGGAAGATTTTTGTCAGAAATGTTTTACGTGCCAATAAATACAAGTGAAATCTAATACATTCCCCTTAAGGACAACCATATGTTTTGATGATAGCTAGTTTAAAATAAGAGAGAAATGGTTCTCACTGCTACAGAAAAAAAAGTAATATGCTTTTTCCAACATTATTAGAGTCTGAATTTTACTCAGATAACATCAAACACAATGTATTCCTATTAGTCCTAATGTAGAAACTGATTCAATTAATCTCTGATCAGTATCATTAGATGTGGTATCTGTTCAGAATAAATTCCTTACTGAGGTAAGCTTATCCCTGAGGAAACACAAATATTATGTGACTACACAAATAAGTTTCATGGTGTATTTGGAAATAGCAGACAACCTCGTCTTTTTTACTGGAAAAATTATTTGACTCCAAGGACCATTTTATTTTTGTTGCACTGATGCATATCAAGAGTAGCTGTACAGTCTTTTTGTATTGTTTCCCAGAGCTTATAATTCCTGTAAGTAGCGGAATATTTCCAGGCTCTAATGAGGTCAATGGAAAAGGCTCTCTTCACAGTGGTATTCACATTTTACCGATAACCTCTGGAAGCATAGGTGTAGGTATTCTGATTTTTTTTTCCTCAGAAATTATGACACAAAAAGATGTAGATTCCTGGACATAAGGAACAGCCAGAAACCATGTCTGAAAGTGATTAACACTGTCCTTTAAAATGTCCTTGAAAGAAAATGAATGGGTCTAGCATTTTGAATTGCCACCTGCTTATACTGTATAATAAAATGTGGCAAAGTCCTCATCTCACTCCCACCTTTTCCTTGACACTGAACACTCAAACAAGTCTACTCAAGAACACAGTCATAGGAATATGGTTGAAACTTAAAAGTCATTCTGAGAGAAATGCTCATTAGAGTGGGGACAGTGTCACAAAAATATGGTTGTAATGCTTCTGAGTCCTTATTTAGCATCTCTGCACCAGGAAGAGTTGCCAACTAAGATCAGGTCCTAGTTACTCCTCTTTGTACCATGCTTTAATGTTCAATGTTTACAAGAATGTCTTTGTATCTTTTCCCAAGACCCCTTTCTAAACTTTGACTCTTGGACATTCATTTTCTTTTCTATAGGAATATGTCTGGGGAACAGCTCAATTTTTTATGAAGTGGGCAAATGAAGGAAGATATTGTTGCATTTTCTCAAGGTTATTTCATGAACAAAACAAGCAAGGGATTTAACTTTCATCTGGTGTTTTGAATAAAATCCTGCAAGAAGTTTTCTGCCCTTCTTAAAACAGAAAAAGATAAATTGTCTTTGCAGTTTGGTGAGCTGTTCTCCCTTTACATGCCATTATGTCAGTGACTTAAGGAACAAAGCAACCATTTGCTTGTCTGCAGCAGGGTATTTGAAATTCCTTAATGTTAGCTGCTGCTTCTGTTTCTCTACACTGATATCTCTGTTCCAGCTTCTAGTTCGGAGTATGTTGGTTAAGCCTATATGGCTCAGGAATTTGTCCTATCAGAGAAGAAATGAACATTAAGTTCCCCAGGCTAAGCGCATGGCCTGTAGAAAAGTGGTTTTTTTTAGATTTTAAATTGATATCACAGAGTGTGCTTTGAGAAAGGCATATATAGATTAGAAATTATTGCCATGAAGTCTATTTAAGGCAAAAAATGTAGCAGCAGGCGGAAAAGGACTAGATTTACATATGGATTACAGGAATAACCAAAGGAATATCAGAAAATATTTAATAAATAATTCTGAAATTTTAAATCCTCTGGTTTAAGAAAATAAATAATCTCTAGCTACACAGTTAGAAAAAATTCCCTCATGGGTATGTTTCTCAAATCTGTCCTCCTAAGAGCTTTTTGCAGACAGCTTTTTTGCAATGGTTCCTCTTAGAGATGGCAAACTGCATTAGCTGAAAAAGCCTGGTCTTTTGTATATTCAGAACACATAATCTGATTGTTAAAATAATGAGTGAGAGAATTTAAATCTCAGCCCATTAGCTCTCATTTGTCGTACTGGGTTTTCCCACTATGCAGCCCACATTTAGCACCTTTCCTATCATGGCTTCTTCTCACTCGTTATCTCTATTCAGGGTCTCACTTTCTGTGACTACCCCAACCATTAGCATGGCTCTTTCATTGTCCCAACACCTCATTTCCTCCTTGGTCTCAACACACCTTTCTCAGTTCCAGGACCAACTTCTGCAAACGCTTCAGCTACCCTCTGACCTCTCTTTTTCCAGCTACAACTTTGCAATTTCAGCTCTTATTCCTTAGCACAGAAAGTGATATTCAACAGCAACCCTAATTTCAAACCCACCAATGACATGATAAAAAACCATCACCTACTCTATTAAAAGAAAATACAAATACAGCCATAGCATACCTAGCCATGTAGGGAACCACATTACCATCTTCTCTACTATTCTTTTTAAAAAGAGACTATTGTATAACGCAATTTAGGTGGATATTAGAATTAAGAATTAACTTTTATATGAAAATTCATATATCAACTTTAGAATATAGGTAGTAACACACAAAGTCAAATATATATAACAGTAATTTTTTCTTATTATTAACTCATAAACTAAACCAAATCAAATCCCCAGAGAATCTCAGCACCTCAAGTCCTTCACCTGGGTTGTAGCAGTTGAAGTAGTACTGCTCCTGGACCCCCACATCTGCTGGAACTGCACTCTAATTTCTGCAAACGTTTCAATGATGACTGCAATGAAAACATTCTGAAAAACAGAACAAGAAAGAGTGGCTGACACAAAGCTCAGCAAGCAGAAAAGGGAAGAAATTAAATCTAATATGATCTACATTTCAAACTGCTTTACAAATACATATTTTTAAGTACCTTAACAAGCCAGGCCAGAAAGAAAATTAAGGTGATGAAATAGAAATACGAACGCCATCGGGGAAAACTGTCGATTGCTCGGTACATGAGGAACACCCAGCCTTCCTGAGAAGCAGCTTCATAAACAGTAAATATGCTTGTGCCTGTTAGAGGGAAAAAATGAAAAGTTTGGCATGAAGCCTCCCTGAAAGTTTTCAGTATCAGCAAACAATAAGCTTTTAACCATTCTATTTTCCTTTTTTTCTAAAGGGTGTCTGCTCTCCTCTCCTCCTTCAAAGAGAAGTTTTTCTGCTGCATTTCCACATTTCTTCCTTTTGAAACTGAATATGAATTGGTTTTGTAACAGGCCAGACTGACTCCTTTCTCTTACTGGACCCATGTGCAGAATCCCTTAGATGGGTTCACTGGCAAATGTCTCCAAAGGCAGAATTTGTCCCATCAATGTAACTTCAGCAGCTTCCCTGAGAAAAGGCAGATTTAATTAAAACTCTCAGGTTCAACATTCAGTAGGTGAAAAAAATCACTATTAATATCAGCAGCACTGAGTAAGCAGCAATACACCAAGAAGGTGCCTGATGCTAGCAAACACAGTTAAGCACCTACAGCAAGCAACTGAACAGTTTTGAAATTCAGGTGGGTAGCTGCATTAACATACAAGTGTTGCCTTAAAAAAGCATTTTTAAGTTGAGCTTCCTTTATCACTCTGTGGACGGGGAGAGAAGATGAAAGGAAAGTTATGAGAGGCTTATGCGTGCAGAAACCACTTTTGATTAAAAGCTATACAGTTACTTATTTTAAACTTTGGATCCAAACTCAACCTAATGTCTGAGTGATAATAGGCTTCAGCCAGTTTGTCCTTCTTCCTTATCTCTGCAATGAAAGCTTCAAACTACAAACTGGTTAGGGCTTGTTAGGCATTCTTGTTTGAAGTAATTTTTTGTTCAGAGAAGAAACACAATTAAACTGTGAAATTAAACTGTGAAATCTCACAAACTGCTGTGAAATCACAGAATTGTCCTACAGCCACCCGCTCACTCTGCTTCACTAGTGCTTCATTTCATGAAATGTCTTGGATAAAAGAGAGAGAGTGTGAGGAGCAGTGCCCTTAGCAAAACACAGCAGCTGCTAGCAACATAAAGATAGAAAGCTGACTATCTGATCCTCTTTGCAGAGAAAGGAGGGGTTCTGGTCAGAAATTTCAGAGTCCATGAGTTTCCCAAAAAATCACACCAGCCTATAAGGAGCTTCTATTGATTTTGTAGCATCTACATCACAGTCTGCTAATACAAATGGGATGAACCTGGAAGCGGTTTTGCCTCAGGGTGTCCCTTTTGCAGATAAATCTTCACTGATAAGAGAAGGCAGGGATGAATTGAATTTTTTCTGTATAAACTCAATCCTTTGATATGTTGGTGTTGAATGGTTAAGATGGGCATGGTGAGTAGGCAAAACTGTTAATCCTTTCTGTTAATTTTTCTAGTTATTTGATTCCTTCTTATTTACTGCATAGGCTCTGAGTACCAAGGAAGAGAAATAAAAGTAAAAGGAAGGGAAAAGCATTCAAGTATAATTCAAGCAAAGCCCTTTCCATTTCTTCAGAAGAGTGAGTGGTCTCTATCAATACTGAAATATTCATCAGTGATTACTTCATGGGTATTTTGCACTTCAAAAATTCAAAAAGTAATGGTTCAATTGTCTAATAATATACTGTTGCCGAACTGATTAAATTATTGAACAAAACAGTGCTGTTGAGGACAGGCAGAGATTAAAGAAAAAAATGGAATCTATTAAAAGTTGCTGGCTAGGAAACTGTCATTAGTCATTACCAATGGGAAAGTCACAGTGCAGATCAGTAAAATAGAGGGGATGTCATGCAAAGTATTTATAACACATCACTGGGCCATCTGCCACAGTAAAGCAATACTGTGAATGGACAAAAATGCACAATTAGCCAAATTAAAATAATATGTGTTCATCTGTGACACTAAAGTAAATACATATTTAGCATATAACTGGTAGAGGTGTTCTTAAGTCTATTAGAAAGCAATCACTCTAATGAATATACATTCTTGCTTAACATATGTGACTAGAAAATGATAAAGCTTTCGTTACTGATGCCAGGAACCATGCTGTTAAATATCTCTGTAAATACTCTTTCAACTGGATCCAGAATAAAGCATGACAGTAACGGATTCAACACCATGAAATGTTTTGCTTTCAAAAAGAAGAGTAATTCTTAGTTAACATCTGCCTTAGTGCATGTTTTTGCTCTTCCAAAAGTTACAATTAAATACAATCAGCAACCAATTCCATTTTTTCTGATTATTTATTTAATATTTGACTACATCTCCCTAAAGCCAATGAATAAGTTATTAAAAGACTCTCACAGCAACATGCTCTGTTTTTCTCAACATGTTCAAAGCCATATGGAAAGAGAGAAAGTATCAAAATTTTAAGTGATGGTGGGATATGTCCCAGAAAACCAAACATGGGGATGCTGCCACGTACGTACAAAACCTAACATATGTCCTTCATATCAAATGGTAAATTTCTCTTTTTCCACAGATGTCAGTATTCAATCAGTGACATTGTGCCTTCTCCTACTAGTTCAAAGGGTTTAAGTAATGACAGCATAGTGCTAGGAGTCCCACGGTTAGGGCAGATGAGAGCATATATCTCTCTGTAGTTTGTGTAACAGCAGGAACATGGGTGTCACGGGGCACAAGGGCTTGAAAACCTGCAGAGCCTGGCTATTCAATCTGCAACAGGCCCCGTTACTTCAAAACCTCTTGTCAATGTCCTCAAAAATCAGATCATGATTCATGCAATACAACTACAGACATCAGTGAGACATTTCAGTCACGAAAAGGCTTTGAATCATGAAGAGGGTTAAACACATGGTTGTTATGACACTGCTCATCAGTTTTGGCATGTTGGCATGGGTAACATGCAGCATTTGAGAGTAGGATTTCAACATCTGCATCTAAAATATTGCTAGATGTTAGTAAAGAAAAATATCTAGCAAATATTTATGACATTTTTCCATTTGTTTCGGTAGATGGCTAAACCTTGGTTAATTTATCGTGAACATTCTGATGACAAAGGAGGTAAAATAAAGTAACAAGCTTTGAAATTTTTGTGTTTCAGTGCTTTTGTTTGAACTTGTCTAATAAAACTCACATTTTGATGTAACAATAAAAACAATTCCTTTAATCACAATGACAGTTAATCATAAAAAGGAAGGAAAACACTTCTCAGTAGAGATTAAAGCTATATAAATCGATATCATAATGTGTATCAATCTCAAAATACTGCTTTTATCAAAGCAATAAACAGTTCTACCTTTGGAAATATTTTACAACTGTAAATGGTCATTATCAAAACAAAAAGAAAAAAGTTCAGAAAATGAAAGATTTAGTGAAATATTGGAAAAGAGATTTAATCGTGATCAATTTATATGACATATTCCCTTGCTTCATACTGTATAGAAGAGAAGACAGCACTTAGAGACAAACTGTTCCTATATTCATATTAGGTATATAGGCATTCAGCACCAAAATGAAGGGGACTTAGGTCTTGTTCACTACATGTTTTTCTCAAAACCCTATTTTTTAATAACTAATGAATATAAAAGGTATTTACTTTTTAAGAAAGGACTCATAATTGACAGAACAATAGTATCATTCTGCATTTTACACACTGTATTTATATTTATGCATATTTTCTGCTTGTTTCTGTGACTGTGTGATACCCCCATGCTCTGTGAAATAATTTCTTTCTATAATCAACTCATTCTGCAAATGGACATAATGAAAAAGAAAGTGCACTGAATAATGCTGCAGTTTTATACTGTCAGAATTAAAGGAGCAAATCTAAAAGATCACATGGAAAATTGACTGAATCTGGAAACAGAATCCTTTCCTCCTAACTCTATGTTGCATTCTTGCTTCTTGATTCAAAACCCCATCTTATTTGAGGAAGAGAATATATGGTGTTGAGGAGTTGTCTCTTATTAATTAGTATCCTTGTGCTATGTGATTTGTAGCTATACCAAGTGAGAAGTGAAAACTAGCCTTAGATATGCATTAACTTCAGCAATTTCTGCATGTGTAGTTTCTGTTTATTGACTATCTTGATGTCAGTTTTCTTGTGACTACTGTGAAGCCGCAGAGAAAGAAAATTTACAGGAGGGCCACTTAATGGGAAAAAAAATAGAAAAAAAATCTGGGTCTTTTTTTTTTCCTGTTTAATTAGGAATCATTCAGGCAAGTAAAAATGCACGCGTTGTTCTTAGAAGCTTAAAACATTACCTATGTAATGTCAGCCATGAAATGCCTCCCATGCCAGGCAGGGACACTCTCCTTACACTAACTACACAGCAGCCGCTAGATGGAGGTCGTGCACCTCGAGCACATCTGGAACATCAGGCAGCGGCGGACCGCCCACCCCGCAGAGAGCAGGCTGTGACAACCTCCCGGTGAGCCAGCAAAAGGATTGATTTTCCTATTTGCCAGCAAAACTAAGCCGCCTTCTGGCAGGTGCTGCTGTCTAATTTCACTCTGTTGTGCTGCATACTGAAAGACAGTCTTCCTTAACATGGCTCTGTGATTGATCTGTCCATAAAGCAATGACCTCTCGCTTAGCTACAGAAATGTTATCATGCCTGCTTCTATCCCTGCTCACTTTCACTCATAAATTCACAAAGCTGAATGTTTCTGTAGGGCATGGATTTTCCAAGTGAGCAATCAGCTTTTAATTTAAGCCTTATCTTTCACTATCAAGGTATTTGCAAAACACTGCATGCAGTTCGGGTTTTCCAGCTGTCTTTATGCTATTGCTTCGGTGAAACTAGAAGGAAACAAAAATTGCCCAGAAATGCAAGGACAAAGTTGTTAACACTTCTGGGAATCAGCTGGTAGACAGGACTGAAATCAACAAAAAGATCAAATTCAGTATGGCTTCATGGAGGTTTGCTTCTTCCTTGTATCTGAGTGAGTGATCTATTTTACTCTCCCAAACTGACTCCCACCAGCCAGCCAGCCAGCAGAAATGAGGAGGAAAAGAAGAAAGCCAAAACATGCCAAAGTTCTGCTCCTCTGTTGAAACCTCAATCCCCGTGCCATATTTCTGTGACTGAGCTGAGGAAAAGACCAATTTACAACAGCAGAAAAAACGTACTGCCGTTCCAAACAGTCTTTTAACCCTTGTTAAGTGTAGTGACTTCAACATACAGTAACAATGTCTTACTGAACCTTCACTTTGAAAATCTGTTTCCTTAAAAGAAGATTAAGAATACAACTTTTCTCAGTCTTTCACATATTAGAAAAGACTACAAACAAAGACTGTGCACATAAAAGCACCAAAAAGGAGATAAAGAACATTGCAAATACAAGTGCTAGGATCAGTGCAATCTGACCTACAGACTTAGTAACAGTTAGGAAGTCAGTCAACTTCCAGAAAAAAAATTATGGACTTGGCTTCAATGTTTGGAAGTATTTTAGAAACATGTTTAATATTCAGAAGAGGCAGCTTACTGATATGAATGTAGCAAAGTTGGCATATGTAGTGACTGCACAGGGTAAACAAGAGCATGGCAGTCCATGTTTAATTATACCAATAATGACTTATGTGTGATAATGTTTGACCTTCCTGATGTAATATTTTATGCTTTGAAAAGAGAAATCTGCTTTATGTTTGTAAACAAGTCCAAGGTGTAAACAGAGAGGAATATTCTTCAAAGCGACTTTATGTGTACTTGTTTATGGATATTTAGCCAGACTAGCATTTATATCTGCTTTTCTTTAATACTTTTTTGATTAAAGTGCTTCTTAGCTATATGTTCACCAATAACTTAGCAAATAGGGATCCAAAATGTTAGCAGAGCTCATAAGCTGGCTTTATGTGCTGAAATACTGTCTGCTTCTTTCTTTTGGCAATTACACAGCTAGTAGGGCTAATATACTGTCACTCTTATAATCACTTTTGTGTGTGTGGCAACTTTGGAAAATTTACTGGCAGTTGATAAGGATAAAGGAAATGCTGAACTGTGAATTGTTCACACCTCACACACAGCTACCTGGAAGCTCTCCATCACAGTCAACACTCCTACCTTCTACTTTGCCCTAGAGAGTATTTTTAAGGATACAACTTTTCTCAGATCTCTGGGCTCTCATCTTCAACAGAATGGGCAGAGCTTCAAGCTGAAGCGTAGAAGTAGGACACTACCATAGCTGTGTTTGTCCTTATCAAACTGTAATAATACTCCTTTTCCAGATCTAGAAACCAAGAATACAGAAATCCCTAGACCCTGGTTTAAAGAGTGACAAATGCTGTGAAGATGGGCCTTCTACCACCTCAGCCTTTCCAAAGAAATGCCTCTGATTTAAAGTACAGTCATAGTAGAGTAAATGACTGTTAAAGTAAATGTTATGACAAATACATGTAACATAAAAAATGTTCAGTGGAAGAAACTCTATAATTTACTAGCTTATTCCTTTGAAAATGAACCATCTTTTTATAGGAGTGTTACTTCTTTTAAAGTACATTATATATGTAGCTGCCTTTAAAACTATGCAGTAAAAGTGACAGTCCAGAAACTAAAATTTAGAAAATCCCAAAAATGGTTACATCTAAAATTTAATAAACATTTTAAGGGTTATCATATTAAAAAGACAAATTAAAGACAATTTCTTAGTACAGACACTATGTATTTGGATTGTCATTCAGCCATATATTAAATGCTGGGAATAACTATTAAAAACAAAGTAGTGATAGATTCCTTTGTTAGAGAGTGAAAAAAGTACGCAAATCTTCCTCGACACAAGACATAAATTCAGCACTGACTTTCATACATTGCTAATTAAAACTGTTCACCTGTTGCATGAGCTTTCCCAAGTCACAGAGCAATCTAATTGATTTTAAGTACAGTCATGAAACAGTAAAGCTAGCATGCATCACAGTATCAACTAATTTGCTTAATTGACAAAAAATATATCTGCTTTGTAAGATTTGCTTTGAAAGAATTATGAAACAATGAAACCATAGAACATATTCACATAGTTACATTTCTGTATCTAAGTGACCATTATGATATTTGACCTGGTTTTGGCTGGGATGGAGTTAGTTTTCTTTCTAGTAACTGGTACAGTGCTGTGGTTTGGATGTAGGATGAGAATAATAACACACTGAAAACACATTGATGTTTTAGCTGCTGCTGTGCAATGCTTACTCTGGGTCAAGATCTTTTCTGACCTCACTACACCCCAACAGTGAACAGGCTTGGGATGCACAAGGAGTTGGAAAGGGACATAGCCAGGACAGCTGATCCCAACAGACCATGGGGATATCCCATACGATATGGCATTATTCTCAGCATATAAACTGGGAGAAAAGCTAGTTGGGGGCTGTTGCTGCTGCTTGGGAACTGGGTGGGCATCGGTCAGCTGGTCATTTTTCTCTTATCTCAACCCAGGAATTTTCTTACTTTTACCCTTCCAATTCTCTCCCCCATCCCACAGGGGACAGGAAATGAGGGAGTGACTCTGTGGTGCTTAGTTGCATGTTGGGGTTCAAACATGACAATACTTTACCCAAAAGTAGGGTTAAATAAGTAGAACAACTCTAAGCTTTACTGTGAGAGATCATTTTATCAAGTCTTGAGTTTGGTCAGCTAGTAGCAACTGTCTCAAAAGCATGAAACTGTGTGGAAGCAATAAAAATGCACTACAGGAAAAGAAGTAGAAGCTGAACAGATGAAAACTGGGAAACCTGGAGATGCAGAAAGAACCTAAAACTGCATGCATATTTGGGAAATATGGATTACAAGAAATTGCCTGACACGAATAGAGCATTTCCTGAGTGGTATTTCTCTGAAAAATCAGAGAAATTCAAGACAAAAAAACCTTAAGAGAAATGCCAGACTAGCACAATCCATAAAGAAAAGAATATGATGTCCAGAAACTGCTAAAAAAGATCTTGCAAGTACCTACAACAGCGAATTTTATCGGACCTTCACAACAACGTCTTTCCTCATTTCCAGGTTGCAGAGCATTCTCTTCATCCTGAAGTTTCAAACAGTCCAATCAATCATCAATTTAGAAAACCTTACTGAACAAATATGTAACAAAGTGAAGAATCTCCTCACCCTCAGCATAGATTTAAGAGAAGAAGAGGACCAAAGAGAGCTTGAAATTCACTCTACAAAACCCAAGCTGGTGACTGTGTGTGAAATGATTGGCCAGTCTGACAATGAGTAACAGCAGGCTAGGTACTCTGGTAGACAGGAAGGTATTGAAGGAGGAAATTCCACAGTATATCATTTCAACAGCTTATGAAGGCTCTGTTTATTTATTCTTTTTTACCATAGGGTAGGAGAAACAACTGTTTAAGTGAACCTAGACAATCAAAGCTATTGTTTGGCCCTAAAGTTCTACTTCAGTTTCATTTGGTTGCTCTGCATTGTAGGCACTTTTCTAAGGATGTACTCTCTTAAAATGAAAAGATCAGCCCTTTCTCTTGAATGGATAAAAATTTCAAAAGCAGTTGCATGAGATTTTACCATAATCATTTGTAAAAACGCTGTCATCTTAAATAAGATGTTTTAAAAAAATCCCTCCCCAAAGAATCCTAATTTGATTTGCTCTGCTATAGTGCATGTCTGAACAAGATTTTATTCTTTTATATATAAAAGTTTCACCAAAAGACAACAGTAGAAAATCTAACCTAACAAGACTGCTGAGTGTTCACTGAACAGAAATAAGACAGTAACAGCACTCAGATCGATGCATTTCTGTCAAAAAAAGACTAGACAGTAAAGCTGGTGAAGGAGACATTATAAAAACAGATAGGTTAGAAATCTCATTAGCCTCCACACATCGGAGGAGTGTAAATAACACTGTGTAAATATACAGTGCCAAATGCATCTTAAGAGCCTAGTCAAACTGAAGAAACAATATCTTCTCTTCCTAAATTGGAGAAAGGAGCTCTATGATTGACTGTTACAAGAAGACCCAAATGACACTCAATGACTCGTTTATTAATGAAATAAGGACTCCCTGGTGCCTTTTACACGCCACTAGAAGTAAAATAATTTACCTACTTTGTTGATGTGAGGGAGAGGTTTGCCCACTAGCCTCATACATCCAGTTAGAGGGAGTGCAGAGACGCAGAGACACAGAGAAGTGGTTTAGTGTGCTGAACCCCACAGCATCTTTGTTAGATAAGCACATTGTTAATTCTGTTTCAGAGAAGGCTGTATTAAGTTAGAGACTCTGAGACTCTCCTCAAACAGCAACACAACCAATGTCTAAGATGTGACTATCTTAAAGATTTCTAATTTCAAAAGAGCTAGGTGTAAAAAGAGAAAGAACCTGGTATTTTTTTAATAAAAATCATACATGGATGTCAGCAAAAATATACAACAACTTTTTTCCTTTCCTTCAGAAAACAAAATATTGAATTGAAAAGAAAACCTATTCTTGTAACATCTGACTCCTTTTATTCTTAACTGTCTAAAAGAAAGTGTTTGCATGACCAGAGATCTACTGGTTATCAAAAGAATTCTTGGAAGACTAGCACTAATAGACTAGGCAGCTGGCAGGTTTATTAGGAGATGAAAATCAAAACCATTGGCAAGAAAAGTTGTATAAACTGCCAGGTATTTCTTGGGAGAGAGAGCGTCCAGAGTTTTAATACACTCTGTTTAAACATTGTTTTCAATATTACCTCCTTCTTCAGAAATCTTTTCATAGAATCATAGAGACATAGAATCACAGAATCAGATGGGTTGGAAAGGACCTCTGAGTGCCACGTCCAGCCTCTTCTTAAACATCTCCAGGGATGGAGAATCCACCACCTCCCTGGGCAGCTTTCTGATCTTTATGCACTACTGAAAATAGTTCCACACACCCATAACAGAAATTTCCTGGATTTCTCTCTGTCAAATCAATGATTATTTTTTCCCTCAGATAGGCCTTTTTCTTTTTTTTCTCAGCATTAAGTTTACCTGCAAAGATGTTTATTCTTTGTGTAGGTGTGTGTCAACTCTGTGCTTTGACTCAAATCTGCATTAATTCCTTATAGACTTACGATATTTAACATATTTTTTTCTTCAAAGCTTTTTGGTAAAGTAGAAAATGTGGCATTTTGTACTGAGATACATGAACATGTGGTTTGAAAAAAACAGGACTGTGCATGAAAAAAAAGTTTTGGCATTGCTTAGTAAAGCAGTTTCACAAGAAATACAGATCAGATCCAGTCCTAGCAATTTTTTATCAAAGGATGAGCTAAACAGACCTCATTTTCCATATGAAAATTAATTTCAGTGGGTGAAATGAAATCAGAACTTTTGGATCTGAAGGTGCAAAAAAGTGCTATCTGTAAATTCAGGGCTGATTTTCTGCATGCCATTTACTTCACAGTGACTACCTCTTTGCCTATGCTTCAATTTTAAAACAACCTGACTTTGGAAGCCTATCCACTCCCTTCACTGAAGTCAAAGGCACCACTAAAAGCATACATTAGGACAGGTACTGCTGGACATTATAAACACATTATCCTCAGTAATGTGTCTACAAGTCCTACCATGACTTGGGTAGAAATTTTGTGTGTTACACTATGTTCCCATATTTTTCAGAACAAGAAACAAATCCCAATCCTTACTTGGAACCTCTGCTAGCACATTTCTGTAATATTTTAGAGGAGAAATATATGATCACATTTTTAAATCACACTGCCCAAAGTTAGCCATGTGAGCTGTTGTTCAGATAGCTGGATATAGTTGGATTCTTTGAGATGCTGAAGGAAACAAATGCTAGTGCTTGAAGCCAAAGAGGAATTTATAAAAGGAATTTATAAACATAAAAGATGTTGGGAAAAAAGTGTATTTGATCAATCTGGTGTTTTCAAAACACTTATTAAATTGCCTACCACAATAAAAATAAAGCTAGAGATTGATACTACAATATGTAGTCACATGAAGAAAGCACAACTGTTTCCACAATATCTGAGAGATGGTTTTCCTAAATGAATACAAATGCAACTGAGAACCTCAAAAAAAAGTCTGCTTCCAAAACTGACCATCAGACAGATCTGTGGTGCTCTGGGATTAGAACTCTTTCCAGTGACTTTCCTAAGAAACTTGTAAAGGTATCAATGAAATACTTTTAGTAATATTCATGTGCTCAGATCAGAATTAACTGAAATAGAGGAGAAATAACCACTAGCAGGCAATAGCAAGTATTGGAATAACTGAAAAGACTGTAGAATATGTCTCCTTGGAGCTCTTTAAGAATACATCAGCTAAGGAATGACATAGGCTCAGGTCACTCAGTCTTGGGGCGGCAATGAGCTTTGTCTTCAAATAGGTATCTTTTTGAAGTTTGTACTAATTTTCTCCGATTTTACAGCATTACAGAATTCCATAAGGCTCATGCAGCATCTTATCTTTACTAGTTATTAAAAATATATTAACATGGATAAAGTAATGTGTTGAGGCTGCACATAGACACTACCTCTTCCAAATGCTGCACATAGACACTACAAAGAAATGGAGTTCAAAGTGCAAAAAACACCTTGCATTAGGATTTTGCAGAGTCAAGTTCCACTGCTTCTGAACCAGCAAAATCATATTCTTCAGCAAAAACTCTTTTTATTTTTGTTTGATAAAGGAAGCATTCATGAGTCATAAGTTGTGGATCTAACTTCCATAGGAGATGTAAAGTAACACTATGAATAAATAAAATGTCACTCAAGACATGATTAGATGATAAATTAACTCTGTCTGTAAGGCTGTCTGTAAGACTACTATGTCAAAAGCAACCACAGCCACATGACAAGAAGTACTGATTTACTATAAGCCCCTTAAAAATACCCTTTTTCCAGGGCTTCACTTTGTACTGAAAGGTTACACACTGCAACTTGCACTGTCTACTTGCACCCCAATTTGTGCAACAGCAGATACTATCTGCTCTCCTACTTCCAGCATAAAGTTGGCCCAAAGGCATTAGGTCGGTATAATTGCAGCATTTTGTGCCTCCCTCAGGGATGCTGACAGTTACACCTTTATGTACCCTGCCTCATTCTGAGCAATCGCTACTGTGGTTCTTATCATATGTCAGACCACAGCCCGAATCTAACTGCAAAGCAGCATTCCTGCAGCGCTTAGTAGTGAAATATTGTAGCTTCTGTTCCCTGACATTATCTTCCAATGGATATGCCTCTACCAAGTGTAGCTCCCTCCAAGCCATGCACAACAACAGTACTATTCCAAATAGGTTCACAGGTCTAACATCTTCCACAGGCTGACATTGCCATACTCAGTTTCTTCAATACTGGATTATAAAACTACATCCCTGGTGGGATGTGACAGTAGCAGGGATGTGGCACAACACTCATGGGAACTTTGGACTGAGAAATCTTATATTTTTTAGTTATATTTTAGGGCCACTCATGAAGTCCAGTGGAGATCAAAACCAACTACTGTACATATGGATACACACCCATTCAGCTCTTGAAGGGACCAGGCTTGGGCAGTGTCAACACTTGTCAGCCTACACCACATTGTGTATAGACCAAAGACCAATGCCAAGTAGATGATTTCATTAGTGCCCCTGACATAGTTCCATAGTTCACATTTCCACAGTATATGGCTCAGCAGTGCTAGGCTTCCAGAAGTTAAATTGACAAATATTTAAGTGTGAATATAATCAATGGCAGTAGAAAGTTCCCAAGTTCAGGCTGACAAAAAATAGAAAACACAGAGGGTAAATATCACTAAGAACTTGTCTCTGACCATAAAGACAGACAAAGGGTAATACTGGCATTAGAACAAGTAGACATGAATATGAGGTAAGCTGGTTTTAGGTATTTTCTAATCATCAGAAAAATGAAGTCCTGAAAGAGTTTTTAATATTGTTTTGCCTCATCCTTCTAAGTTGGAACTTACTTCATAGTTTTATGAACGATGGATATGATACAGTTCCCTATGGTCACAAAAAGAAGTGAACAAGAGCAACACTGAGGTTCTTTCTAGCTGAAAAACAGTTTTATCTGTAAATTTGATGATATAGACCATAAGCAAACTCCTTCTAAGTCCAGGAGAGTCCAATTGTTTTAAATTACATAGACTGAATCCACAAGGAGCAAAGAGTACAAAAATAAAATTCATTTTCATTGGCTTCCTGACAGGGAAGACTTCTAAGAATGCTTCTAATGAAGTTATGCAGGAAGGATTAACATCGTGGTCAGTTCAGGAAGAATGCAGCGCTGTGGCTCATGCACCACAGCTGGGGAATTAATTCTTTGGTACAGAGACTGATCTTGTTACAAAATATCTGTTTAAACTGCACTGAAATTCTCCAGTGAAAACTCTTTCCTGGCTTTCACGTTCCCCCCTGTGCCTGAGGACACTGTGGACAGAACTGCAATTGTGCATCTGATTATGGTAATTGAATTGCATATAAAACTAAGAATACCTCCATACTTTGGTCAAAAATGTTTACTACAACAGCCCTAACCAATTGAGCACTCTAAAAACTGCTGTCAGCATAGTTGGTCAAATCTTTTTATAATTCTAATATTCAACTAAAATGAAGGACTGCTTAATGATGCATTTAGAAGGAGGAAAAAAAAAAAGAAAAGAGAAAAAGAAGTCATAGCTCTTGGAGATATCAAGAGTCAACATATCCATGAAAGCATGTGTGTTATGGATTTCATAGGATTTCTAAGGAATGAATGAAATCAGAAAGCAGCTGGAGAAAGACATGCTGTTGGAGACTAGGCTGTCTGGTATAACATAAAGCACCATATCTGGCAAATCTGGTAAATTTGAGGAGAATAAAAACCAGACAGGTGTGAGGTAACTAACACAGTCAATTTCAATTAGGTTTAAGACACTTGTGAAAATATTGTAGAAAGCAGGTAAACCACAGTTTGAGTAAGTGCACAGTAGAAGCAGCATTCTTCACTGGATAAAATGATCAGGTGGAAGACTGCAAAGACCAGTGTGACTGTGTACTCTCCCCTGATACTCCAAACTCTCTTTAGGATTTCTTAGTGCCCCAATAACTGCAGAATTTACCCTTAGCTATTTCCAGAGCACTGACACCTTGCTATGTGAATGTCAGGGAAATAAATATCCGTGGCTATGATATAATGGTAGAATGCTGAATTTTAGACGGTTTTTGAAGTATTCAATTTCCATTCGTTGCTACTACCCCTCCATGAATCACCATTATTCACTATTCACATAGTTCTGTATCAGATAATGAGGACAAAGAGAAAACATCCCAGTAATGACAGAATTATGATTCTACGTGAAAAAAAAAAAAAGAAAATAGGAAAAAGAAAACACATCTGGAGTTTGTTTTAGAGAAGAGGATTAAGCAGTAATAATACAATGGAAGCTCTTTGTTTGAGAGATGGTGATAGGCATTTAATTAATTGTCACCTCAGAATTCTAAGTAAAATGCCTAAAAACATCAGATGTAAAACAAATGTAAGAAGAATGTTCATATGTACAATATAGCAATGGCTAAAGCAGAAGGATATGTAAGCAGTACACAGACCAGTATTAAAACCATGCAAAGCCTGCCACAGGCAGGTAATTAGAATAAAGTAGCACTACAGTTTATCAGAGGAGACATACAGAAGTCCTGTTGTGACTAATCTATCTTATTTGAATTTGTCAGCCCCTGGGTAACTTCTGTCAAGATGAATCAGCTATGTGTAGAGTCAGCTACTCATGAAATAGAACACATTTCTGAAGATTTTATCTTGTAGGTGTTACCACAGAGCATCCATGCTCTATGAGCGGTTAGATGTCCGTGTCCCACTGGTGACTGATAAGATCTTCTAACAGCAGATTTGCTAACTGTTTTCACTTCTTCTGAATTTTATGCAAGAAGTGATTTAATTCTTTCAGAATCGTTGATTTAAAAAGTGTACAGCTTAGCTGAAAACAGGGGCTCAAAGTCATCCAGTCTCATTGTAGCTGTTTAAATTAAGTGCCAAAATTTGGAGCTAGGTTACTGCAATCTTCTTGACAGTGGAAAGGAAAAGGTGACAGCTTTGTGTGGTTAACTCTTCTTCAGATGTGGACTGAGATTCTTAACTTGAGGGTTCATACAATGATGAAATGAGGCAAAGTAATGATCATTACTTTGATCATTACTCTATTGTATGGTGACAGTAGCACAGATTTGTTGGAAAATGAAGGATAACCTTCTAAAAGAGCTTTTGAATGACAGTAGAAAATTCTGACTGTAGTATGGGAGAAGGTGTATGTTGACACTTCCCAAGATGACCAGTTACACCTTCCCTGGAGATGGAATAGCATGTCTTCAAAAAGTCTTAAAATCTGCACAGTATTAGGAAGAACCTCCAAGGCAGCTTGAACAATTAAAGACTCTGTCCACTGAAAATATCTGTAGATATTTTAGGAAAGATAGCAATGATTTGCATATTGAAACAACTCATAGAACAAAAATGCCCCCGTGGCAAAGAAACCAAGACGTATTTCCCAACGCAGTCCTAAGTATAGAAAAATGATAACTATTTGTTAGATGTCTTAAAGGTTTATTCAAAAGATTTATTCAGATCACCTGCTAGATACTGCAAGATCTAGCTCCCAGTTTGTTCACAACCAAAATTTATGATCAGAGTTAAGTACATGTAAGGTATTTAATGTTCTTAGGTAAGACTCTCTTCTTTCAAGTCATTCCTATTCTTTCTCAGTTGCTGTGAGATAGGTAGTAACCAGAAGTGAATGTTCTTACATTTTTTTAAAGAAGTACTTCAATAGTTCACATGGGATTCAAAATATTATACTGTTCTTTTAGCTTTTAACCTAGATCTTTTCAAATATGACTCAGTGCATACTAGATACTGTGTAAGAATTTCTTCATGTGGCAATTTCGTGACACTGATGATGGAGTAGAATACAGTAACTACACAAAGTCCCTAAGAAAAACAGGGAAAAGACACTTAGGAAAAGAAACATTCAATGTTTAAATATTTGAGTAACACAGTGCACAATTTAATGAAGAAGGAGCATGGCATTACACATTTGCTGCAGGGTACTGCAAGGGTAGCAGCATGCATAAAGCCAGTTACCACAGATGAGCTGCTGTGCTGGAGAGTCACACCTAAGCTGCTGCTCTGTGAGTGCTCCCCCCGCTAGAGTCACCATCTGTGAACTAGATTTTCTGGAATAGCATTATTCCCCCTTATTCCCCAGCAGAAGCGGGAAAGCCAAGCTGCAAGCTGGCCCTGTGTTATCAAATCAAAGGTCTTAAATCAAAGATAATTTGGTAAGCTGCTCTAATTACAGTAACAGAGGGCATGTTGCATGAGTATAGCACATTGTATTTCTAGTGGGTGGTTTAGCTTGTTTCCACCAACTTTATGAAAAGGATAAAATAGTCAGATCTCAGAAGGCAAGATAAAAACCACGTGTCCCATGCATTACACAAGTGTTGAAGGTCAAAGCCTGTAAACCAGTCATATCCTGAAGCTCTTGTCTGAAAGTGAAAATCTTCCACTGTGAAAACAATTACCTCTATTACCCAGTAACTGCAGCTTTCATTATGCAGAGCTATACTGTCTTAATGGCACTGACTGATAATTAAACCGAAAGGATCTAATTTTCTTGGTATGGAATGACAGATTTCTAATTGTGTAACTTCATTCTCTGTCTATTGGCTAAGAGTTTCCTGCTCCTCAGCATGGCTGAAATTAGTCACACCTTTGTTTCTGGACCGTTCACACACCTGTCACACCTTTAACTCCTCTTTCAATTTTTTCATATTGTTCTCCATTCCTTGTCAGACTGTCAGTTATTGAGTAGCTATCCACACAAATAGCTATTGTCTTTGACATAAGCCTTTCTTCAACTCTCCTGCAGAGTGAAAACTGGCGGGCTGGGAGGTTGGTTTTGCTTGAAGCAGTTCTTTCTATTTGTTTTCTTAGTAAATCCTCATTAAGAAAATGGTCTTAATGTGCATTTATTTCCCTTTGACCAGGGCATTGCTAGCATGCATGTGTTCCTTGACTGCTTTACTTTCAAAGTTATCTGACCCTTTCTTTGGTCACGCTTTCCATAGAAATTAAAAGTAAACTGTAGTAGCAGTGCAAAAGAAAATCTCCTCCTTTGCTTTCACAGACCATATATCATCTCAAAATCACACTGGAAGGCCTTGCTATGCTAGAGAAGGAGAAGCAGAAAGTAAGCATGAGGTCACCTGTGGAAATAGTACTTACACTGCATTTAACACAGCAGCAGTGGGCACTGACAGGTTGCCAGCCCTCTGGAGGATGCAGTGCAAAGGCTGCCATTGGCTAGGGGTGCCCTCTGGGAACCTGAGTCCTGCAGAGCCAGTTGCAATGTCTCCAGCACCACATTTCCCAGTAAGCTCCATTCCAGGCTTCCTCAAACCCTTATGCTGGAGCAAATACATCCTCTTGCCATGTAGAGCAGTAGGGAGCTAGAGGTGGGGATATTTAAGTGGTTCACTAAGAAGCAAACAACTGGTGCCAGTGAGCTCTACTGCACTGCTTTTTTTGTTGGGGGGATGTGTTTGTTTTGTTTTGGTTGAGGTTTTTTGTTGGTTTTGGGCTTTTTTTTTGTTTTGGTTTGGGTTTTTTTGTTATTATTATACTTGTGATCTCCTACTGATCTTGGAGAAAACTTTCTTACATAGAATTTAAGACTATGCTACTTTAGCTAAATTAAGAACAGTACATGAAGGTTTATGTCAATAAGGAATTGATATGTCTGAGATGACAGAGCTTACAGTTCAAAAAAATCTAATCAGATGTAATTAAACCTTGCATTTGACCTGCCTCAGCTTTCCTTTTCTTATACCCATCTAATAAGACTGCCTTTCTGCCCCACTTCGCTCTTTCACCTTTTAAGCTTATGATCAGTGACAGTTTATGGGCCTTTTACCTAGAAGTAGCAAGTATGGATTTATTTTTATTACCATTGCTATCCCCATTACACAAGTACTAATCAGAGGGTATATTAGAAGGAAAACTTCAGAAGACTTACTTTCAAAATGAAATCTAACCAAAAGAACCCTTTCTGCATTCCCAGGCACAGATGAAAATGAAAGAGAGAGAGAGGGAAGAGGACAGCAGAGACATCGGAGACATGATTAAATTCTGTGCAGCATACTATAGTAACACAAGTGATATATCAAACTACATATAACAGCAAAAGATGTCCACCAGGAAAGGTCAACAATTACAAACAAAACAGAGAACAAAAAAAAAAGTAAAGCTTTCTGGAAAGTTCTTTTATTCCATTATATATGTAGTTGCTGACACTAACACAGAACACCCTGAAATGGCAGGGAAAGTATGTTCCACTGAAGCCTCTCAGCAGCAGTTAAGTTTTCTTTGACTGTCAGTACAACTGTACTAATCTATTCACATTAGTTTCACCTGACTGCCTGGTTTAATGCAAGACTCAATTACTTTGGGATTAACACAGCAATAAATTACAATTCTGGAGGGCTGCTCAAATTACTTTAAGTTTCCAAACCTCTGCAACTTCCCACATACCATTTGTTAGTATAAGAGCTAATTCAATGGACATTATTTGTGTAATTTTTGTGTGTCTCTAAACCATTGCTAAAAAGTAAAAAGTCTTAATAAACTAAGCAACGAGAATGGCCTTACCTGAGAAAAGTGAAGCCTAGAGAAACATCAAACAGCTAAGGACGTTTTTTTGTTTGTTTGTTTTTAATTCATGCTAGTTATTCAGTTTTCTAAAACCACAAGTATTGTCTTATTACCCTTTGTGAAAAGTCTGTGGTTGTAGGTATCTCTGTGTTACTCTTCCAAAACAGAAATACAAAGAGCTGACTGACTGTGACCATCAGTAAAAGCCAGTATTTACATCCCAGTCACATCCTTGTACCCACATATTACAAGCAGTTTAAGCAGTCGGTGTGTGCTGTAGAGTGGCAGGACCGCGGTGCCTCAGCCCTGGGGAAGGGAGATTGGAGCTGCCTTCTGGTCCACTTATCAGGTTTCTTTCTCCCATAATAAGCAAGCAGGAATAAAGAAACGGCAATGAATTATGTTTCTGCTATGAGGTTATGACATAGCCACAGTATACAGAACCAAGACCTCAGACATGCAGGCCCACCAGCTGAGACATAATAATAAATAATAATAATGGCCAGTCTTCGCGAGCGAAGATCTGGGGAAGGTCTTTACACCTTCCAGCCTGCGCATTGGATTTTTTAGGTGAGACACAGTGTGCGCGGAACTGAGCCCACCCTTTAATCCTAAGGTTCATCTCCCGGGGCCAAGCGAGCTTGGACGGTGGCAGTGAGGTCCTTAGGACGTAGGTGGGTTGCCTTTAAGGGCTAACGAGCCCCACCTGCCCGGGAGTGGCCCTGACCGGGAATCGAACCTGGGTCTCGGCCGTGATAGCGCCGCGCCTTTACCACTAGACCACCAGGGGCTCCACCAGCTGAGACATAACCTTTAGTTAAAGCCATTGGCACTCCATTGAAAATTCATGGCCTGACATAATGTCCTTAAAACACAGTTGTTTCTAATCTGCCAAGAATTTCTCATGAAAGACTCTCTATTAATACATTCTGTAATAAAACTTAGTCTACATCACCCTTACAAAGACACAACAAATTTGACTCCCTTCAGCAAGAGCAAGAATTAAATGAGTTAAGAGACTGAAACTTTTCAAGAAACATGCTCCCATTTAGAGCCTGATCATTTTGGCATTGTGTTCCCTGTAAAGCAAGAAATTACATGTTTTCTCCTTTCCACAACACATGGAAACTCACTAACATGGCCTTGCTAGAGCACTTCCATTTAAAAATGATTCTGCTTGTTTAGGTGGAATTGTTACACTAAAGAACAAAACTGAAATAATCTGAAGAAGTCTAACAAACTACACCTCTTTAGTAAAAGACTCATCAAGCCTTCACATTTGAAGGCATGTTCAGTCCTTCTATAGCAATAATAATTTTACTATGTGCCACAGAATTTTTGCTGAACAGAGCTAATCGCCACTTGCCTTGGAAACATTATCAGCACCAAATTGTTTGATAGCTACCATATCTCATCTCTACTAGGAAGAAACAGTGAATCATATGCATTTGTCTGAGTTTTATAAACCTTTCTGAATAACTTTTACGTAAGAAAGACTGTATTTTTTGAGTATTATGTACAGGGATTTTCACTTAAATATATAGAGGGTTATAAACCCTAGACTGTCAGGCTGCAGGAGCAAGTGATAGCAAAAGATAAACAGTATACATATTTAGGATCGAAGGAAGTTAGTAAATAAGGGCTGATCCCTCAGTGTCTGCTCAGGAGAAAACTCCATACTGAGGATATCAGCATTTCTAAAACCAGTCTGCTGTTAGCTAGGCATCCTGGGAAATAGCTTATAACTTGTTATTGTGATTACAAGGTTTATGAACCCTCAAATAAACTTAAATCTATATGGAGAAAACAAGCTGTCTCCAAGGGCTGTCTCCAAATAAAGAAATACTTCTGCAGAGGCAATAACCCATTATAAGTGTCTTTGAGCCCCCTAATGTGGCAAAACAGGCACCTCTATTTGGAGCTGAGCTAAAGTTCACATAGCAGTAAACTGTAAGCACTCATTTAAGGGGGATAAGTGACAAGCATAATGTGCGACATCCTGGCCAAGCCACAGAAACAGTGACCCACCACCACACCACCGTACAACACTGCAGCCATGGAAACTGCAGAACTGGTGACCCACTTGGAAAATTTTGTGGTTAATTTTAAAGTTCATGCTAATTTTTCTTATTTGAAAGGCACAGAAATAGGATCAAAACACAAAGTCTACTTTGCAGAACGTGGAGATAGGTCAAGAGAAAAAACTTATTGCTGTCTGTCATCTGCAAGGTGTTGGTTTACCAGATTCTGCTTTCCTGTACAATGCAAGATACGCATGTGCCATGGACACTGCCAAGGCTGGAAATAAGCACACTTTTATAAATTAAGTTTGCCTAGTCTTCATTTCTGTTTCTTCTCATGAGCAACAGTCCTTTCTTGGTGCACCAATTTGAGAATGAAATCATGTTATTTTTCTTCTTTGACAACTCTGAATATTCTTTGGTAGCAAAATGAATTTTCTACACAATGCATTGCTAAATATCTCCATTTTGTCAGTTTAAGAAAATTTCAGTGAGAGGAAAATTTGATCTAAAAGATATTATCCTGTATCCTGCACAAGATTTAGTACTAAAAAAGCCACAAGCAAGCATAATGGAAAGACAAATATAGCTTCCAATACTTTCAGACTCACTTGATGGCAAAATTACACATTCTGCTGAATAGCATAATGGAAAAGGGTATTTGTGGGTAAAACCCTTATAGAAAGACAGTTGCTACTGTTTTCTGAATCTAAGCCTCTATGCAAACTGGTATTTGTAACCTCAAAAGAAAAAAGTGTCTAAACAGTGAGTGAAATCAAAGATGAGTATCAAGAGAAAGGAATATTATGTAAAAAATTTCTCTTTTATATTCTGTGAAAACAGAATATAAAAGAGATCTGCATTTTTTCACTACAGGGAGGAAGAACAGGTTTAGAATCACGTTTGGGAAACAGGACAACGTAAAAGCAGGAGTAAAGTGAAACAGTGGTCTCTTTCCACAGGATCACCTTGTCATAGAAGGACATCAAGTTAGTCAAGCAGGACCTGCCTTGAATGTTCATGTTTTCCTTAGTATATCTGTCTACATTTGACTTCCAGCCACTGAATTTCACTAGTACGTTTTCTGTCAAATAAAATGAAATCCCAAAGAAAAAAGAAAACTCATAAAGTCCTCTGTTATTAAACTCTTTCTGATCAGAAACTAAACATGGCCTTGTAAGAAGGTCCTTAACAAGCTGCAACCAGTGAAAACAGTATTGTGCCTTCAGCCTAAATAGAGATTTGTTGTTTGACTCCCTTTCAATTTGTTAATTATATCTAAGGAAGAAACTGAACTTATTTACTTTATTAACATAGCCATGCTTCATTCCTCACAGTGTTCACATCCTTCTTAACTAGAATTATTTCCCAAGATGGGAAATATGAGGACTGTAAACTGTTCTCACCTGCACAGGACGTATAGACTGTTTACTTTATTCCCCTGAGCTCACCAAAACCCTTCTATATCGTTCTGAAGGTGCCTACGTAAAGGTGACTGTCATGCCTAAGTTTATTTAGGAGCCTTTGGTGGGCATAACTGGCAGTCTTTTGGTACTAGGGGGCACTCCAGAGCAGGGACACTTGTTAGGGCACTGCAGCCCATGGCTAAGTCCATCCTGGAGCAGAGGAGATGATTAGTAAGGAAGGAACAGTAGCAGAAGAGTAAGAAAGAACGGGTAGCACAAAACCCCCAAGCATTATGTATTGACTCCAGATTCCTGCACCACTCCCTACCTCACATGCTGCAAGAGCATAGGAGTGGAGACTGGGACACAGGGAGCAGAGGTGTGAGGTGAAGCTGAAATAGGTGATGAAGGAAAGATATTTTCCCTAAGTGTCTCATTAACTATTTGTCTTCCTTGCTTCTTAATACCTGAATGAGTAATTATACTACATTAATTAGCAGTAAAACAAATAAGTAAAATTCCCTTAGTGGAGACTCTTTTACCCACAACAGTGTCACAGCTGGTGTCAGGGCCCTATTGCTCTCTGTCTGCAAAACTAAGAAGGATTTTCAGTGAAGAAAAAAATCTATCACCATTTTTGAAATAATGGGTTTCAGTGGTTTCTCAATCAGTGGAGTAATGGGGCATGCTTTAAATCATTTTGGCTCACATTTAAAAAATATGTGTTTTATTACTAGATAGTCTGAATGGCTTCCCTAATTACATCTGACACCACACATTAACATCACTATCATTTGTCATGTTATCACATGATAACTCCACAGGCTGCAGTCATGGATGAAGGCCTCCTTATTAGACACTTCACATGAAAGTGTCTGAATCAAAGAGCTGCATAACTGGAATAAGATTAGACCTGTTTACTAAAGCATTTAATACTATGATGTACTTTCTAGGATAAACAGAGCATGAAGACTCAATACATGTATCAAGAATACATATCATCTATAGAATAAAAGAGTCTGACCAAAAATTTTGATGAAATTGTTATTGAATTAATGCTTCTTTCATAAGAGCTCAACTTCTCAGCCTTTACGGGTACAATTAAATGGAGGCTCTGACTAAACAATTACATGCCCTCATTGCTTTCTATTATTCCAGATACAAAATGACTGAGAGCCAAGGGATTCAGGCTGTGGTGGTGATGCTGATCTGCATTTTTGTCCATCTATGTCTGTGCAAAGTGACACCAGCTTCATTCAGGTAGAGATGATTGTGTGAAAGGGCAGTGAATGGAGGAAGAAGGCATGTTGGGATACTGTTAAAAACCCTTGCAATCATCTGCACTATCAGCTATATTTCCTACTTTGAGCAAATAATCTGAAAATTTAATTTTTTTTCTGTTTATCAACTCATGATTTCCTCATGGACCTTGAAGTCTCAGAGCTGGCAAAGTAGGCAGTTGCTTAAGACAACTAATCAGTCATAACCCACCTTCCTCTCTTGCCTATGCCCGGGACCTGGAAAGACCAAGTGTCTGCTCAAACTGCCACCAAGAGCTAAGCAGCCTGTGTCAGGTGCATAGGGGTGACAGTAATTAGAAGGTTAGCCTCTGCCACCAGTGACAGGCACTTTTCTCATCTAGCGGCAGTAGGAATGGCAAGCTGGATTTTCAAGTGTTTTATGTTGGCATGCCTTGTTAACATTCAGCCTCTTAAATGTTAAAGGTGATTTTATCCATATTGGTGTGAGGTGTTCCATGGAGAAAAACTGGAAATAACTTCACAGAAGAATGACAAAGAGCGGATCTTTATAAAACTCCCTCTAGTAATCAGTTTCATGTTGCTTGCTTTCCTCTGATGCCTGCAGCAGGAATTCCTGCTGCTGTCGACTCAGAGGGAGGGAGATGGAAGGCACTATGCTCTGCCTCAGTCCCTTCATGGGGGTTAGCATGGTATCCTTACAGAATGCAGGTTTCTCACTTTGACCACTCCACCACTATATAAAAACATGGGTCACTTCTACTTTACCTTTAAGACTACCATTTACCACTGAAATTTTGTTATTTGTCTCCAAGATATATTATGTGTGTGTTTATCTCCTAAATGTAAAATGGCGATTAATATGGTAGTTTCTGTAAAATACTCTTTGCAGGTACAAGAAGTAATTAGTATCATTTAATAGGGTACTGGCCCTAGCTATTGACAGATGGGTTGATAATAGAGGATAGAATTAGATCTACTTCTTCTCCTTTCAAAATGATCTTTCACGGCCTAGAAGTTCTCTGATTTACTTTGTAGAATATTTTTTAACTTCTAGTTTTCTTTATTCAGGACTCCCTTTTCCTTTTGAGAATAATTGAAGCAATATGTAGCACTGTAAATCATTAAAAATCCTTCTCTAGGATTATGTGATGAGTAAAATCAGTAATGTAGCTGTAAGTGTACATCTGTAGATGATTACAGATGCACCCATGAGGCACGTGGAATGATTACTGGCTGATGTTTCAAAAATCTGAATTCACAAGCATCTGTACTGTGTGAAAAGGACCGGTAAGGATGAAAACTGTACAGGATGCAATGACAGAGTAGATTTTGGCACATTTGTGTCTATGAGGCACCCCTTCCAACAGCACCCACATAGACAGCTCTGCCAACACCCTTAGTGTGCCCCTGATAGCAATTACTGCCATGTTAAATAGTGACTTAAAGTAGATGCATATTCAGATAAACAGTGAAACATAAGGCAGAAGTACTCATCATAGCCCTTCAATTTCCAAGATTTGCATTCTCTTATTTAATTCAAGAGTTATATTTATGTTTTTAGGTATATCAGAAGCAAATACTTAAACAAATACAATCACATGACTAATAATTTGTTCAATTACTATTTGTTCACAAAACAAAAGCAATTTTTCTCAATATTTAGCTCAACTTTTTTTACATGCTTCATAATACTGTCATGCTATCAGCTATACCCCATGCAATTAAACACAGCTAGGAAAAATACAGAGAAGAAGAAAATAAAATCAGAAAGAAGAAACAGGCCAGCTGTGAATGCACCTAATGCTCTCAGTGTGAAACAAGGCTGAAGGCTGTTCTATTATGGAGAAAACATCAACCTTTTTATAGAAGTCTGAATTGAAACCAGCTAAGAACTCTGAGAAAGCAAAGAGCTTGACAGTACCATACAGGTATAGTCAACAGTAAGGAGCTTTGCCACCCACATCCACACAGCCAGCCAAGCCTTTCATTCATATACTTTCTCTTACTCCCACTCAGCCCCACAGGTAGTGTTCAAAAAGTCTTTCAGGCATCCTGATGGATAAAGGAGGTAATTTAATATTAAGGCTTACACTGGTTAAGAACAACACATACTTAATAAGGTAAGTTCTATATCAAACTGTCAGAAAGAGTACTTGGGTTTCTACTGAGTTCATCAGCAACTTTCTAGGAGAAGGCAGTACTTCCTGTAGCTTCTCATCACCTGGAACCTGAAACACCTGAAGTCAGTTCACTTAGAGGGGCATCTTGCTATTCCTTACTACTCCTTCCTTCCATTTCAGAACTTCACTGAGAAAGGGATCTGAGGTATTGGGACCTTAGCTAATTGATTCCTGTTTCATTAATTCTTCAGTTTCACAAACACTTATGAGATAGACCTTTGTGACTTTTGCTTATAACTTTTCCAGAGGTACTGCCAGATAGAACTGTCCTGGCTTTTAGTATCTTCATTCGCTTTAGCGATTAAACTGATAAAGATGGCAATACTAATTAGTGTTTATTTCATCCTACATGCAACCCAGAAATACATACATTGAAGAACAGAGGCATTAGCTGTAGATATATGATGATGTGGTCCATGTTTGAAAAATTATCATCATCACAAACATCAGGTGTAAATCTCATATTATTAATATATATTAAGAGGTACATGCACTAGAGAACATATGGAGAACCGGAGAACAAATCTTATTCTGTCATTGCTGTACAAATGCAGAACGAAGGCAGGTTTTTGTAAAGAGAGAGGAAACACTTGGTAGTCTACATCTTGATTTTAAAAGGCTTTTAACAATGTATCACCATGGCAACATACAGGAATATGGCTAGGTGATGCTGCTCTGTGATGGGTGCAAAACCATTTCTTAGGTGTACTTATGAACAGCTATTAATAAAACTTTTTCAGAAAAGTAAGACTCATCAAACAAGGTTCCAGAGTCTGATCGTGGTCTGTTTCTATTAATTTTTCACTCTTGACCAGGTTGATAGGAAATAAATTACACTCATCTAATTTCACATACAAGTAAGTGAAAAGGCATAGAAAGTCTTCAGGAGGAAAGAATTTTAATTAGAGAAGATCTTGCAAATTGACGAAACAGTCTGGAAAAACAAAAGAAAGTATGCTGAATATATTCAACAGAGACAAATGTAAGGGTTTACATTTAAAAAGAAGTAAGTAAACAAATAAAGGATGGGAAACAGTGATGGCAGCTCTTTCAACAGGACACAAGGGCGGTAATAAATCAGAAAAACATGAATCACCCACAGCATGCTGTTCTGAAAATGGAAAACATCTCACTGGGATGTAGAAACTGTAACAGAACTTAAAACCACATGAAGTAATGGCTCTACTGGGGTATTCTGACAGTACTGCACTTCAACGAAGTAGTGAATCAGCCAGAGAAAGTCTAGAGAAGAACAGTAAGAACAATTTAAAGGTATAAAACATAAGTCCTATAGCAAAAGACTGAAGCATTTAGAGCTATATGGAGTCATAAGGAAAGATGCAAAAAAGTTTTTTTTTTAAGGTTTTGTCTATGCCAATAGTGAATAAGGTGAGAAATTATGATCTTAAATTGCATAAAGTAGAAAGATTCAGGTTATACTTTAGGAAAATCTTCCTAAGAGTAAGACAATGAATCAGCACAATAGGTTGCCTGGAAAGATTATGAAGTCTGCTTCTCATCAGAAGGGGATGGCCTAGATTATCTTGACAAGATGAATTCAAGCCCCATTTATCAGTATTCTATAACTATGTTCTTCCTTATGCAATATATACATACTTGCATGGAAGCATACATAAAACAGATAAACAGAACTCCTCAAAACTAAAAATAGAAAACTTTGGAAAGAAATAAATTTTTATTTTTTTAAATAAGTACCAAAACTTACACTATTATCTTTCCAATTTCCATCCCTTTAAAACCAAAGCCATTTATAAAAGTGGGAGCAGGGTATGGCCAAAATCAAGGTATTTTCCAAGAATGAAACTACATAATTGGCATAGCCCTCAGTATTAAACACTCTATTAGCTCTTATCTGATTAGGACAACTTGGTCTTCAACCAGTAACAAAATTGTAAAAATCCTTTCTTTTTTCTTCATAAAGAAGAAAAATAGCAGAAATTATCAAATTCAAATATTCATAGTTTGTACTTATATGCTGCAAACTAAGTATTACTAATTATACAGTAGCTGCCAAACTGCTCTCTCTTGTGTTTTGTGTAATGATAGATATCAAGATCCAGTAGGACAGGCTGCATCGTAATATCTGCAAGTAAAAATCAATGAATGTATACAATAAAACAGTATAATTGCATAGAGAAGACTTCATCACTTACCTGTTAACCACATACAAAGGTGAATCACAAAATGGACATTTATAAAATACATAAACTTTGATAAACTTGCTGGTTATAATCCTGTTTTATAACACTCCTGATTTGAGGAAGCAAATTTAACATTTTGTAGCAAAGCTTGTGTCTTACCCAGTATTTTAAAGTTTAGTAATCAGCTTTCAATTGATACTCAATTTAACTTCTGGCTACTGTACTGAAAGGTGTTATATCCTGATTACCTATTTCTAGACAAAAACAATTTATCAATGACAAGTCTCTTAAGTCTGTTTGCAATCTCTGACCTTTAAAATGCAGCACTCAGAAAGACATATTGATATACCTATCAACATGATAAAACTCAGGAGACCAGAGTTTCAGTCCTGTTTTTTTAACCAGCTTTGCAGGCACAGACAAACTATTTCTTTCACCTGTCTTTGCAAACTGCCCCATCATTAAAAACATACAGGCATCCTTTATTAAGCACTTTGGGCCTCATTCAGATAATCTCCCCATTTAAGCTTGTCTAAGGCATTGCAACTGCTTTTGATGGGTGACCAGGTAGGCAGCTAGGATAACACCCTTCAGTGCCACAGAAATTTCACATGCCAAGGTAAGAAGATGATTTCAATCTGGGGCCTAATTCCACTAGATGGATACATCTGTCTTATGTTCCCCTGCCAAACCATTTTGAACTTGAGAACTCATGTGCAGATGGTTTTAGGTTCTACTGTGAACTCAGCCCATGTTCATCCAAGCATGGCAACAACTCTGAAGGTTGACTGAGAGATCAGACAGGGTTATCCTTTGATATCTACTGAAGAAAAAAATTATATAAAATTTGATACTATGAGTAGTGCTATTCAGCTAGCAGTACTCATACAACTGGTATGCTTCTGACTCCCAGAGCAAACAGAATGGTGCTTGGTTGAAATCAGGTTTTTCTCCCTTTCTTACAAGAAAAAAGAATGGACACAAATGGTAGTTTCTGTTTAGAAATTATTTTGGTATCACAGAGTACTTGTAGCAGGATTCTGAAATTATTTCTTGCAACTCTCTGGCTCATTCTGTAAATTCAGCAACCTCGGAAACAATTGAAGTCATTTCAGCTGTAAAGGTGTTCAATACTCAAAAAAACATTTTGGATTGCAGTCATTCAGTCATTAAACCTTTTGACTATCTTCAAATTCAGCTGGGGACAAGATAACAGTCCAGAGCCCAGACTAGGAAAAGTGAAAAAGAAAAGCTTATCAAAGTCAAAGAGATGCATCAGAAGGAATGCAGCCTGTGGGTATGCTCTATTATTTGAATGGACTTCCCTACCTGCCCAGAAATAAAACTTTACAGCTGCAGGCTCCTGTTGGACCTTTGTCTGTTAAATAAGTGTGAGATAACCAAAACGTTTTGACAGAGTAACTGCATATTTTCCACTGGGATGTGGATCTTGCCACAGCTGCTCATGCTCTTGCCACCTTTCCTGATTTTTTGTTCTACACTCATTTCCCCATGGGGATAGCATGACACATTGCATCTATCAGAGATCATATTCTCCTGGTGACTCTGCAGGGTTTTTCACAGAACACAAATTGCACCTGTATTGTAAATCTTCCTGACTCTCAATCATTTTTCTGGGTGATGTTCTGACTAACACAGTTTGGATCAAGATTGGCACAGATACACGATATCACTTTCTCACTCCTCTTAGTAACAAGATGATTACCAAAGTAATTCTGGGTGGTTTGTTTTTTTTTTTTTCATGGAAATTATTAGTAAAATTAGACAAACAGGATGAATTATTTAGTCTAAAATGAATCATAAATAAAACACAAAAATTTGTCATCACATTTGTATACTGGTGATAATCAACAGTTGGCTACTTATGAAGACATTGTTTTAAAGTTATTTAAATCCTGGGATCCCAGGCAATGTAAAAATATATCATAACTGCAAAGCAAATAGCAAGCTTCCCTTTCTGGCACGTGCCCTACTTCAGCAGAATACTGATTGCACTTGATGCCTTTTCAGTATAGACATGAACTATCTGTTCTATTAGTTTTAAAAACATTTTTAAATGGATACTGAAATTGATTTTACCAGTAAGACAGACCTATCTCATTAAAGCCACTGTAGCCCAGCTCTTGCCTGCTTAGTCCCAGATCTTCAAGGTCCATGCATTTAAATCCCGGTGGGCACTGGTAACCTTCTTCTAGCTCTCTGGAACAGTGAGTGTCTGGGATAGCTAAATTATTCCAGGTTACATTTCTGTGAAAAATACAAAAATTAAGGTGTTACATAAACTCAGTCCATAGCAAAACTAAATATTTGAAAGCAAGAGGACTACAGTGAAAAGTACATCAGCTGTTATTTTTACTATCTGATGTTCTTTGGTACACACTATTTTCATTAATTAAGGACTTATTGTAAAGGGTAAGCTAACACTCTCCTAAAACTTCAGCCTTATGTAGAGATAGTACAA
The DNA here is from genome assembly GCF_022539395.1 of Myiozetetes cayanensis. Classification (NCBI taxonomy): domain Eukaryota; kingdom Metazoa; phylum Chordata; class Aves; order Passeriformes; family Tyrannidae; genus Myiozetetes; species Myiozetetes cayanensis. The sequence continues at coordinate 78,465,156 of NW_026087742.1, forward strand.
ATACTAACAGCAGAAATTTCATGCTAATGCCTAGAAAGCCCATAAAAACGAAGACTCTCCAAGAAACGGAGGTTTTGACATTCAGCTGCTCCAACTGCTCTGTAATGCAATTTGGACACTTAGTGTTTCGGGCTTCTTTGCAGATCCTGAGAGTGTGTTCAACTGCAGTCAATACTATGACTGACTTCCAAAGGCATTACTTGTGCTAGCTTTGAAACCCCTTAAAAGGATCAGTGTGGATGACTTGTCAGTCATCTCAATATTCAGCTTGTAATTTGGTCAGGACAGGTTTCCACCTTGGATGGAGGGTCTCAAGAAAGAAGTCAAACCATTACATGTGTAGTATAATTAGTATCTAGGCACTGCTGTGACTGAAACAGATCTGATTCACTTTTAGACCAGTCCAGTAATGATTTGGTAGAATAGGAGAAAAAGTTTAACTGATTTGAATTTTTTCAAACTGATTTATGTTGACGACTGTAACATTGAAAAATAGAAAGATCATGACAAGGGCCAATCAGGGCCAACAGTGTGTTGATCATTTCTTACTGTTGTCAGAGGCCAAGCATCACTTGTCTTCCCAGCTCCTCTGGCAGCTGTGACTGAGCTGCTGGAGGCTCTCTCATGCTGGACCACAACGGGAATTCAGGTAGGTCTAACACTAAGCTAAAATGGGAGGGTGGACAAGTTTGTTGCTCCTTGTTCTGTTAAATATGTGCCTGTGGCATGTACATATAAATATGGCTCAGGCAGTTGATTCCTCCTAATAATTTACAGCACCCAGTTAATAATCACAATACATAGTATTTTGCCAAAACCAAACAGTGATCGCCCTATTTCCTAAGTAGTAGTTTAGTTAGGAGGTAACTTTAGCAAACTGCCCCTCTCCATCCTGAGCACATCCCTGTTAGTGTCTGCAAAGCAACACAGCACAGAAGTGGGAAATCTACGTTCCTTGGGGCAAATATACTGAAAGACAATATATTAGCAGTAGTAAAATATTACAGTATCTACACATTGAATTTAAAGAAACTATTGGGTCATCTAATCAGACTTCATTTTGTTTCCCTTCTATGAGATCTTACAGCTTGTGTCTGACTCCAGTGTGTCTCCTAGATGTGTATCTATTCTTGACTAGTTTACAGAAGATCATAAACATAGAAAATTTTTGTTTATAGCAAAAACTGTTTCACTGTTAAAAAAATGTTCCTAATTTATCGCCTTAATTTGTCTGGCTTCAACAGCTGGCTTCCTATTCTTGTTATACTTTTTTATGCTAGATTGTGCAGAACCTTAATTCCTAGTATTTTCTCTGTGTGAATCCACTTACAAAAAATTGAAGCACCTTTCAATATGCTTTTTAACATTAAACTAACATTATTTAGCTCTTTAGGTCTTTCACTGCAAAGCATCTTCTTCAGTGTTCTCATTTTCATGTTTTTCTATTATTCCCTCAATTTTTCAAATATTAAAATAGGACCAAAACCATGTATGTAATATTAATCATAATTTGTATGAGTGCCACACACCAAGGAACATTACTTCATTATTTCTCTCTCTGTACAGTCTAGTAAAGCACTGGTTTTTTCTTGCCATGATGTTACTGGGACAAATATGAGAGGATACCTTGTTACATCCCCTCATCTCAAACTCTCATGTAGCATCTTTATTCTATAATATTTTCATCCTCTTTTTATTCCAGAGGCCATAGGCCATAAGATTTGCTTTCGGTGATTCTGCTGATATAACTTTGCATTTGGCTGTATTAAAGCACATTTTATTTTGTAGAATCAAGGCAAATGATTCTGATAACTTGTCAGAGTACCTTGTCCTTATTGTTATTTATGTTTCTATCCTTATTCTTGAGTTTGTACATGTTTCTCCCTCATTGATTCTAGTAGTTGATGATAATCATTTCACTCACAAGTATTTCTTGACATATCAGTTAATCAATTTTCAGCCCATTTAGCTTGTGCTTTATTGATATTATACAGTGCAAACCTTTTAATCAGTCATGTTACTGAATGAACTCCTTTACAAAGCCTAAGCTAGGCAATTTTATTAGACAAATCTGTAATCTTATAAAAATCATGTTACTATGATGAGAATTATTGCCTCTAAAATCCTTCTTCCTTGGATTTATTATATAAACTTTCTTTACTCTTTACCAATTAGACTTTTTATCAGCTCACTCTTTTGTCTTGGTTGATGTCAGGCTAACCAGTTTTGCTGCTTGTTCTTTAAAAATTAATGGCACATTAGCATTCCGGAATTTCCCTGCTATTTCAAGACTTATTAAAAATTAATGGAAGAGATGCCCTCAGTTATTTGGGCCTGTTGATTTGAATATAATTATTCCTAGCAGATGCTGTCTGATATTCTCCTCAGTTACTAATTCTTGATTAGTGAAATCTGTGTCTGCCAAGCTAAAATATAAAAAATGGAATGTTGCCAAAGTTAAGCTTTGTGTTTATACTGTTTGTAAAGCCATGAGTCCTGTAAGCATGCCCTATCTTATTTTTTATGTGATAAAAATAATTAATAGATATCAGAGACAATCTGTTACCAGAAAGGGCTGAAAGCTTTATATTTTTAATTACAGATATAATTATGAGAAACATTAAATATGGATGAAATTTTCACACTTCCAGTTTAAAAGATAAAACAGACTTTGTTGTTGGATTAAAAACAGAAAACTGGTTCTGTAAGTACAGTACATGACTTAAATTTCAATAAAAGTAAGACATCATAACATTTAAAAATGACCCTTGGAATGCTAAGACTATAAAATATCAGAGGAAGATTGGTGCCTAAACAAATCTGTAATCCTTAAACTAGAAAAGTACTTTCTGAAATTTCTCTAACTGTCACCAGTGATTTTGGATGACAGTGCTACTGGAGTCTCTAGAACCTGTAATGACACCGGCAGCAGCATTGTCCTAAGCTGCAGTCTCTTTCTGCACAAACTAGAAGATCTATCAGTAGATCTTAATTGCAGTACTACTCCTGTTCACTGAACTTAATGATTATATATGTGTCTGACTTTAGTGACAGGAGAGTTTGCTGACACTGAGTTTTCTCGGAAAAACATTATGCCCAATAATAATGATAAACTACTACTGCAAATTTTAGAAATACCAATATAACTGATTTATATGTTCATATTGTCCTTGTTAAGCTGAGGTCATAATATGGTAATAATTATGAAAATGATAAATAGAAAACTTTATTATAGAAACAAAGCTGTTATAATTATTAAAACACAATATTATTATTGTAACAATTGTGTAGGAACTGCTATTATTATTGTTAGGTCTGTAAAAAGAGCACTAGTGTAAGGAAGTGGTCAGGGAACCATCTGTTAATAGCATTTGTATGCTCAGAGTTTCCCACTGGAGAAAATGGACTTGACTGGATGAGCACAGTAAGAATTAAGATACGGCTTTGGGAATAAGACACATTAAAAGGACAAATCAAAGGAAATTTGCTTAGGTGCTTAGACTGTTTTCATGGTCACTAAGCAACAAATAAACTTTAATCTTTCTCCACGTTTGGTTTTTTTTTTACAAGGACTCAGATGAAAAGCAAGCACTTTTCCATCTAGGCTTCCTATCTTTTAAATTCCCAGAGTCTCTGAAAACAACCATAACTTGGAATAAAAAAGAAATATTTTCATATTTTTGACTACGTAATGAGCCATCTGAGCTTTTAAGAGGATATATTCTAAACAGAAAAGTTATTTAAAACTTCCCTTCTCCACGATGTTACTGGTATATTATAGCAAGAACCTTAATTTCAAATTTTCTGATTTTTACTGGTATAAAATTAAAACCATTAATTATTGTTATGTTATGAGTATCTTTCTTTCTTTTTAATTCTGTAAATTCTTTAAATTCTTTACAGAAAATCTTTTGACTGGAAAACAACGTTCTATGCTCTAAAACTGGCTGGTGGCATAGGTGGAAAACAAACTAAGACTCGACGACTGGGACAGAAATATTAAGTGTCATTTTTTTTTTTAACTTAAAGGGCCTGATGCAGTTATCCATGCATAGGCATTTGGTGTTACTGATGTATCTAAGACACTTATGTAGGGCACTGGGCACTCAGAGACTTGTGACCTCCTAGATGAGCATCTAAATGTTGAGGGCTACCATGAGGCATCCTAAAAGCACAAGCAATCTATGTGAGGAAACTAAAATTCAAATGCAAGTCTTGGGTATTGTATTTGCGTGGACTCAATTGCAGGAGGGAGCTTTAAATCTAGAATGTGAAGTGTTGGTGATTAAACATCTTATTTTGCATTTGGTGTAAAAATCTGTTCTTTTGTATGATTAAGTGTATGAGTAAGGCATTTGTAAAAAGAAGTTAGTATTTGCTACCCTAGGAATTAGCATTTGCTATATCAGATCTTTGACCTGGGAGGTTCCACTGCCATTAATCTGTCACTCTATACATATCTTGCACTCACATTTTATTATTTCAAATAATTCTCCAAAGCATTGCTAAAATCAGAATGCTTGCGGCATAACTGACCTTACTTTCCCACTATGAATTCAGCTTGTAAATTACATCTCATTTCATAAAATACTGATATGATATGGAATTTAGAGCCTAAAATAAAATAAAAAAAATGGGCTATATTAATTTTCCAGAATGATGTACTGAAGTTGTTCAGAGCAGTAGATCATACTGATTTTCAAAATGATGACAAATTAATAGATAGAATCACCTATATATGTAAGAGAGCAGTATACTAATACTCATGAGATAACTTGTCTAAAGTCAATGTAGAACCACAGTATTACTTCATCAGAAAATGCTTATTGATAGATCCTAGCCCAGAATCCATTTAATTTGAGCTTCAGGAACAAGTTATCTGCACCATGGAGCCTTCTGGGTTTATTTTAAGTTTATTGCTAGATTCTCACTAGCTTGTTACTTTGCCCTTGTGTTCTGGCAATATGGCAAAGCACAAGCATCTTTTAGAAACATGTATAGAAATGGAAATTTTTTATCAAAATTGCATGTTCGGAGTTAGATGTCTAGCAGAAGAGGAAATTATTAATTCTTGATATCTTAAAGAGAAAACTATCTCTTATCAGTCATCTGATCCAAACTTATTTCTGTATTAGTACTTTCTATACAGCACTGTCCATTTTGTGTTTAGGTTCTATCACTTTCTGAATTCGTTACTTGATATTAAATCACAGTTATTGAGAGTAATCTTTAAAGTCTTCAGAACTGCATAATCTTTCTCTGTTCTCAAAGGTTTTTGTTATCCTTCATCATATGCTTGGTGTGATTCTGATGAAGCAGGGTTCCCAAGGTCCCCCAGGTCACCAACGAAAATGGATAGCACAGAACACAGTGCCAATTCCTCTGAGATCCTAGTTCATGTATTGCTTGCTCCCTGTTTCACAGCTGTACAGCTGCTACTTACTTGCTTCATGATCTACCAGCCATTTTTTATGTCTGCTATGGTATTTTTACCAATGCAGTCAGTAGCTCTTCAGTCAGCAGCTGTTCAGTGCCTGGTTTTAGTGCAGGGACAGACATAGGGTTCCCTTCAACTAATACAGAAAATCCTTCAGCTCCAGCTAAGTCATTTTTACTTGTTGACTTCTTCACCTAATTGGCCAATTGGAATGATTTTTTATTATCTTATCAATAAATATCCTTCTTAGTTTTTTATTTAATTTTCTGGATCTGGAAACTACATGAGTAGTTTGGTAATTTTGATTTCTGTTGATATCTTAGAAAATTAACAGAATACCAGAATAAAAAAAAATTATCTTTTTTTTTTTTTTTCTTATGTTTTATTTTCAGCAGAGAAATCAGGCTAACAGAAAAAACATGAAGCTAAAAGCTATGTTGGGTAATTTGTCTCTTAAGTTTTCAAAACCTCTCTTTGAAGAATTGCCTTAATTCTTAGAATAATTAGAAGGTACTAAAAGCTTATGCTCACAGGGGCACATAGTGGTTGAAAGACCAGTTTTGCAACAGATGCTGTGGAAAACAGCCACTTTACTGTCAAGACACATCAACTCAGGTTCCTCTTGTGGTGTACATATGTATGTATGTAGTGATAATGTTCTTCAGACAGTTAAAAACATGTCAGAGTAACAGTCCTATGTCTTTTGCAACAATCTCGTTATTGAAGGATGTCTATAAAGTGATGTGGAATCAATTACCTCCTTCTGGATCCTTTGCATCCCTTTGAAGAACTAATGTCTGAGCTTGTCTGCTGTGTTGATGCTGCACTCCATACACACAGAATACTCTGCACAGAAATATTCATTTGGTCTAATGGGATGAATTATTTCTTGTTCATAATTTTATCAAGGCACCCTATTGAGCAAGATGTTTAAGCACATTGCCTAATTGAACTTTTGAGATGCTTAAAATTAGTTATGCGCTGAATCAGTATCTCAGTATTTAATTGATGTTGAATATGGTCTATGAAGGAACAAAACAATTTAAATCATTTTACATTGAAAACATCTGGTGATATTCTATCCACTTCTAGATATCTAATATTTTCTATTGTACTAGTTAATGCTTATTTGTTTTCTTGAGGCAGAACACAATTATCCATAGTGAGAGTGGTCTAAAAATGGCCTGTATCTGTACAGGTACTATAAGCAGAGATTCTTCCTTTTTAGCCTAAAACATATTCAATGCACATAACTTTTTTTTTTTTTCAAAAGGAGGTTAAATAAAAAAATAATCTAAGTTTAAATGAAGCACTTAAAATGAATGCTTTGCATTGTAGTGATTTAGGCAGCAATACTTTTAATAATATGCCCTCATGCTGCTGGCCTTTTGGGATTTGAGGGTTTTTCTAATGCAAACCATAATGTGAAATTCATCAGCTACCAGTAGCTGGGGATCTGAATCTGCTTGAGCCAATGAATTAATTTTAATTTCTAAAAATATTTGTAAAATACTCTCTTATGATAATCTTATATACTATAATGGCTTTTGGATGGCAGTATCATAAATCTAACATACTTAAAGCATACAACTGGGTATGAATTAACATATTCTACTCTAAAGGAATGAGGATGCCCAGATTAATTTTTAAATCCTTGAGTTATATGTGCTGAGCATGTTTACAAAAAGTGGAATGAGTACGCGTATGCTTGTGTATCTGTCCATCTTTTCAGTTACGCACACTGTTAAATTTCAGGGTGTTCTTTAAAACTACATCTGGAATTGTACGTCTGTGTGTGCATCCACGTAGATATGTATGTCTCTCTGGTATCATAAAGAAATGACTATAGGATAGATGCACCTATAGTTATCTCTCTGCATTTATAATTGCCTAGGAAAAATTTTCTAGGAAGGTTTGGTTTCACACTGACAGATTTCAATTAAAGTATTGCTATCCCATGCAGTGCATGAAAGCAATAAAAATAAAGTAATTAAAGCTTCTGTTCACCCAATTTAGTCGTCAAATGCATCTGTGAGTTAGATTAAAAGAAGAGGACTTTCAGAAGAAAAATAAGATACTAATGATACTAAAGGGCAGACTGAAGAGTTTTACCTTTTCTGTGGACAAGCAAGATTAATTAAAATGATGAATTTTAAGACACCGGTTGAAGCCTCAGGATAATGGGGTGAATAGTACAAGATTTTACTAGTAACTTTCAGCAATTCATTTTGGGTGTTTTTATACCAAAAGTCTGTGCTGTAACCAGGAAGTCAGAATCAACCTGAACAGGAATGGAAAATGTTATTGTTTTTTTTTTCTCAGACCAGAACTCATCATGATTAGCTATTCAAGTCTGATTTGAAATTGCCTTAGGACTGGTCCAAAAAGAGGGATTTTCATTTGCTGGTTGAGAGAATACAAGCAAGAAGAAAGTAGGTATTTCTTAGTTGTATGCCCATTCCACAGAGTTGAAGCTACACCTTAGTTAAACCTTTCTTCTCTTTGGTTTACCCAGTGGACCTATGAGGCAATAATACTGAGTAAGGTTTGATTTGATTTTGACTGTAGCATTTTTTCATTTCAAATATGACCTAAGTTAGAGTCTAATGTGCCTCTGATGGTCCATCTATTGCTACTCACCATGCAGTATCTCTGAAAAGATTCAAATTAATCCCTATCTCACCCTTCAGGATGCAAAAATTCAAAGATCCAGCTCCTCTTAGTTGAATCTCTGGAAGGAACTGCACAATAAAAGACTGCAGGTCAGATGTCCTGACTTATTCCACCTCATTTTAAGTAATGAAGACAGAAGAGAGAGAAATACATCTCCAGAGTTCAGAGGTTGGTGGCTTCAGCCACACTCCTGAAGAACCTTTCTCTCTCTGATAGCCAGAGAGGAAATTCAAGGCATTTAGATTTCTAACACAGGTTTGCTAACATCAAAATAAGACAGCACTCTACTCATGGCAGATCACTTCTGTTAAGTAAAGCCAGTGCTGTCATTTTCCAAATGAAAACAGGACAGTTGCAACTAATTAACAGTTTTCACAAGTTATTGGTTTGATCACTAGTTACTGCCATTAGAGGAAATTAAATTCAAATCACTCATTTATTACCATTCAAAGTAACAAAGTCATAGAAGTTAATCACAAAAATATGAGCAAAAGCAGCAATCTTTCCTACAGACACCCTTCTTCATTAGTTGTCTGGCTTCCTCTTGCACTATGAAGAACAGTAGTTTTTCCTCTTCCTTTATATTTAAGAAAGCAAAGAGTACCCAATTACCCATTTGGCAGATTCAGTGGAGATCACTCTTTGAATTCAGTTTTTCTAGTGATTTTTGTCTTTCCCTCAATTTTATGATATACTAGAGGATATTCTGACTTCTGGCATCCTGGCCTCCTGCATGTTTCCCATGGAAAGCTCAGTACTCATCAATAATTCTGTACAGCAATTATAAGGTAAAATTGTGGCTAAATATAAAACTTTCCTTATGGCAAAGAGAAGATTAAGTAGTTATGTTCTTCAAATTCTTGTATGTATAGTGAGCCAACTTCACAATAATCTATAAAATCCACTGCAGATTACTCAAAAGGATCTATTCTCAAAAAGTCCAACAAAGGTTGACAGGCTGAGCAGAAGTTCAATAAATTTAACTTCTGTGCTAGGACAGAGAATTGTGTGAACCCAAATGGCTCCAAATCTTCATACAAACAAGTACATGTCATTACTGAGCCATCAGGAGCTGAGGTAATTGGGTTGTCATCACTCTATCCTGGACTGTTGTTAAAAGGTCACCTATTTGTTTCAAATGGATTTGGACAAACAAAAACACTGTAAAGTCTGTGTTAAACGAATCAACAGTGTAATTACTTTGGATAGCTATCTGTATTAAAATTCTAATAAAAAATACAATTTCTGCTCAGAAATCACATGCCCTCTGAAAGTTTCTAAAGCCTTACTCCCGAAGACTGCTTCCCAACACAAGCCACCAACATGAGCCACTACCTCAACATTCCTTCCAACCCTTTTGACTGAATCCCATTTAAACTGAACTACTTTCCTTTTTGACTGGTGCTTTATTGTAATTGTTTTCGCTTGGGGTTTAAACAACATCAGGCCTGAAAAAATAAGATTTTTTTCCATTTATCTTCTTCTGAGGAATTTATACTAGAAACATATTACCAGTAAGAGAGATTGTGAATAAATCCCAAAGACGATATTAAAGTGGTGCTGGTTGTTGAACTAAAATCAATAAATTAATGTGCTCTGCTAATGAAGTCCTGTTATGTTGATTTTTCAAGCTTGGTCTTTGATTCCTTCCCTTTCTCAGAAACCTGATTACTCATTCTTACTTTCCCACGGCTGGTGTAAGACAGTATTTCAAATTCCTTTTGTTCTTTTTAATCGTATTTATTTTCTCTATTAGATATTGTGGTGAGCTTTCAGCTCCAGTCTTTGAAGTTATTTTCTGACATTTTCAGGGCCTATCCATAGACAGATGGAAAGATCACCAAGAACCTCTTAGCTCTTTCTATTACGCAGTAATTATTTTTCTTATCTGTTTTCCTGGTCATCTCCTACTTTAAACAAGAAACCTTAAAAAAGAAGGATTTTAAATTGACTGCCATGGTGACAAGGCAGACAGGTCTACAGAAATATTCAGTCTATACACCACTGAAAATGTTAAAAAAAAAAAAAAAAAAGAAGAAGGATATCAAGAATAACTTTGGGAAAAGAAATAGGTAAGTGCCAAAATTTAAGGCTGTTAGCCATATTAGCCTTTCTCTTTTGATGAGGCTTCCTTTCCCTTAGCTCCAGTGCAGACTGAGATAATATAAGTATAAACTATATTTAATATAAAATAAATATTTTATATAATATATAATAAATATAAACTAATCATGTGGTTTGGAAGCATTCTTTTGTAATCAAATGTCTTGGCAATAAAAATAAAGAAAACATTCAGTAGCTAGCATGTGAGGATATATAAAATATTCTAATAACCACAGGAATGGTTTGGAAAGATTTTCTCTTTCCTGTCCTTGTGGAAGTACATTTTATATACTGGAGGTGATCAAGACTAAATTATACTAGCTTTGGGAACACAACTATTTTCACTTTATTTTGTTTGACTCTTTGAATTTAATCCCAGATACAACAAAAAAACCCACCCATCGAACTGCTTATAATGTATGGATTTATCAAGATAATTGGATTGTATATAGATTACATTCCAACCATATAGTGTGTCTTTCAAGCAACTAAAGAAGATCTGTTTAAAGGAATTTCATGTAATATATCACTTATTGACAGAAAAAAGATATATTGCCTGAAGAAATCATCAGAGAAAAGATATTACAGCATAGCTGAAAAGAGATAAGTCATAATCATGAGGGAATAATGAGTGATAAAATTGTCTAGGAAGAAAACAATGTTCCCTATAGGGAAGACTATTGTAAGAATGAAGGAAAAAAGGACTTATCATCAAACAACAATAAACTTTTCAGCCTTTGGAAGGCAGTCAGATTCTGTTGGTTTCTCAGACAGAATGAAAACTCAGACTGCAGTTAGCTCACTTCAGTATTTCTGTTTGTCAGAGTTAACATCAGAAAATGACTGAGGAGGTGGAGAGACAAGAGGTCAGGCAGTGTGGGCATTGAGAGGGATGGAAAGATAAAAGAACTTGCAGCAGTCAAAGAGGCAATGCTTTTCTGATGAGGATGCCATGTCCTTTCAAATAAAAAAGAATAGCAAGATTTTAAGATGCCGTTTTCAAAAGACACTTGCCTCCTTCATAATAATAATTCATAAGGCAGTAGACTTAAAAAGGGTGATTTCTAAAATGTCATAAATAGATGAAGCTTTGACTGCAAAAATAAGGTTTTACCCTTGCTGCTTGACATAGAATGCTGCATAATACCAAGCAAATCACCTAAAATTAAACTTCTCATAGGTGGCTGCTAATTGAATGGTTTTCATTTTCTGATCTTGACTTGGGAACCCAGGATCTAGTTTGCTGCAAATTTACAACTGTGGCTCATTAAAGACTCTGAAGTTATTTAAGGACAAGTACAGTCAACTTTGGCTACTCTCCATTGCCTGGAATGGAGCCACCTGAGACAGACTGACTGACTGACTGACTGAATGACTGAATCAACCTCTAAGAGGAATGTTTAATCCTAATTATAAAGTTGAGAAACTGAACCTCAAAGACAAAAGTAAAACCTGGCTAGGCAATTTTCATGCTTTTGTGCTCTCTTACATCCCAGCTAATAAACTAGCTCTGGAAAGGTCAGCCCTGACCTACGTGAAGATGCCACATGCCAACTCCACTCTGACTTTCTGCACTGCATTCCTCAAAAATTTAACACAGAAGAGATGGGGATAAGTGTTTGCAGGGGGTGTAAGGATGAATATTACAGGCAAGAAGAGGAAATCAGTGTTTTCAGAGTAGGAATGCACAGCAGGTCAAGACTAAGGTAAAAATCCAAATGTCAGGCAACAAAGCAAAAAAGTATATTGTTCTTCGTGTGAGCACCCTTCATCAGAATAAATGGGGGAACGTTTCCAGGGAAAAAAATTGGTGTCCATATAACTGTAGTCCTCAAACACAATCATGGGAGCCATTTTAAGTTATAAGTTTGGTTTGGAGAGGGCAAAAGTGATTAACTACTTGCTGAAGGTGCCTATCCCCAGTACTTAAAAAGAACCTTAAATTAGATTTCTAATTTTTAACAGCTAAAAAGATATAAACTTGATGAAACTGAAAGGAAAAGGAGTTTGAGGTACATGGTCAACCTCAAGTCTAATATTCCCTTAATTCTGCACACCTGAATTTTCAAACATTAACTCCATTAAGGCAGATTTTAAATATTATTTTTTTCACTGGATATTTGCAGCTTTTAACCTTTTCCTGTAGTTCAGCCTTTCAACAACCTAAAATTTAGTGGGTTTCTGAATACTTTTTTTTTTATTTAATAATGCCATATTCAGAGAGCCATTTTTTTTATTTAATAATGCCGTTTTCAGAACCTAACACATGCAGAAAAAGCACCCAGAATTTTATGGATAATTTTAAAGTTACAAACTTAAATTGCCATATTGCAAACATTATTATGTCCCATTTCATCTTTTTCTGCTGATTTCAAAGAAAAGCTGAATTCAGTAACACAAGCAATTACATGATGCCAAATCTTTCTTGTGTTGTCTACGCCATTTCTTGTTTTTCCAAACAACACTGTGTAAATTGCAGAATTACAAATCTTCTTATTACCACAAACTAATTTTACACAAAGAATTCTTTCTCATGTCTGTGGGAAATGGAAAAAAAAATCTGTTCTATAAAGATTTTCTCTTATAAAAGGAGTTAGAATAAAAGAATAAATGTGCAGTATAGGTGAAGATCAGCTCCACATTTTACTATATTATTGATTAAATAAGTAAGAAAATATCTCAAATTATTTTTTTTCATTTAACAAAGTATCATAAAATGTCTAGCATATCCTCAATTAATTTTGCAATCTTTTTTGCATCTGCTGCTTTTAATGCCCTCCTTTTATATTTGATAGTTTTTAGTCCTTAGTTTAGAAAAAGCTTTGACACAGAGGTTTGTGATCATGAGACATTTTACGCAGCTCAGTAGCAGAGCAAGTGGTGTTTTACTTTCTTATCATGCTTACTTTATTTTATGTTCTGACAAATTCAATACAGGAATAAAAGGATCCCATTATGACTAAAACAAAGACCACAACTCCAGAGTTAACATTTTACTATGCAAAGAAACGGGGACAAAGCAAAGAAATAGATGTAATGGACTTTCACAATGTAATGGTGCTCAAGGACACAGTCAAGTCCTCAATTCAACAGGACATGTAAGCATATTATCTGTGATTTTATAAGCCATCTCAGTGACAAGAGGCTATATTGTATTTCAAGGTGTTTAAGTATATGTTGAATCAAAATGTGATGGATACTCAATTACCACTGTAAAATATATATCATAAATATTTTGCAGAAGCTGGACAAAAAGGGTCTTTAAATCTGAGCATCAGGTCCCAGCAAACTCTTAATCCAGAAAGGCCCTGAGAAACTGGAATAGGTTGCCCAGAGAGGTTGTAGATGGCCCATCCCTTGAAACATTCAAGGTCAGGCTGGACAGAGCTCTGAGCAACCTGATCAAGCTGAAGACGTCCTTGCTTATTGGAGGTGGGCTGGACTAGATGACCCTTAAAGGTCCCTTCCAACCCAAAATATTATGTGATTCTATGATTCCAGGGTTGGTTCTGCCCCATACTTTAGGTCTGGCCCCATATCAAGCTACTCCAGGAAAAGATAGAAGAATGCAAAAGCTGATGAATCATCAGTGACCCAAAGCAGTCACAAGTGGCAATGCTCCTCTTAAAGTATCCTCTGCTCTCCTGCTCTCACCTCCCCATCCCACCCCACATACAGTCACTCATTCTCTAACTCAGACTGCAGCCAAATGACACAACTTGTAACATCTCTGTCACAGTTAAAATTTGTATTTTTCATAATTCCTAACATTTTTGTTTCCCCAATTTACCTTAATGTATTGTGGTAGATTGCTTTTAATCTATTAAGTCCATTTTACATCCACTGACGCTACTACAGTTTTACATATGCAAGGAAAGAACAGGCCCTGCACAGGCTAACTCACCCTGGTTGCGTGTCATCAGTCACACAATGGTACGTAAAAGTTCCAAACATTTGCACTCCCAGGATCCCATACAGGAGAAGAAAGAACAGAAGAAAAATTGAAACACTCCAGATTTGCTCTCCAGAACGCCTGGGTAAAAAAGATAAACAGGACTCTGAATGCACAGGTAATGTGAAGCCTTCTCTGAAAATCTCTAGAATAGAAAATATGTTCATACAAAGAAAGTCGTATTTCATCCTGCAGAAAAATTATCCTTAAAACTGTATTTTTACTCTGCACAAAAAAAAAAAAAAAAAAGGAGGAACATGATTTTTACGAACCCCCTAAGTTAGGGTAATTAAACTAGCTGTAAGCTGTAAAGAGTGGAACAAAAATGCCCAGATAAAATGCCCAAAGTCTAGCTTTTGTAAAATAGTATCTAATGACTTATACAGACAAGATATGATGATGAATAAAGTTGACACCAAATAAAGACCAAAAAACTCTTTCACATGTTGCAAAAAACTCTTTCAATGTTTTCACATTACACTTTTTGCCAGGACATGTTCTACCAATCACAATTATATGTGTTTGCTTGCAATCAGGCATCTCTGTATACACACCAATACATGTACACTTGTAACTGTAATGGTTAGGGCATGTGCTCAAGTACTTTTATTTACAAATAGTCCCCTATTAAGGGTATTCACCTTGATTATTAAATGGTGATATTAATGGAACAGAATTTACTGCCATTGGTTGCAAATTGCTGGCTACAGTTATTAGCAAAGTGGTTTAAAATGTGTTTAAATATTTGAAAGTTTTGATCATTTTCTATAAAACTTGATTATTCCTTAAAAATGGAAAATAACAAGAATTTTTTGGCCAGAACTAAAAATCAGGAGGAAAATGCCCATTAAGCATGAAGGGTCGTTGATTTACTGCATAGTCAGTCTTCTAAGCCAAAGCTGAAATATTCTCTATTATCTGAAGCACAACAGCCTTACTTACTTCAAAATATTTGTTATCCTAGTTCTTGGCAGCTCAAAACGGAAATATATCCGGAATGCTCGAATCATAATGAGTGGTCGTGGAATCCGTAACATGCCCCAAGGTGACATTTGGTCAACTATTTCAGCAATTTCAAACACCTACAAAGAAAAGAATCAGCACTTTGTCTTGATGACTCTGTCCTATGCCTGTGTTCATTTATAAAACTTTTAAAAGTATTAATACTACACATGGTTTTTATTTTAATTTTCAATCTTCTCTTGGTTTATTTTATGGTTCAATTAAACTACATTTTTTAAAAAGAAAAGTCTTTGTAAATACTTTAATCTATTGCTAAGTTATCCTAATGAGTTTCCAAAAATATACTCTGCCCATGCTCATAATGCTTCAGTCTCAAACAACTCATGAACACTGTACAAGCTTGTGTTAGCTGCCTATTTCTGTGCTAGTCCTATCCTATAAGTTTCCCACAACTTTGTTAGAAGTGACTCATATTTCCAAATATGAAAATCAGTATCTGTTAATGTTGCACAGCACTAAAGTTTTTACTATGGTATAAAAATACACATAAACAGATTGCCTTATGAGTTACAACATGCTTATAAATTCTCCATTTAATTCCAAGTGCATGACAAAATTGTGTATCTTTTTCTCCTAGACTCCAATTATGACACAAATTTCAGCCAAGACACAGAACGGGGAACCATTTCCTCAATACATTGCTAAGTTATGCACTCCATAAATACTATTTAACTGAATGATTCAGTGAAAATGTCTTCTTTTAATCCTTGTCTATCACTCTCTTAGAGTAACTACTTGATTTAATGTTTACTCAAAGTACTAAGAAAAGGGAGGGGGAAGCTGGACATGCCTAAACTGGGTAAACTACAGTGCTTATCTGTAATGATTGACCTTCATTCTGCCTGTGTACAAGATGTACCAAACTCTGCCCTATGTAAAAAGCAGAAAATAATGTCTTAAATTTATCTGAAATGTATATACGCCTAACAGCAATCACTACAGAACTTTTCTTAGGCTATTGCAGGTCAAATGTCAGTCTTCAACCTTTTCTTACCCAAAAAACTGCCTATGGTTAAGGACTGATTGATATGCAGGACACAATTTGACCTATATCTTAACACTATACTTTTTTGCAACATATCCAAGTTCCCTTCTTTATAAAAATTTATTAAACTTTTCCAAATGTGGAGTTTTTTTCCCATTGTGCTTTAACTTGAATTTTGGAAAATGTTTTGTTAGCTATGAGCAATCAATCTTACATGAAACCACTCCACTCACCATATCAATACACTTACAGCATGGGAAACATTTACCCTTGGAATCATCCTCCCCTTAGGTGCCTAAGCTAGTCACCACGGCATCCTACTAGACTCAGTGGAAGGAAATGAGCACAACTGTCATATGGAGTAAGGAGTAAACGGCTCTCTTAAGATCCTTCTTTCTCCTTTTGACCATGCAGAGTTTATGGTAACAAGCTTCAGATTAAATAAGAAAAATTAATCAAGATAAATTCTACTACTAATGCAGATATGCTGCAATGTGTAGTTATGGAGCTATTGAATTCAGCACGTTTTTTTAAAACCAATCTGACCCAAGTACAAGTGTACTTCCACAACTCACAATTATTTGGTTGTGCCATATATTTTTCACAATTAAGGAACCATTCACTGAAAAAAAGAAGTGAAATGATTACCTGTAAAACCAGTGACACCCAAAGACAAAAGACCATGAATCCATCAAACACACACCAACGATCCTTTACATAGGAGCTATCACCCTACATGAAAGAAAAGCTAAGAGGTTAATTGTTCTTTTACTGTCAGGATTTACAAATATCATAAACAAGAGTTCTTGGAAGAAGAAGTCTTCCCTGTGGCCTTTTAGAATTCTACTTTTGAAAGACTTCAAGTCTAGTATCTGGATTAGAATATGCTGGAAACATATATACATATCTTCTGGGGGAATAAATGCCAGCTTATTCTTGTGTGGTACTTCTCCTTAGTTTATGTCAAAGTGAACTTACAAATAAGCCTACTATTTAGACTTTGATGTAAATAAAAAACACACAAAATATTAACACTGGTCTTATTTTTCCATTGTATTGCCCATTACAAAATTCTCACACAGGAAGGTAAGTGTAATGTGGTAGCAATCTAGTATTGTGCTGTTCACTTACTTGAATACTGTTCAACAGCTTCAGTTAAATCAGTATCATTTTACATTCATTTTTTCATAAGTTTTCAATAATTTTTCATGCTCTAGAGAAGTCTTGCTATCTCAAAAACACTTAACAATAACCACTGAAACAACATCTGAACACGGCTTTGGTGACAGTCCAATCCAAAGATCACTCCTAAAAGGCAGCATGGAGAATTCAGCATCCAATTTCCTCTATACTACACGATTCTCAATCTCTGTTCCAGTTTGCATGCTTCAATATCCTCGTGTTTCACACCATTCCTGACATGCAACACAGGTCCCCCACTGCAAGCTATAACAACACTTCCTTGCTGGTCTGCTAACACCTGATACTTCAAATGCTGAATTGAAACCCACCTACATTTATTAGGTAGATCACAGCTGAGTGCAAGTTTTGAGTACTTCATGGAGCATAGAGGAAGTTGGAGACCAAATGCATACAGATAGATGCAGCCTGTTTAAAAGGAGACTGGACAAAAATAGACCTAAGGAAAGTAGATATCGCACTTTCATGCAAAATCATATGCAGAGAAAATGACAGTGCATGTCAGGGCACAAAATCACCTCTTCCAAATGAGGTTTCTCAGAACAGATTCAATACAGCCTTCCCTGCCTTATACACTCCCTAGTTCCTTTTCTATTTAGAGATCTTACAGGTACAAAGCACAATCCACTTTTCACAAGTATAACTGGGGAAAAAATTATTGTCATGTCTCAAGAATCTTGAAAACATTATTGGACTTTGGCCTTTTATGTGATTCCTGGCTTTATATACATTTTTCCTTATCTCAGGGATAGTTATTTCAGTGTTTGGTTTTAAATGTCTCAGCATTTTCATTGATTCTGTAAGCACAGACGTTTTGTTTTAATCTAATATTTTCAATGGCATACACTATCCTAAAAATTATTTATCATTCCTTGCAGTAGGTGACAGCATGATATATTGTGTAAAGAGACAAACTATGTTTGGCTTGGTTTTTTTCAAAATTTATTTCAGTTGCAAAAATTCTTCAGGGCAGAAGTGAACACAGGATATCAGGAAAATACAGTAAGTGATTGTCAAGTAAGAAATAAGGGACAGAGAACTTCAACACTACTTTCAAATGAGGATTTTCTAACACATAAGGAGGTTAAAGTTCTCAGTTCAAGACTTAAGAGGAGGAAGACTGCAAATTAGGGAAGCAACAGAACAGGAAATTTTGCAACATTTTTACCTTCCTAAAGAAAGTAGACTTAGTTCCCCAAGCAAACTCTGAGATAATCAGTAACTTCGCTCAGGGCTGAGAGAACTCAGATGTTTAGTGGCTATGTTCAGTAACTGTGAAGCAGATTCATGTTATTTCTCTGCAGAAATCAGCTACCCACACCCTAAATCTCTTACCCCTCTCTCCTCTGCCATTCTCTCTTAGTGAACAAATCTCCAGTGAGATTTGTATCAACATGCAACTTGAGTCGATTGTGGCTCTGAACAAAAATGCTGATTGGTCTTTCTCTTGCTGAAGAATTCTTTGAAGCTTACATTTCCTCTCTTAAGCACCCTTTGTCTAAAGCAAAAAGTCTTCCCTGAGTTGTGTCATATAGATCTGAGCATGAACTTGTGAAGGAGTTCTTATATTCACACTCTTCTGAATAACCCACCAAGTTCTCACTGAAAGCCAAATCTTTTTTTAGAAACTGCTTTTTCTTTCCACAATAGCTGTGGTATAATTGAAACAGCTTTGCTGTTTGCTCCTTACAAAAGAAGATGTCATGACCCTTTCCAATCTTCTCACCTGTTAAGCTGCTGCACCACTTCACTTCTCCCACTGTCACACCAGGCCAGTTTCCACCACTACATCCTCCTAGTAAGGGAATCTTTCAGTGGATCACCCACACAAACTTTAGGCACCTGAATTACACCTGCAGAAACTACTAATTTTGGTTGGGGGGCGACTCCTGGCCCCTTCTATTTTGCATGTAGGGAGGTCTGGGCTAAGTCCTTTAAATGTTATTTGTCTGGCAGTGGATGTGGTAGGGAACCTTTGATGCATTTTACTGTGTATTGTCTTATTAGATGTTAGTTTTTGGGAGCATTTTTTAAGGCAGAACCCCATTCTGCTTAATGGAAAAAGAATATTTGTGCTATTTCCATGAAAAATCTAATTCTGGCTAAACAGAGGCTATATACTAATAGCAATGAACAGTGAGTTTCATTCATGTTTGAAAAAAAAAATGGGCTGAAATACCACACTCATGGTCGATGGCAGCTTGTTCTTAGACTTGGAAAGGAATACAGATAAATGACATTTAAATACCTCTGGTGACATCTTACCTAGAATATCTGAAGTATTGCAATGTGTTAACCCCACACCCTTTTTTTATCATGTCTGCTGAAATTGGAGAATTACTGATGAAGTTTCATTTAGTATTTTTTTGTGAATGCACTATTCCAGAAGATGAAGAAATAGTACTGTAGACTAAAAGCCCTGTGCAGAGACTAATCACAACCTCTTAAAGTCATTAAAGTTGCTAACTTCCTAATGCCTACAGTGGATACTGGATTCTTAATGTGCAAGTCCTGAAACCTTCTTCAGCAATATAACTTACAGTCTATCCAGACAACAAAATCATTTGCTTCTGACAGAGCACTGGATGCCAGTCCACTTAGTGGCCATGAATAAGGGCATGGGACAGCCTTTGGAAGGCTTTTGCACACTAAACCATGCACGTTCTTAATGCCTCTCTCAGACAACCTAAGGAACAGTGATCAAACTCAGTGGACTAACTAGCAGATGTTAAAAACAAGGCATTTTAAGATTTTTTAAAAACCCTGAAATCCAAAGCAGCAATAGTCCTTAGCTGTTAGATGGATCAATCTTTTCTTTGTTAATTACAGGCCTATTCACTATTTTGTAACACCCTTCCTAATCCCCTCAAACAGTTTCTTATAATAGTTCCATCTTTTTCCTCAGCATTTATTTACAACAGGTCAGCATCACTGTTGGCTAGTACACAACCATGAAAATGGATGCCTTGATAAACAGAACGATTGAAAGTCTGCCTTTTTCTTAGAGATGCTAATCTGAATTAATCTGAAATTTGACATCCCAAAAGAACAGGCAAACTTGACATAATGAGCTGTAATTTAAATATTCTGTGTTCTCTAAGACCGTAATATTCTGTGGCAATGTTGTAGTAAGTAAGGGAGAATACCAAAAGTTCAGAATAAGAACTTAGTATTTACCTAATCAAAAAAAGGTCAACAAATAAATCTCCTCCCTTCTCCCTACATTCTCCTTATCTCACACCAGGTTTTTGCCTAATTTTAGATCACTTCTGCTCTGCTTATGTCTTAACATTTCAGGAATACCTTGGGATGAACAGCAAATCCCTGCAAGTGAACAGTCTCCCCTGCTTCCCTGCTTGCGTTCAGGAACTTCTGTTTTTCTTTCATCCCTGACTACAACTTGTTCTCTGAATCCTTCCCTCCTGCCTCTTTCCAGCTGTCTGAAAGCTAAATAAACAAAAGAAGTAATACGGTATTTGCTCTGAACAATCAGATTTACCATCATCTACTCTGGAAAAGAGTCTTGTAGTCCTGGGTCTGTCATTACAACCTTAGTCTCCTGCTTTTCCTCACACTCTCTGACAAACAGGATAGCTGAAAGATGATACAAACGTGAAGAAACCAGCAAGTTCAGGAACAATGAGCTACTCTGCTGTTCTGTCATGGTCACTGGATCCTGCAAGGGGTGGTGGTAGTGGTAAACAAAGCACATCAACAACTCTAGCAAATCCTTCAGATCACCCTGTGAGTTACTTCATGCAGAACTACAAATAAGCATTAAGAGGTAGAGGCTGACATTTATGGAATTTTAAGAGCAGCAGAAATGCATAGGAGGAAATGGAAGAAATAGAGGTCATCAGAATCTGGAAGTATATTTTTTTTAATTTTATAACACAAAAAGAGCAAGCTGGAAGAGAGACCACAGCTGAGTTAGGGAAACAAGATTTGCCCTCCCTCTCCCACTCCCTTACTCCACACAAACACTGCTGGGCACAGAGGTGTGAGTGGAACTCAGAATTAAATCAGAGTTTCAGGGAGCACCTTGCCTAACCTCTCTCTCTCATTGCACATGCAGATAAAGATACACATAGGCACACGTAAGGTATGTATCTTCTACCCGGTCACATCATATGTATACATCTCTCAAGTTTCTGGCTCAATTTCGAACTTTCCCTGCTTCCTTACAAACTTGCAGTTTACAGGTCTGCTTAGTAGCAGGATGATGTAGACAATCCAGTCCAGCCCCTGACCCAACAAACATTTTCCTCACACAGAAAAGAGAATTAATACATACAGCCTAATCAAGAAGAAAAGCTGCCTCTGAATTCTGTTCTAATTTTCCTCTTCCATCCCCCAAAATAAAACTATTTCACAAATGCCCTCATGTGTCAAACCTTAGCAGGAAACAAAGGAAACTGTGGATTGCTTAGCTAAGACCACGATAATAACCAAAGAAAGACTGGCATATTTTAAAATGGATGTTCACCACCAAATTAGCCCTCTACAACAGTGATAGTATCACTTCAAAATAAACCAACATATATTTTCTTAAAAAGTCTGTATTAGGGGGAAGAAAGAAAGGATGACACAGCTTTTCATTTTCTGTATGTCTTCTTTATCACAAAGTGTCTTCATTCATAATGAAGAAACTTACTTAAAACATATTCACATAACAGTAATTGATTTGAAGCAGCCAACGGAATTAGAAGTGCTGTGTAAAGCTTAATTCTGAGTGGCTACAGTGGATGTAATATCACTTTATCATCACTGAGTTAAGTAAGTTCCATTTGTAACTACTCATGCATTGTACTGAACTGTTCTACCATCAGATGCTTCCAAGTAACACATCACATACTGAATAGTTTATCATCATTTAATACCACATACAATATAATATTGAGGCTAATGTTGTATTCTACATTAGGAAAACATTGAAAAAATCATTTGATATTACAGCACAAAAAAATGAAATGATTCTATTTATAAATAATAAAATGAAAGACAGCTCTTCCTGGTCCTTTGGGTTAGAAGGCCTGTTACAGACACAAAACACATACTGTTTCAATCTATCATTATAAAAAAACCCTATAATCATCATAATCACTATAGAACCACTACTTCATCCTTTGCAATTATTTAAAAAAGATAGGTTTTTAACTGAATTTACCAAAATTTTCAGATTATTTTAAGAATTACCAATGAAGATGTGAGGCTATTCCATTCATTAAAGAACAGTTTCAAACTTGTTTTTAAGGCACACTAGATTTTTGGCTAACTCATGTAATTAACTTCACCAAACTTAGTATTTGATGTTTCATACTCTAATGGGAGGATTTTAAACTATAATATTCACCATTTCATCTACTGTTTCTAACAGAAAACAAACAAATAAACAAAACCCCAAAAATCCAAACCAAAACCAAAACAAAAACCAACCAAGCAAACAATACACATCACCACCAACAGCAAAAACAAAACACACCACCAAAAAGACTGTAAAGAAGAAGCTATTCTAGCCAGGAAATAAGCATTAAGACTTTCAGACAGATAAACAAGAAACATTTTACTTTCTCAAAACCCTAAAACAATGTTTGCTGTAAAATAATGGGGAAAGCAAATCGGTGGGAGTTAAAAAACAGTGTTTAAAACCAAAATTGTTAAATTAAAAAAAAAAAACAACAAACCAACAAACACAAAACAATCCCCCTTCCCCCCAAAAAAAAAGAACCAAAACCAGGAACAAACATGAAACATTGCACAACTCCTTACATCAAGCACAAAACTATCAAAGGGAACAACCATTTCTACAAAACAATGAAAAGGAATGCCACAACACACCACCTGTGTCACCCAAACATTGTAGAGCATCTCAGTTTAGCTGAGTGATGGACAATTCAGACTGCCCGCTATTCAGAGACTCCAGGCACATCCCTCATATGTGGTCAATAGAGGACAGATGCTAACATCCAACACTAGGTATGGCTACTCAGCATGTGGGGAAGGGAACTTTGCTGGTGTATTGCATTGCTGCTTTCTTGATACACCACCTTACTTCTGCAGCTGGGTGCTAACATGCACTGCAGAGATTTTATGGGTTACTACACTGAAAGTCTGAATTTCATTTCTCTCTCCATCTGCTCATTAGCCATCTGTATTCAGTGCCCCGAGTACTTCCTTACCAGCTCTCCTGGATGTCTTAAGGGTTCAGCAAATCTAAAAATGGTTGATTAGGAGGAGGATTATTAGGATTTCCCTACCTGGAACAGCACTCACTGTTTTCAGGAAGTGCATAGAAAAAAAATCTCCAGTAGGAAAACAATTAAACATTCAAACATGTTGCCCAAAGAAGTGCTAGCATATACCTTTGTTAGAAATATTTAAGACTCAGCTTCATAATACTCTGACTAATGAAGTTAAAAGCCTGCTTTGAGTAAGAGATTGGTTCAGACCATCTCCTCAGGTCCCTTCCAACCCAGACTGTGCTCTGGTTGTGGGCATTGAAGCCAATCTCCTCAAAATGCCAGTTCTTTGGGGTTGACTCTAGTTCCATATTTAGTTCCACATGCATGGACATCTGCTCATGCTTAGAAGTACGCCACAGCCTCGCAGAGGTGATGTGTGTTAAACATTGCTGTACTTCATACAGTAGCATTCTGCCTTCCCCCAGCTCCAGTGTTTATGGTGGATGCAATGGCTGGATTGGGAGCCAAATCATTCAAGGTGAAAGCTTTCACTCTGAAGCATCAAATATTGCCTGGAGATTGAACAGGGATGTTTGATAGGCAAGCAGTCTCATCTAACATGACAACAACTCAGATTTATGATTGACATCCAAAGCTCTTATTCAACATAAAAACCACAACACTGAAAGATGGAATACATAAGAAGGATGCACTTTCCAGAAAGATTGCATTATTTGGTAATTAGCATTATTAAAAGCTGAACAATACATTTTATACTACAGAGACCAGGAAAAGCTTATTGAAAAAAAATCCTAGTATAGCTGTAAGAAAGACATATTTATATTATTGGTGGAGAACACAATACTCTGAAATCAAATTTTACATTCAACTTACTCCCTTAAAAATCCTACACAAATTTCATCATTTTCATGAAAACACAGCTGCATAGAAATGTTCTTATTCCCTTCAATGGGGATTTGGATGTCATTAAGATTTGTTCATCTTCATGTCTTGTTTCATTCTCTCAAATTAAGAAAGAAGAAAACATGGGCATAAAATAAAATAGAATTGTTTAATTATGGCAGAATTCCTTGAAAATGCAAGTTTCAACACATAAAGATACATTAGGGATGAAGTCCATCTCTTGCTATCTGAATACATAACGTTATCCAATATGTTGCTTTCACTGCTTTCCCTTTATGTCATTTTACTCTGACATGAAGAGATACATTAAAAATGTCCCTCAGTAATAGCTGCTGTCATGAAGAACAACAAGGAAGTAATCCTTGAAAGTGCTATTACAGAGGAAAAAACCAGCATCACCAAAAAGTATAAGTTTTGTTCATCTAATTGGTGTGTATATTGAAAGAGTAATTTCCAACTACATTATGAAAGTCAGTATGCAGTGTATTTTTTCTTAGCAACTTTTAGGTTAAATGTTGATCATAATGATAAATTACTAAGTATTATATGAACACACACTTCAATCCATGCCCCAAAATAATTTCTCACTAAAAACTTCCATGGCCGATTGACCAGTTAGAAAAAATACCATTTATATTGTAGAAATACTGCTTAGGTACATTCACCAAGCAATTTAAATTTTCTAATGCTTTAATGCAAAAATGGTGCAAAAAGCCCCACTGCGTAATATGAGTCATTACTTCCCTGTAATAAACACTCCAATAAAACCAGGCACAAGTAACCATAGAAACAGGTGCGTATATTGTAGTGCCACGATCTCTAACCTTCCCTGGCCCACAGGCAGTAACAGCATCATGCTGCAGGCAACCTCATCTTTGTTTTTCTCATGATAATCACTTTTAATTTGTTTTAATTTCCTGTGACTGGAAACAGCATCGGAGCATTTCTACTAGCAACACAATCCCAGTAGGCTGGGAACAGATGTCCCTTACGATGGACATACATGCTTAGCAAAACAAAAACACAGGAAAAAAATGAGACAGAAGAATTAAAATTTTGTAGACTGTCTTATTCACATGACGGGTATAAATACTGTTTTCTATGAAATAATATTTACAACTAAGAATCACCGATGCTAGCACCAATATATTCCAGTAATTTTTTAAGTTACATTTTAAAACAATTTAAAATAACATACCCTTTGCCAACACAGAATAGCATGGGACCTGCACTACACATCTAGGTTTCCAACACCATTATGCACTGTACAAAACTCCAGTTTTCTAATATATGTATGCAAAACAATTTGTCATAAGGAAAAAAAAATTCATTCTAAAATCCCAAGACATTGAGTAGAGAAACTCAAACCTTATGACAAATGGTCTTTTTTTGTGTTTATTCTGTGAGCTTTTTACTACCACAGGTAAGTAGTTTTCTCATTTTCTTTTTTTCCCTCCACCCTGTTTAGTCAAACAAAATCTGAATTTTCTCATTCTTGCTACTGACTCCAGTGGTTATGCCCCTGCCCTCAAGGTCAAGGTTCTGACTCTTGTTTGTGACTTGCATATCCTGAGACTGAGCTTTCAGCACAAGGCATCACAAGCACATCAGAGCATGCTATTGCTTGATAACGGGAGCCACATACTCTGTTTTACTACCCAATCTTTGAAAAGAACACAACTTCCTGATCCTTAACTCATTTATACACTATGAGTATACAGCATTTCTAAAGTCATGGAACACATTAATTTCAGAATTTCAGTCTTCCATTTTCAGTCTGTAACACCACCAAAACTCCTTTGACAAAGCTACCACAACCTGGTGAGCAAGCTGACAGTGTTTCACCACAATTCTATTAATATTTTCATCATTTATTTTGTAATTTTTAATTCGTGTTTGATGAAGATGGAATGTTTAGTATTAAAACTACAGAAAAGAAGTCAAAACAAATACTTGTAATAAGGTTCAGTAAACATCAGTTCTGTAATCGATAACTCAAGACAAACTTCTGAATTAAGATGATTATAGAAGAAACTCATTTATGCATAAGTGAGTCAATGCCATAAATGCTAAAGAAAAAGTTTGCATCCCATTGTCTATACAACTTTTGTAGTCCCTACCTGTCCTTTGACAACAAATATATAATAATGAGTTAGAGCAACTGGGGACTGTGAGACACCTATAAGCTGGGTGTTAGTGTAGGTATTTTAGGCTTCCCTTTCAGTTAATGGGAAAAAAAGACCAGATAAATTATAAATTATCTTTTGAAAGAGCCTACTTTATACACAAAAAACTAATTGCAGACTATTGCACTTCCTCAAATTAGTGCTGACAAGTACTATTACTTTTTTTCTATGTTAAGTCCAAAAATATATTTTTTGCAAGCAAAGATAAAAAAAAAAAAAGCCAGATTATGCAATCATATATCAGTGGCCACTGGAAACTGTTGCAGACCCCAGTTTAGACCACGGCAACCAGAATTTTTCATTGCAGTATAATTTTTCACTGCAATATATATTCATTGCCCATCTCCACCTGACGTTGCTTGCACTACAGGATCAAATTTCCTTATATTGGTAGAGAACTGAATGTCCAGAGGTAAGCCCACATGGCTCAAGTATTGCTCAAGCCTGCTCCATCCTCAGTTCTCTCCCCTTGCGCAGACAGACAGCAACTATGGCAACCAAAGCACCTATGAGAAAAAAAGTTGAGGAAAATGTGCTTTCTGCACAGCACAAATGTTGCCTGGAAACCCCTGACATGCTGGAAGCCACTTCTTTCAGTTAACTAACTAATCTGTAGTCTTTAGTACTAGACAGAAGCAAAGGAAACTTCTCCCACCTATTTGTGGGGATGTTGGTAGAAGATTAAGCTTAGTTGCAGTTCCTGCATGAATTCACCAAGAATGCTGAAAGCTAATGGTGCAACATTCACTTCAGCCTTTTCCAGGAGTACTGAAATCAGTGAAGAGCACTCTGTGCTACTGAAATAAAAGTCTGACAAATCCACTCACAATAATTTCAGTCAGTACAGAAGTTTTGCTGTGAATGTAATTGATTTACCTATGAGGAAAATGTTAAGGACCATTACTTCTGACTTTTTGCAATCTCCTTTGTTACCTGGCACGTCACAACTGCACAGAAAAAAAAACCTCAGACATTTTTATTAAATTTAGTGCACTGCTTGTGCTTTATAAAAAAAAAAAATTCTCATTTTCAGGATGATGATACTAAAACAAGTGTCAACTAGGCTATTTTAACAGACAGGAAAAAGTACTCTCACATATTTTATTTTAAAGTGTAACTTCACAAAATCACAGAATCGCAGAAGATGCCGAATTGGAAGGGACTCACAAGCATCACTGAGTGCAACACAGGACCATCCCCAGGAGTCACACCACGTTCCTGAGAGTATTGTCCAAAGGCTTTATTGAACCCTGTTGGGCTTGGTGCTGTGACCACTTCCCTGGGGAGCCTCTTCCAGCACCCAACCACTCTTTGGATGAAAAACCTCTTTCCAATATCCAACCTAAACCTCCCCTGACACAACTTCAGGCCATTCCCTTGGGTCCTGTCACTGGTCACCTCAGAGAAAAGATCAGTGCCTGCCCCTCCACTTCCCCTCACAAGGAAGTTGTATTTGCAATGAGGTCTCCCCTCAGTCTCCTCTTCTCCAGGCTACACAGACCAAGTGCCCTCAGCTGCTCCTCACATGGCTTCCCTTCAAGGCCCTTCACCATCTTCATCGCCCTCCTTTGGACACTCTCTAATGGCTTAATATCTTTCTTGTATTGTGGTGCCAAAACTGCACACAATATTCAAGGTGAGGCCACACCAGTGCAGAGCAGAGCAGTACAATCCCCTTCCTTGACCGGCTGGTGATGCTTTGCCTGATGCCCCCCGAGGACACACTTAAAGTTTTATTGAAGATAAAGCAAGGGAGATTGATCTACTTTCATTTAACAGATGCAGCTGATTCCCACGGAGCTCTTTCTGGCCAAGGAGTCTGAGACATGAAAGAAATCAGAACCAAAGAGTCACTGAACTCTGTTTATATTCTGGGAAATAAAGAGCATGAGAACAAATCTAGGATTAATTGAAGAAAGTGGAACTCTGAACTGAAGAGATCATGAAAATACCAATGTCAAATTCAATTCAGTAAGCTTTAACCAGGAACTAAGTTTATAACATCTTTTATTACATTTACTGTTGCAGGCCATCATTCGTCAATATAGGGAATCATTTAGAATACAAGCATAAAAATATGTCATAAGAAACAAACTGACTTGGTCTAGTTCTCTGTCTCCATCTCATAAAACTTCACAAACCACTGCAAGTTGTCTTCCTGTTTGTACACACATTTTATACAATACAACCAGACAACACGAGGCAGACTGTCCTAGAATATTGTTTTTAAAAAGACCTCAATCAGTAAGAAATTACAGCCTGAATTTCATTTTTCAGATTCAAAATAAAGACAGATGTATTAATAGCATTAGTTCACTAGTTCATGACACGTGACAATAGTGTGCAATACTAAAAACTTCACAACCTCCCTGGGCAGCCTGTTCCGTGTCTAACCACCCTCACAGTAAAAAATTTCTACCTAATATCTAACATGAATTTCCCCTTTTTCAATTTGTACCCATTAGTCCTTGTCCTATCACTCCAGTTCCTGATGTAGAGTCCCTCTCCAGCTTCCCTGTAAGCCCCCTTCAGATTCTGGATGGTTGCTATGAGGTCTCCACCTAATCTTGTCTTCTCCAGGCTCAAGAGCCCCAGCTTTCTCAGCCTGTTTTTGCTGGGGAGGTGCTTCAGTGCTCTTATCAACTTCATGGCCCTCTCGACTTGCTCCAACAGTTCCATGTCCTTCTTATGTTTGGGGCACCAGAACTGTACACAGCATTCCAGGCTGGGTCTCACAAGAACAGAGTAGAGGGGAAGTATCACCTCCTTTGACCTGCAGGCCACACTCCTTTCGATGCAGCCCAGGATGAGGTTGGCTTTGCCAGATCATGTTGAGTTTTTCATCAACCATCACCCTCAAGTCCTTCTTCACAGGGCTGCTCTCAATCACTCCTCTGCCCAACCTGTAAGTGTGTCTGGGATTGCTGTGCAGGTGTAGGACCTTGCACTTCGCTTTGTTGAACTTCATGAGATTTGCATCAGCCCAGCTTTCAAGCCTGTCAATGTCCCTTTGGATGGTATCCCTTTCCTCCAGTGTGTCAACTGCACCACACAGCTTGGCATCATCAGCAAACTTGCTGAGGGTACACTCAACCCCGCTGTCCATGTTGCCGATAAAAATGTTGAACAGTAACAGTACTTTCAGTACTTTCCTCAGGTAGTGTCTATTTAGTGAACATAATCTGTTACGCTGCCCATTTCATTTCTTTCAAAGAAGTCAACCTATCACAATACCTATTAAAAGCAAACCATGTATGATAGCAATAATAAGGAATATCAATATATAGTTTTGAAAACAAAAGGAGCTCAGACTTTGTAGTAGATATTGTCCTATACTGTCATGATCTGGTTTATTTAGTATCTGTACTTTGTTCTCCTTTTGTAAACACATCAACATCTATTTTCTTTCTAGAAGGTGGATATCTATCTATGTATTTCCAGGAGTCCCCTATATCATTTGCCTTCACAAATGGAACAAGCACCAATGAGCATTTACAAGGCATGGGCAGACCAAATTTGGAATAGATTTTACTAGCACGGCAACAATAACTCAGAAGGAAACATGAGCAATAAAGGCACAATATCACAGCAACATTTCAGTTTAGCTTTCCTTCTGGAGTAATAAAACTCTTGAACGGAGGCATCGTTTTATTTTGTCATTTAGTTTACATGGGGAAAAGGAAAACTTTTTACAGAGAAAAGTCTAGCAGTTTCAGAAACTACTTTTTTTTCCTAAAAACCCTTGGGAACCAAAGGAAGCATATCTCTCACTTGTCCTCAGAGAGTGTTAACTGGACATGACTTAACATTTTCAAAATCTTCTTAGTTCAGCTATATTGACATTTTTATTAATTGAGACTTAAGTGGATGGTGCCTACCTTACCCATAAATAAGGTTTCTCACTGGACTATAATTTTGCATTAATCATGGTTCAAATGTTTATTTCATTTCTTTCAATTTCTAAAGCATTTACAGAAATACTGACTTATGGTAAAGTTCAGTAGAACCATATGGCAATGCATTCACTGATCCTACACTCACTAAAAATCTTGAATGCACTTAAATTAGGACTACATTTCATAAACAAATTTTCTTATATAAAGATGGTTCAAATACAAATATCTTTAATAAATGCTAACAGGGTTCTAAACAGTGCCTTATTTACTTCAATTGCCATGGTCTTCAGAAGTCCATGGATCAACATGTTCTTGGCAAAATTATAACATTTCACCAATACTTTCCCTAAAATCCATAATACAAAGAATATGTCAAATAATTCACTGGAAAGGATAACTCATTCATTAGCATTCAAAGAAACATGGAAATTTTTGATTAACTGTTAAGAAAAATATTTTTGGCATAAGGTTGGTCAAGCACTGGAAGAGGCTGTCTAGAGAGCTTGTGAAGACTTCATCCTTGGAGGAGTCTGAAATACACCTGGACAACTCAAGCCATGGGTAACTTCATCTAACTGGATCTGCTTTGGGCAGCAGGTCAGACCAGATGACCTCTGTAGGTCCCTTACCATTTAGGTTATTCTATGACTCCATGAATAAGCGCCAAAGAAGGCATGTCATTTCAGTGTAACTATATTCACTGATGAATGCTACAAGACATCAAGCTTTAAGCAAATGCTCAATTGTTAAACTAACAATAAATGCAGCCATTTTTTATTAAACTATCTTTGTGTAACAGTGGTTATGTCTGATCTGTTTTAGTGTATTTTTATCTAATAGACAAATAGTAAAATGTCAGTGCAAAGGAAATAATCTATGCTGTTATCTATATAAGTATAACATAAATTGAGGCATTGAAGCCAACTCCAGAGAGCTACTCATTCTGTGTGGCCCAGCTCACCAGACATGCTTCAAAGACAAGTTCATTATACGGCAATTATAGAGAAGTTCATCCTCTGAGGAGCAGCTAAGGACTCTAGGTTTGTCCAGTTAAGAGAAAAGGAAGTCTGAGGGGTAACCTTGTTGCTCTCTACAGCTTCCTGAGGAGAGGAGAAGTGGAGAGTGAGGCACTGATCTCCCCAGTACCCTGTGACCTGATGCATGGCAATGGTTCAAAGCTGTGCCAGGGAAGGTTCAGTCTAGAAACTGGGAAACATTTTGTAAAGAGAGTGGTTAAACACTGGAACAGGCTTCCTAGACAGGTGGTCAATGCCCCAAGCCTGTGTTTAAGAAGCATTTGGACAATGTATTTTAAGTTCTGGTCAGACTCGAACTGGTCAATTGGTCAGGCAGTTGGACTATATTATGGTTGTAGGTCCCTTCCAACAGTCCCTTCCAACTTCTCCTCACCTCACCTCGCCTCTTCTTTTTTCTCTTCTCTTCTCTTCTCTTCCCATAAACCCACACATTTAAACAACCCAGTGAAAGACAGACTAAGCAGCAGCAGCAGCATATTGTTCATAGCCCCTAGGTGTCAGTTGTGAGTGAAGTTGGTATTTGCATACACAAAAGCTCAGAAATCAAGCTTTGTACTAAAGTCACACTGTTGGCCACCCCTCCCTCTCTCTCTCTGCATTTATATCTACATGTCCTTTTCTCTGCAAAGGCTGTACTAGTTGTAGTAGTAACTTTTTATTCCCACACTGTTCAAATGTGCACAATGGTCACTAATTCTCCATTCATAATCCTGTGTCCTTATCTTCACCTAGGCAGCCCCTGGTGGTCTAGTGGTAAAGGCGCCGCGCTATCACCGCGGAGACCCGGGTTCGATTCCCGGTCAGGGCCACTCCCGGGCAGGTGGGGCTCGTTAGCCCTTAAAGGCAACCCACCTACGTCCTAAGGACCTCGCTGCCACCGTCCAAGCTCACTTGGCCCCGGCAGATGAACCTTAGGATTAAAGGGTGGGCTCAGTTCCGCGCACACTGTGTCTCACCTAAAAAATCCAATGCGCAGGCTGGAAGGTGGAAAGACCTTCCCCGGATCTTCGCTCGCGAAGACTGGCCATTATTATCTTCACCTACTTAATAGTCATCTCTGAAGAAGAGAGCACTTTGGCTTTATACAGCCCATGAAGTTTTTCTCAGAACTATCTTATTCAGTAATTTTCTAAATGTTAATATTAATGACACTTTTACTATTAATATTCATTAAGTATAATGAATGATATTTTAGTTTGGAAGTGAACAAAAAATGCTATCTGCAAACTCAGAAAAACTTCAAGAGCTTAAGTACAGCATCAGATGTCTCTGGAGTCACCAGACCTTTCAGAAGTGAAAAGCAAGGACAACACTAATTATCTATTCTGTGCAACAGTGACATAATTGCATTGTCAATAAGGTCTGTAGATGGATTTTCTATATGGAAGCTGATTTGTATCTTTTTGTAGAAGACTGGAAACAATGAGTAAAATAATGGTACAAAATCACAATTACTGAAAAATTCTGCAGTTTTGCAGCCTGCAATATTGTATCTACTTATACAAATTAGCCCAGCGACAACAGCAGACGTATAACAGAAGCATTTGTTTACCAACATGGATTATACTAAGGAAAAAAAATTCAAAGCAAGATGACTTTCTCATTTAGCTCACAGTAAGACATATGCTCTTAAGTAACCACACAAGAACACATCCAAGCCTTCTGAAGCAAAATTCAAAATTCTAAGCCCATATATGGACCAATAGACATCTACAAAATATGCTTCCTAATGTATATGTAGCTTTTTATTCCTTTCATTTTTTATATTAATGCAATGAAACTATCTATTTCTTACTAGTAAACCTTTATTAGGAATGCTGGCATTATACTTTGGGGTGATTAAATATGCAGTAAAGCTGCATCTTTGTCAATCTGTTTTTTCAGTTTATACACCATAACGTTGCCTGCAGATAAAAACAATCATAGCAAGAAGAGCTGGTAAGTTAAAAAACAAATACCAAATGTCATTAACATACACTCAGATCACTTGAAGCACACATGGAATACTGTTAAAATGCTTACCTTAACTATCCCACGGATGTGCATTTTTGCTATCATCTCTGCAGTGTAAAGAAACATCAACAAAGTATCAAGAGCAAATGTCACATACTGGAGAGGCGGGTAATGCTCGAAGGTCTTTGGAGTGTTCATACAAACAGAAATAACACTGATGATGGCACAGATTCGTAGTAAAGAGTGTACCCACTGGAAAAAAACCACAAAAAAAACCACAACAAAAAAACAAGGAAACCCAAGCTATTGCAAGATTGCTTTGATATTCAAAAAAAGCCTCCATAACTTATATCGGCACCATTAGTAAAAGCACATCTGTGTTCTTTTACATCATGATGCACATATTAAAGGTCTTTAACCAAAAACAAGCACTCCTAAATTATTTAAAATTATATATGCACATACAGAACTTTATTAGGTAATTTGTGAGGTTGTATAATTCAGAAACCAAGAACTAAGAACCATGAAACTGAGAAATAGGATTTCATCCTTTCTACTTTGCGGAACTTGTAATTTAATTTCTTTTCAAATGACAACTTGCCACATTTATGGGCAGACAATAAGTAGAATTAGTTGGAGTTATAAACTGGGTAAATACATTAAATGAAAATATCTGTCGACAATTTTAGTTCAACACTTAGCAGAAATTATTTTTAAATCAATATACAACTCCAAAAATAAAGTGAGGCACAGGATTAAAAGCATCCTTCCATTTATAGAAAGAATAAATATAAAAGAGACTGTGTCACAGAATGCTACTTAAGATCAGGATTCACTTCTGTTCCAATCAAGTTTTGTTGCTATAAGAGAACAGGTAATTTCTATTACTACTTAGGTCTCAGACCCACTCCTTATTCATAAGGTTGATATTCAGTGCCAGTCAGAAAGGCAGGTATAACAAAAAAAGCAGAACATATTAATACAAGGGTTTAAGGTTGGATTTTTTTTCTTTTAAATCAAAACAACTTGAAGCCACACAAATGTAATGAATCAGAGCTGGTAAGGTCATACCTATCAAAACAAGAAGTTCTTTTCAACAAGAAAAAAGTCCAAACAAAAAACACTGAACTTTTTCAAATTTGACACTGATTTATAGCACTTCAGACATTTTGATATACAGAAGACTTAAGAATAGGCACCTAATTTAATACTCATTGTTCGCTCACCTAAGTGTAATGATATTTGACCTGAATTGAATAGCTCTATCATTTGCATACTCAGTCCAGATTAATAATTTGGAAGTGGAAGGCACACAATGATGATCTCTAATGTCCCTTTAACATCTACTTTGCTTTGAACCTTGTTTCAACTGAAAAAATTACATAAATATTTTAGTTTAGTGGCTGATATAAAAGCAATTCTCTGCTACAGTAAAATGTCAGTATTACAAGCCCTAAGTAATATACAAGTTCATCAACATGATAAGCAAAAAATTATTCCATAAAAACCTCATGTACTGTGTGACGAGAAACATAGGTAAATAAACCATTTTGTATTTCTGAAATTACATTTTCAGCTTATTACAGTAGTCAATACAAACATTCTACTTAAAACTATTTAGCATGAATAAATATATGGGTGTTGTCTTGTAAATGATTTAGGTGTCAAAACTCAGCAGTAAAGCTGAGAGAATCTGGCACTCATACTGCAAATGAAATGATAGTTGCATAAAATGCATGCAATGCCAATAACATATATTATTTTAGAATATTTTACTTTCTGCTTTTAAAAAGTAAAAATTAATACACTGTTTTAAGAGAAATGTGAAAATTCCTTCTCTACAAAAACACAAATCATTCACCATATAGGAATCTTAGATGCATGCTGACTGCTGAACAATTTAATCATAAAAAACATATTTCCACAGGAAAGACATTTTCTCAGTACTGTACCTTCCATTATTAGCTCCACTTTTAATGAAATTTTCCCCAGTTTCAAGATGCCACTTTTGCATCTATCTATTTCTTAGGGCAGATTATAAGTTAAATGATATCAGAAAAATGAGAGGTGTACTTCAAAATAAACAGCCAAAATACATTTATATTATGATATACATGATGTAAAAGGAGAGATTTGAAAGTCAGAAGTGCTGACTGCTGGCTACCACTTAAGCAATGAAATGCTCCTTTTAACATCCTTTTCAAAAACCGAGTTTATGAACTTCTAATTTCAACAACCACATTAGGAACCAGAGACATTGAAAGGATGGCTGTTTTAAAAGAATAAATCAGTAGATGAACTGGTTGGAAAACACTGCTTGATCATCCCATCATTTTGCAATACCCAAAAGAAATGCCCGGGGTTTTTTTAGTTTTGGACTTTAAAAAAAAAATAACTGGTAGATTAGCAACTATAGCTCAATACTTGTTTCTGAAAAACAGAAGTGGAAGTCATATTTCAACAGTACAAATTACATTTAACTCAAAGTTAGTAATTACAGAAAGAGATACCCACTGGTTTGTTAATCCATAGAATATCTGCGTTGTCTGACAAAGATTCATCGGGACCAAAATCTGTAACTGGCTGGGCTTCCACCCTTGAACTTTGTTTCCTTTTTAGCATCCTGAAGTTAACTTTTGTTGCCTAAAATCATGAAACCTCCTTTAGGAAAAAAAGACAGCAAACATTAATTCACTAAAACCATTTTATAATGCATTTTGAATGGTTTTATAAATAACCTAAAGGATTTTGTTTTCATGTAAACTGCTTTTGTACTTACTGATTAACAGGATATTCATTTTATGAAATATAAATCACTGACATGACTCTCATTACTTTACAAAAAATTTACACAAAGGTATGTAACACAAACAATTACCAGAAACTTAGCAACGCTAACAGAAAATTTGTACCAATAAGCAAAGAATGCTATTGCTGTGAACTTTAACACAGAGTAATCACTAGATGGATTTGACCTGAAGCCATTTAATTAAATGGTGACATTTCCATTTATTACACTAGGCTAAGATAAATCCCAACATGCCAAAGGCAAACAGGCGATGTTAAGCAGCCAACAGATGTTAATATTCTTTACTGAAATCAGAAGCGCCTTTTTGCTATATAGTACTATTAACATGTATTTTTCTAATACTTTTTTTAATGTTAGAGATTATCTATCCAACAGCCAGACAGATGGCTGTCTCTGGGGCTTGTGTTGGCATGTGGAAGCACTGAGGAAAATGTGTTGTTTGCACAGGGTCAGGCAAAATCTGGACATTCTTGCATGGGTGGCTCTGACTGAGACTTCTATATGCTCATTGATGTGAGCCACAACTAGGGGACACAATAAGAGAACAGAAAGGTAAGTTAGATCTCATTATTGACTTTCCCACAGACACAGTTCATGTATCCCAGAGTCTAAATAAATCCAAACAGATGAGGAAGATACACTCTCCAAAGGAGTAACAGTCTGCCCATGAAATACTATTCTGCTGCTTATGAAATACAACCCTTAGATACATTTTTTTTTTTCCCAGAGTGAGGGGAAGAAGAAAACAAGATCTTGGGACCTTGTTGTGAATCTTTACTCTGGACTGGACCACATGTTGTTTGTAGGCAACACTGTACTGTGACAAACAAAAGTTTATCAAAACTAGTATAAGATAGAACCATAGGATGGTTTGGGTTGGGAGAGACCTTTAAAAATAATCTAAATTTACCTGCCATCACTAGATCAGGTTGCTCAAAGCCCCATCCAGTTTTCAATGATGAGGCAACCACAACTTCTATGAGCAGCCTGTTCCTGTGTATCACCACTGTCATTGTAAAGAATTTCTTCCTCTAAGTCCAACCTAAACCTTTCCACTTTCAGTTTAAAGCTCTTGCCCCTTTGTCCTGTCACTTCAAGCCCTGGAAATTACATCCCTAAGTATCACAGTGACTACCGCAACATGAATGCAAGAGACACTGTCCTCAATTAGCAGGAGGTTACAGTGGATTCAGGACCGCAGAAGTCACCGTGTGCTTGGTCTCAGCTGACCTTTTCAATGTCATGGGCTGCTGCTTCATGTCCAAACACTGTGCATGCATCCTTGGCTGTCTTGTCTTTTAGCCGTCGTGGCAAATGTAAACTATAATGTTGGGGGTGGACCAGAAGAGGCCTACAGAGAGTGGAGAGAGATGCAAAAGAGCTACAAAGAAGGCTCAGAAGAAGAGATCTCTATCGAAGTCTCCTAGTAACTGCAGCTGCGCAGAACTGCTTGGGACCCAGCTACAAGGTCATAGCCTTGTACCTTCTGCAGATTCCCATGTCTCTGCCCCCAGGGCAATCCTTCCATTCATCCCTAGGCTCTCCCTACCCCCTGCGTGACCAGACATATTCTATGCAGCCTATCCCTCCAAGTTCAGTTATCACTGGCTCTCAGGATTCGAGGTTCCCCAGCAAGAAACCCATCTCTGTTCCTGAACCTTCTGTATCCCCCTGTATATAAACTGTCTTCTTGTTTTAATAAACACCATTTTGTGGGTCACAGCTCGTCTGTGTCCCATCTCCCATACAAGATGTGCCACTGGGTCTGTCACGGGACCAAACCCCACCCGCGATACTATTACTCTTATTCCAAGTCCCTCAGAGTCTACCTCTACTCTGTTTTCTCTCTTTCAGATTCAAGAGGACAGCTCCCATGCCTGTAAAACCAAGTCTGAACCATTGGTCTCTCTTTGCACAAACCACACAGCAACAGGGTTGAGGTCTTGTACTAATATATCCAGGTGGAGGAGCTGACATTATGCAGTGACTGATTTAAAAAAAAAAAAAAAAAAAAAAAAAAGGGACAATTTCTGACCCCTATATGCATAAATATTGTAAAATGAACATTATAAATTAATAATGTTTCTCTAACAAATGAAGACTGAAATAATATTCAGAGGTTGTATGTTCTCTTAGTTTTCATGCTCAAACTTCATGCTCCCACTTCTTTATCATAACTGAATTCACTATTTCCTCCTCTTTAG
This sequence comes from Myiozetetes cayanensis, assembly GCF_022539395.1. Taxonomy (NCBI): domain Eukaryota; kingdom Metazoa; phylum Chordata; class Aves; order Passeriformes; family Tyrannidae; genus Myiozetetes; species Myiozetetes cayanensis. Next base: position 78,503,720 of record NW_026087742.1, read on the forward strand.
CAATTTTTTTCTGCTTACTCCTTTTTCTTTCTAAGTCTAATATATTGAACTTTTTCCTCTCCTTGGACCAAAGCACAACTAGAAATGCTTGAAGACTCAACGATACTGGTGTGCTTTTTGAGGTCATGAAACTTTAAAATGGCTACATTTAACACAGTGATAAGAAGCCACTGCAATCCCTTGGGAGATGCATTTCCCAAAACCCTAGGGAAAAAAAAAGACACTGTCAAAATGTTTCCTGCAAATATGTTTTTTGGAAATTGTTACTCAAAAGGTAATAAGTGAATTAACAACAATTTTATGTTTACTATTCCTGGTAATGGCTACAACTGTGCTCCTAAGCTTTTGAGAAAATATGTAGCAATAAATAGGAAATTAATAAGACAAGCTCAATCAGTAATTATAAGAAAAGGCTCAGGATATGAAACACTGATTTTTGTTTAGCCACCACTGATTTTTTTTTTTAAATAAATTACACTCTAAATAACAAGCTATGTCCATTTAGAGAAGGAAGTAGATAATAATCAACTGTCTTTTAGCACGGCTCTGTTGTTTTTATGCTTTTCTCAATACCGCTTATTTATACATCTCATGTGTAGGAAGATTAGTCATGTCCTTCTAATGAAATTCCCATTTATCCTTTTACCCAGTACCTCTTTGTCTGTCCAGGTTGTTTTTTTTTAAAAATTGGTCCAGGCACAGAAAATAACATGAATTTTAGATGTTCATAATGGATGTCCATAATGGATTCAGTTCACATACTTAAATGTTGTGACTAAAGAAATTAGAATTCTTATTTTTAAGAGGCAGCCTTGAATAAACAAATCTTCATATATCTAAATCTAATGGATAGGAGGGAAGGAAATGTTTATGGAAGAATCAGCTTGTCTGCTTCTCTACTTGAAATGACCAGAAATGCACATACACAAAAAAATGCAGAATAAAGGTGACAAGCCAAGAATATCATGGAAATGGTCATAAGATTATTCAAAGTATAGCAAGGTTGCTTTCGAGCTTTTATGCATTTTTGTTGCTCTTGCTCCTTTTATTTTACCAGGGAACGCACAGACTTTTCCACGTGTCTGTTGCTGTAGAGCAACGTAAAGCCTAGTGCAGCTTCAGGACTCTGCCACATATGTAAAGAATTTTAACCCTTGGAATAAAATCCCTTTTGCACTTGTTTCTTCAAGGAGGAATCCACTGAAAGATGAAGAGAAGGGGAGCTGTGCACAAACTCCTTCCAGCATGTGACACGCAGTGAGCACCACACCAAGCTGTGCTAATGGGGAGGCTGTAGTCCTCCCTAACTCTGACTACAAATCCACCCCTGCAGTTCCCACATTGATTCTGGCACACATCATTAGGTCTTTCTTTGATCACAACCTGTTATTAATGTGAAAGGCTTAATACATTCCCTAGGATATACTTCCAGCTCCAGTGGTTTTAAGACATACTGGGTGCAGGGAAAAGACAGGCTTGAGACAGGAAAATATCATGAAGTTTTGGGGCTACAATCACTTCACATTTCTTTGGAGTACTGAGAAACCTGAGTCTCATTTAGAAAGCAAGCTCACTGTACACAGCATAATCTGCTCAAAAGGTCTCCATCACAAAGTCAAGAAAACATGCTTATAAATGCTATGGCTGACAAAGAAGGCAGTTGAAAAATGACTTCACAGAAATATAAACAGGAAAATAAAGCAGATACTCCTACCTACAGTTTATGGAGAGAGTTTAAAAATCAGACAAACCCCTGAAATCAGTAATGTCTGGCTTCCAACATACTTCTTTCTCACTGCTGATTGACTTTCTCACCTGAGATCACGTGAGCACTATCTGAAGGTCATCCCAAGGCAGGCCACATACAAGCACTCTCTTCAACACCAGTTCTCTCTCTGAAAATGTCAACTACCCTTCCAACTTTTCCCAGAGCAGGGACATAAACTTCAAGACATTAACTACAAATGTGAAAGCCAAAAGGGGTGACAGAAGAGGATGTGAACCCCTATACATGTAGCATGATGACAAAACCCCATTTCCATACTATACATTTGAAAAGCCTCAAACTTCAGGCTACCTTAAGGAAATTTATTGCTCTTAACTGTAGTATGCATTATATGGTTATAGGAAAAATACAGGTTCTCATTCTTTCATCTCAATAGCCGCCTTTTTTCCCTTTTTACCAATTGTCCCTGTTTCTCTATTGCCTGCTTCCTCAATCCCCATGTTCTTCCATCCCTGATTTTGGGTGCAGGTACAGGTAAATGGCATTTCATGTGTTTCATTTGTTTTCATGTAGAAAAATATTTGAAGTGAGCATGTTACATATGTGACAGTACAGATATATTTATTTTAGAAGGGAAAACACAGAATTCCAGCGGATACAATCACATAGCACATGCCACCATGGATGCTGTTAACTCATACCTAATTTCAAGCAAGAACTTATTTCAGTACTTTTCCTCTCTGTGTGTTGTTATTGCATCTGATGAATGATCTCTTCATTATTTTGAACATGATATACTGCTAATAGCTAACAAAACTTTAGTGTTTATTAAAAACAAACTTGGGTCTTCACAAAGACGGCACACTGAAGGAAATATCCTGAAAATCAGTTTCATTCACATTTTCAAATCATTTGGATACAGGTAGGAAAGAACAACTGGTGATATCTTGTACTTACTAACAGGATCCCAGACTAAAAATACGAGAACTGGGGTTCACAACTGAGGAAAATTTAACAATTACTTAAAGTTGCCAACGTAAAAACATCTACAACTACCTGAAAGGAGGTTGTAGCCAGGTGGGGGTCGGTCTCTTCTCCCAAGCAGTCAGCAATAGGACAAGAAGGCACGGGCTTAAGCTCTGTCAGGGGAGGTTTAGGTTGGATATTAGAAAGAAGTTCTTTACAGAGAGAGTGATCAGGCATTGGAATGGCCTGCCCAGAGAGGTGGTGGATTCACTGTCCCTGGAGGTTTTTAAGACGAGACTGGATGTGGCACTGAGTGCCATGATCTAGTAAACACAGTGGGGTTGGATCAAGGGTTGGACTTGATGATCTCGGAGGTCTCTTCCAACCCAGTTAATTCTGATTCTATGATTTTACGATTCTACGATTCTATGATCTAGGCTGAAAATACACAGGTGTCCAGACTTCAGCTCTTTACTCCCAACACATCTCCTGTGTCTTGCCTTATTATCAACTAAGGACAATGCTCTAAAAATATTTATTTCTTATATATAAGTTCTTCCCCTCAAACACAGCCAAAACAATTCAGAACTACTGAGCAGAATCAAATATCACATTGTATACAGAGGCACATCTCCTGTGAGTCAGATAACAAGTCTATCTCTATTATCACATAACATATCACAAGTCCTTTTTACTGTAGGCCTTCTAACATCCAGAATATATCATACCGAAGAAACTACACATGGTTCCATGATGCAGCCAGAAAATGAACTTCTTAATTTTAAATAGAAATGCTCAGCTTTTTCATATTTTTCCATTAAAAAATTTGATTTTTCAAAAAAAAAGGCAGAACAACTGTAAACGATTTTTCAAATGGTGCTGTTAGATCACATCATGGCACATTCCACCACACTTCTTTTACATACAAAGTAGAGACTGAGGTACTCAATAGTGACTTGTACTAAAGAGGAGGTACACTCTCACATTCCACAGTCCCAGCTCCCCAAGTATCCCAAAGGAGGGACACATCCAAGCATGAAGCAGCTACTTCCCTGCACAAGTAACAAAATAGTTTTTGCATTCAGTAGAAACCAAGGCACAAGAGTGGTGAGCATCAACAAGGCTGGTTGTTGGCATGACTGGACACAACAGCTTTCCAAGCCTTACAATTACATTGTCAGAATAGTTGATAAAATACTAAAACTTAATGATGGTCATTGGATTATACATCTTGAACATCTTCATAAAGGACTTGGACACAGGACTGCTAAGCAAGTTTGCAGGTGACACAACTCCTGGAGGAGCTGTTGACTCCCTTTAAGGCAGAGACCTTGACAGATTAGAGGACTGGGCAATCACCAACTACATAAAGATCAACAAGGGAAAGTACTGGATTCTGCACCTGGAATGGGGCAACCCTGGATGTACTTACAGACTGGGGAATGAGGTGCTGGAAAGCAGTGCCACAGAGAGGGACCTGAGGGTCCCAGTCAAAGGCAAGTTGAATATGAGTCAGCAGTGGCCTGGCAGCCAGGAGGGCCAACTGTGGCCTGGGAGGCATCAGGCAAAGCACTGCCAGCCAGTCGAGGGAGGGGATTGTTCCGCTCTGCTCTGCACTGGTGTGGCCTCACCTTGAATATTGTGTGCAGTTTGGGGTACCACAATATTAGAAAGATGTTGTCATTAGAGGGCATCCAAAGGAGGGCAATGAAGATGGTGAAGGGCCTTGAAGGGAAGCCATATGAGGAGCAGCTGAGGGTCTGTGTAGCCTGGAGAAGAGAAGACTGAGGGGAATCTTCACTGCAGTTACAACTTCCTTGCGAGGGGAAGAGGAAGGGCAGGCACTGATCTTTTCTCTGAGGTGACCAGTGACAGGACCCAAGGGAATGGCCTGATGTTGTGTCAGGGGAAGTTTAGGCTGGATATTAGAAAAAGGTTTTTCACCCAAAGGGTGGTTGGGTGCTGGAAGAGGCTCCCCAGGGAAGTGGTCACAGCACCAAGCCTCACAAGAGTTCAGTAAGGCATTTGGACAATAATCTCTGGTACATGGTGTAACTCCTGGGGATGATCCTGTGCAGGCCAGGAGTTGGACTCGGTGATCCTTGTGGGTCCCTTCCAACTCAGCATATGCTGTCATTCTGTGAATGCACAGTAATTATATGTAGAGAATATACTGATGGTAATATATTTCCCTTATGGATATATAGCACAGTTTAACAGCTAGCTTACCACATAAGTTCACTTCAACTGTGGGCCATCTACCCACCACTTGCTGCCCTAGGATTGGTATCCTGCAATGTAGTCTATATAAATATCATTAAGAGCCTATAGATGACAAAGACATGCAGCAATTTCCTCAGCAAGAACCATGCTGGAAAAAATGGAGAGTGGTGTTCTGTAATTTGCTTTTGCACTCTACCCACCTCCTAGTAGAAACTTTGCAAAAGTAATGGGACCAGCAGTACCAGATCTTTGTTTGAGAGGATTCAGGGAGCAACCCATCCTCTCTCTAAAATACCCCACATTCAGTAACATGCAATGAATACCGCAGATCTGTTTTTCAGACTTTTAAAGAAAAAGGTGAGGGTATGCTTCCCAGAATGACATAGGTGTGGAAAGGAGCCTCTCTGTAAGCAGATGGCTGATGGCATGCCTGCTTAAGTGATTATTTTAAGGTTGCTGGGATTTTTTTGTATCAATAATTACATGTTAGTGTGCCTAGAACCTTGTATTCACATCTTTTCATAATTTAAATTGAAATACATTAAAAATTGAAGTAAACAGTGGTTATATTCTTTTGGATTTGTTACAGGTTTTGCTAAAATAATTATTAAAGCAATTGAAATATTCTAGATCATCTTCCCTTCCCAAATTTTTCCCTTTCTATTCTCTAAGGAATTGCCAGTGAAACAGTTATATATTATATATTTTAAATTTGAAGCCCTGAAAATTGAATTAGGACGTTTTTATCCTCTTATCTTTCCTTTAAAACAAAGTAATTGACATGTGATACACATCTTCCTTGCTACAGGGCAATTCCTAGAAGTCACAGCCATAATCTCTGATACCGTAGGTACTACATCTAAAGGCTTTATTTGGGGGTGGAGGGGAACCAAAGGAAAACTGAGTTCACAGAATCATAAGACAGATCAGGTTGGAGGGACTTCAGCTCTGCTCTTGTGAGATTCCACCTGGAGTATTGCATCCAGCTCCAGGGGCCCCAACACAGGAAAGACATTGACCTATTGTAACGAGTCCAGAGGAGGGTCACAAAGATGATCAGAAGGCTAGAGCACCTCTCCTATGAAGACAGGCTGAGAGTTGGAATTGTTCAGCCTAGGAAAGAGAAGACTCCATGGAAACCTTCTAGCAGCCTTCCAGTACCTAAGGTGGGGGGCCTACAAGAGAGCTGGAGAGGGACCTTTCACAAGGACATGTAGTCATAGGACACTTAAGGGGAATGACATTAAGCTGAAGGAAGGCAGGTATAGATTAGATATTAGGAAGAAATTCTTTACTGTGAGCATACTGAGACACTGGAACATGTTGCCCACAGAAGTTGCGGATGCCCTATCCCTGACAATGCTCAAGGCCTGGCTGTCTGGGGCAACTTGGTCTAGTGAATGGTTTCCTGCCCATGGCAGGGGGTGATGCAGCTAGATGATCTTTTAGGTGCCTTCCAACCCAAACCATTTTAAGATTCTATGACTTTAGGAGGTTTACAGTCCTATTATCTGCTCAAGCAGTATCAACTGTGATGAAAGACCAGGCTATTGCAGTTTACTCAGGTTATTAGTTAGTATGACTCAGGTTATAGTCCAGTCTTGGAAACCTCCAGCAAAGGAGACCATAAAATTTCTTTGAGCAACTTGTTCCACTGCTGGATTGTCCTCATCAGGGGAAGAGGCAGGGGGGTGGTTAAGAGAGAGAGACAGAAGATGAAAATATCACAGAAAATAAATAAAGGGAAAAAAAGATTACGTAGTAGAGCCAAGGCAATTTGCAACCATAGTCTAATAGTGGTATCTCTCAAAGCAAGACATTTACCAGTACTTAGCCAATACAGGAACCTTCAAATGAAATAAAAGATGCGATGAAGGTAATGAAAGGGAGAACAGAGAAAGACTGAAAGGGAAAAAAAACATGATTCAATCCGTAATGCTCATATTAGGCTGACTTTCCTCTTTATCTCCAAAACTTGCATGCTCAAAATCTACAGGAGATCTAAGTCATTTTCCAACCAGAAAAATATCCTCTTAGTAACACAGGAAAAATAATTTGTGAATGCAACACCTGTGTTTTATTCATAAGCACATCAAAAATCTTGTTTGTAACTGATTAAATTCCTAAATACCTAGGGAGGAGGGGAGGAAGCCCAAATCCCCAGAAGCCAATACCAGTTCTATCGCATCATGAGATACTCATGCCTTAAGAAGACATTCTTATCTGTGAAAGTCTAAGATTTGTCACCTCTTCTAGAGCTTGGTCCAGTAGCCCATTACTCCCAGCAATGCAGCACGATAGTATTCATCTCTTATCGTGAAGGTTTGAGATCCAAAACCTCCTTGACTCAATACACAGGTTTGGATGAATGCCACAAAGATTTACATAAGTGTTCATGGTACCAGCAATGACCAGGAGCTGGAAGGAAGTCAAATCAGAGTGAGTTATGTTTCCAGGTGGTATAGCTCAAATGGGAATGAACTGTGATGGACCAAATTTCAGATTAAAATAAAGCAGATGCACCAAACAAGAAGACCATGGGTCCACATAAAGCACAAATGACATGCTGATTGTTACAGTTTTAAAATTTCACTTTAAAACACAGTACCAAGCTCAAATGGTAAAATAAAAAATTCCCCAACTGTTCCTAAAAGTCTCAAAAGCATATGCATAAACTTGAAGAGAGCTAGAGTCTTCTATCAGCCAGTAAGTTTAACTCAAAGAAATGTGATTTCCCACCCCTCACTGAAGTTTAACTTTGTGATTCAGCATAGTTCTCAGAGGTCTCTTCCAACCCAGTTAATTCTGTGATTCTATGATTTTATGATAGTTCATTGTTAATATGTATAATTTCTCTGTTGGTCACTTAGAGGGCAGGTGGGATTGTGCAGCTGTGGAAGGAAATGAATAGAGACAGCGAAATTTAACAGGAAATTGACAATGCTTAAGACAAAGACAAAAGACTCAAATAGCATTTAGTTAATGTTTTCTCACTGTAAATATTTGCCTTAACGCAACAATGGTTAACCTACCAAATCATAGCTGACTTAAAAGGTACGTTTTTACGAAAAGGCCATCAGAAACCTTCATCCTTCCTAGAAATATGTCTCTGATGTTACCGGGAGTACTAAAATAAAAAGATGCCAACAACGAAAAAATATTAAGCACCTCTCTCTTCATTTGATGAACAAACCCCTGAAACTACAAATCAAAGAGATTTACTCCAGGCCTGGGTACATCGCCCTCTCCAACCACCCCAACCCCGCAGCCCCTGCGGACCAGCTGAACCCTCCCCTCAGGGAGAGAGCTCTCCACAGCCATCCCCGTCCCCATCCACAGCCACCCCATTAAATCAGTGCACCCCGAAGAGGCCTGTTCGCCTCTCGGCCCTGCCCTGCCTCAGTGACGAGTGCGCACTCCTGCATCCCACCGAGGGATGCTGAGGGGTCCGGAGCAGTCCCGGCAGGGAAGGCCGGCGGTGGCCGGCCCGGAGCGCCCCCTCCCACCGCGGGGGAAGGACAGCTGGGGCGGGCGATGCGGAGGGCGCCACCGCCCCTTCCCCCCGCCTCGCCGCGGAGCCGACCGGGCCTCTCGCCGCTCTCGTCCCCTCCCTGGGCACCGCCAGCGCTCTCGGCAGAGCCGGGGCGGCCGTCGGCCACGGAGGGGCCGGGGAAGGGGTGGGAAGGTGCGGGGGCCCCACCGCGCCCCGAGAGCGAGCCGCGCCCGCCGCCTCCGACCTACCGCCAGCATCTCCCTTCATGGCGCGGTCGGGAGGGGCCCCCGCGGGTGTGCGGGGTGTTACGGTGCTGTGCCAGCCCCGCACGCCGCCCTCCCGCGCTGGATCGCGGCGGCGGGGCCCGCCCGGCGGCGGCCGCGCTCAGTCTCTCGGCAACGACGGCGGGGGCGGGCGGGGACGGAGCAGGTGCGGGGGAGACGGTGCCGGCCGCGCTCGGGCGCGTTGGGACAAACACGCCCCCGCCTTGCTAAAGCCTCCTGCGGGGAAGAGACGGGGCTGAGCGGCTCCGGAGCAGCGGGCTGACCCCACGGCGGTCCCGTCACGCAAAACACCCCCACAGCTGCTTGGAACTGTGGTCGCTGCGCCCCGGAACGCGCAAGGGGCGACCTGCATGGGATGGAGCCCGCAGGGTGGTGCCCCGGGCTGAGCCCGCACAGCCCCTCTCCGAACAGCAGCGCGCTGCTGAGGCGTGCCTTTCTGCAGCAATTTTGTAGGGCTTTGGTTTGAGCTTTAGCTTTTTTTGTTTGTTGGTGGGTTTCGGTTTTTTGCTTGGTTTTGGTTTGGGGACGTTCTTTTTGTGTGTTTTGGGTTTTTGTTTGTTTGTTTGTTTGTTTGGGGGGCTGGGTTTGCTTATGTGCTTTTTTTGTTTGGTTTTGGGGTTTTTTGTTTGTTTTGTTTTTTTAGGATGCTCAAGTGCTAGGATAGTTTATTTATTTTGGCAAGAAACCCTATTTGTGTATCTTAAAGCTTTTTTAGTACTCGTGTGCTTCTTTGCCTGTTCTTCACTGGTAGCATCATCTGGGTGGTCTGGTTACTTTTCAAACTAGTGAAGAGCCAAGTAAAGGCTCACTCTTGACACGGTGAATCAAATTCATAAAGTAGCATCACTTGTTCCACTAGATGATCTTGGAGGTCTTTTCTGGCCTGAATAAATCTAGGAAAAAGATACCAAAAATAAATAAATAGATAAATATTTGTAAAATTGTTTCTGCACATGAATTTGACATGTTCCAATCTGTATTTTTATCTTCTTGGGGAAAAAAACAAAACACAACTACATTTCTGAAAATAATAATTTGTGTTTAAATGAAACCTGATGATGGGGAATAGTGTAAGCCCATAACCTTATGGAGTTTGTAAAGACATAGAATAGGATTTGAAAATAACCCAGAAAGCTGAAGGAAAGTATCTGGCACAAATTATATTATGTTCCTTTAAATTACATCTATTTGTCTATTTGATGCATGCAACAAAAACTAATAAGCCAGTTAGGGAGCTGGCCTCAGGATTACAGATGCAGTCCTGCCAGCACTACTTATGTGTATTACCAGCATTAGCAATTCCAGTAAATTTAAGCACCTAATTGTAGTGTGTGCAGAACTAGTGTATTTGATAGCTGCTAAAAAAACCCCCAACCAACCAATTTAAATGTGCTTACAAATAATACTGTTCACATTTTGTCTTTTTCCTCCTCAGTTATGTTTTATTGCTTGGGATAAGTTGCTAGGCAGTGTTATGCTGTTGGTGATATCATCTCATAAATGAAAACTGACAGTTGCAAACAGTGAAATGTTGCAGCTATATCTAAGCAAAAGAAATCAGCATGTGCCAGCAGATGTGACTTTGTATAACAGTTTTTCTATGGATATACTGGTTTCTGAAAAATAATTCTTGATAGAACAGTTTTCCAATTGGAAGGGACCTCATGAGGCCATCTGGTCTGACCGATCTGGTGACCGGAAACCAGGCTCAGCAATCAGATCACGCCAGCTTGCTCAGGGCTTTATCTGTTTGGGTCTTGAAAACATCTCAAGACAGAGACTGCACAATCTCCTTAGGAAACCTGTTCCAGTACTGGACTGTCCTCATGGTGAAGGATTTTTTCCTGACATGCTGTTGGGCCCTCTCTTTCTGCTGTCTCTCCTCCTCCTACAATGCACCCTGTAGAATAGCCCAGCTTTGTCCTCTTGACAGCTTCTTCGTAAACCCTGGTAGACAACTCTTAGATACCCCCTAAAGCCATCCCTTCTCCAGGCTGAAAAAGATCACCTCTTTCAGCTTCTCCTCATGGACCAAGTGCTCCAGCCCCAACCACCTTGATGGCCTGCCACTGAATTCAGATATCACCATCTTTCAGGTGTTGGAGGGGAGCTTAGAATTTGATACAGTATTTTAGGTACTGTTTAATGAGTCACCCCAAAAAAGGTATTAATTTCCTTACATGTGATTTGTATTATAGGATGCATATTTCCTTATATATTTCAAACTTTTAACTGGTGTCATATTTGGTATTATATTGTTACTACCTGCCCTTGCTGAGCCTCTATGAACTACAAGTGCTAATGGGGACCCACATTTCAGCAGAAGACTGGATTCTCTTGGACAGCCTGTCTGTGAGCATCACAGACAGATGATGCTAGTGCTGATGAAAGGCTTTAGCCCTTGATGCCTATGTGCAAGAGCAGAATAGCAGTCTCCCATTTATAGAATTGTGCAGAGAAGATCTGCTGTTTTCAAGAAAAAGCCTTGTCTTGCTCTGCTATTTCACCACAAATTACTTTCAGATCTGTCACATGAAAAGCAATGATGAACACTTTAGAACTTGGGTGGCATATAGCATGTATGTGAGGATAAAGTGGAAAACTTAGATATCTATAACATTTCTGATACAATTTTGCAAACACCCTATCAGTCTTTTGAAGTCCATAACAATGTTTAGTATTTAAGGCTGAAGTCTGGTTTTATTCTGATTTCGAAAATTCACATCAACCTAAAATTCAAACCATAAACATATAGATAAGGACCAAATTTTGGAGTTAATCTTATGATGTTACTTTAGGGTAACTTGAAATAGGTCAAAAGGAAAGATGTGTCTTAGTATAAGATTTGGCTCTCAGCTCTATAAATCAGTAACAGATAAAGGAACTTCTTTATTCAATCATCCAACTTTGAAACTTGTCATAGGAAAATGTCCATTTAAAAGGAAAATTTTGGAAAATTCCAGAAGATATCATGCTGATAATTCCAGGGGAAAATTCTCAGCCTTACCTGTCGCTTTAATTTCTGTAACATGATCTGCAAACACAGTAAGATTTTCCCAGATAAAAGATAACAAACCAAAATTTCGTGGACCTGTTAACTCAGTAAGTCCTGAAGAAAAATGCAGAATGTAAAGCATCTACATATTTTGCATGTTTCCTTGCAGAATCTAGAGAGCCCCCAAGCCCAGTTTGTTTTTCTGCAGTTAACTCAAGGAATTAAAAGGATGAAACTTAGAGTGAAGCACTTCTAGAGTGCACCAAAGAAGGAGGGTAATGGACATCCTTATCTTTCCCATTGTCAGTGAAGAAGACCAAGGATTAAGCAAGGAAATCACTAGTAGGTCCCCAGCATAAACTGGGGACCAACTGTTTGTTCTTACAAAATCTAGTTGCTACTCTCCCATTTGCTGACAGCTGTATAAATACACGTTTCCACAGACAAACACATATTTTAACTATCCTACTGTTATTGGAAGGAAGTAAAGCCACGTTAGAAATAGTGGAATTGTGGGGGTTTATTTCTGAATTTATTTGAGCTTTATTTGCTCTCTTGTCCTTACTTTCTGTAAGTATCTGTTAAGAAGTTAAAGAGTAATATAAACAAATTTTAAAAACATCCCAAGGAGTTGAGCTCATTGGAATTGCCATTGTTGAAATTTGATTTAGCATTTAGGAAAGAACGAAGTGCTTGATCAGATTTCTGATAGTTCATAATGAGTACAAGAATTCATGAAATATTCATTTTGAAATTATGCTTGAGCTTTTAAAAAAGGTCACAAAATATCATTTAGCAATTCAGAATTAAACTTCAGATCCAAAGAAGATTTAATCATTTAGGCAAAGGATACAAGTCAAAAACTGCTCAGTTCTTGTCTCTCTAGCCCCAGGGCATACAAAATCCTTAGTCCTCTTGATGGTGGTTACCGCAAAGTTGTCCCATAGTCAGAAGTCCTGCTCTGTGCATGCTGAGCAGCACCCTGGTATCACTAGAGCTTCACATAATTCAAATTATCTGAGCCTGACTTGTTTCCACCTGTCTGATCCTTGTGGCTCAGGCCAGCGGTGGTCTTGCTCAGAAGCATGTAACCATAACAGAAATGGCCACAGAGCAACTTGAGACTAATGACAATGGGACAGGATCAGTTACTGTTCCTGAGTAATTTTCATTGGGATGGCTTAGAAAATTGTAATTTTTGAGTGTCCATGATCTGTGTCAGCATTGATGAACCAGAATAAAGGACATGGAGTATGGTTTTTAAAATTTCAAACCTTAAGAAGAGTCCTAAATCTGCAACTAACTATGTATATATTTAGTTTGCTTTCAAAAAGTACTGAGTACTCAGAAGGAGCAGTAATAGTGTTCTCCCACACTTCCTTTTTCTTAATTTCTGTCTCTCCTTCATTTTTGGCTTGATAGCAAGCACTGCAAGACAGAGCTTTGAAACTATACAAGGTGGTTGCAGTTGCCTGGGGAATCTGGTGTGCATATGTTCAGCTCAGGCACTCAACCTGACTTACTGCAGTTTTGCTCTTAAGAATTCAGCAGTACCTATTTTTTAAGTTTACTAACCTTAAAAACAACTCTTCAGCCAAAACAATCAAAAATCACAAACATTAATTATCTTATTGTATTTTCTACTATTTTTTATTCTTCAAGATTCAAAGCATCAAGAAACGTTGTCCCTTAGAGAAAAAAGGCAGAACTTGACCACAGAGTAACAATTTATGTTGAAAAATGGCATACCTTTTATTTACCTTCTTGGGCTCTTCAACGATACTGTTAACTCAGCTTACCACAGACATTGATTCACTTTCAGAAATAAGTGCTAAACAGTTAAGAACACAGTAGGCTGCTCTTTAAAATGCACTGTTATTGCTGGCATTCTGAGCTTTCTTGCAAGCTTATGTTTAAAAACCTTCTGCTTCCTTTGAGGCCTCTGTAAAAGCAGGGTATTACTGCTGTTTAGGGGAGTTCACTAGAAAACATTGAACAAACAAAAGACTTACCAAGTATTTAAAGTTTCAACTGAGACATAAAAGAGTAAGCTAAGGTTTTACACTAGAGTATAACACAATAACATCTTGATTAATGTTGGCCTATGAACTGTTTGGGTAGCTTATATTCTCTACTATTCAGGCCAGCTACCTTCAGACCAGCTCAGCTTTAATCTTGTTCTAACCTTGATCCTATAACTCCAAAAGCTATTTGTATTCCCTGTGTGATACCATCAACTGTGCCTGATTCCATGTCATGTCAGCAAAATTATCACAAAGTTTTCAATTCTGTACAGCTCTGGCATACTCTATCTCCTGCTCCCTTCCAGGGATGCCATTGGCTATCACAGTGAAGACTCTCAACAGTTGCATGCATTTCTGAACTGTTTAATTTAGATTTTAGTTAACTCCATCAAGTATTTTGCTCCGTGGGTGTTAAAGTGGTTTGTCATAAATCTTTACAACCATCTCATTTAGTGATTGTATATTCCTGACAGAAGGATCTCTGGGCACTTCCAACTCTCTTTATTTCACATTTTATGGAGAACAATAACTTGTTTGATATATGCGATTTTCAACTTATGGTTAAGTTTAGAAAATTGTAATGTAACCCAATGCCTCTGCATTCTAATGCCTCAGTCTCCACTGATACTAACCAATGCTGCTAGTAAAATGGCTTCAATGGAAACCCAGGAAGAATAGTTGGCAGCCTTTGATGGTCTCCAGGGTTTTTTTTTAAATCTTAGACTGTTCGCTGGATCTGCATTTTGCTTTGTTTTGTAAAGAAAAAAAACAAAACAAAAAAACCTCCCTATGAATGGCATGGAATGTGGTTTGCAAACCTAATGGTGTTATTAAAGTGACAGCAAAATTAAACTGTTCTCTAAGAGGCTGTAATAAAGGAGTAAGCAGAGTCCATCTGCCTCCCCACACCAAATCAAATCTTGTTCAGTAGCACAGTGTCATAGTTCTGATTTTAGCAAGGAATTTTTTCCCTTCCCCCTGCCATGTGTACCCTGTGTATAGGCCTTCAGGTAGCTATCAGGTAAACAAAAGAATTGGCAGGTCCACTAATGGCCGAGAGATTAGTCTCCTAGGAAACGGGCAGATGGAGGAGCTAAGGTCTACTTTTTTCTCTTGTCTCTGGGGCAACGGGGGGAGGAGGAATTTTGGTGGGGTGGGGTGTGGCTGGAACGCAGGTCGGGAGGAGAGGCTGGTGTGCCGGTGGGCTCGGGACCTGCTGAGAGCTGCAGACGCTGCCTGGGTTTTTTTTCCTGTTGGAGGGGAGTTTGCTGCTACTCTCTGCTTAGCTGTTGCTGGCTGCAGGCCCTGCTTAAAGCGAACTCTTAACTAGCTGAATATCGTGAGTTTTCTTCCATTGGGAGAACTTTCTGTTTGATTGCTGTTTTTTTTCTTCCTTTCCCTTTTGCCCCTCTCACTCCCTCTCTCCTTTCCCAGTGTGGGAAGGGAAGGGAAGGGGAACCAAGGTGGTTTTATTTTTGTTGGTTTTTTTCTCCGACATACCCTGGAGGGTGTTGTTTTTTCCCCCATCCCACGTGGTGGCAACCAGGGATCCCACAGTGCCACCTGGTGACAGGCACTGGACATTACAAGTTCTGCACCTCCAGTGATCCAACAGCGCCGCCTGGTGGCTACTATAGGACACTACAAGTTCTGCATCTCCAGTGACCCAACAGCACCTCCTATTGACTGTGGTTGGAATTGCACCAAGGGCCGCAGAAATTGAACTCTTTACTCTTCCTTTTGCTGGTTTATCGGTTTGGTTTTGAAGGGGTTATTTGTGGGTATAGGAGTGTTGTTTGGTTGTTTTACTTTTTTTTTTTTTTTTTTGGTGTTTCTGTTAATGCACACATACTTTTAATAAAAGGCTGTTATTTTTTCTTTTCCATAATTTTGTTCTTTTCCTTCAATCAGAGCCTTTTAATTTTAGATTTATAATTGCTTAGAAAGGAAAGTTTGGGTCTTTTCTCCTAACTCACCCTCAGCAAAAGACCCCTGTCTCATTTAAACTGGGACACACAGTATGCCATCAGAGCCATAGAATTATGGAATATTTGAGGTTGGAAATGATCTCTGGAGATGGTCTAGTCCGCCCTGCCTGGTCAGAGTAGGATTGCCTAAAGTATGCTTCCCAGAACGCTGTCCAGATGGCTTTTGAATATCTTCAAGGGGAAAGATTACACAACATTGCTGGGAATTCCCTTCCACTGTTAGACAGACCTCTCTTACATTAAAAAAGCTTTTTCTGAGGTTTGTTTTCCTTATGTTTCAATATTATTTGCTTTACTACAAAAAACCAATTCTGGCAACATTAAAGTTCAGATATTGTTTGCCTTTAAAGAAAAAATTTCACTGCCTATGAATTACCAAGTCTACCCCAGGACTTGGTTTTCACACAGTTCAGAAGACTGTGAAACCACAAAAAAACCCTTCACCAGTTTGGATAGGAAATTACACTACTTCTTCCTCTTCTGGTAAATAAAATTGCAGGGAAAGACTTATCCCAATAGCTGGCCATACCAAATCCTACAAACTTGTAATAAGAACACTGATAGGGATACACTTAAACTGAAGTTCAAGTGTAGGCATGCTTAACAGCACTTATTTTCTTGATTCCACATCTTTATTTGAAGATATTTTGTGTCTGACAAGTATTATTTAAACCTATTGCCTACTTTTCAAAACGCTGTTTAGTATTAGCATTATGTTCCAGCTCTTCCCCCTCCTCAGTAATGTGTTGACTTTCTGTTTTCTACCTTTACTCTGCAGGTAATGATATTACCACTCGTAAAGTGTACATCTGCCAAGCACCTACAGGTCTGGACCCTTAGTCTGAAACTCCAATACATAGGAAAAGTAGCATTTTAGGCACGCTCTGCTTCATGTGTGTGTGTATGTTATCCAGTAGAGAAGAACGTTCCTGAAGATTATGTACAGGAGTGGCTGAAAGGAAGTGAGCAGTCCTCAAGGCAGCATATCAGGTTCTCATTTAGAAAGAGAAGGACTCCTTTTAAATGGAATTTACAGTCTGTTTGGAAGCCTCTTAGCTCCTGAATACATACACATCATGTATGTTTATATATATATATATATATGCATGCATGCCTACAAACATTCTAGGCTTAAATGATTAAATAATAAATCTCTACAAAGGTTAAAATCCATTAAGAGAGCACTGAGATATTGTATTAGAGACACATACACATGAAAGCAATTACTAAATTTAAACTCTGGATGCACATTTCAAATACTGTACCTTTGGACTGGTGTAAGTACAGCTTCTCCAAATTCAAAAGGTCCACAGCCAAAAGGTGTATATTCTTTTAAAACCTGACAGATGTAAATAAATATAAAATAAGGCTGCAATAAGGTCAACGTATCATGATGAATGTCTTCTCCTCATGCATTTGAAGGCATAGTTTGCAGGCTGCCTGAAGGTCTTGTGAATACCTATCAGCACCAATCTGCTCAGGGAAAAAGGAGGAAGATGAACAGATGGCAATACTTAAGTTTGTGGATTAAAGATAAATTTAGTGCCAAAAGGGAATTGCTATTGTTTAAAATGCAAACCTTTCTTTTTATTCTTCTCTAACTTCATACTTCGGGCAGTACAATTTCTGACAATCACATTGTTCTTAAAAGTGCTCCCTTTGTAATCTCTCTCTATGTATTTATTTACTGTAGCATTATAAATAAATTCAAAAAACTGTCACACAGGTAGAACACATACTGCTGCATTAAGCATGGACTTCAAAGACTGTCAGAAATAAAGGCCTGCCAACCTTTTCACTAGATCCATCAAAGTAAGTCAAATGCATGGTGTTAGCACAATTGTAAACATTTACAAGACTAAACCAAACAAATTACTCTTAATACAGGATTTTTACCATCTACATTGCTTGAGAAAATTCTGTAACATGTTTGTAATATGAAATATACTATAAAGGGCATCAAAACTGATAAAAACTTGTATATAGTATGCAACAGCTATATATGGGACTTTCAAATTTTTTTACATCCTAATTCTACTTGCTTATATTTTAGGGCAAAATTATGTGTCATATAGAGGGTAGTATACTAGACAGTGAAGTTTTGCACTTCAGAACTTCAAGATACCCTATTAAAATACAAGAGTCTTGTGTTTTAATAGTCCACTGGAATAATGTTTGGGTTTAACCTGAACATCTTCAGGGAATAAGAATGTATATTTACAAATATGCTAGAACAGATTTTGTCCAGTCTCTTTTGTGTTTCAATGAAAGTTTATATTTCAACGGAATGGGCACTTGACTGAAAACTGGATTTTACAGGCTCCAAAGTGTTGGGGTTGGACTTTAGGGGTTCTTTTAGCATCTATAAGACCAGCAGAGCAAAGCCAAATGCTTGATGCAATTTTTTTTGCAGGAAGATAACTAGCAGAACTAGTTATGTTAGCAGAAATGCTGGGAATTATACCCTTGCTTTCACTATGTAAACTGTAAGACACCTTTTAGGTGTTTTACACTTTTAGGAAAGGCAGCCTATGAGTCAAAGAATTTTAACAAAATATTAATTTTTTGAAAAACACATTATAATCTGTTTTATACCAGATATTTAATATGAAACTAAACCAAGAGTTGTCCATTTTGAGAAAGCTGCTGAGGGCTTTTATCTCCAATATAGGCTCCAGAAGCAGTGAAAGTTTCTTCTGTCAGCTGCCTGCTTTAAAAATGTGTATGTGTATTGGTAGAGTAGGAAACCCCTAACATATCGTCTTTTGCAGTCAAAGTGTGATTCTTTAAGAGCTTTCCATCCCAGCAATTTCCCAGGACAACCAGAGGGATCAAAAAGTGTTGCATAAAGAAATGCACATGGCCAAGTTTGATTGAGAAAGACTATCCCTCAATTTAGTTTTAAAGCACTTCCAAAATCTCCCACTGCTGTGATGAAGTATTGGACTGTGTGTTTTAACAAGGCATTAGGAAATGGCTAACTAATAGTAGTTTTAATGTGCAGTCACTCAGGCTGGTGTCGGCTGGCAGCCTGCAGTGTCATACAGTGCAATGACATGAGCAGGTGACTTCAGGGGAACGAGGGAAGGGAGGGACCTGGGGAGGCAGGCGGGGAGGTGCTCCAGCAGCCAGGCAGGGATGCTGCAGCTGGGGAGCGCTGGTCCTGTCTCTTCAGCGGTGCAAATTTCACCCACCACGTTACACAGATTATCCCGATCAGCCACGCATCAAAGGACGGGAGGATACACATACCTCAAATATTTACGGTGCCTGCACTTTGAGAATGAGACAGTTCGTTCACATCTGTGAACGGGCCACTTTTAAAACATCAAAATAAACCATCTGGCTCGCAACTGTTTCTAATTACTCCCCTGCCTAGACTGTAAACTTCGGGGTTTGGCACCGGCCTCCTTCCCAGAGTGCTGCCCAAATCCCGCTCTCAGGCAACTAATCAGAGCTACTGCAGCACGGGGGGAGCAGCGCTGTAGCTGGGCTTGTCCAGCTCGCAGCTCTCCGCGTGCCTGGCAGGTCTGTCCGGCTGTCTGTCCGCCCGTCTGCAGGAGTACTCGAGGTGCGGCATAGCACAGCCTGCACCATGTACGCACGGGGGCTGCTGGGGCTGGCGCTGCTGCTGCTGACCTCGGTGCCGGCCGGTCACCTCGCACCGCCGGCTGGCCCCCTGGCCCTGCGGTAAGTGTGGCTTTGAAGCCTCACGGGGGGTTGCGAATGATTTTGAGATGTCAGGAGTGTGGAAGATGGGGTTGCAGAGTGACCAGTGGAGAAGTTTGTTAGCTCTTCCTCTGCCTGCTTAAAAGTAACAGTGAGGGAAACACTCTTGAGTCCCTGGGAACCTCGATAGGCAGGTGCCTGTGAAAACTGCGGGAGTTATTTGCAATGATGTATTTGATGCCGAAGATGCAGACTTTGAAAGGAGCAAAGGGGGAGAGCTGGATAGTGATGCCTTTACACCCAAACTCTGAGTTCTGCTGTCTGAGTGGAGCAACCACCTAACCATAGAACCCTGCTTGTTCCTGCACTTTGGTGCAGTAGCACAGTGAGGCACACTGCCCTTCACTCTTCCCTTCTACCACAGCCAGCAAGCCCTGACTGCTAGAGCAAGCAGTTCCTTTGCTCTAGAACCTTGCAAAATCTACTATCTGAGAAGGGCAGATACTGCTCACTTATATCCCCAGTATTCACTAGCATTGTAAAGACCTATTTGTCTTGGGCAGTCCTTTGTTCTTTTTTCTTACAACACAGCTCCCGATGGGGTAAAGTGTGATTTTCCCTGTGTATGTCCTGAAAGTCCTGATTTCTTTATGCTCTGGTGCATGGTACAATTGCATAGCAGACCTGCAAATCTACTAGCATCTGGATTCTGCTGGCTTTACTAAAACCACAACCACAAACTACACTATTGCATGGAAAGTGGTGATTAATTCAGTTTCCTTTTCCTTTAAAGTATGGATCATATATGTCTGACAACCAAAAGGATTACTTTGTCAAGTATATTTTCTTGGAATCAGTCACAGGTTTGCTCTTTGATATCGTATATTCCTGTTATGCTACCTAGATGTTTGCATGTGTATGTCATTGCTAAACTTTTTGGAATAATTAAGATCAAAATGTTTCATGATAGATAATAAAATTCACATATCTGTGCATATATACCAGATACGCATGATGAGAAAGTAGATGATCCTGACACGGTTAACAAGGTAAGTAAAATCAAATATAAATATTCCTGCAGGTATCAGTGAAATTGCTGATGAAGAAAATTGAGGGTATATGGGCAAATAATATTTTTCAACCATAACTAAAGTGGTGGAATTCAGAACAATATTCTGGATATTGGCTGAAGCCAATGTCAGGAGGGTGCTTTCCCATGAGCCAAGCTCTCATCACCTCTGATCTGCAGCCCCTGGCTTTGACTCCAGCTTATTCTGTTTGTTGTTCCCCACAGGAGCAGTTTGGGTGGTCCCAGTTTGTGCCAGCTGTCCCGGACAGAGTCGGAGCTCAGGTGCCGTGTCCCAGGAGGGAAGCTGTGCAATGACAGAGGCAGATGTGAGTGTGGAGTCTGCATCTGCCAAGTGACTGAGTCTGGCAAATACTACGGTCCACTCTGTGAGTGCCACGACTGGGTCTGCGAGACCTATGATGGGAAGATCTGTGCTGGTAAGGAAGCCACTATGGTGACAGACACTTAGAAAATTAGGAATATATATTAAAACTAGAAATATGTTTGGAACACAGCACACTGATAGAGACATGGTTATGTACGGGTCCCTGACCTATGATTCTAAATGGAATTGTGGGCACATCCAGGGATTTTGCCAGTTTAAAGGATACAAGTCAAAAGCACTATCTCTGCCATAAAATGGGACTTTGCCCAGGGCAAGCTTCATCTGCAGCAGGGGCAAAAGCAGGAGCTGCTTTGGATTAGAGGCTCTGCAAACTGTGTTTTAAATCTCATATAGGAAGCAATATTGCTCGTAGGATATTACTTCATTTGAACTGCTTGCCTAATGATGGCATATGGTATCTATCCAGGCTTTAAACTATCTCCAAATAATCAATTTTATCATGTGATTATTGTTTTTTTCTTCTCCTGCTATGAGGAAGAAGGTTTGCTGAAAGAGATACCACACTGAAGGCATATAAATATGAAAATTCTGTTTTTCTCTAAGTAGTGATAATGCGTTCCAAGTAGAGACTTAAAACAATGTACTTGTATTGTGATTTCAGAGATTTCCCCACTGACACTGTCTTATTTAATAACATACATTTCTGGGACAGAATTTAGACCCTACCAGTTGTTGGAATATGTCGCTTGGTTTACATGTAAACATTATCACTCTTTCATCTTTCCAGCTGTCTTTAGTTTCTGGGTTATTCCAGTCAGATTTTCACTTCTTTTTTTTTTTTTTTTTTTTTTTTTAAGCAGCTTAGAATAGGATTTTAGAAAAAAAACAGGGATAAGAAATGCCATCACATTCCTAAGGGGATTCAGCCTGGAGCTTGATGAAAGGGGCCAGAAGGGTACTTCATTTCTAGTATCCCTGCTTTAACAGCTTTACCAGATTCACACAAACGTGTCATCTTTTCAGGCCAAAACCTGCAATTAGGTCAATGGGAATGTTACAGGGATTCTTCTGGTAAAAGGACAATACAAATGAATTCCAGCAGTCGGTTTGGCAAATTTTGTAGGAAAAAATAGCAACTTATTTTAGCAATAATTTAGCCAGGAAGTCCAATAATAACATGAAAAGATCAAGGATAGGATTATGAGAAAAAGGTTTACATTTGTCATCTATGACTTCAGAGTTCTGTGGAGAAAATGATTTATAGACTCTGAAGTTACCAATGTCAAGTCCAGCTACATAAGAAATATAGCACTTCATTGCTTTGCTGTCCCAAATGTGAATTTTCTGATTGGTGGTGTGATTTCAATGTGCTTGCTGTTGTTGCTGAGTTAATTGCACAAAACAAAATTGGAAGCTCCTTCAATTTTAATATTCTGCCATAAATTCCACCATCATGTTCCTGTTATTGTTATGAGCAGTGGCTTCAAATTTTGTCAGTGCTTTGGTGGTAAGGAGTGCTGACAGCATAAACAGAACCAAGAAATCTCTAGCAATATTTAACTTTTGGGTAACGCCTCACGTAGCAGTGTGATTGTTAAGTGATTGAACGTTTTCTAAAAACTAATTTTCTGTAGATGTCACCTTTTGTACCTGGACTATTGAAGCCATGTTACCACTGAGATGTCAAATACTTTAAATTCTCTCTTCTGAGGAAAAAAAAAAAAAAAATACAGTAAAAACTCCCGGGGAGGGAAACAACTGTGAAGGGTGCAGGGGTTTTACTTGCTTGGTTTGGTGTTTTTTTTGACAATGGTGCTGAATGTCCAGCTGACTTTGTTCCAGGCCAGGGCTGCCCAGCACTACAGGAGAGTGGCTGGGATACAGGGTCAGAATCCAGGTGGTGAAATATTTCCTTTCAGGCTGTGGTTGTTGCCCTCTTCATTTTTCACCCAGGTTTTTAGTCAATGAAGTTGTGTGTATATGGGAGGAAGGAATCATAGAAAAGAGGGTCAGAACTAGTATAAGTGGAATGAGACTGGACCTTATGTTATATGAATAACATTTTCTCCCATCCAACTATTCGGTGAACTGCATCCTCTGATATTTCTTAACGGTACATCACCACCCTGATTTCTCATGTACATACGTTTCCTTCTAAGCACAGTTTTTTACTCAGTAAACTGTGTTTCCTCTAAGTGAATAGCCAAAATGTCTTCATTAGTTGTATTCCTGTTTCCTGCTGTTCTTTTCATGATTTTATTTTGGTGTTTGTAGTCCCATTTCATTATGGATCTCTCCTGATAAATACAACATCAGTAACCATTGACTGGTACCACATGGAGAACTTCTGGACACTCTTTCAATATTCCTCTAGAGAGCCATGGTTAATGCTGTTTCAAACAGGCTACTTTTCAAGCTGCCAGAGTGATGCCTTTTTTAAATGACTGATGTCTAAGCACTGATGATGCTCATATTCAGAGGTGGACAGGCAGAGTTGTTTGAGTCATGAACACCAAAAATAGTAGTGTTTCCCTGACAGTCAGTTCAGACCCACTTCCCTTGCCTGTCCCAAGCTAAACAAAATCCTTAGTTGCTCAATATGCAGCTCATTATCAGATCCACTTTCTGGACCAGCTGTTGAACAATCCTATTCTGAAGAGGGAAGGCCTGAAGATAAAGAAGATGTCCATCTGATTGAATTGTTTTTTCTAATAACCTTGTTTAAGAAAATGGAAAGAGATTATGCCATGATAATGAAGAAGAGCAGGTGTAAGTGCCTCTGTCCTTTTACTCTGCCTTGAGACTTCTTTGCTGTATTTATCTTCCATTATGTTTCCAGGTGCTATAGGGGGAATTTCAATCAGATGTTTTTTCCTTTTAGCCCACTGAGACTGATAAAGCAACAGGTGATCTCTCATGGAGTCAGAAATATAGAAGAGAGAAACAAAGTACTGTGATCTGAGGCACTGAATCTCCTGTTCTTAGTGGTCTTTTTATGTGCCTGATGTATCTTAGGGTGTAGAGGAGAGTGAGTAGCTACTGTCATTCTTTTTGCAGTGTTGGTGACATCTTTATTTACCGTTTGTTGCCGATCCTCAAGGAGATGAACTAAAAGGAGGAAGACTAAATCAAACACTGAATCAAACCCCCAAAGGCTTTATGCTTCATTCAGCGCAGACAATATATTTGTTACTGTTTATTTGCAGATAGTAGTTGTGACCTCAGAGAGTAGCATACTGCCTCAGGCTTGCTTAGCATAAGTGGAGGCTGTGATGTGTGCCAGGGAAAGTGGAATACAGGACTAGTTCCTATCACATCACTGCTTGATACCTATTTCTCTGTAGTTTTTCAGCACAGAGGAAAATGTGATTTTTAAATTTTTTTTTTTTTAGTTGATCTCTTTTACTGTGTCTGTGATTAATGAACATAGAAAAACTAAAGCAAGCATAGAATTCCTTGGCCTGCTGAAGTGGGATCACTCTAGGTGTTCTTAGAGAATGGACCACAGGAACTGCCAAAGGGAATGTGACATTATGATTGCACTGTTCATAGCTGGTAAGATAAGGGACAGCTATGATTTGGTGACAACATAGACAACAACATATGAAGGTAGCTCCTCTTTGCTCAGAATTATATTCATTGTCTTTGTTTTTTCCATAGCTATTATGATTTTATAAACCATTTTTTTTTCCAAAATGAAATATATTTTACAACTACTAACTAATAGTGGCACAATGTGATTTACAATTGCCATAAGCAGTTGCTGGGGACCTTTCATTGCCACTGTTTAGGCCAGTGAAAGATTTTCCTTTTTCTGTCTCCAAAAGCTGTAGTTGCTGTGAGTGCTGTACCTATTTTGAGGCTAGTTCAGCCATGTAATGGCAGCGTTAGTCGTAAGTTTTCACAACCAGAAGTGTTATCATACATAATGTGAACAACAGAAAGATATCAGTGTCATTATGTCCTGCTCTTTAAGGTTTTAAACTATGCAGAGAAGACAAGTGAAAAATTGACAAGGAGTAGATGTAGAAATACAAGATAAACCCAAAATAAAATATTAATGTAATGCGTAGCTATGCATCCATGTGTTTATTGGATGTATGATCCTATGTATAAGATGGAGAGAGTTATGAATTTGGGAATGGAACTTGGAGAACATTTTGAGCTGAGGGCTGTTCTTTGCACAGAAGCTGAATAGTGTCTTTAGGCAGAGCTATTGCAGTTGAGTTGGAAAGGTTCTAACAACTGTGCTTTTGTATTCATACTGAAGGGAGGTCTGACATGCTGATTTTTCTTTGAGCAGAATTTCTTGCTAAAACTGTGAAGAAAAGCCAGTCTGTGACTTGCATTGATTGCCATTTGATCCAAAGTGAAATTCAAAGCCCTGGATTTTGAGAACAAGGGTAAGCCTCTTCACTGTCAGAGGCTATGTTTGCAAAGACTCAGCTGTGGCACATGTGGTCATTGGAGACCTCCTAAAAAGACCAGGTTAAAAATAGAGCAGGAGGCTACTGATGAAAATGGAGTTTGCAGTTCTGCTCTGACCTAGTTTGTTTTAGTCCGGATTTCAGAACTTGGCTTTTTGTGACATTTTTTCCTGGAGCAGGGGTGTGTAGGTGTGATAATAGCATCCATATTCATCTCAAAACAGGTCACTCGGGTTCTAGTAGAAGTGAAATCGTGATAGCATAGACCTCATTGCAGGTTCACTGCCTTGCTAAGTGCACGAGGTTCCAGCAGACATAAAAAGCACAAGCTAAAGTCCGTGTTATTCTCATCTTTGTGCTGTTGGTATCTCATCTAGGTAAAATCAAGCAGCCTTTGATATATTGACGATTACTGTAGTAGTTCCAAATGTAGCATGTATGTTCATAGTTATGGTGAGGGAGGCAGAAGGAAGCTCAGAAAGAAACACTGCAAGGGAAGGGAAACGTTTTAAAAGTAACTTATTGCATGATATGTAGCTAATTGCTTAGCCCTCATTTTGATCACCTTTACCTGTAGATACTACTCATGGAAAATAGGTGTTTGTTTAAAAAGTAAAAGGGAGTAGGCAGGGCGTGTGGAAGGGAAAGGCTTTTGCAGCACCTAGTAGAGCCAGAATATAGCCACTCAGGTCATCACCAACAGCAAACAAGGGAGGAGAGCAGCATCTCCTTCACCTTTTGTCCTTCTGTAGTCTGAGGTGACCTATCCACTGCAGGGAAAAAGCAAACATCTGTGCAAGTTTTGTTCACGCAAATAAGTGTTTTGAAGTGTGTTTAAACTTTCATGCTATTTACAGTCTGATAATGAAGTATATTTTAGTTTATTTGAAAGAATGCTCTTTGTGAAAAAATGGCTTTCACGGACTGCATTCTTTTATTAACTTTTGTGTTTCAGTATGATTAATAGGGAAAAAGATATGGTGAATAGCAAGTAGATGTTACAGAAGGGTATATTAATTATTTTACCTGCTTCATCAGTGGCTAGGTTTAAGTAAGTGTTCTTATGACAGCCTTTGTTGGACAAACTGACTGGCTTGATAAAATTTTCTATGCTTATTTAAAGTTTTATTGTTAATAGCTGGTCAAGTAAAGGGCTTCAAACTATCTATCACTTATGACACCGGACTGTAGATTTTCAGTCTTGGTGTTCTCAGGTAGTTTGTCCTGGCAAAGAATATGTCATTCATTTATAAAGTTCCCATGAGGTTTTTTATGAGGAAAGAACACATTGCTAGTGCTGTCCCAGGAAAAAGGGCAATTTGTGCCTAAAAAGAATGGTGCTTGGCTTTGGCCATACAAAGAGGGACCCCAAAGTATTTATGCGGTGTGTGAACTTAGCGGTGTTTTAACTGGATGGTGTGATGGTGGAGGGAGGCCACGTTACTTTGTGATGAACACAGCTGTATTGTTGGATTCAAATTTCCTTTAGATCTGGAAGAACTATGAAGAAAAAAGCAAAGGTGAAGGATCTGGAATTCAAGTTTTTTTCCTTTTTTTTTTTTTTTTTTTCACATTTCCATAGAAAGAGAGGATTGTTTTGGCCAAAACCACTTGCAAGCCTGTTCATGCCAATAATTCTAGATTGAAAAGAATATATCCAGAGCCAGTGAGGCATATTTTCCTCCACTCCTTTGCTCTGAGTCTGAGTATGTAACAAAAAAATGTTCTTCTTTTAAACACTATTTTAAAATACCATTTCAAAGCTTCATTTCTTAGTGATGGAGAGAGTTTTTATTTGTAGATAAGGGTTTGTGTATGTTTGCTACATAGGGAGTGGGCTGGAACACAACTCAAGCACTTACATGACCATATGAAGAGGAATAAAGACAGAGTTTAATTATAATTGCACCTGCCCCTATCTTGAACGAGCAGTTCCATTCCTAACACTCCTAAGACCTGCTTTGCCCCTCTGCCTGTCCACCTGAGTAGCATCAGTGATACAAATTTAGGTATTTTCTTGACAGTGACCTAAAGAGTGGCAGTCAGAGTCTATGGAGGCGTATCTGGGGCATTTTTATGGGGAAAAGACTGTCAAAGTCTACCTTTCTTAGACATGCTTTATCCAGTTGTGTGCCTCCAGCAGTAGTCCCAGTTCAATCTTTTAAACCGAGTGGTGTCAGTCAATTTAAATATCGTGAATGTTAGCTTTCACAATCCGCCATTAGAGGCTACTTCACACAAAAATAGCTCATTTAAAATGTTTTGCCTGTAATTTCCTATTTAATTAAAAGGATACATTAAAGTTATTTAAATCTTGAAGATGCATGATTGACAGTTATGAAAATCTGATTGTCTACCTCTACTGGAGAGTCTTGTGCACTTATACCTTTATGCATCTTTTATTTTTGTATTCATTATGGTTTTCTCCAGTGGACTTAGGCATCAATGACAGGAGGAAAATGGTTGCTTCCTGATATTTGAAATGGTTGAGTTTACAAGCTTGATAACATGTTTAAAGCAAGATAATGCTAACCATTTGCCTTAGTCCATTCCTTTGTCTGAAATGGGGGAACACATATGGCAAAACAGCTTATTGTCAGGTAACACAGGCTTCTTGGCACCTTGTTTCCTTATGCCAAGTGTTTTAAACAATATTTTGCAGAAAGTAACTGAATATTTGCAAAACTCAATGGTATAAGCTGATTGAGACTCAGAAGCAAGAAGTCCCTCTTCTTAAGAAAACCGTTTTCTTCTCCATTTCCTGAAAAAGCCAGACTCATTTCTGGTCTGTCCTTATCCTTTTGGAAATTATTGGATGCAAGTGGAGCTGGTATATAATTTGAATGGCTTTTCAGCAGCTGAAGGTACAGGTGTATCTTTTAGAGATGAATAATGAATAGCATTTGATTGTGAACAAGAGGAAAACTTAGATAATCCAAACCATTTCTATGTCTGTATGTCCTGCTAAGTATGTGCTCTAAGAAAAAAATTAGTTGAGGTATTTTCTTTGTCTTTTCAATTGTACACCTATACAGTTTTTGATCCATTCTGGAAGACTTTTAAACTAATAACTAGTCTAGATTCATAAAATGCATATCTGCAGTGTTTTCCAAAGGTATAGTTTCGAAGCTGAAATTTAACCACTCTTCTTTCTCAAATAGCTGAATAATTATAATCTTGTTCACTTTGAGGAATCTTTGAAACACTCTCTTTCTGTAATCTCTTTTTCTCTCTGAATAGGATTTATCGGACTCTTAGGGACCACAAGGTGATGGCAAAATCAGCTCATACAAGTAGGATAGATTCCTCTCCTCCAGAAATGCAAGTCCCATTTTAGATTGTGCAAACATGTCTGATATATGGCAGTGGACTGTAATGGTCAGACTATCCAGCTCTCATGTACACCTTTCTTTGCAGTTCTTGCAACAAGTTACTAAAAGGTTTATATTTTTCTTCTGATATTGAAGAGAGGGGAAGCTGAAAGTCAGAGCTCAAAAATATACCTCCTGATCATCTAAGGCTGATGGTGAGGCTCAGAAGAGAGCCCAAGTATCTGAGTCCTGCTCAGGGACTTTCAAAACATCGAGTCCCCATCAAGTGTAAGGATAAAGGCTGTTAGTATGAAAACTATCAGTTAAGACCCTGTCAAAAATACATTTTTTTTCAAGTTTAGATGCTAGAAATACTATTTCCTACAAAAATCAGTCATGTATTCTTTTTCCAAAGGCCTATCTGTGCATGATATACTACTGAATTGTTATTTCCTATGTGTGTTATCCAAGTGAGAGCAGCTCTGATTTATGAAAACAGTCAGTGTGTTTCTGGCATAAAAGTGTTCCACGCATAAATAAGGAGGTGAATTTGTAGCAAGTCAATCCCACAGAGAACTGTAGGTGCAGCAACATGCCTGGTAGACTGTGTTCCAGAGAACAGTCCTCAGAATAGTGGTTTGTAAAGTCATGTTTTGAAGGGTCACTGGAGAAGTTCAGACCTCTCACTTAGGGAACAGGGAAGAAGTAAAATGGAGAACGGCAACCAATTTCATCTCATGAGCATGCTTGCAGAAAGTCCAAGTCATGCTGAATGGTGGTAATGGCATGACAAAAGGTTGTATAAGAACATGTTGCACTGCTGTTGTCCTGAACACTTTTGCAGATTTGTACCTCTTAATCATTGTATGCTTTACATGAAAAAACACTTATGTGGCCTCTTAGAACAAACCACTCTTTTACCTCAATGGTCTGCACTGACTCATTTTTTTCTTAAACAGTTTTTAAACTGAAAAGAATAATGGTAAATGAATAAATTGTACAGCAGTAGTCTGAGTTCCTGAGGTAAGGCTGAGACCTCCTGTTACAGAATCATAGAAGTCAGCATTCCAAACTTACTTAACTTTTTGTCTGGTGCCTTTGTAGTCAGGTAAGTTCGGTGGGAAGCAGATAACCAGTAAGAAATGTATTTAAAATCAGAAAATGGTCCTCAAGCACTTCATTGAAGTACTGTCATAGCCCTGGTACTTCTAATGTCATCTTTTGAAATAATTTTGTTTCATTCTCACTTCTATTTCAAGCCACAGATAATCCTCATCACAGGCACAGCAAATGAAATGAAGCACAACTCCCACAACTTAGGAAGAGGTCCAGGTGCAAACTATCATTAAAAGAAAATTGCCCATACCTCCAGTAAGAGCAGTTTCTCTAGATGAGATTTGAGAATGTAAGAGCAATTGCAGCTGAGTAGGACAACTCCCCACTTGTGTGAGTTTGCCTACACTTAGTGCTTGTGGAAATCCTTTAAAGGCAAAATGCCTAAGTTTTATTTTAAAAATTGTCCTTTATGGGGCAAAAAATTCCCAGCTCTTAACACTGTCTGATTCAGCCACTGCAGCTTAACCTAAGACTGATGTGCCCTGGAAAGCTCTTGGAGTAATATCTTTCCTACTTCCAGTGCTGAAAATCCATCTGAGAACTTCCCAGAATGAGCCACTCTGACTAAGCTGTTCCACCAACCCCAGATGCAGTGAAATTTTCTTCTCTTTCTTGAACATATTATTTTCTCATTGCCAGGGCTTTAGGCCATCATCCTACAGTGAGAGGCACTGGAATATTTCCTACTGCCTTTTTTTTTTTTTTCCCCAAGGCTGCTTAATTAATTGAAGCGTAGTAGAGAAATGTTACAGCATATCATTGGCCCTGGACATAAACTGCCTCCCTTTGTATGTGGCCTCTTGTAAACAGAGACTTAACTGTGGCATAAATTTGTGTATCACAGTAAAAAATAGTTGTACAAGGTCTCTTCAAGATTTATAATGCTTAACTTTTTACTAGGTTTATGTATCAAAATCAAAAATATTGATTGGAGATGGGAGTAGCAAAATTACCAAACCCCAGTCATGTACTCTGTTAGATTTAGGAGTGGATCCTGTCACTCATCTCTACTCTTCAGGTTAAAAATATGTTTTAATAAAAGCAGATGGTGCGGCTTTTTTTTTTTTTCCAATCTAAGCCAAAGCCTATGTTTTCTGCTGACAAAAGTCTAATGAAATCCATAAAGTTATACCAACTGAGAATTGGTCTTACAACATTTTCTTCTCTTGTTTGGCCAGAATCTCCAGGTAATAGCAGACAAAATTACAACAGCAAAATACAGGCCCTGTCAATTATCTCCAAGTGGGAATGGTAAAACAGTAACAACAATAATACCATCTCCAAAGTTTAGAATTATTTTAAACTTGACAACATTTTACATTATTTTCTGCTTTGTTTTTCTTCTGTGTATTGTACTACTTTAAAGAGTTACATGTTACTCAGTGGTAGTTTTACAGGACATTTACCAAAATGATTTTTCTCCAGAGTGGCAGAATTGGACTTAGAAGAAATTAGACTTGTGTGTGAAAACATTCTGATAAATGAAAACCAATCGTTCAAAGATTTAGACTGTTGTATTAATAAAGGAATTGGTTACACTGACAGAACTGTGCCAAATTTTATTAAATAGTCTGCTGATGTGAAAGTCATAATAAAATTAATATTTTGTAATTGGATCAGCAGGGTAACTGTCAGTCTCCTCTCCTCTCACAATCTTAATGCTTTTGTATGTGAGTTTTTGTAAATGAGAAAATTCCATTCTAACTATGATTGTCAACTGCTTTAAATGTATGTCTATTACACTTACAAGCAGGCTATACTTTACTTACAAATATTGTCCAGTAATGATTTCTCCATAGGTGGTTTCAAAGGGTCATATCATATGAGAATTTCTGAATTAAGTTCTTTCAGGATAATATATTGAAGGCTATACATAACTAGTACAGTGACCTCAGACTTCCTTTTATTTCATGGATGCCTATCAAAGGAACTCATAGCTGGAGGTTTTTAAAATAATCTTACTCTGCCTGGATTATTATTTATCAAGCTCTTTCAAAACAAGCACATAATTCCTCTGGCCCTTCATATGGGCTTCCAGTTCTCTGTATTTTTGGGTTTCAGGTATTGTCTTGGCTTTTCCTCCATCTTTTTCTCTATGAGCAGTGGTTGCCACCCCCACTTTGACCATTTTGGTTATCTCCAAATGCCAGATTGTTTTTTCTAATTCCAATCTCTCTTCACAGAGTCTTTTCTGCTTTTTGGGTGGTCTCTATCTGGCTGATTTCCTTGGCACTGCTCCCCACAGTTTTCCTAATCCATTCCTCTAGCTCATAAAAGAACAATTGTTTCCATGAGAACGTGGGTAGAAGTTGGACCCACCTTAGCTCTCTTATGTCCCCTGGTGGCATTTTTCAAATCAATGACCTCTGCTCTTGTGTTCTGGGAATCTGTTAAACACTGTTGCTTGGTTCATACTTTATTCATACAGGTCTTGTTCAGGATATGAATGTAAACCACAGAAACATTAAAATAGGCATAAATCTGAAACTTTAAAATAGGTACACTGCTGTACTGTGACTTCTATTACTTCACCCCTTTCTCCTTCCTGGGATAGGTGGCAGAGCACACTGAAATTTTACAGCTTATTTTAGTTACTTCCAATAATCTGTGCATTGTGATGCTTATTCCCAAGAGAGGGAATGTTTTTGACTGTTGTGAAAAGCTTGTCTTAGGGAG
Organism: Myiozetetes cayanensis; assembly: GCF_022539395.1. NCBI lineage: Eukaryota > Metazoa > Chordata > Aves > Passeriformes > Tyrannidae > Myiozetetes > Myiozetetes cayanensis. The sequence continues at coordinate 78,536,033 of NW_026087742.1, forward strand.
ACTGTGGAATCTCTGTTGCTGTGAGTTTTAAAAACAGGTTGGATGAGTATCTGTCAGGAAGGATCAACACATACTTTTTTGTATCTCCAGGCACAGAATTGGATCAGGTGGTCTCTTCCAGAGATCTCTGAGGCTGATTTTCTTTGTTGCTGCTGTGAAACCCATTCTCAGCCTGATGTTCTGCCTTAGTGAGGAGAATCTGTGGAAGTATAAACATAGTTTTTGTCATCCTGCTATGTTTTTAAATGTAGTAATTCATTAAGATGGATGCATTACCATTGATTTCAATCTGTTAATGCTAAGAACTTTCATTTTCTGCAGTATTTATAATAATTTATAAAATATGAGTGTCTGTTTGAAGTTCCTAAATTACCACATTTTTAAATGACCAGTACCGAGTCTTTAAGCAGAAATAATTCTGATTTATATCTAAATTTATATCTAGATTTATATCTAAATAATTACTTGTTTAAAGTTTAGGTATCTTTTTAACAGAGAGGTATAAATTAATGCTTTCTAGATATAAGTGGTGGATTGACTTCTATAACAAGTTCAGTTATGGAAAACATACTTTATACAAGCCTTGTAATTTGATGGAATGTTAAGAGTGGAAGCATTATACAGAAACATTTCTATTTTTTAATTTGCCTTGTTTTAAACAAATGGATTCTTAGTCAACTACTGACTTACTGACTGGATAACTGGTAAAATGTGCAAAACAGTAAGGAAAGTGAATGGTTGCCCTGCAGTTTGATGTAGAGTAATATAGACCATGTCAAAAATTATATTCTTATTATTATCCCTGTTGGCTCCATTAAACATTAAGTAACATAATTCCTTCTTAATCAGAAAGCATATCTGTTCTGCATTTTTCACTGGAATAAAAAAGGTAAAAATGTTTTGTCAAATAATGAAACAAGGGTAGCAAGTAGTACTACGTTGCCATTTTTTTAACTGCTGCCATGACACTATGTATCCCCTATGTTGTCTCAATGCAATATTACCCTCTAGAAAGTTAATCATTTTTGGATGGCAATGAACTGATCCCTATGCTGATAGCTGAAAACATTACTTAGATTGCTGACAAGTCAAAAGATGTAGCTATTGTTGGGGGCCAACACTTGTATCTCACACCTGATTTCTTTCATATCAGTGGCAATCAGGGAATTGCCCCTGCTATTCCCTTCTTCAGCATAAAACGACCGGTCTATACACAGGATAATTCTATATACACAGCATACAGCACAGTTCTGTATGAATATTTCTTCTTCCTTCTTTCCTTCTCTTGGTCTTCCTGCATTCCCCAGGCATATGGTATTCATCACACATGTTGTGCACATTTTCTGGGAAGGAGATCGGGAATTCCGCCCCCACAGAAAGCTTCCCCACTCTTCACCTTTTCTCCTGTATCCAATGCATGTGAAAATATTGCTGCTTAACTTCTCCTTTAGCTCAGTGTCCCCCACATCCCTTCAGACAAGCCCTTTGTGGAGCTGTGTTTTGGTCTCAGTGATATTGGGACAGTAGTTAGTTGCTGCTGAGCAGCAACCATTTCAGAAGCTTCTGTAAGTGAAGTATCTGTGTTTCCAGACTGTATATTCTATGAAACCAAATAACTTTGTGGTGCTTACAATTTTTTGTTAGGTTGACGTCAGAGGAAAAGGCAGTACTTTTAGAGGGTGATGTTACTCCATCTGTACTGAGCAACAGAACTGTCATCTCACAAGTGTAGTGACGGAAGCTGGTGTTGGAGAGTCCAATACTCTTCACATAATGGACATTCCCACTGTACACTGTTCTTACCCTCTTGATCTGTCTTTTCTTTCCATGTGAGTCATAGAAGTGGTTTTAAATGTCTTTCAGTGAGTCATATAGTTTTGCTAATTCTGTCCCTACTTTAATGTCACTATATACAGAGTCTCTTACCTAAAAGCTAACATTTCATTTGGTCATCTCCTTGACACCTTTATAATAAGCTTTACTTGCTTCCTCAAACACACCTTTTTTTTTTTTTTTTTTTGGTCATAGCAATGTCAAAACCTCAAGCTTTTGTTTCTATTCTGAACTGTCAGTTTGAATTTTTAAATCCTTTCTCAAAAATGGATCAGACTGAGCATTACGTTGGCTGCATACCTCCTAACACCTTCTGGCAAGCATCAGAAGCCAAGAGTTCCCCTCTGCTGTGTCTTAATACTTGGCTGAAAAAGAATCAGAATGCACATAGGAAATTTAATGTGGTAAAAGTGAGAAGAAAAAAAGGATTGAAGGCTAGAAACAAACTTAAAGACTTTGTATATAAGTAGTAGCTGGAACATATGAGACCTCATGCAGTACAAAGTGTTCCTCAGAACAGGAAAATGTAAGTCTATTATAGCAGCCACAGTTTTTAAACAGTGATTTAATTTTGTGATGGTAACATTCACAAAATTCCTAACCCAGTGGTTTCATTCAGCTTGAAAGTGAAGGAGACAAGTGCCTGAAGACATTGTGCATGTGGTATAGAAAGGAGATACTAAACTGGCAGATGCCAAAAATCAATAGGGAAATGCTAACACCTTTCCAGGCAATCAGCTAGGCGGGGAAATCCTATTTTTGACATTTAGATAGGTTAGAAATATTTATTGGAAAAACATGGGAGAGAGCCAAAAAAGGTGATATGTTTGAGTGCTGTATTGAAACATATTATATTGGCATTACAAGATATGTTTTGGCATTAAAATGAAGTGAGCGAGGAAATTAACATGGTTCAATATCTTCATTCCTTTCCCCTCAATGTTGGCTTCTTCCACTATAATGTTTTAATGTTAAAAGCACTTTCATGGTGCTTATGTACTAGAAATGAAACTTGAGTAAAAATATTGTTTCATTCCCCACCCAAAATACTAGAATGTGTAAAATAAGCAGTTAAAAATAATACTTGCATCATAGCTTTTAAAACTTATAATTTTGAAAACTAAACCATATTCAGTCCAAATGCAATGGAATAACTTGGTGAGCAGAGCATCACCATCTAAACACTGAGAGTAATTTTTCTGGTTTCTATAGAGACAAATCAATGCATAGTCAGACTGAATTTTTTGTGTTTTGAGATGAAAACCTTAAAAACAAATATTCCTTGTTTTGTAAATGGAATATAGAGAATCTGTACTGCCTGTAAAGACCATCTGTTCTGCTTTTCTTGCATTCAGTTTTTCTGTTGATATTGCATGTAAATTGATAAACCTGGCTTTCAATCAGTTCCAGAGGTAATATAGCAAGATTAATACTATCAGGAGTTACAGAGTTACAATTTGGTCTATAAATGCATCTTGGAACCACCTTTTTTTTTCTTTACAAGATGTTGTCCAATTGATGTACAGAAATTTTAGTTAATATTTTCTGCTGATTTCCAAACATGCAATACTAGGATGTGCTGTCTGAAGATATGAAGATAGTGTGTTTACATCCCATTTGTATCAGTCCCACTCTTAAATTTCGTGTTTTCTGTGAAATGTATTTCCACCTGTGTTTTAATATGACTGAGAAATTTGATCACTTTTGCTGTTTTGCAAATAGTGTAAGAATGCTCTCTGATTTACAAATTTTGGGGAATGAAAAGTGATGCAGAGTTGTACAGTATGCTGAATAGGCTTGTAGGCTTCTGTATGTGAATATTTTAAGCTAGTATTCACATGAAATTTTAAGAGATATTTTTTGCTTCCTGAGAAGTGGTCCTCAGAATCTCATCAGCCATTGTGCAATTGGTAAATGAGCAGGGAATTGACAGAAACACTGGTACTGGAACCAATGGTGTAGAAGACGCCTAGAGAGAACACTTCATCCTGCAGGATGAGCAGAAGAATTTCATCGGAGGATGAAAGAGAGGATTTCATCATAGAGGAAGAAATGAGGAAGAAGTAGGTAGGCATAGATACAGCTGTTAATAACTATTAAGAACAACAGCCATTTTGCTTCATTACTCACCCTGCCTGCAAAACTTAAGTTACATTGCCTGCAGTGTTTGTAGTGGTCGTAGTGAAGTTAGCACATGCAAAATGGAATTAGGTGCAAGTAGCAGAGAGTACACTGGCATTTCTTTTTCAGACAGCAGAAATGACAGGGTTAGAAAAATTAAACTTCAGGAATATTACTATGAGCTGTGCTGAGATGGCATTTTCAGGCTCTTCTTATCACTGCTATCAGTAGCTATCTTTGTGTCATGATTTTGTTTACGTCACATACCAAATACTACAGGCAAACTCAACTTCATGATCAAAAGAGGAATTTCAGTGTGCTTTTCTGAAATTCAGATATACACATGCAGTTGTACTCCCCACCAGGAATCCATCACACTGTCAGAATTAATCAGGGTTGTTTTGTGTTTTTTTGCTTTTGTGTAAAGTGCTTGTTCTCATAGTCAAGCAGAAATTTTGGCAGGAGAAAAATGAAAAATACACACATGAGTTAGGAACCTAATTTTTTCTAATTTTTTTTGCCATTTTTTATCAACATTGATTAAATTATGAAAACAGAAAGAATGGTCTGGTTCATAGCCATTATCAGAATAGGATCAAACAATTATTTAGGTTGGAAGAGACTTGTGGAGGCTAGCTGGTCAAGCCTCCTGCTGAAGGAGGCCTTCAGAGTTACTCAGGGTCATCACAGACACAAAGTTAAAGTATGTCTACGTGACAAGATAAAAAAAAAATCGACATAACTACAAGTGAACTTCTACTGAAATAATGCTTAATTCATTTGACAAAAATTAGAAACAGTTTAAAATAATTTTTGACATGAGGAGAGATGGGTTTTGAAACTAAACCAATTTATTTTGCCATTTTCTTTATTAGAGATATAATAATTTTGTCCTGGGAATGCTTTTTTTTTAAAGCTCTGTGTTTTACATCAGGAAAAAAGCAAGCACAAAGGCAGAAAAGAAAACGTTGATGTGGATTGCCTGTTTAAGGAAGGTCTGTTAATTAGGGTAGTTCTGCCTACCTCATTAGCACACAATCAGTCCATCTCTCCCAGATTATTTTCGGTTTCTCACATTTCTTTGACCTCTCAAGCTGCTAGTAGACTTGGCTTTTTCTTCTGATTATATGTTAACTGGTTGTACCGATTATTCCCGGGTTTTTCTATGGAGTGTGTGATGAACTGCTGGGCATTTCCTGTTGGAAGACAAGTACCTGTTGCGAGATGGTACATGACACATGACAGAAAGCAGAGGCTAGACTTAGTAATGCAAGTAGGCATTTGTGAAGTTTCAACATCTTTAGAGTTCATAAGTTGAAGATAAATTGAAGGAATGAACATGAAAATCCTCCATTCAAATAAAAAAATCAGAAAAGAAAATTTGGATTTGTTGCTTGCATCTCAACATCTCTCTGTTAACACAAGATGCAGTCACAAAACTACTCTATCTCAAACTTCATACTTAGTAAGATCATGCCTTCATCAAGTTGTGTTGTCACTGGTCACTAAAGGCTTAATGACTCCAAGGTGCAATTTCTGGGAGCTTCAGTCAAAGTTTCTTTTTTCTTAGCACTTGATTACAACCTTACAAAGCCAGCTGCTTTGAAACTGCTTAAGCATGTGATTAAGAATTGGAAGGTCTTATTGCTCTGTTTCAATCTGACTGTGGGAAAGGTTAACTTAAACTCCCTGTGTCTCATCTTTCCTTTTATAACTGGGACATAATTACCATCCTTCCATAACAAAACCTGCTTTGGATGGTGGTTGAAGACTTCCACTGAACTGTTTGGTGTTAAAAATATGTAGTGTGTTGCTACCAAATACTAAGCCTGGTCTTGTCTGTTAAGCCTGTTTTCAAGACTAAACCTGCCAGGAAAAAAAAAAATTAAATAAAAAACCTGGCCTAGATGACCCTTTGCTCTATTCATTCATCAGCAGGGAAGTAAACAGTTTGTCTGTGATTGCCTGTCTCACTTATCTATTACAGTCTGTTTGTTCTTCCTACCCTGTAATTACCCCATTGGATCTGCTGAAATAACCTCTGATTCACATTCAAACTATTTTCAGAAATACCCTTTAATTCTGGCGTGATATTTCAGTGCTCAGTAAATATGAAGAGGTGCTCAAGTTTTGCTTTATTACAAAGTTCTGGATGGCACTGTGAACTTATTGCTGTGTGAGGTTCCAGTTTGGCAGCAACTAAGAACTGATTTCCTGCCTAGACTGAATGCCAAAAGTTGGAGGCAGCAACGGTAGGTGGCACAAACTTGTCTTTCCCCAGTACTAAGAAACTAAGTCAAGGCAGTCCCCTTCAGTGGGATACTCTTACCTCTTGTGACATTGTGTCATTGTGAATTCGAATCAAATTGTTAACTTTATGAAAGAACCACGTTTAAACTTTTGAAAGTTTGTTTATATATTTTTGATCATTTTACACCGTGGCCTTGTGCCTTAGGTGTGAGGAAAGGAAACCCAGCTGGCTTCCTCAAGTGGGCCAGATGTTAAGCTCGTGAATAAACTTCCCCTGTAAGGTAGTAAATGGGGACCCAAAAGGATGGCTGGTTGCCTGGCTGCATCACACGTGCTGAAGTGAAGGTGGTGAGCACATGAAGGCAGCTACCTTGAGGCATGGAGCAGCTGTATCTGCTCTCTAGAGAATGTGTGAGTTTAACTCGTTTGTGTGACCACACAGTTTTACTGCCGATGCCCAAACAGCAGGTGGTAAGCGAGGAGACTCACAGGAATGCTGGATGTCAGAAAATGTGTAGAACCTATGGGAGGGTTTAGGAGGACAGCACTAATTTCTGGGCCTAAGCAATCTGAACCATGGAGTCCCTGCTGCCAGAAGAAGTACAGATGTGTTTCCATATCCATACCAAGAGCTGGAGAGACAAAGTTTTGGATTTGCACAAGAAGACAAGAGCACAGCACATCTAGATTTTGGGCCTAATGCACTATCCGAGTAAACATTTTAAAACCCAGCAAGTTTTGGGATAGCCCATACTTTTCACCCTGCTAAGAAGCAAGGACTTGTGTTACACCTTCTGTGCATGCAGGAATGGTCAATTCCAAAGAGGAACAAGAACTCAGTGTAAGATTTTGGGTTAATTTTATAGTTCTGAGCCGTATATTTCCATTGGGAAGTTAATGGCTTAAAGGTTTTCCTTTTTTTTTTTTTTTTCCTGCTTGCCTTTACCTTTTAATTCTTTGTGTAATATTTCTGGGATATAGTACTTTAACATTACTGGATGTATGCTGTAATTTACTATTGGAACTGACAGGATGTTCCCAGGGATTTCTGTGTACAGGTTTTTGATGCAATATAGGGTACTGAAAGGTTATTGTCTAGAAGTATAGCAAAACCCTTGCCAAGCCAAGTAATTAGGTTTAGAACCATCTCTTATCCTTACCCTAATGTTATTTCAGAAAAAGATTTAAAAAATAATGACTGTACATATGAATCAGTTGAATAACACAGCGGTATGTTTTTCCCAACTTTGATGAGGAAAGTAAAAACTCCGCAGCCCTCTAATAGACAGAAATCCAAACTGCTTTTAATAACAAAAAGGGAAAATAAAGAAAAATTACTGATATTAACATTAGAAGAAACAGTACTTTGAGAAAGTCAACAGTATGCTTTAAAAAATTTCACTACTGGCTCTTGAATGATGGGTAATGAATTTATATGCAGATGTAAGTTGTGTATAGCACTTTTTGAAAATGTGTCAGACTGAAAAGTATGAATAAACATTAACAACTTTTTAAAGGTGAGCATTTAAAACCTAGGAGAAAGTTGGGCTTTACTCTCCTTTAAGCATTTTCCTTTAATGCTGCTTTGTTTTATTAGTCACTGACACTTCCAGGGCATTTTATTGTCCTCACTGCTGTCAGTCTATTTTCATGAAGCATGCTTAAAGCAAAATTCTGACTCTTGCCAGTTAGAACTCAAACTGTTTTCTGGGCATAAGATATTTTCCATCTTACTTGAGACCTGTTGCCTTACTTGTTTGAAAGTTACCTTTTTTTTTTTTTGTGACATACTTTGCATTATTATGGCTAGGGTAATGCAAGGAATTGCATATTATGCCATTTTTCACTGGATTACTCAAATAAAGACCAACAAAAATGTATCCAACTTAGATACTTTGCCTTTGTAAGTTGCATTTCTAATCTTTTTACCTTATTGTATTAAGATTAATGGCTTTAATGCAGAATTAAGCCCAGGCTGGTTATGTTGGTTAAAGCTTTCTTCTATTTATCTCCTTGGCTGTTTCTGTAGACTAAAGTTAAATGTAGTCCTATTTAGAAATGTTGCATTAAAAGAGTATTATCTGCTAAGAGTATTCTCTTACTTTTCAACTAATATTAGATACTGAAACAAATAGAAAAAGTAAAGTTAGGCAACAGTCTTCTTAAAATATATGTAGTGTGTAATCTTATTAGTATTAAAAAATCAAATACATTTGGCAAATACATGAAAAATAAGTTCATGGGTCAAATAGTACCTTGCGAATGAAAGAAATTTTAACACTCTTCACTGTTACCTCTTTCCTTTTTCCCTCATCCACTTCTTTGCCCGTTATTAGAAAATATTACTTCTTGCAGATTTTAATTAGGAGAGACAAAGATGAAACATAAATACTGAAAGACTTATTATCTGCAAGTTTTGATCTGTTAAATTGTCTACTAACATTAAATCAAAATACTTGAAACAAAAAATAAGCAGATAATTAGTATACAAGACTACAAATTTAGGCTGTTTAATTTGCAAGTTGTTTTAAAAAAAAAACCCACAACGCTTTTTGTTACCAAGAGTTTTCCATAGGAAAGACAAGTATTACCTACTGCTATTCTATTTCATATCTATCAGAAATAGCGTGTCTGCCCCACTAATGCATATAATATATAATTAAACAGAACACTGCCACTGTGACCAGCACCTTGGGAAACAATTTGAAAATAACACATCTTTCAAGTGTTGAAAGATGTGCTATTTTGGACTATGGTAGTTAAAAAATTCTCTTATTAAGAACACAGTGGCAGTTCTTAGAGCTGCTGAGTACTTTGGCAGAAAAAGCAAATTTGTTCAATGGGTATAAATGTTCTGTATTTGGAAAGAATGACATACTAATATCACATGATGATTACAAAATACCAGCTCAACGCTTTATTATCAAGGGTCAAATGAAACATTTTTTTAAGAGGAAAGCAATATTTTATAATTAAAATAAAAACTTTTAAAGTGAAAGGCTTGCAAAATTATAAGGTAATGCTCAACTTATACATTGTTTTATAAGAACTAAAAAGTGATGTATAATAGTACTGTTAAAAAACTCCAAATTGAGTGATCCAGGTGATCCTATAAGGTCCAATACCTATAAGGTATTCTTAGTTTGAGGGGGAATAATAGAAGGATTGTTTTAGGATTGAATAGATAAAGAATTAACGAATAAGAATATAATTTATAATATTCAATCTGGTTTTACATAAATTAATTTTTAAAAATTATTTTCTTCAAATTACCTTGAATTCAGTCTTCAAATAGATTACAATTGTAGTTGTTCAAACATATTACTTAGCTGGGACACTGCATTTTTGTTTGGTATTTGTTTTGCTACTGAAAGTCTTCCAATTTAGACAAAAATTTTACCATCATTAATGTGTATGTTAATCAGTCTCAGGAACAGGCACTTATTTTTTGAATGGATTCAATTTTATTGATGTATTTAAATTTTTTATGAGTTTAAAAATATTCTTATTTTTTCGTATCACTAAGTGAATTTCTAATAACAGTCACTATTCCATTTATTTTCTCATAGTGACCTGCTGATTTAAAAGGGCATTGGACATTGACTACAATTTACAAGACAGAGAGACTGGCAGAATGGTTGATAAAGATATTTTTTAACATTATTATTAATATATAATCTGGAAAGCAATAAATAGAACTCTAGGAATTAACAATGTGAAATAAAGGAGAGCCTGAATAGAAGGACCAAGAATGATTCACATGGTGGGGGTAAAGACTGATTCCCAGGAGAAACTCAAATTTGATTAAATTAACAAGATCTGACTTGTTTTTGTTAAAGGGTGTTCATACCTTTTTAAAAAACTCTTTCCTGTACAGAGAAGTGATGACCACATTTGCATACTGAAAAATAAGTACACGTGATGATTCATACAGCTCAAAAATCAGCTGCCCTTTGAAGAACAGAGGTTTTTTTCTTGCTCAGAGCACCACTTTTCTGGTTTGAATTGGCTTTAGTCATAGACCCCAGGACTGAGCTGGCATTCAAGGCAGCATCTGAAAATGAATATGGAGCTATCTGGGACAAAAGTTCACAATTCCAGATTGCGCCTACACTGCTTTGTTTACCTGTAGATAGATTTATTATTTGCAGTTGCTGTCCTTGCCTTTTTCTGTATTGTGTCTGAAATATGTGACATAAGAGTTCCTGTTTCCTCATCTCTATGTTATAGGCGGCCTCCTTCTACTTGCAGTCAGGCTCAAAGGGCCATATCACACAACACAGCAATTGAAGTAAACCACTTGTGGAAATTATGAGATATTTTGCTTTTCTTTGTCTTTGGAGGAGGCATGTTTGGAGGCATAGTGGACAGAATTTTGCTAATCCAGAACCATGAGTTCAAGCCATTAGCGTGGGTGTGCCTTACACACTCCAGCTTGAGAGGTTGTTCTGTCTCAGGTGAAATGACTCCAGTCAAGGATAGGTCCTTGTGTGCATGGTCAAGCACATGGTCAAGTACATCTGGCCTCTGCAGTTCAGGCTTTAAAACCTCCCCTGTAAATCCATGAGTCTATTAAATGTACTCCTTTTATTAGGAGAAAGCAGCTTTACAGCATTAGCCTTGAAATAGCCAAGGTTCTTTATGCCTTTATTTGCTCTCAAGGGATGCCTAAGTTTTGTGAGTCAATAGTAGGATGATCAGGGCAAACAATACTGGAACAGTGATTAGTCTAACTGACAGCAGGGATGCCCATGTGATCCATGTTCTGCTAATGGATCTGGTGTTTGATTGTTAGGTGATATAGCTCCAAAGGGCCAGGAAAGCTCAGGAATAATAAAAGAAGTGGAAAAAGGACCAGAATTTTCTTTTCATCACTAAATTTGTAATATGGACTCAGGGTAGGGAGTAGGGATATCCAGCTTTTTATACCAAGACACCTCTTTTCAGAGACATACATACAATAAAGACTGGATCTTGCAAGTCTGTCAGGGAAAGTGGCCAATGTGTGGATGTTACTTTGATTAACTCATAAAAAAATCCCTGAAAAAATAGTTTTTAACAATAGTTATTACAAGAAGAGATGATTGCATCCTATTAATGTGTTGTCTATGGATTCTTTAAGTTATTTGGCTGTATGAGCAGAGAGGAAAATACTGCTTGAAATTGGCACTGACCATTCACAATGGACTGTCTGTTTGTATCTAGAAAGGTACCTAGTAATGAACTACTGAATATGAAAATTGGAAGTGAATATAACACTGAATAAAAATGAACAGAAATTGGATTTAAATTTAATGTCTTAATTGAGAAAAAATAATGCTGAGGTAATAGAATTCCTTATTTATGAACAAGAGTATTATTCATCTCTTTGTGGTTTTGTTATACACTTTAGATAGTTTAACAAGGCTAAAGGGTAAACTTCCAAATTTTTGAGATACTGTTTGATTAGATTAAGTAGCAAACAGTGAAAAAATAAGCAGTCTGACAGATTATAGAATGATTCAGATAAATTGATGGGTTAATAGATGGCAAATGTTATTCAATCAATTAAATGTGAGAAAAACCCATCAGAATACAGAGTAAAATGCAGTGGTATCTGTTTCTAGGAAGCTTATTTCAGAGTACAGGTCAGGAGGGAGAATATGAGTGATGTATTACAGAAAGAAATCATTAAGTTGTAAATGGAGTTAATGGGAGTGGTGGAAAGAGGAGCAGTAGAAAACACTACCTAGCCAAAGGAAGGATGGTTAGTGGGCCAGTCACGGAGAGGGCATTTTTTGAGACTGCTAGGGATGTTCACTGTATCATCACAATCATCATCTCAATTTCTCCCATGTTTTAGCTCATGTTTTTCTCCCATGTTTTAGAGGTTTATCCTCTGCAGTAACAGAAGCAGATGTATGGTGAAGGTCCCAGCTGATGGGCTTTTCACCAACAGGTTGTGTTCCAGCCTTGCTTCGGGGCCAGTTTGGACTTTCTGATTGAGAAAGGAAATTCTGAGGTGAGAAGGAAATTAAATCTTACTTGTGCAAATTAGAATTACTGGGTCAAAGTAGCACTACCAGTTCCTAAGAAAAAGAGAAAAACTTGTGCCATTGGCTTTAAAACAGTGGCAAAAGCATTCTGTTTGAGGAAACTAGGTGGTTATTTACGAGGTGAGAGTTTCTTAGTGTTTTGCAGACCCGTGCCTCCCTTGGCAAATAGATTTACAAGAGCACTGGGTAAAGTGTTTCCATGGCAATTCTCAGGCCTTTTGTCAGCATTTTTTAAATGAGGATTGAGAGGTACCGCGCTGGGCAGTACAGGGCAAAAGCTTTTGCTTCCAATCACCGAGAGGAAATTGACCCTTCTGAACTTTTGTGAGGCAAGAAAAGGCAAGAGGCAACAAGGTGGTGGCTGTGGGAGGCTTTTTGTAGAATTGTCTGTGTATTGTTCCAGCTGGAAAATAGCTTGAGACTGCCTTTTGAGGGAGTTCAAACAGAAGACCCATGATGCTAATGCGAGGAGAGAAGCCACAGGAGAGCTTAAAGCTGCTACTGCAAATGAGTAACTGTTTAAACAATACAGGTGAATAATGATTTAGCCAGATGGTTGCAGGCTCTTGGTCTTCAGACCTGAATAAAGTCTGATCCATGGGATTGCGGGGATGATTATTATACTCAAGCACCTGCAGATAAGCAGAGAAATTCAGCTTCTACTTAACTGGATCTTTTTTCCTGTTGTGAGAAGTAGTATTTCCAGTACAGTTGGATGAGCAATGGATTTTACCTAGTGGCCTGTCCAGAGTTCTGACAGAGTTCTGAGTTGTTAATCTTTCCTTTTTTTTTTTTTCCATTTGTTTGCAATAGTCCTCTGCCTGATGCAGGCAAAAGAAAGGATGTGTCCTGGAGGATGGTGGAGATGAAGGACCCCTGAACCCTCTGGAGGGGATTGCACTATTAAAAATTCTGCAGACCTTTTGGATTTGCCCAAAATTTCTCACAATGGGCATTGTTGGAATATTGTTACCTGAAAGCATCTTTGTGTGACTGCTGAAACACCAAAAACCTTTTTAAGTTACTGAATAAAAGAATGCTGTCTTTAAATGAATAATTTAGAATCTCTTATAGTTTAATAAGTTGATTACATCAGTAGATGCAAACTTGGGAAAGTTACAAGTCAAATAGGAAAGAGGGTTTTCACAAAAAAACCTTCTGGTTTTGGATGTTGTGTATATTTTTATGTTTACCAGGGATACACTTTGCACCACCAGCCTTTCAGTAGATCAATGTTATTTTTAGTTAGAACTTATGTGAAAATGGATATGCAAATAAACTCTTCACATAAGCTGGTAAGACACTGAAGTGGTAGATGCTGTCTGAAGTGGTAGATGCTGTCATGGCAGGATGATGGCTGTGAGACTGTGAAATGAACTAGGGATACCATTAGAAAGAATAAGAGAATTGTGACTCTTCAAGTGCTCACAAGCATTCTATTAATGAATATACAGGACAAACTCAGTGTTTAAAATGCAAATCATGAATTTATTGATTCACTATCAACCCACAGGTGAATGATGGTAATAGGATTGTTTTTGCAGCAAGCTTAGAGAGAGTGGTAAGCACACCTTTTTCATGATAATGAGCTATCAGCAAACTGCAATAAAATCATGTACTGAACACTGGTGGTGATGCACCACCCTGGTTGTTCTCAGCACCAATGGGAGCAGCTATTTCTGGAACATCAGAAGCCTCAGTTCAGGCAGTGCTTCCCAGAGGGGTTGCAGCTCTCCAGGTCTGGGTACACAGCAGGTGCCCAGAGCCTCTGGGTAAGGCAGGGAACGGGGAGATGGTGCCCTCAGCTGCAGGTGGAGGGTCTACGTTGCCAAGTAAAGGAGCTGCAGGAGGAGGTCAGCAGCTACAGAGCATCAGAAATTACAAAAAAAAAAAAAAAAAGACCAGATCTTCTCCAACAGCATGCAGCTACAGGAGCCAGAGTGCACAGCTGTACTGAAGGAGAGGCAGGCAGAGTCTGCATTTTTCAAGCTGGAAAAATAATGACAAAGCCCAGAAGCTTGTGACTTCTGGTATTTACAGAAGAGGATCAGTGCCCTGGTAGCAGATGAGAGGCTGGGAGATATCTTCAGTGACAAACTGAGCCCAAGATGGCTGATCCTGAGCCACACAGAAGCACCAGGAGGGAGCAACAAGAGATCACCGTGGCAGGGAATGGATGCCACAGTCTGGTGTCCTAATCTGCTGTCAAGGGTTTGCTTCTGGTCAGAGTTATAGACCTGAGACATGGAGAGATTGCTGGGCTGGTCCCATCCTCAGGCTATTAAGTCTGCTGCTTTTCCACGTAATACACATAGGGGAGACCCAGAGCATATGAATTGTGACTACGTGGCTCTGGAGGTGAGTGGCAAGACTTTGTTTAAAAGTAAAAGCCATTCCTTCTCCACCAGTAAGATCTGGACCACCGAAGATCTACATTAATTTTAAAGACAGATTCAGTTATTTTTCTAGTTTTCCTGAACCTCTTTAGAAATGAAGTTAGTAAAATGCTTAAAGCTGCATTTGAAAACAAATACACTCCATTAAAAGAGTTTACATTTTAAAATATTATTAGGTGTAGTAATATTCTGTTTTAGTTCTCCAGAATATGGGGAAATACCTTTCAGTGATTCTTTTCTTTGTTTTGATTTGAATCACAACCTTCAGTGTTTTGGGAATATTTCTGTAACTGGTAGAATCCTTGTAAGTAGAATAAACTTCAGTAAGTTTTAAATAGCTTTTAAACTTAATGTGTACATCACAAATGCAAAAGTACTGCACTCTTAAAGGGCAAAGTCCTAATCTGTGAATCATAAAAACCCATACCTCTTTTCCTTTCGGTGCCAGGACATATTTTATTCACATAGGCCTTCAGAGTTGTTACTACCTGCCCCAGAAGGGGAGGGTAACCCATATTCTTCTTAATAAACCCCTTGGAGTGGATTAGAGTGAAATGAGATGATAAAATATGTTTGTAAACATATATATGTAGGATTTCTTTTAGAACAATTTTGTCTTAAAGGTAAACAGCTATGTTGCCATCATCTATAGTAATGCAGCAATATTAAAACATAAAAATAACACTTAAAGAAATGTTTAAGGAATGGTAGAGAAAGAAAGATAAAAGTGGAAAGATATATATAGTCACTACCTGCTAGATTCGGCGATGAAACTTGGTAGTTGCAGCCTTGATGTCTGTTGATTGAAGTAATGGTCTTGATCCACTGGGGATGGGGGAAGCCCACCAAACTCAAAGATTTCATGATTTATTATACACTTCAAGTTCAGGTGGGAACACCTTGTAGCTCCCCGGCAGTGGGGAGTTTTACAATGGATGGTGTCACTGATATGTCTCTGACACCTTCTAAGACATTGCAACTGCCTATTGTGTCAGCATCAATCATGGTCCATCATGGTTCAACGTTTGAGGTGCATAGCCCAGGCTAGATGTGAAATGTCTTCCAGGTTCCCTGGAGGGCTTTTACAATAGTCATCATGTAAGGGAGGAGACTGGCATGAAAAGAAGGATTATCCTACCTCACAGGATTTGCCTCTTCCCGTTTCTGGAAATCCAGTTTGCAGCTTCAGGTATAGATACCCTTCTGCACCTGGGATAGTTGGACAGTGGCACCCAGTCACCTGATCTGAAGGCATATTCAGGGAGGAGTGGAATTTGTTAGATGAGCAGCTGTTTCTTTTCTGTTTGCAAAAGTCTTTTGGTGATCTTACAATGTTTAAGCCATTAACTATTTCAGTGTCTGACAGGAGTTTATGCCAAAGGTTAGGTTTTCAGGTTTTTTATGGTCATTGGAGATCCAAATTTTACTTTATCTTTACTTGAACTCACTTAGGTTATACTTGCTACCATTATAAAATTTGTTCCTTTTCTCATGGAAAACAGTAACTACTTCAAACGTTAAAGAAAGAAAAGTCTCACAACTGATGTTTGGTAATTAGAGCCACAGGAATTCAAACTAGGCTCTAGGCTTGGTTATATTAGCTATATTTTGTCAACAAAAGATTCAGCATGTATTGCTGCAGAGAGCTGGGAAAGGGTCCCATCAATGACCACTAGAACTTCTTATTTTTTAATACCTCTGCTATTTCACAGCAGAGAAAAGGAAGAATGAAAATTAAGGGCAGTACTTCTAATTTTGCTCCACTGGAATGACTGTAGGAGCGTGACTTGCAATTTTGTCAAAGAAACAACTGCTATTGATATCACTGAATGCTGTGGTTTGGTAAAGGCTGTAAAGTCATACTCTGTCATCAGTCTCTTAACTACTTTTCTACTTTTCATATGCAAATGTTGGGATCCAGATTTCCTTCAAACACCCTGTTACTCTACAGAAACACTGGTGAACTTGGCTTAGTTATTTTTATGAGTGATCTCAAATATCTCTTTTAAAATATTGCAGAAATGGATTTCTGTTTCAGTTACTTTTTACAGTGTGACAATAGTTACAGAGAATTAGAGATGCATTTATCAATTAGTTGTTTGGTAACTTTCTCCTGTGCTTATTCTGAACTTTCTTGACAACAATTGAAAGCATGGTCTGAAATGAACATTTTTCCCTAAATTAAGTGTTGGTCATAAATTTTGTACTGTAGTTATTTCTGGTAGGATTCCTATGCTGAGCTCTAGGCGATCTTGTGTTGCAGAAACATCTGCTTATTTGGCAGATTCTGCAGACAAATGTGTTGCCAGCTTCCAAGCTGTCTCCTCATTTGCCTTATGATTTGGTTTTTCTTGGCAGATTGAGTCAAATTCCTTAATGCCATTTTCTTATTTTCTTTTTATGATAAAGACAGTATTTCAAATGTTTTAAGTTTATTAACAAATGTTTACACTGAAAGTTCTGCTTGGATTATCAATGAAAGAGTGCAGGTGACTGGAAAGAAAAGTTTGGAGGTAGTATAAATTAAATAAATTATTTATAAAATAAATTATTCACTTAAAAATAAAATAACTTTTTTGTGTTTTTATATAAAATAGCTGAAAATCTCAATCAGGATGATGATGTGTGCTGTCCAAACACTAATAGTCATGATACATACTGTCCTGGAGAGCATTCTGTTCTGGCAGTATTTTCACAAAATATATCTCAGTGTACTATAAGTAAATTTTTGCAGTTGCAGCAACCAAGATCCATGAGAAAGCCCCAGGATATCTGACAGCATTTCCCAATGCATTGTGTATGCTGAAAAAGTAAAACAGCTTTTCAGGAAAAATAAATAACTGGATGTGGGGAAGTTCTAATAGTAATTATTTGAATAAGGTTGATCAAGAACAAACATCATGATAATATAAAATATACCAAACTCTGTAAATAACATCATCTACTCTGTGCACACTGACAAGGAATAATGGATGTGTTTACTCATTTTCAACATCACAGATAGTTAAAATTTGATAGTATTTTCCAACCAACTGCCCTATCAAGAGATCATATACCTGTTTACAGAATGCTCTAAATAATTTTGTTCTGTACACCCACACAGTTCTGTTACATGGCTGTTCTTGGAAAAACATGGGGACTGTTCTTGGAAAAGCATGGGGAGTTGGATGTTATATACCCATATTTGCTCTTACAGATTAGGTCCGTTTATATTCAAAGATGATTATGGCATTTTAGGTAGTGTTTTCTGTATTTTTTTTAATTATTATGATTTCTATAGTGAGTTCTTTTTCTTTAAAATAGATGAGTAACATAATCCTGTTTGATATTAAAATTTGGATCTCTTTTCTCTCATTCCTATAAACGCTCTTAGGGAATGTTATTTGCTTCACATTAGTTTTCTAGAATAAATTTGATTAGCCCCAGAGGCAATGTTAATCTTTTCTGATGCAAATTCTCTTTCAAATGCCAAGACCAGGTGGCAAGGCTTGGTATGAATGGGATCATAAGGGTTTTAGGCAGTTTCTTCAGCATGTAATTCTTTGGCCTGTTTTATTATAGCCAGATCCTTCATCTGGTTACATCCACTGATTGTCAGTCTTCATAATTCCACCTCCTATTTCTCTCTAATTTTGCCATACAGTGCATGCAGAGTTCCTGTGTATATGAGGGCTGTGTGGTGCACAGTCTGCCTGCATGCTTCATCTGAAATCCCCAAATCATGCTTTGCTTGTGCAGAAAACTGTTGAGTAGGAGACAATTTCTAAACTGTGGTAACTGAAGATTTATGCGAATGCTGCACAGTGAAAAAGCAGAAAAGCTGGAAATGATTTTGTGAAGACCTACAGACTTGTTCCAGCTTTTGAAAATATTTGAATGTTTGAAGTTGATCAGGCTTTAAAATTAATCCAGATTGATAATTTGTATGAATAGGATCATATTTGGACTCAGTGATCTTAGATGCATTTTCCAGCCACAATGATGCTAAGATTCTGTTATTCTATAACAGTCCCCCCATTTCATTTGTACAAAAACATGTACTATACTACCATATTTAATGAACTATCAATGGATAGAAAAGCGGTGTTGGAGCAGGGTCTGATATATTCATATTTAGGAAAGATGAAAGTAATGTTGTGTAGCCTCTTTTGAATGCTTTTATTCCTAATGCACTGGAGCAATTATTCAAAACTACATCATCAATGTGAAAATATGTTCCCTGTGGTGCTATGAAAATAGCTCTACCCTTAACATAACTGCTGCAAAAAGTGATGGACAAACAAGCAAATACAGCTTTAATTTACTTTTAAAACAATATACAAGAACATTTATGTTATATTTCCTTTTTTCTTTTTTTTTTTTCTTTTTCTGAGTAGTTTCTTTTTTATTTTTTTAAAAAAAACCTAAATGTTCTACTTCTAGACATAGGCACTTTGGTATAAATGAATACTGATGATGAATTAATTCAGTCTACACTATATCTGCATAGGCTAAAAGTAGGTTACGGTACAAAGCTCTAGTTTCTTGCCAAAGTGATAACTTCAGGCCAGCAGAGGTATAAAAGTGGAATAGGACACTAGAAATGAAGCTGGCTTTTTAAAACTCCCTGTAAAATGTCACTGAAGCATTCTGCTTTTATCTCCTATTTATGTATCACTGTCTTGTTTACTTACTTTCTGTAATTTTCTTGTTCTCTAACCCTAATATTGGTCTTTAAAGGTATTGACTTTGATTTAAATTTCTTCTTTTGAAATAAGTTGTGGGTTTTCTACCCCCTATGTTGGGTCAGCTGTGATTTTATCTTACAAACTGCTAGAATTGCAGTGGAGGCCTCTTGTGCTCTAGCTGGGGGCTTGTCCATAACTATGAGTGGGATTTTTTTTTCCTCCTCAATCCCCCAAAAGGCAGGCTAGTGCAGACATGTGAGAGAAGGTTATCATGTTTAGATTGCCTTTGTCACTGTTGGGAAGAAATTGTTAGGTTTTTGGATGCATCTCTTTCCTTCAACAGGCCACCAAATAAATCCAGGGAAACCTAACAATCAGAGAATTGCTCTCCTCTTCGGCTTTCTAAATAGATGAACTGGAAAGAATTCATCTCTGGATTTTGAAAGATATTAAAGTATGAGCACTCAGGATTCATTCCTGTTAGGGCAATTCTGGAGGTATTTCTTGGATAGAGTCTCAGACTAAAAATTGGAGAAAAGGATCAAGTTTTGTGGCTTTCAAGGAAATGAATAGGGAGCCAGAACCACAGTTGTGGAGCTTGCAGTAGAAATATTTTGGGAATCCAAAGAAGCTAGTTTAAGGGACTCCTCATAAACCCAGTTTCTCTCTTTGTTGAACAGAAAATTTATACATACTTTTTTTTTTTCCTGTATCATGCAGGAATATGATATACATATGTGTATATTTTAAGTTACAAGAACTGTCTTGCCTAATCTGTATCATACTAAAATTTATGGGCTTCATTCAGCTTTTTACAATATGTGAACCTAAGAAAATTCAAAATATTAGACAAACCAATGATAAAAAAAAGTCTGTATTGCTAAATTCTCCAACTCTCTGTGGTAATGTCTGTACATTAAACTTGATTCCACTGTAACTATTATGTTTTTCCTCACTGAGTCCTTACGGAAGTAAATTACCCGGTTTGGACATTTGAAAAAAAACATTGAAAGTTAATTTATCTAGCTGTTTTTTCTTCTGGTCAGATGTTTAAGTTTAATCTCTATTTTAAGAAGAAACTATGTGCTTGCAGACTTTTGTCCAACTGTGAATAACTGTAGGTTGTCATGATTCCACTGCTGCATTTAATGCAGAACTGGCTGTAGAGGGTTGACCCTGGCCAAATACCAGGTACCCACTAAAGCCACTCCCCCTGCAACTAGACAGAGGACAGAGAGAGAGGGGAAAAAAACAGCTAAGGATTCATGAGTAGAGATAAGAGCTGGGAGAGGTCACTTACTGATTACCTTCACAGGCAAAACAGACTCCAAGTGGGGATAGTACTTATATTTATTACTAACAGGATAAGAGCCAAAGAGTGAGAAATAAAACAGTCTTAAAAATACCTTCCCCCCATGCCTCCTTCCTTCTTCCATGCTCTCCCTCCTCCCCCCCAGCGGTGCAGGGGGATGGGAATGGAGGTTGCAGTCAGTTGTTGTTTCTGCTGCTGTTCAGGAGAGGAGTCCTTCCCTTGGTCCCACAGGGTGCCTTCCATGGGAGACAGTCCTTGATGGACCTCTCCAATGGGAATCCACCCCTTGGGCAACAGTTCTTCATTTCTGATGTCCTGTGGGTCACTCCTCCATGGGATGCAGTCCTTCATGAGCTGTACTAATGTGGGTCCCCCACAGGGCCACGAGTCCTACCCAGGAAAAACCTGCTCCAGGGTGAGCTTCCCTCTCCACAGGCAGACCTGCTCCATCTTGGGCCTCCCATGTGATCCTGCATGGGCTGCAGGGGGGTCTCTGCACCCCGATGTCCCTCCATGGGCTGCAGGGGCACAGCTGCCCCACCATGGGCTGCACCAGGGGCTGCAGGGCCTCAGCTCCGGCACCTGGAGCACCTCCTGCCCCTCCTTCTGCACGGACCTTGGTGTCCACCTTGTTGTTCCCATGTTCTCCACTCTTTCCCTGGCTGGAATTTTCTGTTGCCCAACACTCCTCTGTTCTTAAATATGTTATCACAGGGGTGTTACTATTGCTCCTAATTGGCTCAGTCTTGGCCAGTGGCAGGAAGTCCATCCTGAAGCCGGTTATCATTGGCTCCATGGGATAGGGGAAGCTTCCGGCAGCTTCTAACAGAAGCCACCCCTGTACCCTCCCCCGCTACCAAAACCCAGCCACAGAAACACACTACACTGGCACACTGATTACCGTGGCAGCGGAATTTAACTGATAGGTATAGAGTGTTCTGTCTGAGAAATTTTTGCACTTTGGACAAGATGAGTCAAGCACAAAAATAGATTTTAGGTGAAGAAATTTGACACCCTTTACCCTTAGGGACCAAAAAAACATGGAGTACAAACTACAAAAGCTTGACTTGCACAGGCTTGTGTAGTCTACCTTACTAATTGCTCTGAAATTCCTTAGTGGTTGCTGTATTTTTATAAGATGAAGAGAAAATTAGTGTGCCATTGCACTTTATAAATAATTCTTGAACATTTAACTCAATTTTCATCATTAGTCAGGAAGCAATTAACATTTTAAATGCTAATTTTTAGACTATTAGAGAAATATCCGTTGATATTAGACTGCTAAGGTGGGGGCATGCCATGGTAGATTATTATAGCTTGAAGACTGTAGAGAAGAATTCTATATGTTTCGGTTCAGTGTCAGTAAGAAATGGTAAGATGCAGTTCTATAGAAATCTGGAAGATTTATTTTAACTTTTATAGGAAAAATGGCAATGCCTACTTATATAGAAAGCCTTACCTGAGACAAATATAAAGAGTAAAGCAAACAAGAAAAGTTTCTTTTAAATTTTGGAATTACATTTGGATTAGTGCATTTTTGTATATCCAGCATTACAAATTTTTCCCTTGTTAGCCTTTTCTTGTTTTAATCTGACCAGGATCATGTTAAAATGAAAACACCTGGACAGCTCTGACACTTAAAGGCTAGTAATCATGTATAAGCAGACATTCCCACCGATGGGACATGCCAAAGCCTAGGTTTCCAGTTTAATCTCCTTGTTATTCATTCCAGTCAGCAGCAGAGGTTCTGAAATTGTATGGGGCTTAAGAAACTCACAAATGAGTGCTGCTTTTAGAGAGACTTAGAGACCTAGTCAGTAGAAAATGCTTAGGGGACAGACAACTGGGGCTTGACCAGCTTTTGGGTGTGGGCATTTGCCAGTGACTTACTCTGTGATGTTCAGTCTGGAGTTCTGCTTCCAGAAAAACAGGGGAATGATACTGCCTTCCTTCTCAGAGCACTTTGATCTTAGTGCCTTCTATACTCTGTCATAATTACTGTTTAAGAAACTAACTAGTTGCATACTTGTATCCCTCTGGACAAAGACAACCAGAAGGGAACTACAAAAGCTATGTAATTGTATATAGTCTCTTGCCCTTCTCTACCCCTATCTTTATTAAGGCTGACATATGCAGCTTTAGAAAATTCCAATGTTAGCTATTTAGACCTGGAAGTGTAGAGACTTTGTTTTTCTGTTTTGTTGTACTACTAGTTATGACAATTGTCAGAGTCTGTTAATTATGGAAACAAAATTTCTACATCGGTTTTCTAGATCCTGTTGGTTAGAACGTGTATTTTCCTTAGGCAATTTCTCATTTCCATTTTGGTAACCTTCATGTAACACCTAGCCTTGTAATAGATGGTTGGCTTGATGAATTAGCCGGATATTATGGGCTCTATTAGCCCTCAAATCTCTCATAGTTGGGCAATAGAGTTTGAAGCCATTCTTCTCAAACTCCTGCTTTAGCAGCACGTTTACAAGTAATAAAACAAATGCAGTAATGAAATTCAGTTGTGTTGTTTATACATTCAGAAAGATGCACCTCTGTAGCAAATTGGTCTCCAATGTCCATCTAAATGAGCTTGTTATTACACACACATCCATTTTGCTATTTCCAGCAGGTAGCTACTCTGGGCTGACTGGCAGTATTCATTGGGCTCCACTGGTATACATTTGTTTACATAATGACTTATATCTGAGAAGGCTATCTTTGTTGAATCTAAATACATTCACTTAAAACTGATCATAACTTTTAAGAACTGTGAAATATTTGGCTTTCTACCTCTCATATAGAAAATATCGAGAATTTATGGAAACCCTAATCCAACTGAGTTAATGGGAGGGTGAGCAGGGGCTAGCAGTGAGTTTGTCATCAAAGATGCTTGGATGTTTTCTACAAAGCCAAAGGGTATCAGGATAGCAACAGGAGCATTCCGATGGTTCTAATAAATAAATAAAATAAATTATATTCTAAGTTATCTAAAAATAATAATACTGTAATTAATCTTTACATGAAAGGTTTAGTAGAGAAAAACAAAGACTAAAAGATGATGAAACCAGTAACAAGATACACAACTGGAAATTTAACAAAGTCAAACTAAAACCAACTACATATAAATTGAAACTCACTTTACTGGAGCAATTTTTGTCTCTAAAACACATGCAGAATATACTTACCTGGTTTCCATGGCATGTAACAGTGGAATTATTTCACTTATTCAATACTTGAAAAATTAAACATTCTCTAAAATTGCAAGTTTATTGTAAATAGATGAGAAAAACCACCGAAAGGTCATTGCAAGCCTTAGATTCATATGTGTGGCTACAGAGTTTGCAAGGCCAGAAAATTACATATAGCTATAGCTTCCTGTACAAGAATCCATGGGTGATCCATACAATAAATACCTACCTTAAAACCCAAAATATTTGTAGAAAGTAACAAATGCAGATCATAGGTCAAATCAGTATGTACAGCCCCTCTAGGTTTTCTTACTGATGTAAGATCACAAAGGCCCTTCGTGTTTTCATTTGAACCAAAAATTTCTTGGCTTCAGGAAGAGGCTCTGCAGAATGTCTTTCCCTCTCTTTCATACAGGAACCTGCAAAGTTACTGTGCATTAATTGACACTCATGGCAGTTTCAGATTGTCAGATAAGTAAATTCATGAAACAGAAGTGGGAAGCTGGTATTGTGTGAGATGTTTCTATCCTCCACCGGTGAATTTAGGGTGGAAACTGCTACTGAAAATAGCGTGATTTTTTTTTTCTGTGGTGCTTTTTTCTTTCTGTCTGCTTCAGAGAGGCTGAGCTAGAGTACCAGGACAGAATGTGCTAGGACGTGGGTGACACAGGTTCTTGAGGATGAAATCTGATTTGAACAAGACTATTTTTTATTTCGAAAGTTTTCACTGCAAATGAAAGCCACGGTTTTGGAAAGTATGACTTCACCTTGGCTTTGTAGCCTAATAGCATGTGGGAGGTCTCCTGCTTTCAGGTCAGCTCAAGATCATGCAGACATCTAACATTTCAGCTTTATTCAAGTGCTGGTGTTCCCTTCCTACGAAGTGGGTTAATATGTTTAGAAGAATTTTCTCATTGATCTATTTTTGCTAGAAATAGTGAAAGGAAGAGATTCTGCCTGTGCAGTATGGGAGGGGCAAATGCATACTGAAGCAGCTTAAAGCATGAAGAAACTGGTATTATAACTTGATAAGAAATGAGGTATTTCTCATTTACCTCATTTACCTTATTTCAAAATAAGAAGTATTTTTTAAGACTACTAACAGAGGAAAAGCATTTTCACAGAGGCAAAATACAGGAGTTGCTTGCCAAGGCACTTTCCATCGTTTACCAAAAGTACTGGCTAATCAGGGAAGTCTCAGTTAACTAAAGTGAGCAAAGGTGGTGCCTATCTACAAGAAAAGGGATTTAGGGAACTACAAGCCTATCAGTCTGACCTCAGGGCTGGAGAAAGCTTTAGAACAGATCATCTTGAGCATGTGCAGGACAAGCAGATGATCAGTTTATGAAAGGCAGGTCCTGCTTGACCAACCTAATTTACTTCTATAGCACTTCTGAGTATATATGAGAATATATATTTATGAGAATATACTGAGAATATACTTCTGAGTGGATGAGGAAAAGGCTGTGGATGTTGTCTGTCTGGACTTTAGTGAAGTCTTTGCCGCTGTTTCTCAAAGCATTCACCTGTAGAAATTGGCTGCTCCTGGCTTGAACGGGTGCGCTGTTCACTGCAGAAAAAACTGTCTGTATGGCCAGGCCCAGAGAGTGGTGGTGAATGGAGGTTCTTCCAAGTGGTGCCAGTCACCAGTGGTGCTTTCCAGGGCTCAGTGTTGAGGCCCATCCTGTTTAATATGTTTGTCGATGATCTGGACAAAAGCATCAAGTGAACCCTCTGTCAGTTCACCGACAACACTAGGTTGGGCAGGATTGTTGACCTGCTGGAGTATAGGAAGGCTCTGGAGAGGGATCTGGACATGCTGGATCAGTGGCTGAGGCCAGTGGTCTGAGGTTCAAAAAGACAAAGTGCTGGGTCCTGCATTTGGGTTAAAACAGCCCCATGCAGTGCTAGAGGCTTGGGGAAAGTGACTGGAAAGCTGCCTGGCAGAAAAGGACCTACAGGTGCTGGTTGACAGCTGCTGACCAGGAGCCAGCAGTGTGCTCAAGTGGCCAAGAAGGCCAGTGACATCCTGGCTCGTAGCAGAAATAGTGTGGCAAGAAGGACCAGGGAAATGATCATTCCCCGTTACTCAGAACAGGTGTGGCTGCACCTCAAGCAGTGTTCAGTTCTGAGCCCCTCACAACAAGCAAGATCTTGAGGTGCTGGAGCATGTCCACAGGAGGGCAACAGAACTGGTGAAGGGACTGGAGCACAAGTCTTATGAGGAATGGCTGCTGGAGGTGGGGTTGTTTAACCTAGAGAAAAGGAGGCTGAGGGGAGACCTTATTACTCACTACAACTACCTGTAGACTGCCTGTAGCAAGAGGGCAGTTGGCCTCTTCTCCAGGGCAACAAGGGACAGGACAAGAGCAAATGACATCAAATTGTGCCAGAGGAGGTTCAGGTTGAACATCATGAAAAAATTCTTTAACTGAAAAGGTCGTCAGCTATTAGAACAGGCTGAACAGGAAAATGTTAAGTCACGATCCTCGGAGGTATTTCAAAGAAATGTAGTTGTGGCGCTGGGTGACATGGTTTACTGGTAGACTTGAATGTCTTAACGTAATGGTTGGACTCAATAACCTTAAGGGTCTTTTCAAACTAAGTGATTCAATAATTCTGTGAGTTTAGCAGCTGACAAAGGCTTGGTCCAAATCCTGCAAAAGTAAATTGGCAGAAATTGCTAGATAGTGAAAAAGAAAGACAGAAAGACAGACAGACAGAAAGAAAGGAAGAATGAAAGAAAGAATAAAAGAGAGAAAGAACAAGAGAAAGAAAAAAGAGAGAAGAAAAGAAAGAAGGAAAGAAAGAAAGAGAGAAAGAAAGAGAGAAAGAAAGAGAGAAAGAAAGAAAGAATGGGAAAGAGAGAAAGAGAGAGAGAAAGAAAAAGAGATAGAGACAGAAAGAGAGAAAGAAAGAAAGAAAAATGGGAGAGAGAGAAAGAGAAAGAGAGAAAGAGAGAGGGAGAAAGAGAAAAAGAAGAAAGAGAGAAAGAAAAAAAGAAGAGAAGAAAGAAAGAAAGAGTGAAAGAAAGAGAGAAAGAAGAAAGAAGGAAGGAAAGAAAGAAAGAAAAAGAAAGAAAGAAAAGAAAGAAAGAAAGAAAGATGGGAGAGGAGAAAGAGAGAGAAATAGAAAGAGGGAGAAATAAAGAGAATTTTTTTCTCCTCTATCTCTTTTTCTTTTTCTCTTTTTCTTTCTCTCTCTTTCTCTCTCTTCCATTTTCTTTCTTTCTTTCTTTCTTTCTTTCTTTCTTTCTTTCTTTCTTTCTTTCTTTCTTTCTTTCTTTCTTTCTTTCTTTCTTTCTTTCTTTCTTTCTTTCTTTCTTTCTTTCTTTCTTTCTTTCTTTCTTTCTTTCTTTTCTTTCTCTCTTTCTGTCTCTCTCTCTTTCTCTCTTTCTCTCTTTCTTTCTCTCTTTCTCTCTTTCTCTCTCTCTTTCTTCCTCTCTTTCTCTTGTTCTTTCTTCCTTTCTCTTCCTTGGTGGAAGGCCCAAGAAATGAGTATGGGGGTACTGGCTTATCATATGGCAAATTCCTTCGGAGGCCTTGACAGTGTTTGACTGGCAACTCTAATTCCTTACACTAGTAAAAATGTATATGATATACAGAAGGCTGAAGAGAACTTGGAAAAAAATAGCATAAATTCAGTTCCATCCCATATTCCTGGGAACACAGGTCCCTTTCCAGTTGGCTTTTAACTTTTTTTTTCCCCTCTTGTATCGA
This sequence comes from Myiozetetes cayanensis, assembly GCF_022539395.1. Lineage (NCBI taxonomy): Eukaryota > Metazoa > Chordata > Aves > Passeriformes > Tyrannidae > Myiozetetes > Myiozetetes cayanensis. Next base: position 78,563,548 of record NW_026087742.1, read on the forward strand.
ATAATAGTGTTTTATGGTCCTCTGCCAAAACAGGACAAAAGGGCTAGCTGGAAATTGTTCCCCCTTTCAGCTCTGTGTTGCATGTGTGTCCCTGAAACGCAGGGATCATTTCCAATTCAAGCAATTCTCCTTTGTGCACAGAGTCCTGCTAACTGTGAGGCCTAACTACAGGATCGGAAATTCTTGAGGTTTTGATGGAGTTCTCTTTTGCAGATATAGAGGTACAAAAATCACAAAGCACAAGTCAACAGAATTATATTACTCTTTCTTAAGAGCAATATGTGCAAAAAAGGAAGAGAGGATGCTTCCTATAGTCAATTAACAAATAAAAAAAATATGTGTAATAAGAGCCTGTTGCTATTAGCATTTGATCTCTTGATTTCCTTCAGAAGAAAAGCTAGTTTGAAAAAAATTATTGCAAAAATGAAAGATTGAAAAGGAGAGTGTGCAAATAAAAAGAACAAAACTTAATTTGTTCTAATTGCTTTCCTTGAAATCTTTTGATGTTTTGTACTGAAAAAATTCCCACTTCCTATTGGAAAGCAACTTGAAATAGACATACTACATTTTTCTGCTTTACTGATTATTGATGTGTGGTTGAGGCTTATTTTCCTCATATATTTTTAGTGACCTTTAAAAAAATATCTTGACATTTTATGGCATCATGTACCACTGTAAATACCTTTTTATCTTCCATTTTAGTTATTTTCTATTCCTCTTAACCCTCCCCAAATGGTGAATACATTTTTTGTGCTAAGTAAAGTATATTTACTTTTATAGGTATATAGGTACTTATATTTTTATATTTGTGTGTGGGTGTACATATCCGTGTGTGGAAATGATTTGACTAAAAAAGCATTGTAAAAACTTCCAGGTAACCTTTCTGAATTTTTTAGTGCCAGAAAAAAATGTATAATATTTAGCTCTGTCTTTAAAGTTTCTATATACTCTTCTTTCTTTTAGACATCCATGAAAAAATTTAGCAACAGATACATATCTGTTCTAAGTGGGAAATTGTGTACTTTCCTTGCTGGGACTTTATTTACATTACTAACTTTAGCAATATCGCAAGCTATTATTTTTATTTCTGTTATAAAACATTATCATGAAACAGATATTACATTAAGATTACTAAACACTTAAGTTAATGCTAAATTTTGGTGGGGAGCTGGGGATGGGGAATGTAGTTTATTTGTAGTTTTGGAAATTTTTTAAACTTCAGAATAATAGCATTATTTGTCTGGTGACAGGAAATTCCATCCTAACAGACCTGGAAATACTCTGTTCAAAACTGTGCTCTTGCTCTACTAGAGGTTTCACTGTAGGTATCATCTCTTAAATGCAAGAGAAATGCCACAGCATTATCTGGGACAGAAAGATGAATTTAAATTCTTTTTGGACATATGTTTTACTACCTTTGCTTTCACATGACATTCCTGATAAAAAGCTGTATATGGAAGGCAAAATTTTAATAATTTTTCTAACTTAGTAACAGGGAGGAGCACAGTCCTGCAGCCCTCTTCTGTTTTGCACTTATTTCTTTTCCAAGTCTTGTCCCAACCTTATTCCCCACCATCTGTTCCAACTTCTTTTTCATTTTACACAAATATCATGGTATTCTTTCCACTGTCATCTTGCATTCCTGTCACTGAATAACTAAATACCCACCCACCTTACACATAGGTTAATATCCAGACCACATGGTTCACCTGGGGGATATTTTCTAACTATTGTTTCATTTGATTATGCATATTTTCCAGATCTCTGTTCTTTCAAAATATCTACTTTCATGCACAATACTCATCTTCAAATATTTTCACATTCTGTTTTTATGTTTTTATTAAAGACCCTGTCTTTATTAATGAATACTCTTTTGGCTGGTGCTTTCCACAATCAAGTTGGTTTTGTTTCTCTTAGCAGGCATTATTTTCCACCTAAATTTATCTTTTAACTTGTACTTGGTTAGCTCTCTGCAATATTTATGTGTTATTAATTTCCTACTTTACATTCCAGCTTTTAAAATAATTTTCTGTTTGTTGCAGTCTCCTTGAAATCTAAGTAATCAGTATATTTGCTTCTCATTCTAAATGTGTGTTTGTAAAAGTATTTTTGTTTATATCACAGAATCACAGAATGACCTGGGTTGGGAGGGACCTTAAAGATTGCCTATTTCCAAGCCCTCTGCCATGGACAGGGACACATTCTACTAGACCAGGTTGCTCAAAGCCCTATCCAGCTTGACCATGGACAGTTCCAGGGATGAAGCATCCAGAGCTTCTCTGGGCAATGCCTGGCCACCCTCACAGTAAAGAATTTTTTCCTAATATCTAATCTAAACCTTCCCTCTTTTAGTTTAAAGCCATTTCCCCTTGCCCTATTGCTACCTGCCCTTGTAAGAAGAACCTAAGTAATGTAACTTTTCTTTGGAAAACCACAAGCATTTGGAGAAAAAAATAAACCAACGACCCCCCACATGTTGATCTATAGACATCTTCAGCTATGTAAAGATATTATATACAGTATCTGTGTGCAAGATATTTTGAGACTAAATACACTCTGAGCAACAGCTATAATTCCTTAATGCTTAAAGCCTGAAGCAATTTATGGACCTCTATTGTGCGCGCAGGAAATGGAATGACATCTGGCACTTGTTGCTAGGCAAAGTGTGCTTACCAACATAGCACTTAAAAGTAATCTGGCAGTTTAACTAGTAGGAAAGCTAAATTGCTTCCAATGCAATTTGCCTGTGATTTATTTCTAAAGAGAATGTAAACGTTTCTTCCTAACCAATAATTTATGCCCACAAAGTGTAAAACCAGCTACTAGTGTAGGCTGTCAGCTCCATGTGGGTAAAATCCCCAGCATTTTGGGGGGGCTTTTTTTCTGGAATGTACTAAGCACCTCTCAAGAGCATTGATTTCAGTAGGAATTACCAAAACTCACAATTGCTTTGTAATGCACGTAATTAGGCTCTTGAAAATCAGCACCCATATACACTGTGAGGATAGGTGTGGATGTAGGATAGCAATTTAGCAAGTGTTTTCAGTAGGTTCAGTGTTTGCTTCGTTTCTGTTCCATGCCATGTACCCTGAAGTTAAAGGGAAAGGATTTTGCATTTTGAGGACTGGAGAGGTCACAGGAAGATGTCCTTCAGGATATTCTTGACACAATACCTACAAACTACCAATAATCAGTCATTCTAGATGAGCAAAAGCAGTGTTTGAATATTATATGTGCACTATAGTGGGCCTTGTAGAAGAAATTAGAAAGACGTGAGGTGATTTATATCTGTCTGATCTTAAGGTCTTCCCAGGACTTAAAAAAAATGTCCACTGTCTAATTGGGGTTAAATCAAACAGTGTTCATAATGTATCTTCTTCATGAAGATACACCTTTTTCGAGAACATTGCACTTTATTACACATAAATTTATTTTACAATGTTTGTTACAGAGAAAGTTTGACTAATTTATATTCAAATATAAAATTAAATCTCCTTTATTTCATTATAATCTAACTTGGTTTCCTGTTGTGGACTTCTATATTGTAGGTATCTAGCAAAGACCCTAGTTGAATACATATTCTAGCTTTGTAGCTTTGATTGACAACTGTAATATGAATGAGATTCTGCTTTGCTCAATGATTGTCATTCAGACATTCTCTGCAGAGAACATGAATTTGAACTAATGGCAAGAAAATTAAACAGTTCTTCTATTGATTTGTTAATTCTTCTAGTTATAAAGGCATTTCCTTTAGGGAAATTGCATTCTATTTGGGAATATCTTCTATCAAATAGCCTGATTTTATTCTTCATGTGATCACATATCATCCTTTTGACTGACAAGGTTGACTTTTACTGCCAAGCTTTTTTTTTTTATGCTTTTTTTTTACTTGCATTTTTCATGTCATGGCTTTCTTCCTCCTCCTTTCCATTCTTTCTCCATTTTGAGTATATGTTTTAACAATTGTCTATATTGTCTCACCTTCCTTTTTCATTTTCTGTCTTTTGTTTCTTCTGAATCCTCTCTTTAGTCCTGTAGCTTTGCTCTTTGTGCTCCACATTATAACCCAGTTCTTTCTACTCACCTGATCCTTCCTCTTTTTCTTTCCTTAGTTCCTTTGTTCACTCCCTCCGACTCCTTAATTTCTTCTTCATTTGTTTTTAGGTTCCTTACACACACCCTATTTAATACCATCCTCTACCTCCCTGTACAGCCATAGTCCTTAGGCACTTAAAACAACAGATGTTTTCACCCAGTTCCTATCCTTTCCTCCCCTCTCTGTACTTTTATCTTGTTTTTTTCCCTATGGGAAGCACTGACTGAGGATATTTACTTAAAGAGAAATATTTTTCTCCTAGATTTTAAGAACCTTTTGCAAAGTAGTTGTTTTGATCTTGCACTCACTTACACTTTTTTGTCTAAGCTATCACAGTCAGTCTTAACTTGTCCATATTCATAAGTTTCAGCATGTTGGCATGAATGTGTTGTCCTTGTCTAATCTATCTTTCAAATTGATGTGCTTCTTAGAACAACTGACATATCCATACTAAAGAGACATTATTAATTGATTTTCCACGGAATATGAAAGCTAACCAGGGTTGCACGTTGGGAAAACTTTGTGAAACAAAGATCTACTACCCAAAAAGGCAACAGGGGAACTTGGGTTTTTCTTGTCTTTCAAGGCACTATTTTAACAACTACTAATTGCATTATTCCATTTAATTATCTGACTAGCCAGAGTAATGTTCTAACTAGATGGGTTTGTGATTATGTCAGGCTTGAAAATGCATAAACAACTAGCATGAACATAAAAATTATGAGTACAGTACATGTTGTGTTCCTATTAGTCTGTTTCAGTCAGAAGCAGAAGTGTCTTGTTTTTATCCTTGGTTTCTGAACTGTCCTTATTGGCTCCTTTTAGAGCTTCTAGACCTTCCACTCTCACCTTTCCTCTCAAAAGGTTTCAGAAGTGTAAAAGTCCTAGGGAATAAAAAAAAAAAATAATAAAAAAGTACTCTTTTATTACCAAACCAGCTCAGTGAAAGCTCTTTAAAGGTTTCACTCCTTTTTCTGTTGTGTAAAGGTTCATCCTCTTCATCTCACACTCAGAAAAACAATGAAAGTCTTGTTTACTGAACCTGTAATTTAACAGAGAGGTTTTTTTTTTCTCTTCCTTCTTTATTTTTTGCCACCAAAGTTCTAAGGAATTTTCTTCTTTGAAAGCTGACAGAGAATCTGCCTTTTTGTCTGTGTATATGAGAGATTTGTTATCAAAAGGTACCTAGGATCCTTTGTTAGAACAGCCTTCCTTTCTTGCTGTCTTGATTGAGCTTTTGAAGATCCCCTGATGGTTTCATGAGATGAGAGGACATCCATGTCACGAGCAAGAATGATTAAACTTCAGACTGAAACCAGACATGAGGAAATCAACATGAGTTTTGCCACTGACTTCAGCAGGCCAGTCTCCTCAGTTTCCTTCTCTGCTTACAATGCTTATTCTGTATGTTTTTTTCTACCCCTTCCTGGCCACGTATTCTAAGAAGGAAGTGCACAGTGCAGAGTCAAGATCACTGACTTATATGATCTGAGTGTAAAGACAGAGACTGTCTCACTCCGCTATATTAATATTATATTGGGAATATTAGCTAAATAATATTAGCTAAACTCACTGTTTTGCTGTCTTCCAGTACATTTTATTCCCTGTATTTAAAATTTGGGTAATTTTTTTCCGCACAATTTTTGGGCATTGTGAGTGGAACAGTCACACAAACACCTAATAATAGGTTGTGATATGCTAAGTCATATGGCAACAGAACTATATAAATATCTGAAATTAAAAGTGTTCAGGACTTCACCTGAAATTACTTCATAACTTTGAGATATATTTTTCCCTGTGCTTCAAACTTTGTAAGGAATGGAAAATGTCATTCAACTGTTTGGATTTTTTTTTTTACTAAATTCATTACTTATTTGCACTACATTTAAATGTGCATCAAGGAGAATAACAACACAAAGAGACTAAGAAGATCAATTATACCACCCACACATAGAAATAATCTTTTTACACTAAGAATCTGAAACGTTTTAAAAGCAAATAAAACAATCTGTTCACCTTCTATCCATTATGTTCTTTTAGTTTCAGAGACTTCCTTGATTTATTTTGAACCAAGGGATAAAAATAGAGTTCATTTCATTTTGCCACGAATTGTAGTCTCTGGTATTTTAAAAACTTATAATACTGTGCTGATTACCCTTTGTTTAAAAGCATGGTAATCTGTGCATACTATCACAGTTGGAGCTCTGTTCCCACCTGTCAGCTATTTTCTCACTGTTTCTCTGAGCAAGTAGTTTTTCATTTTGCTCTTTAAGTAATTGGATGCAAAGAATAAGAAACATAATGGTTTCTACTCTGCAAAAGCCTCTTCCTAGGTTGCCTGACCTTTTATAGAAAGGTCTGAGCATATTCACCCATCCAATTTTGGTGATGTGCCTGAAGCACCCAAGTTAGGAACCCTATTTATCTTGCTAAAATATCTACATTGGCTTTCAGACTGTGCTGTACAGATCTTTGAGGTGCCATGAACTATATGTAAAGTTTTCACAAAAGGCAACTGAAAAAAATCGGGTTCTAATATATGTTTGACAAAATATATGATTTTTCTGAAAAAGATAACACATCATCTGGGAAATGTCTAGGGATCTATAAAGCATGAGTAATGTTTATCCTGGTAGACTTCTTTTCTCCAAGCTTAAGCTCTGAATCAAACCAAGCTGCCTGCTGGAGACACCTGACTCTTGCTTTCAGTATAGATAAGCTTAGGGTGATTCAACTTTTAACTTAACCAAGCAACTCAAGTTCATTCTTCTTCATAGGAACAATTGAGAGGTCTTGTAAGAATTAGTAATACTCAGATACCAGGCTATTCTAGACTGCTTTCATAATTGTCTCAAAATAAATATAAATATATGTAACCTTTTTTATACATTTAAATTACTTTATATAGCTTATTTATGTTATTAGAAACTATCTAAAGGAGGGCCATGCAGATAGTGAAGGGCCTGGAGGGAAAACCATATGAGGAGCAGCTGAGATATTTTTTTTGGCCTGGAGAGGAGGAGACTGAGGGGAGACTTTGTGGTCTACAGCTTCCTCACAAAGGGAAGAGGAAGGGCAGGCGCTGATCAATTCTTTGGTGACCAGTGACAGAACCTGAAGGAATGGAATGAAGTTGTGTCAGGGGAGGTTTAGGTTGGGTACTAGGAAAAGATTCTTCATCCAGAGGGTTTTTGGACACTGGAACAGGCTCCCCAGGAAGTGGTCACAGCACCAAGCCTGACAGAGTTCAAGAAGTGTTTCAACAGCATTCTCAGGCAAATGATGTAATTCTTAGTTCTCTCCTGTGTAACAATTCTTGCAGGTCCCTTCCAAGTCAGAATATTTTATGATTCTATGATATATCTGGAAAAATGTAATTTTTTTTCCACACCCACCACCTCCTTCTCTATACCAGTCTTCCTATTTGCAAAGAAGGTGCAATAATTTCTTAAAGAATCCTGTTTTGAATATCTTATTTCTTCACCAATCCTGCTGTTATTCCATTTACTGAGCCTTCCTTCTGACTGCAGAAGTCAGGATGCTGCAGATCCAGACCTGACCTTTTTTTGAAGACTGACTGCAGTTGCAATATATTTTAGCCTGTGTTAGCTTAGGGATAAAATTTCCCAAATACCATACTCCATGCTTTGGAAAGTGAAGTCTATTTTAATTTCACCAAGGAGCCAGTGCACAACTTGGGAAGTTTGCAAGTCTGTACTTTTTAGAATGTGATAACAACAGGAGTTGCTGCAGGAGGTTTGGCTGGACTGTAGAAGAAACTGTCAACCTGAGGCATGTTCTAGGAAACAAATCCATCTTTATTTTGCTGAACTTTAGATTCTTCTTAAAGCTTATAAAGAACGCCACAGTCTCTGAACAGTTTAAAAGTTCAAAAATGTTTATCCTTGCTAAAAATGTAGGGAAAAATGAGACAGTGTTAAGAGATCATTAATATTCGAAAAGCAAGGGAAGAAAAACCTAATGCCTACCAATACAGCGGTGGAGATATAGCCAAAACAAATATCAAAAACATTTGTTTAGCATTTGGCAGTGGATAAATGTAGGCACAACTTTATGTGCTCAGAACTATATTTCATTTTTGATCCTTGCTCTTCATTAAAACATTGAGGTATACCCCTCTTATGTGTCCTGTGTGGTCAGATATGTTTAAAATGTTCTAAAACGAGATTTTGATGTACACATGTTTTTTCCCCCAATAATAGTCTATTGAAACTATATGCAATGCTCAGTTTGTTTTTAAACATTACTGCAAGCTAGCACATGCTTGAATACTCAGTTTTATACAACTCTTATTTTTGTAATTAGTTTTCTCCATATGCTAACAAAAGTTTTGGAGACATTAGTGACTCAATTTCAGGGATTACTAGCTGGTATTTAACAATTTAAATCTATGCTGTGACAAGCTGTAGTTTCCCATTTCTATTTTCTGCATCAAGTGTGCATCTGCATTGTTTTGAAAAGAGACGAAACCAGATTTCCTACAAGACACAAATCTGAAGGACATGGATTATTATATTTATGATCTTGACTCAGGGATTTGTATAGTACCAGAGAAATTTTCTGTTTAACCAAAAGACTGAAAAATATGTTTTTAATTTAAATCTGAGGAAACTCATTAACTTTGCTTATGCTCTCTTGCTGAGAGGCTGCTGTGCAAGGCACACCCACAAAGAATTTATTTTAAACTAAGCTTTTAGAAAAGCTGTAGGAAGAATGTGCAAGCACATCCCTTAATTTGCTACATATGTAAGGAGACCATTAAATAAAATTGTTATCCATTCCAATTAACTAACTATAATTAGAATGAAATGATGGACAAACTAATTTTTGTAAAGCAAATATATGATAAAAATATTTAAAAATAATCTATTGTTAATAGGTAACATTAAATATAATTATTTCAGATAAGAAAGCACATCATCCAGGAGATCCTTGGTTTGAAAAAAAAAAGTCCTTGGATCACCAGTCAGTCATTCCTTAAGCACAATTACTGAATAATGATAACTTCTTGTGATGCTGAGAAATTTCACTGAAGTATCGTCATTGTGGGAGGTTTGCAGTTGTTTTGTGAGGGTATATCCCTTTTTCCCCCCTCCAGTTCACTATACAAAGGAGATGTAACATAAAGTTATTAGCTTCTGACTCAATGGTGACTACATAGTCATCAAACAGGCCTTGTGCAGTGACCTGGCTGTAATTAGGCATAGGTTCTCCTGTGTGCAGTTCATGTACAGATTGTGCCGGGCTTGTAATTTTTACCTTTTGGGCATTAGGTTTACCATGCTGTGAATAACATTTAAGAATCACTTTGTACTCTGTGGAGATGTCTTACCCAGCTGACTTGTTCCGTGTAGTATTTCTGTGACTGGCATGTTTAATGTGGGCTTGTTTGACCAACTGGTAACCAGACAACTGTAGAAGATCTGGGTTTTCCTTGGAGAATGCTAAAGAGAATTGTAACATACCTGTGCTAGAGTTTGTTGGGGATCTCAGTGAGAAAGGCTCTAGGACCACATTAAGGTATTGTTTAAAATACCTTTTACTGGAGATAACACAAGATGAACAAAAGGGATAGCACAAATAATCTTGCATCTCCTCAGATGCACACAACCTTAAGTTGTGCAGCATCAGATGGACTTCTACTCAAGGCATGTCAGGCTGCCTGAATCCTGTGCTGTGCTGAGGTTTACCAGTGTGATGGCCTTCAGACCTCTTATAGGATTTTCTTAGAAGTAACCAAGATGGGTCATTCTGACTGTCAAACAAAAGAATGTTGACATGAGAACTTTAAAACAAAGACAAAACTAGACAGGTGGCCATTTATATATAGCAAATCAAATGTAATTTCAGCTAATCTGAGCTCATGCAGTCCTTAAAACAAAGTTCATGGTGTCAACCTGTGGTCTACATAAGCTGCAGTATCATCTGCATTCATTTTGAAGGTGCAATGTGTATCATATAACTTTACTCCTAAATAATTTTCTTACACCCCCCCCAGTGATCTAATATATGGATAACATACAGTTTGTACTTAGCCTGGTATATTTTAGCCTTATCATCTTTAGCCACCTTTTCAGTACAAATGCCCCATTCATGCTGCCCTTCCTTCAGGAGCCCAGTGATGAACTGAAAGAAGCTCTTCCAGTAACACAAAATGTCTTCCAGTACACAAGGTTTAGAAACCTGGACTTCACTGCAGTGAATGTTAGCTGATGTCACTTGTCTGATTTCTGCAGCAGGCAGTTCCTCCTCCCTTAGCCTCTAAGAACAGGCAGAACCAGAGCAGATGGGAGCACTGGGGTAGTCCATGCCACTGGGCACCTCCCTGGGCTGAAGGTGTACTGGGATGTGAGCTCACAAAGGTGGGTCTAGCTCAGGTGGCACATGTTTGGGCCATGGGGAGCTGGAAAACAGTCCCACTGTGGTATAGAGAGAGCAAGGGATGGCGGCTCCCAGGGCTGACACAGGGACTTGGGCCATGAGCTGAGTGAAGGCAGCCCTGGAAGTCTGGGCATGGACAGGAAAGGCCAATGGTGCCCTCAGGACCCTGGCAGGCCCGGAAAACTGCTGAAGGACAGAAAAACATTGCAGGGAAGGGAAGCCTGTAGTTTTTTACTGTCTGCAAAATCACTGATATTTGATCAGAGCAGACTCTCAAAGGTCCAGTGGATACTGGAGTGAGTGGGGTGGCGTTTGACTGGGTGGAGAGAGGCATGGCACCACCACCTTGCTGTAGCTCTGTAGACCAGGGCGCTGAGGCTGCTGACAGCAGGAATAGCAGGGAATTTTTGAATGAAATAGTTGCTCCGGAAATTTCACATTTGTTGAATCCATAAGGAAAAGAACTTTCCTCAAATTGCTGTTCAAAGGGCTTTCTGAAAGAGCTTTGCTCAAATGATATGCACCAAGTATTAGATTTTCAAGTTATTACCATAGATATCTGGGACTGTCAAGGGCTTCAAGTGTCCACGGGTTCATTTCTCATAATCATGGGAGTCTTAAAAGCGCTTTGGTTGTTTGGTTGAAATCAAATAGCTGCTAGGCAGGCATTTGGAGGCACAGTTGTTAATAAATTTGTGTGCCTCTTGTTTTGAAAATAAAAAGCGTGCAGCATTTGTCAGTTTTTTGGGTGTATGGTGGTGGTGGAGCCAAACATCAACTGTTTAATCCCACAGGGAATCAGAAATTCTCCTTCAGTCTTTCGTTGCATTTGAATTATGGAGCCCAAAAGGTCATGGGTAGCCACAGACCATGGAAGGAGCCAGTGAAGGGTATCTGGGACAGCATTTGTTAGTCAGCCTGCATCTGTTAGTCAGCACACACCAAATTGGCTAGACTCAGGAAATGGTCTTGTGCTGGCTTTTTAGGGGATGATTTTCTTCACTGTAGTTGGTATGGGGTTGTACTTTTCATCTTTGTTGGAAACAGTGTTGATAACTCAGGAATGTTTTAGTGGTTGCTGAGCAATGCTTGCACAAAGTCAAGGCCTTTTCTGCTTCTCACACCACCACACGAGGGAGCAGGTTGGGCTACATAAGGAGTTGGGAGGGGACACAGCTGGGACAGCTGACCACAACTGACCAGAGGGATATTCCATATGGCATAATGCTCAGCATATAAAGCTGGGAGAAGAGGGAGGAAGGGGGAATGTTTGTTGTGATGGCGTTTCTCTTCCCAAGTCTCCATCATGCATGATGGAGACCTGTTTTCCTGGGTATGGCTGAACACCTGTCTGCCAACAGGAAGAATTGAAGGAATTCCTTCTTTTGCTTTGCTTGTGTGTACAACCCTTGTTTTGCCTATTAAACTGTATTTTTCTCAGCCCAGGAGTTTTCTTACTGTTACCATTCTGATTTTCTCCCCCATCCCACCAGGGTTAACCTCTCTGCAAATTATCTCATGGGAAGGAATAGTTCATCTCTTAGGCATAGTTTTGTTTGATATGTTCAGTATGTGTACAGAAGTCTACACTGGTAAAGTAACATATAGAAAAGTGGTCTTCTGAGAAGCCAAAGAATACTTGCTCTTCCTATTTAAAGATCTTCTTAAAATTGATTATTTTTGTTCTTGAAAAAATGAGAAACCATTTGGTTAAAAATAAGTAAGAAATCTTTCACAGAAACATTGAATTATTAACAGAAACCTTGACTCTAGACTGCTTTGATGGATAAAACTAATTTATCTCTGTCTCCCTGAGATATTTATATCATCTGTCTAAACAGTGTGAATCACATTTAAAATTATATCAACTTGTGCCACCTCCAGGGTAACAAACTGGAGCAGATTCAACTGAGTGTTGCTTTCCTTCATTTTAATCATTCACAATATCCAGATGATTTTTATTAAAATTGAGACATTTCACTTTACAGGGAATTTGAATTCATAGCCAAGAGGAAGAAAAAGAAATGTCAGTAATCAGTAATTTAATCTTTTTTGCTTTTATTTTGGACCCTCTTGGTGCAGGTAGAGGGAAAATGTGCATCTTAGATTCTTGAGATATATATATGTACAAACTTATTAATACTAATTACACATGGGTAGTAATAAAAAAGATAGTTTTTTACATACATATTGTGGGGTTTATATACTCTTCAAGTAAAAAATCAAGCTATGAAAGAAGATTTGGTCTCAGAACACTGTCCAGTACATAAAAGTGCTAAAACTATGTATTACCCCTGCCACGTATTGCAAAAGGAAACAATGAAATTGGAGTAGCAACATTTTGGAAGTTTTTATGTCTTGCTCATTATTTCTTTTAAATAAGTATCAAAAAATATGTCAGAATTTGCCATGAAAATAACTTCCAAAAATTTTTTTAGGTCATCTAAAAATTCTTTGATATTAAAAAAGAAACATTCCGTATTTTACTCTTTTAATATTTATTTACTGAAAACTTTGGTTTCTAATGCTTTGTTAAGGGTTTAAGCAGAAACAGAATGCAGATGCAAAAAGGGTTACACAACTGAATAACCTGACACACAGAGTTTTGTACAGAGTAATTTTAAGAACACAGGAGACAATCCCACTTATATCCGTCTTTTGCTGAGACCAATCTTTAAAAATCCTTCCTGGTGTCTTTAAGAAATTCTAGTTTTTAAATACTGAAACATAGGATTAGAGTAGTATATATTAAAAAAACCTTCTGACCAGTATGTGCAATAAAAGTCTTACATAAGCATTACTGAATTTAACTTCTAATCTTGTCAGAAGAATTGCAAGTGCCAGTAAGTATAGTTTTAAATTCCAAGACTAAGTAAAATAATTCATTATGACCTCTTTGGACAGAGAAAGAAAAATGCAGTCTCAGTAATGAAGAATATTCATACCATCCAGGGGGCAATGTTGAGTTTTTTTTAATTTCCATTTTATTTTCTAGTCTATTTCCATTTCTAAAGATACTTATTTTAAAGTTTGATCTGATTGATCTGATCCATGGTTCCTTATTACTATTAATGTAATAAATAAGTTTTTATCTAATGAGAGGACATTACTTACATGTCCTGTATGATGCCCGTGCAAATTTTGTGTTTTCTTAAAATATTCTTCTGTAAATGCTAATACTTTTCAACTCCAAATTTAGCAATAGTACTTTTAAATCAGCTTATTTGAAGAAGTTTTAATTGGAGATTATTAGAAGATTTAAAAACTTCTATATTCACATTGACTGAAGTCAACATGAAACAAAGAGGTTATTACTGTGAATAATATTGCAGAGTGTGTATAATAGAAATATCCATTATGTCCAAACTATGTATCTGTAGTTTATTTATAAACTGACAATTAAATAACATCAGCAGCCATGTCCTCACACTTACCTCTGGTAATTTTTTTATGTTTTAATGTCTGTTCTGTTTGATTTTCTGATTTAGAAACCCTATTTGTTACTTGTTTACTAAAACATTTTTCTAAGTAATCAATGCAACTAGAGCACTGCAACTGCAATAGGATTTTTTTGCTTAGGAAGTATATACAGTAGTTTGGTTGGTTTTATCCATACCTCTGTTGGATTTATGATTTACCAACATTTTTCATTGTTAGAGTGTTCCCAGTAATAACTAAATTGAGATGTTTTGTCACCACTTTTTATTTTAACTCTGAAAATTGATTTCAGATAAATGTGTGTGTGGAATCCAATCACTAAAAAGCACTGAGAGGCAAACTCTGCTACAGGCCCTGTGTGCTCTTGTCACAGTGACTCAGACAATCTCTTAGGCTGCCCAAGGGCCAGTGCTCAATGTTTTTGCCTTTTATACCGGACTGCTTCAAAGTCTGGACAACCTAAATAAACACAGATAAATTGGTTTAATGCAAGAGCAACTAAGTTCAAAGTTCTTTTTTTCTTTTCATTTTTAATAGCCTTTTGAGAAATAAATAATAAATTTCTTTTCATCCTTAAAGGTCTCTGGGCTTTCTGTGTTGTTTTAAAATTTCTGATGCAGTTCTTAACAGGACTGTAGCTTGTTGATAAAGGCGCTTCAGTGACAAAATTGGTTTGAAATGTTCTACTATCATTAGGCAGCTTTTTCATTCAAAGTTCCCCCTGGCTTTATCGAGTGCTGTTTCTAAATTCAAACTAGAATCCTTGACCAGTCTGTAGTTTAACCTCATCCTGTCAGCATAGGGAGAGTAACAAGTGGTTGTCTTGTGAAGGAGGAGCCATCACTTTCGTGAAAACCCCAGCACTGCCAAACCTACTTTCAGTAGGGGCAGAATCCCTAGGGTATATTGCAAAGGTCTAGAAGATACCTGGCTTTCATCAGAGGTTGTCCAGCACAGACAACCAAGACTCCAACCCTGAAGAGAGATTAATTTCAAACATAGATAAAAAAGCTAATAGTACCAACTTCTTTCTCCCCATCCCCCAAAAACTGCAACTCTAACAATCCTGAAAAAGGAAGTTCAGAGAAATACTTCATCTGAGTGCAAGGCAATTACCGAGAATCAAAAATGCAACCAAACAGAATACTCCATTTTGTATCCTAGTGCAATCTGAAATATTTTCACTAGCTTTTCATTGGTATAAAGTAGCAGAATCTACTTCACTAACTACAGGAAAGAAAACTATCTAGGTATTAAAAACACCTTCAATGTGCTGGTCTAGGTTGAAAGTGCAGAACAATGTGTTAATTTTTTTCCCAAAATTTTCAACTCTGACAACTCAATCATCCTTCCTACCTAACATCCCAGTATGAAGCAGGAATCCATAACAACAAGTTCTTCATATTTCTTCACCTATTTCATGAATTGATTTTTTTAGATTTGAAAAGCACTTAATGAATACTCAGGGGTTGCAAAAAATGAATAGTAATGTGCCCAATTAATTTATCATGCCAGCTGCTGATTTCCTTCTGATGACTGACTTCATGCTATAGACAGGAATCCTTATGTTAGCATATGCATCTAACCTGCCTGTAGAAAATTGATTGCATTACAATTTTAAAATGAGAACTGCCCTCAACTGTGTTCTTACATGGAATAATTGGACTTTAGTTATCAAAAATAAGTGACAGCAAGGACATCTGAGTGTATTTTAGTGTCTGGTCAAACAGCCTGCATCTTTGCAGTCAAGTAAAACACATCTTTTGCAGTGAGAGTTACTGTGCTATAACTAATGTGGTGCAACCACATAAATATCTGTTATTTCAAAGGTAGTAACTCCAATTGTGTTGACTTAATGAACCACAGATTTATTTAAGAGCTTTGGCAGTTTAACAAGCACATGATCAGAGTTTAAAGTTCCCCCTAGACAGTGTTCATCTGACTGAGAAAAATGGTTACTGTAGTTTCAAAGATAGTACATTGCCTCATTGGGCTTTTTGTTTGTTTGTTTGTTTTTAAATTAGCTACCTCTACTCATACATAACATCTGAAAGCTCCAAGAAAATTTGTCCTTATGAGAATTTTTATGACAAAGTTAATTATCAATACTTTCTCAATAAAAAAGAAGAAGGGAGAGATTTTGAGCTCATCTCTAGGACTCCTGTTATGTTGTGCTGTGCTAGAGGTTATCTAGAAAATGAAAGATCCAAGAGTTGAACCCAGTCACCTTCCTTTCCATTCAAGGTCTTGACATCAAGATCAGTCTCTTCTTATTTTCATTTTCTGCTACATGTTCCTGAGGAATCTGCATTTTTGTGCCCCATTGCTTGGTCAAAAAGATAGTCATGACATATAGTCGTGCATATATTTGCACATGCTGTTAGCAAGACCATGGGAGTTAATGAAACAAGTAATTTGTTTTGACTGTTTTCATTGCCTATGGGAAGCTTAACTGCAAGGATATAGTAGAGCTTTCAGTAAACATTAGTAATTAATTAAAAAAATTAATGAAAACTGGTACAAAGGTGGAGAGAATCCTTTCCAGTGAGATGCACATAAAAAACAAGAACACTGCTGAATGCTGCAATTTCTGTACACACAGAGAAATGGAAACAATTTCGAATTTAATTTCTGCTTTGTCCAATAATTATGTAATGTAATTATTTTGATAAACTGATGGACTTAAACTGATATCCTTCTCATTTCTTATTCAAACTTAGTCAGAATATTTAAAACCTGACTTAGATTATTGTATAGATAAGTGAAACAAAAGAAAATAAATGAATGAATCTCTATTTGTACCCAAACAAGTCTAGTGATGCACTAAATTCCAGAGTCCCAACTTCTCAGTAATTTAATGAAGAAAGAGAGCCAACCTCTGAGGACTGTTCAGCCCACTCAGGACCTGAGTCACTCTGCAGAAGTGTCTGTCTCTCATGATGGATTACAGACAGATCACAACAAAAGCAGGCTTCCAAAACGATGCCCTGAATACATATAATTCAGATATGGATTCAGAACTTTGTGTCAGAGATTTTGTCTCTGTGTCTTTGCTTTTGAATATATTGTTATTCAAATATGTAGTAGAAAAATGTTTTTAGAATGCACTTTGGATGAATTTAAGAGTCTAAGGGCAAAGGTATGTGATCAGAGCCAAGTGACTGTGTTTTAAGTGGTTGTGGTTTAAATTATCATTTTTCCACTGAGATGTTTTAATTCCCAAACCACTGCAACTTTGGAAGTGTCTAAAATTTTACCAGTGTTTTCACTGGAAAACTTGACTGAGTGTTCTGAGGTTTAGAGACCTAATGGCAATTTGCCAGCTTAAACTGGGCCCATTACTGGGTTTGTACATAGATTGTGTGCATCATTTCAAATGCAAGTTTATTACCGTTTCCTGTCCCTAATGATATATTTTCAATGGGTACATCTCAGATTCTTTTAAGCCAAAGACTTTGTCACACCATCTTTCCAGAGCTGACGTGAATGTACACCCAGACTCTTCTTGTTATTTCCGGCTGGGGACATACTAGCCTATGGCATAATTTCCGTGCCCCTACTGTGTGATCCTGTCCTTTGTATTTCTAATTTCAAACCTTTTACTAATTCAGTGCTTCAGATTGTCAGTCCAGTTAATTTTGCGTGGTTTTCCATCTGCAACTTTTTACCAAGGGCTTACAGGATCATGTCTTTGGCAAATATCGTTGGCATACTCTGAATTTTTGTATCAGTATCAGTAAAACATACACAGTTCCAAAAACATCATTTGAAACATTGCCAATAATCTTCTATGCCAGTAATATTCCTTTTATTACTTATATTGTTAACTTCCTTTAAACTATGCTGTTATTCTTTTACATTTCTAGAGCACCTTATCCAAAATAATTTTGTTTTTCCTGACTGGTATTGTACTGAATATATATGTTCATATCATCTAGATTTCTTGTGTTTGTTTTCTTAAAATATTTGTTATCCTATAAAGAGATATGTCAGGTTAATTTAGCATAATGATAGCCTATTTTGGGATAAAACTGTTATTCATTATAGTCCATTTTCATTATCTCCGTGTCTCTGGCTATACAATGCTTCATAATTTGTTTCAAATCCTTGCACAGCTCATGAGGTCACAGCCACTTGTTTTTATGTTGCCTGGATCATGTACGTTCCTTTTTCTTATGAGGAAAAAATGCTAGTCTTTATTTTTCAGATATTTGATTGTTATTGCTATTGCTGATAGATTCATTAAAAGTCTTTGTTGTTAAACTATCCTTTCATGTAGAATTTTTTAAAGTATTTTCAGGTGGAGATTATGGGATCTTGCCATCTTGGTCTAGAAGCTTCTTTAAAAACAGTTTTATGTCTTTGTTTTCTTCTCATCTTAGATGAGTAATTTCCATTTCCACAGAGCATATCATTAGCCACACTGCATTTGCTGCTAGTAGTCAACATCCCCATATTAATTTTGTTTTGGACTGCCTGTAAATTGTCTTTAATCTTAACTGTATTTTTGCTGCTTGGTGAAGCAACTCTTCTTCCCATTTTCTTTTTATTTGGATGATGAAAGTACCTTTTAGCACTTGCAGTTTAGCAAGATCTGACCTTGCCTAACATTTTCTGTTGTCACTTTCTTCATATATTTTCTGACATCTGACAGTTTTCCTTGCATATTAGTTTCCTGTTCCACCCTACAAGCTTTCTGCACAGTCCAGATATTCTCTCTGAGGTGACTGCTCATCTAGTTAGCAATGGAGCCCTTTGTTATAAAAGGTTTTTTCACATGTTTGAAGATGCAAGTTTTTAACAGTCTACAGCCAGTCTTTTTTTTAAAGGAATTCTTGCACTTTCTTCAGTCTTCATTATATTCTTATTTTCTGGTTTTTTTAAAGTGAAGTTCTGATTTATTTATGTTTAGCATTTATTTTTGTTACAGACATTTTAAAAAAATGGAATGAGTGTGTCATCACATTGAGATACAGCTTTCACGACCAACTATTCAGTAAAGTCTTGTACCTCACTTTTCTCGTGTTATGTTTCACATCCTCGCATGCCTGAGTCTACCCCTCACTGGTGGAATTCATTTTCTGGGAACTTACAATCTCACCTCATATTTTTCATAGTGATATTAACTGCTTATTTACTATCATAATTATTTACTTACTAAATAATGAAGAAATATATATACAACAAATGGAATCCTACTAAAACCTTTCTAAAAAGAATCTGAAATCATTAAGAAACCTTTCGTGCTTTCTCTAATTTTCTTACAGCTTATCACATTCTTGGTTTATACTTCATCACATCACTATTTTTGCCCTGAGGAGGATCATATGGGTACATGAGGATGTGGAAAAAAGCAAGAAGAGGATTACTATGTTAAACTGACCTGCAGATGTACTGCATCATCTATGTGAAAGGGAAGATGCAGTGAGTTATTCAAGCTATTGCAGGCAGTTTTATGGCCTTCTACTCTTCAATATAGTCCTCTCACACAAATTTGCAGTCAGAATATGGCCATTACTTAAAAATAAAAAAATAAATCCAAATGGCAAAATTAGGATGTTTTAAGAGGTGGTAAAGGTGAAAATCACACATGCAGTCTTACAAATTCATATTAGTTAAATTTCTGATAGTTTCTTTCAGTTATATGCAAGGGATCTTCCACTACTTTTCTCAATTTAATTAGGTTAACTCCTTTGCATATTCTTGTTAAATAAAGCCAAGAAACTGCTCTGTATAACTACTCTCATGGAGGTCCTTTATTAATTTCCTTTAAACAGACAAGACATTTGAAGTGAAATGATTTTTTTCCCTTTTGCATTGTATGTTAGATTAGTGCTGATAGAGGTTAGTGCTGCTGGACCATTGGTACTAACTGATAAACAGTTAGTGGCTTCTGTCTTATTCTGTCATTTAGACATGGGAATGGGAAAATGAGTCCTCCTTTTATTACAGTATCTTTTCTTCACCAACTGGCAACAAACTGTTAAATCACAAGAGTGCCTACCATAGAGAATGCAAAGTCATTGTGATGAGTAATCCTTAAAAGAATGGAAAACGGTTATATTTTGTCTTTAATTTTTTGTGAGCTATCCTAGGATTTACCATTTCCTGGAATGGTTTGTGTTGTCTCCTGTCAGTGAAGCAGAGCAATCACAAGAGTAGATCTTTATTCTATATTTTATAACCTACTTTTTTTTTAAATTGTCCTGTACCAACAGAGAGTTATTCAGCAAGTTTTAAGGTGGGAACTCCTGTTTTAAAACAAGAAATAACACTATTCTCTCATATGTTTTTGGTTTATGTTTTTTTCAGCTATTGAACTGTATCTTGTCTTAGGAGCATCTTGGAAATCAAACAAAGTTTTACTGAGCAACAAAAGATACTCCTTTTTCTAATTAATTTTTTTTTTTTTACCATAACAATAGTTATTTAAATTCCTTCTTATTGACTGCAGACTGGGCTTGTATTTTTCAGGCAGATTACTCTAACTGCAGAAGCAGATGCATTTAAAATAGACTGCAATAAGATTCTACTTTTGAGATGTAGCAATTGGATGGGAATTTTCTTCTGTCAATCAGATATATATTCAAATGGTATTTATTTTAAAATTGAACACTCTGGTTTAAAAGATGTGTTACAGTTTTCACATTTACTACCTAAAATTGTAAAGGAGTGCTGAAGAACTAAGTGATAGGAATTGCACCTGGAAGTTTGTGTGAAACGATACTTAATATGCAACATTAATAGTGTAAATTCTCAGTTCAGCTGCATATTTGGGTATTTTTGAAGAAACCTAAGGAATTTTCAAAAAACACCTTGCATTACTTTTGTAATTATTTTATTGGTTACATTACAAATTTTGAGCAATTCAAATGATAGAGGGTTAGCATGCTATGTTATAGAACCACAGAACTGTTTGGGTTGGAAGGGACATTAAAGATCATACAGTTCCACCCCCCCTGCCATGGGCAGGGACACTTTTCACTAGACCAGGTTGTTCAAAGCCACATTTAACTTTGCCTTGAATGCTGCCAGGGATGGGGCATCTATCACCTCTCTGGGCAATGTGTTCCAATGCCTTACCACTCTCACAGTGAAGAATTTCTTTCTAATATTTAATCTAACCCCACCCTATTTTGGTTCTTTAAGATACTTCACACTTAACAAATAATCATAAGTAAATACAGTGTTACAAATATCAAAATATTCCACATTGTCAATATTGTGTCAATATTTAAAGAGAAAATCCAGTTTTACAGCAGGTGGCAATGTAGAGTGTGGGTAGAGACTGGGAATGGGCTGGAGAAATCAATCACCAGAGGAGACTTCATGAAGAAGGATATGCACCTCTCAGTAAGGGTAGGAGCTGCAGCTAGTCATGATCATTTAAAAATTGAATTGATGGAATCTATTTTAAAAGCTGGATAACAAAATATCACTTTCTGAATGGAAAAAAAAAAAAGGAACTTGACACACTCTTTCCTTCCTTTGCTAGGCCATGGAAAGTGTGACTGTGGGAAGTGCAAATGCGATGAAGGCTGGTATGGTGAAGTTTGTCAGTATCCAACTACTTGCAATCTTACACGGAGAAAAAGCAATGAAATGTGCAAGAATTCTCAAGATATCATCTGTTCTGGTGCAGGTAAGATGCCTTTTGTTGCTTTTGATGGCTTGATGCTCTCCCAGTGTTATCTTGAGAATCATCATAATTTCTTTTCTAACAATTTTGTGGAGTATGTTTCAAAAGACTGAGAAATAACTATATGCATACTAAAGTGTTTCATTTTCCTATAGGCCTATTTCTGTGCATATAATGTATACTGATTCAGAATACCTACTTTAGTACTCTATCCATAGCTGTTTTAGACTGGTGAAACTGCAGCTGTGTCATGTATTTTGCTCATCAAAATGTTGTGGTAATGGCATTAACTCAAGAAGTGATGCAATTTCTTTTTCGTATTTGTGTTTGCAGCACGCCAAAATGGCATTTGCAAATATTTTTCCAGGGCATTTATAAGCTGTACAATTTTTTGGGGATGCTTTTGAATCATAACAGTGATTATTAGTTGCAGAAGACCTGCTGAATCATTTTAAGGGGGTACGTCCATCTTCAGTTTTCTGATTTGGTGACACTCTTCTCTAATTGTTTAATTTGATAGCCATCCTAACTAAAATAGAGAGTCCTTTCCTTAAAAGAAAAAAAAACAAACCACAAAAATCCAAACCAAACCAAACAAAAACAAACAAACAAACAAACAAAAAACCACAAAACAAAACAAAACAATACCAAACCCCAAAAAAAACCAGCCCAAAAATCAGAGGAAAACCAAACAGCACTTAGAAGACTTCACTGCAGAATGGTAGAATTTTGAAGAGCATTTGCTACCAGTCAAGGTCTGAGACCAGAAACTGCGCTCTGGTTTTTCCATGATATTGATCTCTGAAAGAATGTTTCAAGAACCCCACTTCTGCTCATTATTCCTGGCCTTTAGTTTCTCTCTGGGTCCATACGTTCTCATACAATGAAATTTCTCACAAGTTAGCTGCTGGCATGAGCAAAGAACCCAAAGGATTTGTGGGACTTGTTACAGAGAAGTTAGCTCTCACAGCAGGATGTGAAGCCAATTTAACATAAAACTTCTGGCATGCCGCATGCTGAGTAAATGATACATTTCATTTACGATAATAATATAGATTACGTGAAACTCACAACTGAGAGACAGATGAGAGGCAGCTAAATGAGAAACTGACTCTCAAAAGTAAGTATAGCTCACCATTATTAGTCAAAGTTCTTAAAAAACCCTCTTTCTTTCCTTGGCTAGAAGTGGCCCCCATCTTCACAGAAAAAATAGTGTAGCTGAACAACCACTATAAGTAGGGAAGTGTTTGTGAGTGATTTTGCTGATATTAAACAGGACAGGAATGCCGATGAGGCTGGCTAAGGAGTCGAGTAACTTTGTCTGTAGTCATATGTATTTTCTCTTGGAGGGATTGCCTTTTGATCTATGACTACCACTGTCCTTAGAATCTCAGCTCTGGTTTTTTATTATCAATAAAAGATGGGAAGGGATGACATGAATTGTTACAAAAACAAGTCCTCTGCAGTCCCACAAATAATTATTTATTGTAATACTTTTCATTAATCAATCAGGATCCACCTAAAATTTCACTTTTCTGACTCAACTGTTCCTAATCATTTGTCAGAATGGAGATTATCTGTAAACATGACAGTTTTCTCAAAATTTTTATTTGTATTTGTTTCTTGAGTAATTATAGCACATAATTTGAGTTCTGTATGTTACTTATGTTGTATTATCGGTTGTATTATTATCTTATTATATTAACTCTTGTAAACATTTTTTAGAATGTCTGTCCCAGAGCCCAATACTTCTGGTCTTTAGATTCATATGTTTAGTAAAAGTTGTGTTGTACTTGTAGGGGTAAAATGCAAAATGGTTTCTGCAAACTAGTTGTGTGTATCAGCACAAAAATTTAATTTTGGAGGAATTCTTTGATGTCAATAACCATGCTTTCTAAAATATGTATGTGTGTAACGTGAGAAGTATGAATCTTGTGAAGTTCATTTTTTAAAAAAATTCATACCTGTTGGCATAGTGATGTCATTGACTGCTGAAACAACTTGTGTAAGCCTACTGACCACAGGGCCCCAGTAACGTGGTATTGCACAAAATTCCTCGCCTTGCAATTTTAATAAAGGTGATAGAGGTAGAGGTAGAGAAAAGGGGTATCTTATATGACCAGCATGGTCATACTTTTGTTTCTAATATGATTTTAATGTATTTTTACCCTTTTTTTTACTGTATAACTCATTAACGTGTTTAGTTATGAACTCGGGTCAGATAAACCCTTTGAGGGAAAAAGGGCAATTCTACTTTCCCTAGGAGCAACAATTCCTATTTGGGAGGGCAGGTCATGGAGAGGGGCAGCCACTGAGGTAAGGGGGCTACCCTGTTCAAAAGACCAGGAAACAACTGTGAGACCAGACCAAAGAGATCTGTTTACAAACCCATTTCCCTCCTTTGCATTTTCTGAGCACTCTGGCTTTTTGTTGTGTCAGAAGGTTTTCGATTTTGTTTTATATTGTAGGAAAAAAATAACTCTACCCTTCCAAAGCACAGGAATGTCGTATCTCATTACAGCTAAGATTAGGCTTTTTGATGATATGGATTGTTTCTGTATCTGTCTTTATTTGAATGGATGATCTTCAGATTTCAGCCTTCTCAGAAATAAACTATTTGCCGTCTCTGGTGGACTAATGAAGCTCTTTCTATAAACTGCAGTCATTGAGTATTGTCTTAAATGTTTACAGGCACGTGTCAGTGTGGCAGGTGTAAATGTGCAAACTCAGAAGGAAATGGACTGGTGTATGGCAAATTTTGTGAGTGTGATGACAGAGAATGCATAGATGATGAAACAGGAGAGTTTTGTACAGGTATGTATTTTAATGAGTGCAAAAAATAGTGAAAATTATTACAGGCTGTTATAATTTAATTGTGTGGTCCTAAAAATATCTTTACTTAATACATGACTTAAAATAAAAGTAAATGTATTTACAAGAATTTAGTTTGCAAAATGTAAGTGGAAATTTCAGATGCAAAAATGAGCTAAGTATAAGGTTAAAAAATTCATAAATCCTGTGACATTCTCCTTCTTTTTTGGAAGAACTGCAAAGAGAATTGCATAAGGTAATTCACTAAGGTACTTCATAGCTCAGTGTGTCTGTCTTCAGTACAATATAAGAAATGTGAATGCTTTGTTTCACAGATGGGAGCAGGACAGAGGACATAGGAAAAACAAAAAACAGATTATTAAGAATTTTATTAAGCAAGTAAAAATAAAAAAGCAAGAATAAATGTAAGACGAGAACTCAAAAACAATTCAAGAGATAAGGAGAGAATGGAATGAATGAATGAATGAAAAATAAAAATGAATGAAAAAAAGTCATCTGTGATAGGAAAGGCAAGAAATGGAATGAACTCTGCTGATAGATAGAAGTGCAACCAAAATTCAAACTGTGTTTTCATTTTAACATAAGATAGAAACTGGGCAATTAAATTTTAAATATACACCATTTATGTCATTATAAATTCTGCCGCCTATATTGCTAGGGAGGCTTGCCCTTGAGCTGGAAGGTGCTACAAATACTGTTTAAGCTATACACATGCATACTGAATCCATATGCATACAAGTGTTCTGATCTGATCTTAGACTATTCATATCTAATGATGTGTCTGTGTATAAAGAGAGAGCAAGTACTTGTGTAAAATAGCTTTCCTCGCCTTTTCCTTACACAAAGAGCAAAATAAATTCTATTTACTTATGTGCCTTTGAAGGCAAAAATCCTCTTTTTTTGTTTTTGCATAGGATCTAGTAGGGATTTTAAATGAGGGTATACATAGGGGATGGTCTTCTGAAGTAAAAAAGTAGTACTTTTAGAAGAAGTACTTCTAAAATATGGTTAGTGAGGGGTAACAACTTTTGTGACCCAGTGCTTCCACTTATATTTGCTTGCAACAATTACATATGGTATCAAATATGATAAAAAGTTACTTTTTGTTTGGTTCAAGTAAATTCTCCTTCCTCTGTTTTTGTCTGGTTTTTCTTCTTCCCCCACCTGTTTTGCTGCTGGCTTATGTTAGGCTTTTCTTAGCTTTTATTTCCCATTGTTTCATCCAATCATTCCATAGTTCAGAAAAGACCAGATGCATCTGTGTGAAAAACTAGTTTTATGTGTATGGAGAAATAAAAGGATATAAAAGGACATACACTGATATAAAAGGACATACACTGTTGGTAGTCTCTAAAGTCTCTGTTCAGCATAAAAGCCACGATACCTCATTTAAGGTTTGGAGCCTTCCAAAGTATAAGGTATAAACTAATAGTTTGCTTGACTTGGTTGGGTTATATTGTAAGCTGGATAGGTTATGCAGGTAGGCCATGAGCGTTATATTTTATTTTGCTTTCTAACAAACCTCTACAGTACCAAACCATATGTTGAGCCAGGCTTTATGCAGAAAAAATGGATAGCACATGAACTGAAGGTCAAAGGCACATAATTTCATCAACTTTGAGCTGGGATTTTATCCTGGGAAAGCATACAATGCCATACTGAAACACAGATAACATGCATTTTTATTTTTGCACAAGGGCACTGCATTTTTAAAGCAAATCAGTTCTAAGGTAGAGCAAAGTTGCAAAGATGTGTTAAGCTTTTCCAGCCTCAGCTGAATTTCTATCAGTCAGTTGTATCACTTTTTATTTGAGGTTACATAAACTTTGGAATCTAGTTGTACCATTATAAAGTATACCAGTTTCTAGCAATTTAAATTCTGATCCTCATCTTTATTTCTTTTTTCTTTTGTAAAACTTTTTTGTTCCCATTGACTGATTCTTTACTTCTGTCAAGAGAAAGTGATAGTGGCAAATTGTATTATTTAATAATATTTATTTAAGGAGTAAAAAAGTGTGAGTGAAGCATGAATTTCTGATATTTTAATCTGAAAAAACTGCCAGTAGATTAAATTTACTTACTCCTTCACCATTTTCCCTTTTATTTCTTGTCTACTGTTCAGAAACAATGTTTTGGTAAAAAGAATTATTTTAGATTGCCTTTGCTGCTTAATTATCTAATTAAATTAGTTGGTTTTGACATGTAACCAAACAATGGTACTGAAAATTCCATGTGTAGTAGCAAAAACAGGAAAAAAAATTATTGAACAATTTGCAATATTGATAGTTAAGAATATGTATTGACCAGATTGTGATAGAGATGACCACTTCTACTAAACTTCAGGGAAGGAAGAACAAGATCCTGACTTGATCCTTCTAGTAAAGAATTAATTTATGGTTTTAAGATTAGTAAGAGTTGCAGCTACTTAATTTGAATTCTTTGAGCCCCTGAAGCACATGGCACAAGTACCCTAGCAGATCAAAATGTTCAAGAGCTGGTTTCGTCAAGTCTCAGCTGATGCAAGTATCTTTTTTGAGATATGTGTGATTTGTTAAATGAACGTCTGAAAGATTTGTTTTGCTAATAATTATCTTTAATGAACTAGTTTATCCATGTTCTGAAATCTTCTTAACAGGTAAGAAGAGTACCCATACACAGTGTAGGCATTGTGTAATAATAATTCCCCTTTGTGTAGTAATAATTCCCCTTTCTGGAACTATAATACTTTCTTAGACGTGCTGAGTATGGTGGGCACATGTGTCCTACCTTAATATGTAGAGCTGTACTTAAATTTGAACTGTTAAATTTACCATCTTCCAAATTCATCTATAAAGTTTCAAAAATTGAGCTAAAAAATATACAAATGTTGGTGTTAATTAGCGATTATTGATTAGATTTAATCTGTGATTAAATGGAAACCTCTTCTAAAACAGTGGAGAAAACAATAACTGACATATCCTTTGTCTTATTTTATGTAGTCATATATGGTCTATAAATTATTTCTATTCTGAGTCTAGCTCTAGAAGTTTTTAAAAGAAAAGATCAAAACAGTTAAATTGTTAATACCTTTTAAAAACTTGCTTTTTTCTCACTGTATAAAATTTGTTTTGGCTTAAGGCCATGGAAAGTGTTACTGTGGAAACTGTTACTGTGAGGCTGGTTGGCATGGAGATAAATGTGAATTCCAGTGTGACATCACCCCCTGGGAGATCAAGAAAAGATGCACATCTCCAGATGGCAAAATCTGCAGCAACAGAGGTGTGTCATTCGCATGGTCCTTCTATGCATATTTATCTAACTTGCTTTTGTTTTGCTCTATGCATTTGCTACACTAGGACACTGTGTTTGCTGATAGTTTCTAGTTTGTTCTCACCTATTTCAGGTCTGGATATACGTTTTCAAGTGAATGGGCAGATACCTGTGTTTAGGTATAAACTTAAAGAAATCCACACCCATTTCTTGATTAAGCAAACCTAAGTTGATCTCATCTTTTATTTTTGTAGTAAGACTGAGCAAGGTAATTTGTTAGTAAAAAACACCTGTGAAGTGTTCAGTAACAATGGTGAGGAAGGTAGACCTCACACAATATTTCTAAATACATGGTGTTTTATTTGCACAGAGTTCTGGAATATGAATTTTACCATATACTTCTTTCTAATTTTGCCATTTTGGAAAAAAAAATAAAAGGGCACAAAATAAGATTGTTTATTCCTAGCTGCTGTGCTTGGCTTCATTGAACAAAGAGTTAAAAAAATATGAGGGATTTTTTTGGCAATAGTCCAGAATTATTAAGGTAGAACATAAGCAAAAGTCACCTCTCTCAAAAACATCTCTACTGACAAAACCTGCTGTACTGCAAACAAACACCAAACTACTCTGAGAGAATTTAGAAAATTCTCTTTTCATAATTATGAGGAAATTGAAAGATTAGCTCAAATACAGAGATCATATAGGCCTATTTAGTCTCAGGACTTTAGCATAAAATTTTTGTGTAGTTCTGGAAATAATAATCAAAGTAGTTTCAAATCAGATACTTTCTTTGCACTGAGAGTAATTTCTTGTCAAAGAATTTGTCAAAACAAGTTTTTGTTAAGATTTGAAATTGTAATGTGTGACTATTTTTTTAAACTGACATAATAGTTGGAGGAATTGAGTGAGTAGTATGGCTGGTATTCTGAGTAGTTACAAGCTCATATACAGTGGTACATTTGTGGGATACTTCTATATCTTTAGCTTTTCATGTATTTGTGATTTTATATTCATAAAACATTTGTAGGCTTCCTACAACATGAAGTTGCTTTTGAACACAATATTTCTGCTCCATTTAGTCCTACTTACCCAGGTTTTAGTGTTTATACATCTTGTGGTATAAGTGCAGTTCATCTTGTCAATCTTGAACCTTCTAAAATCAAATATTGGGGTTAACCTTACTATCTACACTCCTTCAGTGCTAAGTTGGATAAATTGTCAGTATCTTTCCCCCCACAACTGTCTAGTCAGCCAGACGGTTTTTTGTTTGTTTGTTGGTTCTTCTTCAGTAATGTCGCTGAATTGTGAAAGGTTAAAAAAATTAGGTGCAAATTTCCTGAGGGCTGTCTCGGTAGCTTTAGCTTTCCTTCTTCATTTAAGTGTCATACATACACATTTGTGTAGACCTCATCTTTTTAGAGAAAGTGCTCATATCTATGTGTACTATTGTCCTCAAATGCATTACATTGTTTAGAGTAATCTGAATAGGATGACAAAGGAGTTGGCAGAGCAGCAAAAAGTAGAGCTCCTTTGCAGGAAATGAGCTGCATGCATCACTTAGGTCAGGCTGCTTCTGAGGACCTGTTGGCATCTCAGAAAAACTAGTGAGTCTGTGGTCCTGAAGCATATTTGAATCTCTGAGTAAGGAAACTGGTTTTTTGTTGTTGTTGTTGTTGTTCTGATTTTCCAGAGTAAGTGCTCTCAGTATGTTAGTAGGATTGTGCCAAATTTGTATTTCTGTCGTATTTCACATTTCTTCTTATTGTAAACAACTGGGTGTGGCCCTGAATATCGACTTGGGAAAAGTGGATAAATATCCTTTTCAGGTAGATCTATGCTGCTATTCTTCTTAGGTAAAGAATGACCTCCTAGGCATTTTCAGCTGGATTAGAATTTGGATTCCCTTGTAGTCTAAATGTTTATGCTTTAACAACCATTAATTATCTATTGTGCCCAAGCCCAACTCATTTAAACAGAATTGATTTTTATTGTCATTACTGTCAGGGCAAATTACTGTTGATGTCAAAGATTTACGACTGTTCTGTGCACTACATTTTTCTGTTGATTCCTAACGAGGCTCAAACAGCAAAAAGAGACTTGAACAGAAAGCCAATTTGTTTGTACAAAGTATTGCTAGTAACTAATCATAGAAGGTTTCAAATCATAGATGAAAACTTGCTAAACTTGCTCATGACACTTGCAGCTTTGAAACTGCATTCCTGTGAGAACTGAAAATTTACAAGTGTGAATTCCTGTAATCAAACTACTATTACTTTAAATTGATCAGTTAATCTTCTATCTCTGTGTCTTTTTTTCCTCTTTCTTAGGCACATGCGTATGTGGGGAATGCACATGCCATGATGTAGACCCAACTGGTGACTGGGGAGATATTCATGGAGATACCTGTGAGTGTGATGAAAGAAACTGCAAAGCAGTGTATGATAGATATTCTGATGACTTCTGCTCAGGTAAGGATTGTATATAATAGGGACTTATGTGTAGTTTTATAAAAAGAGCACCCAATTGGTCTGATCTCCCTCTTCCCTAGTGCTCCAATTCTCATTTTTCTATCTTAAAAAATATACCAAGCTTCACCTGTTTTTTCTTGTGTTTTTTGGGGGGAAGGAGGAGAGGTTTCAGAGTGGATTTTTTAAATTAAAAGACATGACTCTGTAATTATTTGCTATGCTATTTAACAAAATTCTGCAAATATTAAATACTTATAGGTGCCCATCTCTCTTCTAATGCTCTTGCATTCAGTATGACCTAACATAAATTGGATAATGGTTGAAACTTTTCATGTTATATGGAGGAGGGAGAATATTGAAGAGGAAGAAAGTGAAGGAAAAGTAAATAAAGGAATTAACAGAAAACAGTACCCTGAGAATACAAATTGACATAAGAACAAGTACAGCATCAATACTTGATGAATATGTGGCCCAGCTGCACACCACTGACTGTACATCTTAGACACATCCACCTTCCCTTTTCTTCTACTTATGCTTCAGAGGATTATGTTCAAATCATTTAACTCCATCCATCCATCCATCCATCCATCCATCCATCCATCCATCCATCCATCCATCCGTCCACCCATCCAAGGTTTTTGGTGTATTTAGATGGATGCTCCATATATCAACTAACAAAAGCTGAGATTCTGAGTTAGACCTTGCATACAGTTTTGTATAGTTACTAATAAAGATGCTAATACCAGGCAGGAGAGAAGGACTTTGATCAACACGCAGCATGAAATTTTTACACACAGGAACTCTGCAAAAACAAATGAGTGATTTCAAAGGGACTTGACAGATTAGAGGTTGCCAGCTCGAATGCATCCTGTAAAAATCTCATCTGGCCTAATTAATAATAGGAAGAATGCAGTCACATCAAGGAAACTAATGATGTGAATGATGTGGTATATTCTCCTATTACAAGAATGAGGGATCCCTCATTGAAAGATCATAGGAGTAATCAGTAACAGAGAAAACAAGCTGAAACCAACATGATGTATAAAACTTTCAGATTTTTCTTTTACTGTTAAAAAAGTGGACGTTTTTTCAACTGTTGTGTTAAGTTTTTTTAAAAATAAATATTGATGGATTACTAGCTAGTAAAAAAAGGGGGGGGAAGAAAGAAGCTAATCTGAAAACCTTCAGTGAATTAATTCACTAGTTACTGTTTTAGCCCCTTGCAAATGTTATGTAGGTTTATTTAATGAATGATCTGGAAGGATGCAGAACTGCAGTCATGAGAGTAGCAGGAGGACTGACTGTGGGATGCTGTCAGTTTTTGAATATATCATTGTGTTGCTGTCAGTGCTTTCAGCAGTCTGGGACTGATGAAAATATCAGCATCAGCTAAGGAATACAAAGCTACAAATCAACCTGATAAATGTATTCTGTAGTTAAGGATGAACACAAGGGTTTCAAACCTAAATAGATTGAAGCAAACCTGTGGCATCTACAGCTAATACTGCATAACTGAAACACTGATACTTGAACTACCCTTTTCTGGACATTATTGCCATTGCAGCTGCTGCTGCCCAGAATGGTAATGGTTGTAAGAAAGCACAGGGTAAGTAAAACAATTGCAAATCAGTTGAGAGAAAGATATTGCCATTTGACACTGGATTAAGGACTGATACAGTGTTCTTTTTACTAACATAACTGTAAATGAGCAAAACTCAGAAGAGATACGAAATGAGGGACTCATGGCTTGTGTAGTATAACTAAAACTCATGATGAAATATAGCTTCACAAATTTAGTGCTAATTATTTTTATCCATTCCCTTTCCATTATATTTTAGAAAAGCTTAATTTAGCCTTAGCTGGCCATCCAAATATACATTGTGCACAAAAATTCATTTTCACATGAAGCAGTGTGAACAATGTCTTCCACTGCTGCTTAGTACTATTTCAGAAATAGATAAGAGCATAAGTGTTAATTTTGGTTTATTGTGTTAGGCAGAATCTGCAATTAAATCAAAGATTTAATAATAGAATTGCAGTTGGACAACTTACTTGCTGCACAAAGTGTGCATACATTGCATGTGTCTGCAAAATATCCTCATTTTTCTCAAAATTATTTGTAAATTGGTTTGGGACGAATCCAGCAGAGATTAGTCAAATTAGGGAAAATAATCCATCTCTCTTAAAATCTTCATGAAACAGAGATTATATGAAATTTTCTTGTCTTGTTCTGCCTATCTAATAGGTATAGACAGGGAATGACATTGTCCTGAGTAGCATATTGAAATGATAGAAAATCAGGTTTTCATGTAAAGAGCTTTACTGTAACTGAATGAAATGTTATGTTTATTTCATAAACTATGAATGACAGGAATTGACAGCCCTGCTGTGAGGATTTAACATCACACAAGAGCAGCTTCCTCCAGAAGTTTCATATGACTTGAGGAGACTGTCAATTCACAGTACATCACATTGGCAACTAGAGTCCTTTTTTTAACACCTGAAGTGCTATTCAGTATGTTAATGAATTATTTTCTTTCAGAAGCATTCTCAACATTAAAGTGATTCTCTTCGTTTAGAGATAATAGCTTTCATGACTTGACACCAAAAGAAAAAAGGCTTCCACAAAGAAATTCATGCATTCACACATCTCATTAGCTCCTTTGCTGTGACTCTAGCAAAGAAACTATTGTATGAAAGAACATAATCCTCTCACAAGCATCTATCTGGATCAGGGAACATAGCTCCAATTCGCAACCTGTCTGCAGGTACACATGAAAGCAAAGGACAGAATCATGGAATCACAGAATGGTTTGTGTTGAAAGGAACCTTAAAAATCGACCAGTTCCAACTCTAGCCACGGCCAGGGACACCTTCCACTAGACCAAGTTGCTCAAAGCCCCATCCAGCCTTCTTTTGAACCCTTTCAGGGATAGGTCATTCACAGCTTCTCTGGTCAACATGTTCAGGTGCCTCACTACCCACCCAGAAAAGGATTTTTTCCTAATATCTTATCTAAACCTACTCTCTAAACAAGAGGAAGACTTCAATGCTTTTCAAGGAAAACAATTACTAATGTAAAGAAACATTATTCTTGTTACATTAAGACATATTCTGAGAATTACTCTGATGACTCACAGAATGCTTGCTTCCTCCCATTTTCTCCTTTTGAACTGATAAATGGGTACAAGCTATTCTTAAAACGCAAATATGGTTAGAAAGAAACATAAAGTCTGTGTTGCTATGTTTTCATGAAGAACATGAATAGAGAAGTGGACATTGAAGCAATGCTTTGGTCAATGCAATGTCCAACGAATGATGACTATATGAAAATTTTGAGATTTCTAACTTGCTGTCAGAGGTCATGAAAATAAATATTTGATTTTGTGACAGGGAATGTTTTTTGCTGATTCTCAAACTTTCCTCAGTGTTCAAGGAGTATTTTGTATTGCCAGAATCTCACCCCTTTATGCAAAGAGCATAAAGAGGGAAAAGAGCAATTATCTGGTTTTTTTCTTGGTCTGGATATATTTGCATTTATAGAGGAAATAGACATGCTCAGGAAGAGTCAGGTTAGCCAATGAGATACCAAAAATCATGTCCAACTGTCCTATTGAAAAGAGAATTATGTTCAATATTTTATTATTTATACATCAGTTTTTTATTCAAGGTCATGGACAGTGTAATTGTGGAAGATGTGACTGTAAAGAAGGATGGACTGGGAAAAAGTGTGAGCATCCACGTTCTTGTCCTTTGTCAGTTGAGGAAAGTGCTATGAAATGCCAAGGAAATTCTAATTTACTTTGCTCTGGAAGAGGTAAGAACATTTCTGAAAGAATTTTCATGCCCTTTAAATATACTTGCATTAAAAGAATTTTAATGATGTCCAGCATTACTAGTACTGAAAAATATGTACCTTCTTGGCTTACTGTGCATGAATCCCACATGCATAACTTGTGAGTTAGGAGAAGGGAAAAGAATCGCAGAAGTCACCTATTTTGCCCATCATGTTCTGCTTTGTGTTTTGTTTTACATATCTCAACGTTTGTTTTGGAGGTTTTCAAGGATGCTTTGAAAACTGCTGCAGTTAAGTCTTTACTAAAGACTCATTAAAAATATGAATGTATTCTATGCACGCTTCGCTACAAAAGCAGCATGACATTTTCAGCCTGTGTAAAATGTTGTGGCACCATTGTGATAAGGACTGGATTTACTGTGTCTAAGAAACTGCGTAATTGAGTACAAGACTGACTCTGTAAAATGCAGCTGTGCTTCAGAGCAGTTTGCTAGTTGGCCACTGGCCTTTCACATTTGTGAAATGTGACAGGTGACACATTTCTTTGTCACACTGTAACCTTTTCCAAAGTTTGACTGAAAAAGTATTTTAAGTCATACATACACTTGAAATACAAATTGCAAGCAAAAGGAAATTTTTCTCAAAAGGAAATGGACTTGCTAATTTTCATCTGTCCTGGTGTGAAATGTGTTTTCTACAGAGAAAAAAAAGAAAACATGAGAGAGTATATTGCTAGAACTGTTAATTGAAGTTGTTATGAATTCTGACCCATTAAGTATTGCTGGGAAAGGTCTAAAGCTACTCTTGATTTATTGCATTTGACCCTAAAAGTCAGTTCATTTGCAATTTCTTCTTTCATTTATACATTGTCAAAAACTGTAGGCTGCCCACCCAGGTTAGCTCTGTGGTAATTGTACTTTTCTCCCCTTGTAAATGTATAGCAGGTCATAACTTAGTAAATGCAGCATTATCAGTATCTTTAAAGAACTGTGTGTTATCAACATTGTTGCTTACTGTTTGTTTTTTTGTTGTTTGGGGGTTTGTTTTTGTGTTTTGTTTTGGGGCTGTTTTATTTTTTAGGTTTTTTTTCTTAATTAAGCTAAGGTTTTCAGTGAGATCTCTCTTTTCTTGTTAAAAATTTTCAACAGAATTTTTTGACTATGAGTTAGGTGAAAAATGAGCATTTGTAGAGAATTAACTGCATTTTATGGTTCATAATTGCAAGAATGACAACTAAGAGAAAGGAGGGTTGAATTTTGATTTATTTTATTTTAATTTTTTTCAATACTGGCTCATTTTTTTCTGTTGTCGTTTGATGCTGAATGAATCTTCTTTCATCTGCTTCAATAGAAGTTGTTATGTTGAGAATCTGAAGTCATAAAAAGAAGTTTAATTAGAATAAAAATGCAGTCAGGTTATGGAGCATATATGTTCTATTTATATTTAAAATATTTATATTTTAAATTCTTATTTTTTAAATTAAATATAATGAGAAGAGTAATTTTAAGGTTTCAATATTAATGTCAATAATTCTATCCTTTTGACTTTCTGAAAAACACTTATGAATGCTGACAGTGTTCTTCTGTTGAGATACTAGCAGTGAAATTCAGGTGAATTCTCTTGACTGAGTGATCTGTCAGTCAAAATTTTCAAAAAAGGTACAAGTGGCATCTGTTGGAACAAAAGGCGGCTTAATTGATAGTGGCTTTCACTGAACTTTGACTTCCAAACACAAAGAGATCACCAAGGTTTTTGAGGAGTGCAAAAGGTACAGAAGTGGATTTAGGACATAGCATGATAGACAGCTGCTGTAATGAAGGAATGGGAGATTCTGCATTCCACGCTCGAAAAAAGATTTCCATGAAAACTCTCATTGTAAAATGGAAAGTAGTATCTTGTTTTAGTTTTATGAACAATTTGGTTTAGGAAATCGGGAGAGAAAAGGAGAAAAGATATTTTAGTCTACTCGTCTGTGTTTTACTGGGTAGGGTTTTTTTTTTTTTTTTTTACACTGGACTCCCTGGATTTCCCTTTCCTCCATGATATTCTGGATATAATAAAAAATGTAAGAAAGTTCCTGCATTCCTGAATTGATTAGTTTTAGTTCCTATTAGCATTTAGTTCCTATGAACTCATAGGAATAACGAGCTGTTTCATGGGTTCTGGTCAGCATGCGGGGAGGGCAGAGAAGGTGCCAAAAATATATTACACCATGGTCTTATATTTCTTAGTTGCTTCAGCAGGTGAAGGAGAGACAAGGCTTTATATTGACATGCTGAACAGTAAATTAGTGTCTACATGCTAAGATCATATTATAAAGGCAGAGCAATTATACATCCTCTCAGTTACACCAGTCAGTCTGTCTATATCTGCAGTAGTTCCTGTTATATATAAAGCGTGAGAAATTTTTCATACGAAATTTTTGGGAGTTAAAATATATTACTCTCCAAAAACTACTTTTCCTACAAAAGTTTGTTGAGGATGAGGAGAGATTCTAGGCAGCTTCATTCATATAAAGTGAAGAATTCCTTCTACACTTCTATTTCAATTTTTTTTTTTAGCTTGCTGTGCAACTTCTCGCTGTAGATATAATACTTTCATTTTTTTCACAGAGAAAATCTATCACTTCTAAGAACAAGCTGTACAGCAAGACCAGTGTCAGAGATAAAGGAAAAGACACACCAAAAATCATTATGGTTAGAAATAAAGAGATAGCATATTGTTGTCAGGATTAAGGCACAAGGCAAACCAGTTTTCTCTTTAAAACACACATCACTCACTTGAGTTTCCCCTTTGGGTAAAAAGCAGATTTCAAAATAGTTTTAATAAAAAAGCCTTCAGGAAGATAAATGATAAAAAAAAGGGTAGGTTTTGAGAATAATGAGAGCTTTTTTAAAAAATAATCTTGTTTTCATGACTTACCCTTAATGAAGGCACCCATTCCATGGTATATTTC
Source organism: Myiozetetes cayanensis (assembly GCF_022539395.1). Taxonomy (NCBI): domain Eukaryota; kingdom Metazoa; phylum Chordata; class Aves; order Passeriformes; family Tyrannidae; genus Myiozetetes; species Myiozetetes cayanensis. Next base: position 78,600,424 of record NW_026087742.1, read on the forward strand.
CAAAGACAGATAAATAACAAATCTTCTTATTAGTGCTGTTTTTTAACATTTAAATATATTTTCTATAATTGCTTTTATTTATTTACCATATGGGGATAATTAAACTGCTTCTTTATTGGTGAAATTCCACCTTACACTTATGCTCTATCATTGGCTATCTGAAATATGAAGGTATTTTTCTGATTCTGTACTGAAAAATATTTCTGTTGTCTCTGAAAATGCCCTTAAGCCCCATTTTTAAAATACTAAATTAATTAGTTTAAAAACCGTGTGGAATTTTGAAAGTTTACTGATAGAGTTGATTGAGAGTAACTTTGCTGTTTCTTCTCTATTTAAAATTACTAGATGTTGATTGACTTAGTGGAAGAGCAACAGTGCTCAATGCATTATTAAACATTCCTTGTGGTGAATTAAGACAGTGAATCAATCTCTTGTGTTCTGTAATGTATATTGCCCGTCTGGCAAGATACCATCTCCTGAAGTTTGAAAACAAAGCTTAGGGATAAGGGTCAGTGGTGACTCCAAAGAACAGTACCACTGGCCCCTGCCTGCTGTAGATTCTTAATCCTTTTTTAAGATATCTTGACTGTATGACATCTTGTATGATATACACTTTATGCTGCTCTGAAACATATCTCATTGAAGCCTTGACTGGTGCAGGAAATGCCGTAAATTCCAGTTGATACCATTCACCACGATATGCAGAAGGAAAGAGGAAGGCACATGACATAATCATACCTGTGTAGCGACAAGAGTGGATGGAAACTCCATAAAAATAATGTGCTAAATAGCTGCGTAAAAGCAGGTGTAACTATGCATTTCTCTTCTGACCTTTGTGAAGTCTTACGTGACTGATGGAAAATATGGCATAAAATATTCCAGTTGTGATTAATTTTGGGGGTTGGATCATCAACTACTATAGTTTCATATCCTAAGGTATTATATAAACCTTTGGCTGACATCATTCAGCACATCTTCAAGATTTTTAATTCTATGCAAACTGTAACATAGTAATGCTGATCTGTTCATATCTCCAACAGGTAAGTCTCCACAGACAGCTATGATGCCTTCAAAAGGTGTGAGGGAAACAGGTGGCATGTATCAGATCATGAGAACTAGTTCTCTGCTATTACCATTGGAGTCTCATTTACCAATAGTTTTATGCCCCCACAGTTCTGGTTTTGTTGTTCTAAGTGCAGTTATTAGTTAAGGATTTTGGAGTTCTCCTCTAGTATGATATTGCCAAAACTGATCAAAAAACCCACAAAAACCTATTTCTATCAGACACCTCTATAAAAGCATTGTTTCTAAAGGCTAAAGTTGTTGACTTAGTAAAGGAAGATGAGAATAGAAGTTGCTATTTGAATAATTTACTGTAATTTATACATGACAGGATGGGGTCAGAGCAGAAAAGGGTAAACAATCCTAAGGTAAAATCTAGGTTACTACCCCTGCTACCAGCTCTTTACTGCAGACTCTTATTATGCAAAGTGTGCTGTTTAATTGAAGTGTAAATTACTCTAATGTACATCATCTCTGAATTTGGCATGCTGTTTTCATTCATTTTGCATGACCCCTGCATTCTGAAGGAGGTATTAATTAAAGCACTATAGTAGACAGCCTGGCAGCAAGTAGTGTTATTAGCTGGTGTAAGAAGAACAGAGCATAAATTCAAGTCATGTGTCATGTCTCTAGCTTTCATCTCATCAGCTTTGAGATTGAGCTCTGTTATACATCTGTGTGCTTCAAGCAGAGAGGCACTCTTGCTATGCTAAAAATTTAATGCTGAATGAGCTGGCATAACAGTATATGTTACACCCTTATGTGCCAGACTGACACCCTGACCTCCACTTGTAGTCTGTTGAAGTCTAAGAAAAAAATAGAGATAAATAGTTGCATCACACTCCTCTTATATTTGTTTATCAATAGTATAGGTCACCGATTTTAAGCTGTTTCTCTGATTCAGGCTCTGAGCCTTTCTCTCTCTCTTAATTGAAGCAGGATCCTCTGGAAGCTGCCTTTTGTTAGGAAAGCCAATTGGGAATGGTTGAGAATTTTTCACCTTTTCTGATCGTGTAATTTATTTTATTTATTTATTTATTTTTTTTAATCAGAAAGTGTTCAGGAGCTCAACACTTAAGTATTTCTCTGTAGAGAAAGCGACTTAATTGTCTGTGACCCACCTTCAGCACTCCTGGCTATTGTTTTTAGCTTTACCAGTTGTGTTTTGGGGAGACATCGAGTAGGGACGGAGAAAACAAGGAAAGACTGTGAATTAGAAGAACATTTCATTTCTGCAGTGAACCCTAACCTGTGGTAAGGTAATACAAAATGGTAATACAAGGTAATAAAAAAATGGTTCATGAAGTACTTTGTGTCTGCATAAGTGCTTTTTCATCTGTCCTGGGAGAAGCAGGGTGTGCTGTAAGTTGTCCATTTTTTAGATGTAGATGATATTCTAAGAGTGAGGTAGTTTTGTAACAGAACTTATTAATGTTCTGAAGTTTCCTAGGGGTTTTCACAGTGAGAAGTTTGAGGAATGGTAAAGAACAGAGGAAATGTAATATATTTGTTTTAGGATAATACTTAGGAATTAGGGTTGCAGGATAAGACCAGTATAACAAAGGAATCTTTAAACCATGGCATCAATGGCTGGTAGAGTAGCAAACATGGATGCCACCTTGCAATGAGAATAATTTGACAGGCTCTGTTTCAATATAGCATGTTTTGGTTCAAAAATATTTCATTTTATTTTTACCAGTAAGAAAGGCAGTATAGGACAGAACAAATGCTGATATTTAAATGAACAAGAGGCCAACACAATTGTTTACATAATATATATTTATATAATTATTTTTATGTGTTATATTAATAGGTAATTATTTATTGTGAGTGTGGTAGGTGTTTGCTACAGACCACCTGATAAAGAAAGGAAGTAAATGAAACCTTCTTACAGCTGAAGGAATCCTCAGTATTGGAGGACTTGCTAATCACAGGAGTTTCAGTCACCTTGGTATCTGCTGGAAAATCAGGGTAGTTCAATGCAATTCCCTTAAGACTGGGAATGAAATTCCTCCTATTGTAGGAAAAGATTGGGTTCAGGATCACCTAAGAAACCTGACCATTCCATAGGACCTAATGAAGTGCATGCCAGAGTCCTGAGGGAACAGGCAGATGTAGCTGGACTAAGTGCAAGGTCTTGCATCTCATCTGAGTCAGGGAAATACCCAACACCAACAGAAACGGGGGATGAATGATTTGAGAGCAACCCTGTGGAGAAGGACTTGGCAACAAAAAAATTAGATGTCTCTATCCTTAGCGATTTTCAAAACTGTGGGGTCAAAGCCTGTTCAGCAACTGCACTGGGTGGGCTTTGAGCTGGTTGACCTCTGGTGGCCCTTCCAGCATACATGATTCCAGGAGTCTGTGATACAACATGTGTACAAGATACCTTGTAGTCAATCAGCTTTTATTTCTTGTGCAATTTGGAAGAGGCTGGCATACAACAGTGCAACTCTTCATTCTGAAAAATTATTTATCTCTATTTACATACCTTTGCTGGTTTTAAAGCTTGTATACTTTAGATAGTACAAACAATTCCATAGAGACCAGGGATCACCTACAGCTGCCAAATTTGAAAAGAAACCAGCTGACTTTGTAATATGTCAGTACCCTTCATCATATTAACGTCTCCTTAATCACAGCATTTAGCTTTTCAGGAAATAACAGCAAAATAAGTGATCCATGCACAGATTAGTGCCAGCCATTTTGTTTCAAAATTTTAAAATCTGGTATATGAGTTCTAGTTTGGCTTTGCATTCTTTCTGATCAGAAAAGTAAAAGGAGCATGTTTCCCTGCTTGCTTTTTTTTTTTTTTTTTTTTTTTTTAATGTCCAGCTCATCTTTAGCTTTTCTCTCTGAGATCTATGGAAGAAAAGAAATCAAGTGCAATGCTTTATTGGCAGCTGGCAGCTACCAAGAGATGAGATTCAATGTTTGTGCCTCCACTGGTTAAAGGGAGATAAACTGCACTAATGCATCACTAATGCATTATTTTTATTTTTTTTTAACGCAGTGCAATCTGTACCAACCTACTAGCCAGACATCTTAAATGTTTTTTTTTCTTAATGAGTCATATGCCTGTCCAAGGTATTTGGAGGCACTGGTTTAGGTAAACTTTATCGGATGGATAAGAATGATTGGGGTACAAACCACAGAAATCTGTAAAATATTAGAGTTACAAATTTCATGGCTCAGGAAGGAATGTGTTTTCCTGATGTCTGTAAGAATTGGTCACATGAAATACCCCTTTTATTTTCTCAGTCAGTGTTTTTGAAATGCTAACATTTCTGGACATGTTGCAAATTGACTTTTATGTGTGATGTGGTCTTCCTTGCTCTTGTTCCCTTGATTGTAATTCTTCCTCCAGCAGACAAAGATCTCTTTCATCTGTGAAAGATACCTGTGAAAGACCTTGAAGGCCAGGACTGCCGTCTTTCTGATGGCTAGTTATCTTCTGTACATAGTCTCTTTGGTACCCTAGTCTTGCTTAATCTTCTCAGCCATTTTCAATTGATCTGACCCTCTTTTTCTGTCCTTTTAAATGTCAGTATTCCATGTGTTGGTGTATCTTTTGACATAGTTAGCCTTTTTTTAAGGCACTCCTGTTTTTGTCAAATAGTTTGAGCTTGACTTCTTTAGTAGAGCAGGGAACATAATATGGAAGGCAAACAGGAAAACAATCATATTTACCTTATGTTTATATAGTATAAAAATCTCACTATTGAAATAGTACGTGAGAAAAAATAATTTTGCCTAATGTTGTGTGTGAATTTGGGTGAAACTTTCAATAATGCCTGTTCTCTTTACACTCCAGTAAGATTTATATCTTTAGATGATGACTATATCTTAGAAGAATTCATCTATATATTAATAACATATTAGATCATTAGCCCTAATTTATCAGTCCAAATCATGCTGTTTACAACTGAAAGAACATGCTAAATATTCAAAAAGTTCAGGCAAAGCTTTGCATAAGTGGATACTTTCAAGTGCTACACTTTGCTATAGGCTGGCAATTTTGGAACATTTTCCTGTAGTGGATTGCTGTAATTATCATAATTGCCATTACATAATCAAAGAATGGACTGACACTCATTTGTACTAGACTTCCTTTGAATCTTTTGTCTGGTTTTTCTCTTTTATTTGATTAGAGAGTGAGCTGCAGATAGACCCACAACACATCAAGGCCTTTGATGGATGGTGTGGGCTTCTAAAGCCTGGAAAGCAAATATGTTGTTGTTAATGCTGGACGGAGAAACTGCTTGCTCTTAAGCAGTAAAGCCTGATAGCTGGAGGACTGTGGTGAAATTTCTTTAGCTTCTGTTGAAGGACACCTAACAAACATTAAATATACTTGCTTTTGATATAATAGAGTAACTCGTGAGGAAGTAGGATGGAGCTATGCATTCCAGTTAGAGAAGATATAACCAATTAAAATTAATAATAATTTATAAAGTAGATTAAATTTTTGCTGCTCTAAATTGTCATCCTATTTTGGTTCACTTAAAAAATGATATCTCACCTGAAGTCAGAATTTGTGACTGTCAAGTACATGCAAAGATATGGGAATGATTCACACAAAAAAAATTATTCATTGAAATGTGCAAGGGTAATTGGAAGAAGGAATTTTCAAGCAAGGCATACAATAGGAGAGATAGATGCAAGTTCATTTTATGTATGTGGAAGCAACACAACTATTTAAAATGGAAGTACCTTTAAGTACTTTCTCTCTCATAACTTTGGTATATCAAGTATTTTTTGTTCAATCACAGTAACAGGAGACATTACAAAAAAATCTCTACTGGGAAAAAAGAAGCAATTGAGGTGTGTGTACATATTTATGTGGGAGAGCTGATTAGATTTCACAGCTTGTTGACTAGAACAAATATCTTCTGTAAAGTCATGAAGTTGTACATTGCAGCAAAAACTGAGATGAAGGGCTCTATTGTCCAAAATTTTTACTCATCCCCCAAGTAAATGTATGTATACTGAAACATTATTATATGAGTCATTTGGAAATGCAGAACTGACTTGTGTATGCACAATAAAATCAAGTCATCATGTTAAAGAGATGCTATCTACTGTAAACACAGAGGAATATTTTGGGTGAGGTTCATCTCAAATTTACCTAGACATCAAAATGTGAGATACTGCAGCATTTGGTTTTGGTGGAATGATAGTACTTTTAAATAAGAGGAAATTTGCCCATTTCTTCTATATTTCTGTGTTACTATAAGATATTGTCATAATTAATACATTACCCTACTGTCCTTAAAGGAATTATTATCAGACTAACTTTTAGATGTCTGCATCTGTGTTCTGTGAATCCCACCAGTTTATGAAATTATTTACCCCAACTGTAATGTTTTACTGCAGTGTAAATAAAATTATAAGAAATCTATATGGACTGGAGCAAAGAACCTCTGCAGTTGATATGCAGATATGAGTTCTTTTTCTGACTATCTTGTAGTTTATCGAGTGTTTTGAGCTGCCTTAGCAGAGACATTTAGACTAGCAAATTAAATACTTCCAAATATCAACCTCAGGCACTGCAACTTGCTTGCCTGTAATGTCAGATTGCTAGAACAGCCACTGACCCACTTTTGCCCTGTGCCAACTGGTATTCTTTCCAAACAGTTCCTGTTTATAGTTCAGCAATTAGTGTGGGCTAGTGACTGTTCCCTGTAGGCAGTGTGGATGAGGCCACTTTCATGGAAGACAGCTCGATAGTATGGATGCCAGTTCTTCTATGTCAATTGGCCTCAGTGCCAGGGAACTGTTCCAATCTCATTTAATTGACTAGTAAAGAGATATTTATCAAATACTGTACTGTTGTTATTATAATGAAGATTGACTTTCTTCCTGCACTGTGTTGGATGGTATCTAGGTAGTGTCCAGGAAAAGATGAAAGAAAGACAAGAATTTCCAGCACACTTTGTCAAGGACCCATTGCTTACTTTACAGTTGTTACCTGCTCTGTGCCTTAGTCAAGACAGCCACTTGTGTAAAATAAATGTATCAATGCTGTCTCAAAATTGATTTTGTGTAGTGTGACAGATGATTCATTGGTTTCCATGTTGATTGAGTAGTTTGATTTCTTCCTTCTTTTGTGCTTCTTTTAAAAAAATTTTACTTAAAAATATCTGAAAGACCTTGAAAATTCAAATAAAGCCAATTTTAAGCTGAGAACTGTAATCAGGTTGTAGGTAAATACCATGAGATGTGTTTTTCCAAGATCTGCTTTTTGGAAAGAAAGCCTGAACTGGATGGAATAATATCAGAAGTCTAACTTTCCATGGTAAAAATGACACCTCACCCTTTTTCTTAACTAGATTTAGACCTGACCAGGTTCTAGCCTAGTCAATGCTTACTTGCTTATCTGTCTCACAGTTTTTTGTTTGAGAAGTTCCTTATTTCTCTGCAAGTCTCTTGCTATGTCATGCATGTGGTACAAAATGAACTATTCCACTCCATGGTAACTCAGTATCAGTAGTGTATTTGAAGCATATAGGTACAAAGACAAAAAATTTCTTTAAATTCTGTAAAGAAGACAGCTATTAAAAAGCTAAGCAAATTTTATTTTTCTGGTAGTCAGAAATAGTCTTGCATGTTTGTATCAATAGCTCTGTTCTGCTATATTAAATTCTAAAGTGCTGTTTGCCAACTTTCCAAGAAGCACCAACTGGTTTATTAGAGATGAAGGTATTTCTAAGAGTCAGAACACCATAAAGGTAATTTATTAAGTCAGCGAATCTCATTTCCAAAGTATGTAGGTCTCTTTTTAACAAACTTTAAAAAGTTAATACATTTAGCAAATGCTGAATTTAAATCAAAATTACATTGATATTTAAACTGGACTTTTACTGTACTACTTTTTGAGGTTGCTTCTTTGGTCTGAACATGCTTAAAAATCAATATATGATTTGTAAGGAAGAAACCATAGCATCTTGCAGAAACATGTAGCATTGAATTTATTTTTTTTTAATGAAACTCAAAAAGGAAATGTTATGAGTTGCTGTTAAGTAATAATGTCTGTAAAAAGATGTTCTTTAGAAAACAAGTTCTTTAGAGTTTCAAAATAAACAGTTGCATCCTTGCTTTGCATAGGAAAACTGAAATGACAGCATGAGCGACCTGAGAGAGATAGATATGGAATTGTTTCCCTACTTTTACATACTTCTAGAGATATTTGTGTGTTATGAAACCTGAGTAGAGACTGGACTAAATATTTTACAAAGGAATGTAGAAAGAAGTGAGACTGGGAGGAAGTATCTAGGCTTCTGATCTATCATTGAGAGTTTTTGCATTTATCAGTGAAAAGTGGGAAGTATAGTTAGCAACTGAAAGCCTAAACACTTTCTAAAATCTTTGCTAGATATAAGTCTAAATATTGATATGGAACCTTGAACAATAACTCTAAGCAAAGGTGTTTTCTGCAATTTATATTTGGAGAAAACTTTTTCAAAGTTCAGTGACAGTTCCAAGTCAAGCAAAGTCAGGCTGAAAGCCAGTCTGCATACTGAGAAATTCCCAACAAAAGTCTTCTTCCAGTAAAAGTCTTTGTCTCTGAAGTCGAGGTTCTCTTTCTGAGATGGGGTTACACAAAGAACTAGAAATTGTTGTAATACATTATGTCATTTTTGTTTCCTGAATGCCACTAATGCACTTCTTTTACAGGAACTGCTTCAGTTTTTCTAAGTAATAGGCCCATGAGTTCAAGTGTTCTGCCCCTTCCTTGCCATCTTCATTTGTCCAGGGCTCAGAATACTTTCAGGAGACAGCTTTGTCAGTTCTGTTAGGAAAAATTATTTTATGGCACACTTGAAGTCAGATATTTGTCTGTGTCTGTGTTCTCTTTAGTTTATTGTCTAAATCACACAAGACAAGACCCCCCAAAATGAGTGCTTTTGATTAAATCATACTTTCAGTGAAATTTACAGTTACCTCAGCCCTACAGTTATAAAAGTGAAAGCACAGTGTTGGGTAAAACCAAACAAAACAACTGTCTTACATTATAGAGCTTTTCAGAAAGAGAGATAAATACCAGATTTAAAAAACTGCTGTCATAAAAATATTAATACTTGCTTAATCTGGTCCCTCTAAGACATAGAGGAAGAGAAGGGCATGCAAATCAGATCATAAACATTAATTTTGTTATTTGAACCTTTGTATTTCTTGGTTGTTTTGTGTTGGTGAGTTTTTTTCCCTCTCATGAGTCACAGTCATGGTTTTAAACCTAAGGTATCTAAAGACTAGCTGTTCCTAATTATTTGTAAAGTGCAATATGTACAGTGTTTCTTTCTTGTATGTACTATAATAAATAATTATTATCTCCTTTACTTGCTCATTATAAATCAGTCATTGCCTAAATACCCATTTCGAAATGACAGCGCTTCAATAATTGATGTTTTTGGAAAGCTGCAGGATAGAGAACATGAAGCTATATGTCTGGTGGGGTCCTTTTTATCAATTTACTCAAGAATATTTTAACAGCATTGTCTGCCACATTTATGCAGGCCACCATTGGAACTGGGTGTTTGGAGTTAATTTGTACTACCCTTTGCTTCCTATACATGCCTTTCTTCTTACTGTGAGAAGTGTCCATTTAGTAACTACGCCAGTACTGTGTATGCTTATAAAGGCTGTGGAACACACATACACAAAGAATCCTTCTTTCTAAGTGGGTCATGAACCCAGCCAGTTATTTCCTACTAGGGACTTGTTTCCAAACATAAGGCAATGATTAAGAATAGACTTTGAGGAGAAACGTGGAACATAACACCTTCTTTCAAATTTAGAAATTTCTTTTTAAATAAATGACCTTTAGACTTGTTTGTAGTGTCTGAAAGTGACAACTTTACCCCACCTAGCAACTTACAAACACTGCTACTTATTGTTATTGCCGGTAGATGGCATTCTTTATATTAACTAAATAAATAACAGTTGGAAAGTTTTTTGTCAGCTTTTTTTTTGCAGGGTAGATGATAGACATTTGCTTTTCAGCGTTTTCATGGAAATGATACATACCTGCTATTTTGAAATGTTTGACAAAATTACTTACTTCAGTTCAACAAAGTGATCTTTTTTTTTTTTTTCCAAAATGAGAGTGATTTCAGAATCATGTAATGATACAATTCAACTGATTTAGTAATTTTTACTTTTATTTCAGGTGAGGAAGAGGAAAGGTTTTTTCTTTTCCCCTTCTAACAGATAACACAAAGTATTTCATGGAGAGTTAGAGTTTAATATTGTTGGTTTCATTTTAGAAAACTTTAAAGAAATTTTTTTTCTACCCTATTGCTTACAGTTTGCAAGACCTATAGACTAGAGACACAACCATTTTTTCTGCAGTAGTTCTGTAATGACCTGTGACACAACTGAGGGAATTACCTGGGGATATGAGTCCGGGTGTAGTTTATAGCTCTCCAACTGTTTGGTGTTTGGGGTTTTTTCCCTATTTGAATGCTTAAACCAAAGCCCACTAAAGTTAACAAGGAGATGTATATTGGCATCAGAATTTTCTTTCACATGTTTCAATGCCTAATGAAATAAGGGGGCTGCTCTCAGAGAAAGGTACATTAATGTAAGCTAACCAGAAGATTTTTCATGCATTAATCATATTGGAACCCATGACCTTTGCAATGATAAATGAGCAAGTGAAGTGGAGAAGATATTTCGGGATCCATTAAATTTCAAAATGTATTACGTATTCCAGTGCATAATGCAGATATTGATCCTTGTGGCTTTTGCATGTGCTGAATGTTTATTTCACAGGCACCAGGTAGATAGGAGCCAGACAGCTATGAGAGTGTGTGGACTAGAAGACTAATTTTCCCAGCTGGGATACTGGAACATAGTACACTTAGTTCAGTTTGCTACCACATGCAAACTCATTCCATCACTTTGTGCCTATACAGTACCCAGATGTGAGCTTGAGGTGAGTGAGAGCAGCAGCCTCTCAAATTCTGGGTAAATGAGCCTTCTCTGGTTGGAGAAGGTACTGCCAAATGTGGAACACTTTCCACCTACAAACTATTGGTGATGACAAATACGTATCTATGAAATAAGGAATTCATGTCATCAGTGGCTTAGTTTCTAAACCTAGCCTTTAAATGGCAGTGACTTTCAGTTCATTATAGTGTACAGCTGTGTCAAACTGAAGAACTAAATAGAAAGACCCTCTGTCCCAGTAGGTCAGTGGACCTAGATAGGCTTACACCCTCTAACACTGAAGGAAAAAAAATAGATTTTTATCTTACTGCCCATTTGTGCTCACTGGAAAGAAAATTTATTATTCCTGGGACTATCAGAAGTCCTATGTATTCTGATCTGGCTGCAGTGGTGATTCTTGTCACAACCTTGTAGTTAGAGGACCAAGCTGAGGGCCAGGGAAGCACAAACATATTTTAATTAGGTTTATGATTATGGACGAAATGCACATGGAAAGGTTATTCTGGTCATCAGTAATGCTCTGCTACCCAGGGGTTATCTCATTTATCCAGTCTTCGTTGGAAATGTCCTTCAAAAATGCTGCTTACTTAGGGAAAATGCTGCCACATGAAATTGTACCAAATATCACCTTAACATGTAAGGAATCACATTAATTTTATGTAGCTTGAGAAGTAAGATGTTTTTTCCTCACTGCACAAAGGTTCAGATTTTTATGCAGAACATGCACTGGAGCATAATTGAAGAGTAGCTCAAAGTATTTCCCACCCTTTAAAGTTTCATATAAGCTTTGAATGAACTCTGAAGCTAAAATGGATTTAATATAAACCAGAAATATCACAAACGTATGCAGACATGGTTTTATGATGTAATGACATATTAGAATTCTGTTTTCTGCTTATCTGTTAAATTAGAGGTGCAAATTAATATTTGTCAAGTAAATTTGATTTAATATCCTAATCCATGCCTTTATGAAAAAGCACCGACTACTAATCTGCTTTATCATTTTTGGAATGATGATTAACTTGAGCTGGAATGCAAATGTTATGAATTCTGGATCTTTTCATTCAAGTTTTTACTTCTAGCAACAGTTTTTGGGCTTATACCCAAATGACTAATAGTTTTGTTTTATTAATTTCAGCATGTTTTAATACTTAAAAGCTGTTACCATAACCAAGAAATATGCTAATCCTATTTCCTACTTCTGAATGTAGAAAGAATGGGATAGTTAGTCCAAACACCCTGAACTTTATTTTGTATTAGTTATCTTTTTGTTCCATATCACAGATTCAAAGATAATTCTAGATACTTCTGTGTGAACTTTGCTACTGATCTGATAGCAATTGGAACGTGATGCAACATTGATTATCACATAATACAGATTTGCAAGAAATAATCAACTCAGAGGCCTCTTGGTTTCATATATATAATGCGGTGAATTTCACTATTGGCATCTTACACTGATTAGTCATAGGTGACCTATTTTTGACTGGAGGTATCACCATAATCTTATGACCAAGAAGTTGTTTGTCCAGTTTTTATGAGAATACAGAGGAACAGTAATTGAATAATAGATAATCAATGATAATTTTATAAGCATTTTCAGTACTTAACACAGCAAAAAGGGGTAATGATGAATAGAGGAACATCATAAGAAGTGTAAATATGGCTCTATCATTTCCTAAACCTTAAGAGTTTTTTGTTGGCAATTGCAATGAAGCAAATGGCAGGGTGGAAAAAGCTCTGAAGAGACAGAAGGAAAGGCAATACAAATATAAATAAGAATTTATTAATTAATACTAATACAGGTTTTCCAGAGGTCTGAAATGAAGTGCATTATGATGAGCAGTTGTACCTAAATCAAAGCAGGTTGTGCAGAAATCTGTCACCTGTAAAATTATCTCACATACTAAACTTCAGGCATTAATTACAGTTCCATTCTTGGGTCACCTCAGTGGATATATTAACAGTCGATCACAGGAATTTCAGATAAAACGTCTCATTCCTGATGCTGAGTATTGTCAAGGTTAAGAGTATCATGAAGAGATCATCAGTCTTTTGGGTAGGTGTCGGAGGAGGACCAACAGAAGCCTACAGAGAATAGAGAGAGATGCAGAAAGGCTGCGAGGAAGCCTCAGAGGAAGAACAACTGCAGCTGCGAGGGGTTGCCTAGAGACCCAGCTACAGGATGCAGAAATTGAAATGCAAAAATAAATATCCATTCTCTTTTCCTCCTGCACTGGGTGCAGGTGTAAAGGTGCTGTGGGGGGTGGGTTTGCAGGAACAGCCTCTGTGAAGGATGGTTGGAGCTGTCCCATGCCAGGCACAGCTGGTTCCAGACAACTCCAGCCAACCCATCGCAGGGCACAGCTGAGTGCCTCAGACACGGTGGTGGTGGTACCTCCGGGAAAGTGTATTTAAGAAGGATCAGAAAATGATGTTCAGAGAGGAGAGAAATAAAGAATAAGAAACAGCAGTATGAACACTGAGGTCGGAGACAGGAGGAGAAGGAGGTGCTCCATCTCAGAGCATACATCCACTGCAGCCTGTGGAGGACTCAGACTGGAGCAGGAGAGAGGTGTGAGGAAGGAGTGGCAGAAAGGAGATGTTATGGCCTGACCAGGACTTCTATTGCCCCCTCCTCCTGTGTCTCTTGTGGCAGGGTAGGAGTCAGAAGTGCAGTAGTGAAGCTGATAATGGGGAAGGTGCAGGAGATGTTTAGTTTCAATGTTTGACTTTTTGTTTCCCAGTACCCAAATTAGTACTTGAATATGTATTTAATACTACCATATATTAAATATTCATTACTAATCATTAAATATTTATATTATTATTATAATTAAAATTAATTCTCCCTAAGTTGGGTCTGTTTTTGCCGCTGAATTTATCTCCAAAAATCAGTTCACAATTCAGATGTTTAGATTCCATACAGACACGTACTGAGGTCATTAGTTTCTGTTTTATTTATGAATGAAGCCATACCTTCAAGAAAAGCCTATTACTCTGATTTGGAAGGTGAACACAGCACTTTCTCTGCATTTTGATGATTAAAGACTTTCTTTACTATAACCATTGGCAATATAAACACCCAACAAGTCATTGATATGGTCTCCTCTAATCCCTACAAAAATAAAAAAAATAAACAAGCATGAATTCTGGGACTGGCCCAGTAGGAAAGAGAAAAAAGAAATTCCTTGTTTCCACAAAATCAATGCTACTTTAATGATTCATTTGTCAAATGGTAGTTATCTGTAGTCAAGGATAGAAGACTAAAATCATTACATTAAATTTTTGGTAATAGTGATGATGGCATCATGGACTAAGACTGAATATTGACTACTAATACCTGGTCTGAATGATCCAGGTAGGTAGAAGCACAAGCTGTCAATACTTTCCCAGAATTTCCTTAAAATTAAGTTCCAAATAGTATTATTATGTCTTAACTTGGTGTCATATTAAAAGAAATATCTGGGTAGTCCAAATAATCAATCCAAAAATCATCATTCAGGAAATGTAGCCATTTCACTGTACTTGTTTTTGAGTATTCATATGTTTTAAATGAGGTTAAATAGTACCAAATTTGAAATTTCGTTACAATTAGTACTACATGGCTACCAGGATAAGAAAGAATGGTAGACAAAAAATTAAGGCAAACATCTCTAATAATAGGAAAAATTGATGCATTACTAAGTGCAAATATATAAATTTCTGTAAACCTATACAGTACTGAAAAAAAAAAAAAACAAACCAGCAAGGAAAATTCTTTTCAACTATTTCTCTTCTACTTCATGTCCTTTTAAAAAAACAGTACTTAGAAGTATACACTCTCTTTGTTTAGCTTTTCTGTTTTAAGCTATGACAACAGTTTAGTAAAACTGTGTATCTGTTGTGGTTTAGGAATGTTATTCCCCAATTTAGTACATTCACTAAAAGAAAACCACAAGTTGCTCCCCTCCCACCTCTGGTGGAATGTACAAAAGGCAGAAATTTACTGGAAACAGTAATGTGATAAAAAAACAAACAGTAACAACAACAATATTAGTAGCAAAAATGCTCACCAAACCCAGGAAAACAAAAGACAGTTTTGGACCCTCTGCCTGCTATACTTTCCCCATGATGAGAAAGGAATGGTGAGAGAGTCCCTTTCCCTCACCACTGCCAATGGTATAAGATGGTATTGAACAACATTAGGGTCTTGATCATGCCCCCACAATTCCAAGCTCCACCCCCTCACAGCTACTGCAAAAAATTAACCCTGTCCTTGGCCAA
The DNA here is from genome assembly GCF_022539395.1 of Myiozetetes cayanensis. Lineage (NCBI taxonomy): Eukaryota > Metazoa > Chordata > Aves > Passeriformes > Tyrannidae > Myiozetetes > Myiozetetes cayanensis. The sequence continues at coordinate 78,615,703 of NW_026087742.1, forward strand.
AACCAGGTCAGTATTCTAGGACAAAGCACCAAAGGATAGGCTAAGACCAGTTTTACTGTTTTCACAAGTAATAGCAGAATAGATCTTAAGATCAAGCAATAATTTATTAATGAAGAAAAAGTTGAGTGATTGGGACTTAAAAAATGTGTGGTTTTATTTTTTTTCCCTTTGATGGTTTGGACTTGGCTCCCTGCCAAATGCCTAAATTCCAGTAGTAGCCTCCTCCCCTTCCCCCTTCCTTCTTCTCTCAGAGCAAAGGAAAAAAACTATGTAAATTGAAGAACTCGAAAATCCAGCTAGTTATATTAAAAAATATATGTTTGATGTATATTACAGTTAAGATGCTATGTACACAGTAAAAAGGAATTCAAACACCTCCCAAAGGGATAGGGAAAGGGGAAAGGGGAACAAAAAGGGAATATAAAGGGATATCGAGCAGATATATGCAATTAAACCCGAGAATTAGTAAAATAACTAGTAAAACTAATCTCTCCACGTTCCTTAGAAAAAAGTAGGATTGGCAGACACGGCCAACACTCTGCTATCCTCCACATGGCAGGCCAGTGGTCGCTGCAGGCCTCAGCCTTAGATAAGCAAGACCAACGCAAGGACCCACTGTTCCTGTACTCCGCCGGAAGAGAAGAGAGAGAAGGCTTTTCTTCCTTTCTTATTTATACCCCGATTTACGTAAAAATTGTATGGAATAATGGGAACACTGCCTCTTCCTTGGTTACAAACTGGTAACCAAGGAAGGCCTAGATTAAAACCACCACATTCCCCCAGCTCCATCTGCTTCATTATTAAACCAAAAAATTGCTGACATAATATTCTGGATGGTAGTAACATGATGAGTGGAACCTGTTCTCCATTCCAAACGGTCCCAAATAATAGTCTTTCTAACTAGGCCTGTAGCAAAGTTTATTGTGCAATTTTTACACTTAAAGCTGTGTAGAGTGCTATGAATTTCATAGAGTAATACATCAGAGGACAGTTTTTTAGTTTTACAGGTAGCTTCAAGGTGACCTCTTGCTTCAGTCTGAGATAGCTCAGATCCCTCTTAATATTTGCTTTCAGAAACACCACATTGGTATTAAGGAAGGATAAAATACTGCATGGTGAGTTTTTTAAATGGCACTATTTGTGTGTGAGTAGATGCATAATGGCAAGCTAATGATTCTACTTTGTCTATATGTTCAATAAACAAAAATGAGGTTTGTGTTTGGGTTCTGCATTTAGTCACCAGCAATTTCAGGCTTAATTTCAACTACTGTCATTGTTTGTATTCTCTTAGTGCCTCTGCTTTCCACTCGAGTTGGAAACAGTATTTCTTTAAGCGCTGTATGCCTATGCGGCAACAAGTGATGACTCTTGTCTGGAGAGGTTTCCTGTTTAAGGAGGGACTGTTCTGTTCCACTGACAATAAATAATGGCCCATGGGAAATGAAAGGGAACATTGCCTTCTCTGGCTTAGTGTTAGCTGAGATTTTAATTGTTCTCTTGTCTTCTGTGTTATCAGTTATAGTGTCGCTTTCTCTGCTCTGAGGTTCAACAAACTACATATTTTATTGTGAGGTCCAATATTCCCCTGTAAGAAATACACATCCAGATACTTTAAAACAGCAGGATAGAATCTTTTGAACTTTTAGTCTGCAATACTAGTAACACCTTCTTTCACTGCCCATAATGGGGTTCAAGAACCTTCCTAATTGCCTACTGCCTTAATGGATCCATGAGCGGTATTTAGAGTAATTATTATTCCAAAACAACATGGATTAATTAAATTTCATCATATATTTTTTGCTATCTTCATATTTACTCTGTCAGGGAATTCTTTGCACTGCTTCTTATTTAGAATGGTTTGGGTTTGTACTTGGTGTTATGAAGACTTTTGACAAAGAGAAATATTGTGCAGTTTTAGTAATTAGGACAGACTTGATATCTGTATGAGAAATTTCAACATGGTTATCTACTTGACTTTTTAATTCACACCTTAAAAGCTGATTCAAAGAGGACTCTGGGAATCCATAGGGAACAGAAAAAACTTCAAAAAATTCATGCAGAATTCTGTTTAAGTGTTATTTGGTAGAAGCTGAAAGCATTATCTTCATTTCACAAGTGCAAAGTGTGAATGCATCAATGGCAATGAGGTTTACAATTTAACCCATGACATCAGTGTATGCAAAATCATACAAAATATTGCACATTCATAGCTGTGTTCGAAACACTGCCCATACTGATGGTTGTGTTTTCATTCTTAGGAGTGAATGAGAACTGTCTACACTTCTTTCAAAGTTTTGACCTGCATCTGAAGGTGATGAATGATCTTTCTGAATGTTGTTTGAATTCTCTTGGGGAGTGGGAGAGGAGGAAAATGTTTTGAGAACAGAACAAGAGAAGGAGTGATTTCCTCTCCTACCCCTCATGCCCCCTTGGCCCCTCATTTTTTTTCCTTTTGGTTTTCCTTCCTGAAAGTTTACCACTTGATATTTGGAAAAAAATTATATTCTCTGTATACGCAGTTAAGCAAGAATGGTTGCTTAATTAATGACCTTTATATGCCTTTTCTTATCTGACTGTTTATAAGATTATTATGTCTGCTTGTGGATGCATAGGCAATTTTGAAGTAGTTGCTGTTCTTCTGTGAGAGATGCATGGTAGGGAGATGAGCTTTTTAACATGGAGTTTGGCACGTTAACTGAATTATTCTGTCTTCCAAAGATTCCATGGTTAGTGAAGGGATACAGAACCAGATACATTATTGCTTCGTTTCACTACAGCAGTTCCTGCATTGTTCTGTTTTGTCTATGCTCAATCAGGATCTCTGTGTGTTTTGGTTGATTTATTCATACAACTACCTTAACAGATATTCCATAACAAGTGGTACATTTTAGCTTCCATATAAACAGGGTAGCACAAAACTATTTTTAGAGTCATCTGTAAATATAAATAGATTATGTCGTCCATGAACATACATTATGAGGTTACAATCAAACTGACCAATCGTAACGTGGTGTTCAAATTCCTTCCATGGATAGGTCCTAAATTCTAGGAAAAGAGAAAAAAGGGTTGCAAAGCATATGCATGTATTTCTTAGCTAAGTTGTTGGGCGCAGAAAATATCTGAGCCTATCTACTTAAACTTCTTTTTGCTATTGCAATTACTTCTTTTTTTTCCTGAATCACTGTGAAATCTACATTTGTCTTCCTGACTATTTCAGATACATCCTGCAGATACAGCTAATTAAGAGCCAACCACTAGTTGGAGTTTCCCCCAGTGCTTTCCACTGATTTGTTTTTGTTTATGATGTGCTTTGTTTGCTCCATTTCAATGACACGTTTGTGCAGTCTTATTTAGCCTTTAGAGCATCAAGTTACTGGAGCATCAGTGCACGCAGCATGAAAAGAAATGAGTCATTCACCCATTCCCAATTTTTTGTTTCCTCAGCTGATTGAAGGGTTCAATAAATTACTGTGGTTCATAATGACTATAGAAGTTAAACACTATTTTTATCTCTTCAGCTGTGTTTTAAATACAGCATTGGGATCTATCATTCTGTCATGGAGAGAGGCTCTGGAAGCATATGACAACTTATAATCTTTCCTCCTTCACATATTCATGAGAGAGAAAGATTATGCATGCAAGCAATAACTTTACACATTAATTATTGAGTCAGATATCAGGAAGACCATAACTTCATGAAAGACAATGCACAAAAACACTTTGATTTGAAGAAAAGATGAAGCTCAAGGGCAAAGGTCCTGAGGTTTGAACAACAACAGATAGTTTCTTGTCCTTCCTACTCTACCCCTTCTCTAAGTCTTGGGCTAGAACATCTATATTATGAAAAGTCCCTAAGGAAGAACAGAACTGAGCAGCAGGAAATACAGCTGTTCATTGGGCTCATTAATGGGCTTAGGAAATGTCTGACTAGTGCCTGTTACAGACTGGTGTAATGAGATCCTTCTCAGAGTTGTGATTCTTAGCATGTTGCAAGCAGTCATCAGGGCTATAACTCTAGAACTTTCTGAATTTTTACAAAAATTCCTTTCTTCATAGAAAGGAGATGAAACCGGACAGTTGCCTTGCCTAGGCCATGCAGCATGAGTGGTGGGCTTCTGCTTTATCCTTCTGCCCTCTTATTGCCTTATTATTTGGCCTAATGAATCAATGCCCCCATCTCAGTACATCAAACAGTGCTAAGTTAGCCCCCTAATTTGTACATGGCTGTTGATGACTCATACTACTAATTCAAAGTAATTCAACTGGCTGTACTGTGGAAGCCCCTGCACTCATTCTTAGACTGTTAGCTTGTTTATTTGATGATAGCACTTATAACTCATCCTGGTATTATACAGGAATAATTCTATGAAATAATTTCTTCAAAAGAGACAGAAAAAAAGCACTTTTGCCCTTTCATCTACACACTGCAACAGAGAAACAACTCTTGGTAGGAGTTAACCCATGCTCTTGAATAATCTTTTGCAGATTAAAAAATGGAGGCATTCTGAGCAATTCTTTTCATTCAAGTGACATTTGAATTTGATGCTTCCCACAGCCATTTTTATTCCAATAACATGGGCAGGATATGAAATTAATTTAGTGCAGAATGAGATATGGCTGTTGTCTTTAATCTGCAGAGTCTTATGTTAAACTCTGTAGACTAGACCTGTTTAAGATCATAAATACTCTGTTTCTGGTAATTTGAGCTTTTTCTACATAATAATGGCCAGTCTTCGTGAGCGAAGATCCGGGGAAGGTCTTTACACCTTCCAGCCTGCGCATTGGATTTTTTAGGTGAGACACAGTGTGCGCGGAACTGAGCCCACCCTTTAATCCTGAGGTTCATCTGCTGGGGCCAAGCGAGCTTGGACGGTGGCAGCAAGGTCCTCAGGACGTAGATGGGTTGCCTTTAAGGGCTAACGAGCTCCATCAGCCCGGGAGGGGCCCTGACCAGGAATCGAACCCGGGCCTCCGCGGTGACAGCGCCGCGCCCTTACCACTAGACCACCAGGGGCTCCCTTTTTCTACATATTGCATATGATAAGATCAAAACAGTTACAGTTATCTACATACATATATGTAAGGGAACAAACACAATAGCAATGACACTTTGGCACCGTTGCATAATTTCAGCTATATATCCTGCTATACAAAGCCCAGAAAAGGGGAAGCTTTTATACTTCAAAGTTTTTTTAAGTATTCTACTGTCATACTTTATTTGCCAGAAATTGTACTGGTGTATTCTAGAATACACTTCTTTATTTTGTTTTATTATTTTTTAAATTAATATCATTTTATTGCTTTATTTTTTGATATGTGCATTGGTGTGCTTTGAAATCCATGCCATTCTCCTGGACAAACTGGCTGTTTGTGGCTTTGCTGGGTATACTCTTCATTGGGTGAAAAACTGCCTGGATGGCCAGGCCCAGAGGGTGGTGTTGAGTGGAGTTACATCCAGTTGGTGACTGGTCATCAGTGGTGTTCCCTGGGGTTCAGTATTGGGACCAGCCCTGTTTAATATCCTTGTCAATGAGCTGGGTGAGGGGATTGAGTGCACCATTGGCCAGTTTGCAGATGACACTGAGTTGGATGGGAGTGTTGATCTGCTGGAGGGTAGGAAGGCTTTGCAGAAGGATCTGCACATGCTGGATCAGTGGGCCAAGGCCAAAGGTGAGAGGGTCAACAGTGCAAAGTGATAGGACCTGCCCTTGGGTGACAACAAACCCATACAGTGCTACAGGCTTGGGAAGACTGTCTTGAGAGCTCCTCAACAGGAAGGTTTTACAGCTGGCTGAACATGAGCCAGCAGTGTGCCCAGGGGGCCAAGAAGGCCAGAGGCATCTTGGCTTGTATCAGGAATAGTGTGGCCAGCCAGACTAGGGCAGTGATTGTCCCCCTGTACTCAGCAATAGGTGGGGCAACGTGTTAAGTTCTAGGCCCCTCACTTCAAAAAGGACATTGATGTACTGCAGTGTGTCCAGAGAAGGGTAACAGCTGATGAAGGGTCTAGAAAACATGTGCTATGAGGAGTGGCTGAGGGAACTGGGGTTGTTTAATCTGGAGAAGGTAAATATTCAGGCTAAAGGGGTACCTCGCTGCTCTTTACAACCACCTGAATGAAGACTGTAGTGAGATGGGGGTCTGTCTTTTCTACCATTTCTAAAGTGAAAGACTGAGAGGAAATGGCCTTAAGTTGCACCAGAGGAAGTTCATATTAGGCAACAGAAGAAAAATTTTTACTGAAATTTTAGGCATTGGAATAAGTTGACCAGATTGGAATCACCATCTCTGGATGTGTTCAAGAGGTGTCTGGATGTGGCAGTTGGGGACATAGTTTAGGGGTGATTATAGTTGTGCTAAGTTGATGATCGAACTAGATGATCTTGAAGGTCTCTTCCAACCTTGATGATTTTGTGATTCTGTGATTCTGTGAACTTGTCTTGTTACAAAACCAGATATCACTCATAAACTTATACTGATTTTCGATATTTCTTGACTTGAAGTCTCATTCTGAGAAATGTGTTAAACATTAGAGTTACTCTGAACAAAACAAAGAAAAATACATTTTTTAAAAGATATAGAGCAATCTATTTTTTCAAACTCCAGAACTCTCAACAGCTTGAAATTGTTTCACAAGTCTTCAATCCATGTCACTTGCTTCAGTTAAATGTATTTTCCTTGCAGGTTGCCCTATTTATGACCATTTCTATTAAAGTTCCCCAAATAAATTATAGGCTTACTTTTGCTTTCAAGTTGTTGATCTTCTTTACAGGCTTGCTACCTTACACTGTTAAGTACCATAAGGTTGTTTGTCCTCTTCAATTTGTTTGAATAACTTTTTGTGATGTTTGGAGTGTGTTCTAACCTGTGTATGCTCTTATATCTTAACATCCTCACCATATCCAAATGCCTTCCAGTTGCTACTCCTCAAGACTTGGTCTTTTTCTCACCCTTTTCCAAAGGGAGTGTTTTGATTTGAGGAGTTGAATTGATGATTTATGTCAGGAGACACTGAAAAAGAACTACACTTTGTCCTCCTGGCAGACAATGGTAACGTCTGTGGCAGTCTTCATGCTTTTAAAAATTCGGACTTCCTCCTGTGTTGGGGGTAACCTGGATGAGAAAGAGGAGTTTAGAAGGTGGAAAGAAATGACTTCTGGCAACATAGGCCAGACAGCATCAGACATAGAATCACAGAATCATAGAATCATAGAATAGATTGGGTTGGAAAAGACCTCCAACATACAGACTGTCTGTTTAATTGTGAGCTTTCTCTCTTGTGGGGGAGAGCAGGTTTCTCTGATTGGCCAAAGTCCAGTCAGAGGCAGTTAGTTTTCCCAATTAAGAACCTAGTAGTTATCTAAAAATGCAGGTATTATCCCTTTATTATGCATGTCAATCCCAAATCCTAACCAATGTCCTGTCCAAGTTTATACCTATCCCCTTTTTCCAGAACCTTCCTTATCTGCATATAAAACCCCTCCATTTTGTAAAATACAAGTTAGATCAGCCTTAGCACCCACAGCTGTTGTCTCTGTGTGATTTGACCTCTGAGCTCGGCCGATACACCACCGGGCACAATGAGAGAAACTGCAGCTCAGCTGTGAACCCCTGCTGGTCTGAGAAGACCCCGAGATCCCAAACCGTGATCCTCCTGAGAATCTTTCACTGTAGCATAGATAAGATTTATTTTTGTTGTTTCATTTTGGATATAAAATACCTTTCTGCCTAATCTGGATTTGTGACCTTACAGTAGACCTCATGCTAGAGCTTAAGACAAACCATCAGGTATTATCACCAGTGACTGACTGAAAAATAAGAACACTGACTAATTTTTATTATTTTATTTGATTTTTTTAATCAAAGAAAACTTAAAAATAAGTTGAAATTTCTTGATATAACATTTAGTAAGATTAATGATGTCATAGTTTCAGACTTTAAATTGTCTTATGTCTGATGGGCCATCTTCCCTGGGAACTACATTTGTAATAAATATGGAGCCCAGTTTTGACAGTGTAGGACTGAAAAGCAGAGTAGCTTATTCTGCTTTAATGGATGTCACTTCATTTCTAACAGCTTTGTTTCTAAGGGTCCTGCACCCAGTGGGGCAAGTAAATTGAGTTACTTGAAGTGCGTCCTTTATAGAAATTTGAAGTCTATCACTGTTTTAAAGGTAGATGGAAAAAACAGCATTTTAAGAATTAATTTCACCGTTACTTATAAGTAAGTAAAATATGTTGTTATATTGATTCTGGTCCTAACTTATGTATTTTGAAAAAGCATAACCTATTATTAAAAAATAGTATAGAGCCATTGCAGATACAGATACATAACTTCATTTCAAAGAAGAGCAGGGTGGAGATGTTGATTTCTATAAAATATTCCATTTCCCAGATTGTTTCATATTTTTTTGATGAATCAGAAAGTGTTGAATGCAAATATGCATAGTGTATTTCCACCACAATCTTTTGGGAAACCTCTATTTGTTTTTCCCCAAAATCCCTCAATGGTGACTGATAAATCAACAAACTTTTTTTTCTTCACCTCCTGCAGGAGAGATATTGTAATAATTCATCTAAAAATTCTGTGATTTTTCCGAGTAAGGGAAACTTATTATAACCTTGGTGCTGTGGTATTTCAGAGGAGGAAAAATATTAAAATTAAAAAAAAAGTTTTACTGTGAGGGTGACCACACACTGGAAGAGGTTGCCTAGAGATTTTGTGTAATCTCCCTCTTTGGAGTCATTCAAAACCAAACTGAACACAGACCTGGGCAAATAGCTGTAGGTCATCCTCTGCTGAAAAGAAGGATTAGACTAGATGATCTCCAGGCGTGCCTTCCCACTTCAACTATCCTGTGATCCCTGTTGATGGCTCTGTGATTTAGATTAGTTGAAAAGACTTTCCTACAAGGGCACATTAATCTCTTGAATTTTGCCGTATCACTTCACGGCAACAGTTTCATTTTTCCATCAATATAAATGAATTAATTAAAGATTAAGTACTGCAGTCCCTTAGGATTAGGATACTTGGTCCATCTCTTTGCTGATTTGAGATGGTGTGAATTCATTTTAATGGGCTAATACTGAAGAGTAGTGTTCATGTATTTCAATGAAAAGGTACAGCTAAGACACTCCTCAGTGGATGTATCTCTCTGGTTTATGTATCTATATAGATATTGCTGTTAATTTATTTTGTGTTGTGTTTCCTTTTTTACTTGTGTAACAACTACATGAGAATTGGAGGGTCATTCATAACTTAACTTCCAAGGAGCTCGTTCCCTTGCAGTAGGCACTCATTATGACTGCCTGGCCTTCCCTGGGAAGAGAACATTGAAGGCAAGAGGAGAGCAAAAGCAGGGAATTCAGAGAGCTCCTCCTTCTAGTTTTCAGGTTTTGGAAGGATATGTCCCTCACTGACTAGCTTACGGTTCACTTTAGACTTTTTGCTGCCTAGTGGGGCTCTCCTTTACTGAGATATTTGCAGCCACAAACATTCTTAAATTTGAGTTTATATTCTTTAAGAATCTATATGCACAAGACAAATATATGAGCGTCCATGCAGCTTGAGTTCCCGACACATCTCTCTAGTTACCACAGACTGCATCTAATCAAGGTCTTTATATGGTATATGCAGCTGTCTAGGAATTAATATGATTCTCCAGACAAATATATAATTTCATTAGGAATATAGGTAATGAATGAGTACAAAACTCTTCAACATTGCTAAGAGTTTGTCCATAGGGTCTTCTACAGAAAGTCCTGAGTTTGTGAACCACATTAATGTTGCAGCATGCTTGAGTTGTTGAATTCTGTTAAGCATCTGTATTCAAGCTGATAATGTAACTTTGGATCTAGCTTTGTTTGGAAAGACTGTGCAGAACAATCCTTAGAGGTTTTATCTCCTTCCTAGCAGAAGCAGAAGGATGGGGTGAAGGCTGATTTGTAATTTCTTACCCTCTAGTGTAGATGCAACCAGTGGCTTGTTCTGCGTGGAACTTTTTACAAGGGCATGTATGACAGGACATGTATGATATGTAGTGATAGGACAAGGGGGAATGGTTTTAAACAGAAATATAGTAGGTTTAAAATGGATATGAGGAAGAATTTCTTTACTGTGAGAGTGGTAAGGCACTGGAACAAGTTGCCCAGAGGGGCTTTGGGTGCCCCATCACTGGAAGTGTTCTAGGCCAGGCTGGGCAGATATTTGAGAAAACTGGTCTAGTGTAAAATGTTCCTGGTCATGGCAGGAAGGTTAGAACTAGATGGTCTTTAAGGTCCTTTCCAACCCAACACATCCTGTGACTCTATGAAATATGGAATTGCACGGTTTGACTAGTGACAGCATTTCATGATACTGTAGATCTGTGTTGCATACACTACTCTATCTGCCATTCCAAATTTCCCTCCATTTGGAAACTCTTTCAATTTGACAGTTTTAAGTCATGGGGAGGTTAATTTCCCTAGAATTATTTTGATCTTCAGTGTCATAAATCATGTGATCATGTAATTTTGATACAGCTTGCTGTGAAACCTCAGAATTTGTTACTTTTGCCTTTAAGAAGCACTTGCATGCATGTGGTCTTGCATGGATTTTATATATAGAAAATAGCTGTATCTGTCCGTACTACAATTTTTCAGATCAAAGTCTTTTAGGGGAAAAATACCTATGAAAATAATTGTATTTGGAATATAGAATCAGAAGCATGTAATCACACTACTTTGGGTTGGAAGGGACCTCTAAAGGACATTTAGTCCAACCCCCCTGCAGTGAGCAGGAACTTCTTCAACCTGTTCCAGTGTTTCATCATCCTCATAATAAAAAATATCTTCCTTGTATCTATTCTTGTAGTTTAAAACCATTATGCCCTGTCCAATCAAAATGTTGCACTTGGCTTGTCTCTTGACATTTGAGCTGGGATTGTTTGGTTTTGTGTGCTGATTTTATCAGTCTTTTGAACGCTGAACCTCTCCTCAGCAGTGGAGAGTGGTGGCTTTTTCAGGGTAAGTCTGAGCTGTCTTTCAGTTAGATACTAAAAGTGAGCTGAAGTTTGTGTATGATTTTATAAGTATTTCTTATACTGCATAAACTATTCAGTTTGTGAATAGTTTTCCCTTGTGTCTTGAAACTTCTTGGGAAAATACATTTCTTTTTCATTAATTGCAGCTATAAATAAAGTAGTGGAGAAACACATAGAGATGGGTGTAATGTTTCCTGTTGTGATCTTTCAGACAGGATGGATGAATGAGTCATTCATTTAAGTAGCAGTGATGATAATGAAGGCTTCAAGGAAGATATTAAATTCTGTCATTGTGATCTGCCTGTGCTCAGACTCCGGATCCTGAAAGCGACAATCCCAAACTGTTCAGGTCTGCTGAAACACAGTCTACCCTGGCAGTTGCCTGCTGTTGCCTTGCGTGTTGACCCCTTTTACCATCAAAAATTCTGAAAGCTAGACCATTATTGTGCAAAGTGGAGAGCCCTGACGTCTCTGGCAGCGATGTTGAAATGCTGGGGAGAAGGCAGGGCTGCTGGTCTTGGAAAGGAAATAGAGAGTGACTAACTTTTTAAAATAAATACTTCAGTTCTGTAAGTGTGTGCACTGCAAGAGTTTTGATGTGTTTTGTATGCTTCTGATGTTATAGTACGTGTGGTTGCTGCTTGTTTTCAGCCGACGTCTTCACTGCTCTTTTTCCTCTCACAAATGTGTATCATTTTCTGCCCTTGTCTTATCTACAGTTTCCACCCCCTACAACTTATGCCTCCCACTATTTCTCACAGAAAAATAATGAGTTCTGGTGATTATTTTACCTATTTTTTCCCATCCCTTCAGCCACAAGCCTCGCTAGCCTCCCAACTTCAGGAGGGGGAAAGGAAAATAACAACAAAATTAGTAATTCTTCTGTGACAGACTCTTATTTGCTGCTGTCAGTACTCTGCCATAACTCAAGTTCCTGGGGAAAAGGGTTAAAGTCCAAGCAGTTGTTAGAACTTTACATCTTCCTGCACAGGAATTTAATAACACACTAGTCTTTCAGTTGCATGGAGCTACTAAGAGGAGGCTTAAAAACAATTTTCTTATAACTATATTAGCAAAGAGGAGCCAAACCACCTTCTGTTATGAAATAAATACTCTTTAGATCATTACTGCTTGCTGTTACAAAAAACCCAAACAAAACAAAACAAAACACTTTATTAGCTTAAACGATAGATTTGTAGAATGAATTGCTTTTAAGCATAGAATTTAAACTGTTTCTTTTATATGTCTGAGTAATTTTGGGTACTTTTCTCTATAACAACAGTAAAAGTAGATCTTACATTCATGCTGTATTTAAAGTCATTTTGACAAATTTAAACTGGTAATACCAACCACATTTTGTTTCTCAAATAAAATGTATATGGTAAGTGTGGAATGCTCTGTCTAGGCCTCATTTCCAGCTGAAATCAGATATGACAAAGATTGTCAAACTTACTGTGTTCAATCTGTTTGGCAGTTATTTGGGAGGGGAGATGTTCAGTTTTTTTCTTATTTGCTAAACAGAACTCTGACATTTCCTGGAAAAGGGCTGGGATGAATTTTTGATAGTCTGTAAAAATCCATAAGAGCAAACATGACTTTACTACTAATTCATGGCATTCTAAAGTCCAAGATGGCATTCCAGTGCTAGAACAATGTTTCTCACCACAGGGATTTGCTTCTTATCTCTTCTCTCATATCACTTCAACCCCTCACAATGAAAACGATGAAAAACAATGCTTCTTTACACATATTCCAAAGTGTCCTGGTTCATCTTCAGTGCTTTTTGTAGATATACAGGTCCAGATCCAAGCTTAACACCGAAGTCTGGCTCCGAGGCAGCCATCTTCTCCATCTTGCAAGGCATGGGGAGTTGTGGATTTTTTCATAACACGACTTTGCATGCTGACTGCTTTTTATACACTAGTTGCTAGTGCTCTTATTCTTAGGTGTTGTAATCCTGCTTCTTCCTTGTAAACAAGGAGGTGGATTGCTAATGAAGGTGCAACCACGCACTGTGATCCTGAATGCCCTCTCTAATTATAACAAGTAAGCAAATAGTAATAGTAATTTTTAATGAAAGGAAGATATAGTTTGATTAGACAGCCAAGTGGGAACACTTTTTCTAGCTCTCTAATTGTGCCACCATGCTTCCCATGTGTTGTGTCCACCACTCAATCATTATGAGCCATCATGGTTCAGAGGTGGTTTGGTGCCAGTGTATAAGTAGTAAGGTGGCTATAGCAGTGATAGAAAAATTCGTCTCAGACAGGAAAAATCAGCTGAACCACAGTGGTGCAGGAAATAATGTTTCTTTCTGTAGACTCAACAGTCTGTACAGTGATACATTGCTTCATAGTTCAGCAAGGTGAACGTCTTGATTAATCTGAGCTGTCTTCCCATGGAAATGGGGTCTGATTATTTATTATTATGGAAAATGTGTTGGCTCTTTCCATAGATAAGTAATTTTGACTTGGACAGGAGTTCTTTTGCTTTTAAAGGACAATATAACATTTCTCTCTCTTCACACCACTGCTTGACCTAGCTGTTGCGTTTAATACTCTTTTAATGACACTTTTCTTCAAACTGGAAAAATTTTCCTGGGAACACCTGGGTTTCCCCTTGCTGGAGCATCTTCCTCAGAATTACTCATTCTCACGTCTTTGGCATACCTTTGTATTTTTTGAGATTAATTTGACTCATTTTGCTGAGTGGGCGTCACAGATTCTCCTTACTTTGTTCTTTTGTTTGGCAGATCATTTCACATTCTCTTTTCTAGCCATCATTCACTTATTTTTCTGTGAGCTCTGATACTTACCTGCCTCCCTGGTCTGTTCCTTAGCGAGAAGAGCAGACCTACTGCTCTTTACAACTACCTGAAAGGAGGTTGTAGTGATGTGGGCGTTGGTCTCTTCTCCAAAGTAACAAGCTATAGGATGAGAGGAAATGGCCTCAAGTTGCACCAGGGAATGGTTTAGCTTGAAAATTAGGAAAAATGTCTTCACCAAAAGGCTAGTCAGGCAGTGGAACAAGCTGCCCAAAGAAATGGTTGAGTCACCATTCTTGGAAGTGTTTAAAAGATGTATAGCTATTGCACTTAGGGACATGTTTTAGTGGTGGACTCTGCAATGCTGGGTTAATGGCTATACTCGATATTCTTAAGGGTATTTTCCAACCTAGATGATTCCATGATTCAGTGATTTGCTGGTATCTTTGCTTTTCTTTCCTTGGAGTTCACATTTGAATTTCTCAGGGTGTTTGGAGCACTTCAAGCTTTATTCTTTATTACTGGTTTTGCTTTTGTGTCCTAACTTCATGGCCGGAAGTTTTCTGTTCTTTTCGTCTAAGAATGTGTTGTCAAAATCATCTTTTTTTTTTTTTTTCTTCCCCAGATTTACAAGTTTTCAGTATATCTGGCCTTAGCTATTCTCTCATATAATTTCATTACTCACCCAAATTTTACCTTCATCCTCATCTGTGCCTTTAATCTTCAGACTTCATTTCTTTGGTAGAACCTGTTAGATTACATTTCTTACAGGTACATATTCCAGAGAATGCTTAACATAATGTAACTAGTTGTTGTAATGGTTTTCTCTTTTCATCATGTCCTATCTTCTGCTGCCTTGGCAACCATTTGGATAGTTTTTCCTGCTCCTACCTTTAAACGCAAGAGTATTCCCTAAATAAGGAGAAAAAGCTCCCAAAAACCTCTTACACCTCTAAATTCATGTGAAATCTTCACTGCGTTTCTGCTTTGCTGACTTTCTCTGTTTTACCAATAAGCTTTTGTTAAAGCTAAAAAAGTACTAGAATTAACTTTTGTAGGGTTGATTCCACAAACCTGGTTTATGTTTCTTGGTTGAGTTCTTTCTTTCCTCTCTGCTGGAGTAACCTTGCTCTAAAGTTGCAAAGAACTGTTCCTAAATGTCTGGAGTGGGTAGGGAGTTGCATCTGCTTTTAGATTTCTGTAACAGTGATTACTATCTCTGGGAACAGTATGTTCTCCATACATTCATTAGAGGGAAATAGGCAGTTTTAGCTTGCAATTTAGTGGACCTGTTTAGAAGTAGTACTTTGGGAACACCGATTGCTACAGCAAGTGGCTTTGATGCATTCTTTCTCTACCCAGAAAGATAAAATCACTCAGGGTTCACTCAATAGGCCCAGATTTCTCCTCTCAGCTGATCTTTGCTTAGCAGATTTTTTTTGCTAGAAGCTGTTGCAGTGAATATTGCTTTTTCCTTGAAAGATTACATTTTTTTTTAGCCAGCAATCTCATTTCTGATGAAGTTTTAAATATTTAATAAAGCAATTCGTCTGTAGAAAGCACTATTTGCATTGTCTTTGTGTTTTACATGATGACTGAGAAGATTGACAAAGCAGTATTTTGTGAAATATCTATATTTATTTCCAAAACTGAAGAGGATAGATGTTTTCAATTTTGTGTAGAATTCCCTACAGTACTCATCAGGCTTTATGGTCTTAACATTTTTAAGCAGTTGTAAAAGATCCTCTTACTCTCTGATTTATATAATAGATCTTAGCTTTTCTATTTTTGCTTCATTTGACTTCAGAATGTTTCCAATGCTATAAAAAAATGGACATTTTAGTAATCTTATTTTCATCTTAAGTTTTCCCATGGATCAATGTTGACAATATTATCACTTTTTAAACAGTGACTTTTAAAGACAGAAGAGATTAGACAGATTCTTTAAACAAAAGCAATACAATATATAATATTAAGCATATTACTAACATTTTTTACTCAAAATCTTATTGACTAAAGTTTTCTAGAGATTGGTCATGTGTTTTGAGTTCTCCAGCTGCTGGAGAGCTTTTAGAGTTTTCTGGGGAGCACTGGGGACTCTGTCTTCTCTCCCCCTCCCTCTTATAAAAGAGAAATTATGGGAAGAATTGCAAGTTATATAAAACTTCCCTGGCACTCCTAGAGGTTCATCTTGTGTGGTAGCCTAATTGTTCCTGCACTAATGTGAAACATACTTTCTTGATTCCTAGTACTCATTCAGTTTCAAGTACCTCTTGCCCATCAGTGGTGTTTCCTCTTATCCTATCCAGTGGGTGACACAGAGAAGGATTGAGGCTCTTCCAGACAAATCACCATTTTCAGTAGGCTGCCCCACTGAGAACAGACACAGCGTAGCTGGTGGCAACATGGGTCAGGACTGAAAGCAGAAAGTATAGAAGAGGAGGGTGGCTGCACAACGAGACTGCTGTGTTTTGTGTCTACAACTGAAGCACACGTATAAATCTGTGGCAAAACAAAAATCTGTCAAAATGAAGGTCAGTTCAGAAATCTTGGCAGGAACAAGTCCTGTTTCACAGTGATCCTTCTAGAAATGTTGGGGCTAATTCACACTATAAACTTGATTTCTTGCTCTCAGAACTAGCAAGAATATTAAGGTATAGGCATTTGTTTTGGTATTGGGCTCTTCATAACACCTGCTTGAGTTAACAAAGTAAAATAAAATGCCTACATTTTAGTGTTTCAGAGCACTGTTGTGTTTGTCAGGAAGGTTTGGAGACTGATCCGAAATCCAGATTTCAATCCAAATTTTCTGTGGCAGAGATAGGGCAGCCCTCACTGGTAGGCTTTGATGACTTATTGCACGTAGTTCAACTAGCTCGAAAACTGCCATCACTAATTGCTGGGTTTTATTCAGGTCATCTGAACAGGTGGCTGACTCTAAATTTACATGCAGCTCCTAATTACGCCTGTTCTCTCTACCTCAGTCTTACCAGTGTCCTTATCAGTGCATGGGGTTGTATCAAGACAAATGCTCAAAGAGAGTGTTACTTTCAAGGACTTTAAACAAGTACACACCTGTAGAGCGATACATAATGTGCCCGACTAGTCCTTTGATAACTCTTGGGTCACTGGTTTGTTATTGCTATGTGTTCATCTTGAAATCTGTAACTCAGGGTTACCTGCAAGAAAGAATTTACTACTAATACTTGAAATCATTCAGTTGGGAAATAAAGGATTGTGTTGTTTTCTAAAGATGAAGTTTACATTTAAAAATCTGTTAGTCCTTCATTCAAACTGATTCAAAAGCTGTTATATCTTCATTCCATATTAAACACTTTTCCTCAGAGCTAGCCTTTTTGGGTGCCAGAAAAAACATTATTTCTCGGATGCCATTAAAATTGGGGAAAAGATTTTAAGAGTTGTAAGGCACTATCTCTGTGACAGATTAAATAGAGAGCCTTGTAACGAGAGGCTAGTGCACAGACTGTCCAGCTGGCAACAAAAAAGGAAAAATTTACTTAAAGAGTGAAGAGCAAGAGCATTTTAACTTGGAATAACTCAATAGATGATGTAGTTGCTAGGTAATGTCTTTCTTTTCTGCAAAAAGTCTCTAGGTGAAAGCTAATCAATAAGGTAGATGCAGTGTGATGTCATTTGTTGCCATGGTTTCTGAACTTAGCAGTCTGCAAATAATATTGATGGTTGCTAAGCAGTTGAATATTTTCATATTGTTGTTTTGCCATTATAAAGTTCTTTAATATTAGCTAAAGCTTCAAAGAGCAGAGAACTTCAGAGTTTAAATGTTTTAATAGATAGGCTTCTATTATAACCCTAAAATATCTTGAGTTTTACTACCTAATAAACAACAGGCATCAGGAGGAAGTGAACAAGGTTAACATTTTGATGATTAAATTTCCACAAAGCAGTTGACATTTTCTAGTAAATTAATCTGCAAATTAAATATCTCTGTGGAATTTGTGCTATGACTCATTACGTGGTAGATCATATTAAAATAAAAAAGGGGTAAGCAGTCAGTTCTCCAAATGATAAGGCAGTCAAATGTATAAAGCTCTAAATGTCTGAAAAACCGTCATGGCTTCTTGAACAATGGCTTTGTGTTTCATATATATTTCACTGTTGGATTGTGTTTCTTTATTAGGGTTGGCTTTGGCTAGAAAATATTTTATAGCAGTTAATGCTAATCATTGAAGAGTTGGACAGGCTGAAAGGGAAAGGAGACTTATTTTTCCTGATAGTTGTCAAGATGAAGGGAAAGTATTTCCAGGTCAGATCCTTTAAATCAAACATAACTTCATTTTTAATATTCTATGGAGAAGGTGATAGTTATGGTAGAATGTTGTGTATCCTTTGCTTGATTTATTGGCACCTCTTTACAGTAGTTTTTCTTGATAGTTTGAGTTATTGAAAGCATTTTGGAGGGAAAAAATGAAAAGAGATAAGGAGACGAAAAGCAGTTAAAAATCAGATGATGGCTTACTGAATTCTAGGATTTGTACATCTTGGGGGACATTTACCATGGTGTCTAGTTTTTCTCTTTTCCCCCAATGTATTCCTTCTCCTCCTCTTCAATTTCCACTGTTCTCTGCCTTAACCACACATTTCTTTACAAAGTGTTTTGCCACCTTCTTTCTCGTCTTCTTCACACATCTCTCCTCTGTGTGGTGACATTGACTATCACCTTTCTTTCAAACAGAGAAGTAATTGCCTTCATAGTCCTACTTGTCTCCTTAATATAGTGAGTGAATTGTCAAGGATGTAGCCATAATGGGAGAACCTGAGGAAGATGTCACCAGGAAAAGCGATGCACACAACTAAAATCCTGCTCCTGCAAAGTGGGCAGAGGTGTTCGCGATGACTCCTCTGCTGGAACTCCTCTAGAAATTCCCTGTTGGCCAGGCCGAAACACAATAGCAACCTTCAAGGAGTGTATCCTCAAAGCAGTGCTACTGAGAGCAGGCAGATGGAGGAGACACGTCAGCTCGATGATGATCGCAGGTATCACGTTTACAATCTGAACAGGATGGTAGCAGTGCAGCAGTGCTTCTTACCCAAATGTTTAAAGAGAGGAAGGAGGGAAAAAAAAAAAAAAAAAAAAGGCAGCCTGGAAAAGGAGATACAAATCAGTAGTGCTGATCAGCAAGAGCTTTAAATGACTATCCGATGCTAAATCTGTAAAGTGGTGCCATTGAGTGGAATTATCTAAAGAAGTATTTCACTCTAAGGCTGTCACAAAGAAAAAGCATTTACTTCAGATGCCATATGTCAACTGTGCAATCAGGCTTCCAGTCATACATGGTGTGTGTTCTCAAGCTGAGGGGCAAGTCTCAGCCACTTGTAATTGCTCTTGCATAACACTTGCTTTTACGATACTAGATATTCAATTGCTTGTGCTCTTGTGAGAGTTTTGTTGTTTGGGATAACATACTTTTATTTCTTGAGATTGTTTTATCTTAGTGTTATTTGTTTTTTGTGTTTTGGAGTGTTTTTTCTCCCTTAGGAAAAAACTAAATTGTCAGACCATTTTTTAGTGCTCTTTTACATCATAAAGCAATTAAGTCTATAAAAGATTAAAAGAAACATACCTTTTCTGTCTGAAAAAATACCCACACACCTCATTATATGATGGACAGCTTGGTATTTTGTATTAGTGAACAGCTTCATAAAAGATACATACAATAGTGGAAAGTCGCAGGCAGCTTTAACAAAATAATTTCTTAATTTGTGAATTTCTGCTGTGTTTTTTAGGCCAAATATTTGCACCAATAGCCTTTGCAAGACACTGAGTGTAGGTGATAGGTAGACATGGGAGTTTAGGTACCCTCTTCTAGAAAGAAAAGGGTAAGAGAAACTGTACACATAAAATCTCCAGAGCCACCGTGAGATCACTGCATTGCACACACCTGTAAAGCCTTTCAAACTGTTCCCAGCCCTTTTACATGGGGCTTTGATGTTCCATGTAATACTGGTTGGCCCCATGTCACTGAAAGCTTAACACAGGTTTGGAATAGGTTTTCAAAGTGTGATATGGAAATTAAAATAAAAACAGGTGTAACAGTAAAAGTATTTAGTGAAAATACCCTGGCCTTTGAAGTCACATATGGGCCCAAGGTGAGATAATGCAACATGGAACAAATTTTACCAGCTATAGCTACAGATCTTCAAAGTGTATGATATAGTTATATGATAATAGTTGAATACAGTTATTTCAGCCCTGTTGATAGTGCTGAATGTAGTAGACAATGCAGTTATTGCAGTTGAGGGGTGGCTAGAAAGACTAAGAAGAATACAGATATTTAACCCAATCAGATGTTTCAGCTACTGTTGACGTTATTAAATAAAAATCTCAGAACTTGCTGCTTAAAGTTGCTTCAGTGTATAAAATTCTTGAGAAAAGTAGTACAAAAATCAGGAGTTTGGAAAATACTTTAGATTTATTAAAGCAATTTTCATTTCATTTTATGTCTGCATGATTCAGCTAAGCTCTTCTCTGGAGCTTTTATATCTTTGGTTGAGGTCTTGGGTCAGTCATGCTGCAAATAACCTCTTTTTATGAGTAACTCAAGGCGTGTTTGCTTTCTATATACTGATCTAGAAACACAAAGTTAGTTTCCAATACAAATCCAAACAAGTAGTTGTTCTTTTAATAAATGCAGAATGTTTTTTTCTTATGCATGAGAAGATAAATGCACAAAAGTTTTTTTGCAATGTCCTGTGGCAAAACAAAACAGGCCTGTTGCTTGAACATTCTGTGGAAAAACCAATTTTCACTCAATTTTCAAAAGATCTTCACAAAAACAAGCCCTCCACCCCAAACCTGGAACAGCCTAATAGAGAAATCCTGTGCAGACTAAACAAGGAAGTCCTTTGTGGTTCTTGTAACTTGTACTGATATAAGTTCATCATGCTTTTTTAGAAGAGGAAATTTTTTCCCAGCATAACAAAAGGCTACAGGTGGCATTATTCATATCTTGCTTGCCTAAAATCCGTGTAAGAAGCTAATCCCCAGTTCTTCATCATTTGGATGAGATCAGTCAGATATTCATGTGTTTAAACAGGTTTTAAGGATACTTTTGCAAATATTTAAGATGCTTTCAAAGGTTCCCTTTTTCTGGCACCTCATAAACTATCCAGCCAATCAGATCTAAGAATTGCCAGTGTTTTAAACACAAAGAATTCCTCTATATAAAAGACAGAATTTTTTTGTCCAGTCAGTACAATATTTTTATATGATTTTTTTTTTAATCCATTCTAGGTGTGGGAATTAATTCCAGGCAATTTTGGGAAACAGGACATGCAAAATACATGATGCATAGCCACTGAGAAGTCTGTAGTTGTTTTCTGTTTGAGCCTCTAAATTTCTCCACATTGATCAAGCCCAGCTGGAGTGTACTGTTCTTAACACCTCCAACTGAGCAAGGCATGATGATATTGTCCACCCTATTTTTGACAAACACTGCGTTTTGTTTGTCCATTTTGTGATACTGTTTATTTCCTTTACTGGTCTTTTTTTTCTTCCATCACTGAATCAATGAATTTTCTGTTACCTTACCTGAAGCTGCTATATGGTATTCCTTCCTTCAGTCAAATCTGCTTCCCCTCACCCACTATGTCCACTGAAACTTTATGATCTTCTGTACAAATCTTCCCACCCCCTTCTCTGATTTGCCATTTCTGAACATTATTTTAAATCATTTTGTTCACATCCAGCATGAAATGAGTTCTGCTGGCAGAAAGACACAGCAGCTTTACTGAAAGTGCTCAGGTTACTTGAGACTACTTGATAACAAAGAAATTGCAATTTGTGATAGGCAATGCTTTCAGATGTTAAGCCTGGGACAGCCACGGGGCAGAAAAGTCCTTCCTAAAGGCACATTCTCTTCTGGTTATCATTGGCCTGGAACATTATCTTTCCCGGATAACAATGAACCTGCTTTGCTTTTAGCACAGTCTCATTGCAATTTGGCACGGTATTCCTTACACATTAAAAAAAAAAAAAAAAAGCTTTATTTATTTGTTTTAATTTAGAAGATAAAAATTCAGCATCCTTCACAGAAAAATTCTTTGTGTTGTAGAGTTATAGATAGGAAAAGACAATGAAGTATATCTTATTATATTCAGTGTTTATTTTTACATTGAAAACTATTGCTATTTCTTGCTGATAATTTTGCTGGCGACAACAGGGTAAAAATGCTTTATTACACAAATTATGTACTTCTAGCACAGTGTTTTAAAATGAGAATTACCT
This sequence comes from Myiozetetes cayanensis, assembly GCF_022539395.1. NCBI lineage: Eukaryota > Metazoa > Chordata > Aves > Passeriformes > Tyrannidae > Myiozetetes > Myiozetetes cayanensis. The sequence goes on from NW_026087742.1 coordinate 78,637,753, forward strand.
ACACAAAGGAGACTTTCAGTCAGTCTGTGTAGGCAGCTGGAAATTGGTTTGAATACATGCAGCTAATGGTCACAGCAATTTGCATGGGAGCTGGTTTAATATAAATCTAGGCACTGTTTACTTTAGTTATGCTTTCATAAATGTTGAACATGAGGAATGAAAAAATTCTATACTAAATGGTGAATAAAATCAAAAGGCATTTTTTAGAATTCTAGAGTCAATTATCTAATGAACTAATGTGTTTTAATGAGATATGGCACCTTAATTCCCTTTAAAAACAGAAAAAACCCCTAAGCTGATTTTTTTTCCAATCTTCAAGTGCTAACACTTATTAGTAATAGTTTAATACTCCTATTGACATCAATGGGAGGAAAAAGTGTGAGGAAATACTAAGACTGAAGGCAAATTAATATCACGCATAATTATTCTATTCTTAGAATATTGCATTGCAATAAGTAGGTTAAGCTTTTCAATGCTAATAGCTAATACAACCTCCATCATAAAACTTCCTTCATCTGAAGCCATCAGATATGACATTTACTCTCCCTGTTTAGCCAGGAGGAGTGGAAGCCACTTGCTATAAAATGTCTGAGGTCAACTGGTTTCTTTTTGCTCAAGTGTAGCTCTTGCGCAGATGGTTGAGAAGGTGCAGAATATTATAGTAATCCTGTATTTAATTGTTTCTGTATGTCATGGAATTTAAAGACAATTTAGAATGTGTTTGGCAGTAGCTTTCCCTGCATAATCAGGTTGCTATGGTAAACCTATTATTCTATACAAAGAAAGAGCATGTTTAGTAAAGTGCCGATCTTTTTCAGTATAATGTGAGCTTCAAATTACTTTTGAATGATTGAATTTGTTTGGTAAGTGTTCTATCACAATAACTAAGAGAAGAAGGCCACAGAATAAGGTGTGGCTTCTGATATTTCAGTAGCAGATACATTCTATGTAGTTAGGTGTTCAGAATCAATAGGACTTTAATTCTCGGTTAAACTATCTCCTAAGACAGAGCCCACCTTACACAATCTAACCAAAATCTCAGTACTTTTGGAGGCAAAATATAATTTTGAAGCCAGTAAAAAGTTGCAATTATTAAGTGCCACTACTAAATTAATCTTATTTCTAGTGCTTATCTTGTAACATATGTAAAAGTAAAGGAATGATAAACTAATAACTTGTGTATCAATTTCAGCAGTAGTGTACTAAGCTACTATAACTGTATTTTGAATATTTAAAAGTAACGAAATAGTTCAGAGAAACCAGAAATCCTTTTCTAGAGCACTTACTGACTGAGGTTTTTGTCTATTTTCAAGACACTTTCAATTCTGCTGACATCTGCAGTCAGACGATCTAAACCATATTCTGAACTTAGATGGGAGCCAGGTAAAATAAAATATGAGGCACAGATATTAACGAGGAATTCAGGCTTTTTGAATATATGTGTTTGTGCTTTGTTCGTTAGCTGAGAAGACTGAGAAAATAAAGACCTAAATTACCTTTGAGCTTGTATCTCTTACCTGACAAAAATGTGCCCTGTCTGGGAGTGGGCATCCCTTCATTTTTCTGCTGGTGAAACTGTTGCACATTAAATAAAATGAATAAGTATTACTTGCAGCAGAGACTGAGAGGAGCCTGTTCCTATTGCAGCGTAAGTGACTGGCCACTGGGCTCTCAGGTCATTCTGACTTATTAAATTAAGCATTACAGAAGATAAAGCTTAATTACAGAACATGCAGAATGCTTATTACAGGGCATTCCTTTGCTCATTCCTCTGGAGGATTTTCCATCTCTGATGACTCCTCTCATCAAAACAACTTTTGCTTAAACTGATTTTATTTTCCTTCAGGCATCCTCTTATTATAGCAATAGCTAGCCAGGATACCATTGCTAAAGACTCTTTTCTGTTTATTTTATAGAGTTTTCACAAAAGGTGGGTCCTGTTCATCAGGTACTTCCCTGCCTATGGGTGAATGACTCTTCTTTGGGACACCATGATGTGATATATTTGTAAAAACAACCATGTTGTCTAAGGTGGATGCATAGAAAGAGACTATGAGAGCCCTAAATAGTGACAAATTAGACTCATTAAAATTCTCTGTATATTTAATTACTAAGGAATTTTTTTTTCAGTTTCTAATGTGCCTGTCCTTGACAAATATTTATAGCTAAGAGAATGCAGGCAAATAACATCAATTTTTCTGCATACAATCATATCTTAATTTTTGACATGATTACTAAGCACAATGTATTTAGTGATGTGGTAGATGCACTTCCTATAAGAAGTTTCTTTCTGGAATGAATATCCCCACATTATTACCAATGCAACACAGTTTTTAAACTATGTATATCATAAAGTTATCATGAAGTATTTGCTCTAATTCTTGTTATCAGCATGACCTTTTAAAAATTCTTGCACTTTATGTCCTTCCAGATTGAATCCTGGCATATAGAAAGTCAGCTCGAAAGTGTATTAGAGGCTTGGAGCAGCTATAAAATGAACTAAGAATTTTTTTCCATAAGTAATAAGATCCCCTATTACTCCAGCTTAATTAGACTATTAAAACAAACAAACACCCAAGTAAAACGAAACCAAACCCCCCCAACAAATATAACAAATTTACGTTAGGAAAAAAATATTAAGAATTATCTGCCATTATGTTATTATGTTACCTAAAAGGTGTTTATTGTCACAAAACCTACAGTTAGAAAACCTCCACTAAGATTTTCATTCAGTAAAATATTTCAGAAAGTGCTAAAAAAATTTAGTGCAGTGTGTGGTTAAGTGTCTAGTTACATAATGAAAGGCTTTGCTTGGAGAATTGTTTTTTAGTTTCTAGCAATATTTGCTTCTGCTGTAAATTTGGGTTCAGTAAGTAGAGCAGTGGGCAGGCTCAGGTTGAGACTCACTGGTGCTGTGATTAAGTTAAATCAAGAGGAACAGGCTCTTCTACATCCTGATCTATGTCTCTGGTGGCTCTTTTTTACACATAATATTCTTTCCCATTAAATGTTTTAGTTTGGTCCATGGTTTGTGTCATGTTTAAAACATTCTCACACCAGTATTGCATTAAAACAATTTAAAAACATACAGAGGCAAACTCTTAGAAGTTAGGGCCAGTGTTACCTGAAATGAGTTTGTCTCAGATATATGCAGTGTAAGACTGTCCTTGATATTAATTTTTTTCATACCTGACTATTTAGTACTTTCGGCTCTGATGGTTTTGGAGTGGAAAATCTGTTGGAGCTTGGATAAATCCTTTGGCCCTTTAAGCTCTGAGGAGCTCTACTGTAAATAGGTTGATGGAAGGGGAGACACTGAGAGAGGTTGTGCTTTTGACTTCTGTTTTCTGAGATCTAGACAAGAAAAATTACATGCATTTTTGCTTTCGAAATGCTTGACAGAGTATTTGATGAATTATGTTTCTACGTGGAGAGTATCTTAGATAACCCTGTGCAGAGACTAATTCTGATCACATTAATATTGGAGCTTCTGAGGTATGTGGTAAATATTTTAGATCAATTATAGAGGTTAATTATGCAGATAAGCATGGGTCATAGCTCAGTTATACAAAGTTCAGGTATGAAAAGCATGCAATGCCAATGATTCTATACTGTTGCTGTTTCTACTAAGATATAATAGCGACATGCTGTCCTTCTGGTTGCCATGGAGGAGGAATAGTTTTGATTAGTTTTTGTTTGGTTTGGGTTTTTTTAATCATGTTTATGTGCATACTTTAGTGAATGGAGAGTGACTTTTAATTTGTCTTTGGGGGGTAGGGTGTAGAACAAATTTAGGTTTTCATTTAATTTATTTTACTTCACTGAAATCATGACTCTATCAATTGTTTATTCTTACAGGGAGATGTGAATGTGGCCAATGCACTTGTTTCCCTCCAGGAGACAACAGAGTTCATGGCAAAAACTGTGAATGTGATGATCGACAGTGTGAAAATGCAGAAGGAGATGTCTGTGGGGGTATGTGTTCACTTAATGAAAATAACAACATAACATAAAATAACAATAATATAACTAAATCTTGACAGTTTATAACTTTCTGTTCCCCTTGATTTTATAACATAACGTCACTATAGAATATTGACATAATTGATTATTAATAATAGATTACAGATTTTCGTAAGAAACAATCTCCAGAAATATTAAGTATGTAAGTGAATATTTATTTTAAGACTTCAGAAACACTAATACTGAAGTTGATTAGTTAGTGGCATAAGTGTAAGTACTGTAGTATATCCAAATTCCATCAACGTCCATTAGAGAAGAATACAGACACTTGAAGAAGAACCTGAAATATTAGGTAATTTTACTTTGTGTTTAGTACAGCTGATGTTTCATTACGTTGTAACATACCTAAAAGTATTAAGGACTAGATAAAATTTTAAATGCTTCATAGTCACTGACAGTGATATGCCTGTTTACTAAAAAAGTCACAAAATACATCGTGAAAGACTCTAAAATGCTTGAGAGACAGTGTTATAGTAATTGTCGATGCAGATGGTTTGGTTTAATGTTGACCAAGAAAACCTCACTCAGGTAGTTTTGGATATGTAAATGTATATATGCCATATGGTATTTCAAAAGTAGGTTGAGTTAACTGTTCTTGTTCCAGATGTTACTGACTTATTTTTAAAATGATTCTTTGATTCTAAATATTCATAAAGTAGTTGGTATGAGCAATGACACACTGTATTATTATATTCCTTATTTCTGTGTAAGAAGAAAACATACTGTTTCATGATCCTTGTGTACATTAACAATTTTGACTACAGCAAATATTTCTTCAAGGTGTCTTCCGTGCAGAATGTGGACATACATAGAAAATTGTGATTTGAATATCTAAACAGCCATAATAATAATTTATAACATTCGGAGTAAGTCGGTAATATGAATACCTAGGAAAAGAATAAATTTGAAATTTAATTTTGTGTAAGGGACATAAAAGTGCAGAAAAGCACTGAAAAGCTGTGTCATACTTATTATAAACTAAATAGTTGGGAAACAAAATTCATTATCATCCATGCTTGAAAAAATCTCTTCTGTTAATATCACTCATATGTTACATTATTCAACAAAAATGCTTCAATCTCAATATTGTTAATGATATTGCACATTTTGGAAAATATAGACAAGAATTCCATTCTTCTTTCTTAGGAGGGATACAGAGATAATTTTGATTTTTGATGCTGGCTAGAGCACCTCACACTCAAATGAATAATCACCGCAATATCTGAGCCAATGTTCATTTTCTACTGTGCAGAAGACACTCTAGGTCACACTTTTACCTGAACAAAGTCTCTCCTTAAGTCTTAACTTCTTTGTCCAGAGAGAACAGAAGAAATGAATGAATCAATTTAAAATCCATATGTTTTAAGCTTATTTTCCTAATTTTGGAGCAACAAATGCAAAAGAGAGACAGGTTATTTTCATAATATTGATATTTCATTTTGTGTTCTATTATATTTATAAATATAACTTGAGATCTTTGCAGCTTATTCTATATTTGGTTGTAATTTACTCCTTGAAGTATGTTCTTATGTTGTCGTTATTGCATGATTTCATTATTTCTTTTGTTCTTTTACAGACAAGAAATGGTTTCCCCTTCCTCTGGTTCTGTTTTCATGCCACAGAATGTTTTCTCATTTGTGCTTTTTTGGTTCTTTCATATGAAGTGTGCTGAGATTCAAATTAATCATGCAGTTCTCTTCCATGCAACAGTTTTCCTTCTCTTGGCTACTGGAGATCCGAAATGATTTGTTCCCTCATTTATTCTCTCTCTCTCTCTTTCTTTCCTTATTTTTCTTTTTTTAATTCTTTCTACTTTTTTCTTCTTTTTTTTTGCTGCTGTCAGATCCTGAAACATTATTTTTTTGATCATCCAGTGTCCATCTGTGCTTCTAATCCACCTACCTCAAGAGGCCACCCCACACCCCAATAACTTAGAAGTGTATTACACCTCTTACACTATTTAGGTATAAGCACTAAGTACAGAAATGCTTATCTTCAGAGGGCCCCATCAATTGCAGCTTTCTGTTCACTCACCATTTAGCAAGTGAACTCCCCTCACCTTTCCTCACCTTCAAACTCATAATATGAACCATTTAATCATTATGCATTTTCTGTGACTTCATCTTTCCTGCCGTTTCATTGAAACGTCTCTTCCCACAGTTTGTGACCAAATGTAGGAATTTCTGTCACTGTTTTCCTTTTCAGATCCTCAAGAGCCTCTGATATTACTGATAGCTTTCACCCTACTCTTTAGTAATAATCAGATGTTTTGCTTAGCTATCCCTTTCTTTCTTGATAACATTTTGAACATTTCCTTTAGTATACCATAGTTCACCTATCTCCCTTTTTAGGATATTCTACCAATTTTAACCTTATTTTCTTTCTTCTTTTGCAACTTATCTATTCACAGAATTTCTCTCATTAATTTTGCACTAATAGCAAACACATCTCCCTCTCCTCCTTTTGGGTTTGTCCACGCTTCTATCTCAGTCTGAACTTCTTGACACCTCTTGCTGACTGCTTATTTCTTCCTCTTTCCTCGTCCTCTTTTCATTGCTGTTTTTCTACCCCTGTTGCTACCTAGGCAATCACTGTCAGTACATAAGCCCTTGATAGTAAATCTGTCTTTGGAGCATTATAAGCTGGACTCTGTGAATGTGCAGGGTCTGACAGTGAGCACTGAGTGCTGGTAAGCACCAGGAAGGAGGGCTAGTGTTTTCAGATTGAATGCGTGCTGAAATAAGAAGCATGAATGACAACCTAAATGATTTGAATAAGAATTGTTACTGGCTTCCTTTGACCATCAGAGATTGATTAATAGCTTGCTTTCCAGACCAGCTGTCCATGCAACGGTAGAAAGACTTGAGGCGAAAGATATGATGAATTAGGGTACAACCAAGAAAGACCCTATTACCATGTTTCTGCATGACTGTTGTGAGTTATTCCCTTAAAAATTCATCTGTCCGTCAATGCAGTACCAGGAATAGAGACACTACATGTCTCCACAAAGGCAGAGGTTGCAGGAGGACTCAGCATAGATTTCACTAGAGCACTCTGCTATTAGAAATTGATTCATATGATTATGGAATCATAGAATGATTTGGGTTGGAAGGGACCTTTAAAGGTCATTTAGTCCAATCCCTCCCTGATGTGGTCAGGGAACCTTTCACTAGATCAGGTTGGTCAGAGCCCCATCCACCCTGGACTTGAACATTTTCAGGCATCTCTAAGAGATCTGTTCCAGTGTCTCAACACCCTAATTGGAAAAAATATCTCCTTATGTCCAAGATAAACTTACTATCTTTCAGTTTAAAACTAGAAACCCTTGTTCTGTCACTACAGACCTTGAAGTGTCATTCTCTCTCTTTCTTATATTCCCCCTTTATAATGTTGAAAGGGCACAGTAAGGTCTCCCCAGAGCCTTCCCTTCTCCAGGCTAAACAATCTCAACTCTCTCAGCCATTCCTCAAAAGAAAGGTGATCCATCCCTTTGACCATTTTCATGGCCCTTCTCTGGACCTCCTCCAACAGGTCTGTCCATGTCTTTCTTGTACTGGGGACCCCAGAGCTGGATGCATTTCTTCAGATCGGGTCTCATCAGAGTGGAATGGAGAGAGAGACTCACCTTCCTTGACCTGCTTTCCAGTTCCTTCCTTTGTGTTCCCCTTCCTTTGTCTGGGCCTCTGTACAGAGACTTATTATGTGATAGCTGGAGGAGATGTCTCATGCAGCTTTTTTGAGATAGGTATGTTCTACCTAAAAGCCCATTCTGTACAGTTCAGTTTTTTTCAATTATGTAAGATTTTTCCAGGTATATGGCAGTGCTGATCCACAAAAATATTTAACATCACATTTTCTTTGGCTTTACTTGGTTCTTCGGGTCTTTCATGTGCAAGGTAAGTGGTTTTGATGCACACATATGACCAGAGAATGACAGGTTTGTCAACACAAGTTCTTTCGTGGCAAGGCTATGCCACTGATGTACATCAGGCTTGATACTTATTTGTCCTGTATCCTGGTAAGAGATACTTTTCTTTGCCCTCTGAGGTTATGGCTGTGCTGCTCACTGCAGATGTGTCCTGAGCTTTCAAGTGTTCTTTATTCCCCTACTGTGTCCGATCATGTTTTCCAGTGATATCATCATTGGCTGCTCCACCTCACTGGGTTGACTGCTGTCCATTATATTCTGTTCTCTTTCAGGATTGAGAGCAGGCAGACAACAAGAGCTCAAAACAACAGTAAAGATCAATTTGAAATTGATTTTATAATGCTCTTAACTTCATTTACTTTGATTTGTTCTCTGGACAATTATTGGCCTGGGTGTGAATTCTTGTCGTGGAAAAGTAGCAACCCTTAAAGGAATAAAACAAAAACCCTTTTGGGTACCCTGGATGCTACAAGTCCTGTAGGATTAAGCTGATTAAAAACTCTACAACAAAAATAGAAAAAGTTGATTGAAGATCCACACAAATTCATCACTAGGACCACTAGCAAAGGTTTAGACTCATAACAGGTAACTTATAACAAGGCTCTTGCATATTTCTAGGGATGCTTTAACTTTGTATTACATAAGTATATCATTCTGTGCTTCAACTAGTGGACCACCAATTAGAAAATCAGCTTTGATGGGATCTTTTAATGTTTACTTATAAATGTTTGCACTGTTCTCAACACTAAGAAACAACTAAGAGTCTGATCATTCCAGTAAACCAGTTCTTTGATTAGTTATGGTAATGGAATCCCTTGAGAAGTCTGATTTCTTTATTTTCAAGTGAAAAAATACACTTTGATGACTTTTAAACTGTTTGTTTTGGCCACAGCACATGAAAATACAATCTTCGTCAAAATACAATCTTAACACTGTAGAAAATCCAGTTGTGTAATGTTATGTCACATCAAAGAGTTTTACTTGTTTATACCAATGCCCTTTGGTAAAAGGTTCTCATTAGTTTTAAATTCTGGTTGTAGTATAAAAGCTTATAAAAGATGAAGGAGATAACTTATCCTTGGAGCAAAAGATGAGGTAATTCATATTTCCCTCCTTACTCAGGTTTGCCTTCACACCTCTCTCTTCTCTAAGTGGAAAAAACAGGGCAGCAAAAAACTCTACTTGAGACTTTATGGGAGAGGAAGTTAGTATTTTTTTTTTTTTTGAAAATTCCTAATTAAATTAATTTTCACATCTCTGACACATCCTCTCATTAATTTAATTTACTCGCTTTCTCATGCCCCCACACAAACATCAAAGTGTATGCATTTAATAGTTTAGTTACTTGTGTGTGACACAGAACATAGACAAAGGATGCCACCCATCAAGTTCTTGGTAGGTCTTTTTATTTCGTCTTGACTGACAACAACAAACTCATCTTTAAACATATCTTTTATATGATTTAGGACTCAAAAGTTAGGGTGATCCTTTTGACTAACAGTTTTTCTTACTTTCATCTCTGTATGCTTCAGGCGAGTCTGGTGCCTGTTGTCTGTGCTTCCTGATTTTTTACATTCTTAGGACAATGCTGATCTTCCTGGGATTATAGGGAAATGAATGACACAAGTTTTGTGCTGTGCCTGTGTTGACACCTTTTGTTGTTGAGCACAGAGTCTTCTGCCAACAAGTCATCGTGAAAGTCATGATATAACTGTTTTGTGAGAGTGCAGACCTTCTGATTTGAAAAAAGAATACATTTACTAGTTTACTCCTGTGAATGTGTTGTTGTTTATCAATGTAGGTACTGGTTTTGACCTTATTCTGATGCTTCTTCTGGTGCTTACGTACACATTTCCATCCATACATCATTCACACCAGTCTTAAGGTTTCTAGTGTAAATCTCTAGGTATAGTCAGAAAACAAGGGAAAATCTGGAGTCTGTAAGGCATCTATATACTTTAAGTCACAATTCAAAGCTTTTTGATGATTTAAACTTTTAAAACAGGGACAGAAGCTTACATATCACAATCTTATAATTAGTGATGGATTCTAGGATTGCACAGTCATCACCAGGATGTGCAATGGTAAGGTTCCCTCTCAAAAGACTAGTAGTCTAAGTTGCCCCTAATTGTCATGTTCCTTTGAATATAAAATTCTCATTGCTATCCAGTCAGGCTAAGTAATTGGATTCAGAGGAAATACTGTTCATTTTTTTCTTCTTTTGGAATATCAGATGTACAACAGAAAAAAAATTTTTTTTTTTTGAATGAATGTTCTAGACCCATGCTGCAGAAATCATGAATGACATTTATTTTTGTTACCTGTTCAGTGAAGCAGAAGCATGATATTTTCAACTAGCATGTTCTTATGAGGACCAATAAAACTATAACCATAAAAACGAGAGAGTTATGATTAATTATATACTTCATTACTCTAAGTATTAATATTATGGTGTAGTTGCTGTCAGACAATTTTCTTGTTTCTTGCACTAATAGTGCTCCATAGTAACAGAAGTATATAGGACATTTATGAAACTCACACACCTAAAAACCAAATTAGGAGAGAAAAACTATACCCATCTCTCTCCCAAAGACAGGTTTTGGCAGTGATTGGTATGAAAATTCAGAAATATAAATTCAGCTCCTGACTCTGCCATGACTTTTCAGACTATATGGGACATGATTGCAAAGTCTTCAGACACCTAAAGTAAAGCACCTTTTATCACTTCTGATACCCAAGGCTCCCCTTGCCTGACCCCAGCTTGGCTCCACAAGGACACAGGCGTTCCTGCATAGCTGATACCATCATGAGGATGTCCTTCATGCCTCAGGGTATGTCCAGTGGCACTAGGCATCTGAATTGAACCTGCAGTTTCTCTGTGGTCCCTTCTATGTTAAAATAAGGGTTTATTTCCTCCTGACAGGTTTTTCACCTGTTCTATTGAAAAGTTTAGAGCAGAGTCCATATCCTTTTGACTGAGGAATCTGAAGAACATTGTCACAGAATAACTGTCACAGAATTCACTAGGCATTTTTATACTATTTAATAGAGAAATTCTATTACTGTATTTGTTATTGACAAATGCAGTTTATTGTCCTGAAGAAAAACAAACAAACAAACAACAACAACAAAAAGAAACCAACAATTCAAACGTGTTACTGAGTGAAACTAGAGCTAACAAAAATGAAAATGACTGTATTAGTTAACAGAGAAGTCAGTCTAACTGGCATAAACCTAGTGTGATTTATGGCTTTATTTTGACAACATTAAGTAGAGAGTTAATGATTCAGTGCCTGTGTCCTTGTGCTTAACTGCTGCATTCTAGTTCTGAGGCACATCCAGGGGCAGCAATAGATAAATTCAAAAGGATCAGTAGGTATTAGATATGAAACTAACTACTGTAGCCACTATAGGTATTAATGACATTGTATAGTCTGTATTAAATTAATATAACTTTACTTAACTACTTTTAATTTTTTCTAATTTTTCTTTTAAATGCCCTACAGATTTCTGTCCTGGTTACCCAGACATTTGTGTAGGTGTATGAAAAGTCAAGACTTTATGTAGATGCACAGAGACCATAGTTTCATTAGCTTTTGAGATAGCATAAAATGTGATTTAGGTTTGCAAAAGCATTTTAATTTAATCTTTCTGTTGAAATGAGCAGTAAAGGAACTGCTAATGCAAAAACATTTAAGGTGATTAATAGATATTAATTTGTAAATCCAAAAGGGTTTTTTTGTTGAACCTTGTATATTAGACTATAAATAGCCATTACACTACATCCATGCTTCCACTATGTTGAAGTCTATGTAGTGTGTGCAGCAAAAGCCTGTCTCTGAGCAGGCCATGCTCTGAAAGCTCATGTAGAGTCCATACCAACATCACTTTAAAGTTTGTTCCAATAGTCATCACCCTTGTTTAAAATTCTGGTTCCTTTCTTCAGTGATTTTATCAGTATAAGCTTTTCTCCTTTGCTTTGTCTTTCTTTGGTAGTTTGAAGATCCCCATTCTGATAGCCTTTGAATTCTTTAGAACTTTTTAGTACTCTTCCAAGTTTTGGAAAATCTCTTCAAACATCGATGTCACAGAGTTGCAGGACTTTAATATTCATCTCATCAATGCTCTAATTCTGTTCCTACTCACTTTTCTGCTGCTATATGCATATGAGGATGGCTCAGCCCTTTTCACTGCAGGTTTCACTTGAAGGAGTTGCTGAACTGTCTGACTGTTGTGCTGCTGAAACTGGAGGCACAGTCTACCTTTGTTAGACTTAGACAATACTAACTGGCCTCCTTTGAAAATATAATAGACAAGCAGTATTTTGCTTCACATTTATATTAGACTTCTCTAACTGCAGTTGTCACAGTTGTTCCAGTCTTATGCCATTCTCTTTGTATTCAATAAAAACTAAAAAGTAAAAATCAGTGTTCCAGTAATGTTTTTCCCAACTCGTTTAGCATATTTTTTGCAGGGTAATGAAGCCTGCTTACTTGGAAATATTTCTCCTAGATAAATGTTTATTATTCTCTTCTGTTAATAATACAATGGAAAGTCCTGCAATTTAAAAGAAAAAAAAAATCCTGTTTCTGTTTAAATACAGAGATAAATATTTGTTTCATTTACTGTAGTGTTCTATGTCAGGGATCCTGCATTGTGCTGCAATTTTTCATATTCCTAGCCTGAGGTGCCAAATTTTGCTTGGGGCTGGCCTTAGTTTGCCCTTCAGGAACATCATCTGATTATAAACAGTCTAGAAATAAAAACCACCTTCCTCTGTAATGATTACTTCACCTTTTTCATCATGCTGATGTTCCCATGTCGTTGTGCCTTTTGTTTTACAAAATCATCATGCAGGTTTTTCGGGAACTTGGACAACAGCTGCATGAGTTGTCCTAACTGATTTCCCACAACCACACAATTTTGTTTCTAATCATGTTAAGAAATAATTAATCCCAGAATCCAGTTTGGTTCAGGATGACTTGGGCTATAATGGACCCCTGCTAGGAATCTGTCACAGCTTGCTTTGTTGCTGCATTCATATTTCACATTTAAGTCTTGTGGTAATTGGAGTTTTAATTCTAAACAAAATGACAGTATCTTTAACATCATCTTTTCCTCTCCTTTGCCTGTCCCACATCAAAGTCTTTATCCTTCACTGGAGATTAATGTTTAAAACTTTGTTACATATTTAGAAGTTCATTAACATAGATTTTTATGAATGGAGATCTGTAGTCTCTGAGCCATTGCACTGCAATGCAATTTGTTTATGATTTTTACTGTTTTTTGTTAAATCTGAAATGATGGCAGACCAACACTTTCCAGGAAATCTTCTCAATCTCAACAGCTGGGGTAAAGAAAAATCTCCAAGTGAAGAAATCCAGCCCAAAATTAAATGCTTTACGTGATAAAATACTGATTTAACTATTCACACTACCTTTGCTCTATGATTTGCAAGGAGGATATACAGAACTAAACCATGTAAAACCGTTTTTCTCAGGCTACCTCACACACACAAGATAGCAAGGAGTTAACAAGCACTGGGCTAAGCACTTGTATACTCAATACCTCAAGGCACCCAAAAAGCTGCAGCTGCCCAAGCTGGTGTTAGCTAGGAATAAATACTATTTTTGTAAAATGGATTACTTGAGACAAAAGAATCCTTCCTGATTTGAGGATTGCTATGGTATAAAGCAGGAGAGGCATGGTGATTGCAGACAAATCCAAGTCAAATTTTATGTTGTAAACTGTTAACTGTTTGTTGCAAATTTATAGATTATTCATTATCTTTTTATTTTACTCATGTAAAGGTTTTATGGATGTGATCAGTCTCTGTATTCAGTAACTCATCATGACTATACAAGAAAAAAACAACACAATTATTTTCTCATTGAAATCACCATAGATTTTGTACTATTCCCTGCTAAAATGAGTAAAGTATCTGTATCTTCACAAATAATTTTCCAACAGTGACATCCAGTTGTATATTTTAATTGGTAGAGCTATTCTCAATTCTAATCTATATGTTACTAATTAAAAAAATAAGACAGATAAAAATGCTCTGACAAGCTCAATTACATTAAGTTACTGCAGCCAATTAGATCTATCTGGAGGAGCATATAGGTATATGCTTGTTTTCTATCTCTTGTATTTTTATTTGTCGTATAGTTGACCTTGTTTCCCAATCTAGAACTGGGATCAAGGTTCAAAAGTAGCATCAAGCTTCTATGGTTGCTAGTTATCAAGTTTTAGAAGTGGGTAGCAATACTGTCATAATAAGACTGTGTCATTGTTACAGATCATTTCAAGTTGTATAGATGGTATGTTAAAAAAAAAGCAAAGACCAATACAGAGTCTGGGATACAAAAACTATTTTGAATATTTAGATGCTGTAAATGACAGCTCCAAGACTTTGGAGCTCCCGGTATTTTTCTAATTTAAAGTATTTTCTAATTAAAAGTATTTGGCCATCAGTAGACTTTGAAGGAACTCTACTTAGAGCAAACAATAAGGTTTGTCACTCCTCTGGTCTTCTACCAGTGCTGCCTCCCAGTTTACAATATTAGGTTGTCCTGCTGGCTCATGAAAAGTCCACAAATCAGAAAAACAAAATTGCTGGTCTTCTTCCCCGCATCCTGCAGCTCCATGCTTTGCCAGATACTCCTACTGCTTGTTCCCTTCCTCCCAGCCCATGCTCACAAATTATCTCAGCCTCTTCGTTTCTGCTCCCTTGCCCTACATAGCAGGTAGGGTAGGAAAAAAGTCACCAGTATGTATAATTTCATCTCTGCTGCAGAAATATAACTCAAAGCTGAAAAATGAAATTCTGGCTGGGAGAAATTTCTTGCTTCTCTTTTTCATTCTCCATTCCTATATTCTTGTCTGCATTTTTTGTCACCTTTCCCTTTTTCCTGGCCAGGTTTTCTACTCAGTTTACTCTTACAAATATTTTCATTTTTTTATCAAATTTTGTACAAATAAGTCTCAATATTTTTTATTTCATCTTTTTCTCCTTGTCTTTAAAGCATAAATTATAGCTTCCAGGGTCTATCTTTGACCTATGTTCTAGAGTTTCTTTGACCTTTCCCTCACTTGCTTTCTGCACATCACTGGGGCACCCTGTTCAACATAGGAATGAGAGCTGAAGAAGGCCACCCTGCTGGGAAGCTGTGCTGTCCATCCATCTGTCTGTCTGTCCCACTGCACACACTCCACACCGCACAGGTCTGAAGGTGATCTGAGCTGTGCCCACAGTCACTGATTTCTGCTTGTCTTGGTCATAACCAACCCTGGTGTCATTACAGGCCATGGTATCTGCTCATGCGGCCGATGCGTTTGCCAGGACGGGTGGTTTGGAAACCTGTGCCAGCACTCCAGGAAGTGCAACATGACGGAGCAGGAGAGCAGAAGTCTCTGCGAGTCAGCGGATGGCATATTGTGCTCGGGGAAGGGTAAGAACTGGCAGCTGAGCTACCTCATGTCAGTGCCCTGCCAGAGGAAAACGATCATGTTCTGGAAGACTAATGTGCATGAAAGTGGGTTGTTGTTTAATAACCCTTTCTTTTCAAAGGTACCCATTATTAAAAGGATGTTATATTTGGCTCCATCATGCACTTACATCCATTTTGTCAAACACCCACCACGACCGTACATGTCCAGCAGTGCTGCTTTCCTATGCAATTTTGTTGGTAGCACATAATTTTCTGTATCTGTTTAGCTGATGGTCTGCGTGGAATAGCTAATATAAGCTAAATGTTAGTGCTCCACTCAGTTTGAGGGAAAGGGGCACTACCTGCAGTAACACTGCAGTGGGGGAAGATGGCAGATGTAAAATACTGGGCAACAGTAAGTGGAGGAGAGTGTTTAACAGCAGCGTTTGGTATACTTAATTACTCTGCTCCCCAAGCAGCAGAGGACAAATATGTGTCTGCAGCCCCCCACAAATGAATCCTGAAAAATTTCTCATTTACTAATTTTCATTCAGGTAGTTGCATCAGCTTCAGTTCAGCTATAAAAAAATGCCATGGGGAAGAATAAAAGTTAGAAAATCCTGATAATTATCTGAAATTGTTCTCTGAGGTTCTTACCTCACAGTCTTTCAGGCTAGGAAATTGCATTAATGGAAAAAGGGCTTTTTAGCTCCCCCATAGTGCAAATTGCCTATTTCTGTATATAATATGTCTGAAAGAGAATTGACAAAAAATGGGTGGTAGGACTGACTGGAGGCTAGAATGCACTCACTCCAGATTTTATGTGCCATTTCCTCTATTTGTATGTCCCTTGCATAGACAGGGGACCAGCTGGAAAAAACAGTTAGGAGCTTTCTACATCAGGCAGGTTTCCAGTTTTCCCTTTGGTAACTTTTATTTCAGTGCAGAGGAAATTTAAATAGGGTTTCCAACCTGGCCTTCATCCATCTGCATTATCACTTAGAATTCTCCCTGAAGCACTTTTTCATTTTATTTTGGGGTTTTTCTGTCCCCAGTTAATGCAATGTCATAGAAAATGAGGAAGTTGCATTGTTTCTTTATTTTTTCCAGGTGTGTCTGTCTTTAAATTAGCGTATGCATAAGAGTATGGTGAGTTACTGGAGAAAAGGAATCACTCTGTTTTACGGTAGAAGTTAACTTCTCTTAGTCTTGGTCTCTCTGTGATTTTTTTAATATAAACCATGAAGGTGAGGGAATATGCTTAATATCAATAAAATACACTATGTAAGATTCTAAATAAACATAAACACGAAAAATTATGTTGATTTTTAAAATATTTGTATTATCTACTACCTTTTTGTAAGGATAGCCTGTGAGTCTTACTCTGAGAACAATTAGCTTTGAGCACTTATATCAAAAATACAATTTACTCTGAGGCTTTGGGAGCAGATAACCTGGCAGAAATTTGTAGAGACATCCAGGATTTTTTTCCCTCTGCTGGCTATGCTGTCCAGGGTGTGGTTTGGGATCTGGTCACTGACGTAGTCTGGAGCAGTCTGAAAGTTGCACTAGGTTACAACTAGCAGTAGGCAGGTAGTGCTTTTAAACATGGCTGCTTGAATGGAGGCTCCAAAGACCCAGATTTTCTAGGGTAGTAGCTCTCTGTTGAACAGTATTTACTTTCTTTGGGAATCACAAACTTGACAAATGGAGCCAGGCTCTTCTCTGTGGTTCCAAGCAGTAAAACGAGATGCAAGGGGCAGAAACTGATGTGCAGGAAGTTCCTGAACATGAGGAAGAACTTCTTTATTGTGTGGGTGACCCAGAGATTGCCCAGAGTGGTTGTGGAGTCTTTCTTACCGGAGACACTCAAGAACTTTCTGGATGCAATACTGCTCAATGTGCTCTAGAGAGGTTGGATCAGATGACCCCTTCCAACCTTACCCATTCTGTGACCCTAAATCTGTATTCAGCAACAGTGGTAGGATTTTTTTTTTTGGTTGAGTTTCTTTGGCCCCCAAGCACATGTAAGCTTTCAGTGTGATGGAAGGTTGCCCTGAGGACAGTCAATATAATAAAGCTGTGTCAAATTAGGTGCTATAACAGCTTTATTGTAGACACAGCTGGTCATAAGGAAGTGTTTGTTGCAGCAGAGCAATACCTGCGTAAGGTATTTCTCAGCTGTGTGTGGGCAGTAAACATCCAAGCACGCTACTGTCTCCTACCTCTTCTCTGAGCAGGACGAGGATCACAGGCCTTTTTTTCTTTTTTCTTATAACCTTTTTTCTTTTTTTTTCCTTTCTTTTTTTTTTCCCCCCTGGTAAATCTATTTTTGCTGCTAAGATATGTATCTGGAGATCATGTTTTACTGGGTACTCATACTTTAAAACACTGTTCATAGCTAGTGAAGCATTACCCTAATGGCAAATTGTTCTTTCTGATTCATTACAATGAGAAAAAGTAATGATTACTTGTCAGATAAAAGTGAATTTTTCTGGAAACATAGCCAGGATATGCAAGTGCTAAAATGGACTTAGGGGAGCTTGAGCTTCTTATGTAGGACTGTGAGGAGTGCTGGTTTTCAGCAGATAACTGCTGAACACTATCAGAAATTGCACTCTGCTAATATAAGCAAAGTTGGACATCCACATTCCTAGGCTGTTTTTAGAATCTTGGCTCTCTGACTGTGCCACCTGTAGTAAAAGCTCTTCCAAAGGAAAACAGCAACACCCACCACGCTGCTGTCTCCCTGGCATTAAATATAGGGCTGCATATGGCGACTGTAACAGTGCAGGATGTGGGCAAGGTAATGAGCCAAATCCCATCCGAAAGGATCTGGCTGGGATCCCAGGAAACACCCTACAACTCATTAGACTCATTTTAATTAAACTAAGGAGCCTCCCAGAGCAGCATGCTCTGTTCAGGGAAAAGGCTTGATTCATTTCCCTAACAGATCTTATGTTACGGAGCCTGATCTTCCTTGGTTGACTTGGTGTTAAATTTCCTGTGTCTTCTGCAAAATAGTTTTAAACATTGTGGGCATTCCTCAGTAGCAACATCAGTGCTTTTTGTGCAGAATCACTTCAAGTTTCTTACAATGTAATACTCTTAATACCTACTTTAATTTCACTAAAATTATCATACTATTCCTCATTATTTTCTGCTGTCTGTGCCTTGCAGTTTGTATAAACAGAGAGATTTGGTTTAAATTACCCTAAAGTAAGTCTTAGTGTACCTCTTATACAGCAACCATGCAATACATATGCTATTCTTCACTACCTTTTTATACAGTGGTATTTTTTATCATTGTAGGGTTTGTCAACATTTTCTCTGCTGGTGGCTCAGTAAGCAAAACTCAGAACTCACAGAAAAAGTAGATGCTTAATCAAATATTCCCATCCCCAAATGTTCCAATCATTAGCTCTTCCTAAATATATTTGCATGTTCCATATGTTACGAGTTAAAACATTTCTCTAAAATTAGGCAATGAGTTAATTTTTGTAAATTTAAAATAAACATTAAGTTACTTACATATTTAATTAGAAATTAGCTAGTCTTCTGAGGCTGTTACAAAGTTTTCAAAAATTAAGTTTCAGTGATCACAGACACTTCAGTATTTACAGGAAAAAGCTATGGAAAATTGGTTGATATCAGCAGATGGACTTTTTTTTTAAAGTGTAATAGGATCGTGAATATGGATTTTTTTCAGAGGTCTCTGAAAGAACTGGAAAGATGGAAAAGCATAATTTTATAGGCTTTAGCTAAGGCCCTGTTAAGTAACCCATGAATTCTATTTAGGTTGTATTCTGACATAACTAAGTTTCCTTCTATATATTTTTCCCTTAATATTGCATTAAACACATTGGTGACTTTTATGGGAATCATTCTGGAAATATTGCAGGACCCTAGGATTTTCAACTACATTTAACTAATTTTTAAGTATGTTGTGTTAAATGTCAACTGCTTATTTGATGACTTTTTTTATAACTCTGCCTCTGATAATTGAAAACTATGTGTGTATCCTTTACTATAATTTATTTTAGGGTTTGATTTTTTTAATATTGACTTCTAATGTAGCCCTTTCTTAGGGCTCAGTTCACAAAGGGATTTTTGCTCAGCTGTTACTAAGAGCCCCACCTTAGCACTGTAGGTGTTATACTGAAATCTGTTTAGGGCCAGGCTGCCAAAGATGGGATCTGAAAAGCTGAGTCTTTTCAGCTAAGTGTTGGAATTATCCAGAAGGAACTACCATCTCCTAGTGCCATTTCTAGTTGCAGAAATGCCTGTCTCACCCCATTCTTAGGCTGCAGTCTTCCTGACACATGATTGTCTGAGGGCAACTGTAACTTTCCAGGATTCAGAGCCATGAACCTTCTCCTGAAGGTAAGGATGTCTCTGAGTCTTCCCTTGAATGGAGATTTCTGGTGCTCCATGGGTTATGGCATCACCTGAACATCACCACAGAGTCCCTCCTTTCCCTGTAGGGGTGTGACCTGATATCCTGGAGAAGGAGGAGAGCAGCTTGTCCCAAGAAGGGTCATTAGTGTACACTGCAGGAATGAACCAAGTGCTGAACTGCCATTATGTGCTAAAACTCTTTCTGACCCAGAGCAAAAAATTAATTAGTAATTCCATGGGAGGTGGAGAAGCTTCGTTTGTGGTGATGAGGATTTTGGGGGTCTAAATATTAGTCTTATGCATTGCTGGTCTTTTTTGGACTCACCCCTAAATTTAGATGAGGAGGACTATTTTCTTCATGGGTGTGATTTTATTGCCTTCAGTAACAGTGGGTCAGGGACAATTTGAGCTTTTCTAGTTAAAAAAAAGAGAACAGTTTCTGGGAAGAGAAGCCCTGATTGTAGGTCTCTGAAACCAAAAGAAATCTTCAAAGTGTGAGGCTTGATTAAGTGAAATAGCAGGATCAAAGCATTAGTAGTAACATCCCACCATATTCTAGCTCATGCCAAAAGAATCCTTTTATTCAAAAGACTTTTAGCTTGATTATTTTCTTTTCTGTAATAGCCTCTTAGGTAGCAATATTGTGCATATGCACATGTGCATATGTGTGCACGTGTGTGTCTCGGGTTGTTGTTTCCTAGTCTGAAACTGACAGTGCTCTTTGACTGCGAGTAACAATTTTTGTGATTTCAGGTTCCTGCCACTGTGGAAAGTGCATCTGTTCTCCCCAGGAATGGTACATTTCAGGCGATTTCTGTGAATGCGATGACAGAGACTGTGACAAACATGATGGTCTCATTTGCACAGGTGCAGTACAGGCTAACACTTAATTGCTTCAGGAAACAAACTGTGTTGATGGGAATTATGTTAGACAAAGCCTAGCTGCTTCTTTCCCCACTGACAGAGGAAGTGCATTTGCTGGTTATTCAAATCTGCTATAATTGTTTCTTCATGCAGGGTGATAATCAACTTAAGGTTTCAAAACAACAGTTGAAAGCCTGGGCATGAATTTAAATAAGTAAGCCAGCTATGAAATTCATCAACAATTCTCATTGTAATAGAGGACAAGTTACTGCTTTTTGGCAAAGGACATAGTGTCAGCATTGCGATCATGAGGTTTCCTTAGCCTTTGTTCTTTTACTGGACATTCTATGTGTGTAAATTTAAGTCACAGACAAATTCACTTGTCTGATGATCCTTGGTGGCTCAGAGGCGTAATTGTGTGGGTTAACAGACCTTCCTGGCAATCAGACAATTGTTGGTGGGAGCCTCAAATATGCGATAGCTTTTCTTATGATGTGATGGCTGATGATTAAATTAATGGTTATAGCAGCTTCACCTTAACACTGTCATAAAGTTGAGATGGATAGAAATGGGCAGGGTGTCAACAAGCCCTCACGATAAACATAGTGACAAGAAGCAGCATGGGAATTACTAAATCAACTAATTGGCTTCTTCCTGTTACAAATCTTAATTTTAGAAAATTTTTGCTAGCAATTGTTAGACGTGGCAGAAATCTGCAAGTTGATTAGAGTGGAAGTGGGAGGACTGACACTAGTAAACTATGTGTTCCAGCTAGCCCTATTAGCAAGTGTCCTTTTCTGGAGGCAAGTAGCCAGTATAGTGGCAGCAGAAGCCTTATCTTCAGCTGTAATGGCTGTTCATGGATCTTCATAAAGCCGGTAGGAAGAGGAGCTCACACTGGCAACTCATGCTAGAGCTGTCTCAAGCTGAGCACTCAAGTCATAAAAAATATTTAAATAAAATGAATATGGAGGTGTCAGTATGTAATGTTTCCCTACTGTAAAATAGGGCCAATGCATTTTTCACTTAATAGAGAGTTCAAGATATGATTTATTTGTATAGCACTCTTGAGAAGGTAGGTGTAAAGTTTTTTAATGTTTAGAGTGATGGTTTTATTGCTATTCTGTTGGTAACTTTTTCTTTCTTCATAGTAGTCAAAAGTAATCTTGTTTTTCCTTGTATCTGGAGGCACAGTGCGAACACTGAACCTCACCAGCTGGGTACAAATACTCATGTATACAACTGCACTACACACCACACAGTTACAGTATTTGCAATATGGCTGATGGAATTATTGAGAGAATGCTATTAACGCTTTGTAAATGTAGGTTTGGGGCGGTTTCTTAGTGCAATGGTACAGTAATTGCTTCCTTCCAAAAGGAAGGAAAAAAAAGCAGTAGGGGAACAATAAAGGAACAATGCAACTACTTTACCATGGCTTTTTACTCCCCATAAAAACCATTTTAATGTAGTACATTTCAATCATGATAATTGCCCTTTATTCATTCTGTTCTAGGCAATGGTGTTTGTAGCTGTGGAAACTGTGAGTGCTGGGAAGGATGGACTGGAAATGCTTGTGAAATCTGGCTGGGAAGAGAATACCCTTAATGAAGGATGCCAAAAGACTCAGGAGGGTTTTTTGTTTGTTTTTCTTTAGGCTGCTAGAACATTTAATTTCAGAAGTGCTCAGTGTGTGGGCGTGGGTGTGCACGTAAGCACATGTACATGGCTGTAAGTACATTAGAACACATTTGAGGACCTGCTCCTAAAAGAAATGCATCAAAAAAACTAAAAAAGGGAGCAGGACAATCCCAGCTCTAGAAGGTGAAGTCATAAAATACTGGCCCTGTGGAACTTCTCCAGAGGTTTTTTTTGTAAATTCAGTGGAACTGAGATTATATCTCTAATGCCTGTTTCTTTAAGCAACCTTTGGAAAAGGTATAAGAAAGCCTTTTTTAATATTATTTACTTGGTCATCATCTCTCCTTATCAATCTGCAACAATACCCCTGTAGAGGAGTAACACTAGCTGAATATTTGTCAAATAACTAGTTTGATTAATTTTATGGTGTTGGAAAAATATATTATTTGACCTATCTTTCTTTCTAACAATCCTAATCATGCACCAGCTCATAAATTGAAAGAAACTGTAAAGAAGCCTATAAAAATATTAGTGATTTTTTGTTTGGTCATATAATTGTCTGATATCCAATTACATGACAGCCATAAACTGAAGACCCAAAATGTTTGAATAGACCCTTTTCCTCAAAAGAACTTCTTAGTTTCTGTGGTTAATGTGTCAATAAGTTGGTTATCTAATCTACATACTACAATACTTTCAAATACATAACCTATAGGAACATAAGGAATGAAATTAATAAAGATATAAATGTATGATTGTCTATTCTGAATATGTATTCTGAACTCATGTACTTCTATCACACTGTTCAATGTAGGTACAGTTGCCTTTTAAAAGTAAAGTAAATGAAAATTTGTTATATTGAAAATGAAAATACGTCACGTTGAGGATGAAAATTCTGTCTACTATTTGAAATCACTGTTTAGAACAGATTATGCTGTCACACATGGTATTCATTGAATTTAACTGCTTTTATAGAAGTGGGAAGCCTGAAGGTCAACTGACTTGAAAAATCATCTATGCTATGCAGCAGCTTGGTCTCAGCCAAAGATGTTTGGACAATGTCAACAAAGTAATTGAAGTTTTAATACAGTAAATACAAACAAAGCAGTGGTATGAACAAAAATTTTATTTTTATTTTCCAATGGTGAAATGCTGCTCAGTGTGAAATTCACATTGAGTAATGAATGATGCACAACTATTGGGACTTCCCTAACTTATTTACATATGAGTCTCTTAATTTTTTGTACATGTAGATTTGGCAGCCCTTGAATTCTTTAGAGCAAAAAGAAGAAATATACATTTTAGTTTCAAAAGTGTTTACATTTTGTGAAATCATGATTGAGTGAGAAAACTGATTAAATGGCTGAAAAATACTTCTTTTAGATACCAAACTGTAACACTGGGGTTTAGGTGCCAAGGTCCTAAGAAGAGGTACATGGTTCAGAAATAATGGAACTACGTATCAACCAAAAATGTATTTCCATTATTAGTCTAGAAATTAGTTTTCTTTTAGAAAGGACAGTTTTGAAATAGGAAAATACAATGCTACAGAACATGTAATAGAATGCAAAATTTCAAATTTGTTTAATTGCCTTATTATTGCCCCTTCCCATGTAGCTTGTTCTCTCACTTACCAATTTTTTTTTTTAGTTAGCCTGTATTATTTCTTTCTAAAAATGAAGCCTGTGAAACCCATGTACTCAGGGAGCATAATCACCAAACATCCAATATACATATATGTTATGCAGATAAATAATGAGACATACATCCCAAAGCTGTTAGCTGCTCTCTTATTAGATAATCAAAAGATCAGGCAGAGTTCTAAAATATATTGATACAGTATAAAGCCTCTTCAAAGTAAAACTCATCTTGAAATTTAGTTTATATACTCGTAACTCTTAAACTCCATGGAACTGAACAGAAATATTTTCTTAAGTTTTAGCATATATGCATTTTGCCAGCCCTGGTGTCTGGAGAGCACAGATTGTTGCTTTTATTTATATTTATGAATACTGCTGACCTGAATCACCTTATTATCAGTGGGGTTTTTTGCATATACATTTGTCTGCTGGAAACAGTGAGGGATACAAAGTTTTCTTTTATTTTCTTCCATTTGTATTTAGTACTGTAAGAAGAAAATATTAGATAATCAAAACCCTTATCTGGTGTCAGTAGATGCTTTTGACTTGTTTCATGGCATCATAAGCAGATTTATATATACTGTAGACCAGCTGTGGTATTTCAGGTGCTCATTCATATATAAAAGAACAATTCTTTAGATGGTTGCAGTGTCGTATTTGATGCATTTTACTTTAGAATTTGCTTTAACTTTAAATTTATATACTTAAAGAGTGTAAGGTAATTCTTATTTCTAATTTGTTTTTTAAAAAAAAAAAACCCCAATCAACTCCTACATTTTGACTACTGGACGGATTATTTCAAAAAGTGTTATCCAAGTTGTTTTTTAAAATTACATATGGACAAAAAAGAATATCTACAACAGTCACTCTCAGTGTTTCATGAAAATGCAATTATCAAACAAAAAGGTGTGATTAATGTAAAGTATTAACTAAGACTATTACAAATGTAATGTACACATTATTTTTTCCAATTTTTATTCTGTGTCTTATAATGTTGCTTGAAATTTCCCCTGCTCTTCATGCTGAGGTCACTGGTGGTGTAACACCCAGTAGATCTGTTTTGTGGCTAATGTCCTCTCTAAAAAAATAAGATTGGAAGGAATAAGATTATTATTCCACATATGTGAATATAATAGCTGTAATATCAAATTGTTATTTTACACCTCATTCCCTATGATGGGAATTCTAGATACATAAACTGTAAAAGCAGGAAGAGGTGTAAGGAATTGAAACTTACTGCTTGATTCTTTAAAGCTAGTAACTATAAAAACTGGCTCCCAGGCCTGTGACAAAAGGCAAAACCAAATTGGATAAATGGGGATATTTTACTGATTAGATTGATAAGCCTTGTAAAAAAATATAATGGCCTTGCTTTCTTATGAGAGAAAGAACACAATCCGGATAATGCCTACTGTATAAAACTTATCTGTAATATCAGCTATAAAACAGCTGTGGATTGATTTGCTTCTATTAATTATTAACCTGCTTGAGATCCTTTTTTTCAGTGGCCATACTCTCTTTCAGAAACATGCAGATGAACATTTAATCATGTACCTGCTCTCACTTTTCTGATGCTTTGCCCATTGCTTCTTTGCAGAATGACATCTCACTTTGTAGCTAAATGATACAGCTACGTGATACTGGGATGAAGAAAGCTAAGTTGAATGTTTCTGTGACTAGGTAACAGAACAAAAATTTCATTACAACTTTAAAAATAAGTCACAGCATTTGCATTAGTCATCACCAAAAAAACCCTGTTATTAAATGTTTTAGAATGCATTGCACAGAATATGAATTTCTCTAAAGGATCATTTAAAAGAAAGAGAACCTTCTCATTTAGTCTAATTTTACTTGCATTCCCAATTGAATGGAGCTGAATAATTTCTTCTTCATACCAATAAACAGAAGGATCAGCAAGACACACTTTTACTGCGTGGACCAAACTGCCTGATTTCATACCTCATTGCTTAAACTAGTATTAAATCAAGACAAAAAGTTTCCCTACATATATATATATAAAGCTAGAGTTCTTGATGTTGCTTCAGATATATGCCATAGTCAAAGTGAACACCTTTACTTTATGGCGGGGAGGGAGAGTGGGAGGGAGGGAGAAGTTTAGTAAGAATCAACATGACTGCACCAGTCAAAGTTTATGAAAATGACAGTATATTAAAAAGTCATTTGAGAATGGCTAAAACCCCCAGCAAGTTAAGTTAAGCAAAGGCTGTGTTATGTGAACCACAAAGCACTTAAAAGGAGCTAGAGCCCCTTCTATAGGCTCTATCATGTGAGAAATCTCATAAGGACTCTTGTGTATTTATAAAATTTTTGAAGTACAACAAAATGGTGCTTTGTTGAAGTAGTTCATATCTACTGAAAACTGGATTTCTAAAACTGTGCAGGTGTGACTGATTTTGCCAAATAGAACTGTAGCTGAAATACAGATTAAAAAAAAAAAAAAAAGAAAAGGAAAGAGATAATGACTATGTGCAGTGTTAACATATAAAATGGTAAGATGAGGTTAGATTGCTGTGCAAACAGTCTCTCAGAGATTAGAGAAAACCCAGAAGAATAAAATACAAAGCAAGCATGCAAAAGATCTGGAAGGCTGCAGATTCACAGACAGCTGCACATGTAAGTACAAAACCCCCAGTCTATAAATACAAATTGATTCCATCAGGTTTACTATACAGTACTTTAGTAGTAACAGACAGTTGAAAACATCTTTCACTTAAAAGCAAAATTAATTTTAGAGGGAAGGAAATGGTGAAGTCTCATCCTGGAAAACAGCAAGAGAGGTATTATATTAAGGAGCTAAAATTTTCTTTGGCATGGTAAAGGGGGAGAACTGAGTTTGCCAACCTATTTACATGAAGTTTCACCATCCTGTGGGCAGTGCAATGATGTTTTGCACAGTCTACTTCTTACATAAACTTTTTTGTTGGTTTTGTATATGCCTTCATATAAATGCTTTATTCATCATTTTGAACCTGTGTATACATCAAATAAGAATAAACAAACTGTACAATGCAAACTCTTTGCATATATGTATGTAAATTTAGTAATACTGACCAACAGTTCTTTGACAGATACAACCTACAACATGCAGTTCATCCTTGCCATCCTCCTTCCATGCAACAGATGAGACAAGACAAAATAAAAGGGAAGAAAGAAAGCACAAACGCAACTTTTTTATGTTTAAACAAAATGTAATAAAAAAAAATTAGGACATCTATTCATTGGATTAAACATACATAAGAATTTAGCCCACAGCAACAAAACCAGAAAACAATAATTTTAAAAAATGCTGTATTTCCAGTATGCACTAACAACTGACAGAAATTAAATCTGGCCTTAATTATAGCCTCCCAAAGTGGTTCACAGATCATAGTTACTCAGGATCAAAAGGTTAGTGTTGAAAACAATACTTATATAGGATCAGGCCATGAACCAGAATCTCCTTCCTTGGCTCAGCCAGGTTTCTAGCCCTGTCTCTCCTCAGGCTTTTACATTGGGGGAGTAAAAAGACAGCTGGATAGGACATGAACTCGTGTATTCACTCCTCATGAGTCAGGTGAGAGAGAATATAGCCTTCAGCTGTATTGTTGTCTTACTTGAAATATTGTGAAGTGCTCCTCTTATAATTGTAGGAAGGCCTGGGGCTGTCCCTGGGACCCAGCTGATGGTACAGCATCATGGCTCCTGCCTCTCATGAATCTTCCAGGTGCAGAGCAAGCCCCCAGCTCATCATGTGAGTTGCTTTGGTTTGTTTTTTTTTTTTTTTCTCAGGGATAGTGCACAAATCCCACTGGACCAGATGGGATGAGAAGGGCACACCAAAGTTTTTAATAAAGTGGTGTTTTACCCATGCACACATATTTAGTGCTAGCAGACAAGGGCACAGTCTAAGTCAAAGTTTCTTTACACTTTTATCACAGTTTTAGATTAGGTTTGTATTTTTTTTCCCCTACATGGATAGAGGGCTTCATGCTTAACTTATTCCCTCCCTAGAAAGACCCAACATCAAGCATTAGCTTGCTGTTCTCATAGCACATGTACAAAAGGAAGTCTGACTTACAGAAAAAATAAAAGTTTATCTAGAATTTAGCAGCTTTACAGTAGCCTCCTTGAAGAGTGCACTAACTGTTTCTTATGAAAACAGAACACATTTGAAAACTAGTGTGAAGAGTTCATTCAGACTGAATCAGTTGTTCAGCTGAGCAGACAGGGAGTTCGAAATAACCATCAGCCTCTCTTAGGGACTTCAGCACAAAGATGTGATAAAACAAATTGACAGAAATACAGTGCTAAAAAGGGAACGGATGGTTTCCTCTTTTTGTCTTTAAATATCAAGGTAACAGCAAGAGGCCACACAGTTTTCCAGATTGAGATACAGTTTGATCTTTGCTGCCATTTCTGAGAAATAAATTCCATCTTAAGCATACAGAGAGTGCCCATATTTTTAATCTTCTGAAAGCCTGTGACTAAGCATGCAAAAACTTCAGTGGCACCTCTGTGGCATTCTCTAAATCTTCCCTTCCCCATGCCCACTTCACTCCACAACATTGGCTCAATTGTTCACAATTAACTCAAAGGGTTAATGTTGTTTCTGGTAGTATGATCCAAGGCTTCAATTTTATAATGCTTTTGATTTCTTCTAGATTGATGTAGGAGAAAGTACAGTATATAGAGATCAAGGCAAGGCACCTTCAATCTAGCAATTTGGTGGGCATGTTATCCTCAGAAGCTGGGTGGAGGTACATACCGGGATATCAGTGAAATACATAGGACCGGACTTTGCATGCTTAGCTAAAAATAAAAATAAACTTTTGTAATATGTCCAGTTTTAAAATTTTTTTTTTAAACACCAGAAATATTAAACTATAATTTGTAACTACCCTTTGCATTGGTGCTGCAAAAAAGAACACAACAACATCCTTGCCCATGCTTTGCTAAGTAGGTGTGGAATTCAGCCAAAAATAACAATGGCATTGAGTTCAGTTCCTTAAAAACAGGAAAGGATTATATTTGAAATGGATTTAGGTAGCACGATTCTGATTAGTCTTACTTATTTTTTTTTTTTTATTGGTGGTGGTTGTTTTTCAAACAATGAAGATTTAGTAGATGAAAAATGAGCCTTAATTCAGGCCTACAAGGCCTACAAAATTCTTTGGACCCACTTTCCCAAAAGTGAGTGGGTCTTGCTCGCTGGGCAAGGCAAATGTTACCATTACCAGTAAGCCTGTGATATGTATAAAACACACACACAAAAAGAAACTATAGGGGGATGCCAAACACGTGTTTCATAAAACTCCCCGTTGGTTGTGTTTGACACTCTTCCCTCCACTATAATGCCAACCTCAGAAGCACAGTATCTTTTACTAAAGAGTATTCACATTTAATCAATATTGTAAGCCAGAGACAACGATCCTATTCTTTATAGATATAATTTGTAATAATAGATTTTTGAAGGCTTCCTGATTCCCTGATTGCTTTCAAAACTAAGCCACCGGCAACACTTAAGTTATAGAGAAACACAATCCCTGCAAAAGGTCACAAACAGTGGAGCGAGCAGCCTTATAAAAAAGGGAAGAAGAGAAATTCATAATAGCACAGGTTTACAGCATCTAACTAGAAATTACTTGATTATTTGTGTGCTACAAAATAGAACTTAAACACATGGATTTTGCTGAAAGTGGACTCAAAAAGGGATTATGGGCAATTGTCAGCAGGCAAGGTATCAAGTGTACTTGTGAAGTATGTCATTCACATGAAGTGTCACAGTCACAGAAAAGATATTAAAAAGGCATTCCAATATCTGGTAGGGCATTCCATGGTCTGAGTTTAGCTGGTTCATCCAGGTGTCTTCTTGTTTTGGGTAGAGCTACATGTTGAGATTTATCCACTTGCAACAACTCAGTTCAGAAACAGCAACGGGCAAGTTGATGACTTGCCGCAAGCTGATCCACAGACACAGCCGAGAGGAAGTCTGGCAAGGATAAATCACTCAACTGTACTCGGGATTCAGTAAGTCACAACACCTGTGAGGATCTGGCTATGTCGTCTTGCTCTTGTTAACTGGTTTGCCGCCATTCATTATTGCAGATGCACTTGTGCTTTTACTTGGAGTTACCCCAGCCTTTGGCACTGTTTCTCCGATATCATGCAAAGATGGTTCTCGATACATGGCAACTGAGGGGAGAGAAGAGAAAGGGAGAAGCACTTTTAAGAATGTATCGCTTGTAAGAGTTCATCTCAAATAACTACCTACGATAACAAACACTGTAATGTGTTTCTCTTGCATACCAGGGAAACTATTTATTTTGACAGACACTTGTTTTGCATCATGGATAGGTTTGCTTGACTCTCCAAAATTCTCACTTCTTCATCTCACTTAAAAACACAGTGGGAAACTACAAGCTTGCTTGTTTGATGGATACTATAGATTTTTTGAAATTAAAAGCTACTGGTCTGTCTTTGCATAAGGTAAACACTCCAAAACGTACATGTATATACACATATGTAGATATATACACTCCTTAAACAAACACGCAAGCTTTTAGAAGTGAAATATGATGAGACAGATTGTATTTAAAAAATGGGCTCATACAATACAATTGTCTAGACATGTGTTCTTTTTCAGTCATATATGAGAGTCTAGGCTAGGATCCAGTTCTACAAAGTTATGTGTACATCAGTCTCTCAAATCTAAGAAACTTGGCTATGATCTCTTCAGTTGTATCCTGAAGAAATATCTGGGAGATGTGGAGAGTACACAGGAGGCTTGAGGTTTTTTTCTTCCTCCTTTCCAAAAATATATGTAGTAACCACTGATCTCCACTGAAGGTAGAAGCACAGAAAACTCCAGATTGAACTACTAACTGAATTCTTAGAGGAATTAAAAGTTTGCCCCTGGGCTTCAGTTCCTATCTAACCACTTCAAATCCTTTGAGAAAAATACAAGTATTCAATTACACAGTTCCAGCATTAAGCTGCCTTAATGATTAATGCTCTTGGATAATTCAATTTCATTTTCCATGTCACTGAATCAGGTAATATTTCCACTTATACCTAACTTCAGTAGCATTTATTTATATCAGAGCAATGTTAAAAGAGATGTCAAAGCAGTCAAAGGAATTAATCATCACACTATGACTTTGGGACTGGCTGTGTGTTGCCATAGAGAGCACAATCCCTTCATCCCTTGGCTAATTAGAGTAGGAGACTGGAGCATCAAAGTACTGACCTTGATCCTCAATGGTGTGAAGTTTCATAATAAATACAAAGGGCCCCATAGCATCATTAACTAATCAAATACTTGTTCTAACATTTCCAGTGACATAAGCTACATACTTTTATGGCTTCTAAAAGACTGAAATTAAATGTCTTCTTTAGAGTACATAAGACTGGTTATGATCAATGTCTTCAGAGTGCCTCATAACTGTGTTTAGGGCACTTAGTTGATTAATTAAAAGAGCTTGATGAAATAACAGTGTGACCTACAAAATTATTAAGTTGAACAACATGAGATGGAAATACAAAGTAAGGAATTATATAGAAGAGTTGTCATATTTGATGACTCTTATAGGCAACACAAATCAAGTTATTTCTATGCATTTTCTAAGCTATTTTGATAGTCTGATAATCCAAATATTATTGAAAAAGTGTAACTTCTTTCCTAATTCATATTAGTTTGCATTTCTTTTAAAAATTCAATGGCTTTCCCTCTTCACATAATTTAATATAAAGGAACCAAGATACAAAGTATTAATATTGTTGAGAGCTCATGGAACTACTGGAAGCTTCCACAAGACAAGGTAAGCAAGAAGGCATCAATCTGAGTTCAAATATGAAGTTAAAACTTAGATTATTCTGATTCTTTCTTTATGATGAAACTAAAATATTTAACAAACTGATCCTCTAATCAAAAATTTACTCAGGCATGTGTTCAGATGTTAAGCAATGAGATAACTTTCAGAATGACTGAGGCTATGTGTAGCAATAAGAACAATAAAATTTGGAGTGCCATCAGGACAAGAAGTGAAAGACATCATAGACACCATAAAGGCTTGCAGAATGCATAGAATAAGACAAAAGTTCCAAGATATAAATAGATGCATTTTTCAGAGAATGTGTGACACTATTTTAGTGTGCAAGGTTACTGTTATTTGCTTCTATCTTGGTTTAAAGGCCAACTTACAAAAGTTATGCACATTACACCAATTGACAAAGTAACACAGCATGATTTATTTTATAAAGAGACCTTCGTGTTTTGTATTAGAAAGCTTTTACTTTGAAATGCTGACATTTCATCTATTCCCTATATAACTCCTGATTATCCTACGTTATTTCATTCTATTTTCTCAGTGCAAGACTCACAACAGCTTTTGTCCCTACCAACAGAATATTTTAAAAGCAGCACAATGCACTTTCACAAAAGATTTCTTTTCTTATAGGATGACCTCTTAATCCCCGGAAAAATGTTTCTACATATGCCCTTTCTATCACCACTATGCTGAACCACAAAACTGCTTCATGAATCTCTAGGACTGTCATTAGTAATGGCCCCTGGGCAAGACACACACATTCAGAAAGGGCATTTTAGAAACCATTCCCTTTTCTTGTGAGATTTATAGGAGGGAGGGTCTACCAGCAACGGACTGAGACTCACCTTCCAATGGCTTGGGTAGAAAATGAGCTGCTGGTTTTGTTTTCTTCACTCTGTTTCCTTTCATGACCTGCCCTTCTTTGTTCAGCCCCAAGAACCAGGCCCTCCCGGACTCCTGTTGTCTGTAGAGCATGGATGAGTAGATTACATAATAATTTTCAAAAACGGACTCCTTGAATTTGCACTCTGGTGTAAAAAGTTCCTGTGGGAGGAAAAGTAAATGTTAATGGTATCTCTAAAGTGGGGCTTCTGTTTTGTTAATTTACAAATACCTCCTGATAAGTTTAATATGTGACTTATAGTAAGGTTCTGCTTTGAGAACTGGAGTTCTGTCTTCCTCTGGAAGACCTCCAGGTGAACTTCCCATGGATGCCTCAGTTTTCCCCTCTGGGCAACAGTGATAGTACATTTTCAAAGTAGAAAGGAAGCTATACAGGCATAAAAACACTTTTTAAAACACAGGAAAAATTATTATTATGCCTATTTTTTTCAGATAGGATATCCTTATAAAGATTAAGAAAGGCTATGCTGAAATAGCCTTAATGAAAGTTGTTCTAACATAGTGAATGCAGCAAACTTCCTCTGGATTACAACAACTAATATTTGAAGCTCAAAATGCTGCTACTAATGTATTAAGATATATATCATTCCCTGGAATTCACATGGCCTGAAACACCACAGGAAAATACTTTTTTGATGTGCAAATTTCTAGAAAAAGAAAAATAATTCCTACTGACATTCTCAATATTCATTCCACAAGCGGAATGTTTTTTGCAAGTCATATTCAGTAACAGCAGTTGTCCTAAAACTCTCTCTATAAGTTAATCTAAACACAAACTTCTGCAGTCCAGGAGCAAAATAATAATTTAAACATAGATATATATTTTAATAATACATGTAACTGGCAAAATAAACAGCGTGAACATACATTGAGATAGAGATTACTGAATTCTTTGTAAAAAACCAGCAAGTTAATAAGCAAATAAAAATACATTTAAAATATCACAAGAAAATAAGATTCTGTGCGATGTGATTTTCTGTCTGTGGACTCATCTGCTGAAACCTGTAGAAGAAATGAGACATAAGAGGAGGAGGTAGCTGTGGAAAAAAAAGAAAAGCTTAACTTACCTTGCTGAGCTTTCAGAACGCAAAGTTCTCAGCCCTGAATACTCTTTTTATATTTCTTTTGGTTATCTTTCCCAAGCAGTAAAAAATCTGGAAACATCATATCTTTTCACTTCTCCATTCAGAGTGTTTTTTATTAATTTCTTTTTGTTCCTGGCCCCATGCAGTACTGAGTTAACACTCAGCAGGCAACCTGTTTTCAAGGTCTCTATGCCATCCCCAGCTGCCTGTATATAGTAAGAATTTCATTTCACAGCTCTTTCTGTCACAAATTTCCTTTCTGGAAATCAAAGCCCTTAAAGACACAGTTCCCCATACCAAAAAGCACAGATGAAAGACTTTTCTGAATCTGCAATAAATGTCACTTAGTGCACAACCAAGTTCTTATAACATGATGGGGTACACAGTATTCGTACTACCATGGCTTCAGTTACCACCAGTAAGCAAAGCTGTCTTGATGAACACCAGGCACACTATTAGCATTCTCAATTACGGAGCATCTTTAAACCTCAGATAAAAAGAATTGATGTATTTTATGCAGCGACAGACTACAAGCAGTTGCTGGAGCATCTGGGAAATAATCTGTGAGCCTGCCCTAAAATAGGTTGCTTTGGCTGTGTGAGCCAGTACACTTAGTGTCTATAGGTCACACTCATTCACAGGATGCAAAAAAATTTTTCTGATGCGTGTGATGGGCATCTTTTTGCACTACAGCTTTTTTACCCCCTATGTGCACAACTGCATCTATCTATCTATCTATCTCTATCTATATATGCATACACACACATGCATAAATGCAAATACAGTCTGTAATAGAAGCACTGAATACTAACGACAGGAAGCACCTTAATGGCACCTTCTCCTTTGCCATGGGGCTTTTTCTCTCTCTGTTCGAAGACTTTAAGACACCTGTTGTTTGTGTTACTCTCCTTTCTCCTTCACTGATTTCAAATCACAGAAGCGCTCAAGAAGACTGAAAATAAAACCAGAAGGCAGGGTGGCATGCTAGAGGGAATGCCTGTTAAAACCTAGCACAAGCATTTACATGCGAGTCATGCTCCTCAGCTGTTGAAACAGCAGATGCTAATCAGGAAATGCCTACACAGCTCTCCTCATTACCTACTTCACTGAAAATGCTACCCCCTGTGTTCCCCATGAAGTTTTACTTCCTTGTAAAGCTCAATTACCATAAACACTACTCCTTAGCCAATACTCACATTTTTTTTTGCTATAAACAAAAGCTGTTTGTCATTCTATATTCCTCCGTACTAGAGACGGTTGGCTGCCTCTAAACACTATTTGTGTGTTTTCCCTAACAATATCCATTACCCTACTTTAACTAGATTCCTTCAAATCATATCCCTTCTCTGAATCAAACCTGGCTCTTTCCTCTCTCAGTTCTTTGGCATGTGCCATATGTTTATGACAGTGCACAGCACATGAAATAGTAGGTATTTACCAGGTGAAAAAAAATGGATTATTTCTACGCTGTTACTTGGCTACTCCTGGACAAACTGTCATCATTACTATTATGTAATTATGAAAAACATAGTAATAGTCTGATTTTTTTCTTCCCCCTTCAAGGAACAGTCAAACCTGAATAATGTAATCTGCCTAAAAGTACTGCAGCTATCCAACTCCACATATCTGGGTAGTGGAACAGCTTTGGACAGGGTTTGCTTTCATCCAGTATATTAGGATGCAATTCTGCTGGGTTAAACACTCAGTCAAAAAGTCCCTTAAACATATGTTACTTTAAAGTAGAATAATAATTCTACTGATGTGGGGAGTATTCATGAATGGAAATTAGGTACCTGACAATTACCATACTGAACTGCAGCCATCAGCTCCTCTGAGAAAAGAGATAGGCAAAAGGAGACTTTTGAAAGGTCCATTTTCCCTGGGACTCAGCTGGAAATTGAGTATTTCTAAGTTAAACGTGATGCCTAAAGTCTTGCCTCAGACACCATCTCAGCTGGCTGAAAAGCTATAAACGTCTACACTTTCATCAGTAAAGTAGCCATAACACATAAGATATTGTTTGTGCAAACATCTAAGATATTATTTGTGCATGTTTTCATGTACCTAGAGAAGTCTAGATCTGTATCTCTAATACTCAACCCAGTAAGAATTCTCAGAAAATTACCAATGTGCTAAACAGCACCAGCTTAAAAAAGTCATCCACAGGTGACTTTACTGAAATCCATTGCTGGAGGGAAAGGCAGTATAATGGCATCTTTTTAAGGGAAACTCAGTGGTGAGGGCACTCCCCTAGGCTATCTGCCTATCTGTACCCAATCTGAAGGAATCCAATCTGCCTCTGGCTGACAAGAATAATTTAGATCTTCCCTACAAGAATGACTTTTTGGGGTTTGATCCCAGGACATTTTGTATTAGGAAGTGGCATGACTTGCAAACAACAACTTGTACTCAGGATTTCTCTTCCAAGGTCAATGCCCAGGTTTAACCTGTAGTTTTATATAAAAAAGTGGTTTTAACCTGTCAAAGCAACATTTGAAAAATAAAATATATACCAGCTGCCAATTTCCAAAACCTTAGGAATAGTTTTTGACTGTGAACTGCAATCTGATACAGTGTCCTGCGTCCTGGGGAAAGGAAGGATGTATGAAACTGCATCTTGCTGAGGAAAGATTTTCACTTGGATATTTTTGCTAGATTCTCATCAAGCTTTTGCTTGATGTGAGTCCTGTGTAGAGATATTTTAATTCTTCTGGTTGCAGTAGCATTAATACATATCACAACACACAGATCATGGATTCAAACTTGTGGAATCAAAAGTTCTGTTACTGGGGAGTTCTTAGTTTTGGGGCCCCCAGCTGTGTCACCAAATCTCAGCATTGTATTACTCCCTAATGACGGGGGCTTTGCTAGTGGAATCATGTGGTAATGTCAGAATCTACTTTCATATAAGAAAAAAACAAAAAAAAAGAAATAAAATTAAAAAAAACCACATTATCAATTTCTCGCATCTGGGAGTGCCTGAACAACAGAGCTCAGGCTACTTGTGGTGTCAACATGGAGATATAAGGAATGTTGGAAAGTAATTCAATTGAGATGAATTCTTTACCAAGTAATGTCTTTCTGTCAAACAAAGGCTGAAGTCTGACATGATGAATCTAGGCCTTAATGCCATTCAATAACATGGCAGGCATAGTAGCAAATGGCTAAATCAAAGTACAGGGGTTACCACTGTATTTCTCAGTGTGGGAGGGGAGAATGCTGCAGGAATCGAGGTGTGAAATGATGAGATCCCAGAAAACAGCTGCAGTGCAGTGAAAGGGCAAAAGGCCTTGTCACATAGACACATTTCTGCAGCAAAATCTGTAGGATCTCAAGGCTTCTTCTGCACATGAGTCCTGGAATACATCTAAATTGATACTTCTCTGACTTGCTGCACACTGAATTAGTTGAGTTAGACTACCATCTTACAGTATACCTATTTGACAAATGCTGCTGTAAGAAAAAGAACAAATTAAGATTTCCCATCCACAGTACCACATTTTTCCCATACTTAAGTTGGCCAGAAGTCTGCAGTTCAAAATGATCTTGTGCATTAGTTCCTCTTCAAATGGCAGAAAACACAGCAACACGTGGTTACGTACCTTATGGAATAAGGAGAAATTTATATTTATTTTCTGTATGTTCAGAAGACATTTAGTGGATCCGGGCCTAAAAGGCCTCTAAAAAACCCATAATTTTTAAACACAAAAACAACAACAAGCAAAGCTGGCAGAATTTTCTATGTGCAAACTGGCCACAAAAGATATCGAGAAACACAAGACTTTAGCTACCACTACAGACTTTGTGGTCGCTTTACTAACAAAAGATCAAAATATACAGCAGTACTAGCTAAACTTGGCAATCCTACAGATGTGCCATGAAAGCAGCAAATACTCAGAATGACTTTCACATACTTTACGCCATCTTCTGATGGAAAATTTCCTTAATAGATTACAACAGTCAGAGAACACCATTATTGGCTCTTCTAAGTTGATGTTATTTCTGTTCTCTGGAAGATTACTAAACGTGGACTTAAAAAGAAAATTAAAAAAACAGGACTTGATATCATGCAGGTAAAAATCAGGGATGACTCTTGCTGGTTAAAGAATCACTGAAAATGCAGTAAAGATGTCAGCGTGTAAAAGCAAAATTTTTAGCTACAATTCCTGTCTCTCATTTTTAACCTTTTTAAAGACTTGAACATGTGAATATCACTGCTTGCAAAGAAACAAAACACAACTTTTGTCTAAATTTAGGTAAAATTCAATGCAAATCAATGTTATTGCAAATATTAGAACTTACTTTACTGGGATTCTAATTAGCAGGGATATGAATGGTAATATTGATCACATAGCAATTCTTTTATTCATTTACATTCATAAGAACCTAAATTAAGGTCTTGAATAAAAGCCACACAGCATACATAAAGACAAACTAACAAAAATTAGTTTGAACAGACATCTGTGTGTTTAAGAAAATCACAGAACGGTTACAGTTGGAAGGGTCCTCTGGAGATCATCTAATCCAATCCCCAATACTAAATACAGTCTGAATTTGGCTTAATTTTATGTCCTGATTGGAACGATAGAATCATTAAAGTTGGAAAAGGCCTCCAAGATCATCAAGTCCAACCTTTGCGCAAACAAGACCTTGTCAACTAAACCATAGCGCCAAGTACCACGCCCAGTTGTTTCCTGAACACTTCCAGAGATGGTGACTCCACCACTTCCCTGGGCAGCCCGTACCAACGCTTACCCTTTCTGTGAAGAAATTCTTCCTGATGTCCAACTTGAACCTTCCCTGGCACAGCTTGAGGCTATTTCCTCTTGCCCTGTCACTGGTTGTCTGGGACAAGAGACTGGCTCCCACCTTGCTACAACCTCCTTTCAGACAGTTGTAGAGAGCAATAAGGCCAAAACAGAACATAAAGCAACTCGGATTACAAAAATTTCTTTGTTTCATAACAGAAAGGTTGCTTTGCTTACAACAAGATATGGTCATATTTAACTATAATTTATTAAAGGCAATAATATTTTGTATGGAAAGCAGAGCACATGCTCATCATTTGCATAAACTTACCATTTGCAAGACTAAACAATGACGTCAGATAAAAGCATATTTTATATAATAACTTCAAGAACGATCCCAAATTGCTACTTATATACACCAAGGAGAAGTCATATATTTCTCTCTCCTTCTACATAGCAGCTATTATGTTACAAGCAGTGCCCAGGTATTTATTTTCTTTTGATCACTACCTACAATTCAGAGTCATCAACTCAGTGGGATGTGGCTGAAATAGAAAAAATTTTCCTTGATATAAGCATTTATGAGATATGTTATTTAAAGTTATACAATTGACTCAAAAAATGAACTAATGTTTGTGAAATGCAGTCCATCATGAATATCTGAAATTTAATTCTTATGTTAGGAGAGAATGAGTAGAGTTTGTTAAAAGTCGAGGGAAGGTTTGGGACAGCAGTCTGGAAAAGGTTGTTAATTTCCAAAACTGTCTTAATGGCACTTGTGTCAAAACTCAAATACTTCACCAAATGCTCAAGAGAAGAACCACTAAAGAAGTGTTGTCTTACTTGAATGAAAGAAGAAAAATTAATTTTAGAAAATATTATCAAGAAGCCAAATTTTTAACCCTGGGTTTAGAATGTCTTCAGCACACCAACAACCATCACACATCACAGTGTATGGTCAAGTATAATATCCTCAGAGACATATAAAGGAGAGCAAAGTTAATTTCTGCTTCAGTTCAACTCTGAGCTGTCACAGAAATGCGTAATTTTTGGCTTGAGTACATCTTTGGCTTTAAAGGAAATGCAGCCAGAATCCCTGTAACACTAAAATGAGATTTTCATTCTCCAAGAGCGCAATCTCCTCACCACCTAATCCTCAGCATCTAGCTTCCCTTAAGATTGAAATTTGCAGTAGAAATCTGCTTTAAGGCTTCAGTTTAAACAACAACTATAACTTCTTGCTGTATTAACACAGAAAGACATCTTTTATCTCCGGTACAGCATCTATGATTAAAGAAATCCAGTATCAGTAAGAAAGACAGATGCCCCAAGGCACGAGTAAGAGAAATTAAATGCATTGTAGGGAACGTTTTCTTCCAGCACTGTTATGAGAAATTTTGGAGAAGGGCATGAGTAAACGAGCCTGTCTTTTTTTGATGGCCACTTCCACTCAGAACAGCCTTAATTTATCAACTTGTAGATAGCACCAGGTTCTCGGCTAGAAAAGGTCAGTACCAAGGGAAAAATGGGACAGCACTAAATTAAGAGACTGTGAGGAAGGATTTAACAGCATAGTTGTTGAAACAAACCACAATGGGCTGGGGAAGGAATTCTCATTGGGTTGCCCATCAATTCACCGTTCTGTCTATGGATGAATAATGCAGGAAGCATGCAGGGTACACTCAGTCATAGACCAAACCTTTCCAAATGACAGTGGAATTTTTTGAAACAAGTTCATTCAGACACCTACAGTCATTACTGTAGACAACCTTTTGCAATCCAAATGCCTCAAATAAAGCAAACTATAAAGAAAAGAGCAAAGTAGTTATTTAAATGGCCGAGCACCCAAAAAGAACCAAGGAGGATGTTTTTTTCTACTTGTTTACCATTAATGAAATTTCTGCTCCTCTCCAATACACTGAAATATTGGATAAAGAAGATCAATTACAGTTTTTTCCACTATTGTTCAAAGTCAGATGTGATAGTATATTTTCATATATATGATGTTTTTTGCAGACCTCCCTGAGTATCATAGTATGACATATCCATAACTATGTAAAAATGCAAAAGTAAACATAAATAGATGCAAATTCAAAGGTATTTTGAAGGTTCACTTTAGGCTCTTTCAGTTCTACATGTTCCTTCCAAAAGATGTGCGAATTTATGAAAGTTTTAAATGGGTGTCATTTACAAGCTGAGCAGCTAGAAAAAGTTGCAAGAACATTCAAGTTATACCAAGTGGCCTACTTTAGTGTACTCTTTTCTATTTCTTTTTTCTTTACAGTTGTGAGCTTGTTTTTCTACTTGCAGCCTTTTTTTATGACCTGTCAGTGCATGAATTATACCATCTAAAAACCAACTATAAAAGACAGGGGCTGGAAAAAATAAAAGTCAGGAGAGTAGGTCAATTATATGAACTTCGTGCTAATGTCTTTTTTAAACCTTTTGATGTTTTACACTGGGTGTTCATAAGAAGAATATGGAAGGTAAGTTTAGAGGAACCTCAGTCTTAGCAGACTTGTGTAAGGCAAAAATATTCTGTAATTAATATAATCAGTTCTCTGAAAAAATACATTAGTTAAGTCTTTTATTTTCATGACTCAATATAAGCTGCAGTTGACTACTGAAGGGTGGGAAGCAAAGAGAACAGAGACAACTTTCAGATGTTTGTTCCTTAACTCTTTTTGTACAGCAAATAAATACTTTAGGAGAAACAGCAATTTCTTGCTTCTTTCACTGTGAATCTTTTTGCCCATCTTTGTCCTTCCAACATGGAAACACAACTGTAAATATTCAACAGGCTTTCCCCATTTCATTCCAAAACAGCTTCCACATATGAAGACAAAAGGCTGGAAATCCATTCTCTGTTCTCCTTCCTTCTCTCCTTTTCCAACAAGAAGACAGAAAATGATGGACATCAAATCTGAAAGACAGCCAAAACCTGACAGGCTCTTAAATATTCTGTACTGTTTCCTGGTTTATGCATTTTCATTCTTTCATAGAGATGGATGCCTACAGCACTGTTCCACTTAAACATAAAAAGTCAGTGCACACAGTATGGGACACTCAACAGAGTGCTGCCTGCCACATAACGTCTGTCCAGAAAAGATGATCCAAGAGTAGAGTTGCCTGTCCTGAAATTATTAAGTGCAGATAAAAATCCTAAAATTCTTGCTGGTGTATTATATACGTATCGTATGCAAATAGCAATATTCATTAAAAAAAAGCCATCTTCTCACTTCATACATTTTAGTTCAGAGATCTAAAACTATGTTCCTGTTATTATTTATTTTTTATACACCTACACAGCTGTTACTTCAGGTATCCATTATCAGAAGAAACTCAAAGTCCAGAGACTCACACCCAAACATTCAAAAGCTGTATAGTGAATCAATGCAAAAGACAAAAGAAAATCCATTTTGTCTCCTGTTTCAACCAACAGTTAATGGGAAATAAAATGTCAGCCACTAAAAGGTATTTTTTGGAATGGCATCACACCATTAACCAGTCAGAAATGGTGAAAGGAAACATGTCAGACACTTATGTTCATATCTTCATGTTGAAATCATGTTGAAAACTTAATGTATCCCATTACAAAGGAGCTGATTGCATGCAACTCTTAACCTACTCAGCAGTGATGCTTGTTTTTGTTATGGATGGGTAACAGCAAGATGGTTATAGCTACATCCTGATGCTCAGATAAAAGTCCTCTTTTTGCAACAAACTTATAAGGGTTGATTATGAACAATGTGAATATAGATGCCTGGCAAAACCCATAAAACAACAAAAATGAGAGTAGTGCCAAAGGATTACAGCTTTTTATTTGTCTCAGTGTTAAAGTATGCATTGCAGAACTGAAAAAATATTAGGAAGTAGTTTTACCAAGTAGGGTTCATAGCAACAATTAAAATAGCAAGACTTTTGTCCAGACTGCTGGCAACTGAGTTATAATCAATGCCACTACTTGCTCAGGGTGCTAGAAATCTGACAATTTCCCATAAAATCAGTTGTCTCGAGCCTTTATTTAAATCACTGTCTATTATAGGATATTCCTATAACTGTCCTGAGAAAGTCAAAGCTTAGTGTTGTTGGATACAACTATATTGATCCTACAGAATATACAATCTATCCATGAACAGTCTTGATGAATAATGAGATGTAAATATCCAACTTTTAACCCTTCTAATCAGCACCTGAGGAATGCAGAATGTAAAACACAAGTTTATGCAAAGATGCTTGGTTGCTGTGAATATGTTTCCAAGAAAGCAACGAGGTTTTACTTGAGACTGTGGTTGCTTTTACAGTTGCTTGGAAGTGAATCTACATCAACTATGTTCCTGAGAAATGAAGGATCTCCCTCTTTGTCAACATGGCAATAAAAATGCATTATCTACAGACTTGAGTGGCTAATTGCAAAGATAAACTCACCTAGAAACATATGTGACTATTGAATTGTACATTAAAACAATTGGAAGATCAGGGTCAAAACTATAGCCTACTCAAAATAGTAAGTTGATCTGTAACCTGCCTTCAGCTGGCAAAGGAGACACAACCAATACATGTATTAAGGTGTTCCCTGCCACATCATCTGTAAGAAGCGGGAGCAAACTGCTGAATGTAAAGAAAGACTGTTTAAAGGTCTTACAAACAGCCTAGTAATTTCTAAAGCAAGGAGCATGGAGGTGAAAATATCAGGTATTTTTATTTCCAAGTTTGCTGGAAACACGATTCTTCACTGGTTCACCAAAGCTCAGAACAGTTTTTTATATCTGGCTTTCACAAGAAAGGTGTGCATCAAATGTTGAACTTCACACAAATGTTGAACTTCAAAGGATAATTCGGAAGAGCTGGAAATTCAGCCAGTGAGTTGGTTACTCCCTGCTGATGCCTAGTTGCCTTTTCAGAGCAATTACTTTACCTGTGAGTTATGAGCACTAATTTATCACCTGGTTCTGTAGACCCTGATGATCCTTGATGACTCACATAACTTTGCTATTACACCTTATTCTCACTGCTCATAATTTACATGAAGAGCTTTGGGGTAGTCACTATGTTAAAACCCCTGTTTTCTCCTTAGCCATGGTGATGAGCCTATGCTCCAGACTGTGCCTGTGCTGAGGTGTTATTTCTTGTGGCCAGAATGTCCTCCTCATCCTTCGTGCTCACCTGCTGGCTCCAGCTCTGGGCAAAGCATTTCCCCAAGCAGGGAAGTTCAGGCAAGAGGATCCACACACTCATACTCACATCCACTCACACTACAAATTTAATTCTAAAGGCAATGGAGATATCTCCCTAGATTATAAGCCAATACAAGAGTTTCACCAAAATTTCTAGACTTGCTTTTTTGGATGATATTCTGTCATTCCTCCCTACTGGTTCTTTTATATTTTTTGGTTTTTGTTAATACGCATTTACATGGTTGGTCTTCTTTTCTGTATATGCCCAGGTCTCACAGACATTAAGAAAACCCACCAAAACAAAGCAAAACAAAACTAAAAAAGGGAATAATAATAATAATAATAAAAGATTTAGCAAATTATTGTTTTGAGAGAAGCTTGGAGCAGAAAAAAAAATTTAGCAAGATAAAGAAAAAGGTGTCCCACCACTAGACCATGTCTCAGTTCCTCTAGAGCAAAGTTCCTTTTAATCACTTTTCCTAATATACAAAGTAACTCATTGACTGCTGTTACATTGACAAGCACTGGCCACACTTTTGTAAGATTGTGACTCCTTGCTTACAAGATTGTGGGATTTTTTTTTTTTTTGTCTACCAGTACTTATTGATCTACAATCCATTTTTCTTGTCCATTTCTTTCAAGTCTTTCAAGAACCTTTTGAAGTATATTCTTTCTTCCCCCCACAATAATCAAGCCACCAGCATATTAAAATTGCTACAGGCTATATGAACAGCCTTGTCCTGAGAATGTCACAGTGATTGCACACCTGTTTCCATAC
This sequence comes from Myiozetetes cayanensis, assembly GCF_022539395.1. NCBI lineage: Eukaryota > Metazoa > Chordata > Aves > Passeriformes > Tyrannidae > Myiozetetes > Myiozetetes cayanensis. The sequence goes on from NW_026087742.1 coordinate 78,682,194, forward strand.
TCACTCTGAGGAATTAAAGTGTTTACCTTGACCTTAAAATAACATCAAATAGGGCAAAGTTTTGACTTCCTGCTTATACTTTCATCTTATGAGCTATAAACACACAGTTGGCTTATCCTCAGCTTTATCATGATTTCCAATTTCTCCCACCGTGTCCCAAAGGCATTGCATAGCATGCATTCATAACATCTATTGAAATTACATATATGTTCTGCTTTTAATCCTATTGAATTAGCTCATTAAGTTTTTAAAATTTAGCAAAAATACAAATGAAGGACCTGTGTTTAGACTTAAACTCCTGTTCCACTTGTTTACATTTCTCTTAACTTCTACCTTTTACATTGATCCAGACAGATGCAAGTAGTCCCATGTAGGCCTGTGTATAAGAGCTTGTTTTTCAATACTTTACTCATCACAGCTGAATTTGGCCCTCATGTTTACAGAAATATAGAATTAGAGCTAGAAGTGTTCTTTTTTCCCTCTTCACTGAAGAGTCGAGCAAATATGACCTTTCGACTCAGACTCGAGCAGTTGGTTTGACTCAATGTGTGTCAGGGCTGGTCTCTCTGGTGCTAACCTGCAGCGGCCCAGAGGGGTTGCCAGGCTGACACATCTCCAACCACGCCCTCTATCTCACTGGCACACCCCTTACAACCACGGGCAAGCTTGCAGAAGTGGCTCTTTCTGCAGCCCTATAATAATAACAACACGTAAATGAGCAACACGCCTTCTGTATCTACGACCTACAAGGGCCAAGGTGAGGATGGAACACGGACATTTTAAAATGCATAAAACCAATGACTTGTGGAAGAAAAAATGAAAGAGTGGACATAGAAAGGGAACTTGGACTGCAGTAAATGAAAGATTTCCCAAGCTACATTTTGTGCTATGCTGCCTGGTTTTCTTTTGCATTATGTTTTTTTTTTTTTAGCTGTGAGTTTAACCTGTCATCAGTGGTATTTCCTCAGGACTTTGTTCAAGACTATTCCATTCCTTTGCAAAGATCTTAGACAGCTGGTGAAAAAAAAACCACACTGAGTTTAGGGACTATTACCTATTATTACTATTCTGTTCAAATATCTAATTTTTGTAATGGTAGAGTATAGAATGTGGGAAAATAACACTAAGGAGACCAAGTCTGCTCATAGAGGGTTGGAGCTGTTGTATTTCATGTATCAAAGTTGAGTTTGCAGAGACATTATAGGAGAAATCAACAAACAGAACATGCAATTGAGTGTCTAGAACTTACAGCAGGTGGCACCTCCTCTTCTTATGACTCTTTACTTTGCCTGTCAGGCTTTTTTAACTGTACTTTTAATCTAACTAAAAGCAAATAACAAAGAAAAAAACCCCAACAAACCCAAACATCTAGATATTCTGGAAATGTGAGAGGCTTTCTAATGTATAATTTACAATATTTTAGTACAGATATATCACTTGGCTAATCCAGGGTTATTTCTTTATACACTGAATATCCCAAACAGTTGCAAAAAAATATTAAATAATTCTTATATGTTAACTAAATAACAATCATCCATCAGACCTACTAGTGCTTAAAACAAAATGGGATCAAAAATTTGTTGGGTTTTTTCCAAACAACCACACAGAGTCTTAATATTAAGCAAAAAATAAACATTTCTTTTAAAATCCACATTTAAATAGGGATTGGTTTGTGGTACAGTTTGTCTGGATCCCTGAAAATGTAGCATCTCTTCAGCATTTAAGACCCGGTCATCTTTAGTGATATATCACTTTGCATATTCAGTATTTCACCAAGCATTCAGAGGTGTCAGTGGGAAGCACCAAGATATTTGGGAAAACTCAGGGTGTGAAGCAGGCTGCCAGTAACAGGCTGTGACATTCCAAACGAGACTGCTAAGAAAAAGAAAAACCCTGTTCTTCAGGATGTGCACTGATACGATGCTCTGTCAGTGATTAAGAGATGAGTGCTGCTGGTGCTGGGAGCTGCCTCTGCAGTTATGCTTACAGGTGTGTCACCTCTGCCGCTTCTGGAAAGCCATCAGCCTGGGAACTGAACTCTTCTATGGAAAAATGCAGAAACTAAAACAATGCTGCCAGTAAACATAAAATCGGTGGCATTGGATATACCTGCCTACACCAGTGTCACTAATTTCAGCGAATAAATTTTCTCTTATCTGCTTGCATGAATTCAACAATTAGAAAAGAGGGAGTCATCATGAATATAGCATTCACAGTTTCTGCTGAGGCGCTCAGTCCCCCGCAGTAACAAGAACATGCTGTTTACATTCTGTGTGATTTGCATCAATAAAAAACCTGGTATTTCACAAAAAGACAAACAGAAAACTTTTCATTTCTTTCAAGCTTTATGTCTTCACAGGTCTGTACTAGTAATTGCCAGCAAACAGAATCACAGATTCATAGAATGGTTAAAGAATATCTAGCTCCACCCCCTCTCCCCAACAGGCAGGAAATCTTCCACTAGACCATTTTTCTCAAAGCCCCATTCAATCTGGTCTTGAATACATTCAGGAATGGGGCACCCCCAGCTTCTCTATGTTTCAATGCCTCACCACCCTCACAGCAAAGGATTTCTTCTGAATATCTGATCTAAATATACCCCTCTTTCAGTTCTAATAAACAGGTTGGAAAAAAGCCTTTGGAGTACACCTAAGAAAATCTGGCAAATTGAGATTACAGCCAACATTCTCAAAGGTGGTCTCTGATTTTGAGATTATTATTTTAACAGCAATACCTGAAGGCCAGATGTTCAGCTCTGCAGTGCTAGGCAGCCTCTGCTCTGCTCTCAGCAGCTCCAGTGCTTCTGAAAATCAGGCCAAGAATTCTTGTTCCCCAAACATAAAACTGTGGAAAGTTGTGCATAAACAATTTTCCCTAAATTCACAAAATCAGTCCCATTTTTCAATCCAGCTAAAAGGCTCTGCTTGCCTATGTTAGGCCTCTTTTGGAAGACCCAGGAGTGGGCAGGAGCTTCTTCACCGGAGGTTGTCACAGTTATCCCTGTGCTGTCCTGTTTGGACTGCTGCACAACACTCAGCTGAGAGTTAGATATCTCTCTATCTAACTTAAAAACAGCCCACGTATAAACAGATATGCAGATCAAGTGCAATACAGTATTGTTGTTGCAAATCAATCCACAAACCTATTTAGTGTGGGGGTGAATAGAAGTTCCACTGGTGTTTCATCACTGTGTTTAAGAAAAAGGAAATCCACTAAATGAGTTTGGAGAAGAAAAATAATGAAGCCAGGAGAACATACCAGAAAATAGAAAAGAGAAATAGAAATGGTCTGAATTTAGTTTGTGAAGACCTGGACAAATAAGAGGAGTGGACATGGAATGAAGTTGTGTAATAAGACAGAGAAAAAAGCAGTACAGAAGTTCAGGGGCTCACTCATAAGAATTGGAAGCAAAGTTTATATGGGTTGAGACACTGTGAGTAAATGCAAAGGTACAAAAATATTGCTTCTAGAAACCTCTCCCCTCATACACCCACTGAAGTGCTAGGGTTTGTTTGCAGAACTTCTTGTAAATTTTATCACTGCAGAATGACATTTTTAATCATCAAAAAAGTACCTGGGATCAGCTAAATGTATAGGATGAGTGGGCCTGAGAACACCCTGATACTCAAGTCTGGACATGCTGAGGCTGTACCTCATTTCTTCATGAGGATGGGAACACTTTAGGTGCCAAATGTTCCTGCCACTCCTCCCTTTTTAAAAATCATTCGCCCTTCAGGCTCTGAGGGATGCCAGCAGAGACACTGATGGATGGAAAGACAAGTAGATAATATAAATCTTGCTGCTTTGCCAGGTCTCTTCCCAAGCTGTGGACCTTTGGATCCATTTATCTAGATTGGGAAATGAAAGCGCATGTTCATAGGACAACTAAGCTGCCACAGGTTGCAGCCTGATGCTGTAAAAGAATTCTGTATAAACCACTTTATCAGAGCTCTGAAGTGAGCAGGGTATTTGCTCATGGTGATATTCAGGGGAGTACCATCCACCCCCTGCCTCAGCCAATTCATTTCTGTTAGCAAAGCTTTTTTAGAAACTGAAACAAATTAATGGAGTCATGCTTACAAAGAAAAGGGGAAAAAGCCTCTCTGCTTTATTTTTCTAATCTATCAATGCCTTCAGAATGCTATTGAATGTATTTAATTATTTGTTCCTATGAATAATAATAAAGTAGTGCACTATTTGGAAAAAAAAAATAAATCTCTCTTGTCTACCCACACAGTGTCTGTTTCTTGACTGACACTGCTCAGGCTCACAACTTTTACAACATACACAGTCTGAAAACCTTTTACCAAAAAGTTATTTGGTACCTTAGCTTGTATATCTATTAGACATGACTGATTCAAATCTCATCTATATTGGGTTACAAAGTAGAGGTAAAATTCTGAAATACTACACTCCACAGAAAACTGATATAAAAATACTTAGGGTCCTCACTGGGGGCTAAGAGTTAATATTTTAATTACTTGTATGCCTGATAAAAGTATACTTGCTATTAGAACTGAAAGTGAGCTACTCACTTTGGTTAAATGCTAAATTTTACACTGAGATTAAAGGAAGAATTACACAGATACCCCTGGCCAGACATTTCAACAAGTACCAAGCAGTAAATACATAACATTCCTCTCTGGGTGTTCACATCAGCGCCATGCCCACCATCACCTAAAAGCAATGGCCAGCACGTAGAATGAGCTTCCAAGGCCCTTAATTGAAACCGTGAATTTGGGATAAACAGATCACACCACGAGGACACTACAGGGATGTCATTAAAGGCAATGTCTTCAGGACCAGCCTGTCTCCTGCTGGGGATACATGTGCCTGTCATGGGGAAGCAGGTAGCTGGTGCTGGGGCAGGGAGAAGTCTCTCTCCTTGGCACCTGCCCAGGGGGTGCACAGACAGCCCACAGATTTCAGGGTATGCATGGAATCGGCCGCAGGGCAAGGCAGTGGTAAATTTGGACCCTATCCTCCCAGACAAAGAATTGACTCATGATGGATGTTCAACATCATTTCCTTTTGGATTCTTCCAGGCAAGGCCACTAGCCATGGTGGGTGGGAGAAGGAACCTGTTCCTTTCTGGGTCATGGCTCAATTTATGAATATTTAAATAGACTCTCTCTCCCTTCACTGAAACTCAGCAGATACCAGACTTTCATTATCTTGGCCATTTCTTTATTATGCTTTTTTTAGATTTCACTTCTAAAATCATGTCCTCAAGCAAGTTAATTTTTATGTCTTTTTAACTTATGGGGAGTATTTCTGCTCATATGTCACTCCCTGTTTAGTTCTCAAGATAAAGTCTTCTGTGGATACCACCACATTTAAAACTAAATAAATTACCACTTCTATTTCATGAAACATATTCTTCTTTCCTGCTTCGAAAGGAAAACTTATAGCAAATGAGAAAAAGAGGGGGAAAATAATTCTTTAATAACATTCTGGTTTACATCCTTTTAAATGAAAAGCGAAACACTGTGCAAAAATTATAATATTAGCATAATCTTATCTATTTTAATAGCCTGAACATTTGCCTGATTTGCTGAAACTGCTACCAGGAGTCAATCCTTCAGGCCAATGAGCAGAGTGGTAAATAGACAGAGCTGGGTAAAAGTACCCTTGAATAATTTATAATCATTAATGTTTTATTTGTCTAAATGTAATATTTATTACTCTCATTTATGAAATTACTTAATGAAACATAAAATGTTATGAGCTATAATTTATTTTATTAAAATGAAAATCAGGAACATTCAATTACTGGTATGGATAATCTCATCTGAATCCTTATTGTTGAGCACTCTGATTCTTTCTAAAGCTCAGAAGGTACAGGTACATTACTTACAGAACAACTGTTCTTCATGAAGAATAGAGAGGCCCTACAACACTCAAGAGAGTGCTTATTATATTTATTTTTCATGGATTAAAACAGCAGCCTAAAAACTCTCCACTGCCTTGGATAACAAAGCTCCAACCTACAAACATTTATAAATATAAATAACCTTAATTAGTATACCTGATGCTAGTGGGAAAACTATATATAAACTAAAATACACAAACCCCTTTATTATCTGAAGATAGGTACTCTGTGAAATATTCCAGGTATTTATCAGTGCTGTTCCTGTAAGCAGACATGGAGATGGCCTCACCTGTATCTGCCACTGAGAAAGACACAGTTGGAAACTGTACTATTTGGAACCTAATCTAAGGCAAAATGCCAGAATTGGAATTCATTTCTCTCCTATACTTTCATAATGAAGATATTTATTCTAAAGTGAAAACTTCTTTCACAAAATACTACTCTTCATGAATAAGTTAGCTGCACATGATGTGAAAGACAGTGAAGGGAACTAGGTCAGCTGTGCTGTTAAAAAAAAAGAAAAAAAAAAGGACAAAATACGCCAGCTAATCTAAAACCAGAACTCAAAAAAATAAGATTTAAAAAAGGTCCTGGATTATTTAAAATTTTTAAAGTCCTATTCTTTTGTTGCATTACATTTGTATTTTTTTTTTCTGTGTTTCTGTCTTCTTCATATTACAAGATGATCCAACTTTTTTCTTGCGAAAGGTCAGATCCCCATTTCCTCAATGGCAAAAATAATCACATTTGATTTCTTACACAGAAAGCATTATCATTTGATTCTGTAAGTCAATACATTTAAACGCCTGTTCTGGCAAAGTAACGAGGCCTCTTTGCATTCTAAAAGTTCCATGCCTCCTCAAACACAATCCCTTGCTAAAACACTCCCTTCCACTGCCTCTCTCTTCTCTAAATATCGCTGATACCAGGTTAGACATCACTGAACTGTCTTTCTGAGCTCATCTGAAACTTGGATTAAATGAGGTTCCTCCTCCAATGATGTGTACGTGCCTTGCTTCCTGTGCACCTCCTTACAAACCCACTGAGAGCTATTTGGATTTGGACACAGCTTATTATGATACAAATCTAAATATATGAGATACTGCATGAGACCAAAACTACAGGATCCCAGGCAGTAAACTAAAGAAATAATTGATTTTAAGTTCCAGTTCATTAAACTGATTTGCAAGAACTTATTGAAAGATATATGAAACCTTTGAAATGGAACAGGCAGTAACTAATCCACCCAAATCACAAAACTCTTTTCTATTGCAGCATTAAGTGTTTTAGATCCCCTGAGCAATGCTCTGTTTGGATTCTGAACGGGTCAGCGCTTAAATACATCAGTGATATAAAAGTCAGTCAGAGATGATGTATTAATGGGAGAAAGAGAGGCTATTACTTCTATATCAGAACACAGCACTCAACTGTCAGAGTTTCTAAGTCCAGGTTTCACTGAACAAACTATAAGCACCACGCTGTTATTTGGTGCTCCTTCTTCCAAATGTGAGTACCCAAACCCACAGTGATCTCTACCTCTAGATGAGCATGGCACAGCATTAAATGCGTCATAAGAATACTTGAGATCCTTTATATTTTGCCTTTGTTTTCAGATGTCTTTTTTTTTTTCTTTGTAATCACACAGTTAAAGGTACTTGGGTTTGAAGAAATCCAGCATTGCAACCACGAATTCACTCATAGGATCACTGACTTTCTATTTACCTAACCCCATCTACAGTGTCACTCCTGTGCTGAGCAGGTTGTTGAACAATTTCTTGTAATTCCCCACAAGGAAAGAACTGGTGCAAGTTTCATGGCAGAGCAGTTTCATGAACCAACCTGAAACACCCTCTGCTGTACAGTGTAAATACTTATCAGGGACCCAACAAGAGCTGTATTTCTGTCATCTAAAATCAAGACAGTATTTAACACCTGTGGAGGTAAATTCTTTTATAGTTGCAAAAAAATTATTTTATTGATAAGTAAATGAGACCTGAGCACTGATGAAAAAAGCCTTTGGAGAGTTGAGCTGAATTATTTTACTGCAAAATATTGCTAACAGCTACCTGTTCAGAAAAGCCCTATAAGAGATGGGCCTGTGTGGAGGAAAAATAAGAAAGATGAAGGTATGTCCTCTCCCAATCAACCCTTCGTGCTTACTAGAGGTGCAAGAATAAGAGTGGAATAATTGGTTTCCACATTCTTTTCTAGAGGCAAAGAGACCCAGATGTGATTTCAGAAGTGGAAGCAGGTAAGGGTGGTAATCCCTTCCATTAGGCCACCAGTTGTGTGTTGGGCCAGTGAGCAGGACTTAGGACTTATCAGTCTCTACTTGGGCTGGTCCTGCCCTGGAGCTTTGTTAGAGCTTGTTAAACTGTAGCAGCAGACTTCCAGTATAACCTTTGTTGAAAGAGACTTCATAAGGTCCAGCCACTGCTTGAAGCAGAGTCACCTATGAGAGGATGCTGCTAATGCTTTTTTCTGTTATTATTTATATTTTTAATAAGTTTAAAGTTTAATAAGTTTAAGTTTACTTTCTACAGTGGTAGCATGCAATTACTAGAGGATTTCAACTCTCCTGTAGTTAAGAGTTCTACTTTAAACAGCTGTTAAAAAGATACTAAACAGTCAGACACAAGTGCTTGGAAGGAAAGAAAAAAATTAAACTTGATACTTGTTCCCTGTTTTCAGATCTCATAATTTTTACATCAATGATTTCCAATGACTTGTGAGGAACAGTTCAGTGCTGTGTCAAAAACAAAGTGGTTATGCATTAACAACTTTCTAAGGCATTTCCAACTCAGGCCATATTTAAATCAGCCTTTATCAGATATAATTACTGTACTCTAACCCAAACTCTTCAAATTCCAAATGTTCACTTTAAAACATGAAACTTCTCTAAAATAAGTATCTCCTTCTAATTGAATTACCAAGAATAAAAGGAAAAATTAGAAAGATCAACCAGCAGGATCTAACAATCTGAGAGATCCAATACTATTTAAAAAATAAGAATGTCCAGTGAAGCCAATGCCAAACAATACTAGTTATTCGTGTAATTTCAAGTCATATATTTTAGTGGCAACCCATACACTCTACATGTCTGTAGATATGTCTTCAGTCTGCTTCTCAAGAAAACCAAAAGCCAAATCTCAGCTGAAAAAAGACCTGCCACCACTTTTTGTTCATATTCTTTTCCTCACTAATTTTATAGCTTTACAAAGAAATTATTTTAAAAATATTTCATTAGTGGAAAGAATAGTAAATAATTAACTATCTGTGCACTGCACTTAGTTTTGATTTGTGCTGAACTTTTGCAGTGTATGAGCCCTTAGACTCCTATTCACCATACTGTTAATACCCTTTATAGTACCATAACAGATAGAGACAGAATTAGCATACTGTTCCACTTGTAATATCTCTTACCACTTTCAAAACAACATATGGCTGAGGTTGAATACATTTTTGAGAACTCTATTTGTTTAGCAAAAGCTATTATCATCTTAAATTAATCTTTCCTTTAAATTCTATTAAGATTACTCTTAAATATATCAGTAGTACTCTAATGTACTTCAATCAAAAATGAGTAACACCAAGGCAGGTTTTTGTGTTATATGTTATTAGCTACTTCACGGAACTGAGCAAATGCTGCCATTCCCATCTTCCTGCCGGAACACAAGCAAAGGCAGATCCTGAGATTAACAACCCTGTGACAAGTAAAAGCAAAGGCATATTTGCATCTTTCCAAATACCCACTCGGATAAAAGCTCTCTAAGCCTGCCTAACACTCTCTGCTTACCTTATTGGCTCTTTTTTTTCTGTACCACTCCTACTTCTAAGTGCCTGTAGCACCTCCCCACCTGTGCTCATCAAATGACTTAATTGCACTTCCAGTGTCCTGCACTTCTCCAGGTCTGAGTGAGGGTATCAGCTGGGTCTGGAGATAAGGGGAGATACACAGCCTCTGAAAGCTCCCATGCCTCCTGGGCCCTGGATTCATCAGCCATCTGAAAATCTGATTCCAAGGTGTCAAGAAGAATTACCTTATTAAATACTAGCTTTTTACCCACAGCAATTCTCAACAATAAAATGGATGGGAAAACACAGACTTCTTGCCCATCCATCACCTTCCCCAGACAGCAGCAAAGACATGGAAACAGTAGGATGGAAAGGTGCAGGACCCTTTCTGACATTTCTTCCACAGCCAAAAAACTAAATATTTACTGGGATAATTTTTGAGCCTGGAATATGAAGCCTGTCAAGGATTTTGTAGCATATGTGCAGCAGTACATAGACAGATAAGCTTTGTAATGATTTACAGTCAGAGGCTAGGACTGTTGCCAATATTTATTGTAATTTTTCAGTGCAGAAAAATTACTATTTTGGAGACAATCACCCCATAATGCCTGACAGCAGATTCAGCTAACAAAAAAACCCACAAAGAACAGGACAAAGTTGCAAAGTTGTTATTCTGGAAGTGTGGGAGGGAGCAAATGAGCATCTTTTTGTGGAGCACCTAAGGAGAAAATTCTCAGATCAGAAGCAAATTAGAGAGCAGGTGTATACAATTTACAGTTGAGGAAATAAAAGAACAGTGGGCTACTGCAAAAATGGAGCTACTCTTAGACAAAGTATATAAGCAACACAGTGAGGTTTTTGTCCTGCAAATTTCTGGGCTCTCCTGCCCTAACATATAATGAACCTAAGTGGGTAATATACTGCTAACTCTATGAAGACAAAAAAATTGGTCTCTTTCTGGGGCTTTTGGACACTTTCAAAATGCATTTTGCAAGAATAACAGTCCTTTGTCTCCTTCACTAAGCTAAAAATCATTTACTCTTGGTAGACTGGGGTAAATGAAATTAAAATTATTGCTCACACCTTAAGAGTGGCAAACTAATTGATGTACTACCCAGCAGGCTTTCTGCTCATCTTAATTAAACAATTTCACAAATTCAAAATCTTGACTTTGGTAAGGATCAGCATCTTCTCCTTGAAGCCTCCACCGCAGGACAGATGAGTCTGGCCCTCACATGAGATGCTGCGCCGAGCGCCTTTGTGGCTGCTTGCCAAGCAATACTTTTGTGGAACTCCTGAAGCAAAGCATCGTACTCTGACACATTTTGCAAGCTGTCCTATATTATCAAGAGTAGTGACAAAATAAAACTGTCTCACTGTTTGACTTTTTCCCATGCTAATCCATGCTGCTTGGCCAAATAGTGTGAAACTAAATAGCTGATGGCATTTTTAGGGGGAAAACAGTGCCAAAATCTGGGGGTTCAGAGAACTGTGGAATCACTCCAAGAGGCTTTCTGATGAGTCATTATCCAGCTGTCTGAAGCTTTTGGCAGCAAAGGCATTAAAAACATATTATGACTGCACAGATTTCATTACAGGTCCTTGCTCCAGATGATTTTTTTTTCTTTTTGCCTCTATGTACTGCTATCTACATTCTTTGCAGGATGCTATATTCAGGTGCTGCTAACTACAATCATTGCAGGATATTTATTCACTGAGAATTCTGCTTATACCTCAATATTAAACAGCTCTTGGGTGGCCTTGGATGGTGCTGTTCAATGACGGTGGTCGTAAATGTCCTATTTCCTCAGACTACATCTGCATCGGCCAAATTTTCGTACTTGTCATTTTTTCCACAGATGCCCTGAGGAAGATTGTCATTCTAGGCAATGACCTACATTAGGGCAGGCTGGTTGCTGCAGCCACAGGGACCACCTTCCAGTGCTGTCTTTGCCTCCTCACCACTGTGCTCTTGTTCCTCATACAAAGCCTCTTGCACACCTTTAGTCTTCCAGGAAATAACCCTAGCACCTTAAGGAAAAAAATTCCACAGGAACTATTCAGAAAGAATTTAATTACCTTATACAATTTGTCACTGAAAAACACTCCACTCATGCCAGAGAGACAAAATACCCACCAAGTAAGAGTATGTACGATAACTGCATTGAGAGAAGTGATTCTTCTCCTCCACTCCGCTCTCATCGGACCCCAACTGAGTACTGTGTTCAGCTTTGGGGTCCCATGGACCTGTTGAAGCAAGTCCAGAGGATGTCCATGAAAATGATCAGAGGATTGAAGCACCTCTCTTATGAAGACAGGTCAAGAAAGTTGGGGTTGTTCAGCCTGGAGAAGTGAAGGCTCCATGAAGGCCTCCTAGCAGCCTCCCAGCACCTAAACAGGGCTACAAGAGAGCTGGAGAGCAACCTTTTACAAGGGAATGTAGAGATAAGGCAAGGGAAAATGAACTTTAGGTTTAGATTAGATATTAGTGAGAAATTCTTTACTCTGAGGGTGGTGAGGCACTGGAACAGGTTGCCCAGAGAAATTGTGAACACTGGAAGTGTTCAAGGCCAGTCTGGATGGGGCTCTGAGCAACCTGGTCTGGTGGAAGGTTCCCTGCCCATGGCAGTGGGGTGATCCTAAAGTCCCTTCCTACCTAAACTGTCCTATGATTCTATGATATGTCGTGGTCTGTTTAGGTCATGAGTACATCCTCTGGAACACAGAAAATAAACTCTACAGTAGAAGTATATATATTTGGTAGCAGAGAATATAAAGGATCTCTTTTGCATAATTTTAGCTATCAGCTCTTCTTATATAGCCAGTTGAGAGACAGGTGCACCTTCACAGAGAGACCCCTTGCAACCTACGATGTTGAAAATAAATAAGATTAAATAAGGTTAATTATTTTTTACTGGTCATAAAGAACACCTAGGAGAATCATCTCATGCTAACTGTTGAAGTTCAGAAAAAAAAAACAAAGACCTTGGGTGTGGGAAAAATAATAGTAAATATATGATCAAGTGTTACAACTGTAAGCAGCATGTTCTTTAAGAACTTATACAAATACATGTACAATTTCTCTTATTTTGTGTATAGTATCACAGCAATCTATACTGCCAGCAACCCATCAGTACCTAGCACAAATACCTCTCTACAAATAAAAATGCTGGGTGAGCACTTGAAGACCATTGTCACTGAGGAATCTCAAGGTTTGAAGTGGTGTTGTTATTTACTATGCAGCTTCACCAGGCACACACTGTAGCAGAAGAAAAACCAGAATTATTCCTATATGATAGAATAAACTAAGACATATATTTAACTATTTTAAAAGTATATTTCATTATTTAACAATCATCGGCTCATGCTCCAGGTTGTTCATATAGAGAGACCATAGGGTCCGTGACTGCAGGATTTGCACTCAAGCTTCATGAATATAGCCTACAAAGCTTCATTATAGGATCAAGGATAATATAGTTTTTAAAAGAGGAAAGAAAAAAAAAATCCAATAAATTGCAATTGTTCGGTTTGTGAATACTGAAGTTTAAAGATGATTGGATAGTATTGCTCAGGCAATCTATTTACATCTCCATACTACATCTATCACTATAGCAACTGCAGCCTGGGAGGTGTTTCCAAGACTCTTAAGAGCAATTAATTTTCCAAGAGATGTAAAACTGTATCCCTGCTCTTTTATAAAGGAGTTAAATGCAGCATACCAAGTACCCCAACAGCCCAACTGCAACAGTTGCCACAATTTACATCCTAGGAACATCTACTCACGGTTAACATTGTTATTCAATAGCACATCACACCCATGCAATTTTAGGAAGGTGGAGAAGAACACACTCAGTCCACAGGGACTGGAAAGTTGTGAACTAGTCCAAGGCAAACAAGAAGGCCTGGGCAGCAGTGTGGTCACTGTTTGCGGGTGATGGGAAAACCAGACAGTGTCTGCTCCCAGCAGGACATGCAGCAGCACATGGACTGGAAGAGGTCTGTGCTGACACATCTCTCCTTGGCTTCCCAACTAGTGGCACACAGGCTATTTAAAGAATCTATAAATGGACATAAACAAAAGCTTGCTCCACAGTCATATGGCATCACAAATGCTTCCTCTTATGTGTGGCAGCCAAACAGGAACTGACATGTGTTTCTGCTCTGGGAGTTGAAGACAGCTCTAATGTGTCACTGGCTTTCATCACAACTAGAACTGTCCCTGTAAAAAACCATACTGATGGAACAAAACATCCTATTAATCATCACCCCATGCTGTGCAGTATTTCAGAAAGCAACACACACAGGCAAGAGTGTCAAGAGAGCCATGAGATACTGTGATTTAATTGGAAGACAGAGATTCTTTCTGGACAGAGAGTTTATCTTCTAGATATCTTCTAGAAGATTGAATAACACAGTGGTTATAACTTATTTCATTAGGTACATTTTTAAAATACATGTGGTTTTCTAGAGACTGAGATCTCATGAAAATCCAAGTTTGGAGGAACTTCCTCCTCCTCATCGGTACCCCTTCACTAATGGTGCTCTCTGTGCCCCACCTGGAGGCTTATGCATTTTATCAAAAAGTACTTGCTCTTCATCTCCACCTTGCTCCTGGCTCACAGCCACCTAACTCGGAAAACAGTGAAACTTTAGGCAGAATATTGCACTTAAGCATACATTTCCTGCAGTAAAACACAGAGAGAAAGGGAAACACATCTAAAGTCAACTCATACATATTTGGGAAGAAGGACAGCTCCTATAAGTTGTGGCACTGACTGGTGCTGGTAACATCTGAGCTGGCATAAGAAGAAACAACTGCTTCTTTTTCCTCAAACTGCCACTCATCAACTATGGTCTTCCTGCAACCAGAATTTCACCTGAATTTCATCATTAGTGGCCTTATTTAATTGCTTTCATTACTAGTGACTCCCTTTCCTGCCTTATACTTTTCAGAGCCAAACACTTGAGGAACTTCTGATTATCATTATTTCCTCTTCTCAAACTGGTCCTCAATTTATCACAGTGTTTTGTAAATGCTAATCCCTCAGTCGGTATTCATTTACCCTTTAAATCTCTTTGGGCAGGCAGTTACCACCACATACTTACTAGTTACCATTATCACCAATCTTTTCTTAAATATTATGTGCAAATGTGAAAATATTGGAAAGGTCACAACAAGTATGAGAAGCAGTCTGGTAGGACTACAGGAAGCAGTAATCAAGAAGCCCACTTCAACTGATCATTGAAATTTGAAAAATATTCCTGTTCTTCTTAGGTTTTCATTAAAGAGCGATGAAGTTGGGTAAAGATTCTAAATCCCAACCTGCAGAAAAGTTTCTGACTCCTGATCCAGCTGGTCAGACCACAAAGCAGCCCAGATATAAAAAAGTCCTCCTGGTCATGGTGCAAAACTGTCACAACCTCATCTGACAAATTTTATGGTAATCTCAGCATGGGCTTAGCTGAAAACTGCATTCCTCTTCTGTAAATTTAAGGAGCATGTGCTTGATTAATAAATTTTAAGAGATTTGCCCAGAAGCAGAGGATGCCCCAGTGAACCCACATCAATGCACAGCATTGCTACTTACATTGATACCAGACAAATCACATCTGCTTTGGGTCCTCCCACATACACTGTCCATGCATACTGACGAACAGAGGACAATAGTCTCTGCAGCAGGGCAATATCAAATCATGAAGCCATTTATTTTTATTTAAATAATTTCCAGATTTGGCATATTGGATTTCTGTAGCCAAAAGATTTGCTACTTCAGGGTTGTTTACTTGTAGTAATTTTCATTTCAGTACAGCACTGTCAAAGTAAGCTATTTATTTAAAATTGTTTGATAATTTAACATCTCCACTTAATAAATAAATAAATCCCCATAGCTCAGTGACAATTCAGATGATGGATAGAAAAATCTTACAGCTCCTGTGCTGCTACAAACCCTGCACACAACAGAGGAACTGAATGAGGACTTCAGGTGTCTATTTGGAGACTTTTCTACATAACAGTTTAGCTTAAACTAACCTAAATGCTGTCCAGCAGCTCTTGAGCTCACAGTATGCCACCACAGCATCTCCTAAAGACACTATGGCCCAGTGACAAAAATAAGTGGCAGGCAGCTGAATCCCAGCATGATGTAAGGATTGCTCTAAAGTGGAGAAACACCCAGTTAACTATGGATAAACTTAATTTGCAAACAATGGTTGTCATTACAGGAGGGCAAAAGAGCTCAAGTAGGAGCCAATAATACCTTTCATATAAGTGAAATGCCCTGTAATTATTTGCACTTAATTACATTGTCATAGCACTGAGAAGTCTGGGACATGCAGTCACTTCCACTCTTGTTTTAGAGCAAGAACTTCATCTTCCTTCTCCATCTCTTCCACAAATACAATATAACCCAATTAACACTTTATCTAACCCTTATCAGCACCTTTTTCAATTGAATTCTGAAAAGGAAATAAAAAGCAGGTTCAGCTATATATAATGAGGAAGTCAAATAGTCCAGAGTACTCTTCTGTAATTAGTGGGAAATAACTGAGGGTTTTAGAAGATTATTTCTCTCCAGATACATGCAGGTATGTACATTGATGAGAAACATTTGTGTAAATATACATGTGCCCATTTCTACACAAACAGAAAAACAGTTCTCATGGGGCTACTCTACTGCATTAAGGAACATGCTATATTTTTAAACATAAGTGTATTGCCTTTTCTTTAATTTCCAGGTGCTCCAAGCAATATACCCAGAAAAACAAAGAAAATTAGAAGTATCAAATGTATGCTGTACAGAAATGAACCCTTTGGGAGGAAGTTTTACAGCTACTATCCAGTTTTCTGCTGTGCTAAGCCTTGGAAATGAATGAAGTATGTACTGCAGGGGAACAAGAATACCAGAATTTTATCAAAAAACTATAAATTTCATGCTTAGAAATCTCTTTATCACAAGAAATGAAATCTATTGTGGCTAATTCCCGGTACTGTTTTCTTTGTGCACACTAAAATTCAACAGGAACTGCCTCTTTGGAAAGTTTCTTTAGGCATCCACAAATTTCACAAAGCACCTGTTCTGCGGGTGCAGAGTTACCTCTCTCCTCTGAACACTGTGCTACAAGGAAAGAGGTGGGTTCAAACCCAAAGGTACCAAAAAGCCATATTAAGGCTTGTGGGCAAGCTTTTCAGCTGCCTCCTCACATACCAATGATGTGGGATGCTGGTGACCCAACCACTGTGTTTGTAAAGAGCAAGCCTGACTTTACTCTGCTAGGATCCTGTCCTCAAACAGAAGACAGACCAGATCTCAAGATGTGGACACCAATTTTTTTTTTAATTATTACTCTCATGTAGTGTCAGTGGAGAGAGATGAGTTCTTTACATAAGTGTGGTCTGTTGAACTCCAGAGGACTTTTTTCCCATTGCTGAACTAAAAGGAACCACTTTAGATCTGGATTTACCCTTAGCCATTCCTAGGGTTTGCTATCGAGAATTTAAGCATATCTGCACCTCTGACACGCACTGTGTATGCCACCCTATGAATCACAGAATCACAATCCCTTAACCAGTTTTAAGTTCTGCTCATTTAATGAAAATTATCTATTCTAACCCTTCCTTTTTTTTTTTTTTTTTAAGATCCTATTTCTTTTTCCACTTTAATGAAAATTTCTAAGCAGTTTTCAGGGAGCTTGACTGCCATGTTTGATTGTCCAGATTTTATGAATTGTTTAGAACAGCACTGCATTTTTTATGGACTTTTGACTACATGAACTTATTTCACTGCCCAGAAGGATCAGCAGAAGCAGTGTCTGACTGGCTTTCCAGGTAAGGAGGAATCCTCCAGATGCCCTGGGGCACCCATGCTTCTGGCCAAGCAGAGATCCATTTCCAGTGACAGTGAGCTTCTAGCAAAGGTGGTCTGTCATGACAGATTTGAGAAGATTCAATATCTTTGTTTAAGTTAGGAAAAAATGTCTTTAGATATTTCTTGAAGCAGAGCTCTAGATGTCCCTGGAGGTGTTCAAGGCCTTGAGCAACCTGGACTAGTGGAAGGCATCCTTGCCCACAGCATGGGGGTTGGAACCAGATGATCTGAAAGGTCTCTTCCAATCTATTATGTAGCTAAACACCTTTTGCCTTAAATTTTTTGCTAACTGATTTTGCAGTTTGTAATAACATTTCATAGGTACCCTTGTTTCCAAAGGTGCATTTCTGGGTACCATGTCAAGCCGATCTTAGTCTTGTACTTGCAGCTAGAGCTTTGCTTCAGCAGTGGTGAGTTTTAAGAATTTCAGCTGCATTGCTGTTGTGATCCTAGACCTGCATCAAAAATTCAAACTAAAAAAAAATTGTCTTGGTCAAGTGAAAGGGACAAATCTGAAAAATGTAAACCACCTAATTGCCTCCTGGCTATCAAAAAAAAAAAAGAAAATTGCCTGTAACTGGAAATTACATATTTCCATCAGTAATTTTCTGCTGTTGAATGAAAACTTTTATTCTGTTTTTCAAAGTAAAAACTCTCAAGTACTAAAAATACTGTTATAGAAAGCATATATCACTAAACAGGAGCGGTATGCTACTATGATGCTAACAGGAAGAGTGAAGAGAACACTCAATAGGCAAGAAAGGAAAGATACTTTTTTCTGCCTGGAACAATAATGTTATCTCTAACTGAACTGAATAGTGAACAGTTATTTTTTTATTTTACTCAAACTATTCAAATAATTAAATTTGAAGGATTCCATAAAACCATATCAATGCCAACTTTTTTCGCCATTGTCTGGAAATCATGATGGTCGTCCTTTTTTTTGACACTGATTCAAAAGTGCCTCAAAAATGTTCTAAGAAATCCTAGAAACATTTGTCTTGATAAACCGCGGGACTTTACAGATGGCACTGAAATGATAAATAGCCAGGAGGTGAATCACCAAAAAAATAATAAAAAGAAAATACACACTCAAACATTAACATGCACTCCAAAAAAGACTGCCCTGAGAATGAGCTTCTGGTCTCAAGTAGGATATACAGAGGTTACAGATGGAGGAGCTGGAAGACCTCTAAGGCATCTTTACCCTGTATTTACCCTCTTCAGAATGCCATTTCCATCATTTGAAGATATGATGAAGGGAACAGAAGTCGTTGGACTTCCTGGTTGATGAGCAAACAAACCTTCCGTATTCACAGTTTGAAACACGTGGAGCCTGTTTGCAAACCTTTACCTGTAGGCTCTCACTTCACTTTCAGACATCATGGGTTATCGAAGTGAAGCTGAAATCACCAACATGCTTCAAACATCACTAACCTGCAGTTGTAGATCTATAATTAAAAGCCATGTTTGACATATGAATTTAACTGACATCCATATATATGGCTTCAGGCTGGTCTCCACTGCCATTGTGGTTTGTATAACATTAATTGAAATGTTTCCCTTGAAGGGAAACTTTCTGACAGCCAAGGGAGTAAACAGCTTGGGTTCCAGTTCCCTTCAATCACCCTACTAAAGTGATACAGTAGGAAATGATTTTAAATCTGAACTGTCACTAAAGATCAAAGCTCAAGGTTAAAGTAAGAAAGAAACAGTTATCTGAAGTTTTTCATACGACAAAAAAAAAAATTTCATGCAGAACTGTGTTTTAATTAGGCCAGCTTGGAAACAGATCAAATGAAAACCAGCCTGTATGCTGTGGAGATTCAAAGATGTAAAGAAAACTAGGGGAAATTCACAAGGTGTTTTCTTGGTACACCAGCAGACATTTGCATTTCACTGCTTTCACTTTTTACTAAACAAATAGTGAAAAGAATTGGTTGAAATGTCCAGCTTCATTTAATAAAAAACAGAACAAAACAAAACCAAACAGATAAAATCCCTAGGTTAGGTCACCCAAAACCCCACAGTTTCCCCTCTACCCACAGTAGCCCAGAATATCGTGCTAGGGTGTATTCCTGACTCTAGCAGGGAAACCAATGCTTCTTCTAGTTCCTGGAGCAGAACAGCTTTTAGGAGGGTTAAGGTTGTATATTTCAGAAATATTATATTGGACTGCTCAGTGTGTCTTTGTGCTGTTTCAAAAGCAAGCAATATGATAAGCCATTTTGTACAGCACACCTAAAATGACCTCCTCATCATGCAATAATGATGGCTGAAATTATTTGCCTGCACAGTAGTTCTCTCTACTGTTCTCCATGTGTAGGTCATAGTTCTAGCTTTTGCAAGGTCAGAACCATTCTAGTCTTTTATTAACAAGTTGATCACATTAAAACTCTGTCTAAGACTCTGTGCTTCAAAATACAAAGGATTTATTTTACAGATTTGAAGGAAATGTATGACTGTAGATGTTAGTGTGATGCTATCAGAAACCAGATTATCTTTGGTCAGGTTTTATCTTGTACATCCATTTTACTTTGTCAATAAACACAAAGTATAGTTTGGTTTTTAAGTATCAAGAAGGGTATTGATTCAATGTTACCTAAATTAAATTCATTTGAAGTAAAGAGTTGCATTGGAGTGCTGCAACTGGTTTCCAAATCAGAAGATAAGATAAAATTTTGAGCAGAAGAGAATTTTAACTAGCAATAATAGATGAAATGCAATTGAGAAACCTCTTTTATTCAAAGTATTAACTTTACTGTAATTGAGAAAAGTGCTTTTCCAGAATATACCTCCTATGCATGATATGCTGGGAAGTAGCTTTTAAAGAAACATACACTTCATGTTAAAAGAATGTCATTAGACAGATGTCTCCATCTACAGCCAAAGTTCTAGAGCAAGCCAACCACCTCTCTTCTTTTCCACACATCGGCATCCAGCTCTGAAATGCATCTCCCTATAAGCTCGCTTACCTGACTGCGTTGAAAGATTTACATCCTAAAGACAACTGAGGTCAAGAACAGTAAACACTAGTTTTTCCCTTACATTTTTAATTGAAAGGTATCTATAAAATTAAATAAGTAACAAACTGCTCATATCTGAAGGCTAAAATTATACATTTTTTAAAATCACCTTGCACACATACAAAGGCTTGGACAGACACAAGATTTTCCCCAAAACAACTGCTGGCATATCTTCTTAGACACTTCCATAGTAAGTGTTTCACTGCATGCAAAGCTTAATACACTATTTTCTGCCTAGGGGGACTTTGAAGTAAATCTTACAGTTCTCAGCCTTTAACTGAAAGGTATAGCTCATATTAACCCTGGAAGAGATTGGTGACAAAATCACCAGATTTTGAAAGGTCAGCAAAAGCATTCGAAGTTCAAAGTTTTCCTTCCTAACTTATAACAAGAAATTTCATCAAGCACTGCTGGTACCAGGGCACATAAAGAAGTAGGAAAATACATAAAAATGAGAGAACAGAAAACATACTACTGCTTTCTCAAAATTAAATCAATGTTTCTTATTTACTTAACTGGTAATAAAACTCATAGGCTTCACAGTATTTGGCTTGGAATTATTGGAACATTGCCTGTTTTGATTTTCAACATGTTGACTTCTTCAATTACACCACCAAGGGGGACCATAAAGAAACACTTCTCTATTACTCTGTAGGCATTGCCATCTATCTTATCACTTTGAACACTACTTCAGGAATGATCACTGCCATAACTCAGGAGCCATGCACCAGCACTTTGACCTTTTCAAAGCTTAGACACTACCTCAAATGCTTTTGCAGTTCAGAACAAAGATTCCTTACTGGGTGGACCAAAAAGTCTTTATCATTCAGCAAGGGAGGTGCAGAGGTACCACCACTGTTCTTTCTCCTTACTGACCAAGGAAATAATTACTACTGAGACATTATGGAGAGACTACTACGGAATATGAGATAAGACTGAAAATAAGTGATTTATATACATATATATATATATAAAATAAAAGCTATTTGAGTTTACATTGCTAGTTGACAGATTATCCATTAAGAATGGAATTGGATAAAGCCAAAAATTGCAAGGTAACACACTAGGAAGATTTTGTGTCTGAGATGCCTTTCAACATGATTCATTCAGATGAACAATAATAAAAGTTTCTTTTCATTCTTAAGAGCTTTATCAAGATTTGACAACCAAAAATTTGTCCAACAAGTTGCACAGTATAGCATGAATGCAGTTACTGGGATGCTTTTTTAAATATATATAATAACACATCCTTTGGTTTAACGAGTCCTTAGAATAAACATATGTCATATCAGACGAAAAGATATGAAAAAAATTTTCCCATTATCTTCTCTCTCTCTCCCCTATTCAACTACAAGATTATTAATTGCAGATGGCAAAGGAAAATATCTTCTTTTATGTGCACAGCTGTGTACTTATGCTAGAGCCATTCTATGACTGATTCCATGAACTTCAGATACAAAGTAAAATTCAAAAAGTCATGAAGCAACCTTCCACTGCTGTGTGAACAGATTTTGAACCACAGAAATGAACACCCAAAAAAAAGCTTTTTGAGTTTAAAATCATAAATATTTTTCTATCACTTCAGCACAACATTTACTGAAACTCCCAGAGCAAATCTCTTTCACTATAAAGTTTATTTCTGTTTTCCCTCACCTCCTACCCAAGGGAACCTTGGAAAGGGAAGCACTGGCAGGAGTACAGTCACTGAAATACTGCCTGGTAATGGTGATTTATACATCTGGCTGAAACAGCCAACCACTGGATGTCACTGTTACTCCACACGAAGTAAGCTAATACAACCATGAGATTACCACTACCATAGAGTACCTGTCTACCGTAAACTGCTTACAAAAAAAAAAAAAAGAAAAAAGCCCTTCGATATAATACAATGAATTTAAAATTTAGGAGGAGTGCAAGGCAAGACCATGCTTGGAAATCGACGCTTAAGGGAGTCTGCAGGTGCAAAGGATGGTCAATGGTGGCATATGTTACTGTGACAAATTTTGGCCTTGAAGGAATCTAAAGGAAAAGTTGACTTTTCCTTCAGAGTGGGAGAGTGGGAGAACAGTTTCTTCTTCAATCCCTTTGCATTTCTGGACTCTGGGACTCCAGACTGTTTCCAGCTGCTGCACATTACATATTGCCATTGTTGTGCATGTACTTTTCTGGTTCAAAGAAGACTGACTGGCATGACTTATTTAGGTAGCACCACCAAGACACACATGCACATGCTCAAAAACTTCCTATCAGTCCTCAGCTGGGTATCCTAACAGACAATGACTTTCAGTTCCATTGGTGCTCCCATGAGCAAAATGGTTTTCTGGTGTATATGGTTGTAAGTTGTTTCACGTTGCATTGTAAACACAACCCTGTATAAGAAAAGAAAAAAAAAAAAGAAAAAAGAAAAGGATGCTCATCTTCTCCCTAGAATGCTTCTTGATCCCAACTGATTTTCTTTGTGACAGCCTTGAATGTGAAATTTCTTCATTCTATTGGATAAGGCAAAACCCTCCTTCTTTTTCTTTTTGTGTATTATGCTTCACCAAGCAATTGTTTTATCCTTATTTTAACCTCCTCACCTAGCTGTCTCTAGTATTTCCAGGAGCCTTTGAAAATACAGAAATAACTCATCTTACTATTTCCAGCATCACCTCCAACAAGCAATATGAATGAGTCCCTTGACTCTGAAAAGAGACATTACTTCAATTTAATGTGTAACTAATTGGGTTTAACCAAAAAGTATGCTCTTAGTAAATGTGAAATCTGTACTTTAAAAGCAAAACTAGTCCTAATTTGTAAGAGGTTATGATTTATTCTCAATAAGTTCATGTTATGTTTTTTAGAATAATTTCAACTTCCATTAAAAATTTCATCTGATGATATTTCTGAGATATTTTCATCTTTCGAATTAGAAGTGTAAGGAATGAAAATAAAATCAGAAGTTCATAATGAGAATTTGAAAGGTGTCTAAAGTATAGAATCATAAACAAGGAAACACTGCCCCTAAGTATCCTTAATTATAGTGCCTAATTTCACCTTTTGTATGTGATAACACAGCAGAAAGAGAATTTTTAGAAGTCATCTACACATTTTTCAATTTTTTTTTTGCAGTTAAATATCTGCAATATTACTGAATTTGTTTACCCTCATAAGATTTCTATGTTATCAACATTAGCTCTGGGGAAACTATAACTCCACTGAGCTACAAATTCAAACTTAACACTGCCTGTAGTTCTAGTCAATACTTGAATCTGTTGCTATAGTTGAATGTCATATGATTTTATGGTGTTGCTGTTCATGTACTATAATTTGTTATGCCTCTAATTAAACTTAAGGCTATAGAAAAGCACAGGAACATGTAATCTGTACAATCAGGAAGATGAGAGTATCTGGGACTCAAAGACAGCCAAAGCATATAGAGTGCTTTAAAAATGATCTGCCCATTTATTAAAATACAGTGGAAAATGCCATTTTAATGATACAAATCAAGGGATTTCCAGACAACTAAAAAAGCAGAGTCCATACAAATTTTACATTATAAAATGCAGCACTGATTACATATTTTTACATGACAGAAAAACAAACAAAAAAAGTGTGGATCAGGAATTAAACAACATTGAACAGTCAAAGAAATTCTTTGAAAGTCAAAGATGAAGGAAATAAACAGCCACAATGAAGATATTTCAATCAAACATGGCTTTTTAACCAACTTGCTAGCTTCAGATGAAAAACAAGATGAAAAATAATCATAGAGATGGTCTTTGCTGAATGGTACATCAAACCTGGCTTGTCCTTGAAACTGGCAGGTCACACGGGCCCAGCGTTTCACAACATGTAAATGGAGCTCTACACATGATGGCCCTGGACTCTGCCCACCCGTTTTTGTGACCACAATATTGACCGTAGTTTAGTAGTGAAATTGAATTTTGTGTAAGCATTTGTACTGATGGAAATCATTCACTAAAATAATGGCTCTTAAAAGGCAGGCAATGATATGGCACATTACATGTATCCTGGATACATAATAGATTTTTGCCTATAGTTTACACTTGTTTGACTTCTCTTTGCACTTACTGACTAGCCAAATAATATGTGGGTCATTCAAAACTACAGCGAGCAATACAGATTCTGCCACCAACCGTGCTTTTAACTTCAAAAGAAAGGCAGAAATTGCTTAAAGAAGATTCATGAAAGCAAAAAAAAAAAAAAAAAAAACCAACCCTAAAAACTCTGAAAATGTCTTTCTATTGTCTTTAGACTGTTACAACCACGAAGCCTAGGTGATAGGAACAGGGGGGTGAGGGTACTGGGAGAAGCCCTGATTACTGGAAGATCTCATACAGTATACTACCAGACAGTGCAAAATATTGAAATTCCACAGAAAGTACCTTGAGGCATTTCCTGGCCTTAGATAAGTCCCAGTTTGAAATTTTCTCCCTTTAATCCTTTTGCACTGACTTTAAATGATTTCCTCTTCCACGGTGGGTAGCAGCTCCTGGTGCCACCTGCCACAGAGGAGGTCTGATATTGCAAAGCTCATCAATTCTTTGATGAACTGTAACAAAACCCAAGAGCAAGGCTGCATTGTCTTCAGCCTCCATAATGGGACTGCTCATTAAATGAAAGGTAAACATATTAAGAATGACAATTTCCATCCAATCATTCAATTTAGAAAAGGACAGACGTTCCTTGCAAAGTTGAATAGCACTGCAAGGTTATCCGTAACGGAGATTTTACAGTACAGCTGTCAGCATTCAGAGATCATCTGTATACTGACAGGTATCACTGTTACTGTCCCTGGGCTTTTCCTGAACCAGGAGGGAAGACCGATCAATGACAGAACCATGCACAGTATCTGTGGTCTTGTACATTTAACAAATGTTGATCCTGCAGCAGTGACCGCTGCTTTCAGACACGCTTGCAGCTGCATTCTTTGTTCATGCAAGAATATAAGAGGAAAGTTCAGCAGTGAAGGTGCCAGAGCTACACGATCATTTAAATACTGTAGGGGCTGATCTTGATTTGCTTCTGAGCTTGGCGCTTACTACCGCGAATATTCTTTCTAAAATTAATGGAAGTACTCAAGCAAATAAAGCTTCTAATGCCTTAAATTGCCTGAGTCTTGAAGTCCACAGGTGCATAAATGTAGATCATTCCACCCACATGGAGTCCCCTGACTTCCCAAAAAATCCCTTTGTTTAGGTGAAGTATCTGCCCACATTGTTCTTTTTTTAAGGATTAGAGATGCAGTTTGTGGTATAACATACCAGGCAATTTCTTTGAACTTCAACAAGAAACGATTTTCTTTTTGTTCAGACAGACAAGGAGAAATTGATGTAAAGATACAACCTAAGCGCCAAAATATAATTTGGATTGACATAAATGTGGATGTAGAGATCATCCAGCATTTTTTTTTGCAACCATGACAAAACTCTAGTTTTATATAGTCATAAAATATTCAACTACAATTTTCAAACAAGATTTATTTTTAAAGGTTCTTAATTTAGAATTTGCATAGGCCTTTAGATATGTTGATGGTCACTCTCACCAATATTTGTCTCCCAACTTCCAATTTACAAAGATGCTATGCATCCAACGACTAAAGACCACCAAATTCATACCAGTGTCTCAACATGACACTGTTTCGTACTCATGTTCCTTCCCTTCCACTACCTTCCTCCTTTTTCAGGATTTCTGTAAAGCTTGCAGAGGTTTCAAAGTAACTAAGCACATGAAAGCTTAGAGAGATGGTAAGGTACTAGATCCAATCTGTTTTCATAATTCCTAGAAGAAATGCAAGTAAAGATGACCTCAAACAGTTTCTGAGACTCAGTTTCATCACTAAAGCATACCTTAAAATTCACCCTATGATGTTGTTCCAATTAATTGCAACATAAATTATTATGGGTACTGTATTTGATTAATGGTTTTGTATCCATTTCTTTTAAGAAAGTTTCATTTTAAATTAGATTAAATTAGAACTACTTTGAAGATTGCATGCAATATTGGATCTGCTAATTATCCTTTCCTATTGCTTGTTGGATATCTAATTCTGCTCTTACATTAGACACAATATATTGGTACACTGGATTCACTTTGGATAAAAATTTTCTGCTGATTTCTGTAAGGTATGCCAGAACAGTCCTTGAATGGACTACCTGTACCAAACTCCACATGGTACAACACAAACGTAAACCTTTCTGGCAATTACTGAAAATACTCCTATTCTCAAAAATCACAATCACAAAATGAATGCAACCTGTCACACCAAATTAAGTGCATAAGAAATGCATAAGAAGCCTGCTTTTTATGCTAGGCATAAAATATACATGCTCCCAATGGGCTGCTGAGTCTCTATTGACTTGCAGCTAGGGAGCAAGTGTGGGCCCATTGAAGTTCCCACTCCAGTGACACAGAAACCAGCTAACAGCTCTGAAAACGAAGCTAGCCTGTAGACTACAAAACACAAAAAACCCCAGACAATTTTCTTAGGGCACTAAAACATGGGGATCATTCCAGGTTTGCTGAAATAGTGCTCACCACGCAATTTACTTCACAGGCAGGAGACTTCTGTTGTTGGTCCCTTGTTACCTTTTGTGAGAGAGAATGCAACTTCACTATTTCTCCCCACAGAGAAGAAAGAATGTGTTGGTGGGTATATTATTTTTCTCAAAAGTGAAAGAGCTGCATAAGAAAAATCTCCAACAACCATGCTCATTTTTAATACAAATAGTAATTAGTGGGGAAATTCCCATTCCACTGCTGTGTCAATATTTGAAAAGGGCAAATGGACTGACTCCATCTCAGTTAACACAGCACCAATCAACAGGTGCACCAGTAAACAGACAACAAATCAACCAATCAGAAAAAAAAATGTTGGATTTAATTATTTGTTAATTAAAACTTAGGCATTTAAGTGGACAACTCAACATGATACTATGGAAAATGTATTTTTTTTCAGAGAAATACTGATTCATTCATTACTTTAAATTTGGTAGCTGACAAAGGAAAAGACAAAGCAAGCTGTGTTTATACATACCATATTTCAACTCATAAAAGCATCTTACTTGATACTCTACAGAATTTTGACTGACAAAAATAAGACATGTCTCAACCATAGGTGTCTTAGAAACCACCCTAGATTGGTGCTCCACCATATTCATCAATGTATCCATAAAGTGTTAGATGATGAGAAAGACAGTACTGGACAAACTGTGTGGTAAAAGGGGCAAATCCAGACAAAATATGTTGATGTAGCCACATGGAGACTCAGGTATTTAGGGTAAAAATTCAAATAAAAATTCTACAGTAAGGAGGAAGAATTATGGAAAATGCTAACTTTAAACAGGACAGGTCAGTGGAGACAAACAACTTAGCATGAATTCTCAGTGCACAGTGCTTTGGTAAACAGGAGTTACAGTAGTCTGGACTTACTAAAAACCAAAACCTAAGCTAATATTCAGAGGAGGTGGCTTTATGTCTCTGTACTGCATGATCAGATCAGTAATGGGTTAATGCTTGCATTTCTGATACCCATTCTTTTATATTTGGAGTCATGGGAATAAACATTTATCTATTCCTTCATCACAGTTCTTTTAGGAAGATGTATATTACGTATTTTTGAGGACTGATTCATTGTTCACTGGTCAAAATGGTAGGGTGTCTAGTTGTAAAATGTATAAAACTTGAAAACTAGTAACCTTGTCATTCTAAACTGGCTACACATGTATCCTAGTGCCTACTGGGCTCTGCAAAAAAAAGGCTGCTTCTGAAATAATCTCCCAGTGTAAGCTTTCCATCATTTAAATTTACAGGAGGGTTTCCAAGGGAAACTGGAATGAAAATTAAGGTGCATCAAAATGTAGTTTTCATGAATAATGCACCACCACAATATCTACTGAAGAGAGCCATACAAAAACTCCTTGCGTTGGGACACTTGGGAACATAGAGTCATAGCTAAGGTAACTTCTAGCATTCTGATCATACTTCTGCACCCATACTAATTGCTCTCATGTAAAATTAATTAGAATGGGCATAGCACTGCAGTGATGCAGGTACAATGCTGCTAGCTGTGCTAGGGCCAGCTCCTTTGCCACAAGCTCGGCTGTCTGGATGGGTTTGTGTTATGTGTCACAGGCTGTGTCCTACACTTAGAGGAAATGTTGCTTCACCCTCCCCTAATATCCATGGTGCCATCCCCCTATTATAAAATGGAGGAACTAATACAAAATTAAACAAGATAATTGGTGAATGTTATGGGGACACCTTCACGACAGACTGAATAATTTTGAGCAAGTTTTGCCTTGCTGTTTGGGTCACAAGGCAGCTCCAGTCTATACGCTCTGTGATAACAGAGTTCTGAGCTCAGGCTCAAAGTTTTGTTGAGAAACAGTGTAATGGCTAAACATGCCATAGTACTAATGTAGATATGTGAATTTTGAATTAGGTATAGCTCATAATCTAACTTGTCGTGATACAGGTTAATTTTCAGTACTCACCATCCTTATAGACTTATAGACAAATCCACAGCATACTAGTGGCAGTGGCGGTGACAGATGTTCTTTGTTTAGTATTCCATACAAGGACAAAACTAATATTTATTGCATAGAAGAGTTTAGAATTCAATTACTGCATCTTTTGGTAAGTCTATCTAATTTTTCAAAGAAAGCTATATAAAAAGCAATGTGCTATATGTGGGTAGAGAAAGAAGTATTCCTAGCAAAACCAGTGGACAACATTAATTTAAAATAAATTTTTCCTTATTATTATTTTATATAGGATATGAATATTAAAAATAATTCTTATATTCAGCTGTTGCTAAATTGCTAATGTATAGTTATGAAGCCATGAATAATAACCTTTGACTTCCAGTGTAAGAGTGAAAAGCATTTAGATTTGAAAAATATATTTTTGCTACTTATATTAACATGACTTATCATCATGGGTTACACCATGAAATCAGAAAATGTTTCTACAATTTACTGCATGCCCATAGAGATATACTCTCTAAATAAAACTGCTCAAGCAAGAATGCAGTATCTGCTCAACCAGGAAAACAGTCTGTATCATATAGCTTTGCAAGAAATAACCTGATATGACAAAGTATCCTATAAAAATAAACCTCTGCAAAAGTTCAACAAAATGCTTCAATTTTACTAAATGCTGAAAGGTTGCTAAACCACCAGAAATTTGCTATTATTTCTGTTATCTCATGAAAGGAAAGAGCAAACCACAACTGGGATACAACCGCTGCATTCTGTCTAACAGAGAGAA
Organism: Myiozetetes cayanensis; assembly: GCF_022539395.1. NCBI lineage: Eukaryota > Metazoa > Chordata > Aves > Passeriformes > Tyrannidae > Myiozetetes > Myiozetetes cayanensis. The sequence continues at coordinate 78,712,025 of NW_026087742.1, forward strand.
GCTTTTTAAGATAGGGAATTTTATGCTCCACAGCATGAAAAAATCTTAAGAGTGAAAAGAAGGAACACTATTGCAGATCATTTATGAAACCTTCTGAATTCAGGGGAACACACAGCCGAAACTTCACAAAGTCAAAAACTCAGGCTCTCCAGTCTGTTTCCATCCTAAGGCAATCATCAATCTCATCAAATCTTAGAATGCCCTTATCGTTTGGATTTATCTCCTTTACACTTTTCTATAACTTTGATCATGAACTGTATAGTATTTCAAAATTTGTACCACCATAAGTCTGCTTTTACTCTGAAAATATCCTCCAAGGTCTCTTTTGTATCACCACAAATTAAGGAAAAATTATGCAATGAAAAAATGTAAAAAAATAGTTCACATGTCATTGCTCAAAAAGTTTTAAAAGAAAAATTAGTAGTTTTGGTCATTCATAATAGTAAAAATATAATATTATATTCAATTTTAGTGAGCAGCGATTTCACACATTCCTAGTTATCATTAGTTTTCCAGTAGGGAAGTACTGACAACAATGCTAATTCCAATTTTAATTAGCAATGTCATAAATAATCTAATGGGATAACAACACTAATTAAGAGCACAGTTAATACTGCATTAAAATTTTCTCTAAGCATTCGTGGGATTGGGGATATAATACAAAGGAACAATAACTTACTAAGAGGAACTCCTCCCCAGATTTGAGGATTGTCCTATATTGGTATCCTCCATTAACAGCTAATCAAAAGTTAAGATATGAAGTTCTCAATATCACCCACTACATTTTGTTAAAATGTGCTCGCTCTGATATAAAAGGTAATAGTAATAATATATGCAGTAAATGTGAAATAAAGCCACGTGCTTTGGAGAAATCATCCTGGAACACAGAGTGGAAGATTTTGACAGCACTTTTCCCAATGTAAGTCCCAAAAACACTCGGCATGTTAGAAGGTGTGTCTTAGAGAGGCATGTATAGTACAACTTTTTATTAAGAAATTGAGATTTTGGTTATATGTTGTTGTACTCATAGAATGATTTAATCCATATGACTTTGCTAATTATACACTTGGAGTACCATATGCAGCTTGAAGCTACTCCATGCTGCTAAATGGGAGCAATTTTGGAAGAAATGCACAGAAGCAGTTGAAAGGGTTCATTCATTCATTCATACTTAAAAAAAATAAAATAGAAAGGTTGATGAGGAGAGGACAAAATAAAAAATTTCATATCCAAACATGCACGTAGAAAAGGGGTACTAAAGGAGACAAAAACAGACATAACTAAAAATAACAGGATTCACATTTCTAAAAGTGAAACCAGATATTAATAAACTAGCCAGGCTAATGCCTTTCCAACCATTAAATTCCTCTCTATTGTGCTACATTTAATTGCACACGTTGTCTAAGAATTAATATTAGCTAATAGACTTGTTATCTTCTTTATTAGTGTTCATTATGCTAAGCTACACTGTTGTATTGGACAGCTGCCATTCCTATGTTATTTAAATTTTGTACACTAAATATATTTAATCCATTCAGTGCTGCCAAACACAAAAAAATAAAGGAAAGAACTCTGGGAAAGGAAACTGAGTTTAAATACCTAAATGAACACAATCCATTTAATAAAGCAATACCAAATAACAAAGAATAATCCTACTTTGACAAAGGAAAATAGCAGGTGGGATAGATCTTTTACATAAATATATATATATCAAACTAAGATTATGTTAAATCCATTTTAAAAGAATTTATTCTTTAAAGGGCCTTAAAGGATGAAGTTTAAAATGAGTCCCATATTTCCCAAGATGCTTAAATGTTTATATCAAGAAAGCATTACAATTATGGCAAGACTGAGTTATTATAAGGAGGAATTTTGAAATGGGACAATGACAACTAGCCAGAAGACAATGTAGTCTTGCTATTTTGACATAAATTTTCTTGTAAACTTCCTATTAGTTAGTCAGATGTATGAATTAGAATCATAGAATCATCATGGTTGGAAGAGACCTTTAAGTCCAACCGTCAACTTAGCACTACCACTGTAACCCTTAAACCCCTAAACTTTATTATCCAGCACCAGATCCAGACACCTGTTAAACATTTCCAGGGATAGTGACTCTACCACCTCTCTCAGCATCCTATTCCAATAGTTGACCACCTGAACAGTGAAAAATTTTTTTCTAATATCTAATGGGCATCTCTGCTGTCTCAGCTTAAGGCCATTTCCTCTGGTCCTCTCACTGCAGGCACAGTAGAAGAGACCAGCCTCACCACACTACAACCTCCTTTCAGGTAGTTGGAGAGAGCAACGAGGTCCCTTCTGAATCTCCTCTTCTCTAGAAGAGAAGTGAACTCGAGATGCAGCCTCACCAGGGCCCAGTACAGGGGGAATACTCACTTCCTTAGTCCTGGCCAAGATGCCTTCTTGACCACCTGGTCACACTGCTGGCTCATACTGAGCCAGCTGTCAACCATCATCCACAAGACTCTTTCTGCCAAAGAGCTCTCAGGTCACTCCTCCCCAGCCCCTTAGCATTGCACAGGGTTGCTGTGACCCAAGTGCACTTTTCCGTATTGAACTTTGTTATGCTATTAATACATTTGGTTCCAATTTTTTAAAATTACCTCATGCATTCTGCCTGATGACTTGCAGAAAGACAGTTTTTCCATTGCCAATATCTTGTCATAACTTCAGTATCACACTTATGTTGAAAATTCAGTGATGATACTGAGCTGTATTCAAAATAAATTTTAAAAAATCAGTATAATAGTCTCATTCTTCATTTCACCATAGAACGACTCTTGATCATGGTAAAACAACATAAAGAGTCAATGGTTCTGCTGCAGAAAAACCCGCCACAAACGTGTAGCATTTGTTGCTATGACCACTTGGGGAATAACACCTGAGGAAAGCAGAGAAGAAACCAGGCTCATATATACCCACAACTGGCCAGGTCCAGACAAACATAGCTAGACCTTCCTCACTGCTAAGAACAGCCTTGACTTGAGCAGCCTCCTATGCTAAACTGTGTGCCATGTTGTAACCTGACCCATGCTAAAACTAGTACAAAATACAGGGAATAAGAACACATCCTTGCCTGGAACTCAGTTCTCTGCAGCAAGGGACATGTTACCTTCCTAAGACAATTCAATTCTTGAAAACTACATTTTCATTAATTTTTTTAATAAATATTGAGACAGCCTGAACAACAGGAGAAAGACTGAGCATCAATACCTGAGTGATTGAGCAGTGCTCACTCCTGAGGGACTGCACAGTCACCTGGTGGGTGACACTACAAAGGTAGGTAATAGAGGGATAGTAACCTGTGGTTTCAGCTATTCAGAGGCTTTTGACCCTGTCAAACCAAATGGCACACAATGGACTGATTGCAATTTTTTTCCAGTACACAAAGAGCAAAAAGAGTGTCAAAGATGAAGCACTAGAAGCCAAGAGTATCTCTCTTTTATGTGTGCAATTTACTGAAACTGAAGAAAAGAAAAAATATACATTTGAAACTTAAGGTGATTTTTTAAAATTATTTTTGGGAAAAATATAATTAATGCTAAATCTTTGGTAGAAGAAATAGATTTCTGTCAAAAGTTCAATTTTTAGTTTTGGTTAAACAAATCACAGTTTTAATTTTAAACTGATAAAAGAATCAACAACCATTTCAAAAGAATTATTATACAAACAGATAGTGAAAAAGACAAACTATTTGAGCATGTGTATCTCAGTATCGCAGCACTGAAGTTCTGCCCTAGCAAAAAGTTTGAGTATGCCAAAATTCATCCTACTGATGACATCCAAGTTGGACTTGTAGTTTGAAGGTGTGTCAATAGAGACAAGGGTCTCCAGAAACGAAATTCAACCTAATTAAGTGACTTCCTGGTGACTCCTCTATGTCCCTGTCTGCATAGGGTGATAGGAGAACTGAACTCATGAGTTAAGCATGCCAATTAGATATCTGAAGTCTGGGGCAAACCTGGGCTTTATGCCAGCTGTTTCTCAGTGTATAAGGCATGACACCATGTTTTGCATAACCACAGGGAATAAACAGCACACTGAAATCAGACATGAGGATACCAAGACAAGTGGGATGGCAGAGTTCAGTTCAGATGATGTTCTACAGGGTACTATCACAAAACAAACCCCTCCTATCCAGTCCCCATGCAGAAGGTTTTCCTGTTTTGTTCTTGCACAGGAAATGCCCTGCTTTAACATCTTAGTAAATAAACCAATGAAGAGACACAGGTGATTGGCATTGGCCCTCTATGGCTTTTATGCTACTGTGAAGGTAAATACAGCTGCTGGTCCTTCCTCAGTTCACAAGCTTCTGGAAACGCTTCAGGTTTTCTCTTTAAACCCATTGTCCATTACTCCAGGTCCAAGTATACTGAACTGTACTGTCAAAAATCTATGATCAGGAAGCTTGGACCAAAGCTTTCTCTAAGACAACAACAGAATCAGTCATTGTTTTCCTCTGGGAGTCCAAATTTTCCAAGAAGCAAGAAAATATGCCACCAGAAACCAAGGAAGAGATCTTTTAATTTTATCTGCAGCATTGGTGATGAATCAACAAGATGGGAGGGTTGTGGTTTTTTTGCTTTTTTTTTTTAATTATTAGAAAATTATATTAAGCAGTCAAATGGCAAGAGTTTGTGATCAGTCCATATGTAGATACATTCAGCATGCTGATTCACAAAAAGTAGCTGAGGCCACAGGATGTCAGATTCTGAATACTCCTGGATAGACTCTCCAGAATATTCAGCTACGTTTGTGAAACTGTCTAGCCCTTTTGCAATCAGTTATGTTTACTCTTAATTCTAGCAAAATCATCCACTGCCAAAATTCCTCTGACTTCTTCCTTTTTCCTAATTTCATCAACAGTTTTCAAAACCACCGGATACCTTCTGAACCATGAGAATCTCTGCTTCCCTCTCACTGGTGTGAGGACAGACTTGTCTAGCAGAAACACCAAAGAAAGAAGGGGGATAAAAAGGAGACCCTTCTGAAATTGGTATTTTTGCTTGCTGCTCTTCTCTAATACTTTTAGGGATGTGTGAGCACAGACTAATCCCCTCAGATCACCTCCTTTTTGCAGAATTTGATATTGCTGAACTAAACTGGGTTATTTTGAAATATCACCACTGCCTTCAAAACTCTACTGCAAGACATGTCACAGTAAGCAGCATTCAAATAAGTAAAACATGACTACCCACATGTTTAAATTATGTAAAATGCTAACACTATTCTAAATACAGGAAAAGTGTTTCTTTAATGCTCTTTTTTTTGACAGTTCACCACAACTCCATCCATTTCAAAGGCTTCTCCTCCCCACATAGAATTAAATAGCTGCTACAAATGTCCTTTGAACAAGAGTTGCCATCAGTGGAATAAGAACACAAGCAGCCTGGGGGCTGGTATCGAATAGTCCCCCAAAAGAAAGATTATGAAGCAACGAAGGGCATCTAAAGAGAAATCTAGGCTGAGAACTATTTGAGGAATTATCTTGAGAGACATTTCTTCCAGAAAGTATATCAGATATGGCTTACCTATAAAGTATCTTCTATCAGCATGGTCCAGGGCATACACATACTCTAGTCTACCTTCAGTCCTGACAGCTGAACTCTCACCTTCTGCAAGTTAAGTAATAGCAGTCCTTGGAGTCACATGACCCTTTGACTGACACTTCTCTATCATGATGGTCTATGTAGGTGTCTGACAGCACAAAATGTGACGGTGCCATTGTCTCTGCAACCCTGGCTCTGCTGGCCAGATTTTCTGACTCTGCTACCCGAGAATTACATGACTATACATTCATAAGCTTTAAGAGGTCACTTGTCTTGGAAATATCCCTTCTTTGCCTAGGTTATCAGCACAAGTGGATGCTACTGCCCTATATAAGGAAAGGTATCCTGTCTGTTTTTTCAGTCTGAGGGTGTAATAAAACACTACAAAAGTTCAACTCCCAGAAATCAAAGGGAATATAGATGTTCCTTTAAACATTTAAAATAAGACACAAAATCTAATGGAAGATGCTCTTCACCACAGGGGAAAGCAGAGATCTGAAACAAGAAGACAGAGGACATAAACAAAAGACAGTACTGCTACATGTTGATACTGTGTAGGGCTTAATTCCATTTTGTCCAGGGATCAGCACTGTTCCAGTAATGCAGAATACTCTTGCAGTGCTCAGAGAAGGGCTTCCCAGTATCAAAAGGCAAGGAAGAGTTCATAGGGAAAGGAAACACAGAAGATGCAGAGCCTAGAAAGACTCAGGAGTTCCTTCAGACTCAACAAAACTATGGAGAAAGATGGAAAAGAAGGAGCCCTGATATCGCAAGGGTATTTTCTTTGATGAACTGTAAAAAACCCTCATGTGTTGCATTGTCTTCAGCCTTCATTCTGGGATTGCTCATTAAGCGGAAGGTAAACATGGTTTATAACTTTCTGAACTACAGAACGTTAAAAAATAAAATAAAAAACCCCGTAATTCTTTATAGCTTCAGCATTTGATTCCAAGTGCCCCATCACAATCTCCAAATACTTCTCTCCCCATTGCAAATGTCAGGGAACAAAGACTCTCTTTCAAGGTAGTCAGTTTGCTTCTGGGGTATGTACGTGGTAAAAGAAGGTACATAGGGTGACAAGTTCTTAATCAATCACAATCTACAAGAAGGAGCATGGCAAAAATATTGTGTCCCCAGCAAATCTTATATAGTTAAAGTTTTCTTGTTATATTTAAAAAAAAAAAAAAAAGAAGTAACAAATTCTACTAAAAAAAGCTTGGATTCACAAAGAAAACACGTTATCAGAGGATTCTAATGTAGTCAAAATAAAAATGATCCCTAAGAAAACAAATAAAAATGTATATGGAACATTACTGATTTAAGTTAATTTAAGTGTGGTGAAGATTATCAAAGTATATCTCTAAAAAATTCAGCAACTGGATACTTGGACTCTGTCACATTGCAAATATACTAATAAGGACTCCTCTAAAGTAGTGTTTCTACCTAAAAATACTATTTGTACTCCAGATCAAAAGTTCAAGTACAAAAGAAACTGCTTGCATGTTGCACCTCGGTTCAATAAGGTTCAATAATCAGATAATTACTGAATGTTCTAAGAACAAAACAGCAGCAGCAGCAGTTCCTCTGAGATTCATTTTAGCTTTTTTATATCAGTGCATAGTTATTTAAATTTTCCTGGAGTAATGACTAGGTTTTTTTTTTCCTCAAGTTTTCCTAAAAACAAAATAAATTTTGTCTTAATATGGAGAGGAAGCAAAACAAACACTCTCCTCTTGTTCAGCTGGTGGTGGATTAGGTTCTGGCCCAAACTTTTGTGCCATGCAATGTGCTCACGCTCCAGTGAGGAAAGACAGCTGCCACAGTCAGTATGTTCCTGCCTGCCTTTGCTGCCCTGCTCCAGCAGGTCAACACACTGGGCAGAAGCAAGTGGTACACGTGGACATTGGTAGTTCTAAGGTTGCTTGCAACAGCAACAATAAGCAGTGAGTAAGGATCTGGCTTAGTTCTATGAGACTTCTGCTGCCAAACCAACTTGTGCCTGCTTCGACAGAAAGTAATTTTTGTCATCTCAGTTGTAGTTTCATGAGGTAAAGACCAGTCTGGGCACACAAGAGTTGCTGTTAGAATAGTAACATCACTGAATACTCCTGTTCAGCCTCTCAATGCACTGTCAGTGGATGGTTATATACTTACCCTGGATTTTCTGATAACAAAATAATTACCATTGTCCAATTCTAGGCAGGACAGTAAGCCATATTTCCATCAACAAAACAGCTCTTGGTTGTCTCACAGTTGATTGCATTTCATGGATAGGAAGACCGTGATGCACAATTTCAGGAAGGATATTTCCTTGTATGAAAGTTCTGCAACAGCCAACAAGTAGCTGCACTTTCCCACACTTGCAAGTGAATATTTAAGGGCTCACAACTACCACTGCACTGTAAGCATTTGATGTGTAAATGCCTGTGTCATCCGCTGACTTTCATTTACTGCCTTCGTCATAGATTTCTCAAATGATCTAATTTCCAACATAGCACAGTTGACTGCTCTGGTAGTTGCTTTGAATAAAGAAAAATAAAAGGATTGGTTACACATATTCTAAAACAAAGTCTCTTTGCTCATTTTTCCAAAATAGAAGCTTCTAGTGAAGAAATTGTGAGGAGACTGAAAGTCAGTTTGAGAAACTCTGGTCGGGAGACAAGTTGGAGACAGTGGTCGGACTTAAAAAAACCCACAAAATGGAGATGAAATAATGAAATCTTAGAGAGTTTGATCTTCCTCACCCACCGTACCCTGAGAGCACCTCTTTTACAGCATGGAACAATGCTGCATGCATGAAAATAATATTAGGATGGTAGGATTCCTGCATAAGGTGACAATTAATTTCTGCCACTGCAAAAACAATGGTGTGAAAATGAGTTGCCTTAGAAAAAGGTAAGAATATGAAAGCAATACAGAATCGTAACAAAGTTAGAAGTTGTGCACTACCAGAAATTTTAACAGAGCAATGTTTTAGCACACTGAAGAGTATTTGCAGGTGGCAGCAGTGGGACTTTGTATCTACAAGGGATTAAAAAATAAATAATGCAAGCTAAATCTTTTGAAATCCTAGAAGAATAAATGTGAGCTATCCCCTTATTATGTAACAAGACGCAATAAATAACCTGAAGTTGCACAAAGATGCTTACCACAAAATAAAATACTTTTAAAAGAGACATTACCATGTTTGACTCCTACTAAATTAAAAGTCTCTCTGATCTATTGAATGTTCAGGAATCTGAATCAAGACTTTAATATACCCTAATTAGTAATGAATACTATGATATATTCTACTGAGTGTACTAGGATATCAGTGTCAGTAACATATGAAGGTAAACCCTACATCTGCAATGGCAGTTTCAAAACACATTCAGTCTGTTCAATCCACAGATTTAAAGTCACTGAGAAATAATTCCTGATCACAGCTTGTACCAGATTTTTTTGTGCATTGGGACTTCCTGGGGTTACAAGGCTCCTTTTATAAACATGTACAGAACAAATAGCACTACATTAAGCTGTAATACAAATATTTGGCTCATTGCTTCATGGTTCATGGATAGTTTACTGAAGGAAGATGTGCTGCTTTTGTGTTTCATTAACCTTCTTACTCTCTTGCACATAAGTCAGTGCTACTCCTCTAAGAATGATAGAAGACCGTGAGGGGAAAAAAAGAAAATTCAACCATCACTACAATTTAGTCACATATCCATTTCAAATTCAGAAATGATGAACAAATGCTGGTTATATATGTTACATCTCACAAGTATTAATCAAAATATTTATACCTTGCAATTGTGTGAGCTGTCATGAATAAATTTTGTTGTGAGGAAAGGGATTGCAAAATGACAATATTAGAAGTGTTCTTCTCATCCTTCTGAAAGATGTCTAAATTATCAGCAGTAAAAGGTTAAGCAGGAACCCCAACACTCTTTCGCTTTTCAAAACATCATGACATTGAATGCCTTTAAGAGAGCTAAATTCAGTGCTGTGATCCAGGGAGAACCTGGAAATGCTCCAATCCCACTTCTCAAAGGTAGTAAGATACAATATTTAGAAGCAATGACATTTTGACACACAGAAAAGCTGCTATTGACCCGAAAGTGATTACTGATTGCCCTGGGGTTCAGGCAAACTTAAATCCATATTTTGGGATATTAGCAGAAAATGCTTCTTTGACAGAATCAAAAAGCAAAATCAAAATGTGCTTGTTCGGCATCCTCTCAAGGGATTCTGAATAAATCCACCCAGATCATAATGACAGAAAATAAGTAATGTGTATCTCTCTAGTCTGCCACAGTTTTGTTCCAGATGGATGGAGGGAGGAAAGAGAGGAGACTTTAATCATGATTCTCTATATAGCTTTAGTACCTATGCTATCTTCTTAGAGAGCTCATTTCAGAGGGCTTCCATGCCAGAGATCTGTGTATCAGAAAAGTTATGTAACAAAAATTCATCAAGACGAGACAACCACACCCAAATCTGGAGAGACTTATGTGTGTAAATTCTTCCCCAAACCAATCTAAAAATTCTAACTTTTTTATCAGCCCAAACTGACTTTATTGAATAATGTCTGTACTGCTGGGTTGGAGACAACACATAACAGAGTGTGATGGCTTAATTATGAAAAGATGGGCATCAGGGAACTGCCGAAGAATTGTTTGGATGGAACTCCACAGCTGAGAATTTCACTGTGTTTGCAGAAAGCATTGCCATAGCCAGCTTCTGCTTGTAAGCTGCCAGAGAACCAGGAGGCAAGGAAATTCCATGGTGGTGTCCACCACCACAGACAGGCAGTGCTGCACTAATGCTGTTGGTGCATGACAGTAAAAAGCAACATGTGCAAGTAGGTTGGGGGATAAAGAGTGGAATAAGAATGGAATATTTCAAATAATAAGTTTGTTGAACAATTAAACTTTTTTTTCCCCTCTTCCTTTTGTATTGCCAGGCACATGAACAGACTAGATTTTGTCCTATACTACATCTATGAAATAGCACAGAAGACAGTGGGGTTTGATGCAAAGGAGGTGTTAAAAGGTGTCTCTAATCCTGATGAAGATGCCACAGCACATCCTAAGGATTATTTCTTCTCTCCCTTGGGATCCAGTCAAAAAGATACTAGTCACCTGTGCAGGCAACAGTTAAGGAAGAGCCCTCAGAATTATTCCAGTTAGGTGTAGAGGGTTGTTACTGCAGTTCTCAGGGACTTGCTGGGTCTGCTTGACTGCCCCTTACTTCAGGGCTCGTCCTATTCCTGATACCAATGCCTGCAATTAGCAGCAATTGGAAACAGAGCTACTTCTTGTACCTTAACCTTTTCACTTATCATTTTGCCCTCAAGGCTTCATTTAGCCCTTCGGCACACCTGCTTCATCTAACCACTTCTCAACAGAACAGCTCGAGAAGGGATTTGAGTTGTGAATTAATTGTGCCGATACAAAGCCACCAGGGAATATGCCAGTGCAGATTGCTCATTTGCCCCATGGGATAATATGTCAGAAAGAAAATAGCAACACTATATCAGGCAACCTAATGTTTCTGATGCTTGACATTACACATTACAGGAATGAAAGGTATTAAGCTTTGATACAGTCATAAAGCAGAAAAAAAAAACCACATATGATTTTAAAGAGAGATTTCTGTGAATGCACAGTTGTGTTTGTGGATAATAAGGCACTGTTGCAGCTTTGTCTTCTGTACTGATTTGTCCTTCACATTTAAAAATCTGTACAGAAGAGAGACAGGTTTAAACAACTTTAAGACCATAAATATCACCTGTGATATGAAGAAAAAGTGTAGGTTAGTGGTGACTATCTCAACCTCAGATTGTTTATTTTGGCCTAGATCTCAAAAGAAAAAAAATCTATTTGAAGCTTTTTAAGTGCACAGGGAATAGCTGAAACAAGGACCATTTTTAACTTCTGTTTTAATTTTCCACACTTGCCTACTTTGCTTCAGATTTTTTCTCTGGTCTTCATTACTGAGTTTCACTAACAGCTCCCAGCCCACTATTTCCCAAGCCTATAAAAAGAGTCATATTGGAAATTATCACAAGTGTAAAAGGACTTTTAAACCGCCAACTTTAAACAAACAAACATGATTCTTTTGTGACACATTTTTTGTTGTTAGGACAAAATGTATGTTGGACTCCTCCAGGCTCAGTAATTAAACACCTCCTTTTTCACCAGATGAATAAAATGTTATCTCCTTTGCATTTACACCGTTTGCATGAATTGCTAAGCAAAACGCTTTTTAGTGATTGCTACTTTAAACTAAGAAACTGTCAGTTTTCCCTGTTCATAAAAGATTCTAATATGATTTCTTTAATCCACATCAGTTACCAGAGATCAATAAAAGTAGAATTTAAAAAATAATATGAAAGCTCAAACAAAAAACTTAGGAAAAAAAAAAAGAAAAAAAAAGAAGAAAAATGTATGAGAAAAAGTACCTTATCCTTTCATATCTCAGAATCTCTTATGGTGATGTTTTTCATTAATCTGTCTGGTGATAAGAAAATAATATAATCAGCACATGGGTTTGAACTGTGTGTATTGACCACCAGATCTGAATGTAAGGGGGGAGCTCCTCAGGGGGGGTGCTGAGAAGGAGGGGACAGATGAGAAATGCCAAGATTAAAACGTGTTGGGAGGCTCCTCACAGTCCCAGCCATGAGGGAAGGGAAGGGGCATGCAGCCCTCACAGCCATGTGTGGTAAAGGTGCCTGCTGATACCCCTCAAGCCCTAAATGCCAGCATGCCTATTCTTCTGCAATGGCTGATGTTACACTACCTGGCACTGAATCACTGAGGGCCTAGTTGAGGAAGCATGAAAGTTGGAAAAGAAAAAAAAAAGGGCTACAAAAAATGTTTTGTGAAAGGAGGGTCTCATGCAGTACCCATCTGAGTGCAGATGCCTCCCCACCGTGGTTACACTGCTGCTGCTCGCAGCAGCCATCCTGCTATGCCACAGCAGTGTAGCACGGTCAGGCAGCAGAGACGTACCCTGATACACTAAGGCTCAACAGATTGGTTATTTCCTGTGTCTGAAGGGTAAAAAAAGACAACTAATAAACACAGTATAATGTTCCCTGGTGGCAAACTGTAAAAAGATTTATTGATTTTTAGCAGTTTACTACATCTTCTGAAGCAAGCTGTTCTTTGACATGTACAACACAGTATGGCACAGAAGGCTCTAAACACATTGCAAAAATATAAAATTACATCAAGTTCTCAAGAGAAAATGATTTGGTGTCTCCTCATTTCCATTGTTTGAAATTGTTACAGTTTCAAACTTTTTGGTTTACAGGAAGGTCCTAAGACATGGCTTAAGGACCAAGTTTGAACACATCTGAAGAGAATACAGAAAATGTAAAGCTAGCTGAACCTGAAACAGGAGCAAAGGACACTGTGAGGGAATGATAAGTGTGACCCAGGGAAGGAAGTTTCCCAGTGGCCTTGCTGTAAGTTGATGTTTGGTACCATTTGTTCTGACTGAGCAATGACTAGGAGAATCCTAATGGCTTGGGCTTTTAAATTTAAGTTTGCTCCTTGTACCTGCAATGCTGTTAAGTGCATATTACTAAATAAACAGAAATTCAAGGCACACAATTGTAGTTTAACTGATCACTTGGAAAATGTATTTTTTCTATTCACATTTCTCTATTCACGTTCAATCTGTTCAGAAACTAAGCAACCAGCCAAATTCCATTAACAAAGAGAGAAACTCAAGCTTATCTATATCCAGGTTTAGGTACAGCCCTGAACACTTAAGTCAGTTCAGTCCTAAAGACAACCACTAGACTACAGATTTGGTGACTAAAAAAATCCTAGTGCTGAATTCAAATACCTGAGGCAGCATGTCTCCCTAAGAGCTATGAAGAAAAATGTTAAACTTAAATTTGAAATAATTATCATGCACAAAAGCATTATTGTGAAATTCAGAGTGTGCTTCTACAGATATCTCTTGAATCCAACTGTGCTGTGAAGTCTCAGAATATCCTACAAAACAAATATAAAAATTTGTTACAAATAAAAAAATAGAAGATCTCTTACAAAACACAAAAGTTCTCTATGTTTTTCTTGATATAAAGGTTAATGGTTGCTTAAGAAGAATTTTTTACAAGGTGTTTATAAACTAGAATACAAAATTTTACATGAAAGAACCCAATGTAGTTTTTTAATAATTCCAACATTTGTGCAGAGAAATTCTAAACTTTTCTTATAAATTACAAGCTTGAGTACACTATATAATTTTGCAAACCATTAAGTAAATAAAGTTCTTTTTTTCTCATCAAAGGTGCTGTATGTGGAATCAAAACTATTACAAAGTTATTACTCTTCTTATAGTATAGAAGGGCCCTTTGCAGAAGGATACATAGTGTATCAGTGTAGCTATGTACATCAGCATGACTATGACCAAAACTGTATCAACTATTAAGAAATATACTGGTGCAACCATTTTGTGTTTCATCTATTTGCAATTCTGAATTAAAAAACACAACCATTTTTAATGGTATATGAAACCTGGGAAATAAGGTTGCGCTTGAATTATATTCAAAATGGAATACAGAAGGAAGTAAAAACCTTAAGAGAAATTGCATCAGTTCTATTTTGCCAAGGAGGGCATTATGATCAAATAGGAAATCAGAGGCAAAAACCTTAACACCACAAAGGTGGAGCTCAAAGGCCATGATGTCAGCAGTATCACTTAAATTTGGATCAGCTTTGATCACAAGAAGGAGAACCAACCTCCTTTCTCCTCCAGTCTAAAACCATCTCCCAGATTCTTCTGGAGCATGTTCACAAGCAGTAATGGAATATTTAATCCAAACTGAATTTTTGGAAGAAGCTTGTACAGCTGTGCAATATAGAAGAGCTCAGTGCACCCTACATCACAGCACCTGGTGCTGTGTGGAGACCTTCCTCTTCCCCAGCAGCTCCATTGTGACAGCTCTGTAATCTGGAATCTCACCGGGTCTGGCATGTCAAACGATATCAATAGTATTTACAGCACTAATAAACGATGAGGGTGGTAATGCCAATGCTAGAACTGCCCAGTTTATGTTTGCAAAACAGTCTGCAGAGGAAAAGTAATAGTTTTGTTTTGAATTCTGAAGGATATCCAGTTCATTAAAAGCCACAGTCGATTCCAAGAACAGATGTTTCGAAAACCCACAAATCCAGAGATTTGCAGAGATTGGAATAAGTCAAATAGAAAAAAATAACTGCTTTGAATAGGGTTGGTTTGCAGGGTTTTTTCAGTTTTTCTTTTAATTTCCTCAAACCTTCAAATTTAGTAGTTCATAAAATAAATAAACAAGCCATTCCAAATGGAATTTGATTTAAATGTCAGTTATGGGATGGACAGATGTTTTTTCAGAACAAAAGCAAACACTGAAACTTTCTCCAGTAATGGCAAAAGTGAAAAAGATCCTCTCTGGCAGCTTAGTCCAACCAAATTTGAACCATCACAGTGTCTGTTAAATTGAAAGCTAAAATTTCATCAAGCTAGCCACAGTTTCTTCTGAAAAGGCTCTTGGTTATTCATTGCAGTGAAAACTCAAGAGAAAACAGGATAAGAAAAAGGTTGCCTAACTCTACCATATGTGAAAATAGGAGATGTAAGCCAAAAGCCAAAGCAAGGTATGGACGTAATGCAAAACAATTGAATTCAGTGTCCTCAAACACACGAAGTAATTCAGGGCACCAATTTTACACCTAAGTTTACTTCTAAAATGTGTATAATCAGTTATGTCCCTACTGTCCAACACTAAGAGTTATTTAAATAACACATTAATCTGTAGCTTTATCTTGAGTTAAGCCTGTTCTGTCTGAAATATTAACTTATCAATACAAACATATCCTTAAAAGCACTGCCTTTATTGCATAAAATGCAGATTCATTTTTGATAGGTGCTGACAAGAAATATAGGCAAGAAAAACATAATAACTATACGTACTTACTGTATATCCACTTACACGTCATTCCACTATGTGCTATATCTCAGTTTTATTGGCAACATACACATCAGCTGTTCAATTCAAGCACAACAAATCATTTTTATACCATTGATTTTCAAATTTTGCTCACTGAATTGCATTGCTTCAGCCATTTGAAATGAATGGGATTGCTACTAGTAACAATGGTTTCCTTTACCAACACAGCACCCTCATTAAACCACAAGCAAATCAGAAAACTGCCCCAGATTCTATAAAATAAATCTGTCCTTTTAACAGAAATGAAGTATTCCTGAGTTTCTTTAAAGTTAGCTGCATCTGAAAATCCCAAACTGAGAGGCAGAAAGATTTTTCTTAATGCAAAGGACTCACTATAGTGCATTGATTTCTGTGTGTACTAAAAGCAAAAATTGATTTTTCATATGTATGAAAAGCAAACATGATTTTTATTAGATCCATAATAATAATTGTGCTGTTCCTTGTTCTGTGAGCTAATTACTTCCTTTTTCTTTATCACTTAAGTAATATCCTCACAAATTGTTTTATGTTATATACACCTATTGTCATTCCAATTGTTTTTGCCTGTTTAAGAGAGAACGTTTCATAGCAATGGAGGAGAAAGTATTTTAGGATTATATATTTTACTGCATAGAATTTGCTTCTATTTCTGTGTGTGAAAAAAAAAATATAACCAGAGTTCCACCTCAAATCTTTTATCCCTGTTTTATGTTTTTAGCCAAAAAATGGTGTCAGAAAGAATTATATGAATCAGTGATTAAGAACCAAACAAAGCTTAACAATACATATATCACACATGTCTAGTATCCTTTATGGTCTGAGTCTTAACAAGCAGCTCTAGTTAAAAAGAAATTAAAATACAATCACAGCCACTGTCAGTGCTACATCAGTAGCACTCCAGGTATATTTTGATCTAAAACTGCAATACTCTTAGAAAGAAATCACTGTGTTCCCCTTGTATCCTGTACAAAATCAGGTGTGTCACACTTAAAATCATGCTAATTACACCATACACACAAATGTTGATATTACTAGTAGAATTTCCTAGAACTAGCGCAGAGAGTTATAACTATCTGACATGTGCCACCTGTCTTAACGTAGCACTGTCAGCCCTGGCAGCAGCATAATGACCTCTTGGAAAGAGGAGTAAAAACCAAAATGAGCTGTTTTTAGCCCCCTGTGGCTGATTATAGACAGCAGTGCCTTGTGCACCTGTCCTCTCAGAAACAGGTCTTGTGACCAGGACCCACAGACCTGTGACCTCAAGGCCTACAAATGACCCCTACAGGTACCCCACAGGACAGCAGAGGCGGTAGCAACCTGTCTGCACATCGCCCTATGACCCCTGGCTCAAGGTCTCAGCAAAACAGGTGCTCTGGAAAAGTAATCACAGATTTCTTACAGGTTGATTATGTTACTCCCTAGCCACAGCTAGGCTCCCAAATGCTGACCCTGTTTTGCAAGAGTAATTAATATTGGCACATCCTAAGGCACTCAGCCCTGTCTCCTGGGACAGCTCTGACCAGGAACAAGGCCAGGATCAGAAAGCTCAGGAAATCAAGATGGCATCACCTTGACACATGAGATCCTTCATTACTCACCAATACAGCTCTTTAATAATTACTATAAAATAAATAAATAACAGGGGTGATATTTCCTTCTAAGAGCAAAAAGCACAGGCAGCTGTTCCTCCACTGAGAAAGAGAAATTTTAAAACCTCCGCCTCTTGAAGCTACAGTTTTTGTCTTCATATTGAATTCTGTATCTATAAAGTATGATAAAAATCTTTGCATCATCCATGAGCAATATGTAGCATGATGCCAGCTGCTGGCTGTTACCAAATATAGAGTATACTGCTGTTGCTGAAATTAACAAGTATACGGTTTGGAGGAACATAAAAATATGATAAAAAATTGTGCTCCTGGACACAAGTCAAAGGGATGATAGAGGGATACAGCAGGTGTGCATGCAGCCTCCAAAAACCTTTAAATATTGCCTTTATCTGCTTAATGCTGTGTAGTAACAACACAGCCACAGCAGACTTGCAGCAGTATAAACTTGACTTGCAATGCCATTAACTCTAATGTTCCACAGAGAAGGGCCATATCAGAACAAAATCTATCTAGTCCCATAGCACAGGGCAGCAGCCAAAAATATATTCATATGGAAAGAGAAAAAAAACCACTGAAAATATATGGTATGCAGAGAATGAGAATGACCACTTTCTTTAAAAACAGGTGTGGAAAAAAAGCCCAAACCTTTAAGTCATATTCAGGTATGCTACTAGCATGCTGGTGGCCTATATAAAATGAAAGCTGTTTGCTCCCATTGCATTCCCTCCTGTCATATAAGAGCAATAACAGCGTGTGCATGTAGTACAAGGGAGATGGAGTAGGATGGAGGCAGACCTCAGACCTCTTGCAGTGAAGATGGATAATGTTTAAATATGAATACCTTTCTTCATAGATGTCTTAGAAGATATCAGGCACCATCTTTATTGTGATTTTCATAAACTAGATTATTAGTTCTGGGGTAAAGGACACAGGGGTATTCTAATTTGGTTTTGGACTTTAAATTGTGGAATTTTAATGTTTTCAGTTAAATGTTTAAATCAACTTGCTGTACACCAATGGAGAAAGAGGTTTGGGAATTCAGCAGGCTGAACTACACAGAAGGCTACAACCTCTATATAATTTCTTTCTTTCATGATAAGTCCAATTACAATATAGAACTCTGCTAAAAAAAAAAACAACAAAAAAACAAACCAACACAACCAAAACAACAAAAAAACAATCCGAAACCTTCAAAACATTTAGTTATTGCTGTACTTTATGGCTTAATTAAAACCTTATTTTTATCACTTAGCACACTGAACATGCAATCCTTATGAACTGACTTTACAAGCCTATCAAGAAAGCAATGCCACCACGACACTGAGTAATTTTGTGTGACAAGAAAAACACTCTACCATATAAGGAATTTGTATTCCAAACAAAAACAAAAGTGACACCAGATTTACCACTCTACAAAAGACTCAGTTGGAGCGTAGGAAGAACTACCTGCCCTAGGATACTACATTCAAATTTAGCATATTTCAAATAGAGTTTAATTAACTAGACAATAGTCTCTGACTAATTAAGCACTAATTTAGCTTAGTTATCTTCAGTAACATATCTCCTAATCTATGTCTGTATCAGAGAAGAATCAGGTCAGTAGCAATTCTGCACCCCAGGGGGGTTAAATACTGGGGTTTAGGGCCTGTTCCTTAAGCTAAACAAATCAAGGTAACTTTGTGCTCTGCAATTAAGTTGAAGGGAAGCCATCACACTCATTTATATACTGTTTCAGTCATAAATTCTTGGACCTAGTCCACAGAAATTACTGAAAATTATTCTTGCATTTTGAAGGAAGTTTAAAGATGTCTTTGTTGCACATCTCTATTAGTCAAAGGAGGATACAGACTTGTCTTCCAATGATAATAGTTATATTCCATGCCAATGCCTACACACTACGTTAGCAAGCTATAAAAATCAAGAGAACTCATAGCAGTATAATAGATTACCTCAAATATTTCCTAACCCACTTGTGGTAACGGAAGAAAATTGGTGCAGAAGGTTCATGCGGCTCCAAAAATTTTGACTGAACATGAACTTTTGCTATTTAACTTTTATAGCATACATCCAAAATTCAAGCAGGCCTTTGACACAATAATATTTTGTTCTGAAACATTTTGGTCAACTTAAAAAAAAAAGGTCAAACACTTATGCTTTTATTTGTTGGGTTGTGGAGGCTTTTTAAGTCTTGAAGTCATAACCATCCAATTGCTTCCTAATCTCTGTAATATTTCTAAAGTATACTTTACCTTCACAGCAAGCTCAAAGGTTATGCCCTATTGCACAATCATGTCATATTAAGCTGCCTTCAGGAGAATTTATCGGCATTAAAACTATTTCTAGCTTTTGCTAGAAAATAAGTAAGAGAGGAATGAGGAAGCGGTGCACAATAAAAGCTTAAACTGAAGCTTCTTATGAAGGCACATTTTAGAATGTAATAAGAAGTCACATGAAAGTTTACAGAATAAATTCCTCCAGGAATATAAATTTCAGTTATTACTGTTACATAGTATGCTAATGGAACCTCTTGGAACTTAGTTTACTTCTTACTTGTGATAATACTTTATTTATTGACAATTAACAGTTACTTTTTTGAAGAGGTGGAAAACTGAAAGGATATGCAGCATTTAAATTTCATCCATGCCTTAAGAGAAATATTTCTCTACTCTTAACACAGCCTATCGAAACTATTTTTTGTGGTTTCCTAACATTTTTCCCTTTCAATTGCATGAAATATTGTATTAGTGTATGATTATTACACCATTTCTGAAATGTCATCTGGTCATCATGCCATTCCCTTTCTAAACATTATTTACTCCTTACAGTGAAAAACAACTCAAACTAAAATGTACACAGCACAATATAGAGCAAAGCTACTGCAAAACTTGAAGAAAATACGAACTATACCTATACACAGGAGGGTGCATTAAAATATAAATTTATTCTTAGACAACTTGCTAAACTAATCAGGATTTATTATTGTCTCTCATTTAATAAAAACATCACCTCTTGAGAATGTATCAAAACTGCTCAGACCTCACAATGAAACCAATGCTAAGAAAACTGAGCCATAAATCACAGCAATAAATGCATTTTTTTCCAAAGTATTAGTAGGTCAACGACTTGCAAGTCCTTTTACATGGTACCCCATTTTCTGTGATAACTTCATTACAGCAGAAAATAAGCATCTGGTTCATCACTCTGTTTAATGAAAACAGGAATGGAGTTTTCAAAAGTATTCAGTCTTATCTGGCCTTTGCTCCATTTGAATTTAATGTGAGTTTTATGCTAAAATGAACATATTTATTCTTGGGCCATTGTAGCTGCTCAAGGAGTTTAGGTGCTACCTATATTATAGCTACAAAACTGTGCTGCTGTTCCATGGGATTTCAGCTAGGGCTAGAGGCCACACATCACCTTTTCTTTAAGCTCTGTTGGACAACAAATGGACACCATTGCATGCATTGTTTTATGACAAATAATTTAGACTAGATCTTTTTGTTTCATTTTGTTCCCTCAAGGACAAAAATGAAGGTTTAGACTTCCAAGTAAAAAAAGAACAGCACTGAAGAGAATTTAAAAACTGTTTAAAACATTTTAGAATAAAGATTTTTCTGTGCTCATTTTCATCTTTGTGCTCTCTAATAAAAATGAAGGTCTAATGACACTAGGCAAGAAACTAGCAAACAGCCAGTAGGAACCACTGATAAAAGCAAATAAAGAGGAAGGAAGTGAACAAAATACTATTGGAAGGATTTTCTATGCTCTGTGCTGCTAACTGGATTTAATTTCTATTTTGGATCATTCCTACTTCCCTTTCTATATTCTTTTTCTGTGTGATGATTCAAAATAAAGGTCTAAGCTGTATTTTGTAAGGATTGGGATAAGCAATTTGGGGATTGAGGCTAGAGCTGTAACTACCTTTCCGCAGATCCTCAGAGCATTAGGTTGTGTTTATTGACTGAATTCAACAGCTTCCCACTCGCGTAGCGAATGACTCCTTTTAGGAAAGAATGTATAAATATTACCTTTGAGCTATTTGGATTAAATTCATATCATATAATCTGAATGGAGCTACCAATTACAGTGATTGATTTTTCCCTGAAATAGTATCACACAAAACAAGCAACTTCATCTTACTATCTTAGAGTAAGTTTAGCCTCATACACATTCAGATATAAACAGTATCCCTTAAAGTTGGCCTAAACCCCAAATGACATAGAGCAGATTTTAATTCGCAGCTCTCAGAATTCAGGAAAAACACTTTTACTTTTCATATTAGAATTCAGGAAAAAGACTTTTACTTCTCACATTACAGTGTTTAATATAAAACTGTTTCATGATAAATGCGAAAAACATATGAAGAAGATAACTTACAGGAAGACAGCCTTACCTCCACAATAAACAATGACATCACTACATACATTCTTTTTTTGCTAACTGCTGTGGGGACATTACAAATATCCCATTGAGGGAGACTAGATGCACTGTAGTCCTTGATCTAACAATCAGCTGGGATTCATTCAGTACAGAATATAAATTTCCGAAAGGAATAAAGCAAGCTGCTCATATGCAGGGTATAATTATGAAAACCTAGGGACACACAAGATGAAACAAAACCAGAGCAATATATTGGATAGAAAGGGAAGGAGGAGAGGATGGAGGGAGTAGGGGAGATGAGCCTTGAAGACCAGGAGACCAAAAGAAGTATAGCAGAGGCATGCACTACTTTTCAGAGCATGAGTTAACATAGCTTTCTGACAGATAAGTTCACCACTAACCCACACAGAATCATAGAATCACAGAATATCCTGAGTGGGAAGAAATCCACAAGGATCATTAGTCCAAACACTTCTTGAACTTCCCTGGGAAGCCTCTTACAGTGCCCAACTACCCTCAGGGTGAAGAACCTTCTCCTCATATCCAACCTAAACCTGCCCTGACAGTTTCATACCATTCCCTTGGGTCCTGTCAGTGGTCACTAGAGAGGAGATCAGTGCCTGCCTTTCTGCTTCCCCTCATGAGGAAGTTGAAGACTGCTCTGAGGTCTCCCCTTTCTCCTCATCTCTAGGCTCAAAAACCCAAGTGACTTTGGCCAGTCCTCGTAATTTAGCATGTAAAACTTTATTACACAAAAAATTAACAGCAATCTACTGTTACCCTATACAAACCAGTGCTAGGTAATTACAACATTACTTATTTACAAGCAGATATAAACAATTTTTTTCCTTAAAGCTCTGTCTAGTGAGTCACACGCATGGAATAGATCAGCCTCAGGAAACAGCTCAGCTTCTGAAGCATCCCCAGTTACTAAGTTCACTGGTACCCTTTAAGTCTCCTAGAAAAATGTGAAACCTGTGGGAAATTCTCAAGCAAACCTAAATTTCCACAGCACTGCAAGATGTTACTGACCATGGAAAAGTACTCCTCACTACAAAGAAACAGGCAATTCTCAATTTCAGTCTTCTCAGTCTGAATTCAATGGGGCTCTCACAGTCCTCAGTTAATCAGACTGAATTTACCATAAAGTAAGAAATCAAAGTATACTTTGAGATTATTACTACTCTATATTTCCAAGAGGGAAGTATCCATGTGATTCCAAAAATAAAGATTCAGAACCTATATCAACTGTATTGAACTTGTCTGAGCATGCATACCACCTACACAAATCTCAGAAAAATACACCAAATACTGACTGAAATTATCAAGCTGATGAAATTAGACCTAACATTCACAGCTGTATAGCTCTTAGTAGAAATAAAGGCTGCTACTTTTCCTAAATGGCAATACATTTCTTATACTTAGAATCAACAAAGAAAAAACTCAACTTCAAATCTTTTAATTATTACCGAACTTACTGAAGTGGGCAGTCCCCTAACTGCCTCCTTTTCAATTCTGACAGTTTGATTGTGTTGCAGCCCAAATCTCAACAAATCCAAGATAAAGCAGACAGCAGTTAGTAATTATTTGATTGCATTAACTCTCAATGCATAGTCAGACTATGTAAATCAGAGTAATCATGCAAGTGTTGGACTAGAAAGTGTTGGACTACAAAAGGATTTTAGTTTAGAAGGGTTATAGACCTTGATGAAATTGCCTCCTCTGAGTCAGAAGAAAGATCATGTTGACAAGTTTGCCTCATTCATAGTTAGAAACCTCCAGTGAGATGATTCACAGGTTTTTAGCTTTTCCCAGAACATCATGTAGTTTCAGATTTTCCCTGACATTGCCTTCACTGACAATTATTAATTACATCTTGTCCTATCCTACATACTAATTACATCTTGTCCTATCCCAATATAAAAGTAACTTGTTGCTTTTCTTGCCCCACTACAGTACAGATTAATGCAATCCAGTTCTCTCAAAATCAAAACCTTACTAAATTCAAGCTTTTTCTTAGCAGTAGTTGAGCTACACTATCAAAGACAGCAATGAGATTGATTTCACACTGTAACTTCCTGATCAATTCATATGGGTTGTTTCTTACTATATTAGTATTTGTATATTTATAAAATAAATATTTTTCTACAGAATTTATATATTATACGTAAAAATATACTGTTTGCTAGATTCTACCTCCTCCTCCCACTCCATCTCATCCCTCAAAGCTAGGTAGAATGCTTGCCTTGCTTTGGGTTTTTGGGTCCTACCTTATCCTTACAGCTTCAAGTTCCTTTGGTGCATTAAAGATCAGGCAGAACAGGAACTTCTGATCAAATACATCTATTCAGCCTACAAATCCTCTAGTTTTGAGTGAGTCTTGTTTTAACACACTCTCAGTGGGTCCAATTAGCTTCAGATTAGTTCTGGACCACTTTGTGATGAAAAAAAATGAAAGAAAAAATCCCATTATTTGGGATTTTCTAGTCTTACCCTGTGACATAATTAAAAATACTGAAGTTCATTGCTTAACTTATTAGCATGTGTCACATGAAAATTGAAGCACTACAAGAAGTCAACCCAAACTTTAAGCCAGAAATTCTTAAAATATCTACTAAGTTTTTTTAATGCTCTGAAGCAGACCTACAAACACCATGAATAGATAAGAAAACTTTTTTCTAAGGGTTTACATCATGAAAACTTTTTTTTCATTGATTCATTTCTACATTAAAAAAAAAAAAGGTTAAGCTGGAAGCACTAAGAAAGCAACACAATGGAAAAGATGTTCCAAGTCTTCAAAATTAGTGCATTTACACTTATATTAATCTTTAATATTGACTTATCTTCTAGTTAATAACTTTTTATTTAATGCAAGAGAATTATGGTTGATGGATATAAGGTAAGTTATACACACCTTTTCAAGACAAAAAAGTACAATCAAATCAAATTAGAAGACCTGACAGCAGACAGGAACAATGTAAATGACAAATATTGTGTCAATAGCTAAGGACTAATAGGAGACCAAATACCACATTTTCCTACACTGAAAAAAAAAAAAATCAAAACCAAACCCAAACACAAAAAACCCAAACAGTACAACAAAGTCACAAAAACATAAATTTCAAAATCTCCCATCAACAAAAGGTCCTCCAAAAATGTTTTTCCTTTTTGTTAATGGAGAAGTAACACAGTGTCCTGAATGTAGTAAGTCATAGAAACAGTATGTAAAGAGAAAGGGTGAAACAAAGGAAAAGCTTCATTACAGATTAATAAGATTTCTATATAGATAGCACTTAAGTCTACATAACAAACCCCTATTCTTAGTTTAAAGTCACAAATTACCTTTCAGATCTCAACGGGAGAAAGTATAGTATATATTTATTCACAGGTTTTCACATAATTTATCTCCAGTTACAGATTTGTTTCTATGATCTTTTTACTCATGTGGGTCTTTCTCATTTCAAAACAACCTCTACAGCAATTTGTATTTTGTATATATTGGTTTCAGGTGCACTTGTCTGCTTCCCACCTCCTCTTGGTAATTGTCCTGTTGAGCCACTCAGAGCGGGGTGTTGGAAAAATGCATTCACATTACTGTCTTACATTTCCAAATTACCTGGACATATTTAATATAGTAATTTTTTTTCATTAAGGTAATTAATCATGCTATGCACTGTTGGCTAGGTTCTACAGTATATTCTGATGCATTTCTTCTGTAAAGTCTTTTTCTTTTCCCTGACCACTGGTACAAAAGTCTTCCCTTGAATAGCAATGTAAATGATTATATATAATGGGAAAGGGGAAAAACTTAAGAAAATGGTTTTGTTTAAGTTTTACAAGTCCACGTATAAACATTTAGCTAATTTTGTTACAGAAGACTACATTAATCTTTGGGTCTGCCATTCTTATGGTTGAAAAGCATAGCCACCCTTCATGTACCCTCCATATCCTTCTGGAAAGTAAGCAGTAGTCTTAATGAACAAAACTAGAAAATTGGGTGCTAGAATTTGTTACATATACCCTATTCCTGGAAACTCAGTTGTAGCTGGGTTTTGCAATAATACTCACTGATTTTAACCCCCTGAGGCATACCATTTGCAGCCTAATTCTCCACTGAACTAAGCACCTGTAATTTTAACTGCAGTAATACTGCAGCATGGATTTTCTACACAATAAAGGGCTGTTAATTGGTTCTAATATTGATGGGACTTTTCCTGACAAATGTTGTTTATGTTTCTGTTTTCACTACCTTTTCAGTAATTTGTTAAGCAAAGTAGGAACAAAAATAAAAGAGAAAACACACATATAAACTAGGTCCTATACTCCTCTTTGCTCCTTTATACTCCTATGTTATTTTGGCAAAAGGCATAAATTTGCTTCGAATATCCTAATACTAGCATTAAGATATTCCAGCCATTTTTAAGGTATTTTAGTGTCTTCTAGACCACTAATTTTCAATATAAATTTCACAAAACATGTGAGGCTGTTCTTTGAAGTAAAAGGAGTGACAGATACAAAATATTTTCATGTATTTTATTCCCTGACATGCAGCATTTGAAAATACAGACAGTGGGAAAAATTACCAAAAGAGATTATACAGGGATTTAAGTAAGTAATGCTGAGAAGCATTCTTGAAGCCCAAAGTAAATGCATTCATATAATACACTCTATACATGGTGAGCTACACCTAAGAAAAGAAGTCAAGGAGCTGTGTTAAGCTCCCCAGGGCCAGAAGTCCTGACAAGTGAGAAGATAGGTCTCTTGGGATATCACATGAACAACTAGCTGTAGATGTTACTTAGTTTTTTCAGCATCTTAGAAAAAAATAGCAGTTCACGGATAAAGTAATATTTTTGTGTTATATCAGCTTTATTGTACAAAACAGATATAAAGGTTTTTTAGTACAAAGAAATGGAAATAAAGGAGTACCTTCAGGTTTCAACCTTAAATCTTTTATTATAACATTACTTGAAGACAAAAAAGAAACTACTGAATACATCTCATCAAAAAGAAAGAACTATGTTCAACTGTATTGACATAACATCTTTAAAACGTAAAAAATTTGCAAGTGATATCATTTAATTAAGTAGAGAGAGCTGCATAAAAGTATAGCTATGGTTCTTAGTGTTAATTGCATTTCAAAACACATATGGTGATCTTAAGAACTAGTGGCCCAGCCTAACAGAAACATTAACAGAATGTTGCCTGGACTGCTTTTCACTTCACTGCATTTCATTTAATTGTTACAGATAAACCACAGATTTTATAATTTTAAATAATGTGATTTTGAAATAATTATGGAACGTTCAATTTGTATTCTAAATCTGACTTCTGAAATGATTAGTTATGTTTGATCTGTTCAACATTACTTTCTTTTACTATTCTCCACTGCAGAAGTTGCAGCTAGAAGACATGAGTGTTATTTAGCAAAAGTTTTCCAAGAAGCAGTAAACCATACCAAAAGCTGTATCTGGTTCCTGGTACTGCTGCTTTGTCTTACTCTATAGCATAGCTACAAGATTTTCATGGTCAGGACCAAACAAGCCAGATTGGGTTGTGAGAGTCAAGTTTTATATGTATAGTGATAAGATAGCTTTATATAAAATTCCCCTGGGAGAAATTAATCTTAGTTCCAGTGTTCAGGTAATCCAGTTAGCTAACAAAACAGTCTTAAGGGAAGAAGGAGTCACCAGAAATACAAATTAAAAAGAAAAAAAGGGAAGGCATTTTTGACAGCTACTTTGAATATGACATTTTGGCCCACGGTGAGCAAACTGTAAGAAAAAACATACTTATTTTCTCACTGTTCTGCTACTGTGTTCACCATTTTGATAAAATGATAAAAAGATAGGACTTTCACAGAATCTACTTCAGACACATTTCTGGAGACAGCATGTGGATGAACTACGCAATTTTGCCAAGGTTTAGTGGTAAAAATTAGGATATTCCACACTGCAATCTAAATACAGACTTGCTGCAGAAAGATTTTCAAAATTTTCATATTCATTCTACCATACAATTTTCATAAATTCATTCTATCATAAAGTTAACTAAACCATTTGAATCTATGCCAATAATTTTAGTAGGTGTATTCCTGGTGACAAAAGACTTTGGGACTACATTCAAACCACATGTTATTGTGCTACAATGAATTTATTATGACTTTTAAATTCAAGAAAGCAACGAGAAATTTTGACACCCGCTTCCTAACCCTGTCAGAACCTGGACTAAAATATTCCAGAGAAAGAACTAGGGACTCTGTGCAGACCAGCTTCCATTGTTACATATTCATGTATCTCAAATCTCTGCTTTATAATTAACACTTAACATACACTTCTGTTACCATAATCAATTAAACCCTTCTCAGTTAAACAGCTTCCTAAATTTAATCTTATTTAAAATTTTTTAACAGGCAGTCCAGAAAGCTTACTCTCATCCTTGCACAACATATATTGAAGTAACAAAGCTACCTTCATTCCTGCACAACAAATTTTTGGGGGTCCCCATGTGGAAGCCGCTAACAAAATAAGTTTCTGTTACTATGATATTATGGGTGTTTGCTGGCAGTGTTTAGGCTCTGGTTTCACAAAACTTTTTGTCATGGAAGCAGCAGCTTTCCCCTCACTGAGGCAATCCAAAAGTATGAAACTGCTGACACGTGTGAGAAAGCCTTGGTATATTCCTTTATCAGCATAATGCAAGATTATAACTTTAACAACCTGTTCTACAAAAACCTGCCTTCCTATCGATATGTTTTGACACTGATATTTAAAAGACCTGTGGCAAAGAAAAAAATGCTGTTGAAAATATTTGTTTATTTTTTATGTGTTACTTATTTTACCTATTCATACTACAGAATAAATAAATGAGTCTAATTGTTTGAAGGTCTTTTTACAGTTGGCAGTAGATATTTACTTCAGAATAAAGGAACAATTAACAATAACAACTTAATAAGGGTTTATCCAGCAGAGCTTGCTTTTCAGGTCAGTCCAATCACAGAGATATATCAAGTTGACATTAACAGAAAGATACTACTAACAATTTTAAGCATAGCTAGAGAACCCCCTGCTGTCTACCAGTGAGGGGAACTGGGTTGGAAACCTTCAGAAAAAGCAGCAGGCCATGAAATGCCAAATAAAATTCCTTCTTCCATCCAGAGATAAAGAAAAGGAGTACAGCACTACTTCAACAAATAGGACTTGACAAAAAAAGAGAGAAAATACATGCAGGCATTTTTCAACATTTCTTGTTTTGACAAGGGGAAGAATGTGAAGAGAAAGAGTTTGTTTCAACTATTCTGAAAAAAAAAATCACATATCCAAAAACCTATTTACGGAACTTCTGAAGTCCATCTCTCTCACAAAAATATTCCCTAGTCTGATTAGAAATTACTCACAGATGGTAATAACTAAGAAGGCAATACAATTGTCTAGTTTTCTGTGATTTCTTATAAAGTTACTTTTACGTACCTTTGAATTCAATTCTTTGTGATTTGATTATCAACACTTTCAATTTACTGATGGAAGAATGAAAGAAATAATCAAGTTCTGCAAAATACAGTGGTTCTGTGCTTATAAAAATGGATAATAATTTGTATTATTCAGGCATGTTTACAGAGAACAGGTTCATTCTCAGAATAGTTTTGTGAGGTTTGTGTTTGCTTTTTTGGGCTTGTTTTGGGTTTTTTGATAACTTTAATGCCTGTGATTAAATTACAGCTTTATGTATAATTTACACTGCTTTTAGTCATAAATGGGAGTATATATACTAACACAGGCCTTTACACATATAAATGATAGAAGCATTTCCAAATGAATTTGTATTTATGTTGTTATTTTCTTTTGATTATCTAGACCTTTGACTAAAATCTATGGGACGATTTCAGCATTCTCCCCACACCTAAAAAGAGCACAATTCAAGATCTTGAAATTTTGGTTGATCAATTATTTCTGAATTTCTGAATTATTTACTTTATTATCAAACTTTTTGCCTAGATAAATTCAGAGCATCACTTTAAAAATATTTTTTAATTTTTATTCAATATGTTAAATGTTTACAGTATTATAATGTATTCATTATTATTTGTTCAGTAATATCTAAGTTAATAGCTACACTCTTGGAGTTATTTTGTGACTTTTCAGTTAAACAATCTATCAACATTTTCTTTACATTTCCATGACTAATGTTTTATTCCTCAAATCTGCCCATGAAGCTTCTGCCTCTGTAGGGCTCACTCAAAAATATGTCTAATGAAGTCATGAGGATAAAAAGATTATAGTGCATTTATTTTTAAGACCAGAACCACAGAACTCCATTATATATTTCTGAATTTGATGTATGTACAAATGAATGAAACCGAACACGCCTCTTCACAGTTAACAAAAGCTGTGATCTGCAAGGACAAAAGGTCATTTGGTATGAATTTTGCATCTTGCAAAATTCTGTCTCTGGTACAAAACACTCTCTGGCACAGCCAGTTCCTACACTGCCTATCAAGGTAATTCCAACAATTTCAGGTGAGGCTATTTTTATCTTGGGTAGTCTCTGATAAAATTTACTAGTGAGACTTTTCATATACTGAGACTGTTTTCATACCATTGTAAGAGTTTGAAGTTAAACTACTATGATCTACCTGTCCATCATCTAATCCTAATCCTTTCCTCTGCCTCCATCTTTTTCATGTACTTGCTCAATACTTGTACATTCAAAGCTATGAGTTGGACACTCTCTCACTACTCGTCACATGCCATCTATAGAGCGGTCACCTGCATAAAGTAATCCTCAAAAATCAAAAATCAATTGACTTATCTTCTTCTCTAATCATCTCACTTGAAGAAAAGTGACTTTCACAGTTCTGAGTAGGACAGCACAGGGCAGGATGCTGACATTTGGCAAAAATGCAGTGAAATTTCTGTAAGTATTAAGAGAAGATACCAATTTTATCTCTTATTCTGTTTTGAAATGCTATTCTTCAGCCACCTTCAATGCTCAAATGAATGCTAAATGGGTGATAGAATTGCCTCAGCTGATTCTTCCTGAAGTTGTCACTTCCAATGCCTGAAAGGCCGATTCCTTCATCTCCTTTGCTGCTGGTGCCAATAGATACTTGAAAATGAAGAGACAAGGGCACAGTCTTGATCTTCAAATGTCAAGAAGAAGATAGTCAACTCAGTCCTTCCCCTTACTAACAACTAAATGTTGAAAAAGAATACAAAATGCTGCGTCCTCCTATCTTACCCTAAGCCTTAAAAGTTCTCCAGAAGAAAAAAAAAAAAAACCAGGGTGGAGGGAGAGGAGAGGAAGAGGAATGGAAAAGCACAAGGAATGCACGTTGAAATTAAATATGCATTTTTAACAGGAACATTTAGATAATGAATTGAACAGAGGAATTCTCCCTTCTTCAAGAAGAAGTTGAATGAGAATGATTTTTACACTTATCCAAATCCTTCTAGTACCTACTGAAATATAATCCAGTAGCTTCAGATCCCACTAGAACAAATGGAAAAATTCCAACCAAATCTATAAGTCATTCTATGCCATTGTAAAAAGGAAATTAATTCTTGTGAAAGTATGAAATTACAACTGCTACTGAGTTCTGAGAGAACACATATTCTGGTTCAACTTGCAGAGATAGTGCTTCCAGATTATTCTGTATTAATTATACTTTACTGTTTTGTCTAACCAGTCTATTCTCATGTTGTCACAATAATATGTCTTTTGCTCTTCCCTTGGCAGGGAACATCCAAACCCATTCTACAGTAAAGAATAAAAATATCAACAAGCATTGTGGAATGTGGTTAATCTCAGGTAGGTCTACTTTTAATTAAATTTTTATAAAATTAAACATTTTTATTTTCTTTTAAATTAAGCCATACTCAGTCAAGAACACAAAATATTGGGGACAGAAATAGTAGAAATACTTTGCAATCAGACTAAAAATAAATATTATACTTTTACCTAACATCTTCTAAGCTACTTTTAAGAGAGGACCTTTTCATACTATTCTCTTTCCTGATGATCTGGACTCTGCTCACTTTTGGCCTGTAGCCTGAATAGTAATGTGACAGGGTATAACTGCTCAGGGGACCTCAGTCACAACATAGAAGTCACATGCTGGCCAAGAGCGACATGAAAAGGAGAACATATTATGCTTTTGAAATGTTGGCTATATTTTGTTTTGTGCCTGCGGTTAAACCCCTCTCTCTATCTTTTTAAAATTCACTGTTAGGCAATTCTGCAATAAGTAAACAATTCCATGGTGAATTAGGCAATCACATCTCTTTTGTGGAAAACTTTAGGTCTTTAGCTGTGTACATCTGCAGAGCCACAAAGTACTGCTGAAATACTGTTTTCATCTTTGCAGCCACAATCACACTGAAGATTAAGTAATATAATGTAAATATCTGCTAATGCTAAAAAATCTTATCAGACTGTTAATAAGCCAATGCCATCCATAAAGTGACATGCTATCAGAAAAAGAAATCCATGGGTGCACAGAAGGAATCAAGTCTTCAGTTTTTTGTTTCAGTTACTCAAAGTTTTCCTGTAAATCCTGCATATTAAGTCTAGGTGTTCATGGTTTTCCAGGTAGTGACATGTCATTTTTTATTACAAAATGCTTAGAGACAAATATTTCAGGAAAGCAAAATGTAGAGAACAGTCACATCCGAATTCAAACAAAATGAGGTGAGTTGTCTACTCAGGTCTATTCCAGCACTTTCAGTGCAGGATTCAGGTTTGACTGCTGATTTTCTACAGATTTATGATTCCTTTTGAGACACCCTGGGGGAGAGACAGTATATCCCCAAGGCTGTATTTGTAGTCTGCTAAAAAACAAGAATCCTTGTCAAATCAACAGGAATCAGTCAAGAGAGCTTATCATCTGACAGTGAATAGAATATGTTGAATAAACATTCCACAATAAACCTCACCAGTTTAACCCTTCCAAGAGGGATTTTTGAAAATGCTGTTATGCCAACCCTGATAGTTATGAGATCAGCAACTGTAATTAGCATCAGAACTTGGCCAGCATGTCATACTTCTAAGAAATTCAGAGCCCTCCAATATTCACACAGTATTTCACAAATTTAAAACTGGAGCTTTTAATTACACTGCTAGGTGTTGTTCTGATGCCATTCCACAGCTAGAGCTTCGTCAAGTAACAAGACAGATGAACCTCATACATTCCTCTTGGAGGTCTGTTTCCACCTAAAACTGCCTCTGACTGAATGATGTCCCAAATGAGGGAGAGATGAGAAGACAGGAAACAGTCACACTATACAAAGAAAATTGTCAAAAGTAGGTTGTAAGAATCATAGAATATCCTGAATTGAAAGGGATACACAGGATCATTGAAGTCCAGCTCCTGGCCCTGCATGGGACTAAAAGTCTCTGATACTTGTCTAAAGGAGCATATATGATCACAGACTATCCATGGGAATACACCAAGGATCACTGCCAGTGAAAGTTGCCAGCCAGGGAAAATGGAGGATTGAGGGAGATGACGACTTGATGTTAGCTAACTACATAGAAGTTCCTGGATTTTTTTTTCCTAGTCAGTTTTGTATATACACATAAAAATCGGTGTTAACACACTTATTTATCTTGTAAGCAAACTCTAATCAGCAAATAATCAGCTACAAATTTAACTAAAGGGAAAAAACCACGGCCTCGAGTTATCCTTTCAGAGGTTTAGTCCCACGGGAATAAAAAGGCTTTAGAGTTGATCCCAATCCTTTATGTGAACATATTCACCTACAGACTGTCACAGCTCTGCAGACACACACCAGATTTATACTCTGGCCACAGAAAATCCAACCGGGGAAAGCTGGTGAAGGCTGCCCCTGTTCCCTGCAGCATGCAGACATAAGACAGGGGGCCATGAACACCCTAGGGCAGGTCCCAGACCAAAAAGCTCTACCAGCATGTGAGAGGCCAAGGTAAGGGGTCATTAGTCAGGACACGCAGAATCAGCATTTCCACGGGCCTCCCAGATGGTCAAGTTTCCATACAGGATCCAGCCCACGGCTAAAGCTGCCTTAGAAACAGAAATATTCCAATTTTTTCACAGGGACACTTGGCATATGGGAAGATTACAGGGGATATAAATTTATACTGACCATCATTCACCAAGCTTAGCTAAACACTTGCCTATTTGAGTCAAAAAACCGAATATGTTACAACAAGAAAATAAATGTGTATAATAGCACTCTAAAACAAGACCCTCCCCAAAAAATCCAAAATAGGAAACCTGTTCCAAATATAAAATGATATTGGGTAAAAATCATTAATTTACATATGTAACACTAATACAGAAGACAGTTTGTTTTTCTTTTTCAACATTTGATATTTACAGAAACATCTTTTAGGCAAAGCCCTGTTATGTAGGTTTGCGTACTATAATAACATTTTAATCATACCATCCTTCTTTTAAAGCCTAATACTAGGGATCACACATGATACAGAATTGTGTCATAATGATACGATGATAATTTAATACTAACATACTTGAGCCCATACCATCTCAGTATAGGATATATAGGGTGCCTTACCAAGGTTGCTGAAGTTACAGGATGCTTGCATAATTTTCTTTAATGACCTAGGTAAACGCAACATTTTCCTCTTTTATCTTATCAGATATAAATTGAATATTTTGATATAAACACAAGATTTAAAGAAATTTTTAAAAATCACAGAATATGCATTTGACTATTTAATGTCTGCAAGGTAATATGGAACTTTTTCTGTATAATATAAAAGCACAATTTTGCCTGACTGAAGCCATTCTTCAGCCAACCAGAAATATTTCTTTTTTAAACAGACTTTATATTTAAAACCTCACAGTTCATTTCTGTTCATCTATCGTGGTATCTAGCCATATATCTTTTGGAAGTAGCCCTGAATAACAGAAGGTGCATTAACTATGCCATTACAGCAATGACAGACAGTATCACATGTCTAACTGTTGTTCTACTCCACACAAAGTTAATTTTTTTTCTTACCAAACATCTTGATGATGCAATAAGAAGTCTTCTTTACACCACACAAACCATATTTATTATAAAACATATTTAAACTTACCATAAAATCTACCAACAATTGTCTTCAATATTCTGAATATTCATTAATAATGGAAAGAAGTAGTAGAAGTTTGTTTTAGAAACATGTTTTTTTTAATTGCCTAAGAAGTGAGAGATTTTAAATCTTTGGTAGCCTCTTTTCTTACTTAGATGCAATGAATTATTAAGATTAAACAGTAATGAATGGAAAATTAGAAAGTTCAAACATGATCCTTTTTGCTTGTGCAGTGACAATTAGAAGGGAAGTAAGAGAACAGAAGGCAAGTGGAGTATACAGTAGACAGTGAGATGCATTCAGCATTTAGGATCACAGACAACCCCAAATGTCTAACAACAACAATGCAGAGAATAAAGAAACATCCAGAAAAGTGTAGTTGTATTTATGCAACAAAACAAACATTGGCCAAAAATACAGAAAGGAATTGCCAGAAGCAGAAATTTGACATACTTGATTAAGCTGCTGGTCCATCAAGCCTGTGCTCAGCCTTTGGCTGTGACCATTGCACAACAGTTCAGAGGCAAACCTCCTTCAGTGCTACAGTAAATGATGCCACATACTGAGGAAAGCATCCCTCTTGATCCCTGTGGTAATAAACCTACTTCCTGAAGCATGAGATTAGAGTACCTCATTTTAGCATACCTACCTACAGTTACTGTTCCTTGTCATAAAATTATTGAAAAATATCCAGTTGCAGCTGCTGAGTCTGATCATCCATGCTTTGGCAAGAAGTTTGGAAGAGTAGCTTTTAATCTTGAGGTATTTATGTACACTTCTGTAGTCTCAGGGAGAGAGAACATATACAGCAAGAGATTTTTTGCAAGTGGGTATGAGAAGTATACATGAGAAAGGAAAATAAATATTTTAGGCAAATACAACACAGTTTCTTATAGACAAAAATTTCTAAAAGATCCTGACAAGGATACTGTGGATATTAAGGAACCAAACAGGACATACATACTTGGTTTAAGTGGCAAGAAATACCACTGCAAGTTTTGAGTCAAGTTCTGTTATTACCCCCAGTACAGCATTTAAATGACAGGAGGATGGAACAACTGCCACAGAGTAAGAAGCCACACTAAAATACTGTTTCTTTATAGTACTAATTATCTTTTTATGTATTCAAAGTAACAAATTTCTTTAAGAGATATTGTTTATTAGCTGCAGTTCAAATAGTAGCCGTTCCTTCATGTGAAAAACTCAGAAAGGTAGTAATAAATATAAGTATGAGGCTCAAACAATGGTGATACCATCCTAAACATTTCTACAATGATGATATCATCACAGGGTTTTCTACAGTACTGTTCTGCTCAACTGTGCTATTTCTCTAGTTTCTTACAACTCTTCTTATCACAGTCTCCTCATGGCAGCCTCATTCCATCCACCTCTTCCCTTCTCAGTTCTCTCCTGCCTTATCAAACTCATGTGTCTGTGCATGCCTCCTTTTTACCTTTTCTTGTATATGAAAGCACTGGCTTCATCACAGGTAATCAAAAATGTACTGAAAATCTAACCCAGTTAAAAAAGTCATGGACCTAATATGTATTTTATATCCCTTTTCTACTATATTCTGTAGCAGGAACATCTGGAACTATTTTGTAAAATACAGCAGGGCTACATTATCAGCTGTTCCTTAAGTGTCAGCATAGAATAAATAAATACATTAGTAATTTTCTGTATTTATTTTTGGCAGGCAACTTGAGAGACAAATTATCTACCTCCAAACACAGATATAAATAAGCATAAACCATGCAGATGTTTTCCTCCTCCCTGTCAGTGTATTTCAACTGCTGGAACACACTGAACTTGTTTACCTTTTGAGCAATGCAGCCCAAGTTACAGAGGAAAAAAGCCGTGAAACATGCTATATATTCCCCTCTCAAACAAACCTTTTTCGTATGAAACAAATATATGCACTTACACTCTTAAAAATATCACAAAATTAGTTTTCAAAAGTCTTTACCGGAAGGTGTGATTTTCAAATAACTAAATCCACCCATTTTCGTCTCTACAGAGAGAACCAGAATACTTCCAAGACACAGCTAATGACAACTGATGCAAGGTCCTACCCCTGTCCTAGCAAAGTCTATGCTGGGAGATAAATGCGTGATAGGTTGATACCCTACAGCATAAGTCTGACATAAGAAAGAAAATAATGTTTTCCATTGATCACAATATTATGAGACACTCCACTCTGATTTATTTGCATTTACAAAACTACAGATACCTCAAGAGCAACACGACTTACCCTTTTCTAATATTCAGTGTACTTCTAACCATTAGAAATAAAAGTCTACATCTTTTACTTCATACAGCAAGCTCTATTTGTCTCCTTCTCTCTAAACAGATATATCCAGACTATTTCTACAATACCTTGCAAGATGGGGAATGATCTTTGCCAAAATGTAGGTCAACTACCGTTATAACAGAAAATAATGCCTTGATGTCAACGCTAGCACCTTTCTGATTATTCTTGTAAAAACCTGCAGATTTTAAAACATCGCATTTCCTCTTTGGTTTTGTCTAGTTTAAACTTCCTTCTGCTCTGTTTATTATAAGGTGTTAATTAGAAATACAGACTACTTCAGTTCTCACTCAGGCTTCACTGTCTGTGCTACTATCTTCTTCCATGAGGCTGAATTTGGTTCTCCTCAGTGAGGTCAATTATGTGGGCTTAAAGAAATGGTGGAAATTTTGGCATTGGGAAGCTGCTGAAATGTCAGGAGAAGTCCTCAAAAGCTTTTGTTTCAGGTGAGAGTTGCCAGAGTGATATAACAAATGCACTTCCCAGTAACAGATATTGATATTCTCTCTCATGAAGGCTGTGACACAGACTGACGTCTTACTGCAGAAGAAACACCACCCCAACCAACACCCTTCCAACACCCTCAACACCATGCACTGTGGTACATCAAAAATACAAACCACCATCCTACAGGAAGATTTTTCTGTTCAGTGAGTGGTGTGACATTCCTAATTCTGAAACACTTTATAAATAAAGTTGGTAAACCTCTCAGAAATGCAGCCATGTCTCTCCATCCTCCCGTTGAGGTTCCCACTGCCCCATACCCAGAAGAGGACTCTGGAGCCATAGTGCACAATGCTGGAAGAGCTGACTAGGCAAGTCAGATCAGGCCCTTCAGGCTCAGTCATCTTATAAAGCTTCAGTCTTAAATGGAAACCAGACAGTGGATTCCTATATCTTTAACATCTACTGATGACAATATCACAGGCATAGTCTTCTCCCTCTGGTTTTATCCACATCTCTGGTCTCAGAAAATTAGCAGTAGAAATTATAAAAAAGGAAACACAAAGAAGAAAGCACAAGCAGGTGAAGGTGTTCAAGAGTTAGGGTTTTTCTTTTCTACATTTTAGATTTTGCCTTTTCTTTTACTCTGATAGCCACCAAATGTTGGTAATACCCAGTTCCTACGATGAGAAAGGAAACCAGTGGCCCTTCCAAACCCTCCCAGATATATAAAATAATTCTTGAGAAAAATTCATTGATGTAAACCCAGAAGAATCTCATATCCTCATCATAGAAAAATAGGAATCATAAAATGGACTAACATAAGTTTTTCCTCTGAGTTTATCCTGCTAAGACAGCAGAAAATCCTAAAAGCAAAACAAGAAGCTGCAGCCCCATGAAAATTGAACTAATGAATCACTTGCAAAGGGAGTTGAGCAAAATTAGCATCAAACCCAACAAAAGATTCTGCCATGTACTGCACTGCCATCTTCCTGCTGCAGGCAATACCTGTTCCCCATGGAGAATCCCTGTAGCTGTGCTCCATTTTTCAGTGTATGGAGCCAGTTTCACTCCTTTTGATTATGACAAGATAAAACCTGAAAAAGAAACCTCATCTTGCTCACCCTTTCCAAAGGCAAGACAGGAGTAAGGCATCATTTTTGACTTTAACATATGAAGTCCATAACTATTATGTCGAAAATCTTGCTAGCAACTGAGATGGTTCTTTGTGGAAAAATCCAGATTCTCCAACTATCTTTCACAGTTATGAAGTCAGTCATAAATACTGAATTATTCACAGTTCATTAAACTAACTAAAATAAATTTCAACTCACTTTTATAATTGTCATTACTCACTAACACACATAGAATTTGAAAGCTGTCACTAAATAAATATATCCTAATTATGAGTATATATATATATCAATATACATATGTATGTGTATATACATACAGAAATAAAGTTGAATGCAGTAACCCAAAACTTAAAAATAGGTGAGATAGTCTTTAGGTGGGATAATCCTTAAAAGTGCAAGGAAAAACACAACATGAAAAGGCTATTGTTCTCATATTTCAACTGACAGAAAAAAATGAATTTTGGTAGTACAATAATTAAACATAAAAAAATTAAGCATAGAAAAAATTAAGTTATGATTTTGTGAAAATAATTTCTCTCAGGAATTCTGCAAATCCCTATCAAACTCCAAAGATCTTGCTTCTCTTTTTTTGACAGGACTTTGATGGTGTATGATAGAGACCCTGGCTTGATCAATCCCCAAAGGACAGAATAGAAAATAGGTATGAAAAGCTCTTGAGAGTGACCTTCCTACACAATTTGCTGTCCTCCTGTTTCTGTTCAAAGAAATACTGCCATAAGACTCTTCTATGATTATTCTGCATATTTTGATAGTTCTAATTCTGAGAAATAGCTGAAAAAATCCTAAATATGTCAGAATAAAGTAAGGGGGGTAGGGGAGAAGAGACTCTCAAACTAACACAACCAACCATTGAGAAAAAAAAAATTAAAAAAAGGCAAGAGACAATGTAAGTCTGCTTTTGGTGATCTGTATGTAAAGCTGGTCTGTCACTGTACTTTTCTTCTTACTGAACACTCCATATCAGAGAAAGCAGGTTCACACATAATACCTTTCCTGTCAGTGCTGTTGCTTAATTAGTCAACAGGATGTGAACCTTATGATGATAAAAATAATTGAGCTGGGGCCTGCAGTCTCTGAAGAAAGGCATCAACATCTCACAAGGTATGGGTTTCATACACTGTGAATGGAGAAAGGGACACAGGTATTCTGCAGAAAATGACTATACAGAACTTTGGTCTCAGACTATAAATGCTACTTAGTCTACAGTTCAGGCTTCCATTTTTAAAATTCTTATAAAAATTAGTAATAAATATAAATATACATAAATTGTAACTATAATTCCCATTATGCAGCACTTTTTTTCAGTTACGATGGTCATCATACAAAACTTAGAAAACTTTTTTCTTCCATCCTCCCCTAAATAACCAAGGGAAAAATATGTGACATATATTACAGAACTTCAGCATTCAGGTGCAACAGACACACAAACTTGAAAAAGAGTCAAAAATCCACAAACAGAACAGTAATAGAAAGTGATTTGTTGAAAATACTTTTCTACAAATGACAGTATTTAATTCTGCATACAATATTTCTTCATCTTGATCCTCAGGAGGAGACAGACTTCCCTCATGCTTTATTGTCTTATTTTCAAATTCATTAGTATTTATGCTGAAAGTAGGCAATTGCTGAGACAAAAGTGTATTACCAATGTTTTCAATACATTAATATGAAACAATCAAACCTGTATTACAGTACTGATGTTTTGAAACCACTACCTTTAAATTTTCATTAGATCAAATTATTACTTTTCTACTTGAGAAAAGGTTAAGTTGAAAATCATTATGTAGACATACCAAAACTAAAGTCTTCCACCGTGTTTTCTAATACATCAAATCTCCTTGCCATTTAATGGACCACTCATCTTTCATTCTCTAAACAAGAGTAAGCAGTACATTACAAAAACACTCCTTTCCTTGCCTCACTTTACTTATTTAACTTGAACTATTTCCAGAATACATAAATACAGTGGCTGGGAGAATTTGTTTATGTAGGGTCCCTCCCTCTGCAGAATTATCCATCAGGAAACTGTACACCTTCTGAAATTTGTATTTCTTTCTGAAGGACTGAGTGCTCACTTCAGAAACAGTGCTGGCCAAGAATGTACTCTTCACTGTGCCAACACATTCAAAAAATACTCTTCATGCCATGATACGGAAATGAACTCCGCACAATAAGTGATGGAACTGGAAAGTCAGTAAATACTTTTTTCTAATAACTTTAGGATTTTTCCTTCTAGTTTTCTTTCTTCTGACAGCAAATATTGCATGTTTTCCTGTAACAGAATGTTTATTTTGAAGAGAAGCAAAAAA
The DNA here is from genome assembly GCF_022539395.1 of Myiozetetes cayanensis. Classification (NCBI taxonomy): domain Eukaryota; kingdom Metazoa; phylum Chordata; class Aves; order Passeriformes; family Tyrannidae; genus Myiozetetes; species Myiozetetes cayanensis. The sequence goes on from NW_026087742.1 coordinate 78,752,850, forward strand.
ACATTGTAGATAATACTGCTGGAGTTTCCAGCAGACACTTTATAAGGAAAAATTTTCTCTTTGTCTTGACATTGACATTCAAGATTAGTTCCATTTTTTCCTCCTAATTAGCTTTTCCAAGACAATTGTGTATATTTGAAACAAACAGAATACTTTCCCTCAAGGCATCAGAAAATTAATCTTTCCAATTTCCTTTCAATGGACATTGACAACAAAGCACTGTATTGTAACTCAGTGGGGAATTAAGACCTATGTGACGTAGAAAATGGAAAAAGCACTATGTAAATAAATTCCACAAAAATGTCAATAAAAATATAGTAATAAAAAATCCTTTAAGCTACCTTGTTAATACCTGACAGAACTGTCTGTTCACATTAAAATCTCTTTGCCTTTCAAAGGAGGTTAAGACACTAAATTTATACAAATCTGAGGAATTTTATATTCACAACACACTGAGTGATGAGCATTAAATCATTTGAAATATCATAAACAATGATATCATAAACAATATGAGATCTTTCCAATCACTTTATCCAGCAGTCTTCTTTGTGACTCAAAAGATTTTGTTCAACTTTGATCATTCCACAAAGATATAGTTCCTCACAGAACTCTTTATTTTCTTTATATCTGATATAAAAACCCCAATAATGATAAGATACAATTACAAGATTATGATGATAAACTGTAAGGTTGTTAATGACCTTTCAGATGGAAGTTGCACTTGTAAATCATATCCATAAAAGTAACTGTTGAAGCAGCTTTTGGATTCTGATCAACAAGTCACTAAAAAAATAACTGCAGGTCTTTATTTAAAAATTTTGGAGAATTGAATTGAAAATTATAAGCTTTGTGGTATATGGCACACTACCAATATAGCCTATCAGAAAAAGAGATCTACAGTATGTTTTTTTGGATTGTTAACATGCAGACTTTCATACATAGCACACAGTAATTTCTACTTAATCCCATGTATAGATAATGCTGTGTACATACATGGTGTGTGTACTATGTGTATATACATATAAAGACATTACAGAACTTCTTAAAGGTGAATATCTCATTCCTGTGTAGATTTCAACTTCAGCTGTGCCTCCTAAAGAGAGTTCAGCAAGGTACTTACTGATGTGTAGAGGAAACCTTCTCCATTTAGGGCTATATACAACCCAGTCTTTACACCCTGGATAGCAACAACTCGGAGTCCCACTGGTATAAGGTTGAATAAAGCTGTGAAGAAAAAACATGACCAGATATGAATACGTTATGACTAACACAATATCCTAATAAATATCTCTAGTAAAAAGAAAGAAAACTAGTCCCTGTATAATTTTTTTTCCGATTTTAAAATTAGACTAGTTCAGAAAAACTTGTTTCTTGTAAAGTTCATCCTCAAAATTAAAGCCTATCTATCGAGCAATAAGTTCTGCAATAGTTTGGTATCTGGCACCAGTGCTAACTAGTAAATACAAAGCACAGCAAACTGGGCTGTAATCATTTATGCAGCACTGCAAACATGAACATCTGAGGCAATCTGAAAAGAGTCAAAGGGCCCAACAGTTCCTTCACCAACACAGACTGATCATAAAGGTAATACTTGTGATATACCCTGCAGAAAACACCTCCAGTTCTGGCAAGTAACACAGAAGGTAATGGCAGAGGCTTAAAAGCTCATAAAAGCACTGAAATATGTACTTTACTCTGAATGTGCATAAATGTTATTGAGCTAAATATAGAACATGCTCAAAAACTTGGGGTGGGGTGTCTGTGTGTAATAATTAGAAAATAATTAGAAAGCCCCTGAATAGCAAATACCCTAGAAATGGTATATACCTTTGCAGTAACAAAACCAGACACAACTTTGATTACTGTCTGAAAAAGGCCAGTGCGAAGAGTGGCAGTTCACCAGCTTCCCCACAGAAAAACACAAGGAAAAGTTATATAAGTAGGAGACATGGGCCATTCTTCTAAAAACTATGCCAGCACACACCTATACTATGTTTACTGACTCGTACTAGAAAATCAGATGCAAAGTACACATCAGTCTTGGAAGAAAAGCTCTAGATGAGACAGAGTTCATGCTAAATATTTTTCCATGGTGGATGAGTCAAGGACTCACAAGTCCTGTGGATGACAACCAAAAGCGCAACCTTTGTGTTCAACATATGCAGTGAGGACTATAGTTCTACCAAGTCAGGTCTCAGGAACACATTAACACCTACAGTGAGTTCCTCAAAATTTAGGAAGGTCATCCATAGGCGTGACCAGAAAGTGTACTGTATGAGGCTATCTGTAATCAGAATGCCAGAGCTAAAGCCAAAATCAAGAGAAAAAAGTGTCACATAATTGCAGCGGACAAGTACATTTCTCAAGGTGTGAAAACTCCTGTTTGGTCAAAGGACACAAATCCACAGTTTGTTTATAATGAAGATGATCAAATCTTTTCAACAGAGAAAAAAACATAGGCTGACTAGTAGAATTTAAAGATAGAAGTGGATGAAAAAAAAAAGATACTTTTCCTTCAACGTTGTCATGCAGAGAAAGAATGCGCAACATTAGATCTTTGTACGAACACAAAAAGCCAGTATAAAGCTAGGAATTGTAGCAGAGTACTTCCTAAAGATATAGAAAGAAAAATATATTCAAAAGAGCTCTAGAAGAACAGGTAACAATTTTTGGGAGGGTTTATAAAGAAGACTAGAAGAGATGACAAGAATTAGCACAAATAAATAGCATTTTAATTTCTGTCATTTCCAAAAGTCTCCATTATGCTAGGATCTTAGTGGGCTGTTCCCTAGAAAAATCCTGGATACAGACAAGGTTCCTTCTCTATATTATGATAAACAGTGAAATATGGCACTCACAGATAAGATATCCTAAGAGTATATAGGCTAAACACTGCATGGCTTGAGGGCTTTAAAATGTTTAATATAATCTGAAAGTTAAAAATTAGTTATAAAGTCATTACCCTGAAAGGAAACCATTCAAAGCCAGCAAAATCATTGTTGTGGATGGTGGACAGGGAGTCTGTCAGAGCAAAACTAAGTTTCAGATAGCAATTGAGTTTGGTGTTTTTTTCCTAGAAGAAAAGAAATTGTGGGGGAGGGGAAACCTGCATATGAACACCACGCTAGAAGGGAACAACAACAATTGAAGGGACACCAGAAAGGAAAAACAAACAATACTTGCATAAAGAAAAGAAGTGAACACAAAAGACAAGTCAGCCATGAAAACTGCTATGGAAAAATAACTCCAAATCGCAGAGGTCCAGTCAAAAACATTCTGGAACATAGATATTATTTGCTGTATTACCAATAAAAATAAAGCAGCAAAGCTAGAAAAAAAACCCCAACCATCAGTGAAGAAGAATTAGAGGCTTGTAACATGGCAGTGTTTTATGTAACCTATAAAATTACTAGAGCAATCTATAGTTGCAGGTGAATTTAGAAAGCATTGAAGAGGGCATGTAATGTATCTTTTACTGCCACTAGCTTTTAATTGGAGACTTCAGAGCTCCTGTAATTAGCCTAAGACCATAAAATTTTAGAGTATGATCTGAAATGCTGCAATTCTGCACTTACAGAAAATTCAGTAAATTTCACAAAATCTTTCAGACTTGGTAGAAACTAGGCAGGCCAGTCTACACTTAGTTTTCAACTGACAAATGTTCAGCAATGGGCTTCATACTGGGGTCAGCAAAACATGCACCAGTAAGGTACAGCATGTGATTTTTAGCTGCTTTGAAGGTGGTCAAAGGAAATTCAGTTTCCTCCAGAACATGACTGTGCAGCACTCTTCACTGAACAAGACTTTTGCGACTAATTATACATTTCAAACCTTCCTAGGGTTCACTGTGCTATCCCCCATTCTAATAAGAACCTGCTTTGAGAAAAGCAGAGAGCCTTCCAGAGTCTGCTGGCATTACAGTTCAGCACATCAAAGCTATGCTCTTACCTGAGGGGGCTGTGAAAAAGAACCATTTCCCCAGCTTCCTTCTGTCTTTAAGATATTGATCCAAAACCAAAACTAACCAGGGAGTGAGGCTCCTAAACATACCTAAACGCAGTTCAGTGAGCTCATAGATGAGTTGAGAGAGGGGGGCACCCTCTTTCAGCCTAGGAAATAGAACTCTTCCTGGTGCTCAGCGCTCCTATGCTGCACACTTAAGCAGAAAGCCTGGTGAATCCAAATGTATATAAGATGTGGGAACATGAAGAAAAACAAAGCAACTGATTGGCAAAAATGGTGTGAGTAAAACCCTTTCTTCTTATCAGTACTGAGTCTGTGCAGTCCCTTAGCTTTGATTTGTATTCCACCTAAACTGTGACCATAAAGCATACGGTTTCTCCTCCTTCTCCTAAGCCTGCAAACCTATTCCCATCATACACAAAATCAGAAAATGGGGGTGTGGGGCAGTTAGCAGGAAAAACTGGCATGAAAATGGTTATTTGTTTAGGTGTCATGGAGGAGACTTGCAGGAACTCCAAATCTGAGTTGGACTCTAATCCTCACAGAGCTCTAGCCAAAGTTTAAGTCCACTTTTATTTTCTTTATAAACAATCACTCCTTTCTTGAGCAAAATACAAAACCACCACATAACTTTTTCCTTCTTTTATGCAACACCATCATATCCTATTAATTTGAAATCTGAAATGCCTAAAATCAGATATTTCCATTTCCTTATGAAAGTCTATTTAGGTACAACTGACTTGTACCTACAAGACAATTGCTATTAGAGATCACTGTTTTTCTTAAGAAGCTTGCTAAAAACGATTGCTTAAGGCTTATAAATTTGCTGTCTCTTCTGAATGTGCTGTGCCCTTGTGTCAGTTAACAAAACTTTCCACAGCACCAAATCTCCAATCAGATCAGGGCAACTATTTCTTTAATTTATTTTCATCTGCAGGCCCACAGGCAAAAATGACAACTCCTTCAGAACATCTTTTAGACTGGCAATGAGTGCAAAGAGGTTGATATTTAGAGGTCTGTCCATCCATCTCTTATGGAGCAAACCCATTCTACCAGCCTGACTTTACATAAGATATAATTAAAACATACTTTTTATTATGACCGAACATGGCCTTCACTGACTCTGTTAGACTAAGATTATCCCAATGGAAGAAACAGGCTTACCTAATTCCCAGAGGTAGTGTAAGTAGATGAGTAAATGCCTGTATAATTCTTGGAAGACAAACTTCAGTAAAAAGCAGTGTGAAAATGAGGCTGCAGGTATTTCAGTGCAGTAAGCCAAATTTAACATTCATTAATCCAAATTTAACAGCACTGCAGGTGTTGTTTTTTAATCTTCATGTGCTTTATTTCTGTCTAATTATCTCCTTTACCTTAAAAGGTTGCAGTAAAGATTTTTTTATTAGTATCTTCAAACCAAAATGTGATAGGGGTAGGTACTTTAGAAAGACATTACAAAGTTAATACTTCCATATTCAATTTGGAAGATATAAATAGAATATTAGGAGCATGCATTAAAAGATGAAAATAAAGGAATGTTATATGGTTGCAGGATTTTCTTGAACAGCAACTCTACCAGGTACCAAGCACCACAAAGGAGGTAAAGCATGTTGCAGAATAATAAAGGAAGAGATGTGCACAGCAAAACCAAATCAAAGTTGCTTGGATAATGTTAACTTTGTCAATTTATCAGTTTATGAAATAAGGCTAATTACCAATGAGTAACACTCTTTTAATTACAGCATGTTGTAAACATGTTCTAAGCATAAAAGTAATTCATAAGGGGCACAGATAGCAACATTTGAGTGTCACAATAGAGTCTATCTTCTACAAAGGAAAGTATGACCATTTACGTTGAATTTTTTCAGTGGTTGTTGGTTGAGATACACTCTTTAGGTGAATCAAAATAAGCCATAGATCTAAAAAATTTAGGGTTTTGATCTCAGAAATTAAAGAATTAGAATTGTCTGTTTCTCAAATTTATTAGTCTTCCTACAGTACCCACCCTTCATTCATAAGACAAAACTTTGAAGTTAGACCAAAACCTAAAAATGAGCTGGTTTTGGTGGGGAGGAGAATGTAATGCTTGTTACCACAAGCACATATGGAAATCTCTTCTATTTCTTTATGATTTCTGTGTAGTAGCTTGTAGCTTTCCTAATTAATAATGATAACGCCCATGGACAACACTGAAGCAAGCTGCATTCGCATCTGTAAAATCCAGGGAAATCAGAGCTAGGGAGGGACAGCTACAGTGAGTTGGACTCCAGTAATGAAGCCTACAGCTTTAACCACAGTCACTCCTGCCTTTGCTCCAAGCAAGCTCCAAAAGCAAACCATAAACAGTAAGGCATCAGAAAACCAAAAAAGAGAAAACCAACTAAAAGAAGAAAAGCAGTGTACTAAAGCCTCTTTTCAGATATGATTGAGATTGGGGAAAAAAACCCCACAGACTGAACACATAGGGTTGTTTAAGCTAACAGCCTTGATCTAGTGATGTTGATCCAAGGAAACTCAGAACCATTAACCAGTAGGTGCATTAATTCTCACTCTTTCACAGAATATGATTAACTTGGAAAAGTTATACATAGAAATTACAACAGTGAACTGAAACCTATGAGTCTCTTTATAGGTTGGGTTCTACTATCATGACCATCAACATGAGCAGACGAAAGCACCTTCAGGGATATAACTGCAAGTAGTCCCGTCTTTCTTCCTTTTTCATGGAAGGATTTGTGTGCAGCGATGCACTAAAAATCTTGCCATCTCTCTCTGCAGACTCTAGCCTTTACTCAGACTTAAGGCAAGCTGGGACAATGGCTTGCACTAGAGCAGCTGATTAAATCCATTGGTACAACTCACTTTGACTTCAGATAGAAGAAAAATGTCACATTAAAGAGACTACTGAGAAGCTTTAAAGACATCTTAATCTTGGTTTGCACTACCTCTACCACTATAACACTGTGACTCCAATAGTGTGTAAGTTATTGTTTACTGACATACATATAAAATGAGTACAAAATGATATAGGCATTTGAGGGAATTTTAACTTCAAGCACTCCTCTAACTGCTTGACACAGAATACACTGCAACAGCACAAAAAGTAGCAGCATGACTAAGCTTCAAACAGTTTCCTTACTGAAGACAAAAAAGAAAATACATCTTCTTCTGTCTCTCACGCCTTGCTTCTCTGACACCCATCTATTTAGATGGTCAGTGCACTGTCTTCAGGGACAGTGAATAGTGGAGAAAACAGGTGGAAGGCTGGTACAGATGCACACCCTTTGGCAGTCTGTATTTTCTTTTTTTTTATGAACACAATCAAATGGAAGTCATCTTCACTATCAAGATAAGCATATTATCTGTCCTACTGACAGTTAATATACATCCATCCATTCACCCACTGGGCACATTAAATAGGCAGCCTGCAAACACCGTGGTCAGAAGCAGCATTTTCTCCTTGGGCCACTGCCAAAAGTTATTTACTTGTAAGCCTCAGACAGAAATTATCATGCTAAGGAGCTCAGAAAATAAAATACCAAAACAGTAGAAATTCTATCCATGAGAAAATTATTGTTTTAAAGTAAAAGAGAGAAGGAAAACCAAAATATGCTGCAATAAACAACAGCAATAGGAAAAAAAGTTCAACAGGAAATGGAAGGAAATAGAGTTGAAAGGGAAAAAACTGACGAGAAAGACTGACAGCACAAAAGAAACAGACACATATTCATATCTTCTTATGTTAATGAATATATCAACCAGATCAATCTTTTCAGCTCTTAATATAGTGTTGATACAGCTATAGCAGAAAAATTTCAGGTGGACATTACAGGCCTTCCTGGCAAACACAATAATTTTGCATTCTGTTCTAAACTGCCTTTACTAAAAAATATTGTAAAATTGGACTAGTGAATAAGAAATTAGAGAATCACACCAGTTAAAGACAGAAAAAATACTCCTATGGAAAAAAATTAGCTTAAAAATAATTTTGAAGTAAACCACAATGTTATCTAACAATATTTATCCAAAATACACAATACTGCTATTTGGTATTTGGTTGAGTTTGGAGAAGCTTTATATTTCCTAATATTTATAATATTAATTGTAATATTATAATGATACATAGAATATATAATAATTATAATATTATAAGTCATTCTGCATTTTGGAAAAAGAAGAGTAAAAGAGATGGATAGACAGAGGGAAAACCAGAAAGGCAGGAAAAAAGGGAAAGAAAGGTAAATTAAATAGTAAGAGAAAAAAAAATAAAAGGAAGATTTGTGAAGCTGACAACAGTAAAAAGAGAAAAGTAGTATGGTATAGTTTTGCAAAGACTCCAAATTCATAGAGTTCCAACGTTTTAAGAAACCCTCAGAAAAAAACAATAAAACTTTACAAAATTATTGTAGTCATACACACCTTCTCGCTGAAGCTGAAAATAAGAGAGATGGGCAGAGAGAGATACACACTCACACTCTAAGATATATTTCTCAGACCTCATCTAGGCAAAGCTTCTACAAAAGGTAATAATAGTCTTGTCTATATAAGGTCCAGTACAGAAGTGGGCATGAGAGATGAACATACTGAGGGCAGAAAATAAAGAAGGAATGGGGTGAGGAGGGAGGGTGTGGGGAGGAACAAAAACACTTGGAAAGCAAGCAGAGAAATACACATCAAGATAGATTAATCAGCTTTTCTCACTTAAAAAAAAAAAACAGAACAATAAAAGATGATAATGTTATCTGTTGATGAAAAGTGTTATAAATGACAGCCATGCAGACAAAATAAGGACCTTACAAATGTAAAGCAGAAACCTCAAATCCCTAATTTCTGTAGCCTAATTCCAAGATTTTTGAGGAAACTGAAGGTTTATTTATGTATATGTACGCATAACAAAAAGATAAATCTTTTGTATTAAAAGTGCCTAAAATAGAACTCAAGGTCACACAGAAACGTTACTTAAATATGCCATTAGAATTAAAATATACAAAATACAAATCAACTGTTTCTAGAGTAAGAATAGGTTTTTTTAATTATCATTTGCATCTGAAGTTATCAAACACATATATCCTCATTGAACAAAAATATGTGGCTGTATCATAGAAAAAGTGTATCAAAGCAGTCAGCCAACATGGCCTTTCAAGATGGCTTTTGTTTGGAATATTTTTGAAAACTGCCACCGATGCAGCCTACAGCAGCAGAAATTCTCTTAAGGTCATTGGAACTCTTTCTGGTATGGGGACTGTAGGATTTTTAGCCCCAATTCAGCAAGGTACTTCAGCGTGTGTTTTAAGCAGGATTTTAATACTTCAATGTACATTTATTTGCTTTGCTGAATCAGGGCCTATATATTCAGATTTTTCAGGGAAATTTAGTTTCCATTTTTCTTTTCCTTTGTTATTTATTGGAAGACAAAAAATTATGTTAAATATATAATTTTATTAAAAAATATTTTAATAGCATTTTACCATTTTTATAATATCACCAGAAGACAATCATTGGCCTAAATATCTCACTCCTAAGGCCCATGGGCACTTACACTTTTCTTTTAAGAGGGAACATATTTAGGCCAATGTCCTGCATGAGCCATGCTGGTGGTCGTCAAGCTTCAAACAGACAGAAAGAACCCTCCTCCTTTGAACAAAACACATTCAGAAACCCTCCAAAGGCATTAACACGGTGTCTGTGCATACACATTCGAGCGATGCGATCTGCGTGTGCGATTAAGACATTCCCCTGGGGCAGTCACTTACTAGAATTACTGCTGTCATCCTTGGTTCCATCGAGACTTCCATCGGGGTGCATTTGCAAGTAGTAGCCTTGCCTGCAATATAACCTGGTCACTATACCCTTGAGCTGGGGATCTGAAAGACAAACATATTTTGTCACTAGCCTCAAAACTTTTTCCAAGAGTTACCCCTACTTCTCTCACTGTAGGAGGAAGTTTGGTGAAGCAGCATTGCTGTCTTAAAAGTAAGTACTACAACAGGATGTGTGCTGATGGAGATGGAGAAAAATCTCACTGCAGAGTGTTATTAGATCAGTTTTGTGTCCTGTTCTCTGCCTCCAGCATTCTTCATTATAATTAACACAGGTAAAACAGAGTAAAAAGAACATCCCAATACCCACAGTCAAAAGCTTATACCAGATAAAGCCCTGCAAAAAATTTTAGACTTCAGCAACAAGTATAGTCCCTTACAGAAGACAACAAAACATTTGAAAAACCCTACTCATTTCATACATGTTAGTAATTTACTGTACTGCACATAAGTTTTAAGGAAACTGGGAGGAAAAGGTTTGGTTTTTTCCTACCAAAAGTGATAGACTAATCTGGTATAATTTGTAACAGTACCATTTGAAGAGTTCCCAAAATATTTTACCAGTCTAGAAGCGGATTCAACCCACCTGCCCTCTTACATCCCCCAGGGAAAAACACCCACACTCGGGGCAAGATATAACCCTTCTTCAACAGAGGGAAAAACCTCAGTAAGCTAAAGCTGTGGAAAGTTCAGGTAGCTGAACAATGAAGGTAATCTTTTTAATACTCTACATTTATGAAAATTTTTAAGAATTAGGCAGGGACTGCTAAGTCATAAACTTTTTGATTCACAGCATGGATGTTGCCTTACCAAATGATAAACTGAGCTGTTGCAAAACTGGTTCAGAGAAAGAAGACATCACATCTTAAAAAAAAATCAACACACTACCTCTGTGTGATATCAATATTAATATTTTAAACATTAACTATTAGACCCAGCTCCAAGTAGCCAGTACATAAACTTGTGAGAACATCAGCATTAAAAGCATCTATGTCATATCATGCTTAGCTCTACAATAGCAAACTAAATTAATAAAGATTTAGATACAGATACGTAACAAAGAGGTGAACTTCTAGGACAGAAGGTACTTCCATGCAACCCTGTGGCCAGAACATAAAATCCTCCTTGAATCTGTGTATAATTGCTCTCACAATTAATCAGTCTGGGTTACTTACAGTATCCTACAGGGAGGTGAAAATAAACACTAATAAACAAAACCAGCTCTAAGTTGTACATTATGAAGTTTTCTATAGAGGCTCAGTTCTAGGAAATTATTCTGAAAATGTTTTTATTGAATATCCAAATTACAAAGTCATATTAAATAATAAACCCATTTAAATTAAAAATACAAGATTAAACTGTAAATATAATAAAAATTGTTACTATAAATAGTAACACTGTAAGACTTCTGAGGCATGGAAATAAATAACATTAGCATTTGATGATTAACATGTAAGAACATTACAACTTATTTTTTTAACTTTATTGTAACTGCAGATTTTGCTTTCTGTGAATTTTTAAATTAGCAAAAGTTTTTGTGTCTTTACATAGGAATACTCAGAAAGAAATATTTTTTTTTTAAATTTATGAACATGTTAAAGTGTATTATCTTTGAACGTCTCCACCAACTTCATCAGGCAACTCAAAACTATTTTAATAATTTAAAAAGGAGACAAGAGCTATTTCATATCAACATATGCTTTCAATGTGTACTTCCAAACTGGCAATTCTAAACATGCTTGCTAAACATGTATTAAAATGGCAATTTTAAAGACTAAATAAAATAATTTTTAAAATGTTATTAAAACTAGATCTTTAAATATAATTTAGAGGAAAAGTACCAGCATTTTGAAAAACACTTTCTACACTTACGGAATCATGAATAAATGATTATTTATCAACACTTTCTAGTGCAAAGAAGTTTCATAGGAAGGCAAAGCAGAGTCAACTCACTGTCACCAGGTGTTTACATCTATTGCTTCAAGGGAAAAATGTCAAACGTAGAAGTGACTTTCAAAGTTGTTCTTTATACTCATTATATTAATTTCTCTAAATTGACAAATCTACTTTCTAACAATCATTTCAGTATGTCTTCATCAAAAACATTATTTAAAGTTAAACCTGCTTCAGCAACCACTCAAAATTATACCTGAATGAAAGTATCTTGGTGAATAGCTATCCATTTCAGCCAGCTTTTCAGCCTACGTGTGACAAGACAGGGTATGAATTCTCCATTTATTTGTTCACTCAAACTCAAACATAACAAAATAATAACTATTGTTATGTAGTAACTGAAAGTTTCTTCTTTTTTTTTTTCCTGTGGATTATCATAATCTTTTTTACCTAAGAACATCTTTTCTACCTTAAGGCCCCCGCGTCCTTAGCAAGATTAAAACTTGTATTCCTGACAAGTAATTTAATCATGCATTTTTCATTAGTTCTTGATTCTAATCTTTAGTAAACATATATCACAATGCATCAGATCACAGAATCAAAGTAAATAACAACTAAATGTTTTAGCTCAACGGTGGTCAGGAAACTGGGGGAACTGGAAATTAGACATGGTATTTCTTTGATCTTATCCAAAATGCAACCCAGATTTAGTGATAGAGTTGTATGAAATGACACATCAATCTCTATGTGAGTCATAATAAGCAACAGTCACAAAGACTACTCCATTCAGCTTCAAGGTAAATATCTCCAAGATGAAGCAGACAATCCTGTCAAGCAAGGACTTTATCTCTTCTCCTGGCAGAAAGATAAATTACTCTTTCAGGTCCTTTTTGAAACACCTAAGCAGCAAGCAGAGAAATCTGCTAGTCCCTATATTTCCATGGCATTTTTTCTATCCATTGCCACTTAATAACATTACAGCAACAGTCCTAGCTTCAGATGTTTTACAAATGAACTGCTCAAATCCTTCTTGACCACACTTTCTTTTAGTTTACCTTTTTTTTTAAATACTGTCTACTAGACAGCAGGAGTGAGCAGCAAAGCCCAGAAAAAAATAGCAGAAGATTGATGCTGCCTGTCCATAAGTGTACTGGGTATATTACCTTTCTTTAACTCTAATGGCAGTGACACAGACAGACAGACCAGCATTTATTCTTACCCATTAAACCCCACACACACCTTTATCTTCTCACATGTAAGAGAAAGAGAATGGCAAGAAAATACAAAGAAAATAATAAACCACAAATGAACATGATAAGGGTAGACAACCTCATCAAAGAGCTCTCAGCTCTCCTGATTTTATTATAGATATAATGCTATTAGTTTTCCTAAAGTCCAAGCTGCCACAGGGAAGTGTTTTCTGTGAGCAATACCATTTCTATACAATTTTGAACACCTTGACATCAGGGGAAAAGAAACAAAAAAAGCAAACTTCACCATGGATCAACAATCAAAGTTCAACATCTCCTAATGGTTTTCACTGATCTTATTTTGCACCTTCACTTCTAAGTTGAACAGTTCAGTGTGACATGTCAGCAATGCCTTACTGTGGAAAAAATTCTTCTGACTTGTGGTTATTAGAGGTTGTCATTTAAAATTCAAAGACATACTGAACAGACAAGCAACAGCTTTCTTCCACAGCAATCTGTGTGACAGCAGTCACTTGCAGCCCACTTTTATTGGGTTTTTTCCTTGTCAGTGGTGACGGCAGGATGCATGATTGCAGTTAGCATGCACACTCTGCCAGCAGCTTTTTTGATGTCTTCAACAAAGGCAAAGTTTAATTAAGATGTCTTCTCTCTCAAAAAGTGGCTACAAAAATGGCTTTGGCATTAACTCAAGACAGCCTGAGTGCAGCTCTTGCTCTAGAACAATTATGACACTTTATGTTTTGAATTGAGAATATTTTCTGTTCACAAAGAGAACGGTTTTAGCATTTCCTTCCCCATTCTGATACACTGCCAGGACAGTTCTAATTAGAAATTTTATAGATTTAAAATAAACTAAGGGACAAACTCATTAAATATGAGTGTTAAGACATAGATGAATTTACAGTACTAGAAGAACAATGTTGAATATGCCCATTGTATATTAACGCTATGAAAAATACCTAAGTATCCACAGGAGTTTTAAGTTTTAGTTTTTACCAGAGGAGGGCTTTTTTCACCTGTCATTATTTACTCCCTCTTCTGTGTAAAGGTACTAAATAAAAGCCTGTTTGAGATGACAAGCAAATGCTTAATAGTGGGTTAGTCTCATACCAATTTACATTCTTATGGAGAATAAACTATCCAGTCGGTTACCAGTCTGTCAAAAAATGAGTTGCTCAGTGAGCCAAGTGAAAGATGGTATGTAGAGGTACATTCTGCTCAGATAGCATAGCATCAAAGTCATGATAACAACTGATAGCTCCAGGTTCTTCATGTTTTACTTGTCCTTTATTCTTTGCATTTCTCTCCTGCTGTTTTTACTTTTGGATATTTCAGTGCTAAAACTACCACTCATGTTTGGTCCAGAAAAAAAAAGAGGTTTATGGTACTCCAGTAGTCACTGTGACTTGGCTGTCATTTGTTGATCGCTGATGTTATAGTCAGGATTTGTTAGGAATCTTCTTCCTCATCTATTAAACTCTATTTGAAATATTAAAAAAAAAAAACCAAAAACACATTTATAGTCAGCATTAGGATTTTTAAAAAGTCAACCCCTCAAAATTCTGCAACCCCCAGATTTCTTTTGAAGTTGGGAAGTAGAAAACCCATCCAAAGTTGAGTGTCTCATCCACTCCAGACATCTCATTAGTTTGTAAGGCCTGGGACATGTAAAAGGCCCCTCTTCCTGACTTCTCACACAAGAGTACCCAAACAACAGGGGTTGGGGGACATAGGGGAGGGAGGAGGTGGTACTGGACTGAGATTCTTGCCATCTCTCTTGCTGAAGTGTCTCTACTTTGGACAATAATTAACTACCGTCCCCCATCCCCTCAAGCAGGATTAAACCCCATCCACTACACCACAGTTCAAGACAATCTCAAGACCCATAATTGCACAGAAAGCTATTGTTGCTTCAGTTTAAGGTCTGGATACTTTTTAAAACTTTAAACATGTCTCTGTACAGCTTAGTATTTTAGAAACATATTCCTCCAAGCAATTCAGCTCCAGAAGCAGGGACGAGATCCTATGTAAATGACACTTCCTTTTTTTTTAAATTCTCATTTCAACTATCTCAGTTCCTGCTGTAATGCTTTTCCCAGTTTCCAAAAGTAATTTTCTTCTCAAACATACCGTTTATTTTTAATTGTAACAGTACTCAAACAGGTACAGTCAGTACAGATGATCACATTACACTCCTTTTGCCTTGTTTTTAGCAAGTCATTCCAACACATAAAAATGCAGGGTCTTCTAATACATGTGTTACAGCATCACAAAGGCAAGCTTCCTGAAGTAAGTACATAGTCAACAGGGAATTCAAAATGCAGAACTTTGTACTTCATTTAAAGGTGATAAAATCCTAAATAGGCATCTAAAACAATAATGTTCCATTGTTGTTAAAGTCTCCAGCTGTTTCTGAACCTTTCAGCATTCAAAAGCTTTATACAGTCCTAGCTTCTTTATTAGACTGTCCTATAACCTGGCATCTCAGTGTTTCCAAGTTTCTGATCATGTTGTTTTTACTTTCATTCATAATAGAAAAGGATAAAATGTAGATATTTATATACTAAAGCTCTCTGATTTTAATAATAATGTTTTCAATATCTCATAACATACATAGAAAACTAAAATTTAATTAAAAACTTTAGAGAAAAATATTTTTAAAAGAAAGTTTTGCTTTATTCAGGACAGAGGGAAAAAGGATATAATGTGAATTCAGAAAAGCAATAGCTTCCATTATTCCCTGTTCCCATAAGTAATAATAGTACTTGTTCTGAAACGTGGTGGCTTTCTCTTTGCTCACTTATTTTTCCGTTCTCATGATGATTACAGGGCACTCAACTTTGGTGTTTATTTTTAACTCTACTTTTTGTCCATTTATGCCTCACATCACAAGCTCATCTCCCGCAGAACCTCGCTTTGAGAGCACATTTAAGAGACAGAAAGTCCTCCTACGTTCCTGCGCTGTCATTGTCATTGGCACTTCCACAGCGTTTATGAAATTTCCTGGTAAACTATGAAAGTGGGTTGGAGTTCTGCAAAATGGTTGCTTTTCTTGAAAGCACAGCATCACACCCTTTGTGCCGGCATCCTTGCCTTTATATTGCAAATGTTTTTATGTTAACTGAAAAATGTGCTCCCTTCCGTTAGTGGGCAGTGACATTTTTTCTCCAGGTCTCACAGTACATTTCAAACTACATCAGAGTTGTTTCTTGCTACATGGTTTTATTTGAACAAATTTGATTGTCAGTAGAATTACAGCAACTTGGCTTCTAGCTGGGATAATTCATATCTGTTCAGATTTACAAGATGATTTGATTTAATAGACTTGTCTACAGTATAATCATTAACAGTCTCCTTTACTGGGCATATTATTTTTGGAGGGTATTTGTTGGAAAGGGAAGAAATTTAGGTTTTTCAGAATAAACATTGTTTCAAAGTTGCGATTTTATACGGTTATGGCAATTAAATTTTAGTAGATTCATTTAATTGTCTGCATTTCTCTTTCTACTGGCCTATATTGTACCACTCTAATGGTTCTGATCTTGCAACACAGGGATTTCTTGGGAGATTTCTGCCTAAATACTGCCTTCCATTGTTGACCCATGTTTCTTCTAATATGCTTAAATTCAATGATTCAATGATCTCCAGTTTTTCAACATCTAAAATAGCTTATGTTGTACACAGGAATATTGAGAAGAAGCTGGTCTCTACTCCCAAACTTACTTAGATAGCACCAGTCACAGTCTAATATATTTGACTATCATCTAACAAGCATCATCTTCCACTGATGAAAACAAAATCTATTTTTGCACTTACATTCTCTTTCTTAGTTTACTCAAAATGCTAAAAATTCTATTTTCCAAATTCCATGTTAGAGAAGTCTTGCTCTTACAATTTTTATTTGTTCTTTGTATTTTACATAAGCCTAAAAAATTCCCTGTCTTACTGAACCTTATTGACTTGGACAAAATAATTTTCTAGTATTTTGTTTAGGACCCCTTCCTATACCTGAACATCTTAGTTCTATCTGGCATATTCTTGATTCTGAATTCTGACAGTAAAATATTAACATTATACAAAAATTGCTTAATGTTCACCTTAAAAACAAAAAAAAGAAGGCATCAAACAATAGCTATCAGAATTAAGTAATTTCCGTGTCTTCATTTCTGCAGTAATCTCTACTTTGTTAGCTTTCCATAAAATGGCTTTGTTAAAGACCAAACTTAATTTTAGTCACACTCAAAAAATACCAAGGCATCACAATGTGACAGATTGTATTATCATTTACCTTACATATAAATTTGACTAATGCATTGCCCTTTGAATCAGTAAATAAATGGGTTTTAAGAATGAGATTTCTCTGAAGATGTCACTGAACATTGAAAGCAGAATAGGATGGGCATAGATGACCTTTGCAAATGCAACTGAATACATTTCACAAAACACCTAACTTACCAAAGAATGAATTTGATACTCTCTTTCCTAGACAATTTCTATTTTTGGAACTCAATATGTAAATATTACATTTGTTTTTACAGATTTTACTATTTATCTCCTTGCATGCTACATCACAAAACAATGAAGTATCTGAAGTCAGCTTGTATTTTTTTCACCAACTGACTTAGAACTAAATCCTAAAGCGCCTAAACAATCTATTTTAAAATTTTTTAAGTCATCATGGTAATGGTCAATGGAGAGAGGACAGAAGGATAATCTGCAAAGCTAAGTATTGAGTACTAAAGCACTACTACTCCATTTTCTATTGTTACATTTAGGAAGCTTCCATAATACCAAGTGGAAGCAGTCCTTAATTTGTTATTAACTTCATTTAATATCTTGCCAGAATACATAAAAGTCTACAAAAAGAAGGAGTATATTCCTTCTGCTTAGATATGCAAACCCATCCCTTCTGAAATATGCTCCTCAAGAACATGGTGTATAGAATTTACTTCCACTTTCTTGCCAAAAATACTGAAAGAAGCCATTCACATTACTTTCAAGAAATTTTAGGTTACTGACTAGTCTCACAAGGAGAGGCAAACAGAAATTGCACTGACAATGAACTGGGGCAAAGGAAATTTATTCGAATTAGGAAGCAATAATTAGGTAATGCAGTATATAGAATCATAGAATCACATAGTTTAGAAAGACCTTTAAGATGATTAGGTTCAACCGTTAACCCAGCACTGCCAAGTCCACCACTGAGGGATACCTGCAGGGATGGTGATTCCACCACTTCCCTGGGCATCCTGTCTCAGCGCTTGACAACCCTTACAGTGAAGAAATTTTTCCTAATATCCAATTTAAGCCTTCCCTGGCACAACTTGAGGTCATTTCCTCTTGTCCTGTCACTTACTGCCTGCGAGAAGAGACCAACCTGTCTACCATCTCCTTTCACATAACTGTAGAGAGCATTAGGTCTCCCTGAGCTTCCTTTTTTCCCAGCTAAACTCCCCTGCTCCCTCAGCTGCTCTCCATAAGATTTGTTCTCATATGATATGTTAGAGGCACACTTCAGAGCAAAGACTTAGTTTTCTTTGATATCTGAACAACATATAAAGCTTTCCTTATTTCAGATGCAGCAGGTTCCAAATATCTCCTCATGTAGCAGTCTCATTTCTTACTGCTACCACCATAAACAGATACATTACTACATTTTATAAAATTGCAAAAAATCACAAACTGTCATTTTTAGATGACAGTTTCTTGAGTTGAGTAAACTGAACTGAGATTCATGCAGGTTTAAAGACATAAATCAGAAAGCCAAAAGAAACAGGAATTGTTCTTTTTTATCAATGCTAACCATTCAGTGCAATGCAAACTCCTGATTAATAATACAATAAAACCATCAAGTAGTAACTCAAGATAAATAAACCTGTTTCATATTAAAAAAAAACACACAAAAGAAAAAAAAGACATTGATAAAATAATTACATTTCAATTTCATGATAAGTGATGTAGGAAAAAAAGGGATTTCCTCTTTTTGTTATATCTGACAGGAAAACATCTACTATGACAAATTTGGATCAATAAACTCATTTCCAATCTTTAAAAAAGTAGAAAAATAAAAATTTTCCTTAGTTGAACATTATGTATTTTATATATTATTATTTAATCCTTATAGTTTGAGATAAATCTTAATTGTCAAACCATGTCATTCACCAACACTGTCTGAACATATTTGTTTACAAAGACAAGAAATCACGGCAAAATGAGATATGTTAAGTGCAAATTACATCTCAGTTCTCTTCATGAACAAGCAAGATTACTGGAGATACAGGACTCTAAAGGAAAATTGAGAAATGGATAACCCATTGTGAAAGGGAAATAAATATATTTCCATTTTTTTTACTATTTAGGAACATTATTGTTTCTATATAAAGTGACATTACAGAAGTTCCATCAGACAACCTTAAATTTATGCTGTTAGTATGAATACCTTATATAATTAGAAAAATACTACATTTTGTAGTAAAGCATGAATGCACTGTCATGAATTCATATGGAAGATATAAAAAAATTAATATCATTATATGTAACAATATCATTAATATTTTTTAACATTTTAAACAACATTACATTCCTCTTTCACAAAGAGTTGCTATTTTCACTTTAATCTTCAAAACCACTTGCAGCAAAAGAAGTGAAAGGAAGGTAGTATCACCAAAAAAAGTCTAATTGAGGAACCACAGCTTTTTTTTGCGTGTGTGCTTTGTTTGTTTATTTGTTGTTTTGTGGTTTTGTTTGTTTGCTTTGTTGGGTTTTGTTGTGGTGGTGGAGGTGGGGGTGGTTTTGTTGGGGTTTTTTTTTTTAATAGATACCAAAGAATTGTCATGAGTTATGTGAAAGACATTAGTAGGGACTACTTGAACCACAAAGTAGCCAGTCATACTAAATATTAAGTTGTTCTTTCCTTTTTGCAGTGTAATTAACTGTTACCTGGGAGCGCTCTTTAACCAGGGAAGAAGTAGCAGGAATAACCAGGAAGAAATAGAAAATACTTTTCCTATGTACAAGTGCTTGTATATTTTATTTGAGAGAATACAGTGAGATGGAGAGACAGAAAGAGAAGTAATGCATGGCTGCTTTGGTTTTCTGAGATCCCATTTTCCCCAAATTCTCCCTGTTAGGAAGCTGAGTTCTGTTCAGCCTACAGATTGCAGGGCTTTATAATCTGTTGTATTAAACACAGTTCAGAAATCTTCAGAGCAGCAGCTTGGAAAACTGATTTTCAAATAGTGAGACAAGAAACTAATCCCCTGAGCTTGCAAAACACAGTCTGAGCCATTTCTGATTCAGAATAAGAGAGTCATTTCTTCTATCTTTGGTATAACAAAGCTGTGCCTCTTTACAGAAGCTCCTCTCTGCTTATTTTTTAACTTGGGCTACATCCTCAAAGGTTTTTTGTCTTCACCCCATCTCCGCTATGCAAGAAAACTTGGAGTACACAGAAAGAAAACAAACTCTTATGAAGTTACATGACCCAGGATCTGGGCTTTAAGGACATCAGTAGAATTTGACACTGATATAGAACAATCACAGGAAACTGTGACAGGCAGTCACTCAACTAAAACCATTTGAAGGACTTCGGCACAAACAGCCTTGCTTCTCTGAAACCGTTCTTGCTTCAAGACTGACTCTAGCAAGAAAAAAATGGTTATAAGTGGTGACTGCTTTCATGTCAGCTAATGCTTCTGGGGGGGTGGTGGGAGGAAGGGAACAAAACACAAAAAAACCTGAACAAAATCAAACCATTTATCCCACTTAGATTATTCTGACTGTCTTAGAAAGACTATTTAGTCCAGATATTTAGCTATGATCCAGAAAATAAGCAGAACTATACTCATAGTAACTATGAGAAAATGAGCAAAATCACTTTGGGTTAGCTTGATTATTCACTAATAAGGAATAAGTAAATCTTCCAGTTCTGAGCCTTTTAATGATATAGTGGAGACAGTCAGCAGAGACTACCCAGCCTCTCACTGCCATCATTAACTAAACTTACTCTCCACCTGCAAAATAATGAAAGTATTCCATAAAGTCTTACAAGGTTGCAAATGTCTGCTAGGTTTTGGAGGAGCTCAAAGTTGGTTCATGCTTTGACAAAGACCTGCCCAAAAATATCTCAAAACCACCAAGGCAGCTTTCAATCTCTAAATCTAAATTTTATTAGAGCACAGACCAGAACAAATAGCTTTTAAATATATAACCTGAAAGGAAAATAAAAAACCTACAATAATAATAATAAAAAAATCTTTATAGGAATCTCCCATTCTATCTAGTATATTTATGCAGTGAATTCATGATCTGTTTTTTTCATCATGCTTTGTTAACAGTCCAGCTCTCTCAGCATGAACTGGCTATACATCTACCACCTGTATTTTTTTAAGCTGCTCAGGTTACAGGCCGTTCTTCCCGTTTCTCACATCTTGTCTTTCATTCCCTACCTGCTGTACTCCCATTCCATTATTGTTTCCCAGATGTGCATCTCCAACAATGCTCAACATTCAAGAGGACATAAGAAGACAGCCCTCTTCCCTGCTGCCCAATTACATCCTAACTTTAATAACAAAACATATTTCTAAACTTAAACAAATAAAACAAATATGCCATCAGTCACATGTCCTTCTTTACAAATTTGTAGAGACACTTAGATTCTCTTCATGGTAACAGAACTTGACAGAAGACAAAAACTCCACCTTGTAGCTACCAGAAAATACAGTGTAGTCTGTAATTTCTGGTTGTTTACACAGAGGTATATCAGCACATAGAGCCAAAGCCACCAGCAACTTCACCAGCCACCCAGCCATAACATGAATTTTGTAGAGTAGTGAGTCAGACTGAAGAACCATGGCAGTTCCAAATGCGCATTTTCTCTCAAGATGTGTAATACAAAAGTGACAAAAAAACCCCAAACAAAACAAAACATATTTCTGAAGGCTGCTGAGCCACAGCATTTTCACAGTGATGGCTCTTCCCTTCACTGCTTGACTAAAAGAGTTAACAGCCTCATCATTTCTTGTCAAGTCTGGCATCATCTCTTAGTTTATTAAAGATGCCCAATTACATGTGTGAAGGTACTAAATGAGGCGAATTCCAGACCTGCCACTGGTATCTTCCAGTAATATAACTGGTGTCATTCCTGCAACCAGGTATGGCTACTTTCCCTTAAGCTAATGATCTTTTAATGATCACTCCTTCGAGAAGGAGTGAGGACAAACAGGTAGCTCATTCTGAAGGACAGTCCAAAAATGCACCCAAGATAGCTTACTTATCCACCCAAAACATCTCACCCAAGCATCTAATCTGTGTGCTCTTCAGATCTGCTCCCACTCTGGAGACACTAATGCTCTTAATGCTTTGGATAAGTCTTTCCACCCCAGGACTGAATTCCAGACCCTGTCAGACTATTCTGGTTGGACTGGAATTATGGCCAGATGCAGACAGCCACTTATTCTCTTACACTGTGTTAGGAGACCTACCTATACTACAAAAATGCAACATATGGGCACAACTAAATTTGAACTAGCTTGCTTAGCATCCTCAACTATCAGTTGCTGATTTTTCTCACACCAGGATTTCCACTCCACCCTTCAATCTGAATCTTGTCCTGAAAACCACTTTACAGAACATAAAAATTCAACTAGCATGTTTTAAACAGAACTCAAAAGCAATTTCATTCTCCAGATCTATTTGCTTGTCTTGCAGCAGTAACTTCTGAGACCCAGTGTAGACTGAGACACTATCGTGTGATCCAGCACTCACAGGAGCCAACAGGTATGCTCCTAAAGAACAAATTACAACATTTTCTCAGTATTAATATTAAACCCTCTCTAAATCTCTTACATTTACCGCACATTTATTATACCGACAACTTAAATGTTATTAGAAGCTGAAAGATTACAGAGATTGAAAAGCAGGAAATTTATCCTTGGGATTTCCACAGCAACTTCTGACTGTGCTTGGTGACACTGCAGTGACAGCACTGCTACCAGCCAAGAGCACTGAGCGGTTGCAAGAACTGATGCAGATTTCACTACTGTAATCATGTCCTAACAACATCCATCAACTGAATGTTTCAGGTTTCTTTAGCCTTCTAACCCAGGGTCTGATCTGCCTGTCCTGTTTCATTTTCTAACTCTCATGTGCTATTACTCAGGTTGTCTGATGAGCAGTGTGAGGGCTGCTCCTCTGTACCAAAACCAGAGGTGTTGCTGGCTCTTCACCTATAATACTGCAGGTGAAATGCTGTGTGCGTTAGTATCATAACACATCTCCAATGCAGATTTGCATACACTTCAAAAGCAACATAGCATAGCTGAAACACCTAATGCTTGTACTTTTTATTAGGACATAACTTGAAGCTTCTTCAGCTCCTATGTGCAGTCGGGACAAAGAAAACAAACAACAGGGACACTTCTAATCTAGAAAGCTGTTCAAAAATAATCTACTTCCTTTTCAACGAAGCTCACAATGTAGCAGAAGTCCTATGTGTTTTTCAGAGACCTTTGATAAAGTTCTCTGTTTCTGCACCCTACAACAGAAGTTTCCGACATAAATCTTGCTCAGATTTGACACACAAGCTAAACTCCCTCGTCTACACACAGAAAGGATTAGCCTTGATTATGCTTTATTAGATTCTTCACTAAAATCTATGGCAGCAGCCTTATGAAGTGGGTGACACTTTATGTTCCTAAGAAATTATTTTTAGCTGTATGCAGTGTGGGTTTACCTGAGAAGGAAGAGGAGGAAAAGGGGAAAGAGAAGGTAAAAGCTCCCATCACCCTGACTGTCACAGCTGTGTGCTGCTACAAACCCCACCTGCCGTTATTTTTCACTGTGTGTTTTTGGAAAAAAGCCAGGAATCTGCTGCTTTACAATCAAAGTGTCACTTCAGCTGTTTCTCCGGAACCTCACAAGACATCAAAGCAAGTGTAAGACATTACACTGACCATAACCAATGGTCAGCAACAACTTTGCTCTCGGTACAAGGCCTGAAGATGATGGGCCAACCTCTTCTTAAGGTAACAGCCCTTGGCACTCTATTTGCAAAGGAACACAAGGGTTTTCAGCAGGGCCTTCCTCGTTGCAACCGTAAGTAAAAAAGCAGCAGCATCCCACCCTAGAATCACACAATCATAGAATGGTTTGGGTTGGAAGAGACCTTAAAGATCATCTCATTCCAATCTGCCTGCCATGGGCAGGGACACCTCTCGCTAGACCAGGTTGCTCAATGCCCCATTCAATCTGACCTTGAACACTTCCAGGGATGGACCATCCACAGCTTCTCTCAGCAGCCTGTTCCCACCTCACAGTGCTTCGCCACCCTCACAGTAAAGAACTGTACATTTAACCTAAATTTCCCCTCTTTCAGTTTTTGACCTTACTGAGAAGGACTGACACAGAGTTCAGAAACTATTTATATTGTATGACTTGAAGTTTCTAAGATGAGCGCACTGACTTGCGCTCTGAAAGGTCATAAACTACTCAGGGCACCCGATGCTGAAGACCAAAGCCTGAAGTTGCATGATGTAAATACAGCAACCATGGTATCAGCCTGGATGTTTGTAACTGAAAAACGACTTGGATCTGAATCTCTATAGCACCAGCAGCTGCCTGGAAGTAGGATGGTTGACCTTTGTTTTTAGAACAAAGATAAACTTTAGAACAAAGATAATTTTTTTCTCGTAGTTTACCAAAAGAAAAGGAAACCTTGAGAAGAAAAGCAAAACTTAGTGGATTAAAAGCTTTTTCATTCTACTCTAATAGGCCAAATTGAGCAATGGCAGTTGAAAAAACACTTGGTCACACCAAAACAAACAAAATTATCAACGTCTCAATGTTTAAATCCTGACATATGAAAATACTTAATTTAGTCAAAGAGTAAATATTTAATTTCATAGACGAGTGCAATTTTATAATTTTAAAATTAAACTGACAAATTGAAATAAAGACCTGCTTCAAAACTGGGAAAGAAATTCAAAATTCTGAAATGTCTTTCTGAAAAGGTTTACTCCAGACTGCTTCCAGGTTCACCCTTTTCCCTCACAAGAGAAACATGGTTAAACTAACATGTCTGAGAAATTTCTTTTGTTGCTTTGGGTTCTATATTTAGAATCAAGAAGTTTGCAAAGAAAAGTACCTTTAAACATAGTCTTGTCCTACCAAATAAACTATCTAAAGCAAAGGCACATAAATCCTTTCCACCTGAGCTAATGGTATCAATTCTGAGGCTTCTGGCTCCAGCCTAGTTCTGATGTGTGTAAGGACCCAAAATCTAAAGAACTTGTCATAGAGATATGCCCTATTTGGAAACACAGAGACAATAGAAAACCAGACTATTACTACTAGACTCAAATTTTCACAAGAGCAGAATCTATACCCTCTCATTAGGAAAGTGTCATGCATTGAGAGAGGACAAGTGTCTTCCATTGAATTTCCTTTGTTGCCTCCTGAAATCTCCAGATATCCAGATCTCTAGATATTCAAAGAAAACCAAAGCTAGTTTTAAATTTCTGTCCAAAACTGCATCACAAGTTGCTTTGTATTTCTACTTTGGATTTTTTAATTTTAGAACATGTTAGTTTTGAATATTTTGAAATATATACTTTAAAAACTATACAGTTATTCATTGGAATTATCATTTAAAGTTCAAAGCAAAGACAAGGTGCTTCCATCATATTTCAGTTAAAAAAACTGCAGTATCTACAAAAATTTTTATGTGTTCTATTGATTACAACACTCTGTAGACTCTAGTGAATATGTTACACTGTGACTCCAGCAGTGTGAAGAAGGTGGCATGGCCCTGGTGGGTAAAGCACAGAGGTTCCAATCAGGAGAGGAGTGTGGGTCAGGCTCCACTTTGAAGGGGACTAGATTGGTCCAGAGCACTGCGGTGTGTTTCTGGAGGAGGATAAGCACTGACCTCATATTGTAAAGTCATAGTAAAAAGACCCTCCTGGCAGAAGATTTCCAGGCTGAACGTAAACACAAGAGATCACCATCACCCTCACTTTAGACCAGAGTAACAGATGCGCTACGAGGATGGACAGTTTGTCCAAAGCAGCAGTAAAAGTGCGGTTTGCTGCATCCTAATCCTGGATGTAGCTGCCCATCTTAGGCTTTACAAAAGGACTTCATATGACTGAAAAAGACACAATTAATAACTGTATAGAAGAAACTGCTATTTACTAGCATGTCAGAGGCCCTGAGTTATACATTAACTGAGTATGTTTTTTTCTGTAAGACAGTATTAATCACACTGCTGGGGCAAATGGAAGAATTAAAATAGAGGAATTTTAAGTGGGTGAAGTGAAGGGGAAAAGGCTTGCCACTGTTAATAAAATAAAAAATGTCAGTGCAAATAGACATCACCTAATAGAAGCCTCCTATCTGTGTAGCAGAATGTCATCTACTGACGAATGCAACTGGAAGGGGGAGAAAAAAAAGAAACCCTTTTGACAGTTTCCAAACAATTCCAAATAAACCAATCTGCTTTTAAAATCACGTTTTGGTCAATTCATGGTAACTACTGGATATTATATTATTTATATTATATAATATTTATATTTATATTTATTATATTATTTTATTATATTAATTATATTATATAATTTATTATATATTATATATATTATATATTATATTAATATATGATATATAATATATTATATATATTATAATATATAATATATAATATATAATATATATTATATATTATATTAATTATATTATATTATTATATTAATATTATATTAATATTATATAATACTGTATTATTCAGAATAAATAATTTCTCATTGGAATTTACCTCCTTTGAAAAGTCACAAAGAATTTTGATGGCAGTGTTTGTAAACTGGAAATAGCTCTAAGACTTTTTTTAAAGTTTTGAGACATTTCATTGAATTGTAGAATGGCTTGGGTTAGAAAGGACCTTAAAGATCATCGAGTTTCAACCTCCCTTGCCATGGGCAGGGACACCTTCCACTAGACCAGGTTGCTCAAAGCCCTGTCCAACCTGGCCTTGAGCACTTCTAGGGATGGGGAATCCACAACTTCTCTGTGCGACCTCAATGTAAAGCTGAGTATCTGCATAGCAAGACTTTTCATTCAGTCAGGTAGATCTCATCCCAAGGGTCTAGAGAATCTTCATGGGACACCTATTCATTCGTTGGAAAACATACTTTGTTTTTACTGAAACTTCAGCAGAATCAAAATATCCCAGAAAAGCAGTCTGATTCAATGGCAAATGACCACAACAAACAATAAATGATGTCACAGATGATTACAATGAAGCTTCTCTGAGAAATGTTGTGAGTCATCTGAACCCAGACAATATCAAAATCCTTTGAAATGCCATCCTGAAGGCAGAACTTTTTAAAACCTGGACTTAACAGGAAATTATTTCCTACTAGGGACAACATGAAAATGTGCTCAGTAACTGTTTCTCTCCAAAGAACTTAAAATGACTACCTTAAAGTCAGAAGTCTACAGAAAAACATGTTAATAGTTAAAACTTCCCACAGCTGAAGGGGAGCAGACTTCTGCTTTGTGACACTGACCCACAGCATTCCTGAATATAAACTACTTCCCTGTTCTACCTGTTATTTGTCTTTTTCAGTCCCTTGAATAAACAAGTCTGAGATCCTTCAACAGCAAAAAGCATATTGCATATAAAGATCTACCTCCCAATCAAAGTGTACAGGTAACAATAGTGTACAGGTGGCACAGATATTAAACTAGTCAACTGGTGTCTAAAAGTAGCATGTGGATGTGGGAAATTGGATAAAGCCAACCCCAATGGGATAAAATTCATGTCATTGTTTAACAGAAAAATACTTCTAAGACATTGAAGTGATCCTTTTTTTTGCTTTGATGATCTGCCTAGCAAATACTCAAAACCAGATGAAACATTGATTCTCCTGTGCTCTGCAGTAACATCTCTTCACCTCATCAACCAAGAATGAACCCTACAACTACCATTACTCCACATCACCAAACCTTCTCTGATAATATCCTGGCATTGGTAATAAACATCTGTCACCTCCTATCTGACTACAATAATGTATTTTGAAAAAGCTTTCTAGACAGAACTAAGCAAAAAATAATGTTCCCATTGCGAAATACTTTTTCAGGATAAAGCACAGAACAAAGGTTTCTTAAAGAAAAATTTAAAAGAAAGGAAAAACATTATTCTTACACAAGAATAACTAGTAGCCTGGCAATCAATACAGATTCAAGTTAAAGGCTTTTTGTGTGTATCAAAGCAAATAGGAACTCAAGACTTGAAATGTCCACATGGTAGGAAAGTGCCTGAGACACAGAACTGCTTGATATACCCTGGGGTTTAAGAAAGAAAATTTTCCAGCCTTAAGACACTTTCTGAGCAGAAATTTTAACAAAACTATCCTCTTTTGATGGAAGCTTGGCATTTGGCCAATCCTGACAGATCAGGAAAACTGTTTCAGGCAAAATCAAAATATCAGTCCAACAACCTCTACCAGAAGGACAGAAAAAAAAAAAGTAGTTCATCTGTCTAGGAAGAAGGATCACATGTGACAATGTCACTTTACTTGCTCACCATAAAATATTTGGTTAATTCTTTTCTCCTTTCCCTGATGATGATATACAGTCCTAAAGAATTGCTTCATTTTTAAAAAAAAAAACAAACAATTATAGTTACAAGCATAAAGAAACAAAGAATAATGCAAGCGATCATAGCACAACAGAAGGTCACTTGAACAACTCACAAAATAAATTATGCAGATCTCTTATTCATTAGGGCAGAGTTTCATTACTGCTCCAACAGTATAGACTACAGCAACAGACAATCTCAAAATTAGTGCACACACACAT
Source organism: Myiozetetes cayanensis (assembly GCF_022539395.1). Classification (NCBI taxonomy): domain Eukaryota; kingdom Metazoa; phylum Chordata; class Aves; order Passeriformes; family Tyrannidae; genus Myiozetetes; species Myiozetetes cayanensis. Next base: position 78,781,591 of record NW_026087742.1, read on the forward strand.
GCACCTTCCCCCTTCTCTAGCAGAGGTGACTTCATATATCTTCTATGGGACTACTTCTCATGGGCTTATTGTCTGTTCAGTCTTGCTTACTGGCTACAGTGGAGAACTCGAAATGAGGAACAAGTTCTTCAGCTTTATGTAATAAAATGAAAAACTCAGTCTTGAGAGATTTATATAACTTCTGCACATACAGAAATTAGTGAAATGGAATTAAAATCTCTGATTTTGTTTACCAAAATCTATACAAAAGTCGGTTGTGGTCATCAGCAGGTTCCAAACTTGCAGTCCCAGAACTAACTGGTTATGTTCTATTTTCCCTTTTCAGAATTGAAAGTAACTCCATCTATCTGCCTATTTCAGCAGTAGAAAGCTTTAAGGAAAATAAGCTCAGTGAAATGCAGTGGGGATACAGGGATAGGCCTGAAGTTCACCCATAGTAAAAGCATGACTTTGCTGTAAACTCTGCTCTACTGACTGAAATTACATAATTGCTGTCAGGTAGCTGGTTGTCACAAGCTAACTGTTAGTTCGCTTGGCTGTGTTTTAATGCATGAAACTACAGGATCTTGGCAGACATGAGGCATTACAGAACCAATGACACAAAAGTTAAAGCCTGAATAATTCATGTAGCAGTACTCTTTGAATAAGTCTGGTATACCCACGACAGTTTTTTAGATGGAACAAGATATGTATAGCTCATTTGTTTGAGTTACCCCCCCAGTCCATGCCCCTCCTTGGGTAATCAGGTATCTTACCAATATGGTAAGTCAGAATGTGTCTGTCAGAACAGGCTTTGGCTGGAAATGCTGTTCTGATGAAATAGAAAACACAGCATGCTTCACAGTGAAAAACTCCACAAACCTAAATGTCGGTTTGTTTTCCCAGATGACAGTACAGTCATTTTCTGCACAGCTTTGTTTAATAAGTTGTTGGTATTACTACTAGTCTGATTTTCAAGCTGAAGCTTTTAAGGAGCCAGAGCAGTTTCCAATGCATTGCTATGTTATTCTGTTAAGAGCTGCTTAGGGAGCAGACTACAAACCATTACCGCTCTCTCTGGTTTTGGGTTTTGAGCAGTCTCAAGATGCAGGCCTAAAGCATCCTGCCTTCCATGGTCTGAGTTTTATCACAGCACAGATAAGGATAACTATGGCCTTGTCTATATTAGAGTCATATTCTTGTCCTGAAGAGTCCCAATTCTCGGCAGTCACATAAATACCCAAAGTAAACTTAACATTTAATATCATAACTGATCTACATGTGTTATGTATCTACAACTGCATCTTGTTGCTAGGATAGTCAAAAGATCTTCTTCCTTTCTCCTGTGTTGTTCCAATTTAATTGGAATTTAATTTGCAGCCACACCCAAGTGGCATATAAGCACTGTGATATCTGTTTCACTGTTTCCATTAGAGCAAAAGGTGAGATTCAGCGCTGGTTGACCTTACTGTAATGACTGAGCAACAGCCTCATGGCTGGCCTTATTTCAGCCTTAAAGTCACAATGAAGAAGGATGGCAAAATTAATTCTTGTGATTCTGAATGGCAGGACTGTGCAACTGCATGTTGGGATGGTTGGGAAACAATCCTGTTACCTTTCAAAAGTATTTTTGCGGAAGCTTACATGCAAAGGTGGTGGCAAAGGGTTTCCAGAGCTACAGAAATTCGTATTTCTCCTTCCTCTGCTGATATGCAAAGAGGAAAACGTTTATCTTGCTGCAAATAGAGTCTGAATGACCCCAATTAAGAAAATCTATTCAGTTTCCTCATTTTCCCCTTAAATGGGAGATTAGATAGAAGTAAATAGACAGATGAACTAACACTATTCAGAATTAGTTCACTGATGAACTGCCTCACAATTGTTTATAAAACATGCCTTCCTACAAAGAGAAAAGAATGATTGTAACTAGCCAGACACTCAAAATGTAGAAAACCCAATGCATTCAGTGTACAGAAAGACCAAAGTCCAATTCATCATGGAAATATTCTCAACAAGGGATACAATAATAATAACACTGATATTTCAACAGTTGTCCACTAAAGACGCTTTTTTGTTTCCATGGCAGTAGACAGTAGAGTCCAAAACTGTAACATTTTCCTGTTACTTACCAAAAAAAAGAAGAAGAAAAAAAAAGAAAGAAAGACAAAAGCCTTCTCAGGGGGTAAAAATTCACCCCGATAACAAAATGGAGGTAGTCAGGACTCACAGAGCTGTCAACATATTAAAGTCACTGTGCGAGACATTGTCGATACTATGGCAGAAGTGAAGAAATATTTTTTCACCTCCTACACAGCTATGACATATCCCTAAAAAAGAACCCAGTATGCCACAATCTATTGGACTCAGGACGTGAGTTGCGCCATTAGTCCTCTAGTGTTACATCTGAACAGCTCTGGAAAATAAACAGCAAACATCCAAATTGTTCCCATGTAATTGCACACATCTATCTGGAAATCAATTGGAAAAAACACTAATTTACATATAAATTATTACACAATCAAAATATAAATAGAGTAAGTAGAATAAAAGTAAGTAGCAAATAGTTAAAAACTGTTTCTACGTCAGGTCTTATTTGTTGTAGTTTGGGTCATCCCTTGATACAACTGAAGGCAACAAAAATACCTAAAAAGAAACAAAACCTTTTTGCTGCTTTAGGCTCCAAATGTAGCTGACTTCTCTACTCTAATTGGGAACTAAAGTTCTGAAGTTATCCATATTACTAATATTCAAAGTATACTAAATCCAAAGATGCTGCTTCAAACAACTCCTATTATGTCCTGGATGGATACTTATACCAGAACAGAAAACAACCAAAAAACCTAAAAATTACACTGTCTTTGCAACTCTGTTTAAACTAAAAGTAATAAAATGTCTAGTCAGATCGCTCAGGTGCATTCAACTTATCTTTTCCACACCTTAACATGGCTGAAATTTCTGAAACTATAGCCAAAATTTGCAGTGAGTGATTTTGGAAAAATATCAGCAATTTACCGCCAGTGCATTCCCCACAGCTACTTAAACTCAACACTTACACTGCTTATATCTGAACACTTGTTAGTAAAGAGTAGAAAATAGGCTGATTTTCCTTATATCCCTTACATTTAAAACAAATGCCAACTGTGAAAACAAAAATAATATTGTGTGAAGTTGGTAACGAGCTGACAAAAGTATAGTTAAGAACCTCTAAGCATAAACATTTTTAAGATGAGATTCACTATGTTCCTCATACATTTGTCACGTAGGCTGCTTAAACTGTTTTTTAGCTGCTATTATTTGAACTCTGAAAGGTGAGAGTTTTAGTAAATCAGATCCTGAATTGTTGACTGTTTATCCAATACAAACTTTGAATACAACCGCTCACCGATATCCAATGACCTAAAAACCTATCCAAATAATTAAACAGGAATGTTTGCTTATGGTACCAGTTCATTTCAACTATTATGTTTGCAACATAAACCACTAATAAACAGGGTGATGACTGATGGACTGACTGACTATGGTAAGTGGCCATGAGATGGATATTGCTTTCATCCAGCCATTGTCATCACAACCATGAGATACAAATGACTATTCACACCAGAATATTACTAATTAGAAGCCATTAGTGTCATAATTTATATAAATCTGAGCCATCCACTCATTTTGATTTATTTGTATGCACAATTTTTCTTTGCTTATTTTACACAGAAATTACAACAGAATATTTTTTAAACAGAGCATAAAAATTTTACAAAGATTCCCAAAATCATGTGTATTACATCAAAAGATCTGTTTTTAGGGTAGTAACATCACAACATCACAGTTGTTTGGCACATAAAAGCTACTTAGACAACAGAATTTAATGAATGAATTTACACCTACAGAAGTGCTAAAGTGTTAAAATCCTAAAATGTTACATTTCTTAGTTGTACCCAAATTGACAATTTGGGGACATCTGACCTTTAGAGCTGGAATTAACTAGAATGCCAGCTATTTCTACTTTTTTAGAAAACTAAATATATAATTGGAAGCAATAATGAAGAGGGGTTTATCAATCTAATGCCTGGAACAGTTCAGCCATACACCAATCTCCTGCACAAAACCATCTTCAGGGGGAAAAACAAAAGATAAGTAAAAATAAAAAGTTCTCAGAAATCAGACTGTTGTTTTAAGCAAGCCAAAACTACACTAATGAGGAAGTTAAGACTACAGTCTTCATTTTTTCATTTTTGTGATAAAGGTATAAGTAATATATGCACCAGACTCTGTTTGGAATTTATGATAAATACTAAACTTGATTATCCAAATAAAGGTATTCAAATGAAAAAAATACTTGCTTGGTAGTGAGAACTGATGATGATGATGATGATCATGATCATGATCATGATGTTTATTGTTCACTATCAATAACTTCCTAATGAGTACCTTAGGAGGAACATATAATTTCTAAATCCTTTAACCACACACAATCTAAGTTCAAAAACACTTGCTAGAAGCAAAAGAGATTTTCTTTTCTTCAGATTACCTATATCAGCAATATAGGGATCAATCCCTCATTTTTTTAGCCCCAGAAATAGTTTTCTATTAAAAAAATCTGAAGTATCCTGTGCTATTTCATAATTATTTCTACCTTTTGGCACAGTCATGATCCCAGAAAATTGATAAGATAATAAAAAGGAACTAGTAGCAGAAGGAATCCATTATTATTTATAGTGTGTCCTTAAACAAGAAAAGGGGTAGACAACCATACTTAGGTTTTCATCCTGTAATCATAACTTTATTTGCTTGAGGGCAAGCATGGTTAATCTTCAGGCACAAGCCTAACTAGACCTCTGATGAGACAGGACTTGTAGTGGACACAAGGGAAGACTTGCTAGATTCCAAAAGGTTGTAGCAAAGACCTTCCTACCATGTAAGTTTCTTTCTAGCTTCATAGAAAGAGATTCAACAGTTGATGGCATCTTATTTTTGTTGGCTTAAATAAAACAATTTAAAATACTGTTTGCAACAAAATATTACACATTTCATGTGTCTTTGTTCTGATTACAAAGATGGAACTGTTCTGATTGCACAGCAAGAGAAGTGGAAAGATAAAATAGAGCAGTGAAGTTTAAGAGTTCATTTATTCAACAGTTGATGGTATACAGATTACAGTGGTAAATTTTTTCAACTCATCTGAATTTCATATGAAGATATACAAACCACTAATTAAGGTAGAGGAATTCAAGTCTGTTATACATAAACTAGATAGATGAAAATGAGAGGAGCATCTTCTTAAGCTGGAATATTCACAATGCATAAGGCAGTAAGTGTGTGAACAACTGAACACTCAGTAAAAGCCAAAAGATTTTGGAACAGTTACAAACTATAATCCAAGAACTACAGAGTTTAGTTTGCAAGGGAGAGTGACTGGAAAAAATTCTTACTTCACCACATTTATGAATATACCAATTTGTTAAAAGATTGTTCCTAAAAACAAAACAAAGGAGAAATAATTAAGGATTAAAACAAACCCAAATGTAAATACCTATTTTCTTTATTGTCTAGCAAACAGACTGTTCTTTAAGAATTAACAATAAACTTTACACACACTGCTCTAATTACAAAAACTGTCTGCTACTGTATGAAAAACTCCGTTGCAGGTTTGGAAAATTAATATCAGAATTATACTAAAATATACTTCACTGTTTCATTAAAGAACACACTTTTAAAAGAAGTGCACTAACACAATCTAAGTGTTAGTATGTAATGTTTTTGTGTAAGTATGTATATATAAACCATAGATTTAGTACTTATGATCACAGAAGTCTGAAGTAAACAGTTGTCTTTCAAAGACATTTCCCTCCTTCACACTACAGAAAATACTACAATAAAAGTATAGTAAATTTACTGAACACACATTCCTCACCCGCCACCCTCCCATTGCTCTAGTTTTAAATGGTAAGTAAGGAAGTGAGTCTCTCTCTAACACTCTCTCTAACAGGGGGTGCAAATTCTCATAAAAACCAAACTAGAAATATCTATAATGTATTATTGCATTAAAGGAGACCCTGGTACAAGCTCCCACCTCTAGGCTTATAGTTCCATAAGAATCTTCACTGCAAAGAAACCTGCTGACCTTTTCTTAAGCCTGACATATCTGCTCTGTGCTGAGTGACTTTGAAATTCAGCAACAAAAATGCCTTGAGGCTGGAAAAGTCCTTTTCCATTAGGACATGAAACTACACTCATGTTTACCTGTACAATCAGCTACTAAAAAATGCATACTAATTTAAAAAATCCCCTTCCTTCCATCCTTCCCTCCCCTCCCCTCCCCTCCCCTGCCCTGCCCTGCCCTGCCCTGCCCTCCCCTCCCCTCCCCTCCCCTCCCTTTTCTCCTTTCCTTTTCTATCTTCCTATTCTTTCCTCCCATCCTTCCTTTTCTTTCTTTATTTCTGTTTTGTTTGTGTTGGTTTTTTTTAAACACTGGAAATAGCCTAGCAACCAAAACTAGATGCTTCCTGGAGCCAGGCTTCACAGTACTAAAGGAGAAGCACCAACAGCTACACTTTGTGCCTTGGATACATCTTGGAGTTTGCAAAATAAAGCAGAAAGGGCAGGCTTTGCAATAGAAATGATAGTTAATTATGAAGGATTTTTTATTTTTTAAGTTTTTAAAATTAACTTCAACAGAGAGAACAGGCTGGGTGCTTGTGTTTCATAAAGCTGAATTGTTCTTACATGGAACAAAATGTTTGACTTAATATTTTGAACAAATGTTGAGTTCCATCATTTATTTATGCTGAATACTGCCAATCAGCTGCCCAATCTTGGTTCAATTTACAGCAATTTTATAGCACAGTAACTCCAATGCCTTTCAAAAGTTCTACACCTGGACAAAGGATTAGAATCAAGGCCACAGATGTAATTAAATTGTTTAATTTAGTTACATCCTAGGGATTATACCTTATATCCTAGAAAAAGGATGTTCTTCATATTCCTATTTCAGTCATCTTTCTCATTTATGAAAATCTTACTGAAAAACCAGTATCATATTTATTAGCTTCTATTCACTATTTTAGAAAATGGCAACCATAACAACCTGAGATACTAAAAACCTTGAGGGAACAAAGTTTCTGTATTTTTTTCAACATAGTCCATGTATTTAAATTTTATGTAGAGCTTTTACCATTTACTTCTTCCACTCTTATACTGGCTTTCTTTTGAAATACAAAAATTCTCTGCAATCACCTATAGTTTATAATATAGAATCAGAACTTGAAAGTCCTGGACTCTACTCCTGCCAATTTCTAACTTGATACAAATATATATTGCTAAATTCTGGCATCAAAAGCAGGTAGTCTCATCCTTGGCACCAGGAAAGCTTATGTTCCCTCATTTTCAGTCCCATAGGAAAATAAATTACAATATCTACACTTGATCTCAGCATGCTATTATATTTCTATATTGAGATGAAAAAACTAAACCTCTAATGTACAGAAATGTTATCATCTACAATGGAGTGACAGCAGGTTGCTGATTTTTATTCATAATAAAGGAAATTTAGAGCTTTATTAATTTCCTAATTCTTTTCTACCATGAAATGTAATATCATATATTCTTTCTATTTTCACACTACTCAGTGTATGGCAGAGCATGAGATCTGAGTTAATAATAATAACTCTTGAAAACAAAAATGCACTCGTATCCAAGGGTTTCAGAAAAAGCTGATGGCACAGTAAGAGTACCTGCCACTGGAGTATGTCTTCCTGTCTATAACTAACTCTAATATTTACCTAAGGTAGAAAGGAGCTTAGATGTTACCAAATAAGAGAGATCTCTGTTTACTCATTACGAAAAATGGGGACCCACAGCTGTGTATCGTCAAATTTATGCTTAGAGTCTAAATCAAAAAGCTTCAACAGAAAATTTTTCTGTAATAAATGTTTTAAGTGTTAGCTCTATATTAAAATTAATTCTTTCTGTTTATAAACTACTGACTTGAAAACCAATCATTCAAAATTTGTTTTAAGCTCAGATTTTCATTTATTTCAAACTAGAGCCTGAAACATCAAAAAATTTACATCCACTAATAAATTATATACTGTTAAAAGACAGAATTCTGTCTTTAAATACAGTACAGAAACCTCACCTGTCACTACATCACAATGAATCAGAAATCATCTGTACTGTAACATCCCTTAATATCTCTATTAATCAGATAATTTAGTTCTACAACACATTTAGTAATACAATAGTCGATATTATTGTAATGCATAACCTTACAAGAAAAAAGGCTATATGCAGACAAAACTTGCTTGAACTTTAGAGATCACTCCAGATTGAGGAGTTCATTTTCTAATGAAGAGCAACATCTCCAATTACTAAGTGAAGATATTGAAAAGCAATGTCAGTCTATAGGAAAAGTGAAATTTGGGGTTCTCCAATTTCACATATCCTCTAGATATACAAACTACTTGAGGTAAATAAATGTAAAACAATGCTTATCAGGAAGAAAGAATTGACAAAAAAAAAGCCAAAACAACACAGCACTTTAGACAAAACAAGTAAGAAATTAATGAAAATAAATGTGAAGTCTTTGAGAAATTTAAACCAAATCTTAACTTGCAACTAACATCAAACTTAGAATATTTAGAAAACATAGGTTAAAATACTTACTGCTCTCAGATGTTATCTGGTTTCTACTTTTAACAGAATATTTTAAGATATACAATAGTTAAGGTTTTCTACTCACTTTATATTAAAATAGGAGATATTCTGAAATAACACTGGTACAGCACTACCTGTATATTAAACACCAACTATTCTATCACCCCTGTTTGAAATATTTTTAAAAATCAATAGTCCCTAAAACTGTTACCATTTGTTTTAAAAGCTTCACTTAGCAAGCATAGGTTTTATGTGAAATACTGAATGTATGTGGAAATAAAGCTTGACACTGAGTCTTGCAAATCATGTTTTCAAAAACATTGTTTAAATATGCTTAGAATATTTTACATTCACAGTTCTAGTTTGTGATGATCTAGCAGTCCTCTTAGCAGGTTAACAGCAGTGAAGGAAAAAATTAATAATTTCTTAAACAGACTGTTAAGACTGTGTTTATAGTTCCAAAAGGATTGTGGGTTAATCAACTTCATTTGCAGAAAAGAAGCAAAAAACAAGCAATATGAGTTCAACACCCTGAGAAACAGGCAGTCTTGCACCTAGACAATGCAGGAGCAACGGGCTTTGGAGAACTGCCAAAAAGGATTCATTCTGAGGACAGTCACATAGGAAAGCACAGCTACAGGTTTTGGTCTGCTGAAACTTTGAGGAAGCCAGATAATCCAATACTGGAGCTAACTAGTGGGGATTTGATGTGGTTTCTTAAGCTTTGGGAAACAAGTCGTACACTCATGTGCACAGATACCCATTTCAGTTACACTTCATAAATAGGAGAACTAGAAACTACTTAGGGCACTATGTATAGTGGGAATTATCTTACATCTGAGATTATGGGCCACTCCCACATCTGCTGAAAAACATTAGCTGATCTACTGAGGAATTTTCCAAAAATGCTTTCTTTGGAGAATTAAATTACCTTTGTAGATGCAGTAAAATCTAATCAGTGCATTTTCTGAACATGTTCCCTAGGTCTCTCTTTCTCATAAATATTAATGTACAAAATCAGAGGCCAAGTCATTCCAAAATTCATACACTCCATGTATAAATTTAGAAGGCTTAATGTGGTATTAGCACATAGAAACAGTAAACATCACACATTAATACATTTAAATGTTGAATATTTTCCAGTAGAATATTCTCAAGGGACCTAATTAACCAAATGAAGATTTTTCAGATTAGCAAAGCAGCTAGATATGTAGATGAAAATACAGGCTAAGAAGTTTGAATTTGCTCTAGAGACAAGCATACGTTTTAATCTCTGCTCTCTATAGGTGCATGAGGTGAAGAAGTGGCATTTCCCCAGGTTAGGTAAGGCTATTTCACATGAAGACAAAATCTTGTCTGTCAATTCTCCTATTTGCGATTATATTAGCATAAATTAAACCATTATAACTAAACAACCTCTAATCCAGGAGAGGATGAATCATAGTTGATTGATGTCTGGCATCAAATCAGGAAAGATCTTGGCTTCATGGTTATCCGGAAATTAATGACAGTGATTTCTTCATCAGATGAAGGTAGAATAAAATAAAAATTAGATAAATTTAAAATATCATAACACTAAACAACATGAATCAAAGCTGTCCAGTAAATGAAAATGGTTTCTTCCACTCAGTAGATTACCAGGCAAGTCTCTTACAGAAAACACTTTGCTAGTTTAATTCATTAATCAACATTTTAGTAATGCTGTTTAAAACTACCATGGTATCTATCATTAGAGCGAATATATAAGTAAATAGAAACATTACTCTTTACCCTGAATGAGCTCCTGGATGTATCTTAATGCTACTCTTCCAAAATGTTAGTCTCCCAGAGCACACTTCTGTTGATATTTTAGTATGCCCCTAAACAAAGGACCATGAACAGAAAATTTGTCACAATGACAGAAAAAAAAATTCTTCAGGGCATACACATGATTGTAGCATTTTATGTATTTATAATAACTTAATTTGTTCTCGAATAAATCCCACTGAACCAGAACAGTACTAACAGGCAGTTTTAAAGAAGAATTTAAAAATAAAGAATATTTTTTAAAGTTTGCTAACATGTTGGTATGTGTGCATATATTGTGCATATCTATTTACCTAATTCACATACACATATATGTACAACAGTAAATGTGTATTTTTGATTGAAAAAGCAGCATCACTAGTTTTCACTGTCTATTTCAAAGATGGGGAAACAGTTACTTTTCATATGTAAGCACAAAGCAAAACTCTTCTTTATTCCATGAAAATCAGAGTCTAGCTTTTACTGCTCTGCATAACAAACATTTTACATATACTTCTACACTTCCATTGAATTGTATGAGAATGCTACAGATGGTTTGTAACATCTCGGTTAGCTCATTTTTCACAATGCTCTTGTGACACTCTATATCATTTACAGGAGGTTTGTTTGTCAAGATCCCATAGCACCTTTCTGAACAACAGATGTTTTGAAATTCATCCTATTTTGCTTGGCAAAGATTTATTTTAATGGGTTTTACAGTATGATTTCAGTGAAGAATTCACAGGCCATTTAACTCAGTTTAGGAAAACTGAAAAGACACTGATAAATGTTCATTTATTAGATAAATGTTATTGAATGTTATCTAAAAGACATTCTGATAAATGTTTATTAAAAAGACAGTCATAAACACTCATTTTCCAACTCTTATAATGTATTTTAAAGCAATCAGCCCTATAAAATGTGGTTTATTTGGTTTTTTCCCAAAATGATTTTTCATTCTAAGTTATTATGCAAAAAATGTTTAAGTAATGACTTCAGCTTGATTATTTCTTCAGTTTCCTTCTTAAACAGCGTGTAACTTTGAATCCACAGGTACTCCATGCATCACTTTGTGCATCAAGATCATACATAGTTAAAGGTATGATAGTATTTTTTCATCAGGAATTCCTGTGGATGAGCACTAATTGAGACCTTAATGTAAATTAATGGATAAATATTGTCATATCTCAATATAAAGAGTTCTTACAGAAAATAAAGTCGAGGGTCTGATACTGCAGACTTTACTGGTGAATAGCCCTTGTTCTGGTTATTCTTACTGAAGTCTTCTGTATCCGTGGTACAGGTTAACAGGAGAGTTATATGCTAATCCAGTTCTCTTGTTCAAGAATGTCACCAAGTACCTTATGAAAAATTACTAAATGAAAAAGGATGAATTCAAAAGTCTCTCTAAAGCCCCTTCTTACCCAGGAAAATGTTTGGCATCTCAGTGTTGTGAGACAGTCATCTTCTCAAATGGTAATATAGTCAAATACAGAGTTTTCCCCCAAATAAGAATGCACAGGTGGTCAAGCACAATTGCTCAGTTAGTAAAACCTCATAAACTCATTTTCATGAATAAGTATCACTTATAAAAGTCCACCATCATAAAGCAAATACTCTAATCTGCTTAAGCACACACACAGACTGCTTAAAAAAAAACACTATAGATTTTGCCACTGTCATGTTCCTGCTCATCTTCCCTATATCATTTACTACCTAAAAATGGCAAGACTTGCAATTAACGCAAGTTACAATAAATAATTTTACTGTAACAAAGCCATGTAAAAATAAAATTGCATGGATTTTGTTGATTTATGATTTTCCAAGTATGAGGCATGAAAAAGAGGCAGGAAGCATCAATCAGGACAGTTCCCTGATTATGCTTCATAAAATTATCTTCTGACCAAACCTAAAGAGGAGTTGTAGTATATATACCAAACCACAACACATGGTGGCATTCTCTAATGTAACAGAGGGTGGTTTGTACTTTATCACTGATGGGTAGGTATTAGCTACATTTCAAGTAATACTTAAGATTTTCACTCTTCACCATATAATCCTTTTGTTCTAAAACTACTTGTTTCCTGAGGACAAGTACAAAGTAAGTCATCACCATTTCTGAATGCTGCTGAATATCACTGAATTATAAAAAAAATAGGAAGTCATTGCAATATCACTTGAGTCCTTTTATTTCTAGGGTTCTGACCCAACGTACTGGATAGAATGCAATCACCACGGTACCAGTTTCAATTGTCTCCACTGACTACTGGTCATCTACCCTGAAGAACTGCCTGCAGAACCTGTTGGTCTGCATGGCGAGGCCCTGGCTGAGGATGGGTAACAGGACCTGCACCTGTGCACCCCCTGTGATGTTGAGAAGCTCTCCCACACCTCTCAGTGTGCCGCCTGGGAAGTTACCGGGCAGTGCGGAGCAAGACCCCTGCACTACGGCCAGGCTGCTCCCGCCAAAGCCAAGCGGGTGGCTCAAGGAAGGGCTGGTGAACGACGACCCGCAGACACTGAACACCCAAAGAGCTTTCCGCGCTGTGAGCTCTTTGTCCTTCAAAGATAAACACGGGAGAGACGGGGACACGCGGAGGGGCGGGCAGGGCTCTCGCCGCGCCGGCCGCCTCCCCCGAAGGGCTTCCAGCCCGTAGCACACCTGTCGCGACCAACGCCGGAGCACCAGGTCGGGCTGGGCTCGCCGGCCTCGGCTCCTCGGGGAGCCGGGAGGCCGGCGGCAGGACCGAGGGCGGCGCCCGACCTGGGAAGTTTCTCGCCACAGGTTGCCCCCTCCCGTCCCCCCACACCGGGAGCCCGCGGGCGGGCTCGGCCACAAGGACGCACCTTGGCGCCGCAACCGCCGCTTCTTGAGCCCGAAGATGCGGACCTTGGAGAAGATGTCCACCAGGTTGCCGTTGCAGAGCCCGCGGTTCTTGCTGGGGCTGTTCCGCCTCCTGCTGGCCGAGGGCCGGTCCCAGTGCTGCTCCCTCGCCTGCCGCTTCTGGCGGATCAAGCCGCTGGCGATGGCCGCTGCCATGGCTGCTCGCCGGATCGCCCACGCCGGGCAGAGAGGCGGGAGGCGGCGGGGCGCTCAGCCCCGGCGGGGACCCATCCCCGGCGGCGGGGGGCGGGCGAGCGGGAGCCTCCTCCGGCCCGAGGCACGGCTGCGGAGGGGCACCTCCACTCTGCGGCCGGTGGGAGCTGCCGCTGCCGGGGGTCACCGCATGGGTGCCCCGCCGTCACCCCCGCCGTGTCCCGGCGCTGGGGCACCTACTGCCTACTCGGGCGGGTGTCTGCGGGCGGGCGGGCTGGCGGCGCGGAGCGAGCGGGACTCGGGGCAGAGCCGTGCCCGGTCGGGTCGGATTGGGTCGGGTCGGGTCCGGCCGGCAGCGCTGCCTCCCGGGGCTGCACCTCAGCCCCGCGCCGCCGCCGCCGCCCGCTCGCCCGCCGCTGCCATCGCCGCGGCCGGGGCGGCTACCGCCGCCTCTTCCCGGCTCCCGCCTGATGATTGCCAAGTGCTTCAGAAATCAGCATCTGGAGAGAGCAATCTTCTTCTCCGGGGAGAGCTGTAATCACGGCTCCTCGGTCCCACCCCGCTCCAGCCTCCCCTACACACGCACACGCACACACACACACACACACACACACACAGAGGCACGCACCGCTGGAGCTTTTTTTGTCCTCCCAAAGGCGAGGGGCGGTGAGGGTACGGGGGATGGAGAAGGAATGAGGGAAAGACAGAAGAAGGGGGAGAGAGTCGGAGGGTCGGGGTGTTGCTGAGGCGGTTTTCTGGTGGGAACCGGGGGTTCCCGGTGCACTCGCCTCCAGCTGCCTCTGCGCCCCGTTAGGTTTCCGGATGCCTTCGTAAGGGGCTCCCTCCCTGCGGGGGGGCGGAGGGCGCTGCGCGTTTCTCCTCCGCCCGCCCCGGCCCACCGAGGCACCCTGGCACGCACCCTCTCTCCAGCTCCCCGGCACCGGCTCCCTGCCGGCCGCCCCTGCCGCCCCCAGCGGTGACACCGGCACCTGTCACCGTCCCCAGGCCGGGGAAGCCATGGGGGCAGGGCAGGCGGGTGAGGTGGCACCGCGTTCCGCCAAGGGCATCCTGCCCCGCGACAGCCCCTCTGCCCGACAGCCGGCTAGCAGCGGGGTGGGAGCGCCCCACAGTCCGGGAACGGACGGGGCTGGGGGTGTAGTCTGGCGGGAGAAGAGTTTCTGCCGCATGGGAAGGTTTGAGAGCCATGAGGAAGAAGCACATCTACTAGGCGGAGGGGACCGTCAGCCCAAATACCGAAGGAATAACATAGGGCACCCACAAATAGCAGCGGCAGGTAGATCTACTAATGACCAGCACCATGTAAAATTATAGCCTGTTTTGGAGCACTTGAGGAAGAACCAGACAAGTTCACTAGACACAGAAGCCTAAGGAGTATATGCTCCGAGGAGATCACAAGACACTGCAAATAGTAACTACCATGTAAAATATGACATCTCACTTGTTTCCCTTCATCTTTTTCTCTTTACTCTTCTCCCTTTTCAAATAAAGGTCAAAGATTTTCGGATTTACTTTCTGCAAGCCTAATTGTTAAACTTCCTGAAGTTGTAACTAGCCAGAGGAAAGTAGAAAAAGGAAGCAAGCGGCTACACAGAAAAAAAAAATGCAGTTATCCTATAAAGAAGGACAGATGCTTGCACAGGGAATTATTGTGTAATAAATATTTATTTATATACTGTTTACAGAATACTCTAATTTCTTATTAGGTGGGTTTGTGGTGGTTTTTTTTGTTGTTGGTTTGTTTTGTTTAACAGGCTTGGAGGTGTAATATCATCCAGAATAATTAATTGATTTACAATACAGTACCTAGTATGTAAGAATATGTTCTTGTTTCAGCAAAGGCTTCAGCATCTCTGATATTGACCATTTTTTCCCTAAATCCTTTAATCTACGAAGCGCTATTTTTATACAGAGGGCAAAAGTGTATGGTGGGAACTCCAGTATACAGGGATTTTGTATTAATACTAGACCAACTAGGAACAGAACATGCACAATCGGATCACGATAATACATTTTAATTCTATTTAAAAGTGTCTCTAAAGAGATTCAGCTAAGACTCATTGGATTTTCTATCTGGCAATTTTTACAGAGCAGCAATTTCCTTACAACGGTTACAATTGCCTTAACTAATGCAATTATACAGAGAGGTGGTTATGTTTTAAATTTAAAATTCACTGTAGTATTTTTGTATGCTGCTTTCCTTTTCCTTCCTTCTCAGAAGTGGACAAGACACGGTTCTGCCTTCCTTAAGAACTCTTAAGAGGGAAGCTGTCCTCCAAGTGCCGCCCCAGTGGACCTCCCCCAGCCCCGGCCCTGGTCTCGTCCCCGTGCCCATTCCCTCCCCGGTCCGTTCCTGCCTTCAGCACCATGGACAGCGGAGCAGAGGCGAGCAGCGGATGGCATAGGACATCCCGTGCCACCGCGGCGGAGCTGACAAGACATGGTCCAAAGTCAGCTCGACTTGGCTGCTGGCTTCAGACAAAAGAATGAATGAGAGGGAGTAGAGCGAAATAAAGGCCAACCACCCACTATCTTTCATTTTCACAGTAATTTAGGAGTAGAGTATATACATACAGACCTAACACTAGCTTGAGAATCTCTCTCCAAAAAGATGTAGGTTCCACGTTCCCTTTTGCTGGAGGGACATCTTTATATTATCCAAGGATGCTATGCTATATAACATCTACTATTTTTCCTTTTCCTTAGTTTCCTTCAAATACTGGGCCTTTGCCAAAACACACATTTCTCAAGTACATGATGCTTGGGGTGATGGCAAAGAAAAGAAAGAAAGAAGGTGAAAACAGGCAGTATACCTATAGACAAAGAGCAAATGTGTTCCTTACTCTAGAGATCAAAAACAATAGCTTCGTACTCACATCTCAGAAATGCAGAGCAGTTGTTTACAGCTTGAGGCTTTGCAAAGAAAACTCAAGAGAGCCATCTGGTGTCTTAACCTGTGATAAAATGTGTGCAGTTCTAGTCAAAGTGAAGGTTTTGCTAACAGATGGATTGTAGAAGTATGAACATATCGGCTACCTTAAAGACTAATAACTGTATAAGATTATGTATTTAGGACAAATGAAAATACCTTACTTATGACATTTTTTTACCTTAAAACAGGGTCCTATTTCTGATTAACAATACTCTGGATATGAAAACAAATGATTAAAAGCCAAAGTGGGTGAGCGGAGATTTTCAATACTTTCTATTCTCCCATCTGTTCATTTCTAACTGATAATTTATTATGGATTTCAGGAGTTTTCTGAAACAAAAACATTTTAGAATCTATAAAATTGATTGTTTGAATGAATTTTAGAGTAAAAAACATATATAATGGGTGTATAAAATACTTGCATTATTATATACTAAGGTATAAAATACCTACATAATAAGAAACATTATTATTCCTTAAATTTATTCTTGGTTGAATTGGGAACAAACCATATACCATTTCAGCTAATTTAACATGTAAATTACAACATTAATATTCAATATTAAAATTTACAACATTAATATTTGTGCATATGCATGTACTAGTAATACATAAAATGCTTTTATAAGGACTTCCTTATAGGAAAAATGGAATTTAAATCTTTTTAGTCTATTCTAACCTAGACCCATTGACTCTAAAATTTACAGAACTTAAAATGATGCATTATGGGCTATTCTTTTTTTTTTTTTTTTTTTTTTTTACCACTTGTATGTTTTGCACTAGTTAGATAAAGTTACAAGCTTCAGAGTAACTTCTGGTCAATGCAGACATGGAAGTTCTACAGAGTTCTTCCTTTAATAAACCATTTAAATATAAACAAAAATATTTTTCTACCAGTATTTTCCCACCTATGCACACTCCATCCTAATTTTCTCCTCCCAGATATCCTGAAACCATTCTTTATATCAAGTCCAAACCAAAATAAATCAAATAAACACCAAAGTTCTTACATATGTATATTTTATAGGAGTGTAAAATGTCAGACTCCAGAGTAAACCCACTACCCACCCCAAACCTCATCCCCCTGCGTGCCACTGCAAGCTCCCCTTTGCACTGCCCACCCGCGGCAGAACTCGATGATGAAAATGGTGTCTACATTCGATATCGTACCTATGGGAGCCTTTTCAACCTAAGGCGACTGAAGGCCCACACTAAGACCTTAAATCATCTTGTCCGTGAGCTGCTTTACGCTGATGATGCTGCCCTCGTCGCCCATACAGAAGTAGCTCTGCAGCGTCTAACATCATGCTTTGCAGAGGCTGCTGAGCTCTTTGGACTGGAAGTCAGCTTGAAGAAAACAGAAGTTTTATATCAGCCTACACCTCAGGAAGTCTCCCATCATCCCCATATCACCATTGGTGAAACAGCGCTCAAATCAGTCCAGCAGTTTAATTACCTGGGAAGCATCATCTCCTCAGAGATTGGTAAGATTGATGCAGAAATAGACAACAGGTTAGCAAAGGCATACAGAGCTTTCAGTAAACTCCATAAAAGAGTGCGGCAAAACAAACACCTGAAGAAAAGTACAAAGATCAGCATTTACAGAGCCGTTGTACTGTCTACTCTTTTATATGGATCCGAATCATGGGTCATTTACCGGCACCACTTGCGTCTCTTAGAACGCTTCCATCAGCGCTGCCTCTGCACAATTCTAAACATCCACTGGACTGACTGTGTGACCAACACGTCTGTCCTTGAACAGGCAGCAGTCACGAGCATTGAGGCCATGCTGCTGAGAACACAGCTGCGTTGGGCAGGGCACGTCTCCAGGATGCAGGACTACCGCCTCCCTAAGATCGTGCTATGTGGGGAACTTGCCACTGGCTGCCGCAAGAGAGGAGCCCCGAAGAGGAGATACAAGGACTGCCTGAAACAATCCTCAGCCTTGGCCATATTGATCACCACCATTGGTCTACCCTGGCCTCCAATCGGGAGGCCTGGAGACAGACACACCATCTATAACGCTGCTGCTGCTTTTGAGAACACACGCAGGAGAAAAGACAATGCAGAAAGAATCGCGTCTCGTCAATATCACCTGGGGAGTCTTTCTGCTGTGCCTTCTGCAACCGGACTTGTCTATCTCGCATTGGCCTTTTTAGCCATCAGCGCGCTTGCAGCAAGTGTGGGTAGAACCCTTCTCAAATCTTCAGTTTGTGAAGCCTAGCCATGATGATGATGATGATGATGAAAATGTCAGAATATTACATTGCTACTAAATGTGTAAGTTTCACGAGCTCTAGTGAAGTTTTTATAGCAATTCCTTGCCAACAGTAGGCCCACACAACTTGTTTTTCCAGTTAAATACTTTAGAATTTGATGAGGTAAAGTCAACTTATCCTGTATTCCAGAAATCTTTAGTAAAGTATTGTGAATCTAGATGTTCTTCCAGACCCTACAGAGTTGAAGATTGTTTCATGTCTCTGAAAGTATTGTGTTTTTTTTTTTTTTTAATTTGGAAGATGTTGTGTGCTATATTTGCAAAAAAGATTAGTACCTTACTCCTTATACTTCCATTCAAACTGGGGGTAAAGGTGCCAATTTAAGCCTAACAATTGCAACACATGCATAAAGGTACATCTAGACCACTGGGAAATGTGATATCATTCCAAGAAGTGGCCTCTCAGGACTGGAAAAAATACTTCTTTCTAAGTTATGATGATTTAATCAAGCTTGTGGTGCTTTCAAAAAGGCAGGAAACTGATTACCAGGGTGCTGTTTCTAAATAAAATTGGGATTATGAACATTTGTTCGTTCTGATAAAAAAATTTCTTGAAGGTTGCTGTTAGCTTTGTTGTACCATAATCAAAATGTCTAAACTCAATGAACATACTAAAACGCCTGCACTTCCACAGAATGATATCATAAGAAAATGTGATACAGGCCTACAAATAGGATTATTCATATAATTGCAGACCAATATTTTCCCAAGGCACACAATGTGTTCGTATGTGGGGGGGTGGGTATTGGTAAACAATAGTAACTTTCAATTCTTGTTTTAGTTTTCTTGGGGGACAAAGATGGAGCAAGAGAAATAACAATGACTTGAAGAAGATGAAACATATAATCTACTCTGTAAATTGGTAAGTGTTTAATTTAAAAAAACTTAAGTTAGAAAAACATGTCAGCATAAAAGGTCATATTTGTCATGACCATACCTGTGTGAAAATATTAAAACATAGGTAAGAAATCCCTTTTCAGATAGTTTATGTGCATACCATGCTTATAATAAGACTAGTATACTTATGCACTGAGCTTTAAATTAGGTCAGTTTTACATATTCTTGTATATTAATCTGGGTATAATTCTCCTTAAAAGGTATTGTTAACTTCTCAAAAGAATATGCACTGTGAAGCACTGAAATTTAAAATCTTTAACACCCTGAACACTTGATGCTCATTGATTAGAGTTTAGAGAACATTAAGAACAAAGTTTATTAAACATGATAATATACTTCACAAAATTTGGAGAATTTGGATTTCTGTGCTTTCACACTGACCTGTATCAAAAGCACTCAGCTTTCAGTCTCAACATTTAGAATGCACTCAAGGAGCCAAAGTCATACCTATTAAAAATCTACTGAATACATAGAAGTTCCTGTGGAGTCACTTGTTTAGATAGGTTGGGTGAATCCCTTTAAATAAGACAAAGGTAATCTTTCAATATGTTGTTCAGAGGACTGCCCATAATTTAGCCAGCCTCTTTACAGGCTGTGAACTCACTTGACCTTATGTATCCAAGTCGTAAGAAGAACAGTTAGAACATAATTAGAGCATATACAAAAATAAATTAAAGCACCATGCAAGAAAGTCCTACATTAGATGACTGGTTATGAAGAGAACGATCAAAACATAACCATTAATATGCCTAACAGCTAGGGTGCTGCCTACAGCAGCTCAGAGCCGATGGTTTAGCTAGTGCAATATTTGTTCTGCATTGATTCTTTCACATATTACCTGGGATACATCTGTAACTCAAACGACTGAGTATGTCCACATGAGATATTGGCTTACTCTTTAGACATTACATAGTTCTCAGATTGCTTGGTTTTTTGCTTTCCTGTTTTGACTTTGCTTTCCCCATTCCCTTTCCAATGCTAAATTGCACCTTTGTAGTAATGAGTCTCACGAATAGTGCTGTGTCAAGTAAAATACTTGCTTTAATTACTTCAGAATTTCATTTTTTATTCCATTGGCTAACTCTTCATTCTTCAACAGGGGAAAAACAAAAAGGGATGGAGATTCTTAAATTTATTTTTACAATTGATCTTTCAACAAGATTATATGTATGATTACAGCTGCTAACTTTTAGCACAGCTCCTGTGACATCTTTCATGACTCTTCCTGGTTTTCACTCTTTTTGTCCTCTACTTCTGATACCACTTCTTTTGAGAACAAAAGAAATCATCTGTGAGAATCTGAATAGCACACAGATCATATAAGAGTCTCCAGGATAGCTCACCCAGGCCCCAAATTTAATTCCAACAAGTTTCTTTTTAGCAACAGTTAAAACAACAGTGGGGAAAAAAAAAATTAAGATCACTTTCAGGGAAAAATCTATAAAAGTAATTTAAAATGAATACATTGTGGTTTCTGCAGTTACATATATATTATTTTACCTTTGAAAATTAAATAGTGCCCTTAAAGAGAGGTCCTTAATAACTACAATAGAAACACATTGCCATTAATTTTGTTCCCACTGAAGCTAATAGCAGATCTGCTTCAGACAACGCTCTGGTGACACAAGCCAGAACAAGGACTTTCATTAAAGAAAAGCAAACACAAACACCACCCCCCATCTCTAGTCCACACAGCTGCAGAGAGCAGTTTAAGATTTAGAGGTCTAAAAACAGCGTGGAGAGCTTCTTCATTAATATGCGCAGCTTAAGCCAACATCTGTTGTGTTTACTCATCTAGCCACAGCAGGACTTGTCTGTTTTGCCTGACTTCTCAAACATGCAACAGACTTTGCTATTATTCTCTCGAGTAACTGAAAGTCCCTGTAAGGTTAGTCTGCTTAATTTGGTTCTACAGAAATAAAAGGAACACTGTTGCTGAGGAATTTGGTCTCTACAGTGAATTTCCTCTGAAGTCATACAGCTGGCAGAGCGTGTAAGCTGTTATACCTGTTTGAGAATACTCTCCAGTGAGGATTTCCTACTCCTACAGCATCTTTACAAGGGCATTTCTTGCTTTCCTTAGAACAGATATGAGAATACATGACAACGTGATAAAAAAAATGTGCAATATTTCTGAACCTTAAGAACAAAGGAGGTGTCAGATTTTTACCATCTCAGAGACCCAGAAGAAAAAGCACATTATGCCCATTACATAAAATGCTGAACAGACAAGACAGTATGTGCAGAGACTTACATAAACAACTATCTTGAGAAGCAGAAGAATGATTCACCTCAAATTACAACCAATAACCCCTTAAATACAAAAAGTGATTTTTATCAGTGGCAGGAAGAACTGGAGCATGTCTGCCCATGCATTTGCATGCACATATGTGCATACCCACACATACAAACACATCCACAATATCTCTTTGTTTCTTGGAAGAAAGAATGAAAGACACTCCCTGACAAATAATTTAGAAAAAATAATCTTATTTTCTGCTATGTGACCTAAAATTGACACTGTAAGTTATTTGGCAAAAGAGCTTTTTGATAGTAATCTGTCTTTGTTTACAATTCCTCTACCATTTATTTTCAAATTACTTTTGTTTTGCAATCCCTTTTATACTACTTTTAAGATATTTTTTCTTTTCTTGTTCTAAAGGGGAGGTAATAGTATTTCTCTGAGTACTGCTAATGGAGAAAGTAAGTCTCTGAACAAAGAAAATGTAGATATTCCGGTTAATGCCACATTCATCAATAGGACAAGCCTTGATCTCCTATGAGATCCATTCATACAGACACATTCCTTCCTTTGGGGTTTAGACACAACTAATGTTCTCTGAAAAAAAGTCACATACTGTGTTACCCCTTCCAATCAAATAGAAAATTCAGTGCGTTGTCTACTATTTTTATTGAATGGAGTAAGTTGATGACAGATATAAATCTCTGCAAACAAGTATGCCTAGCTTCTTCTTAGTTAATCTAGATTTTCAGGAGTATCTGACATGCTAATATAGTTTATATTACCAAAGGAACAAACTTTTGACCTAAAGAAAAAAAAAAAGGATTTGAGAACTTCTTCTCTATCTTGTTACTTTTATGCTTTAGAACATCATGACAAAGTTCATAGGTTTTGATTCCTTTTTTTTTTTTTTTTTGAATATAACAGATATTCATGACATGAATACTACAATTATTTTTAAATCTTTAAAAGAAATTGAATACCTTCTCATGTTACTGTGGTGATATTCCTGGCTATTAGTTCAAACACTAAAACATTTATTATTAATGGTAATAACATGAATACTTCTAATACAGTGATCTGATTTTACAACACAAGCTTACAAACCTAAGTTACAAAATATCTGACACTTAGGACTTAATTCATTGAACCCTTTCAACAGCATGTCTCTCTGATCTGCAGTGCAATTATGAGATTTGCCAGCAGTGGACACTGTTTGTCTAGTGTTTCACAGATATATTGACTGAGAAATAGCTTACAACACATACTGGTAAATTTTTCTATTATTACTTGCACTGATGTAAGAAATTAGATTTATTTGTACCAGACAAAAGCTGAGAAAAAATGGCAAGGAAGGAATATTTTTCAACATCTGTGTAACATCAGACTGTACCTTTCTTTAAAAAACCCTATTATTTTAACATCACTTTAAAGTTAGAAATTAAGGTAGCTAGTTGAAAGAGAGTTTTCATTCACCTCAAAAATAGAAAAATCTAAGCATTAAAAAAAAATTCACAGGTTTAATCACAGATAATAAATATTACCCTAGGCACAGTTACAAGAGTAACTCATTAAGCTCCCCCTAAAATGCCTTTTATCTCTAAAAGCATAATGCTCATTGTCTACCTAATGTAGCTGAAAACTCAAAAATAGGACTCAATAGTCTGCTGCCAACATGTGTACACAGGACACCCACGAAATCTAACATAACTAGGCCTTTTGTCATATGAAAAGTCACTTATATTTGCTGATGGGATCGTCTCAGATCAGCCTAAGACTGTTATGAAATTGTCTCCCAGAAAGCTGTGAACTTCAGAAAGGTTGGAGAGCTAGCTTCTAGCTGGCTATATTTCAATCTTTGAGAACCTGGAGTATCCATTATGTCAGTCCACTTATTCACAGTCTTTTATTATATGGGCAAAAGTGATTTAGAAGCATCAGTCAGTGCATGAATCCGGTCAAAACAGAATACTTGGACTAAACTGAAAGAAATTTCCTTTCAGTCACATCAGCTCTTAAACCTGCTCAACCTTGAATACCAGAAGGCAAAACTCTGTCCCTTCCCAAAGCCACTTTTCCTAAGCTGTCCACCTTAAAATTAAACTTTCTACTGTGAACATGATTGTTCTTCCAACTCAGTCCTTTGGGACACATTTATTACCAGAAATCTCTAAGCATGCCTTGCATTGCCCTTCTGTGTTCAATAAATTTTGTATTTAAATAAATAAAATTAAATTAAAATTTATCACCAAGTCTCAGAGTTTTTGACTTATTTCCAGCTTTACTTTAAGCACTATGGAAACTTGCTTTAGCTACAGATGTAGGAAGGAAGAGCTAAATTAATATCAGGAAACAGCTTGATGAGTGGAAGCTCTCTTTGATGCAATCCAAACTGTGCTCAGTAAAATAATAAATGAGCGGTTCTGGCTATGCTAGACTGATAAGGAAGAACAGAAGTCATTAGAAACGGAACAATCTGGCAGCCAAATTGTCCTGAACCTTGGCTCCTTGGCTAATATTATCTCTCTAGAAACAAAGCAATCCTTTCTGGGCCTTAAAGCTCAAAGATACACAATCTATATATCATATTTTATTGTCAAGGAAGAAAGAAATCTTAAAATTACCATTTCAGTTTTCCACATTGTCCTGGGTTACACAAAAATTCTGGTATTCACCTTTTCTTTTCTCTTTTCTCCAAATATGCCTTTTTTGGCTTTAAAGAGACTGAACTGCTGGTGATTAAGGACTCAAACATTCAACCACCTGCAGTTACTGCCCAGGTGCTGTACGAGACTGGACTATTGGTGCTCATGGCTCAATCAGCAGTGTGCTTTGCTAACAATGTGCAGAGAGGCCACCAAGGCCAGGTGCTGAAGGCATGAACATCCGACACCTCAGGCTACAACTCGACTTGCTCTGGTGGGTGGGATTTGGGAAGTTTCTCCTCATTGGGTGGTTTAATCCAGTTGTATCAAAATTGTTATCAGCTTTTCTCTTGGTAAAGAGTTATATCTGAGTGTATGTGGTCTGTCTCTCATAATAGTATGTGAGGAAAATGCCAGAAAAGTTATATTTCTTTATTTTAGAAGAAAAAAAATTCGGAGTATTATATAGTTACCAATGAACATATCTGATCTTACTCAAATGCAAATCTGTATCATAACTTATATAGCAAAGTTAGAGCAAATATTTTAGCAATTTCAATCATCACTAAAGAATTTAAGAATAAAGAAAAAGGAGTAATGTAATTTCTAAGGAAAGATATGGATATTGTTCAAAGAGAAGCCTTGCTGTGCCTTTTTTTGATCCTCTCCAAACAAAAACTAGGACCTATTTTTCTCATACAAAAATTAGAAAAGACTAGTGGATTTGCTGGGCAAATCCCATTCATGAGACTATTACCTTAACATGAATTGTCAGAGAGTTTCAGTTAACAGGGATCTTCACAGTGATATTGAGCATCCTATATGTAGATGCATTTATCCAACACAAGTTCTGTGTTGCCAAACACAAGACCTCAGTCTTCTTTCACTGGCTATGAAAGTAGCCTTTAGATTCATAAGCCTATTTCTGCCTGTCTGAAATACACTTCTGATGCTTCAAACCCTGTAAAGTATTAAAGTTCTATGGGGCTAATACCACCACCACCAACAAAACCAACAACAAACAACAAACAAACAAACAAAACCCTGAGATAAGCTTTTAGAATAGATATTTTCAAAGGTATTTAAAAAGTTATCAGTTTTCAGTACTTAATAAGTCATTGTTTGAACTAGGCTTTCTGTATTTCAGCATCAGCTGAAATATCCTGGATTTCATTTGTTTCCCTTTTTATAATGCTCACGCTCATCTCTTTAAACCATTTAAATTTTTTCACAAAAGCCAACAAGAATGCTAATTAAAAGATTATGTAAAACAGTTCTCATGTGAGGCATTGAAACATTATAAATTATCAGGGATTACCAAATTTCATGTATTCAATTATATCTGCTGGAACTTTAATATTTTGTATAGTAGCTCTGATCATTTCTCCTGGTTATTCAGTAATGCCTGAACACATCCCAAGACAGATCTCCCTTCTCTTCTCAATACACTTACTGAATGTTCTAACATATTAACAAAATCTAGTGTACATGTATTTTGTTACGTACAGGGGCTCCCATTGTCATCTCATCCTTGAAAATAATTAGAGATTTATTATCTAGTTAACAGAAATTAACAGTAGTATTGGCATCTATTCTCTTTTTGTTAAAAGCTGCTTATTTCTTCCACTATTTCTCTGCAGATGAGTGGGAAGATAATTGTTAACGATGGGCTTTTTGGGTGTGAGTGAGGAAGTGGAATGAAAGCATTAGTCCCAGCTTGCAAGACAACTTGAGAGAGGAAAGAAAAGCATCAGCCATTTTCACATACTCTGAATCTGAAAGAATACTTCCATTTTAAAGCCTTTTTTTTTTGTATTAAAATACTATATAATTAATTGTCCTTTTGTATGTACTTGATGCTAATTTTATTCATTGAACTAAGTCAACTATTAAAAAGTCTTGATGCAGTTCTGCCACAAAATTAAACACTATGCCTTATTTACTTGAGATACAAGAGCCAAGTTCATTCCTTCTAACCATTAGAAAGTGTTGATATTGCCTTAGTTAAAATGAATTTTAACTTTATTTGAATTTAAAGGCAAGCTAGAGATACTGCCCTGCTCGGGGTTGCTCTGCTCCAGATGAACACAGAAGTGCAAGGAAAAAGTCCCTCTATTTTTCCCAAATCTCCTTTTGGATACTGAGTTTTCAAATGGAAATTATTGACAACAAACTGACTTTTCCCAAAACATATTTTCTCTGTCTCTTTTTTTTCTATTTGGTGGACAGCACCACTGATCCTCCTCTTACGCTGTTCCATTCCTTTGGCTTTGTTAACTTTGTCATGCTACCAAAAAACCCCAATCTCTGCACATGGTCAAGATTCAGTCTGTGTTATTTTTGAATTGTTAATTAATTTGCTTTGGATCCCTTATAATCAAATCCTATACTCTCTTTTGTGTTAGAGCTTTCCTTTGGATAACACTGAAGTCCCCCCATAGTGTTATAAAACTGATGACTATCATCTGTGTGGCTTTGGAGGAGGCTCTCACACTGCTCAGTGTATGCAGTATCTAGTGCAAGGACTGAACCTCTGCAACAGCTATGATAAGAAAAAGCCTCCAGCCCACTGGTGATCTCCATTTGCTAAACATTTCTGCTTTCATCACCTATCGACCTATTTTGTGTTGTCCCACAACACAAAATATTAGGAGGAAATCAGTGCAGTTGCCAGCATAAGGGCATTTGGAAATTTTTGATGTGCTTCCTTTAATATGAGTTAGACTGTATAGACTACTAGCTAACTTAAGTAGAAATAGGACCATGGTGTCTTAGTTTTGTGGTAATTACAATTACTAAGAAAAGAAAAGAAATCTAAAGAATAGTAGGTAGATTTTAAGAGACAAGAATAGTTTTCTCTGACACAATCCCTATTATTGTCAATTACAGGTAACTTCTTTGCTTACCCTCTGCCCACAACACAGGCAAATAAAAGAACAAGCCCCCTAAATCAGACATTTAGAAAAATAAAATTTTATGAGTAAAAATAAAAGAAATAGGTATGCATACTTTAAAAACCAAGACCAGAGAGGCTCAGAACAGCCTAATTTTCTTGTAATGTTGCCTTAACTGATTACTTTCCCGTTGAAACTACTTGGTTTTTTATGACAAACATTAAACATAAAAGGAAAGGTAATACAATCTCATTCAGAAGTTGAATATTAGAGTCAGTGAAATGTTACCCTATTCCCCTTTCCTTACACTCAAACCAGCAGGTGACACAAAGAGCAACAATAATGCTTAAACTCACCCAAAACACGTTATTATGTACTACAGTTTCCTCACAACAGGATCAAAGATAATTACTTTGTGTTTTGTGTACTAGTGATTCAACTCAAGGTCTAAACAATGTTAATACTGCTCAAATTTTTGAAAAATCCCTCTTGTTTATTATGACCCATTAAGAAATCTTCATCTAATCAAGGAAACATTAAAAACAAAACACTGTGTGAATATGCAGTGGGAGATCATACTAGAATGCACATATAATATATAAAAGCAGTAAGAGCTCTTTGGGGACTCAGATTCCCTACTGATATAAATTTATAACAACAAAATATGCAAAGAGCTAGATTGAGCTCACCTAAATTTCATCACTAGGAGTCTGGAATTTAGGCTCCTGTCCAAAGGAGGCAAACATGCACCCAGCCTTTAGAAAATGATTACCATCCTCTACTGATCGTAAATAAACCCATGCTCCTAAGAATTAGCTGAAACATAAGGGAAGCATTCAACAGCTCTGGTAGAACAGGAATTTTTGGATGCAGCCATGTACATGGAGTTCTACGTTCTCTGTCCAGTTTAGGCTCAATAGCTGTGTCTTTTTCATAATCCAGGTCAAGATTTTGCAGGCTTATTTTGAACAATCTTCAGAGAGGTTACTTTCATTCTTTCTATCCTGTATTTTGCTAACTATTCCTTCTCTTCTTTTCTGGATCTCTGTCTTTCTCTCCCTGGGTGTGAGAGGTACTGCAGAAGGGCTCTGCTGAAGGGCAGGTTCAGAGAAGAGCCAGAGAAGCCATGAAGAGGGCTCTGAGTGCTCATGTTGTGCCAAGCTGCAGTTGGCATAGTGCCATTTTTGTGTTGAAACATAGAATTATTTAGGTTGGACAAGACCTTTAAGAGCATCAATTTGGTATGAAACAGGAGAGGGAACAGTGGTTTGTTTAGCACAGTCAAATTGTCCTTGTGTTTAAATGGTCGTAAAGGTCCTGACTTTCTGTAGATACATTAGGAAGATATTCAAATGAAAAGTGCAGAGAGAAATTAAAATTCATTAGCTAAATCTATTTTAGCTAAATAATTTCCTGCGGAAATAATTGCATTCAAATCTTGCAAGAGTTTTCTTTTCAATAGAACATCTGGAGATGCTAGATTCATTGTAAGATGATCTTGGGGATTAAGGGACAATAAATACAATTTTTTTTTTTTTTTTTTTTTTTTTTTACTATCCTGAGCAGTAAGAATGATATACAGCCTTTGAGGATTATGGTACTCTTGTTTAATTAGGTAATACTTTATTAATCTCCTGAGTTATTAATCTTTGTGAAGCACATGCCATCAGATGTGCTTCCAGTACTTAACTGGTGGCAGAAATTATTTATGTATTTTCTATCTCACTACCTTCTGCCTCCATTTTTTGCTCTCTCTTGCTTTTTCCCTCTACCCACAAGCCTTGCCTTTCCCTTCAGCATTCTAAATCCTGTAAATTATTCACTCATCCTCTAAGGATGACCCACTCACTGGGCAGAGTAAAGAACTGCCTTAGCAATAGAAACTGAAAACTGGGAAACCTCTCTTTTGTTACAAGGCTGCCAACCAAACCCGTTACTCCCCTCTCTTATAAGGTATTTGCTGTGCAGGGCTACAGAGCGAACAGAAGAAATCAGTGTCCTCTGTCATGGCCTGGTCTGTAAACTGCAATTCCTGAACTCCTCCTGTCTGCAAAGGGTGTGTAGCTAGATCTCTCGTTGTATCTATAGTTCAAAGCAAGTAGGTCTGTAACTGCAGAGGCTATATTAAAAAATCAGCATTATTTTATTCTGTGCCAGCTGTGCATTATGGCAGTAGAAGTTAACTAAGCTCTAATATTTAAAGTAACAAAGAAGGTTATGAGTGCAACCTCCAGAGAAGGCTTTGGCTGTAAATACCAGGTGGAAAAATACAAACAGTTCCAGAGTAGTTTATATCACTATTGCTGAAAAGAACTGAAATTTTTTCTCATCACTACAGTTGAAACAAATTTTATTCACAAAATGAATGATTTCTCTTGACAGGGAAACTGCCTTTGTACTCTAATAACAGCAAAACTTCACATTTAGAAGTCACGTGAAAAAATTATTTTGATTTTAGTTAAACAGGCGTTAAAAGAAAAAGGCTTGAAAAGAACTAATGTTCAGGGGTGACAACATTGCTACTATTATAGGTGGATCAACACTGCTTTAAAACTAATTTTAATTTAGTTACACAAAAATCAGGGCATCTCATTCACTGTTCATTTATAAAAAGCTCAACTGGCCAGGCTGCCTACAAAAACGCATTATTTTCAATATCATAAAATAAATATCAACAACATGTTTGGCCACAAAAGGAATTGACTTTCAACATCATTCTCCTATTTTTACTGAAAAATGATGTTTCTTGGGTTCAAATAAAATCTTATTTGAATGCAGAGTTTAATAAGTTATCATTTAAAAGGCTTATATTTTAGTTAGCAGAAAACAAGCAAATCCTTTTTTCTGACAAAGCCTTGAAATGAAAGGTGTAAATTCAGGTAATACTGTCAGCTGCCTGTTAGAAGCCATTTTAATGAGAAAAATTCACAGCAGGTGTCTTAACCATAAAAAAACCTCAAGAGCTACAAATTAAAAGGTTGACAGGCAATTTGGAAACGTCTAGCCATTCCTAACTTCTTGTATATAATGGTGCAGTAGAAGCAAAATAAATTGCCACGTTGATGTCAGTAAGATGCACAAAAAAAATGTCAGTGATTAGTTAGTGAATAGTCCCACCAAGACAAGCCATATGTGCAGACACCTTTTTCCCTCTTATGTAACTTATCCTCAGTTTTGGAATTCTGAAAGAAGCAATGAGTGTATCCCAGCAATAGAGAACCAAGAATAGGGATCCATCTCTTGTTTTGGAAGTCACTAGAGGTATAGAAATGCAATTTGCTGGGCACAGCAGACATGGTTGTTCTGTGGAGACAAAAGGTCTCAGCCAAGAGCACATTCTCTTTACACTTGCTCTCTGTCTGTTTAGGTAGGTATTCAGTTCCTGATCACTTTACGATGATCTAGCCACTAGTCTCCAGCTCCCTTATCTGAGCACTGCTTCCCTCTTCTAGTAACCAGCAGCTTTAGTGGGAGTAGGACCAGGTCACTGATCCAATAGAAAACAGGATATTAGTTTTAGCAGGTTAATATGCTGGGTCATCATGCGTATCCTGCTTGCTCTGTAGTCACAGTGCTGGTGGGCAGGGAAGAGGAATGTGAGGCTTGGACGTAAAGGACGTAAAGGATGTAAGTCCTTCCAGATGGATAATTTTATAAAAGCTTGGTATATTTTATTAAAATGCTAGTGCTCTGTAAGAAGTGATGGCCTTGCATACTTGAACTCCTGAAGTTTGTATGTTAATCTGGGAACTGTTAGCACAGGTGTTATTGCCACTGGAAGTCTATGACTAATGTTCTATCACGAGGACTTCATAAACGTTTTAAATAACTGAGTTACATATTTTTAAACTCAATGGAAACTTACTTTAAGGAATGTTCAGGGATTCTTTGCAAAGAGACAGTATCATGCAAAATAGTGAGGCTATTTCAAAAGCAATGCCAGGATATAGGATAATTTAAATACTTTTTGTATTGAGAGAAAGATGGTGTTATGGATCGCAGGAATTTTCAGGCTGTTTTAATTTGTTCACAAACATTCTTCTGTAGTTCAACACTGTGTGCATTACTAGATCAGAAAGCAAACCAGAAAAACAAATGTTAAAGCAAATGATCATTAATTACCACGTATGTGCTCCGAGCTTTATGAGAAGATATAGACTAGCTGGACCCAAGTCTCAGTCATGACTTCTGAAGTACAAGGCTTGTAACAGTGTGATCTCTGCACTGGAGTTCGCTCAGACTTGGCTCTAGAATTGTTATCTTTTCATGTAACAAGTCCTATGAAGATCTGTGGTTCTGTAGTGCTAACTTGGCCCTCCTGTGTAGTATCTGACTGACTTTAGTAAGCTGTTAATGCATTCAGATATGCACTTATAGTTTTGCCTATAATGCTTTTTTTCAGATTATATTATGACTGCTGGCAGAAGGGACCTGTGAAGACCTACTCACAGTCCCAAAGACCTACTCAGAAGTCCAAAAATAGAAAAAAGACTATGAGCAGTGAAGAACCATGGGGGCTGGTGACCTCTAGTTCTGATTAGCATAAGAGTCCTCTCCCACAGTTAAATAAATATAGAAGAAACTACGATGTAATTGAGGGCTAATTAGTCTTACAAACTGAAGAAATAATCAGATTGAATTATCTTTCCATTCTTTCTTCAAAGAAGATGTTATTGAACAAGTAAGTGTGAATGACAGGTTCAGTGAATCCCTCTAAACAACCTATGGAAGCAAGCCTTGGCTATAAACTGGAAAGAACTTTTGCACATGTCCCACCCAGCTTAGTCTTGTCTGCAAACTGACTTAGGGTGCATTTATCCTCTCGTCCATATCGTTGGTAAAGATATTAAGCAGGGCTGGCCCCAACACTGAGCTCAGGGGAACCCCACTAGTGACCAGCTGCCAAGCAGATGTAGCAGCACTCACCACCACTTTCTGGGCTGAGCCATGGAGTCAGTTTTTAACATAACAAAGAGTCCAGCTGTCCAAGCCATTGGCTTCCAGCCTTTCCAGCGGAATGCTGTGGGAGACAGTATCAAAGGCTTTAGTGAAGTCCAGGTAGACAACATCCACAGTCTTTCCTTCATAAAAGGGGGATCAGGCAGAGAGACCTTATTGCTCTCTACAACTCCCTGAAAGGAGGTTTTAGCAAGGAGAGGGTCAATCTCTTCTCCCAGGCAACTAGCAACAGGGCAAGAGGAAATTGCCTCAAGCTGCACCAGGGAAGGTTCAGTTTGGGCATCAGAAATTCTTTCACTGAAAGGGTGGCTAAGCACTGGAATGGGCTGCCCAGGGAGATGGTGAGGTCACCATCCCTGAGTGTCACCAACACCACATTCAAGTAATGACTGGACATGGAACTTCATGCTATGGTTTAGTTGACAAGGTGGTGATTGGTCAAAGTTCAGACTTGACAATCTTGGAGGTTTTTTCCAACCTTAATGATTCTATGATTCTATGATTGTGTTGAGTTGTTCAGTGACCAATTTTCCCAGTTATTTCAAACATCCAGATTCAATGACTGCATTGTGTGAGACACAGAGAAACTGCATATTTATACT
Organism: Myiozetetes cayanensis; assembly: GCF_022539395.1. Classification (NCBI taxonomy): domain Eukaryota; kingdom Metazoa; phylum Chordata; class Aves; order Passeriformes; family Tyrannidae; genus Myiozetetes; species Myiozetetes cayanensis. Next base: position 78,814,508 of record NW_026087742.1, read on the forward strand.
TGTTATGATGCTGAAAACCTCTTTCATGCCAGCCCACTTTATAACAAGTACTTATTTTTGTTACAGCGATAGCAGTGGTGAAGTGACTTTTCATGCAATCAATGGCAAAATGTCAAAGATTTTGAGAGATCAGATCCAAAATATTTGCCAATTAGAGTACTCCAAATTTATTTTGAATGCGTTTTAAAATGTTTATCTCCACTGAGGCAGTGGAGGGAGACCTCCTTGTTATTTCAGCTTGCAAATTTATTCATGTAACAAGAAATATAAGAAAAACACAATTAAATGCTGTATTATATATAGTTTCTCCCTTTGTGTTGGGAAGGGTCAGAGCACATCATGTGCTTTGTTAGTTTAACAAAGGCCATTGGAAATATATGTCCAAAAATTACCTTTGCTGAAATAACTGTCTTATTAAGAAATGGTTTCAACAATGAAGTAAAGATTTGTGGCATCTTCCTGCTAAAGAGGGTGTGTGTTTAAATCCTTGGACCTCCAACCCCAGCCTGTTATGAAGTAATAATACTGAATTTGTCTTAAGTAATATAGGTAAAAGTAGGGCAAAAAGGGAAGGTTGTGGGGAAATAAAGGAATAAAGAAGATGTACGTAATAGCTACTCAAAGCCATGAAGAAAATAGTTTCTCAGTGATGAAAAGTAAGTATATAGAATAATTCAGAGATGAGGTTTGCTAATATAAGTTAGTATAATTGGTTTTAAAATATCATCCTGAAGAAGAAGGTTGTTTATTATGTTATCCATTTCAAATAATACCAAAGCTTCTTAGTTTGATATAGCCTTTATATATAAAAACATAATTTCATTTTTAAGATACTAGATTGGGGTTTTTAAATAGTTTGAGTCCAAATATTTGTTAGAGAAATTTCCACTCAGGCTGAAGCATAGTTTAAAGCATTTGGCATTTCTAAAGTCACCTCAAGTTTAATTTACAGAAAATGAATGAGAGGAGGCAGCACATGCAGATTAAAACCAGTGTTTAAAAGGCTCTGCTTACATACAATTTTAACAGTTTGAGAACAAAACTAAATTTTCATTTGAGGGATATTTCCTCAAAATAATTAAAATAAGACTGCAAATAGCTCTAGAAAGAATTGCCTTATTTCACCAGAGATTCAGAAGGACCGTGCTGAGTTATGCATGCTTTGGAATTAAGATATTTTGCACTTAGTTGATGACTTCACACATACTGGTGACCACCGAAGAATATCTTGCCTTTGAGCTCACTCTCAGTATCTTATAGTATGAACTAAAAGGAATGTCAGAGACTTTCATTAGACAATTACACTGAGATTTTGCATTCCAAAAAATATAGGTATACACATAGATAGAACTTGTGGTTTAAAACTTACTGCAGACAACATGAAATAAAGCAGATCAGAAAGGGTTTTTTTAAACCTGCGTGCAGAGAACTTGAAAATAAATGATAGATTCAAATACTCTGGTGCTAATGGGGTTAACCATTAGGTGATTCCTTTTTATTTACAGGGTGAAGCAGAGAGTAATACACTTACAGTTATACAAGTAGAAATTGAGCTGGTGAGAAACACATGTTGGTCTTCTCAACGTTTACCTCAAAAGTCTAGCATTACTGAATAAGCAATTATCCAGAACTAACTGTTTCCTATTTTACATGTTTGGTTTGTTTGTTTTCAAATCATTGGACATTTAAGATGCAGGTTTAAAATTTTATAACAGATCTTTTTGGAATGTTTTTTAGTATCTGATAGGGCTTGTTACTAATGAGTGATTTTCACTAAGGATTGATTACAAAATAACTGTGTTTATGGAAGTCAGATATATTGATGAGATTTTATTGCATAAAGCATATTGCAGTCAAATAAAAGTTATATGCAAGAAAAATTATTTCCTTCTGTAAGAATCTATAGCTGAAAATGTTTTATGGTTAGTTTAACATCAAAACATACATAGTAAAAAAACAATGTTCTGTATTGCATAAGAAATTGATCATTAAACATTTTAAAGAGATGAGGGAAAAAAGGAAGAATATGTTGTTATTTTCGGGAGGTCAGCATCACTTAATATACTGTAAAGAAGTATGCTGAAAATTAAATTTTCCTGGAATTTAAAAGCAAATATAATTAGAGTCCTAAAAAATAGGCACAAAATCCCTTCTTGTACTTGGCAAAAATTAGTTTGCTAATATATTTGGTCATCACATAGCCCCATTTCCAAGGACGGGTAGTCAAAGAAATCAGAAACAGAAGCAGGTCAATTCAAATTTATTTGTTCAGGAAAAGAGGTGAAAACTTCAACACATTATTTTTTTTAAGACTGTTATTAACTAGTCCAGTGTCTTGCTGAAATGCATTATTTTGCTATACCAAAAGGACTATGAAAGCAGTTATTATGTCTGATGTGTTTTCAATATCAGAATCCTTTGCTAGACCTTCTCTAAATGCATGAATTTGCTACAGACACTGAAAAATGTTTTAGTAAAAGATTAAATTAGTGGAAAGTTTGAAACTTAAACAAATTAACTTTGATTTGCCAAAAAAAAAAAGTTTCCTTGTAAAAACAAAAAAGTGATTAAAAGTTTCTGTCATATTTCCAGGATCGGACTTTTAAATTTTTTTTATACTTTCAAAATTAGGTTACTATTTGTTTGAGGCATCACAGGAGAAGTCATGCCCTTAAAGAAATATTCTACAAGAAGTTGTCATTCGACTAGTTGTAACAATGCTTATTAAAAGAAGAAGAAAATTTGCTGCAGCTCGAACTCCATCAAAATTGGGGGCTCCAATAAATGGTCTATCATCAAAGCTGTAGCTACAATGGCAGATACAGATGAGCATACAAAACACACTGTTATTTTACATTTAAATCCAAAGGAATATGATTTTTTCCCTGTTCATCTGTAGGAAATATCTTTTTCTTAAGCTGGATGCTTGCAAATTAATTTCCTTTTTAAAATAGTCCTTTGAACAGAAATCATAGTCAGTTTGCTTTGGTCAAGAGTTTCTACAGGGAACGTCCAAAGAAACCCTTCCACTCTTCTATCACATCCAAAAGAAACTCTCTTTGCTAGCAAATGTTCATGTGTTTATCACCCCAACTTTCAACCTCACAACTTAGGCTACTGCTTTCAACGGCAGTCTCTTAACTCCGAAGGAAATGATTTTAGGACTATAACCGACTCACCACAAACGCTTGCAAAGGCTGTTAATCTCCATTTTTGGAAGGCAAACCAAATATCGTTGCCCGAGTTTATAATGTCAGTCATGTTACATGACGGCAAAAATCACCGAGCCCTCTTCCATCTGCTATACCCATACATATTTCCAGTGTTTATTACAATAAATCATTCATAAGCTACTAGTCAGTAGCTAAAACAAAATTTCTAAAATAACCTCATGTTTTGCAAAGAAAAATAAGAATGGTAAAACTTGTATATTGGAATGAGCTTTGAGGAAGATAGCCATAATATCTGATACTGAAAGGAACAATTGCTTGTGTAAATTAGCCCAGAAGGAAGATGTAAAGGAAAACCTAAGTTCAGCAAAAATATCATGAAATAAATATTTCTAAAAAAAGCTGTCTTTAAAGAAATGTGTCCTTATTTTTCATTGTCCAGTTGTTATTCCATAACGTTAATGCTTGAGAACAGGGAAGTAAACAAAAAAAAAAAAAAAAAAAAAAGGAAGGAAAAAAAAAGTGGAGTTGTAAATTAAATTGTTTTAGTTAGGCAGCGAAATACATATGGTGAAAACTAAATTTAGATTGGCTGTGATCCCATGCATCCCATTAATTTTGGCTTTCAAACACAGAAAGACTACTTGGAACAGCCTCAGCACAGTGGGGTCCTGGCCCAAGACACTGAGGTATTAGATGAGAAGAGTAACCATGTGTAAATATTCACATATATATAAACAGACAGGAAGCAATGCATGTAAAATTCCAAATATGCATTCTCCTCCATCCCTCATTTACCTCCCTGAAATGTATCTGCATGAAGATCAGACACTTGTCCTTAATCACAACCTAGTAGTGTCTAACAGGACATAAGCAAAGCTTATACACTCCACTGTTGACAGGGCAGAAATTTGTAATGGAAACATTAATGTTAGTATGAATTAAATGAATGGAAATGGGGTTTTATAGAGAAAGTGAGGAGGGAGAAAGAATGTGTAGGTATGCAAGGTAAAAGGCTTTGATTTACAGGATATAGGTTTCAGTTTCTTAGAGTTAGTCAAGAGAATCCCTACATCAGTCAGCTCCTGGCAGGAAGACATATTCAAAGAAATCTGTGGGCAAATTGGGCAGAAATCTGACCTTTCTTAGTTCCAGTGATTGATGTGTAGGGTCTATCCTCATTACCCCTCTTCTCACCTCGCAGCATTTCTCATTGAGCTGATATCTTGAGTTTTTATCTGTTGAACTTTCAATTTAAAAAAGAATAAAGCAAGAGTTTTCTATTCACCTGACAGTCCACAACTGTGCCTCTAGTTGCTCCTGTAGCCTGATTGGCAACATGGGTCCTGAAGAATCATAGCCTGGAAAAACACTGTAGAGACAAAAGTTCCCAAAAAAAGGGAATTCTAGAAATCCAGTGCTGCAAGATCTTGCCAGATTCAAATTCCCCTGTCAAAGCGAAGCTATTGCAACCCATTCACCAGTTGTGGAATTAGAGAAATATCTGTACTCCATCAGCTGTCATTTTGCATCTGTGTGCTAAACTGGGAGTCACAGTGTAAACTGAAGTGGCCCATAATGCATTTGTATACCAAACCAAGATAACTTGAGAATGAGAAAACTGTATCTGCTTTACATCCTACCAGGATGTAAAGGCTATCCACTTAGGTTTGTGTTCAGATATAAATGATGACTATTTAGAGGTTTGTTCTGTGTGATCTTACCAAAAAAAAACCCCAAAACAAATAAAACCACTCAGATTAAATTGGTTACTTTTCCTAGTTTTCTTGTTTCTGAAATATATCCTTAATGAATTCTCTTACTAAAAGATGTGCTTATTATTCGTGTGAAATTCAGAGGGAGATTTTACTTGGGAAGGTGACAGAAGTGAGAAAAGGAAAAATAAAGAAGCAGAAAAATGCAGCTACACTGACTTTTTTTTTTTTCTTCCACACCAGTTGCTTTCTATTTCGATCTGTTGTGTCCCACAACTTGAAAAATGGTTAAATTAAGGATGGTACTTGAAATTTAAATGTGAATGAATTGCTTCATTAGTGTTTTCAGTCTCCATTCTAGAGTAAAAGTGCACAATTGGATTTGACATAAAGGTAAACTCTGTTTAGGGTACAATAAAACCCGCAGTGATGTTTCAAGTATAATCTTGCAAACTAATACAAGTCAGCTGGAACATGTTAGCTGTTTCTGGCTGTCAAAACAAGACATTTAGAGAGGTATTTCCCCAGCTAAGATTCAACGAAAAGAAATGTTATTTTTCCTGTTAAAGTTCTGCAATTGCCCTAAGTTACAGGTGAGGGCACTATAAGCAAAAATAAAACCTTGGGACAAGCGAAATGACGATACTTTTAAAGTGAAATATCTTCACAAGGTACAACGAAAATGTGATCACTGACATCTCAAATTACAGGATAGTAAGTCCCAATTGAAGAGTTTTATATTTTGTACATAAATACCATTATTTAGGGAATAATTGTAGGTTTTCCCTATAAATTGTATATTATGTGTACTTGCATATAGACATTTGAAGAAAATTGCCTAAAACCAAAATTTATATAACCACATATGATTATCTATAAAAGGTTAAATCTGCTGCCCAGTGCACTTGAATCAGGAAATAATCTTTGATATAACTGTGCAGGAGGAGGAATGAAAGTACTAGCTCAGATTTCTTTCTTCTGTGGTTATCAACCTTCACTTGATAATGTTGCAGGAGAACTGGTATTCTGTGTTTTAATTACATTAAGTAAATGCAATGTTAGAGTGTTTCTGTACTTGTTTTCAAATAGTAATTTCAAAAATCACATGCTCAGAATTACCTGAATAGCGTTATTAAATAGCCTAATATTAAATAATATATAGCTTTTTTTTTCTAAATTGCTAAATATGGCTTTAAAAATAGAGAATTTCTTTGTTTCTTTTTTTGATCTTACTTCTATTTTACTAATATGAAAGGTATTTTGAAAGACAGCTACCTTGACTTTTCCATTAGATATAACATTTCACTTTCAAATACTTAATTGAATTAAGCAGGGAAAAAGGCCACATTTAGTTACTGATGTAAATGAGATGATATTAAAGAACACTCATTATCAAACTCTTTCTCTGACAGTGAAGCACTTTTTCTTTTTAGCTGACTCAGCATACAGTTCAAAAGTTTAGCAAGAAATGAATAGGGTCTTTATTTAAAAATTGAAGAGGGTTTGGACTTTGATTTCATATTAATTTTTTACAGTCTAAGATATGAAATAACAGAAATGTAAGGCATTTTTCTAGAAAGACTGATAAGAAAAGATGCAGACTGTTATCTGAAAACTAGTACGAGGCAACTGAAGACACTGGCATGGCTCATGCACAAGAGTGGAGTCTTATATTTGTCTTCCTCTGAGTAAAATTCTTAAAAATAAACAACAACAACAAAAAACAACAACAACAGTGTTCCAAGAATATGAAGTAAGGGAAAAAAAAAGGAAAATAAGAAGAAAATAGCTACAGTCTCTGGGATTTTAAAACTCATGAGACTTTCAACAGTTTGCAACCTTGGGCTATTACTGCCTTACTTTAATGAAACTATGTAGGGAGAAATATGCTGTAGTGAAGAGCTTCATGCAGGGAAGACAAACAGAAATATTTGACTCAGTTAACAAAAGTCTGTCATCCTTCATGAAGCACTAGACATCAGGTTCAAAACCTAAGCTAATAAAATTTCAACTGGATTCAGTGTCTGCAGGCTCTGCGACACAGAATTGTAAAATGCCTACATGTTTTGATCTTACCTCACATTTAAACCTATCAGATACAAAAGTAAGCAAAGCCTGCTTGGTAAACAGAGGGATTCACAGTGGAACTCACTTCTGAAACCTGTGATATCAGCTCAATTTTTCTATGCAACTTTACACTACCTAAACACAAAAGCTAGTCAACTCAAATTCTAGGTCTAAATCATCTACTAATGAGGCCAAAATAATGCACTGTGTGCATAAGTGGTTTGTTCAATGCCTTCTTTATTCACAGCAACACTGGTTGTCTAACCAGTCTAACCACAGCTGTCTAACCCCAGAATGGTCCCCAGGATCTCAAGACAAGGAGCAAGGTTGTCTGTAAAACAGACAACAAATGGTGAGGATGAGGAACCAGGAGCATGATGATGATGGAATCACCTACTCCTAAAATACTGCAAGAAGACACTTCAGTGTTACCAAAAATCTCTTCAAAATTCCAAAGCCTATCTCCTTAGAGCAGATACCTAACCTACATTTTAGTTAACTCTTCTAGACTACCCTATTTTCACTTCCAGTGGTAATACATCTTTGGATTCCCAGAAACCAGCTCCAAGTACAGTGACTCAGAATCAGCCCAGTGGATCTGGAGCTCAGGTCTTCCCAAGTGTATTAAAATGGTTTGAATGGTATTATGCAATTCACAGAGCTCAGTCTGGTTCTTGTCTCCCCCTCCTTTTTTCAAGAAAAAGCCTTAGGTGCATTTTGGATAGAATCTCTTCTTGTGTGAATCCTACACACTGAGGCTCTGGTGCAGGAGGTGCTGCCGTGCCAAGTCCCCCTCACACCCAGTCAAGAGCTTGTTACCAGGTTACCTCAACCTGTTGACATGAAAGTGCTTCCTGATATGCACTGAAATAAAATTTGGGGTAAGAAATTGTCCCTATAGAATTTAAGTCCTCTCAATGTTAGGGAGAGATAGCTGAGAAGAGCTTCTTTGGACTACAACTTGAACCTGGTTTCCAAGGTGTCATTCCCAAGGATGTGCTTCTCTATGCACTGCTCCTCAGTGAGTGAGAATGCACTTTTATAACATTTTGAAAGCACAAGTACCTATAATGAGCTTGATGATACAAAATAAAGGTAACAATGTCACACTGAGGCAAATGCAATTTTTCTTTCAACTCAAGGCTATCACCCCATGTTTTATGTTTGGAGAGCAAGAGAGCACTACTTCCATACACAATAATTTTAAGTTAAACCTCTAACACTTAGTAAGATTTTGATGTTAAGTATGAGCAGCTACAATTAAAAAAAACCCCATGAAAATAACAAAATAATGCCTTGTTTTTACAATAGCAAAAGACTGTGGAATAAAAAAAATCCCAAGTTGTCACATAAATTTCAGAATTTAACAAAAATATATTTTCTTTCATGTTTGTTTTCCAGTAGAAACAGCTCATGAATGTAGACATTTATCTGATATATATTCCTTCCACAAAAGTAGTAGTTTTGATATAAACAAGTAAGTTTCACTGAATCTTCCATGCAAATGAAGATTAAACAGTTGGTATTTATCAAACAAATGATGAGAACACTTTCTGGTAAAACACAAATTAAAATCTATTGCTGAAGCTAAAAACATCTATAAAAATTATTCTGATGGTACCTACCCGTATTATTTAAGATATTCCCAGGAGGAAAAAAAGAAGAAAGATAAGCCTACTTTCCCACTTTGCTTCCCTCATCATCCAAGAACCCCAAAACTGTTATTGATCCAAGTGTCCTGCAGATCACATACTTCCTAGGGCCCTCTATTATATTCATATATTACCGATCATCAGTCTTCCAATTTCAAATTTTCTTTACTCCAGAGTGGTAAAAGTGGGGTTCTTAAGTATTAATTTTAGACAACACAATACAACTGTGACAATTTGTGATGCATGATACTGGATTTCCACTGCAAACTATTTTAATCATGTATATAACACCAAATAGAAGGTCACCTATATCATGCGTAAAACACCAAAAGAAGGTGCGTTTCTATCAGAGCACAAAGAAACTCCCCCAAGTAAGTTCAGAAATAAGAAGTCCCAAACATCTGATATCAAGCTCTGTGAGAAATAATTTATTTAATGAAGAACACAAAACACTGATAGTGGGAAAGTATCATAAATAGTTGATTCTTGCAGCAATGCTCTGCTGATACAACCAGCAAAAGAAGAAGAGCTTCAAGATAGAAGGGCCACTATGCCTCAGCCAAGAAACCATATATTTCTGGAGATTAGGAGCCCACAGAAGGAACTAATTGGCCCAAGAGATGGCACTTCTTATGACATGGATGTTTAAATACTTCAAAGGAGACATCTCCTTTACTTCAAGGCTTCACACAGTTTTAAGTTAGCAGTAGTATTTACCACAGATTCATGACCAATAATCATAAGGAAAACTACCATTGTCATGTTCTAGCATCCGTTTCCACATCCCTCCTGATACTGTCCAGCCAGATCTACTTTATTTAATTTGCTTGGATTTGTAGGCCTTCATGAAAAATACAGCTGAATTAATTTGTTATCTCTTGTATAAATGAAGTAAGCCACACATGTGTAAGAAAAGAAGAGTTTTTTACTGAACCAAAGTATTATCTTAGCAAGAATAAGTATGCATATCATAATAAACAAAATATTCATGCAAATTAATGTCTGAAAAGAATGACTTGTAGGCTAAGACAAATGCATCCTCACACATTTCAATATTACATAAATGCATTTAGCAAATGTCTAAAGTAGCAATGCTGTTTATCTATCATGATTTTATGCCTTTATAAAAGTTTAATTTCCTTGGTTCCTCTGGATTTTGCTCTTGCCCTAGCTGGAAATACATTTGAAATCTTTAACTTTGTCTATTTATGCAAACACAGAAAATTAGTTACTTACTATTGTAAAGAAGACAAGTAACAAAATAATTAAATGTAAAATTTTTGAAGGCTGCATCCCAAATAATGAGAGGAGTAAGAAAAAAAACCTAAAATGGGTTTGTATATCATTAAGGAACTGTACTACTCATTTTAAAAGGTGCACTTGTGGGTGCATACTGCAGACAGATGACAAATCAGAATAACTATGCATTGTGATTATTAAATGCTAACAGAATTATAACAGCCAGGTACCACATTTACTCAGGATATTATGCTGATATACCACAGATGCAAAACTATTAGTAAATTTAATACCTGCACTTCCATAAAGAAAGCTCGTGGTTGCATCTAAGACTACCTAATATAAGATATTAAATTAAATATCAACAGGCTCTTAATTGATGAAATTTATTACATTGAAAGAAAAACATCAAAGAAGAGGAGAAAAATTTTCAGATAGTCTGAGTGAAGAAATTTCATTGGAATATTCTTTGGTGCTTTTATACTAAAATTTGTGCTTCCTCTTAAGTATAATGCTGGTCTTACCAAGTGATGTCAACTTCAAAACATGCCAGAAGAACAGAATAAGGTGTGGTGGTGAAACAGTTTATGAAATGATGCATAAATAGCCTGTGCAGTTTCCCTATGAGACTTGACAAAACATGCTGGATCCTATCCAGACATCAAAATGTAATTAAGTATGATTTATTATGTATATTCATGGATTATTCACATCCGAACACTTCACTTGCTTGAACTACATTAGGGTATTTGGCCCTGATCTATGAAATATTTTAAGTGAACAATCAAATTAGAGAAACTTTTCCTGGAAGAAATAATTTTCTCTTTGTCTCCCTTTCTACAGATCTAGAGCAATTAATAGTGTAGGACACTGGATTATGTGAGACCACTAATCTAAATATTTAAAATAGCAACAGATGGTGCCAATACAACACACAGTGTGATTCTGCAGGAAAGAGAGCCCAGCTATGAGAGTAACACAAGTATTCCATATGTTCAGGTTGGTGGTGAACACATTAAACAAAAAATTATTTGGTCCCAATGGCAACAGAATTGCCACAATTCCTACATAAACCAACAAGTTTTCAAAACAGTTCAAGAACCATCCTGTGCCAGATCTCTACATTTTCATGCCTTTGTCAGGACACTCTTTTCAAATACACCAAAAGCCAAGAGAAGCTCCATTTACTCTCATTTCTAAAGATGAGAAATCTCTCATCTCTTAAATCCTGCCAGATGAGCCTTAACCTGTTGTGTTCTTAATTTAGGAGGCTGAAATTTTTATTTAAAGAAGTGGTATCTGATAATTAAGAAAAGAAGTGGTGCATTTCTCCCCTTGCTCTACTCTTCTCCCCCCATTCCCTGCTCGATATAAATATATTCGTTTGTAAATGTTCTGCACATTTCAATGTGGCTCAAACAACTTTTACAAGACACTGAGAAAAAAACACAACCTCCACAGTCCACCCTCCAACAGTAAAGGTGTTATCTTTGGCTATGTGGCTAACAAACACACTACTACTGCTTCCTTTTTTAAAATACGCTTGCTGTAACACTCCTGTGTACCACAAACTCTTCATTCCTCCAAGGTTTAATTTGGCCTTCTTTCTGGCAGCTAAATTTGGCAGCAAATTTGAGACCCTGTAATGTAGCCACATTTCTATGAAATTCTCTCTGTGTGGCCAGTCACTGGTTGGGGACACTCAGAAGTTGTCATATCACCAATATTAATTTTGCTGTTTGTCATGTCCTGCTATCAAGGCCTAAAGAGTGTTTACAAATCCTATGGACTATACTATGGACTGTTTAGTTGTAAAAATATGCTAGAAAAATGGAGACTAAATATCAGGATTTGTTCTGGAATAAAAATGAATACATCTGATAAAGGTATTTAGGTTGAAAGCAATGCAGCTTGTCAGCAAGAGAGCGTCGCAACAAAGTTTTAAGTATAATGTAGAAAAAACCCCCATCCATTTCCAAAAGGAAAAATCATTCACTCTTTTTTTGCCATTGAGCTCACTAAATAATACTGTCTAATTTTATTTATTTATTTATGTGAAAATGCTTAGCATCCTGTTACTATGGTAACAATTTTCCTTGCTGAGTGCGTCTTTGTTAACATCCCCTTGCTGTAGTAATACTTCCATCTGGCAGTGACAATTTTTTTGCTTGAGTGAAAATTCCCCTAAAGTATAGAAATCAGGCCACTTATTTTTAGAAAGCTGACTGCCCCACCTCCTACTGACTTGCAGAGTCCCAGTCAGAACCTCTGTAAATTCAGTCATGTGATATTGATATCTTAACGAAGGGGATAAACAACACTGTAAAAAATGATTGAGTTACAAAGTTAACCAGTTGTCCTCTTGCCTTTGATGGAGGTTTATTTTTCTATCTTTTTAAAGAAGTGATGTTTCAAAAATCATATACCCCTCTCTTCACCTCCTTTGCTTCATTGAAAATCAGTGGTATTAGGCAGATGGCAAAATTAACTCCATTATTAGTAAGATGCAAAGATACATTTCAAGAATATCACATGAAGACTAGGAACCCTCCAGTTTCCATGGTAAATCATTTGACTCTAATACGCTTAATAAACATGTTTCACATTCCATACTCTGTGGGTCAAATTGAAATAATGTAACCACAATTATTAGGCCAATAAATAAGGTAAGAATTCAGAGGAAAAGCAAAAAATGGGTATGTACTGACAATGAGCCAGGTTGGACAGACATACAAGCAAGAGTTCTTTCAGTCGTGGGTCTCCCTCGTTTTGACATTTCAGTAACTCTTCTGAATTCTGCTCTAAAGTATAAAATAAGCATTATTTTTCAGTTAAAAATAATGTAAGTGGTACTAAATGTTTAATCAAATTATGCTATGATTGTATTTTATATATTTTGTTATTATAAGTCAGATGATTTATATATGATTCATGTATTAGACATGTTCTTCAAAATGCATGAAACCAGCCAAATAATCTTCTTAGATTTTGGGGGGAATACGGGTAACCACCAAACTGATGATAGATCTTAGGATGCATTTTAGAGTTACATATTTAAGTCTTTGGTGTACACGAAGAGTGTGATATGGGACTACATTTTTCTCGATCACTCATCCAAGCATGTGACACTGTTGATTTCTCCCTTCAAAATCCAGAGCATAAGACCAGAGCGTTCTGTCCTGCTCTCTGTAGTGAACATATGACGGGCTGCTTTTTATGCAAAAAATTGCTTTCCATGTGTGTTCATACACAGAAAAGTCTTCTCCATCTCAGTGATGGGGGTTTTGTCCCTGAAAGTAAATGTTATCAGGAAAAAAAAAATGAATTGACAGTAGCATCCTAACAAGGCATTTGAAAACAGTGGAGCTACATGAAAACATCATGTAGCTTGACCAGAAACATATTGATAGAAGAAATGCATTGATGGTCACAGTGGGAGAGCTGAGAGGCTGCAATGACTTTTAAATTCTAGGTCAGTTTTGTAGGGTTTGAATGCATTGTAGAGCAGATATGTTTTAAACTGAGAATATTTAATGTGAACAGTTGAGAAAGAATCTGAAAAACAAACCCAAAATATCGAGTCCTATGTTGCACAGCATCAAATAACCCATATTTCTGAGTGAGAACTCTCTAAGTTACCTTAGGGAAATGACTAAATGTCTGGTTATTTTTGCTGATTCAACATCTCTCGGGTTTGGGGTCTCAACAGAACTTCCAAAATGCAATTTTACAAAATCTTGTTTTGTTTTGTTTTTTTACATTAATGCAAGTGGCCCTTGCTTCACAATGCCCACTATTTCCCTTGCCCACTATTTTTTGGGGGTTTTATTTTATACGATTGAAGAAACACGTTGCCAATTTATTAAGCATGAGATAAACTATTTTTTCGAAGAGACTGAGGAGAAAATTCACCATTAAAAATCTAGTTTCACTTTTTAAAGGAGGTTAGCATGTGAAAGATAACTTTGGAAAGGTTATAGTCTATGAGGAACACTGTTACCAGTTTCCTGACCAGAAAGTAAAATGATAGCATGGAGTTCCTTAAGCAAAAGGATAATGCCTAATGTTTTTAATTTTTTCCTTATAAAGTAAAGAAATCTAACTTTTACTGAAGGTCATTAATCGCTCTTTGTGTTACATACCATTATAAAGTGCATAGTTCTTTTCTTTAGGGAAAAGGTGATCTGTCGAAAAGAAAAACATTTCTTTCTCCAGTATCTCTTATAGAGAAAATTTAATACATATATTTACAGTGCGGAAGAAATTATAAAAGTCACATGAACAAAACTAGCTGAATTCTCAGAGCTACACATTTCTTGAATGGGTATGTGAAAATAACAATTTACCATACCCTAGCCATAAGCATGGCACTAAGACAGACATCAAACTCTGCTCAGATGGTTAGGAAGGATCAATTTCTGATAGGTCCAGTCTCTCTATTAAGCATGAATAAGTATCCCTATCTCTTAGAGAGGCTAAAGGGAGGCAGGTTGAATCATCACCCTGCTTGTCATCTCAGTGCTGCTGTGCAGATGAGACACAGCTTCAATGAAGTCAGCAGTGCTGTAACATGAAGGAAGCAATGGCATGAGCACAATCTTTTGGTTTTGGTGGTTTGTGGGGTTTTTTTGTTTGGGTTTTTTCGTTTGTTTTTTTGCTTTTTGTGGGGTTTTTTGTTTGTTTTGTTTTTTGGTTTTTTGGTTTGGTTTGGTTTGGTTTTTTTTCACAGGGTTTTTTTTAGGAGAATTAGACTGGAGTTACTTCAATGATTGAAAGAATCATAGAACGATTTGTGTTTCCTTGCACATGCACTACAGGTTTGCCTCACCTCAAACTCAGGAAAGCTAATATTTTGATGATTCCCCTTCCCTGGTAAGCAGTTGCATAAGAAGGCTGCTTCTTTTTGGCTGATCTCTATTTGTTTTGGACATCAAGTCCATGACTAATAGTTTTCTTTTCACATTACCTCCAGAATATCATCTCGGAGTTTAGCAAGAGAAATCTCTTCTCTTACTACTGCTAATGAGAATTATAAATAGCTTGAAACAAGCAGAAAAAAAAAATATCAGAAACAGAGGATACCAGAACTTATTTTAAAGGCAACAATTGTTCTATTAATGGTAAAATAAACATAACATATTTGTCATAAAACGAGAAACTTGTGAGCTATAGGTCAAAGAAAGCTAGCCAAAAGTAGACACCATCTGAAAAATGAACAGACATCAACACAGAACTACTATTAATCTGATTTGTTACACTTGAACAGCATTTTTCATCTACTGACGCAATTCAAACCTTAACATCTTTCTAATTCACATTATAAAAATCCAATATAACTGAAGAACAAGAATTTGTTTAAATATATGAAACTTCATACTCTAGGTATCCAGCCTCAAAATCTACCCTTCAGTATTCTAAAGTGTTCTATTTCATTATTTATAACAGAAAACTTACGAAAATCTGGCAAATGACAGAAAATACACCCACACACCTGCTACTAAGTATCTATTCATGCCCATAGGAAAGCTTAAAAAGGTTTTATATTCTTAGCAAATTATGCATATACTTCATCACATTGGGAGAATTGTTGCAAACTTCTTTTGCAGGAAACAGCAAATACAAGACTGACATGCTGCAATGTGTCTTTCATCCGCAATTCAGCCAAAATAGATACCGGTGTCTTCACTGCTAAAGAAGATTTTGAGGAGTTGTAGAGATACCATGGACTGTCTAGAAATCCCCAGGTGCCACTATTCCCCTCCATTCCAAGTGGTAAAAGAATCACTATTCCACATCCATTCCCATTAAAATATCTTTCATCCACAACACCAAGACAAAGACATTATGTATCTGTATAACCTGGAGGTGGTGTCCTCCCCACTATAGGTCAAGAACAACTCTTGAAACTAAAATGGACAACCTTTTAGGCTGCATAGAGAGAAGGGTTTTTGATGATTGTGCAGATGAATCACAATCCCATTTAAAAAAAAAAAAAAAAAAAAGGAAAAAAGGCAAACCCCTCTGCACCCAGCTCAAATGGAACTTAATCCACAGTAATTATTCATCCTTCAGAAACTTTTAAAGTGCCATTTTTCTTGACATCTTAGTAGCCCATGCACTTTCTGTCAAACAGACAGCTCTATTCAATATGCGTCATGTCTATGCAATGAAGTTATCATGAGAATTAATGGTAATGTTATGAACCACAGAATAAAAGCAATTAAATTTTTTTTTCCCAAATGCCAACAGTATAAAACCTCTACATCTTAATTAGTTCACTATCATCTTACTTCATATTTTTCCACGACTTGCAGTTATTATTTAAATAAAATACACTTTGGGGACTCATTTTCCATCACGATGGAGTAGTTTTGCTCCATGTTGACAACACGAATTAAGTTTTACTCTAATCTGGGAAGAATCTCTCCACCAAGAAAGGCTGTAATTTCTTGTATTTGTTTTGTGTGGCTGTTTCTTAGTAGCAGGGAAGCTAAAGGGGTGGCTTCTGTGAGAAGCTGCTAGAAGCTTCCTCCAAGTAAGTCCAACAGAACCAATGTCAGCCAGCTCCAGGATGGACCCATCACTGGCCAAGGTTGATTTTGGGCTAATTAGAAATGATGGTAACACTTCTGTGATAACATTTTTAAGAAATTTAATTTAATTTTTTATAAATGTTGTTGTGCAGATGTAATTGTGGCCAGGGAAGGGCAGAGTGAGAATATGTGAAAGGAACAACTACGTAGATAGGAAAGTCTTTGGAGAAGGAGGGGGAGGATGTGCTCCAGACACTGGAGCTGAAATTCCCTGGAGCCTGTGGTGAAGGCCATTGAGCCAGGCTGTCATCCTGAAGCTGGTGGAGGTTAATGGGAGTGCAGACATCCACCTGCAGCCCTTGGAGGAGACCCACACCAGAGCAGGTAGATGCCTGAAGGAGGCTGTGAACCTGTGGGAAGCACGTGCTGGAGCAGGGTCCTGGCAGGGACCTGCTGACCCAGGGAGAGAGGAGCCTAAGGGACAGCAGGTTTTCCTGGTACGAGTTTTGGTCCTGGGGGTACTGACACTGGAGCAGACTATGCTGAAGGACTGCAGCCCATGGAAAAGTGACCTGCACTGGAACAGTTCGTAGAGAACTGTTGCCCATTGGATGGAAGCATGTTGGAGAAGTTCATGGAGGACTGCCTCCTGTGGGAGGGACCCCACGTGGAGCAAGGGAAGGACTCTTCTGCTTGAGCAGCAGCAGGACCAACCTGGGATGAACTGACCACGCCTCCTGTTCCCCATCTCCCTGTGACACTGTGGGGGCGGAGGTAAAGTCAGGGAAGGAGGGAGGGGTGGGGGAAAGTTGTTTTTAAGATTTGTTTTACTTCTCATTCTCCTGCTCTTATTTGGTTAGTAATATATGTAATTAATATCTCCAAGCTGAGTCTGTTTTGCCTGTGATGGCATCTGCTGAGTGATATTGCTCCTGGTACTTATCTCAACCCATCAATCCTCTGATATATTTTCTCTTCCCCTGTCTGGCTGTGGAGGGAAGTGACAGAGTGGCTTTGGTGGGTGCCTGGTATTCAGCCAGGGTCAACACACTGCATTTCTTTTAAATGGACCAAGCACAGACAGATCACACAAAATCCCTTTGTTTCTAGTCTCACAATAGAAAGAAAAGAATTATCTTGATCATAGGCATCATGTCAGCCCATAAACAACACCATCATGCTGAGGATTAAAGTAATCCATTATGACATGTTTTTCTCATAAGAAAAAAACTAAAATCATATTTTACTGAATATCAAACAGATGAAATTTATTCTACCTTTTCCATTTACTTTCTTGACGTACACCCTCTGCACACCAGTTAATGTGCAGAATCTGATCCATCAAGTACTGTTACAAGAGGAGTGTGGATTCAGTACTCTGTTGAGAATTTACTGTGTTTTGTTCTTGCTTTCAACTGAAAAGGAAAAGCTTTCCCATCATCATGGCACATACAAATGCAGGTTTTGTTTCCTAATTATCATGGCTATTTAGACCTTGAAAATATGACTTGTTTTTGCTGTAGCTGTACTGTGCAGATCTTAGGGGTGTCATAGAAACTAGGAATGATTCACTGGGAAGACACATTCAGTCAATACTGAACCAACAACCCACAACAACAAAAAGAAAAATTGGTTACTGAAGATGGTAACTCTCTTGAAACAAGTTTTTGACACATCATTTGCTTTTCTCTATTCCTCTTAACAACTGAATTCAATAAAGCATTTTCCACCTTATTTTTTGTACTACAACCATGATGCTTTATGTACCTCTCTGATAAACTGTCAATTTGTACCACTTTAGCAAGAGGGCAGAAGTGAGAGCTTTATGACAGAAAAAAACCAATCAACCAACAAACCAAACCCCAAACCAAATGGCAATGACTTTTGCATAACTCGTGTGCTTTTGAGAGAAATCTTCAAACACTACACAACACGGTATTTTGAAAGTGCTGTCCTACCCTTAGAAATAATACAACTTCTCTATCTAATACTAATCTTCCCCTTTATTTTACAAGAAAGATACCCCTAATATCTAGGTAATCTGTGCTATGCACAGCTGGGTACCATTTCCCTGTGTCATTCAAACTGATTAAGATTCTGCAACTAGTTTACAATATTTTGATGAAACTTGACCCAAAAAATCAGCCAGTTCTTTATCAGTTCTAAAGCATTAGCTTTTCAAAAAGTTACCACACTCTATGCATGTAGTTGATTTTAGTTGAAATAGAAGGATGATTACTCTTTCCCCATTGCAGCTGTTTTCTCCAAAACTGCCCACACAGCAACTTGTTAAATATTTTTAAAGATAATAGATAACTGGAGGACTTCAGATGTCACAATGGGATCTAGAACCCGGTCAGTTTAAGTTCAGTCACATTGTGTCCAAGGATAAAAGCTCATCCAGTACCTACGTGTTGTATGTAATATTTCATTTGTATTCTTCTTAAAATGCTTCAGGTATTTAACTAACACAAAGAAGATGTGTTTTTATAAAAAGCAGCAAACAGCAGTACAAGGTATCATTATATGATTGAGCAATTTCTGTGTTAAGATTCGTAGGCAGGGAGAGACAAAGGAGAAAGGGAAAATTACATACCACTATTTGTGTTTGTTGTAGTCCTCCCTCTTCTTCCACCCTACAAAACAAGATCCCATACAGCAAGCGTTATCTACCTACTAGGAAGCAGGAAGCAAAAAGACTGTCAATCACAGGGGTATTACATACAGTAAACTTTCACCCTTTCTCCCCTTTGAAGTCATTAAAAAAATATATATGAGAAAATTTGTAGAATTAGGAAATATACTACTATGGAGAAAGTCAGTATAATGTGAAAAGGGGAAAGAGGGAGGAAGATAGAATGGCAGAGAACAAGACTATGACAAAGACAACCACTAGTATGTCATTTAGAGCTTTGTAATTCCTAGCTCCTCCCGTCCTACAAAACAAGATTCCATACAACAAGCAGAAGTGGTAAGAAATGAAATTTGGTGAAAGGATCCTCTTAATTGCAAGCCTGAAGAATTCTTCAATCAAATAATCCAGCTTAAGCAATAAGTCATGACAACAGTAGTGGCAAGAACTGTATCAAGGATCAAATCTCAGCTTTCTATATAGCAGATATTGCTGCCTCAGTCTTTTGGTCTAGAAAATCGAAACACTTCCAGTAGGCTGTTCATGAACAGCTATATGGCTAAGGTTTTTCTGTATCCCATGGGGTATCTCCATAGCACTGCTTATTTGCAGTATGGTTTTCTCATAGAATAAAACATCTCTTCTTGACGTGAGCGTGGTCTAGGTAAAGGAAGATGCAAGTTCATCTGATGGTTCTTAAGAAAACTGAGAGGCATAGCAATTAATGTATAATGCTGAAAACTGAAAGAGAAAAACACACACTGCACAAACAGCTTCATCTGGAAGTAGTCACTTCAGAAAAATAACAAATTCTGACTCCAATGGTTGTCTGAATAGAAGGAAATTATAGGGCTTAAAGAAACTCACGTTGAAAATTTTGGAATAACCCAGTTTTGAAATAAGGAATATCCTTTCCTTGCTGTCTGACAGATTGTATCTTGAATAAACCAGGTACAGAAACTTCTTACCAGGTACAGAAACTTCTTGAGTACTAAGAAGTGTTTTTTGATCTTACTGGAAAGAGGAATTAACACCCAATAACTTCAGAGATCACTTGATAACAAAAATATCCTAAAATATGTGAGCTCAACAAGTGTAAAACAGCTTCAATGCTTAAAAATATAAAAAGAAACTGATGTTGTACTTATAAGACAAATATGATGCAATTACTACCAGAGTAAGGTAAATTGTAGGAAAGTTCAAGAAGATTGAAAGAATATTTGTTGAAATGTATACATTACTACAGCAGGTTATTGTACTGCTTTTACACACATTTAAGTAGGGAACTAATCCAAAGGGAAACTAGAGGGGGAGTTAGATACTCATGTAATAAGCGGTCAAATGTTACAACAGGACAAGCTTGAAAAAGTAAGTTTCCTGACTCCTTAAATACATATGTCTTTTAACTGCTGTACATTTGAAATAATTATTACACTACTGCGAAGCTTACATAGTTTAGAGAGTGATTTTTTTAAAATGAATTTTATAAAAAATTTACCTACACCAGATGCAAAGTTCTGAAAATACAAAAGTTAAAATTCTTCAACTCCTTTTGAACTCTCCTTTAGAACAATATAATTAAGTCACAAGAAGTAGACACAGCTAGAGGGAACAGCAGTACGATGGAAAAAGCAAAATCCAAGAGAAGACAAATAGGTTTTTTCCAATAGTAAACTCAACAGAAGTAAACTTTGAAGGCAGGTTGAAGATTAAATAAGTCAATTTTAGAAAAGAAACAAACAACTCAGAATCAGAGAAACTATGAGAAAACAGAAATGCACTTTCAGTCCTGGGGAACAGAATAATTAAAATAGATAGAAAGCAAAGTAAATTAGCTATTTGCCCTGTTGTAGCCACAGCAGAATTTATGAACTTCAATTTTCAGGTAGAAAAGAGAAGATAATTGTCAATGACACTCAAGAAAACTGCAAAGCCACAGGGCACAAGAAAACGAGAGAATGCAGCACCACCAGATGACCCACTGGATTAGGGAAGACAACGCAAACTGGATCTCATAGCTACTGCACACAGGCTAGTGATACAGCTATTCTAACACCCAGCAACTTTTGGCTTCCCAAATACTCTGTTCTTGTCTGCACTACCTGAACCAGAATCTTCAACCAGGTTAAAATGGTCTTTTTACAAAGGCATGCAGTGAAAGGAAAGGGAGAATGGCTCTGAAGGCTTTAATGGCTTTAAAGGGAGAATGGTTTAGATTGGATATTAGGAAGAAACTATTCACTGTGAGTGTGGTGAGGCACTGGAATGTGTTGCCCAAAGGAGTTGTGGATACTTCATTCCTAGAAGTGTTCAAGGCCAGGTTGGATGATGCTTTGAGCAACCTGGTCTAGTGGAAGGTATCCCTGCCTATGGCAGGGAGGACTGGAGCTAGAGAATCTTTAAGCTCCCTTCCAACCCAACCTCTTCTATGATTCTGTGATTGTATGATTCTATGATTCTATTATGATCTTGCTATACAGATCCAGAAGACACAAAGCCTCTTCCATACAGAAATGTTTTTCACAGGAGAAAGGCAGAAATTCTAACAAAGAATTGGAAGGAACCACGAGCATGGGGCTCCACTTCTGACTTTTTGGCTGTGGAGGCTGTTTTGACCCTACAGGCTCCTTGAGTTCCAGTCAAGTCCTGCTTATACACATCAGCCACTGAAGATAGAGGATAGAAGGCTTGGATTTTCCATATGAGTTCAAACTCTGCTCCTTTAAACACTTTTTATTCAGCACCAATATCCTAATAGGCCCAGTAGTCAGATTACATCATCGTTAAATGCAGTTTGCTTTCAGATACACACTGCTTGCCCAGATAAATCCGAGAAATGCCTGCACAGAGTACATAGTACAGAATATCCAAAGAGACCCAAATCTCATTGCGCAGTTCTGGTAATGTGAGCATAATGCTCTTAGGTATGCAAACTTATTCATCTGCATTTCAAAGAATACATATGATTTTCTCACCAGAAACATGTTAATGGTGCCATGAAAATCACAGAGAGTACAGTAAGAGATGTCTTTCACCTGTGGTGTCTGGAAGATCTTTTGGAATGAAAAGTTTTCCAAAAAATATATAAGCAATTCCTATAGTGCAAAATTTGTTTTTTAGCAAGAGTCATGAAAGCATTGATTTTTAAAAAAGCATATTTTGACTGACATGAAATACATAAATTTTTATCATTCTTTCTCCTTCAGAAAAAAATGTTGGATCTTAACCAGCTTTACTGAAGTTACAGAACTTTCATGGTTTGCAGTGGTTTGCTTATAGAAAAGATATAACGTGTTGGAAATAGCTGTTGAAATACTGTACTCAATCAAAATCTGAAATGGCCATTTCTTATGTGGTAAATACCACTTTCTAGAGGTTTTTGAAAATTCATCCAAAAATCTCTAGAAAGATTTTTTTTTTTCCCTCAGAAGAAAACTCTCCCATTTGGAAGTTCTCCTACCAGTCTGTAAAGCAATTGTTTTTTCAGTAAAGTTTTGTATCCATATAAATGTTCACTAGGTGAACAACAGGTCCCACTGGTCCAAGCAGCAGCCAGATATAATGCTGGATCAGAAGCAGGCAGTACAGGGAAAAAAAGTGCAAGGAAGATATTTCTGCAGAAGGGACAGCAATTTCTAGCTGGGACATGCTCTGTTTAGCAAGTGGTGAATGTGCAAAGAATAAAGAGTATGAACTGAATGTCTACTAAAAAAAGGAGAATGACTAAATAACAAGAACAATTACAAAAAGACCACCTTTTGGGCAGTGGAGCTGAAGGACAGTTTTATCGATTGTAAAGAGTGCATCAGCTGCCATAACACTTGGGGAGAAAATATAAAGGAAAAAAAGCCATGGATCATACAAGAGCAAAAAAAGGCTGCTGAGGGATCATTTAATGATTTCACAAGAAAAAGAAGAAAAACAGAAAAGGCAGAAATGGAAATCTCCCCCAAAATCTGAAAAGACACTATGCCCAGCTGTATCTGCAGCCTTAATTTGAGCATAAGCTCAAGCAGAAGACATGCACCTGAAAATAGCATTCAAATACTTGAACTTCTGATTTCCTTGAAAGTCTGTTTAGCAAAGAAGGGGAAATATTTTTAAAAATAAAAAATAAAAAGTAAAAAACTACCAAAAAACCAACCAATGATTCCTGGAACACTGAGAAGTTGTCTAAAGAAATAAGAAAGTTACAAGTAAACCAACTCTGCTCTTCCAGGAAGTCAGTGATATTAGATATTTCTGTGACAACACGAAGTGCTAAGAACTACTACAATGTAATTTTCACACTCCTGCAAGAGACAGGCAACCTGTGACACATGGGCCATTAAAGCTGACAAAAGTTTGAATATGATTTTTTTTTCCCTTAGATATTTTTAAGGCATGTACAAAAAGAGATATGCCTCATGCCTGAGCACCCCAAAGCCTTGGAAGCACAAGTATTAAGAGAGCCAGTGAGCTAAGGTAGAATGCAGCTGAATTGTTTATGCCTCCCACTATTAGATTTTCTTTCTGTTTCCTCATTTAAAATTGGTGGAGCTATATTGCTTGTAGTATGGAAAATTATTTTGTGGGCTATGATAAGAAGCGACATATGAAAATAAAATTAAGATGAAGACTGAAAAACAGGACAAAAATTTCTTTGGATGAGGTTCATCTATCTCTGAAAGATGAGCACAGTATTGCAATCACCACACAACAGAAGAATCTTAGATGGTGGAGGTGTAAGAAAGGGAGGAAGAAAGAAAGAAACTACCTACTAGATGAGAGCATAGAGTTCAGTTTTTAGACCTTTGCTCCTATAACAATACTGCTCAAAAAAAAGTGAAAAAAATAAAAATCTATAATAATGGTATCATTTATTAAATGAAGAAGACCAGGCATTTTTCCCACATTTTAGATGGGCATGTAGACAACCTTCACAAGACAACACAATTTTGTTTCTCTAGAGTCTTTTCATTGTTGAATTGTTATCCTTAAGGTGAAAATAATGGTGAATGGATTCTAGGCTGGGGGTTTATTGTTTGTGTCAGTTATGCTTATATACTAGATAGCTCCTATAAATGCACATATTGGAGCATAAAGTGCACCGTAGGCATTTCATCATTGTTTTGAAAAGTAACTAACCTCTTCTGGCCCAACAGCCTTCATAGCACAGCCAAAGTCATTATATATACACATAACAGCTCAAAAATTGCAATATAATTAATAATGATTCTCTAGTCACAACAGTTGATCATTCACTGTACTGTAGGCAATGAGTCGATGAGTCAATGAGACAATGAGGCAATGAGTCAACAAATACCAGCTGTAAAAATACAGCCATATGATTGGGTTTATTTTATTTATAAATGAGCACCTTTTGCTATCCCAAATTGGCTTCATAAACAATCACAGTTTGATAATACCATGCTAATTGTTTTAAATCATTTTCATGTTAAGACAATTACATACAAGGTGTCTTGGGGAAAAAAAGAAGATAGCATGAATTTTCTAGGATATAAGCACTGTAGTTAAGTACAGGTCTTGTGGGATATGATTATGGGGACTGAAGGAAAACCAGAAACTCAGAAAAGAAAACAAACTTACTCTACCAGGCTCATCCAAGAAATATAAGAATAACAACATATGACAACTAACTTCCTTTATAGTTCCTGCACTGACACATTTAAGAGAGATGTTAGTCCTCAGTTATGTGAAAGCAAGAGCATGAGAATCCACTTCCCTTGCTGTCAGATTTTACAGCACACAGTGGATTTCTGGACTAGAAATGGGCCTCTGTAGTACTACTGCAGTACAAGTACTGCAGCACAGTCTTTGTGCAAAGCTATTCAGTAGTGGCTGTTTGTCCATCATTTATTTGAAAAGACTACTTGATTCTTTAATTCCACTCCAAGATAAAGACACTTATTTGTAATATTTTGACTTTGCAGCCATATAAACGTACTTTTTTTGTGTGTTTGAAAATACACAATGAATGACACCATTTCTCATGTAAAGCAGTAATCTAAGTGTGAATCTGATAAAATAATTACAATAACACCCTCAAATTTCAGTGAATAGCATACAGTGGGCATCACAAAAAGTAAGGTAAAATCCTCTAGAAAACAGATGAAAAAAGCTTTTATAAAAGAGAAGAGCAGGAACATGTGATGAAAAGATAAAGAGCTACATGTAGGTTTTACATCAAAGTCAAGAGGATTGATGACAAGATACCTAACCTGGAGGAGAAAGCGTTATTCCCAACAATACAAGCTGAACCCTGTGTGAACAGAGTGAGGAAGAACACTGGGAGGAAAGAAAAGGATTGGAGGCAACAGAATAAGAGAAAACGTGTGTGTGTGTTTGTGTGTGTGTGTGCACGTGTGCATGTGTGTGAGGGGGAGACTAACATCAGAAGAAACTAAAATAGAAGACAATTAATACATGATGGAAGCAGGCATTTAAAAGAGATTATAATTAGTCTTGAAAAGAAGAAATACATGGAAGAAACATCCACACAGTAAGTGGACTACAGATAAATAAATGATACTTCAACATCTTTCCAGAAATCTCAGTTTTTTGTAGGTCTCAACAGCACATTATTCTGACTGCCTAAACCAGTTTTTAGAACCTATAAAAATTATAGAATACATGTGTATGTTTAGACACAGCAATTGAATGCCTAACACTGCAGAAACTGCAGTTTGAATCCTGAGGTCTTTCTGTATGCTGTGATAATTCACAGGAACATATAAGAACTAGACTGCTGTTAAACTAGCTACCCTTCCCAAGCACTAGAACAGGAGCTGAGTTGACTAACATCAGTTTTAGAAGTGTTGGTTATAATCCCTCAGTGTATTGCTTGCTCCACTTTTTCTTTAAAGTATATTAAATGCTAAGTTAATAAGAAAACATTAAGTTTGGCTATAACAGCTTGAATCCAGAGCTGGCATTTTGTCCAGTCTGCATATCGTATGGCTCTTGAGTGTGGTACCTAACCTGCATCAGCAAGTATTATGGGTCCAGCATACTGTGCAGAATGACAAATATCTTGTTTATTTACTAATCTATTTTATTTTAAAAGTCCTGGTTCAACCTTCTACTAAAAGAATCTCAAGAATGGGCTCAAAAGAAAAGGAAAAAAAATGGTATACTCCATGGAAAATTAAGTATTTACCTGCCTTTTGTACCTTTTAAAGCCTCTTCTTTTTATGGTAAGTATGACTCACCCTTTGTAAGTTGTTGTAACTTGCCACTTAATTTTATAATTACAGACTAGATTTGTGCACACTCACTTGGTCCTGCTATATTTTTCCAATGAGTGAATAAATGAACACTGACCTATCTCCTCTACATGCTAATCTGAAGAAAAAAAAAGCCATTAGGAAATGCTCTGTGGATGATTTTTCTAATTGCCCAGCTTCCACTCAGGTACCTAAAAAAGATTTTGCAAAATGCTTAGCAACAGATATATTTAGCATCTTCAAAAAAAAAGCTGATGTCTTATTTTGATAGCTAGATAAGACTGGAGTATTTTACCAGTGTTTTAGAAAAAGAAAAATCTAGTTTAGGAAACCTAATCTTCTTACACTGACGCCAAGTGAAAATTTCCTTAAAGGTACTGGAGTTAATTTGGACCTGAAATATATTTCCAGCATTATGCCCTCTGCAAACATGGTAATGGGAAAAAAGATATAGCCTGCTACATAGACTCTTAACTTTTGCAAAATTATAAAGAAGGACAGTATAAGACATAGATTAAGATGTAAAGCAAGAATCTGTTAGCTTAAATGTGCTCAGAGCTTTTGAAATAGAAAGTGTATTTACCAAGTGAATAAAGCAGGATAGTTCCTAATATGTAGAACAAAATACTTATCTGGGTTAAATACTTTATTAGCCTAGTCTACTTGAAGATTTCAATTTCCTAACCAGCTCTCTTTCAAAAGAGTATCATTTAATTTGGCTTCACATCCCACTATTGAATATTTCACAGAAAAAATTTTGAATGGATTTCTACCTCAAAGAGTCAAAATGTCTTAACAAGTAACATAACAGAATTGTATTTCACATCGGTCAACACAGTAATTGCACACGTGATAAACTTGCTGCAGCAAAGCTGCCCAAAGGCAGGCTATCCATATTCCCACAAATGAACCCCAAGATGTATGTGATCCTCCCTGACCTGTAACACTGCTCCTGCAAACCTGCCCATCATTAGGCAATGGATGATATCTGTAAACATCTGGAAATGGCACAGTTCAGCTCCCCTATGTGCATGCAGTGTGTGCTTTCCCTCCTACTTCTCACTTATTAAATTGTTTATATACCAGGTAACACGAACACTGTTCATGACTTGTCAGTGCTCATCATGAGTTTCTGAAGCCAACAGTGTCTCCTCACAATCCATTCGTGGAGGTTCCTCAGAGGAGCAGAAGACAAACGTTTTTTCTTTCTTGACCTCTCTAATGGTTGACAGCTGGAGAAATCCTAGGTTACACTGCTCACAGCCCCCTTCAGATTTCTGCAGCTGATCAATATTCAATTGACCAGTCAAAAAAAAATCCATTATTCTGCTCAAATACGCAGATTTCTGAAGAATGGTATGGAATATTCTGACCCTGACAAGGACTCAAGATTGGATTTAGTCCAGCATTATGTGATCTCCAGAGAGGAAAATTAATCTCTGAACAAAGCAGTTCAAGGGAAGCAGCACTGTATGCATTTTGCAGCTCAAGAAGTCAGGTCCTGAAAAGTGAAGAGCTCCCTGCAGTATCTGTAGGGCTCTTAACACATCTCAAGATAGCAAGTTGTTGAAGTTCAATTAAAAGAAATATCTGAAAGTCTTAGGTGGCTTAGAAAATAACATCACTTGTTCTGTTTTGCCATTTGCATCTCAAAAGTAACCTGAAAAAAATAATTATACAATTCAAAAAGGAAAATGCCTAATTTAATAACATCATCATCTCAGTCACATGAACAGGAATATTGTAGCTGAAAAACCATAAGTCAAATGTTTTCCACTTTATAGGTGATTAATTCACAAAAAATAAATATTAATGAATCCTTCTCTTCGGGTGATCTGATTGTAGTCCATCAATTACATACACATCCATAAGAACTAGGAACTTATTTCTGCAACATGGAGTCACACTAAATACAACACTTCAACTTAGGAGAAGATTAATATCATCAGTGAAGTACAGACGACAATTTTATCTAATCTCTTAAATTCTAAATCTCACCCCTACCATATCCCCGCTGATTCAAAGGAACCTTTTCTGTACATAACAAGTATGCAAGGACTTATATGAGGATATAGATTGATGAAGGATCACAACACAAGTCCTGGATGGATATTTAGTGTCTATCATCACAGTTAAGATAATTCTGAAAAAATTGCATCTAGATTTTAGAGATTTAATTATAATATTCAACAGCAAACTTAAGACAAGAAATGAACTATGTTTTTTTTCCAATCAGTTTTTCAGCTTAATGAATAGATTTCACAGCAAGTCACAGCTACAGCACATTCTCTTCTTTAAGCACTTTTAATAATGCAGTGTAAAATATAGTGAAATTATTGTCTTGTAAATTACTGTCTTTGGCTCTGGTTAAAAGAAAGCTTCCAAGTTCTACCCAGTTAATAATTTTTCAAAAAGCTCTGTATGAAATTAAGGTTCCCAGATCTTACTGAAGTTTTCTCATACTGCTAGAAAATTCTTTGATAATACTAAAGAGGTTTACTAAAAAAATAATATAGTGCAATAGAAAAGTGATAAGATCTCCTCTTCAGAGAGAAAATGTCCTTCCGAGTTGGCACAGGAGGAGTGACAAATAAGCTGTTCCTGAACTGAGGCAAGAGGAAATCAGCTGTTATTGACATAGAGGAATGATGCTGCCACACTTCAAGGAGACTGTATGTGCAAGAATGCTGAACCTTCCGGACGCAGTGTTCTCACATGGGACAAACTCAGCCCACTGTGAAACTACCACATGTTATGTCGCTTGAAGCATGTGAATACAACTTCAGCCTGATAAAGCCTCTATACAGAATTTCTGAAGCCAGTAGGTCTTCAGCAGCTTGTCAGACAATTTTATTTTTATTAATATCAATCAGAAGAACTTGCTGTTTGTGCTTCTCACTGTGCTAAGAGCAGTTTACAGTTCAATGTCAAGGAGTATTCACAAAATGTTTTCTTCTGTATGTACACCTTCAGCTTTCATAACTATTCTCTTCCTTACTTGGGGTTGAATTCATCCTAGCAAGATATTCTCTTTAACAAAATCTACCCAAATGAAGACTGGAAGTGATACCTGCTTATGTTTTCAAGTAAAGCACCTCTCAATCCCACTTCCCAAAAATCCCAGCTAAACTAAATCCAAGAGACTTTATTATCTGTAAAATTCTTCCCACTGATTGAGGCTTAAAGAGTTCTTCTTTCTATGAAAAGCAAAAATACAAGGTATCAAATGAAGCTTCAAAAAACATATAATTTACTATAGAGTGAATCAATTTACTATGGAGCAAAAGATACCCAGGAGATATAAATTTACTATTATGAGAAGGAAGGGAACACAAATATTTAGTAATTCATTTTTGTCAAAACATATGATAAAAACAAGACATGTCTACAATTATGCTATCCCCATGCACATGAAAATTAGCAACCACAAGAAAACAGGAGAAATTAAAAATTTTCTTTTCATAAGAACGTTTATTTTATTTGCTATAAAGACGTACTACTGGTCAAATTCATCAGGTGTCCACCATCCAAAGTCATTTGGGGGAAAAGACACAGTTATCAAGTTTGAAATTACGAGGAGGTAAAAATGAGAG
This sequence comes from Myiozetetes cayanensis, assembly GCF_022539395.1. Classification (NCBI taxonomy): domain Eukaryota; kingdom Metazoa; phylum Chordata; class Aves; order Passeriformes; family Tyrannidae; genus Myiozetetes; species Myiozetetes cayanensis. Next base: position 78,844,335 of record NW_026087742.1, read on the forward strand.
TTCAAGGGATGCAACAAGTCAGATACATTTCTGTGCAGCAGCCACAACAAGCAGTACTCTGAAATATCTTCCAGAATAAAAATAATAAAAAAAAATATCACTACTAATATGGGTAATTTTGCATCCCTGTACATTTCTTTAAAACTTTGTCTCCAAAATCCAGTATAAGTTGCCTTGAAGCTGGGGAGACCACAGTCTAAGAACCACCTTCAGAGCAAAAGGATCTGGGTTCTTCTTTGCCCTCCAGACCTTTACCCATGTCTCCTTTATTCTCCTGATAGACCAGTGGTTATCAGATGGATTTGCTCACCCTGCACTTTACCCTGATGCTTCTTAGAGTCAGGCAAAGAACCAGCAAGAGGTAGAAGGACAACAGAAATCAGACCCATTGGTGTCAACCAAATCTGGGTTCCTCAACACAGGTTTTATGCACATCACTATCAGGACTTCCCCCCATCTCCAGTGATGGAGAGTTAACACAGGTGCAGGAATAGTATCTTTGTTAACAAGTGTTTGTTAATTGTTGACAAATGGTGCAAGCTAAACGACATATTAAAGCTCTTTACTCAGTTATCGCTGGATTTTTTTGTGATGGGGACAGGGTATGACTGTTGTCCCCTTTGCTTTCTTCATAAACCCCTTTCTTTTAATTCTTTCATCACTTTATAGCTTTTCCCTCTTCTTGATTAAGTTCATCAACCTATTTCTTATTCCTCTTTCTCTCCTCCCACAGATGTGTTTTTTTCAGTCTTTAAATCTCTCCTAGAAACCAGAGCTGGAAAAGCAAATCAAGATGCCCAGCAAGCTCAGTCAAAATAGCAGTACTAACTTGACAGCTTTGGCCCATCAAAAGACTTCACAGAGGACAGTCATGTTTAAGCAAAATATTTAAGACAGATATCATAGCAGAGACAGCAGATATTCTCCCTGTTTTGGGCTGTAACTGTATTGCACCATTAATTGGACCCTTCAGGTGGGAGGCATGAAAACCAAATAAATAAATAATTTGAGGTTTTATTTTTAAATTGAAACCAATGAAGAATTTAGTACTCTTTCAATAAAGAAGGATTTGATTTTTTAGACAATTGACACTTCAAAAGTATTTGACTTTTTAAACTTTCCTTCAGGATAAAATTACAACAAAATCAGCTGATGAATATATGAATGCAAGTTATGGAGGAGAAAATGAATTGTGGAGAAAAAGCCCCAACCTTTTAAAAACCAGAGTAGTGATACTGTAGAGCACCTTACTCAGCAGAATAGTGAAGAAGAAGAAAAAAATATTAATTTCTGACATAGAACAATTTGAAAATGGCTAGCTATGCTGCCTGTAATAATATGAGGGTAAAACTGCACAAGACTTTCAGTCATTGTATTCTCAAATTCCTGACAACTATGTCTGAACAAAATAATTCTCCACAATTTGAATAAAGTCAACATAGAATTAAAATTTTTCCAATAATATAGCAAACATAAAAAAGTCAATGTTGTGATTAATTTTTTAAGACGACTGAGAGAGAAGAAAGTACAGGAAGAGAACTGTAACAGATCTCTTTGTTCCAGTTACTCATATGCAACAGGAAAGGAACCTGAAAAGACAGGAGGTTAATTATACTCTGTAAATAATGTTTTCATGAGAACACCTTTGGTAAGTATAGCAGGTTGTTTGGAATTGCTACCATTATTTATTGCAACCATCTGTCTAAAACTACATATTAGCTGCAGTGCCTATTGAGCAAGCGATACGTACCGCACTTTAAACAGAAGTCTTAATGCCTAGAAAATATTAACAATTCCCATGTACAATTTTAGCTATATTTCTAAGGTTTCCCACCTTCAGTTTTGTGACTCAATATTATTATTCCTCTTAGTATTAAAGTCTGAAATATTTCAAATGCATTCCAGCATTTCAGAAAACCACAACACCTAACTACTTCCCACAGTCACTGAAAGCACCCTCACACACAGCAGTAAATCATTGTTTGTCTTCCACAGTAACTGCGTCATTTATGTACCATTTATGTGGGGTTTTGTAATATCATTCAGGAAAGCACTGTAAGCAATATTATAAATTCAGCACTGCCAGCCTGATGCTTACATTTTCAGATCAGCTGATGTTTTTCCTCCTGATAAGTAGAGATATGGTTACTGATATCAGATAAACTTGGAAACACTAAAATAAAAGCCCTGTTGATAACAGACTTTGGAATAAATCACTCTTATCTGGATAGAGAAGCGCCAGTGATAAATTCAAGAGAATGGAAATGATGATGAGCTGCCCAAAATGTGGAGGTTGTTCTGTACTCTCTTCAGCCTCCTCTTTGACTGCATCTACCCAACTTTGTATGCCCCCTCACCTGATGTCTTTGCCCAGGAAAAAGGGAAAAGAAGACCACATGCAAGTAACAGAGGACTTACACATTATGATGGTGAAAACCAACAAGCCATGTCAAAAGCCAAATTTAAATATGTAAACATGAAAACCTTTTTAAGCACTAATCTAAGGAATTTACTGCCTCAGAATTTTACCTTTCTGCATACACAATACAAGATTACAAGGTGTAGATTTATCTACTTCAACACCAGAGCAAAAATTAAGAGATGATGCTTTACATATTTAAGAGAATTAATTTCAGTTAATAAAATTTTGGAACAACCTCAGAACAAGTTATTAAATAGAAATGATTGAACATTTTTAGAAAACTATAAAAAGGTTGTTAATAAATGCATATGACCCTGTTTTCCTTCATGTAATTGAAATATTCTACGGTTAAAGAGTTCATTTAAATGTATATAGTGCTGAATGAAGAAAAATTATGGTAATTCAAACTTGCAGCTACTCATCTATACACAATCATATGTGACATAAGCAGAAGAAAAAGAAAAATCAGAGAGGCCAATCTCCTATAGGTCATACAGTCATGCAGCAACTGTGAGGAACCACAGAAAACACTTCATCTATTAATCATTGGAATAAAGCCAGATTACTTTCATGAAAATACAGTGCTGAATATAAAACAATCCTGCTCAGTTGTATCTGAAAAAAGATATATTTTTAGTTATAAAGAAACAGAGAAAGGAAGGGATTCAGTGGTAGAAAATAATGGTAAAGGGCAAAAATACTGGAAAACATAAATAGAAAGAAAAAATCCCCCAGTTTTGTGTGTGTGTGGGGTTTGTTTTAGTTTTCTTAATATAATAATATTTTTATATTTTCTATAATTATCTATAAATATTTTTATGTGTCCTAAAAATATAAATATCTATAAATACCATCATGGGAGCAGTCCTCAAACTTAGGTTGTTCCTATGTTTTCTAAAGTTTCGTAGTTTTTGTCCCTGTAAAAATAACTTTGCAAGTGTTACTTACAAATAGTATTTTTCAATTAAAAAAAAGAAAAAAAAAAGGTTTTTACTGGCTGCTCTGAAGTGTGCATGTAAGGTAAAGCACATCATCCTTTATGCACTTAAGGCATTCAAAGTATAATGGCTTTTTGTACTGCTGAAAACTTCATGCTGTTTTGGAAGTCCTTGCTCTTAACAATGTATTAAGATGCTTGCACTAAAAACGCCTCTAATGACTAACTCTTCTTATATTGCGCCCCAAATGTTTTTGGCAAAGTGAGAGGGAAAAGCACAACAAATAAATTTCTTCCAAAATTTTTTCAGACCTGTAAAATCTTTTCACAAGTTTGGATGGATGCAGCAGACAATTGGCACATAGGAGAAGGTACTACAAAGGAGAGACATTCTGGTTAAACCCCTGGTTTTCTGACAAGTTCAACAGAGGTTTGTTGAGGTTTAGCAGGATGTAGCTATAACTTCCAGGTGGACTCTGAAAAAAACTCTTGGTTATTTAGGAACCAGTAATAAATTATCTGCAGCATATAAATATCTCTCTCTCTCTATATATATGCAGTATTATTAGAAACTTAAAATATTTGAGAAGGTTAGGCTCTACTGTTTTAGGAGTGGAGGGTTTTATTGATATAGGTTAGAGCAACATAGGTTAGTGAAAGGTGTCCTGGCAGAGTGATTGGAACTAGATGATATTTTAAGGTCCCTTCCAACCCAAACCACCCTATGATTCTATGAACTCACATGTTTATACTCATACAATAATCAGGTTTCTATGAAAAAACCCCAAACTTTGATATTAATTCTCTGAGATGTAATGGACAAAGCAAGGAATGCTATTGAAGACAAGCATTTGCACAAGAGAACAAACCAACCAACCAACTTTAGGTGCTCTGTTAGAGCAAAAGCACTGTGAATTTGTAATCCGAACCTATATCTATTTTCCACTTGTTAAATGGCATATACATAACGTAGAGGCATTCAGAACTGAAAAAAAATTCATTTTCGGCTAGTTTCTGGATGTGCCTTTGGAAATTGCAAACTTTTCTGTCAGCTATTGACTTATAAGTACAATTATTTGCAATATCCAATGGTATGGTACTTTTTCCCAGAAAGACGTCCTGAAATAATGTGAATGATAAAATTAGAATTATATTCCATGGAACAAGCTTACAGCTTTCTTCAATGCCTCATCCCTACTAAATCACTATGATTCAGGTGAGGTGTGTGTTGGGGAAAACCACACATCAAAGCAATGAAACAAAGCACCCACACTTCATTTCCTCTATGTTACTACACTATCTTTTTATTTTCCATATGTTGTCCCACTCATCTGAATTTGCTCCAACAGTGGTATATAGTTTTATCACTAGAACCAAAGTTATAAATTCTTCTAGATAATGTTGAATTCAAAGCATAAGTAAAACTAACAGAGTTACCCAAGAAGCTGTTCTGTTGGTTTTTTTTAATAAATGCACTAGTAAAAGAACAAACCACCAGAATACTCTGAGGTAGAGAATGGTTGCACCTTTTCAATTATGTTACAAAATGTTATGACATACAAGACAGCTCAGAGAATAAAGATTCAATAACCTGGAACAAAAGACATATTATTGATACTACCATAATGTTGAAACAATCCTGATGAATTCCATACCAGGGTTGTTGAAAAAAAAGATAAATCCCACCCGTACTCCTTTTTATTTATTTACAGTTGAAGAAATTTAATTTGGAAACAAAAACAAGGACCCCACCATATACTCATAAAATTCAGTAAATTGTAAGATCAGCTATTTTCAGGTTATTAGGTAATATTTAATACTTACTGTTGAATCATTTAGAAATATAAAACAAAATTATTTGTTACACAGTCCACATAAAACAAAGGTCTTTAAAAATATATCCGAAAAAAGAAAAATCTAGAACATACGATGGAAAAAATGGAATTTACTTTGCATAATCTTTTGTGTTCTTCCTATATACAGATTAATTAATATGAATTCTGTTAATTTAGAAATAATTAATACAAATTCTGTTAATCTAGCTCATACATTACTGGATTAACTTGGATGCATGTAATTGTATCTGCTTAATTTCACAAATTTTCAAGTTATATTCAGTGTATCACAGTTGATTATTTCCATAATGCTTCATTCTTTTAATTTATTTTTTTTTGTGCTTCAGCTTGAGCTGAAAAAAAAAAATTATAATAGTGCAATATACTAAGACAAGAAGTCCAATTGGTTTTAGAGCACTGAGATATATCCTTTTTGAAGCCTTTAAACCAAGCATCACTTATTATTGCAAAAAGTTTTCCTCCTGTTAACAAGGGAAGAATAATCAGATAAGGGAGAACTATCTGAAACGAGAGAAACATGAAGAACATCATGAAGGACACAGAATTAGAAGGCACAAGGTTCAGAGTTCCAGTCTGTTTGTTTGCCATTCCTTATACATTTTGTGTCATTTTTAGGACTCGTAAAGGAAAGGCTTGATCGGTTTGGGATGAGTGGGACAAGAAGCCTGCAGCTTTATAGAGACAATCCAGGTGAAGACAAATATGTTCAGATCACAGACAGGCGGTAAATAATGGAGGCAACATTTTTTTGGTTGTTATCTCTTTGTTGCATGTAATTAAAACTTGGAAAAAGACACTGAAGAAAATACAATGAAAGAATAAAAAGTGAAGAGAAAACAAGCTTAAAATGAAAACTATGTGTGATGCTCTCTTCTTCTGTTTTTCTAGTGATGAAGAACAGTTACTACCTAATAGGGCGTAAGACAAAGACTGAACATCTTTCAAGACTTGGATTTAGTTTATTGTTTAGATGAAACTAAGTCAAAGCTTTTCTGCAGTTCAGATGCTGAATCATATTTAATACTACCAGGCATTTCTTGTTCTATTCACACGCACGTTCATTTTTCTTTATCCTTGCTTCTCTGCTACAAGTATTAAGACAACTTAAATTCCCTATTTGGATAATAACCAATTACTCACTGAATTTTTTATAACATACTTGAGTAAAAAAGAATTAACAGACCAAAATGAATATGACCTTTTTTGAACTGTTCTTACACTTTATTCCAGATACAAATGTCAAGGTTTTAATGAAACTACTTCAATAAAGAAAAAATGCATATAGCAGAAGAAATAAGTGTGAAGATGGCTATGTCAAATTCTGGCTTTATTTTGTTCTTTTTATAAAGGTTACATATATCAGATCTGATGTGAAAATCATTAAAGGGAGTCAATAGGGAATGAGAAAAATAATTGATGGAGACTTAAATGTTTAATTACCATAAACTGACTTGCAAAATACTAGTCTGCTATGACAACTTTTCACTCTTTATTATTGTTTTTATTTAAACTATTTTAGCTCCTGCTCAGAAATGTTAATGGAAATCAGGAGCTTTCTTCCTCTACCTGCATATTTCACTTAATGGTCTAAAAGCAGTTTATCAGCAATTTCTTCATACCGCACAGGGTGATACTGTTTTCTTTAAAATAAATTAAAAACAAAAAAAAAAAAAGAGAAAGAGATACAGAGTAGATGCGAAAAGACATACAAATAATTATTTGACAGATCTAAACATTTGGCTGGAAGACATTTTTTACTTTTCACAATAATTAATTTTTTTTTTTTTGAAGTGGGAAGAGGAAAGAAAAAAAGGAGCAAAAAGGCAGCCTAGAGAAGTAATATTTAAATAACATTCCCAGCGAGTACAACATTTGGTGTATGGAGACTTCACTTAAGATCCACTTGCTGCAGAAGTTAACAGTGGATACTTTTTAACCTTGGTCTCCATACCCCAGTGAATATTGATTATCAGGCTTTTTTGGTCCAATGACTAAATATAGTAAAATGGCAAACAAATTGCATTTATGTCTTATCTGGATGACTAGCTATTCTGTGACACATGCACGTGCCTGTTAGCTCATCTCCAGTCACTCAGTCCTGCTTCAGAACAGAATGCATTTAAATTCTGACATGTCCTATGGACAGGAAAATCACCACTCTCTACTCTTCCTACATACCACTTATACTACAAAAGATTTTGTATCACAGATGATCAGAGGACTGGGAAGCTTGCCATATGAGGAAAGGCTGAGAGAACTGGGTTAGTTCAGCCTTGAGAAAGGATCGCTTAAGGGGGACTTCATTACCGTGTTCCAGTAAAAGGGTGACTAGAAGGAAGGTGGAGACTCGCTTTTCAGAAGGAGTCACATGGAAAAGATAATGGGAAATGGGCACAAATTACCCCTGTGGAGAATCTAATTGGACAGAAGAGGAAATTTTTTCACACTGAGAAAAATCAGCCATTGAAATAAACTCCACGTGGAAGTGGTGGCTTTCCCAGTGCTGAACATTTTAAAGATTTGCCTTTAAGATTTTGGAGAGGGTGCTGGTCCATCTTGCCTAGACCATGCTTTCACCAAGAAATTTGGACCAGACGATTGGTAAATTCCCTTCCAACTGTCTAAGGTATTATGATTTCTTTTATAGAGTGGCATTAAAAATGCCCCACATCATCCAATAAACTACAAAAAGGCAACACCTTTAAAGTATATTCACTTAAACATACATCCCGTTTCTTAAGATTTTAATTTTCACCAAATACTTGTAGCTAAAATTACTACAAAATAAGTAGAATGACATTACTTAACAAAAGTCAAAGTATGATTCACAACATAATACTGTTTTCCATAGCAACTGCTGAAAAAAATAGTTTAATTATACATGCACACTCATTCATACGTGTACACTCAGAAAAGTAAAGCTAACTTTCTAATGTTTCCTAATGATGAAACCAAAAATCTAGGCTCTGTGAAGGGAAAACTAAATTTACAAAGATTTTCTTGTAACGGATAGCTAGTTTTCCTTTTTTTTTTTTTTTTCAGGGGGATGGAGAGGGGAAGAATGGAGTTGCTTCGAGCTCAGCCATGGGTTTATTCCATTCTCATAACACATTTTGGATTTTAGGTGAAACTTCAGATTAGATTCTGTTGGAAAGTATTGGAAAATACTAGAAAAAAAATTCAGCATTTTAATTAAGCTTTACTTAGAAGTGTTACGTGAAGTAGGATCTGGGTTGAGATCAATACTGCTGTGGTTGAGGATCATAAGAGTTTTCTGTAAACTCAGAAGTGCCATTGAGAACATATAAAGAAAGCAAGTACATGAGGACTATGACACCAAGCGAAGCTGGGAGATGACAGATATGAAAGTAACAAAATTCAGTGGTCAAACTCTTTGTCACTGAATACTGTAGATGAATCAAGGCATAAACAGCCCTGAAAATTTATTTGACCAGTTCTCAGGCAAAATTTCTGAATCAAATCAAGTTAAATAAAAATATACTACCTCTGACTCAGGAACATATTTAACTGCCTGTCATTGGAAAACTACTTTCTGGAAAAGCATTCCCACCTACCCACCCTGTTATACCTATTATTGCATGATGGCAAACAGAGCTAGATGGACCTTTGGTTTGAACAAGTAGATTAATTTTAACGTGTTACATATTACTGCCTACACACTTGTCTTTAGATAACCATAATCAATCCTAGACAACAAATGCCCAGTATACCATCTAGAAAAAAAACTGAGCAGAGCTCTGGTCTAGGAAGAACCCATCTCTGTAGTACATGGCATGAGACTGGGTGCCATATGTGGCAGGGGGGAAACAGAGAAGACCTGCCTCACTTTCCTCTTCTCAGCACAAGTCTGAACCAGAAAGCATGCAGAGCACACATGAGGGACAATCATGTTCCCACATTGTGTTAGCAATCATATGCCAGGATATTTTAAGGTCCATCACGAACCTGTTCACAAGACCTATTTGCTTTAGAATAGCAAAAGTCAGTGTTGCTTTTCGCAATACAGGCCAGGTCAGCTCAATAGAAATAATCGAATACAAAAAAAACTTCTGGCAAAGAACACAGGTAATGCTACTAAAGCATGAGATGCAAACTGCCATTTGTACATCCCATTGGCCAGCATGCTGAACCAAAAGTGGTCCTGGAAGGATCCAAACAGACTGAAATGGGTTTTAGCAGAAGGTCTGCATACAGGGAGCTTTGCAGTGCTCCCTGTTTAGCTGGCCACAGATGTTTCCCTTCTCTCCCTTCTCTCCGAACTCAAGATGACAAACAAAAAAAAACCCCAATAAACCACACTAAGACAGCAAAACCTGATCAAAATGCTATACAATGAGGTGTTTGAAACATGCTGCTTTTAAATGAGCAGATTTTGAGTTAGTATTCCTTTAAATTACTTCCTGCATGCTAGTAGAAATTTTATGATTAATGTAGCTTCGTATTAATAGTCAAAACACTAAATATGCTTTACAACAATTTGCTTTAAAGAGATGTCCAAGTTCCAGAAGGTGAGGGTGCAAACTGTGGAACACATCCTAAAATAAAATAAACAGCAGAGGGAGGAAGCAAATGCATTCTAACAAAAAAACCCCTATTTTTAAACCAGTCCCATTTTTGCGTCTTCTACATACATAGCTCATTTTTCTCCTTTGGTAGAGAAAATACAGCAGTCTTTTATTAATTGTTCACCTTTCTAGGCTCCATTTCCCTATGGCACACAGCTCATTAGAAAATGTATTAATATTAAATTATCTTTTTCTTCAAGTATATCCTTCCATTAAGTACGGTGTTATCACATGCTGCTTTATCAAGAAAAAGCCTAGAACTGGGGCAAAGAAAGGCTTCACCATAAAAAAAAAATACAATTTCTCTTTTGCAATGGTCAGTCTTCACGATGGAGACCTTACTGTGATACTTAAATGTTTTTCCTCATTGCTTACACTTATGCGTTCTCAGTTTTTAAATAAAATGCCTGACTGTTCTGTGTCACTGTGATGGAATTCTCCAGGAGGAAAAGAGAGAAATACAATAAATTGGTAATATTGAAAGCTTGCAACTTTTTTCATTGCCTTTAAAATTTAACATCGAGTACATATTTGAATTTAAATATTACAGGTACTGTAAACAAGCAACAAGCTGGTATTAGTTATGTCTACAGGCTTCTGTAACACAATAAGGTTTCATGAGAAAACTCTGCTGCTTGCACAATTCATTCTCTTGGGACAGTGAAATCCTTTGTTGTCCTTTAGTAGAAGTTTCACGTGACACTTGGCAGTCAGGACAACAGAACACACGGATATGTCACTGGAGACAGAGGGCTGTGGACATGGCAGGGAGCAGGTACTCAGGTAAATTTCTTACCAGTGCAAAGAAGTAATTGTAACTTTCACACTGCTGGTTTTGCGGTGTCATTGGTAACTCTGTCTACTACTTCCACTTCTTGATCTCTGTACAGAAGCTGTGAGCATTCTCTAGTGCCTCATAATCTCGCAGTGAAACTCTGGAACTGGCACTTGTGATACAGTGTCCCCCACACTACTGCTAGCTAGGTAGTCCAGCAGGATTTGCTGTTGGTGCTTCTTTTTGGTAGGAGTAAGCAGCGGTCACCCAAGACCACTTTCTTAAAGCAAGGCTGCTTGGGAATAAATCATGTCAATGAGACCTACTAAAGAGGTCTACGTGGATGTGTACTTGCAGTGTGCAATTGGAGACATGATTGTTAAGAGACACAGATTTTTTTACAGGCCAACCCTGGGGTCATCCTGACACAGCAGTGGCAACAATGGATTTCGGTGCTGAGAAGATTCTATCAATACTAGTTAAAAACACGCAAGAAGAAACAAGACAGCAAATAAACAAATAAACATGGAAATACCAGTCTCCATGCCCTCTTGCTATCAGTGACCCAAAGAAACCACTGCAAAACTATCAGTTTTTCCCTTACTTGATATAAAACCCTACCAGTACTATAAAATTATTTGATTCCCAGGAGTGACTCAGGAATTTGAAATGAGAAAACAAACACAGTCTATTTCTAATTTATTAACAAGGAAACAAACTCTTCTCTCATTCTCCTCTCAAATAAAAGAAGCTGTGATACTCTGACTGTGCTTCGGCTTTGAACTTAAAATAGTTCACTTACACAGGTATGGAAAACATTAGTTAATTTATTGCAAAACAACACATGAAGGGAAGTCAAATGCTATTAATTGTTCTCTGAAGCACTTTTCCATGCATGGTAGGAGGGAAATAGAAACGGCAATAGCCTACTAATAAAAATAAATAAGTATTCTAATAATGAACATAGGTAAGGAGAAGCAGCATCATTTTCCTTGTCCTATCCCAACTTCATATCCAGATCACATTAATCACATAATAACCTCCAATAATTACACACAAAACTTTACTCAAACTCATAATTTTCAAACACATTTAGCACCAACATTTTCATTATCCCCCCCAGATATTTATACTCCCTAAAGCAGAACATTTGAAAGATTGTTACAAATTTAAAATATTTCAGAATATTAAAACAACTCCCTATTCCCTTCACATCCTGATTGAAATCTCTGTTTTGAATAGAAGAACAGCATGATTTGCAACATGAAATTCACCATCTATTCAAATCTGATAGTAGCAACAGTGCACTTTCAGATAGCTTGTCTGGGGAATCATACATCAAATACAGGTTTCTGGTTTTTTATATGAAATACAGTGCAATCTGGCAAGGTCATGGAAGCAACAAAAAAAAAAAAAGATTAGACTGTGTTTTGTCCCCCAGTAAAATTTTGAATGTAAACCAAAACTAGCCTCAATAAACAAGCAGTGATACAGCCCTGGAGGCTGCCCTGCTCCAGCCTCTCCAGTTCTGGGCATGGGAAACAACCTCCCATTACTCAGTCACAGCTTTACAAAGTCTGTGTCATACTGATGAAGCAGAACAGTCGAGAGATGCTGTAGCTACTGATCCCTCCTGTCAGGCAGGACTTGGCCCTTTTTGGCCAGTGAAGAAGCACAAACAGAGTGAGCAAAGGCTTGCTCTGTCACAGGCTGCTTTGTGCCAAGGTCTGTGAGCAGATTTGGTCCTGAACAGTCCTGCTGGAGAACTTAGCAGAAGCCTGCAGAAGCCAGAGACATCTGTTCACCCTGTCTTTTCACTGATCCCTCCAAGAGAAAGTACTGCTGACGCGTTTTCTGCTGCCGCTTTCCATATGCACATGAAACACCTGTTAGCCCTCTCCTCTCAACAGCAATTAATCATAGAGCTGTTCTGGTCCTCTAAGGCTGATATCCACCATTCCTCTGCTGTAAACAAAGAAACAGAACACCACACACTATCTTATGTATTTTAAAAGTTGTTGGAGCCAGTAGGCAATGGAATTTTGCAGAGCATACGTACGAGCACTACTGTAGGGACACAGGAGCTAACACAGATCATTCGCCCTTTGATGAACTCTGTGTGCTACAGTGCCGAATCACTGAACTTGTGTTCTTTTCCCCAGAAAGAATCACCTTCTGCAAGAAAGCTGAACATAACAGCAGTTAAGCATTCATAATCCACACATGCTGCAACACAGCATAAAGTAGCTGAGGAATTTTTGACAATTTATTGCTCTAGGATTAGCTAAAAGTCCTCTCAGCGAAGTAAAAGACTATTTGGTAAGTATATTTGCCTTTCAGCTAGAAAATATAAAGTGTGAATTTCAAAGGACAGGTAGTGAGATGTTGTTAGAGAATAATATGTCTGACCCTTGGTTGTAACAAATATCTAGCAGTACTTTAAAATATCGGTAATGATTGCAGAATAAAAAACATGTACTTGATTTTGTTTAAATCACCCGTATGTTTCTGGTAAAACTGATATCTTACTAACCCTTAAATGGAGTAGAAGGAGAGAAGAAAGGTTACAAGAGATTGCCGGAAGTGAAGCCAGAGAGTGAGACAAAAACATCCCTGTATTGACTAGAAAAGTTTAATTTAGTTAGTATCTGTGATGATAATTCATAAGCTCATGAATTTAGTTAGCATCTGTTACTATACTGTGGTGATAAGAAATCCTTCCCATCTACTGTACTTACAAACTCCAAGAGAAACACTGCACTGTAAAAGAAAGAAGGTGAGCTGGGGATGATCCTGGAAACCACTGTGCTCAAATTCATACAAACCTTTTTTATTTACATTGTCATAGCTTGTTTTCAGGTTCAGTCAGAGGAGACAACATCATTATATTAGGGACAAATATTTCAATGACAGGGACATCACAGAAAGAACTTTTCACAGCAGGCATGGGAAACATAGTGGTGTGACTAGCACTGGTAGGTTTGTTGTTTAAAGATTGAGTAATTGCAGTGAACTCTTATACTAATCCCATCTTCTCTCCTTCCAAGGTGCATGCTTGTGTCATTCTGAGTTCATGGAGAAGCTACCACGCACAGCTTAGTAGCTGTAGCACATCCTCGGAAGTTCTTCTGAGCAATGAACTAATTTTATGCAGGCATCTGTATTTAATTCCTTCATCATGCTCTCATCATTAACTTTCTGTAATGTTTCTATAAATCCCCTCAAGGATTATTCCTATATTGGAAAGCAACTATGCCACTGACAATTATGTTGATTTTATTTGCCTTATTTCAGCTGTTCTGGAGTGAAAATAAGTTGGTCTCAGTAAGAAAGACTTAGTGGTCAGCAAAGATTATGATTTTTAAAATTTTTTTACAGTGTTTTAAACTGTAAAAGTACTAAAATTTTTCTCTTGTTACTAACATATTTGGTTCTTCCTTCATACTGATTATGCTTAAAGAATTTTGCCTCTAGATTTTGGCATAAATAAACTTTTAAAAAATCCATGATCTCGTACAGGGGGGAGAGGGAAATAGTAAGACCATTTCCCTTTGATGGAACAGAAACAGAGAGAGTAATGGAACAAAAGTAGACAGGGAGAGGGGCAGAACAAGGAATATCATACCAGCAAATCTTGTTATATTACATTTTCAAAATTAATAAATGTGCACAAATAATATATTTGTGAAAACTTTATTCCAAAGACAGCCAAGCTCTGAGAGTGAAAACAAAAGCATTCCATAAAGTTACTGGCAGCTTTATAAATAATGAGCAAACCTTTTAATTTTTTTTTTTTGGGGGGGGTTTGTTTGTTGTTTATTTGGTTTTGGTGGGATTTTTTTGTTTTCGTTTTGTGGGGGTTTTTTTGTGGTGTGATTTAAAGAGTTCTTATTACTTTACCAGAAATCCAGGCAACAACGTTCTTGTCTCCAACAACATAATTATTAAACTGAGATATATACCCAATTTCAAAGGTTTTATTGAGCAGGTTCCTTCTGTCTCTCAAAAAAATGTGAGTAAAAAAGAAGGGCCCATAAGGTCTTTTAATCTACAAGTTACTGAAAAAAAGAGAAGTAGACTGGAGTTTCAGTGAGGCATCCGGTTCTGAGGGTAGGTTTTTGGTACAGTATTAACTGAGGTGATAGGCCAGAGTTCTGCAAAAGCATCTGAGTTCACTTTAACTTACCCAAATGGACCATCACACTGAAACTTTATGAGGAAGCCTGAAATACCAGTACCTTCATGTTGGAGATTATTAGCAGGAGATATGATACGGGAGAAAGGTGTTTAAAACACATTTACATAAATAAAATTCAAGAATAGCAGCTCTGCTTCTAGCAGCATTCATTAAAGGCTGCTGAAAATGAGTCTGTTGCCACAGTAACCAAGCTAATATTGGCTTTCCAGCTTGCAGGCATTAAGTCCCTTAAATACAGGTGCAAAGGATGAATTCACAGTTTTGGAGTAGATTAATTTTCTCTGTCAAAAATGTCAGAAGTGGAAAGAAGATTCTGTAATTTTTTATGGTAAAGACATTGTAAAGTAATTACTCAAGAAAAGAGGTGGAGAGCCTTGTGATAGTAATGAAATTTGGTCTGGATGGAGCATAAGCCCAAAGTACATAAACCTATTGTTTTTACTCAGAAATAATGGGCATTATTTGGAGAGTTATACTTGTGATGTTTAAGGTGTACCAGAATTCATTTCACCCCTTTTTAAGTGTAGGAATCAGAAGCAAAATATAGATTAGCTTTTTCCCCAAGTAAGCATGTGAGGTCCTGAGTACAAACAAGTAGTAAACCTGTCAAAACAGAGCATTCTTCCCATATTTTTTTCTCAAAGTAAAAGACTCCTCAGGCTTTGACATGCAAAATATTCCCTCTGTACTGGGAACTGTACTGGGCTAGCCTCTCCTTCCAAACAGGTGTTATAAATTGGTTACCTATGCTTACAGGTCACAGACATGTAATTTTTCCCCAACTTAATGATTAGTACTGAATTCAGGAGTACATTCACTGCTAACTCTTTCCAGAAATATTTTGAAGACACATATTTTAAGAGGATTGGGTTATTTTATTTATTCATACTTTGCTCTTTTGTCTTCTGTATTAATGGCATCCTAAAAAACATATTCCAAAGAAATTATGCATTTAACACTAAGTATTTCAAAAGAGAATTGCATTCTGGAAATAAATTGTTATTACATCATGCATTTAAAATAGATAAATATGTGCATGTTCATTCAGCATCTGACTGTACTAACTGTATAGCTCTGAGATATCTTTGCAAGTCTTAGAACATGAATGTTTGGGAAACAGAGACAAAAGATGCTTGTCTCAGCCTCAGGGGCTGTGAATGACACCAGGATGCCCTAACCTCTCAAAGGGGCTGTGCTTGAGGTGAGGTTCATGGGTCACTTCTTTCTCTTCCCCTCAGACTGACTCAAGCATTTTTATAAAAGCATAACAGAGGTAGGCAGGTAGATGGCAAAAGACACTCTGGCACTCTGGGAGCAGCTGGAGCATGCTGAGCCTGCTTAGGAGAATTTGCTACCTCTTTTGGTGCATAAACTCATTCAAGGAGCTCCAGGTTGCAAGACCCGCACTTCAGAGTGGCCAAGATGACATTTCCCAGCTCATCTGTACTTTTATCAAAATTATTTCAGATGTTTGTTAACCATTAGAAATGAATAACAAAAGAATGCAAGAAGATGTAAATAACCATGCTTGCATTGCTGTGGGCATAATCAGAGATTTTACTTAAATCAAATGATTTTAGTAAATCTTTCCTCTCTGACTGTCAGAGATGATATTCCAGATTCAAGAAATCTCTGAAGTACATTAGATAGACTGTTGAAACTTTCTTTTTCTATGAGCAAAGAATAGAAACAACAGGTTCTTATACCAAAAATCACAAATGTTGGTGCAATATATAATAAGAGTTGGTGTCTTTGTCAGTATTCTCCTAGCGTTCCTCTTCAAGATGATGGTCTTTTAAGAATCTATGGTGGTCCACAGGGAGTTTCTGAATTAACTATACAAACTTGTTGATTAAAAGGCTATTTAGAATATCAACCATTGAAATAACAGGCATATTACTGAAGCATGTTGCTCTCCTGACACATATTTCTTTTCACATATGATAGTAACACCTTGAAGACTAAGCAGCATGACAGAGTCACTGTTTTACAAATCAACACAGATCAGACAGACCTTTATAAATCCTGCCAGCCAGTGTACTATAAACAGGAATCTATAGTAACCACTTTGTGATGCAGCACCTAAACGTATATAGCATGGCTATTAAATAAAAATATTCTAAGATGCTTGATGCATGGGGAAAAGGAATGCAACAGGCTACTATTCAGTAGAAAAGGCTCAAAAAAAATGGTTCTTTCTACTCTAAAGTTTCTTTCAGAAAAATTTACAGATCAGTGAATGTGACTCAACCTTTTAATAAGTTATATAAAGTATGTTTCAATTTTATTACCTTATTTTCACTGTTATACCAGGAAACTTGTAAAGTTTTTGTGAACAGTTCACCATCCAAGTTCCCAAGCAGTATGTCAGTGTGTGGGAAAACACCAAGATTGAAGCACTCAATGTCACTTACTGGTCAAGGTCAAACCACCACACCTCTATGTTTGCTTCTAAATACCTGAGGATATTCCGTGTACCATTTTTCCTCCATTCATAGTCAAACCATTTGTTCCAACATACCAAGGATGTTGAGAGTGTTCATTTGACAAAGCACATCCAAATGTCAGTTCTTGCAGTTTGCAATGAAAGCTAAGTCAATATAACAGGTATTTTGATGAAAAGAAGAAAGTCTTGAATAAGTCTTCACTTAAGTTATCTGGTTGATTTCATATCTAATAGGAAATGTTGGCCAGAATGCAAAACTGAAATTAAGAACTGATTTTCATAAAATCTCTAATAGCTACTACCAGTTAGAAAATATCAATGTTGTCTAACATAACCTTGAAATGTTTCAAAATATTAAAATTTTTTCTCTTTAATTTTTAATTACAAATTGATATCAAATATAATCAATCAGGTTCAGGCTTTCAAAAATGTTGATTAAATGCACAAGACTCCAAGTTTTTGAAAATTCTCTTTCTCTGCCCCAGGGAACTTGATATTAAACTCTGTTATTAAAGGAAAACTAGATGGAGTTATAATAATGAATTTAAGCAATGTAGAAGTACCTGTTGTATTTGTTGTATTTTTAAGAAGGCCCATTACATTACAAGTTTTAATAAGGGGACCAAACTGTTGCAGCATGGGACTGTTTAAAATCCAAGCACAGGGGACACTGAATCAAGGACCTTACAGAAATTCAGAAATACAGTCAGCAGGCAGTTGTCATTTCTGCATGACGTGATATCACTGATATTTTTGTGACAGGTTCCATTCTTCATAAAATTATACTCACTGACTCAAGTAAATGTTCACCCTCTGATATCTTACTCACTGCATCTGCTGTGGTGACTTGAAGCTCTGATGACAAGCTAACCTGGTTGCAGTGTTCTCTATCAACCTGTACTAACACTTAAAGCAAACAAAAAATACCGAACCATTGCATTTTTCAGCTCTTTTAAATACGTCATCAGTATCAGATTTATTTAACTTTGTCACTGACTGAGAAGTTTGAGGTCAACTCTTTCTAACATCTTCAGTATAAATTACCAAATCTGCAGGTAGAAAAATACTCCTAGTTTTTAGCTGATGTTTAACTTCCCCTCTGATTTCTTCTTCAATAGGTAATGTGTCACTAGTGCTCTGACATTTTCCCAGCTGTCCTTTAAGAAAAACAATTCATTACTTCTGTCTTTTCTCCATCATGCTTGATAACTTCATGATTCAAACTGATACCAGGGCAGAAATTCTGATATGTCAGAGCTCAGATGTTTACTGAACTACTTACCATGCACATAATCTTTACTGGGGTGTCTAACAGTGTCTAACTGCTTCAATCACTCACTCTTTCCTTCCTAAATTAATATATTCTCATGATTTAATATTCCTTAAGAGTCTAGGTAATGTCAGTCACATCAGCTGTCACTTGTACATAGAATATATTCTATTAAATTAATGGAATATATACTAAAAACACTGCATATAAATAAGCACTTTAAATTTCAGAACTTGTAGGAAAATAAAACAGTCTTTCATTACTTCAGTGCAATTATGATTTTTAAAAATCTGAACCTTAAATATTCTGGAAGATTTGACAGGTATATGCTGGCTTAACATTTGTAAGATAAATAAATAGTCTGAGCCAGACACTAATTTCTAGCTCTCTCAATGTTATCATTTCAGAAACAGTCACATAATATATTAACATAGGACAAAGAACTCAATCTCACAATTTCACAAGCTGCCATGCAAGACAGCAAAGGGTCCCAGCACTGCTTCAAATAAAGGTGGTATATTCTTGGTATGAAGAAATAATAAAATATTAACATTTGAGTAAGAAAACTGTTATTTACCAACAATCCTCAAACACAGGCTTGGTTTATTTTGCTGTATCCTTTATCTGCCTCCAAAAGCCCTGCCTGTTTTCAAAGCTTCCTGCAACATTTCTCCAGGATTATAATTTCCTTCAGCTTCACCAGTCATACAGTGTTATGGCACACAATGGCATATAATCTTCATCCATTACAAAAACAACCACATTTTCCTTATCACCTTCACGTCAGTTTTAATTTCTGGTAACATGATTTATCAATTCCTTTTTGATGTTGTAGAGCATGCTGTTGTATCTTGGAATTACCTCCTTACTCTACAGAAAGTTTGAAAATCTTATTTGTTTTTAAAGTAAAATCTGCATTGACATTCTCTAGCTAAACTAGTTTATCAGTTGGACTCCTAGCAGGGAGGAATATTTTTTCTTTTTTTTTTTTTTCCCTTTTTTGGGAGGGAGGGTCAAAAGATTAAATAACTATACAACATTAAAGGAAAACAGGAAAACGTAAAAATAAGAAAAAACTAAAATGATGCAATATACAAATATTCTCATTTTTATAAAAATAAGAAACTTACTTCCCTCAAGGGACTGTCACTGAACTGAGCTAAAATCAGTCAGGAGGATAGCAGCACACAGCCCACAAGAGCTACACCCTCCAAAGCTTGTGTCATATTTTCCTAACCTCCTCCTTTCCATTGAAAAATGTGTGCCAATCATCATTCATGCATATTCAGACCCAGCTGAAGTTAGCAGTTCCCCGATTTCAAGAAGTGAGATAAAAGAAGTGAGAAAACCCACAGACTGCCGCTCAAGCCATAATCTCTAAGTGGCTTGAGACAAGCTGCAGCCCAGAGGAGAAAGATGCTCCCTAAACAGGCTAATTTGATCAGGCAAAGTCTTCTTCTGGAAGCCTCAAAATGACATTTACACCTTCACATCTATTATTTAATTGTACAGTTCTTTAAAAGGAAAGTAATACTGGATTAACTTGGAACAATTTCTTTACGGGTTATCCATCTAAAATTTTGGCAGAGGTTAAGCAGAAATAACAGCTCTGGGTTTGTTTGATTTCTTTTTGTTTTAAAGTAACTGAGAACTTCAAATAAGTTCCACTACTGCAACATTATGGTCAAATCACGGCAGCACTTCACATATTTACATTATACTTTTAATGCACTGAGAATATCCTACCATTAAAAAAAATTCATAGAAGCTTCAATAAATTGATTTTGGTCTCTTCAGTAAGGCAAAATGAATATTCAAATCTAGTTCTTCAGTGAGACCCCACAAAAAATCTTATCAGAGATAAATATTGCAACACAATTTTGCTGTCATTTGAAATGGCACAGGATCCAGCAGAGCACTTTCCACTTCCCTACCTAGCTTTGGGTTGAACAGACTGGCAGTGCTTTCCTTCTCCCATCATACTGGACAAATCTCTAGTTTCTACACATTCCCAATAAAACTTTTTTTCAATGAGATAAAGATTAAATAGCAGAGATTGATGATTGTTCAATAAAAAAAACCCAAGTAGGCTGTTTGGCTGCTTTATACCCACCAAATAGCAGGAACGAGTAAGAGAGGTAACCTAGAGGTGTTCTACTCAGTTCAAGTTAGGAGGTGTTTGTTTTTCACCCTAATGAGAAAAGAGAAAACAACAGGGCTGCAGGAAGCTCTGCCCAGGTGGTACCAATTCCCTTCTTGCTGCAGCCTTCTGCTTGGGATACTCATGTATTCATGTTCTCAACATCCCCAAAATGCTGCTGTGGGTGAAGTAAAGCATATTCTGACAACACATCTGACTGAAACAGGTATTTTCTTTGATAGAGGTTCATCACTAAGACCAAGATGGTTTTTTTTTACATGTGAGACAAGCACAATTAAAACTGGCATCTTTGTAGGAAATTCAATGATGCTGTTCTCACTGAGCTGGTTGGCATCTGTGGCAGACAGAAGTAAAGGCAATAAAGGCCCTCCAAAACTGTGATGCGGTAAAATTTTAGCTAAAATCTCTTCCTTATATGTCTCTCTTTACCCTGATGAGACCCTGTCAGTGAAAGGAACCTTGGGGTGGAAAACGTTGCAATGCTTCACTGAAAACAATATTCATTGATTCAGTTCTAGCACCAGAGCACGGTGATTTGTTAATTTAGACTTCTACA
Source organism: Myiozetetes cayanensis (assembly GCF_022539395.1). Taxonomy (NCBI): domain Eukaryota; kingdom Metazoa; phylum Chordata; class Aves; order Passeriformes; family Tyrannidae; genus Myiozetetes; species Myiozetetes cayanensis. The sequence continues at coordinate 78,865,542 of NW_026087742.1, forward strand.
GTTCCGCTAAACTTAGTAAGTGATGTCATCATGCCCAGAAGCAGCTCTAGAAATACTCACACAATTTCTTTTCAGAGAATGAAATCATCTGAAGGACACAGGCAGAGCTGGATGGAAAAATAACAAAATTCACAAAAAATGTTATGAAAGTTTTTTCCTTCAATTTTTTAGAGTTTGACATCTTGTGAAAAAGGAACAATAACTGCCTTAACATCCTCTCCACCAAAAGCACATGAGCCAGAAAGGCACTGTCATCGGTGTATACGTAACACAGACACATGTGCCTAAGTTTCTCACATTTCAAAGAAATAATCTAAACTCTGAAGTACCACTTATTCCAAGACATATCTGTCTTATTTTAAAACTGAAATTAGGTTTTAGAAAACCCTGTCAAAAGTAACATTTGAAGACATGCTTGATTTTGATAAAATTAGATTTTTTTTGTCAGAGGTAAGTGAGATATTGGAGCAAGAGCTAGATAAAAATAATTTCTACTTTGAATGCTTGATCTGAATACAATCACAAGGACAAATTTCTGGAGTTTAAACAGCAACACTGTAGAAAACTTGGCTATTTTTAAATAAAACTGCAGCCCCACAACAAGCTGTGCTCAGGTAAACTGGCTTCTCTAGGTCTCCGATCGGGATAGCTGAAAATCAGTGCAGATTTTATTCAGAAAAAAAATAAAAAGAAAAGGTTAAAAAAAAAAAAAAGAGCAGCTCAGGAAGTGTTGGTGTCTACCCTCTGGTTTCTGTAGCAATAATCTCTTGGGATTATACTTCACCTCCACCTCACTGAAGGCTCACAAAGTTAACATCACGCAGTAAACCTCTGTAAAGTAGTGCTGAGATATTGAATTACTTAAACAAGAAATTCTTCATAATAAGGTGTTTTCAAAGGCAGAAGAAAATTATTTTGCTGCAGTTCTGTTGTATAGCTAAGAAGTCAGAAAATGAAAGCGTCCTCCAAACATGCTGTAGGTGATATGAGCACTGGGGGCTGTCAGTAGGAGGTGAATAACTGAATTCTCCCCTCAGAAAATGATTTCACACTTTTTGAAGGAAGAATATATGGGGAGGGGGGTGGGGCAGAGCCAGGAAACTGTCTCTACTGCTCTTGCTGAGCTCAGAGTTTACTCTCCTTAGGTAGTTTCAGCTCACTAATATCCTTGAGGTTTTCTGCTCCAATCCCATGAAATTAGAAGTGTAAGGTAATGAGGCAGAAGGCAGAGTCCAGTGATACTGACCCTACTGGTACAACGCCTAATGAACATGAAAATAAGTATGCCAAATATTGATTCATATCGATGCCACCAACCCTATTCCCCTTCTCAAATCTCCTCTCTGGTCTCCTTGCCCTTGCCTCGCCTCTAAAGCATGGTTGCTGAAACAGCTCTCGGCTTGGTAGCTGAAGCCCAGGGGAGCAGTAGCAGCTGGAGTGTAACCTCTGCTGCTGGGACAGCAGCAGATGGGGCCAGCTGATCTGAGTCTTGGTATGGAAAGTGTAAGGAAGAAATCTTTCTGCACTGTTAAGCCACCCTCTAACGCATGCAGTCAAGCAAGAGGCTCTACCAGTCACCCACTTCACTGGGATGCGGTACGATTTTTGGCATGATTTCTTTTTCGTGCTTAATGTTGCTTTTTTTCCCTGAAGAGCAATAACTCCTCTACACAGTGGGATGCACTATTACGTACAACTCTGCATCCTGTCCAAAGAGGGATGGTGTAGAAATACTGTAAGACACAAAATTACACAAGAGAAAATCTGGTTCTGAGTTTCGGACTCGGTATCTCCCTGTGCAGCTTGACATCTGCCATCAGTATAATATTTTTCTTTCTAAATCAGAACATATGCCTCTTCATGCATGAGACAAGACTGGACAATGAATGTCATCATCTGTATCTTTGTTAACCCATTTTCAGGAATCTACGGTCCTTTGATGGTTGAATTTAGAAAGACAACTAGTTTTTCAATGTGCTAAACCAAGATAATCTCCTGTATTTTGTTTCTTTTGGCATATTATGCAAATAATATAATTTATTTGAGCCATTTGCAACATTAAACATGGAACTGATCAGACAGCGTGCACAACCAAATTGCACAACCATATGAGAATGAGATTGTTTCCAAAGATAGTTACATTAAGCTTACATTTGCAGAATAAATAATTCAATCCTCATGCTTCACATTTAAATATTTATACAAATACACTGCTTGTCACAATTAGTTTGATTAAAATGTTAAGAAAAAGGAACTGTGCTAGAAATGAGACTTTATTCAGGAGGAGAAGCTATTCATGTTGAAGTAAATGATGTGAAATTAGAGAAACAGCAGCAGGTCAGGAAACAATCCTCCAAATCCACAAAAAGATCCAACCCCTAGTTCAGTCATGGAAGGTTTTCTACCCACTTTTTTTTTCTTTTTAGCAAACAAGACCCTGAGCTTATTTTCCTCTCTGTCTCATGGAAGCATGAGACATGTTTGCCTCTTTCTCCCATGAAAAGTCTTACTGTAAGACTGAAAACACTGTGTAGTTTACAGACTATTTTCTGCATCATTTTCTTTTACAACATGATAAGGAAAAATTATTTGCTTCCACAGAACACTCACCACAGATCCTTGAAGCAGGAAGGGAAGCATTAAAGGAAAACCTTTTCCCCTTAGTCTTGAGGGCATTTTTCAGGGAATTTCAAAAATCCTTCAAAATAGCCTCAGAGAAAAGCCTGGATATGCAAGCCTGTTTATAGATCAGAATAGGAATTATTTCTGATCTATGTGAGGTCTGGTGCTACAAAGTTTAGAGGGACTGACATTTCCTCTCTAAGAGGAAGAAATCAACTTACCCCATCTCATTGGCACTAATTCTAGTGTGACTAAGACTAACCCAGAGCTTCTCAAATGATATTTTGTAGTTCTACTAGGAATTCAAGATCTGACTGTATGTGTAATACTGCAGAGCTGCTGCAAAGGGACATGAAAAGGTATGTGGGTCACCTTGATCTGAGACAATTTATTCGGTGTTTTTCAGTAATCAAAGGAAAAAAAAGGATGACGGGTCTACTGCATCACTGACCAAGTTCAAGCTGCAAGATCATATAAGAGCATAATGTACGAGCACTTACTGCACAAAACAATCAGCTGGTGGGAGGCATTCTGCAGGACAAGCCAGACTGCCAAACCAGCCTCTGATTCAAGCTCATGAGGGATCTGCCTTTGCATCAAAGGGCAGTGACTAGAGATTTTGTCCAGAGGACAAATAAAAAATTCCCTTTTTTTCTATCTAGTTATTTTGATATCATTTCTGGAATAAACCTATGGAAGAGGGAGCCAGATTAGGAATGCTGCAAAAATTCACAAATGCTGCAAAAATTCACAAACGCCTGTTGTACCCTCAGTGGTGATTGGTGGTGCAAGAACATGAAGAGTGGGAAGGAAAGTGTGGGATGCTGCCTTTAACTGCCAAGAACCTGCCAAGGAGATTTATTTATTTTTTGATTCAATGAAAACAAAGAATTAGTTGTTGTATCTATGAAGTAAGTTGAATGTAAGTGGAATGTAAGTGGAATTTGGCTTTTTTTATAATATATTGGTTGACATGTTTCCTCATATTCCATTTTCTCTTACCTTCCCCCCTCAAGTAAAAAATTTCTCCTTTTTTCTTTTTCCTAGAATGAATACATTAATTTGATTTACATGAAAGTGAGACCAAGAATACATTCAAACAGTTGGTTTTTTAGTTCTCCAGTACCGAAAATGAGAACACACAGCTTTGGGAAAAGCACTTTACTGTTTAGATGTAGTTTAGAAGAGCTCTAGCAAGCCTGAACCTGGTCACCTTTATTGTTGGCATCTGGAAGAAGGTTAAATGTCATTACATATACCCAAATGAATCCATAACCAAGGAGAGGACTACCACACTCACAAAATAAAAATAATAATGAATAGGTTTGAGTATTTCTCCAAAGGTTTTCAAGAAGGAGAGAAACAGGTGGTTACTGTGTAAAATCCCTGCTCCCCTCCTATGCAGGCAAAAGTCAGGTGTGTAACTGCAGTCCTTGAGAAATAAAATCAGCTAAATTCATACAAGGAATTGATGTAGAGCTTTTATTACTAATTTAAAACTGCCACCACGCCACAGATCTGTTCTCCCATAGTAAAGGAAACAAAAAAATAAAGAAGGAAGAGACATCATGGTCTTTGCTTCTGTGGACAAGTGGAGAGGAAAGTTAGTACACATTATATGGGTATTTATCAGTGTGACTTTTTCAGGAAATGGATTACTAGAACCCTTGTCTTTCTTTCTTTTTATATGTCACCAAAACAGAGCAAAGAGTAACATTTCTGTGTCAGAGAGGGCAGCCACCTGGAACTTTATTATTATATTTGTTACTATCTAGAGAAACTTCCTCCCCAATAGTCCTCAATTCTGGCAACCTGCTGAGAGAAAGAAAAGTAGAGTGCTTTAGCTGTTTGCTGTACCTGCCAACATGTTCCTGACATTTTACAGCGGCTGGGGAAAGGTTTCATTTTCACATTGATCATGTAGCAACTCAGTGAAGACAAACTCCTATCAAAAAAATCCCATTGTAAAAACACTATTACAAACCAGGACTTACTGTAGGACCTGTGTGTTGATGTAGTTCATGCTTATTTTTTTTCTTGACTGTTAGTAATGTAATGAAGCAGTTGTAGCAGAGAACACTTTACTCCAGTTTAACCTGAACCTGTCACTGAAAGAAACAGTCCCACCAGGTGGTTTGTAACCTGAAGAAACTCTCTAGCTCTGTTTACTACTTAAGGATTTTTGCCAGTCCAAGGCTCTGGCTGGCAGATGTAGTAACAAGGGGCAAGGGGTGGACCATGCACTGGACTTTTCTTTTAGGAGTACAGCTGATATTAAACATTCAAGAAACTATGACCAAATATTTGGGGTATGGGAGAGGCTTGCAACTATTTTCCATCCCTTCTAATACAGACCGTGCCAAGACACAAAACCTCTATTTCTCCCAAATATTACACATATTTGCAGTGTCTCATAAGATTTAAAGTTACAAAAACATACAGGTTAGCTGGTGCTGTTAAGTGTTAGCTTTAAGAAGTTATTCTTTGAAGAACAGTGCTGTATTGGAATCTGAGAGGTAGTCCTTATCTCTCCACTAACCCTGTTTTTTCCTTTATTTTAGTACTTAGCCATGATCATGCCACTTCCCAACAGCCATGCAATCAAAGTATATTTCATTCTATCAGTAATGCAATAAATAATTTAGAAAAACATTATTCACTGTCAGCTGAGTCTGACTCAGAAATGTCCAGAGGTTGTAGAAGAGACCAAGCTTTTAACCATATACTAATTACACTAATTTCACACTGACTCTCTAGTCATTATCCCTTGAATATGAGGTTTCAGAAAAAATAATCTAAAAGAAAATCCATCATAAAACAGGAGAGAAGGATAATGTTAACCAACATTCTCTTTCTCTGTAGCAAAGAAGAAAAAGCAATTTCAGTGGCAAAACATTTTTCAATTTTATTCTCAGAGTGGCAGTAGATCTACCATATAAATAACTAAATCTTAGCATCGTATTATGGATACAATAGGTATTTTACTACATACCCTCAACAGCACATGCACAAACTTGCTAAGTATAAGAAGTATTTGCTTGCTTGTAGATAGTCTATTTTGATTAAAATACTTGCATTAACACAAGTGAAAGCAAAATAAGAATCTATTCCCTTTTGCAATTGAACTAAAGTGAAAGTTGACAATGCTTAAAAAAACAACAAATAAACAAAGACCTGTTTTATTAAAGATGTGGATGGGCATGTTTCCTTTTGACATTATAAGAAAGAAGAGAATCTGGTAATCACACCTCAGAGAGAACAGTGTACCTCATACCTCAGTTCAGTACCCACATGGTTAAAGTGTCTGACTTACTGCATTTGGACAGCACAACTTTTTGGTTCACATCCCAAATAAAGTTTATCTCCAATGCTTCTAACCAAGAAGCAGCTTTCTTCACGCTGCAGTGAAGGAACTTAATTACTTTGTGATAAAATAAAATAGGCCTAATTATTCAGTGAGACTTTTTCCCTTGTTCATTCAGTTGGCCTTAGATCACCTTTATTAGATTCAATTACATTTTCTCAGGCGGAAACCGTAACCCATTTATGGTGGACGTTGGCAGATTTAATATACATACTTCCCAGTATTTTAAAGACCCTGTCTGGGAGAGGGAAAGTCTGCAGGAAAAAACCTATTGATTAGAAAGTTCCATTAGTTGCTACAAATATAGAGTTTTAAACCAGTTTCAGAGTGCTAACAGTAAAGACATATTTGTGACAGGACACTTGTTAATATTCACAGAAACATGAGGTCAAACCTTCTTAGAAAGATAAGACTGTGCATATGAAGTAGAAACATACTTTAATTTTGGTTTATGGTCTAAACACTAACACTAAATATTATTCATTTTTCAAATTACTTAAAGCATGGTTTTAAAATCAAAAAGAATAAACCCATACTAATTCTATAAGTCTTTCAGACATGCAATTTTTCAGCTGAGATACCCATCCTGACAGACCCCTGAACAATCAGCCAAAGAGGGTTTTTTGGTTGTTTTTTCTTTTCCTGTTGCCTAATGTTTCCGGAATGATTTTGCTCTGTAGTTAAACTGTAATAAAAAGGAATGCACTTTAAATACTCAGTATGTCTAAATAGCATGTTGTAGCTTCTGGAATTATCACTATGTACTTCAGCAAACAGGTTGGACAGATAATTTTCTCACATGTTGCAGAAGCTGTCATGCTGTAACTGCATCTTGTATGTAAATGTATTTTAATTTTTGTTGCATAATAATAAAATTAAGCAAACTACACAATTTCAAATTACTGAATTTGAAACAAATGGAGAAAAAACCCATCAAGTCTGTAAACTCACAAAATAGTGAAGAAAACATAGTGAACTGGTGTAAATGAGGAGAAGCTCAGTTTTACATCACTATCTCATGGTATGAATAAGAGCCAAGAAGAACAAAGAAAAGAAGGAAGCCACACTTGGACACAAGGGGGAAAGTTGCATGTTGTGTTTCTAAGAAAGCTCAAGGAAAAGTGTTGCCTTAAAGAAGGCATAAAGAAGCTCAAATCAAGGCTATGTGGACTTCTAAAACTCTGACAGCAGCTTTCAAAATCTGAACACACTATTAAGTGTATTTGTAAAAAAGGATAAATCCATTGTGTCTGTTTAGGAACTAATGTCAGACATCTTAGGATATAACAAAAAAAAAAAAGATGAAGTAATGAAGTTACTATTAGTAGAAAAGAATGATTATTTGAGTATGTGCTTATTTTTCCAAGAGCGAAGTCCAGCTATGTGAATTCTGCAATATGATTCCTTTTGTAGTTTCTCGAAATGCTACAGATGATTTTGTCCCTGACACTTACCTCCAGCTTTGACTGATGTCTAAATATTCAAACATGTACAGAATGTATGCTGAATACTTGAGCAAGTAACTGTTGTTTCCCAGTAGCTATGGTTCATTAAGTACAGACTTTGCCATAAATTATTCAAGATGACACAGTTTCTAAGCAGACTTCCTGCTAAAAGTGCCATGAAGGAGCAAGAAAAAAGCCTTTTTTTCTAGCACTAAAGCAGTTAATTTTTAGAGTAGTAAAGTATCCAAGGATTTGAAAGAAAATGTTTATTTTAATTCAAGAAGAGATTTTTTCTTTTACATCTCCTATATAAAAATATAAAATAGAAATTATCAGCCTCTATTTTGAGATTAAAATAATGTGTTGTATAAAACCCAATAAATTTTCAGGGTTATCTACTTTATAGCAAGAACTAATTTGAAATATTATAATTCCAAATACCAGATTACGAAGAAGATGGGTCTCTCTCAGACCTCTGTTGGCTTTCAAAAACAAGTCAAAGATCAGTTTAGCAATAAGAGTCTTCAAAATATTCACTGTTCTTTGCCTCTCTCAGTGCAAATCATTAGCTAATAAAGATGCCCCTAGTCTACAAAATTTGCCCCAAATGGATAAACCAATGCATTTTGCTTTCTTATTTAGTTAGAAATGAGTGGCCATCCTTCAACAGCTACCATAAAAAGAAATACTGTCTGTAAATTCAAAATTATTTAGAATCTTTCCATAATGACTTACTATGTCCTCCTTCCAAAACAAGGTAATATATTAAAAAAGACAAATCTGCAAAGAGTCAAGCAAGTCTACCAGACACCATTTGTCACAAATAATACTCAAATGACAAAGTGCCAAGAATAAATGGAAAAATAATGTCACTAAAAGAAGGAAAAAAAAAAGAAAAAAGACAAAAGACATAGCAAAATAGTTACAGAAAAAATCTGAAGTTTATAAAATCTTAGACAAGTCAGGCTAAAACTTTGAGAGTATTATAGCACTAAACATCGGAAACTTAACACTAAAACTTAAAGTGTCTGGGCCTGAATCCATAAAAGGATTTTTAAAAATAATCCAGTCAAATAAATGGTTGTCTTAAATTAGGCATATCTAAATGGCAATGTCTAAATACTGTCTAATTTTTCTAATCTTGCTCAAAAAGCAGAACAGAAAATTCAAACCCAGACAGATAGTGAGTATAAAATGCCCAAGATGAATTAGACGTAAAGCAAGAGATTCATGCTCCAAATGGTAAATCATCAAAAACTAAGTAATAGGAAATATCATTAACAGGAGATGTGAATTCATCTTCCTTGGGGCTTCTGAGTCTTGAGTCCGCTTGGAATCCGCAGTCCCGATTTTGATGTGCCAAGCAGTGCCCACAACTTGTCTTTCTAAGAAGTAAGCTGGAGGCAGGGAGGCCACGCTGTTTCCTTGAACTCCAAAATTCATGTACTTTCCCTGGAGGGCTAGTGACATCCTCAGTGCACTCCATAGACCAAGGACCAGGGTCGCAGGCTGGGAGCGTGCTGCACCATGCAACCTGTGTCTCCTGAAAGCCTGCAGGCAGCACTGCAGAGCCAGACCATGATGCAGCTGCCTAACAGTTGGATAACCCGAAGACTGACTTTTGGTCCTGTTCTGTAAGACTACTATTACAATATACAAGAAACAGTCATCATATAAAATGGACAAATTTTATCTTTAATTGATGCTGACAGTGGAGCTACAGTAAAAAAATAAACAAGCATAATTGAAAGAAAAATATTTTGAAAAATGAAAAATCAGAACCTAAAGAACTGGTTTTCTCATATCACGCAACCCAATGCATTCCAGACCCTAAAAGAAGTGCAAAACTTTGTCACCTTTCCTGGTCCCCTTCCAAACTGACTTACAGCCTTGGGATTAAGGTGTTCAAGCACAAGCCTGTAGTCAGACTGTGAGAAGTTTTTTTAGGTACAGATTTAGTAGTTTCAACAGTTAAAAGGATTTCTTCTTTTACCCTTATTCTCAGTCTTGACTACTTCATGCATCTGGCAAGGTTTTACAACATATGCTCAGTAGGTTTTTTATTTTCCTCCCTTTGTAAGGAAAAACCAACAAAAAACATAATCGTCTGAGGAGCAGAGAAGAAACCCTCTTGTGCAGTTCTAAAAGAAAAAAAAAAACCTATGAAGTTTTCATAAGTGTTGTGTCTTACCAGAGAAACACCAGAGAAACAATGTAGATAGACTGCACTGAAATATCCTTTTCAAAGGATTTCATAAAGCATAAAATAATTAACAATAAAAAAGAAACATGTATTTAAAACAAAACAAAACAAAACAAAAAAACAACTACACCAAAACCCCACCCTACTCTAAGGAAGGACATCATTTTGGTTTTGATACACACAAATAAAGTTACAATAAAAGGCAAATCAGGGAATCCATGACAGAAGTCAAGGTCACACTGAAGACACTCAACCTTCAAGAACAGCTGGAGAAACCACTTGCTCCTGACTGTCTCACTGGCCAGAGAACATCCAGCAGCGAGGTTCCCACAGAAAACCCCAAGCAGCACAGGGGAAGCCCTGTTTGCCTGCACCTTTGCCAGGTATATACCTCAGCAGGGAATGATGTAAGCCTCCCCAGCACCTTTCATTGTTTATGCTGAGATTTGGATAGAAGAGATTACAAAATGAACAGAGGATGAAGCAGGAAACAAACAGGTATTGCTTAGCAAGTGACTTTCCTACTTCTGTTACGTTATATCTGTCAAGTTTGGCTGTATCTACTGAAAGGTGATAATTTTGCAGTTGCTTTAAGTCCTAAGGGTTATTTTCCAATTGCCTTCCTAAGTAGAAAGGTTAGAGAAATCACATCATTAATTGTAAAACAGGGGGGCATTTGTGAAGGAGCTAAGTCAGAACAACAAGTTTAGTACAATAAATAACTGAGGAGGAGTTTTGGCTTTCAGCATCATTAAAAGTAAAATTCATATGAAAAATGTTCTGACATTGTTTAAAGATATGCTGCAAAAATAGATAAAATCCAATGCAATCTAAAACTTTGCTCAGATTGTGCTATAAGAATAAGCCTAGAAACAAAAGTGCTTGAATGTCTTCTGCCTCAGTAATTAATGCCAATATGTAAATTTCTTCCTACAACCATCACTTAATTATTGCCTCAAAGAACTAAAGATTCCAGAAATGTCAGTTCAGAATAAAGCTTATTTTCACTTACACTTGCCCAAACAGGAGAGCTTACAGAGCTCTCCAGATTGCCTGGAACCTCAATTTCATGCAAAGTGAGAGACTTTGAAAGATCTTAAGTCCCTCGGTCACTGTAACTGTTGATGTCAAGCAGTTACTTCCAAAATAAGGGTGACAAAGGGCACAAGCCATACGCTGTTTGTGTTGCAACAATCTTCTTAAAAAAAACCTCTGTCTGTAACTTACATGTGTGAAACTTGTTTAAATTTCAAACACTGTTTTGCAGTGGAAGAAATACATACTTGGCACTCGGGCATGCACCTTGAGTTTAAATGGGGGTCTTCACTAATTTTTTTAAAGATCCTCCATGCTAATTACAAATACATGTCTGTATTTGCAAGAACGTTATGTTGTTGGATCCCAAGACTTATTTTCCTTTACATGGGACTCATAAGAATTTCAGTTTTGTCAGAATAATTAGGAAATGAGTACACTCCCTGATCTTGTTATTATATTTTTCTGAGCACAAACTGACTAGTTCTTCTCTCCTAGATAAAAAAAAAAAAAAAAAGAAAAAAGAAAAAAATTTGTTTGTTTGTTGGTTGTTTATAATTCCATACTGACCTTCCTCACCTTTCCTTAGGAAAGCTAACTTCTAAATTCAAAGAGTAGCTTCATTTGCTTTCAGTCTACCCAGGAGCTGACTAATTTCTTACACTCCTGGGTCCAGAAGAGCAAGAAAAACAGAAATGTCTTTTCTAATGCTAGAGTAGGCTCTCATTGTCTTTTCAACCCATTTTCATAGGAGATACAAATTTAGTTTTTCAAAACATTAAAAGCATCCCTCTGAAACAGAAAGCTCAGTTTTTTGGGATGGTTTTGGGGAGAGATACCATCTCCTGACAGTGTGAAAGCTTTATCCTTTCAACACTGTCTCTACAGAAAGGAACATTTCAGGCACAATGACAGTGAGATCTTAGTAGGAGGAAGATTACACTTCCATTGGGTATTGTAAGCATAAGGCTTTTCTGTGTTTGAAGATAAGACAATTTTACCAAGTTACTTTCAGACATGTTGTTATTTGCTACTGAAATGATAAATTCTGTTATATGAATAATCATTAGAGGTCAGTCTTTTGCATATGCTCCTTCTAGGCATGTTCATAGAAATCATAGATCTTACAGGGAGAAATATTTTTTCATTAAAAGTAGTTAAATTCGAGTAGTGTTATGCTTTGCAATAGTTAATTATCTTAATTATTTTTCAACAGCATTACAGAAGGCAGCAGACTAGAGAATTCATAGTATATCAGCTGTCTGGATGCCAGGCACACACCACAGCCTCTCTCTCTCTCCGCTCTGCAACTGAACAGAGGAGACTTGAGATAAGGACCAGGAGAGATCACTCACTGATTACTGTAATGGGCAAAACAGGCTCAAAGCAGGGATATTAATTGAATTTATTACTAACAAAATCAGAGCAGGAAAATGAGAAGTAAAATAAATCTTAAACCTTTCCCCCACCCCTTCCTCCTTCCCAAGTTCTACCTCCTCCCCTCACACAAGCACAGGGAATGGGACTTCCAATCAGTTCATCACAGGTTGTGCCTGCCCCTGTTCAGGGAGAGGAGTCCTTCCCTCACTTCCCTGTCAGGTCCCTCCAACGGGAGACAGTCAGCCACAGACTTCTCCAACGTGAGTCCATCCCATGGGCAACAGTTTTTCATGAACTGCTCCAACACTGGTCCCTTTCTGAGTTTTCCAGTCCTTCAGGCACAGGCGTGTTTTTTTTTTTAATTCCATACTGACCTTCCTCACCTTTCCTTAGGAAAGCTAACTTCTAAATTCAAAGAGTAGCTTCATTTGCTTTCAGTCTACCCAGGAGCTGACTTTCCTACCAGGAAAACCTGCTCTGCTGTGGGCCTTCTATCCACAGGTCAGCAGGTCCCTGCCAGGACCCTGCTCCAGCGTGGCCTTCCCACAGGTCACAGCCTCCTTTGGGCATCCACCTGCTCTAGTGTGAGCTCCTCCATGGGCTGCAGGTGGATCTCTGTACCCCCATGGCCCTCCATGGGCTGTAGGGGAACAGTCCTATCTCACCATGGGCTGCACCACGGGCTTCAGGGGAATCTCAGCTCTGGCACTTGGAGCACCTCCTCGCCCTCCTTCTCCACTGACTTTGGTGTCTGCAGAGTTGTTCACATGTTCTCACTCCTTTTTTCTCTGGTTGCAATTTCATCTACCCAATAACTTATTTTTTCCCTTCGTAATCACAGAGGTATTACTATCATTCCTGATTGGCTTGGCCTTGGTCAGTGGTGGGTCCATCCTGGAGCTGCCTGGCATTGGCTCTACCAGACATGGAGGAAGCTTCTGGCAAATTCTCACAGAAGCCACCCCTGTAGACCCCATCTACCAAAACCTGGCCATGCAAACCCGATACACACTAGTACCAATTTCATCTAGGTATTCACCTAAAAGAGCTTCACTTTATACAATTTTTTTTTTCTCAGTTAGAATTCTTGACAACTTTATTATTAAAATATCAGACTGAATGAATTATCTTACTTACAGGATCTGTGGTCTATATATGTAACCAGATAGATGACAGGACCTAAGAGGTCAAAAAACCTACCCAATGAGAAAGAGTGTGGTAAGACCCAACCAAGCCTGCATATACAGACACACCGCAAAACCCAGCACCATCTTTTGCTCTAACTGCAAGGCTTAGCTGATTCCATGGATGGATTTACAGCACAGATTTTACTGCTCAGGCAGAGATTTATTGAGCTGTAACAAATTACAAGACGCCCTGGAAACAGGTTGCTAGTGCTCATCCTGTGAGATTGCTGAACTCCACTGACAGACTGGCTGAGATGAGGGCAGTGCCTCTGGGCTTAATTTTTGCAGTAGCTGCCAGGAAACATACACTACAGATTTAACACGTCATGTTACTTGAAACTATGTACACATGCACACAAAAAAAAACCCTGAAAAGTGTAATTCTGGTATAAAGCTGAACCTGTCAGCAAATAACAGTTTCAATTCCAAATTCTCACCCTTCCAAAACTCCCCTTGCCAATTCTGCAGAAGTGTGAGATTATTTTGATAGCAAGTTGTCTGTGACAATAATACAAGTATGCTCATTTCTTACGAAGAAAGAAAATAATACACAACTCAATAAGTCTGTTAAAAAAAAAATCCTGCAGAGTACAGACATTCAGTGAAAACAGAGATCTAAACCAATTCTACATCATCTATTTTAAGACTTCATACAGAAGTTATGTCCATTCAACAGACTTGCTGCTGAATCTGAGGAAGGCTCGAAACCTCACAGTCCTTCACTTCCAGGACCAGTTTGCTTTCATTCAAAATCTACACAATGTTCATTTGATTATTCTTTTCAAAAACTGAATTTCAGCTAATATCTAGAATCATCACACACTGCATAAGGACTGTATTAGAAGTAGCAAGCCTTTCAAAAGACCACTTCAACTCAAACCCTGCTTTACTTCTCCATCCCAACAATCTCAAACCCAAAGTCCACAAAATAGCCTCAGGGATAAAACATTAACTACCAAATCTAGTGAAATTTCTGTCAAGAAAAAGAATGGTATTTTTCATATTCTGCAGTTTCATTAACATTATTTAATATTCGTATTATTTCCCTTACTGCCTATATTGTCTCATTAGTGCAATAGTCAAACAATACAGTTAATCTATGAAGATATGCTTTCAAATATAATTACACAGAGTTTATTTTTGGGTTTTGTTGTGTTTTTTTTTTTCTTTTAGAATTACTTGCTGAGTGTTTAGAAGAAGAATTATAAAAGCCCATAGTTTATTGCACATATTTTGTGTGATGACAGTTTTTAGTTTTTGCATGAGAACAGTGGTGTTCCTGTATACATTATGTTTCCAATAACAAATCATTGAGGAAGGTATTCCTGTAGCCAAACTACTTCAACAGCAGTTGTCCAGTATCTCACCAATAACTCTGTATAAAGACAGGTCATTAAAGGACCTGAAGAAATCCTAGGATACCAGATAATGACTCAGTCAGCAGGATCTGAGAACAGGGGCTATAATTTGCCATACTGGAAGTGAGACCTCTTCAGTTCTTTCATAAAGGATGTTGGGTTTAGAAGAGTGGTTGGACAGGGGGAGTTTTGATGAGCATTGTGTTGAGAAACAATCAATATATACCAGAAAAAGAACAAGATCTTTTCTCCCTCAGATTTGGATGAAAAAGGAATTGAACTATCCCACAGGACAGCAGAGAAGGGGAAATCATCTGTGTTTAATGGTGCAGCATATCCTCTTCATAAAAAAACCCTCTATACAACCCATCATAGCTGGGGGAAAAAGGCAGTCACCTGAGAATCTATGCAATAGAATAGCAGAAGCTAACATCTTTCTAAAAGTTGCTAGTGTGTTAAGTGGCACTGAAATGACAAAGGCTGAAAACATTACACACTGTAAAAAAGTAGGGAGGTTATAAAAATACCCTTTAAATTACAGGTACTGCTAAACCAAATGGCTTGTGGAAGCTATATTCCACCAGCACAGCTAACATAATTTCTACAGCCAAGATACAATTGGCTAAAATCAGCTTTTCTTAATTTAATATATATTGAATAATACAACAGAGAGGAAGACACAATTCTGTCTAAAGCCACACAGCTTCATTCCCAGAGCAAAAAAAGTATGATCTCACCCCTCAGCTTCTTTGGTGTGTTTTGACAAATTACTGAAGAACTCCAATTCTTCAGTACCACATCTATTAAAGAATATTTATAGGCTCCCTCTACATGCACATCCCCTCCTTTTCACTAAAAAAGACACGTCTCTAAGAATGACTAACTAGAAAGGGGAACACAGGAGTCCTTATTGGTAATTACAGCTGCAGTAGAGTACCATCCTCATGGGCTTACCTCTTCCTCCAGGGCTCCAGGAATCGCAAAAGAGAGGCTTAAATTGAAGAAAACTACTGAGAGACAATTACCACTTTATCTCAAATTCCATTGTATTATCCACAGGACTGATGACTAACTTTATTGTGGAAGTAAGAGCTGAAATGAGATGTTGTATGGTTGAATGGGAAGTAGTTAGACCTGGGTGTGGGTATCTTCCCATTAAAACCTGAGGGAAGGTTCTGAGTCCTTGTACAGAGTAAAAGGCTATCAAACAAGTTTTAAAATGCCCATGAGGAAAACAACATTACAACTCAACAGAAATCAGATGAGAAATATCTCTCTTGGTTGTTACCTGTCCAATGTTTATAGGGGAAGGGGGAGGGGAGTTATAATCCTTTAAACCCCGAGTGCTAGAAAAAAGTGAACAAAAATAATTGTAATTAAATGTATACAGACAGAAGAAAAACTCCAAAATTAGTATACCACCATGAAAAATTAAGCTTTTTGGTTTTTGTACATCATCAGAAGTGAAACTGGGAGACACACCAGTCACTTCAAATATTGCACATGGCTGGACATTTTAACAGCTTTTACAAATAATGCTTTTGACATCCAGTATGGCAAGTACTGCTAACAAGAATAACAATAAGAATAACAAAAAAAACCCCAACACAATCCAGCAACTTTTCAAATATAAATTTAACCTGACAGCAACCTTGTAAAAAGTTTGGGAATTTAAGAAACTCCTACTCCTTGGTAAGAGTTTCCTATCAAGACACAAACAGAAATGAAACTGAATTGGGAATAGAAGCACTGATGCATGTGTAAGCAAGGAGAACTCTCAAATGTGTGTGTACAAAATGTGTGTTCTCTCATCTGTGTGAGAACTTGAGCAAAGTAACTGAATAATTGTAATATAAATTATAACTTTTTTTAAAATCAGTACTGTTCATTCACTTTTTCGAAGGCTTGATTACTGATAAACGGATTTCTTAGAAGAGAGGAGGAAAAATTTCCAAATCATTTATATTAGTCAAATGATAGAACATGATGGTTCATTAATTCAAGCAAATTTAATTCCTTAATGTAAGAATATCAATATATCATACAGATCGTACAAATTTAGCAAGCTAACTTATGTCTACTTATGATCCACTATTATCGTTTAGTTAATTTTTTCTTGCAACAGCCTCATCTTGCAAAGATTTATAGCTCTTTAATTTTTATGCTGCAATACACTCCCAGATCTCAGTGGAACTATTCATGTCATTAAATGTAGAGAATACACATACATCTTTTGTAAGAATAGAGCCCAATTCTCAAACCGAGCTACAAATTCAAGTAATAAGTCAGTGTTAAAGTAGGGGGGAAAAGTCTGACAATTGCTTATATCACTCATTCAGTTATTAGAATGTACGCTAAGGAGGAGAGAACGAAAAACCTCTCCCCTTTAGCAGAGCATCTAGGTAAACCATTCAAGGGATGTATTCTGGGTAAAGACTGACAAGTTGCGAGTCTGTGGAAAAATTAAAAATGAATATGTAAAAGAATGTCTGCCTATTTTAAGGTAATTCATGTTTTCATCTCAACATCTGAAAATACAGACTTTGTTCTGTCACTATTTTATTTCCTTTTGTAGTTATAGGCACATTTTTAATTGAATAGAAATGCAAATAAATGTTAAAGGCAAATGTTATGTTAAAGCAGAGAAATAAGAAGAGCTAAATCTTGGTGGAGCAAAATCCTGAGCTAGAAATAAAGAGAAGGAGCAGGTTTGTATTGTTCTTCTATGCCTAAATTCGCCTGAGTTGGCTTCAGTAATGTAGAAGTTAGGCATCTGTGCTGGATTACAGTTCTTTTTTCAGGCACCTAATTTTGGGTGTTTGTAGTCCCTTTGTAATAATTTGAGATCTAGTCAGTGTTTTCAACAGGGACAGAAGGAGAATCATCTCACCAAAAGCAACCATCAGTTCTAGTCATCTGAACAGTGGTCTCTGCTCCACCAGGCATATTCACTGACTCTCAGGTATCTCCATTGACTCTAAGCGATGCCTGGGCACTTGTTCCAACTGGCATCTCCTTGGATACCATGTCTCAGTTTGGACCTGAACCACAAACCTCATCAGTGTCAGTACTTGTGGCTTCTTTTCTAAGGCCAGAGAGAAAAATAAGCACCTCTCAAAGAAAGTTCATCCCTTTCAAAGTCGGTATAGAACAAGTAGGATGAACTGTCTCTCAGGGGTGCCTGCCCCACTCCCAGTACCACAAGGCAAGGTTCACTTTGAAACAGATATACTGAAGGAGACTCATCACACTTTAGAAATATGTGATGCTACCCTTTAAGCTTCAGACCACTGAAATAAATTCCACTAGTGGGACTTCCTGGAAGGGTTGGTCCTCAGCAGAAGTTTGCTCTTCTGAGATCCTATTTCACTTCAACCAGAATTCAGGCAAGCCCATGGGAGCCTGACTGAATGGCAAGATGAGCAGTGGACATGCAAGCTTGGGTTATGTTGGTGTGCATGGGGAGCCCATTTGCTCATGGAAAACCCAGCTTTTTTGCCCACACCCCATCCCTGAACATAACAGTTTAGTAACGGTATTGTAAAAAGGATGAACTTCCAGGATTCCCTCTGTATGTCCAAGTGATTCTTTATCCACCTAACAGTCCACCCACAGAATCCATCTCTCTCCAGTTTAGAGCAGGATGTTGGGGATGCTGTATCAAAGACTTTACAGAAGTCCAAGTAAATGACATCAGTAGCCCTTCCTTGACTACTGATGTAGTCACTCCATCGTAGAAGGCCACTAGATTGGTTAGGCAGGACTTGGTGAAATCATGCTGGCTGTCCTGAGCCACATCCTGTCCTCTGTGTGCACTAGCATAGCTTCTCAGGGGGATCTCTTCCATGATCTTCCCAGGCACAGAGGTGAGGCTGACAGGTTGGTAGTTCCCAGGGTCCTCCTTTCTACCCTTTTTAAAGATGGGTATAATGTTTTCCTTTTTCCAGTCCCATCGGACTTTACCTGACTGCCATGGTTTTTCAAATATCATGGAGCTGGACAACTACATTGACCCATTTCCTTAGGACTCTGAGATGCATCTTCTCGGGTTTGTTCTGGAGAGCAGAATAAGACCTGTTATATACACAGCCCTTCAATGAAGGTACAACAGACACATCCCCTTGGAGGAGCTAACTCAGTGTCCATTGCATATCTGAATGATCAGGAGACCTAGGTCACATCCAACACGACCAGTCAGGCTAAGCATGATGCTTTTCCAATGTCTCTTCACTCAGCATGTGTGTGTTACACTTTTAGTCCCTGGCTCCTTTTATGGACACACTGTTTCTTCCCCAACAACAGAATCTGGTCAGTCTCCATAAAGGTGCATGGGCTTTTGAAAATTTACACTTGCATGTGCTGATACCCTTTGAAAATGCTCCCACCCCCAAAAGAGGGCAGAATTCCTAGGAACTTAGGCAAAGCCGACTCTGTCCTAAGTATTTCAGTAGTGGAGTAAAGTTGATATGCTGTTACTGAAGCTAAATAACTTTACCAAAACTTAACTAAAAACCCAAAATTACAGTTCTTATATGGAGACCTGTAGGACTTCTAAGACATTGCTGGGGGAGAGATTGATGGCCCTGTGGCAAGCCATGGGTAGGGTGGAAGAAGACCCCAGGGGAAGCTGTGCAAGGCCAGTAAGACCTTTTTGTGCCTTGTCAGTGAATTTTCATGAAGAAGATTCACCACATTTTGGAATGATTAAGCCCTGTTTCTGATTATTGAAATCTGAGCAGATTTCAGTGCGAGGAGACACTGCTGCATTGTGACTGAAGCTGTACTGAATGCAATATCTCATCATCTGTTCTCATCTCTGCGTCTGTGCTCAAAAAGATGGACTTTGTAATGAACTATGAACAGAAAAAAGGCACATATCATCGAACTGCAGGGGTGTGGACAGATCCTGCAGCTAAACCAACTTAGGCTTTCATGACATGAGGTGCTGGAAAGCAGTGCTGGGGAAAGTGACCTGAAGATCCTGGTTGATGGCAGGTTCCATAATAGTCAGCAGTGCCCTGGCAGCCATGAGGGCCAACTGTGTCCTGGGAGGCATCAGGAAAAGCATCACCAGCCGGTCGAGTGAGGGGATTGTCCCTCAAGGGGGTTGGCCTCACCTTGAATATTGTGTGCAGTTTTGGGCACCACAATATAAGAAAGATACAAAGCTCTTAGAGAGCATCCAAATGAAGACAACAAAGATGTTGAAGGGCATTGAAGGGAAGCTGTATGAGGAGCTGCTGAGGTCACTTGGCCTATTGAGCCTGGAGAAGAGGAGATGGAGGGGAGATCTCATCACAGTCTACAACTTCCCTGTGAAGGGAAGAGGAGATCTCTTCTGTGTGGTGGCCAGTGACAGGACCTGAGGGAATGGCCTGGAGTTGTGCCAGGGGAGGTTTAGGTTGGGTATCAGAAAATGATTCTTCACTCAGAGGGTGGTTGGGCACTGGAACAGTCTCCCCAGGGAAGTGGTCACAGCACCAAGCCTGACCAAATTCAAGAAGTGTTTGGACAATGCTCTCAGGCACAAGGTGTGACTCTTGGGGATGGTCTTGTGCAGGGCTAAGGGTTGAACTCGATGATTGCTGTGGGTCCCTTCCAACTTGGCTGAAAACCAAGGACTGAAAACCTGCACCGCTGGCAAATATATGAATTTGTGTTGTGACACTGTAAGAGAGAGGTTGAAACAACAAAATATTTTGTATGTTCTAAAGTTAGAAAGAAATTTTCAGTTATTTTGAAGTCTTCACAGTTTATTATCACTCACTGATTAATAAACTATCAGTTACATAAATGATCAGCCAGTGAAGTAGGTTAATTTAGAATATATTTAGTAAAGGTGAGATTACACCTATCCTCAGTACGTATTTTCTGAAGTTTAAGTTAGAGGTAAAGTTCTGGGTCCACTGGACTCATAGGAAGTTTGTAACTGATCCCTGTAGTACAAGATTTCACCAGCTATTCCGTTTATTCAGACAGGTATTAAATTCTTGACTTTGAACTTCTGTTTGTCTTCACTGGCTTAAGTGCATTTCAAATGCACAGAAAAAAGCCTGAAAAGGAATAATATCCACTATGTACATGTGACTGTCACTGCAGCATCCACAACAAAGTCAGTTATGACAGTTCAAGTCTATAATTTCTAGCAATATTGGTAGTTCTATTTCAATCTTGCACAAACAAATTATAGAATGCGTGCTTCTAGTATAGTTAGAGCATATCCCTGTACCCTGAAAACTGCTTCCATTCACAGTATCTCTACAACTGCCACAGTAAAAAGGTAGAAAACTAGTGTTGCAATAACATAAATAGTAGATTCTACCAGTTTAAAATCTCACATACAAGAATTTATTTAAAGAACAAGGACAAACTAATATTGTCAGTTTACACCTAGGCAACTTGTGGTGGCTTAATAGTTCAAGTATCACAGAATCACACACACACAGAAGTTGCATATAAGTGTAGTGGTTTTTCATTGCATGTTCCAAGAACAATTACAATAAAATTACACTAACTGTAATAAAAATAATCTTCATAACTTTTACCTGGCAAGTTAGTGCTGCTCATTTGGCAGGCAGTAATTTGTTAATCCAAAGTGGTCAAACTATTGTGATTTATGTGACTGTACTCTTTTCATGTAACCACTGTTGAATATCAATTCCTTCATACATTATACTGAACTTCACACTTGGGAGAATCCACCTCTCCCACATGGAACAACTGTGGCTCAAAATGTGTGGACCACTTAATGGTTTTGATGATTTGCCCATCTCTTATTTGGAGCAAGTCACCATTTCATGCAATTTTTATTTAGCCCTCTTTGCAAGTGTGAGGTGCTTTGAACCTGACAATGATAAGTGCTTCTATTACACTGAAATTACAGATAAGACAAAGATCTTTCATAAGTCCTCATAACTGTAGTCTTGCTTATCTCATTTTAGATAAAAGTGGCAGCTACTTGGACAAATGGTCATTGTTGGATACTTTTTAGTGTATACTGGAAAAATCGGTCAGCACAAGGATTTCCTGCTCTACATGGGTGAATATCACTACTTTTAACACATTCCAAGAATTTGGAATAATAAAAGCAGAGCTGAATTCAGGACTCCAGGTTTTACATACCTGAGCCACACTTTCAGCAGACTGAGAGGGACTAACTATATCAATATGCAAAATATCTGGTTTGGGCTACAGATAGTGCTATTTAATAACAATATTTCCTCCCTGTGAATTTGCAGCAAAGAAGCACTTCTGACTTTTTAGCCTCGTGTTTCCACTGCTGGCAGACATGCAAACACAAGGTGGTAAAAGCCAGTTCCCTTTAACTACACGCAAACTGCAGTGCTGGCTTAGAAAGCACCCAGGGCTCCCCACCCCCCCACCTCTCCTAGGCACAGACTGCTTCCCAGAGGGAGAAAGAGAGGGTTGCAGGAGAGAGGAGGAGAGGGGAGGCATCCTCTGTGCACTCCAAGGTGCTGCCTGAGTGTAGCTAGGAGGTACCCCTGAGAACTCAGAACTCCCAAAGCTCTGATGTACAGCACTGTACAAACAACAGACACCCCATAATTCCTGATGAAAGCATACATTAAAACACATAGTCTCCGTAAAACTCCACATACTGCTGAGGGCTTAGGTTCAGAAAGGTTACAGAACTGAGCCCTCAGGACAATTCAGTGCTGTCTGTATTGCAGCAGTGATATTGACAGTGATCAGATTGGATCCCTTGCACTGCACTACACGCAGATACACAAGATGGCAGTTTTCCACCCAGGAAGGTTTTGTGTTCTAAATTTAAATGCGATCCCGTTTATAAATAGCGAGAGAACAATGTCATTAAATAGTCTCTCTCGCCAGCGTCATGATGATTCCAAATTACATCAATGGAAGCAGAGAAAATTAACAGCTTTGCCTTAATCCTTTGTATGTTATGTTGGGGAATGTGTCAACATGATTCTGTTCCCAGAACTTCCATTCATGTAATTTGTCTGTAAAAAAACCCTCACAAGATAAAATGTCCCTAAAGACAAACTATCTAAACCAGAAACAGTAAGAGAATTAAGGTAAAAAGTTCAAAGTTGATTGCACTGCCCATGTAAACTGCTGAGATTGACTATGTTTCTTAAACAAACAAATAAACAAACAAGAATCACACAAGACAAAAAGCAAAAAATTACCTTTCTTACTTTCTAGTGGAAGTCATCTAAAGTTAAATATTGATTCCTTTTCTTTAACAGTTGCATAGCAGTTGGATACAGAATATGATCCAACTTGGTTTCAGTGTATTGCTCAATAGAAAGTGTTGGTTCCCATTATATTACTGAAGCTTATGGAGGTATAGTTAAATGCCATGTAAATACAAGCCACAGAGCATTTCACCAGATGGTTGTTGAAAGGCTCATGTAGGCACTCAGAAAAATCTACAAAGATAGCATTTTTAATGGCAGTAGTTACTAAGTGCACCTCTAGAAGCAGTACAAATATCAACAGCGATGCAGGAAAACAACTAAAAAGGGAATAGTTCTGATGTATCACTGCATTGCTTTAGTTTCACATGACTCTTATACAGGCAGTTTTCCCAGGAATCAGTCCAATTCAGTTTTGGTGGACAGAGTTAGAGTGATTTTTGGCAGAGTAACATAGCAATAAATAAAATTTTCTATCAGCTTTTATTATAGATTTCTCCCTGTCTGAAACCACGAACTTGGCGATGCAGTGTAAAAGCCCTGATTGACCAATAACAAAATTTTGCACTCCATGCAAAGGAAACATTGAGGCTCTTTGCCAATGCAATAAAAACCAAACTATGTAAAAAACCAAACCAAATGAATACAAAACACAGAAAGTGTGGGTTTTAAGGTTATTAAAAAGAAATAAAATCAATGAGCTATTAGAGGAGTTCAAATTGTAGTGCTTTTATTAAGCAAATGATTGTGGCATACTTGATGAGAAGAAACTCATAGTACATTTATCGGATGTACAGTGATATATTTTATAAAGTACTAGCATATATTCTTGGTGCAAGAGCATATTCTCATTGTTAAACAAACAAAGAAAGAGTTGAGGTTTTGGTCAGAATCATTGGCTACCACAACCAAGAAACACGTAACCCTTGTTTTCTATAAGGATTTGTTTGTGGGTTTTTTTATAGTTCTGTGGTATAAATGCTATCTGAAATTCAAACATGTCTGATAATGATTGCCTGGATTCTGCCTTTTTGTTTTTTTTTTTGTAAGGCGAGGGAGGGTTTTTACATGTTTTACAAAAAGTAATTGTCAGTTTTCAGAACAAAGTCCCTGCTAGCATGCATCAATTCACTTGTTTTTTAGGCAGATGCGTAATGAAAAGATACCTTTTGTCCTCAGAATGTTATCCAAAATTAAACAGGATTACAAGGTGCAAACTAGTCCAGGCTTGACTTCTTAGTGTGAGAAGTGTTTCATGTTTAAAATCGTGTTTAAAATGCATAGACTGGGGATAGAGTGAAACATATTTCAGACATGTTTCTAGATACTTATGTGATTATGCATATAATAAATTCCCCAAAAAATCAAAGCCATCTTCAAATAAAGCTTATGAATGCAAGCCATGCAACCCACATGTGGATCTCTTCCCACAAAAAAACACCTTAGTGGAGGAATGAAAATAATAACATAAATTCTTGTAGTTCTTGTGATATCTTTGTGCTTATTCACAAGGCTCCTTTTAACCTTGTAACACTAACCTGCAGAAGAAAGGCTCAGTAGGAGGAGGCGGCCTTGAGTCCGGAGCAGGGATAGAAAGGAAAGGAGCAAAGGGAATTCACAAGTAATGCACTATGTTAGTCTTCTCCAGCTCTAGTCTTTCTTTTTTCTCTCAAAACAAAGAGGAAGATTCCAAGTGAACTTGCCAAAAATCCAAAGGAGGTCAGAGATGATCTGCTGATCATTCAGGTTAACAGCCTTCTCAATCAGCAGTGCTACATCACTCTTGATCCTAAGAATTTTAAATGTCCAGCCTCACTGATTAGCCAGTACTAAACAGTTACGGATGTAACTGTGCTATTTTTAAATTATGATTTTCATTAAGAAAACTTTTTTAATTCTAATAATTTTTAACAAATCTGTAGCTGGTTAAGAGGACAAAGTCATCTGATTTGTAGCAACTTTCCTATTCCTTTGGGATTCCTAAACCAAGTTGGTTTAACCGGTAAACTTTGGCCATACATTGAAAAGCTCTGGTAAACTGGGACATGCATTGCAGTTTCTTCCTCCCATAAATGCCAGTAAGACTCCTGAATGAATAATCTCTGGTAAGTTATACCCAGTGTTTCAGTTCCAAGTGAGAAAAGGGCGTGGAATAGACTCAGGTTTCCAGAGTTGCACAACAATAGGAAAAAAGGGGAGAAATAAAATCAGTTTAGCTGACCAGAGGATGGGTAAAATACAAAAACTAAATACAGCAAATCCACTGCATATTCCTTGTCAAACATGGCAGCTCTGACAAGAGAAAAGACTGAATTGAACAATTTTAGGTCTATTATGAACAGCTGAAAACCAGCACGTTGCAGAAGATATTTGCTAAGAGTAAGCCAAAGACAATTGTGATGGCAAGTAATTAAAAACTGGCACTGCTTCCATACATGGGAAATTATGTTCAATTCACTAATTCTGCAGATTTGCTCAAATCTTGATAAAACTGAATGGGAAACTGCATACAGACAAGATAAAAAACATGATGAAATTTACTTCTGTGTAGCCAGCGCTTACAATCAGCACCCCAGTAGAGCTGATTATACAATTAATAACCAACAGATAACCGCCCTCCAGATTCATAAAAGTAAACCAAACTTTTTTCTTCTTACTTCAGAACCATTTTACTTGTAGTTTCCATCAAAACTTTTCCCTGCTAAAGAAAAAAATCAATGAAACTCCTTAGTAATTTTAATGTCTTGACAGATTTGTTAATATTTGAAAGCTTTAGAAGAGGAACACAGTTGTAATTCTCATGACACAGCCCACAAACCACTTCAGTTCCACTTCATTTTTGCTGCAAGTGGACAATGTCCAAAATCCTGGTCACTGCTGCTGATCACTACTATTTCCATTGCAGAATGCAGCTTCTATGGTCTCTCAGGATCTTAGCTGACTAGTGGAACTAAATGCTTTAAGATATGAGTAGGTCAGAAAGTTGCTGCAAAACCAAGGCCACCTCACAAAACAGCATTTCACCAATACATAATGTAGCTGCATATATACAACTATGTGAAAAGTGAATTGTGTAAAAACCCCAACTTGATAAGGCTACATAACAAGTGTTTTCCTGTGAATCAGGACTACATGAAGAACAACGTGAAGATAAAATAGTACATGGGCACCACAATGAGCACCATACAGAAGAGTCCACCTACCATGTGGGATTCCAGTTGGGAATTGCTTCCTCTTTACTCGTCTCCTACCTGAGACTCTGCACATGTTGAAACACATGAAGGTGAACCCCAAAAATGCCTAGCACAACAGAAATGCTAGCAATTGTCTGTCTCTTTCAATTTTGTTTAGCAAAAGAAGTAAAAAATCAGTCCTGTTGTCTTTCATCCACTCTGCACCAGATGAGTCCTGTAAACAGCAAAAGGAGTCTTTTTTCCTTGTGACAGGCTAGTGGAAAATGCAGAGAACTCAACAACCAGGGCTATAAGAGCAAGAATGTGAGAGCCTGAGTGCAGCAGAAATAGAAATTGTATCACAGTCACACACAGCAAGCAAGAACACTCAAATACCAAGCTGGCAAAAAGGTCATAACCCATGTCATGTATGCCAAAGCAGGAGGGTGAAGGAGTTTTTGAATCCACCAGCAAGTACAGTCATGGCCTTTGAAGGAGAGAGACTAGTATGGTTTCTGTGCTAGAAGAACGGGCAAGACATTTGTATCCTCACCCTTGGATATCCCAAGGCTTTCAAGAGTCTTCTAAATAAAGTTATGTTTGAGGGCCTTGGGAAGAATGGGTTGTTTGTGGGAAAGAAGGAGTTAAAGGGGAGGGTGGCCTGGGCTGGAGGAATGCTGGGCAGCTATTGAGAGCACTGTGAAGATAAGAGCAAGGCATTAGGGGAGGAGAACAAGTACTGTGGGGATCACACTGGGGAGTGCAAGGCCAGAGAATGTACCTTTACTGCAGAAGGGCTAAAAACAGCTGCTGTTAAGGAGAGGATGGTGAGGATGGGAGGAAAGACCAAAGAAAGACATTTCAGATACAACACAGTGTGAGGGGAAAAAAGAAAACTGAGTTGGCTCATGTGACAGTAGCTGTTACAGTGGTGCTGGAGAAAACACAAGAGAGAAGATGGAAAGGTGAGGATCACAACTCTTACATGAAGATAACTGACAGGTAAAATGGATAGAGCAATACAAACCAGAGGACAACTAGAAAAGCAGGATCCTGACAACTGGTAGAGAGGGGTTTGGAATGATCCCAGTCCACTTGGTACTGCTCCTTGTGAAAATTAATCACCCCCAGCTGACCAACGCTGATCAAAATTACCTGCCAGAAACAGCCTGTGAAGCCACCAAATGGGTCATGTGCAATACCCAAGAAACACCCAGCCTTGGGAAATGAACTATGGAAACTGCCAGAGTTGAGACATGTTAAAGCAGGTGGAAGTGGTGTCTGTAGAGTTTTGTTTGTAAGAACAAAAGCCAAATGGGTCCAGTCACATGTTGGTAAAAGAAACTACTGTCTGTAGTTAATAGACTTGTGCCAGAGGGAGATGCAATTTAGTTATGGTGAGATAACATTCAAAACTTCAAAACTGGAGGATTCACTCATCCATTGCACATGATTATGGGTCCTCTGAACCCTGATAACGTAAATGGGCTGGATTCAGAAAGGCAGGCTCCAGGAAGAAGGAAAGCCCAAGGAACCTAACAAAAGGGAGAAGGTAAATACATACAAATATAAAAGATGCAAGCAGCTATAATGCTTGCTAATAGGCTTTGAGGATAAACAAACAAGGACCCTGGTAAGTAAGGACAAGATGGGCTCCTGTGGTTCTGTGTATAGGATTTGACTGCAGTACAGCACAGAGGAACTTTTTATTCTTATTTTTCCAAGAATGCTGTGTGAGTCCTAAATAAGGTATTGGAATTACAATAATTGAGTTTCCAATCAAAAATTGAATGCCCAGGAGAAAATAGAGCCAAATGGAATAAGAAACCACTAACCACCTTCATGCTTAGGTTGGCAAAACCGTATGCTAGAAATTAAAGAGAAGATCTCAAGTCAAGTGTCTCAGCCAAGAGCAGGTGATCTGCAGCAATATGGAAGCAGCACTTTCAGCTCCACCAGCTGAGGAACATTCAGATTTTAAGACTGGGCAGCACCATTTACCCAACACTTGGGGCCACAGTAGATTAAGGTGTAATTAGCCAGGAGAGCCTTATAGTACCAATCCTATTGAAGATGTGAGTGGTCCTAGCTTGTTAAGAGAGTTTAGTGCTGTTACTGATGTCTTGAAACACACTGGGTGCCCGAGAGATACAAGCATACCAAGGCAAGTCTGTGGGGAGGTGTGATGGTATTGTATTCAGCAAGACAGGAGAAAAATTACATTTTAGGCAATGGTCTCTGATTAGAAAATGGTCTCATTCTGGATCTCACTAATAATTGTTTGTGTAGGGATAATGCAGGAACAGTAGTAATCTTGGTTACACAATGGTGAGTGACAGGCAAGCCTCAGAAACACTTGGAACACCACAGGGCTGAGTGGCAAGAGAAGTTTGTACAGGTATGCTCAAGATAAGTTAGTGCAGAAGGATTAAGGTACTTATGTTAGGAGCCAAAACCACAGAAATCATATGAATGTCCAAGTGAGGCTGAAGAAGGATTGTGATTCACTATTTTTAGTCAAGTGATTATGGAGTACTAGTTCAATGACCCAGTTTATATAATCAACCAGTATATCACAGAGTGATGAAAGGATCTGGAGTCTGGATATCCAGGCAGTAAACACTGTCACTCTGCAAACAGCACCTAGTACTTTTAAACTGCCACAACTTATGGCCACAGAAATACAAGGTAAAAAGCAGTTTTCAGTCATGGACAAAGAGATTTTTAATTCTTTTTTACCTTGGTCTGTTGTTGGGTCTGGTTTTTTTCCTTTCCCCTAGAAAGGAGTGCTGGCAGAAGTTTATTTCTAATTTTCAAGAGATGCGATATGACTTCACATTTCTCAAGTCTCACAATGGTCCTACAGTTTGCCAAGCATACATGACCTGGATGTGTGATAAATTAATCCATGAGTGAAAGAAAAATAAAATATCATAGATGCTGTAGTAAATGCCTGCTGCTTTTGTTAAAAACTTTAGATTTTTTATAACTATTGATATTCGTAAATCATCCATACACACAAAATTTTGTGTTAGACTAGTAAGGAACAAGAGAAAGATCATTCAGCACTGTCCATAACTCTTGTGACTGCTAAAGGAGTTTAGTGCACAATTTATATGAGAAATAAAAACATTTAACAAAATTTTAAATCTACAGACAACTGAAATATTGCTCAAAATTACTCTTCTGTGTTTTAAAACAGGAATAAACTAAGAATTTATACAGTAAATTTTTTAAAACTCCTTTTTCCAAAGTACAGACATCATGAAAAAAAAACAACAAAAGCAGTTTTTCCAGATCTGTTTTCAGTATAACAGACGTCAGCCTTAAATCACTTTTTGTCACTAGGTACTGATACCATCAGACATGCTGTGAAGGAGTGAATTATTGAAAATAACAATTTGGTTTTTTGTAAAGCAATTGGCACTGCAGTTATCTGAATAGCTTCTTGGTAGGAACTGCTTGCAACCTACCTCTGCTTTTCCTGAACTGATTCCTGTGAAGTTACAACCCAAAATTCCACTCAATGGTAAAATTAGACATGAATATTTTAAGAATTGTTATGTTAGTGTAACTTAACAGCTTAAAAATCAGTAATAGCAACCTTATTTTAACATTTGACTTTACTAAGAGTTTTTAAAATAGCACAGAACAAAAGCCTGCTTAAATGAAGCAGGCTAGTAGTAATATTAGAGTGACAGTTGCACTTAAATTTCTGTTTTAGTTCTGTATTTTCTTTAAAGCTGACAGTCTTTCCCAAAGGCTCTAAACTGGTGGATCACAGAAGGGGCATGGAAAGCAGTGAAAAGCTCAGCCTGCCGGTGTGAACATGATTCTGTGTTGAGCAAACTAGCCAATTAATTGCCAGCTGCAGTTTCTCTTTCAGCTGATCCCAAACCATCCCTTTTGCTTCTTTTCTTATGTCTTTGACCTTGCTTCTACAAGAGAGCAATAACACTGCCAAGAATACATTGTTGCAGTGACATGACATTACAGCATCCCTATGTCTGCGTCATGGAAGACGTTTAGGAAGTGGGCTGGGGAAAGGAGAAGCAGAGATAGGAATGTTCACACTATGGGTCAGGGCATTCGCAGGCAGCTGGATGCTGGGCTGCAAGCAGAGCATTTGCCCTCAGCACATTAAATCCTGATGGGCTGTGGGCAGCTCTCTGAAGCTTGCCTCACTGACCCCTGTCTGAGGGAGCCAGTGAAGCAGGAGGCTGACAGACAAACTGGCTAAAAAGCTGCTACTTCACTTTTTTGAAAACCCACATACATATTTAGGTTAAACTTTATTGACCAATGTTTCTTTCTGCTATTTTTCTTTCTCTGCTAAAGTGAAGGACAAAGGGTGTCTCTGCCAAGAAGTGAAGGAATCTGAGCATGACTGGGGAGGGAGAAGCTAAGTTCTCTGCACTTCCCAGCATCAGCAGGTAAGAGGGCTTTCAAATGTCAGTATTCTCATCCATAATGATGGCCTATTTGAAAGGCTGGAAAAGCCTCAGCAGCTCGATGCAAAGGGAGGGTTCTTTCCTATTCATCCAATACCTTACAGTACCGTGCTTTGTGAAACCAGAAAATAGTTTTCAATTACCATATACTTTTCTTTCTATGGTTTTCCACATCATATACAAAGGAAAATTTATAAGCTATGCCTATTGTTCTCCATATTTTACAAGAAAAAAAATCTTACAGTACAAAGGCCACTGTTGATTTCAGCAGTTGATCTGGGATCAGGTACAGAATGTAAGGTCTGTGTTTCTTCACCCCTTTCAAATACTCTTGATGCAATTTTAATAGGAGTGGCATAACCACTGCAGTTTAGTGCTGTCTTGGCAATAAATGAAATGAAAAGAACTGCCAGCACAACATGCATTCTCTATTCTAGGGACATCTTGTTTTTTCAGTGGTTTTAAAACTTACTTAAAATTTTAAATGCATTAAGTTTAATCTAACGTGTAAAACAGCACTTCCAAGAGCAAAGTTTGCACTGGAAAAGAAAGTGGCATCTTTTCTTCCAAATACACTGAACTCAAATTATTTTTGAAGATTATAGCAACCAAGAGCCTAAAAAATCTCTCTGCTCAGTAAATTTCCTTGAAGACTACCACATAGAAATTTTAAAGCTGTTCCATCCCATATGAAATACCACTTTAAAATCATGAAGGAGAAAGAATGGTTTAAATGCACCTTCATTAAAATCTTAATTATTTAAAATATATATGACTTGTATTAACTTTTTCTGTTAACTATTATGAATTTCTTTTCTTTAATTAATTTGTCTTATGGTGGTTATAGGCTTAAGTGGGTGCAGGCTTTACCACAGGACCAGTATCTTACCTGATTCCAGCTCTGATACCATTCTGTTGTGGATCCTTTTCTCACATGCACCACCAACTAGTATCGTAAGGGCAGCTTGGGTTCAGATGCCTTTATTCGCAGATTAGAAAGCATTTGATAAATTCAAGGTACTTTCTCTTTGTCTCTGATCTTGAGCCTTCTCATTGTGTGCGTACACAGTGCAGGCTTTTATGTCAGAAAATTATAAATATTTTCAATCAGCTCCTGTTTTAATAGAGCTTCAAGTCCTACATCAGCAGCAGAGGTACACTGCACCAGCTGAGCTTCACCATTGCAGTCTATAAGGTAATAATAGTCATTTCAGGGAAATTGCAGCCTTGCGAAGCTCTGCTGTATACACACTCTTCTTCACTGTAATACAAGATTTACAAGGCAATATGTAGGAACTGGAACCTTTTAAAACCCGATGAGGATGTCTGAAGTAATAGAGCACTTTACAACAGTTAATGGTAGTGGATGGATGACAAACATGAGTCATGATAACACTATATTTATGTAGAGGTGTGAGCAAAACAGATGTTAAGCCTCCTTTTTCTTAATGCTCAAACATGTTTTTTCCCAGTGTCTTCTTTAACTCAAGTAAAATCTCTTTCCAGTATAAATTCCCTTTTCTCTGTTTGTTCTCTGCACAGGAAGGCAGATACCCCTCCCTTACTCCCAGCCTGCCCACTACTAAGCAGGTAGGGTTTCTCATGAGTTTGCAGATCCCCACATACACAGCTACTGCTCAGCACAGAAGCAACAGCTATGGTGTTGAACTAAACTCTGTGTCATGCTTGTGTGTCCTTTCCTTTTCTCACAGCCTGAATATTTAAGCAGAAAAATGAAAACACTATCCTGGCCTGTCCAGGAGCCAAGGAACAGCTGCCTAGTGGTGTTAAAAGCTGACTCACCACCACCTCCCTCACTTTCACTTGCAGATACTTTATCTTATCAAAGAAGGTCTGCTTTCCTTATTCTGTAACATACTCTTCATGTTATACGCACAAGCACCCTTCGATCAGCAATCAAAGGAAACAAGAATTAAGAAATGGCTGATCCAAACTGTCACACTCCTTTCAAGGCCAGTGGGTTTTGTACTTTGTTTGTTTGTTTACGTTGTCTTGCCTTTGGAAGCAAAGACTGTATTTTGTATTCCTCATGTCTGATGTGAAGTAGCAGTAACTTGATATGAAGGACATCTTGAAATATTCTGCCTTTGTGAATATGAATGTAGGAATCTGCAGAAACTGTGAATGAACATTTACAACAAACTGTGAGCCTCCTACTGATGCACTCAAATACAAAACAGGAGGCGAGAGAGAGAAGGAAAGGAGATGAATTTGTTTTCCTAGCAAACAGCTGTCTTCTTTAACAGAAGAAACTAAAAAGAAAACAGTGTGCGAAGAGGCCAAAAGCTGCATTAATTACAGTATTTTTAGATGCTACAAGCACAATTTTGATAAACACTCTAAGCTGTGAAAAAAATGTACTGTCAATGCAATTAAGTCTTTTTCATGGTGCAGCGTCATCAATGCATTTGCCTGCTGAGAATATATTGTGGGCTGTGCTATGCAGTTACCCTCTTATTAATGATTCAAGGCAATCAGTAGGGACCACACCAATTCCTGGGGGATGCCACAGTAAGCAAGCACAATGTCATCATTTAATTTCTTCTCTTGACCTAATTACAGAAAATGAAGACTCAGTCACTATTAAGGGCCAAATTCCAGACGTGGTTACAGAAAAGCAACTCCCATGGGGTTAAAACTAACACGTACACAGTTTAGGAGCGAAATTTGGCACAGAGAGATCACTTCTTGGATATTTGGAGGGATGATATTTATTTGTTTATTTATATCAACTGTAGGATATGGGAAGGTGACAGACTAATCCTATGCTAGCTTTAATGGCTAGGCTGCTGCTAGTTACTTATACCAGCAAAAAACAAATCCTTCTAGCTGGAAAAAAAAAAAAAAAAGCTGGTTCTTGTTTCTTAGCTGGTTAGTATTTCTATTTAGCCAAAGCATGGCATTAGAGCTCTTGTTTTATCAGGGTAGACCTAAAAGTCAGCCTGAAATAATCTTTTTGCTACTGGCACCCACAACTA
Organism: Myiozetetes cayanensis; assembly: GCF_022539395.1. NCBI lineage: Eukaryota > Metazoa > Chordata > Aves > Passeriformes > Tyrannidae > Myiozetetes > Myiozetetes cayanensis. The sequence goes on from NW_026087742.1 coordinate 78,898,942, forward strand.
ATGGCATCAGCCTATAAGTCACATTGCTTTCCCTCACTGACATGAAGTCCTCCATTTCATGCCGATGGGCAGTGATCATATTATCTCATGAAGTATTCAAAGCTGAGTGAGGATACACAGCATATTTGGTTTTGTAGCCTTCGGCACTTAGAAAACACTAAGAAGTACAAAATGCTGTAGCACCTCCTTCAAACAACGTTTTCCACCATTTGGGTAGCAAAACTGTCTTCTGCTTCCTGAATCAGTTCCCTGTACAGTATTTATTCTTGCCCAAGGACTCAGTTATTGCATTCTAGTACATCATTGTTTCAAGCAAGGATAACTGAAAGGCCAACATTAGCACCATTGCCAACAGCAGTGTTTCTCTGACATGCAGAAATTTTCTACAGTGAAGGTGAAGCTCCTCTGCACTAGAGAAATAATTTTCTCCAGGGCTAAGTGTTTAGAATGTACTTCTGAATAACCAAAGGGTATCTATGTGCAAAAGCTATTTTCAGCTTTGACTTCATTTATAAACTCAAAGCATCTTCACAATTCTCATTTTTCCCATAAGGAATAGATGCAAGAATAGATATGATGGACAGCAGTTCCATTACTTTCTGCACTGCAGAAAGCAGCTCAGACACTCCAGAATGAAAATTTTAATTATATGAAATGGAACAAAAGAATATAAATGCTTTGATATATGAGATTGCAGATAAGGAATATTCTGGCTGTAGTGGGAGTTGTCAGTTTAAACAGCCTCACTGGGTTATTGGACAGGAATACACCTATCAGTGGAAGCTTCATATTTTTGCTAAGTAAAAGTACTAAGGCATTTTCCTTCTTTTTTTTTTTTTTTCTTTTTTTTTTTTTTTTTTTAAGATAATAATTTAACTCCCTGTGATGTTGCTTATGAAATGTAGTCCACAGAGTCACATACACTGAAAACTGACTTCAAATCTGTGAATTGCCACTCATTAAGTACTTCCTCTGAGTACAGTCATAAAAAAGATCCAAAAAAAAAGATCCAAAAAACACTCTGTGCTTAGGAAGTCCACAAGGAGCTGCTTCTAGCATAGTACAAAAGAATTCAGGCAGTAACAAAACTACTTCATCAAATGTCTACTAAATTTGAAACTGACCAAAACTTGCAAAGTCATTAATTATTTGAGACATTAACAAAAAATTTGTATTTTTATCTTTCAATGCATAAGAAAGTTGATTTTAAATTTGCTAAGTCACAGCAGCTGCTGAAACTGTCTTTTATGTATTTATAGGCTGTTCACCAGCTGTCATGGGCTGCCATAGCTTTCCTCACCTTCAAACCAGAGATGGTTTAGTGCCTGCACCTTTCCAAATGGGATGGCACATGTAGCTTGCTGTCTTGCAGAAATAGTCTCAGATTAATCACTTAATTATTAAGATTTATATGTTATGCAAAACCAGTTATTTCTATTGCTGAATCAATATAACTGGTATGTATCAAATAAGTAATATATGTCTTCAGAGCTACTTAACAGGGATTAGCTTCTTTTATGCATCAGGCATAAAAATACAACTCTCAAGCCTTTTTCCTCATCCTTGTGTATCCGTCTCTTTTTATGTAAAGAAGCTATCCTCCCTTCAAAGAAAATTTTTAGCCTTCAAAATCCTTCAGGTACCTGAAACTATGCTTTCATACTTAAGCAGAGAGTTGAATAGTAAAGTTACTTTATTGACAGATAATCTCTATTCCAAGGATTTCACTTACTCATTAACTATTTAATATAAAAACAGGTCCTTGGACTAAGCACGAGAACCACTGCATCCCATTTCTGTTGCTCTCCCTTTGTGAGCTCGACCAGCCGAGGACCTCTGTCTATAACAATTAAAGGATTTAATTGGACCAATTTCAGCAGGAGAAAGGAGGGCAAACCAATCAGCGTACATCACAGACTTCTTTTTTCCCTGAAAACATACTTTAGGCATTTAAATACCTCATTAGCAAGACCTCAAATGCATATTTTGTACTTGGAAAAATAACTGAGAAGAAGTCAATCTAAATTTAAGAATAAAATGCCTAGTCTTACTCTAAAGAAGGTAGGTTAAATGTTCTTTAGAAGAGCTCCTCTTGCTTCTCTGACCATGGAGAAAATCTGGTTGTATCCCTGGAGTGAGAACCCCTTTCCTGAACTCTGTTGTTGCTGTTTTCCCCTCTCACGTTCTCATGTCTACACTCATCCTCTCAACAGTTACTGGATTGGAGAAACCCAATTTGACAATAATCAAAACTGACAAACTACCCACCTGATCAAGTGCCTTAATGTCCTCAGGGACCAAAATTCAAGGCCTAACTAGGAAGAACATAAGACATTAGTGACCATGCAGATAGGATGGCAGCACTGATTGCTATGTCATGAGACATTAAAGGCAGAAGGGGTAGGAAACACGAGAATAGTAATTACCCTTACAAAGATTCACAGTGGTATGTAACATAGATATCATATTTTTATGAGTACATCAATAAGCACATCCTGAAGCAGCTGTGAAGGCAGCCTAAAAACTGGGACACTTCCCTCAACCTTGTCCATATTATCACACCTGGATCAAAACTGCAGGTGTGACTCTAGATAAACTCTGTATCCCTACAGGAGCAACTAAAGCCCAGAAGATACATCACAATTTTGCCCCATTTCAAGCCACACAAAGACTAAGAATTTTTTTTAAAATAAGCAGCTAAGAGACTTAAAACCTTACAGTATAGATATTATTGAAGCAGCAGCACTGCTGAATGCATACCACAGATTTTTTTTTTTTTAAATATTTTTAGAAAGAGTGGAAAAGTCATGAGAACTGAACAGCAGGTAAGGGAGGTTATTAGAAAGAAGGCAGCATCTCTCAGAAGGCTGAAGCTGTGTCAAACCTAAGAAAAATTAAATTATCATGAACTCTGGAAGATTAAATGTAAAAACATAAACAGGAGGGCCCAAAAGAGGGTTTGAAGAGCAACTGTCAAGGGGAATTAAACTAAATACAATTTTTTTTTTCAAATAGTTCAGCAGTGAGAAGTTTGGCAAAGTCTGTAAGGCCAATAGTCGACCAAACTACCCAAGAGAAACCTGAAAGAGGTCAGGATTGCAAAGAAAAAAACTAGTTCTCTGTGTTAGTGTTCACTGTAGAAGAAACTGGGCAGATTTCCATACTGAAATTCTTATTTTGGGGGGACTTGATAAAGGAGACTTCTGTATCATATTTTCCAGTTACTTAAAAGAAGCTGGTAGTAACGTGCAAAAGCCCTCTAGCATACAGCAAGCAGTTCTAAGAGAATTCAGGGATGAAATTGGCATTTACCAATAGTGGTGAGTAACCTTTCCACACAAAGCTATGAAAATACTTGAAAACGGTAAATGTAAGCTGAATATTCCAAAACTGGTTAGCTGATAAGTATGCATGTCCAAAGCAAAATTACGGAAATACTTATGGGTCTAGAGCACAAATCTTTTGAAGGGCATCTGAGGGAACCAGGGTTGTTTAGCCTGGGGTAAAGGAGCCTCAGGGTGGGACCACATCATTCTCTACAACTACCTGAAAGGAGACTGTAGACAACTGGGAGTCGGTCTCTTCTCCCAGGTAACAAGTGACAGGACAAGAGAAAATGGCCTCAAACTGGGCCAGAGGAAGTTTAAATTGGATATTTGAAAAAATTCTTCACTGGAAGGGTTGCCAAGCTTTGCAACAGGATTCCCAGGGAAGTAGTTGAGTCACCGTCCCTGAAGGTATTTAGAAGATGTGTAGATGTTGCATTTGGGGACATGGTTTAGTGGTGAACTTGGTAGGGTTTGGTTTATGGTTGGATGGATGATCATATGAGTTTTTTCCAGCCTAAATGATTCTATGATTCTAGATAAGGAAAGTTCATATACGTTGATGCAAGCACCCTTATATTTTAAGCAGTACAGACATTGTTTGATCTTCATCAATAAGAAGATGACTAATTTATTTGTCAATACTTGAAATAATAGTTTAAGCTGTGATACAAGAATTTCCATCCCCACTTCCCTCACAGCACACTCCTTCAGACACTAATTTTGAATTATTAATTCAATGAGAAATTGGATACAACAGGTTTAAAAAAAAAAAAAAAAAGTAAGTTTCCTTTTGGTTCAGATTAACTATTTTCCAAGCCAAAATATGTTATCCTTCAAAATCACAAAATAAAATACTATAATAAACAACCCCAAAATACCTACCTGAAAACAGATTACTCATAGTATTTGAGTAATATTGCATTGTCCTTTCGCGTATCAAAGTGTCTACCTCTAAACTGCTTGTTCCTTTCATTGGTGCAGGTTTACCTAGATTACTTGATCTTTGCTAGGTAATTTCTAGTAATTTTTCATCGAAGAGATAATTTTATTTTGTGTTGTACTTTGCTCTTGTTCTCAATATGGTGAAAGATTGTATTTCTCACTGTATATACAGTCTTTTCAGAGCAGTGCTTTCAAAGCAATTATACTATTATACTGCTCACCATTTGTACCCAGATGTCTGCTTGCATGGACAAAGCAGATGTCAGAGCTGATATATCTTCCAGGATGAACATTCATTCCCTTTCTTTCCCCTGAAATATGCACATTGGACTTTTTTCCTACTTCTCAGAAATCTGAGTGAGATCCACCTTGTCTGACTCTAGTTATCTATAGGTTACATTCTTGTATTTCTTCTTTAAAATACCAGTATTGGGCAAGTCCAAGGATTTATTTCATTTATTTGATTTGATGTTGTTCCCATCAATGGCCATAGCCATCTGCTTGCTGAGAGCAAAAACATCAACCACATAGAATCACAGAACGATTTGGGTTGGAAGGAACCTTTAAGGACAACTTAATGCAACCCTTCCATGGACAGGGACAGCTTTCACTAGATCAGGTTGCTCAGAGCCCTATTCACAACCTTACCTAAATACAAAACTTCCCTGAGTACTTCCCTAGCTTCCAAATGTTTTCCACTCAGCTGATTTCCAGAGCCTGATGTGATTTCTGTGTTTACTATCCCCCAACTTGTCCATTTCTTCCTTGAGACCATGTAACCTTTAATCATTCACAACATTTGGTTCCCAATCAGTCAAGCCCATTGGTTCCAATTCCAGGCCCATGAAGGACTTTCTCTTTTGTCTGTCTGGTAATGGGCTTCTCATAGATTAATTTCATGCCCCTAGTTATTGTATTTGAAGAGACAGCAAACACTGTCTCCTTTTGCGATAGCATTTGTGATTTTAAAATTATTTTATGCCTGTTTCCTCCATGTTCCCCATCTCCCTGTCATTTATTTGTGTCAGCTATTGTTGGTTGACCTTGGCTGGCTGTCGGGTTCTTGCCAAGCTGTTCTATCGTTCCCCTTCCCCTAAAAAGGACAGGGGAGATAATTTAAAAAAAGCTCATGGGTAGAGATAAGGAAAGGGAGAGATCACATTTCAATAATTGTCATGGGTAAAACTTGCCTTGATTTAGGAAAATTAATTTAATTTATTGCCAATTAAACAGAGTAAGATAGTGAGAAAGAAGATAAAATCTAAACACTCCTTCTCCCAGTCTTCCTTTCTTCCCAAGCTCAACTTCCTTCAGACTTCTCTACCTTCTCTACCCTGAGCAGAGCAGAGGGATGGGGAATGGGGGTTGTGGTCAGTTTGTTATGCATTGTCTCTGCTACTCCTTCCTCCTCACACTCTTCAAGCTTGGGGTTGCTCCCATGGGATACAGTCCTTCCTGAAATGCTTCCCATAGGTTGCAGTTCTTAATAAGCTGCTCCAGCGCAGGCCCCTTCCACAGGCTGCAGCCCTTCAGGAACAGACTGCTCCAGTGAGGTCCCCCTTAGGGTCACAAGTCCTGTCAGAAAACTTGCTTGACTGTGGGCTCCTCTCTCCACGAGTCCAAAGGTCCTGCCAGGACCCTGCTCCAGTATGGTCTGCCCATGGAGTCACAGCCTTCTTTAGGTACTCTACCTGCTCTGACATGGGTTCCTCAAGGGACTGCAGGTGGATCTCTCCTGCCCCGTGGACCTCCATGGCCTGCAGGGGCACAGCTGGTTCTCCAGGGGCTGCACCATGGCCTGCAGGGGAACCTCTGCTCTGGTGCCCATAGAACCTCCTGCACCTCCTTCTCCACTGACCTTGGTGTCTGCAGAACTGTTTCTCTCACATATTCCCATGCCTTTCTCACAGATGCTGTTGCCCAGCAGTTTTTGTCCTTTCTAAAGTACATTATCCCAGAGTCGCTACCACCATCACAAATGGGCTTGGCCTCCAGTGGCAGGTCTGTCTTGCAGACAGCTGGCATTGGCTCCATCAGACACAGGGGAATCTTCTGGCATCTTCTCACAGAAGCAACCTCTGCAGCACACTCCGCTACCAAAACCTTGCTATGTAAACCCAATACCTATGGCCAGCCCACCAAGTCACAGCTTGTATGGAAGCTGCTCCCTACTTTTGACCACTGTTCTCCCCATGAATATTTCTATTACTTCAATATGACCTTTTCAATAAGAATGTGAATGATACAGTGTTCAAGATATGGGTGAACCACAAATTTACAAACACACACTCTGTTCTTTGTATAGTTTACTGTTATTTTCCTATAAATTCCTACTACTTGATACTTTCTGATTGTTACTGAGATGGTAGTTCCATAAAAATAACTGTCATAATCAATAATGTCTCTGTGAAATCACTGGTTCTCAAGAAAGAGGTTTTTTTCCAGTCTTCTGTGTCAAAATCTTCCATTGTCTAATTTTCTATACCTCTGATTTTGATTAAACATATATTTACTGAATATTTGGGATAAAATTAGTGATAGCAAAAAGTTGAAAATAACAAAAATGTTAAAGTCATTTGCATGCTTCTTGTTTGTATAAACAAGCCCTACAAGGAAAGCATTACTTTTTTTCATGTATTATTCATCTTTTATTTCGCACAGGATAAAGGAGTGAAGGGAAAAATTCTCATAAAGAATGGAAAAAACATTAATTAGCCTGAGACCAAACCAAGTACTTACCTAAAACCCTGATTAGGGTACATTTATGGCTGTCCTAAGCCTAGAAGAAGCTCTCAGCAAGCCAGGTTACACTTGGCATGCAACCAACTGGTTCTAGAGATGCTATAATGAGTCTGAAGTTTTACTTTTCCCTAGGGAAATATAAATCCCACATGCATTCAACTGTTGTACTTCTGATACATGTGTTTGCATAGAAAAGATAATGAGATATTTATAAGTGGCATGATACATTACCCCATAAAATTGATGAGCAATTCATGCATCACGCTCTAAGAGAATTAAGAAATTAATCAGTCACAAAGTATCCATTCTTGCTTTTGAATTCTAATTTTTTAGAGGAGCTGTGAAAACTGTAAACTATTAAGAAGTCAAAAGTTAACATTCTGCAATAACACATGATTCCTGCATTTGCTTTGAAAAGTACCTAATAGAAAGATTTAAGTGCTGATTTCTTTCACTGAATAATGCAGGTGAATGGTGCAGTTAGTGGTGCAAAGGAAAAGAAAAAAATCCACAAAAAGGGCATATTCAGGAGGTTTTGGTAGGGAGAAATGCTATCCAAAACCATGAAGATATACAGCTTAGGCAGGAAGCCTTTCATAGTGAATTATACAGGCTATGTGGTTATCTTTCAGAAGTGGCTTTCACTAACTTATGAGGAAGTGTTCAAGGGCTGAAATAGATGGATGAGTGGAGAGAGCATACCTCCACTTTTACAATATAATAGCCAGAAACTTGGCACAAGTATTTGGACCTGAGAGTTAATTTCACTTTTGGGCTGCTCCAGAGGCCATTTAAGTATTACCTATTCCTTGCCTGGAGCTGGCTATAATTCAGTCTTAGACAAGATGTACTAGAAATACTTTCAGAACCCTGCAAAGTTCAGAAATATTCACATCAGAGAGTTACTCCACACTGATGCAATGCCTACTTTAACCAAACCTACAGTTTATCAGCTAAAAGTACCCTCAGATATTTTCAGTGAGAGACATGATATTGAAAGAGACACGATATTCAGTTCATTGATTCCACTAGGGTTTGTGTTAGTCTGTAATCTTTAAACACTGAGTAATGTCACAGAAGGAAGAATTAACTATATCAGGTAAGACTGTGAGATACTTGGTTGAGAGGGAAAAAGACAAAGTAAGAGCAAGCCAAACTGTGTTCAACTAAACCCACTGAGTTAATGCTTTGTTCTTTTACATCCCTTACAAAGACATCTGGTTCCTGTTCATTCATCATTGTTATTCCATTCTTTCTTTTGAACTTCAGCTAAATAACTACTGAAAATCTTAGCAAATATCTCTTCAGATTTCTGGCTTTTTTTTTTTTCCAAAGGAAAAGTTATGGTTTGACCAATTCACTTCAGCTTGAAAAAAAAAGAAACCTTTAACCCTGTCAAAACAGGAAAAATGTTCAAAAAATTACTTGGAAGCAATCATCAGCTATATAAAAGACATATGACAAAAACTGAGCAAATTACTGTCTCACCAATAGACACAATGTTGATTTGATTAGTGATTCACTTAAATCCTTTTTAAGAGTTTTACTTTTCCTCTTGACCCCTGAACTGGAGAAGAATAAAAGAAAGAAGAAGAATACAAGTTCCTCCAAGCTGCAGAGATACCCACTGAGGAAAATAACGCATTTTAGAGCTAAACTCAGAGACATCTAAATAAATAGTGAAAATTACATTCATACATATAGTACCCATTAAATTGTGAGAGGACACGTCTCTGCAGTATGTATGTTCTAATATCTAATGTGAAATATAAGTTTTTAATAGCTTTAGAAGGCTCAAATGGATATGATAATGACTTTTTAAATAATATTCCTTATTCCATTTAAGGAGAGAGAATTGTTAATCCATTTACTTCTTTATTTCTAATTTTGTATTAGAAAGGGATAAATTACACAAATAGTGTTCCATTAGAAGTAATTCTCAGTCACAAATCAGTTGACTGGAAAGTAAAGATTAATTTGTAGTGGAAACAAGAGAAAGAAAATGAAGTCTGTTCACAGGCTATAGGAGAGAAAAAAAATAAGACAAACCAGATGGGTAACAAGACAGGGTAATATTGTCCACAGAGACAAACCTAACACCAGACTCTCTTGACCATTTAGTCACCATCTTTTCTTACGTAAAAGTAAATTAAAAAAAAATAATTATTATGATAAACGACAAGATTTTTTTTTGAGAAGTTTGCCAAAGGGTGAGGGAACAAATCTCACTGGTTTTATGACTTAACTATGGATTCTTTCCAATTTGAAAGAACTATGTCAAGGAATATATTTCTGTCTTTTAATCTAAGCTCTTATTCACCTGCATATTTATGCATGCAGTTCAGCAACTATCAGCAGTATTCCACTCAGTCCCAACTGGTCTCCGTATTCCCTCATGCATGTATTTGAATTTTTCCTATTAACTCCCGTCTTTTCTAAATTGACTTGCTTTTATGCAATGTTATCAAAAACTCTTTTCCAAAATAATTTGACAAGATACTTAATAAAGTGGCTCATCTTTTCAAAATTAATTTTGTAGGAATTGACTACTAAATGATGATTTTCAGAGTTATCAGTACCATTTATTTTTCTTAAGAGGCTTGGAGTTTCTCAAACTTCCCTTTTTCTCTAATTCTTCATTGGCAATTCCCTCCATCAACAAGATCAAAAACTCACCCTTGTTCTCAGGATTGTGTTTTACTGAATCTCTTCACTTACACTGTTGACACATTTGAAGACAGGTGCTTTGCAATAACTCTTTCCAGAGAGGCAAAGATTGCCTGTGAAATTTGAACAGGATCACCATGGGCAAGGCAAAAGAAACAAAAAATATCAAAACCAGAACTTTGCTTTCAACCAACATCATTTTCTCCTCTTCCCCTGACTTTTTCAAAATCAAGATAAAGATCACTTTAGGTGAGGTGTACAAAATGACAAACACCAGCTAGTTGTCCTAATAGTTTCCTTTGGGGAAAGCCTCTTATTTGAAAGAAGTGACTCATTAGTTTCCATGCTTTCCAAACGAAAAAAATGCCTTCACTACACTTCCCTCAAGCACTGCTCTACTTGCCTTCTGTAGCATTGAATTCATGTTGGCAACAACTGTTTTGTGCTTCAGGATGGGATTACCCTGGGAGACTCCTAATCTCTCTGAAAACAGGAATCAGGTACCATGGAGAAAACAGAGAGGCGTCAGTAGACTAATTTCTATAAACCACAGAAGAATAGTATGTTTCCAGGAAGTTTTAAAATAAGCTAACAAAACAAAGAAATTAAAAGTAGAATAAGTCCTGCTCTTTTTGGAACAACTGGCCGGGAGATAGGCTCATCCCTGAAGCTGGAGATTTGTTCAAGTCACAACGCTTGCACCTGGGCAAGCTGTCGGATACTGGGTTTCTTAAGACAGTCCAGAGGAAATAAGCAACTCATATGTTGAGCCTCCCACAGTCAGAGGTAACACAGTGGAGGTAAAAGGTACTGCGAGGACCAGGAAAACTGAATGTGCAAGCAGAGCCAGTCCTTGCTGAAGCCAATGAAATGGAGTCCACATTTAGGAGAACTGTGTGCAAATCAATAAAGTGAACAGGAAAAAGAACAACCAGTGTGTCCAGGAACTAGATACAACTCTTAGAAATATAAGATGTCATCTTGAAACTTAATTTCAAGGAAAAAAAATGAGGCAAAATCCTTTTCTTTGCCCTTACACACTGTTTTTAAGTGTCCCACATTTTGTTTTTTAGAGTCTACAATAAAAAGTTATTATAGCCGTGCAGTGCTCATATACAAAACTCTCAATATCATCAGCAACTCTGCAGATGTACTTAGATGAATATTCAAAGACTGAAATGCACCTGTCAAAGGAGAAGTCAGTGGGAATGCAGATATTTCTCTCTTCAGTTTTTCCTCAAAAAACACTACTTTCAGTTAAGAAATTCTACTGTGGCCTTCCACGTTTTGCCAGAGGTGTGCGTCACTAAACACTACCATGGAATTACTGTACCTACACCAATGGTCAGCTAAGCTAATGCTCAACCTAATCTACAGCTACTAACTCTAATATGAAGACACCCAGGTCCTTCTTAGCACAGCAATCTGGGGACACCCTGTGTGCCAGGAGCCATGGCTACCCATAGCCAAACTCCCTGTCCAATCAGAGATTTTGTCAGATTCCCATGGAGTCCTTCCCACACGAACAAAGTGCTTCCCAGGCTATTCCTGTGGCAGTACTGACTCACCGCACCCTTGCCTAAGTACTCAGGACTTAGCCATGAAAACAGTCACCAAGTAACCTTCACTCCTGTCTGCTCCTCATAAGTTTTCCATTTGAACCTTTGTCACAGACTTTATTTCTCTGTGCTCTGAAGAAACTTCTTTCCATCACTTTCATGCCCTGAATAGAGAACACCCAAATCGGCTTCCTCATGTGTTTTTAGCAGTGCTTGCACTGAGTTTCTACTTCAGATGTGAGAACAGGATGCCTTGACAAAACAGCTCCACTTCTCAAGCTCAAGTGTGGAGTCTACCACCATAACTGTTTTGATTAAAATAGAAAGCATTACTGAATGCAGACAAAAAAGGCCATGAAGTACAGACTGCTTACCTCAGAAGGATTTTGCAAATAGGTCATCATTTACAGTACATTACATCATTACAGTACATCATTTACATTTACAGTACAGATGCTAACACCAATGCTCTAGCTGCAATATCAGTGGGTTTCTCAACATTTTTTAAAGAAAGCTTTCTTCCAAAAGGCTCACAGGAAGTTAAATTCTCAGCATGGACTAACATGCTTAGAATCCTCATTGAAAGAATTTATAAACATACAAAATAATAAAAAGTAGCACAGATGCAGTGCAATTTAATGTTATAACTACAGCTTAAATTTATTTTCAAGTGAAAATTAAGCATTTTACTACCAACTGTTTCCCAAAAAAACCCTTTCATTTCATGAATACAAACCTTAGACTTTTCGCTTGGGATTTTCTCAATTTGCTTAGAACACCTAGAAAGTTTCACCCTGTCCACTGTGCAAATTTTTATAGTCCACTGTGATTTCTGCAGTGTTTTGCATGAACTCTCCAAGCAGACTTTTCAACTAAGATATAACTGGAAGAAACTTTTAAAGAAATTCATGAAAACAGTAGCTTTACTCATCAATAATGCTAGCTGAGAGTAAGCTGTTGTCATAAATATGAGGAAACAGGAGAAGTCTTCAAGTTCCTAACATATTTGTACATCATATGACTTGACCTATCCACTTCATCTACTTGCCTTATACTGAAGTATATCTGGGAAATTTCTCCCTCAAGTTAAGAACTGCATCTGTGAGTAGTGGGATACTGCCTCAAGGTAATATTTTACTGTTTCATCCGACCTTTCTATTTTCTTTTGTGATGTGTACTTTGTATCATTATTGCTTTCAGAGATCTTGGAGGAAAGCTCAGGACACTTTTGTCTACAAGCAAACAAATGAATAAATAATTTATATGTATTTAGTTCTTTAAGAAATGCCTACTGATTTTGCCCAAATATAAAGCAATATTATGCATGAACATGTTAATTATTATCTTGATTTCCACATATGAGTGCTATAGAGAGATAGAACTCTTAAATTACTGTCCTAAAATGTATTTGTCATCTTGAAATGAAAACCCAGTTAGCAATAAATGAATGCACGTTACTGAAACAGAGTATGTATAGTGCTATCAAGTGAGGGCTAGAAACACAGTTGTGAAAATGCCAGATAAACCTCTTTTGACCCACATCATAGTCCCAGGTTGAGGAAATGAAGTCCATGCCCGACTCTTATCAGCACTTCTTGGAATCTGCCAGTGCCACAAGGGTAATCATTCAGCAGTGCTACAGTGTCAGCACCCTGTCAACCGGGCTGACACCACTGAAAGGAGCCCTTGTCTGTCCAGGGATGATATCTAAAATAGGCTCAGCAAAACACAAATGAAGGGCTAATAATCTCTGGCCCAGAGAGCACACCCTCTGGCAGTTTGATGCTGCACTGAAATTCATAAGCCCAGCTCTTCAGTCCACATCAAACCCCGAAATAATCATAAAACTTTGCATTGCCTATCCTCTCTGCTCATGAAATTGAGAGAGATACTTTACTTTAAAAGCAAAGCTACAGATAAAAGGTAGCAGGGTGGGAGGAATGCAAGTAAACAAGTTTGGGGTTTTTTGGTTTTTTTTTTCAAGATGCTGAAAAGCTCTTCAGCTCTGAGTTTTGTTTCTCCACCCAATTCATCCCACCTAGGATCTATGAGGTTGGCAACATGCTACATAATTTCTCTCTGCTAATTTCTTACCCTAGTCCTGCAGGTTTCCAAATAGTGAATTTACTGCACCAGAGAAAATATCATTCTGATCAAATTTTGAAAAGCATTTCCATATACTTTTTAATAAAGTGATTTATTTTTGCTTAGTCTGTAATTTTTCTTATGATATTTTAATCAATCCATTATCTAGGAAATCAAGGAAACTATATAGAGACAAATGTCTAACACACTAAGGAACACATTTTTATTGCAACATTTGAGTGTTTTATTATAAAGAACTATGATTACCTCCAAAAAACTTATTGCACGGGGACATGTTGGTATAGTTTTTAAAATGGTACATACAAATTCATTCTCTAAGCATCCCTGCTGGTTGCTCTCTTCCGGTCCTCTCTTTGTTCAGGAGGTTCATTGAATCACAGCTTTTCAGCCTTCCTGAGTTTCACCCACTCGTTATCAGGAATGAATCACATCTCTGTAGCATCGTCCTCTCCCAGCCAGAGTCTCCAAACAGAAGAGCCAGCCCACAGATCAGCTCCTGATTTCAGTCATGTGAGCGATTCTCCCTCCCCTGTAGGTGTGGGCGTTCAGCTGAGGGGTTTGCACAGCTCAGCACTGGCTGGGTGGCTGCAGCTGGGCACTAGGGCTGCATGGTATCAATGCTGCCAGGGGAGCCCAGTGCCTGGCAGCAGGAACTCATAAACTGACAAGGTCTGCAACAGTACCCACTGAAAAGTCTGATTCTCTCCCATTCTGCCACTCGTCAGTTGTGAAATGACCCCTCTGCTTCCCTAACCTCCAGGAGTATGGCTCTACGTTGGAGTTTCTAACCCAGTCCGTAGCGTCACCACCCAGAAACAGCTGCAGTTTACACTGTATTCACTTAGCTCTTGTGGTATGCTTTAACCCCATTCCTGCAAGTGACTTGGATTCTTGACTGATTAATGGTTCAAAAATAGCTGATCTATCTTTTCCTTTTCTTTTTCTCTTTTTCTTTCCCCCCAAACTCATGTAAAAGTAGTTGACAACCTGGGGTTCAGATTGTCCCGTATTTCAGAAGTGAAATAGATGTTCTGCTCATATAGAAATTACTGACTATTGTAGTCTTGAAGTCCTGGAGCTGAGTCAAGCTTTTCCACCAAAGATAAAATAAATACATTCACACTAACATCTTCTTTTGACAGTTTTTGTTATTTTTACTTTATGCATACTTTTTTTAAAAAGAGGCTTTACTGCCCAGAACATTCTTTCCAGAGCCCATTCTTTGTTATAATATCGCGTCAGATAAAGTAACAGAAAGAACAGTGAGACAGGAGAGCAAAAGAGGAGGAGGAGAGAGCAAGTGGGGGAAAAAATTGAGGCTCATGAATGCAGTGAAGGCTTCATGTTCAAATCATGGCAATACTGATGGATAAATTTTCCCTGAGGAGAGAGGCAGACGTGAGAGTTATTCACAGACCAATGCTTGGAAAGAAATTTTTATAACAACTGGCTTTGGGGTTTTAAGTGCCTTATGAATATGTCATTTGGGAACACCATTTTCTTATTCTTTTTATGAATTCAAGGATAATTCAGAAATCCTCCAAGTTCAGAGTTCATCTCTCTTGACCATAAGGCCAGACTGTATCCCAATGTTAAATATCCATAGCCAGGTGACCTGGCTATCCTTGCAGAGATATTCACATCCTTAAAAACCTGATTTCAGAGTTCTGACCACTAGAACTTTATGATATACCTAGTTAATACAAGCATCACCATGTTATATAGCAGTATATACTATTCAGATAGCACTCTTGAAAACTGTGTCAAGATTCATAATGCATCCCAACACCCTGAAGTTACTGGATAAAGGCAAAAAAATAGAGCAGGACAGCAGATATAATCTGAAAAAAGGTTTAATACCTTTGACAGAAGGAAAAAAATTGTGACAAGTGAACAAAGGAACAACAATAAAGGATTCAAAGGAATAAGAAATATCTTATTTTAGACTAATTTATCTCTGTTTTGGGGGTAAGAGGAGAAGTGGGAGAAGACTTTAGATGGAAAGTAAAGCAATGGAAGCAAGTGGACTCAGAAAATGAACAACCATTGCTGCTACTCCTTTGATCGTTCCCCAGAGTCACATTTGGACACTGAGAAATCTCCTATTTTTTGAATGGTGTCCCAGTAAGACTCGACAGAGGGGTGGATTTACAACCATGCCCATAACCTCTGGCCAAGTCTGGAGCAAGTCCTGGGACATACCTGTTTTGCACTGCTCCCTATTTCTCTCCTCTCTGACAGTCTCATTTTGACATGTAAGACCATCTTTTTCTCAAGGCAGCACTTCTGTGAACTTGTGACAAATGAGGTAACTCAATAATAGTCTCAACAGCCCAATCCTGCTACAGGTTCACCACATCACAGAGCAGCTGATGAGACCATGTGTTCTGCCTACGTCTTTCCAGCACCTGAGACAAGAATGGCTTTTTCTATTTTTGCTGCTTTTTTCTAGTACATTTTGTCATAAGAAAAAAAACTTTCAAGCAGCAGTCCACCTCAACTAACTTTTTCTCTTCTGTCCTTTCCCCAGTATCTAAGAGAATGGTCATTAGTTCTAAATATAGTAAAAGGCACTCAAGCAGGACTTTCCCCATTAAAAAACCAAACAAAACCCCCAAATAAAAAACAAAACGAGAACAACAAAAAAACCCCATATACTTTCTAGAAAAATAAAAAAAAGAAATTTAAAAAGCAAAACAAAACCACAAAAATAGAAGTCTCAGTTCCTGCTTGATGTTCCCATTGCTTGCCTTTACCTGTTCCCCTCTCTCTAATGTGTAATATGAACAAAAAAGCCCACAGTACCCATTGGCAGCTACATCATAATGTAATAGGAACAGATCTATAGCAAAAAGAGGTTGGTTCTAAGGACCTGCTATCCACTAAAAAACTGATAGAGGTGCAGTCCTTGCTACTCAAAACTGTAAATGATCTCTGAATTCATTACCTACAGTGAGAGAGACACATTAAACACCTTTAATCTCTAGATATATTTATAGAAACACAGTATAACTCTGCTTTTTCCTCTGTGTGAGAAAGTATTATGCTGATATTAGTAACATCAAACAAACATTATATGGATTTCAGAATTACTTGTTCTA
Organism: Myiozetetes cayanensis; assembly: GCF_022539395.1. Classification (NCBI taxonomy): domain Eukaryota; kingdom Metazoa; phylum Chordata; class Aves; order Passeriformes; family Tyrannidae; genus Myiozetetes; species Myiozetetes cayanensis. The sequence continues at coordinate 78,915,388 of NW_026087742.1, forward strand.
GCAGGTAAAATTGCCAAGGTAGTGAAGTAATAATTATGGCACTATATAAGATTTGCCATCGTTACAGAGAATTCAGAGAAGACACTCTGATGCTAAGCCTGTTCAGCTTAGCAAAAGCTCACACATCAACTGTTTTGTTGAGGTGGGGGTTGGCATCTCAGTGCAGCTCTTTGATTGAGATATCTTTTACTACAGCTTTTTCCTGAATCAGTATTTCACCTCTATGTTCTTTGTGTACATACCTTTTGTTCAGGTCTCCTTAGGTGCATTCCAAAATATGCACACATTTAAAAAAATCTTGTGTTCTTTAATACATACAGCAAATAATGAAGAGGAACTCTATAACTAAAGTGTCCGTGTTGATGGGCACTTTGTAATTGGCAAAACCAGCTATTGTAACCAGCATGCCTTTCCAAATGTCCCATACCCTGCTTGTTTTGGAGCTCCATACTCAACAGTATTGAAGATTCAGGTTTCTAAATCAATTTTAACATTCAGGAGAAAAGGGCAAAAGTTAAAACAAATCTTTAATTTTCAAAAAATATATAGGAGAAGAAAGAAAGTGGCAGTTGGGTTAAACAAAATGTTCGTGACCAAACCTTACATGGGTGGAGCTCTTGAAACCACCTATCTCCAAGCTTGCTATAACTAGCATGGAATTGTTCTTACTGAAAGAAGTTAGGTTTTCTACAAGCTTTCATGTTGTTTTGCTTAAAATTCAAGAAGGAAATAAAACAAAATTGTCTCTAGAGGGAGATCTGGTTTTATGCTCTTTCAATCTGCACTACACATTCATTACCAACCCACAAGGATAATCCAAGGATCAACCTAAATTGCTTACATAAAATTAGCACTGGAAATCCTTAGATCAAAATACGCTTAAATTGCAAAAAGAAAATGTTTGAAAGTGAGAGTATTCAAAAAAGGAAACCTATTTATAAAATTGTAATTCAGTTGAAGAAAATGTGCAATGAAATAAATACATTAAATCTTTTTTTCTGTTCAAAAAATGTATTGATCATTAATTACTCTTTATTTTCATACATGTGAGAAGATGTTTACTATCATCAAAATTATAAAAAAAACAAAAAGGGAGGAAAAACCCATCCTGTGCTGCTCCCACATAGGGCCATCATGAGAACTAGTAGAGGAAGATCAGCAGATGCTGCTTGGGGAGAAGGAAGAGGTTGAACTCATAAGGTAGTAACTACCCAGTGTGAGAGCTGTGAGTATATGTGAAAGGATTGCAACATTGTCCAAGTCAGCACATAGTCACCTAGCTGTTTTGATGTTGGGATAATGGGGACAGTAATCTGGAATTAAAGGTTAAGGAAGCCAGGCAAGTTAATGCATTTTTCTCAATCCCTTTGGCAGCAGAGTGCAGAACAAAGTTTGCTTTCACTTGGAGCAGTGTCCAGCAAACCTGGAATCAACTGTTCCAAGGATGGAAACACAGCCCTATCATCTGCCATAAACTGATCCAGACTGCACTGGAATAGGGTGAGGCTCTGGAACACCTGAAACACATTGATGTCATTATTGTGTAGGACAACATATCAAAAGATTTTTAGAAGGGCAAGATGATAGTCCAAATCCTTCTGAAAGCCAGTTTGGCCATAAAACAAAGTAAAGTCAATGGATCTGCATAGGAGATCCAGTTTTTATGAATAAAATGACAAGATGGAAGCAATTAACAAGATAAGAGTAATGTCTCCATGAACAAGCACAGAGAAAACACAAGTTTTCTTAGGTATTGTGGGTTTTTGGAGAATGTGCTGAAGGGGCCCCACCATATAATGAATTACTATGAAATGAAAAACAATATGCCCTATTCATTGTTGGGTCCTGTCATATCGTAGAAAACCATCAAAGGTGGAAAGCTGTCGTGTGGAGTCCCACATGACAAGTTATAGAAACTACTGAAGGACAAGATGAATTGAGTAAATTTGTAAACGGGAAAGCTATCCAGCAGGCTTTAGATATGGCTGAATGAGAAAAATGGCCAACACTTTGTCTCTATATTGATTCATGGATGATGGTAAATGCCCTGTGGGGGTGGCTACAGGAAGCAGAGTAACTGACAGCACAGAGGTAAACTCATCTGGGCTGCTGAATGATGGCAAGATATTGCTGCTGGTTATAAAATTAACATATAGGTGCTCACATACCTACTGAAAAATATGAAAACAAATCAGCAAGTGGACCAGGCTGCTAAGATTGAAGTGGCTCAGGAAACTCTGGGCTGGCAACAGAAGGGGTGGATTATTTAGAGCCCAATGGGCTCATGACACCTCAGACCGCCAAGGAAGAGTTGCACATATAAATGGGCTCACGATCGAGGAGGGTGGGCTGAACCATGGACACTATTGCAGAGGTTATTCCTTAATGTGAAACATGAGCTGCAATCAAGCAGGTCAAGCAATTAAAGCCTCTCTGTTATGGAGGATGATGGCTGAAATATGGGGGGAGTCTGGCAGATTGAATATAATCACACTTCCTCAAGCCCTTCAAGGCAAGCACCATGTGCTTATAATAATGGAAGAAATCACCAGATAGCTGGAAACGCATCCCATGCACCCCCCTCATCCCCCCCAACACTACCTTGGGCCTTGAAAAACATGTTTTATAGTGACACGGCACCCCAGGTAGGATTGATTCAGAAAACGGGACTCATTTCCAAAATAATCTCACAGACACCTGGTCCAAAGAGCATGGCATTGAATGGGTATATCACATCCCCTATCATGTACCAGCCTCCAGGAAAATTGAATGATACAATGGACTTTAAAGACTACACTGAGAAATGGGTGGTGGGACCTTCAAATGCTGGGATAAACATTAAGCAAAAGCCACCTGGTTAGATCCCCTCAGTCAAGTCTAAGGGATCTGCCAAACTGAGCTGGCTGGCCCTGCCCAGTCAAAATTTTATGTACTATGGAAGGGGATAAAGTTATTGTAGTGCACATGAAAAATTATGCTGGTGAAGACAGTCCAGGTTATTCCTGCTACAGGCAGTGGCAAATACATTTGTGAAACTGATTTTGCTCAGGGGTCTGGATGCACTTGGTAGGTAATGAGGAAGGATGGGCAATTCTGATGTGTGCCTCAAGGGGATTTGATTTAGGGTAAGAATAGCCAGTGATTTGAACTATATGATGTTAATTGCTGTATAATACTGTATGTCATCACTACTACAGTTGTTATATGCCCTATCAATTATATGATAGGAAGAGTTGCCCAAGTTAATGAAGAATTAATTTTGATGAACTGGGGCAAAGCGCAGCAATGATAGAACCAGAACTGGCTTCATCATGTAACAATCCAACACCACAAACCATTTTCTGCCCTGAAGGACTACCGTGATGGATGGAGCCAAAAGTCATGGACTGAATTATCTCATCAGATATTTTAGAGGAATGGCTCACAGACTAATGGAATTACATCTGTATGTATATAAAAAAGACAGGAAAGAATATACTGGAAATGTTGGGAGCTGGCCTTGATGGAAATAGTATAGAATGGGGTGGATATTGTCCTGATTTCAGCTGCAATAGAATTCATTTTTTTCCGAGTAGTTGATGATGTGTTTTGGATGTAAGATGAGAATAATGTTGATAACACACTGATGTTCTAGTTGTTGCTAAGATGTGTTTACACAAAATCGAGGCCTTTTCTGCCTCTCACCCCATCTCACCAGCAAGAAGGTTGGGGGTACACAACAAACGTTTGTCTCCTGTTAAACTGTCATTATCTAAGCCCAAGAACTTTTACCTTGATTTTTTTTTTTCCCCTCACAATTTTCTCACTCATCCCACTGGGGTGATGAGTGAGAGAGCAGCTGTGTGGTGTTTAGTTACCTGATGGCTAAAAACATGACACCATTTCAGATGTAAGATGACTCATATTCAGCTATGGATCCTCAAAGACCTGCCAGAGTACATAAAATTTGAAATCCCTCAAAACTGCATGACTTCTATTTCCCTTCAACATACTTCCTTAGAGGTTTAAAAAAAAAAAAATCACTACACAAACAAAAGATATTCTGAGGCAAACACTCAGCATCAATTGTTTCACTTCTATGCTCTGCCTACAAGAAAGATGAAGAGAGACTATTTACAAGAGCATGTAGTGACACAACAAGGGGATATGGATTTAAACTGAAAGAGAGGAGATTTAGATCAGCTGTTAGGAAGACATTCTTTACTACGACGGTGGTGAAGCACTCAAACAGGTTGCTCAGAGAAGTTGTGGAAGCCCCATCCCTGGAACTCTTCAAGACTTGGTTAGATGGAGTTCAAGCAACCTGGTCTAGTGAAAGGTGTTCCTGTCCATGGCAGGGCAGGTGAAACTAGAAGACATTTAATGTCCCTTCAAACCCAAGCCATTCTATGATTCTATGGTTTTCATTTATATAATCTTTTCCAAGTGCCTGACTGCCTTGGACAGAAAGATTCCACCTGAAACACTTCTGATGCCAGTGACTACTCTTCAAGATCTTAGCAGATGTCTGTGGGGCTCTGTGTGCCCCCCTATGGCCTTAGGTGAGGCTCCTTCTTCATGGAGGTACAGAAATCTCACTGCTCCGGTCCACTCCAGGTTCCATTAGAAACTTACAGTGTTGTTTAAGCTTGTACTGCTTAAACATATCCTTCCACCTATGAAGGAAAAGTGACTGGCATGCATTGCTGGCTTTCCATTTCTTCTCTTCTCAAGGTGTGGTATGCTACATGATCAATCATAACAAATGCAGGGAAGAAAATAATGAAATACTCTTTACTGTGTGTAATAAGTGGTTTATTCATACAGTTATGGAAAACATTTTGAAACAGTTATGATTAAACACCACAGGAAGCTGCTGAGGTACATTATTTATCAATATGATCTGTACCAGTATTTGGCTCTCTCATCCTGCAAGTAATTTCCCCTGTGCAGTGCTTTACCAGTCACTAATTGGTAGCTCTGTAGGTACTCTTATAGTATATTTTCCCTTGCCTTCAAAAGTCAAACAGTGAAAAGTAATGTTTCCAGGCTGATATTTTTATCTTATTTTTATTCCTTAAGGAAAGACTAGGGAATAACTGCTAAAATTTCAGACTACTTATTTTAGATTTTACTTAATATAAAAAAAAGGGGGGTTTCATGTGAACAAAGATGTTCATTGTTTTTTCAAGCATAGCAGAAAATTTGTTTTAGCATTTAGAGGAATATGTTTTGAATTTGATTTTACAAACATTTTAATATTGCAATAACTTTAGGCACATTATTCTGTAACATAATGGTGCTTGCCTGTTAAATTAGCAATGATTACTCACTCATTTCAAGTGTGATTCACAACCAGCAAGTAAAACTCCCTTGCAATACCGTATCTTCTGACAACATCCATTTACAGATCCAAATGTGCTGCTGTTCAAAGGTGATAAAAACCACTTGTGTCCAGTAAATGGCTAAGCTAATAATTTTGATAGCTTAAAGAAAGCAAATTTTTGACTTCTCAAGAAGATCACTGTGATAAACAACCAGGGAAGAGATCCTCCATAGGTTACTATAATAAAACCCTCTGCAGATTACTGAGGTTTCTTTTTTTCTTAGATCTATGATCTGTTGCTTACATGAAGTCTGGGAAGCAAAGAATTTCACAATTAAGTGTTTTAGGAAGCAATTTTGAGATGCTTTCCAATAACACAGCCATTCCAAGTAACTGTTTTGCCTTGGTGTTTTACTTCATTTCCAACTGCTCAGGGTTAGTCAATTTATTACACAAGAAAAGAGAAGTGTTTCCCAACAACTAGTATAAAACAACAGCTCAGTTTTCACTGTTACCTCTCATGCTTAGAAAAGGATGTAGACTTAGAGTCATATAATCATAGAACCATTAAGGTTGGAAAGGCTTCCAAGACCACTGAATCCACTCAGCTGTCTAAGATTTGCATGATGTTGTCTAGTAATCCTGTAGTTAAGACTTTAATTTTAAGCATCTATGAGAAGAAAAGAGCAAATGAAGGTAGAAGTTTGCACATTTGGGAGGGACACTAACAGTACCTCAGACCACAATGTTATACTATGGGTTGAGTAGAGTTCCCCCAAGAACTGTGGGCCTGAGTAGGAATACTTACATTGCCTCCACCTTCTCAAAACCTACGGTGAATGTGCTGTTGGACCTTGGGGTTGTAAAGCATAGATGGATGCACCAGTTGCACACACTTATAGACTTGATGGATCACATTCTGGGGTTATAACTAAGGACTTGACCCTTACATTTTAAAATCAGGCTTATTTCCTCACAAATGTCCAAAATCTAAGGGAAATTATATTGTAGGGTATAGAAAACTAATAATGGATAGTTATTACATATATATAACCCCATCATTTTTCAGTATATTCATCCCCAAACACAATTTCTAAAAGAAGAAATTACAAATACACAATACTGACAAGAATCTGTTTTCTCCCCAGTCATCTGTATAGGAGAAGTTTTAAGTGCTTGTCAGAGCACAATTATTTCACAGTATGTGATACTCCTCCCTGAAGGCAGCCTTAGTACTACAAAAAGTTTATTTTGATGACACATCCACAAAAACTATGGCATAAAAGACCATTTCTTGCAATCAACAGACTCTTATGTGGCTGTATCAGCTGTCTTCATAGAATCAGAGAATCACAGAATCACAGAATTAGCCAGGTTGGGAAAGACCTACGAGATCATCAACTCCAACCCTTGATCCAGCACTGCCATGGTTACTAGACCATGGCACTAAGTGACACATCCAGTCTCATCTTAAAAATCTCCAGGGATGGTGAACCCACCACCTCTCTAGGCAGCCCATTCCAGTATCTGATTACTCTCTCTGTAAAAAATTTCTTCCTAATATCAATCTAAACTTCCCCTAGCAGAGCTTAAGATCGTGCCCTCTTGGCCTATTGATGGTTGCCTGGAAGAAGAGACCGACCCCCACCTGGCTACAACCTCCTCTCAGGTAGTTGTAGAGAGTGATGAGGTCACCCCTGAGCCTTCTCTTTCCCAGGCTAAACAACCCCAGCTCCCTCAGCCTCTCCTCATAGGACTTGTGCTCAAGTCCCTTCACCAGCCTGGTCGCTCTTCTCTGGACCTGCTCCAGCACCTCAATATCCTTCCTGAACTGAGGGGCTCAGAACTGAACACAATACTCAAGGTGTGGCCTCACCAACGCAGAGTACAGGGGAAGGATCACTTCCCTGCTCCTGCTGGCCACACTGTTCCTGATCCAGGCCAGGATGCCATTGGCCTTCTTGGCCACCTGGGCACACTGCTGGCTCATGTTCAGCTTCCTGTCAATCAGCACCCCCAGGTCCCTTTCCACCTGGCTGCTCTCCAGCCACTCTGTGCCCAGCCTGTAGCGCTGCAGGGGTTGTTGTGGCCAAAGTGCAGGACCCGGCACTTGGCCTTGTTGAACCTCATCCCACTGGAATCAGATCATCTCTCCAGCTTGTCCAGGTCCCTCTGAAGAGCTGTCCATTGATCAACACTCTCCCCAAACTTGGTGTCATCTGCAAATCTGCTAGTGATACACTCAATTGCCTCATCCAGATCATCAGTAAAGATATTAAACAGAACTGGGTCCAGCACTGATCCCTGGGAGACACCACTGGTGACTGGCCACCAACTGGATGGTGCCCCGTTTACCACCACTCTGGGTCCAACCCTCCAGCCAGTTCTTAACCCAGCAGAGAGTGCCCCTGTCCAAGTCGTGGGCTGCCAGCTTTTCCAGGAGTGCTGTGGGAGACAGTGTCAAAGGCTTTGCTGAAGTCCAGATAGACACATCCACCTCATCCACCAGGTGAGTCACCTGATCATAAAAGGAGATCAAGTTGGTCAGACAGGACCTGCCCTTCCTAAACCCGTGCTGGCTGGCTCTGATCCCTTGTCCCTACTGTAGGTGCCATGTGATTGCACTCAGGATGATCTGCTCCATAACCTTGCCAGGCACTGAGGTCAGGCTGACAGGCCTGTAATTTCCCAAGTCCTCCTTTTTGTGGATTGGTGTGACATTCACCAACTTGCAATCATCTGGGACCTCCCCAGTGAGGCAGGACTGGTGATAAATGATAGAGACCAGCTTGGCGAGCTCTTTCTCCAGCTCCCTCATTACCCTAGGATGGATCCCATCTGGTCCCACAGACTTGTGAGGATCCAAGTGGCTCAGCAGGTCACTGTTTCAACCTGGATTACGGGGGGTTATTCGGCTTCCTGTCTCTGCCTACCAGCTCTGGAGGCCAGTTGTCCTGAGGACAACCTGTCTTACTGTTGAAAACTGAGGCAAAGAAGGTGTTAACTATCTCAGCCTTTTCCTCATCTGTTCCTCCCCATGTTCAACAAAGAATGGAGGTTTTCCTTGCTCCTCCTTTTACTATTGATGTATTTGTAGAAGCACTTGTTTTCCCTAATAGAAGTGGCTAGATGGAGTTCAAATTGTGCTTTTGTCTCTCTAATTTGTTTTCTACATGACCTAACTATATTCCTAAACTCTTTGTGAGTAGCCAGTCCTTTTTTCAAGCTCTCTTTTCTCCCCTAATTTCCTTTAAAATCTCCCTGTTCAGCCAGGCTGGCCATCTTCCCCACCAGCTCACCTTTTGGCACACTGGGACAGCCCGCTCCTGTGCATTCAAGACTTGCTTCTTGAAGCATGTCCATGCCTCCTGGACCCCTTTGTTTTCAAGGGCTGTTTCCTAAGGTACCCTCTGATTCAATCTTTTGAGTAGGCTGAAATCTGCCCTGCAGAAGTCCAGAGTAGAAGTTTTATTGATGGCTCTCTTTGCGTACCTGAGTATTTAAAACTCTATTATTTCATGGTCACTGTGCCCCAGATAACCTCCAACCACCTCATCTCCCACCAGGCCCTCTCTGCTTGTGAACAGCAGATTTAGTGGGGCCCCATCCCTGGTAGGCTCATTTATCAGCTGAAGCAGGAAATTATCCTCTATACACTCAAGGAATCTCCTAGACTGCCTCTTCTCTGCTGTGCTGAGTTTCCAACAGACATCCGGCAGGTTAAAGAGCAAAGGCTGGTGATTTTGAGACATCTGCCAGTTGCCTGTAGAATAATTCATCGCCCTCATCATCCTGACGGGGTGGTCTATAACAGACTCCCATCAGGATGTCAGCTTTGTTGGCTGATTCTGATTCTGATCCACAGGCACTCAACCTTATTGTTACTGACTTCAAGTTCTACAGAGTCAAGAGACTATCTAACATGTAGAGACACCTCTCCACCTCTCCTACCTTGCCTGTCCCTTCTGAAGACCTTGTAGCCATCCATGGCAGCACTCCAGTCATGTGAATCATCCCACCACGTTTCCGTGATGGCAACTACATCACGGCTTTCCTGCTGCACCATGGCTTCCAGCTCCTCTTGTTTGTTACCCATGCTGCGTGCATCGGTGTACATGCACTTCAGCTGGGCTGCTGATTTCACTTCTAACTCAGGCTTTCCACCCTTAGGCTCATCTCTGGAAAGCCTGGTTTCAAACCCTTCCCCCTTCAAACCTAGTATCACAACTGATCTCTTTTTTGCTTACCTACCAGGGCAGGTACAGGGACAGAGAAGATAGAGCATACTGCTCTCTCAACTGCCATGAGCTGTCATTTACCTTGAGCAAGCTCCTGTCCTCACTCACAATGAGTGCAGCACAGTGTCAACGCAAGGCTAACAGCTTTGCAACGTTTTCCTTCCCTTTTTATGCCTTCTTCTTCCCTGTCCAGACCCTCATAGACCTGTGGTTTGCTGAGGAACCTGCAGATCAGATATACCTTAATTCCCTAGAGTATCCTCCCCTTTTAATTCAGTCAACATCAAAAATGTGCAAGCTAATATCAGCTGCGCTGAGGGCATTTGACAAACTGATTCAGCCCTCTGACCCCACTCCAGAAAATGAGATACGTGAGCATGTACTTCGAAGTACAGTGCAGTCCTACGCCTGTAGAATGCTGCTGTGACTTAACAGTTCTGTACTTTGCAATGTTTGTAGAAAAGCGTTCCCTTCAAACATTTACCATCTGGCAGGGTTTGCTTATTAAATCTTCTGCATGCCTCAAGGGAGAACTATGGACAGATCTAAGGCAGTAACAAATACACCAGCTTAGGCCCTTAGTCTTTTTAGCTTTTGTCTGTTTTATTGGAGAGTAGGGAGAAGTGGAACATTCATCATGATACCTTATATATTCCATAAAATTGCTGTATTTTGGTGGCATATACCTTTCCCAGATGAAGAAAAATCTGTGCTTTCAAAACACTTAAATAAATGTAAATTGGTAATGCTATAACCAGAAAGCAACGACACAGCTAGCCTATGTATAATTGCAACTCTAATATTCACATCAACTCAAAATATCTTAAGTAATGCCAGTTATAAAAACATGACACCTGAGAATAGGATGTTGCCTTACTTGAGGAATACTTGTACAACCAACCAACCATGTGCTTGAATTCAATTTTCAGAATCAAGCCAATGCTTGGAAATTTATTCTATTTCACAGATTCTTGTATTTGCAAAACACAGTTGCAATTTTTTTTCTTCACCCTTCAGAAGATACAAATTCACTCAGAAGAAACAATGTCACGCTTAAGGGAAGTAAAAGCAACCAAGTTGTGGATTTATCATTTTGTTGTTTGGAAGACTGCTAATTCAAGCTCCCTCCCTCCCTATTTATTTTTGTATGAGTACATAAGGAATTTCTGTCAGAACAATAAGTCAGAGAAAAAAATAAACGCTATACTCTATGGAATACATCCAATAAATAACCACACTGAAATCAGTTTATCTCCAAGAAATTGAAGTGCATGGGCTCCAGCTCTTATGTGAAATCCTTTCTTTTTATTGAAACCAAGTGCAGACACCACCAATTTAGAAGATAAATTTTCCTCTTTTCATCTACTCTGCCTTTGCATACCCAGTACTTATTAATACTGATGCTCAAACTCTGGAAAGAACACATATTACAGATTAAGACAGCTCAATCCTTCACTTCCCAATTTAAAAATCTTGTCTCAACACACAAAAATTGATTTATTACCAGACATTCTGTGAAGACTAAACATAGTTTTATTTCTATGCAATCCCAGAATCACTCAGGTTGGAAGAGACATCAGAAGACTCGTAGTCTGACTCGTGCTCATAGGAGTGTCAAGATAAGATCAGGTTGCCCAGGGTTTTACCCTGTTGCATTTTGGAACCCTACAAGAATGATACCTGCACAACATCCATGGGAAACCTGTCCCTACTCACTAATGTATTCACATTTTTCATGTTTATCCTTTTACTATTAGTGCAGCACTGGAAATCTTTCTTTCCCTGTGTGTCCCTTTACACTTTCAACTCAAGCTGAGCTTTGGTTTTCCCAACATGATCTATACAAGGCTGGGCAGTGTTTCTACATTTCTCCTTTGTAACCCATCCTTTTTCCCCTGTGCTGTGTAAATTCTTTTTGTGCCAGAGCTCATTTATGAGCTCCTGTTTTAGCCAAGCCAGTCTCCTTGTACAGTTTCTAGCTTTCCTGAGTGCCAGGGCAGAGCATTATTTTTTCTTGGAGGATGCTGCCCTTAACGACCTTTAGGTGCTGTTGTTAGAGACCTTCTAGCTCTACTGAGCTCCTTTGCCCTTCAGAACTGCCTCCCTTGGGATCCCCCTGAACAGCTCTCTGCAGAAGACAAAGCTTGCTCTCTCCTGAAGTCCAGGTTCTGTGCTCTGCTACCTGCCTTCCTCACTGCCCTCTTATTTTGAACTGCAGTATTTCATGGTCCCTACAGGTAAGGCTGTCATAGATTAATTATCATATCCAGTTGAACAAAATACTTTATTGTTTTGCATAGCAGATCCAGGACAATATCAGATTTGGCCAGCCAGTCTAGCTGTGTGATTATTCCAAGCCTCCTGAATTGCTTGTATCCTGTTGTTGCTTTTCTAACCATGCATCTTAAAATAGAAATATTTTTTTCCCTAGGAGAATTTCTAAGCAAATCACGTAAATTCTTTTACATTTCTCTGATTTTTTTTTCGTTTTTTAAATCTTTTTTATTTTTATTTCAGCATGACACTTCAGTATCTTTTGAGTGAGTATACCTCAATCTTGCAATATTCCCCCCTGGTTTTCATCCTACATATAACTTCATGGGTTTTTCAAACTAAAATGAAAATTTTACACATATCTGTACTTGAACCTATAGGAGCCTCATTACTTTCTCAAAGTGAGCTCTCTTTTTCATTTATGCAAATCTTACCAAATGGTGCATAGGAATAATTTTGCCTTTAATATAAATATTATTGAAGTTAAGCTTATTTGCTTCCATACTCATCCCAGAGTGATAAAGCTTGACCTATATGCCTCTTTCTATGTCCATAAGAGCACAGAGAAGCAGGATGATGAGTGATTTCAGCTTTCTCTAGGCCAATTTGGTAACTAAGGTCCAAATGCCTTAAATAGTGTTATTGTTATCTGCAAATGATGAACTACAATACTTCACAAGGCTCATTTTTGGAAAGAACTGTCAGCTGGGGAGTTTTGTTCAATGTCTACAGGCTTTGAGGTTTTACTTAAAAATAAAAAAGAGAGACTCCTTGTTTCAGCTTATTAATGATTTTTTTTTTCCATATGTAGTCTTCAACAATAAGCAAAGGACTGGGGAAGTGTGTAACTTAAGCAATTAACTTTCAAGTTAATCTTTTCTTTTCTTACATGTCCATACTGTGTCTGAATGCAAAGATGACTAGCTAAAATTGAATCTGACTACTCTATTAGAACAAATGTTGCTTATTTTACATGTATCAATATTCAGCACAATCAATAAACAAATGTATGGCAAAAGGGGAATATGGTACAACATTTTTCTCTGCTGTTCCTCAGCAAAAGGGAGCTCATATACAGAGACAGTATAGGCAACCCTGCTGAAGGCTGTGAAAAGGACCCTATGCAATCAACAGAATAATCCTTTATATACCCATTTTAAACTTTTGCTGAACAACAGTACACAAGCTGAAAAGAATAATGTTAAGAAATGAGAGGTTCCTCAACCAGATAGACTCAGATTCAGAGATCAAAGAAGACAGTAAAAGGGTAAAGATTTCAATGCTGCAAGATACTCAGTATTGTAAACAGACATAAAAGTAAGAAGCACTTTCAAGATTTGAGGATGTCACAGGATCACTTACCACCCTGGAGAATAAATGTGGTAAATATTGATTTGGGCAAAACAGTTTGTAGAAGAGTGTGAACAGTGAATAACAATTTCAAACAAACAAAGCATGGTGCACATTAATTTAAAAATAAATCGAATTTTGGCTCAGAATTTACCCTAAAATGGGACAAATATAGAGGAGTACGTTTTTTTTTCACAGCTGAGTAATACTCTGATCAACCATGTGCTTTGTAAACACCTGCCTGAATGTCAGGTCAGATGAATCAGTCACATCTGAGTTTCTTCTTTTTCAAATACAGTTAGTTTCTTCTTCTAGACAATGAGAAACATTCTTAGAGGTGACTCATGTACGCTGCTGTAGCTGAGTTTCTATGATGTGAAACTTACTCATTCCAGGACAACTTGTAGCTTGGTAAGAAGTAGCCAAAGAGCTCCACCTTGCAAGTGGCTACCCAGTCCACTGGAGTACAATACTGACACAGCAGTAAGCATAAAAACATTCAGACAATTAAAAGTCACATTAGTGCAAGGGCAAGTCTTGACTCAGCCTTACTGAGGTATGCAGACCTTAGAAGATCAGTGACTGAAGCACTCAGAAACACCTCTCTCCATGAGCAGAGTAGCCTGATCCAGGTCATGCTCTGAAGATCTGCTGGCTTCTCTTATTTAAATGGGTAAGGAAAGAGATCTAGGGGCTCCATGTATACACACAGACACATAACATCAGAATAACTGGATTTGTGCTTTCCTGAGCACCACTACATTAAGCTGTTCTTGGCTGTTAGGCTTTTGTTATTATTAATACTTTATGTTGTGAACTCAACTCATACATAAAATGCTATAAGAATAATGGCAGGTTTAGATAGGTGGAAATCTTGAGCTAATCAATCTAATGTTTTATTGACTAACAGCAAGAAGGAAGAACCTAAACCAAAGCCTAGTTAAAACAAGCAAAACCCCTAAGTAACAGATCTCACACCTGCTGCTGCTCCTGAAGGACAGTGTTTTCCATATAATTATTATTGGTCCAGCTGCTTCTCACAAAGTGCAAAACAGCTGTTACAGCACAGATTTTAAGCACCACATCACTTTGTCCTGTGGCAGAAGGGAAGGTGGGGTTGTGTTGGTGGAAGAACACGTGTTGCTGCCTCTCAGCAGTTCTACACCCTTGACCACTGAGACAGGGATTCAGCGTAGGCATGAGAAATGTCAGCACCCCAAGTAGCCTTCTTTATTGTCCATTGCAGAAGTTGATTATACCTAGGTCATTTGGATGCTCTGGGAATTTGGTAAAACCTAAGGAAAAAAGCTCTTTCTGAGTGTCAAAGTCCATATCAGCACAGAATCCTTAAAAGGTCTTCACCCTCATCTAGCTTGGGCACAGCTTTTCACAGTGCTGCAAAGTTGACAAAGTCTTCTGCTCCTGGTCATGGTTTGCTTACTTTCAGTCTCACAGTGACCTTTGCCTCATACCTTTCTCAGCGCTCTTTCTCTTACTACCTGTATGTCAACAATTTATCTTATTTGCACCTCACAAAGTTCCATCCATGTATGTGATTTTCCCATTACAGGTTTGCTCATGCTTTCCTGGCTGAACACTCAAATAAAAGGACCTCAAGCATTGCAGCAGCATGCCATATATATCTGAACAAGACCTCAGCCTCCATCAACCCTCAGCATGATAATTGCAAATGGATTCCTCTCATTCTGGGTTTTAAACAAAGCAAAGCATTTTCAAAATGAACCACCACCATGTTAAATACAAAATTCCTTTCAAATATAGTGGTTTATTTCTTTGAGGTAGCTCAAATAGCCTACAAATACCTGAACGCTTCTTGGAATCTGAAAACTTGAAGAGCAAAATTAATATCAACCTCGGACTTAGAAGTGCTAAAAACTCTGTAACTCTAGTTGTATAAAGTATTAACCCAGAAATAAAGCAGAAGCCAGTGTTTAGCCTGGTCGTTAATTCAATTTATGTAGAAAAGCAAACCATTACAAAATACACTCTTTTGCTTCACTTATTTATTCACATATACGATTTCACCAATGTCGACTAGAAGCACATAAGTTCGTTAATGAGAGATTAAGACTCAAAATCCTCTTCCTGAAAATTTTAAAAAGACAGCAGTGAATTTAACTTTTGTACCTATTCAATTGTCCAGTAATTCAAAGCAGAATCACTTCAGTGCCCTGTTACCTGAAACTCTGTCACTATTAGCCACTGCAATAGGTTTTTTTCTGTCTGAGGCTGAGGTAATTATTCTGTCACCAAATAAAAATTACGTAACTACTGCGGGGCTTTTTCTCCTCAAAAATTGACACATTCAGTATTATTAGAACATGGTAAACCATGAGGATTTTCTTATCCAAATTCCAGGTTAAAAAGAAGGTGTGTTTCTTCATCCATTCATGTTCATTGCAGAAATAACTAAACCAACACACATATAACAAAGCCAGTTCTAGCAAAAGTAAGAAGTGTATATTTTACTAGGCTATACCTTCTGAGTTATTTGGGACAGATTTGGTAAGCATAGCACCATCCTAACACTCAATTCACTAAAACATTAATATCCCCCCAGCCTACCAAAAAGTTTGTATCAGGATAAAAATTCTGCCCTTTTTTTCTCTAGAGATCTCTATTATAACAACTTTATTTTATGTTTCACTCAAAAATAAGATTTTAAACATTATTATTAAATAAATCAATTGAATAATTTCCTCGGCTTGTTTTAATATGAAAATATTATTTAGTAACTAAAATTCATTCCTTTCTTAGGGCATTCACTCTTCTGCTAAAGGAACTGAGAAGCAATACATCAGACCTTGAAGGTTTCCTTTCAACTGAACCTTCCTATGGAGGTGTAATATCTTCAGTATGCAAACCCCCATTAGCTATAGCTCAGAGACCTTCTGGAGGTGCATCTTTCATGTCTTGGAAACTTACCACACACCATTCAATATTTTTAGGGAAAACACAGCATATGTGTGTTTTCAGGAGCAGGAAACAACTCACCAGTAACAAAGTGGTTATTGGACAAACATGATAAAACCACATTTCTCCTGGCCTTGACCCTGTTTCGTGGACAGTTGACTCTCAGTTCCATACACCTGCATTCAGCATCTTCAGACCTCCAGGATCATCCCTTCATGATCACTGTAGCCATCCTTTGATCCCTGCCTCTCCTGGATATAGCTGCTGCCTGACCCTCCCTGCTAAGAGACATTTGTGAGTGACCCACCAGCCTACCATGGCTAGCAAAGATGGAGCGTTTGGGGTTCAGTTTCGTGCCTAAACCTCACCAGTGTGCTCACCCCACCCACCACATGGACAAGCTTGGGCTAAGCCCCAGCCATGCATTTGGCACACTTTTCCAACAGGAGCCTTTTCTTTTGGTTTTAAATATCCAGTTAGGAGTCATATCATCATCTAAACACACTCCATAACAGCAAACATTTTCTTCTGGTTTTGCCTTTGCAAATCTACTAAGAAAGTGTCATGCAACACCACATTGAAAGCAAACAACCCTCCTTCTCAATCTTGCCTATCCTGAAAAAAAAATAGACTTTGAATCTGTTTCTTGGAATTTCTATCTAAAATAAAAATAAAGTAGAATTAAAAATTAGTGGGTTTCCTTTTTTAAACACTTTTTTCTTTATTATTTATTTCTGCCCCAAAAAAGGTTTGTCTAACAGTTTATTTTGCAATTTCCTATTTTGGTAACCCCACAAAATACTAAATCAAGAAGTTTTCCCCAGCTTGAAACACTGAGGTGGGGGGGAACCTTAGGAAATGGTTTTTCATGAAGGGTTTCATCTTTCTTCTTCTATTGTTTTTTCATGTGATATTTTTCAAATTTATTATGGCTTTATAAGTATTCATCAGCAGTCACTGTACTTATGAATCAGGAAAAGTCCCCTTTTCAGATTTTCATCTGAAAGAAAAAAAGATTGATTACACCAAAACCTTACTAAGCTGCCATCCTGTCCATGTGAACAAAATTTAAGTATATACAATATGTCAGTTGAAATCAATCAGAAAAAATCTATTACTTTGTACTCTGTTCACTGCTGACCAAAAAACCCACGACTTTTGATGCAAATATCAAATTAACAGGCAAAACATTAAAAATGAAGGCTTGGGAAAGAAGTAGACAACAGTTAAAGGATAAAAAAAATAAATACAACTGTGTATAATGGAATTATTAAGTGCACAGTAAGGGAAAACGTCAGCCTGCAGCAATCCTAAACAAAACAGGTACTCCCAGGTGGCATTGTTCTATATAGTTTCATGCCTCATCATAGAAAAAGAGAATTGAGCTTCTCCATATCCAGCAAATATCCATGGGTTCACAAAAAGAAAAGGACAGCATTTTCAGTTTATTCAGTTTATTGCTGTCAGCTCTCTTTACATATTGTTGCAACTGACACTTTTTAAAATATTAAACACAGTGGAAGAAACTTTGACAAAGAAAGAGCAGTAAGGTGAGCCCACCAAGCAAGTGATTTATCACTATAGCTTGCATTCACCTCACCTGCCTGCCAATTTAAAGATCATGTACGCTTAATGAAGTCAGTTCCTCAGGGGAATTATGGCATTACTCTTTACAAATAACATAAATATTAACGAGGATTTTACTTCCTATCCATTAAAAATCTGTAGGTTGTAATACCTCCAATTAGAATAACATCAATTCCCACCTTCCCCAAATCCTCAGTTTTATAATTAATAAGATTTTTGTGGATTTAATATTTACTTTTAATCCAAGATTCAAAAGTCTTTTCAGATGTAAACTTACAAAACATCACTAAAGCACACATTGTTCTCCTCACTCACAAAAAAAAAAAAAAAAAAAAGGTGCTGTAACAAGCTGGAAGGCTTGTCTAAAAAAAGGGAGCTGATGAGGCTGGATTTACAGCTTCCCAGATACTTCAAGGCAACTTCAACACCCACATCGTGAAGACGCAGTAAATGCAGCCGCCTCGCGGCACATCTAACCAGGATGAGCCACCAGAAAGGCCTGCTGCAGATGTATCCATGCAGAAACACAGCCACCAGAAACTAGGCACCATCCCCATTCTGCTAAGTGTTTTCAGCTGGGCTGGTGAGGGGGCCTCACTGGGCCACAGCGTTTTCTGTTTAGGCAGGTGCAGGTCGTGTGCCAGGTTCAGGGTGTGGTAGCAGGCTGGGTGGCCATGCCAACACACCTCCTTCAGCAGCAGTGTCAGTTTAGATCCATGTAAGCTACATGTCCAATTATATCTTACTTTATTTTAACATACTTCTTGGTAACATCTCCATGTTTACAGGCTCTGTGCAGCTTGACCAAACTTGAGAATGGGTGTCTCTATATGGGTACTTTTGCAAGAGAAGTAGAGAAGTAGCAAAGTCAGGTCCAGACAAAAACAGAGGGATTTTCCTGGAAAGGTAAATGAATTAACTCAAGGTGTGATTTGATGACAGTTCAAACTAATCTACGGTGGAGCTGCCACCCCTTTCCTTCAGCCCTAAACCTAATCTCACCAGAAAAGTAACATGCTAGTGTAAGCAGGGCCCCCTACAACTCCAGCTAACGCTAATTGACTGCAGCCCTGATGAGAAAGACTTGGGGGTGTTGGTTGACAGGAAGCTCAACATGAACTAGCAGTGTGCACTTGCAGCCTGGAAAGATGACTGTATCCAAAGTGTGGCCAGGAGGACAAGGGAAGTGATTCTGCCTCTCTACTCTGCTCCAATGAGACCCCACATGGAGTACTGCACTCAGCTCTGGGGTCCCCAACGTAAGAAGGATGTGAACCTGTTGGACCAAGTCCAGAGGAGGAAGGACCATGAAGATGATCAAAGGGCTAAAGCACCTCTCCTCTGAAGACAGGCTGAGAGTTGAGGTTGTTCTTCCTGGAAAAGAGAAGGCTTTGGGAGACCTTAATGAAGCCTTCCACTACCTGAAGGGGGCCTACCAGCCACCTGGAGAGGGACTTTTTATGGGAATATGTAGTGATATGACAAGGAGGAATGGCTTCAAACCTTAAGTGAGCAGGTTAAGATAATTCTTAATGAAGAAATTCTTCCCTGTGAGGGTGGTAAGGCACTGGAACAGGTTACCCAAAGCAGTTGTGAAAGCCTCACCCTGGAAATGTTCAAGACCAGGTTGGACAGGGCTTTGAGCAATCTGGTCTAGTAGAAGGTGCCAAGCTCATGGCAAGGGGATTGGAACTAGATGAGTGGTAAGGTCCCTTCCAACCCAAACAATTCATTGATGATTCTATGGTTCTACTTTATTCCACCACTAACACTGCAGCTCCAGGCTATTTGCAATAGGTAGTCAATTGACAGGCATTCCCATACTTCATTTCAGTACAAACACAAACCAATTGTTTCTCCCCCACACCAATTTATAATTCAGCTAATCTTAACATATGGCCTATATAAGATGTATTGCCTACACTGGGCTCTAGAGTTCAGGCATATAAATGTGGATTAAAACCCAGGAAGTTTTCCAAGCAATAGGAGGAAGTCAAAATCAGTATTCATGAGTGCTGCTATATGGGTTACTCTTTTGAAGGGTGTGGCAGGTGAAAAATAGGCTTTATTGAAATACTAAGGATCTGCACTTAGTTCTGGTGCTTCTATACAGACTCAATTCGCTGGCTACATATGATTACCCCTGCCACCCTGTCACTCATCTACCAAAGCAAAACACACTATTAGAGGATAAGAGAGCAACTTCTGGTATAAATACATTCAGAACAGAGAAGTTCCATTATGGACCAATTTGAAAATTAACATTACCTAGAAATTTAATCGTTTTGTACTCTTCAAAACCTCTTACACTCAGCTTTGCAATTAAACTCATGAACCGCATTTTGAGAACACAATGGTAGGTAACCAGAAACTACTTCAGTGTATGACTTCTTGTAGTAAAATTAATTAAGTGATTTTGGGTTAGGTGTTTTTCTTTTTTTTCCTGCCTACACTGCAGCACACTTCTGAACACAACAGCAGATAGCTATTCTGTCTAGGTTCTCACTAACTGGTGAAATGCGAGTTGATCCTGTCATTTTCCACCAAACTTTTCCCCTGCTGCAAAGTCTTACAGTCACACTCTAAATTTTCTTTTAGTAGGGTCCACTCAATTTAAAATTAACTCAAGCATTTTTATTACCTTTCTTTCTACTCCAACACATTAAAAACTATTAAATGTGTAATTACATTATAAAAGTGATACATATCTAATAAGTAATACATTTTATTTTTCTTGTCCTTAATTCAGCTTTTATTTCAGTAGTATAGAAAAAGTTCAACCTTGGACTATACTACTTTTAACACTGCAATAAATTAAAATATATTGGAATAATTAGCAGCATACATTTCTGTGAAAACTACACCAGCTTTCATAACAATTACTCTCTAAGTATTTACAAGAGGAGATTCAGGTGAGCATGCTATTTGAAAACGCCAAGCTGTCAAATGCTTCACTCACAGAAATATTTTGTTTCTGATTTTGTGTATGGTAACTCCTTTTTTTTCCATCTTAAATTATGCAAATGTCTTCTCAGGCCCTACACTACACTAATTATTATGCTTCTATCTTAAACTTTTCAGAGTGACCATGGCTATGTCTGATATTTAACAACTAAATTGCATTTTTAAATTAAATTTAGAAAGGATATTAATTATGTTATCAATTAGGATCTGTGTCTTTACTTGTCACTTACAAATATGGAGATTACTCATCTACAAAATCATTTGCACATGCACTGAGAAACTTAGACTTTGGATTAGACTTCTCTACAAATAAATTGAAGGAAAAAGGTGATCTCCAGGTAAAGGCTATGAGTCTCCACTTGAAGCAATTGTCAGGATGAAAAGCCTTTGTAATTCTCCTGTGTCTTGTAACTCCATTAACAAAAAGTAAATAGTAACTATATAACTATATTGATCAGTGGTGCATAATAAAAGTACAAATAAAAACGATATGGTATCATAGAATGATATATCCACAGAGTTGTTTAAGTTGGAAAAGACCTTTACAGTGATCAAATCCAACTGTTAATCAAACACTTCCAAGTCCACCACTAAACCATGTTCCAAGCACCACACCTACCTGTCTTTTGAATACTTTTAGTGACGATGACTCCACCACTTGCTTGGGTAGCCTGTTCCAATGCTTAACAGTCCTTTCAGTGAAGAATTTTTCCCTAACAGGCAATCTAAACCTGGTACAACCTGAGGCCATTTCCCCTTGTCCTATCACTTGTAACTTGGGAGAAGAGACCACCTCCCACCTCTGCACTTTACAACCTCCTTTCAGGTGGTTGTAGAGACCAATAAGGTCTCCCCTCAGCCTCCTTTTCTACAGGCTACACAACCTCAGCTTCCTCAGCTGCTCCTTATAAGTCCTGTGCTCCAGCCTCTTCACCAGCTTTGTTGTTCTTCTCTGGGCAGGCTCTAGCACCTCTTGTCATGAGGGACTGAAAACTAACACAGGATTCAAGGTGTGACCTTACTAGTGCTGAGTACAGCAGGTGGATCATTGACCCAGTCCTGCTGGTCACACTATTGCTGATACTATTGTTGGCACAAGTTATTGCAGATACTTGCAGGGACAGGGAAAAATCTTTCTTGGCATTCACAAAAATAATGAGGAGCAAATGGCTTTAACATGAGCAGGAGAACGCTCCCCTCTGGGAATGAGCCTTATCCTTACTGAGGTCATATCTGAATGTGGCCTGAAAAGTAAGTTAGGAGCAGGCAAAGTGTAACAACTGCTTCAGTGAAAAGGGATAATTTAGGGCAGTCTCCCCCTCAAGCACCAGGGTGTGCAGAGGGCAAGCAGAGGTGAACAACCACTTAGCCTTCCTTTCAAATCCACTCAAAACATCTGTCCCCTTCTTAGTCTCATGACAGCACGCTTGAAGAAAGGTGAAACAACTCTGTGAAATGTAGCTCCTTCAAGAGTACTTATCTGCTATCTAGTAAAAACCTATTCTGCAAGCAAACCAGAGGCTCTCAACGTTTTTATATGAAAACACTCCCTTTTAGACAAGTTTACCTTCAGGTACTACTAATAATTACCTGTTGACCTCAGTGGCTGTTTTTATCTCCCTTCCTAGTGCTTTGAAGGCCACACATAAAGCTAGCCAGAAATTTAAGAAAAAGAAAGAAAAAGCCAGCTGCATTTGTGCATTAAATTCCTAGTTAATACGTTTGCTCTGGCTGATTTTGGAAAATACCTTAAGATTTACATTTGTATGGAGGAAACTAATTACACATGAGGGGGAACACTATGTGTTATATATACATCTTTAAATAACAAGACAGAGGAAACATAATTTATCACATGAAAACAGCATATGAAGACAAACTTACAGCCCTGAGAATACAACAGTGAAATTCAAAATTGTACCTCATTCTAATTTTTCTGAGACATAAGAAAAATTTTAAGGTATTAAATATTGTAACAACACATTAATGCTAGTATAACATTAGTCTCCAGGATTGTTTATTCCTAGGTGTTGAAAAGTTAGGGGTATTCAGAAACAGCTGATGTTGCCTAGGGAAAAATCTACTTAATTTCAAGTTTTCAGGATGAAAACCTTCTGACTCTTAGCAAATGTTTTGTCACCTCTGAAGCAGGAAAGGAAAGCCTCCAAATTTTGATTACTTAAATTTGGGATTGTTAGTGGAGATTGACAGTATGTTTGCCCTGTCTCCAACAACTTCTACAGCTGACCATTAGAGACATGATACTGTGCTAGATGACACATTGTATGGATTTCTTTTGTTGCCAAGTTGATCATTCTCCAAGAATGCCTTCCTCTCCTAAAATAAAATGTGAAAAGTTGGGTCTGAACTTCCCCCATAATAAATGCTGCAAGCCACAGGTATAATACATCATGAAAAGACAAGCAATCACTTGTGTTAAAATACAAGAAATACTCTGAAGTGTAATTTAGGAAGAAAAAAAAGTAAATAATAAAACCAAGCTGAAATGAAAAAATAAAAACATGACCACTAAGGTTAAAAATAATGTTGTGAGACTAGATTTATAATTCAATCTGTATACACAAATGAAAAAAAAAAAAAAAGTAATTCTTCCTGGCTAGTAACTAAATTTCCTCCAGAATTTATGGTTCAGTCTTAATCTCATGGTAATGAGTTCTGAATCTTTTATTGAAATGAATGTTTATGAGTCTTTTAATTTTATTGGAGGACATATGGATCTTCCATTTAAGTAATATTATTTCTGAGTCTTAATGATCTTTTTTTTTTCAACAGTACAATATTATTACTTTTTAAGTGTTCAAGATCTTTCCTTTTGGTACTGATTTACAGCACCTGTTAATAACAGTACTGCTTCTATTTCCTGGAACCAATATAGTCATTCAGGAGTGGCCTGCACTGCCTAAGATACCTTTGGTGATGATGCTGCACATGCATATCTGAATCATGCATCTCCACCAGTTAATTCCTCCAACAGTTTGTCCTGTTTGGACCAAGGTAAAGGCTAATCTGCCCCAAACCAGAAGATTTTCAGATTTCTTGCAGCTTTATCTTTTCTAAAGGCAATGTCTTTTCTATTCTTTTCTAGATGGTTGCAATTCACTGAATGCTGAAAACTATACAGGTTACAGACATACACAGTTCTTTAAAATAAACAAACAACCAAATCAAGGTAGGTCACTTCTAAAATAGATCAATTAGCTGTATGTGGGATTAATCTCTGCAGACTTTATCAAGATAAGGTTAGGCCTTCAGTTATTAAAGATGGAAACAGAACTCCTTCTGTTCTTTAATAAAAACAAGACTCCTTTCTGATATTATTAATTAAAAGTTCTAATCTCTTTGAGAAGTACTAACCTGATTAGTATCATATTTAAATTTATATATTTAAAAGAAAGACAGAAACTGTAAAAATGAGACATTTGCATCTTTGAAAGATGCAAACCCTAAAAAACACTATAGTTGCCAGTTTCCTGTACTTTATAGCCCCAAACATTGTTTTTGTGCAATGCAGGGAACATGAGATGTAGTCTAGAAAACAATTCAATGACCCATTCAGAACAAGACAACTAAACCAAACAGAATATAAGGAATCTGGTTTCTGCTTGTACAAAACAAGGATTGAGTGGCATGGCAAAGCCTGACATAGGAATTAAAACTAAAAACACTCAAAAGCAGCCAGATGTTCAGCTAAATGGCGTACAGGTGAGGATCACTAAGACAGTCTCATGGGTGAAGCAGCAATTCAAACTGCTCCTTTCATGTCCTCTCAGCTGGTACAGCCTACCAGAAGCAACTGAGAGAAGTTCATTTGGGATGAGACTGAAGAGTGTGGAAAAAAAAGCCTGTGTGATTTAGAGTCAGTCTGGTATTTTTGGTTCAGGCCCAGTTCAGGGTGTTGTATTGATCTGGTTAGCTCTGCCACGCTGCCACAACAAGGCTTGAATACTGATGCGGAGAATCCCACAAAACATACGGCATGGCCCTGTGAGTAAAAAATTGACTTAAGTGTTATAGAAATTTCTCGTTACCACTGTGGAGATGTTTGTTTGGAGCATAGGAGAGAGGGAAGGAGGGAGGGAGGGAGGGTGGCCTGTTCCACAGCAGCTATCACAGTATAAAACACTGCTCATGGAAACATCTTAAGACATTTTATAAATATTGATGAAGTCTCCTGAGACTATAACAATTTTCAGCAATAATGTGCTTGTATTGTGGAAAGTTACTCTGATGTCTGGAGGAGTTAAGGAATTGCACAAAACCATAAATGAGTAACAAAGTTCTCAGTAAACGTGGGTTATTCCAGAAGAACTGCAAGAAAATACTGTGGCATAAACATGGGGAGGGAAGGAGGGAAGCCGATTTCTCCTGAGTGATGCTCCATGTTTCCCCCTCCAGAGGTTTACGGCTACTGCCTGTCACCAGCCTGCCACCAAGAACATACAACCCCTCTTGCAGGACAGTGCTGGTCAGCAGGGTTCTGACCTCCCTGCTATTTAAGCTTTTTCTTTCAGAGTGTCTGGGATAGTCAACCATCTTACTTCTCCTTTACTATAACTCAATGCCTTTC
Organism: Myiozetetes cayanensis; assembly: GCF_022539395.1. Classification (NCBI taxonomy): domain Eukaryota; kingdom Metazoa; phylum Chordata; class Aves; order Passeriformes; family Tyrannidae; genus Myiozetetes; species Myiozetetes cayanensis. Next base: position 78,940,628 of record NW_026087742.1, read on the forward strand.
CAGACTGCAGCAACTACAGCAGGAGAGATGCTTACCTTGCTTCACTTTCTCTGTGATAAATTTATGGCCCAAGACATGCAGCTGAAAGTGGATTTATTTTTTAAGAATACACTTATCTTAATATGCCTGTAATTTTGTTAGTAGACAAGTACTTGGAAGCAAACTGCAAAAAGTCCATTAAGTGTTGTGAACGCTCTCAGCCTAGGTGCAATTTCAATTTAACTAATGTTCTTTAATAACATGACACCTGACAGACAAGAGCAGTTCCATTCAAAAAATAAAATGCATGAGAAATTTCAATGACTACTAGTTTTGTGAATACGTAACCTTAAGCAAATTATGTTACTAAAAATTAGGTTCTTCCACACAAGATCCGGTTGGCAAAACAACATCTTTCAGTACTAATAGTATTTCGACTTGTACACCTATAAAACTATTATTGTGCACCCACTAAACTACAGTGATCATAGTGATTGCTCTCATAACCAAACAGGGAAAGACATATTACCAATGAGGGGGGGAAAAAAAAAGAAAGAAAGAAAAAAAAGGAATGGAACTGTGCTAATACATGACAAAAAAGGTTTTTAAAACTTGGGCTTCTTTTTGCTGAAGTTATTGATTTTTTTATTAAATGAGCTCTCAATTTGGCCGTTTACATCACAATGGAAAAAGAGGACTGGCCACCTATCAGTGCCAAGTCAGAGCAGTGACTGAAATCTGCATATTCACTAGTACTTGTTTTCACAGGTTCCCCTCCTGAGTGCCTGGGTTACAAGGACAAGTGATGGACACAGCTGCTGGCTTCCAGGGGTAGTTAAGCCATGAATCACCTTTCTATTCACTAATCTCACCACACTGAATTTGTAAGCATGATTGTTCTTAAGCACCTCAAGTACCTTTAAGTATCAAAAAGTATACACTTATCTGTCTGGAATTGTGGAGAGGGGGTGGATATTTATAATATAGGGATACAAAAATGTCCTCATATTGTATATGTAATTGTCCATGAAAACACTAAAAAATTAGCTGTGACTGGACTTCTTCAGGTGAACACCCCGGTGGGCAGTGACTGACTCAACCTCTTTTGCTTGTCCACAGTGATACAGAAATTGCCTCTCTAAAAAGTCACAGGAGAGTTTATAAAGGTTTTGGCAGACAGGCCATGCACCTCCTAGAATACAAATTATTAGGACTTAGCTCCAAATCTTCAAAAGTTTTAGTTATTACTTTCTTTTTTCTCTTTCCTTGAAGTTTTTCCTACTCTCTTAGCCTAGTAAACCTTATGCTACTTTTGTTGTTGTTATCATGAAACGCTCAGAATATATTTCTTGAGTGAGTCTTTGGAGTGTGTGTCAGACCTGTTTATCAAATACAAGGCAGACTTATTCTGCTGCTTCATTCTGGAAAAAAGTTAATCAGCAACTGGAAGAAGCCAATCTGTGTGGACTAAGTCCACTAGATAGCAAAGATGAAGACCCTTTTCAGATACAGTATTGAAAAATCCCAGCAAAAGGAAATATAAATTTGATATTGAAAATGAAAAGTATGAACAGTGACCAAAAGCTTCATGTGAAAAAAAAAAAAAAGATATGAATGTATGTAAATGTGACCAAACACTGAAGATCCCAAATATGAGTTTTATTTATATCCACGTGTTTTTTAATGCAGGAAGAGTCCACTGATAATGAATTACAACTATATGTTCAAACAAATTCATGGGAAATTTTAATTTTCTGGGGTTTTTTTCACATGTTGAAATCACATCTTTCAGTGATGAAAGTAGTAAATTACTATGTCTCAGAAATTTCCTTAATTTAGTCAGAGGTCAGAAATGGTATTATCTCTTATTGATGTAGTATTCAATAACAGTAAAAATGCACAAATACAATGCACACAGCTACACTGAGTCAGAAACATCTATCAACAAAGAATACATTGATATTCTTTCCTTCAAAAAGGTTCATCCACATATCTTTGATATTTTTCTTTTAAATCTATCCCTCAAATAATAGGTTTTAAACCAGAGCATAAAATGTGATTAACTACTCAGAGTAGATAAAAGGTAGATATCTTAAAAAGGCATTTTTAGCTTTCTTAGAAGTCCTCCTGGCTTTGCCTTTTTTTCCTATAACAAGAAAGTAAATTAAACTCATCTAAGACAGTTATAACTGGAGCTTTGGGCAGCCTTGCTAAACTGCTTGGTTAACTGGATGGGAGAGTTTTCCTTTCTACTAAACCTTTCATCAAATGACCTCATCTGTTTTACCTGACTTCTGTAGTGAGGTATGACTTGTAATTTGGCAGGTTTCATATTTTATTTCTAATAATTACATAACATCAGTAAAATATTCCTCATTGAAGGCTGGAACTTGAAAATTTTCTTCTAATCGGGTTTTCTCTAATCCTGTTACTATAAAAGGAGGTTGGATGTGGTCTTTTTAGCTATAAGAAGACTTCGGCATCCATACAAGGATAGCAAGAAAGCAGACCTCCTTTGTACCACTTCAGTACTCTTCTCCCCTTATGTGGGAGTATCATGAAACATAGGACTAAAAGGATCGTTAAAGATCATTTAGTCTAACCCCAAGGACTGAGACAGAATAAAATGTATACAAAAAGATATAGGTAAGATAATAATCTAAATCTGCCATTAAGTACAATTTTCCTTTAAATTCCAGGTGAATGTGTAGTTGGTTTAAAAAATTATTTCCTGATTTGAATTAACTTCTTAGGGCCAATTCTGCAATTTTACTAGTCATTAGGCAAAGATTTAATTCTCCTTGAGAATTGTCTGTGAAAGAAAAGCACAGTATCTTAAAATATGCAAAGCACAGACTGAAAACCAAAGAATACTCTAATGGTGAAGAACTTCCTTCTTTGTGTATTGGTTTGTTAAAGGGGAGGTTTAATGAAAAATTGTGATATTGAAAAATTATCTTTTCTGTACTCTGAGTATGAAATAATTGGATAATTAATAGGAAAAGAGGTAGAAATTTTTCTAGATTATAAAAGAATTATGTAATTCCAATAATTTTTAAATTCAAATATTGCCATCTTTAAAAGTCACTGATATCATCTTACTGTAAATGTAAAGAATTCATATAGAATTTAGATCTATATTCTGATTGAAATTTACTTCCTCTAGCCAAACCTGTTGTGTTGACAAATATCCAAGTTCCTAATGTAGAAAAAAGAGATATCCCAAACTTAGCATGTGCTGAGCGTATAGAGAAATTACAATGATTTTAAGCTTGCACTTGGTAATAAGAGAAGATATTTCACTTCTTAGCACAAATATTACAAACAGAATAACAGCCTCAAACTTATATTTCTAGAGATTACATGCACAACTCTAATTCCAGTGAACCTTAAAAACCTTATTTTTAAAATACTGTAATATTGCACACAAATTTTTAATTTAAAGAATCACAGAACCAAAGAATGGGTAAGGTTGGAAGGGGCCACACTGGATCGTCTGGTCCAATATCTCTGCTGAAGCAGGGTCTTCCTAGAGCACACTACACAGAATTGCATCCAGATAGTTCTTAAATATCTTCAGTAATGGAGACTCCACAATCTCTCTGGGCAGTCTGTTCCAGCACATGGTCACCTGCACTGTAAAGAAGTTCTTCCTTATATTCAAGTAGAACTTCCTCTCCCATTGCCTCTTGCCCTATTGCTTGGCACCACTGACAAGAGCCTGGATATATCCTCTTGGCACCCTCCCTGCAGATACTTATACACATTGATGAGGTCCCCCCACAGTCACCTCCTTCAGGATGAACAGGCCCAGCTTCTTCAGCCTGTCCTTGTAAGAGAGATGCTCCAACCCCCTAATCATCTTTGTAGCCCTCAGTTGGACCTGCTCCAGTAGCTCCATGTTTCTCTTCTACTGAGGAGCCCAGATCTGGACACAGCACTCCAGATGAGGCCTCACCAGGGCTGAGCAGATGGGCAGAGTCATCTTCCTCAACCTCCTGGTAATGCTGTTCCTGATGCACCCTGGATACCATTGGCCTTCTTGGCCACAAGAGCACATTGCTGGCCCACGGACAGCACCCATGTTATTTGTTGTTCACCCAGACCCCCAGGTTCTTCTCTTCAGAACTACTTCCCGGCAAGTTGGTCCCCAGCCTGTACAGGGTACCTGGGGTTATTCCTTTCCAGGTGCAGGATCCTGCATTTGCCTTTGTTGAACTTCAGACAGTTCTTCTCTGCCCATCTCTCCAACCTGTCGAGGTCCCCCCCGAAGGGCTGCACAGCCCTCTGGGGTATCGGCCACTCCTCCCATCTTTGTGTCATCAGTGAACTTACTGAGGAGGCCTCTGCCCCCTCATCCAAGTCATTGATTAATAAGTTAAACAATATTGGGCCCAGTATTGAATGCTGGGGGACACCACAAGTGACAGGCCTCCAATTAGACCCTGATAGTGGCCTTCTAGGATCTGCTGTTCAGCCAGTGCTTAATCCACCTCACTCATGCAGTCCACACTTCCTGAGGTTTCCTATGAGGATGTTATGACAGCCAATGTCAAAAGCCTTGCTGAAGTTGAGGTAGACAATATCTATACAGGTAGCTGTTTCATCAAAGAATGTTATTATAGTTGCAGAAGTAATTTTCTCGGATTCAACCTTTAGGAAATGCCAGAATTAGGAGGGCCTATTTCTTTAAAATGTTTTTCCACAATGCCTTTGTAAATACATCAGCTTCATAGTGCTCATTTGATGAACATTTATTCAACATTTCATTAGTGTTGGATGCTTAGCCCAATATCTTATTTACTACAAATTATTCAAACCCTAGTTTGGAAAAGCAATCAATTTCCTCATGGGCTTTTTAAAGGCTACCTTCATTTATACTAAACAAAAGCCTCAGGACGAGTCATGTCCTTTGCAGGTGAGGGCTGTCAAAGCAATCCTGATTTCACAGCTAGGAAGTTGTGACACAGTGATGTCATGTGAGATGTGTCCACAAATACCAAGTCAAATTTAGGTGAACTGAGGTACATGGAGGCTCACCATTCAGACAGAACTGAGTATATTTTCGTGGGAAAAATAGCTGATGTGGAAATAACCTTATCTTTTCCATGGAAAAATCTCACGTCAAGATAATCTTATCCCTCACGGAGCAAAATTTCACAATCTTCCTCTCAATCACTGAAGTGCTCCTCTACAAATGGGGTTGTGAGATAGTTTAGCACATAGAGAAACTTGATAGGCTTGCCAAATTTCATTCTTAGGAAGGACCTGGGGTGGTTTGGGGTTTTTTCCCTTTCTCTCTCTCCTTTGTGAATTTTCCCCCTGAAGATCAAAGGGAAGCAATTCCTAAGAACCAAGAGATCTGTGGGATGACTGGGAGAGCCATAGGCATTTGCAGCACTCGTCAGACCTCAGAAGACATCCACTGGCACAGAGTGGATGTGCTTAGACCACCCCTTCCCACTGACTGTATCCTGTATAGAAACAAAGCAGCGGGGTAAGAATTAAATACAGAAAAACTGCTTAGTGCTTATGCTCTAGAGCTGTCACAATTATGACATTCAAACATTAACTTCAGCACTTACATGGTATTCTTTGGGACCATTTATATCTGGCCAAGCCAAGATAGCTATTATATAGGTATTTAAATCTGAGCTAGTTGCCCTAGGCTCTCTTTAAAGCCAATTGAGAGAAAGAAACAGTTCTAGGCCATGATTCAACTCCTTAAGGCAGGTGTTCAAAATAGGTCAGATGAATCATGCCCTAAAAACATCTGTTTCTTTCCATTGACAATGAAGAGGCCAACACCAACAAGCTCAAATGCAAACTTCTGTCACATAACAGACTTTTGAAGTTAGGGGAATTGAACCCCACCTATGTCCTTACAAACAGGTTAAGTACCATGGCTCAACCTTCCCAGGAGCAACCTTGCTAGGAAAAAAGGCTCTTCTCTACTCATCCTCAAACAAATTCCTGAAAGTGCATCTTTATCTTTTCCCCTTCACATAGGAGTTGTTTTCCTATTCCCTTCTTTCAGAGGCTCATGTCACCTTGAGCCTCACAACATGTCCTTCTACCAGTACTAGTGTAAGTGCTTTCCCTACTTCCTTAGGCACTTCCCCTCCTCTGCAGCCTTCTCCAAAGTGCATTTATCCCTTGCAGCTGCATTTCATCATCCCATCTGCTGTCTTGCCAGTGCCTGCATTAACTGTTTCTCTGCTTGAAAGAACTTGTAAGCCTTACCCCACACCGCGTCTTCAGATGCTTTTATTAGCATTTTGTTAGCATACTGGAAAGCATGTATGCATGTTAGGTTATTGCACTTGAAGGAAACAGTCTGGGAAAGTGATAAAATAACATAAAAAAATTTAAGTCTTATGGAACTTTTGAAATAAGAATAAATTTATGTTTTCTCCCCTCAAAAAATATTCTACAATATTCAAAAACCCTGCCGTAATACTAAAAATATTGCAGCAGCATAGTACTGGTGATTCTATAGTTCAACCATTATTAAAATGAAGCATGCAAGTATACAGAAGCAAGTTGCATGAATTAAGAAACTGCAACTTTTTTCCTTTTCAAGGGGAACTACAGTCTGTACACTTCAGGGAAAAAAAAGTTAACTGTGTTTCACAGAAGTTAGAAGTTAACGTAGCTTGCACCAATACAAAACAGCAGCAGTGCAGACAACTCCACAAAAAAAAAGGAGACAAAGACAGTGTCTCATGAATTCTTAATTCACTAAGGAATGAATATACTCCTACAATTTGTAAAGAAATAACTCTGTTCTGAAGAACAAGGTAATTTGGGGAAAGGAAGAGTAACTAATCACTTTCCTTTTGATCTGAAAATACACCTAAGCATCACTATATGTAGTTGAAAGAACAAGAAGTGAAGGTAAAAATAAAACTATAAATATTAAAAATGCTGTGAGAAATCCCAATCTCTGTGAAGTTTTCCTAGTTACTAAACTGTAGCTATCATATAAAAGAGTAAAAAGCATATAATAAACAGAATAGCTTTTGTCTCTATACTACATGATTTTTTCTCTGTTTCTAAGCCTTAATTTTCCAATCCCAAGTCATCAACTCGTCTTAATGTGAAGAAAACAAAAGCATAATGTAGTCTTAAACAGTGCAAAATGGAAGCACTCTGGAAGTGTTGAAGGTCAGGTTGGATGGGGCTTTGAACAACCTGGTCTAGTGGAAGGTGTCCCTGCCCATGGCAGGATGGTTAGAACTAGATGATCTTTAACGTCTCTTCCAACCCAAACTGTTCTGTGATTGTACGATTCTATGAAAATAAAGATGATATTTTAATTTTATATATGTGGAAAGTATTACTAAATGAAATTGAACTATTCATTTACATTTGTCTAGGTGCATCCTTGTAGGATTACAACCTATTTCATGACTAAGTATACTTCAACACAAGCAACTCCATTGAATTTTTCCCATCTATCATTTTCTTTTTTCCATGTGGTCCAGAGAAGATATGCAAGTATGAGTTTAGGGTAGGGGGAACTTCTCTGAACCAGCCCTAAAAATGAGACATATACATTAAACACATCAATTTTATTGAATTAATTCATGCTATTTGCCTGTATTTTCCACGACAGCATATTTATACTTCTAAAATTATTAACATTTGCTAACGATTCATACTAACATGGAGTAAGGTGCAAGACGACGCTCTATTCTTTAAGTTGCTCAGTTACGCATGCTTGAAAACTAGTCATCCAGAAAGTTAGCAAACTACTTGGGAGAAGTTCACAGATATATATCCTCCATATCTGTCTAGATCCTGCCATGATATCTGTGGAGGCAATCCTTTATGTTCCTATGTCCTTATGAATTTTTACACCACTCTCCGAGGTGCTGTTTTTCAGCCTAATCTCCTTTGTGTGGGGTTTGCCTTTCATACAGCAACTGCCTCTAGAACAAAAAAAGTGAAACACAACTTCATACTGTTCCTCAAAGCCTGACTGTTAAGACATTTTTAAGCCAGTGTAACTCAGGGTCTCTCAATTAATATTGAGGGAAAAAAAAAAGACTTCCAACAGACATCTTATATAAATTAAGTTTAGTTTATCCATCAGGAGAAGTACCAAGCATTGCTCATGCCAAAAACCCCAGATCTGTGTCACAGTCAGGATTGTCTTTTGCAATGTGGTGGAAAAGGACTTGTCTGTAGATCAGTTCAATAAGCCATGAAAGAAATGGTTCTATTTTTCCAAAAGTTCTGAGGGGATAATTCGTTTCTGCCGGGTTTCTGAGTTTCCAGGACAACCTCATGTTTTATTAAGTGGGAAATTGAAAAAAGAATGAACTGGAAAGATATTACTTTGCAAGAGATTGCTTAGATAAGATTTGTTAAGGAGATTGACATTTACAACAATAAAATTTATTTATGGTTTGTGCAGCCACCAGAAAAAGCAGATCAGATTGCAGTTGATTTAGGTTGGCCAAATACATTCTTGGGAAATGAAACAAACAGCGTCTGTGTATCAGCATACAACTGACAGGACTGATACTGTAAAGTGCCCTACAATGGCCGTGTGCCAATACTGTTATCCTGTCTCTAAGCAGCTAGCTGTGGGACTGTGGGACAGGTAATTTTCTCCACAGTAGCTGGAATGGGACAGTGTTTTGGATTTGTGCTGCAAACAGTGTAGATAACACGGGAATGTTTTCCATATTGCTGAGCAGAGTCAAGGCCTTTTCTGCCTCTTACCCCACCAGAGAGCAGGCTAGGGGTACACAAGGATTTGTGCACAGGGAACAGAGCCAGGACAGCTGACCCCAACTGACCAAAGGAATGTTCCACACTGTATTGTGTCATGCTCAGCATGTAAAGCTTGGGAGAAGAAGAAGGAAGAGGTGGACGTTTCGAATTATAGCGTTTTTCTTCCCAAATCATCATTATGTATGATGGAGCCTGACTTTCTTGGAGATGGCTGAACATCTGCCTGTCCATGGGAAGCAGTGAATGAATTCTTTGCTTTGCTTGTGTGCACAGCTTTTGTTTTCCCTACTGAACTGCCTTTACCTCACCCTGTGAGTTTTCTCACTTTTATTCGTCCAGTTCTCTCCCCCATCCTCACATAGGGGCGGTGAGTGAGCAGCTGTGTGGGGCTTAGTTGCACATCATTTGTCCAGAAGGAATAACAACAATGATTTTCTGAGTTTATTTTGACTGTCTTTTTAACTACTATCTTGTTACTACCAGCACCTTGCCAAAGAAATCAAAGTATCTTTCTTCAGCCGTTTTAGCCAGTGCTTTTGGTTAACATTCTTTGTTCCTAAGTTTCAGGAATAAAAACATACAGTAGTTATTATATACATTACTGTGAATTAACATCTGTCTCAGATTTCTCCGTGAGTTCCTCAAGTCTATTTGCGCAATTGCGCAAGCATCAACCATAATCAAATAATTTAAATAACTGTTGCTGTGCTTTATCTCCCCAGTCAGCCCCTCTGAAGCTATACTAAGACCATGAAAAATCCAGTGCATAAAATCACAACCAGCAAAAGCACAGTAAAAAAATTTCACAATTAAAAATTATTTTTAATTCTCCATGCTGATTGTGAATGGCATTGGGAATTTGGGCAGGTCCTCAAGACTTATGGCCAGCGCATACCTCTTCAACGCTACTATGAAAGCAATATGCAGAAAGACCTAGAACCACTGATATTTCCTTCAGAAATAATTAATTCTCTTTCACCTTCTTTCAGTTTATTGAGCAAGCTGTACAGTTTTCTTATTCTTTCTGCAGTATTACAGTATCAGATGCCTACTGACTATCAGCAGTGACCCCATTCCTTCGGTATAGTTTTCTTTACTTCTGAACAGGAAATTTATCAATACACTGGGAAGTGCGTGTGTGTCTGTGTACGTGTGTGTGTGAAAACCCAAGCATTTGCCACAGCCTTCGCATTATTGCTGGTTTTGCAGTTCTTGAACCAGGTCTCCACTAACATTTAGGCAGAATTTAGGCGAGGGAAGGACACCATTTGAGTGCTTTCTGGTTTTGAACATTTAAACAGAGCTTTCAAATAATTTCCTCACTTTTCTCTTGCAGGCCCTAGAGATAAGAACATATTAAAAACTATATTTCTGATACTTATATTGCTTCAAGAACTAGAACCTTAAGAAAATTTCCTAATTAGTGCTACATTCAACACCTGTGAGGAATGTAATTGTTTCCAGTCTATCTAGAGAAGTTCTTTTCCAGTGTATCCTAAATCTACAGTCTTTGTACCTTCCATTTACTCTAACAGATAATTAAACAAAAATTTCATTAAGATTAATCTGCATTGAAATTAATCTCTGCAAAGCAAATCTTTGTTGATCATGAAACAGCAGCTCAGATCAGGAGTGTTATTTTCTGGTGGTAACTATTTGAAACAATAATTCACATTTCTCATTTAAGCATGTCAATATACAGTTGACAAACATTGGAGATAGGCTGTTGCAAAGAATGAAAAGATTGTGCTTGCTACTTTGAGCATATCTGAAAGCACATGTATGTGCATCTTCAGTTAAAGTTGTATTCTTTCAGCTTATTCCAAAATAAAATGGTTGTAAAATGGTAGGTATTTCTGTGTGCCTTTCTTGTTCAGATACATGCCAGAAATTAATTTTCAAGCTTAACTGAAGGACTTAAATTGTTTTTACAGTTTTCTACACTTAAATATTACCCTTTGTACTATTCTTTAAATACATGTTGGGCTTATCCAAGCTATAAAGAAAGGTCTCTGAAATTCAAATGAAAATACAGAAAGTCCCAATTGCTCTCTGACAAAGAAATTTAATTCCTTCCCCACTGACTTCATAGATAAGGCAGTCTGCTTAGCTTTTTTAACACAGGTGCTTGAGACACAATTTCTAAAACATGGAAGACCCGGTACACAGAAGGCTGACCTGGAACTGAGCAGAAATCTCGGACAATCTACAGAAGAACTACGTGTTCATTTTGTGATGCAAATTATGCTTCTCTTAAGAAAGATTTTAGGCCTGTGGTGAGCCCTGTCAGTGCAGGCTGACACACTCTGGCAGCTAATTTTAGGCAGTGAAGTGGTTATCCAAGGGAATAATTAAGTTTCCCATATTGCAAATGGAGAAGAGGAAATTCCTGCAGAGGAATAACATATCTGTCTAACATAAATACACATATTCAGTAAAAATGGATCCATCTTTGGACACGTTTGAGGTATCTCACTTTTTCCACTTGTATTTCTATGAAAATAATTTAGGACACTTAATTAATTTAAGTGACTCTGTAGACTAAAATTATCATATGTTAGATAAATGTCCTCACTATTAAGCTCTATTTGGTAAAAACATTTACTTGCAACAGATTCTGACTCCTCAATCTCATATACTGCTATTAATTAAATATATATTCCCTTGTGTGATGTTAATGCATTCAGTTATGGATGCACAGTTGAGCAGAAAATTTAGACAGAGGTATTCTGCTATTCATGAGAAACCTGGTGACAAGAGTCTTATGGGAATGGATCAGTAAACCTGAATGAAAATCAGCAGATGAAAAGAGAAAGACAAGAAAAATCATGATTGATAGCGTATGTTTTTAGGCTTTTTTATTATTCCACAGAGGTTAAGAGGAATAAGAGCTATTATAAACATCAAACAAGAAAAAGAAAGCATATTAATAAACAAAAAGTGAGATTAAATTAGTGATTTCAGTAACGACTGTGATACTGAAATCCCTTTTCAAATGCGCCTTTAGGAAGACAAACAAAAGAATTCTGAATAAATAGAAAGCAGTGAAGACACTAAAATATAAACTATTGAGAAAATGGAGATGAACGAATGCGTGCTACCTTGGATGAAGCCTATCACACTGAGTTGCTGTATTGGAAAAGACACAGGCAAGTAAGTTCTGGAAGACTGGAAGAAAGTGCTACAAGCTCAGAAAGGGAATAGAAAGACAACATTTTTCAAATACATTATTCATTGTAACTACTCATGGTCTTTTATTAGACCAAGTATAAAGGGCAAAACAGGTACAGCAGTACCAGTAAAACGTACGTGTGGGTATAAAAATGCAGGTAATATCCCACAAACATTTTATTAAAAATTTAAAAATGCCAAAGCACACAAGATTCTGCAACTGAATGCTTCCACTGCATGTATTTCCTAGATAATACAAAGGACGTTATTATGTATTTAAGCTTTATCATTTATTCTTTTTTGTTTTCTGTTTAGATATATTTTGATTTTTACCTACACCCTGTTCACGGAAAAGACATCAGAAGCTCTTTAAAAGAGAAGATTCTGCTAGAAATTTATGTTCCTGATGAGTTAAGAAAAACCCTATTTCTTCTCCAGGCAAAATTCAGCAGAAAAATTATACCAAAGGCAAGTCAAAATACCGACACAAAAACCATGTTATCTCTATAAAATTATACAGAAAGAAGCCAAAACCTGCTTTAATTTACCTGTGATGGCAACTATAAGGAAAAAGGAAAGACGGGCAACATTCCTCATAAAATAAAGGAAATAATTAAGATTAGATGCCATTGTTCACAGCCATATAAGCTTTGAATATTACCGAATGCCTTTAAATCACAGAATCACAGAACCACAGAATATGCTGAGTTGGAAGGGACCAACAGGGACCATTGAGTCCAACTCTTAGCTCTGCACAGGACCAATCCCAAGAGTCACCCCATGTGCCTAAGAGTATCATCTAAATGGTTCTTGAACTCTGTCAGGCTTGGTGCTGTGACCACTTCCTTGGGTAGCCTCTTCCAGTGCCCAACCACCCTCTGGATGAAGAACTTCTTTCTAACATCCAACCTAAACCTCCCCTGACACAACTTCAGGTCATTCCCTTGGGTCCTGTCACTGGTCACCTCAGAGAAGAGATCAGTGCCTGCCACTTGTCTTCCCCTCATGAGGAAGTTGTAACTGTAATGAGGTCTCCCTTCAGTCTCCTCTACTCCAGGCTGAACAGACCAAGTGACCTCAGCAGCTCCTCATATGGCTTCCCATCAAGGCCCTTCACCATCTTCCCTGCCCTCCTTTGGATGCTCTCTAAGAGCTTAATTATCTTTTTTATATTGTGGTCCCCAAAACTGCACACAATATTCAAGGTGAGGCAGCCCCAGTGCAGAGCAGAGCAGGACAATCCCCCTCCTGGACAGGCTGGTGATGCTTTGCCTGATGCCCTTTGAGGATTCTTAGATAAAACTCATCAGGCCCCATAGATTTTTAGGGATCCAGCTGGAGCAGCAAATAAGCACTCAATTAATGTCCGTATTTTTATCTTTCCCTGCATATTTCTGAGGATACACTTAGAATAATGTTCTCATGCTTCTGAAGCAGGGAAAAAACTCCCACTAGTGAGGTTAGAAATGAACCACACAATGTAAACTGCAGAACCAGTTACAACTTCGCTCTAATACAACTTAAGTTCCTATGGTATAGCTATCATGCATGCGTGCTTGGAGATTAATTTTGGCATGTCAATAAGCAGCTATTCTGAGCAGTAAAGATGGACATGTTAAAGTCAGAGCTTTAGAGAAGGATAACACAAAGATGAGTTTCTTTTCATTTTGAAACTTTCAGAAGACACTCATTTCTGCTTCCAGAATGCTTCCAAATTTAGTCTGGTTTTTGTGTGTGTGTGTGTGTGTTTGTGTTTTTTGTTTTTTTGTTGTGGTTTGTTTGTTGTTGTTTTGTTTTGTTTTTATGTAGAGGCAGTACTGCAAGCCAGTACTATAGCTGGTGAAAAACAGAACTTCAAAAGTGAAAACTAGTTTCCGCTTCAGGCTGCAGTTCAGTAAATGTAACTCTAGCTAAATATAGCTTTTCCTTATTTTTAAGAAATCCAAACCAGAAAACTATGCAACTCTATCAAAGTAGTTGGACCTTTCTGTTTTATTTGATGGCAAATGATGCTATTGCTCAGGTGAAAGAAATTAATGCTTCACTCTTGAGCTGAGGACGTGTTTCCTAATGGAGCTGAGAAGGAGCGGAACAGTGTAAACATTGTGGAAAAGGACATAGAAAACGTTGTGGGTTGCAAGAGTGTAAAAGGTAGCTGCTCAATGACACAGAAAGTTCTAAAAGATGAGAAAAAGGAGGATATTTTACGATCATGAGAGAAGCAATAACTTTTTCTCATCAGTTGAAATGCATGTATTTCTTTTTATTTATTTATTTTACTAAAATTCAATTGGATTTAGGTTTGGGTTCCAGATAAAACAGCCCAAAAAATCACCTGAATCTTAATGTTCTTAAGCTGCTTTTTTTTTTTTTTTTTAACTCATATTCCACTGTAAGCAACTAGACCTTGTAAAACTATTCCATACATTGACAGATGCAGTTTGTTAATAGCATGACATTCAAAACACTGCAGCAAATGATGCAGAAAATACAAGATTGTAAGGTGTGGAGATTGCCATTAATAACAGATAGGACAGCAAGAATACTATTTTTAGAATGCATAACTATGAAAATTTTCACTATTTTGGATTATTTGGTTTTGCCAGTACTTTAGTCTGTAGAAAAAAATATTATTATTTTTTGACTTCCTGAAATTAAACTCCTGAATATGACTGGTTGCAATGTGTATGCTTTGATATGTACATGACTTCAAAGATGGTGGATCTTTAGGAGTTCCTACTGTGTCAGTGCTAAATTCTGAATTCACTGAGACACACAGCATAACTTAGAGCACCATGAGGTGTCTTGTCTAACCTTAGCTATCATTCCAGAGACTCTCCTAAAAGCCTTCTGTTATATTAACCAGCAGTATCTTAAATGGCACTTCACATTTATATTTTTCCTGCCTGAAATATTTAACTTTCAGAATGAAATGCCTAAAGACATTTCTGAACCATATCAATACCATATACTGTACACCTGAGAAAAATACTATATATTTTGATGTTTTAATATGAGGTTATGACATAACTCTGTGTAAAAAACTGTTCCCAGTATTTTTCTTGACAAAGGCCCCAAGTCTCTGTGAATCCCACACGAAAAGACAGTTTTTCCAGAACTGGAGCATGATAAAGTTTATCCTTGTGGTTTTTTTCCTTTTCAGTGTGACTTGACTAGAGCCTAAATTTGTCCAAGATAATACATAGCCAATTTTTAGGAATATCTATCACAAAAAACTAGAATGCTTTTTTAATTATTATTTTATATAATAATCTGCAACAAAGAGGTTGACACTTTTTTGAAAAGTTTTCCTTTAAAAGCAGTTAATTACTTAAATTTTGACATCTTAAAGTTTATATTGTAACTACAATCCATTGTCATCAGTGGGTTCAACTACTTGTTTGTAAGCAAATAATTAAAGCAAAGGGTAATGCTAAGAAAGTGGGAAGAAGTTAAATAACCTATTCTCAGAAATTTTAGCACCATCTGCTGAGGTACATAAAGTCTCAAAACCCAGTATAAAGTAGCCAAAAGTCAATCATGAAACATACAGTTCTGAACTGTATGTTATGCTAAATGCAGTAGCAGGCAAGTAAACGAGCTCGGTATTAACCAGATGAAAAATGACATGTTTTGACATGTTAAATACTATGGGGGCAACATTTTTCAAATATTTTTGGAAGTCTAAGCAGCTTCTTTGGAAGGAGGAGATCAGGAGATCATCCTTACCTCTGTATCCACTGCTCAGCAGTTATTCAAAGAGGTGTTAGTGCATAAACAAAAATGTATTTCTAGTCTGATTTCACTGAAGGAGAACTTCACTAGAAAGAAAAAAAGGAAGTCCAGATAGGATGCAACCTATGAGGAGTTAACAAGCTGTATTTTAGGTTTCACAGTCTTTGCAGGAAGAATTTGAATGGTTAGACAAAATTTTTGATCACTAAGTAAGGTCCCCTTACACAGCACCTAGAGCACACTTAAGCAGTGTAAAAGGTTAGAAGAGAAGCCTGTAAAAGTCACATAGATTAAAAGGTAGTCTTGAAAATTAAGAGAGCATGCTTACTACTGTGTGGGCATTATAGTGCTGAGCAACCAGGTACTCCATAGGAAACATTTGGTTGTGCCTTTTATAGAGAATAGACAAAAGGAGCTGTATCAAGGGCAAACTTCCTAATAGCCAAGGCCAGAAAAGAAACCTTCAGCATGAGAATAAAGCCATTAGAGAAAATACTAGTTATCTGGACACTAGCATGTTTACAGCCAGTATGTCTGTCCCCCTGTACCTGTAGAACTTCCCACCTTTCAGACCAATGCTAAGTACTACTTAAATTTGAAGAGAGTGAGGCAACCAAAGAAAACCATTGCATGCTTATGCACATTCTCCTGCAAGAAAAACCAAAACTAACTAATCAAAGTTTAGACCTGTTCCCCAGTGTCAAACAAAGTTCTTCTGCTGAATTGGATAGAAGCATAACTGAGATGCAGAAGAGGTATGATGAGCTGTACAGAAACCCAGTGGAGGAAGAGTGTTCTGCAAGAGCATATATCAACTTCCTTTCCTTGTGTTCAGCACTTTTCCAGTTCTCTGCTCTACAGAATAAAAGGCAAATGCTCCTCGTACTTTGATTACCTAACCACTATCATTTTCATATAACTGTATTGTTATTATGCATAATTGTAATAAGAAAATTTATTTGCACAAAGCGCTTGAATCAGCTTATAAATGTTACTGTGTTGCACAAAAATTGCATGGCCTCTGTCAAATTAAACACATTGAAATCTACATTAAGCCTTAATTCTCTCTCTAACAGCTATCCAACAATCACTAAGCACTCCAATAGCACAAAATTTAAAGTCCATTACAGATATTTATTATGTTGAGATCTCTTCTGTCACCAAATTAAATAGTTCCCTTCAAACTTGTCCAAAGTATGTGTCCAGTTTGATATCACTTTGCTGTTAAGCTCACAAAAGTTTTATGAGGCATCAAGTATTGTGAAGTACTCTAGTGAAAGAAAGTGAAGAATGTGCTGCTGCATTTCTTAGATTTCTCTATGGGCTATGCAGTAGAATGTACTGCTCTGTGTGATCCTGACTTTTCAAGGTTAAAGAGAGAAGGATTAAGCATGACAGTATTTGGAAGGAAATGTGGCAATGAGTATCAGT
Source organism: Myiozetetes cayanensis (assembly GCF_022539395.1). Taxonomy (NCBI): domain Eukaryota; kingdom Metazoa; phylum Chordata; class Aves; order Passeriformes; family Tyrannidae; genus Myiozetetes; species Myiozetetes cayanensis. Next base: position 78,957,689 of record NW_026087742.1, read on the forward strand.
TCCACAGTGTAAACAGGCAGAAACAGCTGTGTGGCATTACCAGGCATCCAGCAATTCACTGCAATTGCAGATTGCAGTATCAAGCAGGAGGACAACTGGCATCCCTTCTAGTGAACACCTGCAGTATAACAGAAGAGTTGTGCTAGTTGCGCTAATGGAAATCTCTAAAAACTCACTGTAACACATCCAGTCATACATCTAGAAGTCTATAATAGCCAGAAAGTCATTTCAGTTTTCTATAATCTTGCTATTTGTAAAGCCATGAGACTTTAGCATGACAATAGGGATACACGTAGGGTTAAAGTGCAAGTGTTTCCATCAAATTCCAGGTACTGTTAAGTAACTCTCATTTTTTCTTCAAAGATCTTTTTTTCCTATGCCAGGGTGCTTTTCAAAGAACTTCTCCTACCTCCCAAGGTTTTGAGAAAAAGAGGACTACTTAAAAAGTTTCCTAACTGACCTCCTAACTGAACAGATGTGGGCAGTGGATCCGAACTTGCCTCATAAGGCTGAGCACTGAGCTCTGTTCCAAATACTAAGTCTGCGGATCTCAATTATCAGAAGTGGTCTGAATCTAAGGACAAAAATTTTTCTGGTTCAGAAATAGTAGCCAATTTAGAGCATTCTTCTAGACAAGGCCTCCTACACTTGTAACGACTGGTCTGTGGTAGCACAGCTGTAATGATTTCATCAGAGTAAGCAGAATAAATTCTTAAACCCAACTATCAGCACAAATTCATCAGCTTTTTGGACCTATCTAGCTATGAAGCCACAAAAGCCTCCCAGGATCTAAAATATTCAGCATTGCCTCATCTTGCAGAGACAGAAGCTTTTAGGAAGAAAACTGGCACATCCAAGGCTTCACTGAGATATAAATCTTCCAAGGCTAAAAATGGAGATGAAGCCTGGAGTTAGTTGATGCTACGGCAGTGACAAGAGCTGTTGTGCTAGGTTAGGTGATATTGTCTCATGGGTTTAGAGAAAGACTTATGAACCCTATAGGAAATTAGGAATTTATGAGTCCTCGGCTCTTACCATAGTACATTGGGGTGCAGCTGTGTTCCTTTGTTCCACATAAGAAGTGGGAATGACTGCCACTTTCAGGAACAAGGAAAGACAGTACTAAGGATACAGCGTGATACTGTTATTCCAGGTCATACTGAAAAGAGTTCTGACTCGAATTAGGGGTAGCTGGAAATAACATGAAGAGGCTCAATTCTATCTGTGGTCACCTCAGGAAAAGGCTGACTGCTTCAGCACCTGGATTTCAGCACTTCTTGCGCTCTGGTGACTGAGCAGAGCTCAGAGCAGTAAGAGATATATTGCCCAGGATGCTGGATAAAGGGTTTTGGTATCCAAAAGCCAGATGCCTTTCTAAGGCATCAGCAGATACGTGTGAATAGGATAGATAAGGTATGCTTCACATAATTTCCCCCATACTACCACAGCTGCCCATCTTGTGCTGATGCAAAGAAAATACTCACAGCCTTGATCCAGATGATTTCACTTGGTCTTTTGCAATGAGTGGATCAAGTAAGGTGATGAATAGGCCTGCTGCCTGGTTCAGCAGGAAGCACATAAAAAGCTTATGTTGCACATGCTTGCCCCAGAGAAAGCAACCCACTATTTCGTTCTATGGTTTGTCACAAGGAGACTTAATTCCCTTCACAAAGGCTGGAGCGATGGGAGTGCTGCTGCACTTTGTCCCCTGGGGACCACCCATGTGGGGGCTACCTGAGCCCTGTGGCGTTGTTCACCAGCGGAGCTTTGCTTTGGCCAGATGATGAACTACAGGTCATCCATGAAAGTCCCACAACCCCCTGCTCTGGGGCAATCATATGAGTCATCCTGTGTTTAATACTCACACCTCCTTCACACTCTTCTGGGGAACAAAACCATGAATGTGGGCCCGCCAGCCCACCACTCAGCAGCTCTGCAGAGCCACCTCTCTGCTGCAAAAACAACAGAGTACAGAATCTCTTACATAAAGGGCTGGAGATGAGCAGTGGAGGAGGGAGGGAGGTATCTTCCCATAATATCCTGTCTCGGGGAGTCTGCCAGCAGACAAAGCAAGCTCTCTGGAAGCAGTTCAGCTTCCTGCGTTGTTGAATAGGTCTGAACCTACTGTGTTCCTACTGTCTCTCTTTAGACTCGAAAATTTTTGAGTATAAAAGAATGAAATTTTGCCCAAATGAGCTCTGCTGCACAGATCTGCAGGAGGAAGTGTACTTTGTCCATTGTCATAAGAAAAAAAAAAAAACAGACAAAATAATCTAGCTAAATAAGTTAACAGACTCTGGCACACCTTCAAGATATGCAGAGGGTCTCTGAAAGCCACTACTTTTAAGGGTTTTATCCTTTTCTCCCTCTCCACTCACAAACAGCATTTTTTGTGGTGCAGCCTGTGACTGGGCAACAAACAGAACAATCAGCTGATCACTCATTATTTTTAAGTTATTTTGAATTCACAAAGACTATCTTTTTAGCACTGCCCTTGATTAGGCAATTTCCTTTTAAGAAATGGATGGGCTCACTCAGTTAATGAAGAAGAAAGCACCCTACTGATCCTCCACTCACCAAGTAGCTACTGAGTGTAAATATACCCTAAAAAGAATGATGCTGTATAACTGTTTACAGGGAAAAAACCTAACAACCTGAATAAATTTGAACAGCTAAGTTATTTTCATTGCTTCAGAACAGTTGTCTCAGATACCCCCAGCTAGTTTATTGGATCTCTTAAAAATCTTTGACAGAATGTCAGGATAACACAGTGGCTTTTACTATCTTTAAGTTTAGTAACCAATGTGAAAAGAGCTACTTCCCAAAATTGAAGATACACTTAGACCACACACACGCTTTTCCCTTTTGGGCAGCCATAATCTATTGGCAGGGCAACCACTGTCAAAACATGCTGACTCTGTTTTAAATAACAGTAGCAAATTAAGGATAAAAAACAAAGTAGTCTACTCTTGGCAGGTTTTTTCTCATTTTTTTCTAATTCCATATTTATGGTATACTTATTGCCCTTTTACTGAAAAAGCTAGGATCGTGAGCCTGAGCTTCAAAATATCTCACCAATTTTCCAATTACACTCTTCAGGCTTGGGTCCTATTACATGGCACAAACATTTAAATACACAAATACTGCTTGTCATGAAGATTTATTTCCAGACAAAAAGATATTATGAGAATTCATCTAACAACGTGAGTGGGACACAGTGGTACTGTTCCTTTGAGAGTTTTTTCTCTGTTACTGGCTTTCCCAACTGTCTTTTAAGAGCATGATAAACCACTTACTGATTATGAGTGATCTCATCAGCACTAACAACGTCCTCAAGACACAGTGCTATGTCTCCTTTGAAGCACTTCCATCAGTAGCCAAGGATCTTATTGTAATTACCAAAGGCATCAGAGGTAATTCAAACTATTTTGCAGCTTATTATAAGCACTTCTGATATACTGCATCCTTTCCCGGTTGCAGACGACCCACATGTGCTATGAACAACTTAAAATTTAACACCTCTGACCTATACAAGCCTTATTCATAATACAAAGTAGGATATCTCTTTTTTATAGCTGTCCTGGTTTCACCTGGGATAATTTCCTCTCAGTAGCTGGTACAGTGCTGTGTTTGGGATTCGGAATGAGAATAACATTGATAACGGACTGGTGTTTTGGCTTTTGCTAGGTCATGTTTATCCTAAATCAAGGGCTTTTTTCCTGTGTGTACCTTCTGGTCTGCTAGTGAGGACATACATAAAGGAGAAAAACTAGGAGGGACCATAGCCAGGAAAGGTGACCTGAACTGGCCAGAAGGATATTCTACATCACAGAACATCAATCCCAGTATATAAATTGTGGGAGTTACCTGGAAGGGGGGGCAATCTGGGTTCAGGCACAGGGTCTGGCACAGCTGTTGATGAACAATTGTTTAGGTTTATTTATTTCCCCCTTTTATTATAATAATTATAATTATTTACTATTATTATTGTATTTTACTTTGTTTTCAATTATTAAACTGTTCTTATCTCAATCTGCAAGTTTTACTTTTGATTCTCATGCCCATTCCTCCGGGGTAGGGAGTGGAGAGGGTGGGGTTGAATGAATGAGTAGCTGTGTGGTGCTTAGGTACCAGCTGGGCTTAAACCACAACAGCTTATATATTCCTAGAAAGAACCTATCCCATCACCAACGACAGCTGAAGTTACAGCAGTAAATGGTGTTTTCTTCTCTTTATATTTCTATATAGGGACTTTGTTTGCAAGCCACATTATTTGAAAGCTGGGTTGATATACCAGGAGTTTCTCTGAAGGATGACTGTGCACTTGAGAAAAAGATTGTCATATCCTCCATAGCTGCATGGCAATAAACAGCTGCCTTTCACAGTAATCCACCAACATGTTGTAGCCATAACTACTGTTCGGACTCTGGTTCTTTCTGTACACTATACTTAGAATGTTAATTGTTAATTAATGAAAAATTAAGTAGGTATCTTTCTAGTGAAAACTGCATGGGAACCAATGCAGTTCCAATAAGATATTGCATAAATTACTTACATTTTTGGACAGCATTGAACATATTGAATTAAGCATTATCTACAAGGAGAAATTTTCAAACAGAATTACCATACTAAGCTATCAAGTCTCCCAGATGACCTAAAATGTATACTCTTGATTTTATTTGAAAAACAGTACCTTTAAAATTAAGATTTGTTTGCTATTTCACAGGTCAGAAATTACTTTAACTCTACAGACTGCTTACCATGAGAAGATAAGCTGTAATGGGACCACCTTCCTCTCATCTTTGCATTCACCCAACTAATACTTGCCTAAGCCTGTACGAACATCTCTCTCCTCTAACAGACTTCAGGGGCTAGTTTTTAGGAAGAGGAAGAAAGGGAGTGTAAGCCCTTATTAAGCTCCAACTCCTGATTCCCTCATATCACTCTTCATTCATCATCTTCTCCTCCCTTCATTTCCACAGTTCTGGCAGCTCACTGCTTCCCAGTTGCTTTGCAGGTAAAGGGAGAAGCAGTAGAGACCAAAGGCAGGCGTGTGCATGGGCACACGTACACACCTCCTCTGGCCCAGAAGCTTTGTCATATCAGACTGCCTCCAGCACATGACCCATATGGGCCCATGGTGTGATTACATATGACAGTGTGGTCCAGCTAACTCCATCATGTGACAATTAAACCTGACCCTGCACGTATCTCTTCCAAAGCAGGTCCTGAACACCTGCTGCTTACTGTCTGCATCTTCACTGATGATGCAACACATTTGTCATCCAGTTCAAGGTGGAGAAACTGAACAATATGCTCTGTGACCATTAGTAAACCCATGGCACTTGTCCACAGAAAAAAAATTATACATGAGTACTGATGAAATCTAACATATTTCTCCCAAGCAGCCTCATTTATACTCCTGCACTATTTATGTGGGGAAATATTTGATAAACAAAATACCTTTTTATGATGCCAGACACATTTTAAACTGACTTGCCTAACCAGTAGTGGGTGTGAGGGGGATAAGCAGGAAGCATGTTCCAGAAATGCACCACTGCAACAAGCCACTTGGAATAATTTAATAACCTCCAGTCCAACACATGCCTTTTCTCACACATGGATACATCTATTTCAGTATCCTCATGTTACGGACTGAGAAACCTCTGCACTGTCACCAGGCACTGCTTTAAGTAGCTGAGACGTTTAAAGTAGTGGCAAACACTGCAGAACAGCTATGCTGTACCATTCTGCTACTATTCTTTTTTTTTCTCAGTATGCTTCCCAAGGGATAGAAGTGCACTCTACAGTGTACAAACAACATCAAACCATTATCTTCAAAGCATGAAAAAGATACCAAAGTGAAATGCAATTCAGAGGATGACCTTTATGTGCTATTATCTGCAGTGCACTAATTAATTTTATCTGCTATGCACAAATGAAATGAATAGCGTCTTCTAAAAATATGTGAATGAATGGAGGAAGACATGAATAAACAAATAAATGGAAATCGTGAGAAGCTTCTTCCAATACATCCCCTTTTGTTCCACTTTGTGAAGCTGTACAGAGGGGCAAAAATGAAAGACAGCAGCTAACGACCCTATGTCTGTGCTTTGAAGAGCACACTTGTTCACTCTGAAGTGTTACAAAGAATTATTTTGGCTTCAGATGCCAAGAAAATCTTCCAGCAAATGGGACTTCATTACACTTGTCATCCAATATCAGAGAAAAAACGCTGGTGTCATTCATGCCTTCAGATACCAGCAAAATCTTGGTGGCCCAGGTATTACCTGGGTAAGGGTGGGCTGGTGACCTGTGTCATGTTTCAGCTGTGGGTGTAAGATCTGACTCAAAATGGAATAAACTAGGAAGTCAGGAAATAAGTTTCTGCAGAACTATTGTAAACTCACAAAGTAAGCAACTCAAACAAGTGCTTACACTGTAAAGTTTTTTAACAAGGCAAACCACTCTGTTACACGCCACACAGCCCAGCTATGCTTAAAATAGATCAGCATAGGCAGATGTCGCTGAGAAAACCCAAACTGGCATTCTTGCATGCATTTTAAAGAGTGTTTTCACATCCCTCATCCCTAAATTTTAGCAACAGACATGTTCCTGACCTTAATCCAATGGTATCAGGCCTTGTATTTCTGAAAATAAGTCATAGAAAGAAGTTAAGCAGAGCCAAGGGATACACTTGGCTTTCACTTTGCAAATCCCCTTGGCTCTACCCCCGATGAGTTCTAGTCATCAACACTTGCACTTTTAAGGTAATTTTCAACCAAATAATTACAGAAACTCAGAGATATTTTTTTTTCCATCATAAATATACACACTTTTTCATTTGTTACAACTCCACAAATTCAATGTTACTTCCCCTTTCCCCTTTCCAGTAAAATGAGTATCACAGAGAGACTGAGATTTCCCAAAGAAAGGGATGGTCCACCTCAAAGTGTCATTTTAACTTTCGTTATGACAAAACAGCACTGACTGACTGAGGTCACTTTTCACCTTCCTTCTGCTGATCCATTCATTGATGGGAGGGAGACACCACAAAGTGTTCTGGGTGCACTCAAGTCCTCTCTACATTTCTTGACTTCGGGAGAATTATTTTTAACCCCAGAGCTCAGCCACACAGTGTTATGTGGTGCTAACTCCACACTCTGAATTCATTAAAAAACCTTGGAGATCTAGTTTTGGGGATTGTCTGCACATTAGGTCAATGGCCCCTGTTGGTATTTAATTTGCACTGATCACTCAATCATGTAAAGCTGTACGTTAATTAGGCCAATAACTGAAACATATTGTGAGGAGATTTAAGCTTTGCAAAGCTGACAAAGATTACTGAAGTATCAAACAAATAGGAAGGGAAGAACACATTTCAATGGGATGATTAATCATATGAACAATTTATTTTTAAACTATTGTGTTGGGGTTTTTTTAAGCCTTAATTGAAAAAATAAGTTAAATTCAAGAACAGAGAAAGCTCCTTTCCTCCTCTCCTGCTACAAACAGCGACATTTCCTGAAGCCAGAAGTACCATAGCATATCAGTAATAAAGTAACACAATTACTCCTTACTTTAGAAATAGTTTTTCAGTAATTTGGAGGTTTTCTCCTTTAAATTTTGAAACCAAGATAGTTCATCAAAATTAGGAGTTTTATTTTAAAAATTATAAAAAATGGGTATTCTTCATGTTCATTAGAAAAATCTTGAAAATGTCACATGAAAAAGAGGGGTAGAAAGAAGTTATCAAAAGAAAAAAATCATATTATTTTAAATGCAAAATATTACATATGCTTGGAATGTATTTTATATTTTGAATGAAGTCTATAAAAGAAGATTTGGGTGTCTTTTCATTGCTTATGAAGTTTCAAGCCTTTGAACATTGCATAGTTATGATTCCCCTTATTTTGGAAGTGAAGAAAAAGAGGCATAAAATGATTTGAGACCCAGGGTTCGGAAATGTTCGATAGCTTTGATTTCTTCCACACTGTGGAACTAAAATTAGTTACTGTGGACTGTATTTTGAGGTTTTGAATATTATTGCTCTCACTGATGTTTCTGCAGATTTCTTAACACAGAAAAAAACGTTACCAGGACTTATTTTTTTTACAAGAGGTCCATAACTTTAGAATTGAGTCCATATGTTGTCCCAGAAATCCCTAAATTGTTGAAGCATGCTGCAGACAAGTTAAAGTTCTTTTCTGTTGAAGAAATTTGCTGATTTTACATGCTACACCTTCTGAATGACACTATGTTGAGAAATCTCACATTCTTCAGAGAATAAGCACCACTTTATCCTGCAAGTGATCTCAGGGATTACAGTAAGAATTTTAAAGGATAAGAGACATTACTTGACTTGAGTAAAGGAGGAAAAATCTGGTCAAACTTAAATATTAGGCTTTCAAGGAGTTTACAAGTCTTAGAAGGATTGCCAAGTTAAATAATGCTTTATTTCTGTTATATTCTACACTGGAAAACATGTATTATACCCTAACAGTGGGACTGTGCTAACATCAAGAATCTCACTATTAACAAGCCTCAGCTGTATTTTAAACCCATTTCATTTTTCAGTTCAAGTTTATATTTTGCAGTTTTAAGTGAACACATTGTGTAAGGCTGTCACTTTTTTTTTTTTTTATACCAGCAGGTAGGCACAAAGTTGATTGCCTAATTAAACAGTAATGCTACAAGAAACAAATTAGCACCAAATCTCTTTAGAAGAAAATTGCATAAAGAAATAATTAATCAGTTAATAAAATCATAGAAGTCAAATGAATCAACTTACGCAAAAAAAGATGCATTTCAGGATGATGTCATCCCAAAGATACACTTTTTCAAAGAAGGCTTTTATTTGTACAACCAACATTTACATTCTCAGTTTTTAAAACGCTATGAAACAAATTAGGAATTATTATTAAAAAGAGATTATTTATTTCCTTTTGCTATTGTCAACATGTTGTATATCTGATGGGTTCCTTCAGTTCTGGGTCTAGTTTTATTTGCACTGGAGCAAAAAGAAACAAAACTTGATGCATTTTGCTTTTAAATATCAGTTTCTGGATTTGCCAGTAGGCGTTTATTACAGCTATTCAAACCTGAGGAAGATTTACCTGTTGCTTATTGGATTTTACCCAGTATAATAATTTACCACTACTTCTTATTTTTATAATAAGGTTAAACTGGAGGAAAAATATTTCTTGGATGAAAAAAAGACAATGACGTAAACAGGATCTTAAAAATGCCATATAATAGGTATTTTTTCATGAGATGTAAAGTTCTACAGCCTCCAAATGTACTGTTCGATCATTAAAAATAAAATAAATTTATTATTTAATCTAGCACTTATCAGTTTTAATTGATTTTAATACATCCTCTTTCAGTTACATAAATCTGGATATAAAAAACTGAACTTTAATTGGGAGCTCAGGCTTAACAGAATCAATATGCAGAAGGTCCTGCAATCTGTCCACATCTCTTTAGACAACATGGTCTTTCCACTGCTGTGTTCGATGCAGGACTGCACGTCATGATTTCAGAATGATTAAGAAATCAAGACAACAGCAAATGGCTAAATCAAGTTAAAGTAAATTTTATTGTTGAAATTACAGTTTGAAGACAGACATTTACTTGCTAATACACTGCAGAATTAAAGTCTCTGTGTCTGTCTGCTTCATGATATATTTCTAATGAAAAAATAATTATCTACCAGAATTTTTTCTCAGGAATGACTTACTATAATTAACCCTTTGGGCACCTATATTATGTCATAAACTTTTGTCATATATAATTTTTTTTTCTAGCTTTCAAATCCCTTCATAAAATCTTTAAATATACTGTACAGAAATAGAAATTAGTATTATGTCATTGACAACATCTCTTCATCTTTGTCTTCCATAAAAGGACTTTAAAATTGCTGTCTTCATACAAAGTAGAAAGCAACTTAAACCACTTGGAAACTATTTTTATACACTTTTGACTGTAGGCTTAAGATAGTGCCACAGATCTGAGGAAATTTCATTGAATATAAACAGTTCTGAACCTTTTGAAGCTGAAAACAAGAAGGAAATCCTACAGTATGGCAAACAGTCATACTTAATTTTTTACCATAGTTAAGTGATCTGTATGAATGATTATGCATAATATGTAGTAAACCAACATACTTTCTCCAAAATCTTCTTTATCACATTGTATTTTCTTATTTCATAATGTTAGTACTGCAGAAGTTTCAAGAATCATGTTATTGAGCTATGCTAGGGTTGCATTTGTGATCTACTCGATTTGCATGCTGCCCTACATCTGACAGTCACTTCTAAGCAATTGAGAAATTTCTTCTGCACAAACTCCAGCAAGTCTTACTGCTATCTCTGCAGATGCATGCAAACTGCTCTCCTACTCACTTTTGAAAAAGTAAAGCTTCCCTTTTTGTACTTTGACTCACCAGTGTGATATTGCCACCATGGTAGCACTGAATACAAATATGAACAGATTGATGAAAAATATTTTTATAATATCAAAAAGTAGACTTAAATAATTTTAGATGTTCTTTCTTTCATCCCTCACGTTCAACAGACCTGAGATTCTGCATCCTATAAAGGTTGCATTCACCTATGTAATCTGCCTACAGTTAATCTCGGATATTTTTTCATTTTTATTTATCAGTTCATATTTAATTAATGTGTTCACAAATTTGAAGAAGAAACTTAGGCTGCTTTATAGTAACATTAAATTAGGTCTAATTATACAATACCTAATACCATATTTACTCCAAATTAAATACAAACTGTTCAACTTCAAATGGCAGGGTGATTTGGGGAAGACAAAGAACTTACAGCCAAAATAAAAAAAAATATAAGTCAGAAGTTAAATTTTGGGCTCCAACATTTGTAGTTTCTTCAGAATTTACTATCTCTTTTTTGTTTCATTGAGGTCACTCGGCCTTCAAGCTGTAGTCCCAGTTTTGGAAATGAGGGAAATGTTTCATAGCAGTCTTTCACCTCATTTCTCCTATAAAACTTGCATTCAGTCCATAACCTTTGGGGTGGCCGTTTTGCTTTCTGATTTGTCACTTTCATTCCAGCATCTTCTTAGGGACTCAGAACAACTCTGCATCAGAGTACAAATTATCTCCCCATACTCTTGCACATGGCCTGCTGAGACTGGATCCAAATAAAGGAAGAAAAATCCAGATTTTACTAGATAGAGTTGTCCTCTCCCTTTGTTTCTCAGTACTGTCACATTTCAGAGCAAAATGAGAGAAGAGAGCCTCTCTTCTTTAAAGCTTTGTAGCTTTTTATGAAAAACATTCTTCTCAGGCTGCATTTTACGAGAAGGAGGTTTATTCAATGCTTAAATTGCCTCGTGTTGTTCTAGAAAGGTTTGATAGATTGAGCCTTCCAATTGATCGTAGGATAAATGAATGAGAAAATCTGAGTCCCTTATAATTGGAGAAGGATTTTTCTCTCAAAAAGAAACTGAAGAATGGATATCATAAAATACTGAAGGTATAATCTCCCAAGGTCCCCAAACCTCTAGCCATGTTTAGCTGAACAAAATTGTCATGGGTTTGCCAACCAGCAAAGATTAACTTTGTTTCAGAGACCTGAAGCCTTATTTGCAGAAAAATATTACTAGCGTGTTTGACCCAGTTTGATCCAGAGGAGGACACGGAAGAGAGAAAGGATAAAAAGATCATGCAATAATTTATTTTTCTATCACACACTTGATGTCTTGGACTGTAGTAAAGACTTTTTTCTTTTTTCTTAACAAACATCTTGTGCTGTCTGCCATGATTTAGCTCATCTCAGAATGTTTAATTTTTTCCTCTGTACCACAAAGAGAGATAACCACAAAAAAAGGGCAGCAGATACAGAGACATTTAAACCTTGGTAAAAGGGAAAAAAGAAGATATTTAGAAATGCAGAAGTTTTCCTAAAGTTCATTCCTTTAAGTAAAACAGAAAAAAAATTGCTATTCCTTCAGAGGATGATAATATTTCTCAAGAGAGCTTGAGGTGAAAAAGAAATATCATACTGCTACTAAGAAATACAAAGACTAAGAAACAGGAGAATTCAACCTCTGGAAATTACAATTAATTAGGAAGACACCTTAATGGCATTTTTAAAACTCTCTTTCTAAGCCTCTACCATCTTTCTGAACAGCAGTGTGATGTAAGTTGCACTTATCTCGCACTTTTTGGGGGTTGCAACTGCATCAGGTAGTTCCCCTCTTTGAAACAAACAAGGACAATACCTTCAAAAATGGCATTCAGAGGAAGAAGCCATTAGAATGGTTACCAGGTCTTCCCAAGCCTTCGTATTCTTGGCTGCTAACGTTTCAAAGTTTTCTGAATATCAGACAGATCGCATTTCTTTCACTCAGCCTTTTTTTTCAGCACAAACCCACGCTGTATTTTTGTGGTAACTAACTCTGAGATGAAGCACTGGTGAAGACCAGGCTTTGGTAGTTTTAAAAATATTTTAGGACTTCCAGGCTCCACCTTAATCTATCCTTTGATCTGTTAGTCTATCTGGGAGGTATAAAAACCCCTTATGTTCACTGTGGTCCTGCATTATCTTAGTTAAAGAAAGTGTTCAGCTTTCATCCTGTGGTGAACATGCCCAGGCACAGTTGAGAAAAAAGTGTCTTTGTTCATAGAGCTGAGAGACCATCTGGGCAGCAGCTGTCCTTAAATTCATCATCCTTTACACTCAGTGTTAAAAATACTAGAAAAATGAGGCATGTCTGCATTTAAAATAAAAATTAAAAAAAAAATAAAAAAGAAAAATGTTTAAATTAAAACTTCGAGAATAAGAAGCTATCAAAAATAGAGAGTAGAGATTTGATTGGTATTTCAATGTATTTTTTTCTGCCTTACCACTGCATGCCATGTCCTTTGAGAAATGCTGATCTATACTCCCTGTGCAGGGCACTCAGAGCTCCCCTTTAAACTGAATGCAATATGAATACAACCATTCTCTAATTCCAGTTTTTAGACATTTATTGAGGGAGGAAAAAAAAAAAGAGTAAGAAAGAGGGGGGGTGGCAAATGTACTAGGAGGCAGAGGAGAGAAATTGTGCATGTATGTGTGTGGGAGAGCAGAATGAGTTCAGAAGAAAAAAGTCAGCTTTAAATCTCTTTTCTGCCTTAGCCCAGATGTCTTTGCATCATCAGATTTTGGTGCAGCATCCAACACCAAGACTCATTTTCTGTTGGAAAGCTAATTTATAGGAATCATTTAAGAATGAACTTCCTTTAGCAGAAACTATATAACAATTAACTGAATCAGAAATTTCTTCTTCTGAAGGTTGTAGTTAAGTTCAGGAAACTGAAAGAAGGAGATTAGAATTTAAAATATTTTAAAATATTAAAAAAAAAAAGAGAGAGAAAATTGAAGAAAAAGGAGAGAGGAGGCTGACAGTGATTGAAAATATGTAATGGTATATAAAAAATACCATATAGAAATATATTCAAAATAGCAGAAAGTTCCTACCTGACTCATTTCTCTTTTTCCTGCTATTCTTTTGGCATTAGGAAAGATTAAGGGAGAGATACCTTGCAAAAAAAAAAAAACCTCCAAAATCTTATTACTAAAAGACATTTGAATCTTATGATTGGTAAATTATACTTTACGAAATTATGAATTACTGCTTTACTGTTACCCCTCCTAAGAGTTGCAGAATAATCACAGTGTGCATAAACAGACTAGCAACAACACCCATGAGAGTTATGGCCATAAAACACTTTTACTTTGTTGCAGTGTATTTACATTGAAAAGATACAGTTTAATTAATGATCATGGTGAGGAACCGAGGAAAATAAGAAAGGTGGCTGCTGACTGTGGTTTAGGTGCAAATAAGCCTGACACACAAAAAAAAAAAAAAAAAAGTGCTTTATTCTGCCTGGACAAATAAATTAAATAATTTATCATTTTTAGTCCTCAATTGTGAAAAAGATGACTTCATTCCAAAGAAATTAGGGCTAAATTGGCAGATAAAGAGATTGTCTTTCATGAGAAGCAGCCTTCTAAATTAGATTGCCCCTTTATGAGTAAGCAGAAAAGATTACTATGAGACTAAGCAGATCTTCAGAAAAAGGCCTGGAAAAACACACCTTTACTGCAGAAAAAATCATAAAGACAGCAGCTAAAGACTTCAGTTCATTTAAGAGAGCTTCACATTCTGGAATTCAGAAATCTGGTTATGAAGTCCTAGTACACTGAAATAAACGCATGTGAGAAAATAGCAAACTCGGTAACAAAAGGAAAATGTGTCGCATGGATGTTTCTAAAGATTTCAGAGAAAGGAAAGCATAAAATGTTAGTATTGCAAGAACTACTGTCTCTGGTGCTTTTGATAATACTTGACAGTGAACGGATCTGGTCCTAAAACTGTTTTTTAAGTACACTGCACTAAGAAAAGCATAGAAGCATCCTACCATTTTTCCATACTTACATGGGGCTAAAAACCAACTTAGAGCCATGACTTCCCAGGGTTAGTATAAAGTTTGCTCAGGAGTCTTTAACCATCTAGACAAAAATCAAGTGTCCTCAAATGGTGGGCTTGCTGGTAGCAACATTGTACTGGAACTTATTTGCTGAGCTACAATTTTATTTTTAAGGAAAGAAGACAAGGGGTAAAGACACAGAAAAGCAGGCAAAACACTGGATGCTTTCCATTTCTCTAAGTTAAGATCCAAATGTAACATCAAGATGATGCTAATATTATACAAGCTTGCTGCACTGCACCAAACTCGCAGAACATACTGCACTACTTAAAACACTGCCACACTCTCTCTACAAGCAGGCTGACATAAAAAAGCCTCCTAAGTTATTTCTAGCATTAAGCTGTTCATCAGTCAGAGAAGGCATTCATTTAATCATCTTAAAAGGGTGTAATATTTTGCTGTGTTATCCATTCATTGTTATATATCCAACATTACGTGATCTGTAAAACTAAAATCCAAAATAATTGTGGTTTTCCAGTGCACAGAAGCTTCCTTTTGTGATCAAAAAGATGATGTTTCTTCACCTGCATCATTGACATTAGGCCTACAAGGACTTTCTATTATCGAGGATCGTGCAGTTTTGCAAGGAGTAGGATCAGTTGGGTAATAAAGAGTATAAATGTCATGTTACACTGCAGGAACAAAAGAAAAAAAGTACTTACATCAACCTTTGTGCTGTTAAAACATTAAAATCTGATAAATTCTAAGTAAAAGCACTAGTAACAGAACTCAGGGAGAAGCCTCTTCACAGAGGAAACACACAATATTTGCTTCCCTCACCAGCATAAAGTTTATCAACCATGGTAATCCCAGGATTTGATATTCAAATCCCAACAATACTGGCAGAGGGTGCAGGATATCAAGCATGTCTAGTACCATGCCACATACACACCCTACATGGCACCTGTGGGTTATTAGATTGGGTTTGCCCATTTACCCTTATGTTTAGATTGTACTGGCATCCTCCATATCCCTTATACAGGATAAACACAGCTCATTAGGCAGATTTTATGCCTTAGCTGGCTAATGAACACCTCTAGAAAATGTCCAGAGACTTTGCTTACATTAACATCTTCCTGTTGGGCACAAATATACATGACTGAGCACTGGCAAATGTTCCTTCAAGGTATTAAAACGTTACAGCTGTTTCTTATAAGGCTTTAGCTAGATCTGTGTAGCCTTGTTTTAAAAAGAAAGAGCATCAGCTGAAG
This sequence comes from Myiozetetes cayanensis, assembly GCF_022539395.1. Classification (NCBI taxonomy): domain Eukaryota; kingdom Metazoa; phylum Chordata; class Aves; order Passeriformes; family Tyrannidae; genus Myiozetetes; species Myiozetetes cayanensis. Next base: position 78,973,409 of record NW_026087742.1, read on the forward strand.
GATAATGGTAAGCTGTATGAGCTGGCTTCAGGGTCATAGGCCATCTTGTGGCTCATTTTATTGACTAGTAAAGATGTAAGCAATTCAACCTACAAAGAGACTGAGAAGTCACTTGTTATATGTAGAGAACAGGAGAAGTTGACATGTAGATGGTAACTAAGACTTTTGCAATGGCAAGTAGCCAGTCAGTTAGAAGCATCAGGATGATTTCAACTAATGATTTGTGGTCTATGCTGCTGAAAAAAAGTGAAAAGTTCTCCAAGGTCTGTGCTTTTCAGAGCTAGGATACCCAACTTGTGCACCTTTCGTCTTTATAGAGACGTCTTTATAGAGACGTATCTTCTCATAATGTTCAGCTTAGAGTAACCCTGTACGATTATTTTTCTTTTAAATAAAAACCATCTGGTTTCCCATTTTCCTTACTAACTGTCAATAATCACAGACACCCTCAGGGAAGGTAATGCAGGCCATGGCAGATCTGCTTGAGGCACTGATTTTTCCACAGACTATCATAAATCTCCATTTTAAGATTTAAAACTGATGGCAGATGCCAGGCCAGATCGCTCTCCCTCAGGTGCACTGGGGCAAGTGCCAGAGTCAGACAATTTTGTGCTAGAAACTGGACAAGGAGCATGACCTAATTCTAGCACATGTAACCTCTCATGCCAGCAGTACCTCCAGTGGTGTTACTAGCAGTGTCCCATATGGCCTATTTCTGTTCTCATTTTGATACAAAAACACTGCTCAGTGCCTATGTCCCACCACCAATCCAGTGGTTTTACTGGTTCTGTGACTTCTACCAGATGTACCTGTGTCAGGAAATCTAAATTTCAAATCAAATGGAATAACCTGCAAAGCAGCAATGACATTATATCTAGGCCAAATTTGTTGCTAGTGATTTTCCATAACTAAAGAAATTTAATGCCTTTCCTTCTTTGATGGTACACTGAGTTTTTCTGCTTATAAATCCTTGAATGAGAGTGTACATGGACACTGGAAGTATTTCACAGACTCTTCCACGGCAATGAACTTAAAAACCTTCTGAGCAGTTACAGAAAGGGAAGACCTGACCAGATAGCATATCAGTGAAAAAGAATAGGGAGATGACAAACCAGAGAAAGGTAAGACAAAAAAACAAGATGGAAGGAAAGACAGGTGAAGAAAATTAGATTGCCATTCTGTAGTTGTACTGAGGTATCTGCCAGTCTTAACTACTGTCATTCACTTAGGAGAGGAGAGGAGAAATAAGTCAAAATTATATTATGTCTCTACAGGAAGGGTATTTTTATATTTAAAACCATCTGTCTTACAAAAGTTCAGGTCGCATCATTCAGTTAGATAATTATAAGCCCTTCCAAAGACCCAGTTTTAGTAGAAAATGCTAACTTTATATGAGTTTCTGGCCTGAAATAGCTGTAGGATTTGCTAAAGCATGACAGAAAATGGATGTGGTAGAAAATCCTTCCAGCTTCAGAAATTCCTGCTCCCTAAGGCAAGGTAGATTTGCAATTGTAAGGCTGTGCCAAGTCACTGGGACCCCAGTAACCACAGGATCCATGATTCAGAGTGCCACGGGCAAAGACGGTGAACAACATCCTCCAGAGGATTTCTGTGCTGGAGTGTACTTAAAAACCAGTGAGACAAGAGTTTTACTCTACTTGATTGTGAGGCAGTCACACTTCCACTGCCCCCAGTGCTATAGTTACTAGACCTTGCCATCCCTTTCCAGCGTGAATATTGCTGCTTGCTCAGGACAGTGAGGCAGAAAGTCAAGTTAGTTCCTACCATGCCACTGCTCACCATGACCCATGTTGGTTGTTACAAGGCAAGATCCCCAGGTGTCCCCTGGCATTATCTCCATTTGGGTCTTGGTGAAATCTTTGGTATCCAGGATCACTTCCAGGATCTTTTTTCCTTCCAAGTTCTTCACCTTCATCTTTCCAGGCTCCCTTCTTTTTTTTCAGAGACTCTTTCTTCTTTTCAGAAACCCTTCTTACTGACATCAGCTCTTCTTTCCAGTACCCCAAGGCCCAAGCTCTCCTGATCTAAATTATCTACATGCAGAAGCACAGTGTGTGATCAGACACCCAGCTGCTGTTTCTTGTTCATGTTTCTCTTAGGTGGAGAACTGAGAACATTACACTTCTGTTTAGTCCAGGTGTTATCAAAGTTTACAAGCAACTTGTGCTGGTTGCAGCTAGCAAGTAATATCTTCTGCTCAATTCAGCAGCTCAACTTGGGACACTCACCTGCACATATCCATGCATCCAATTATCTGCCACCTCATGGCATTCACAGTTCAATCCATTTTTTCATCTATGACAGTTAATCCACCTCATAACAGGAAAAGTCACCTAAAAACTAGAAATGCTGTATTTCATAGCTGCAATACACACCTGAGAGAGCACGAATGCCAGTTCCAGCTCCAAAGATTCATTTTAATGATATTAGATAAACATTTCTCAGCTCAATCAGTGACCACAGTAGCTGCTTCTCATATAGTACTAAATGCTTGAAATGGAAATAGGAAGTAAAAAAGCAGAGAAGTTCCCCTCCTCCTTAGTGAGCCATGTGGTACTGGGCAATTTCCTGGAAGCTGGATGGTTTGGCTCATTAGGAAACTGTACCAACATTTGCTACTTGCTGTGTAAGCACTTCACCTGGCAAGCCTCACTGCAAAGAGTTCTCCTCTTGTTTCCAACTGAGTCCCACTACCACAGGCTGCCTTTTTTTTTCCTGGGCCCCTTGGCACAGTCCCTAACCTTCTCTATACACTCTCATGTTGTCTGTCCTAATCTGACCAGATTGCAACTCCTTCTTTTCCCTGTGATCACTTTGGGGTGTAAACTAGAACAGAAGTTTGGCAACTTGGGCTCATCTTTTGAATAATGATACCCTCCCCATATCTAGTACCCTCTAACCATAAGGAGTTTGGGTCTTGAGGCATCAAGAAAACAGATTTTGTCTCAAATTTCTCCAATGCTGTTTTGAACAGCAGCAGTAGGCACCAACACATTGTGCTCAGTCTGTTCAGTTCATATTAGCAGTGGTCCAGAGGGCAAAGGAGAGGAAGCTTTTGAATACAAATGGGGCTTAAGGGCAATCCATTTGACCACATCAAGATTCACAGATCCTGTACATTCACACAAGTCAGATTCCAGGGGCCTGAGAAGTTTTGTGATCAGAGAAAGCAGCACTCATACTACCCTTCCAAGGTTACGGAGCAGATGAACATTTTTTTCCACATCACAACTTTGTGCACTGGCTTCTGAATTCTTCTTGAGACACATTTAGATTTTGACAAGTGCCTTTCAGTCAGGTTCCTGGAATGTGCTTGGTACTACCATTAAAAACTCTCAGTCACAAAGCCAATGATTGATATGATCAAACAAGGCATCCATATGACTTGCCACATATGATACTGTTATACACTCCTCACTCTAACACAGATGCCACAACAAGCCTGACTTTCTTGTTTGCAACAACATGGGAGAGACATGCAACACACCATCAGTTTACAGAGGCTAAGACAGTAACATGAGATTGCTACCTATTATGATATGGTGATGCATAGCTCAGTAGGATAAGATAAAAAGAGTGTGCAGGATTTAAATGAACCTTGAAAGAAGGAGGATTTTCTTTGGAAATAGAGACTAAAAAGAAATTCTTACTGCCTCTTGTATAACTTTTTTTTTTTTTTAAAGATTCTGAAATGCTACAATAATGTTGTAGTATGCACTGCCACCTTTCCCAGAAAAACTAGGCTCACAGAGAAAACAATTCATCTCAGTCTTTTTCCAAAGCAAGGCAACCCTGACAGGCTACGAAGAACCTGTCACATCTTCTCGTGGAGGCGAGTCGTTTAAACATCCTCCTAATTGTAAAATGGGTGGTCAGGTCAGTGAGCTATCAATCTTAGAGAACAATGAGCACTAATGGGATACTTACACTTGATTGTGAAGCTCAAACTCTGCCCAAATGTGTCCTGCCTCAAAATGCTCTGACAAGGAGTCAAAAAATATATCAGACTATTTTTGAATGTCCACTGCTGTCATGAAATGTTTCTCCAAGGTTAATGACCTGATCTTCTAAGTGCCAAGGCAAATCAAACACAAGAGTCAAAATTCCTTTTCTTTACAGAATTTTCGTTGCCTGAAATGACATTAGAGAGAGCAACACAGAGAGCAACACAGCCCTAATATTGCATTATAATCAGCCACTTTTGAGACAAATATGTGAAGGCCTAAAAGCCAATGCTACATATATATAATACAAAGCATCAGTGCATAGCTTCTATACAAAGTTCAGACCTTGGTGGTGCTTTATCACAAATGTTTGAGGCATCACACTGATTTGTAATAAAAATATCAATGTCTTGGGAGAGCAGGAGAAATACAATACAATCTTCTTTCAACACTGAAATTTTTTACCTATTGTCTATATTCTAAAGGAAAGGAAGGAAATTGGAAAAAAAGTTAAAGACTTTTTGAATGGCAAATTGCCCTAAATATGAAACAGAAAATGCAATGCAATTTTTTTTTTTTTTTATTACCCACTCTACCTATACATTTAGTCACATTCTTTTTATAGCTTTTTGGTATGACAGGCTCTGTGTTCCACCTTAGAAAATTCTTTTCGGGGGACTGGAGAGTGGATCCACTCTTAAGCTGCAGACAGCTGTGAGGATTACCCATAGTTCTTTATTATACCTCTTATATTTCTGGCATCTGCTGAGGGCTGACACCAAGAGAAAGACCAAGAGAAACATAAACTAGCCAAAGCCTCAGAAGCAAGCAGGTCCTTGTAAGCCAAAGGGCAAGGTGGATTTCCACTACAAATAAGGCTATGTGTTGATATTGGAAAATAATTAACATTGATGCTCTGCTGAGTATTACTATTTTTATTAGTGCAACAGCATCAATTTCACCATCAAGAGCCCAAGTCCCTGTCTTATCACATTCAGTTCAAATATTCCTATTATGAAGTTAAAGTCCTCAAGTTCTCAAGGCACCACAACAGATCAAATGGTGGGGATTATAATCAGATCACATCCTCTACACAGCAGCCATCTGACTTTACTCACTCTTGTAAGATACAGAACAAAGCATCTGCATCAGATCTCACATTGGCGCATCTGCACACTATACAGACAGATGATAAAGGACAGACTGATACTGAGCAACAACTTCCTCTGAGGAATAGTCTTGATTTCCTCTGTACCAACAAGTCACAAGAGATGACAATTTTAACACCTGCCTTTAATGTAAGTTACCTCACAATAGAAGAAATAGAATTGTTCAGCCTATAACACCTACACAGCTAGTAAAAATTGTACAATATTTGTGTAATCCCTATGCTTCAACTGCATAACACAAATCTAAGCAAATGATTTTCCTTTCTATGTAAGTGATTGCAAAGGACATCTGCTCTGGCGAGGTGGAATGATGGATACAAAACACTTTTCCATTCCTGACAGAGTAGTTATGAAGAGGAGGTAAGGGGTGATTATTGTTTTATGACTTTTGAGTTCTCTAAAGTAGGGAGTTTATAAAGGAGATGTAAAAGGATGGAGAGCAGAAAAGAGAAGAAAATTCCTTTAAAAGAAAATATCTCAGTAGCATTATAATCCCATCATCCTCTTCTCATGTCTCATATGCATGTATTGAAGCTTCTTCTGAAGAGACTGGAAAATCAGTGCACTGCTTTTGCCTAGAATAGCATGAAAATTCCCACACAGGAGACAGGGGGATTGCCAAGTCTGAATAGAGATCTACATTTTCTCATTATGGCTAATGAGAACCAACAGCATAAATTGTGGTAATTTGTTCAGCCAATAAGGACTGTTTTCAGGGACAGTTTAAGTATTTGTATACTGCACTTTCCCCAGACAAACCTGTATGTCGGAGGCAGAAGCACAGCTCTGCAGCCAATAATGCTGAAGCACAGTAACAAGACTGTTGTTGGTAACAAGATTGCAGCTGTGTACCTGTGCTTATGCATCCCCTTGTCAGGCTTAGGTGAACGCTAATTTGGGGATATCTGTGCCTCCTCTGATCATTGCCTTTCCCCTGCAACAAAAAATAACCAAAGCTATGTGCCTGTTATGAAAAGCGAGCAGGTGGCAGGAATCCAGTCTCCCTAACTCACTTATATGTTTTAAAGCACTGCTTAAGCATCAGGACTGTAGTAAGTGTCAAAGTGGCCGATACAATCAATGGGGTAAGTGCCTTTAAAAGTCCCCAAGAGAGGCTAGATTTTCCCCTTGTTACATAAGCAAATTGAATACCTTCATCTGGCCAACTATTGCCTTCTAAACATGAATTTCTAAATGTTGCTTGACAAACAAATAAAAGAAGGTGCAAATATAAATTGAAATCAAGTTATTTGTAATGAACAGTACATAGGGGCAAAGCTTCATTCTCCTTCCATGTTATTTGTGATTGATTAAACAGCCTCCATAACATCAGCATCCTGTGATCCTGAATCAGATGTTCAAAGTCAGAATACAAGAGTTTCATTGCAAGGAAAAATATTTATTGCTGTACACAGATAAATGTATACCATTCCTGCACTGTCTGGAACCTTTTTTCAGAAGACTATAAAATAATTTGTAACCCAAAATAAAAAGAAAATTAATTATGCTTATAACATGTAAACGAAAGACAGAAAAACAAGAAGAAGCCTGCAGCAGGCATAATGCTTTTATAACTTCTTTCACATTTCTCAGTGTCCTTTTTTTTTTTTTTCTACATTGCTTTGAGGGCAGACAGTGGAATAACTAACATACTGTCTAAATTAACTTGGGTTTGCTAGTTTATATTTTATCTTCATACAAAAATCTATATTCTCATATTCTATAGCTCCAAATAACTAGCATTTTAGCTTAAAATTATGAGATACTGTTGATAGTACATTCCAATTCTAATTTCTTCTGGGGGTTTTTTGAGTGTTTTTGATGAAATAGTTTGCATATCTGTGTCTGTACTTGTGCAGACATGTATGTCGAATGAAAGAGGTTTAAAATAGGTGATTCGGGCTTCACTCTGCCACTCTACCTGGCAATGGATTTTGCCTCAGTACAGTTAATCATAATCTGTTGCTTTTTCAGCTTCAACAACACATCTTCTGGTGCTGACAAGAAAAAATCATTTGATTTAGTGGATTTGATTTCAACTGGAAGCAAAGTCAGTCCTGCCAAAGCACATAGTTGCTTTGCCTGTCCATCCAAATGGTTACTCTGGTGCAGGCAACACAAGGGCTCAGACTGGCAAAAAAATAAACAATAAAAGTTGAAAATTCAGTATTACTTACAGCTGAAAAAGGTCACTGGAAGCAAAGGGCAATACTTTCAGTGACAGTCTAGGTAATTTTGGACCTACATGTCGTCCTCATACAGCACTTAAGAAGACAGGACCAGACTGTTACACACGAAAGTGCCTGAGGCACAAAAAGCCTCCATATGAATTTCAGCTGTATCCAGGGACTGAAATCACATTAATTTTGGCCAGTTCAGAAATGTGAATGGACTGGCCATCGACCCCAGTAACGAGTTGCTGCACAATGGATGAACCCCAGGAAATTCCCAGCTCTGCCGTAGGTTATTGGTAAAATCATTTTACTAGATTTTTTTTTGTACTGTTATAATGAAAGACATGAATTCCACAGTCCCCGTCCTTCTATTACTACCTGAATCCCTCTGCTGAAAATTTATTAGGTTTCTCTGTTTGAACAACTGCAGGTGGTAATAGAATATGCAGAAATTTAAGACATGTTCACAGTTTGATATGGTGGAATTCATAAAATATAATTACTGTGGAATTATATGAACATCGTATTATGAAGGTGTGGAAACCAGTTGATTTTATGAATTCCCTGTGTATACCTTTGTAAAATGACAGCTTATATTTTAATTTTGAGAATAACCTGACATATCTATTATTATTTTTACTTCCATTTCCATATGAAATCCAAGGCACTGCTGACATCACTAACTAATGGATATTCTTGAATCTTGAAAATCTTCTGTTTAATGAGAACATCATTCAAGAATATGGTCAGGAAAATGAAGATAGACAGATTAAAAATAAGAAGTTAATCATTACCAGACAAGGAACATCATTGTCAAGATCCCCCAGTGAATCAAACTAAAAAACAAAGTTGAATTTTTTAAAGATAAGCTCTTCTCTATCTCTAGGTGAGAGAAAGGAGGAAATTTCAGCAAACACAGCAGTAACCCAAATCCTGCATCTGTAGTTTCTTGTACTAAGTGGAAGCTTGGGCAACCTGCAAACTTGGCACTGGGGGTCTCCAGTGTCTGAGGAAGCCACAGAAAAATCTGAGTACCACTTTGGTCCAACAGCACTTTCGCAGGATCCCACCTCATCCTGCTCATCATGCAGATGAAAATACAGCATCATGCTGAAGCAATTAAGAGAGCACAAACCCTTTTGTTGATCAAAGAGAAAAAAAGAGGTTAGAAACAGAGTGTACCCAAACTAAAGAAAGCTTAAAGAAAGTGTAGCTTCATTCACAGAGTGCCATATGGCAGGAAAACTTGCCTTCAGAACACCCTTTTTGATCATTAAATTAACTAGGGTGTGCTGTGAAGGAGTGCAATTTGATATTTACCCTCTTTTGTTACTGATGACTGTTGGTTTGGAATCCAATGCCCCAATATCAGACACAGAATATCTCCTTTTCACTTATTTATTTTTATCTAGCTCTTCATTGAGAGATTGCCACAAACCACACACAAGGAAATAAGAAGCATGAGTAACTGTCACTTCTGTATTCTTTTGAAATGAAATACATTTTATTATTCAGCATATCTGTCATCCTCATCTCCTCCCTTAGCTCTAGAAATTCCAGCTGTAAGTACCTATTGTAAATCATGTGTATAAACTCTAATATTCCCAGCATCACAAAGCATATATATTCCGTATGTCTTAGCACATTCTGCTTCATTTGAAGTATGAAACATGCAGCAGAGAACCAATTTGTCTTTTCAAAAAAAAAAAAAAGGAGATCCTTGGCGAAAGGGCCGATAGAAATTTCTGCAAAAAAGCATAGACTTAGCAATGAATAATCTCACCTCAATAAATTATGCCTGCAAAGATCAAGGCAATACTAAATTCTAATATTCCACTTATGTAATATTCTCTCCCAGTCCTCCTATGCACTGAGGACAGGTACTTGATACAATGTCAGCATAATGTTAGGGAATAGGAAAACACACAACTGTACAGATCCTCAAGATATGTCAGTTAGCTTGAGTATTTCATCTCTGTCTATTTACCTTTTTGCTCTATTCTACTATTTGTAAAGGTGCACCCCTAGTTCTGTTGCTGATTGAATGTACAGTTCTCATTTGGGCAGGCAGCTGGCAAACACAGCCCTATTCATGATGAGAGTGAGAAACAACACATTGGAAAAGCTTGAGCTCTGGTAAATGAAATACTAAATCTATATAAATTGAGAATTGACATCTGTACTCTAGACATCTCCTCTTCCTGACCCTGCCTTGGATGTTGAGTTTGCCAATGTGAATGGAATAATTTATGTCAAAGGAATAAGACCATACTAGGTGATCTAACAGTCATTTAGTGCCTGTTCTGTAACTTCCACAAGGAGCTCAAAAAACCCTGAGTACACTACCAAGTGAATTCACTGTTAGAAACCATAGTTTCCTCATTATCTAACAGGATCTAGCTGAACAATTCAATTGTGTATTTAAAGCAGTCATTAAACTCAGCGATCACAGAGATACTTTCCAGGATAATTTTAAAGGCACCCTTTGATACTAGCTGGACCATACACTCTGAAAGGAACACAATCCTGAAAAATATTTGAGCCCTAAAATCCAAACCTCTGAGCAAAACTATGCAACTAGAGGTCAGTATTGGCTTTATGGGCTGCAGGCACACCTTGCCAGCTCATATCCAACCTCTCATCCACCAGCACTTCTAAGTCCTTCTATGCAGGGCTGCTCTTGATCTGTTCATCCCCCAGCCTGTATTGATACCCAAGGTTACCCCAATCCAATGGGCCCATTTCTTGAGCTTGTCCAGGTAGAGAAGCAGAGCTAGCTAGTTGAAACCCACTTTCTACTTTTCAGGAGAAGAAAGAAAGAAGGTCAGAGATGGCAAAATTGCATGAGAAAAACTGCCTTTAGAGAGAAAGTAGCTTAGGAAGGCCTGTCTTCTCAGATCAGGCTGTAGTGAGAGGTAGTTTAGGCACCAACTGTCTAGTAGACTTGAGGTTATCAGAGGAAAAAGTATTCTGGTGGGAAAAAAGGGGTGGTTTGTGGGTTTGAAGAATATTAAAAGCAAACAAACAAGCAAAACCACACACAAACCACCTAATTCTTTAGTAGTTCTAGACCAATTAAGAAGCTCATATTGTACTGAAGGATGATGTATTATTACATTAATTTGAAAATGTATTCTCTATTTCCATTCTTAATCAAGCTGGACAAGAGGATCTTCAAGTTTCATTATTGCTCCATTATTTGTCTAAAGATGAAGACTGCAAAACCATGATTACATACACAGAAGAATGAACTAAAGTTCAAGATGAGAGCAATGAGTAGACACTACTCACACTGACCAATGCAACAGCTCCTTTTTGTTCATCTTAAGATGACACATTAACAGGAAAGTTAAAATTTCTTGAAGCTTTACATTTTATATTACAACATTTGTAAGAACCAATCTTTATTCCTCTACTGAACCATTCCTTTCAGACAAAACAAGAAGTTCCTGAGCTATAATTGTAAAAATTATTGCTCATATTTGCATTTGATGCATTTGATGCATCTTAGAAAGCAAATATATACTGGGCAAAGTGTTCATATATCAGCTGAAGCCTCTTCTTTATGATGCCTTTAAGATGTCTTTTAGCTACCTTGGTCACTGGAATCAAGAGAACTGCTCTTCAGTGTTGGGGACTCTGGTTCCTTAACTAAGGTTACGGCCTTATTGTTTGTTAATCTACAGGCAAAATAAAGGTCTACAATTCACCCACTATCAATTCCAGCGGCTGAGAATGGGAAATAAGATAAAGACATCAAGAACCTTGGGAAACCATCTTCTCCTCTTGGAAGAAAAGAAGACAGAATGTCTGTAAAAACCAGGATATCTCTTAACGTTAAGTCTAGAATTTTCCATACATAAGTTATTTGAACTGATTGCATAAAGTACTTAAATGGGAGATTCATACTGACCATTTCTGAACAGGACTGTAACTGGTATCAACAGTGTTCAAAAATACACATGAAGGTGCCATCTTCTGTATTCCCTCAGGACACTGTAGGAGCGCAGAGATCCATCTCCTTGCAGATTTTGCCTTACAAAGGTCCCAGTGATAGCCCACACTAAACCCCAAGAAGGAAACTGCAGTATTAGTGAGAAGATAATAACATAACTTTGACTTCTTGCTCATTCATAAGATAATATGCCAAATACATGCTGAGGGATAGCAACTTTTCAACAAATACAACTTTGTTTTTCCATTTCACCTTCTATATACTATAGCAGATATCAAAAGGAAATCTCTCCCGGTGGAAAAATTGTAATGCCTTTTTTAGAAGTCTCTCTTAAAGGTCAGTGGGAGTCAGAGATTGTACTGTAACAAGGCTCAAACCTCACTGTAAGAATTTGAGACATCAGAAATCATTATACATGGCTGGAAAGCCTTTGGCTATAAAGATTATGTATCTTCTACTTAGTCTTATCAAGATGAAGTTTGCAAAGTACTCAAAATGTAGATAGATAAGTTAAAGAAAAAGTAACGTTTTTCAAGTTGTGTGAACTTCCTGATTTATCTTTTTTTGTTTTCATTAAAACAAAATTTGAAGGCTTGCACCAACAGTGAGAAAAGGGAGAGACAGAGGGTAAACAGTAGAAAGAATATACTATACATTTATTGGGTTTTCCCAAATGGAGATAAAACATATACAGGAGACATACAGACAGAGACAGGCTATTTAAAAGACTAGATGAAAATCCTAAAGGGGGAAATCTGTCGTAAAGAGTCAAGGGGAGATCCACATATAAATGCTACCTGTAAGAGGATATCCTTGTGTTTAAGGCAGCAAGAAGGGGCTTTGGGGTCTTGACTAGTCCCATCCAAGATCTATAAGACAAAGACTACCCTAGTAATAGTAAACAAACAGCCATCTCTGTGTGGCACCATTCTGCAGTGCAGTCATGTTAACTCCTCCCAGGTATCTTTCTTGCAGAAAAACTAAACATCTCAAGTGCCCACATTGTCACCTCAACCACACAGCTCAAAGGGAGTCTTTGAACATTGCACCACAACTTGCCAGATTCTTAGGGTACACCTACGCTGCTAAATCACAGAAGTTTTCCTACTGCTTATTTGATATTTCATCACACAGCTGAATCCTGCATTTTCTATCCTCTCTAACAAAGAGTCCTAACCACTTTTCTGTGGACACTTCATAAATTGCAGGCTGTCAAAAGGCAGTACAACCAACCACCATGTGATGTGCTCCAGCTATGTCCAAGTTCTGCAGGGTTAAGCAGTCACTCCTTAGCCAGGCATCACAGCAGTCTAAGTACCACACATCAAAATGCTGCTCTGAAAGGCAGCCACACATTCCCCATCCAGAGAAGAACAAAGGCCAGGTACCATGCTGTTTCCAGACAGAGAGACAGCTCTGGAGAAGCTAATCCTGAAAAAAATTGTTATCAAGATCCCTGGTTTTCTTTTCTTTAACTAACAGTAGACACAGTCTTAGTTTCTAAAAAAGTAAATGAAAGTCTTAGAGCCAGTGTTTTGCAGCTCCTTGCTGCAGAAGGAAGAACAGAAAAGCAGTACAAGATTTTTGCACCATAACAAAGGGGGCACCTTGGTGATAAGACTAAGATCAGCTCTGCATCACAAAAAATGAATCCAAACTCTTTTAATTCTGCTGCCAATTTATGTAGGTGGATTGAGAAACTTGTAGGCAAACAGATTTGTCTAGGGAGAAGATGATATTTCCTTGAAAAGGTTTTTCTTTGCTTAGTTCTCATTTTGCTTACTTGATGGACTTTGTAACCAAGCTGGGCAGGCTGGGATAGAAGTTATTTAGCAGTCCTGCTGATTCAGCTGCTTGAGGGCCTAAATATGCTATGATAGTCTTGATGAGCCTGAGTAAGAGTGTCTGTAAAACCCTTAATTCCCAGCGGGATCCTCAGAAATTGGTGACTACTACCCTGTAGGCTACGTATGGACATTTGTTGTGACATCTCCTTTGCCTGACTCCTCATCTTTCACATCAAGGGACTTACAGTTGCAGCCTTGGGGCTATTAAACTAATTAAAATACATAGCATTAAAGATGGAAAGGCTGCCGATCTGGCTTCTGTAAAGATGTCAAAATCAGAAACCATTTTTCCTGTGAGTCTGAATAAAATCAAATTATACATAGAGTAGATTAGATTAGAGAAGATCTGTTTCTTAAAGTATCTTATCTGTCCTCATTGTATTCAGTCAAAGCAGGCAGATGCACTGAATGCTGTTTATATCTGTGAGCCTCATGCTTGCATAGGGATCAAATTCTGATCCTGTAAACGTTTAGCTCATTCCAACAATGATATGTATAATCTGCATCTGACTCCAAAGCAGAGGATTTTAGCAAAAAGAGCAAGTAAACTGTGATGGGTGTGTAAGTGCATTAATGGCTCCTGCTAAGTCTCAGTGATCCTCTTACAGGTACACAAGCTATAAAGGATCTAGGGTAGGCAAGGTAATGAATAGTGGTTCGTGCATAGCTCACCCTGATGGCAGAGCACAAACAGTGCTTGCTGACAAGATGAGGTAATTGAGCTTTTTTCAAAAATGTCTTAGCTGTTCAGGACCTACCATGGAGATCTAGTGGGCATGAGTAGGATAAAAGCTCATGTTCAAAGGAGCTCAGTGGTTGTGAACTCCCTCAGAAGGAAGGTCTAGAAAGCATCTAGCCCTGTTCCCAGCTCACAGACCATAGCCAATGCCCTTCCATATCATGCAAGGACCGCTCTGTTTTTGGGGAGAGGTGGTAATACTTTCTCTCTCACCTGAGAGAGTCAGAAGTTGCAGGTGTGCTTTTAGTCCCCCACACCATGGTGAAGGGTGCATGTGGGCTCACTGCTTTTTTTTGATGATGTCAGTTGGCCTTGCTGCACACTGAGCAACCCTGGCACCATTAAACAGTCACCACTATAGCAGCAGCAGTTCTGTGCATGTCTCTCTTACTTTTCCCTTCTGTTACATACGTGGGGTTACTGCTCCAAGATGTGCTATTGTCTGGTGGAAACACAGCACAGGAAGTTATGAAACTCTTGAATGAGACATTCTCATGCCACTGGAAAGAATAAACCCAAGAATATTAAGGAAAAATTAATTCCTTCTTGCCTTTTTGATAGGGAATATCACTCTCTCCAGAAGTGGAAGTCTATGTAAGTATTATTGTACTATATTCTAGTTAAGGGGCAGCTTATAAACTGCCTGAAAGAGCTGTAAATTGAAAATATCACAACTGAATCACAGTCACATCCTATCACTTTCCATATCACTTTCCATATATAACCACGTTTTTATCTTTGTCTACACACACACACACACACGTTCTTGCATTTTCCTGGGTTCATTTAGTTCTTTTAAACTTTCTGGTTAACTAGACAGGCATTTAAGTAGTGTAAAATACAGAAATAATAAATGTGAAATAATTGGGACTCAATTATTTAGTTCCTTTAACTATTGTTATCTTACCTTAGCTTATAAGTTGTGGGTTTTGTCATTCTGCTACGCTAAGTGTGGGGTTTTTTTGAGACAGTTACTGTTATTGAGCTTTCTTTCATTAATTTCTGAAACCTAAATATATTTCATATTTTATGTTAGCATTTCTAAATCTACAAAATATGTTTAAGACCTGTTTTTTCAAAGCAGGTCCTTCAGTCAAAATAAGTTCAAATGCATAACCTTGAGAAGTAGACATCTTTTTTTTTTTTGGTGTCCTATATATTGATGCATAGAAAAACTCATTTACATGTAAAAATGTCACAACTTTTAAGTGTACTATCTTTCTAATACCAGACATCTAATTAGATAATGTTTACTATGCATATGTCTAAGACCTTCTAGAACTATAAACAAAACCTTTACTGCAACGAAAATCTTTTAGGAACATGGGACATCAAAATTTTTACTCTCACTGACCTAATTTGCACATCATTTGGTGAGTGTCTGCATATTTTGTACTGAAGGGGAGAGGGTACAGTAAATTGCCAGAAGCAAGGAAATTATTTGTAATGGAGTATATTTACTGAGTATTCACCTGAAGCAGCTGAGAGGTTTAGAATATCGATGTCCCTGTCAGGGACATCTTTAGTGAACGTTCAACAGGGTTTCAAGTCTAATTCATCTGCTTTCTCTGAACACTGCCTTGTGATAGTTTGTTCATTAGAATGCAGAAAATATTTTTCTCTTGAAGATAACGTTTCATACAACTCTATTTGCAATCCTCTCTGAATCCTGCCTGCAGGGTGAAAGCCCACAGTGCTAAGGAGTCACATCAGATGTCCAGTGTCACACAGCATACCTTTAAATAAACCAAGCCTTGGGACAACTTAAAACTACAGAGCAGCTGAGGCAATGAGAAGAAAACTGAGTTATTCTGACTGTAAGGCAGGAATAAGTGAACCTATCACAGATACTGACTGATCTCTCCTGGTTTCCTTTGGAGTACCTTCATTCTTTTGATGTTCAGATGCCAACTAGGATCACCTCTATTAGCATGAGCAAAATTCACTCTCTTCAGAACCCTAATACACAGACTAACAGAATTCTCACTGTATCACTTATTTTTAAAAAAGCTTTTCTTACAAAATATATCTTAAAAGTAACAGACAAGGCACACTGTCCTTCTTTAAAATCTGTGGTCAGGTGCTCTCTTAAAAGCAGTGTTATATTGCAGTCCAAGTAAGTAAATATATTAATAAAGAAAAATCAAGTAAAACAATGTAATCCAGTAATCTCATTTTACTGTCTAGATCATTCATTTGTACTGTGATTACATATTGAAGCTCTTAAACTGCAGAAACACTTCCCAGCTTCTTCTGTTTGCTGTCTTATCTGATTCAAAAGGTGCCCCAAGCCATGTCCCCTGGGCTCTGGCAGACAGACCACTTCAGAACCCTTCCTGCAGTAGACCCAATTCTGTGGTGACCTAAAGGGACAGAAAATGCACAGCCAATGTTGCTGGGTATGCAACAAGATAAACACAGTGTTGCTTGCAGAGCTGTATGGGGAAGGTACTGCTGCTGCCTTCTCCTCCTCTCACTGACACCCAGGAGTGCATATGTCACCTTCTTTTCTGCTCCCCATTCCTGCCTCAGCACTATCTTAAATTCTGAGGAGGACCCGTTTGATCCAACCTCAGGTCACCCTGACTAATGAAGTGGAATGAAATGAAACAACACTGATGCAACCAAGTTCTTAAAAATATTAGATTTTCCGTGTGAATGAGATGATTATAAAGTTTTGACGACATCAAAACAGATTTTTAGCCAAGTCTAAAATCTCCTATTTATTTGCAGGACACTATTCCCTTTCTAACCCACTGTATGAATGACTGTTTCAGTGCTGTTGCTGCCTGTCCACATCCTATGCAAAACAGTCAATTTTCTGTCTCAACACGTCAAGCACTATCCTGTAAAAAACAAGACAAATATCACAAAGTACATCTGCTTTGCACACACCTCTCTTTCCACCTAGACAATTTACTACTGCAACACTCAAGGGAGATTATGAGAAGAGTCTGAGTGTTTACCAGGTCGGTCAGTACAGTAGCAGGAGCCCTGTCCACATTGCCACATGTTCAGAAAACCATAAGCAAATGTCCATTACATAAATATAGATCAGATCCAAAGTTCACAAGCATAGTGTTCCCTTCCTGGGATGCCTGCCTATGTACTGAACAGGCTGTGTGCATTTGGATGTGGCAAAACTGATGTAGTTTTTTGCTTATCAAACATCCTGCTTGTGCCCAGAACTAAATGGCACATAGTTCCTGTTAGCCCAGATAAAACAGACTCATTCTGCAGAGGAGTAACATACACTCTTGAGTTTATGGCACCTGTATAAATTTTAGTTCTCTGAAGTGCTAAAATGGACCTCAACATAATTTAATGCTCTTTAAAGTTACAGCATAACTTACTCTGTTTATAAATGCTGAGGATCTCACCCTTTCCATCTAGGAAGGTGAAGAAAGAGCAATGGAGTTTTTTCTCTAGGAGCCCCATACAGTACCCTTTGCAGACTTGTTCTGGTGATAAAATCTGCTGTGGAGCTGGTGAAAGTACAAGGCAAAAACCTCCCCTTAAGGATTCAGCTCCAAAATACATATTTTATAATTTTAACTACATTATTCCACACTAAGTACCAGATAGAGGGGAAAAAATAGAAACATTGTGGATTTGCATAAGGCACATGCAGTACAAGGAAGCTTGTGAATTAGTAGAAAAAAAGGAAGAAACTATTTATCCCAAAAGAGAAAGTTCCTTTTAATGAAAAAAAAAAAAAGAATAAACAACTTGGAACATGCCATGTCTTCAGTATTGCTGCCCATCATCAGAGAACGACACTCCATGAAAACAAATCTATAGATACGTAAAAAAAATATTCAAAATGTTTGAATTTTTAGTAAGGATGTTAAAAGAAAGGAGATTTAAGCAATCTTCTTACTGAAGAAAAAGAAGGTGTACTTAACTTTCAACTCAGCCACTCCCAAATCTTGAAGGACATCAAAAAGTACACCTTGAGTAAATTGGCAACTGTCACTATTATCTGTGATCTTCAAACCCTGCCAATATCAACATGAAGTACAGCCTCCATATTTGAAAATTAAGTACACAAGTCCTGGACACCTAAAATGTATTTAACAGTGGACTGCTACAAAAATAAAACTGAAGAGATTTGCAAGTGAGAGCTAACATTGAAACTGCATGCAAGATGGATGTTTTCATTTCAGCGGATTTGCACTCTTTTATGTAAAAAATGTGTTTACTGGTACTGAACTTCAAGTTACTTAAGTCAGAGATGATTTATTTTAGGTTTTTTAATAACTGAATCACTTCCTACCCTTTCAAAACACCTTCTTTAGCAATTGGTTAGTGCCTTTCCTTAGCACTCCAGTGCAACTACCTTTGAATCATCAGATTCAATTAGTGGCACCATGTTACCTAAAGAGCAATGTTAAATCAGATAAAGAGAATAAGAGGAAGCTCAAAGTGGTTTAGTCTGAAAAAGGATTAGACGCATTTACTGCAAAATAGCTGCTTCTTTTGGGTGAGTTATGCAGTGTGCTACAAATATTTGGAGACTACTAAAACCATTTTTGGGAAAAGAGTTAATTTAACACATAACGAAAAAAAAGTAAATTAAATGTTAGGATTACATCAGGAAGAAGCACATGTATGTATCTTTCCAAAAAAAGCACCCTGCTTTCAGTCATAGAGTAATCTGGCAAGACAAAAGGTACAAATCTCATTTTCTGGGAGTTTGAACATAGAAGTCAGTATTATTTTAATTATTTTAAAAGTAATAATACAGTAATTCATTATGGAAATACAGAAAATGATCTTGTGTTTTGAGGAGACAAGCATGATAAAGCTTCCTATCTTTGCAGTCACAGAAGAATACTATTTTGTCCAATGGGACCGTCTTCTTCTACCTTGAAAAAGGTAGGAATACCAGAGATTGATGTAGATCAATCAATTTTCTCACTTTTACACTTCTTCCAGCAATACTGTTGCCTGAAATGACAGTGTTTGCTGCTTGCTTCTATGCCAGACCCACTTGGGGATATCTAAACACACTGCTTTTGTAAGGAATGGCTTTGCTCTGGCTTGCACGTCAACGCAGACCAAGGCAGCACAGCACAAGGCTCACACCATGGTAGGTAATGCCCTATCTTAACGCTCATATCAGGAGATAAACATGTCTCTTTGCAACCTTGTATTAAACAGTGCAATTATCTAGATAGCATAGACAGTGTCCCATAACTGTATGACATGAAAGGTGGTCAGATGAGTGACCAGGACTGTTATTTGTCTTTTAATCTCTGACAGCCCACACAAAATTGTAAAACACGAACTGATAACTCCTTCAAAGTTTACATGTATGCCATGGCTATCTCAGAAAATGATAAGTGATGTGGTAGACATTTAATAATTTACTTGACAGAAACACTAAGATTTTAACAGTCTCAAGTGTTGAAATTAATGCGACAAATTTTAGTATATCTGAAAAGCTGCTCTGTTCAACACTGTAATCTTAGTGTTATCTGCATAGCACAGAAGTGGTAAAGGCTAGTAAAATGTTATCTGTGCTGTTTCTTCTTTCCCTATAAGTCCAAAGTGTTTGGGTACAAAGATCATGCAGCTCAGTGTACTTTTCCTGTAATTACAAAGTGAAAACCATCTGACTTTATGTTAGGTAGCTGTACAGCAAACACTTTTACCCACTGTACTTATTTATTTATGTAGAAGTCGATAGCTGAAAAGGATTGCGCTGGTTCTCTCATGGTGCTTTGGAGTGCATGAACAAATGTGTGAGCTGCTTCCCTACAAAACAGAAGTGAGAATCTGGTTGTTGGACTCATCACACATGGTCAGGCAGAGCAGATGTGCCAAACACTGAAGTCACCAACCGCACAGGACTTTCCCTGTGCTCAGGATGTAGAACAAAGAAGAAACTAAGCTTACAAGTGCACTGAAATAGGCTTTTGCTGCAACAACTTGCTTGCTGAACTTGACTGTAGTGGTAAACTCTCACCTTGCACTGTGGTTTCTAGTAATGTTTTTCTAAGTTATCTCTCCAGGAGTATTTGAGGCCCTCCACTGTCACAGAGTTACCCTGTTGATTACTGTCAATACTGTTACCACCCATGTTTCATTACTAGATTTTGAATCTTTCAAAATATCTTCTGACATGATGAAAATCATGTGAAAGAACAATTTGAGAAATATTATCTGAATATACAGGTAGGTGTTTTCCCAGAATCAATTTATTTCCAGACTGTCTGAAACTGCTTCCAGACCTGGAATACATGCCCAATTTTTTAAGAGATAAGTGGATGTTTCCAGTTACAAATGTGAGGAAAACAAATGAGTACAAAAGGATTTGGAAATGGACAGAACCAATTTCACATTACTGATGTTTTTTTCTACTCCTTTTAATGTCTCCTCTCAAACGGTCGCAAAATTATGATCATAAATCCTTTGTCTCTCTCTTTTCTCCCTGCCATACAGACATTACCATCAGACATCACCACCACCATCATACAGACCTGTACAGCTCAGCCAGTCTTCACTGATTACTCTCCAAACCTGATCTTTGACAAGCTAGTATCTCATTGTATTTAGCATTTGGTTTCTTCAACATACATTGTGACATCAAAAAATATTACTTTTTGTAAAACTGTGAAGTCATTCAAGTACTACAGGAAATACAAAAGGACCTTAAGAGGCTAAAACATCCTGTGAATAAAGAAAAATAAAATTCAGTTTAGAAAATACAGAGAAAAATAAAATGTCTTGTAGAAAATAACCCAACTGAAGTGTTCAGCAACAGAGTTACAACACTTTCTACTTAACCAGATAATGTGTTTTACCAGATATTGGGAATAATTCTTTCATCGTACACCTGAGGCAGCCAAGGTCTCAAAATATTAGATGCCTTATTTACAATACAACAAAGAGTGAAGAAAAATGTAGGTAGAAGAAGAAATACAGGCTGTGTGTGGTGCTATATGCCTGGTCACAGGATGAATGTCAAGGCCAGAGAAAGGGCAGAGACTACTTTAGTTGTGGTGGGATTCTTCTACCTACCTCTTTTTAAATTGTTCTCCATCATGATCAACCAGATATTTTGTTTTCTTTGTTGTTTCTTTTCTGGATTTGGATGAACTTGTGACAGACTCTGTTCCCATGCAAGGGAATAAAAGCAGAAATCTCCTATTACCACCTTAATGCCGATGTCTGCTCCTTGCATTTACCTTCTTGAGGGTCTAGAGAAAAAAAGCAGTGATGCAAACACACACTCATCCTCCCTGGAGATGATAAGAAACCTCTGGACTTAGGTGATAAAAGGTTTTTCCTCTACTGTGAGATTGTGTTTGCTCAAAACAAAAACAAAAAGAAAAACAAAACAAACAAACCCCGAAACACCCAAGCCCACACTTTTTAAAATATCTCCTTTTTCTGTTTGGGTTTTGGGGAGGTTTGTGGAGGTTATCTGTATGGACTCACCCTTTTTCTTCTTTCTAGACATTTTCTGCTGCTCCACTTAAAGAGAGTCTAGGTAGGTGTAAATGTTATGTATATAAGAGACTGTCAGTGAGACGGAGGATAAGCATACACTTGGAATTTTGCTGAGCCTATAATCAGTCCCAGGCTAAAAGACAACCCAAATACCCTGTGGTCTGTGCTTACTTAGGCTATCAGTGTTTCAGTCAGAGCTCTGTTTCAGAAGGGACTAACCCCTGGTGTATGGAGAAAAGAGGTCTTACTTACTACTTCCCTTACTTGTTAATAATTATTATAATTCCAAGCAAGCTTCCAGTTAGTGTGAGCTACATGCTCAATCCTTCAATTCACAGTTTCCTAAATGAAAATAATGAAAATCTCTTAGTCTAAATAAACATAATGTTTAGTTTCATTTCAATACAGAAGAGATTCAGTGCTTACTTTTAAAATTATTCCTAAAGCTACTGTTCTAATACTTCATACCTGATCTTTATCTGGCTGTTACACTCATCTACAACTGATAAAGGTTTTAAAAAGAAGATGTCTATGTCATGGGTTCTTGTTTTAATTTTTTTTTAATAAACTGTCACAGGCAAAATGTAGAGAGCTTTTAAACTGATTATATAACCCACAGAAAGATCTATTCCCTCCTTAGTCATCAGTAACACTATTAAGTAAGCAGCTGCAATCCACACACCCATTTTTGCTTTTATCATGAAAACAGAATGAAATTTATCAGTTATCAAACACAATGCCTTCTCTGTACGAATAAATTATCTTGTGGTTATAACTTACAAAATGTTCCCATCTCTATTCATACCAAATGCATCAAGTCATTTGGATGACAGAACACTACAAAAATTATCTGAACTGTCAGGAAGCTGCAATGACTTATTGTATAAAAATTATTCCAATTTTTACCAATTCAAAACAGTAGCAAAAAGGGAAAAAGAGAAACCTTTCAAGAATATTGGTCATATATAGTTCAGAATGAATCATCACTGACTAAATCATGTTTGTTCTTTCTAAGGAATCAATGATTTACATCTTAACAACACTTGACAGGGAAGTCATGGTCCCTTCTTTCAAACAAATCTCCTCCCCACAAGAAAAGCACTGTATGAAATTTTCAAAGTATCGGTAAGGTTTTTTTAACACAATTTACAGTAACAAATAGCTTCTTACATTTTGCACTCAGATAATGTCATCCACCATGAAATGATGTAAAGCCTGAATCATTATTGCAGTCTGTAACCTGCTCATGGGTGGAAGAGGAGGAGCAGGCACTGATCTCTTCTCTGTCGTGACCAGTGACAGGACCCAAGGGAATGGCCTGAAGGTGGTGTTAGGGAAGGTTTAGGTTGGATATTGGAAAAAGATTCTTCACTCAGAGGGTGGTTGGGCACTGGAAGAGGCTCCCCATGGCAGTGGTCACAGCACCAAGGCTGACAGAGTTCAAGAAGCATTTGGATGATACTCTCAGGCACATAGTGTGACTCTTGGGGATGGTCCTGGGTGCAGCTAAGAGTTGGACTCGATGATCCTGTGTGTCCCTTCCAACTCAGCATATTCTGTGATTCTGTAACATATGATTATCAAAATATTTTTGCTTTTCTCTGACAAACTACACTCCATTGAAAGGAGTTTACAGATGAGGAAAATGTACACTGAGCTTACTGATAGATCTGGAAACTAAAAGAGGTCTTCAATCTGTTTTTTGTGATTCTGCAGCTGAAATCTGATCAAAGTGTGTTTGATAAATATTTATGTAATGCAAGGAATGTGTGATCTATTTAAAAAAAAAGACATTTTTTCTGTCCCTTTTAGTAATTATACAGCCAGTTCCAGGTTTATGTTTTCACAGCAGGACATAAGTCTTTTCAAAAAGATTTTTCATAAAACAAAGTTACTGTTTCTTAAATCTGTAAAGAAGATTAAAACTAAACTTTTTTTTTTTTTTTTCTGGAGACAGCAACTTCTCCCTCAAATGCAAAACTTCAAGCAGTTTTCACTTGAGCTGAGTCAACACAGATTGAGCTGAAGCATCTGGTCCTATGAAAGCTGCAGTGAGAGTTTGCAGAATTTTAAATCCTATTTTAGGAGCATCGTGGTGACACTGTAATTATCACACTGCACTACTAAATAGCTTGAGCTCCATTTTAAACACACAGAGCTTATGCTCCAGCATAGCTCAGTAACAGTAAGCTAGGCCTGCCTGGTGGCATGGAGAGTCCAGTAATATCTTCTACAGCAGCATCCTTGGAGCTCTTCAGTTGAAGACAAAAGAAATAATGAAATAGGCAAGTGTTACATTACTCTTTTCGGGAAAAAATATCCTTCAGTAATAATAAAAGTTTAGGTTATGCCTCAAAGTGTTGAGGTACCGAGTTTTCCAGAGTTACAGGGGTGGATCTGTGGGCTTGTGTCACAGCACTGAAGGCCATAGCTGAGGTACCAGTCCAGTTACTGGTGTTTCTTCTTAATCCCTGCTATATGTCTGATTGCTTTATGCTCTGTATAAAACTTTTAACCTTAACTCTTTTCTTTACTGATATCTATTTGCATTGTCTATCTACAGGAGTTTCTTGCAGTACAAATATTTAATGTCTTTTTCTTCTAGTTGTACTTTAGTTTGTTTGCTCCTGCATCTCTCAGTAATCAGAGCTTTTAATTTACCTTTTTCATCCCTTTGCATTCTTTACTATACATGTTCTTCCTGAACTGAGTGGTCACAATCTTTTAAATAATTTTTTCTCCTTTTGCTTTCCCTGTCTGTTTAAAAAAAAACACTCTCATCATTGGTCTTCAGTCATATTTTTAACAGTGGAGAAAAAAAAATCTCACTGTTAGTAGAATAATATTAATCAACACACAGTACAGAAACCCCTAGATTGTTCCCAGCAAAAAAGACAAAAAAAAAAAAAAAAAAAGGCTTTAGAGATGTGCCTCACATGCAACAAGGTTCCACATACCTCATCATTCAGGCTCCACACAAGGAAGTTTGCACTGAAATGGGGATGCTACCATAGAGGAAGTAAGGGAGGGACCTTTGCAGTCCTTTGTGTGGCACCAGGTGACTGAAAAGCAAGTTCAAGCTTTGTTGTACTCTACACAAACCACAGTCTTTGCACTTTACTAATAAATGTTAAAATATAAATACCACCAAAATTTGTCAAAGTTGGAACAAATGCACTCCAATGCCTTTGACCTTGTGATCCATGTCACACATCAGTAATCAAATTATAAGATGTACTCAATTCTGCCCATTATTTCCTAGGTAACATCCTGAAACAGACAGCATTATCTTTTTGATGTGAACCTACAACATGACCTTCACTCCTAGGTCCCAGGAATTTTCTAGGGACAGCAGCAGACAGAAAATAGAGCTGATAGCAGAAGGAACAGTATTTGACCTTTCTGTTGTTGTTGTTATTAATAAACAAACAACATCCTGCCTTTCCTCAGCATAGCACACTGAAAGAAAAGACTCTTCTCTGTCATTCATTGCCAGGCTCTGTCTTCCTTCCTTCCTTCCTTCCTTCCTTCCTTCCTTCCTTCCTTCCTTCCTTCCTTCCTTCCTTCCTTCCTTCCTTCCTTCCTTCCTTCCATCCTTCTTCACTTTATTCAAGAAGATGACTTGTACCTGTATCTTGTATCTGTACAATTCCTTCTTGTATCTTATAATTCCCCCTTAGTTTATTCCAGGGCATGATCAAAAATACGCGTGGCCGTGCTTCTGTTGCACCAATTATTTTAAATCTCTTTGATTTGTCAAGTACACTTCATTTTTTTTCTTTTACTCTAATGTTTTTCTAAAATGATGCTCTCCTGAGTAATTATGGAATTAACTTAAGGAGTGTTTCTTCTGCATCAACCTCAACCCTGTCTCCTTTGATCAGACATTATCCAAACTAAAAATAAGCCAGCTAAAAACCCTTCCAAATCACAGACAACATACAAAATTGTGCCTTACAAAATGACAGACAAAACTATAATGAGACTGGTGTGTATGTTTATAGATAACTCACAGAAAGGAGTTAAAGTGAGGCATCCCCTGGATCTCTGCTACTCTTGTATATCGTTTATTCATGAGCAAACAGGAACATATTGCTTTCATAGTAGAAAAGCAATATGGTAAACTCTCTTGATTTCCTACCATTCATTGAGGTTGAAGATGTAGTACCTTAGAAAAAGAGGCTCCGTAATGACAACCTGTATAATAGAAGAGTTTTTTGCATTAAATGTCTGCATTTGTCTGTTAATATAAAGAAGGAGTTCAAATGTTAACCAGGTTGTCCACTGTAGTTATTGGCATCCTTGGAAGTATTCAATACTTGACCCTGAGCAGCCTTATTTAGTTGGGCCCATTTTGAGAAGGAATTGAACCAGATGAAGTCCAGAGGCCCTCTCCAACCTAAATTACCCCATGATTCTGTAATACTTATCTTAAATGTTTCATTTTGGATGTATTTAAAGGCAAGGCTGATCTTTGACCAGGCCCATCTCAGGCATTCTTTCTAAAAAGTAGTAAGTATCAGTGTTTTACATACAGTACTTATAGAAGGGATGGCCTCAGATCAAAGACACACAGTCTATAGACCATCCAAGGCTATGGTGAGAAAGAAATATTCAAATGCAAGGGTTTTTTCTTCCTTGAATCTACCCCTGGCTCATGGGAAAACAGGCAATGTGTAAATTTACTACAACAAAATGACATACACTCTTGCAAAATCTCTCCTTGTTGTCAGATTTTGACAATCACAATACTTCTTAAATTTCAGAATAACGTCTTATTGTCTGTATGAGTTTCTTTTGTATTTCCCAGTGGAAGTATCTAACTATTTGACCATCTTTTGTGTTATATCAACTTAACAGAGCTTGAACTCACAAGCTCTTGTTTTGAGTATGGAGACATAAAAGATGAGAATCTCTAATGGCTGAAATAAAAGATTACTTGAAGGAAGAAAGGCCTGATATTTATCCTTAAAGAAGAAAGCAGTACTGTTTTTAAAATGTAAGACTAAATAAGACTAAATCAGAATTGTGAACTTCAAGGAAAAATCTAAAATAAAATGCCAAGATTCAAACTTAAAGAAATGAAGGCATCAAATAACGTGTCTAGACGAGGCATGTCTAAACATTCATTGGTTACAGCTAGAATGTTTTTGCAAAAGCTGTTGCAACATGAGCCTGCACACAATGCAAAATGTAAATAGTTGTCATCAATCACCTTTCATGCAAATGGCAAGGCCACTTAGACACAAGCCACACCTATGGCAAACACTATTACTATGACGCTTTAAAAAAAGGGGAGGGGGAGGCCTTTCAGTCAAGCAAATACCACCCCCTAAATCTGTCTATAACAAGGACTGATTTTCTCCTCTGTGTTTCTCGTCAGAGTGTACACTAGTGGGAAGAAATTACAGTACTGTGCAGATGGTTCCTCCCTGCTAAAATGAAGGCATTTAAGGGAGAAGAAAATAGATTTTGCCTACTAAAGCGTTTGTTTCCTTCTAGCAGTTGGGTTAAAAGAGGAAAAATACTTATATAACAGATAATCCACCAAAAAAAAGTCCAAAGTACAGGTGAGTCCCCCATCTGATACTTTAATGCACTAAAACCCCTAAACATAAAGTGCATATGTGCACCCATCTCTGTTAGCACAAATTAAATGTTGTGTTTTTAATTAGAAGTGATAACATAGTCAAAACCAATTTTAATGATTAAGGCAAAAAGCTTTCTGGATATGAGTGTTGTAGTCTAAAATGATGAACAGGTTCATTTACCCACCTGATAAACATGAAAGGAACCTAAATGGCCTTATTTTCCATAGAAATGACTGCAAAAAATGGTTTTCTGACAAGTCCTTTATCAACTTTCTAACAGAGAAATCTCAAAGATTCCTTATTAAATAAGGATATATTCTAGAAAGCGAGGTCAGAAGAAATGAGGTATGTTGTCAAAGAGCGTATAAGAAAATGTCACTTTAAAAACCTGTAGCTCGTAAGATACATTAAACAAGATGAAAGGCAACAAATGTGCTTAATCTAGTGAAGTTTGTTTCTTTCAGGCCAAAAAGCCTACTTTGACTTCTAGGCTGGGTTTTCTGTTATGGATGTGGGCAGACATATCAACCAATTTTGTTCCCAGGGGAAAAAACAACCAACCAGCCATCCAAAAAACATAAAGAAAAATCAAATCACTTAAAATGTTCTTCAAAATTCCCTCATAACTTCTAATTTAAAACTCTAATTTTAAGCAAAGACTTGGATTTAAATAAAGTAAATGGGGTTTGTGTGGAATGTCTCATGGAAAATCTGCATTCCCAAAGCAGAATGTAGGATAAACTCTGAGGTTAGTGATGTCCAAAAGGAATAGGAGAATTACAGAAGGGAAGGCAAGCTATACAAGAGGGTAATGACTGTGATACTAGTATCAATTCCTTACTTTCAATTACTTTAAAACTATGGTAATGCATCAATTTTTATGGTAGGGTACTGGCCTAGTGAAAAAAGAGAAAAAATTACCTAGGGAGAGGTTATTCACAGCGTTAGCTGTAGAGACAGCATGCAGACCCTTTGGCTAGTATGGACAAAGACAAAGTGATCCCTTAAGCAGTGTCTGGTGACTCCAGGAAAATTTCAATGTAGGAAAGCTACTAAATTAAATAACCTGGTTTTAACTTGAGCATGTTTTCCAGAAAGGTAGTCTGTCAAGATTTGAAGACATAAACAGACGGAAAATACAGTTCTCAGTAATTCGTTCCATCTTTCAGTCATTTTGATAATTAAAAAATTTATGCCTAGTTTCTAATTTGACTTTGTCCAGTTTCAGCTATCAGGTATTAGTTTCTCCTATGCCTTAGAATCATGGAATAGAATCATATCATGGTTTGAGTTGAAAGGGACCTTAAAGACCATCTAGTTCCAAACCCCCTGCATGGACAGGGACACTGTCCACTACTAGAACACATTGCTCAAAACCCCATCCAGCCTGGCCTTAAACACTTCCAGGGATGGGGCAGCCACAACTGCATTGGGTGAACTGTTCCAGTGCCTCACCACTTTCACAGTAAATAATTTCTTCCTAATATCTGATCTAAACCTACTCTCTTTCAGTTTGAAGCCATTCCCTTTGTCCTGTCACTACATACTCTTGGAAATAGTCTCTCTTCATCTTTCTTGTAGGCTCCCTTCAGATACTGGAAGGCCACAGTTAGTTCACCCCAAAGACTTCTCTTTTCCAGGCTGAACAATCACAGTTCTCTCAGTTTTTCCCCATAGGAGAGGTGCTTCATCCCTCTAATCAACTTGGTGGCCCTCCTCTGGACTCACTCCAACAGGTCAAGGTCCTTTCTCTGTTGAGCTGGATGCAGTGCTCCAGTTGAGGTCTTATCACAGCAGAGTAGGGGGGTATAATCCCCTCCATCGACCTGCTGGCCATACTGCTTTTGGTGCAACCCAGGACATTGGATTTCTGGGCCGTGAGTACACATTGCCAGCTCTGGTCCAGCCTCTCAACCATCAGCACACCCAAGTCCTTCTCAGCAGGGCTGCTCTTGATCTGTGCATCCCCCAGCCTGTATTGATACCAAGGGTTGCCCCAACCCAAGTGCAGCACCTTGAGCTTGGTCTTATTAAACTGCATGAGACTCTCATGGGCCCACTAACTAAAGTGAAAAAAAACTTCATTTTTGACATTTTCATTGAGTTCTTGTGAACTGTAATGAAGACACATTACAGAAGTCTGAGCTCCCCATATCCGTTTCTAAAAGGTATTTTCTATGAGGTTAAAATTCTTTTTTTGTATTTTTCCTCTGCATCTTCTCCTTTTGCTCAAACCTCTTGAGAAAAGAGTGGCATCAGAACTGCACACATGGCACTGTGTATTAGCAATCAGAAAATGGGCTGGTATACTCACATTATTTATATCCACACAAACTTACACTTGGCCAAGGACTGATTACAGTCTTTCTGGTAAATTATCACCCAGGTGTCCATGTTAATGTGTCCATCCACCATGATTCCCAAGCCTTGCTGAAACTCTACTTTCCTGCAGTCTTCCTTTCTGTAAATACAGTGTCCATTCTTTGCACCAGTGTATATTTGCTCTAGCAGATAGACCTTCCTAAACATACAAGTCATACCCTGTGAACACTCTTCCTAGAAAGTGCAGTTCTCCTGTGTTGATATCTTTCTTTTTGTTTGTTTTAAATCAGCAGTAACTTTTAAATTTTAATCTTGAAAGTTTATGAATAAAAGAAAGCAAGCAACCAGGTCCCCAAACCCCCAAAACTAGAATGACATGTAGAACTAAATCATTGGTTTTATGAAACTGGATTTTACCTACACAGCTTTCTTTCAGTCTTTCAATCTAATTTATAATCTCTCCAAAATGAAATAAAGGCTGCTTGATGAGACTTGTTTTCCATAAAACCATGTTGACTGGTATTAATTAACTTCCTATCCTCTAAGACATTAATAATTACATTCAGTATCAACTTTTCATTATTTTCCCCAGGGTGTTGTTCATTTATGGTTACTCATGTCAGACAAACTACCTTTAATTCATGCTGAAGCAATGTTTCCCTGTGATAGCTCTCTCAAATGGCAATATTTTTCTGATAGGTATTAAAAATTAACACTAGGGTGGCAGATAACCTCCCAGTCAACTACTTACAAGTTCTGCTGATTTAAAACTGCTTTTTCTTTGCAATTGTTTACCACCCTAATTGTTTATGAACCAGAATCAGAATGTCTAAATTATTTTCATTTAATAAGAATAGACCATCCTATTTCTTCCAAATCCAGAATAGAAATATTTCTTGAACAGTCTTGTTTTGCCTGAATTATGTTAACAATACACCTTTGTCAACATTTCTTTTACTCTTAATCTATTAAATAGAAAAAAACACACACAGGTTAGCCAGCATGACACCCACCTACAGGAAGGGCTGGAAGGAGAATCCAGGAAACTGCAGGACTGTCAGCCTGACTTTGGTGCTAGGGAAGGTCATGGAGGGCATCATCTTCAGTGCCATTCCACAGCATGTGCAGGACAGCCAGGGGATCAGGTCCCGTCAGCCTGGGTTTAGGAAAGCCAGATGCTGTTTGACCAACCTGTTCTTCTGTGACAAGGTGACCCACTTAGTGGGTGATGGAAATGCTGTGCATGTTGCCTGCCTGGACTTTAGTAAAGTCTTTGACACCATTTCCCACAACACTCTCCTGGAGAAACTGGCTGTTCATGGTGTGAACAGGTACACTCTTCACTGGGCAATAAACTGTCTGGGTGGCCAGGCCCAGAGAGGGGTGGTGAATGGTGCTACTTCCAAATGGTGGTCAGTCACCAGTGGTGCTCTCCTGGGCTCAGTATTGGGACCAGTCCTGTTTAATATCTTTATCAATGACCTGGATGAATGGATCAAGTGCACCCTCACCCAGTTTGCAGCCAACACCAAGCCGGGTGGGAGCATTGATCTGCCGGAAGGCAGAAAGGCTCTGCAGAAGGATCTGGACAGGTTGGATGAATTGGCTGAGGACAGTGGTATGAGATTCAATAAAGCAAAGCTCTAGGTCCTGCCCTTGGGTCACAATAACCCTACGCAGCACTACAAGCTGGGGACAGACAGAGTGCCCAGGGGAAAAAGGACCTGGGCATGCTGGTTGAAAGCTGCTGAACAAGAGACAGCAGTGTGTCCAGGTGGACAACAAGGCCGGTGGCATCCTGGCTTTTTTCAGAAATAATGTGGCCAGCAGGACGAGGAAAGTGATCATCCCCCTGTACTTAGCACTGGTGAGGCTACACCTTGAATCCTGTGTTCAGTTTTGGGTCCCTCATGACAAGAAAGACACTGAGGTGTTGAAGCACACCCAAAGAAGGGCAACAGAGCTGGTGAAGCATCTGGAGATGAAGCTGCTCTGGTTATGAGGAGTGGCTGAGAGATCGGAATTGGTTAGTCTGGAGAAAAGGAGGCTTATCACTCCCTACAACTACCTGAAAGGAAACTTTAGCAAGCTATGGGTCGACCTCTTCTCCCAGGTAACAAGTAACAGGATGATAGGAAATGGCAAGAAGTTGTACCAACGGAGGTTTAGATTGGATATTAGGAGAAATTTCTTCATGAAAAGGACTGTGAAGCATTGGAACAGGCTGCCCAGGGAATCACCATCACTGGAAGTATTTAATAGCTGTGGTGATTAGGGACTTGGTTTAGTGGTGGACTTAGCAGAGTTAGATTTATGGTTGGAGTTGATGATCTTAAAGGTTTTTCCCAACCCAAATGACTCTGTGATTCTATTATGATTTACCTTGTTCCAGAGGTAATATTCTGCAGCTCAGACAATGCTCCCTATCTGTTTCAAGTACATTAATGCTTTATTATTTGTTGTGTGAAACAGATCATACACCACTCAAATTCAATATCTTTTCCCCTGTGTTACACACAACTCTGTCTGGAATGGGACAGGCAAGAAATCACAATGTACTGAGAGTATGACAGCAGAGCATTTGACATAAAACCTGAAAACTAACACATTCTGAGTCAGCGGGGGTTTTATTAAAATAGCTGCAGCTATTTTCATTTAAAAAAAAAAAAAGATAAATATCAGCAAACAAGATGAGAAATCTGAGAAAAAAAACCAGGTGATTTACTCTGTCTGGAAATGATACAAGACATCATAGAGTCACAGAAAATAACTGTACATGAAGATAAATATAAGTCATGACCCTAAACCACACAGGAAATACAAAGTTTTTGTAGTAGAAGAAAGCAGCATTATATCTGAAAAACATGATAAGAAATCAGTGAAGAGATATATTGAATAGTGTATCAATGAACACAGATCCTGAGTTATAAATATGTAATATAGTACTGGTATTTCAAAAGTCCATTAATCAATAAAAGGAAGTTA
This sequence comes from Myiozetetes cayanensis, assembly GCF_022539395.1. NCBI lineage: Eukaryota > Metazoa > Chordata > Aves > Passeriformes > Tyrannidae > Myiozetetes > Myiozetetes cayanensis. The sequence goes on from NW_026087742.1 coordinate 79,005,614, forward strand.
CTTGCATAAAATTAAAGGGATGTTAAAAAAAGGCTCCAAATGTTAAGTGATTGTATCTCAACTACAGATACAAAAATATTACATAAACCTAATCCCTAAAATTACGGCTAATCCCCAAAATTTTCAGAGCAGCCTCTTTCACAGTATGCAGGACTCAAACCTATTCTCAGGTTCCTCCTCTAAAACACACTGGAATCTGTTTAAGAAATAACTAGAGCCAAATCACTAATTAAAAGTGACACAAAACAATTAAATTCAACTTCCTCTATGAAGTGATCATAGCATGAAATCACATTGTCGCACCAATCTTCTGAGTATTGTTTAAAAACAAAAGTGAAAAGTTAATCAAAAAGACACAGAAGAGTGAGCACACTAAACATTTTAACCACAGTATAAAGAAAACTCGGGGGTTTAAAATAGTTTAAGTTGTAAAATACCAGTACTTATACCTTTAAACAGTAGAGAAGAAGGAAGAAAATAATGGGAAAGGGGTGAGTACTCCCATGCTTCAGAAAATAGATAATTAATTTTAGTCAATAGAAATAATTAGTAAATGGGAAGAAATTAATACAAATAAAATTCTCACCCTGCTAATCAATAAAACAAACAATGCTGGGATGTATAGGATACTGAACAGAAAGTAATTTTGGACTGATTATAAGGTTTGGACATGAATCAGTACAACCGTAATTGGAACACCATATTTTGGTCTCTGAAAGTGAAGAAGAGCAACAACAACTGCAGATAACTCCTACCCTAAGCCTGTAGAAGGACCAGAAGATATGGAGAGTGAAGATATTAAGCCCTAAATGTGAGAAACTTCAGTGAGGTAGGCAAAAAATCCCAACCAACCAACCAATAAAAAAAAAAAACCCTAAACAAATAAAAAAAAGGGAGAGAATGCATGAGAAAATTTTGAATGAAATGTTGAACAAATCCATAAAGTCTACTCTTCTGCTGTAGAGGCAAAAATTTATAGTTCGCCAGGAAAAGGCACTTTTTTTCAGTTAAGGTTTTCATTGCACACATAAAATTTTAAAAGGAGTTTTGAAAAAGCTTGGGGAGCAACCTTGCCTAGCTTAAGGGACAAAGCCAAAAATACTTGTTTGATAATTAGAAAATGGAAGATAAACTTGAGTATCCTGGGCCAATTGGGTCTAAACAGTAAATGACATAATATCATTAGGAAAAGTAATGGAGGGCCTTGAGACGGAAGATAAACAGTGCCAGGGAGAGATGAAGAGTCCAGGAATACAGTCAAAGAGCTTAGAAAAATAACTTTGTGTCAGAAAATGTGTGCATGAAAATATTCTACTCTGCAAGGCCTACCTCTTCTCTTTCCCCATGTTGCCCAGAGGGCACTAAAAATATAGGTGAATGAGAAGGGGGAAGACTCAAAAAGACAAACTGGTAAGTAAGATCATCAAGATCATATAGTGTCCCAATATTTGCAATACACAATCATGGAACAAAAACTTGTGTGATGGGACAATATAACCTCTCTCTATACACTCCATATACAACCATTAAATATGTTTAAATCTCAGAAGAGAAAAACTAACATTCCTAGTAAATGCTGAAATTTGAAAGCTACATTATTTGTATGTGGCAAAGGAGATTTCTGCTACATTAATAATGTAAGGATTTAAGTTTTGGTGCAGATGTGAAATTGAACACTGTGTAACATTCCTTGGAGGGCCCTTGGCATTAGATATCTTAGTTTCTCATGAAAATCTGCTTCCCAGGGGCTGAGACTGCTGGTATAAATTTAATTACTCTTCAGAGAAAACAACCCATAGTGCCGCAAAGTGTGGCATAAAGCAGTCCTTAGGAAAGAGGTAAGTGGGAGACTGTGGCTCTGTAAAATCCTGCCCAGCCTCCAAAAGCCTGTCAGTGCTGCATGTGGACTATAATAGTTCAGTAAGTTGGAGCTGTTCTGCCTCGATTCTTTAAAGAAGATCTCTTGATAAATAATCACTTTAGACAATGAGGTGTCATGAAATGGTCTACTTGATCATTACAGAACATTTTCTCTACACATTTTCTGATGGATTGAATGGAAAGAGTACGTTTCCTTCTTAGTGACCCTAAGCTACTTTTTTTAAATTTTTTTTTTTTTAAACAGTCTGACTTTGAAAACAATGCAGGTAAATATTGACTGTTCCTCATGTTGAATCACACACTTACTGCAGATGAATTAGAATGAAATTATCATGAAAAAACACACTTCTTGATCAAGTCTGGGTCAACATTTCCTGCCTCCTACAATCCAGGTGAGATTCACACAGTCTAACATAGGAATATAATGTTAGACATCCAGATCAGAGCAAATCAGCCTGAACATTCTGTTTTCAATGGAAATAAACTACCATTTGCAAAAAGTGATCCAGCTCAGCACAAACTGTGTGTTTAAAAATGGTCAAATGAAGCACTTTCTGAAATTGCCCATTTCCCTCCATCATCTATGAAACTAAATTAGGATTACCAGATCAGATTTAGAGGATAAATGCTGTGATGCCTAGATCAACATAAGAGGGAAAACTTCCTTCTCATTTCTATATGTCTACACAGAATACTCTAACATATGCTTAAGCTTCTTCTTTCCCTCCAGTTTTTTAAGGCTTCTTATTCAGGATACATGGTAGTTTTCATAAAATTGGTCCAAGATCAGTAAGGGAGTGGGAAAAGGAACACACTGAATATCCATCTGCTTACCCCTTGCAGATCTTTGTAGGATGTCCTGACTGAATAAAAATCTTAGATCTAAAACCTTTGAAATTTTCCCAAACAAATATCAAGATTGGATTCTACTTTCTTATGCCCACACTCTGATGCATATTTTTGCTAAGGAAATGCATGCTGCATTTATTTAGTCTTTTCTTTGTCATCTGATGACAGTTACTTATAAGTCAGCTTCTACAAAATATTTTTATAACAATCTACAGCTTTCTGAAAGACAACTCCTTTCTGTCACTCCACTTAGCATTTGAGCACTGTGTGTCCTTGGATGAGTCAGCTCATGGAGCCCAGAGCCTCTTGAATTGAGGCCTGAGCTCCAACATTTTCTCATAGGTGCAGGGTAAGACTCCTCAACTCCAAACTGAGGATCTATCTCAGAACAAAATGTGTTGCTGGTGTTCTAGCCCATCTCTCATAAAAGCCCAGCACCACAGTTCGATTGTCCAAAGTAGATTGGACATTAAAAAGTATTTCTTTACTGAGAGGGTGGTCAAACACTAGAGCAACTTCCTAGAGAGGTGGTTGACACCTGTAGTCTCTCAATGTGTAAGAGGCATTTGAACAATGTCCTTAACAATATACTTTAACTTTTGGTCACCTCCAAATTGGTAAGACAGTTGGACTAGATCATTGTCAGTCCGTTCCAACTGAAATATTTTATTTTATTCTGTTCTATTTACACTTCTAAGACACTGAGTCTGATTATTCTTAGGACTTCCTGTAGAATGATTTTCCTACCAGACATGAAGTCTGAAGAGGTAAAGCCCAAATTTAAAGGCCAATCAGCAGTGCAGTGCTGGTGGCTCAGCCTCAATCATTTTGTGGAAAGACCAGCTTCTCTATGTTGTTCCCTTATTGTTTTACATCTTGCACCAGGAAATTCTACCTTACTACGGGGAAAAATCTTCTCTCTCTTTCATGTTTTTCATGTATCTACCAAAGCAATGCAAAAGAAGGAGGGAAGAAGATCTGGATAAGCCTCATTAGTGATTCATAGACCTTCAGATGATTACTGGGAACCAGTAAAGTATTTGGCAGACCATGGCCAGATACCTACCCAAATTCTGCTTTCCAGCACCAGCCTCACACAGCTCTGTACAGCCAAGGCAGAGAAAGGGCAGATTTTCTCCGGGTCTCTCTACAAGTCTAGAGATCAGCTGGTAAAATGATTGGGGGTGAAAAACTGAGCTTGCAAATGTACCATGCTCGACCACATCAATGCCTCAAACTACTGTTCTCACTTCCCAAATATTACTGTATCGCATGGCCTGCCCTATCTCCACTGGCCTTTGCTCTTAAACAGTTAACACCTCTTTTCTCCTCACCTAAGAAAAACTTAGAAAATGCAATTAAAAAATCCTTTTCTTATTTTCATTTCAGTACACCTCTAATATCTTTGCCAAATGAACAATGGTTGGCTGTTTCTTTTGTTCACAGGTGGGCACTACAAAAGTCATCTATTCAACTACCTCTTTTTAACATGAGACTAATTTTTAAACTAATTTCAATTTTCAACATTAAGAACAGACTTTCTTGCACCACTACTGAACTCCAAACTAATTTATATATACACTGAATGTTTGGTTTTTGGAGAAAAACTTCCTTGCTTTATTATGTGCAGAAACTCCTGGGAAAACAGTATTAGTTTAACAAGGGGTAGCAGCCTTGATTTGGCATTGTTTGCTTTTAATGGTCCTCAGTATCTGCAGGTAATGATAGTGCTGAAAACCAACAACTGTCTTCTAACAAAAGAAATGCTTTCATTCCGCCTGGATAGAAAGCAGGATGTGGGAGTTAATTCCTGGAAAGAATAACAGGCACCAGACAGTCTTTAAGAAAATGCCTGGAATAACCATGCCAGACTCTAATGTCCTGTTTCATTTGTTTATCTTTTAAGGAACTGAAATTCTGGTATGGAATTTCTATATGGAATTCTGTAATTGTGTGGGAACAGCATTTCCTCATATAACTTATATTTGACTAGAAAAAAAATTAAAAAGTCTCTCTCCCTTTTATTTTCAGATGAGTGCATTGGAAAATCATCAAGAATGTGGTAAACAATTTTATTTTCTTATGAACTTTTTTTCCCTGACAGGAAAAGAGAAAAGATGGGGGGGGGGGGGAACCCAACTATATGGCTGAAAAAACCTTGGAACTTTATTTCAAAAAGTGCAGAAGTTATAAAACATAGTGAAATGAAACAAATTAGACATCTCAATGCATTAAGTCCATCCATTGCTTGACAGTGAAGTTGCTCACGTGGCCAGATTGATGGCATTTTTGAGGGAAATTTCAGTCTGTTTCTACAGGGTAACTGAGGGACCTCTGAAGTGCCAGGAAGATCCTGCTGTTCTGAAACCCACAACCAATCTTTAATCAAACAGACTTAGTATGGAGTGGAGAAAGCAGTCAATAGTTAAAATTTCAAAGTAGTACTACTGTCAGTGTGCATTTTTCTCATACCTTCCTTGTTCACTGTTATAACGTACAAATATCACATTTTCAGTATTTCATATGTCGGGGTTTTAAGTCCCACTAACCAGCAACATTTGTATAAACATGAATAACTTGATATCAAATGCTCAGAAATAACTCCTTTTGAAATTGTTTCTTCAGTGACTAACATTTGTGATTTTCTGTAAAACTCATGAAATCATGCGATCTCACAGTATTCAGAGTCATCATTGTCACTTTCCAGAAGCCGAGGAATCTTGGTTATGTTCCTAATCAAGGTTCAGCATCTATATATCACAGCAAGGAATACTTTTAAAATCCACTTTATCAATAGCTAAGATGGATGTTTCTTTCATATTAACACAATCAGTGAGCATTTTTCAAGGCAGATTTTTAAGTAACTGTGAGGATTTCAAATGAGATGTGATTTTCTATCAATGAAGCTGATGAAAAGAAAATGGAAGGAAAAAAAAACAAAGGGCAATATGTTTTACAATGCCTCTATCAGCACATGCTTCAGGTTACCAAAGCAAAATCTGAAGGTGATATATCACTTCTGCCTAGTGACCTCTTGCCATCAGCCTGCACAAAAATCTGCTATGAGCCTTCATCTGATCTGAAAATATATGGCAGAAGACATTGTCTGCAAGCTGAGTGTCTTTGCAGCTCTTCTTCTTCTTTTTATGGTGGAATACAGATACTGTGTTCCTTTACTGATGCTGCCACAAATATAATTTAATTTGGTCCTAATTTATGAGATGTTCTATTCATTTTCCTCTAAAAAAATACAAAAGGCAAAAAATTGCTTATTTTATACATGAGGAATATTTTAGAAAGCAGACAACCCTGCTAAGCGTCCATATATATTCGAAATTATCGAGGAAAAAACAAACAGCAAAAACAGAAAAGGTCATCTCATCTCTTCTACCTCCTTCATGCAGGGAACTATTCTTACAAAACTGTGTATATGTCACTGCAACAGTATCTGGCAAGATGATAAATATTATTTTGACCTATTTTGACATTAGTAGTTTAGAACATAAAGTCCTAGTTTAAAGGAAAAAAATGAATGAAAAGGTCTCAAGGATAGCCGCTGAAGTACAATCCACACAGAAAACAAACAATTATCATAGATCAAAATAGTCCTTATAAAACAAATGCTTTACAGTCTTATGAAAAAAATATTACCAGGAATGTTTTGCTGAAGATTCTTCTTTCCCCTGGTAGACACATTAAGTCCTGCTACTTCTTATCATTCCACGGGCTCTTTAAAAACACTGTTTTCCAAGGTGGAAAAGACAAAGTCTCAAAGCAGGATGTGTGGGAAAAGAAGTGTCCTCTGCACAGAGTCCTCTGACAGGCATCCTAAGCCCTGGGTGGGCAGTATTTGGGCCCCCACTGATAGTTCCCTATGATATTCCCTCCTTCCAGCTGCCATTCCCTGCTGCCAGGCCATGCTGCTCAGTTGACTGAAGTTCAGATGTGCAGACCAGAAGAGTTCGTCCTACCTACCAAACGGAGGTCCTGCCAAATACCTGCTTTGTGGAGCATGCTGGAAGGGATGGTAGGGATCTGAACAGTCCCTGCATAATTGCATGAGGGATATCTGTGTGTGCTTGTGTGTGTCTGTTTCTCTGTGTCAGAATGTAGTTCCACAAACGCTTATTCTCAGAGGCAAAGCCATTTCAAGAGACTCTTCCTTTGGCTTTGGATCCCTATGAATCTGCCACAGCTCTCAGATGCATCAGCTGTGCAGCTTTTCTGAAACATTATCTATAACCCAGATTATTTCCTAGTCTTGGTGGGCAGAAAGGATCCACAGACCACTTGTATCAGTACAATCACAAAATTGGACAGCTGAGGTGGAAAGATGGGAACAGAAAAACAAGTCCAGAGATCTCCTCAGCTGCCTTCACATATGCAGATAGGTTCTAGAAGTGCACAGGTGTGCCCTCTTCAAACTTTTCTGAGTGATTTTTACTCACTGTATAAGAAAAGAATTAAAAAGAAACGAGGTCAAGCCTACCAGTGACGCATTGCTCATTGTTTCAGCTTCTCACCTTCCAGTAACACCATTAGATCAACAGCTACCGTGTAAAAATAAGTGTGGCCATGTCTATACAATAAAAGAAAAAGGTTAGAACAAGTAGAGAACAGAAGAGTGAAGAGAAGGTGGTGAAAAGAAAGAAACTGAAAAATGTAACCTTTGGAAAAAGAGAAGAAATCAAAGCCAAGTCTAGGTTTCTCTTTCAAATCCGCTTCCTTTTAGCATGCTATGGTGGACATCCTCATCAGCATCCTCCTAATGAAGATAAGTATAGTGTGCACAACCACAAAGATATTTTTGAACAAGAATAAGAGATATTACTACAGTAAAAAATTGTTTTCTTCAATACTTCCTTTCCTCCCCTATTTGTAGAGCTCTTATGTTTGTCCCTTTGACTTTTTGAACAATTAGACTGATCTTTCCTCCACATCAAACACACAGATTTTCCTAACAATTCTGTTCAATTTTCAGCAGAAAATGATTGGGAGGTGACAGAGTGAGCCATGCTGCATTATGCAGACAACATCTCTGGAGAAGCACTGGCTGTAGAGCAGACATCATGATTTGTTTGAATGTGTCTGTCCTGCCTGGTTGCTTACGTGCATAGTGCTGGCACTCTGCGTACAGAGACATGGCTGATCTGATAAGAGAATCTGTACAATTGTATCTAAGAAAAACATTGGTGTTTGGCATGAAGAGACTAAATTAATTATGATTGAGTATTTTTACTACTGTATTTTCATTCATTCTGGGTAAGGATGCTCTAGGATCACCAGGGGTCACTGTGAGTTCTTCAGGTCAACAGCGTGTTCATTAACACTCCTGAAAATTCCATAGTCTTATTTTCATCAGCTATTATACAATCTGTATGATGACAGGCAACACTGCAAGCCACTGGCAGTTACACAGAACAAAAATACATCCCTGTGGATGGTCATTCTTCTTTCAACTAAAGCATACCATTCCCTGGCAGACACCTGTGTGCCAAAAGTCAGGGTTTTGTCAACCCTGCCTGATATAGCAGAGTACATGGGAAGCCTTGGATCTTCCCCTATCTCCACCTGCTGGTAGCAGGTACCTGTGGCCTCATGCATCAAACTGATTGTTTTGTTGCCTCATGCACCAAGCCCAGCATTATCAAGTCTGACTTCTCTTACCTTGCAGATATGTATCACAGCAGTGGACAGGTCATTTGGAGGATCTGTAGTTCAGTGACTGCTCTTGGACTCAGGCAGAGTGCAAGGCAGTGCCTTACACAGAGATCACTAAATCCCCCTAGCATGGACACCTCTGAACCATTCAATTAGAAAGGACTGGTACCACCCTCCTACACACTCTGCAGATAGACCTGCTTCCACTCATATATCTTCCTGTGCTTTAAAGGTTATGAAGGAGAATATGCCTTAGGACAGAGAAGCAGCAGTTTATCAGTATTATAAGAGATATATTAAGAACTGGCTGAAGGGCAGAGATCAAACAGTTGTAGTGAAGGGGGTGACATCAGGCTGGTGATTTGCCACTAAGGGTATTCCTCAGGGCTCAGCTCTAGGGTCAGTTCTGTTCAGTATCTTTATCAACTATGCTGGATGGAGGAGTTGAATGCACTACGAGCAGCTTTGTTGGTGATACCAAACTGGGAGGTGCTGTCGACTTTGTTGTGGGAGAGGAAGACTTGCGAAGAGATCTAGATAGAATGGAGCATTGGGCTATGATTAATGCAAACAAGTCTAAATTATGGATTTTGCACCTAGGATGGGTAATGCTGGCCACAAGTATAAACTGGGAAAGAAGCAGCTGGAGAGCAGTACTGCAGAAAGGGATCTGGGGGTGCTGGTCAGGAGCAGCTCAACAGGAGCCAGCAGGGAATCCAGGCAGCCAGGAAGGCAAACCCCATTCTAGGTTGCATCAAATATAGCATCACCAATCAGTCAAAAGGTTCTTCACCCAGAGGGTGTTTGGGCACTGGAACAAACTCCCCAGGGCAGTGGTCGCAGCACCAAGCCTGACAGAGTTCAAGATGCATTTGGACAGTACTCTTAGGCACATGGTGTAACTCTTGGGGGTGGTCCTGTGCAGGGTCAGAAGCTGGACTTGATGACTCCTGTGTGTCCCTTTCAGCGCAGCATATTCTGCGAAAAGAGGTGATTATCCTGCTGCGTTCAGCTTTGGGGTGGCCTCACCTAGACTGTGGTTCTGGGCCCTGCAGTTTAAGAAGGTTATGAAGGCCATTGAATGCTTCCAGAGGAGGGCAACAGAGCTGATCACAGGGCTAGAAAACATGTCCTCTGAGGAGCAGCTAAGGCCCTCATAGGCTGGTCTGGTTTAGTGAAAAGGAGACTGAGAGAAGACTTTGTTGCCCTCTACAGCTTCCAGCTTCCTGATGGGAGGGGAAGTGGAGAGGGAGGTGCTAAATTCTTCCCCCAGTACTCAGTGATAGGATGTGTGGGAGTGGTTCAGAGCTATGTATGGGGGAGTCTAGACTGGACAGTAGGAAGCATTTCTTTACTGAGAGGATGCTCAAACACCAGAATAGGTTTCCTAGAGAGGCAGTTGATGACCCAAGACTGTCACTTTTTAAGAGACACTTGGACAATGCACTTGACGACATGCTTTAGCTCTTGATCAGCCCTGAATGGGTCAGACAGTAGGACTAGATGATGGTTGCAGGTCCCTTCCAACTGAAATAGTTTATTCTGTTGTATCCTTCTGACCCTGTCTATTATATTCTGCTCTATAAATTACAGAGGAGAAAGCATTTAATGTATAGTTTGCTTTTCCTACATTCATATGCCATATGGAGACTTGGTAAAGTATGGCTGTGTGATCAAGCAATCCCAGCTGCTAAAATGATAAAACAAGAAAAACATCCAAGGGTTTGTCTTTTTTTCCTCATGAAAAGGGTGGGGAAACCAACATAATTTGACATAATTTTTCCATTTCACTGACTTCATTTTGGTCACTTATATGAAAAACAGAAGGCTGCATTAATAGCAACTACAGCAAGTAGTTTTTTTCTCCAGGAACTAACTGCCTTGAGCCCTCTTCTTCGAGGCACATGGTTCAAGAGCAATAGCACATCTTTCTCCAGCAGGTTTCTACTCTTTCAGTCTTTTCTTTATTTCTCCAGTGGAAAGCACATGGTGAACGTGGCCTCATTTGCAAACACTTTCAGGAGTTCCCACACTGCAGTTAACCAGAGCCTTTACTCCCAACTCCAGCACAGCACAAGTAACATAGGCTATTCATGGGGCAGCAAAATGCTAGGAAGCATGTCAAGGGGGAGTAGAATTTCTTTTCAGAAATACACTGATCCTCATGGTTTCATTCCATGCTGCACCATAGCCCAAAAGGAGAACAGGTAGTAGTTGTTATACATACACATGTTTCATGACCACATACCCTGCTTTGTGACCAGTGTAGTGGTCTTGAGGGTTAACAAGATGAATTTTCCCAGAAGGACTGATAAGCTGGCAGGCATTAAAGGGAAATTGAACCAGCACTCTCCAAGGCATCTTACATGGCAGGACAAGGCTTTATACATAAAACTCCTTACATATGGGCCAGTATCCCTTTTTTTAAGTTTGAATAAACCTGAGCAAAAGAAATACTACAACAGCATGGCCCTCTTGTTTCCTTTACTTCTTCAAAATGATTGCACTGAATGAGTTTCTAATTTTTACTCTGTTGAAGTAGAAACAACCAAAGACTTTGAAGCCACAGACTGTTTCTGACAGAAATTAATAATATTGGGTCCTTCTCTTAAGCATATTGACGTAACTGCTGATGTGCTTGTTAGGTTTATTTCCTCAGCAACAGCAAACCAAGGCCAACAGTCTGCAATCACGTTAAGTAGACGTACTGTTTGTGCTGGGTTACCTTGCCTTTACTTCTGGCATACGCTGTCAGCTTTCACTACTCTGTCTGACTCAGTATTTCTAAAGCAATGTTCCCACACCTTCCTACATATACTTGATACAGCCCTTTGACCTGCTTCAGCACTGAAAACCTACGTAGCTAGCACTTGGTGAGAAGGAGCTCGAGAAGGAGTTTAAGAAGTCTATGAAAAACAAAACAAAACAAAACATTTTTGTTTTTAGTCTAACTAGTGGTTCCTAACCAGTTTGGACCAAAAGATTGCTGTCAAACCTTGACATTTCTCCTGAATCACTAAATACTGTGCCACTAAACAATGTGCCTACCACCAGACAAGGGACACATTGAGTTATAGGCAGAAGAGAAATGATGATACCCAAATGACAATGAAAGTATTCACCAAATGAGTTCTTTAATGAAATGAAATAATCCATGGGACTTATTCTAGAAGGTCATTACATAAAATATTAATTGCAGAACAGGGCAAATAAACCAAAGTCATGGAACATAAGCATTACACAAAAGAAAGGCATGAGACATATAAATTTATTAACATAGCAAAAACATAAGATTTATGCAAGCCTAAAGATGGCAATAAACTTTACCTAAATCTTCCCTTAGCTTCTCTAAAGGTGCCACTTCAGGATGAAGAGGGTGTCCCTTTGTGCCTGCAAGTGGGAACTGAAGATGAATATGAGTCATTGCCAGAAGAACACTGCTCCAGGGCAAAGCCCATCTTTTATTACCTAATCACTAAAATGAAACTGTTTTAGTATAACTATGATAAGTTGTTGCGATTAGGATATCACCTGTTTTCCAAGAGATTTAGTCTAAGCCTAAACCTGATTTTTATAGCCTGTGACTCCCTAAATGATGATCTTCTTTGGTATCCTGTGAGATCTGTGGAGGTGAAAAGTTATTCTTTATTTCTTATCTGTGACTATTTCATTCAATTTTTCTTCCCTTAGTATCTCTTTTTGTTCTGTTCTAAGACAGTAACTTTCACAGTATGCTATTAAGGTCTCTAAAACTTACTGCTACACCCTCATTAGCATACTACGATCTTTTTCCGTGTCTTTCTTACCTCTATATTTTATTCAATGTTTTTTCATTTCAGCCAGCAGCATGACAGAGTTTGAGGCTCTGAGGTACTCTTTAAGGCCTAAAGTCTTTGCTGTGCTATATTAGAGCCAGCAGAGGTGTCAGCAAAGACTGTCAACTGTTTGCTTCCACAGAACAGCTTTGTACTAATTTCTCCAGTCTCAAAGACTTCCTGAGATCTGCTGAAAACAATTCAAAGACTCCTAGATCCAAGCCAACCCGCGTGTATCAGCTAGCACTTAGAAAATCAATGAGTAAACTTTCTCATTTTTTCCTTGAATTCAACTCAGAATTATGTATTACCAAAATCCCTCAACCTCTCCCTAACTTCTTTGTCCCCAGACAGCACTACTTCCACTGCCAATCTGCATTCAGCTGCTGAGACTTCCCACTTTAAAACTGTGTCAAGACACTGGTGATGTTTTGACAGTGCAGGCTGTATTGTAGAACATTTGACACAGCTTAGAAGAGGTAGAAAAAAATCTGTTTCAAATACAGGAACAACCAGTTTTTTAATGTTTCACTGAAAAAGAAAAAAAGGAAAAAAAGAAAAAGCCAGGCCATCATGATAAGAAAAAGCCATAGACAAAGACATGTTGGCTGGTAAAGTAGATTATTTTAAGATGGTGTCTACCTGATACAGAAACTCTGCACTATGTAATATTATGCACTAAACCTCCAATTTTTAAAATATGGCTGTCCAGAGTCAGCTTTCTGAATCAAATGTAAGTGCCATATTTCCAAAAGCACTGAACACCAAGTCCTGCAGCAGTGCTTTCTACTTCCCTTATGTGTTGAATTCAGTGTGATGAATACTCTGATAAAACCAATCCATTTATTTAGACGCCTAAGTAAGGGCTGAGCTAGCACACCAAATTTTAGACTGATGAAAATTATTTTCCATCAAAACACAAGACGTCTCTGCAGTGAAAATTCTGACACATTCTTAACAGCAATAACAAGTCAAAACTCTAGAACAGATTACTTGTTCTCAGAAAAAGAGTTAATTTCTTTAAACTCATTATGACTGCCATTTAAATGCCCTATTACAGGAGTGCTTGATGTGCCTTGGCAAGTAGGGAGTTTCTTTGTGTGCATGTGTACAGTTCCTGGGCAAATGAGTAGATAATAGACATTTTTTCTAGGAGCAAAGCCTTGGCCTGAGGGTGCCTGTAGAACACTAAAATCACAAAGCTTTGTGTGTCTGAGAAGTCAGGGTTTCTGACATTTGTTCAAGCCATCCGCATCTCCGACATATGATTGCCAACAGAGATTCTGGGAGCAGAGAGGCAGGGAAGCAGAACCGAGCACTCTGAGAGGCAGAGACATGTATTAATAGATTCACAATCAGCCATGGCCTATCAAATCCCTACCTCTTTTTTTTATTTTATTTTAAGAAACAAACACAACACAAAAAAAATGCATTTTACACAACAAACTATGTGTAGAACAAGGACAAATTTTGAAGCATAAGCAATGTACACATGTTTTTGACAGGCTCCTTAAGTTTAACACATTGCTTTCCAAGCTTAGCCCTCAATTTTTCTCTTGATGTATTGATAGTGCCTGGTTGGACACTTTCCATATTAAGTTGCACTTTGCTTTTATTCCACTGTAAAACAGTGGATTGCAATAAGCAAAACGTTAGGAATGGATTCTTAGCCAACTTGTATTCCGAAAGAGAAGGTGCCATGCCACCTGTGCTGTGTACAAAACGTTGCATCACGTTGTCATGAAATAACCATCATGTTGCTGTGACTTAGTGGAGAGGCAAAAGTCCCTTCAGCTCCCTCGCTAAAGTAAAATGCATTCTTCAGTCAAGAATAATACAATAAATATAAGCATCCTAATGGAGTATTATTTTCCTCTCTTTCAGCTCACCCACCTGAAATCCTAGAAAGAGGATGCTACACTGCAGAATTGTCCGAGATTCAGATGTCCCCATTCCTCCCAGAAACTCTTGTATCTGCCAGGCTGAGCCAGCTTGAGGGTATAAAGCACTCAGCCTCCCACAGGAACACATGAATAAAGCAGAGCATGGTCCACAGAAACCTACAATAATTGTTTCCTGGTCAATATACTCTGCATTGCTTGTCTAGTCTCCTGAAGAGCTGAATATTAAGAAAGTTAAAGTGATGCTGGCAAGGAGAAAACCAGATGGAAAAACACAAATTCTTCCACACTAGCACTCCTCATGATGAATGTCTGCCCTGAGACCATGAGGACCTTTAGTAACTAGGCCGTTCACCTGAATTTATGGCTGTTTCTGAATATCTAACTGGAGTAGCTGCAAGAAAAACACCCTCCACTTTCATGGGTTTAAAGAAGGTTGGACTTCTTGTCAAATGAAAGTTGAACTTTAATGCTCTCAGATGTAAAGCCTCCTTATTACTTACATAGCTGTAGCTTTGAGCAGCCTTTGCAATCCACCTCTCTCTTTATGACACTTCTAATCTTTAAAGGAACTAATTCAGTCAGAACAGAGAAATCAATAGCATGTGATTAAGTGCATCACCGCCTGCCTGCCCTGTTAAATGATGAGTCACATTCAATAGTATCAAGATCTCTTTAAAAGCTGATTGTCATGCAATCAACTTAGGTGATCTTCCAGAACACCTATATCCCACTACAGCAACAGGACTGCCATTTTCAACAATTAAATTCATAAAAGCATTAGAACTATTTCTTGACATCACACTCAAAGATAGAACTAACTCCTGGAAGAGAAAACAAATTATTAACAGTCACAGACAGGCTTCTGTCACTGAGGAAATCAAAAGAATAATAGAAGTCTGTTATTATTTTGGAAGTAGAAAAAAAGAGAGCAATTGTCATTGACAATTTTTTATCTTTTGCAATGTACCTGAGTAATACGGAAATTAAGGCACAAGCAGAGAAAGATCCACCTTTGCTCTTCTTTATGGAGAGCTTTAGCTCTACAGATGAAAGCATAATTATGTTACTTGATCTGATTACCTACAAGGGAAGAGGCAAATGCATAAAGTGATGGCTATAAATGCTGAGATGGGAATAAAGCAGGAAGATGAAAAGAAATCCTGTTGGCATGATTGCCCATCCTCACCAATGGGCATAGCCAAGCCAAAGCCAGTTAATTAGGTCAAGACACCTGTATGATTTCTTTGTTTCTCTACAAGGTACAAATCCAATCTGTCATCAAATTTCTTGTCAAAGCCTGAACTAGAAAAACAGTTACGAATTTTCTCTCTTTTTTTCAGAAATTACAACTGTAGGAATGAAGCTGTGCCATACAATGGCAAATTTTCCTCAAAGCCACCCAAAAGCCCCTAAAATATAGAATTTTTTTTATCTGAAGCAATCACCACTATTGCAGTTGCAGACTCAAAAATATTCCTTCTAGTCTTTAGCACTGGTTTATGCCTCCATAGTTCTATAACTTTCTGTGAAGAAATCACAGTCCTTAGTCATGTTACCATTAAGGTTTCTATGGAATACTCTTTTCTTCTTTGAAAACCAATGACAGATTAAAGATTTTATATACACATGGACATAAACACATGGACATAAACACATTTTTTAGTTTACTGAATATATTCACCTCCTCTCTGAGAGAAATATGAAAAAAAAGCCTGAGCATGGAAAACTATATGAGAACAGAGAAGGTGACTTCCAAGTTGTCTCATAAACTGGACATTATGCTGCCTGCATGTTTTCAAACCCTCTTTGGCACTACTGTGGTGTTTTGGAGCATTAATATCAGGTTTCCATAGGTAGAGGTGTATACAGCCTGAGCCATGCTAGCTTTGAGTCCTCTGAAGAGCTTCAGCTCTACATTTCATCTGTGTGGTCTCACTGAAATCAATGCTCGTGTGCTTGGCTAATTGCTGATCATTTTCTCAAAAGCAAGCAACATTGACCCAACAACAGCTACTTGTTTGATCTTCCTCTCCAATCACTGGGGAAGATGGGAACACATCCACTCTTCAGCCTTTTTCAAAGAATAACGATGAATGATAGACACAGCAGCTTGCAAGTGGATAAAGAGCAATTTTTCATGAATAATAAAATAATGAAGAACTGAGGGATATTATGTAAGCATACAAGTGCAAAAAATTTTTAGCAACAAAGCCTGACTTTGACCGGATAATACAATAAAAATGGTAATATTAAAAAAGGAACAACAGCTACAGCAATAGGAAAGATGAAAATCAGAAATACATCATTTTCCAGACAGGAAATTAAGCAGCATAATATGCATGCTTTGCTTAGGGGCCCGCTGTGTAAGACAGTGCTTCAGCAACACGGCATTGTTAACTTAAAGAGTTGTTTTGACACCTTTTAACTCTGTGCAAGACTACAATATTTAACAGTATTTCAAATATTAACAATGTAATTGAAAGAAATTAAAATTAAGGATTCAAATTTAATGAGTATGTAGAAAAATATATGTCAATAACAAGCAAAAAAACCTCATACTAATTTCAAAGTTTTGTTTACTGAATATATAGGTTTGCTCAACAACAATAATGGGAAATACATTTAATGTTGGAAGTCTTTAAGTAACTAGGAAAAAAAAGTTTTAAAAGAATAGAATACTAAGCATTATGCCACTTTCATAAAACAGTGGGTATTGTATGTCCTCTACAAGTTTTGAATATGCCATAAAATGCTACAGATGTATTACACATTTAGAATCATCATAAACATTTGGCTATTGCCATTACAATAAACAGACTACTGCTATGAATATTTAAAACATAAACAGTATGTATGTAATGAAATTAAATCTGACATTTACAGTATTACATGACCTTAAGGCAATGCAGGCAAATGACTTGCAATGCATCTGAAAGCTGCTTACCTGTCAATAAATTGTAAGATTGCAGGAGTTTTGAAAAGAAAGAGACATTCAGTCTGACACAACTTGAAAACAGTACAAAAAAAAGATATATAAGTACCATTTTTCAGACTTTCCTTCTACCCCTGTAAAGACTGTTGGCAATGCTCACTTATGTGCTTTAAATTAGAGAGAATGATGGACATAACATTAATAAATTACAATACATGCAATGCTTTGGCTGTGAGTGTACCCTGCATAAGCAAAGTGTATACAAAGTAATTTCATTTCTTCAGAGATCATGACATTTATAAATTACTCTCTTGTAAAATGAGATTAAGGTTGCTAAATGACCCGCACAGGCACATTTTACTCCAAAATGAGATCCATAACTCATAACATGATATTGGTATATGGATATCCATACAATACACTGATTCTTTACACTCCAATGGGTTTCCAATAGCAGTGATGACTTCTGTCATCTTTTCTTTGTACCTTTCCTTAGTCACAGAAATATAGCATAGCAGCATTTCCAGAAAGAGATTTCACAAAACACACTCACAAGTGATGCACAGAACCCCTTAGGCATTGTTCCTCCTTCTCAAGCAATGAATGTGCCACCCAGACACAAGTTATTTCACAGATGCAGCAAAACAAAATAAATTTAAATTAAAAAAAAAATACACACTATGGTGTGAAGGCGAGAAACTGAAGTCCTCAGAAAATGATCCAAACCCATGCACTTTAATAAACTGTTGGCATTTGTCTGTATTAGAATGGCATTATCCTACTCAAAACAAAAGCAAAAGGCTTTGCAAAAGTCACAGCAAAATATTGCATCACTTCTGAGCACATCATCCAGCACATATTTATGCTTTCAATATCACTGTGAGGTAGAAAGGTGTCCTCCTCATGTTGTAGTTGGGGATCTAAGAGAGCTGATTTGCTTATCCCAACCTTCTGGGAAATCTGCAGACATAAGAATAACGTGCTTTGCCTCTGCAGTGCCAGCTACCATCCTTTGTATTACATCTAGCATAATTCCTGGCATTTAAATTTGAAAATTCAGTACAAAAATATATGACAATCCACATTAAAAATAGTAACGTAGCACACAGACAGAGGTGCATGAATAATGGATAATAGTTATAAGAGGTAAGCAAGGGACCTTTCTTCTTTTCTCAACCTAATAGCAGAAGACCTTGAGAACTTGACCTAAAGAAGAATAAGACATAAATCGCTAGGCAGATATGAATATATGCAATAGAGTGCCTTTTAAGGATTTGGGAAATTCTTATCACTGTTCTGACCTCAAGAGGGTCAGTATTAATATGTCCTGGCAATGAAGCACAGACTGGCAATGAAACAAGACTACTGTCTTGGTTTTTGAACACTAAAGAGCTTCCATGATGAAGCAGGTAAGACTTGGACAGAATAGATTTCTCCTGAGCTAAAATATGTATCAAATTCTTGGCTATTCACATAAGACTCATAAATGGTTCCATGCTTTCTAAGAGTTTTGGGAAATGTAATGGTTTGAAGGAATCTACACACAGTCTATTAAATTTTAAGTATGAGAAGAAAGAGCTCCTTCTCACAGTCATCAACCCTAACTATGATTTCTAAAGAGTATCAACAAAAAGTTCAATAAAACATTATCACTTGTACAGGCTTCTTACCGTAGACTTTGGCGAAGTGGTAACTGCATCTCTTTTGTTTGGATAGATGCCATAGGAAAATTGAGTCTAAGAAAACTGAATATTTTGGTCAGCTCTCTTCTTCAAATGTTCCTTGATTCTCTTTTCAGAGATATAGAGGAGATTGTAATACTATCAGCTCTGTTGGCATGACTAAGATTGATACAGATGAGGAGGTTTTGGTGACCATGATATAAAAAAGATATTAAGCCATTAGAGAGCATCCAAAGGATAATGAAGATGGTGAAGGACCCTGAGGGGAAGCCATATGAGGAGGACTGAGGAGCTGGAGAAAAGCAGACTGAGAGGAGACCTCATTGCAGTTACAACTTCATTGTGAGGGGAAGAGGAGGGACAGATACTGATCCCTTCTCTATGGTGACCAGTGACAGGACCCAAGTGAATGGCCTGAAGTTGTGTCAGGGGAGGTTTAGGTTGGATATTAGAAAAAGGTTCTTCACCCAGAGGGTGGTTGGGCACTGAAACAAGCTCTCCAGGGAAGTGGTCACAGCACCAAGCCTTACAGAGTTCAAGAAGCATCTCACGCACATGCTGTGACTGTTAGGGAAGGTCCTGTGCAGGGCTAAGGGCTGGACTTGATGGTCCTTGTGGGTCCCTTCCAACTCAGTATATTCTGTGATTCTGTGTTAATTCACCTTTTTTTTTCTCCAAGGATTTTCTGCATAGCTGGATTTACTATACTCTCTAGACACAAAGGATGCTGTGTTTCCCAAATCTCAGAATTTCTTTTTCCCAAACGTGCAGGTTAGGTCTCAGAGTTATCAGAAAGTAGTTTGTTGGGGGCAGGTTGTGGTCTGAATTTATTTTTATGGTATTCAAACATATAATCCAATATGATAACAAAACTTTCACGAATTCCAAACACCAAATTACCTCACTCTGCAATGTGATGTATTCTAGTGTTTGACCTGAGAGAAAGGTACATTATCTATCTGAATTGTGGGAAACAAAGGCATTTACAAAATTATGGTATAACATATGTAGAGACCCACTTTTTAAAATAAAATGTAAATTCTATTAGTTGACATGTTAAATAAGTATTCTGCTGTTATAACATTACAGAATACTTACATTGAGAAATACCCACAAGATTCAAGGAGAGAGCAAATAAGCATCCCAAAAGGCTACTGTAAATATTGCCTACATATAGAGCAAGTAATATACCAGTTGTAGTACACAGTACATCACATTGCAGTTATACATAATCAAAACTATAGACTTCTCCTGCATACTGTATTCCCAGCCCTGACTTTCTCTTCTTGATTAACTTCTATGACAACATCAAACTAGTACTTTAAATTCCAATCCTTGAATCTTTAAGGGAAACAATCTGGATTCATATGCAGCAATGATCCTGAAATCAAGACTCTCAAATTTTCCACCAAGGCATGAAATTTCTAGATAACTTGCTCAGTTAAGCAGGCAAGTATTTGCTAATGAGAATTGTCTTTATCATCAGCTTTATCATCAGATCTACAAGCAGCTGTACTTGAAAACAAGCTTTGGCTTCATTGCGTTAAGCTTTGTTCAACACTCCTCTTTCCAACACAAGAACTGGTAATGACACGCAGTGTTTAAATCCCCTTCAATTTTTCCTGTCATATTTTATTCCAACAATATAAACTGTGATATTGCAAGATACTGAGTGTTGCAAAGTACTGTGTGACTTTTACTCCTATGAATGTCAATAAAAGTTCAGTTTCTTATAAAACTGGGATGATATTCCCTATCTTCTGTGAATAAATAATCCATGAAAACAAACAAAAGAATCTGACACGCTGCATTAAGTATGCTTCCATGGCAAAGTATCAAAGTCTTCTATCAGGCATTGGCAATTTCTGTAAATATTTCTGCCAACCATAAAGTGAAAGCTATTACAGATCTGCAATTCAGCAGGCAAATCCCCACATCTAGTGTCTTTCTTATGGGTCACAAGCTTGAAACAAAATCCACAGAAATTTTAAGGACCTGTTATGAACTTTAGCAGACTTTGCATGAGGTGCTGCACAGAACCAACCTTCTTCAGATCACTCTTTTTTTGATGTGAAGACATCAGCAAGTTTGCAATAGCCTTTATCCTTTATGATCTCTGCCCTTATACCTAAGCTATACTGAAATGGACATAGATGCAAATGCACTTTTATCTATACTTCCCGATACTTTAAAACAATTTAATGTAGTATTTTCAAATATATCTGATTTTCCAGTGAGCACACCATCAGTACACAGAATCACTTAAACTGTTGCTAACTGCATCACTATTATCTTAATACTAGCCTAAAAGATTTCTACTTACTGCTATGTATCAAATCCAGTCTATATAAGGCTGGATATCTCACTTATTCAAGATAAACAACTCTGATGAGAAATAAAAGGGAAAATAGTATTTATAAAAATTTGAACACAGAAAAATACGATTGTATAATAAAAAAAAAGACTTCCATACAAAATTTTTGGCATTCAGGTACATGTAAGTAATACTTTCAGTTAATCACATCATCACATGTTATTCAGAAAAATATATAAATCAGCTATAATGGAGATGTAGCCATTTCATGGACTCTGATATATAAATGATGTCTTTAAGCAAGGTAAAATACTTCTTGCAGAATTTAACTGACCTTAGGAACTCTGTGTAAAGCAAAAAAGGGAAATTTCACTGGAATGTATAAAAGAAATAAAATCCTAACACCTGAATGCCACCTGACATAAATCTAAAGAAAAAAATCCCAGGTTTATTAGTGCCTTATTTAAATAAAGAATTGATTTTATTTTCTTTGTGCCTGATGGCCAAAGCTGTCAGCGTCTCTTGATATGTCTACCTGTTGAATTATTTATATTATAAGTATAATATTATGAAAATAGTGCCTAAAGCAAAGAATGCTTTGCAACAGAACCATATTTATATTCATCTGAAAGCCAAGAGGAAAAAACACTCTTGATTACTTCTTTCAAACAAAATACAATTTTAATGAGCTCAATGGGGAATAATATCTGTGCCTGATAAGTAAAAAAAAAAATTAAAAAGTAAGTGCAACCCAAAGCAGTGACTGCCAACATGTGAGAGCTTTCTAACTGAAATATAGAACAAATTGTGTCCTACTGCTTCCAATTACTAAGAATGGGATAAAAAAAAAAAAAAAAGGTAAGAAATAATAATCCAGCACTGTCTGTTGGCAAAAATGACCTGTCAGATCTATGACAGTCTGACAGCATTTTGAAAAACCCTGAGATTTTTCCAAGTCATGCCAAGATCCAGTTCATCCTTCAGCAGCATAGTGCCAACATGAACCATTTACTATAAAGAAGAGGCTGTATTGAAATTGAAATTCACACAGCACTGCTGGTGTGCTCCACACTCCCAGAAGTCCCAAAGCTGTGTGCCAGGGTACCACTGGAGAACCCCTCCTGCTGTGTGGACAAAGGGTCCTCCAGCATCTGGTGCTGCCCTCACATAGGAGATTGTGCTACCACCCACAGGAACACTAAAAGGAGCAATCACTGCTGATCACTGATTAGGATTATAGTGTAATCTGGAATAGAAGGGACCTCATAAGGTTTCTAGTCCAACCTTTGACCCGCACACGGCAGGGTCAGCTCCAAGGTCATACCAGGTTGCTCAGGGCAGTTATCTCTAGGATACCTCCAAGAAGGGAGACTGCATAACCTCCTGCCTTCAAGTTTAGGCGCAAAGTGGGTGCTCACAGTTAGCAACCAGCCTGAACTTTATTGCTCATACACACATCACATCTACTTTGAGCCCTCAAAAAAAAGAAAAAAGGATTGGCCTTGTCCTTCCCCCTCTGTGCTGCACCAGTTCAGAAGTGGAGATGCACACACTGTGTGCTGAATGAATCACAGCACATGAATCCCCCTTACCCCTCAGATATAGTAAATGCAGCTCTGCCGCAGCACCAAAACTGCCTTCTGACAGTAGTACCTTATTAACCGTAACTTTGGGAGAAAGGGAAATCTTGAACTCACCTGAGTTGCATGTTCATTAAAAAAAAAATAAAAAAATCAATATTAATCATGTCTTTGGAGGCTGTCCTCTAGTGAGCAATTTTTAAAGCAGTTTCCATGGATGATTTCATGTGCTCAGGTGTGACTCTTTTGGTATCACTCTCAGGAACTGATTATTTTCACTGTCTCTTAGAGAATTAAATCAGCAAGAGACAATGACAAAGAGAATCAGGTCTTTATTTACCAAATAATCTATAAAAGCTTTATTTAATATAAAAGAAAACAAGACTTGTTGTGAACTTGTCTACATAACAGTTTTTTTCTAATGAATAAAGCAAAAGAAATATACAATAGAATATTCATAACACAGTTAAAATATTAGTATGCTACCAGTTTTTTTATGACAGTCACATAAGGGACATAAGGTTAAGGTATTAACAGAGAAATTATTTTGTCTGTGGTTAAGGGCTCCAACACACAGTCTGAAAGGTCTGTTTGCTTATGTCAGCTGCACTTTACTATAATGGTCATGACTTCCCTCTGTTTAAGAGTAGTTATTCCAGAATATATTAAATCTAACTCAAAGTCTTGGCATACTGCCCAACAAGATCCCTGCATTTAAGAAAAATGCAGGCTTTTGAAGTTCAAAATTAGGGCTTCAACGTTTTTGATGACTACTTCTTGTAATCCTATTCATTTGTTTTCCAGTATTGTCTCAGCTATGGATGAAGGCTGCTCTGTTCTACGACTTTTCACCTAGCTATATAAAGAAGATATCTTTCCCAACAATTAATGCAAATGCAAAAGCAAAGGCAGACAAAAAGAAGAGATTTGCCATGTAGGCTACATGCAAGAGTAATTAAGCCTGGGAATTAAAATAGAGATTTCAGTTTCTCCCTAAGGAAGCCATCCTTGAAGAGGGACTTGCACAAAGGTTACCCTTCTTCTTCTAATTGCATGAAGAGAAAATTTTATATTAAGACTTTTTTAATTATAACTACACTAATTTCTTTCAAATCTGCAGTTGTACACACTTATAAATGTAAATTCAATAAGGCTCACCCTCCTTTTTCAATTCTTACCAGATATGAATAGCTAATCTGAAAACTCACCTTTTAATTGCACTCTTGACATGTCAAACCGTGTACAGGTATTGTGTTCAAAGGCAGCAGTGCATAATCTAGCTGTATGGAACCATAAAGACTACCTTCTGCCATAAAGTTCTTATGCTGCTGATGGCACATATAATCACCTTAAATTCTTTGTATTGCCTTCCAGACTGGATTTGAAAAGGTGATGCATATACATACATGTATGTATACATATATGTATACATACATTGAAAAGATGATGCATATACATACATGTATGTATACATACATGTATGTATATGTGCATATTTGCATGTGCATATATGTACACAGAGAGCAGCAACACAAAAGATAGGTAGATATTGACTTGTCTAGAGAAATTATGGCAGTAGAGCTTACTTGATTTTCCTTACTAAACTGAAACTGTGTTTCATTTATTTCTTAGCTGGAGTCCTGCACTTCCCTAGGATGTTTGCACTTTCATCACCACTCACCAGCAGATCAGCAACTTAATCTACACAGAAGAGTGAATACCAAGTGACACATCTTAACAGAGCATATCTCCATACACATTTCAATTATTAGATTTGGTTCCAGATTACATACATTTTCCATGCAATATCAGGTTCAAGACCCTAATACCTATTTTTAAAGGTCTCAATGGCTGAGTATCAAGATATCTAATAGTTCAAAAGCAGTGAGGATGTGGCAAACAATTTCACCCTTCTGGCAGAACGGAACTTTCTACAGTAAAGTTATTCTCAGTAAGTTGCATCAACATCAGAGAGGGAGCTCGCCTTTCACTTTAAATGTAAACATTTGAAACAAATGGATTATTTTAAATCTTCTCTAACAACCCACATGCCACTTTCTGAGAAGTCAGAACAGTTAGTTTGGTACCATACAATTCTTATGTTAGAAAAAAGATTAAATGACTAATATTACAATGTCTATTATATATTATTGTATTTTATTAATTATATCAGTAATATATTTATTTACTTGTCATAGTAGGCATTAATATTATTTAATAATTCTTATCAAAAGAGCAAAAAATCAAAAAGGTAACTGTTTCTGTACAAAATAAGTGTCAAGCACAAGACGAGGTTGTGGTCAGTCACCTTTCCTTACTCCACAAATGCTTTGCTTTGTTCAGGTACAATAACTGATAAATATTGTTTTCCTATAGGAAGAACACAGTAAATTAGGTATAGGTTTTGTATGTAACTACAGCTTTTCTCTATCTTGTATGTGCCCATCCACATATGCCCATGTCCACAGACAAAGAACTAGCAGAGTAGTTAGGGATGTATTCACTACCTAAATACTGAATAATTTTTCTACCATGGCAGTCTAAGCCAACTAATCTTGACTAAGACACACTGGTTTCTGTGGCCAAGAGAGCTCCTATAGCACCTGACTCCCCTTGTTTCCCAAGACCGAAAAATCCACGACCCAGCTAGAACTGCATCAAATGAGGTTTTTTTGGGTACAAACTCAGAGTAAGAATCACACTCTCACTGCTGGTTGCACATACTGACTGTACTGCTCCATCTGATCTTATGCCATTATAATATATTAAAGTCTCTCTGTTTTTCAGAGAAGGTTTACCAAGATGTTTTGAACTCACCTTATTTTTACACAGTGGATTAGAAAGCTTTTCTCAGTACAAAATGAAACAAATGATCCTTGCTATTTCACTTTCTTTTCATTTAATCCTCAATTCACAAAATTGGGTCATTTTCAATGGTATTACCACATGAAACAGTAAGGAATAATAATAGCCAGCAATTAAGTCAAATTTAGCACTTATTACTCAACAAGAATTGCCTAGGAACAGAACATGTTTTCCATAAATGCATTCATTGTTCAAAATTCTTTTGAGCATGTTTTACGCATCTGTGTCCTCTCCTTCAGATATTTAATAAGCTGCTCATTGTAAAAGAAAGTATCAGAAGTTGGATACTCACAACTCAAAATTAAAGTTAATTTGACAGATTTTCAGCTGAATGTGTCTTTTGCTGATTACACAAGCATAGCTCATCTGATCTGCAGTGTGTCCATTCAGTGTGTCCATATATACTTTCCATTAATATTCTCCAGTAATTATTTAAAAAAATGTTTTTCTAACTACTTCTGTAAGTAACCTGTGTTCTCCTAAACAGATTCAAGTTACCTACAGCAGGAAACACAAGTGAAACAGCTTCTTTGAGCTCTCTTCTGTCTTTGAGCACAAACCCAAGTACCCATATATACTTGAAATCTGACTATAAAGTTCCAAAGAAGAAAAATAAAGTGTGTTTGACATGAGATTAAGATAATTCTGCTTCTCTTCTGTTTGTGTAAATGAAAATATGATCTACTGTCTTGCCATGACACACACTTAGTGTTAATAAATTCATAGCAAATACATAAGTGATCCATTTTGTATTCATCAGCTTTGATATGCTGTCTGCCCTCAAAGACCCTATTAAAACATATACAAGGGCTGCAATACCAGTCATGATTTTCTGGACCATTTCTTTTTTCAAGCCGTAATATAACCACACACCTACTACAAAGTGAGGTTTTACATCTCTCTCTTTTTAATTTCAATTATAACTTGCAAAAAAAGTCAACATTCCCTTACAATACAAATCACCTAGGTTGAACACTCACTACATTATCAAAATAGAAAGTGAGCAGTTAGAATAGGCACACTGTATTTGTAACGTCCTTTGACTGTATCCATCTTTAGTTTCCCAGCACAGACAATCAAGTCTTTATGTCAGAAATAGTCTTCAAATTTTTGGTCTTTAAGTTAAAATTAGCACTTGAAAACATTCACACTTCAGGAATTATAACTCGAGCAACAAATCTCACCACTTCGGTTGCAACATGTGACAACGCTCCTCTGCAACACCCGAAAAGCTGACATAATGGGATGTTCCCTACTAGGTAGAGGCTCAGGAGGCATAACAGCTCCAGGTTGGGCATAACGTGGGCTCTGAGCCTGACACGAGAGCATGGTGCTGCAGATGCTGTACTACACATCCAGCCTCCACCCCACAGGCTTGGGGGAACAGTGTCAGGTTGAAGATGACAGTACCACAAGGCAATGAAGACAGTCTGCCTTGGGGCCTTGGGGCCCACCTCCAGCCCATATGCTGTTTCAGTCTCCAGCCCTCATCCCATAACTCACACAGTTCACAACCGTGCAAAACAAGAGTGCAATAAGCAGACAGATCAGATCTGGTATTTGTGCTTTGCACAAATGCAGGAGGCATCACGCTGGTGCACAGCAGTAAAGAAGTCAGCCTAGCATTACTCCAAGTTGTTTACCATCTAGCTCTCACTCCCACATATTTGCAGACTGCTAAAAATGACAAGTTTTCTTCATTTCAGCTGGTTCTATGGGCTGTCTACCATGGTTTGAATTTTCCAGTCTGACCACTGAACCTGGTGGGATCCTATAATGAGACAAGTGAGGCCATAGTATCTGTCTTCCAGACATCATTTGGCACAAATCAAATCACTTTTATTGGCCAAATCTCTGTACAGACTATGCTGGCTTGCATAGCCATTCATCAGAATTTACTAAAGGTAATAATACTGGCTAACTAAGATTTGCTCTTGTCTTGAAATAAAAATATGTAACAGAATAATGAATATAACAGAAAAATGAATGAGAGCATACCTGTCTTCTAAATGCAATAAATTTGTGCATAGGATTGTTAATATCAGTAGACTAATATCCAGAAGGGTAAATTAGGTATTTTGTCAAAAATCCAAATAAATGAAGGATCAAATTAATAAAGGTATAGCTACCACTTCAGCACTTAAATATCACAGAAATGGATAAACACTCTAAAATGCTTTATTGAGTCTCATTTTCTTTCAGTTTGCAAATTTTCTCAAATTATAAAGGGGGTATACATATATATGCACACATAGCATAGCCAACCCCACAAGATTATAACCCACAAAAGCAAAATCAGTCACAACACTGATTAGCGTAGT
Organism: Myiozetetes cayanensis; assembly: GCF_022539395.1. Classification (NCBI taxonomy): domain Eukaryota; kingdom Metazoa; phylum Chordata; class Aves; order Passeriformes; family Tyrannidae; genus Myiozetetes; species Myiozetetes cayanensis. The sequence goes on from NW_026087742.1 coordinate 79,033,418, forward strand.
CTTATCTTGGCTTTACCCATTCTTTGGAAGGGTCATCTCTTTTTTGTTTGAAGGGTTTGAGGAAAGCCTTCCACAGAGGTCTCCATATTTCTGCTTCTGTGAAAAGGTAGAACTTCCACTGCCTCCTTCCTGCATGTTCTGCCGCCTGTTGCCCCCCAAGGCCATGATAGAGATGAATTCTATCATTGGGCACTGCTTTTGCCCAGCTTCTCATCTCTTTAAAAAATTCTGCCCTCCTTTTCCTCCACACAGTGTGCCCAATTCAAGGACAAGATGACCAGCTTTCTTACCCCATGGATATTATTTCCAAAATGTTCTTACCCCCTTCCACACCTCACCTTTTCCCCTCTGGGATCTGACTGCATGCACATGGGGAGCAAAACAGGGAAATACAGAGATTCTGGGCATCTGTTACATGTTCTCCTTTGCTTCTCTTTCTCCCACTTCACCCTATGCAAAGGGAAAGGGTGGGTGATGAGATGCAGCAGGCTTCTCCATTTGCCCCACAGGCACTCCTGGGACAGCAGAAACCGGTGCAGGCTGTGCAACACCTGCCTTAGCTGAAAGCATTCTTCATGACAGTCCAAAGCCATCTTCCACTCTCCTGCACTGGCAGCCATCCCACCCTCTGCAGCCAGCACTGAAGCAGAACTGCTGAGCTGTCAGCAAGTTCTCACAAGAGGCCAATTTTTACGCCGCATAATTGTAGCAAAAAAAAGAAAAAAAAAATTCATGGGAGTTGGCAACCCGTGTTAAATTTGCATGCATATCTGATTAGCTGTGTCTTTAGAAAACATAGTCTTACAAAATATTGCAAAATTATTCATTTTATTTTTTTTAAAGTCTGGATTGAATTCTGTCAAAATATAAAGCCTGTTTTCTTCTTCCTTCCCTCCCTCCAAGTGAGTATAATCCAATTTTCCTTTGAAACTGTAACATTTTATTTCACATTGCTTGGGAGTTATGAGCAAAAAGAGAAAAACAGTAATAGGAGTGAAAAAGGAATTTGCCAGCTTCATCTTTATTTAAGCAGCCAGAGAATGAAATAGAACACTTCCCTTCCACCTACTTCTCCAGAAAATATCTAGAAGAGAAGGCTTCAAACTGGTTAATCGAAGCTTATGGAAGTCAGCCTCAGGGGCATTTTTATATAACCCCTACATGCCCCTAACCTGAGTTCAAAGTACTGAGATCACCATATAGGAAAGGAGCCAGGATGTTACAGATCTAGGCACAGATGGGAGACCTGCTCTGGCTCACCTGCACAGCTGGTGTGCCAAAGGCCAAAAAAGTAATTGCCATCCAGGCTAGAATGTAAGAGCTGTAGAGAACTTGGATAAGATTTTCATGTTTGCCAGACTGACTGGGTTATACTTTCTGGAACTGGAAACCAGGACATTGCAGGAAGATTGAGGTAGGAGAGCTGGGGGTCACTTTTCTGACCCTGAAGAAGAATTTGGATCTGAGGTGCTGCTGTTTCACCTTTACCTGTGAAGGCCTGAATGACAAACGTTGTATTTTAGGCTGTGGCCAGGGCTGCCAAACATCCATTTCATATGGCATTCTCAGCTCACAACTCAGCCCCTTGCACCCAGCGGTCATGTGGGACCACCCAACCCATTTAGTTTCCCCAGTGAAGTCAAGTAATGAAGAACAAACACTTTCATCTCGAGAAGAAGGACCCAGTCTGCATCTTTACCTGCCAAGCTACTGCACATGACAATACTCTTCAAACCCAGCTCAACCCCATCTCAGAAATTTCTTCCTAATCAGGCATGAGTAAGCCCTCTTGAGCCATCTTCCCAGTCACTGAGCCCTCACAACAGTCAGAAGCTTCCAGCAAGATACAACCACCTACCTTCATCTCACATTCACTCCACCTTCCTCAGTGCCTTCCTGGCACCTATGGCTTAATGAGCAGACTCTCCAGCACATGTCCCTACTGCACAGCTCCAGTGCTCAGGCAAAGTTTCGTGCTCAGGCAGTGAAGACAAAGAATAAAAGCCAATAGGCAATCAACACAAAACAAAGTATGCACACCTGTGTATATGAGCTAAAACTAAAAGCTCTCCTTTCCCTTCTCTTATGCTTCCAAAGGTATATATTCTTTATTCCTTAAACGTGCATTATGTAGACTTCCAAATACTACTATGAAAAAAGCTGTATCAAATTGGTTAAATTTTTTTTTACAATATTTCAGGCAGTTTTTAATGCTGTATTTTGCTTAATGTGAATATCTGAGCACTGAAGCAACAACAGTTTAAAAAAAATTTAAACTTTATTTCAGGAATTCTGTACAATGTCCTGGGTGTGTTTGTATAACACCTGCTGAAAAGAACAACAGTGGAAAACCCAGGCTTTATTTCAGAAAGTGCACAAAGGGAAAGGTTGCAGTGGCTACACTGATTTTGTTTCAGTATTTCAATACAGAGGTGCTTAAGTACATTTGACAAACATTAAGCAGTTAGTCATTAAGCTGTTAGAGTATCCAAAGGATGACCACATGGATAGTGAAGGGTCTAGAGGAGAAGCCGTATGAGGAGTGGTTGAGGTCTCTTGGTTTGTTCAGCCTGGAGGAGACTGAGGGAAGACCTCATTGTGGTCTTTGACATCCTCACAGAGGGGCAGGTACCTATCTCTTCACTCTCATGGCCACTGAAAGGACTCAAGGAAATGGCAGGAAGCTGACTCAGGGGAGCTTCAGGTTAGATGTCAGGAAAAGGTTCTTTATCCAGAGGGTGGTTGAGCACTGGAACAGGCTCCCCAGGCAAGTGGTCACAGCACTAAGCCTGTTCAAGAAGCATATGGACAGTGGACACAGGCACATCGTTTGATTATTGGGGCTGTCCTATGCAGGGTCAGGAGCTGGACTTGATGATCCTGATGGTTCTCTTCCAACTCAGCACATTCTACAATTCTATGGTTAAATGACAAAAATAAGCCTTCCAGAAAGACTTCCTATTTGAGTGTAGGAAACCCAAAGTAATAAGCAATTCCCAGTGTCACAAATAAGATCCATCCACTTCTGCAGTGAAACACCACCTTTTATTTTTTATTATCCTCTTACAGCCTTAAATAACATGGTTGCCATAGTTCATTTTCTCTATGATGAAACTTTATGCTTCAGTTCATAAAAACAGAGCATAAAGTTTTGCCACAAAGAAAACACTTGTCAGTGCCTGGTCATGTTGACTTATAAGTGATAAAACAGGAAACAATAGGGAAAAAAAAGAAAATCTGGGAAACAAGGAACTATGGATCCTGCATACTTTTGCCAGTTTACGAACAGTAGCTGTAAATTCAAACAGCAACTGTAACCATTTCTCTTGTCAAAGTCCTCAGTGCCTCTGTAGTTAACTAAGTGGCAGCTCTCAACCCTGAAAGGGGTTTGGACACTGAACTCATGGTAAGGAACTGGCACCTACATTAACTACTTTCTGCATGTGGAGAGGACATGTCCTCTCTCCAGTTGTTCTCACCAGTAAAAAGACGCTGTGAAGTACTTGGCATCAGTTTGCATTCATGAGGGATTTTTTAGCTCCAGATGACCACCAGTTTCAGATGGGTCCAGACAGCTTTGGCTGGAGCTACCTGCATGTTTATGTATTGCACTCTTCAGTACACCACGTAATAGGAAACATTATTCACTTGGCCACTGTGCAGCACAAGTACACACAGACAGCTTGATTTCTAATCACACCTGAGCTAATAAGTCCTCCTGAGACTTAGTAGTGTCAGCTTGAGCTCTCTGGAAACGTCTTGCCCATATTTAAAAAAACTCTCAGTCATTTCTCTGAAAAGATCTAGTGCATCCGTGAAGCAGAGTAGACGTCTGTAAAAGCACCACAGAAAACCTCAGACTATGTTTTTATAATAGACTTACTAGAATTTAGCAGCTACAATCTCTGGCTGTGCTGTCCATGCTTCAGCCCAGGATTTTGATTGGTGAGCAGGGAGGATTTTCTCTCTGGTTGCTTCTAACCCCTTTTCCAAGCTGCCTGTGAGGTACTCCCTACTGCGCAGCTCCAGTGCTCAGGCACAGCTCAGCGCTCAGGCAGTGAAGACAAAGAATAAAAACCAACAGGCAATCAAGTAATTAAAGCCCTAGTTGAACAAAATTAATACATATAATGGAGACTAGTTAAGAAGCAAGTTAACTGCTCTACCAACCAGAGGATGCTTTATACGTGGGCTGCTTATTCCTTCCCTGGTACAACACCCTAAAACTAAAGGATTTAATTCTGCTGCAGGAGTTAAAGCATTACAGCTTTCTAAAGTCAATTAGACCTAACATTTGAATGCTTGATTCTGCAGCTCCTTTTAATGAATTTTAATTTTTTGTTTGTTTTAATGATGTATTGACAAATATTGTCAAACAGCAAAAAAACAAGCTGAAAGCAAGCACTGTGATTATATGCACTGCATTTAACCTGCCTCACATCCCTGGAAGCTATTTACTTTATTTCAGATATCTGGATGCCAGAGTATGAAGACTAGTGAGCCAAGAATGTTTTTAATGTTAAGGCATTGAAAATAAATTTGTGTTCTTAGAAATAGTATTATACAGTGCTTGGAATTATCAATGAAAGCAGTGAAAACCTTCTACTCCTTTCTCCTTAAAATCACTACAGTTGCAAAATATTTTGAAGCACTTTTGATTACTTCTAGTCATACAGAAAAAAAGGTAATGCACTTGTTTCAGATATTATATTATGTGGCAGTCCTTCCTAAGAAGTAAGTGCTGTTGTGACAGAAGCAAATCTCCACAGCATCACTGATGTGAAAGAAACCCTTTCAGTTTTCATCAGCTGAGATGCTTTCTATGGTGAGGGTTTGGCTAATTTTTCTCCTGAGGCTGTTGGTGTCTTGCTGCAGATCCAGCAGCTTAAACATAGGAGAACTGTCAACATTGTCCCCACATCAGATAGAGAGACCCTTATGACTCCTGGGCAATTTTCTTTCTCGTGTTCATAGAGGGAAGGTTTCAGCCAAAGGAACTGGGGCATGATTTCTTTTCTTTGTTCTTCCACCATCATCTCAGCCCCCTGGGGTCAATGTTGAACAGCATTTTTAACCTGAATCAGGAAACTCGGCAGCTGGACAAGGAATGAATGTCTGTAGTGAAGAAGTTTATTTACAATCATATGCCCATGCATCAGCTTCATACCATAACCATAGTCAAAGAACTGATCTTAAAAGAAAACAGCAGAAATATTAGAAAAAGGAGTTATCTCAATTCTGCATCAGGAAGGAGGTGGTCCTTTGGTCCCTCACCTTGTTGATTGCCAGAGTTGCCCTCGCTCAAGGAACAACAGTCTAAAATACAACCTGGTGTTTCTGTCTACAGTGCACGTGCTGCATCCAAGTCATCTGGATATCAACCACATCCAGCTTTGAACAGATGCTCAAAGTACAGTAGAATAGGTAATATAGATTCCTCTTGTGTAAATACTGTATTTTAGCAACTTTATGTGAGTTACAGCTCAAATTCTGAGAGGAAAGATGCTAGAAGTCCTCAACATTCATCTACCTGCTTACACCCACAAGTAGTAGTCATTTGAAGTCAGAAGTCAATATTTGTCAAATATTTGAAATAACATCCTGTAACTTGTCATTTTAGTTTCTGCAACATTTGACAGTAGTGTATATGAGCAGAGGAAATGAGGAAAGGAGGAATCTTTAACTGCAGATTAAGTATAACTCTCTGTTACAGCATAAGGACAAATGAATGAGGAGCAGGAAGCATCTAACTGCACTATGAAAAGACATTACAAAAAAAAACGAGGTGGAGTTGTCAATTTTAATTGCTATCTGTATTAAAGCAGAGTACTGGCTTTGCAGTTGTGTCCCACATGCCATTAGGAATCTGTGATGTAGGTGCCTTTTTAATCAGCAGTATTGCAGCAGTCTATGTGACACCAGAGATGATTTGTTGTAACTGGAAGAAATAGGATATTATTCTACATCTTGCAGCTCTACCTCTAGCGTTCTGGCTACTGCAGGTGGGCCTTTCCCACCCTGTCAAGAATCAACCTCCTTGACATCCCTCTATGCACAGAATAAAAGAAATAAGTTTGTGCCAGACAATCTGCAGGAAGACAAGGGAGGGAATCAGCTAAGCACTGCTTTGTCCTTGGTATGCCAAGTGCAGAACTAAAGTATAATTTCACCCTTACCATATGAACAGTACCATTTAAATGAGTGCATATTATTGTACAGGGATTTTCTTCAGATGTATCTGGCATAGTCAGCATCTATATTTAGTGCTTTTTTTTCATGACCGTGGCAATATTATGTCAATAAAGCAGAGGCACTCGATCTTATCCTTTATCACAGCCCAGGGAGAAGTTGAATTTGAACAGAAAGCACCGTGGGGACAGTAAGTACTGTTGGGTCTTGGGGTGAAGAAGAATGACCATTTGAAACTCTGTTTTAACTGTATTATGATATTTTTGTAATCCTTTTTGTCCCTGAAAAAACATTTCAAGCAAGACAGGTTTCCAATCTTCCTTCTAAAAGTGAAAAAGTATATGACCATGACTTCAGTGTTTCCACCTATAGGTATTGTGACCTATTTAGTTAATAAGAGAGAACAAGCCACAGATAAGACAAATGAAGAGTTACCTTCCTGTTACCTCTGGAACAATTTCAAAGACCAATGAAGAATAACATAGACATTTACTTAGGATCAAGGTTAGTTAGAGTAAACAGTGAGTAATTCCTAGCTTTTCAAAGGCTAAGATGGAATAATTTCCTTATTTTCTACTGCAAGTGCAGTTCCTACCAAAGTATTTTCCCATTTATATAAATAAAATCATCTTAAGTTAAAATAGTAATAATGAAAGAAATTTATTAGAATCCACTTCTCATCTGCTTTCATGCTGCTTAATAGATGTGTACATTTTCCTTAGTTTAGGCAACAAAAATACCTCAAAAATCTTTAATTTTATTTCTTAAGTGGCTTGTCCTCTCTGACATGCATATGTTTGCTGCCCCTATATATATGGCTGCATTTTGTTATTTAATTATGTGTTACATTAGGTCACTGGACCACTCCCTAACTGGATAGTTTAGAAAAACTATACAGCATTTAATGTCAGTTTATAAAGAGAAAATCCTTAACAAGTCAATGTGATTTCACTTATTTGCATGAGTGACAAATTTGGCTCAGCAATTTCAGTGGTTCTTGTGTCCCCTCTTTGCATGCACAGTTCTTCAGAACTGCAGCCTGAGACCTGATAAGGTGGCTCGGGTTGTGCAGCATGCAGCTTAGTATGAACATGTTTTATTGTGACTCGGTTGATACAGTAAAATCAGTCCTTATTTAAGCTTCTTGTGGTGGTACAATAACTGCTAGGAAGAGTCCAAACCTATGGAGAAGGAAAAAAGGCAATTTGCAACACTTTTGTTCCAGTACCCAAGAGCAAAGCAAAAAAAAAACACCAAAAAAAACCAAACACCAAAAAAAAAGAAACAAACAAAAAAACCCAAACAAAACAAACAAACAAACTACAGAAATAATAATTTCTTACTTTCTAAAGGATTAAACAAACAACTGGATTCTTTGCAGGAACACTTGGATGCAGGACTGGAAGGGATACTAAACAAGCCTGCAGATGATAAAAATTGGGAGGAGCTGTTGACTCACTCAAAGGCAGGAGGACCCTACAGAGAGACCTCCAAAAATCAGAGGTCTGGGCAATCACTAACTATATGAAGTTCAACAAGGGAAAGTGCCTTCTGAACCTGGGACAGGGCAGCTCCAGATGTACAGACAGAATGGGGAATGAGATGCTGGAAATTAGTACCACAGTACCATAGACCTGGGGGTCCTGGTCCTGGTCAATAGCAAGATAAATGTGAGTCAGCAGTGCCCTGGCAGCCAGGAGGGCCATATCCTGGGGACATCAGGCAAAGCATCACCAGAAAATCAGAGGTGACTGTCCTGCTCTGCTCTGCACTGGGGCAGCCTTACCTTGAATATTGTGTGCAGCTTTTGGCACCGCAATATAAGAAAGGCATCAAGCTCTTAGAGAGTAACTCCTCTGTGATAACATATTTAAGAACTGAAGATTGTTGCGCAGAAGAAATTCCAGGCAGTGAAGAGTGGAGTGAGAACATGAGAACAACAATGCAGACACCAAGGTCAGTGCAGAAGGAGGGGCAGGAGGTGCTGAAGGCACCAGAAGTGAGACCCCTGCAGCCCGTGGTGCAGCCCATGGTGGGGCAGCTGTGCCCCTTCAGCCCATGGGGGACCATCGGGGTGCAGAGACCCCCTGCAGCCCATGCAGGAGCCCATGCTGGAGCAGGTGGATGCAGGAAGGAGGCTGTGACCCAGTGGGAGACCCAAGATGGAGCAGGGTCCTGCTAGGGACCTGCAGCCCATGGAGAGGGAAGCCCATGCTGGAGTAGGTTTTTCCTGGGCAGGACTCGTGGCCCTATGGGGGACCCACCTAGGTGCAGCTCATTTGTGAAGGACTGCACCCCATGGAGAAGTGACCCAGGGGCAGTTTGGGAAGAACTGTTGCCTGTGGGATGTACTCAAGCTGGAGAGGTCCACCAAGGACTGTCTCCCATGGAAGGAACCCCATGGGACCAGGAGGAGGACTCCTCTCCCTAAGCAGCGGTAGAAACAACAACTGACTGTAACCCCCATTCCCTGTCCCCCTGCACCGCTGGGGGGAAGGGAGGGAATACATGGAAGGAAGTAGGGACGGGGGGAAGGTATTTTTAAGACTGTTTTATTCCTCACTCTTTTGCTCTTATCATGTTAGTAATAAATTTAATCAATATCCCCACTTTGAGTCTGTTTTGCCCTGTTTTGCCTGTAATCAGTAACTGACTTCCTCCCAGCTCTTGTATCAGCTCATGAATCCTCAGCTATTTTTTTTCTCTCCTCTGTCCAGCTGCAGAGGGAGACTAAGAGAGTGGCTTTAGAGGGTACCTGGCATCTGGACAGGGTCAACACACTACAAGGTAATGTTGGTTAAGAAACTAAATGCTAATATTAACTATAAAAACCAAACAGGCAAGTGGCGCCTTCCATTTCACATTGTTGCTAACAGAAGGGATCTCATTTATTAAATAATCATATAGAAATTTTCTCCCCAACACTCATCCAAGCCAAGGGCAATGTTCCCACTTACTCAAAAGACCCTTGTTCTGGAGCTGAATGCTCCAAACAAATTGAATTTTTTGTAACACAGCTGATATTCCAAAATACGAGAAATAAGCCATGAGCCTGATCCCACCATTAGCATTATACTTTACCTTTAAGGACATTTTGAGACCTGTCAAAGCAGAATGGGAATTTGTATAATGTATTAGCCTATTTATTTCTCAAATTATCACTAGAACTTTTGAACTAAAAATTGCCTGCAAAAAACCCAAAATCTAAGCATCCACTGGAAAATCCTTCATGCTTCTTTGTACATGCCGAATTATGAAATATCAGGGCTGTAATACTAAAATTGTCCTGTAAGTGTTCTTTCAGGTCCTTGTACATCTATCATAAATATGACTATTTGGCTTCTGTTTAGACATTATCTTTCTAAATCCTCATTACAGTATTGTCAAACATGGAGTAAAGTTGAGTGGACACAACTGAAATGGCTGCTGTACGATGAATAAGAAACAAAACATAGGTCATTTTATAAGTATTAATAATCTCATGGTACCCATGAGCCTGGAAGAGCAGGAAGAGGAGTACACAGTGAATACTGTCAGTATAGTCCATGGAAGTGCAGAGAAGCTCTTTATAACAAAATTAAAACTAACATTCTTTTTACACCTCTTATAGAAGAGATGAACTGTCAGTAATAAGACACAAAAATTTTGATTCCCAATCACAAAACACAAATCTCCTTTGCTGGACATCTGGGTACCAGTGGCTCTGTTCTTTTCCCCTCTGCTCCACTCACACAAACCCCTCCCTCTGCACACAGGCTGGATGGTATAGCAATCAGATCTTGTGCTCTTTCTAGAGAAATTTCAGAAGCCTTTTTCCTTTCTATATGTTATTCAAACCCACCCTAATTTGTTCAGAGCAGATCTTGTTCTCAGAAGGGCAGCATTTGCCCCACAGTACCATAAACTCAAAGTTCAAAATCTCTTCACTCCTATAGAAAAGGTTTCTCCTGTTAGGAAATAATCTCCATGCTGAAACTCATCAGGTGACAGGGCCACAAGCTGCACTTGAAAGATGATGGTCATTGCCACTGTGGTGTTGAAAGCAGTCACCAGTTACTTCTCGTCACTGAAGGGAAGCGTAGGAGCAAGACCATGAGATCACTTATGGAGCACAGCAGAGTTCTCAGGCTTTTTAAAATCCATCAGGATTTTAAATACATGGAAATACACAGCGCTGCTGAGGCCCCACACTATAGCAAAGGATGGGAACTGACAGGAGCTTTGTATTGTACCCACAGAGGAGGAGAAAGTAGTGAGGAAGCATTGCTACAGAGAACACTTTCACCGCCTTAGCTGCCTGTGTCATTGTATTCCCAGTTCAAAAGTCTTAGTAGGCGCTCACAGAGGGTACCACAAACACTGGGTTTAGTATAATGGAGTTTTTTGGCTTAACTGCCCTCCTAAGTTGAATGTCTCTCAACTTAAAGGAAGAACTGTTATGTTTTGTTTCAGTGACGGACCTTTATTTCATAGTTATTGAGTACTGCAGGCCACTGGGCAGCATTTTACATTCTGGCCATTCTACCAGTGTTCTTTCAGAAGGTTTATAAACTCACTGTTATATCTAACTTCAAAAGAATTAATATGTTTTTGTGCTATTCTTTGAAAAGTCCTGCTAAGATCTACTGATGCCACATATTTCTATACTAATCAGATCGTTCTGTACTGAATTTATTAAAAAAAAAAAAAAAAGGATAGCACTCTGCCAGGGACTTAGGATACTGTACACACCCCTGAGGGAGAAAACATTAGTGCCATGTACCAGGGACAAGGAGACTACCAGGTGACCTGCTTACAAATTTGTATACTGCAATGTAGGCAGTTTGAACTTTTATTCTCCGATATTCCTTTTTTTAGAAGTATTTTTCAGAAGGATTAGAAATTCCTGCCAAGTCAGTCCTTCATTTTATAAATTTTCTTCTAGGTCCTTCATTGAAGATACATTAACACTTCTGAAACCCATTTTTGTAACCTCCAGTTTGTTCTGTTTTTCACTGTTGCCTGTACCTTACCGACCAGTAACAAAACCAAGAATTTAGTGAGTCTGAGAAAAAGCTCAGTTCTCTATAAAGGAAAACCCAAGAGGATCATGTCCACGTCGGGGCAAAAGTTCGGTCCCCACTGTTCCTTTGCTGCTTGTTTTATTTGGTTTCTCTAGACCCAGATTAGTTTGTTAACTAGATTAGTTAATGCCCTTGAATGCAAACTGAGGAAGACAGGCTTGTTCTGTAAATTAGTCACTGTAAGTTAAAATTGAAGAAGATGAAGCAGACTGAGGATGATGTTCTAAGAATTATTCAATAGTAGATTAAGCAGAGAACTATTAAATCTGCACAAGAAAATTATTGTCTTCCACAGAAACAGGAGCTTTCCCTACAGAGATCACGGAGTGGTGGATTAGCAAGAAAGGATTTGAGTATTTAAATCTAGCAAGATTTTAAAAACCAAAAGCAGTGTGCCAAGGCCTAAAAACCTCTCCCTTTATTTTCCTCTGAGAGCAAAGATCACTCTCCATCACAAAAACGGTCCCATGGAGAGCATGCTCCCTTATCCTCCTGTAAAACACTTCTTTGGAGGTCTTTATGACTGAATCTGACAATGGAGCACTGCAGCATAAAACAAATAGCAAGAAACTTCCAGAAGAAGGATTAAAGGCGGTCCTTTCAGTTAGCATGCCAAAAAAACCCACTCTAAATGAGAAAACACAAAAAAACTTACTTCCTCAGCCTGGAAGGGGGAAAGATATTTTCACTTCTGGAAAGAACCTCAATGCAAATCGTCTGGCCCAAGTTGTCTAAATTGCCAAGCCACATGAAATGCTCTAGACATGTTACATTAATATGCTACTAAGAGAAGAAACAGTTTCCAAGATACCTAATACGTAATACCTAATACACAAAACTTATTCATACTGAAAGTCTTTTATTTCCCTATTGATAAGAAGACTTTACTGGCTTAGATGATTTTACTTAACTTCCAAATTTACAAAGTGTTTAGAGCAATTTCAGAAATCCCAGCTTTTTCTAAGAAGCTCACAGCCCAAGCACAGCTCCTCATTGCACTTCATTTTAAGGCAAAACATAACTGTGTCCCATCATCAGAGCTTTTCACAATTGCTTTTATTGTAAGTAATGAAAACATTGCAATTTCTGTTCTTGTTAAATGCAACACCCTTCTTAGCCCCAAATCAAGCAGTGATACTTGGATTTCTTCAGCTTGTATATTCAGCTTGTAAAGGAACAATCACCTTAAGGGGGTTTCAAGGAATTAAAGAAAACAGGAGAATCCACTATTTAAATTAAACCTTCTCATATTTAGCATTAGGTACAAGAGTAAACACACCCTTTGTATCCTCAAAGAAAAGAATCAAGGGATTTCAAATGCTATAAACCGATTTTCCCTTAAACTATTAAAAAAAAAAAACACAAAAAAAAAAAAAAAAAAAAAAAAAAAAAAAAAAAAAAAAACCAAAAAAAAACAACAAGCAAACCAAGAACCAAATGCAAACTGCTTTATGCTTTCTAATTTTCATTAATTTAAGAAAAATACACATACAGTCAGATTGTAAGACAGATCCTTTAAATTCACAGATCACGATCAGGTGTAGCCCACCAACATATTTAAAGCAACAAAAATCAGAATAAAATGTTTCTTTACTCAAGCTCCGCACAACTCTATAAGGGAAGAGAGGGATTGGTGGTCATGTGGGGAGAAATATATAACCTTTAATTAAAGGAAGATCAAGAAGCACATGCAGCAGTAATGCAGGTCGATGCCCATATATCTCAGCAAAAAGAAGGTGGGTGTGCAGTGAAAAAGACCATTACTTAGATGACCAGTTTTGTTGCACATGCTCGCAAAAATGAAGGGGTGATCTCTAAGGTCAGTGATAAGGAAAGGAAGTCAGTGAAGCAGTAGAAAAAAAGGTTTTATTTAGAGACAGAGGAATTCACCTGTCCTTCAGCTCTTCCTTACCCTGAAGCTCCATCTTCTTCTTGTTCCTTTCCCCAGCAAGGTTGAGCATCCCTTCCTGTCTGGTTCACCCTCCTCAGAAATTCATTATGATTCATCCCCTGCAGACTCTGGTCTCTGCTGCTCAGCTGCCAGACTCACTCTGAAGTGGGTGTACTGTGGTGTCCTCCCTCCACCAGTTTTTCACATGGTTAACTAAGAGTCTATAGGTATCCCCTTACTAGGTGCTCCTTATTCAAAGGATGAAGCTGGGATTTATCCTCTCCACTGGAGCTCTAATATACCCTCAGTCCTGCCAGGAAGGTGTTATGCTGTTATTAGTGGGGGTACAGTCCCCCTCTGAGTCTGGGGGCACAAGTAAATCGCCCTGCAAGCAGAGCTTCCCTTAACTTTCTTTGGTGGGAGTGACAGGTTTTTTCTGATCCTCTTTGGCTATGTTTAGACTGCTAAATTAAAGAAGTGCTAGACCCCTGGTCACCCACACTCTTCCTCAAGTCCCAGGTGGTTTTGCACCCCTTGAGCAAGCTCTCTCCAAGCCAAATCTGCTGGGGAGGATGGTAACTGTAAGTAGTGTGGACATGAGACAGCCTGAGTTATTTGGACTTGGATCAATCCCTGTCTCTTTTTAATTAAGCAATATAAATTCAGTCTTATGTTCCTGAACAACTAGGAGGAGTGTAAGGTGGGAGAAGGACATCAGTGCCAAACTGAAGGTGGACAGTTCTTACTCACAATTCTGACTTGCCATCTGTTAACATGAAGAAGAGACTTGCTCTCCCTTTGAAGTTACTTGAAGATCTCCAGTGTAGGCTTCTTGATGCAGATTTATGGTCATCTACAAGGTCTGAATGACACCTGACATTCTTAGTCTGTTTGACTGAACATAATCAGCTACTAGAAGAAAAAGGCAAATTAATATTGAACCTGTAGCACCCTCCTTCTATAGTTTGTACCACCCAGTGCATGGCATCTGATACAAAGATTTACAAAGTTTAAGAACCGTAGAAGCACAATCTCTAGGTTTTAAAAGTTATGCTGTAAATCAGTTTGGAGGGGGATAATACATTTCCTCTCCCCAGCAGTTACTGTGGCAACTACACTGGCTGCTTAAGTTTAGCTTGAGGGCCACCCTCATGAGCCAACTCATGTGCCATCTCTCTTGCAGGTGGGCTGGCAGGTGTTAGCCCAGGAAGCTGGAGAACACACAGGACTCCACACACCCATGCAGGTCCAAAGCATCAAGGGCTGCCAGGCAGCAGGCACTGGACACTCAGCCTAAGGTCACCCTGGAGGCCATTTCTTCAGAGCTGTGCAGTGACAGCTGGTAGACTCATGAGAATGTGGGAGCACCTTCATTTATAATAGCAAAGCAACGTTTACAAGGATATCTCACCTTTAGCAAGATAGCTATAAATGGAATAAATTGAGAGAAGCTAGACTCTCAAACATAGCTGTCTGATATGTCCTTGGGAAAGAAGAACTTCTAGAAATAGATGTTTTCCATGAAAATGTCCTTAAATTTCAGATCTATTTGCTCTTCGATTGATAAGTAGCTTAAACAATTTCTAAATTCTGCTTGCCTGTAGGCCTCTCTATCACTAACCTGTCTAAATGACTACAGATTCTTTTAAAACCTTTATTATTTACTTTATAATTTCTTTTATCATTCTGGTTTTTCATCTCCCTCTGAGAATAAGTGGGAGAGAAAGCATCCCACACTATTCATGTATCATCCACATAGCCTCTGAAAAAAATCTCACCTAATGTACTAACGTCGCATTCTGACTTACTTTTGTTCGAACTTCAGCAAGTTCCACCCCCAATGTCTTAACCTGCATATGTAACTACAAGGGCTTAGTATTTACCGTCTCATCTTCTATCTTAAATCTATTCACAAGTGTTCTTTTTGGCAGCCAACCTAGACCATAGTTTCTCCAGACAGCCATGGAAGTCCAAGGCAGATGGGCTTTGGTAAACATAACAAACTCTCATTTTGCTGTTTCTCCTGATATTTTGTTAAAAGATTTTAACCTAGCCTACACAATGTACAGCTTACTTTTCCTATGGTTATAAGGTCCTAAACTGCTATCTCCACTTCCACCCACATAACAGCTGGCACAACTGGAATAAAATCATTCTCATCCGGCACCTAAGAGAATCTTAGCAGCCCTAACTAAGTACCTCTACAGTCAAAACACCGTGAAATTCACCTTCATAGTCTTACGTTCAATTATTTTTTTCTAATTATGCTTAAAGACATTTCTTTTTTTTTTTAATGAGACCACTGTATTGACTTAGTTTCTTGAGGAACCGCCTAGACTGTGTTTTCATCAATAGTGCATGGCAATGATCAAAACCAACATGCATTATGTTGAAGCGATAAAAAAGCCAATGTCTTCTCATACATACTTTCATTGAAAACCTCCAGTGGGAAGAAAATATCTTCTGCAGCACACAGATCACTGGGCTCATCTCCACTTCATGTCAGTAATGCTTCAGATACATCATTTCTTATAAACCACAAAGATGAATTGAAATGAGGAAAGACACTATAACAGAAAATCATGACTCTATCCCCACTACTTTGATTAAAAATTCCTCCTATCATGAATAAACTGATTTACTTTACACATACTTGTAATACACAGGAAACTATGACAGCTTAATTTTCTTTCACACTTTCACGACTTCACAAACATTATCAGAGTTTAAAGTCCAGTTTGAAAACAAAATAAGACCTCTGATTATATTCAGTAATAAAATAAATCTGTGCAGTCGTTCTGCTCATGGCCATTAGCTAATTATTCAAAGTGGTGCAGAGAACTTAAAAATTCCTGAAAGAAATACAATTAAGAGGTAATTTTCCTCAAAGACACTATCTAAAGTGAGATGCTTGCACAAGGAGAGGGTAAAAGAACTGAAAGCGATGTGAGAGGAAATAATGGAAACAACAGTGTTTGGGATGGATCAAGGTCATATTCGTAGAGGTAATAAACATCTGAGTAAAGCCAGGAGACTAGAAAATATTGGTACTGAAACTCTGCATAACCACATTTTTTGAGGCAGAAAGTGTCCTTCACATGGGAGTGCAGATTTATAAGAACAAGGGGCTAGGAAGAAATCTCTCAGGGGTGCCAAGCTTTACTGACTTTAATCCACCTGTTACTTCTACTTTAAAATACAGATTTTAGTGAAAGCTAGAAGAACCCAAGCCACAAAATTGCACCTTGGTTTTAGACATCCTGAAGTTAGTTCACATTTGAGATCTTGGGTTGATCTCCCAGTTGGATAATCGGCCTAAATCACATTTAAGTTCAATTTCTCAGGAACTATTAGCATTCTGGGTTTGACTTGCAATTTCCAGTTGGAAGAAAATCAGAACAGTAAAGTGGTTTTTTGTATCATGAGCACTATGAATTAATATGGACTGCTATTAATTTAAGCCTTTGTAAGATATTCCTGATAGGATACTCTCTAAGATACTACTGTACTGATGATTTAACTGATTTTTTTAAGCATTTTGCTGTTCTATAATTTTTCTACATCTTTTTCGATATTTTCCACTATGTTTTGCACTAATAGTTCCTCTTCATCTCATTCAATGTCAATAAATGTATCTATACAGCAATGATAATACGCGTAGAAACTACTGAGAAATGGTAATGCTCCATAATGCACTGCTCTAATGAGAAGCATGAACTGCAAACTGTTTAATCTGGACATTTTGTTTGAATGTAGGAGGACATGCTTAGAAATACATTTACTGAAAGAGTAACAAGTCTGGCAAACTTGACTTCTTTAAATTAACATTTTCGGCTCAAACCTCATTAAAGGGCAATGAAATTCCTGTGTATTTCCTTAGCTAGCATTGGTGAGAACCAAGAGATTCATGTGTAAACAGAAGTCTTTGCTTTTATATGCAAGCTCTCTCCTGTTCAAATCATTCAACAATGGTAAAAAAGTTCTAGTTTTCAGTCACACTGGAGCTTAATTCTTTAAAAGCTTCTTCAAGGGAGCAATATCCTTCTTCTTCCCTCAAGGGAAGAGACTTTGTGAAAACATGCCCTTTTCAGGAGATTTTTCCTTATCCCATAGGCCTCAAAAATCCATAGATATTAACTCCTTTTGGCTGGACGAAAGCAGAGTGTTCAAAGGGATGTGTCAGCTGCTGCCTTATTTGTGTCCTCCAAAGCCAAAGATAGCTTATATCCTCAGCCAAGCAAGCTACACTGCAGGGGAACCGAGATGATAGAAATATACAGTACTTCAGGGCAGTTCAAGGAAGAAGAGACCATGAAAGAAGTGTTTTTCACCTGAAAAGCACTGTAATTGCTAATTACAAACACAGGGCAGGAATAGCAGGGTTACCCTCTGTTTTTCATCAGAATAATCAAGCAGTACCCATAAAAAGTGCAAACCCCTCTACATCTGTTCCACACAGCACGTGGTCATGTGCAGCTCACTGCCACGCAAAGTTTTCTGATGCCCAAAAACAGAAATGCAGTTTGATAAGTACAGCTGTGTAGCTCTTTCAGAGGCTGCTACATGCAGTGGCCTGAATACAAGCTCTGACCTCAGACAGACAAGAGACAGCTGAAAACTGAGAGGACGGATCAGGGGAAGGATCAAACCTAGATTTGCCCCATATCATGTATGTTTGCTTGCACCATCTAATGTCCAGGGATGGAGACAGGACGCGTTCAAGATAAGGCACAAGTCCTGCACATTCTGTATCCTCGCTGTGTTTTTATCTTTCCAGATGACAAAACCATACACACAAAAAACATGGATGACTTGATGAATTTTCAGTGAACAGCAAAGTCTATTCCTCTATCAGTTCAGTAACATACAGGCTTTTTGAGAACCTCCTTAGAATATTTTTTTTCCTATAGGATTACGTTTTATTTGTATCACTGTCTGTGAGCAAAAGTCAAAACAATTCCAATTGAATTAAAATGTTTAACCTTGGTTTGATTATACTGTCTGATGGGACCAGGTACATTTTAGTGCCACAAAAAGATTAAGCCACGTAATTTCCAAGACACTGCCTTCTGTATGCAAATGTTAAAACTTGTTCAGTGCAATTCCTCATGCTGTTTCCAGTTAAAAGTAAAATAAGCAGGTGTCAGAGGGAAAATACAAAATACAGGCATTAAAATTAGACTATCAATTTCTGCTAGCAACTGCATGCCATCTTTTGTCCTTTGACCCACACAACCATTCAATATTAACTCACAAACTATTAAAATATTATGTTCAACACAGTATTACCTAAACTAGTGCATTGAATTTTACTGCCGAAGGTGTTATTCATCTGAATTATGCATTGAATATTACTGCAGATATTATTCTGACTTCTCAATGCTCTTTCATCAGCAACTATTTACTTTCCTTGCTACTATTAAAGTGAGTGCTTCTAACAGCGTATGCTACAGATACACCAAACCTTCATTTCATCTACTCATTAAAAGCCTTTCACTTAATTATTGTTGAGGTTTTGCCCTCAAAAAGTTCTTCTACAGAGTCAGCATGCTCCTGTTTTGAATAACAAATTTGTTAGCTATTCACACTGTAGTTACCTTTGCTGCGGAGTATATTAAAAAGAATACATTACTTACATTTTGCTTGCTGGGCGTTCAGTCCCTCATGGTGCCAAACACCATCAGTTCCCTTTGTAATTATTATTTTCAGTACTTCTGGTTGGCTCTAAAGATCCAGTTCAAGAACACGATATCTCCTTTTTTTAATATTTTGTCTAAAGATGAATATACTCTTTTCAGCACTTGATCTCCAACAAAAATAGTTCCTTCCCAGTTGCTTCATTTGTTAACACAGTAGAAGCACATTCTGTGCAAGAAGCAGGCTCTTTCTGAACAAAACTTGGCCACGGTCCTGCAGAGTTTATTTCCAGGCACACTGTTTTTCTACTGCATACACACATATACTGTTTCTGTACAGTGGCAAATAGCTCTCAGGTGCATTAACTGCACATCAAGCTTCATGCTACGCCTCAGCAATTTTTTTTCACAACAGAGATTGTAAAACTTTAAGATCATTCAATGTTTTTCTACTCAGTAAGTTGTTCAGTAAACTAGTAATTTATCTTTGAAAAGCTATCATTCACTGAAATGCAAAAAACAAACAAAAGGTCCAACAGCACACTTGTGCAATGCTCAGACATCGCCTGTGATTTCTAACAAGCAGGAAAGTAAGGCATAGGAAAGCAACAGTGTGTTCAAAATGACAAAAGCCATCTAAAACAGAATTAGGTAAAGAAACAAATCACTGCTCCCAAAGTAACAAGATCATCACTGACTGAATGAAACATGCTCCAGTAGGACTCACTGCTCACAGGAACATTTGGCAAACATCTGTAAATATTCAGCAGAGATTAATTTGCACACAACCACTTCATTTATCCAACTGCATTCCAGACTCACAGTGTTTCATCCTACATGTTGAGTGTTTCTATGAAAACTTCAGTAGTGAAGCTACACCAGCTACAAAATGCCACCTCATAGTCAGTGTAATGCCCTCATTTCTGTTTCTTTGGATTTATGAAGTTCTCTTGAAAAACTGCTTTCCAGTTTCAAGCAACTCTCTCCTCTCCAGATTATACTTTTACAAGCATTTACTGGACAGAAAACCTTTACAAAGAGACAAATTCTGACTATCTAAATCATTCCTTATTTAGATTTGAAGTCAATAGGATTTTAGCTTAAAATTAATATATTTTATATAATCCAAGAAGATTACATAGGATAAACATTAAAATCAAATGAAAAATACATACACATAAATATTTAAACCAATGGTATCTGTAAATACATTTTTTGTATTTTCCTTAAGCCTAAGTCGTCCTTTTATATTTGAATCCATTTATAAATGGCTTGTCATTAGCAGACATTGAACTAGATGCAAACATTTTATCACAGTAGGGAGATGCATGAGCAGGCATAAATTTCACCCCTTAATAAGTAGAATATGCAATTTAATTTGATCAAGAATAATTAAATTTGTATAAATTCAGGAAATGTATTCCATAGAGGACAAAACTTCAGAAGGTGAAATACATGTAAATAGACAATTTTACATTTGAGCAAGAGAAACAGACCATGGCTCAATTACCATTATAGGAATTACCGTACTCAAGCAGTCAGAGCTGCTTTTCAGACCAACATGAGAGAAACTTCAAGGACCCAATACCGCAGGTCTTACTGAAGCAAAATACCCTCTGTCTTTTGGTGGGAGGTTTGTTTTCTATGAGTAAGAAAAGTAGCAGGGAGACGAAATTTAGATAGAATTCAGATAAATAGAATTCAGATAAAGACACATACTGTATATTTTATGGACAGGACCCAAGCTTCTATTTCAAACAGATCCTTGCATGGCTGTGCTTAGAAACTTTTTCAAAATTGTTAGTAATCATGAAATAACAGTGTATCTATGTTATGGAGAAGGAAATTAACAAGGGACTATGCAGAGATTCCAGTTCAGCCACAGCCTGTATTTCTTTTTAAATAGGCTTTGTATTTGAGATTGATATGGGATTGATACTCATTTCCTAAACTAAATTCCTCTATCAGCGACATATTTATAGTAATGCCATTTTCCATCTACTCTCCTGTCAACAACCCTGACTGCATTGGAAAGATGCCTCTCCTTGGAGGTAAATGGAGAGGAAACCCAATCTATCCTGTCTGTTGGGTTGCCACCAGGAGTGAAATGTGATAGCAGTTCCTGCTATGGGGGCATCTAGTATTCCAGCCAACTAAAGCATCTCTCATAAGCACCCAAACAACTGTCATTTGGGGAAATGAATTGCTGGATTTGCTTCAAGAAGCAGCCAGAGATAACCTCTTTCCACATTTCTCCTCAGGCCCCAAATCGTCCCCATGATTTAGCCATTCCCAAACTAAACATACCAGTTTAGAGCCTGGAGGTGGTGGTTGGGAAGCCACCAGGATGGCATATTATTGCAAGCCATGGCTCAGGGCATATGGTCTGGAGCAGCTTTTAACTCTTTGTGAGAAAAAAAATCTCTTTTGTCCTGCACTTTGAGAAATCCTGTGTGTGTGTACAGCAAACAGGTAGGGCAGAGTTAGATAGAAATAATTACAAAAGCAAGTGAGGCCCAAGGAACCTGACACACTGCAAATATTTTCATGCTGGACAGGATACTGCAGATACGTGGGGCTTCATTACTTTTGGTACCATTAAACTCAGGAACACTCAAAAAAAATCAGTAGCTGAAAACACAACCACACCTATTGATTTGCAAAGTTTTTGTCCTTATAAAGAAATGTAAAGAGGTAAACAATTGTAGCAATCAAAAGCAGCTCCTCTATCCAGGATAAAAAATTTGAAATCAAGGTGTTTCAGCCAGCTGCATTTCTATGATGGATAAAACAAAGCCTCCTGATGCAACCCTGCCAGAGATTTGCTCACAGCCCGTCGGACACTACATCCTTCTCTGCCCCACTCACTCCCCTCCCACTCTAGAGCTCTGATCGGTGCCGGTAATCCCGGCAGGGACACCTGAGGAGCCCGAGGATGGCAGGGGAGCCCGGAAGGGGGGCATCACACGCTGCAGCCAGCTGTGGGGAGGAAACGCAAAGCAGAGAATATTTGGAAAGGAGCCACCCAGTCCCGTTTCTGGAAATAGACCAGCTCTTGAAAGGGATAAAAAAAGTGCAGCAGGCCGAAAATAGCTGAATAAACTGCAATTACAGCCAGCGTTAGCTGCCTAACCTGCTGGATTTTCCGCACGGTTGAATCAGCGGCAGCTACTCTTTCATGTGATGACTTTTGAGACTAAAAAGCCCAGCGGTTCCTGAAAAGTTTGGCGGGCAAAGGGGGCCGGGGGCGAGTAGCGGAGCCCCACGCCGCGGCGGGGATGGGGATCTCCGGCTCCCGCGGCCGAGTTGCCCGCAGAGGGGGAGCCCCAGGGCCCGGAGCGCGGGGGCACCGGGGAGGTCGGGCATCACGGCACTGGCTCTCTGCCCTCCCGCGGGCTGCCACAGCCTGGGTGGAGATGATCTGCCGTCAGAGCAACAGCACCTGTGACCGAGCTACCAGCTAATCCGGCCAAGCGGATTATTAGCCTCCTCAGACGGATAGCCGCAGCTCGGCGCTCCCGGGAACGGCTCGGCTGGGCTCGGCGTCCCGGCTGCTCCGCCGGGATCGCGTCCGACCGGAGCAGAGCAGCGCAAACTGTGCGTGCCGGGAGCAAGACTGCGGACCTGGCCGGCGGGGTTCGTACCTGCCAGACCCCCAGTCCGCCCCTCCATCCCCTTTTCCCCGTTCACCTCTCTTGCTTAGACGGGCTCCCCCCACTCCTTCAGGAGAGGGGGTCAGCCCTCCTCAGGCCAGGTCAGCCCTACGCAGGCAGGGTGGCTGTGCCACTCCTGCCACCCAAATCCACTCGTCCCGTGCAGAGGGAGTAGGTAAGTGCAGCAAAGTCCCCGGGGAGGTGGAAAGCTGTGCTGCGGCCCCTGGCACTCCGAGGTACGTGACTTGGCTTCAGGGGCCGATGCTTAGACAGCGTCCCCTCCGCAAGGGAAGGACACGGGTCCTTGGGGTAGGGTTGGAGGATGAGGGGGGCTACACGCCTCTCCCACCGGTATGCAAACTGAGAGGTCTAGAAACCAACCCACCCCCCCACTTCCAAAATCCCGTCCTCCGGAGCATCGCCTCTTGCCCAGAGCACCATGGCCCTGTGGGGTGGCGGCAGCGGGCAGGGAGGGTAGGGCAGGCAGGTCCACGCCGTGGCTCTGCTCTCCCCCCGCGGTCACGGCCCTCCGAGCGCGGCCCGGGCAGGGGGAGAGGGGCGTCCCCAGGGGCTGCAAGAAAGCGTCCGGCTGCCCTGCCTCTGTCTACCCCATCCCGCTCCTGGGGGCACATGGCAAGGAAGTAGCCCCTGGCTGGTCGCAGCGCCAAGGGGCGAGTGAAGCGAAGGGCACTTTGCGGGAGTGTGAACGCAGCCTCCGGCGGGGTATTTCGGCCTCTTTGGTATGCTAAGAAGTGACTGCTTTTCGCTGCTGCGGCAGTGGCGGGGGGAAAAGGGGCGAGACGAGCTGGTAAACTGAAGGCGGGGGCGGGGAGGGGTAAATCCGCCGAGATGCCCACCTCGGCTCTGCACCAGACCTGCACTGTGCAGAGCATGTGGCGGCACCCCGGCTGCCGGGGAGGAAAGGGGTGAGGGCTGCCAGCGCTGCTGCTTGTTGATGTTGGGGTGTCAGAGAGGCAACGAGAGCCTATGATCTACTACACTGCAGTGCCAGCGTCAGGAGCCTTCTGCTCGGGAGCTGCCACTGCAGGGCAGCCGGCACACACACACACACACACACACGCACACACCAGCGCGCACACACGGCATCCCTCCCCTCACAGCATCCCTCCCCTCACAGCCTGGGCTCCGGCGGCTCTCGCCTCCCCAGGCACTTGCAGACAACCTGCCGGCCTCGGGGAGCGAGCTCGGCGGCGGGGGGACAGGAGGCCGGCGAGGAGGGCCGGTATCTCCCCTGAAAAGCTCATGGCTCACCCGCCTGCCATCCCTCATCGCCCACCTTGCTCGCCAAGCCCCGGGCTTGGCCGCACGGACGCCCCGAGCAAGAGGGATGCAACAGCAGCAGCGTGACCCCCGGAGACCAGGCGGCCCAGAGCACCTGCATTTGCATTTCTTATGTAATGTACTGCAAGTTTCCCCCTCGGAACCGGGCTGAACTGAAGCGCATGATCCCGACTGCCAGGCAGACATGGAGACGGACGCAGAGACACCGGCATGTGCACAGAGGGGTCATCCCGGCAGGCAGAGGCTGAGGAGCAGCGCAGCCAACCCGCCGATGCTGCTGCTGCCGCTCAGCATAGCTGGCTGAGTTGCCTCCTGGGCACAAGCCCCAAGTGTCCACTCCCATCACTCACTCCCCTCCACCCTCCCGGCCTAGAGTGCCGGAGGGCGAGTGATAAGGTAGAGCCCCCAGGCCGGGGGCGGGGGGTGTCAGGCTTGACTTTAGAAAGCAGAGCGAGGCGGTGGGTGGGTGTGTGTGCGTGTGGGGTGACATACTGCAAGCTATTCAGAAAGTGCTGTGCAGGACCCGAGCCCCGGCGCACTCGCCCACCGCAGGCAGGGCCGGCTGACACCAGCACAAGAGAGCCAGTCTCCTCTTTCCAAAACTGACTGGGGGGCTTGCATCGCGGTCGGGAGTGGAGGGCTCTATAGGCTTCCCCTCAATAAGGGTTGTGACATAAAAGTTTCCACCTTGGAAATAGCACATAGGAACTAGGAGATGCCTGCTGGGCTAGGGTCGCCTTTGATTATTTTTTGTTTTCCCGTTTTCGGTGGTGACAGTGGCTGAAGCTAAAATCCAAACCGCTCCTTGCTTATTCATACACGTACGCACATGCATGTCCGTGCTGGCCTCTATATAACCCCCCTTCTCCCCTCATCAGGATTGCAGATCTACCTCGGCGAGCAACAGACAGGTTAGCATAGAATAAAAACAACGCATTGCAATGGATTGCTTACCAGTTGGGTTCTTGTTTTTCTTAAGACTCTTGCCACAAAGACACTGCAGCATATGCGATCCTTTGCTGAAAATGTTCCAAAGAAACCACATTGATTTGGGCGAAAAGCAATCCAGCAGCTTATACACCCTGAGAAAGAAGAGATCCTTGTGGTTGCATAATAATAAATTGAGACCAGTTCTCCTGAAGAGGGGCACCAGTTTTATCATAGAAAAAGCGATTATATTCCGTTCTTCTCCCAGTTTTTTTTCCTCACGTGGTATATTTCTTTGAGACTTTTCAACGGATGCTTTTTTTTCAGCCAGGCTGAATGGTTATTCCCCCTAGACCAACACCGGATTATAACCAAAAGCGTGGAGAGCAAATGTAAGAAATCCCTTTTTTCAGCATGAAGCCAAACGAAAAGTAAGGTAGTGAAATCCCAGCCGAGGCCAAAACCTCATCGGAGACACCGGCAAAACGCGGAAGACAGATCCCCAGAGAGAAAACCATAGCCTGGTACTTGACTGCTAGGAGGATGGGTGGATCTGCAGAACAAAAGCCACGGCAGGATCCATCCTACTGAACGACTGCCATTGTGCAGCCCCGCGGCGGGAGAGCGCACCGCCAGCACCCGGCGAAGCCCAGCTGAGGCGCAGAGAGCGCTGCCGGCCGCGGGCGCGGACCCCGCCCGCAGCCCCCGCCGATGCCCCGCAGCCCCCGCCGCCGCCCCGCGACGCCGCCCGCCCTCGCCCGCGCGGGCCGCTCGCCTGCCGGCCCCGCTGCCGCTGCGCCCCGCACCGCCCCGCACCGCCCCGCACCGCCCCGCTCCGCCGCGCAGGAGGCAGCACCCCCGCCCCGCGCCGCCCGCCGCAGCCTCGGCGCCCAGTCGCCGGCGGGCGCCGGGGGAGGAGGAGCCGCCGAGCCCCGCCGGCCCCGACCGCCGTCACGGACCCACGTGCGGCCCGGCCCGGCCCGGCACCGCCCGCGGGCAGCACGGCAGCGTTGCCCCGGGGCCGGCCGCGGGACGCGCAGCCCGCCCCCGAAGTGCCCTGGTCCCGGACACCTGTCCCTCCCCCAAGTCTGGCTCTTGCCCGTCTTGGCCATGCCGTGGTCTCAGCGGGCACGGATGACCAACGCAGTCGTGAGCTGAATAAATGAACCTGAGAGGGGTGTTTCTTTCTGAATGCTGTCCCTGCTGTCATCAGACCTAAGGAGTGTACTGGTGAGGTTTGGGGTTTGCCCCAGCAGAGGCAAGCACCGTTTGTGTCATGGCGGGATAATGCCATGAACGGTGGAGTCCTGGACCGGGACTGGGATTCCCAAGTACCACAAATACCCAGAGAGGCAGCACTGAGATAGCCCCACAAAGCACGTGCTGCACAGCCGAGCTGACAGGTCCGCGGGCAGACGGACCAGATCCTGAATAGTGCCAGTCATTGCTCTCCGTAGGCCCACCCAAGGAGCACTGCCCTTTCACCAGTCCTCCCAGCCTCTGCCTGAGGACTGCCCCGAGCGGCTGCCCTCACACATGGCAGTGGTAGCACTGGAAGAGCTGGAAGCTGATGCCCATGTTCTCCCTCTCCCCTCTAGATTCTCTGTGTGGATACTGGAAGATGGTGGAAGACAGGAAAGGGAGCATGAATAAATGAGGGAAGATATGATGAGGTAGTAATAGAAAGGAACTGCTGAGGAGAAGAAGGTGGAATTAATATTCTATTAATATTCACATTCATTTAAACATGATCAGATGTTGGTGTTTTCTCCTGAAGCCATGGAAGCTGCCATTGCTTAAGAAAGTGTAAAACTAAAATATGAAAAAAGCAGAGGTTTGTATGTGTGCTTTTTCTGCTCTACTAGGATGTCTGTTTGCTTACCAGTTTTTGATAAACACTTACAGTAAATGGTTGGTCAGCATACAAAAAAAAAAGCACTGGGAAACAGAAATTTTCCAATAGTTTTAATTTCAGCAATATTCTGGATTTACACATATAGATGAGCTGCTTGGCTACCAGATCCTCATCTACATGATATTTAAACATCATCACCCTGTTTTATGGAGATGAAGCATGACACACAGGAATGAAGTGCTACATCATGAGAAGTGGCCTATGGAATTTCCAGAACTTTGAAGAGTTCTTACCTCTCAGCACCCAAGTTTTTAAAAATAAAAAGAAGCCAAACTTGATAAAGTGTAAGAAAAGTTAGAAAGAGTGAGGCAAAGGTCGCAGAGATGATACTTCCTAATGCTAAGAAGTGGCTGGTCTCTTGTTCCATCCCCTTGGCTGTGCTACCTGTTGAGGACTGCCCTTCCTGTTATGCAGACGTTCCACAGGCTGCTGGGAAGACAAGCTGGCTCAGCCACCTTGCAGCCAGCTGGCTGGGAGTTCACAACAGCCCTAGTGCTATTCACGGGAGCTCATATGTCACGACTCCCTACAAGCATAAAATTGATCTAGAGTATTCCCAAAATATCTCAGATCTGTGTTTATCTTCTCTTGACCACAAGAGCCAACAATATATAGCTGGAAACAGTCTGTGATCTGTAGAAAACAAAAAGTCATTTACAAGCTTCCCACCCAAGTAATTGGTTTATGTACCTCCCTCAGGCTAGCATGGAACTTCCTACTTTCTAAATGAAAGTAAAACTTCTCTTTACCATCTCACCATCATTCAGTTATCAGGAATTGTGGCTACAAAACTGAAAGGGGCTGGTTCTGAGGGTAATAATATGATTTAAGGTTTACTAGAATTAGAGGCAGAAACCTCGTATTTCAACAGAGAAAGAAAATATACACCTTGCCTGTCTGGTAACTTAATGTCCTTCAAGAAGTTCTGAAAACACGAGACAAGCAGGCCTGCAAAGAAATACCTGAGCAAGAGCAAGAATTTATTCAAAATTCCTCTTTATGCAAAGTCAAAGCCTTTTGAAAGAAGAGTTGACATAATGTGAAAACAAACAAACAAACAAACAAACAAACAAACAAACAGAAACCCACAACAAAAAAACCAACAGAGGAAGTCTTTTCTTCTCAGGTGAAATATGTATAAAAACCTTAGAAGAGTCTAAAACATATATTTAGACCTGTTTAGCCAAAGTATAACTTAACATTTTCAATACCTTAATTGATTTAAAATTGGCCTATCATTAACTGACACTGAACTGGGTGTAAGCGTTTTTTGACAGTGGGAAGATTTATGAACAAAAATAAATCTCATACTTTACTGTGTTCAATGTGCAAGCCATCAGATTAAAACAATGACCTGGACAAGGAGAAGGAAACATTTCCTCAAGGGCTCTTATATGTTTTAGGACCATTGAATAAGACAACTTTACTTGAAGAGGGATATGCACATAAAAATTGAGTAGACCTCTTCAGCCCAAAGTTTTGGTATACATTGATTGCAAAAGTAAATTAGACGAGGTTAGTTGTTTACACATCAACCTTAAAATTCTCTGTCTTCTAGAAAAGAGCCTACACAGTTCCCATAGTCTAGAAAATACAAAGATTAAGCTGCCTTTTAGTGAGACTGAGTCTGAAGAACAATAACTCTAGATTTCTACTAGCCAACTAGATGGTTATATCCATTATGGTCCATAAAGATCTGGAACTTGGTTTGGCTGCTGAAATTTAGACACCTAGAGCCATCTGAGATGGTCCTGGGATATCTCGCAACATAAGGCATGGAAGATATGATTCTAGCCTAGGCCCTTAGGTAGCTGCAGGTGGAGACCACACCGTGTATCCTAGAGTATCCTGAAAGGACAGCAACTGCTACCTGTGTGTAAGCAATTGTATAGAACTTCTAAATCCCTATTGATTGTACTGGAGCTTAGATACTCAGCTCATGGCTTTACACAGACACAGACAGTTCAGTTTAGGCATCTTACCTACAAGCTCTGTCACAAACTAAATATTTATACCTGTAGACTCTTGCTGTCTTTGGAGACAGCTAATTCTGTATGCCTCTTCCTCTTCTGTGCTGGGGGTAGTGTCTAGAGAAGTAGATGAGGTTGAGCTCTTCATTAAACTTCATTGCAGATTTTTTTGACTATTCCACAGAGAGAACATCAGAAAGAGGTTCCCAAGTACAAAGAGCAATGGAGATAAAGGGATTGAGCCTTTTTGAAATGTCACCTTGCTCCTACTGGGAAAGGGAAGAAGGATGGATTGTCATTCTCCCTTGATTCAGCATACAGGTGCACTTACCCTGAGTGAATGAAGAGTATGAGTTTGAGCATCAAATGATCTTTCAAATTTGAACATGCTGATCCACCAGTTCCAGCCCAGTACCAATTTCTGTAAGACTAGAAAGGTGACATTTCTTA
This sequence comes from Myiozetetes cayanensis, assembly GCF_022539395.1. Classification (NCBI taxonomy): domain Eukaryota; kingdom Metazoa; phylum Chordata; class Aves; order Passeriformes; family Tyrannidae; genus Myiozetetes; species Myiozetetes cayanensis. Next base: position 79,062,414 of record NW_026087742.1, read on the forward strand.
CCTGAAAAAGGAAGGGATACAATGGGGAATAGACCATATTCTCACAAGCAAATATCAGCCAAATCCATAGCTACATATATATAAAAAGAAGTTAATATCAGGATTTTCCTGTTGTTTCAAGATAATGAAAGAGTTGCAGGGAATTCCTGAGGCAAGTCGGGTGAAGAATACATCACCCTGTACAGGTGATACCTGGTTGATTACAGTGGGTAAAGGTGAACATACACTGAGGTCCTGGGATGATTTTGCCTTACTAAGGCAAGTCATGTTCCAGAGCGCTGTACTCCATTGTCTATCCTACCAGCCTAGTATCTCATGACTGCATTCATTCTGTGGGAAAGGAAGAGCTAACTGAATGGGAGAAAAAGGATCTTGAGCTGCCTGCTCAGTAGAGGCCGAAGGTCCTGATATTCAGGAGCAATTGTAGAAGGAATCCTATTGTCTCCATAGAGTATAGTAAGGTTTTATGAGAGAGTAACTGGGTGGTGGGTGGGATATGAATTTGATGTGGATCTGGTGATACATAAAATGGTCTGACATTCAGAAACCCTGGCCTATTACCCTGTTTTGGACTGGATGCACAATGAGAAGCTTTACAAGTAGTTGCCAAGTTTTCTTTACTGAGAAAATTGTTTGTTTTAATGTAGCAATGCCAAAGAGGATCTTTAGTCAAAGGTCAAGACCTCAGCATACTGGGTCCAATAAAACATATAGACTATGCCTAGACTAAATTTACCTTTGCAGGAAAGAATAGAAGTTCTAACTTGGAAGTAGCCAGAATGAGACAGATCAGATATTGTCTCACATTAACCAAAATTTAATCCATCCATCAGTATGTAAAAATCTCGAGTCATGTTCACAGTAACACAGAAATGTTCCTGCATGCCTTAACTGTATGAACATATTCCCTGGCAAATGTAATGTCCAGTAGCCATAAACACATAGTAGTCCACTCCAGTGTGTATCACCCCTGCTTTTCCCAAGGGAGAGGCTAAATTAAAATGATCTGGCAGAGCACAGAGCCAGCAAATGGAGTAACATATGACAGAGTAGGGACCCATGCAGGTTTGCGTGTAGCATTTGTCTTCAGGAAGCCTAATAAAATTCCGTCAATCAGACATGGGGCAGACACGTCCGACCATGTTGTGGTGCCACTTAGAAGGCAGTGACTGCCTTTAAGACACTGGCAGGGGTTATAGACAGGAAAGGGATTTACAGACTGAGCTTTTCCTCCTGCAGACATGTCCAGACTGTGCTGCTGGGGGCAGTACCAACACCTGCTGGCTTCAACACAATGGACCAAAACTTTGTAGAACAGAGCCCTGGCTACTCTGTGACATACAAGCAGCTGTAAAGCTCTCCAGCTATGGCAGAAGGCTGGGCAGCATCGCTGTTTAAACTGCGAGACTAATACTTTAGTGGTTTGCTCTGTGGAAACACAAATCTGTCATTGCAGAGACCATAATGTGTAGGAAATCTGAGATTGTTGTGGTCATACAAACAAAATACAGCTATGTGTACTAGAGCAGAAGGAATTAATTTTTAAACAAACCTGGTCCAGGTTCTGCTTTCAAAGGCAGATTGAGCTTCTTTTCCTTCAATAATAGAAATTTCATAAAGCGCAAGATCATGTAGTAGAGGGCAGAGGGTAGTAATTTGGGAAATATAAAAACATTGAGGAAGCAGGTAAAGCTAAGATAAAACAAATATACTGCAAGAAATGTCTCATGGACTTAAGGGCAATGGCACTGAAAAAGCAATTAACTGGGAAACTAAGCAAATATTGCACATTTTAGGACATAGGAAAGACTTAAAATAGCTTAGTTTAAGTTGCTTAGGTGATACAGTGGTTTGTATCTGTAGTTGCTTGATTTAATTTCAGATATGTGTAATTGCTATGAAGACTGACTAGTGAACCTTTCATAGTTCTTAAAGGGCAAAACATTTGTGTTACAGCTCTGTGGCCAAATTAAAAACTATGTCAGTGAAGAACAGCAAAATGCTTTAAGTGGTTAAGAGGAAGAAAATAAATCTGCTTCAGCAGAGCTTTTGTGTCTCAGTTTACTGCATTCGAAAGATGTAAAGAAATCAAACTATTAGGAAAGGACAAGATACAGTGGTGGTTTTTTCAGTTACCTGAGCAATGGAAGTAACAAAGTCTCTGAAAGAATCTTAGAACTGATAAACAGCAAACACTGATGAAAGCATAAGGAAAGCATGATACCTCGAACTTCGTTCTATGATCCAACAAGGAAGCATAGAGTATACATTGATCTAAATGAGTGTAATTGATACAGAAAGCAGAGACTTGGTTCCTGACAAGACAGAGAGAAGCACAGTAGTGACAAGCTTGAACACATTTGTGGACTGTTAATATTTGCTTGGCACATTGAGCAAAGCCCCCTAAGGCAGCAGCTGCACCAATTAAAGCGGTGGGCCTTGAAGGTGGCTGCCAGGCTACTTAAACGCATCCCAGTGAATTGTGTGGACAATGCAGAACTGTGAATATGAGAATGGATCACCAAAAACCGGAATAAATCTGTTTACCATCAAAGCAGAGCAGGGGAATTTGCAGACATGTACCTGCTGGACACAGGGGACTTTTTTCCTGAAGTGCTTTAATCTGCAATGTTTTCATGTCAATACATATGTTCTCTGAAACAATAATCATCATCCACAGGAGGAAATCAGAGTCCCCTAAAGGAAAAAAATCCATTCAAATCCTAAATCAATTATATGTGTTTTCCCTTAGAATAAATTATTTCCAGACTTGACTTGATTACGCAGTGCATCGAACTCAGCCAGTGATATCAAACTAACAGGAGACAAAGAGTACCCTTCAAATAGGTAATTAAGAAATCGTAGAAGTCAACTCTCCTGCAGAGTTGGCTGACATAGAAACTGATCTTTCTGAAAAATTAGACACTTGGCCATGAAAGACATACAGTCTGCCCTATCTGAGTATCTTTATCTTCCATTGGTTATTCAGAGAACTGAATCCAGCCTAGCTGCAAAATTAACCAGCAGTCAGAGTTAGAGACCTGAAAGCAAGGGGCTCTCTTCAGCATAGAGTGATTATCTAATCACTATGTCAGTCCAATATAAGGAAGGCATACATGGGCCAGGCATTACATTTCTCCACCTATCTGGTGGTCTTTGAACTCTACAGTAGATTCAGGCATTTTCCTTCTGATCATGTCCACAAACATGTCAAGATGAGGAGAGAGCTGGTCCTACTTTTGGTTGTGGGTTGTTGTTTTTATTGATTCCTGGCACACCACAGAAACATGTAGGTTGTCCTAAGATAAGTATAAATGAGAAGCCCATTTAAGTAGTCTGATGGAGAATCATGTGACTGAATTTCTCAGTGTGAACCCTAAAGGGATATGGTCGCAACACTACTGTCTACAGATGTGAGGGAAGGGAGAGCTGTGTGAAGCATAGGCAGATGGATGAAATATCAATGGGCAAAGGAAAACATGGGATTAAACATAACTGAGGAAGGAAGTAAGAAGCCTTCCATTTCATTTCCTAGGTCATGACAAAGACTAATACCTTTAGCCAACATCATTTACAAATGCAGAACTCTACTGGAGAGCTGGTGGAGCTCTCTCATTTAGGAGTGAGAATCATAGAAATTGTGAATCCTCCATAAAAATTTTTCACTGCAAGGCAAAAAAGGAGTTCTTTTTGTCCCATTCCCAGCACAGTCTCTAACGCCAACCTTCCTGGCATAATCAGCATAAAGAAAGACTATAAATTTCTATGCCTGAATTTTCATGAGTGTTAGGACAAAAAGTAAAAGAACTGTCCACTAAACTGCTTGCTGGAAGGAGTTGTTGACAGTATTATTCTCTGCTTTATTCGTGTCTAGTGTTAGGAGCTGCAGCCCTACCATTACACATATAAGGACTTGATCCAAGATCATAATGCTAAGGTAGTTGATTAGAACATTATCTTTTTCCTGTTATGTGTATTTCAAATACTAGGAAACAATAATTTGTGAATAAATCAGGTAAGTAAGACCAAAAAACCACCCAAAACAGTTAAAGGAATTAAAGAGCTTAGCAAGCAGAGACCAGTGTCAAGAGCTGTTGTTTGGTTTGTGTTTTTTTTTCATTGAGAGCTCTCTACCTGCCAGATTTTATCACTAACCATTTCCACAGCTTGAACTGATCAAGAAGAGCAAAGATGCTTATTCGCCTTTTCTTTTTCCCCCGACCATAAAAGGACCAAAGACTTGCCCAAGAGTACCTTGGTAGGCAATTTTGCTGAGCCATTGGGACAAGACTGAGATTTGGAAATCTGTCCCCCCAGGTGACTTAATTTTGCTTTTTCTTCCTACCTAAGTAAAGAAAAATCTTTTGTTGTTAAAGACTACAACAGGAAAACTACCCATTCTTTGTCTCCAAAGCTGTGCTTTCCACTGTGTAAGTTTTCTATATGCTCTAGTTCTGAAAGCTTATTAACATATGAGCACTGAAGACAGCTGTAATAGGACAATTTTTTTGCATCTAGGAATGCAATAATTCTACAGTAGATGCATACAGAGACGACTCAAGACTGAATTGGAATTTTTATGCCTGATGGTAGCCATACCAAGCGGATTTCTGTTCCCAGTTTAAAATACCTAAATATAAGAGGTCTATGTCTATTTACCATAATCTATATATTTCTATGTGTGAGATAGCTGCCTGTGTTCCCAAGGTAGTCAGTGAGAATTCCTCATCGCAGTGAATGGACTCTCAAGAATTTAGAGTAGCGCAGCATTCTTCTGCTCCCCTCAAAACACCAGGTCAGCTTTGCATCAGCTGGAAACCACTATTAATTTCACTAACTCTACTGACTAGCTTTCCATAATAGAGATTACATTTAAGAGCCCTAATCTGCAAGTTGAAACCAATCCTTTTTTAAGTACAGGTGATATGCCAATGAAAGGAAAGTGAAAATAAATTGGGTTAATTTAAAAATTTAGTATACTGGTAATAAAATGAATAACACAGTAGGTAGGTCAGACATCCACTCATGAAACATACCCTCTGTGTGGACTTGCTCGTTTCTGCATGTGCAAGTTAAGCTGAATCGGTTTCACTTTCTACTATGATCACCACCCACATAAACAGCTTGATCTTCTGAGGTGCTGAGAATTCATACTTTCTGGAGCCAAGAAAAGCTTCAACAGTACATCAAATCTGAAAATTGGGACATTTATTTAGATTGCTATGTGGCAATGTTGATTTAAATACCCAGTCTGAAAATGTTGGCCACAGCTTCTTCAGTTCTTGTTCTTCCAGTCAACATCTTCTTCCAGTTAGCCTCTTTGCTTTTTTCTAGTGTTTTGTTTTGGGTTTGTGTTTTGGGGTTTTTTCCCTACAGGTACTGACATTGTGTTCTCCTGATTGATATCAGTGATGGTCCCTCTTTGACACTTTTGGCAGTTCCAGAGCTTTCCTCAGTATTGTCATAGTTGAAGGTAGAGATTTGTACCATACAGAACTCATGTCCTCCCTTGCTTTCCTCCTTGTGTCATCACTTATAGAGAGATTTTTAAATGATTGGGTAAGACCAAACCTCTGATTCTTCATTACATTCCATTTATTCTGCTTAGCTGTAAGTGACTACACAAGTGATGTAAATAAGTGACCACAGAGCAATGGAAAGCAAGGTTTTTCCAAAAGTATTTGGTATCCTGATGTACATTTTTGTCACTCTAGTGCCTGAAGGGTTTTAATCTGGAAGGAATTTGATCTAATGTTTTCTATTCCTGCAAGAATAAAGTACCAAGACCTATCTATAAATAAAAATTATGTTTCAAGTCTTTTTTTTTTTTTTAAAGTATATTTTTTTGGGGAAAAAAGAGTATATAATGGATTTTATTTTTACTATTCCAATAAAAAAAATTAGCAACTCCAATGAAGATGATGAAGGCAAAATAAACTCAGTCTTGCCTTAGAATAAAAAGTACTAAATAAAACATATATAACTTCTTTCTTTTTATCGTTGCCTTCTATCAATACCTAGTAGATGTTAGTACTGGACAAGCTGTTAATCTAGAACACCTTTCTAAAAAACTATTTTTTTTTCTCACAAAGGAAAATATTTACTCTGAGTTTTTGATATCTTTTTCATACTTTTTTTCCCCAGCCAAATTATTAGTTTCAGGTCTGATCTGGGCAACTCACTAGCTTTTCAGCTATATTAACATGCTAATTTTTGAGTAGGCACTTGTACTGCACAGAGTTTGCACAGAGATCACCAAAAATTTTTCAGTTAAAAGCTTTACTTTGTACTTGGAGCATGGGCCTTAGAGGTAACCATCTACTCTTTAATAAATTAAAACACAAAGTGATGTACTTTTGTACTGCAAATGAATGAGAACATATTGTAAATAATAAATTATAAGAGAGACTGACAACGTATCTACAGCACATCTTGCACTTATGTTACACTAAATGACTACTCTGTAGCTTCTGTCATGGAAGTGTAGAACAAAGTACATTAAAATGAGGTGTGTTAAAATGTGGGTGCTATTGGAAAACAAAGCCCAAGTTTGTTTCCCCCATGCATCCTTTATAATCTGGAATCGCTGTCAAATCACTGGAGCTGCTATTCCTGATATTAGGGATACAAGTTAAGAGCAGAAGATGGCTTAGAATAATGGTCTAATCATCCTCTATGGAGAGATCTGAGACATTTTGCTACTCTGTTTTAAATAAAAAAATGTACTTCTCAGAAGCAGTGGTGTGTTGGTTTTCATTTTAGAGGTAAAGCAACAAAGTATTAAAAACAGAATTAATGCCATTTGCTTTAACCCCATTTACCTATCTGAAGTCAGATCTAGAGCAGCAAAATCAAGAAACAGGGAAATCAGCTTAATCAAACTTAATATAGGTTCAGATGTTGCAGTAGCTGCAGAAATTCTGATATTAGTTCTTCAAGTAAGGTTCATTTTCGCATTGAATGATGGCAAGATAAGGCTTGCAGAAGTCATTTAGGAGTGAATAAGTTACTGATTATATTTATTAATCCTGGTTCCAATGTGTATTAGGTTTCAATGGAGTTCTAGAAAGAATTCAACTCAGGTGACAGATGGCAATGATGAAAATACTGCTGTGGAAAAATAGGCAAAGCAGAAAACAGTTGTGCTCTTTAATAAAGAGCTTAAAGACCTTAATAAATAATGTCCTGGTTTTATATATATATATATATATATATATATTCTGAATGCATTCTGAATCCCACCTCAGGACTGCCTGAATCTGGGCAGGAAAGAACACTTTCCATACTTTGCATTCTGCAGGGGTAGAGACTGGAGGGGCATCTTCTGAGAATGAGACTGTAGGAAGTAAAAGGCTTTTCTAGATATCTAAACACCTAAGATCTAACTATCCCTGGAATGCATTGGAATGACACAGAGAAAAGTAAATAGCACAGATTGATTCAATACTTTCCTATTCGGGTTATGCTCATCTCTCTTTACATCATTCATAAACTCTCATGGAATGAGAGTGACGTAGAAGGCTCTACACAGTTAAGAAATTGGAGTTTGCTTCATGTACAAATATCTTTGTAACTCCTTTATTAAAAAGAAATAAAATTACATTAGAACTGATGAGAGACCAAGGAGGAAAAAACAGGCAGAGCCCCTGCTGCAGTGTGCCCAGAGCTGGTATAGGCACATTGCTATTTGTAAATGTGAGGGGTGTGGTTTAGGAATGAGGGCCCTATTTCTCCCTTCTTAAAACATGCTTGCAAAGAAGCCGAGTTAAGCAAGAGTAAGAAATATGGTTTGATAACAAGAATGCTTAGATTATCCTTGATCTAGGCATAGAAAGAACTCACAGTGTCTCTCTGAATTTCATGTGAAAATGATAAGAAATTAAAACATGTTAGCCCACTGGAAACACCTGAAAATCTTTAACTAAAATAGCTACTAAAATTATAATTTTTTTCAATATTTAGGCAATAAAACTGTCTCATTGTGTTATTGAGGTTATGTCCAAGTTAGCTGCCACAAAATATTATCATAAAATTGGAAGACTTCAGTGCTTTTCTCCAGTAAGCCTATTTATCAGGCATCAACTACCAAGTAGGGCTAAAATACAGTGAGAAGATGAAAAACAGTGCAAAGTTCCTCCCTTTTGCCACACTCACTTCTAGAGGCACTGCTTTTTGTTGTTGTCCACCAACAGGAGTAAGAGATAATGTTTCGCACAGCATTAAAAAAGGACACCGCCAGACTAGCTTTAATAAATTAAATCAAAATCTAATAAAGCTACTTTCTCAAAAGGGCACCTGCTTCTGAGATCATCTCCTCTATATTCTTTCTCATTATTTAAACTAATTTTATCTAATTTAATTTTTTGATTACTTTTCCATTGTCTGCTGCTGTTAGACCCTTTCTTCCCCCCTACATGGATGTAAGCAGCTTGCAAAGATTCCTCTCAGGATGCCTGGCAGTAGGACCAAAATCTCAGGGACCCTTAATGACCCTCAGACCTCCACAAAGAATACATTGTTTCTATTATGTGGCAGTTATGTTTTTTTTAATCAGAGATGTCCCAAGGAAGCATTAAATATCTTCTTCACAGACCAAAATCATTCAGAACATTGCACACTGATTAAAGTGCACAGTTCACTTTCCATGGCAGCTTGGTGTTATTCTGTGTGTTCCCCCTATGTCTTTTGGGCAGGTAGAAAGGGAAAGCCCTTCCTCACATCCATTAGAATGTATCACTTCTCTACTGTGATACCTTCTGTTCCTGCTTCTTTCTCAGTGCATGACAAAGTCTGACCGCGTGCTTCTGAGACTGGGAGCAACTTCTTAGATAAAAAATCCTTTCCCTAGCATCTGAAAGGATTCAAATGAGAGAAATAGTACTACTCACCAGCTGCTGCATGGACCTACACATTTTTTGAACATTCAGAAAACATTTACAGATTAACTAATCCTGGTAAATAACATTTTCCTACTATCATCTAGTTGAGTTTTGCAACTTAAAGCTTTACATTTAAGCAGCCGTATTTACAAGATCTAAGTTTTCATCCTAGAAGAAACATAGCTATTGAACTCTCATTTCTCATCCCTTAGACTAGGGCATGACACTGACCAAAGAGACACTCATTTTATACGCAAGAAACAAACTGGAAGTCATTTCTCTCCAACTGAACAGTTCTGGGAACACATATCATATTTTCTGAAAGTGGCATTTCAAAGATGTAGTGCTCTGGAGAAAGCTGGCCGGTGCCAATTGAGGTGGCAGTGCTTGTCTCCAGATCTAAACCTCATCAAAAAAGCTAACTACCCTTTTGATGGAATTTCCTAATATTATTACATATTCCATGTAAAGGATTTTGTGTCACAGCCATAAAGTGCAAAGGCTTTTGAAAATGGCACCCCAGTGGTTTGGACTCAGAGACCCGCGCTTCCTGATTCATACCCTTTTGCTATCTATTTCCTGCTGCCTGAGGGTGGCCAGCTAACCCAAGTAGGCTTCACCACTCCTCCTCACCTCTCTCCTGAGACATCTGATGCCATTTGCATGTCCAGGTGCAATTAAGCCACCGAGCAGGTCAGTCTGAGTAAATCACAGTGCTCTCCCTCACGCAACGCAGTGGGCAGCTGACCTGCACACAAACTCAGCCTCTCACCCTCCTAGGACAGAGGCCAGTTTTCGCAGGTGTTGCCTGTGCTCACACCTCTTTGCTGTTCTTGTTGCCTTCACATCTGATCTGGAGTCTTGGGTTTTGCAGCCATTTCTCTTTTCTGCCTGACTTGCTGTCCAGTTTCCACTTCTAAAGAAGGGAACGTTGTGTTAAATTTGGTCTGTTCCTCATTTTTTTATCCTGAAAAATGTGGTAGGACTTCAGGTTTCCTGCTTTTGCCCAAAAACAGGGATGGATGTATAAACTTTCTAGTTCCCTTCCTTTACATTAATGTTACCCTTTTCTTCACCCTACCACCTTCCAGCTGAATGACCAGTGGTCCACACCACTGTGGTGCTGGCAGCTTAGGAAGATTTTGAGACTCTGGTCAGTGTGGTTTGCACAGACAGACCTTTCCTTTGTATGATGCTTCCTGACTTTAGAGCGTGAGCTTAATCTGCTTCTAGCGTAGCAGCACCAGGAGCTCCATCGACCACAAATCTGTTCTCAGTGCCAATTTAGTTATTGTTGTGGTTTAACCACTGAAACCAAGACAGTTACGTAAAGCCTTCAGATCAAAAGAAAATGCTTATAAGCTTCCTGTTGTTGTTAGCAATGCAGGCAGATGTGACCACAGGGGAACAAGGCTCCGTTAGCAGTTTTAGGCTATTGGCAGTTTAGAAGACGATTCAGTGGCAACATCCAGGAACATCTAAAGAAGCCAATGAAACTGAAGCAAAATTTGTTGCTGATGGTGACTGTTTTCCAAGCCGTCTCTATATACTTAAGAAACATAGCATATGTTCCCCCACTTACATTTGCAGAGCTGGCAAACGCCCTTTGGTTGTAAAGCAACACATGTGGAATAAAACCACTGAACAATAAAAATTAGAGTCCCTTGAAGCCAGTGTACGTGGTGATCAATTATCAGAACATGGTTTTATTTTAACATATGGCCTATAAAAAATGTTACTCAGTATATTTTAAAATCTAAAAGAATGACCTTTTTAATTACTGATGAAATTGGCTTGCTCCCCAGGCGGTCCAGTTTTGATGAAGCTACAAAGCAATTTACTGTTTTGTGACAAAATAATAGAAAATGCATAGCTTATCTTTCCAGAAAATACCACGGATTAAAAGAAAAAATGAGAAATATGTGTGTCTTTTAATTACTATTTTTTTAAAATTCATAGTGAGAAGAAGTAGAAATCAAAGTTATCACAAGCCACCATTATAAACATTAATTCAACTGATTAAAAATTACATTAATAATTTAACCAATTTTAATAATAAAATAACAGACTAGGTTTGATGAGCTAATAATACAAAGATTTATCTACAGACAGAAACACATTATGCACAGGGTACATAATTTCTCATATTCACAGAAGATCCATTTCTCTTATAATGAAAAGATTGTAAGATTTGAATTACTGAAGCATCATAGGATAGCCCAGTGTGGCTGATGTAAACCTATCAGGGTAGCTATACCAGACATTTTGATTCATATCTCTATCTTACTTTAACCCTGTTACTTTTCAAAAAGTCACTTGTACAGCATGACATGGGTTCAATGCTGCCTCTTTAAAACCTTTTTTCTTTCATTAAATGCCATAAAAGCATTTTCTTGTGAAGAAATCATAGCTCATTTTACATTTCTCTTAACAGCATTTACTTAACGACTTCACCACTTTGGAGTTACAGCTGGGACTGACTCATAAGATATTTATATAAAGGACTATTTTATCTTGTAGCTAAATTCCCATATACAGACAAACTCTAACCATAGATAGAGCAGGACAAGATTGGTACCAAGCAATGTGGATTTATATTTAGGATTGCTGAAGACTCAATTTTACAAAAAGCCTCTGAAGTGATCTTACTATTTATTCATTTCCTAATAGACTAACCTGAGCTTATTGCTAGGCAGAAAGTGCTTGTGAAGGAAAGAAGACCGTTGCTTTTACAGTCCATTTGCTCCCCTCTTCTACCCATAACATGTGGGTAGTTCCACAGCTGTGTCGATTTGTTCCTATCAGAATATGCTCAAGAAGGTATCTCAGTTGTTTCCTAACAGAGCTAACCAACAAGTGTCGGTTATTCTTCAGGTATGTTCTCTTTTTAAATAGAAGTAATACTATTTTATTTATCCCCAAAAGAAAATAAGCATTTAATGCTTTGACAAGATGCTTCCTTTTTCCTGTATCTACAGTTTTGCCAGTAAGGTAAACAAAAAAGAGATAAGAATAATCATAAATACCTGAAAACCCCAAACAGTAGTCAAGACAGCCTTAAAAATAAAAAGATTGTAATTTTCAGGGATAATAAAAAAAAAAAAAAAATAAAAAAAAGGATTCCTACTAAAAAATAGGCTGCAAAACTTTGAAAATTCTCTTTCCTCCACCACTACAGACCACAACCAGTATCTGCTAGGAGACTTTTTATTACTGAAGCCATTACTCTTAATAGAGCCAGGCTGTTACAATTAACCATCAGCTGCCCTGGCCACATACTCCCTCCAAGGGCTGAGGCACCCTCCGAGGTTCTTCCTCTGAGACACCTCACCCACTGCTGAGGCTGGTGCCCATGGGCAATCACTCTCAAATTCAACTGACTTGTGATGTTATGAGTTTATCCATCCTCGTGGGCTTGGATAAGATTGGTCAAGGGAGTTTTTCAGCTCTTGGGAGACCCTCACACTCTGCCTCTCCATTCCATCGCCTACTTTAGGAGGGCTTTTCTCAGTAACTCTTTCTCCATCCATGTCCATGTAGCCCTATAGAGCTCATTTACACAAACCCACACACAGGGTGCTTTTACGAAAAGCTGGCTTTTATTTTTGACAGGAGGAGAAGGAAGGGAGAAAGGACCCCCCTCACCTAAAATCTTAAAGTAATAGTTGTATTTTTCTCCCTTGCGAAAACTTTTTGCTCTGGTTCTCTGCTTCATCTTGTTCATCACTGAATTGCTGTGGAAAATGTAGTTTTATAAAAGCCTCAGATCATTATGATAGATACGTACTTCTATTACTAATAATTGGAAAGACTTGAAGAAAACCAGCTGATAAACGAAGATAGCACATCACTACAAGCAAAGAACAGCAGTCCCCATGGGGTAAGTTGTCTACCTCTGTTAGTAGCTAAAACTCAGGGGTTACATTAAAGTTTTTACTATTTATATTACATATATTATGCCCTCCTCCACCCCGGTGTCATAATCCAGTAATATCTATTGGCAACTTTTTATGTGGCTGACCACACAAACACTTATTAAGCTATTTCTTGCAACTTGGAAACAGAGAAGTCTTGATCACATGACATATCTGTGTTATTTCCAGGAAAAGAGGAGGGAAAATGTATGAAAAATGACAGAATTCACACTAGAAATCCCTGGATGACAGTGTTCAAGGTAAGAAATCTCATGCTTGTGCTTTTTCACCTAGTAATCTGTAACCTTTTCACTTTAGAAGAAAGAGTAGACATTTTCTCCCCTTAGTACACCAGAGCCTGCTAGGAGATTTTCCTGGAAAAGACGGAGACAAACTTCCCTGGGTCTATGAGGGTATGGAACCAAGGCTGTCCCACTCTGGAGCAAGCATTTGCTCTATTAGTATCTACATGATAGGAAAGTGGGACACCGATTATAATTTTTTTTTTTTTTTAAAGCTGGTCATGCTTTATTAGGCTGACATCTTCAAAGAGGACTTCACAGAGTGGATTCTGAATAGACAAAGTCATGTAACATTTAATTCTATGTGCAATTAATGAAGAAAAATAAAGGTCTGACTTAGTGAGGCTGCATCTCCCTTCTACTGTCTTCAGAGACACCTACCCAGCTCCATTAACTCTAAAGGATATGTAGGCACCTGCCAGGCCAAATACCTCCAATTTCTGCAGATTTTTGCACATCAGTTAGACATACTGTGTTCTGCTTGCACAGACTCTCCGTCCACAGAACTTTTCATAGTAAGTACTTTAAAACTCCCATTGTAAAACAACAGTTTGCCACATCACATGGTATGTATGTTCGGTGCTTTCAGGATGCAGTGGAATGATCAGCTGATTTCCAAGGGATCAAGGAACCCACCTGACTGTTCACTCTTTGTACTTTCTTTATTCTGTTTGTGGAACACAAATTGAATATAAAACACTTTCTACCAGACTTCCTGTTTTTTTTAAACTAATACTTAAAGAATTTTACTGTCTGTGACACGACAGTATTTTATTCTGTGTTCTACACTGTCTAGCTCAAAGGAGTCTTGGGCAGGGAGTGAAGTTTCTGGATATCATGATTAGTGTAATTGTATATGAGGAATTGTTTTTTAATTTCAATATGTCTTTTTTTTTTTTTTTTCCCTGCCTGCAAAGTCTATTCAAAAAAGAATTTTGTAAGAGCTTGGAATCAGATTTTGAAGGCATGACCAAAAGCAAGTGGTGAAATTTTGGTCTTCTGGGAAAAGGGATGCCCCAAGGTGAGGGTGTGGATCATCCAGGTGGAGCAAGTCCTGAGAGAAGTGAATATGAGGTGTTGGACAACTGTACTAGTTCTGGGGAGAAGTGGTAAAGCAGACCTCATTACAGATTGTTTCATTTTCTGATACAGACATGTTAGAAGTGCTGGACACCTCTACCCTGTGTGAGAAGGACTGTTCCTTTGTTTGCTTGCATCTCCATGTATCTTTACCCTTTGAATGTATTTATAGTTTCTGAAAGCTCCATATCTTGGAACCATGTGTATAGGCATCCAGAGCCTATTAGCTACTGGGCTTTTCCTGCTTTTCATAGAATCATAGAATATTCTGAGCTGGAAGGAACTCACAAGGATAATTTAAATCCAACTCTGACCCTACACAGGACCATCCCCAAGAATCACACCATGTGCCTGAGAGCATTGTCAAAACACTTCTTGAACTCTGTCAGGCTTGGTGCTGTGACCACTTCCCTGGGGAGCCTGTTCCAGTGCCCAACCACCCTCTGGGTGAAGAACCTTTTTCTAAAATCCAACCTAAACCTCCCCTGACACAACTTCAGGCCATTCCCTTGGGTCCTGTCGCTGGTCACCTCCGAGAAGAGATCAGTGCCTGCCCCTCCTCTTCCCCTCACAAGGAAGTTGTCACTGCAATGAGATCTCCCCTCAGTCTCCTCCAGGCCAAACACACCAAGTGACCTCAGCCACTCCTCATGTGGCTTCCCCTGTAGACTTCGTTGTCTTCATAGCTCTCCTTTGGACAATCTCTAATACGTACTTACATCCAGAGTTGCCCCATTCCGGGTACAAAATCTGGCACTTGTTTTGTTAAACTTTATATAGCTAGTGATGGCCCAGCCCTCTCTGCAGGTCTCTCAGCAGGGCCTCTCTGCCTTAGAGGGAGTCAACAGCTCCTCCCAATTTAATATCATAGGCAAACTTAGTTAGTAAGTCCCATAGGCTGTGACACCTTTCTGCTGGTGATAGCTACAAGTCTAAACCTGTTGGCTCCTGGTGGAGGCACCAGCTCCAAGCTCTGGAGGGTGATTCTGGGATCTCATGTGCTACTTTCCAGATATTATGGAAGCTGTGTGTGGCTTGGTGTGCCAGCTCCTGGCTGAGAGACCCACAGATTCCCCCACAAGGAAGGAGAGATGAACTAGGGAAGGTAGAAGTAGGCTGCCTGTCGATGCTGGCAGAGTGCATATGTAATAGCTGAAACTGGAAGGAGATGGGGCTAGGAAGGGCCCAAAAGACCCTAAGTCTGCAGAAAGCTTTGGGTTAAAAAATGACACTTGATAGCTCAATGTGATGCTGTATTCATAAGGGAGATCAATTAAGAGAAGTAGTGATTTCATCATTTCATGGAGTATGTCATCTTCAGAGGCCAGAGATGACTGTTAAATTACTTAAACTGACTTCTCATATATTAAAGACTTGTAAATGTCACCCACTCATTCCTGTACTGAACACAATGACTTTAATTAGACTTAAATATTTCAATCCTCAAGCAACTAAATGCTTTCTGTTCTGCAGGTTGGGAACAGACAAGACTGAGGCATCAGTCTACTGTGATGGGAATTTACTACAACAGAAAGGACCTGTTTTGGTTTTTTTTCCTTAAATGGCAAAAAGTGTCATGACTCCTTCCAGTATGGGTATATTTTTCTACCCAGAAACATTTCTTTATCCTCCCAAATTTGATGTTCAACTGGACTTTGAGTAAATGTCAATCATCAGTCTGTTGACAGGTGCATTTCAGAGCACCAGTCCCTCTGCTGTCCTGCATCCAGCTACAGTCAAAGTCTGATATCTTACAATGAGGGACAAAGAAAAGAAAAATTGGCCAGTTGTTTTTCTCATTGAAATCAGGAGCCTTGGTAGCAGATTACAGTCGTTTATTGCAGAGCTGCTAGTACTGTGGCTCTGCACAGACAAGACTGTCTCATCTTCCTCACCCTAGTAATGTGTGGCTGAAAGTGGATGGCAGAGTGGTATTTAGAGCCACAAGATCCAAGGCAAGAAGGACCACAACCACTTAGGTTTACTTAGGTACCTGCCTGTTCAGTATTCAGGCTCTCAGAAGCTGGATCAAATCCTATCTTTAGGACAGCAACTAACGTCACCTTCCAATTATAGTGACTGCACCGCCCTCCAAAATCAGTGTTAATTTGTCATCTTCCCTGTTAGAAAACTGCATCATATGTCAAGGTGAATTTGCCTGACTTCTGCTCATTGGATCTGGTTGTCTCATGTTATGTAAGACTGAAAAGGCTTCCAGTTTTACTTTCTTTCCTAAAAGCCAGAACTATACACTTGTAAAGATCCTTTTTTCCCCTACATGTATGAGTAGATCTTATCTCAGCCTCCGTTTTACAAGCTGAATAGGACCAGCTTCTCATCTTAAGAGTTATTTTTAGCAATTTCATTTTATGACTCTTCCTCTGGAAGTGAGGATAGCAGAGCTGCTATGGTAGTCCAGCACATTGCTGCAGCACAGAAGTACAGCTATTGCAGAAGTAGAACTATTACAGTGGTGTGTTGCTCCTATGTGCAAAGGCAATATTGAATCTCCCCCTTCACTTTAATACTCCTTCTCTTTTCCTTGATCAAGGAGGAATATCACCTTGATCAAGGGTGATGCTGATATCTCTAAGGACAGCGTAACACTGAAAGCTGACAGAAAAGTGATGAAGATGGCCATTGAGTAAGCAAAAAAAAAAAAAATTAGTTTCTGAGTTCTGGAAAAAGATTTCTTGAAAACATTAGGGGTAGTGGGGGAGAAGAAATTCCATCTGTTATTATTATTAAAGTGGAGAGTTAGGATGTTTGTATATTATATTTTAAAAAGAAACAGAAGTGAACTATTTGGCTGCTACATGTCATTGTGGACCTATTACAACTTCTCTGAAAAGAAATTACAATATTTTAAGATTCAAGGACAGGACAAGGAGGAAATCAAACAGAAGAAATATTCTGACTGCCTCACTCTTCTTAGAGTGAGGCTCAGATCCAAAGGAAGAAAAAATCTGAATACATGCCACATTTGGTAGCAAAGATTTCACCAGAGGTAGTTCTGAAAACACATTTGAAACCTGTAAAGTGCACCTACTTACAGGGATACATCTTTAACTCCCTGATGAATTAGGCAACTTAAAATTTAGATGTAAGGTTCAAAAAAGTTCTGATGTGTCCAAAATATATCATTTCCAAATGGTTTGAAGAAAAGCAGGTTTATGTTGCTAGAGATATTTCTCAAGATAATTTTTGAAAGTACGGTTTTATTAGTAACCAGTTATATCAGAATAGAGTAAAATATTTTTAAATGTATGTAATAACTGAAGCAAGCTAATTTGGAGCCATCTATATTTTAGCTTCAGGAAAAACACAGAAAGTCATCAGGCATTGTTACTCCAGAAAAGGAAAAAAAGAAATTAAAGACAACCATTTATGATAGGTGTTTCAGGATATGTTTATCATCAACAAATGAACACCTATATGAAATGTAAAGAACATGTTTCTCTTCTTTAATAATCAGCAACAGCTAAGCGAAAAGACTATTTCCAGATTTTAAAAAGTGTATTATGTTGGCAATAAAATAGCCATATATATAGTTTACAATCATTTCAGGTTGCAGTACAGTATGTTGGCCTAAGTAGATCAAGAAAATTGTTCATTTATGATGGCAAATTGAATAACCGAATTTTCACTGAAGAGTAAAGTTTCATAATATACAAATGCTAGTTAGAGACTTCATTTCTATCATATACCTATGGAAATTAGGTCCTTAACTGATTTTTGCACACATAAAAATCTTTCCTGCAATCAACTGCCAAAAAACCCCACAACTGTGGTGGGGTTTTTTTCTCTTTTAGAAGAATCAGTATTCTTTCTACCAAAAGAGTAGGGGAGTATAGCTCCTCAGGATTTTGCATTTCTGATGATGTTTTCAGTCCTAATGGATGGATCAGAATGCAAACTTATCACCTTGAAAGGATCTGATCTCTGATAGCAAATAAAAACAAGACAAAGCAAAATGATAGAATTGCCTCTGCCATTTAAATTTGAAGCTGATGTGTTATAAGTGTATTCTGACTTTACTTGAGAAGGTAAAAGCAGAAGTCATAGAATTGTAGAATCATAGAATGGTCTGGGTTGTAAAGAACCTACAGAAATCAAGTGCAACCCCACTGCCATGGGCTGGAACACCTTCGAGTAGATCTGGTGCTCAAGGTCCCATCCAGCCTGACCTAGAACACTTCTAGAGTTGGGATATTCACAACTTCTCTGGGAATATCTAAGGAATAAAGTAACCCAGGTAATTAATATTGTGGAGAAGTTATCCAGCAGTGGATGCTAAGAGCTGAAACACTGTTGTGAACTGGTTGTGACTAAGCTGCACCTAGATAACACATGGGATTTCTCAGAAATAGAGTTCTTTCCAGTATGACTTCAGTGTTCTGAGCTTATTGAATATGCTCCTATAAAGTATAAGGTTTCCCTCAGAAAGTTTCCAGTCTGTATAGCACTATTATTCCTGATTCTTTCTGGTTTACCCCATTCTCCAGAAGCACCTGTTGCAGGCTCTGTCAACCTCCTGACCCTATAGCCATTCACATAAATTGAGTTTCTCTTTATTATGTGAGAACCTGAAAACTGGTAGACAACTGGACTGTATAACTAAATATATTTACTCTTATGACAAATCATAACACCATTTAGCCTCACATTTTTCCAACCACACGAATTTTGTGCAGTTCTGCTTCAGAGAAACTAAATTGATTTTTTTTCCTTCATGGTCACTTTGATAAGCAGCAAAAAGATGTATGACAGCAGCCTGTATTTTAGCCATGGAGACAATCTCCAGTGATATCAGCAAATCTGACAAGCCCGACCCTGAAGGTTACTCCAGTCCCAGCAGACCCAGGAGAAGGTCGATGTGCTATCTTTGGCCTTCAGCTACTGCCAGGGAGACAAGCTACACTTACTGTTTACCAATCTGGTATCTTACAGAAGAAAAGGTAGGTCAGAAACTCTACTTTTTTCTGTCTATGCTCTATTCTTGTCTTACTAAAGAATGCTATTCTTCTCTTCTCTATCCTCTCCTTGCTTTAGTGCAGGGGCTTCTCTGTGTCTGGTTCTGGCCCAGAGGGGACCTATACAAGAGCAACCAAAAATATTCAGCATTCCCTGAGCTGCAAAATTTTCCTCTTGTTCATCTTCCTGGAAATCACAAGATGTAGAATCAAGTTTTAATTTTTAAAATATTAAAATATATATTACTGTGCAACGGTTCCTTTAGAAAATTTTGAGCTCAGCGGTAAATCCAGAAAGCCCTTAGTACTCAGTTCTATTTCAAACTTACCTTCCCTCTGGTCTTCTTGAGGGATTATCTTTCCACTGAGGAAGTGTGTATTTCACTGGGGGAATATGCTCTCACTGCCTCCAGCTTCTTTCTTCTTTCACTGCAAAATTCCTGACCCTCTGCCTCTACTCAAAAAATCTCTTTCCTTGAACAGTTTTCCAGATTCTTTCTGAACACTGAGTTTGTTTCTGATACATGCTGCTGTGCCATATGGACACCAGGAAATGTAGAGTAGCTGTGTTTCTAAGAGCCTAAAGGTATTCTGGCTTATGCTGATAAATCATCTGCTAGTAATGTCTAAGATAAAAGATAAAACTCATTCGCCATTTGCCCCCCTGCTACTGCTGCTGAAATGCAATTTAAGAAACTACAGGACCCAGAACTATTGGGTCTATTCTGGGAGGGTTTGGACCTCTTCAGCACTTCACCAGCTTCCAAGGAATGAGTGAAAATTGATGTTGATAAAAAGAGGTGATGGTGCTGTTGCAAGAAGTCTCACTTAATCACGTGGATTTTCCTTTTTTTTCTTGCAGGACCCTTGGCTTGACTTGACTGGTGTAGGTAGGTGTAGGGGATTGCCAGGTGTGACTGCAGCTGGGCACCATTTGACCCTTTCCATTCTTAAGTACTCTGACAGCCAGTTCAACGGGCATCAACAAGATGGAAAATGAGTTGCACCAAAATTGTGAATATTTTCATAGTTACATGCCTTTCTATATTTAAACAGTATTTGAAATGAAAAAAAAAAAAAGAAAAAAAAACATTTAAGAAGACTGGATCTTAAACAAAATACAATGAAGGAGTTGTAAACAGCTTAAATGAAACCATGCTTGTGTGAAACTAATGGCATTCATGCAAATCATGTTTTCTAGTGAATGAATGAATTTTGACTGCTTCATAGTTTTTGCCTTTGCACTCAACGTGTGTGTGTGTGAGTGTATCTGGGAATGAGATACATTCTGTCGTGGTTTACTTGCAGGAGCAGCAAACCATGCCTCTCCATGACTTTAAAAGAAGTGAGAACACCAATTACCACATGACCTTCAGAAGGTGATTGATGGGTAGGAGAAGGCAAAGTATAAGGACACAATTGAGTGTTTTGCTTTAGTATGCTCATTAAAACTACATTTCCTTC
Source organism: Myiozetetes cayanensis (assembly GCF_022539395.1). NCBI lineage: Eukaryota > Metazoa > Chordata > Aves > Passeriformes > Tyrannidae > Myiozetetes > Myiozetetes cayanensis. The sequence continues at coordinate 79,083,026 of NW_026087742.1, forward strand.
TTCATGGACACCCTTTATCCAGAGGAGGAGGGGAAACTCACAATTTTCAGATGTGATTATCTTCTGTCTCTAGTGGAAATAGTACAGTGAGTTGAGTCTTCCAGCCATTGTGGCTAACTGTATAATCCTTTTCTAATGTGTTCCTATATTGAGTATTCATTCATTCCCCTTTTGTTTATTCTTTGAAAAATAAACCAAGTCTGCAAATGTTTGAGCCAGTTTGATATTGATGTTGGGTCAGGCTTCAGGTTTAGATATTTATCATTTGTTCAGTGAAATGGAACTTTTTAAAGACAGTTAATAAATCACTTTGTCAGCTGAAAAGTGAACAACCAGAAAAAGAATAGAAGTGGTAAAAAGACTTTTAAAAATATCTTATACATATTCTGTGATTTCCTGTAAAAAATGTGGAGGGAATATTTTCAGTTAGTCTCCTTCAACCCATTCCTGCTTGTCCTCTGAAACTTTTTATAAAGGGTCTAGCATGAAATATATGTGCACATGCCAAGCTGAAAGATAAATGTGGCTCTTTGTTGTATACAATACAGTACATTGTAATGGAAATACCTGCAGGACCTGCAGCTCACCTCTACAGGCTGAAGTGAAAAGACATGTATATCTGGAACAACCAGAACCAACATGGCATTTCTAACAATGGACTAACACCAAAAATTGATGAGTGAAATTCCCAGTGAGGTAATTAAATGGCCATTTCACTTGAACATATGTCTAAATGACAGAAAGTTCAAAACATTAAGTTACAGGATTCGTGCAGTATAAAGAGAGGGAGCATCCCTGGGATGGGCACACAGAGTTCATCTGAGGCATGTGGTCAGGTGATGGAATGCCACCAGGACAGGGAGGAGGCCAGGACCCCTGAGCTGAGGGGTACAGCTCTGTCCTTTCATCTGGGCACACTCACATTCATGCAAGGTCAGCTCTGAGGATTTCTACACTATCAAAATGTGAACTGAATGTTTGCTTAAAGCTTAAATGCAGAATCCACTATCCCAGATGTGAATTTGAATGCTATTGCTCAATTTCTTTTAACAAAATAATTGTACACTGATACAACTGTATAACATGAAAGCCTTGAAAACTTACTTCTAAATTTGCATCTCTTCATGTAAAAATCCCCATCTGTGAGAGGAAGGGGTTCAATATAAATTCAATGCTATTGGTTACGTTTCCATATATTATCAAAAAATGCAAATTCAACATATGTAAATATCTCTGAAGGATCCTGGAGTGTCTTTCATGATGTTATGAACATAATTCAATTCTGCAACAAAGCCAATTTATTCAATTTTGCTGTATTGGACAACAGGTGTCTTTTGTGCATGGTGGCAGGTAAGAAAGTCTAGCACCTTTAGTAATCGGGTTTTTTTACATCAGTCACTGTTTTGCAGCATGTAATGAGTGTGTGATATTTGTGTCACCATTTTCAGCAATTTTACTGAAAGTCTGGTGATTGTTATTTTGTAAGAGTTGAAAAAGCAGTTCCACTTTACTGGAATCTGACATTGGATTGCTTTGACAATTATGGTATGTCCAACACAAGCAGGACAAAGACAGGACAAAATTAGAGCTGCTGCCTTTCTTTCAATTGCAGTGTCATGAATATTCAGCGCTTGAAGTAGTGGGACATGCTGGTTTGCTTGATTCTTGTGTTTCACTGACTTCATAAAGTCAGAACTGAACATTTAAAACCTAAAGGACTAATGGCATACAGAGCGAACATGAGGTACATGTTCAAGTTTTATCAATGCACTCTTGACCGATAATGTTACTTTAAACTGAGCAGGTTAACTCCATTTATTTCTGCTACTTCAAGAAGCTGTTTCAGACCATATCAAGCAGCAGTGAGCCAGCTAGTCTTGAAATTTGGGGCCTAAAGACATCCTGGCAGAGGTGTGTGTGTGTGCCTCATTCCTTTGAGGGAAGTACTGCAGAAGAATGTAGATGTTCACAGTCTAATTCTCGTTTACAATTGAGCTCACTCACACTGATCTAGCTGTTAATATGGGGACTTCAGAGCTCGATGAAGGTGCAGCCACACTTAGTATTATTTTTACTCAGTCATACCATAAAAATGGAATTCCCAGATCCTTGCCCTGATGGGCAAATGAGGCCAAACTGTGTTCACCATGTTTGCACGACTAACCTCATCATCTCTTCACAGCTTTATCCCATGAGTAAAGGGAAATGATGGCTTTTAAATTTCACTGAACTCAATATAAAGCACTCTGTAGAAGATGAAAACTAAGGTAGTGATTCTGTAAACATTTTCCTGTTTGGGACATTTTACTTCATTTGTCCCTTTGTGTTCCTCATTTTCCAAACCATCTTTTTAATAAAGGTTTGCCACATATTGACCTCTCATGAGAAGTGCAGCATCCCTGCCAGGACCTTGTTTTTGGGGCTGCCCAGCTGTCACCTCCTCGCTAACACTGAGCCTTGACATTCAATTAGTTTTGTCTTTCTCAGAAGTCTGTAAGAGAGATAAGTAACAAGCTTTTCTGCTCGCTTATGAGTATGGTCTTGTTCTCTATATTTTGTTCTGTCTCTCCACGTTCCCTCCTGTTTGGTACTAATGAAGTTCATTGATTTGTTATGTCAAGTAAGCACGTAAGCTATTCCAAGCACATGTGCCATCTTCTGAGCTTGTATAATATCTGACTCCAGGATGCCAAGTGCAATGGATGCCAAACCCACATTAGTACTGCTCATATGTGCCACTGCATTCCATACAATAACATTAGCAATAGTCATAATCATACATTTGATTAGTGCTGCATTTTTGTTTTTATGACTATGAACTGTACAATTGTATTTTTTTTTCTGTGAAAAAAGCCCTGTGATTTCAGCAGCAGTGTATGCCCATTTCATAATCAGGTAGTTCAATACAAATTCACCATAGAGTCCTGATCATCCAGCAAACCTTTAGCTTTTGATTCTCATGACACGATTCTTTTGTGAGGATATGAATTCTCTGAATACTTAGTTTCAAGGAATAGCTCCTTTTACTGGGTTGCAGGTGATTTGAAAATATAATAATACATTATTCAAACACAAAGCCTCGGTTAGGTTTTCAAGTGTACTATATAACCTTGATTTCAGTTGCTTTGGTTCGCTCCATATTTCTTGATGCTCTATATTCTCTAGAATGCTTCCTCCAATCAAAGAAGAATAAAAACCTTCACATTTGGCATTAGTTATTCTATTTCTTTTCAAAAAAGAGGAGCAACCTTGATAGTGTTCATGTTCTGCTATTAAGGGCTAAGGAACCATTTCCTTAATCATATTTTTGCAGACAATGCCTTCATTTCACATTTCCCAAGGCAGATAATGCCATGTTGCAACACATCAAATCCTGGCACACCAGCCATACACCTCATTATCCGAGGTCATGGGATAGAATACAAGCCCGGTATAAATGGATGTCATGAGGCACAATGTAAGATGTCAGGGATGAGTCCTTGACGTGCAGTACTTCTCTGCAAAGTGTAGTGTGATGAAAGAGCGCCTTCTCTCAACTCTCCAGTTTCTAAAGGCATCAGACTGAAAGTGTGTGCAAAACCATAAAGAACTCCAGAGCTTGCTAACATACTCCTTTCAAAATCTTCTAAACAAAGGTGATTACCTAGTTAAAACTGCAAGCAGAAATGTTTCAATATAATAGGATCTCATTCAATAGGAGCCTCTTCCTGCTTGTCATCACTCAGGATCCAGGGCATTCAGCTTTGAGAGACATCATCTCTCTCCCTCTGGAAATCATCACAGTCAGTGATGCACCCTAACTGTCTTTATAGGAAAATTTGGCCCTTACTTGAGAGGGATTGCTTTGTTAGACACCTAAAATGGATGTGCAAGCAAATTACACTGACTTGATACAATCCTACCTTTTATTTCTTGTTTTAGGAGTATATTGGGCTCATTAATGACTAATTTATTAAATGCTTGGAAATAGTTTACTGTTCAAAAAAACATAAATACAACCTCTAAAAGTTATTTTTATTATGTAAGAACTGAATCCAATGATTTTTAACAAACTAATCAAGATATCTCAGTCAATAATTTATAAAAAAAAGTGGCTAACACTCCCTGTAATCTGAATAAAAGCAGGAATTAATTTTTGCAACCAGAAACCATTTTAAGCACTCATACATCCTGTAGCCGTTATGGGCAAGGTATGCATAACTGAGGGACTGAACTGTAATAAAATAAAATAGCTTATTCTTTGGGGGAAAAAAAAACCCCAGCTTTCCCAGGGAAGAAAAAAAAAAAAAGGAGATGATGCAGGGCTCCTCCATCTCATGTTCTATTCATCAGCCTTCCATTACCTCTGGCATTCTTGGGGCATATTTCTATGGTGTTGTCTCCAGACTTGAAATGCATTGTAATATTTTGATGGCATATATAGTGTTCTAAATCCTGTAAGCAGCATTCATTCTCTCAAGGTGTTGCAGCTAGAAGGCAGGAGGGTTTGCTATTTGTAGAAACAAAAACAAGGAAGAAAAGGATCACTCAGAGCAGACTCCTCTGAGTGTTAAAGTATTTTGCAGTAAGAACCCCCAAAATTGTGCTGTTCAGCTTGAATGAGCCTATATTCTTTAAGCTGTTTCACTGAAGCCTGAAGTACAAAAATGAAAGCAAATTCTAAAACACTTTTGCTTTCTGGGATTTTTTTGTAGCTATTACATGAATTATTTAAACCTGTTAGATAAAATGGAGTAGAGTGAAGAGGGTTCACTTGCTGTTCAGTGCTTTCCATAGAAGGGATTTGAAACTACCTCCCTAAACAAAAGTGCAGTTCTTTTGCAGATATACGACAGCGGAGTGTAAAGCCCCATAAAAGCTGCAGTTACGTGCTTGTTTGCACACTGCTTTCTCCTGAAGTAAAAATGTTTGAGCTACAGTTCTCTGCTTTACAAGCCTGCTTCATTTCTCAAGGCCAGAATCCGTGCAACCAGTAATGCTCTTGCAGAACACCAAACATGAGCTGATACCACCTTCTCCTCCTCCCTGGCATGCAAGAAAGGCATCTGCCTGGTGCTCTGCTTCTTCCAGGCTCCTTGCTGGGGCCCAGCTCATGGTCAGAGAAGCTGTGGGAATATCCCTGAGCCCTAGAAGGCTGAAGTCTCTACATGCAGCACTGAGTAAGGCACTTTGGGATTACCAAGCATTATATCAATAGAAGAGGCCTGTGTGCACACAGTATGAGTCTGTTTGTCTTCCCCAAAATTTACTGGTGTGAGTCATGGCTGGTTTCTCTGTGCCATTAATGGCATAATTGAAATATTTTGCTAGTGGTCAATTTAACATGCTTTAAACCCAACAGTAAAATGAGAGGAATGGCAATTATACTCCCACACACATTTTGTAATTTTTAATATCCACAGGCTGAGCAGAATATATTCTTGTTTGCTAAAGGTATTGCAGATTGCTGGTGCACACCACATCGTTGCACTCTCCTCATGGTTCATGCAGGATTTCAATTGGCTGTGGGCTGTGTCTGGAAAGGGATCAAGTTCTGTGTGTTGCTCAAGCCAAAACAGAAGAAAGATTGGGTAAGGTAAGATAAGGTAAGGTAAGGTAAGGTAAGAAACACGAAAGGATACATGGAAAAGAAATATTATTAATGACAAAGCAAGACAAAAATATTTATGAAAATCGCAGGATGATACTCTATTGATAGATGGAAAAGAGCTGATCCTGTGCGGAGGGATGAATGAAGAGGACAGACAGATGAAGTGAAAGACAGTGAAGTAAACTACTTGGGTTGATGCAGAGAAGAGATAATGACTGTTGTGAAGCACGTGCCGTAAATAAGAGGCTGAAAGCGTCCCACTGCCTTGTCTTTCGTTACATGACAGCACTTGGTGGTTGCAGAGGAGCAGCCTCACAGAGAATGCTCACAGTAGTCCTCACTCCAGAGCTGGCCAGTCCCAGGCAGAGCTACAGGCATTTCAAACAGTAGAACAGTATTCATTGCATTCGTCAGAGGTCTCAGCAGCCAAATCTGTGGTGGGTCAGTCAGCCTTGTCACACAGGTGATACTTCTGATGATTGCGCTGTCGCTTTTGATCCCTGCTAAGAACATTAAAGTTCAAGCTGGCGCATTGATAGTCTGAAGAGTAACTCTGTCATTTAGGGAATAACCTCTGTTTCTGCATCAGGGACATGTCTGTGACACCATCTGTGACTGAAGACATTTAGAATACACACATTTCAGAAATCCCTCCCTGAGACTGACTGACTGAATTACACATGATGCAGTATATAAAGTACTATTCTGATGTAATTTCGTGGAAGACTACGCAAACTAAGGGACTTGAATTGCACCTGATTCTTTAGAGTTGCTGGCAAATGAATCAAATCTGGGCTTCCGTCCTTCCACACTTTTTCTACATTGTCCAGTGCAATTACCCATGTGCATGTTTGAGACTCCTCTCAGACTGTTATTTGGGTACAGAAAATTGTAGTTTATGCTAGTGGGTGATGTGCTAGTATGGCCACAGACCTTTAGTTTGCATTTGAATCTATTCAGACACGGATCCAGACTCTGTGTAGGACAAATTTTAATTGGCTCCCAAAATTTCCCCCTGTGTCAGCAAGGTTCACTTGAAGGATGGATGTTAATGTGAGCTTTAAATAGCAGCTTTGCTTGGTAAAGAATTTCAGCTAGTGATATTATGGTAGCTCCTTGGTTTATCTTAAAATAAGGACAGAGGACTTTTTATTTTAAAAAGTGAATATTAATATACTTTGAAATACCTATACTGGAAAGTATTTTTTACTGCTAGATGGAGTGATTATAGCACTTTAAAAATCAATCTCTGTTCCTCTTTAAAAGGTTCTTTGCATTTACCAAGCTGATGAATAGCCTAATTAAATTCAAAGGAGTTAAAAAAAAACAAGTTCAGAAACTGAAGCATGTTGAAGTGCTATTTTGGGGAACACAAAATATGACTATGTCAAAAGCCTGTTTGGTGAAGCAGCATGTGATGAAAATTGCCTTACTCAATTGAGTCTGCTCCCTTTGCATCTCTCACAAAGCTCTTGAATGAAGAACAGCAGGGCTGTTCTTTGAGGATCAGAGTTCCTGTTTCATCCTCACCTTTTTCACTTCCAATAGTGGTGTAAGACAGGAGGAAATTATAAATGCAGTAGTGTAAATTACTGCATTCCATTTTTATTCTTTGTGGAATTATGGATGCATAATCATTTTATGTCTTATTTTATTGTCCAGGCAGAGCAGAATTCTTGCATGAGGCACTGCAAGCACAAAGTGGGAAAAGTTACTTCAGTGTAAAACAGCCATGAGAAAAAGTAAAACAATGGGGAGATTTAAGGGATAGTACTGCATAGCTACCACTAAAATACTTTAATGTTTGTATCTTTAATTATGTAACTAATGTATAGCTTTTTATTATCTATTTTGACTTACTGGGTTTTATATTAATTTATTATCTATATTTATGAGAATTTATGTCTTTCTTCTTCCTAAAACTTCAGCACAGTGAAACAACAGAAAGGTGCTACAGACATTTACATTTGCTTACTCTAAACTTCTACTGAAGCCTTTTTTTAGTTTCCCAGGCTTGTTTACTTTTCAAATACAAGAGCAGGAGATAAAATTTCCTTAAAAATCGTGAATGGACCATTGAGAATTTAGGTAATCTTGCACTTGGATACTGAAGAAATAAATTCTCTTTTCTGCACGTGGATTGGCTGTTTGCCCACCTTCCATGCAACACTTGTAGGAACCTGCACAATACCTGGGGATATTTGTTTTCTATCCCGAATTTGAAAAGACTGGCTGCAAAAGAAGAACTTAGGTAGAGAAAATGATAGAAAAGAAAATATGATTGTGATTAGGAAAAAACATATCAGACAGACAAATAGAGATAAGGTCCAGAGAAAAACTCAGTGGGTAGGTGAGTGATGGAGTTGAATGTGGGCTGGGACAGAGACTCACAGCATAAAAGCCAGAGGTAGTGCAGCAAGGGAAGTAAGTCAGCAGACTGAAAAAAAAAATGAGAACTGCAGACAGAAGCAAAGTGTCAAGTCTAAGAAATGTAGACAAACATAGAAATGTTGGTAAAGAGCTTATTAGACCAGTCTAGTCAGAGAGAAAGGAAGAAATAGCAGGCATGGAAGAGTAAAATACAACTCTGTGTTGGCCTTAAGTGTGGAGTTCCACAGTTGAAAGCAAAGATCAGGTGTCAGCTAATGTGAGGAAAGGGAGAAAGAACTGAGCTACAGTGATAGGTCTGTGGTTTTTAAACACTGTGCTCAGTGCTATGTGGGTTGGTTTTTCTTCAAACTGTCATGTTGTGAGACGTTCAGGATTACCCTTTGGCTTGGAGGAGAGAGAATGAGAGAATGAGAGCTTACTCTGGTTTTCTAGTTATAGCTCAATGCTTTAGCAAAATAAATGGAAGAATTTCAAGTAAAAAGAAAGCCACTAGCAGCTTCTTTTCTTGTTTGGATTCCTTTTTTCTGGCACATACTGGAGCTTGACATCATTTTCTCTTTGCTTCCAGATGCATTAGTGTGCACTTTTCTATGAGAATAGTGTCATTGACAGGTTTCGATTGACTTCTGCTACTGACTGACTTAGAAAGTGAAGCCTTTTGGAGGAGATAAGCTTATAAGTAGCTCCATAAAATTTTCTACTTGTCTCATTTTTTGTGTTATGCAGAGGTTATCAGGCAGCCAAAGTTCAGTCACCCTCCAGTGCAGTTCACAGCTCAGGAATATACAGGTGCCAAAAGAATTTATTGTAGAGTGGCAAAGCCTGATTTCAGTGCATGAAAGGTCCCTCCATTGATAGCACACAGAATTTGGAGTTTCCAAAAAGCATCTCACAATGAAAAGCTGAAACCTGTGACAAACTTAGTAGGTGCATATGCTAACTTTTTTATTTTATAAAATTCATGTGTCTGAAAAAAAAATCAATCTCCTAGCCATTTTATTTAGACATGAAAGTTGTTAGTCAAATCCTCCTTTTACTTTTTGTTTCTCTTCTTCTTTTCTTCCATATTTACACTTTGCAAATCAGTAGGCAATGATTTTGGGCTAGTTCTGACAACACAACCTGCTACCAGCAGCTCCTAGCAAATGGCTGATGTGTCTCCATTGAGTAGTGAGTACAATTGCACATTTAGTCAGCTGAATTTTGGAAATTTGCAGCATCTGCTTTTGTTCTCATATGCTAAGACATGTTTGCAAAACTGTGTCAGGGTAACCACATTAACAGAATGATTTTCATTGCCCACTACTGCTTTGTGCTGATCCCACAAGGTGTCCTGGTAACATGTATGTGCAAACAAGACAGACATAATTGTTAAGAAATGGTTAGTGAGAGATGCCTCTGACCAACCTAAGGTGGAAATGCGATCACATGCCAAAGTCAATAATATGGATTTTATTTAACAATGAATGTGAGGTAGAGAGATAGAAAGAAACAGAAAAGAGAGGGAGGAGAGGAAGAGAGAGAGATCAAGCCGAAGATAGTCCCCACCCATGGATCCATCAGCATCCTTTTGGTCCTTCTTCACCCTGAGACCCCCGGTGGTGCAGGTCCCAAGGCCATGCAAAACTTTTTGCTATTTATACATTTTAGCAAACAAAGGAAATAAACACTCATTGACTACACAGATCTCTTATTCTATTGACTTAAATTCTGTTGGTTAAATGATTCCCTGACTTCTAATGCTAATTAGTCCACATGCTCAGTCTTTCTCTTCTTTTGAGTTGTTGGGTTGCTTGGCGTCGGTGGGCTGTGAGTTGGTGGTCTCAGTCTCCCCCTGCCGGCATTACCTTTTACCCCGTCGGAGCTGATTTCAGCACAGTTGCTGAGTTGATTTTCCTTGTGGGCAATAAATTCTGTATTCTTTGTGTATTCAGTGATATATTCTTCTCCTCAAACTTAGTTAACCTCCCCCTAGGTCTGACATAAAACCCAGAAAATAATGCCACCTTTATCTTGTCTCAAGTTCCCCCTTTTGTGGCTTATCTTACAGTCCAAGATCCACAGAGGTATCCACAGAGACATATTCTGTAGGGATTTGGTGGTTGCTGGTGATTACAGATGCCATCTGTCGCATAACCTGGGGTAATCTTAATTTGATTGGTGATATGCATATGAGGAGTTGCTTCTTTACACTGTTGGCCACAGTGGGAATTTTTGTCTGGATGTGTTAACCAGGATGAGCCAACCACATCTTGCCTTTGCCAGGCCAGGAGTTAGTGTCATCCTGTCTGCTTCCTTCAGCGCTTATCTCATGGCAAGTTCCTTTTGTGGCCTTAGCAGCATTTGAGGGAGGCTACTGTGCTATTTAAGTCCTTACAGTAATGTTTTTCTATATTTAACTTTAAAAGGTATGTGCTGGTTGACAAAACTGCCCCTGCTTTATTTTTCTTTCAGCTTACTTCACTTGTAAAACCTATGCTCTGATGCATAAGGTGTAAGTGATTTCTAGCTTTAGTTTCGGACATATAAAGATCCACCGCAAGGTGCCCAGTTTCATCACAACACTTTCATTACTCAGCTCTTGAGTGGAAAACCTCATCCCTCTTGGCACTCCCAAACTGCACACTGCTGGGAGCCACAGCAGTGAACTGCAAGACCACCTAGCAGTGATAAGTTTCATTGGATACTTGTCTGGATATTTGGACTTCCAAGTTTCTGAATGTTCAGTACTGCATTCTCTTGTATTGAATGTAGTTTTACTTTTTTAAAAGCAAGGTTATGTTTAAACATAATTATGGCTGTCAACCAACCTTCTCAATGTGAGTGGGAGAGTTTGAGAACTAATAGTATGTGCTGCCATTTACACCAGAGCAGGATCTGTGCCAGGGAACAAGCAGGACAGTTGCTGCCCTTGCAGGCAGGGGAGCTGGGGGCAGAAGGTGGCAGAGAGGCAAGACACTGGTCAGAGACCCACAGCACTCAAAGAGGAGCAGAGCAGGGACAATGATAGTCCCCCAGGTCAGACCAGATTTCAGATGGCCACAGCAGTTCACTGCAATGAGTCAGGGTCATAGTCAAGATGGGAAGCCAAGTCAACACAGCAAGGCCAGGCTTTATGTGGTACAAGACTGAGCTCTGCCTTTCCTGGTTGAATAGCTCAGGCAGGGACAGAGGGTTAAGCTTAAAGTTCAGTTAAGCCTGGGCTTAAAAGCAGATACCAAGTTAACAGATGGGTACCACTGTCTTTGACTCACCTCCTTCCCAGCCATTGACTCCCAGGTGACAGAGCTGGGCCATACCGGACCTGGCTTGAGCATGGGGAGCCAAACCCAAGGGAGGTGAGAAGAGAAGGTAGAAGTGTCTATTTGTCCATGCAGAGACATGAAGCAGATAATGATTTGGAGAAGCTCACAGTTCTGCTCCCAGGTTATCACGCCAAGCTGCTGTGGCATTCTCTGCTTCCTACCCTACCTTTTCTTCCCATGAAAAATTTGCTGTGGGCAGCAAATGGAGGAAATACTACTAGAGTTCTTATCTTAATGTGCAGTCTAGACATGGCTGGATAAGGACCTGAAGCTGGAAGACTTTATTGAATCTGGGCTTTGTTGTTTAGGCATAGAAATCAAGGAGTAAAGTGGTATAAGTGCCCACTGATTTTGGTGCTCATTCTGAAACACTCAGATTCTAGTATTTGAAAGTTGTTACAGTTCTGCAGCCCATAACATGCAGGTATGGAGGCCAGTTTCATAAAAGTTAATGTGAGAGGCTATTGAAACAAGTCTGGATTTCTAGCCAGGGAGTACTTTTCATGAAATCATCACAGTACTTGTTTTAGTTTCTCAATTCAGTGTCTAACTGTTTCTAAAGTGAAACCACCACACCCATTTTGAAGGGTGCAGAGAACCCTGCAGTTCCCACTATCCAGTGCTTTGTACAGATAACATCTTTAACAACTGTAATGATCAAATTGTAAAACCTTACTGCCAAACTGAGCATGTTTGGTAATTTTCTAAATTGTTTAAATCTGTACAGAACCTTCTGGGAAAGAAAACACGCTCTGCCAATAAACTTGAAGGTTCTTCTTTCTGACATGGGAGCATTAATGCTCTTGACAATATACCCTTAATACCAGAAAGACAAAGAGCTTGTCTCCAGTCTCATTCTTACCTAAAATCTTGTAAGAAACAACAAATTTCCAGCCTGGGGAAATAATTAGTCCAAAACTTTGATTAATCATTAGCAACATTTTAAATAACTGGAAACAGAGTCTTCTAAAGGAATGTGTCAGGAAAATTGAACTGTAGGAGGTACTGTCAGTTATGCCTACGATTTCTTACACTCAGCTCTTATTGGAGATAACCCTATATAAAAATCTTAAAACATGATTAGTGTGAACACTGCACCTTCCTAATACTTTTCATAATCTGAGCCTGATAATTGTCCATTAGATCACTGTTACTGCAGTTAATCATACCCACCTTTCCTCACAAGGTTCACTTTCTTTGCAGTTAAGTTTTACCTCAAGTTACAGCCGTTTTTAGTGTTGTCTTTAAGGTCTAGTAACAGACTAGTCTTTGTTTCTGGTGTCTTGGGACATGCAGATAATATATATGTCTTGGACTATATCCAGGAGGAAATGCTATTGAGACCTTTTACCACTACCTGAGTGACCCTTCTGCACATATCTAGATTTTAAGTGTTTGAAGTTAGGCAAAATTAATCCCACCCCAATTGCAGTTACTCACTATTACCCTCCTCACTATCAGATGAAGGGCAAAGAAATATAAGCAATTCCAAAAATCTCCATCTTCATTTGAAGGTGTCATCTGACACTTTAATATTGATCTCCAAGAGTAGCGAGGACACTATCCTGAAACTGAATTCAAAGTAGGCAAATTCGAATCTGTGCAAACAAATAGAAAGTTAAAAGTCCGGTCATATCTGCTACCTCTGAGGACTAAAGGCCATAACTATATGAAGGAAGAAGATCTGTAAGGCATCTTTAATCATAACATGGCCAATTTTTTGTTTATAATCCTCTTTAAAAGTTAAGGTTGTGATTTCCCCCTAGTTCAGCCTAAGATTTTCTCATTTTTATCAGTTTGTAGAAAACTGATTCAAAACAAAAGCCCTTATGGGTCTGAGGGAATATCAGGTCTCCCTTTCTTAACACATTACACATGGATTCTTATGAACTGGTGGCTTTTGTCACTGCTGGAGGAACCCTTCATTTGCACCCTTCAGTAACAGTCTGATAAATAACAGAAAGTCCTTCTTTCCCATCAGCTCTTCCAACTGCTTCAAGCCAGATGGAGCGTTCTGTTTCTGCTTCTCCCGACTTTGGTTTTGGAAACGCAAAACTATTTATTGTTCAGCAGGAAGCCACAGCTTGTCTTTCTCTTCTCATCCTATTTTGTACCTCCTGCTGCTGTAAATAGTTCCAGACTATCACTAGGACTCTTCTTCAAAGCTTCTCCGAGCTTACAGAGGATGAGACTGACCCAAGTTTTCTCAGTTGCTCAGTTGTCCCCGAGGATACCAGCATTACCACTGTCCACTGCAATCCCAGCAGTATCTATTCATATTATTCTAAAATAGACATCTAGGGCAGATAAAAGTGTCAAGGACCTCATCCAACCGTAACACTTGGGGAAGCTGGAAGCAGCAGCAGAAACATTGGCAGCTGTGCCTGTAACCTCCAGGAAGATGGCATTGCTCTGCTCACTCCTGCTTCACATTCAGAGGGTTTTCATCTAAACCACACAGGCTCAAGCCCATTTATTTCCATACTGATATTTAAATAAAGTTAAAATTCTGCAGAATCTGATAGCACTTGTTTGGAAGAATTGAGGTTAGAGAGGAGCTGTTTCGTCAAGTCTTACATATTTAGTAGCTGACATCTTCTACTATATTTAGCTTGTGTACTGAAGAGCAGATAGCTGATTATGCAACAAATTGAACTTTTTCCGGCCTCTTTGCAATGAGCAGGGCATTTAGCAACCTGATTACAACGGTAAACAGTTAATAATTATTGTAATAAGGACTGTTATCATTAATCTAGCATTAAACTCCTGATATTTTCAAAGCATTTTACAAAATGCTGGAGACTTGTAACACTCCTGTGAGTTAATTAAGACCTAACATTCTTATTTTGGGAAGGATCTGAGGATTAAAGGCCCCATCTGGAATGGAATGGAGATGATATTGACTCAGGGTTTAGTTTTAACATTAATAATATTTATAATAATTGAGTGCTTCAGCTCGTAACTTATGGGCTTTAATATAGTAACTGAAAAGTTATACTAAGATACTGCTGGCCCAACTTTTCCAGAAGTTTCTCTTGCTATTTATATTGAAGGCACAGTTAAGCCCCCTGTTAATGAACTTATAAATCCTACTGATATAACACTTGTTAAATATCTGAGATAAAAGAGGAAGGCTGGAAGAAAATCATGCAACAGAAAGCCATTCAAGTTTTTTTAATCCCCAGTTAATGGTGATCCAACTATATAAGTATAAGACATAAGGAATTTTTTTTAAGAACAGTATTTTTGTCAGCATTTAATTTCATGTAGTTGGCACTTTCTAAAGATTACTGAGGAAATGGGTGGCATCAGGACTTTGACATATGAAGAAATTTCCCCAAATACCCAGGCCTTTCGTCTCTCAGTACTCTTCTCTAAAAATTAAATCTTCATCCTTCAATGAAAGAATGAAACAGATTTCTGAAGCATCATTAGTGTGCTCTTTATAACTCCACAAGTAAATCAGGAAAGATGCCTCACAAGACACAAACATCTTATATGCTTTGGTTTCTCTCAAAGTGCTCAGTATTGGTACTATACTGTACTGTTCTTCGTTTTGTGATCAATCTTTTAGTAATGTAATAAATTAGCATGGTAAAAGAATGGCTTTGACTGGTTAACTGTGCAGGAAATCGCCTGTGATTAGTCAGCAACATTTCATAATACTATGTTTATGTATACAGCTCTACATGAATTGTCAAAGTAACATAACAAGTCAATAAGGAAACCTGCAGTTCTTCTTCCTAATTTCACAAAAAAACAGTATTCACATTTGAAATAGAGAAAAAAAAAGACAAAATCTGTAGCCAATTCTATTGACTTATTATTGCTTGATTCATTCATGTTTATACAAGGTGTGGGCATAGCCATGGTAAGCCTTCCGATATTTACCCATTTAAAAACCGCTGAAGTTAGTGCTCATTAATTAATGTACATTTCATCATCTGCTGAAGCGTCAGCCCTGGGGAGATGAATGAATTTATATTCTGTATTCCCTAAAGAATGACACATTACCTGTGCATTACCACACACTGGAGACAGCAAGGCAGGTTGGTTTTATGGGAAACAAGCTGTATCTCCCAAGATAGTAGCATTTTGTGTTTGAATTAATGTATGCTTGCGTAAGTATTACTGCATGCAAAAATAATTGATTACTTAAGGTTTTCTTCAGATAAAGACACAAAATCTTTCACCTTCTTTCTCTGATTTATTGACACTTTGATGTAACTTCTAATGTGTTATCTTATATTTTCTTTCCTCTTTTAGTAAACCAACTGCCATTATACTTTGACACTCTGTTTAACCATGACAAAAGTAACTTCAGATTCAGTACTTCAATAGTTTCTTCTTTAAACATTGATATTTCATGATTTTGTGCAAGCCACTCTTCCAAAGGAAAATAAATCAGAGCTAATGAGTGGTAAAAAGAATTACCCATTTTTCATGTGATTCCATCCTACCTTCACCATGTAACATCACCTATCAGGCTGTAACAAGGCAAAAGTATGGCCCACCAAATTAATGATAAAACACTACATAACTCCCGTCTCTTCAGCTTTCCAGTCTCATTAAGCCTCAGAGGAAAAGAAGTTTTATGCTCTTTTATTTCCTTCTGTAGATACTTCTACAGTTTTGTGTGTTTGGTGGTTTCTTTTTTTTTTTCCCCTCGTAGCAATTCTTGGGATTCAGAGAGCAATGGACTAGCTTGTTGATTAGTTTCTTCAATTTTAATATCTCTAAATTTTCTGACTAGGCAAGAGAAGACATCAGATACAATGGCTGAAGTCCTGACTACTATGGGAATTAATTGGGAATTAATTGGGAAGCTGACGTTACATCAGATCAGATCAGAAGGAGGCATGGAAGCTTGCTTCAGTCTCCAAGCTCCAGCTCATGCAGCCACTGTAACTACCCAGTGGCTGAGCTACAGTCACTGTGGACAAATGTGCCCCAGTTCCAGACAAATGTGATGCAATAGGATTTAACTTAGCCCACTGTGAAGAAGGATAGCAGCAAGTTACTTCCTGCACATTTGTCACAGTCTAGGAATGGGTGCACCAACAGCTCTTGCTTCTCAGCAGATACGCACTAACATTTTACCCTGTAGCAATCTGGTCATATATCTGAGCCTAGTGCAGAAAGCAATGGTGAAAAAGTGCTGCAGGTTGCTGAGAAGAAAAGAAAGAATATTTTGTCATAGTCACAATGTTATTGGAGTATTGTTAGAGGCATTTGTCATACCCCGTTTGGCTTCCGATGCACATCTTCCCAGCAGTGTTCAAAGGCTTTAAAGTTTTAATTAAAGACTTTTATGTAAATTAATGACCACTGAGAGCATTCAGAATTCTCTGGGTAACAACTCTGTTACTTATGGCAGACTGCTCAGTTATCAGTTAGTGGAAACATTAAATTTATGTGAAGACAGTATATAAGTTAGCTAGAAAACCATGGATCCATTTGGGAAGTCACTATCTAAGCAGCTTGCTGAGATTAAAACTCAGCTTTGCATAATCATTTCGTACATAAGCACCAACAGATCCAGAAACTTTATCCATCTCTGGATTACGGTTATTAGTCAATTTTAGTCTGTTATGAGGATCTCAACACACACATTAATCAACATAGACTACCATACTTTAGTATCCTCTTGCTCATCGTTCTATTTTTCAGCCAGTAGGTGTGTTATGAAAAGTGCCATATTACATTTAAACTTTTGTTCTATTTTAGCTTAGCACAACCCACTGCCTTTTGTTCACATATGTGGCAGAATGTCACTATGGTAATAACTGTGCTATTTTTTTCAGCTGTTTTAATGGTATGCTAACCTTTATTGGAAGCTAGAGATTTGCGGGGGTACTGTTTCTCACATCTGGAACATATTGCCTACTGAGGTTTGTATTGTTGATTCAATTCCTGATTATAAATCCAGCCCTAAATTTTATTTATTCTCCTTGGCTTTCACTGAATGAACTAAATTTGTGGGTTTGTACTCTTTATATGTAATTTTCCTTAAGACACCCTGTGAAAATCACTATTCAAGAACAATTTGTGTTGTATGGTGTTATTAAGTATTCTCTTTTGAGTTGTACTGTGAAAGAACTGTATAATTCATTTTGTTATAGCTTCCCAAACAAATATATTTAGCTGAAATATTTTTGATTAAAAATTGATGTGTCATGTAGCTACTTCCCACTGATTTTAAGTGAACACAAATATGATAAACTGGAGGTTTTTCGAAATATGTTTTTATCTCATGTATTTTCTTCAGGTTGAATTTAAAAGGGCTTCCACTGGTAAAACACTATTTCAAAGCTACCACACGTAATTTCCTATGGCAGTATTCCTACAGAGATCAAGATTTTAGAGTAAGATCATCAATAACTTCATAGTTGTGCCAAGTGAATCAATTTCCTTTTCTTTCACTTTAAATTTTAGTATTACACATCACAGCATGGACCACCACATTATGCAGTAAGGCCTAAAATATTCTGCTAGTAAGGAAGCAGTGTGAGAACTGCTATTTAAAATAAAAAAATCCCATATTTACATCAGACCAGAATGTGATCATGCACTGCTACTTTGCAGTTCCCCATAACAGCAGTGCATAGTAAATGACTGCTGCAAAAACATGGTTGACTGGGTTTCTAAACAGATTTTAACCAAACTGTGCTTCCACAGGAATCACCTCTGGTGCGTTAGACTTCTAAAAGGTTTTTTTGCTGGAGTAAAAACTTTGGTGCTTTTGGAAAACAGTTGTTACAGAAGTTACCTTTAATGCTTTGCAGAGGGATAGCTTTGTCTACAGAACTGCAGCCAAATTTTACCCTCTGATCCACCTGATCAGCTTTCATTTATCTTCATATTATTGACAAATGTATATGCAAGCTGATCTAATTTTACTGTGTCATAGCTTACATTGACAAATTAAGAACCAATTCAAATAAATCCTATACATTCCCTACTTTAATAAGCGTTAAATTTGAATCAAAATGCCATCAAGAATTCGGAACATCTCTAGATCTCAATATACACTGAAGTTCCACTGAAAGTAATAATGGTACTGAATCAAATCCAAATGGAAATACCCGTCAAAGTGGGCAAGGGAAATTCAGAACTGGATCTGAGTTTATGTAACCCACACCTGTCTTTAACTGTTGAAATTGAAGTTACAACTGTTCCTTCATTAATTGACATATCCAGGGCACAGTAAATCTTGAGATCCTCCGTGAAGCTTTACTGTAGTCCAATTTTGACTTGTTTTTGAAGGAATTGTTTTTCTGAGTCACTGAGGTACAATAGTATCCCTTCTGCTCTTGTCACAGACTCTTTCATCAGCTCCTCCCTGGTTCACCACTCCTCAGCATCATATCCTGTCTGCTCTACAGTCCTTCCACTTCTCAGTCAGCATATCACTGGAATGTATTTTTATTTTTCCTTGTTTTGTGGAATCCTGCTTCATAAATGTATGTCTACTCTTCTGCCCAAATACTGAGTGGGAAGGGGTGAGGGCAGAGCATAAATCTAGAGTGAATAACTCAGAAACCAGGCTTGCACCTCAATGTTCTGTTCCTAGTTCATCAGTTCTTGTGAATTGGCTGTCTCCTGTATATCTAATGGACTGAAGAATGTACTTTTGAAAACCTTCAGGAGGAGGGCCCTATCTGCCTAAATTTTTAGTGCAAGCTAAAAGCCTTCATTGTGTACACTGTGTATCGTGTTCTGTGACAATCCAGATGGAGACATAGGATATTGTTTAGGCTTGTACTTCCTTAGCTTAAGATGACTAAAATTGAATTTTCTTTCTTCCTGTACCTCTCTTATGTAATTGTCATTGACATTTTACATGTACTTTCAGTAATTCAGATTTCCAGCTGGGCAGTTCTCTGACCTCTCTTAGGCTTCTCATGGGCAGCTTTACTTTTTGGACATGCCATTTTTTCTTCTTCTAGTCTTTTCCAAGGTTACAGTCTCCAGAGTCTCTCACTGAAAGTTTTCTTCTTACAATTGTTCAGCTTGCAACATTCATTCAATTCTGCTCTAAACTACAATTGGCATGAGTTCTGAGATCCTGGATTGGGTCTTTATCTGTTGCAAGATAAAACATTAACTCTGCTCTCTCCTGTTGGGAGAAGCCATGCTGTTGCTGTGTAACAGTGGGTCTTCTCCTCATTCAAGTGTCCTTCTGCCTTATACTCCCTATATGTGGTTCTCCATCCATTTTCCTACTTTGTTTCTTTCTTTACCATTTCTTCCCCTTTTGGAGGTTTTTCCTGTAGCTCTAGTTTAAGGTGGTGGAGGTGTGGACAATGCAGAATACATGATGGCAGAATCTCAGCTGGCCTGGCAGGACCCTCTTCCTCTCTCCATTGACTATGGAAGGAGACAAAGGCAGCAAGCCTCTGTTGAGTCAGTCACCTACTGCGTTTTTTATTTTTCCCTCTGTTTAGTGGTTTTCTTACAGTGCATAAAGAAGCATGTCTCCCTATAACTCCAACCTTCCAATCAAAGCATGATTCCCTGGGTCATTGCCTAGTGGACAGGGGCAAAAGTATATTCAGGTTGGATTGCTGTGGAGGGCAATTCATCCTTTTAAGGGTAAAAGTATATTGGTAGTTCTGGCTCTTGTACAAAACGTTCTCATGCATTTGCTTCAAATTGTATTTTTCACATAGCTTTTATTTCTACAAGTAAGATTTATTTTTAATATCAAAGCATTCATGTCATGAGATGGTTTTTAAACTCCCTAGGTTCTATGTTTAAACTGCACTGAGAATAATATTTTGAGTAAAATATTTGTCTTAGACTTGAATGACAGAGGAAATATTAATGAAAGATTCTGCACCACAAGAGCTGCAGAGAATGAAACGGTCTTTATAAAACACGTTTTCTGTCCTGCTCACTTGAACACTGAATTATTATTCTACCTCCCTAGCAGTGGTCCTTTTTGTCCTAATTACACTTTTAGTTCCCAGGACAGGGTCACACCCATTCATTCCAACATATGTCTGTTCTAGTGGACTTCCACTCCACATAAAATAGCTTGAGCTGATCAGTCATTTTCTCCAAGAAATTCATTATACATCCATGCATCTTCAATGTCTCAGTGACCACAAATTCTGGCCTTGTTGAATTTGTATTCTGTGTGGAATACTATTGACAGGAAAAGCAACAGAGGACTTTAGTTACCTGCATCTTTCTCTTTGTTCAAAAAAATCACCTCTCTCTCCTCACTGACAGGTATTACTAGCTCAATATGGAGGGAGTGGTCCTCCTAGTATTTATATTCAAGGTTAAGGATGAATAAAAAATTACAATATTTACAATACGATCTTTTTAGGTTGTTGTTCTGCCACTGCAGAATTTTATTTCTTTCACACAAAACTTGTAATGCTTGCCCTGTCTGACTTCATATGATGGATTACTTAGAGTGAAAAATTATTCAGTGGTAACACCTCACATCACTCCAGTGCAATCTCACATGAAGATAAATGCTTCAAGTGCACTGAGCTCAGACTTGTAGAAAGGAGAGATTGAGGATGTTCAACAAAAACAAAAGACGACATGAAGGGGCTTTCAAAAACAAGATGAGAGCAGAAGTTTCCAATAGGATGTTAAAGTGCTCTGAAATAGGGGGCAAAGCTTCGCTTGTGTCTGATCAGTGGTCCATGCAGTCTGCAAATGAAAAGAGAAGAAACTTGTCTGTAAGACAGTTTTATCTGAGGAGTGAGGTAAGGTAAACTAAATACTAGATATCCAGTTCCCTGGCAAAGAAACTAACAGGGCTGACATAATCCAACTTCCTTAAGATCTCCTCAGCACTGGAAGTTTCCTTTACATGGATAGCTTCCAGTAGAGACTTTCCATGTTTGCTCCACTGAGTTTATGACATGCCCATCTAAAGCTGTTGTCAAAGATCTTGGCCTTACAGACAAGTAACAGCCTACGTTTTATAATGTCTCCTGCAGTTCCTTCCACTTCTCCAACTGGTCTGGGACATCTCAGTGGTGGAAGGGGCACAACTAGTAACTCTGGCTCAGTTTTCTGCAGTGTTTCCACACTGACTTTGGATGATAGCCTAGAGGTACCTCTCAGAATGCAGCAATGAAGGTGGGAAGTGTGGTATAGGAGCCAGAAAACTATATACTCCCAAAAGCTGTCTGACAGCTAACACTCAGAATTAATTCCTTCTCCAACCATCTCTTTGCACACAGAAATTTCCTAAATGTAGCAGCTTACACGTGCCTAAAAGGAACTAGAATCTGGCACAAGCTCTGAGCACTCTCAGGTACAGAAGCATCTGAACACTCCACTGACAGTAGAGCTTCCTTTCACAATAGGCACTACTAGTCCCATCAGGGCCTTGCATGACTCCACAAGCCTGGAAAGGTTTCACTCAGCTGGGAACTAGGAGGTGAGAAGGGCTCTGAAGAGATCCTGGAAAGGAAGTGGGAAAACCTTTGGTAATCGGTAATTAGGGACCACTGCTTTGTGCTGCCATTCTGTCACAGGATATCTCTGGTCCCATATGAAGCACTCCAATGGAGCTTTTTCCACATGCCTTCTACAAATTTGCAGGGATTGAGGCACATATGGAAGCTGGACTGTAGGATTAGAGGGGTCTGGCAGAAATCTATGTGTAATGGGGGCTGTAAAGGGGTAGGGCATGGCAAAAGGAGGGGACCTAAAAGTATCATGTGCTGGTTGTCCGTTGTGGGACCATTCTGTCATGCACTCTTCTCTGAACTATGTTTCTGACATATCTGACAATGTCCATCATGAGTGAGGCTCTGGTTGCTGTAGAGGTCTGAGTTGTCCAGCATGAAAATTTCTGTGCAGCAGTGAAGGAAAGGAGTCCCTCCTGACAGTTTACCCTCTGACTAGCATCCTTAGCACCTAAAAATAGAAAAACTGCACCTTGCACTTTGGACTTCTTAAAAGGATGCTGTGCATGAGTGTGAGACCAGACGCTCAACCACACAAAAGCAAGCACTCTTCAACACTCCTACCTCACCACTAGACAGTCTCTAGGCCAACATAAGCTGTATGTTATCATGTCCTGAAGATGATCTTTGAAATTCTCCTATAAGATGTCACAGACATAGCCCATGCAGTCCACCTCCAGTATTTCACATTTAAAGAAATGTCTTTCTCACCAGAAGTAAAATCTGGTATCATCTAAATATTTTGAATTTTGGTGCCATGGCAATGATCTAAACACTTTTTCCATAATTACAGAACAATTTCTAGGAGAAGATGCTCTCTGAGGAAGAGAGAACACTTTCCCTGAAGAAAAGCATGTCTTTGCATAGAATTAAGGGAAAAAAAAAAAAAAAAAGAAAAGGAAAGCATATAGTAAGTAACTTCAGTTCCTGTCACCCAGGTGTCAATCAGCAATCAGTTACTGCTCTCCAGTTAGAGTTTATGTGGTTGAAAGAGTTTTAACCTTAGACTTTACACTTCAAAGAAATTAAAAGCCAGCATTGCTACTTAATTTTATTTTCAGAACAAGTAACTTAAAATATCCAAACTGACAGTCAAAATTTGTTATATAGGGAACTGATGTCAGATCCAGCTATATTCAAAATCTAAAACTGACAGAAAAGTTCGTTATACTTGGATTTTTTTGTGACACGCTAGAGTAAACAGGATTTTACCTGACAGCTTCTCAAGGAGGCAATCTTACCATTCTTGTATTGTGAAAAGTATGTTAGCAGTAGAGCACTGTAAGTGGTATATGTCAGTGTGCAACAAAACCTGTTCAGAATTTTTGCTGCTACTTGAAAACAAGTGATGCAAAGACAGCTTCAGCTTTGCTTGATGGACTTAGAAGAGCATTAGAAAAATCAAACAAACTTGGAATTATAATAACTTCTTCCTGAAATGTTATATTTTCATTATTTTCGGTTATTTTCAGATTAACAGACCTTTGATTTTGCAATATTTTGTGTCATAGAAGCCTCATGTCTTTTTTTTTGTTTTGTTGTCACCTCTTGGACTGTTTGCACTTCAGGTACATTTAATAATATATCTGAGCTATAATGAGGAGGGCAGAATTCATCCTAATATCCATTTTAGGGACTTACTACTGTTCCATAGAATGTATTTTTTTAATACAGAATTTTCAGTTTTCCCTTACAGACTGGCCCTTACAGCTTTACAGAGACTAGCTAGGCTTGTCACAGTACTGTATTTTGCAAGGTGACAAATTGGTAGACCCCTCTACTCATCACCAAAGTGTCACCACTCTAGCACATAGGTCCTGTCATTGAATGTAATTAAGATATTCATTACTGATGTGTCTCTGCGAGAAAAGAACCAGCTAAAATATACCTTTGCCATCAGGATCAATCTGAATACAATGGCATCTGTGGTTATTGGTTTTACCTAGTATCTTACAAAAGCAGTTCTCTTTTAATTAACCATGTGAGGTAGTTCTTTCCTCTGTTTGTTAAACAGATATCTCTGGTTTCTCTATCAGAATAACGCTGTTCATTTTTCTCATTAATCTCCCTCCACATAATCTGATTGTAACTTAATTTTCTTTCCCTGCGTTATCCCAGTATTCTCTGTTCATTCAAACTTTGCCCTGTTCCCTATTTCTTCCCCTTTTCTTTATCCATTTTTTCCCTATGAACTCTGAATTACTGTTTTCTTAAAGCCATGCTCCTGCTTTTCCAGCTGCTACAACCTAGACATTTTTAAAATCTCTTCCTTGTGAAACATCTGGAACACTGGGTCATTCTGTATCTGAGGACCCCCATCTGTGAGTGCCTTCTCTTCACCCTCAAGTGCTTCAGGACTACTTAGAAGACTGCTGGGCTCAAGGCTCATTGCAATGCATGATCCATTTTACAAGTAATAGAAATGTCAGGGTGTTGAGGAGCATTGCCTTTCACTGAAGAACTGAGGTGCAGATATGACAGCGTGCCCATGCAAGATCATGGTAGAATTTGAAGACTGTGGGAAAATTAATGTCTTTATTACCAAACCACCTCATCCTCATCGCTGGTAAAACTGAGTCATGGTTATCAGTCACAGAGGAGTACAGATGATTCAGAGGTTCATTAATGAAGCACTCTTTGATGTTGTTGGAGGCTGAACTAATTAGGTTTGGAGATACAGCCAGAATGTTCAAGAATCTTGTTGTTTCCTTTTGTTTGCTTGTAATTGCTGTTCTGCAGTACAGCAGTTTTCTGTGCTAGGGGATTTATTTCTAGTTTCTACAGAGTATTGCATTACCCTTTAATGTAACTCTCTGGTGACATTTTTAAATGATTCATACACACTTCATATTTACCAAATTATTTTTAAATGGAAAATGCAGAGGAAAATCGTAAAAGACACACATCTGTACAGGAAGCCTTGCTGAAGACATTGCATTCAAGGAGTCGGTGATCTCAGACAGGTCACGTCTGCTCTGTTAGGGCCCACACTTAGGGCTTGAGAAGCCCTTATGTTATTAATATAATATACAACTTAAAATACAGCTTTGGGAAAGGTAAACTCTACATGGATCAGGGGGTGGTATGTATTGATCCTGACCAGGAAAGCATTGTTCCTTGAGGAGGGAGTGAGCCACACCACAGGTAACATGAGCAGGCACAGGCCAGTCCTGTGTTGTCCATGTCCCTTTGTCACAGGATGACCTCCACCAGCTCATGGTATCACGGGAGCCTGCAGGCAGCTCCCACCTGACTCTGCTAATCACAGCACCTGCCTGGTCTTTGCTTCATCTGAAAAAAGGGTAGCAAGAAGTTAATGTGTGGATATTCTGTAGAAATACAGTAATTCTCCTGTATACAGTACAATTATTGTACTATACGATAGCTCAAATGGCCAAAGCAGGAAACCCTCCCTCCACAGACATGATCTGCTCTGCACAGCATGACCTGGGAAAGTCCATTTGGTTTAGCTGCAGTGCTGCATGAACACATGTGCCCTGCATCTGAAAGGACATAACATTTACTCACTATCTATATTTCTTGTCTTATTCTGTCTTACTAAAGCAGCTATATTATCAAGGGTTTTGTTGTCAGGCCTTTGCTATTGAGATCCAAGAAGACCCATATATGTGCTTGTCCCCTCTCTCACCCTCCCACAGAACAGTCTCTTCACCACTCTTACTGCTCTCACACTGTACAAAGTCACTAAGGATCTTAAACAAACACTATTCTGATTTTTAAAATTCAGATAAAGAGAGAAAGAAAAAGAAAAGTGAGGCAGCTTCTGGCAGCTGAATTCAGGACCTCTCTCTGAATTAGGTATTGTTTTCTGTGGTCAATTTCTATAAAAAAACAGAGTGTTTTCATTCGTATAGCTTAGTAATAGGAGGCAAATCATCATAGGGGAGAAAATAAAATCTATGGCATATTTATTGGTAAAACATTACTCAGAGCTTGGAAAACCAGCACCTGAGAACTTCTGATTCTTAGGCAAGAAACTTAGTAGGGTCTCTCTATGCTTAGAATAATAGTTAAATTTCTCAGGCAGAAAGTCAGATGATTATATGATTAAATCATGGAAGCATAAATCAGGATTCTCCTGCAGGTGACTTTCATGAGAAACTTTAATTAAACTTTGATTAGGTGTAGATAGGAGAGGAGAAGGGGTTTTTTTTCTTGCCTATCCACCTCTGTGTTCATCTCTCCTTTTATTCACTGTGTAATAACTTTTGAAGCTACCAGTCAGTTTCAATCCGTTATGACAGACTAGTTGAGGTCTTAAATATATCAAGCACCAGGCAAAGCAGAAACCAGCAGTACTGATGCTCAGAGTACTATTTGCTCTTCTTTCCTTTTTTTTTTTTTTTTAAATCTTAATGTTGTATAAGAGATGGAAATATTTCTGTCCTTTTTGATCAGTCCATAAAATCAGTTAACCTGTATCCTATTTCCAGCAGTGACTGGAACAAAAACTTATTTGTACAAGTACAGAATTGCCTGTCCACAGTGGGACCCCCATTCCCATACCATCTTAGTTAACAGTTGTAGTTGGGCCTGAACATGATTTTGTATTCCTTCTCTTTTCTAGGCTGGCTTTGTAAAGACAAAAGAAATTCACAGTTTCTGTGCCTACCTACTTGTGCATACAGGGGTATCTCACATGCAGCAAAAACTAATGAACCTGCTGGCCTTTATTAATGAAACCTGAAAAAAATGAAAGAAGTCTGGCAAACCATGTGAAAGTGGTGGTTCTGGAAAGGGGCTTATATTACTGTTCCCACTCAGAAAAGATCTGGCAAAAGTCAGCTGCAATACACCCAGTTTGCTGATAGCTTGGAAGCCAGCCTGTACACAGGGAACTACAGTACTGCTGCCTCTGGTAAATGAACATCGAGGGCTGGGGAGTGAGAGCTAGGGTATATGGGGGAGAAGCAGATGAGGGGATAAGGAATATAGCAACTCAGTTGGATTACTGTTTACAGACAACTTGCTTCATACACTCTTTCTTCCAAAATAAGAAAAAAAATACAAAGGATCACAATTTTCACGTCAGCCTCTTCATGTTTCTGGAGGAAAGGAAGAAAATGTTCCCTGCCACCACAAGAAAGTTCTACAGAATATTTGCAGGGAGTGACTTCATTGTACTAGCAAAGGCTTTAACAGAGTGAAGTGTTTATGAATTTTTTAATCCATGTAAACCAGAGTAGTTTAATTACATATAAAAAAAGGATTGCATAACCTCTGTAAGGTGTTGAATATTTCATCTCAGCCTAAGGATGCTACAGTGCTCCATTAGTTGAAAAAGCCCTTGAGGATGTGTTGAAAGCGCTCTGTGAGAGTGTCTCTATGTTAGCTCAGGAATGCATGCATACGTGTATGTGTGCATACATAGGGGAGAAGATAAAATAGCTATGGGCAGTGCAATATTCTAAGCAGTAGGTTGCATCTCACTGAGAAAAAGCAGGTATTATATAGAAAGATATAAGCATTTTTTATTATAAAATCCTTTTTTAATAGTATAATAATTTTGACTTGAAATATTGTTTTGCTTTGAGTCTTGCCTTTGATTTCCTTAAAGAGAAAATGGAATGCTTATGTAAAGTCTGAATAATATTCATGTACTCTTATCTGAGTATCAAGATGCTAAACAATACCTTGTTTGTAATATTTGGTATTTGCGTAAGATGTCTTTGTTTTTATGCAATCAGCTTGCTGCTGAATGTTCACACTCCTTATGGCTATTTGAAGAAAACAAGATTTAATTTAGCAAGGTATTTATTGTTAATTTGTTAGATAATTTGGTCTCCACTGACATAAAGAGACTTTATTCATTCAGTCATTTATTTTGCTCCTGGCTTCAGCAGAAGCACACTAGAAAACATATGAATTCCCCTAATTGCAGTTCAGAGATGGCATATACTACATGCCCTGCAGCTCAGGTTCACACCTTCTGAAGAGCAGGGATCTGAAATGAGTTCAGCATCTGCACTGGATAAATTTAAGTTTGGCTATCCAGCCATTTTAAGTTAAGCAAGAATATCCCTCTCTTACTAGGTACTGAAAACTGCTGCTAAAGCTTTAGTTTATTCATCTCTTCATGTCATATCTCCTAGATTAACCCATTAATAGCAGATAAGAGTTTACTAATTTAAAGCTGTTCCATATTTAGCCCTTGTAAAGTGCAACACTTGGCTATTCCCATCTGTCACAGAGCTGGAGCCTAGGTCATCTCTGGATTAGATAGTATCACTTTAGTGAGGTCCAGAAACACAGGGACAACATTACTCTGTAGGTGCCTGGTCCAGCAGATGGTGGAGATCTTCCTGGACACAAGGATGACTGCTGTGATGTGGAAAGGAAGAAGTTCAGCAAACCCTGTTGGTGCTTACAAGCCATGCTTAACTAAAGCTTTGTAAATGTCCAGGGAAAACATTAGGGAAATAAAAGGCTGGTCTTTGCCATTTCCCTGTGAATGTGAAAAGGTCTGACAAACAGTCCCTCTCTTCCAATGCAGGCAAACCAGATTGCAGCTTTGTTGTCTCCTCTGTGACTTAGTCTGAGTTGTCCACTGTGCCCCTTATCCCACTTTTCATTCCAATCTGTCATGGTTTAACCCTATCCATCAGCTCAGCCCCACACAACTGCTGCTTACTCTACCCCAGAGGGAAGGGGAGGGGGGGACAATCAGAAGATCAGAAGTGAGAAAAGACACAGAGTGAGATAAAGACAGTTAAATAGGTAAAGCAAAAGCCGTGCACACAGGCAAAGCAAAACAAGGAATCCATTCATTACTCCTTGCATGGGCAGGTGGGTGTTCAGCCACAGACAGGAAAGATGGGCTCCATCATGCTAAACAATGATTTGGGAAGACAAATGCCATCACTCCAAACTTCCCCCACTTCTTCTCCCATTTTCATATGCTAGGCCTAATGCCATATGGTATTTGATATCTTTGTGGTCAGTTGGTGTCAACTGTCCTGGCTGTGTCCCCTCACAGCTCCTTGTGCCCCCCAGCCTGTTTGATGTTGGAGTGGGCAGAGAGGCAGAAAAGGCCTTGACTCTGTGCAAGCACTGCTCAGCAATAACGAAAACATCCCTGTGTTATCAATACTGTTGCCAGCACAAATCAAAAACATGGTCCCATATCAGCTACTGTGAAGAATCTTATCTCTATCCCAGCCAAAACACAGTGCCACAATATGGAGGTTGCCCTGAGCTATTCAGCAGGAAGGCCCCAGACTTACCTGTACACCCTGTGCCCATGTTGTGACCTTCCCTCGAGGGCAGGTGGGGTGAACAACAGACACAACTGAGTCCACCAAGCCCATCCCTTTTATACTGCAAGAAAGGCAAAGCCTGTACTGAGGGGCCACAGAAGCCTGGGCTTTCCCCTTCAACATCCCCCAAAGCTCCTCAAAACCCTGAGCCTTCGAGTCATGTTGGGTTGGTGAAGGTGCAAGACAGGCTTGAGTCCAAAATGATGTAGCCTGTGCTGAAGCACAGTGTCAATTTTTTTGACCACTGTGACCTCAGGGTTTTATTCCATTTGACAAGTTTTAAACAAGATTTTTAATGAACTTTGGCATGGGACTCAATCCCATGGTTGAACAGAGGCAAACTTTTCTGAGGTAACCCTGGGAAATGCCATCAGTGTAGGGCACATAACATGACAGAAACTCTCTTTTCTCTCTCTGTGAGGGGTTGGAAGTTGTAGCTTTCAGTGCTCGCTGTCAGCACCTGCCATTTAAACACACTGGACATCTCCTCAGCAACACCTCTATCTCACTGGACTTCGAGGGTTCATCCCCAGTGTTAGGCTGTGGCCTCAGACAGCTCTGTTCTGCTCCTCTCCCATAACAAAATGAAATGAAACAAACCAAAACAAACTCAACCCACCAAAAACTAATAAACAAACAAACGAACAAACAAAATAAAAATCTTGTTTGCTCTGTTTCTGTAATAGCAAAATTTCTTTCCAAAAATTCAGCAGGAGTAGCATGCGTGCTGGAGAAGGCAGCAAGACAAACTGAAAAGAAAGCATGTCCTCTAAGTCAGAAGTGATGGATTTTAAACCTGTTCACCCCATCCTGTGAAAACCAAGTTATGACTGTCAATAGTGAGCAGCTTCTAGCCCAGTGACTTTAATACCTAATTGAAATACAGGCAATTCAACCAACAATTCAGTGTATCCATTTAAAAAGCTAATTGCAGAGAGATGGTTACTGAGATTGCTCAAGGTGAAGTGCATTTGGGATTGTTTAGTCAGTCTCACCTTGTTGAGATGAGGAACAGACACCAAATACCATTTCTCCAAGATGGGTGTTTTTAACTCTCAGTTTTATCTTTGTAAAATGGCTTTATCAGTCCTGGTTATCACCAAGAAGACATAATTTCACTCAGTGGATTTTCACTGTACACACATCTCCTCTAGGCACATTTCAAGAGGTGTCTCAGCTTTGCTTCACTGACTGTCCTCTTCCCTATAAAGCTTTTCTTAAATGCCTTATAATCAGGAAGAATACTATCAGTGAGTCAAATGACAGTGCAGATGTCATGCCATCAGCCAGAAGGAAGAAGAGGGATTAGAGGCTGGTCCAAACATATGCCGATATCTAATTAGTTGACATCTTGTGAAATTCTGTGAGATTTTTGCAGAGTGGTGGGAGTAGAAGAAGGAAGAGTACTAGTTGTTGGTAATAATTTTTTCCCATAGTCTCCAAAGGAAGTGATTGATGACCCTGTCTTTGAGTGTTTTGAAAATTGTTATGGGTAGAGCATTTTTCTATCTCCAAGCATTTTCTATCTCTACTCTCTATGATGCTGCCAGGAAACACTTCAAAGTTAATTAGGGAATATCTATAAAGTGCTTTGGATATTCAAGTGCTGTATGAGTATCAAGGTATTATTACATACAATCCCAGTGAAGTTTATACTCCAACAGCACTGAGCAGGTAGTGGTGCCAGGCTGTCTTAGAGAAAATGGGAGCTAGTGGGGAGAAGAGGGCTTCAGAGATGTACTGCAAGCACCTGAGATATGTGAGTAGCAAAGTGAGGAACTGGCCAAGCTAGTCACTGAAATGGTTTGCAGGTGTAATTCTCCCTTACTAAAGGTTCCTAAAGAAAATTCTCTGCAGCACAGCATTAGTAGTTACTGGTTCCTAGCGGGAAGGAACAGTCATCAGCTCTCTCTTTGTTTCACTGTTAAAGTTTCTTTTCTTGTAGAGGATCAGAAATTCTGGACTTTTGGTGTATGATTGTTTTCATATTGACTCTTTGATACCATACACAGAGCAGCTCACACATTTCCAACCTGAAGAGAACAGCTCTTCTCCTTGGGCTCCTGCTGAGCTGAATTTTCCAGTTGGATCTTGTCTCTCACCTATCCATGAGCACAGGACTAGATGTGATGAGAGCTCTGTGATGCCTTTGATGTCTTTTTCGTAACTTCCATCACCCCAAGTTATATGAATAAAACTCAGGAAAGCACTGCATCTCACTGAAGAAAAGAATCTGGAAGACTTCTGGCTGGATACATTCCCAGTATTATTCCTCCCTGGTTAAGACAAGCTGGGTCACCTAAGTTTGAGGGAACAGAACTTGAGATCAGGGAAAAAGCACTTTATTATAACAGTCTGCTACTCGATTAATGTTCAGTCTTTCCAAAAGACATGGTTTGTTTGAAATCCCTCCAGCCTGGTATGGTTTGAACAAGACACCTGATGACCTGCAACATCAAATTTTGAAAAACAGTTGATTTCTGTAATTTCTTGGATCCAATGAGAGATAGGTAAGCCATTTTACTTATCTTTTCTCATGGAGATCCTAATGGGATGGAAACTTCATTCACTTGGAGGATGCTGTGAGAACTGTGATCAGTAGCTACCAACAGCCTGTACAAATGTGTCTTACTATGTACACAATGGCCTTATGATGCATGGGAGCTTTGACTAGGTAGAACTTTTTAAAAATTAGCAATTACTTGTCCTTACGACACTATATTAAACCCTACTTTTAAAATGGATTTTTATTGTACAATTTCATTACAATTTTTTTTCCTTGTAATGTTATTTTACTGGGACTTCAACAGTCAGGTAAGCAATAAACTTTTGAATTTGCCTGAAGCAGTCTTTACAGAAGTCCCTCCTTTTTCCTTCATATCACCCATGTTGGTTAAAATTATGAAATAAGAGTGGACACACTGGATCAGACTGGAGGTCCCTTTAGCCCAGTACCCTGTCCTTGGCAGTAACCAGGGGATGATGCTCAAGGAAATACGGAAGAAGAGCACAAACATGAAGGATGTTTCTCCTTTGCAATATACTCCTCTGAATTTCTATAACCTCTACACTTAAAGGTTTATAAGCATTTTACAACTGCTACTTGACTAAGAACCATGAGGTCTCTGATACTGTAAATTTTTAGTAGCCACAGCATCCCATGAGAATGGATCCTGCAGCTCAATTGTACTGTGCACGAAGATATACATCCAGTTTTATTTTTTACATGCCACGTTTTGTACTGGGAGATGCAAAGAGGAACTTATTCTTATCCATTTTCCTCACACTGCTCATCTGCTTACAGACTTCTGCCTTATGCCCATTATTTCTCTCTCTTTCAGACTACTTCCAGGATCCCACTTTACCGAGAAATCCATGAACTTGCTCAGCTTTGTAGCTTGTCTCTGAAGCTTCTTCCAGTTCTGTCTTCTAATTCTTTCTGTCTGAGCATTTTATTGCATTCTTTACCATTTGAGATGAAGCAAGCAGAACCATGTGTAATGAACCATTCTGTCTTAGTCTGTGTACCTTCTGCTGAAAACTTAATACTTACTTTTTTGACCTCTGCCTGGCACTGAATCGATCTTTTCATCAAACCATCCAGAAAAATTCAACATGGCACTTCTGAGTAGATATACATACATGTATGTATAATCATGCATTTTTTATATGATACACTCGTTTTTTCCCTGAATGATTTACATATGATACACTCTTTCCTCATTTCCCTGAATGATTTAGTATTATCCGAAACCTATTACTTTGCCACTTCCCTTCTCCAGGCACATGCACATGTCCCACAACAGATCCATGCAGAACTCACTTATAAATTTCTCCCATCTAGAAAGCTGAGAACTTATTTCTGTGCTGTGTTTCTTATTCCTACCAATTACTTAAACATGAACCACCAGCATTCCCTGGCAGCAGAGATTGCTAGAGGCATATGGAGCTGCAACACAGGAGCACAGCCAGGAGATCAGGGAGGTTATCCCTGATCCCTGACTGGTTATCCCCTTCCACTCAGCCCTCACCAGACCAGATCTACGGTTCCCCAGTACAGGGAAGACATTAATAAACTGCAGCAAGTTCAGTGATGGTCAGGGCTGGAACAGTGCCCCTGAGGAGAGCCTGGGTCAGGGGCCTTGTGTCAGCCTGAAACAGAGATGGCTTTGAGAACACCACACAGCTACCCCAGTGCCTACAGGGAGGTCAAGGAGGTGGGAGTTATACTCTCCAATGTGGTGTGTGGTGGGAGGCTAAGAGACAATAGGCATAAATTTAATCTTCTCACTTTTTCCATTAACAAAAAATATTTTAAAATCTGTGGACTGTCTACACTGACTTAAAAATCAATATGTAATTCTCATGCCTCATGTAATGCTCTTAAGGTTCATGAAAAGTAACTCCTTTATTTTTGAGGATTCTAACGTTTTTGAGTCCCATTCTGAACTGGCTTTTACATCATGGTGGTTTGCAATTTCCCTTTGTGATTTCACTTTGCTGACCGTATTTGTATTTCTCACTAAATCATGAGCAAGGATAAGTAGAAGGTTGACTCCAGAAGATATTTTGGGCTAGTTAGCTGGGCAGGACAAATAGGTGGTAGGCATCTCATGGGTGTTATATAGAAAACAAAACTAAAATTATTGAATGTATTATTAATTAGGTCTGAGAGTTATTTTGGAGTTGGAGGAAATAAATTAACAATTGAAACGGCATGTTTCCCAATTTCACAGTTCTATCTGAACCGGAAAATATTTTGAGCATCTAATTAAATCAAAAAATGAAAGAACATGTAGCAGATCTTCCATGCAAAAACCTACTAATTTATTTTTCTACTACCAATTTATTTTTCTAGAAATAATGTTTTTCTTCTAATATAAGGATATGTTACATTGTATACATAATAATAGAACATATACAGAATATTGAAGTAATGTATTTTCATTTCTTTACAAATTCTAAGGTGTAATTTTTAAAAGAAATGCTAAATATTCAATGCGTAGCATTAAGGACACAGCCAGTAGAAAGCTATAGAGTTATCACTGCTTTTTTTTTAAGGGACTTCAACTTAGAGCAATGAATGATGCTTCAGTCATGTATACATAGAGCAACAGTGACATCTAGTGGCCATAAAGTTAATTATTTCTATATACTTTGCATGGCTAATCCAAAAGGCATTTTTACTATAGAGTATCAGATGCTATCATTTTCTATTCACATTGTATCCATATTAATAAAATTGTAACTACCCATATAAGAAAGACACACATATATATGTGAAAAATAAATACTTTATAATTCTGAATTATGTTACAGCAAAAAAAATGCCACAACACTAATAGAGAGAAAAAGAAAAAATTCAGAAGGCACTTAAAGATATCCATATGGGTACAGAAAATTTTTGATTTTGGCATGAGGTGATGCCATTTTTCAATCCAGTCAAATGTAAGATATAAAATGGTAATACACACAGAATTATCAAGGATTGAGGGTTTTATAACCATTTAAAGCAGAAGCTTTCTGTATATAACTGCAAGGAGACACATACAACATTTTATTAAACTAATCCTTCAGGACATGTTAGGGCATATGGACAAAAATCGTGGCTAGCCAAGGTAAGTTGCTCTTCTGGCAGGAGTGAGATCAACCCAGGTAAGAAAAGTGAAAAGGAAACCTTCCCAAGGATCAGACAGGAGCCCTATGGCCAGTACTCTGAAGGACTTCAGGGAGGCTATACTAATTTCCCCAGCTCCCCCAGCTAACCACAGTACCTGGCCTTCCTGATCACTCCATGCAGGGCCACGAGTGCCCTAATTTCCAATGAGAATTGATCAGCAGCATCCAGTCCTTGAGTTCCCTAATCAAAAGAAAGTATATGGCACTATGTATGAACAAGGAACAGTTCCGCTCTCCAGTCCAGCCCTATGCAGGATGAACTGATGCTCCATCCAATCCTGATCTTGCCCTCTGACCTCTCTTCAAGGCACAGGCAGGAGGGGGCTCCACATGATCCCACAACAGAGTCTTACAAGTGGGCAAGGAGCAAGTTGAAACAGCTGCTGCAAAGTCAGCTATCCCAGAAAGTGATGGGACTAAGTCCAGCTATACAGATAGATGGAGCATATGAATCATATGCCCTCTCACCAACCTAGATGCAGTTCACCCTGTGCACCATACAGATTAACCCTGCAAAGTCAGGTCTCCTTCGCAAGCCTGCATGGACACACAATACCCACTGCCTTTCACAATGAGTTTTATTTTTTTGGTCTACATGATATTCCTTTCAAATGTTTTCCCCATATTTCCTCTGCTTTATGATGAACTGTTCAATATCACCATACATGAAGAATTCAAGAATCTGTAACCTACTTGGATATTTGAGGTATGGGATTTGGATAACACATGCAGAATATACATTCTTGCTACAAGACTGCAAGTCCTCCTTGAGAGTGCAATTTGGTACGAAACAGCTATACTACACTTGAAATGATATCCAGCTTTACTGGGAGTTGGAAGTAATCCACAGAACCAGCAGAGGACGATGAAACTCCTTCCATTGTTCCCAGAAGCTCTGCATCACTCTCCAAGTTTGAAGGCATTGTGTTTTCTAGTACATGAAGTAAATTCAAGGGAAGTGGGTCACACCTGGGTCAGGCATGCTTTCTGGGTCAAAAGCAAAGAGAAGAGTTCTGAAACACAGAGTTTCTATTAATAAAATACCAATGTGCATTTGTAGTATTGTCAGTATGAAAGGTTACACTTACACTTGTCTAATTTACTCTTTTATCTAGCTTCATTCAAAGACTACACAGAAGTCATAGTTATCTTCAGTAGTAAATATAACACTAGTTCAAACTGTTCCTTTATGATGATGAAGATGGCAAAGTGGGTGTGGGCAAAGTGCCTATGAGTAAAGATCAGGGGAAGGTCAGCAGGGCAGACATCATGATGGGAGTCTGTTATAGACCACCCAACCAGGATGAAAAGGCTGAAGAGGCATTCTGCAAGCGGCCAGCAGAAGTCTCACAATCACGAGCCCTTGTATTTGTGGGTGACTTCAAGCTGGCAGCTCCCTGCTGGAAATGCAACACGGTAGAAAAGGAAGCAGTCTAGGAGATTCCTGGAGTGTGTGGAAGAAAACTTCCTAACACAATTGGTAAATGACTCTCCCAGAGGAGGTGCCCTGCTAGACCTGTTGTTTGTGAACAAAGGATTAGTGGATGATGAGGTGGTCAGTGGCTGTCTTGGGCATAATGACCACAAAAGCTTGGCGTTTTCTATATTGGGTGAAGTAAAGAGGGATGTCAGCAGAACTTCCACCTTGGACTTCTAGCAGGCAGAGTTTGGCCTGTTTTGGACACTGATTGACAGAGTTCCTTGGGAGTCAGTTCTCAAGGGCAAAGGAGTTCAGGAAGTGTGGATGTGCTTTAAAGACAAGTTGTTAAATGTTCAGGAGCAGGCTGTCCCCATCTGTAAAAAGACAAATTGTAAGGGAAAAAGACTGACCTGGTTAAACAGAGAACTTAGGCTGGAATTTAGGGAAAGAAAGAGAATTTATCAGCTCTGTGAGGAGAGTCAGGTAACTTGGAAGGAC
Source organism: Myiozetetes cayanensis (assembly GCF_022539395.1). Lineage (NCBI taxonomy): Eukaryota > Metazoa > Chordata > Aves > Passeriformes > Tyrannidae > Myiozetetes > Myiozetetes cayanensis. Next base: position 79,119,628 of record NW_026087742.1, read on the forward strand.
TACAGGGATGTTGTGAGGTCATGTAGGGAGAAGATTAGAAGGGCCAAAGCCCAAATACTACAGTTAAAGACAACAAAGAACATTTCTATAAATACAGTAGCATCAAAAGGAGGGTCATCATTTGTTGAATGCAGAGGGTAGTGTAGTGGCAGAGAATTAGGAAAATACCTTCTTTGCCTCAGTCTTCAATATCAAGACCACTTGTCCTCAGGATACCCAGGCTCCCTGAGCTGAAAGTTGGCGATCTGGAGATGAGTGAAGCCCCCATAATCCAGGAGGAGATAGTTAATGAACTACTATGCCAATTAGACATTCGCAAGTCTATAGGTCCTAATGGGATCCTCTCCAGAGTAATGAGGGAACTGGCAAAAGAACTTGCCAAACCAGTCTCAGTCATCTACCAGCAGTCATAGTTAACTGTAGAAGTTCCAGATGACTGGAAACCAGCAAATGCAATGCCTGTTTACAAGAGGAGTCACAAGTATGATCCAGGAACCTATAGGTCTGTCAGCCTAACCTCAGTTCTGTGCAAGGTTATGGAAATCATCCTGAGTGCCAATACACAGCACATGCAGGACAACCAGAGGATCAAGTCCAGCCAACATGGATTTATTAAAAGCAATTCCTGCTTGATCAACCTGATCAACTTCTATGACAAAATGACCGGTTTTGTAAATGGGAAATGTGGATGTGGTCTATCTAGACTTCAGTAAAGTCTTTGATACCATCGCTCACAGATCCCTCTAGTAAAACTGGCTACTCATGGCTTGAATGGGTGAACTGTGCTGGGCTAGGAGCTGGACTCGATGATCATTGTGGGCCCCTTCCAACTAGGCATATTCTGTGATTCTCTGATTCTGTGACTCTTCGATGGGTAGAAAACTGGACAGATGGCTGGGCCCAGAGAGTTGTGGTGAAGGAAGCTTAATCCAGTTAGCAGATGGTCACTAGTGGTATTCCCTAGGGCTCAGTTTTGGAGCCAGTCCTATTTAATATCTTTATTGATGACCAGGACATGGGAATTGAGTGCAACCTTAGTAAATTTGCAGACAACACTAAGTTGGGTAGTAGTGTTGATCTGCTTGAGGGTATGAAGGCTCTACAGAGAGACCTGGACAGACTTAATCAGTGGGCTAAGGACAGCTCCATGAGGTTCAATAAGATGAAGTGCCAGGTCCTCTACTTGGGTTGCAGCAACCCCAGGCAGCACTAATGGGTTGGGGGAGTGGCTTGAGAGTTGTTTGGAAGAAAGGGACTTGGGGGTGCTGGTTGACAGCCATCTCAATCTGAGCCAGCAGTGGGACCAGATGGCCAAGAAGGCCAATGGCATCTTGGCCTGTATCAAGAATAGTGTGGCTAGGACTATGGAAGTGATCATCCTCTTGTACTCAACACTGGTGAAGCTGCATCTCGAGCACTGCATTCTGTTCTGGGCCTCTCAGTTTAAAAAGGACATTGCGATGCTGGAACATGTCCAACAAAGGGCAACAAGGCTTATGAAAGGTCTGGAAAATGTGTCTTATGAGGAACAACTGAAGGAGATGTTTAGTCTTGAGAAGCAGAGGTTCTGGGGAACGTCATCATTCTCTGCAACTACCTGAGAGGAGGTTTTAGTGAGTTGGAGGCTAACCTCTAGGTTGTCTGGGGAGGTGGTGAAGTCACCACCCCTGGAGGTGTTTAAGAGGTGTCTGAATCTGGTGCTGGGTGATGTGGTTTAGTTGTTTAGGGGTTATACTGATAATGCTGAGTTGACAGGTGGACTTGATGATCTTCAAGGTTTCTTCCAACTTTAATGAATCTATGATTACATGATTCTGTATCTTTCTACTTCTTGGTTACTATGTTCTCATTTGGTTTGTAAGGTGAAGCCTTGGTTTCATATGCTCCATTTTTCACTTACATTTATTTTCAGGCTTTGTCCTTTAGTACAAGAATTGTAGGGCTGTAACTAAAGCTCTGTACTCTGAAGCCTGGGGGCCAGTGGGCAAGCTGACTCTGGCCTATCTCAAATCCAGGATATTCTTTATCTCCTCATTAGGAAACATGAACGATTTTTAGTTCTGAATGTTTGCTGCCCTCAAGAGGTGAACTTTAAAAAGTACTTATTTCATGACTACTCATTAAAAGCAGTGACTGAGGGGTGTTGTTTTTAGGTTTTACAAAACAGAAACACATCCCAGCCATTATATTTCCAGATCTCTATGTTGCTGAAGGGTTTGCAGTCTGAAACACTTAGCTTTAGAGTTATTCATATTTTTAAATCAGATGCAAATTAAAAACACACACTAAATAGCTATCACTGTCAATATATCATTTCAAATGGAGACTAATACACATTTTGAAGACAGTTCTGTGTAAGGTTACTAAATAGACAAGCCTCATCAGGTTGAGGAGGTCCCCTGAGACGAAAATAGTAGAAGTTTAGATTATTCACAAGTATTTGTGTTTGACCAGATCTTACTTCTCCCTTGGTATCTGCTAATGGGATTTACTGGGAAACAGGATGTTGGATCAGATGGAGCCATTAGCCCCTCTTATGTTCTGAAATATAGCCTGCAATTATTAGGCAAATAACCTAGAACACGCCTCTGAGAAGTCCAGTGTCCTCATTATCTCCTGCAAGGAGCTCTGCAGCTCTACCTCCTGGAAGCAGTCAAAAAATTTCTGGGAGATTCTTCGTGACTTGTTCTTTTAGTGAAATTCTACTAATGGACCTACAGATTTCCTTGAAATTCTTGTTTAGCCACATCTTTGTCTTTCTGGGAAAACTGAAGAGTAACAAAAAAAAATTGAAATTAAAGAAAAACTTAAGAAAAAACAAATCAAAAAAATAAATGAGTATTTAAGCTCAAAAACAGTCTAAATAGTTTCAGGTGTCATTCACATCTTCTTTTGTGAAATGCTTTTCTTGATTGCTGGATGTTCTTTCAGCCTTGTGCTGCTCAAGAAATAATGTTAAAGGCTTATATACCATATATAGTTAGCACAGAGAGTGTGCCTGTGATACAAATTAGCTGATGAGGATCTCAACAGAAAACATCGTACCAGATCTCTGCACCTGCATATAAATCACTGGAGGCAGAGACAACAGCACCATAAAAGTCGAGAACAGCGTAAGTTATTCTGTTCTTTGTTACCCACTGGAAAATTGAAAACAAAAGGCCATACCTTGCAATTTTTGTCTTTGTTTCCTTTTCTTATGTCCGTCCATGCTGTCATGTAACTGTCTCTATGACAATGAAGAGAGACAGCAATATCCCCCACTGAGGGCTGCTAATGTGTTCAAGCAGTCATTAAAAAAAATTAGGGAAATTACTTGCCAAATGTAAAGTGTTGCTAAGTGTCGTAACTAATTAGTATGAGGTACGTAGCTGCCTCTGTTTTAAAATAGAGGTAAATTCCCACTGAATATTTGTGCCACTGCATCGTGTACAACAAAAAAGGAAGATTTAATGAGAGGCATATGGAGGCCACTATCTTCAAGGAAAGAGCTGCTCTCGTTTGGAGAAATTTCTCACAAAATCACCCCTTACATTAAAGGAAATTCACAGTAACTTCTCTTACCTTGATGCAGATTTCACATTATAGTGCAGGCTCACTGATTAAAAAAAAAAAAAAAAACAACACAACACACAAAATATGGTAAAAGTGCTTACAGGAAAATCTGGAAATATTTCTACTTGCTTTATTGTGTAGTTTCTAAGAAAAAAATCATTTCAAATGCCCTACATATTTACTTCCAAATGCATAAAGCATTACTCAGACAGAAGCTCCTGAATTCTATTATAGAGAATATGTACATATTTCATATATGTATGCAGATATATAGCACATTTTCCAGCCTTTCTAATGGGACTTTAGAGTTTAAACAGGTACAGGAAAATCTTCAGAAACAGCTTGTATGGATGCAATTTACATTTTACATTCCATCATAAATAAGCATTAATTGTTGTACTTAAACTCATAGTAGTGTGTTGGTTTTGGCTGGAGTAGAATTAATTTTCTTCCTAGCAGCTGGTATGGGGCTGTATTTTGGGTTTGTGCTGAATGATATTGGTAGCATAGGGATGTTATCAATATTACTTCTGAGTGGTGGTTACACAGAGTCAAGCATTTCTTTTTTGGGGGATTGTCCTGTGCAGGCTTGGAGATTCGACTTGATGATCCTTGTGAACTCCTTCCAACTCAGGAGATTCTGTGATTCTATAAGGCCTTTTCTGCCTCTCACCCCACCCCACCAGAGAGCAGGCTGGAGATGCACAAACAATTGGGAGGGGACACAGCCAGGACAGCTGACTCCAGCTGACCAGAGGGACATCCCATACTGTATTGAGTCATGCTCAGCATATAAAGCTGGGGGAAGAAGGAGGAAGTGGGGGACATTTGGATTGCTGGTGTTTGTTTTCCCAAGCCCCTGTTACCTGCAATGGAGCCCAACTTTCCTTGGGACTGCTGAACACCTGCCAGCCCACAGGAAGTGGTAATTTAATTTATTGGTTTTCTTTTGCTTGTGTCTGTGGCTTCTGCTTTACCTATTAAACTGTCTTTACCTCAACCCAAAAGTTTTCTCAGTTTTACTCTTCTGATTGTTTCCATGATCCCAGTAGGGAGTGAGTGGTTGTCTGACTGTGGCTTAGCTGTCAGCTGGGGTTAAACAACGACATAAGTGTATCTGCATTCATAAATTTAAAAAGAAACAAAGTTGTGCTGTCTTATAAAATTCAAATAATTAAAAGCCTAAAACCGCCAAAGTGACTTCCATGTAACAGAGTAACACTTGCAAAAGCAACTGCATTGGCAATCACGCTACTAGCATAGTATTCCTGAGACTGCAAAAATTTTAAACAAAAATCAGTGTGAAACCACATGGAGGAAGAAGATGATACCTGTGTTAAAACAAAACCAGTTTTGGTCATTTATATTTATTATCTCATAGATTGTTCTCCTGCGCTCCCATGTTCATTTGCACTAAGATGTGTGTCCCAGGGGTCTGGCCAATTTCACTTATACATGACACAGGGACAAGAGACGTCAGCTACCAACTCCTAATTAAATCTCTTGGATTCCTCCTGCTGACAATGAGGTTAGACATAGATTTTATTCACTCTGTGAGTCACTATGGCATGAATTTATGCTTCAGAATCTTGCTTAAAGGTTCTTATTCCATACACTTTTAGGAAGCTTGCTTCCCATGAACTATGTATCCTCATTTGGGCATCTTTCTGGCTACAGCCTTGCTGACATCCTCCTATTAGCAAAATTCAATCTTCTATTTAAGTGTCACCATGCTGCAGCTCCATGAGAACTCAGGCCTTCTGATCTTGCTGTAAACAATGCATTCCTTCTTTTTCATCCCTTTGATGTTAACTGTGTGCTGTGTGCTTGGTTATCAGTATACGATGTTCTTTAACCTTTCTTTGACATTGTTTCTTTTGGTGCTTTTACATACATACACTTCCACCCATAATTCATTCTACTAATCTTTGTATTTCTATCACAAGTCTCTGCAAGTTATACAAGGCCAAGTCTGGGAAAAAGGCTGAACTCAAGCTTCAGAAAAAAAACATGAAAAATGAGTCCGCATGCTCGACTCTAGAAAAAAACAAGTATGTATTTATATTCAGCAATTCTTTCCTCATTTCTGCTGCATAAAGACCCTACAGACTTTCTTGCATCTGTCCTCTGCTGATGAAGACATGGTTGTCTTAGTTTTATTTCGGCTAAAGAAACAGTTCATGGTGGGCCCATTTGCTGAAACCTTCTCCTTCTGTGTTATACCATTGCAAACCTCAGCTGTAAGTCAGAGAATTACATTTCTCTTGTTCCTTCAAATGTCTGACTCATCTCTCCCATGTAGGGCAAAAAATGCATGTATAATTTTCTTAGAGAATATGAGATTCTAGAAAGTCACTCTGAGATTGGAACACAGCCTCCAGTGATTTGGGTGATTCTGAGTCAGGAAATCAGAGAAGGAATGTTTCCCATAGGGTCAACTGCCAGCTGTGCTGAAGGCCTGTGGTGGCACTCAAGGCTCTTATGACTGGGGATGTGTCAGAGCCAAATACTCTCTGAGCAGGTTCTTTGAGATATTCCACATGAGGAGGGTTTCATGTTTAATACCAAATTTCCTTATTTGTAGATATCTGATATTGCACAAGATTTTGATTTAGCAGAGTGATACAGCAATGTATTAAAATCACAAGAGCAATATAGCAATTGCAATATACACAGCTCTGTCACAATACAAACCCAGTCCCTGTATGCTCACTGTCACGACACTGGGCATCCCAGGGTCCAGGGAAGAGTACATGAGTTGAAACCAGCTGAAGTCAGTTGCTCTCTTCAAAGTTCATTTTCTTAGTTGTTCCGCTTTTATACTTTCAGGTTTCGCTGAGTCACCTACGCACTTCTCCACCCATGCTGTTTCTCTCCCCTACTTATGTCAGGCAAGACTGCTTCCACAACTCAAAACCCCACTGGTACAGCTGGATATCTAAAACAAAGGTCACCACCAACAACCTTTGTGCTGAGATTAGTTCATCTTTCCCTATGATAATTGGAGGTCATTCTTTATATTCTTGCCTTGGTTCATCGTTCTTGCCCATCTCCTCTGAGCCTTCTTTCACTCTGGGTGTTTGTTGTCACAGCATACATTTCTCTTCTTTATTTATTTTTATACCAAAAAAAAGCAAACTTGAAAAACATTCACTACAACAAAGATAAAAAGTATGGCATTTGGTTTTGTGCTTCTGTTCTCAAGGAAATATGTTTTTAAAAAGCAACCCTACTAATAATTTTGACACAGAAGACCACTAAAAGTTTGAGGCTCAACTGATATTGAAATGCAGCTGCAGCTTTTTACTGGGGCCAGTGTCTTGCTAAATGACTTCTTAAAATTTCAGGACTAATAACTTCTTTGAGCAGCATTCTTGAGAAAGGGTTTAAAGCAACATATGAACAACTCTCCATATGGATGCATTTTCAGACAATTTCAGACAAGTTTGTAAATGAAAATACACCCTAAAACCATTAACTGGGCCCCAAAAGTCTGACAGAGAACAATAAGAATTCCTTAGTTTTAGCTGCTGCTAACTCCGACAGACATACATGATTATGATGGAAAGTAAAGCCAGCTGTTGTCCACTATTGATCTCATCATGTTATATGTATAAAATGAACTTCTTATTTTATATTTATCAAGAGAAGAATGTGGCAAATTGACCCATCCAGGTAAATACCTTCACAAAGGAAAAGCTGAGGATTGTCCACAAAAGAAGTTTTGTTATCAAAACCAGAAGGTGGGTATATGTTTTTCTCTCTGTGAAGAAAGAATCTTAAACTGCTCATTCTGTGGGTTTGATACCCTTGTCCATGCTGAATTGTTCTCTACTAATCAAAGAAAAAGCTTCTTTAAATAGATCCACCAAAAAGGACTTACACAGGCTTGTAGCTATCCTGGCACTTTGTAGAAGTCTCAGAACAGTATCTGGTAAACAAAACCCAAATCCTGTAAACCCAGCTTCCTTGACAAAGTGTGTTGCAGACAACATGCAGTGGCCGAGGTTCCCCATGCAGTGCCTTAATCCCATGGTCTATTTGACTGTGGAATGATATGCTGGACCATCTCCACTCTGTACCAACACAAGTATGTAAGAGGTGTTAGAGGAACCTGTCTCAGGTACCAGCTACCAGCTGGAGATAGCTTTGTGGGATAGCTTTCAGCCAGATTTATTCCTTTATCTGTTCCATCATGAAGCCACACCAGCACAAGTGATTGGAAAGTAGAAGAACAAGAGTGAATGGCCAAGGATTCGGCTGGAAGGGAGTGGGAAACTGTTTCTTCTGGAGCATGTGTTGTTTTAAACTTACATGGAATAACAAGAGCCAATATGAATGGAATGGAGACAGAAGCCAATGGTAGGAATCAAGTACATCTTGACTTCCACCTCATTTAAGGATCATCTAACCCCATTATGTCCTAGGAGTTAAGACACCGAAGTTAACCCTCACTCCTAAAGGAGGAGTAGGGAGGAGTCTCCACTGAGCACCTTGGTAATTAATGAAGTCACTCAGAACACTGAAATACCTGCCTTGCCCAATGTAATTTGATCAAACACCCCCTCTCCCCGAATAATTGATAGGCTCATTCCTTCTCCCCACATGTTGTAACTGAGGCAGGGTTGAAACAAGACAAGAGTGGGCGAAATCTGTAACATGGTGACTAAGGTAATTGCTTGCAACTGAAATTTAAAGAGTTCATGCTCAACTCCAATTGATACTTTGTACAGAATAATTTAACCTTAATTAGAGAAAGAATGAAAACCTCAGTATTTCTCCATCCATGTCAATGCCTGCACTAGTAAGATATCAGATCATATTGTTCCGGGTTCACTTTGGGATGCTTCCATGCAAAACAAAAACACCTGACTCAGAGAGAACCCTGCAGCAGCAAGAGCATTTAGTTTGCAAAAAGATACATGCTCAGACAGAAAAGAAATTTGAAACCCAGCATCTGACTTCTGGGTGTAACATCAGGCAGAAGATGCAGCAAGTATCCTCAGCCTCCTTATCTGCAGTGCATTAGGCTGCACATGAAATCGAAGGCGGTCATCAGCCATCTCCGCATCCTGACAGGCCTAACACGTGCAACGTGAGGAATTAATCAGGGCTGTCAAGACTGGAGCAGCTTTGCCAGGTCTCGGATTCAGACCTAGGAACACAACCATACTGGGAGTATTCAGAGCTGAATCTGGGTGGGGCATCACATGCACACGGAAATCTAGCCAAGGGAAAACATTTAGATGTTCATAGAATCATAAAATGATTTGGGTTGAAAGGCACCTTAAAAGGACACCTAGTCCAATCCCCTTGCAATGGGCATGGACATCTTCAACTAGACCCGGTTGCTCAGAGCTAGTCCAACCTGACCTTCAATGTTTCCAGGGATGCCGCATCCTCCACCTCTCGGAGCAATTTGTTACAGTGTTTCGCTACCCTCATTGTAAAACAAAAGTCTGCTTATATCTAGTCTGAATCTATCCTTAGTAGTCCTATTTCTACAGGTCCTTCTAAAAATCTGTCCCCAAGCTGCCTATGGAAGTGGTTGAGTCACCATCCCTGGAGGTATTTAAACAGATGTAGATGTGGTGTTTGGAAGCATGGATTAGTGGAGTAGCTGGAAGTGTCAGCCCAACTGTTAACCTAGAAAACTAAATATAAGAAACCTGAGAAGCTCAGAATTAAATGTAGAACTCCCAAATTCTTGGTACAGTCAGATCTGCAAAGGCTCAGTAAGATGCACAACCTTAACATTAACCCTGTGTCCTAACACTGCAGTTGTATTCATACAATTAACACAGTTATGTTTTAAAGGCTGTCACTGAAATTAGGTGTTTTCCTTCTCTGGTATTGTGTAATGTTTGTTAAAAGGTGTTTGGCACACCTTCCTCAAATCCTGATTTTTCCTGTAGAACCTGCCCTGCTACTTGGCAGTGCACATCACTGAGTTATACACACCTTTACAATTAATGTACCTGCTAATTAGATTTGTTGTTTGTGGTATAACTGAGACCAAGGCAAAAGAATAGAGCAGAAGCTGCCAGGGTTAGTAATAAATGTTTCCAAATTATAACATATGGTTTGTTCATTGAATAGGATATTAAACATTTTGAGAATTTGACGTCGTTTAGTGTCTAAAAGTCTACTAGTGATAGGATATATGAGACTTCTGTTGATCTCAATGTGCTGCCAGAAACAGAAACCTCTTCAATTGAGATGCACTAGCAATGATACACAGAAGGAAAACTCAAGTCAAAGGAGCTGTGAATTACATACTAAACAAGTGAATAACCACCCTGTCAGAATAATTCTCTTCACTGAGGTAAGATCAGTCAAGGTTTCACGTAGTTACAACAAAAAAATCTGAATATGTCTGTCAGACACCAGCAGTATTCTAAGAAAGTCAAGCACTTAGACATCAAAATGTGAGATTTTGACTTATGATTGAAAACCAGAGTGGGAAGTAGATTTAGTTACACACTAAGTACAAATGGTACAGCTTTTTGGCTTTTTTTTTTTTTTTTTTTAATAATATGTATTTTTAGGGCAGTGCTCTTCAGATTTATTTTAGTATTTGCATAAAAATCCCATAGATCTCTAAAGCCATTGATGAACTCGAAGACAATGCTGAAGCAAGCTGACAAAATGGGAAAAATACATAAAGCACCACTATTTGCTAGCAACCCTCCCTCCACTTCTGCTAGGAAAGAACAAATGCCAGCTCTATTCCAATGAAGATTAATGTCTGACAAACATTACTGAGACCTATGAAACAAACAAAAAAATTACATGTGTTGAAAAAAATTCCCAAAAGCCAAAATCCCCTTTGCCTTACAGTGAACATGTTAATGCAGCCAAACTCAACCTTTCTCTCCCAAGGTGACTCTCTGAATAGAAACTAGCCTGAAGAAAGCAAAGTGATACCCTAGAAGCCAACTAGTTTTACACTCATTACCAGTTAAAATGGCTAAAGAGCCACATGTCTGACACTACAAATAAGTCATCAAAAGAAGTTCTGTGTGCATTTGGTTTCAGATACTCCACAGTTCAGTGGGTTTTTTGCAAATTTGCATGAGAGCATGGAAGCTAGAAAAATACCTTTAAAACCCCTGTTCAAATTTGAGATTTTCCCTTAACAACTTCACCAAAAATTTTATTTGAAGCCCCCCACAGCCTTTAGATAGTCTTTTGGGTTTGGTTTGGGTGGGTTTTTTTGTTGGTTGTTTTTTGTTTGTTTGGGGGTTTGTTGTTTTTTCCCCTTTAGGTTGTCTTTTTTGGTTTCTTTTTGGTTGTTTGTTTAGGGGTTTTTTTGTTGTTTATGCTCCTCTTTGTTCAACTGTTGCACAAACACGCAGTTGCTGTGCGACACATCATAGAGGTTGTGCCAACCCACAGCAATGGAGACACCGTGCTCCTGCTGGCACTGCCACCGCAGGACCTGCTTTAATCACGGACAATGAATCAGCAGAAGAAAAAAAAAAGAATAAAAAACAGGAAAAAAATCATTAAGTAAATGTTTGCACATTGGTTCATTGAGTAGAGGAGGCTCAAGGGTGACCTTATCACTCTACTGAAAGGAGAGAGTGATATAACCAGGTGGGGGTCGGCCCCTTTTCCCAGGCAGCCAATGGCAGGATGAGAGGACACGGCTTCAAGCTGTGCCAGGGGAAGTTTAGGCTGGACATTAGGAGCAGTTCCTCCACAGAAAAGGTCATTAGATACTGGAATGGGCTGCCCAGCGAGGTGGAGTCACCGTCCCTGGAGGTGTTAAAGGGCAGACTGGACGCGGCACTCAGCCTAGCTGACACGGTGGTATTCGGCCCTGGGTTGCACTCGATGACCTCAGAGGTCTTTTCCAACCGAATCGATTCTGCGATTCTGTTGCGACGCGGAGGTCGCCGTGCCCCCACCCCATCCTGCAGCACCGCCGGTGCCCCAGGCGGGCCCGAGCCCGGACCCCGGCGCTGAGGGGAGGCCGCGCCCCCTGCCCCGGGCGGCACCGCCCGAAGGTGCCCCCCCCACCCCACCCGCTGACCAACGTGCCCGCCGCGGCACCGAGCGCCTGGCGCGTGCAGCGCGTCCCTCCTCCGATTGGCTGCCCCCGCCAGCAGGCCCCGCCCTCCTCGGCGCCCTATTGGTCGCTTTCAGCCCCAGTGCTCCTCGCGCCGCGGGCCACAAGGGGGTGCGCGCCCCCGCGGGCGATGCCGCGCATGCGCGGGCCCTCCCTTCCCCCCGTGGCCTCTCCCAGGCTGTCCCCCCGGCCCGCTCGCGCCGGCCCCGCGCCCCGGTGTCTCTCGCCATGGCGGCCGCGGCCGAGGAGCCGTTCCCGCTCCACGGGCTCCTGCCCAAGAAGGAGACCGGCGCCGCCGCCTTCCTCGCCCGCTTCCCCGACTTCGACGGGCGGGGGGTGTTGCTGGCCGTGCTGGACACCGGCGTGGACCCCGGGGCGCCGGGCATGCAGGTAGCGCGGGGCGGCCCTGTGTCACGGCCCGGCCCTCGGGCAGCGCCCGGGCCCCGCCACGGGGCCGGGGCCGAGAGCGGGGGCCCGAGGCGGCGGCGGCGAGAGTAGGGGAGGCCCCTGGGGGGCTGTCCCGGGCACCGCCGTCCCGCGGGCTTGTCCGGGTGTGTTCGCTCCCGGTTCCCGGTCGGCAGGTGGTGCGGGAGGGCGGGGAGATGCCGGAGCCGGAACCTCCGCACCGGGCACTCCGGGTGCTGCTGTGAGGATCCTCCTAAGCCGTCCGCAGGCGTTTTATGGCACTTAAATCTCCTCGGCTAACGCCTCTCACGCAGAGCTCGTTATAAAAGAACGCTTTGTGTTTTTGTGTTGTTAGCGCTACCTCGGCAGAGGGTCACTAAGGGCTACACTCGGCCGCCCAGGGCTTTTACATGAAAAGTGTGTTTCTGGCACGGTTTGCACACCAGTCTTTCTCAGTGTATTTTTGGTGCGTTGTATTGCAATAACAGTCTGTATCAGATTCGATTCTGCCGGGTTTTGTTGGATGTACCAGCTTTGTATCCCAGATCGCTCAACGATTACCATTATTATTTCCATCTCGGTTTTGTAAATTTCTCTGTGCATGACTTCAGTTTGGGCATTTCTCAGCACTTACCTCTTTTAACCTCTGTCTCTTTACATTTCCATACTGTGTAAGTTTGCATGTGGCCTTTTGTGCCACTACTGCTTCCTATTCCTTGTCAACATGTTTTCTGTGAGTTGTGGCAAAAGAGGCCTTGAAGAAAGATTCAGAGTTGAATGCAACTGGCTTGGATACTGCATCCTTTATTTTTTTGACTAAGCAGAGCTTGTGTTGGTTTCTGCCCTTTCTTTGGTGCAGATTTAACTCCTAAGTGACCTCATTCAGGGACTTGACCCTTGCAGATCATTAGTTACGTGTTCGGAAATGACTCCTTATAGGATTCAGTTAAGCAAAGGGATGAGTGAAGAGGACAGGTAGGGTGGAAGGAGGAACTGAACAGCAGTAACTTCGATGGATTTAAGTTGAAACTGAAGCTGGTGCTTTTGGCAAGAGTTGTGGGTAAGTGGAATAGTAGTTGGGAAGTTTAATGAAAGCTAGCCAAAAAGCAAGCAAGATAGTACCATGGGCAGGGCAGAAAGTAATAAAACATAATTGGGAAGATGTGAATGCATAGTTCTGAGGTTTCACATACAAAAGCAAAAAAACCCTAAATTTTTAGAGGTTATACATGAGGAGTAGACAACACCAGCAACATGAGTTTATGGACAGGAATGGGAAGGTTTGTTCTGGATAGGTAACCCGAGGTTCATAAGGGTTGCTTATGAACTTATCATGATCTCAGTGCTGACCATATCAATTTTCTTCAGCCTATTTCCTTTATATGCAGGATAAGATTTCAGGTAGTTAAGTAAAACATTTGTCAGGAACTTTGAAGGGGGTCTGGAATTTGTGTTGCAATGAGTGAGTTTGCAGGGGTCTTAGAGAAACATGTAAGAAAGTTGTATTCTCTCTCCACACTTCCCAGTTAATACCTGGCTTAAGCCACTTGCTGAACTACAGACTGGGGAGGCTCATTGCACAGGGAATTATAAAGGAGATACAGCCTGCACACAGCCTGTAGAATATCTTTGTAGGTATTTCTTCAGCAAGAGGATGTCCTCCCTCTCTGGAGTGTTGGGCAGCTTACATTTCACCTCCATGCAATAAATCAGTATCCTGGGCACAGGCAGTGAGACAGCATAGCTGTACTGCAAGAAGTAGCTTCTAAACTGTCCGTTCTTGGCCTGGCATGGATTAATCTATGAGAGTTGAATCAGTTGCTTGGAGGGAAGAGAAGACATTATGTTTAGTAGGGTTTATAAGTATTGCAACTTTGAGTTCAGGTTAATGACAATAATGATTACAGACCAAAATGAGCTCCCTTTTTTGAATATAGTGGGGTTTTTAGTCAAAACAGTTTATTTCTTTGCTGCTCCCTGGTGTTTCATTCCCGGGTAGGTTTCCTTTTTATGTTGATTCTATGACTTGGTTTGTAAACACTGATACCAGAGTTTGTCCCCTTCACAAAGGACAAAAAGATCTGGGAACAAACAGAGAAATACCATAATGTTTAGATTCTTCCCTGAATGCTTGCTGCTATAGAGAGAACAGTTATCAGGCTTAACAAACCTTGTTTTTTCTATTGGTTGGTTTGCTTTGCCACACAAAATATTAATCTAACCTGTACTTACTTTCCATTTCCTTATAAACGTTTTGTAGTCAGTGCCTTCTAGGGAACTTCTTTCACATCATGTTCTGTTGCTTTATGCTCCGCCTTTTGATGCCAACTCAACAGTTTGTCTGCTTCGTCAATGCTGGTTTTTTCCCTTTCAGGCCTTCTTGGTAGAATCCATTTCCTATTGCTATCTGCCAAGCCATGGCTTGTAATTCCTTAGTAGGGCACAGCGACTAATGAAATTTTAGGTAGGCAGATAAGGTGTGCTTAATGGAGTGTTGTGGTTGTAAATGTATAGTCTTTGTTCAACCCCACCCTGTCCATTCCCTTTTCTTGTTGTGACTTCTTATGTTCCATGATAGATAAGTTAGTTCCTCTGCTTCTTGTAAATTTATTTATTTTTTTAAGAGCCTGCTGGAATTATTGTTTACTACAGTTAACTTGTACTTTTGTATGACAGCCTTTTGTCAGCAGTAGCAGCTGGTTTGGTTTTCACCACTGAGTTGCTTGAAAATTATTTTATTTGTGATTATGATGACCAGCTGTCCCGTGACCCAAGTGCTGAAAAATTTTTCCTCTCTTGTTGCTACAGTAGCTGTCAGTTGGAGTCAGTAACATTGTATGGGCTTGAAAAAATGTGCTCAGTGCATCTGGCTTTCCCTTTTCAATTGGAATTGACACAAATACTGGTGCTCCTCTATTTCTATTATATTGATCAGTTACCAGGATTATGCAGATGGATTATTTTTAGTATGCTCAATTTATCAATGTATTTGTTTTGCAAAATTGGAGCTAACATGTAAGTAGGTTTTTCAAACTTCAAGCAGAAATGTATAAACAACAAAGTTTCAGTTTTAAACTACTAGACTATTGCTTGTTTTTCAAATGGCTATAGGCAAGCCATGATAATAAAGATAGGATTGCGGGTTTTTTTATAAATACAATATAAAATATTTTTAATCATATAAGAGTTCTTCATTTTTTGAATTTTAATGCAAAAAGTACTAAAATGTATTTTCTGTCTGTAATCAGTTCATTAGTTCAGGACTTTTCTGTTCACATGAGGGAATTGATCAAGTTCACGTAATTATTTTTTTAATTATTATAATTTTTCCCTCAGAATTACAAGACTTGAAAAGCAAAACAGAGCTGAACTCTGAGCTACGCTGTAGGTGGGCAGTGTGCCGAACAGCAGTTCGGGTCAGCAGAAGCAACCGTATCGGTTACTTGTGCTAAAGGACCGTGAACCTGTCTGAATTGCTGCTTTTAGGAATTGAACCTTGGACCGTGTGAAACTCTTGAGTTTCTTGTGTCTGACTGGAAGACTTTGATTTGTTGGTTTTGACTGTACAAACTCACGTGCATGTGCAGACCTGCTGGGACTCAGCTAGGAGGCAAAGAACCACATAGTGTAGGAGTTGCATGTTGTCTATCTGGCTAGAAAACAACTTCTAAAACTACCCAAGCTTGCTGCAGCATAAATCTATGTTCTGGCCACCTGTTGCTGTATAACTTACCTACTTCAAACAAGTCACCTTGGATTACCTTTTCATTCTTGATTTCTTGTACTTTGATCACTCAGTAGTTCATTTTGAGTAAAGGCGTATCGAAAAATGTCCAGTGCTGCCAATCTCAGGTTTGGCTTGCAGTTGCTTTATTGTTGGAGCAGCTCTTGACTTTTCTGTGAGTTGAGACTCACATTTGAAGGCATTAACTACAAATGCTAGAAAATTATATTGGTTTAGTGCCTATGCGCTGTTCCCCAAGTAAATTTTCACTACTTTGTAACTGTTGTTCAGTGGATGTTTTACAAGGTTAACATGCTTTAATGATTTTTTTAAGTGAACGTGAATTTCTATGAACAGAGTAGCAGTGTTGGTTCCTGTAATGGAAGTTCTTCCTTAACAAGACTCTTCAAAACCCATATTTGTTTCTGGGAAATGAAATTGATGTTCTTTTTATGGTTGCTGTGGGTTTGGAATTTTTTTGTTTGTTCTATTTTGCTAAACATTTGCTAAATGTTAAAGGAATAAAAAAATCCTAACTATACTATCGGTAATTGTGTAGGAGGTTCCTCTAGGTAAAAGGGACATTAGATAGATTAGTAGTTTCTATTTTCATGTTGTTTAGTTACCCACAACTACCGTAAAGTCCGTCAGGGCTAGTTTTGATCTAATTTGAAGAGGTTTTAAATGTATGCTTATAAACTCCTCATAGGTAGTCAGCTCTTTTTCTCCTCGCTCTGGTAAAAATACTCTTTATATGAGTATTAGGAGTATATAGCCAAAGCTACTAACAGTGAAGCAGAGTCCTTGAAACAGGAAAAAGGAGATGATGGTAACTTGTGTTCCTTGTAGGTTTAAGCTCAGTTAACAGACTAAAGCTTCTGAGAACTTGTACTTCACCTTTCATTTTGTTAGTTGTGCACTCGTTACTGTAAAATTTGGCCAGAATGGGCAGATGGAAGCAACACACCAAATAATTTGACCACAAAATGTAGTTTTTGCAAATTTCGGTGTGGTTTTAAAGTGAGGCTGCATGTGCTTTGTTGATACAGTGGTTTTACTTGTTTCTCTTCTAAGTCCTTATTAGAAATAAGTGGATCTGTATAAACCAGAAAGATGAACATGTTGGTCTTTGTTCATTTAAGATATAACCAAGTTCAAGTTGGTTTTATGTCCTTCAGTTAAAGTTTGGTGTCTAAGAAAGTTAGTTGCTATTTTTGATAAGAAAAATGGACACTTTCCTGGATTGTGCGCTTAAGAGTAATCAACTATATTTTCAATTTTCTGGTGCTCATATTTTTAGATTACGACTGATGGGAAACCGAAGATAGTTGATATAATTGACACAACGGGCAGTGGTGATGTAACTACATGTACCATAGTAGAACCTAAAGATGGAGAAATTACTGGTCTTTCTGGAAGAACTTTAAAGGTGAGTGTTTGGTAGTACAGAGACACCACTGAACATCTTCTTGATTGCTTAACAACAAATATAGCATTTATTTTGGTTTCTGCAGAACTTAACTTCCATTTAACCAGATTTTGTGGTTTAAGCCCAGCTGGCAACCAAGCACCACATAGCCTCTTACTCACTCTCCCCCCCAGCAGTATGAGGGGAAGAGAATCAGAAGGGTAAAAGCAAGAAAACCCGTGGGTTGAGAGGAATTCATTCACTACTTCTCATGGGCAGGCAGGTAAACAGCCATACCCAGGAAAGACAGGCTCCATCATGGACAGGATGTGGCACTTAGTGCCATGGTTAGTAACAACGGTGGTGGTGGATCAAGGGTTGGACTTGATGATCTCAGAGGTCCTTTCCAACCCATCTGATTCTATGATTCCATGATTCTATGGCGCTGTGGATAATGGTGACTCGAGAAGATGAACGCCATCATTCTGAACATTCCCCTGTTCCCCTGGGTTATATGCTGAGCATGACACTATACAGTATGGGATACCCCTCTGGTCAATTGGAGTCAGCTGTCGTGGCTGAGTCCCCTCTCAACAACTTGTGCATGGCCAGCCTGCTCACTGGTGGGGTGGGGTGAGAGACAGAAAAAGCCTTGACTCTGCTCAGCAACAGCTAAAATATCCCTGCATTATTAACACTGTGTTCTGCACAGATCCAAAACACAGCCCCATACCAGCTATGTGAAGGAAATCAAACCCAGCCCAACCAAAATCAGTAAACTAGATCATATCCAAAGCTAATACTGGACTTGATCATCTTCATACAGATTGCTTAGTGTTTCTTTTATTTTTCAAATGTCTTTCTTTTTAATATTTTCTGTAGGTGAATGGGGGTGTGTACAGGGTTTTGTTGGGTGCTTGATTATAATTTAATTACTTATTCAAAGCTGTATCTGATATACCTTTGGAAACTTGCTGAAGAAAACATGCTAACGTGCTTTAAGAATATCAAACACAATTCTGTCTTTAAAAGTGCTAGTATTTTCTACATTTGCATAAACTACAAGAAGAATTGTGCTAAGCTCATGGTAAATAGTTTTAGAGACTGAAAAATCTGTGGCAACTTAGATATTGGCTCACTGAATTCTCACTATGCATAGAATAGAAATGGTGTAGGGTTTTCAGAAAGGACACAATGAGATCTAGTAGAGGTCTTGAGTGCACAGAACTTCTGATGTTGTGACATGTTCTTGATTTCCTGGTTGGATTGATGATGTGATATGGGGTCATCACATCTTTGAATCTCTCCATACTATCAACTTTCTTCTTAATTTTGCACAGAAGATGACTGTAAGGGTGAATATGTTGCTCTTCTGCTGTTGTTAGCTAGGATTGGTGGGTCTGATATACTGAATCTAAATAGCACCAAGATGTAAAGTGAGACATTCAGGTGTGTGTCATGACTTCCAACTACAATTATCCTTCATACAAGGGTGTGTTTTTTCATTTATAATACTATTATTTCCCCAGACCTCTGGCCAGTAAAGTCACTGCTGGGGCTTTGTGTTTTAAAAGTATAGTATCAGGGAAGCTGATACTTAAAGATGTTCAATGACAGTGTCACAGGAACTGATACTTATTCTTTTGGAACTAGATTGAAATTGCCATGTCCTGTTGTTGAAACAGTGCAGTAGTTGCTGTCCTGGAGACAGGGAATTAAATTGGCAGTATTTGCAAGTCTGTTCTGCTAAGTTTTGTTACACAGTGTTAGGTTTTTTTTTTGTGTGTGTGTTTTTTTGTTTTGGTTTGGTTTTTTTTTCTTGGTGTTTTTTTGGTTTTGGGGTTTTTTTTAAATGCTGTTAGTTAACTTATTTCTGAATATACTTTTCTGTAGGTTCCAGCAAAGTGGGTAAATCCTTCAGGCAAATATCACATTGGCATAAAAAATGGCTATGATATCTATCCTAAAGCTCTTAAGGAGAGGATTCAGGTAAGGAAATACCTTTTGGTTTTGGTGTATAGTCATATTTCACTGTTCTATTTCTTTAATTTTTTTTTTTTTGAAAAACCACAGCATATGATTAGCTAGCACACTTAGGCTGCTAGGCAGCACTTGAGTGCTATTCTCTCACTGATTTTTGTTTATTTTTGATATGATCAATTTCTTCTGTGATTTTTCAGAGCAAAAGCAGGTGGCTCAGTGGTCCATTCAGGCAAAAAGTCTAGAAATTACTGATACCCATTTTTTTCTGTATGGCAATTTGTGTTTATTTATAGTATCGTATGGGACACTTATGGAGCCCCTGGTGGTCTAGTGGTAAAGGCGCCGCGCTATCACCGCGGAGACCCGGGTTCGATTCCCGGTCAGGGCCACTCCCGGGCAGGTGGGGCTCGTTAGCTCTTAAAAAAAAAAAAAAAGGCAACCCACCTACGTCCTGAGGACCTCGCTGCCACCGTCCAAGCTCGCTTGGCCCCGGCAGATGAACCTTAGGATTAAAGGGTGGGCTCAGTTCCGCGCACACTGTGTCTCACCTAAAAAATCCAATGCGCAGGCTGGAAGGTGTAAAGACCTTCCCCGGATCTTCGCTCGCGAAGACTGGCCATTATTATTATGGGACACTTTTAGCCACTGTGTGTCAAATGAGAATTTTCAAATTGTTTTTGAAGATTTCATACTTTGACATGTATTTGTCAATCTAGTCAGGAACCTGGTTTTGTTTTACAGAAAGAACGTAAGGAGAAGCTCTGGGATCCTGTTCACAGGCTGGCTCTAGCAGAGGCCTGTAGGAAACAAGAAGAATTTGATGCTGCTCTTAGCTCTCCCTCACAGGTTTGCAGAGTCTAAGTTTATAAACTTGTTGTTTGCAACAATATGTTACTGGTTGGCAGGATTAAAATATTTCATTAGATGAGTGAAGGAAAGATACTTGTGATTATTTTGGCAGATAACTTACTAGTGTATTTTCTGATTATTTAAAAAGTTTTTATATGGATGGTTGTTTGATTTGCTTAGTGCTGTTAACTTTCTAAAGTTGTTGTTAAATATGTACCTGAAAAAATTTGTAGGACACTTTTAGTAAGTTTTATTTTTAATTTAATGTGCTATTTTTTTGGCTACCATCTTTGCTTTGTTCAAAGTTGGAATCTTCTTAACGTATTCTTTCATTTGTAAACTATGTACTATTCCAATAAAGTACCAGAAATGCCTCAGGTTACTCCTTTATCATTTAACAATCTTTAAAAAGATAATGGCTTTAAGTGTTACGATTACAGAAATTGGAAATAGTTTTGTGTAATTGGCTGAAAATAAATGTACTGTTGGAGGCCATTGAACTACTAGATGTTTGTGACTCCTAGGATAGTCTGACATTCCTGAGGAAGCAAGGGAACAAATGTGTAGCATGAGAAAGGTAATTTAATTACCTATCTTGTAATAATTTTAGAAACATTCTAACTGAATTTTGGTTGCCTTATTAGGTAAATAAGCTAATAAAGGAAGAACTTCAAAATCAAGTGGAATTGTTGAATTCTTTTGAGAAAAAATACAGTGATCCTGGCCCAGTATATGATTGCTTAGTGTGGAATGATGGTGAGACCTGGAGGTAAATGTGTAAACTTGTGTAAAATGTCTTGTTCTGCACATAAAACAACAGTTTGCAATGAAGGCTCATGTTAATTTTTAAATCTACCCTCTTTAAAGAGGTTTTAAATATATTTTGCTTTAAAATAATCCTGCTGTCTCTGTTGAGTTTCTTGACAAGATTCTGATCCCAGTGGAAGATGGGGTAGAATAAAATTGAAGACAGCATGATATGAGTGGAAGTTGGTGGGATTTTCTTCTGAAGGACAATAAAATGGCTTTAAGAATCCATTGGGGAATAGGAAAAAAACCCTGAAACAAAACAGGTGTCTGTGCACAGACTTCAGGCTGTAACGTGGCACGTTTCTTGACTGATAATGTGCATTATATGAAACAGTGAATAAAATTTCAAATGTTTGTGTACCAGCCCTGAACAGGTAGCTTTAGTAAAATTTCTTCCCTGAAATTGGATGAATTTTCATATGCTTGGATTTATTTGAATTTAGTAGCATTTGGCAATCAGTTTATTTAGAAATCTTTGTAATTTCTGAGTATAAGTGTAAATGACCAGGTTTTCAAATAGTGACTGGAAGAAGTAAGATACCATAAACACAGTACCAAACTTCTTGAAGTCTTTGTGGTATGTTGTGCTGGAGGGGGGAGATAACAAAAGGTTTGCAGCAGCTGGAAAATTGTATTTTTATTTGTTTTTTTGTCAACAGAGCCTGTATAGATACAAGTGAGAGTGGTGATTTATCTAACTGTACAGTGCTGAGAACCTACAAAGAGGCTCAGGAATATGGATCTTTTGGAACATCTGAGATGTTGAATTATTCTGTGAATATATATGATGATGGAAACCTTCTGTCCATTGTAACAAGTGGAGGTAAATGAAAGTAAACTTAAGAGTATTTTGCTACTGCATAGATGTCATGAGAAGTAGTGATTTGTATTGGGTCCTGATTCTGATGCTTGGGATGGCTTAAAGCAGCTGTCTTAATACAGCATTCATTATTATGGCATTTAAGACTGATATTCAGATTTCCTGAACTAAACCTATAATGACAGCTCATTACCAAACTGACTTAACATTTTTATCTGAAATACTGTCAAATTTGGGTACATAAGCATGTATACATAGAATGTGTATACTTAGGTACTCATTAAGATGTTCCTGCAGCTTAAAGCCTAAACTAGAGAGAACCTTCTTTCAAAATACCCGTTTGTTTTGTTTGTTAAATATAGAGTGATGATTGATTTTTAGTTGCTATGCTTTGTGCTTGTATACTTTAAAAATTTAAATAAGAGATCCATGAGCAAAATGGGTGTTGATCTTTATTTAGGTTTATACAACATTTTTTTAGTGATGTCAGGTGTCTCTATAGTTGTAGCTCCAACTGCTCTGAACCCATAGTGGTGAACTCTTTAAATAATCATGTTTTGGAAGCATCCTGAGTGGTTAGGGTGGTATGGATGTATTTGATTTGAAAAATGCTCTTAATTCCTTATGAAATTATCCCCACTACAAAACAACTACAAAAGCAATTATGGTTTCTCAATAGTTGGTAATTTTTCTGATACATTCCTTTCTGTATTACTAAGCAGTTCTATTTTATTTTCCTAATCCCCACTATCCAAGTCATCTCAGGTATAATATTGATAACTTTGAGTAGGAAGCATTGAGCCTTTGAAGTAGAACTTTTGTCAGTGGAATTCAGTTATACTTAATTTCTGTCTGCCTGCTGCCTCCTTTCTCTCCTCAAAAAGCTGTTTGTTGAACCTCCTTCAGTTGACCTCAGCCTGTTGATCCAACCTGTCCAGATCCTTCTATAGAGCCTTCCTATCCTCCAACAGATCAACACTTTCTCCCAACTTGTTACTGGCTGCAACCTGACTGAGGATGCCCTTGATCCCCTTGTCCAGATCACCAATAAAATTATTAAATTGGACTGGCCCTACTGAGCCGTGGTGAACATCACTGGTGACTGGCCACTGACTGGATTTATATCGTTATAGCTCAATAAGTGAAAATGAGTTGAGCTGTAGTATATTAAATTGATATAAATGAAATTCACTAAACATACTCTTCATTTGTGCAGGAGCTCACGGAACACACGTGGCGAGTATTGCAGCTGGATACTTTCCAGAAGAACCAGAACGAAATGGCGTGGCTCCTGGAGCTCAGATTCTTGCAATCAAGATTGGCGATACGAGACTAAGTACAATGGAAACTGGCACTGGTCTAATAAGAGCTGTGGGTATTTCACTGAATCAGTTATTAATCTCAGCGCTGTGATTAAATGTGTAGAATATTGTGAACCTTTCTGCTGGCATATAGGCTATGTTTTTATGGTTCTATAGTATTTACAACAAAAAACTAACCAAACGAAAAAACAACCACAACAACAAAACAACCCACCCACCCAATCCTAAAAAAACTCACGAAAACAACTAAAATGTATTTTAAAGCATATTTTAAGACTAATGTTTTAGTACAAAACAAGACTTCTGTTGCATAGAGCACTCAGTTTTTTCAGACTGACAGACTTGCATTGTATCTGTCAAGCTTGACATATGCGTGAAGTTACATGCATGACTGCTTAAAAGTCTTTGTGTTGTATTTCTTATAGTTACTTAGATAATTATAGAAGACTTAAATAAATCTAGAATAGAGACTAGTATCTACCTATGTGGCTGAATTTGTGTGAACTCTTTATTACAAGTGAGGAAAAATATCAGTCCTTTTAATGATGAAAGACCCAAGACCTTTTCCATGTAGTGAGTTGATTGGGAAAAACTTTATACAAGAAAAGGATCTGAAAATACAAAAATTATGTTTCTGACCCATAGAACATTTTGATAGAGAAACATGAAGATGTAAAATAATGTTTTTGCAACTTTTTGGAGTTCAGATGAACTGCATAGGAAAAGGAGAATTTTATGTTATTGAGGACAGACATTAGTGGCAATACTGATGATGTCTACAGTTTTCTCTTAGGGTAATGTCTTGATTTCTAGTTTGGAACATGACAAGAATAAGGTAGTTCAGGGAGTGCTTTGTTTTAATTCTCTTTGTTCATAGGGAAAATAGCACTTAAATAACTGATGGAAGTAAATTATTTTCTAGAGTCGAAAGAGATTTATCCCACTCCTTAGATACATAGCAGATCAGTTCAAGCAAATGTTCTTTTGTCATTCCTTAAGTGACTTCTTCTGTGACTAGTATATATTTTTGCTTTTTTTTTTGCTTTATCAGATGATAGAAACAATAAAATACAAATGTGATCTTGTCAACTATAGCTATGGAGAAGCAACACACTGGCCAAATGCTGGGTGAGTAGTACTGTAGTTAAAGTATATTTCAGTTTCACAGAAGTAGAATTATATTTGTTGAGCTTTGTGTAAATCACTAAGAATGTGACTTGTCGCTAAGAATGAATTGTCCAGGCCCATATGATTCATGTGTTAGAAACTGCAGTTTACGTTTTCAACTGTCTTTGAAAATCAGATCAACCCATCCAAAAAGCTATTAATTTATAATATACATGCAAATATGTAATATAAAAATTTCTCTATATAAATAATATTTTAGGTTAATGAAGAATTTTTCTAGTTGCAGTAGCACATGATCTGTGGGGTATCTTTTGAAGACCTAAGATTGCTATAGCTGTTACTCCTTTTTAAAACCAGAAGGTATTTTTGTGGTCAACTTCTTTACTGGAACCACCTCTACCAGGTGTGGGAAACAGGCTTCATATTCCTTGTTTGGTGACTGCTCAGAGGTTCTACTAGAAATGGGAATTTTGTCCTGTGGAAGAAAGTAATATTGTTGACTAAACGACTTTTTTTTTCTCATTTCTTATTTTTTTCTTCAGGAGAATTTGTGAAGTGATTAATGAAGCAGTGTGGAAACACAATGTAATCTATGTTTCAAGTGCAGGAAATAATGGTCCTTGCCTCTCTACAGTAGGATGTCCTGGTGGAACTACATCGAGTGTAATAGGTACACAATTTGTTTTGAAAACATTTTTACAATATTTACCTTCTGTTTTTTCAAACTTTGTGCTTTTGTTACATGTTTGATTGCTGACCTAAATCCAAAAAAATTTCAGACTGTTGGGCTACAAGATTAATTCTGAGGGTGGCACTTGCTGTATGCTTAGGGGTAAAAATTTAGATTATCTCCTTACAATTCTTGCAAGACCCTATGTAGAAAAGAGAGGTTGGAGGCAAATGGTCGTGATTCGATGTGGCTTTGTATCAAATGCACAAAAGAAATCTTTGGTTTTATTTATTTGAACATTTCAGGATTAGTTTTTTAATTAGTTTTTTTGTCTAAGTACACCACTTTGCTCAGACCAATTGCTGCTGGTTAATGCAACTTGTAAAAAAT
This sequence comes from Myiozetetes cayanensis, assembly GCF_022539395.1. Taxonomy (NCBI): domain Eukaryota; kingdom Metazoa; phylum Chordata; class Aves; order Passeriformes; family Tyrannidae; genus Myiozetetes; species Myiozetetes cayanensis. The sequence goes on from NW_026087742.1 coordinate 79,144,766, forward strand.
ATGATTCTAAGTTGGATTCCAGTTAATCTTCTGAAGACTCTTGCAATGCATTCTGAATTGTCAGAACTGTGGTTTTGGATCGTCTGTCTTCATCAGAAACTCTGATTTTTATTTGTAGTGAAGCAAATCTCCTTAATTTGGATATAAAATAATCCCATATCAGGACCTAGACAAGTCCTTGACAGGAGGAATCTTCCAACTGCAGTACCACTTTTGTGCAAGCCGATTACTGGTGTAGAAGTTGTTTTTCTGATGGGCTAACATATGTTTTTGATATTTCAGTGAAAGATTGAGTTACAAAATTCAGCAAAATATCTAACATTCAGGGGTAACTTCCTTAGTCTTAACTTTTGTATAAATCCTGTTGCCTCATTGTTGCATTACACAAGATGCTTCCTAAGTCTCAGAATTCTCATTCAAGAAGACTAGCATGTAAAGGAGACTAGCATGAAGTCATGAAAGCAGGAGAGCTGCTATTTCAGGGTGACTAGTAGAATTAATGCTGATTACTTTCTAAAAGTTAATCTGCAATTAATTCACTACTGAGACTGGGGGTTGGAACTGGAACTAACAGGCTCTATTCAGGTCTGTATTGGCTTTGCTCTTAGAATGCATCTACTCTCTCAATTCGACTTACTTGTTGTATCACTTTAGAGACTGGATGATCATTTGCTCTGCATGCCAAGTAGTTTGCCCCTTGTCCTCCATCTGGTGTGAACCAGATAGGATTTTTTGGGTTTTGAGGGTAAAGCAAAATACACTTGACAGGTTGGCTTAGTTTACACAGACATGGGCCTTGCCAAATTTGTCAACTTGACACGGTAGTTCTGCCATCCTGATAGTGCTTGTGCTGTAAACAAAGTGGAGTGTACACTTTAGAATAGGTAAATGACATCCTTGGCATTCTGTTCTAAAAATGCCACTTTGTCAGGCTTTGTTGTAGTCATTGACGTACCCTCTACACTTTGAACTGATACACAGTAACGACTGTCTCATAACTGTGTGTGAGTTGTGTGGATGTGGCTCCAGGTGGTTTAGCTGTGAGCCACATGAACACAAACCAAATCATGTGGATTGCTTTGAGGTATGGTTGTTACAGTTCGCAGCAGTGTAAACACAACCAAAGAGGTGCAGGAGAGAGTAGAGATGAGTAAAAGGCATCTGTTGTGGAAGAAATGTGGAAGGTGAATACATCCTATTCCAGCTGAATAAAAGTGAAACTTGGAAATTTGCATAATATTTTAATATTACATGGTGTGCCCATCAGTGTTGTTACTGCATAGCATGCTGCTTTACATTTGCTTAGCAAAACTACCTGGATTTAATGAGATGGAAAATGTGTGTTTCTGTTTTTTAAAAAACAAGAATTCTTCTCATAATGAGTTTAAACGACAGAAATATTTCACTTTAGTTTTTATTAAAAGTTCATATTACATCTAAAACGCTTGACTGTTTTTTACAGGTGTTGGTGCCTATGTATCACCTGACATGATGATTGCTGAATACTCTCTAAGAGAAAAACTGCCTGCAAATCAATATACTTGGTCATCCAGAGGGCCTAGGTATGTTATACTTTTAGAACAAATTCATTGCTTTGAGGTAATTCAAAAATCTAAATTGGTCATTAATACCAGAATAAAAGTATTTCTTTCCTGCTGTTCTGGGAAGGCCTTTGTATATTATATTGAACTGTAGAACTCCTGGGGGAGGAAGAATACCACTGAACGGCTTCAGCACAAACTGTGTTTTTCAGGGAAGTGTATTTGTGTGCAGACCTATTCAGAGATGATAAAAGTTGATGAAATGTTTGGAAATTTGTTTGGGTTTTTTTTAATTTAGTTTTTTTGAGATAACTTCAAGATAAATTGTGCATTAAAAAATCCTTTGTTTCTTTATCATTTTTTTTAACACTAGCACTGATGGAGCCCTTGGAGTAAGTATTAGTGCCCCAGGAGGTGCTATTGCTTCTGTTCCAAACTGGACTCTACGTGGAACACAACTCATGAATGGTACATCCATGTCTTCTCCCAATGCATGTGGAGGCATTGCATTAGTATTGTCAGGTAATGTGCTACAATGTTAAACTTGGAGGGGTTATCTAAAAGAGATTAAATAGTTTTTCCTCTTAAAAAAATGCTGTAGCTTTCAAATTTTTTGTTGTGTCCAATAACACCGTTATTTTTAATTTCAGGACTCAAAGCTAATGGTATTCACTACACTGTACATTCTGTCAGAAGAGCTTTAGAAAATACTGCAGTGAAAGCTGAAAACATAGAAGTATTTGCACAAGGACATGGTATTATTCAGGTATTTGCTAGCAAAAACCCCAACATAATATAAGTAACTGTCAGTGGAAAATTAACCCACAAAAAACAACTTTCTAAGTGATCTCACTCAGTTTGCTCCCATGCTACTTGATTCTCAGATCTGATTGAGCGAAAGGAAGGGAATGTAGTGGGAGGGGAGAAGGAATGAGAAATTCTTCCAGTTTCAGCATGCAGTTGCTGTAGAATAAATGTGTTAACTGGACACATTTTTAGACTGATCAAAAGGTACATGGAAATAAATGTGGGATGTGGGTTTTTATCACCCACATTTGAATTTGGGTGCCTGAGTTCTGTCCTAATGCCCAAAAATGCTTTTATGTATTGTCAGAGAGAGCTGAACTTGTTCTGTTCAGACAAAAGCTGGAACTGTAAGTTCTGGGCAGTGAAAATAGATACCCACGCTGGTTCACATAGGATTACAGCTGCAGTTGTGCAGTGACTTTGCTGCAGGCCTGCACTGAAGTGCTCATTGTATCCTGTGGACTTCCAAGTGGCTTGACAATCTGATGTGATCCTTTGTATGACAAAGGCACACTGAATTAGTGTCTCCCTATGCATAAGCTTGTATTCTTACAGAGCTGCTGCTCTTTTTTGCCACAGTCACTCCCATCGTAGTCAAAAGTAGGACTGAGATTTTTCTCTCATGCTTCAAGATGGTAGATATTAACTACTCAGTCCTAATCTCACGTTCTGGAGATGCTAGAATGTAGTAGGTAATGTCTACTAAGTACATCTGTAATGACACAAATACAACTGATCTGTGAGACAAGGCTGTTGTATGTACACGTGTCTCAAAGGAGAGCACCCTAATTTTTGCTGGTGAAAGTACCTTGCTCCCAAGTAGAAGAGAATGTAAGATTTTTGTAGTCACTAAAATAACAAGGAAGGTAGAAAGGTGTCTTCTTAAAAACTGAACTTGTCATGCAAGGTTACTGTGACAGCTCATTTACTTAGACCTAGGGACTAGAGAATCATGATCTGATTCTCTTATTTCATACCAATTTATAAAACTTATGTGGGCATCCCATATTGCTTCTCTCTTTTGAATTGCTCAACTTTTTATTGTATAAAAATTTTGAATGTTTAACTAGTGTTGCTTCACCTGTGAAAAAGTCACCTGAATTAGCGTCATAGGTTTGGTCCTCTTTGTCTTTGAAGTCATCTCTGAGAACGTGTGTTACAAATCTGTTGATGGATTTGTAGCAGAGGAGACTTGGCATTTTATTTTAAGTGTTCGTGGCTTTCTGGGCTCTGCATGCTGTTGCAGACAGAAAGAGTTGCCTCACTTTCTGTATTTGGTATTGTAGAAGCACATGTGGCTCAGGTAGCATGAACACTTCATATTGAAGAGAATATGAATAAATTACTATTAAGTTGAAATTTGTTAATATAGAACTTGTTCTTTCTAACAGGTTGATAAAGCCTATGACTACCTCATTCAGAATTCATCATTCACAAGTAACATCGGCTTTACAGTTACTGTTGGCAGCAACCGTGGAATCTACCTCAGAGATTCGGCCCAGATATCTGCACCATCTGATCACGGGGTTGGCATAGAACCTGTCTTTCCTGAGAATACAGGTAGGAAAGAGCTTTTGTATGTGAAGGTGGGTGGGGACATACAAGCGTGATCTTGAAGCAAAAAGTTCTGATAATGAGGAGTGTTAGGAATCTGTACTGTAAAAGGAGTCACTGTAACTCTAAATTTCATGGTAAATGAAGGCATGCAACTAAGACTTTTCCATTCTAACCTCAGACTTGCAACTGCAGTCCTTTCAATCTAGACTTCCATTCAGTGTCTAATTATTGATAATCATAAATATACCTAGGGGCAATACAACAGCTGATGCAGGTTTTACTTACAGGGTAAAAGTAACTTACACAGATCAAAATAAGATTTGACTTTTTTTTTTTTTTCTGTAAACTGTTTTGCCCTGCCTTACTTTATTTAATAAAAATTGGAACTCACTGAGATACTGAATTATGTTGTATTTGAAAAATGAACCATGTGAGAGCTTGTTACTGAGATTAATTCCTTTCCTAAAATCAATGATCCTCAGGAAGACTGGCATGTAGCAAAGGGATGAGTTTGCTTAGGGGAAGAAAAGGTATGAATTGGGACAGGTTACTGACTCAGAATAATTTAGTTGTTTGGCAGCTTATGTGGCAATCAGTGCATTTTAAATTTAACGTGACAAAAAAATAGAGTCGTTGTACACTAGACTCTTCTGCAGGAAGCAAACAATCTGAAAACAATTAGGCATTTGTAATGTGTGAGCAGGTTGTAGCGTGATGTTGTTTCTCTGGACCTGTCCAGTTGTTCTTTCTGTGCTGTGTCTGGTGTCTTCAACAAGACTGAGTTTGAGAAACCGTAGTAAGTGATTAAGGGATGCTCACTGCTCAGTCTGTCTGTTGAAGCTCTCTCCGAGCTTTCTGTCTACCCATAAAGGAATTGCATCTGATAATGGAGTGCTCTTTTCTCTAATAAAGATGTGATGAAATGTCTTGAAAATTAAGCTAAGCTTATTTAGGAACAGGAAACCTGGGAAAAGTTTTCTGAAGTGTCACCTTTGGAGCAGGAAATTGGTTTTTAAAACCTAAAACATTTCAACTGGGTTGGATACTTTCCTAGAAGCTTAGTGCTTTTTTTGACATAGAAGCTAATTTACAGGGTCTGACTGTTTAGGTTGGTTGCTCTATAATTTAATTTGGTAATTAACCTTCAGAATCAATGGGATTGCCTTTTATTGTATTTCTCTGCATTAGGCGACACTTTATCTATAGAAGGAAGTGTATACCTGCTTCCAGACTATGTTGTGGGTAACTGAAGCATTGCTTGCCATCCTACCTTTGACTTTGTTGGGTTTGACTGTTTAAGGGGAGGACTTTCAAAGTCGAATACAAACTTTATTTCACTGCATACTACTGCTATTCTCTTTTTCTCAAATCAAAAGAAGTGATACAGAACGCTGTCCTTTGATCCGAATCTGACATCCAGGTGCCCTAAGGAATTGATTCCTATTACATTCTATTGATGTGTGCATTTTAATAGCAAATACTGCATTATAGTAGGCTATGGACCCATGTTTGTGTTACTAACTTGTTTCTTAAATTTGTTTCTTGACAGAAAATACTGAAAGAATATCTCTTCAGCTTCATTTAGCTTTAACCTCAAATGCATCGTGGGTCCAGTGTCCTAGTCATTTAGAGCTCATGAACCAGTGTCGACACATAAATATTCGTGTGGATCCACGTGGCCTCAGAGAAGGAGTACATTATACAGAAGTATGGAAATATTGGTGTTCTAAGCAAGATTGCATGCTCTTTCCTTTTCTTTGGTCTCTATCAACTTTTTGTATAAGTAATTTTTACGGAAATCAAATCTGTGTGCTGTACAGATCAGAAAATAGTGCCACACTCCATTTCACTATACAGGCTGAAACCAGGGTTCAGTCAGAGTTGTGCTATATGATGTTGTGTAGCACATGCCAACATCATGTGCTTCATGGTTGATTATCTGTGTTTAAAAAACAAAAACATAGAGAAAATATAAACAAAATAAATAACCATTGATTAAGTTTTTTCCTCTGGATATATTTCAACCTTTGACTATCTATCTCAACTGACAGATACTATTATTGAGGATAGAGATTTGTGATTTTATGAGGTCTTAAATATTTCTTCTGTGGTGGCTTAAGGACTGGCTTGGCTTTGTGATGTTGCCATGCAGTCTTAAATGGACTCAAGATTTTGCTTTGTATTGAGAAGTTGCTTGGGTACAGTGATGTAACATATTTTCTTGTTTCCTTACCTCTACTACATCCCATTTTGGAAGTTGAAGGAGAAAAATGTGTGGTGATGGCTGTGTACACTAGAAGACGTAGCTCACTTTGAGCATCTGCATTCAAATTTTGTCAGATTTAATAACAAAGCCATTAAATGTCTCATTTACTCTCCCAGTCATCCTCTTTTACTCTTGCAAAAGTTATCCAACAACAACAAATATTTTTCAGCCCTCTCTATCCTTATCACAAACCTTATATTAACATTGAAATGCTTTCATTGCATTGTAGTTGATCATAATAAAGATGATACTGGCTTTCTCTTTTAAAGTGCTTGCTTAAGATGTTTAGAGTTGCAAGTCTTCTATGGTACCACTGAGAACATTTTAGCAAAGTCACCGCGAGAGTGGTGAGGTGCTGGAACAGATTGCCCAGAGATGGATGCTCCATCCTTTGCAGTGTTCAATACCAGGTTGGATGGGTCTTTGAGCTACCTGGTGTAGTGGAAGGAATCCCTGCCCATGGCAGGGGAGTTGGAACTAAATGATCTTTAAGGCCCTTTTCAACCATAACTATTATGAGATTCTGTGATTGAACATATTTTTCAGAGATGGTATTTAAAGCTTGGCTGTGAAAAGCATGGTAAATCAAACTGTATTTTTTTAACATAATCCTGGAAGACAAGGATGAAAATATTTTTTATATAAAGATTCTGCAAGTAGTTTAAGTTGAATATTGTCTTCTGTAGTTTAATTTTAACCAAAGATTTTAAGTAGTTGTGTTGTATTTTGTTAGGTGTGTGGATATGATACAGCGACGCCTAATGCAGGCCCTCTGTTCAGAGTTCCAATCACTGTCGTTATACCGACAAGGTCAGTAAACCCAGAACTCTGGGAGTTCTTGAACTTAGTACTGACTCTGTTAAGTGAGTAGAAACCTGAAAAGATTCTTACAGCAGACTTATGCAGCTGTGACGTTTTCATATTTTGGTCCTGACAGCCAGAAGGCAGTGTATTCTGGTGGGCTTAGCCACAGTGGCAGCAGCTTCCTGCTCCATCAGAATGCAGATGCCTTCTGACTTGTTTTACAAAGTATCTATCAATGTACTCATACCTGTAGGTCAACTGGAGATTGTTTTTTCATTTCTACCTTGTGGACTAGAGTACATCAAGGCAGAGGGTATTATTTGGCCATTGTACATTGGGATAAGCTTGAGTCGTGACTTTAATGCAAGGAATTTACAAATAGTATTGTGCCCATCACTGTTTTGAACATGACTTCAACGATGTTGATAGGGAAGGACAGTATTTTATTAAACCTGTTCGGTGAACAATCCACCCTGAGGCAGGGAGGGGAGAGGAAGTAACTGTTCTCTAACTCGTTCACAGAGGTACTGCTTCTTTCATACCTTAGCTCACTTCAGTGGCAATTCACTCATCCAGGAAGAGCAGATCCACTGAAAACGAGGATCCTTTGATACTTACGTTTAAGTGCCGTAACTTCAGGGAGGTGGGGAGGGTGTTTACACAGTGTGGTGGAGCTGATGTTTTAAATCTTTTGGATACATTGTGCTGTCAGATTCTGAACTATTATAGATTAAAGTAATTGGTGCTGAGGACTAAATATCCTCATTGTAGACATTTTTAGAGTGGTTTTGCATTTAAAAATACTTTTAAAATTGGCTTCACAGCTTGTTTGACTAGCGTTTGTTTTCCTTTTGACATACAGAGTAGATGAATCATCAGGCTATGACCTGACATATACAGATGTTCATTTTAAACCTGGTCAGATCCGAAGGCACTTCATTGATGTTCCACAGGGATCTACATGGGCTGGTGAGGAAAATAATCACCTTAACTAAATAAAAAAATCACATCTGTCAGACTTGACAAGGTTGTTTTTAAATCATTTTGAGTTCTGCCTGAATCAATACTGAAGGATTCAACCCATGAATATGTAAAATATTTATTTGATTTTTAAGCTTTTAAAGGAGTGATTGTGAATTATTCTATGGTTTATGGTATAGTAGGATCATGATTCTCAGTCTTAAAGAAACCAACAAATAACAATCTGAAATGATTTCTTATACCTGGAGGAATGCCCCATGTTTATGGAAAAGTATTACTGTCTGAGATTTGTCTAGTTGTTAAGGTATATGAATGCAGCACTGAAGAGTGTTGAACTGAAGAAAATGTGATTTTCGTAAGGGCAAGTAGCCTGTAATTTTGTGAGAAGGAAAAAAAGGGTTTTTTCCCTCAATCTTCCTGTGTGAAATTACTAAATAGTAATCCTTTCAAAAAGCTTTTGTTTAAACAAAAATTAGTGATGAGACTCTTAATTTGGAATTCAGTAGTCTGTCCTTTACAGATTGTATTCTATAGTATCTGATCAATTTGCACCATTTGTGAAACATGTTTCTTTTAATTGTCTTCTGAACTCAGCTAGTTTGCCTTGATCTGAAAGGGTCTTTGAAAATAACTGATATATAAACATTTTTCACATATTGAACCACTTGGGTAGCTGCATAACTTCTTAAATTACGAATTGCTTGCAAAAGTATTGTTTCTCTGATGAATCTGCTTTCCTTCTAAAATTCTTAGGTCTTGAAACTAAACTTAATTTTTTTTTCTATAACCTAGAAGTGACAGTGAGTTCATGCTCAGCCGATGTGACTGCCAAGTTTGTGCTTCATGCTGTTCAGCTAGTGAAACAAAAGGCATATAGAAGTCATGAGTTCTACAAATTTTCATCCTTACCAGAAAAAGGATCAGTGACTGAAGCATTTCCTGTCTTAGTAAGTTACTTAGGGTGGTGTGGGGTAAATAAAGTATCCATGCATTATAACATTGTTCTGGGGTTTTTTTCCAAAGAAAAACCCCAAACCCAAGAAATCATGTGTTTGTTACAGTAGTTAATGCATCTGACTTTCAGTCTAATACCTTTCTAAGGCTTCTGAGCTATATAGTAATATAGTACATGTTAATATCTTCAATTTGTTTCTACTTGTTTATACAAAGCAATTTGTTTCCCTTTCAAATAGGAACTACGACTTTTTGGATAGCTGTAGTTCAGCATATTTTGCTTTTAGTAGTTAATGTGGTAATTTGGGACATCTTGATATTTAAAAGAGGTGATAACTGGTGCAGCATGCTTAGCTTGGATAATGCTAGCTTGGGAGTCCAGAACACAAGCTAGGAATGAGCTAACAGTTCAGGGGTGTGGATAACAGAGCCTCCTTCTAAAGGTTGTCCCCTGCCTTGCTCAATTTGGTTGTATAGCTCTAAAGGCCTAAGAGTAGTTATAATGTCTGTACTATTCAGTCCGTTATCCTGTGTGAAAATGTCCGGTAGTGAACCATAAGCTAAGTTGGTCCCACTGACGCATTATGAATTTTATCATGTTAATTAAAAACAAAAACAAACAAAAACCCCCACTAACCAGCCAAAAAAAATGAAACCAACCCAAAACTCTCAAGCTTCCTGTCATCTTATTTAGGCAGGGAGTGGGATCTCTTTTTCTGATATATGTTTTCTGGGGCACACATGTTAAACTCATCTATGACCTAACCTGTCTGCCTAGTTTGAAGAATAAGAAAGGAAGAGGTGACCTTTAAAAGCTGTACCATTCTGTGTAGGGTAAATCCCAACACCCTTTATTCTGATGCATTCATCAGTCATCCTGGGCTTTTTTGGAGCTGTCTGATGTTTTCTGAACCAACTCTGTCTTATTTGGTACTGTACAAATCCATACAATTGGAGTAAACTGGACAAAAGAGGTCTTTTCTGAGCTGTACTCTGATGTTTTTGTTGTCTTGGGATGAGGGATGTTGGGATCAATAGAAGAGGAAGATGGGAGCTGGAGTCTAACTTTGTACTTTTATTACCCAGGCTGGAAAAACAATTGAATTTTGTGTTGCTCGGTGGTGGGCAAGCCTTAGTGATGTCAGCATTAATTACACAATTTCTTTCCATGGTGTACTTTGTGCTGCTCCTCAGCTAAACATGGTAAGTTTTCCAGAGTGTTTATTTTTACTTATTCTGAAATCCTATAGTATCTCAGAAAAGAAAACATTCTTCCTTCTTCACTGTATTTAGTAAAAGTGTCTTTATACATGAGATGTTCATATTCTCTCTTAAAAATTGCAAAATAGTTCAATCCCACAGAAATGCCCATTAGCACTATTTATGCTTTTTTTTCTTTGCCTTTTCATTATTAATCAGTAGTGGGAAAAGAGAGGAAAAAAAACCAAACAAAACTCCTAAACTCAACACAAATAGAAAAAACATACTAAAAGGCTGAAACTGTAAATACGCTTACACTAGCAAGTGTTTGTGTAAATAAACTTTGCTGGACCCACAGTTCTTGAACTCGAGTATCTAGACAAACATTGCTAAAAAGGCAATACTCTCAATGCTATATTCAGAATAAAATTTAATTAAAATTTATTTTCTGTTCAGTGTTTTATTGAGATTGGCTTGAGAGTCATCAAGCTGATTGGGTTGAGGGTTATCTTTTAGGGTAGTTGAAGGCACAGTGGATGGGTCAATGTCATGATTCCTAAGGCTCTGTGATACTAAAGGATTGAAAAAGTTGCTTAAAATGTTAGTATCATAATATTTACAGTACTCTCTCTTGGTCCTATGGTTTTGCTGTCCTATGCAAACTGGCTTGGCTTGACACTGCCTCACTTAGGAGAGAGCTCTTTGAGAGATAATAGGGAAATAAGTACATGAAGCAGCACCATGCCAATTTATCCTGGCTTCTCTCTTTTGTTTCAGCTGAGAGCCAGAGCAAATTATAGCTGTCCTGTGGGTGAAATTGGATGTAATCAGGCTGTAAGGGCAGAATAAACTGGAATAAAAAAGAGTGGGTGCAATGTGCTAAGGTCCCAGGTCTTGAACCAGTGGAACAGTAAAAGAAGGAGCTGGTGGTGTGCACAGCAGCTGTCCCGAGCCCAGCAGGATTGCATCAAATGGATAATGGACTGTTAAAAATGAGAGAATATGAACAGTTTTGTTCTTCCTTTTCGAGCACCAGTGACTTTCATAAAATAAATTTTCACAGTGCTCATGTACAGTCTTTGTCAGGGGATACTGCTAAAAAAAAGGTTTCAAATGATTTTGTCCATCACTAGGTCTGTCTGTGTCATATTGTTTCTCTTTTGCAGAGTTAAGCTATTCCATAGAAATAATCCTAAGAAGCACCATAAAATACTTGCTTTAACATTCTAGATGAATAATACTTTTATATATTGAGTTACGTAAATTGTCCCAAATGCACAAACAAAATCCAGTCTTGCACAAAGTATGACTTGTCAGTTCTGTGCAAAGTATTTATATATTGTATATATACTTACAATAATATAAGTATGTAAGTATATAAATAAAACTGTAGCCTCACTTGCTAAAGTTTTGCAAGTCCCAGTGTATCTGCTGTTGTAAAATAGAGATGCACTTGTGATGCTTTCAAAATCACGCAGTATTCTTGTTAAAGTGTAAATAATTACAGCGTGTGTTATATTTTTCAGGGATATAACAGGTGGTCCACATCTGATACTACAAGTGCACAGAAGCATAATTCTTATTTACTCTTTTTTTTTAGCATGCTTCAGAAGGCATCGTTCGATTTGATGTTCAGTCCCTGTTGAAATATGAAGATATTGCTCCATGCATAAATCTGAAAAGCTGGGTTCAAACACTCAGGTAGAGTTTCTGGGGGACTGTTTTGGGAGAGTGGGAAAACTAATTGTGTGTAGGATTAAAACAGTAACATGTTAACAGTGAAATTCAGGATTACCACGTATTCTTGTCAAATTCAAGGTAGCTTTGGAAGCATCAATTAATTTTTCAGCACTCCCTTTTTTGGTTTCTTTATGATGACTTTTTCCCATACAAATGAGTTTCCTTAAGCTAATTTAAAAAAAAATACAAAAATATTCCATTGCTCCTGAAGGAGACACTTAGAGATAAAATGCACTTTAATATCTAAAAGGCAGTTTAATATATAAAGAAATGAATTGTAGAGTTATTTGGTGCTGCTGTTTGTTGACTTTGGTTTGTGGGGTTTTTTTAAGCAGCTGCCTCAGATCCTGCCCAGTTTTGACATAGGAAGACTCTTCTCTCTTGCTTGATTAGAAGTGTTTTTGTAGGATCTCGTGCATTATTTTTTGTGGAAAACTGTGTTTATCTTGTTGCCAGTTTGACAACAGTGCTGATTTGGAAGAAAAGCTTTGTTGGAAAATTCCTAAACAGTGCAGCAATTATTAGAGTTTGTCACTTCAGAAGGATGAAGAAATGCCATGTAGTTTAAGCAGTGCTTTTAAGATGTGGGACAGACAGTTTCACAGTGCTCAGTAATCCAAAGTTTTCCTTTATTTGGGTCTGTCAGTGGAAACATTGGGACTCTGTTTGGAGGTTTTGGATACTTGTAACTGGAATTGAGGTCACTAAGAGTTTACTCTTTAATAAACTTGTCACCTAATGTTAGATTCAGAAATACTCGATTTGATATTCCTTAAGTGAGGAAATAAAACAGTCCCCTAATACAGCTTTACGTCATTCTTGTTTTAAAAATGGAGATGCTCTTAACTCCTTGTAGTATTTAAGGCACTTGTCTGACAGTAAATGAACTGCGGTTAAGTAAACTATGGAGAAATAGTTATGTATTTAAATTAAGGCTTGAATAGAGTCTCTCGAATGAACTAATGAGTCATAACACAGAGAAGAAAAATACTGAATGGCTTTTCATTCTGTCTCTTGTTTCAAATGCTTGGAGGCAGGGTGAAAGTTAGGGAGGCATATCATGTGTGGTATTACTTGGTTCTTAAGTCTTCTGTCAGCAGTCTATCTAGTGTCTGCCAGATGGGAAACCTGGGTTAAATGGACACATGGTCTGACCCGGCATACACATCTTACTGGATGACTAATCTGTGCTCTTGGCAATGAAGGAGTTGGCAGAATCTTAGAGAAAAATTCTGATCATGTAGTTAAAGGTTGTCAGATTGAATGAATGAAATGTAAACTTAAATGATGCCAGGCCACCATGATTCTGCTACTCTTAATTTCTGAGGCTCAAATTTTCCTAAATCATTATTATCTAGGTTATATTTTTCGATGCTTAAGGTCTGAAGTGTTTGTGCTGCCCTAAGCAATGGCTTTTCCCAACTGCATCTGAATTAACATATGCTCTCTGTCATGTACGTTCTTCTATATCACGACTCAGATTTCTCAAGGCCTCTTATAGATTCTTTTAAGATACAGTCTTCTGTAACAAGGAATTATCAACTATTTGTTCTCTCTTCTAATTGCTGTACCATTAATCTTTCAGTTATGAATACAAGTGCTGATTTCAGCATGGATACTAGAAGTGTACCCTGATTTTTTTTTTTTTTAACGGCCTTTAATTTTGAGTTTTAGACATGATTGCTACACTGGCTTCTTTTTTTTTTTTTTTTGGCTGTGTCTGTAATGTCATTAAACCTTGGTTTTGAACTGACATTAATTTTAACTGAGGAATTCTTGCTGCCTGGATAGTTGCAATATTTAAGAGATGTTATTGCATGGGCTGAATTCAGTTGTACTTCAGAATATGCTTCTACTTAAGACAAATTTGGTAGAGGATACATGTTTCTTAAGAGTACCTTTTGTTGTTTTTTGTTGTTTAATTGCAGACCAGTGAGTGCAAAAATAAAACCTTTGGGTTCCAGAGATATTTTACCAAATAACCGTCAACTGTATGAGATGATTTTGACATATAACTTCCATCAGGTAAGATAACTCTTTTTTTAAAAGTCTTTAATAAGTACAGCATGTTTTCTAAAACCATATCTTAATTTTAACTAGCTCTCTGTCAGAAAGGAGGTCTAGATTCACGCTCTAGACTCTACATCAAAATTCTGATTTGGTTCACTTACAGAGATACTGTTGCTTGAAATGGGCTACAGTTCAGTTATCTTTTTGAATATGTGTGTAAGGATTGTACTTGTTTTATTCTGTACAAGATTAAGTGCCTTGACCTTTCTTTTAATAGCCTAAGAGTGGAGAAGTAACTCCAAGCTGTCCACTTCTTTGTGAATTGTTGTATGAATCTGAGTTTGATAGTCAACTGTGGATTATTTTTGACCAGAACAAAAGACAAATGGGTTCAGGAGATGCCTATCCACACCAGGTACAGTGTAATGTATATATTTTACCTTCTGTTTTCTGCAGAAAAATTTCATTCTTTTTCACCACCCAGCCCTGCTGTTAGCACTTAACATTTCCTGATGTGTAGGTATAATGTTCTTATGTGTTCACAGGAAGACAGATTCAGTGGTGATGTATTTGTCTGTAAAAAATTTATGGGTTGGTTTGTCCATTAGATAGAACATGATTTTTTTGCTTTCCTCTTTAAAGGAAGGAGAAAGAGGAAAAGTGGTTAATTTACAATTTTGACTGGCACTTCTCAAGAAATGAATTAGAAATCTTGTCTGCATGTGTCTTTGTGTTTTTTACAAAAACAATACCTTAAACTTTTCTATGCAAAGTGGAAAGAATATTATTTTTCTGTAGTTTGACTTGTCTGCTGTTAAGTCAGAGATTTCTGTATCTGTGAAGGCTGTTGTCTTCTGTGCTACTGATTTCTCCAAACAGCTTTTTTAATGCTTCAGCACAGTTTACTTCCTGTTTCCATTTTTCAAAGGGAGATTTTTGCACAATGCTTTTAAATACTGTAACCTCTGTGAGAATCCCTTACTTCTTTAACAGTTTGTGTGTCTGGATCATGGGGAAAGTAGGGAGGAATTAAAAAAAGGGAAAAAAAGACAAACTTTTTCCATGGTTTTATAGTTTTGAAACTTTTTTTACTAATCTGAAATCTCAGTTGAACCTCATCAATGTAATGTTTATTTTGATAGATTGATCATCCCAGAAGTGTACAAAAGATAGTTTCAAATAACATGCTTTAAAGTTTATAAATTACTTTCAGAAACTGCATTATTTAAACTTCTGTTCCTGAACTTGCGTTTTTAAGATGCTGTAAAGTCTAGAACTCTAGAAAAAGTGCTTTGTTACTTTCACCTGGTGGACCAACCATGCTATAACTCTGTGGTATTGTGCATCATGGGACAATTCTAAAGCAACTCAAAATTATTTAATCCAGGAAGAAATAGCAACAGGAAGCATGATTTCCTAACCTAGGAGAGAGATATTCTGGGAGCAGAGTAGTTCTGAATTACTGTTCCTTTCCTTTTGGGGCTGCCTTTTATTTACTGCTAATTATTGTAGCAGCAGCAGAAAGGAAACTTAACATGCTGCTGCTCCAAACATCCACATGGTTGCCCTTTTAGATTGATCAAAATGAAAGAATGTTTTCAAAACTTGAATTTGATGGTCTGGAGGTTTTTTCTTGGGTGATTTGGGGTGAAGAGGGAGAGGATTCTTAGTTGGCTTTTTTTTTTGTTGTTGGTTGGTTGGTTGGGGGTTTTTTGTGTGTGGTTTTTTTTGTTTTTTTTCTTTGTTGGTTTTGTTTGTGTTTTTTTTCTTGGGGTTTTTGTTGGTTTTTTTTTTTTAATAAATGGAGATTATTTATCTGCATATTTTTAACTGACTAATAAGCTCAGGGCAAAGAGTCTGTCAGCACTTGAAACTGCAACCATAGATCTCACAGGAATACTGCATCCCTCAGCGTGAAGATTGGTAGTGTTTGAGACAGTAGAAGATATTCTGTCATCTCAACCACAGAGCACCCAAACATAGTAAACTGAAAGTGTATCAAGGCAAACCTGCAGAGGTTTTGAACTGAAAGCTTATCAGGAATTCTGATTTGTGCCTGTTTTGTGGCATGAAAACTATTTTTTTTTCAGTCAGTACTAAATATATTTTGGCTGCTGTCATGTCTTGAAAGCACTCTGTTTTCAGGAGTTTCCAAAACCAAGCAATCTAATATATTTTAAAGGGCTTGAGCTATATGAATCAAGAAGAGCATGCCAATTTTATTTCTGGGGTTTGTGTTTTTTTGTGACTGGTGAAATAGTTAATTTAGACATTTATGAGAACTTCTTTCTTTCAGTATTCTGTGAAACTGGAAAAAGGAGATTACACTATTCGGTTACAAATTCGTCATGAGCAGAACAGTGAGCTGGATCGCATCAAAGACCTTCCATTTATTGTTTCTCACAGGTTGTCTAGTACCTTGAGCTTAGATATTTATGAAAACCATAGCCTTGCTCTCTTAGGGAAGAAGAAATCCAACAGTTTGACATTACCACCAAAACACAGTCAGCCTTTCTTTGTTACATCTCTGCCTGATGACAAGTAAGTGACTCAAGTCCTGTTTTTCCCATCTACATCTAACCAGCTGCCTCTGCACCTAACTAAAATGATACTTGGACAGTGTCTACCTGTTCAGGCTTGGTAATTCCTCTTGTGTTGCTCTTTCACTGTTTGGCTTCTTTACTGTAGTTTCCATGGAACCTTAATTAGCCTGGTTTTAACACTGAACTTACTTTCTTCGAACAGAATACCTAAAGGAGCAGGACCAGGATGTTATCTTGCAGGGAGTCTTACACTGTCTAAAACAGAACTTGGAAAGAAAGCTGTGAGTATATGAGATGGATGATGGTTTCTCTTTCTGAAACTTCTGTAGCAAGTGAATGGCATGCTAGGAAGTACTGTGTTGTATGGGTTTATTACTTTAAAGAGCGTTAGGTTTGGTAATATATAATACATTTTAGAAGCAGTTGTTTCATTATAAATTCAGCATAATTTTTAAGTAGCTCTAATTTTATTTTCGTCTTCTAATTTCAAATTTAAATTGTGTCTTTTAGTTCTTTCACTCTGAAACCTTGTTATTTCTAGAAGCAACTGCTTTTTTGTTGGTGTGGAGCCTTTAAAATTGATTTTTGTAACTCTGTAGGTTACTGTAATTTTTGAATGAAAAATACATGCATATGTAGTGTTTTGTGCATGTTGGTTCTGTGATAAACAGTTATACTCTTCCTTGCATGCATACAATTTTGAGCAAAAATACATGCTTTCTAAACACCTATGTGTTACCGTTACCAAGTAGTAGGAATTTTGCTGGCACGAGTTCATAGATATTCTTACCTGCTACACACTGATGTTGTCAACCACTGGTATGACTGTATGCTTCAACAGCAAGAGATAAGATCTTTGTGTGTGATGCTAGAAAAACAGCTGTAGGGTCTTCTTGATCATAATGCAACATCCTGTGAAAAAATGGTTTTTAACTTGTATGACTTTCTAGTACAACAGCGCCTGTAGTAACCGCAACTATTTTCTGTATGTCTGGTGCTAGTGTTTAGAAGATTCCCCTAGCTATTTTTAAACAGATGTCATACCTGAGATTAGATTTTAGTCCATCCTAGTGATTGTTAGTACTTAAAAGGTAGTTCACCTATGTCCATATTTCACTAGATGTGGCTGAACAACTTATATAAAATTAGAGTATGTTTTCATACAAAATAGGTTTCTGTGAGTAGGTGGGCATATACCTTTAGATCTTGTCTAGCATAAAAGTTTAGTTCATTCAGTCTGGTTTGGTTGTAGCTAGTACTTTTGGGGCAGATTGCACATAACAGCAGGTGAGATAATGTCTGGCAGGAGAATCTACATATCAGTGAGGAAAAACCCAGTAACTAGAAACTCTAAAATATCTAGTTTAATTATTTCTTTGTGATTCCTCTGAGGTTGTAAGTGTGCTTTTATGAAATCCATGGTAAATCCATTACACTAGTGTAGTATAGTTTCCCAAACTAGAATTTTGCACTTCCTTGAACTGTTGGTTGTGATTCTTGCCTGTTTTATTTTAAAGCCAGACTAAGTGGCTATGTACAGTAGTTTCTGTGATAGGAAGTAGGAGACAGATAATGCCTGTCAAATTGTGATGGAGAAAGCTTACACAGAGAGAAGCTCTAGCTGAGGTGTGTCTTGTGTCATAGTCTAAGACATTACTGTTATGGTCACGTTTCACTGGAAAAAGGATGGTATCAAATAGCATCAGATACTTTCTGCTGCCTTTAGTGATGTCAGTATGTACCAGGAGACAAAAAAGGAGGATTAGGCAGCAAAGTTGTGTCTAAGTCAGCAGGTGGATGCAAGGTAAGGGAAAATGTATCTAATTTCCATATATTCATTATGAAATACAACAATGCCAGTACACAGTCAACAATCTAAAAACTAAAATTCTGAGGCTCAATTTCTGTAATTTATTAACTGAAGCTAAGTGGTTAACAACACTTGCTTACTTTACAGGAGGAATGGACTGTATACACAATGATGCATTGTTTTATTAATTTTGAAAACATGAAAGAGCATGCTTTAAGAGCATGTTTGAACTTAGATGTGACTTTCTAAAAGTTGGCAATCTGTAGGTTGAAAGTATAACTATAATTGTACAGAGAAGGTGTCTCCATCCTGTGTGGTGTGTGCATGTTTTCTTACAGTATGTTATTCTAACTCCCAGGGGCAGTCTGCAGCAAAACGACAAGGAAAATTTAAAAAGGTACTGAATGTTAGTTTTTGAAAAAGATATTCTTAAGTCTTTTTGCATATGACTCAAAGAATTTGTCTACCAGTCTTGGTTTTTAATTTGTCTCCTTCATCTACCTACTTAGACTTGAGTTATTTACTTCAGCACCTTACTGTGTTTACTGGTAGAATGACAAAACACTACTGTAGCTGAGAGGCACGTGAGCATGTGTATACTTTTGCAATACGTGGTGTAAAATGCATGTGGTAATTAGTGGTCTGTATTTTTTCTTATTATTAAATATTCAGGAATCTTAAGTGTTTGTGGTCAAGATTTTCTGGGCAAGTGTTTCTGCCTATTCTGTCTGCAGATTGAGAATTGAATACAAACCTAACCCTTTGATGTAGAATTGAATAAATGAATATCTAAGTCTATACCCAATCCACTGAATTGAGAGTTGACTTCATTACAGTCATAAAAAACATACTGTAGGAAGCAGTTTTTTCCTTAGGTGAGATGGACTTGGTGGAAAAGTCTCTCGATTCATGTTTCTACTAAACTTGAATGTATTTTGTTACAGGCTAGAGTTTATACAGTCATGTAGCAGGTACTAGAATTTACAGAATGAATTTTGGAGTACGTATAAGATATTTTAGATAGGGGATGAGTGACTTTAAATACAGCAGCATCTGCCAGAAGTCAGAGTGTGAAACAATTTATTAAAAAAGTGCAAAAAATAGTTTGATAGACTACCTTCATAAAGTTACTGGGTTTTTTCTTTTTAAAAATAAGACCTGAGAACCATGGATAACTCAATCTGTTGCCACATTCTGCTATTTTGTTAAGTGAACTTATAACTGAACCTGCTAACTTACTCTGGTCTTGGTGTAGTAACTGTGTGGGAATGTGATCAGGCTTTACAGGAAGGATTTTAGTGCACATTGCTCAATTTTATTTTCATATCTGAAAATCATTCAGATCACTTTTAGTAAGATGATTTAAAATCTCATGTGAATGCTTGGCTTCCTGATGAATAGGGTATAAAATCTTCACAAAATGAACCTCTAACAAGGGAGTTAAACTCTACTGTTAATTTAATTTGCATAACAAAACCAGTTAAACAGATTAGAGGTTGCACGTTGTGGTGTTTTTTTTTTTATTTAGAACAGAGATTTGCCTTCAGATATACTGAACACTATACCCACCTGAAGTTGAAATAAAAACCACTGTTCTTGTTACTTCTGTCTATTACTCATCAGTGTACTAACAGCAAATAAATAAAACACAATGCATTTCACAGCATTGTTCTGTAAGAGCTCCATTAATTAATGCATTTTTCTGAGAATGTAAGGCCTTCCTAAGGCCTTTCTAAGGACTTCCTAGTGTACAAGTTTCAGTACTTATCCTGCCCTGTCCTAAGTTTACATGTGGATAAGATGTTTTCCAGCACAGAAAACTTGTTTATGGTTGTTTTGGGGGATTTTTGTGACACAGTCAAAAAAGTATGTGTAGACTTTCCATATTTTTCACAGACAAGTCCAGGCCCTCTTGTAAGATTAGGATGTTAATTTACACATGCCATTTTTATTTTATGTGTGGGTTTTTTTAGTTTTGGTACCAGTGACGAGTCTGTGGAAGGATTTTGTTGGTTGTTTTGGGGATTCTGGGTTTTGTGGCTTTTTTTAGTTGAGGAGGGATGGAACTTGTTAGCTTGCACCTATGTGCATGACACTATGAGAGGTCCAGAGCAGGTATTTCTGGTTGTTTGAAAGTACTTCTGTTTTCACAGAATTACAGAATAGCTGAGGCTCGAAGTGACCT
The DNA here is from genome assembly GCF_022539395.1 of Myiozetetes cayanensis. Classification (NCBI taxonomy): domain Eukaryota; kingdom Metazoa; phylum Chordata; class Aves; order Passeriformes; family Tyrannidae; genus Myiozetetes; species Myiozetetes cayanensis. The sequence goes on from NW_026087742.1 coordinate 79,165,164, forward strand.
CTGGAGGTCATCTAGTCTAACGCTCCTACTTGAGCAGGGACTTCTAAAGCTGGTTTCCCAAGACCATGCCCAGACAGCTTTTGAGTATGTTGAAGGGTGGAGATTACACAACATCTCTGGGTGACCTATGCCCAGTCTACAGTCACCCCACTGTGAAAAAGTGTTTCCTGATGTCCAGAGGCAACCTCCTGTGTTTCTGTTCGTGTCCATTGCCTCTGGTCTTGTCACTATGCACCACTGAGGACAGTCTGGATTTCTCTTTACTCCTTCCCTGTAGGTATTTACACAGATAGAAGAATTCAATCCCCAAATGCTCCACACCCCACAGATGCTTTCTTTAGGCTGAACAGTCAGATTTCTCAGCTTTTTTGCATCTTCATGGACCTTCACTGGACTTGCTCCAGTAGGTCCACATGTCTCTTTTACTGGGGAGCCCAGGACTGGCACAGTACCCCAGGTAAGGCCTCACTGTTGCGGAGCAAAGGAGAAGGATCACAACCCTCAACCTGCTGATAGTAAATGTAATGTAGCCTGAGACTCCATTAGCCCTCTTTACCACGAAGGCACTGCTGGCTCATGTTCAACCTGGTGTCTGTCAGGACCCCCAGATCTTTTCTTGCCAAGCTGCTTTCCAGCTGGCTGCCCCATAGCATTTTCTGTGCCTGGATTTAATCTACTCCAGTTCTTCTCGTTGAACTTCATGAGGCTCCTGCAAACCCATTTCTGTAGCCCGTCAAGGTTCCTCTGGATGGCAGCATGATCCTCTGGTTTATGAGCCACTCCTCCTAGTTGGTGTCATCAGAAGATGTGCTGGGGGTACCCTCTGGTCCATCATCCAGCTCATTAATGAAGATGTTGAACAGGATTCAATCCAGTACCAATCCCTGGGGTGCACAACTAGTTACTGACCTCCAGCTGTGTGCCACTGATCACCACTCTGGGCCCAGCCATTCAGCAGGTTTCAGTCTCCCTGACTGCTCATCCAGCCTAAGCTTCAACAGCTTCTCTGTTTGCATAAAAGCAATTTGTGGTTATGTCAAGAAATAACAGGCTAGTTTTCTAAAGATAGTTAATTCTTTTAGAACTGGACAAAAATGTCAAGGTGTTTTCTCCATACAGTAAGCAGGTGTCTTTGTTTTTACAGTTTCTGATGTGTAAAGCAGTTATTGATTACTATATATATCTAATTACTTTTTCCCCTTGTCTCTAAGTTTAGTCCAGAACATAGTGAGAAAGAATGAATAACAAATCATTGACCTTTTTCTGGTCTGTAAGAATAATTTTTTGTTGTTTTACATAATGCAGCTTTTGAACAGCAGTGTGTAAAAACTAACCAAGGGATAGAACATTTCTACATCTTTCTCCCTATTCTGCCATTCTTTCCTCTGATTTAAAGCAAGAAACACATTATGAAGATATTCATAAGTACTAGTGGGAGACTAATAAACACCATTGTGAAGTCAAACATAGAAGGGTGACTTCCTTTGAGCATTAAGACACTACCCTTGTTTAATCATGAGGCCTTCAAAAATAGGATGGAGTATGTGTCTAACAAAAGTTTGACACAGTCACCAGCCTGACTGGTGACTTCAAGAACCTTATTTTTTCATTAAATTAGAGTATTATCGTAAAAATAAGCAACACTGCACAAAGCGTATGCATCTTAAAGCAGATTCAAATTCCATATGTGCATTCAACTGTGTGTATGCAGAATTACATTAATATGCAGATGCTTGTTCCTTGAAGGAGCTTTTTGCCTGTAGTTAGTTTTGCTCTGAATGCTTTGAAGTACAGAAAACAATAGTTCATATGTGTGTTTTCCACATAAAGTACCATATTGAATCGCCAGACAAAAATATTTAAAAATTGAAATCTTTATGCAAAACTAACAGTTCATTAAGCTCTTCTGAGAGGTGACTGTTCTGAGCACGTTGTTCTTGTTTACATCTGTAGATTGTAGTTCTAGTTAAAAGTAAATTCAGGCTTATCAAACTACATGGAGAACACTGACCAAAGTGCATATCCCATCTACTTCCAAAGTTTTTAATACTGCTCAAATTTTTAGAGAATAAACAAAAAGCATATTTTGCATTAATTTAAAGATTCTTTAAAGTATTTTTTCAATGGATAATATGCTCACTTGCTGTCTTTCTCTGTCTACAGTTCTGTATCTTTTTATAGGTATATATAAAATGAAATCCAGTACACTATTCTAGGAATTCTGTTCAGAGGGAAGTTTGAATAAGAAAAGTTGAAGTGCTGAATTGTCAAGAGCTGCCTTTCTTCTCTTTAGTTTCTAATGATGAGTTTCTTTGATGGCAATGATAGTGCCATTCTGAGATCTTCTGTTACCTAGGGGGTTGCCAGGTTTTATAAATGATCCTAGTGTTTGCAGATAGAGATAGAAGCTTTCAGTCCATCTTACAGTCTTGTTATAGTTTAGTTAAATATGATAAACACATAAACTTTATTTATCCCATGAAATAAGTTTGAAGTCTGTGTAGAAGAGTGTGCCTCTTATTCTGTAAGCTCTTTTGATTGGAGGGTGCCTGTGTCTGAAGCTCATTGATTTCCTTTCAGTGGTCATAGCTTGTAATGCCTGCACAATCTCATGACCAAAAGTATCTTGCTGAGAAAATGGGGAGATGACATTTTATTGTTGATGGTTTAGCTACATAGAATTAGTCTCTCTAAGTGAAAGTGTTTTTCCATATAAGTGGGTTTTTGTTAATCCAGTTATATTTGGTTTGAAACTTAAACCAGAGTAGTACAGTAGAGCCTTCTCATATAGAGAGGGCTTGAGAATGCAGAGGTCATTTAGGTAAGTGACTCCAAAAATAGTTGCGAAGTAAGATCAAAAAGGACTTTCAAGAGGGAAATCCTGAACTATTGGGAGAATATATCTTAGAATGGCAGGTTTTCCTTCTTAAGAAAATGTTAGTCTCAATAGAGGACATCTTTTAGAAAACATGGTAAACTCATTCAGATTTTAATGCTTAACTAACCTGTTAGGTATCTTAAAATGTTTAATTTGTTTTAATGGACTACATCGCTATGTTGTTGGTTTCTACCGTTCTCCTTACCTTTGTGAGTTCCTATCATGTTTCTGACCTCTGTACCTTTTTGCATGTGCTTCCTTCCATGACTTCTTTTGTCGTACTCTGGCCTAGGTCTTGCTGAGTCTTCTTTAGCTGTACTGACTGGTCATGTGCTTCATACTTGACATGCATCTGTGCAGGATAGTTCCTGTGAAGGAATTATTCTTTATATTCCTGTAATTGTATTCTTATTTTTTTTCTTTATATGGTTCCTGTGAAGGAATTCCTTTAGTGTAGAGTAGTTATCTAAACTAGTTTAAAACAAACACAGTATTTAAATGTCAATGTTGTTGTTCTATGATTACATATTAAGTAGCTGGAAAAATTGTTTTAAGGGAATATTGATGTCACTTTTACCAGTGCTGCGTTCAGTAACCCATAGCAAGTTACTGGTCTGTTTGAACTATCAGTTCAAATAAAATTTTTCTGCGTCAATGTCCTTGAATGTTTCAGAAGTGTAGCGTCCAAGTTCATTGTTGCAAGGTTAGGCATGGCATTTTCTAATAGTCACCCTTTTACCTGCTATTTAGTTAACCTTAAATAACTCCATCTTGTGCACAAGGTTTCATTTTATTCCACAATACTGCCCTGTTTTACAGGAAGCATTCCCACAAATATGTTTTGGAACAATTGGTGAGAATAATTAAATTGCCACAGTGATTGAGCATGCAGCTCAGTATTTTGCACAATGTTGCAACAGAGTAATGGTATCTAGAGGATTTAAACTTTAATGATCTTCTCTGAAACATCCTATATGTAATGTGACGGGACGTGTACCCTCACTGTTTAGGGAAAAGCTTTTTTAAAGATTGCAATGTAAAACCCACAAAGAACAAAACAGGCTCCCCCAGCAGTTGTAATGTTTTAGAATGAGTGACTGAAATCTTATACTAGCTTATTTGCAAACTTGTATATAAGTTGCCTTGGAAAATGGATTTCAGAGCATGGTCAAAGATGAGTTAGCTGTAGCTGATTTTTGTATGGTAATTTTTGACTAGCATAGCAGGAGCGCAAACTATAGTGATATTTGTATAACAGTATATAGGGTTTAAATAAAAACTTGCTGTTGTGAAGCTTAATTTGAGCACAGATACAGGTGAAACTGGAAAGTCTATAGCAGCAAACTGGAAAACCGTTGACTCTGGATACATCAGCTAATTCAGTAGGCACATGGAAGAAATAGTATCTTGAGTGGAATAAATTTGTATATCCTGTGACATGTTTCATTTTTATCCTGTGATATTTTTTAGAATTCGGTCATCTTTATTAATTTGCTTATTTCCAGATTTGTAGAATAAGATCTCTGTCTTCTTTTCCTTTACCTTTATCCAAGTTACTTGCTTTTTTTTATAAACAAACAAAGAAACCTTCCATGTTTCTTATTCCCTAACTAATACTTTATAAAATTTTATGAATATAAAAATGTCAAACTTGATTAATTTTAGGCTTTCTTTTCTTACACCTAGTGTGCTATATTAATATTTACATCCTTGCATTGCTTAGAATGAAAACTTAAAGCAGTTCCTGAATTCCTAATGTCTAATACCTTTGCTCTCAGAATCCTTACTTGTTGTATGTGTAACTCAGAGTAGTTTCTGGCTATGATTTAGCTTTTATATTGCATCAGAAAAAAGTGTGCTGTATCCCTTTCAATATGTGTCTCTTTTCCCACCTCTAGGATGTCCTTACTGTTCACTATCATCTGATACCATCACCATCAAAGAGTAAAAATGGCAGCAAAGAGAAAGAAAAAGAACAGGAAAAAGAAAAAGACGTAAAAGAAGAATTTGCTGAAGCTTTAAGAGATCTAAAAATACAGTGGATGACTAAGTATGTTTGCTGTCATTGCTACACAAGCTTTAAGCAACTTGAAATTCAAAAAAATATTTAGAATCTCTACTTTCATGATGTATCCTCCTCTCTTCTAGGCTGGATGCTACTGACATGTATAATGAGTTGAAAGAAGCATTTCCTAATCATCTTCCATTATATGTTGCAAGACTTCATCAGCTGGATTCTGAAAAGGTTATTTAACACTTCTTAAACTTGATGTCTCAATACATCCATGTAGCCCGAAAACTGAGTCTTTCTCCATATGTATTGGAGTTGAAGTGACTGTACTCAGTACTATAAAGCAGAAATTCCTAGTCAGTGACAACTGCCTCCCTTAACTGGTGGTGCTTTACTTAATCCCACAGCAGAATGAAAGTAATCTTAACTATACTGTTTGCTTATCAGTTACTCCTCGTTCAGTTAAACAAATTGTTTAGTCTACAACAATATTATTCTGAATGGTGGTTACTGAGAAAAACACGCATCCCAATCTGTTCTTCTATTGGATTGGTAATTTCTTCTAGCAGAATTGTTTAGACAACTGAGGACAGTAATCCCCTGAAATGACACAGCTAAATCCAGAATCTGTCCTCAAAAATGAGAACTGTGAACAGAAAAGTGTGCATCTGAGTTTATTTTGAAGATGGAGACCTTAGTGTATACGCCACTAGCTTGAATATTTTTCTTTTCATTTGGTTCTGATTTTGTATTTATTTCTGAATTGAATAACTACTACCATTATTTAAGAGTATTGATTTGTACTGAAAGGTGATTTTTTTCTATAAACTCTGTGTTTTCCATATGCCAACTTTATATTTTTCACAGTTTGTTTTCGGTGAAGTGGACTACATATGTAGGAAATCTTGCAAACTTTCCAGATTTCTTTAAGCAAAATTTGGAGAAAGGGCAAAACATGACAGGTTTAATTAGTGTTATTTCTGCATAACTTTGCAGTTATCCTAATGTAGTATGTTGTCCAGTGAAGCAGTGTGATTTCATGGAACTGAGCATCTTTTTTTATTCTTCTTTTAGGAACGAATGAAAAGACTAGATGAAATTGTTGCTGCTGCAAATACTGTAATCTCTCATATTGATCAGACAGCATTAGCGGTATATTTTGCCATGAAGACTGATCCCAGGCCTGATGCAACTACTATAAAAAAGTACCTAACCAGTAAATACTTTTCTTGCATCCTATTTTTGTAATCTATGTACTTTGTCTCTGCATATAAGAAATTCAATGCTATAACTTTGATAACTTGTGGTATTTTTTGGGACACAGGTAATTTCAAATTTGAATATACAATTACTGTGTTTTCTTATTATGTCTCCAGAATGCAGGAACACTGAAAGCTGCAATTTTTCATTTATTCAATAAAATAAATGAGAGTGCTTTTAGGATTTAAATGTATCAGAAAAATAGATTATTAAATTTTTGTATCATGCTCATTCTAAGATCAAAGGGACCAGCAGAATATTAGTAGAAGTGTTTGTTTTGAATGCTACATGCCTTTTCTTTATATTTTGCAACCATTCAGATCTGTATTTGAAGACAAAATTGACATCAACCAAATAACTAACTGCTTTCAAAAGATTTCATTTGTGATAAGCATGATGACCATACTTGTGCTTCAGGATATTTTTGAAACTCATTGTTTTTCTTTAGTTTTAGATTGTTCCTCTGAATTACCAGTGTGTATATATATCCCTAGGGAGACTGTGTTTTGAAGGTGACATTCTAGTTTGGAGAATAAGTGGTGGATTTTGCTGGAGCTAGTATGGTGCTGTTTTAGTCACGAATAGAGCAGCAGATTGAAGATTAGGCCCTAGACATGGGAGAGGCACATTTGTTGATTATCTATAAAATAGCATATTTCAGTTGTAAAGCTGTTCTGTCTGTTCTGGCTATCCTGAATTCAGATTTGTGTGTAATTTTAGAGTTACTGTTGTAAAAACAAAACCATGACACAATAAACTTCATTCTAAACATTTCTTCGTAAGTTGACCCATTAGGTCATCTGAAATTGAACACCAGATTCAATGGTGCTTTAAATGGATGCAGTTCCTTTGAAGTCAGCAGAATTGTATCTGCTTATGTTAGTGGTGGATTGAACTCTCTCTGTTTATAATGCCAGGAACTATAAAACTGTATATCTAAATGCTAGCTTACTTTTAAAAGTCCGAGTTAGCCTTGCTTTAAGACATCAAAGGCATTTCAGACTTAAAAAAATGATTAAGTTTCTTTATTGCATAGTGTCTTATGGTAATTTTTTACGATTATTTTAAGTTAACTAGCCTTGCTTTAAAAGTTATCTTTGTGCTTATTTTCATTTTGCCTACACTAACTACTGTAAACTCAATCAGCACTGATTCTGTTCTTAATGAGGTATCTGCAAAAGTTCTAAATATTTTTTCATGCTGTTTTTCTAGTGAAATGGAAAAACAGAAGAGTACTTTAGTGGATGCACTTTGTCGAAAAGGAAGTGCGCTGGCTGACCAACTGCTTCATCTGCAGGCCCAAGAAGGGGCTGCTTCCAGTGATACAGAAGGCAAAGATGAGGATCATGAGAGCTGCTCAGAAGCTTTGACAGAGACATTCTGGGAAACAACAAAATGGACTGATCTTTTTGACAGCAAGGTAAGAGACCAGAACAGATTTTTTTTTTTCTTTTGCATGTTGGGTTTTCTGATAGTTTCTCCTGGAATTACGCACTGCCTTTGTGTGCACAGCCTTGTACATTCCTCCCTTCTACTTTATTGTGCTGTCCCCATATGTTGTGCTTCCTAAATGACCTTTTTCCACAGAGATTCTGCCAAGCCTGTCAAATCCATGGTAAGCTCATCTCTGTGCATGTGAATGTAGAGGTTATGGGAAGGGTATAGGACAGTACCAGTTTTACATGAAAAAGCTACTTGCTTTATTGAATTCCTTCTTTCTGTACTTTCCAGGGAATATTTTTGATTTTGATTAACCTCTGCACTGTTGTAACTGTGCATACAGAAGTGTGCAGCATCCCTACTCTGTTCAGTCCTGCATGCTGTAGCCTCTTCCACACTATGGACAAGAGAAGTTTTGTTTTGCTGTCAGTAGTATCTGTAGAGGTAAAGGTAGAATCCCTTGGAAAGAATTATATTACCATTTTATTAGCACAGAATTCCTTGACATTTCAAGGTTCCCGATCCTGAGACTTGAATTTTTGTCTGCTTCGTTCAAGACAGTTATTCCATAAGGAAAAAAAAATCATTGTAGGTGGTTAGTTATGTAGCTTTTAATTTATACAGGTTATGATTTTATATTTTTAGCTGTTGAGCTATTGATATTAATTAGTTGCTGTACTTAAATGTCAAGTGTGACTGCTTTAGTGGAAGCTGAAGTGACCAGTATTTGTTTATAATTGAGTAAAATTACAAAAGCACTTTGAGTAGTTTAAAAAGAAAAACTTTGAAAGTGGAAAAAAAAACCAAAGCATTTAACTTCCTTGGCAGTAAATAAACTTGCATAAGAACTTGTGCTTTAGGTGGAGGCCTGAAGGAGTTTGATGGTGCTTACTCTTCCTTTAGTGTATTTGTCCTTGTGCCCATACATCTTTTCAGCATACCTCTTCTACTCATTAACTGATTTTAATATCCTGTGGTAGCAGATTTTGTGCTTTAATCATATTCCTTTGTACATGATTTTCTTGCTGTCTGTTTGTAAATGCAGTACTTTGTTCCAGTATAGTAACTCCTGGCTTACTTCTGTCTTTTGATTTTTATTTTTTAAAGCTGATGGGAATTTCAGGGGGAAAATGCCAATATAGACATTTTGTTGGGAGTTTATCACTCTTTGTTAATGGCTTTTTTTTTTTCAAGACATGTAGTGATTCCTGTTATTGTTGAGCTGAATGCTCTGGGTCTGGAATAAGTAACTGATTTCAGTTCTACAGATTAGGAACTTGAATCTTTCTCTTTGACTGGCTTAACCATGGATTTGTCTAAGTGCACATTCAGGTTTTTCTCTGAAAATTTATGCTTCTGTATTGTTAAATTGGTATTGAAAAGCCAAGAAAACTGTTTTACATTTTTGTAGCATTTCATATGGAAATTACTTCCATCCTGGTTATGTAGTATGTTTGTCTTCTTTTTCCTCTTGGTTTTACTACTCCAATTGAAATCTAAACTGATTGACAGTCATGAGACCTACAGAGTTACTTGCTCATTTCCCTGGGGTGGAATGAGGGAGAGAACTGGAAGAGTAAAAGTGAGAACTTTCAGGGTGAGATAATGACAGTTCCAAGAGGTAAAGCAAAAACCACGCACACAGGCAAAACAAAAGGAATTCGTTTGCCACCCATGGGCAGGCAGGCAGGTGCTCAGACATCTTGAGGAAAGCCAGGCTCCCTCGTATGTAACTGTGACTTGGGAAATCAAATGCCATCACTCCAAATCTCCCCCATTTCTCCTTCTTCTCCCAACTTTATATGCTGAGCCTGGCACCATACAGTATGGGATATCACTGTGATCAGTTGGGGTCAGCTGTCCTGGTTGTGTTCCCTCCCAGCTATTTGTGCATCCCCAGCCGCTCACTGGTGAGATGGGGTGAGAGGCCTTGACCCTGTGCAAATGCTACTCAGCACCTGTGTTTTCAGCCCTCTTTACAGCACAAATCCCAAACCAGCTACTGTGAAGAAAATTAGCTCAGCCAAAACCAGCACAGAAATAAAAGAGGAGGAAGGGTAGAGTGGAGTAGTCAAGTCAGAGAGGGAACAGACTTTGTGTGAATGTCCTTCAAATGAGAGTCCTCAAGAGGCAGCCAGCTTATTCTAAAGAAGTAAATTAAAATGTGGAGCTCTTCTGTATGTGGACATGGCACTTGAAAGATGAAACAGCTGGATGAGAAAGCATGGAAATAAGGCGTTTGAATACTGCACTGATCATTCAGGCATATATAGAGAGCTTTAGACAGGAATGTTGCTTTAAGTGTTTTTAGTTCTAAGGTTTCTACCAATCAAATTTCATCCAGATGTCAGTAATTAAAAGGCTAAGTAAATTTTTGAAAACAAAGAGATGAATCAGGAATGTCATCACTTTTCTGTGTGCTTCTACTCACCTCTAGTAAACCAAATACTGTCACTTGTGTCATCTCTCCTTCGCAGATGTTGCACCTGTGTGGCCACAGGACATTTGTTAGTTTCTTTGAATTACCTGTTTTTCATGGAATATTGTGCTTGTTCCCTATATTGTATCAAATGTGTAGGGAAGTAAATTTCTTTTTGATAAGTGCATTTGTTCATACTTTCAGCTCTTCTCTGAAGTTTTGTTTTAAACGAAACATGTAAGAAAATATTTGTGTCCCCCGTGTACACAAAAGCATTTCAAGTAAACTCTGATTGAGACAGCTTTATGCAGCATTTGATTGCTTATGCCAACATGCTTATGACAGCACTTCAGGGTCTTTAGTAATGGAATGTAAGTTGTACAGTTTTTATTTTACCTAGAACGTAGCTTTAAATTTTGTAGGCCAAAATACTCAGATTTAAACAAAGCTGCTACAGGAGAGTAGTAGAATGTTGTATGTTTGTTAATGGGAATGAGCAGTCTGTGCAATTTAATGCCCCTCAATCTTTTTTAGCTGTCAGGGACAAACCTAAAGTCACATTTAAAAATAAGTCTGAAAACAAGTAAAAGGTGCAGACCTTTCCATCTTGTAATTTAAGTATCTTTAGGCTGCATTATTTTTCCTAGTACTGTCTGCACCATCAGATGCAACTGTCTCTTCCAGCTGATTGTATTCAGTCACTACCAAAAACTTGTTGCTGTATACTTGATTCTCTTAACTGCCTTCCCTCTCTTGAAAATATGATGAGTCAGGTTTTTTTATGTTAATAATCCTTTATCTGTAATAGGGCAGTTGATAGAGTGAAGTCAACAAACTGAGAAACCTTAGTTTATTACCTGAAAAAGCTTGTTTGCTGGGAATTGTAAACATTATGACTTCAGTAGCTGGAGTGTGTTATCTACAGATTATATTGTTTAATCTAGTTTTTTAACTATTTGTAAATGTAGATATATTTTAATCAACTGCTTCCATAATGAAGTAATTGACCATACAAATCTGTTTTCATACGTAACAACATTAGGACACTAGAACAGGGTTTTTAGGTAGTTTAGTATTGCTGGATTAAAACACTTTTCTAGGAGTGTTTTCAGGTTTTTAAATATTTCAGCTCTACAAATGTCTTGGGAGAAACCATTTCAGCATTTTACTCTCCTAAACATCTTTATAGCCCATGGCAAGTTAGGCAGCTAATTAGGAGACAGATGTTCAACCATTTCCATGGGTCTGACTCCTAGCACATGGAGTATTCCAGGACCTTAGCTTGGGAAATAAAGTATCTAACAGTGATTTTTATTTTTTTTTTCCCTCCCCCTCAGTATCCTAGAAGTATGCATTGCCTTTTCTTACTATCCTTTTTATTGCTCTTTGTACAATCTCTGGGCTGTATCACTTGTGATGTAAAAGCTAGCCTTAATTGTATTTATTGCAATTATGAAATAATATCAATATACTTTGAATAATTCCTATTCTTTCATCTAGAAATTTGCTTTTGGATACTACAAATTGGTTTCTTTGCTGGTTTTATACATTCATATAGCAGCTGTTTTTACTTTTATATCTTAGTAGCATTCCAGTTTACATTTTGTTTACACACATCAAGGAACCATAATCTTTACTTCTGTGATCTTATAAAACTTGCAATAATTATAAGGCTTAATTTGACCAATATGTGTACAAGTCGTAAAATATCTAACATCTTTTGTTTGTAAACCATTTCGGATTTTAAAGCAAATCATGGATTGTTCTTAACTTCTAAAGCACTAATGAATTTTTAGTAGTTTTATTGAACTTGTATACGATTGATTGGGGTTTTTTTTCCAAGCACTACGACAGAAACTGTCTTTTATCAACACCTCTTGGAGCATTGTTTTCAACCTTTTGGTCCAGCAGAGAACCTTTTTCTCATTTAGAAATACCCAAACTTTTATTTGGCCAGAGCAAGGGTGTTTCGTAAAATGCTTTGTTTTCTTGCCACAAAAACTCTAGGAAGCCCTGTTACGAAAGAAATGCTGTCAAGTGGCTTTCCTCCTGCCTTTATCACTGATGTTCAATAACCATTCAAAACTTAGAGGGTCAGGTAAGAGCTTTCTTAATAGAGCAGTGACATTATTTCTGGTTAGCCTCCAATATGTTATATTTGCTGAGAGCTCCAATGCATTTTCATTTGATTTTTTTTTGTTTGTTTGTTTTTTGTTTTGTGGTTCTATCATCTTTTACAGAAGAGAATTTTTTTTTTTAAGTTTAGTTTAACCAACTAAATGCTAATGGATCCATTGAGAGGTTATTCAGAAGTGTTTGCTGATGTGTTTTGCTCTAGGAAAATATCCAGAATAATTGGGTTGAGAATGCAGCATGGCAAAGTGTTTTTCCAATAGCAATATTTGGAAAATCGTATATGTGAATGGTGCTGTATGCTCATTGTTGCATATATGTGTGTGTTTCAAGCTGCAACAGATTAAGTGAATACTTCAACACAGCAAAATAAGTACCTGAAGATTAGAAGAATGAGCAACTCTGAGTACTTGGCATAGTATTTTCGAGCTTCAAAATTACACCTTTACTTGCTTGATAATTGAGATTGTTATTTCTTTTTTACCTGTCCTTTAAACATTGATCCTGCAAAGGCTTGTGCTTGTGATTAACACTAAATGGAAGTGTTCAGGCTGCTAAAAGTAGACAGGTTCTTCAGTCCTTGTAAGATTCAGGTCTCTGGTTCCTTAATGTTTATATTCTTGAGATATATTTAATTATTTTAATTTTTTTTTACTGTAATGCAAAGCATATTTCCAAACATCCTGGAGAGGTTTTGTTAGCTTTTCTTAATGGGGTAATTTAAGTGGAAAAATTAAATTTTTATTGTGGAATCAGAGGGAAGGAAAAATGTTGTAATGAATGAGGGGAAATGAATGGCAAACTCTAATATAAGATTTCATGAACGTTACCAACAGCAGACACACCACCATATTCACCAACTTTACTGCCATGTCACTTTTCAGTAAAAAATAAAAAATACCTATTTACTATTAGTGTTCCAAAGGGAATAAATGATAACAATGTCTTGACTGCTCTAATTTTTAGCACTGTAACTGGTGAAATGGTATGAACTATCTTACAACACCCTGAATGCCATCACTGTTCAGGTGTTAAGAACCTGATTTATTTCACATTAGCTCTCAAGGAGACACATTTGTTTGCTTATGAGTTACTGCATTGATAAGGACTGTAAACTGGCTCTTTAGAATTAGTGTTATCAAGAGAGAGCTTTTTTTATAATCTCTTCTTAGTAAATTACCAATAGTGAGAAGCTGACCTAAAACCCGAGGCTTGTCTTCATGCTTACCTGTCTTCGTTGCTTTTTTTATAATTCTGTGCATTTCTCTGTCCGTGTTTGTATGTATATCATTCACTATGTACATTCATACGTGTTTCTGCACTAAGTTTGTGACTGTCTAGGAATCAAAATTCTCAGTTAGGTCTTTGTTTCTGTGGGTTGAAGATATACCTGCCTGGTTCTTGTTTGTTTGTTTGTTTGTTTAATTTTTTTTAATATACCATACAGTTGCCTCTAGAGAATGAAAATCCTAAGAAGCTAGAAATGTGATAAATGAAAAATTGGAATAGTGACATCTGTGTGTCATAAGATGTTCTGAAGTCAAATATGTTTGTGAAGTCAGAAATAGTCTTTAGGAAGTTCATGTTTATGACTACTACTGTGAATCATCTGTTTTACTGCAAAGAAAAAGCTATCTTCTGTAAATGTTTCATTTTTAATCACTTCTACCTGAAGAGAATTTGCTATTACTTGTCAAACGTTGTAAGATAGACCTAATTTGTTTTGGTTTTTTCTATTTGCATTGTAGGTTTTGACTTTTGCCTATAAGCATGCACTGGTAAATAAAATGTATGGGAGAGGTCTCAAGTTTGCCACAAAACTTGCAGAAGAAAAGCCAACAAAGGACAACTTGAAAAACTGCATTCAGGTAAGCAGTGTTTGGTCAAGTAATGGCCAATGTCCATGCTGAGTAGACTTTTAAGAGTAAGATATAAGTCTTTTGGAATTTTTGATATTTTTTACATTTTAGAAACCACTAAATGTAACATTTCATCTTTATCCAGGCTTTGGTAGCTTGGCCTCCATTTTTGATAGTGATTTCTTCTTTCTTTTTCTAGAATAACTGGTTTGTGAGTAACTGTCATTTTTAGCAGATTTACTTTCTGGAACTTCCTTTGGGCCATAAAGGAGTTAGACAACTTAGCCAAAGATATCTGAATATTTAAAATCCTGTTATGTTGCTGTTTAGCCACTATTATTTTTTACTATTATTAATAATAATTACTGTTAAAAGAATATAGGTGGAGAATTAATGGAAATCGCTGTAATTCCTAGGACAAGATTTTTGTGCATTGAGTTAACATTGTGGACCATATAGTGGGGGAGAGGGAGGCGAAGGGGGCAGAGGTTTCCCCCTCTCAGGACTAAGGAATTCAAAGATCACTCTGTTCACTCTCCAATCTGTTATCTTTCTGATAATTGACGTTTTTAGTAAGATGTTGATATCTGTGCAGTGTTTGTTTAGATTTAGATGTTAGAAAGAATGACTCATTTTTTTAATGTCTGCTTTTTTCTTCAGCTAATGAAGTTGCTTGGATGGACTCACTGTGCAACTTTCACTGAGAATTGGCTTCCTGTCATGTATCCACCTGATTATTGTGTATTCTAGAAAATCAACTGTTGTAAAATTAAAATGATTTTATAAGGGGCAGGATAGGAAAAGATAAGTTTGACTTTTTATTCGAACGCATGTTTTCATTACTGAATGCTGATTATTAAATTGTGTGTATTTATCAGTAAAGGCACCTGGGTACAGTTAATACCTGCTAACCTAACTCCTGTCATTAGGGAGTTTCCTTATTGTGCATCCCATTGCTGGCAATGGATGTGCCAGAACTGCCAACACCAAGGATTTGGAATCAGGTTGGAAAGACTTACTGCATGCATGTTAGGTTCTGAACTGTTACTTTTAACACCTGTAAAAGTTCTGTATTTTTTACGGTAAACTGAATTTTAACATGTTTGATCCTAATTTCAGTTGTATGAAGGCCTTAAAGCTACTTCAAGAGTAGCTAAAATCTTACTTACTAGACGAAAATAATGGAACACGCGTATTGTTTGCAAGAGTTTACATTTAATTTTTTTTAAGAAAAATTCAACCTCTCAAACTGGTACAGTGTTTAACTTTGAATTGCTGATGCATAGGTGCTCTTGTAAATCTTCATTTTGGAGTGATTTAAGACAAACTCAAAAATCTGTGTGAAGCTGAGTATCAGGACAGACTGATACATGTATGAAAGTGCCAGACAGTTACATCTTGATCGGATATTGTAAAGCTATACATATATGTTTATTAGTGTTAAAAATATAAACCGCAGCAGAATAAATGTGCAAAGTTGGAGGTCAAAAAAACACTATGTGCACTCTGATACTTTAAAAGATTTTTATAATTAATAAAAGTACTGAAGCTAAAAATTGTATTGGTTTCTGGATTAGTACATAAACAAAACTTGCTGAAAGAAAACACCTTACAAACAACAGAAGTTCAGTGCAGCCCAGAAGCTTTTTGTTAAAGCCTTGTTACTGATTACGGCTATGAAGATTGTTCCTTCAGTGAAGGGAAATTGGTCTGTTTGAACAGCTCATATGTATCAACCAGAGACGAATTGCCCTATGTTTTGCTTGCTAGTTTTTTCAGTGCTTGCAATGCAAAACTTGGATACAACTGTGACTTTACAGACATAAATACACATAAGGTGCAACATAATCCTGCAGAGCATTCCAAACTGTGAGGTGCTGCCACTAAATCAAGAATAGTGATAATTTTCTCTTTAATTTTCTCTTACTGTGGCTTTAAGCAGCTTGACATTTGATTCTGGAAATTCTGCTAGAACAGTTGTGTTAAATATATTGGAAAGTTTTTCCAAAAATTCATAGTCTGTACTGAATCTGAATTTATTGGCCCATAGTAGTACTGTTCCTGGCTTACAAAAATATACCATTGTTGCTAGCAGGGGATCCAGAGCTGCATGATGGTACACAACATCAGTTGCCAGTATGAAATCATAATGGTAAGTTGATACAGGAAAATCTTCATTGAGGCCTTCTCCCCATACCAGTTTTCTTACTTCAGGTTTGTTCATATTCATGTTCTGTGTATTTCTTGAAATATTATATGAGAGATTTTCAAGAACTTCAGGCAAATCAGTAGCTGTAACATGAGCTCCTAAAGAAAACATGAATTTCTTTCAATTCACAGAATCATCAAGGTCAGAAGAGACTTTCAAGATGATCTGGTCCAACTGTGAACCCAGCTCCACCATAATCACCCCTAAACCATTTCCCCAAGTCCCACATCCAGATGCCTCTTGAAAACTTCAGAGATGGTGACTAAACCACCTCCATGGGCAACTTATTCCAATCCTAAACCACTCTTACAATAAAAAATAAATAAATAACTTAAAGGCCATTTCCTCTCATCCTTTCACTTGAGACATGGCAGAATTCATAGATATGTAATTGAATATATATAAAACTTTACCTACGTAACTTCTCCAGGCTTCCCCTCACCAGTAACTAGGGTAGTTAACAAAACAGTTTTTAACAATAATTTTCATTTAAAAAAAACAAAACAAAACATGATGGCAAAGTTTACTTCAATTGTTGTTGCATTTCCTTAAAGTGACAATGGCAGGACTAAATCAATTTTCACAGAAAATCTAAAAGAAAATACAAATTTACCAACCTAAGATACAGGCCACAATGGAAAGCAAGCCTGTTCCAGCACCAATTTCCAAAACTTTTTTGTCTTTGAGGTTGAATTGTTCTTGATTTGATTCCAGATATTGAGATAAAGCCAGTGCCTAAAACGGTTAACACATATCTGTAAGAAGGTAACAGCTAAGTTGCACAGAAATTCATTAGATGTTTTTATGCAAAGGTGTTGGTTTTTTTAGTACAATGAAAAACACTGAAGGGTGTAACATAAAAATGTAATATGGAAAGAATTGTGATGTCCTGCTTTTTTATATAAAGAAAAAAAAATTAAAGCAGTTTATTTTTAATTTACTTTTATGGGATGTGGATTTGCTACACATTTCTATGTGAGTCCTCTGACAGCTCAAGAGGGGCAGTGGTAAAATGTGAACCATACAGTCAGAACACCAAACAAGAGGTTTAACAATATGTAAAAGTAATGTTCTGGTTTATGATAATAAATGTTATGCTTTATTATCACTATCATCATCAAGTAAATTTAGGCTTCAGCAGAGATTTTTGGAAAACTTTTTTGTTTAATTTTTTTTTAGCACAGAAAATTTTAAAACTTTGTTATTTACCAACTTGATACTTGTCTTGATAATCGTATAAACTTTAGACAGGAAACAGCACTGTATGGAAATATTGTTTATCGGACCTTTGTAAAGATCTTGTTGATAAAGGGGCTGTTTATAAACAACATAAACTGATGCCAAAGAAACTGTCTTCCCCCTTTTGCTTCTCTTCTTTAGAGTTGTGTTACTATTTTAACTCTTGCGCTTTTCATAATGCAACACTGTCTACCTGCTTTGGGAAAGCTGACAGCTAATAAATCACCAATTTGTGCAACCTCTCCATTTTCTTGGATAGTTGTACCATCTGCATTCTGACACCTGATTAATGTGCGAATTGATGATCTGACATGTCAAAATAAGATACTGTTTCACCCACACACAAATGCTTTCTTTCTATTGTTTTGAAATTGCCATTTTTTGTGAGCTTTTTAAATAAATGTGGATCTGAAAACTTTTGAAATCCCAATTTTCATGTCTTTATCAGTTGACCTTCTCTTTCCTCAAAGGCAGCTTTCTCAGTCCACATGTTTTTTAAGAGCAGAGGAAGCAGAGATTGCAGAGCTGCTTGCAAGTATGGTTTTCCATACTGCAGTGGAGCTGTTCCAGCCTTTAAAGGAAGCATGTTTAATTGTTATAACCTTATTTAATCTCTCACAATTTTCTTTTTCAGCCTCCTTTTTGTACTCCTGATTGTTTACCTCCTAGCAGTGACTGATTGGAAACATGGTGGATGCTGAATGCTTCTTCCTGCATTCCCTTTCTGAATTTTATTCAATGCCTGCATCCAATTTACAAATGCTTAAAATAGTCCTTTCGGTGTGAACCGGCAAATTACCTTAAGGCAGAGCTTTCTCTTGAAGGTCTTTGTCCTGCATAGGGAAACCTCTATTGTGGGAAGCACCATCCAAGAAAGCTTCCTTAACGTTCGTGTGCTGCTGTCATGGTTTCCTTTTGTGTCCTGTCAGCCTTCTGCCATGTCATGTACTTACCCCCGGCCATACCACGGCTCCAAAGTGCTCTATGGACTCCTGAATGACGATCTGGTGGCCCACGTACGTATAGTGCTCTTTATCAAAGTAGTGTGAAACTCTAGGAACCCAGTTCTGCAGTATTTTGAGTGTTACTGGTGAGCCTGTGAGAGGAAAGTGGAAATTGGTGGTTTTATATGGAACTTGGTAAAAAGTGTCTTGCAAAGACAGTGTGTAGGCACACAGACTAGAAAGCTGTCAGGCCACTGGCCTTGAATTACAGAATCATTAAGGTTGGAAAAGGTCTGGAAGATTGTTGAATCCAACCCTTAACCAACCCAGCACCTCTGTGTTTATCACTAAAACGTTCTCAAGTGCCACATCTACACATCTTTTGAACACTTCTGGGGATAGTGATTTGATCTCTTCCCTGGGCAGCCTGTTCCAATGCCTAACCGCCCTTTCCGTGAAGACTAGCTGCTGTCCAAAAGCAGATACTCTGGCTGGTCAGGTAGTTAAAGAAACAATGGTCATTTCCTGCCATTCTGAGTGTTCACATGGGCAATTTACAGGTATAAACAAGCCTTTTAGGAAAAGCTACTAATTCAAAATAAAGTTCTGCTAATTACAGCTAAAAGACTTTCTGGGCCAAGTTACCTTGTATTTTGGGGTAAGCTAGTTCATGTTGAGTATGAAGATAGCATGTACGTGTTTGTGCTGTACATTTCATTTGTGGGGTCAACAGCTCTAGAACATCAAGCATCTTTTTAAGTAAGAAGTATTTAGAATTCACCTCTTACATTGAAGAAAACCTAACTCTTTTTAGTGGTTGTTTTTAATTAAGCATCCTTCCAAAGCAGGAGGGTTGTAAGGTGCTCTTTAAGTGTGTGTTGACACACAGCGTGGTTCAGCAAGCCAGTACTACAGCTGTGCTAGTGAGTCTCATCATACAGGGAGGCTCATGGGTGAGGCTTTTCAGAAGAGCTGGGCTCAACTGTTCCATCTGATCTCACTGAAAACAAGGACACCGACCTGAATGACTGTACTGTTGCTGAAAGCCTGTCATCAGCATGTGCACAGAATTGACCTTAACTGCAAAGAAAAATTTAGCTCTGGCTAGCATGGATTTTAATTGTTGCCTGCCAGAAATCCTTGGTAGTTGGTGGAGCAGTTTAGCCTGTTAAAATTTGTAATGCCACAGCTTCAACAGTGCCAGCCCAATTAATGCATATTGTAATCATATCTCTAATTGTAACTGATAAATAATTCTTAGATGTCCAATTAAAATTCAGATACCATTTTAAATATACATCTGAATCATGGAGATAGTAATTTTTTTGCAGATTTGATATGATAATATATACAAACATAAGGGGAAATGGGAAAATTGGATGTCAAAAGGAAAAGTGACGTGGTGACATCTATGTGAAGACTGACAAAAATCAAAATACGAACTGCTAGCATGCCACGGCAATTGCAATATTTAAATGGGATTAAACCTGTGTTGGATTCTGCATGCTTGGAGCTGCAAGTGCAGTTTTCAGAGTCACACTGCTCTTCACAGGTTTCTTCTTCCTCAGATTGGTAGTCCATTTCTCTTTGAATTTTGTTGGGGAATGATGGCTGCTGTGCAGAGATCACGGCAGAAGAGCTGAAATGGAAGGGGAAAAATAATGTAAAATCTTGCAGGCCCTCTCTTTGTATGAGACATGCCTGGAAAAAGACATAAATAGTTTGGGTGGCCTTTGGTAGCCTTTTGGGGTTTTTTTTCAGTGATGAGTTGAAGGAAAAGGATGAGATGTGACATCCCACTCCACTGAGTGTTATGAGCACTTTCTGATAATGCAGTAATGCTGTCAGAATTTTTATTTTATCATGTTTATCATATTTATTATGTTTATTTTAACATTTATACAGAATCTTAGCTTTATGTCACTGAATTGATGCCACTAATCAGTCTCAAAATTGAGCTGCTTTTATCAATTGAAGCAATAACTGAGACGGATAACCCTC
Source organism: Myiozetetes cayanensis (assembly GCF_022539395.1). Classification (NCBI taxonomy): domain Eukaryota; kingdom Metazoa; phylum Chordata; class Aves; order Passeriformes; family Tyrannidae; genus Myiozetetes; species Myiozetetes cayanensis. The sequence goes on from NW_026087742.1 coordinate 79,185,557, forward strand.
TTTTAACATCTGTGACTTTTTATCTGTGAAATTTACTGTTTTCCAGGAAACTTGGGACTTGGCATTCCTGAGATAAAACTGTTTCATTTGCTGCAGCCAGTGCTCTTGATTTTGTCTCTTTGCATCCAGTTGCCTTCTCTTCCCTGCCTTTCCTTGCAGAACAGCTTAATGAATTACTCTGAAATGTAGTGAACTGCAGAGTGTGCCGATAGCAGTCAGGAAATCATTGCAGTGAGAAGTTTGAATCTGTAGGGCTTTTTTGAGAACTCTGTGTGTTGTGAATGATTTTGCATCCTCAGTGTACAGGGCAGCACCCAGCCTGAGAAGGAACTGATTGATACCAACTAACATCAATAAAAGCAGGAATAGGACTGGATCTAAATTTGCCTGGGGAGAAATATGTCATTGAAACTTCTTGCTTGACTAGAATTTTCTTCAGTGAAGCACAGGCATATGTCTGTGTGTGTAGATAGGTAGATAAATAGGTAAGATATACACACACACTGTGTACAAGCTGTACAAGCTCACCCTTCCCACATGGGTGGAGTGAGCTGTGTTTTTATCCATGATGAAAACATGTATCCATTCTGCTCTTTCTTGAGACTGCATATTTGCTCTCTCCAGCCATAGGCACTGCAGACTAAGCATTGTATAATTTGTGTTGCATCATACTGCAGGAGGCTGTTGTAGATAATCCTGACCTGAAGGGGTGAATGTTTGGCAGCAACCAAGAGGTTCAGCAATGCCTGCAGGTAGCTTTTTAAGGAGCAGAGTGACTGCTGACTTGGGTGGGTGGTTTATTTGCACATGATATTGACACCATTGCAGTTTTACTGACACCTGATATATTCCTTATTGCTGCTCTGTTTATTCACAAGGATGGGATTTATGTTCTAATTCCTCTGACACTGCATTTGCTCAGTCTTGGCAGCCATATTGTGCTGTTTCAGAAAAGAGTGCTTTAAAGGAAATTAATTTCTGCAGATTTTGATTTTCTTCAGAGGCCCTCCGTCTGGCCAGTAACAAGTTCTGACTGTGCACCTTCTGGGTGTGATTTTAGATGTGATGAATGTAGGTAAGAGGCTGAAGTTAATTCTGCAGTTACTGCATTCCCAGACATGAGTAACTGCATCCCGTGTTCACAGGTCACACAGGGCATTGTGCCTCCTTCCAACAGCAATGGTTTCTCATGTAATCAAAAGTAGACTTCTAGTTTTCAGCAATGCCTCCTTTTCATGCCTTGAGCGAGAATAAAATCTGGTCATGTTTTAATGTTTTAGGAAATCTCTGAGAAAAATATTTTAAGACTTAGGCCTTTGTGAAGGTGCATAATGAAAGGAGAAGAATCAGTCAGAACTGGTGATGGCTAAAGCCAGAAAACAGTTGGTTAAAGACCCAGTCTTCTTAACATTTCTTGCTGAAACATGCAAAGCACTACATTGTCATATTTGGGGAGTTTGGGATGAGTGTTTTGTTTATTTGTTTTGGTAGGTTTTTTTGTAATTAAAATTTGTGCTATGTAAGTGAAAAAGCCAATCCTGAAATCAAAAAGCAGGAGGAAACTTTAATGTTGTCCAGTACTTTTCTGTGTATAAAACCAGAAGGGCTTGTTTAATGAGTAAACTGTAATTTGTCAATCTGGGTAGAAAGGGATCCCCCTGCATTTTTTTCCTTCCTTAAACAAGTCCTTACTGCAACAGGCCGAAATTTCAGTTAGCTGTGGGCAGTGGTGAATTCCAGAAAACAGTTTGGAAACACACTTAGTAAATGCAAATTTGTTGATAAACACTATGCGCTCTGTGTTTGTGTGTCACCGAATACACTGGGCTCTGGTTTATGGCTGGGCTTCAAGATGCTGTATTAATATCTTGTCAGAGGTGTAGCTTTTGCTAAACAGAGAGGGGTTTATATGTGTGTATATATATATATATATATATATATATATACAGGCACATTCTATTGCCATAATTGTTATATATTTCATAGGAATTAAAAGTAAGGCTTTTTTTTTTTTTTTTTTTTTAGCTGCAAACTACAGGACAGTTTTAGTTGTATAAATTCAAGAATTCAAGCATATTAGTGTCTTGGCCTTATTGATGCACAGCTTTATTTTATTATTGTAAGTGACAAACTGCCTGAAGACTACAGGCACAAATGAGTATTGAGAGGCTATTTGCAAATAGGTGGTTGCATTTTTAAACCCTCTATATGTAATATGGTCGAGTTGTTGATGTGCTTCTAGAATTATAAAAAACATTTCTCATTGTTTTGACATTTTTCTGTTCCATATTTTACTAAAAATTATATATCTCAAAAAGAATTTTGATTTAATAATGTTACAAGTAAAATCCATTCCCTTTGAAAGTGTTGGCTTTTTCTGAATGTGAGCAGCCACTTTTTTTACAAATTGATCCTGTTGGGAAATAATCATCTAAATTCTTTCAGAGTTTTAAGACCAGCATGGACTTCATTTTGTTCACAACAGCCTTAAGCTGTTGTGAACAAAATTTACAAAATCACATTTGATTTCTTCAAAACCTAAGGAAGAAAGAATAATTCATAAAATTATATCTGTTTGACAATACCACATAAAATTAACAAGGTAATTAAACATTTAAGGGCAAATTGTAAGATGATGATAAACCTTAAGGTAACACAGTTTATCCCCTATAATAATAAACTTTGTGCCTCTTAAACTGTTGAAATTCATTGCTCAGGAAGAGCTTTTAAAATCTATCTATGTGGCTAAAAAAAAAAAGTAGATTATTGAGCAATACTGTAAACAATTCTGCTGAAATGTGTTTCTCTCATCTCTGCACGAAGTTGCATGAGGTACTCTGATTTAGTCTGAAGTATTTGGGCAAAAGCCAATTTCATTTGCTCACATGGGAAATGTAATTACAGTGCAAGACAGGGCCTAACCATACACTTACCATACAGTAACATCTCTCTTTCTTAGGGTTCATGCAATTTTCTCATGTTATCATGCACTACATTAAAAAATCAATATAAATGCTAGGAAATAAACGAAACTCCCATGCTAGCAATATCGATATAAGAAACTTATATGATGTTTGAATCCACGAGGTAAATGGACCCAAATACCAAAACCAGCAGTGACAGTCAATCCCCACAAAACAGAAAGGGTTAGGAAAGCTGGATTCTGTTGGCAGACAGAGCTGACCTGAAATGCAAGAATTCAGACAAAGGTGATTCTGTTGTTAGGTAGCAGAGAGCACAAAAGCATGCCAGACGAGGTTAGCTGGGTGGCTGTGTGGGTACCTGATGTGACAGGGCACGGGAAGTTTCCTGTGGGTGGCTGCATGCTCCAGAGGTTTTTTATACGGGCGTGCACCTGAAAAGAATAACCCTCCTCTCTGGCCAGTCGGATTGCAGGCTATTTAGAGTAACATTACCAGGCAGCGCTCGAAGAACTTACCATGTTACACTAAACTCTTCCACATTTGCAGTACAAAATGAAAACTCCCTTAGACTTTGAAGTCCCAAGCATACCAACCTTCAGAAATAAAATCTCAGCTTCCTCCTACCTCTTGTCCTGTTTTTGCAGATGGAGCGTTCCCCGTGTTTGCCTTAGGTCAGCAGAGCTGAACCAAGCAAGCAACTTACTGTGGGCAAACTAGAGCATAAATAACGTGTGTGGCCACTTGGCAGCAGCCCAAGCGCAGAGAAAAGTTCGTGAAGCTCCTACTGCCAGGAAAAGGTCAAGTCTTACTTGCCCTGCTGAGTGTCTGGCTGGGGAAGCTCTGGATACCCTCCCCTGTCCTGAGTCACAGAGGGTTGGGGGAACTGACACTCCTAAGGAAATAACAACTTTCCCATTGTCTTTAGTGCAGCTCATAACCATAGGAAATGTTATAGCCACTGAAAGAGAGAGTGCAAACCTGAAAATACCAATTTATCATAAAATCTTGCAGCTGTTTTTTTTTAAAAACAGGTGGATGTCATAGATGTTAGAGATAAACCAAAGGTGTATTCCTTACACAGTTCAAGAATTTGGGAGGTTTATATGCATTTATTCCTTTGCTGCCCTTCTGCCCTCCTTTCTCCTTCTTGGAAAAGATTCTATGGAAAGAAATTTAACTAGAAGACAGAAAAATTTAAAAGCAACTTTGAAAGTCATAAAGCTAGAGAACAACCCCTGGCTATTTAGTGAACAACTGAAGGCTGGCAATAGAAAGCGGGAGGTGGGAGGAAATGTAGATTTTTAACTCAATTTATAGGCATCTGCATTTTTGGATTCAGGTAGTGCTCTCCTGAAGAGTGGTAAAGGGAAAAAATGAACCATTTCTGTCACTGCAGCTGTTTTCTGCATTAGCTGCTGTTTCTAGTAGTCACATCAAGTATAGGAGACACTTGTCTCTGCATTCAAATGTTCACCAGTTTATTTCCTCTCAAACTTTATAGTTAAAAGATACTTTTAAATTTATACTTGAGAGCTAGTATTCAGATATTAACTGTATTAGGTTGATATAAACATTGCATTTCACAGACCCGCCTGACTTTACAAGCAGTGCAACATCCTGTTATTGGAAATAAAGGAGCAGATATACTGCTGTTGGAATGACTGCCATAGCTTTTGTTAATATGTGGTTCTTTTTAACAGGCATGTTCCCACTGTCATATTTACTGTAATTGTCACCAGAGGTGAATGTAACTCAGACTGGAACTGCTGTCAAAGTTCTATCCTAAGGTTTGGCAATGGGATTGATACTGGACATAAACAGTTTATTTTTTAAATTAAATCAGAGGAACTGGCTTACTCTGTGTTATATCTCTTTTAAAAAGGATGCCAACTGTATGGACAGTGTTACAGCCTATTTATGAGTGATGCAGACATGGCTTAATTTCTTGTTTATAACTGATAGAGGAATTGACACTAATACTCTGAAATGTAGTGTTTGTTGACAAAGATTTACTATGTAATTTCTATAAATACTTCTTGTTCTACACTCTATCTCCAGGCACTTCTTTGACATTGAAAATGTGTGTTGTCTGGAGGGGTAGCCCCATGGAATTAAAATTTCTCCAGACTTCCATGAATAGTAAGGCTGAGGAGAGCACCACACCTCAGTTCTATGTGTAAAAGAGTGATTTTCAGTTATTAACATCAAATTCCACAAGGCTCTGGATTATTCAGTTGGCTTTTCTGTTTCTCAAAACACTCATGGGAATTTTGCCATTGGTGGAAGACAAACTGAGACCATTGGTGGAAGACAAAATGCAACAGGCTGCAAAATGCGATGAAGTAAAGCAAACTTCAAATATTTTTAGAATGTATTTATTTTTAGTGTGAATTGTGTAGCTTGGGTAGGTATGGGGGGTTTAAGCCCGGTTATATGAAACCTTGAAACCTAATTGGTAGCATGGGTAGTGTACAGGCAGAGTAAAACTATGCTCATATTATTGGATTGTAGATTACAGTGATTTAAATTTAAAACAAATTTAAAAGTTTCTCTGCTGTTAAAGCTGATAAGTAACAGGCATAGGATGGGAAAGGAAGAAGGTTTTATATGTTCTTTGATGATGTCTACAAACATGTAGTTCACAGTCCTCCAGTTTACAGCATATGTGGATTTCCACAAGCTTTTCATAGGTCACTAACTTAAGATCTTTACAGGAACTGAGCTTTGCTGGGTTAAGGAGTCATTATGTTTTGTTTTAATAATTTGTTAACAGCAAGAAGGCAATAAATGGTCAGGTTTACAATGACCCAGGAAGAGCTGTGCTGCTGAGTGTATTCCTAAAAGATAATGGGAAATGTAGAAAATAATGTGGTGACAATAATGTAGAATTATTCAAGACAGTGAAAACAAAAATAAGCTGCAGAGTTCCAAAAGGATCTCTTGACATGTTACGAGAGGTGATAACATGATAAATGAAATTCAGTGTTGACAAGTATAACATAATACACAGGGATAGTCTCTAGCCACCTAGGAGAGGGATCTTAATGGCCCCAGAGACAGCTATATAAAAATACCTCTGCAAAACCACATAAGAATCAAAAACATAAAGAGTTTGTTGCATTTATAAGGAAAAGAGCAAACAAACCAAGAACTGAAAAACAATGAAAAAGAAACATTGATTTTTTTCTACTCTAGGAATTCAGAGATTGTCTCATGTGCTCAGTGTGTGCCTCAAGTCCTTGATCAAAACATTCAGGGTCCTGAATCCTACAGGATTTGCTGGAGGTCCTGGGTGATCTGGCAGGTGACTGATGAAGAATGACAGACTCCCAACTCTAGAGTATATTCTCCTCATCCTTATTGCTGGAGGCATCTGCTGGACTTTTCTGGATGTGGAAAGCAGGTTTGCATTCTCCAACTTGCAGGAGGTTCTTAAGTGCTGTTGGCAGCCAGCTAAATGTCTACAGCATCGTCTTGACAGGACCTGTGCTGTTTGTTCAACTAAGGGAAACCTTCTGGTCAGTGTCTGCAAGAGGTCCCTGGTCGAGGGGACCCAACTGATGAAGCCTTTTTGCTCCAGTTACAGGAGCACCAGCAGCAAAGTGCTCACCAGCAGCAAAGTGCTTCCCACTGTTAGCAAAGATCAGGTTCATGACCACCTGAGGAACCTGATTGTGCGTATGTCTATGGGACCCCAGGAGATGCATCCCAGAGTCGGGAGGGAACTGGCTGATACAGTTGCCAAGCCTCTCTCTCCATGACATTTGAAAAGTCAGGTGAAGTCCCAGGTGAAGAAGTGAAACACTGAACCCACCTTTAAAAAGGGTAGGAAGGAGGACCCCGGGAGCTACCAACCTGTAAGCCTCACTTCTGTGCCTCAGTAGATCATGGATCAGATCCTTCTAGAAGGTATGATAAGGCCCATGGAGAATAGGGAGCTGATTCAGGATAGCCAGCAGGGCTTCACCAAGGGCAAGTACTGCCTGACCAACCTAGTGGCCTTCTGTCAGTGGACAAGGGAAGGGCTATGGATGTCATTAATCTGAATTTCCATAAAACATTTGACATGGTCCCCCATAACATCATTTTCTCTGAACTGGAGAGAGATGGATTTGATGAGTGGACTGTTTGGTGAAATAGGAACTGGTTGGATGGTCACATCCAGAGGGCAGTGGTAAATGGCTCAGTGTGCAGAGGGACACTGGTGATAAGTGGTATCCCTCAAGGGTCCAAACTGGGATCAGTGCTAGTTAATATCTTCATCAATGACATAGATAAAGGGATCAAGTGAACCCTCAGCAAGTTTGCAGATGACACCAAGCTGAGTGGTGCGGTTGACACACCTGAAGCATGGGATGCCATCCAGAGGGACTTGGACAAGCTCAAGAAGTGGGCCTGTGGGAATCTCATGAGGTCTAACAGGACCAAGTGCAAGGTGCTACACCTGGGTTGGGGCAAGTCCCAGTGTCAATACAGGCTGGGGATGAACAGATTCCCATCCCCAGAAACATTCAAGGTCAGGTTGGACAGGCCTCTGATCCACCTGGCACAGTAAAAGATGTCCCTGCTCACTGCAGGGGGGATTGCACTAGATGACCTTTAAAGGTTACTTCCAACCCAAACCATTCTATGATCTTTGGTGTTTGGCATTTTCTTATCCTATTCCTTATGGCTCTGGAATGACTCCTCAGCTTGAAGTCACTAATACCCAAAGTTAATTCTGGTGGCCCTCCTAAACAAGGGCAGCCAAAGGCGAAGGATAACACTGAACACCGAATGTGATCCTCAAACCAAACACACTGTTTTCATTATTTTTAAAATAAGAATTCCTTTCTTCTTGGTAGAGACCTCCTTTTGCTCACCTAGCTGAGGTAACTCAACCACTTCCCTGGGCAGTCTGTTCCAGTGCTTGACAAAAACTTTTTTTTTTCCTTCAATTTATTTACTGTTTCATGTTGAGTTAATCCGGCCTAACCTTATTTTCACATACAATCAGATAACACACATCTCAAAGAAGACAACAAAGCAGGTAAGTAACCTGGAACAAGTTGTCCAGAGAAGCTGCGGTCGCCTCATCCCTGAAAGTGTTCAAGGCCAGGCTGGATGGGGCCCTAAGCAATCTGGTCTAGTGGAAGGTGTCCGTGCTCAGGGCAGGGGGTTGGAACTAGATGATCCAAGTCTATTCAAACTCAAACCATTCTGTGATTCTAAGCATTTATTTAAAATCGTGCTGCTATATAGGAGATCTTCATGTTCAGGAGCATGGAAGAATGAAGAAATGCTCCAAGATTTTATGCTAAGAAGAGTGACACTAGGCTGTGCCCACCTTGTCAGTGGCTCCTGACTGCTGTTAGCTGTGTGTTGTGCATTTAATGCCTGCTCTCTCCTTCCCTGGTAGTGCAGGTGCTGCAGCTCAGTAGCAAAGCTGTTGGGGAAACCAGTGCTGCACCACCTGGGCTTGTCACAAGAGCCGAGATGGTGAGGAACGGGACTCTAAATTGAGTGTTTATTTCCACCATCTAAGCATCCTCCAGGATTTAGGCTGTTCTGGATTAGGCTAAAGAGCCTGATTCCAGTAAGAATAGATGTGTTCTGTACTTCCTGTGTCCATCTACGTGATCTGTTGAACAAGAGCTCTTCCTGTCTTGCAAAAAAAGCAACGGGACAGGTGAGTCAAAGCTTGGCTTTGGGTGGTCTGAGCAGAACCTTCCTTCACTTGTCTTTAAGTGAAGAGCCCTGGAATGTTATTTAAGCGCAAACTCTAATACCAGAATTAACCTGTTGGGGGTATTTTTAAATACTAATTTCCTTGTCGAGGTTTTTGTCCAGCTTCTGTATGTGTCTCTTATCATGGCAAAGACCTGTTAAATAAATGAAAACAGATAATTTAGGTGCCATGCACTTGCATGAGGAGATTGGCTAGAGAGGTACAACTGCAAAGGGAAGTCAGAAGAGGAGCACAGAGGCACAACATCTGGTACTGCTGCATGTGAAAAATGCATTTGGCTGCATGAAGCCAAAAGCAAATCAAGCCCTTTGCCCTCATTTTCACATATTGACAGCTGAGGCAATATAACTAATCCATGGATTTTTTTTTTTTTTTTTGCAGCTGATTAACTCCTGCCTTATTATGAAGTCACACACTTCCGCTTCCCTCAGCAATGAGTTTTGGGGGTATCTTCAAGCCTTCTGTAGTTAGTTTTTCAAAATCTGAAGCTGTTTGCCTCCAAAGGATTGTTTTAGTTTGAGTTTCCTCATTAATCCTAGTTCTCCTCTGTTTTAAATAGGGACAGGTTTTTCCCTTGGTGCTACCTCTTTCTCAACTGCTTATTCATCCCACCTGTTTGGAGAGCTGCTACTCCCTGAGAAGTCACTAAAGCTGAACTTTCATCTGAACTCTCTCAAAGCTTGGGAAGAATTTTAGCTCTTCGCTGAGGATCCCTCTGCCCTGCCATGGGGTGTTGTCTTACCTCCTGTGGTCCCCTTGCCATTTCTCAGCTGGTTGTTTGGAGAAGGACTCAATGCCATCTGCTATTTTTTTCTTTGTGGCAAGGAAAGAGATCTTGAGCTAATTCCATGTGGCTTTTTATAGAGCAAAGAGTGTGATGGTCTTAAAATACTGAACTGGAAGTTTTACAGCTGGGGCTCCCTTTACTCGGTCTGTTTGGGGCTGGTTACTATATACACAAATGAGGGACCAGCTTAAGCTGGCTGTGCCAAGAGTGACCACACCACTCTCGGGGCTACAGCCTTTGCTTGGCTGCAGTTACTACCAGTAATAATGACAGGGCTTTTTTAACAGCTTGCCTTTCTGTTTTTGTTGAATTGTTTGGTTTTGGGTAGGTTTGGGGTTTTTTTTGAGGGGGATGTTTAGTTTTCCCATATTTTAATAGTATTTGCCAAGCAATAAATTCTTCAAGTTCCTAATCAGGTAAAGCTGCTGCAACCAAGCAGTTTTGTCATGGCAAGGGACAATTAAACGGCTGACTAGCAAGAATGCAGGTTTTGATTAATGGTGTCCTACTGAATAGTCCTCTTGCTTCTCTTCCAGTTGTGAAAAATGTGATGTTTCTCTAGAAGGAAAATAAAAATGTATTTAAAGTCATTTCAAATTAATGACTAATGAGTAGCTCAAGCAATATTACAATGAATCAATTTGTTTTGCAAGAGGAATTAAGTAGTCAGAAATCAGTTTTTGCAGACTAATATTAGAAGTAACTTGACCTTATTAAAAAAAAATTAGATGGAAGAGTCTCTATTGACTTAGAATTCTAGAATCATTAAGGTTGGAAAAGACCTCTAAGATCAAGTCCAGCTGTTAACTCAGCACTGCCAAGCCCACCACTAAACCACATAGTTTTTAACAAACCTGGGCTTGTATGAGCTTAACTGTACAGATACAAAGGGTAATACGAAGTCTGTTTCCTTAACTACTGTGTGTGCAAATCAAAGAATCTAATGCAAATCAAAGCAGCTTTGTGCCTAAATTAGTGCACAAACTCCTGCTGACATTATTGAAACCACCACTGAAATTTCAGATGGTGACTATAAGGTAGATTTCTATGTCATTGGAGTCAGTGGAGGTTTTTTGCCTTAGATTGCAAAAAATATATATTTTGTATTTTTTTCAAGTTTATCTGTATCTGGGCTCTTAAATATTTAGCACTGGGGTGGGGGTTATTTTTCTGATTTCTTTTCTCTCTTCTCCCCTTTTTTCCATTTATAGAATGAGTTTGGGTGTACAAGGGATAGTTTTGAAGCCTCCAGTTTCACTCAGATTTAATCAACATCTGTGTGCTGCAGTGTGCAATAAGTCTGAAAGCTCAGCAGGTTTGTGTAAGCGAGAACTGCGGAATTTAATCCTGAGTCACTAGTAATATTTATTTTTAAAGAATCTATTAAGCTCCAACATCTATCATCACATCTTTTTAACTGCTGTCCAGATCTTGCTGGGCACCTGCTTCACAGGCAAACCTGTTCTGTCCATCTCTTAAGTAGGAATAGGGTGCTGATTTGGCTCTATAGAAGTTTAAAAGGATTGCACTCTGGACATTTAACAAACAACTTCAGTCAGAAGTTGTCATTAAGCCCTTCTTAGCTCACTAAAAAGGGATCTGCTGGCAATGTACCCATCATGATTTCTTTAGGGCATCAAGATTAGTTCCTGGTCTTGGTCTGCAGAAGCACTAATTGGGCTTTGCTGCCTTTTGGAGACATAAATCCAAGTCTGAATGTTAGAAGGGAGAGATTTGGCTTTTTTATTCTATCAGAGGGACAGCTGAGTCTTAGCTCATTTCCACGGCCCCACCTACTGTATCGGTATGTTCTGTGGAGGTGAGAGGCAAGAAGGCCCAGGAACTCGGTGGCAGGGAGGAAGTCAGGGTTGGCAAATGTTTTGTTGTGCTGCTGACTCTGCAGTCATGCAGCAGATTAAATGTCTGTAATATTTCAGGAATAGCCCAGAAAAAGCAGAATTACGTTATCTGGAAAGTACCAGTAATACTTAAAGCTATGAAAGATTTGCCTGGCAGCTTTTGTAAGGCTATTCAGAAGAGATATTTTGGGATGGCTATTACATCAAGGTTAAAACTATTCCCTGCCAGCACCACCAAAAAGATGAGGGGCTACTTCAAGCCTCTTAAGCCAGTGATGGGCCCCACAAACATTTTGCTGGCCTGCTCCCCTCTGAGGATGTAGTTCCATATTCAAGCCAATTGGTCAAAAAGAAAATTGTTTTAAAAGCCCTTTAAGGACTAGAGTTGCAGCATTACAGCACAGACAGAAGCTCAGAGGAGGGGTAGCTGTCCTGTGTAGGAAATTATCTTCAAGTGAAAGGTGTGCCATGAGCAACAATATTGTGCTACAGAGCACAGGCTACAACAGTAGCAACCCTGGACAATTACACTTGGTGTTCCAAACCTCTAAGAACTGAGTTTTGCAGTATTAGACTTGTTTATTATAATGTCTTCTTTAGCCCAGACTCTTGTTCTAATGTTTCAGAGACTTCAGACAGTCATCTTGGTTGGTTGGCCCAGTCTTCAGCAAAGTCTGTCTTTGCTGTAGGCAAAGGAGCAGAGACAAGACATTGTTTACTATGAACAAGATTTGGTGTTGTAATTAACATGACTCAATCTTTTTCAAAATGTATCATTGTAACTTGCATAACTGTGTCACACTAGCTTTTAAATACCTTATTTCTGTATTAATTGCTGTGTGTATATTCAGCATCTGTGTGAGTTAAGGCAGCTGTTCCTCTGACCACAGTCTCCCGTTGTTCCCATGCTGAGTGCAGTGTTTGTAGGTGGGTGCTTGGAGCACTGCTGACTTATCACTTGGATTTGAACATGATCACTGCTGGGCCCTGCATGTCCCCACACGTAAAGCTCCTCTGCTGATGGAAGCCACAGCTCCTTGCTGCACTGCAGGTTTTGGGAGGCAGTGAGCAATGTGGAGTGCCTGCCCATTGCTGATGGATGCTGTTGGTCCTCCTGCTGTGTGCTTGCAGAGCTATCTATTGCAAAGGCACTTGTGACATTCTTTTTCAGTCCTTGCTGACCAGATCCTGTAATGTCACACAGATGTAAGAGCACAGTAATGTACTGTCAAGCAACAAGTTTACCCAAACCCTTTTCAATTTGGGTGTCATCTTTGCTCTCTTGTTCACAGAATCACAGAATATTCTGAGTTGGAAGGGACCCACGAGGTTCATCAAGTCCCAGCCCCTCAGTGAATGGCCCGTATGGGGACTGAATGTGCGACCTTGGCGTTATGTTATTAGCACCGTGCTCTGACTGCTCATGTGCTTGTGTCAAACTGACAATGGAAACATTTCATCACCTTGGCACCGAGGCTTCATTTATCCCTGCTGCTCCTCACCTGGCATGAAACAGCAAAGTGGCATTACCAGTTTATTGGAAGGGAGTTTATTATCCTTAAACCCTCTCACTGAGGTAAAACAAGGCATCAGAACTACATGAATTGCTGTCCCACAATGGAAAGACGTGCTTACCAGCAGGAGCATACAGAGACAATTCTGTACATTCATCCAGTGGATCTCTTTGCAAAGTCAGAGAAGGCACCGTAAAGAATTAAATCTGTCAAGACCTTCACTCTCTCCTCCTTAACCTGGAGTGGATCCCCATTAAATTCTTTAGTTTAATCCCTCCTGTCACAGCTCCACTACAGGTCAGAATTTCTCTTGTTGTGTGTTATCTCTACCCATTTACTACTGTGCACAAAGGCTAAAGTTTGTTCTCACCCAAGAAAAACAGACTGTCAGGCAAAGCCTGTGTACTCCAAGGACGAATTTTTCTGAATTACTCTGACTTTCAGTGCACATTGTGCTGCTCTGCAAAGTCTATGCTGATGCCAAAAAAGGAATTTCAAACCACTGAACATTGAAATAAAATTGACAAATCTCTCTTGAGGACTGGGTTTGTAGAAATAAATACAAAGACCTAGCAGCACAGCTCTACTAATAAGAAAGTGCTGGGGATCTCTGAAAGTGCTGTTAGTGTCAGAGGGCACAGCTCATATCACTTTGACAGGACCACCAGATCAGATAAAAAATGGAAATTTCAGCCTCAGTCTCCAATATGCTTTTTGAGCTGGAAGACAGTATGTAGTGCAAAATAAGCACGGAGTGAATAAGTGCTGCCCATGTGAGTCAGTGGTGAACTCACTGCAGCCAGCATGCATGACAAAATTCTTGTGAATAATATCAGTGCAGACTTTGGCTCTCCCCTTCCAGAGACATCAGAGTGCTCCTGGCACTGACCATACTGACAGCATACTCCCAGCCCTCTTCAAGATACAGATGGCTTGAGTAGAGATGCCTAAAGCCCTCTGAGAAACCTCAGCATGTCTGGAATAATTGCTTGGGGCTGACAGAGAAGATATGGCACTGCTGGAGGACCCTCAGCCTCCTGCAGCAGCAACTGGAGTCCAGGTGGGGTACCTGAGATTGTACTAGACAGCCATACTGAGGCCACTTAATCCTGCTGAGAGAGGACATTCGGTATCAGGCGAGAACATCTAAATTCAGGCAAGAATGTGGGAGTTCAGTTCACTCAAGTCCAAGGAGATATATCCTGTATAATCGATGAACCTAGAAATAATTAATCTTTACAAAACCAGGATTCAGTTGCCTAAAAGCAAGTGTTTAATGCTATTTTAGGTGTTGTGGAGTATCCTGGTTGGCATCCCGTTGCTTCACCAAAAAGACCATGGACTTCCTCTGCCTTGCATCATATCTGCCAGCCCTGTGCAGATGTCTCATCTGTCCTGGAGTATCAAATGGCAGGAAAAGCCAACATTAAAGGAAGCCCATCTGTGCTGGTAGGGCATATGAATCATCCCTCAGGCTCCATTGACTGTATCAGTCAGATCTCTGTGATTAAAGAAGGAGCCAAGATACTAAGCTTTAAGGTAACATATAAGCCTGACTCTCCAAAATAAACCTATTTCTCTGGAAAAAATAACAGGATTTGGGACACTGAAAGCCCCTTTTTATTCACAGCTAGATGATTTATAGGTGCAACTGTCTCTACTGCACCATTTTCTGGCTTCCCAAAATGGCAGTGCATCTTACAGACTGATGGTTATTTTTAAGTCAGTTTTTCACAGTCCCTCTTGTTGTAACTGCACTCCTGGTGTGAAAGAGGCTTGAGCATCCCATTACCCACAGAAGGGTGTCACAGCTGTGTTCAACTACGCATTCAGAAACAAAGTATGATGTGAGGCAAGGTCTAGGCTTAAAACTAGGTCTTTGCCTTGCAAAGTGAAATAGATGGGAAAGTGTTTCTTTGGAAAATCCAGCAGGCCTTGTGCTCAGACAAAGCATATGGATTTGACTAATTGTAACTATGGCCAGCAGCTGATGAGATGGAGATTTTACCATGGAAATGGGGCTACAGGGGAGATTTAGCCAGAGACAAGCAGCAGCTTAGGGTGGGAGTTCACAGCATAAGCGTTTTGGACTTTGCTGCCCAGGGGCTTACGATTGGCATTTGTGATCTAGACATTTTTTCTGCTTGTGTCAACCCTTGGGAGAAATAACAAGTAAAATAGGATGGAAAGAATGTCCTCTCAATCAGTAAGTTGAAAAGGATTCTCTTTCCCAACAGGAAAACATTCTCTTTTCCCCAGTCTTCTCTTCCTGAAGGTGATACCTAGATAAACTTAGAAAGGTTTAACAGCTACAGGAAAATCTGAATAATTAATATGATTGGTTTTAATTTTGGCTACTAGCTAGTAGTTGTACTTGTCACCCCTCTAGTAGTCTAACCATCATGTTAATTTCCTAGAGGTCTCAGAAAATTAGGTTGCAATTTCTTGTAGAAAGTCATTCTTCCAGCCCAAGGTAGGAGCAACTATACCTGAACCATTCCTGGCAGATGTTTGTCTAACCTGCTTTTCAAGACCAGCAAAGAGTTTCAGTCTTCATTTTACTGAGATATGTGATGAGCAGAGGATTGCAGGTGCTGGGTGCAAGTGTGAAAGCAGGTTTGCACCGTTTGGTTTTGTGCAGCCTCTGGCTGAAGCACCAAGTCAGGTGATCACACAGGTGTAGCACAATCACTAGGGACACTCCAAATCCCATTAAATCCAATCAGATTAATCTGAAAAATATATGCAAACCCATCTTTGAATGACAACTGCAAATGTGTTTGAGCATGAGGTGGGATTACTTGACACCTTACTGTATCCCATGGTGCCTTGCTAGACTGAGACTTACGTGGCAAGAAGTTGCTACAGCCCCTTATGAGCCAAAAAGTTTCACAGTAGAGTGTCCTCTGAATTAAACTGTGCTTCTTAGGAAGATTAAAGGGCAAATGCTCATTTAAAGAGAATAAATAGATGGTAGACTCTACTCCCATCCCCACAACATTTCTAAATATTTCTAAACTGAAAGGTGTGTGTGTCACTCACTTGGTGGGCACAGATAGTGCAGACATCTATGCTGATGGAGGACCACGTGGAAGAAAACTGCTTTGGTATGTTGTTTTTTCCAAACTGCATCACTCTGAAGACCGGATAAGAATGTACTTACTCCTCAAAACTGGAATGAGAGCCTGCAAACGGAGCTATATCCAGCAAAGTTTTATAGACTCAGAATTATCTCCAGCATCTGAAGGAAACATGAGAAAGGACATTCACTCAGTGATTTAAGATGTTGCTAACAAGGACAAGGTCGCCTCCACCAACTCTTGTCAGCTTCCCCATGCACATTCAAGCTATTCCATCATTTCAAACCCTCCTCTTGAACACCAGCTTGCTAAGGGCTCTGTTCTAAGGGCTCTCATCGAACAGGTCTCATGTGTTGTAGGGCGCCTGTACAAGCAAAACACTTGTGTAAGAGCATTCTCCATTGCACATGCCACTCTTCTTCTGTAGAAAGCCATGTCACCAGTTTGTGTGTTGTCTGACTAGAAGAACATTTCTCTGCTGCTCAACTGATGGGAAAATTCAGACTAGTTACTCATTGCCTTAGTTCTTGGCTACAAAACACATAGCACTGCTGCAGGCATGACTATTTTGAGCATTGTAGCACAGGTCTTTCCAGTCAGCTGCTACCTAGGACCAGGACAGCAACAGCCAAAGGGTCAACTGGAAGTAGCCAAGACAGTATAAAACCCCTTTAAAAGTATAGCACTGTCGATTTTTTAAACTTATTTTTTTTTAATGACAAAGCAAGTATAGCCTCAGTTGAAGGGAACAATTTCTGCAAGCATGCTACTTAACTCACCTTTAAAACATAACAGTTTTAAAAGTTTTCTTCTCCACTTCTAATTTAACATCTGGTTATGCTGTTCTGAATAGGATAAGAATCTCCTTTAAAAAAGATCTTTGATTTGTTGGTTTTAAATTATAGCTCAGAAAAAAACCCAAAATCATTATCTGTTGCTTTAGAAATATGTAATAAACAACAGAGGCAAAAGCCATGTACAGCTAAGCTTGTTGTGTGTAATATTTATCTTTTCATTTAAATTCAGCAGTGAGTAATAGTGTCATATTATTTAGGGGAATGCCTTGCCAGAGTTTGCTAATCACTCTTCCTAAGAGTAACAGATATCCTGCATGGTCCAACAAATTGTAAGTCTATCTTCAGGTTCAGTGAAAGGCAATATCCTGAAAGAAAAATGACTTTGGCAGTTTGTGATGAGCAACTTGAATTACAGCCTTGGTACTCTGAGCATCACACTGTTTCATTTAAGAAACATGACCACATGTTTGTAAAGTGAGGACTGGGTTTTTATTTCATTGCAGGAGCCAAGTTAGAAATCATAAAGATAGCAAGAGCAACAGCTTGCCTCATCCAGAGAAGGAAAAATCAGAAACTACTGTTAAGTATAAGAGGAAAATAATGATATATAATATATGTATAATGGTTTATATAATATATATAATACCAATTATAGCATTGGACTGATGACTGTGTAATAAGAGACTACTGTGCTGGTTCCATTGCTTTGATCTCTGGATACAAATGTGGTATTAATTTTTTCCACTGTGAGTACCAGTTTATCAGAAACATTGAAATGCTTGGTGTGCCCTGTCTCTGGAAAGGTCCCTTTCATGCACTTTGGGCTCTAAAGCGCTGCTGAAAGGCAGAATTGAAGCAGAGACCAGAGTCTGTCTCACTTTGTGTCCCTGCTGGTGCCAGGAAGGAAGAGGCTGTGACCCTGCAGACCCTGCCCTTGCTGTCAGAGCTGGCTTGGCTGAGCACCTGGGCTTTAACCCAAACAGTGCCCAGGATGCCCAGGTTACACCTGCTTCAGGTGTTAATCCTGAACAGGAACAAATGACGGTAGCCCGGGCTTGGCTACTCCTGGGAGCCAACCTGGCGTGCAAGGGGCGTTGCCAGGGCCATTTGCAGGTGATTTAAAGAATCTATAAGGAGCGGGGCGACCCGGAGAGGGCAACAGGAGCGTAGCACGTCAGTTTGCACTGCAGTTCTCACAGGCAGGGCGAGCAGGAAGGGCACAGCCACTCTCCCGGCTCTTGCTGGTGGGTTGAGTGGTAGGTGTGAGTGCTTTTGTTTGGTGGTTGTTTTGGTTTTTTTGGTTTTTTCTCTCCAACCCAACTAGATCCAGCAATGGTTTCTAAAGCCATTGCTGCTGCTGCTGCCAGCAGGAGTCTTCTAACCCAGACAGAACTCCCCAGGAAGGACACAGCTGTTCAGGTCACTGGCTGTAGGGAGTGTCAGAGCACCAGAGGGCAGCGCGAAAGACACCTGCCTATAGTGGTATCAGGTGCATCATTTGCTCTGTGTAGTGGAAGAGCCTAAGGAAGAAGCAGAGAGGCTAAAGAGTATATTAAGGAGAGTGAGAGGGAAACAGGCTGGTGGAGTTGCACCCTTGCAACCCCAAAAGAAGTTCAGCAAGAGTCAGAGAAGCCCTGCCCCTCTTGCCATCAGGCAGATGGAACAGACCAAGTAGATGGGGGGGAATGCAAACTGCTGTCTTCAGGGCCTAATTAGCTTAGTTTCAAATGAACCATGAGACCCTCTTGAGCCAAGCATCAAGTTTCCAATCACTTGATATGACCTAGTCAACCCTCCATGGGGCAGTAGGGGACAGCCTTCATGGGCACCTAAGACAGTTCCAACCAGGTCAAGGGTTTTTCCAGGAGAGGGGCCACCAACAAGCCAGAGCTTGAGGGGCTTGGCAGAGTAGCACCCACCTGATCACCCACCTCCATATCAAAAAGTGGAGCCCTCAGTGCAAGTAGGAGATTTTGTTTCCCACTGCTCTGCCTTCCTTCTCAGCCGGCTCTCAGCCTTTAGGTGGCCCTGGCACTTGCTGTCTGTGACATCCCTGAGCTTGGTAGCCCTCCCTCCACAGGAGGAGGGGGCCTTCTCCTCCCAGAGAAGGTTTGTGTGTGCCACAGTGACCAACTGGCACCCAAGTGAGGGCAAGGAAACAGTGGCACTGTGTGGTGGGAAGTGTTAAGAAGAGGAACAGAAGTAAAAAAGGAAGATGAGCCACATTCTCACTTCCATTCCCTGTGGTGGCACGGAGGCTCACACCCTGCCAAGAGTCCTGCAGCTGACTCACTTAAATGAATTCAGCAGGGTATTCACACACCAGAAATGAAGATGGTTTGAGGGCTTTTCCTATGCAGAAGTGCTGCAGCCCCTTTGCCATCCAGATTCAGGAGTACCCGGATTCAGCATGTTGACATTGTACCTGGGTAGCAATTGAGATGTTGAGAATTTTGAGCCCATTTTTTAACCCATTCTCCCTCTTACCCTGCTGTGTTTCCAGATCACTCTCCTTACTTCTTGGCTAGAAAAGTCCGCTGGCACAATTTTACATAAACAAAGACTCCTTTCACAGAAACAGGAGCTTTTCTAATCTTATCCTCTCCCTGCTTTGAAGATGTGTATTTAAACCTCTGACCAGGTACATGGTTATTTGTCATGACTATTACAGCATTTCTAGTTCAAGAGGACAGTAACTCAGGCTGCCTTTTCTGCTGGGCTGCTGGACCAGTCACACCCCCTCACGCAGGCATCCCGTCTAGATTTATTGATTCCCTATGGAAAGAGACCTGTGGTTTCCTGATGAAAATCCACTAACAAAAGCTTGTCAAAATGTAATTTAAACAAACCTAAGAAGTGTCCAAGGGCGCTACTTACTGCATCTACAATGTAACATGGCCTCAGCAGACCAGAGTCTCTGACCCTTACAAGCCTGCTGAATTTGCATCTAGGCAATTGCATTATTCATGTCCACCTTTCTACTGTCAGTGGCTTTTTCTTATTGAATCAAGTAGCACTGAGTTTTCATGAGCAGAGATTATGTCTGTTTTCCTGTAAAGCAGTCAGCATAGTGAGCTTACCTCAGCCAGGCATCCTTTCATCCCATGCAGTTTCAGGTGTCACATCTGGACAGAGATTACACCTCCTCCTTCAGACACAGGCAAGGATGATAGGGAAGAGATTAATCCTTTGAATTACAGACTTTAATATACACACACCGTAATGTCTCTGATTCAAAGCCTCCTGGGCCACGGGACGTGTCTGTGCTGGAATGGAAACACAGCTCTGTTAGAATAAAGTTTGTTGTACAAAATAGGCCTTCTAATTCAATTATTTCAGTAAGCCAGCACTCCAAATTCTAATTCAACAAAGTTCACAGCGGCACACATGTGGGCCATCACTCAGGCACGTGTAGCTCTACCCATTAAGTAATACATGGCATGTTCAAGTATGGATGTGCCTAAGAGCTTGTGTTTGACCTTGGTCCTAGCAGTGAACTCCTTTGGATCTAATGTGGATGTGATGTAAGTAGTTCCTGTTCAGTTAAATGTGGCCTGAAAAGCAGCTGTTTAATAAGCTGCAGATGCATTTATGGGTCTACATATTTAAGATTATTTCTTGTTTTAAAAGAGACTGGAATAGTTTATTTCTATCATGTGGTGCAACTCTTCACAATTAACTCTTCTTGTGCAGTGAGCTTTTGAACCCAAGTGAACATATCTCACTTCAAGCACACCTAGTCATTGGATCTGTGCAGCGGCATCTCTGTGGTACCAGGAAACACACTGAAGCGGGACACCTGACACAGCCAGGCATGCTCCTGATCCTGCTCCCCACACCTCTGAGGAAAGAGGAAATACCCAGCAAGGTCCTTCCCTGGGAAACTGAAACCTGAAGTCAGAAAACTCAACTACCAACCTGCCAGAATAGTGCCAGAGTGTTGCCTCTGATATCTGTCATAGAGTCAGAGGTTAATATCCAATTACAGGAAAAAAAACTAGCTCTGCAACCAAGGGAAAACTGATGCTGCCTTTCCAAAAGCTGGGAGATCTTTATCCCTGGGAGAGAGGTTTTTTTTTTGTTAACTATGAAATATATAAAATCACTGTGAGATGTGTCTTCATTAAACTGAGAATGAGAGCTTTTTTCAATGTGTCACTGCAAGTACAAGGGACATTATACACAGAAAGGTTTTGCTAATATATGAGTGGGGACACTAAACTAGTTAGCAGTATCGAAGACTAAAGTTATCTTGATCAACATCTGACACCTCCCTAAGTTTCAAAAACACAATTTACCTTTGTCCATTTTTATTCCACTCATTTTACATGTCCATTGGCATGGCTTTTTATGCTTGCTGTTTTCAGAGTCTGTGGCAAACTGCTGAGCAAGTTAAAAAGGCTAATGCAAAGAATGGCACCAGACACTACTCTCTGCACATCACAATATAGGAGACCCCTGCCTCTGTGGGGATTATGTTACTGCTAGGTGAGAAGGCCTTCATGGTCAAAAATACCCTGGGAACAGTCCATTTCCTGACTCTCCGTAATAAGCAGCAATGAAAAAATATCTGCCATGTGTACCTGTGGAGAACACTTCTCCCTTCACTCCCTCACACAGGTTTGGGGTGCCCCTGCCTCTGCAGGCTGTAGTGCTTTCTCTCACCCAGGAGGAACTGTGAGACGCTCTGCCTTGAGATGTGTTCCCCAAGGGTAACAGAGGCTGTGCTGTTCCTCTGCAGTGACAGCAATGAGATGGCAAAGGGCCACCTGCAGGGTCAAGGTGCTCACACTTCTCCCTGCTGCTCCTGTCAACCTACAGGAAGCTGATGCAGAAAACAGTGGCCAGGAAACTAATCCAATAGGGGCAAAACAGTGAATAATTTTCTCTAGCTTTTTGCCCATTCAATTCCCTGAATGCAACAAGACTTTCTATGGGAACATTGTAAACCAGATCACTGAAAGAAGACAGGAGAGAGTATAGGAGGGCTGGGCAGGTGCTGACAGGGGAAGGAGCAAAGTATTTCAATGGCACATGGACATCTTGTCTCATGAACCACATGCTTGTGACTTCTGACAGTTGAAGAAAATAAAAAAAAGATGAACCTTCGAAGATTTACCTCAGCAGCAGGAATTCAGCCCTGCTCACAGACCCTCTGTGAACTCTCTGCCTGGTCCCCAGGAGAGTGGGGGAAGAATGTCCTTCTTCTCTAGTGACTGAAATGAAGGTGAAACCAGCCATCACCTCTTCGTCCACAGCCCATCCTAGAGGCCTCAGCACATTGCTTTTGCCACCTGCCTTCTCCCACCAAGAGGTTTGTCACTTCTCCTGACTGACCAGTAATGGCACGTGGGTTGAGGAGGACAAGATAGCAGCTTTCACTTACACAGAAAAGGAGAATCCATACAGGGAATTGGAACTGTGGGGTACAATCCTGTTGGGTTTTTGTGAATATCTCTCTGCTGCCTGTAGGGACACCCAACCACAGCCATGATGGAGATCACCTCATGCTTTTGCCAATCTCCTCCACAGCTGTTCCCAGCACTGCTTTCCTTGCCCTTCCTGCAAGCTCCTGGAAATTTACTGATCATATCCTGGCATCATTTTGAAACCTACCAGTCTCCTAGGCCAGGCAGCCTGAAATTACTGTTTGGGACGTGGTGGGTGGGAGGCTTCTGCAGAGCTCAACATTGCAAGCAGTTAAGGAAGAAGGCATTGAGAAGGGCTTTTTGCTATGCCCAGGCCACTTCTATCTCATATACCTCCTCAGGCAGAGTCTTGTATCAGCAGAGTGAACTCCCTGGCTTGCTGACATCTTGCTCACAGAGCTGCGTTGTGGGCAGGTATTTCAAGCACAGCCTGAGAAACATCTCTAAAAAAATTGAGTTCCCTGGGGGACATTGATCTTGCAGCATCTGTACACTTGAAGCAAGGAGGTCACTGTCACCAGCCAGCACAGCCCTGCCCAGGTGCAGGCATTTTCCAAAGTTATCCATTGGCCCTGTGGGGCACATGGGGAGGTGCTGCCCTCACCTCCATGGCATATTTGCCTAAGCTGCACACCAGATGCCTTTCATAAAAGTGGTGTCCCTTGCACAAAGACATTTATTCGTGTATTCCTGACTGACCAACCCCAAAGGGCCAGGATGCCACTCAGTGCATGTTTCTACCTCATGGATGCACCTTCCAGCTCACTCCTTTAAGCACTGATGGCTATCTTCCCCCAGCAGCGTGGGGTCCAGTTTAGGCTTCAAATCCTATCCCAGAAATGAACAAAACAGCTCAAGCTGAGCTCCATGCTGTGACATTTTAATCGTTTGATGTTGCTGAACTAGCAGTGTTTTTGATGGGCTTGTCTGATATGGGGGCACTCCCCAGGCTGTTTTAACAGCACCGCTGCTCTTTCCCTTCTGGCGGGTGTTTTGATGGGGATTTCTGCCATCCAGAGAATATCTGGAGAAGAATTTTCTGGTAGGAGCAGCTGACCAGCAAAGGATCCAGCCACCTTCAAAGCTGTCATGTGAGACTTTTCGCAGGATGCCAGAGAGGGCACTGAAATCATCAAGATCACAGGTTTTCCAGGCATGGGTTCCTGGCCATCCTACCTCTAACTATTAACACAAGTATTACTTCACAGTGAATGAACTCTACCCACTCCCCTTCCAGAGACGTGGCATGAGGATCCTGCAACATTTAATACTATTTAACCTCTCAAACTAGGGCTTTAACGAGGCCTAGATACTGAGTTTGTGCTAGACCTTCCAGAAGAAAGTTTATTTCATCCCACAGGCCTAATATGCATAAACTTGTAAGAATTCTGATACAAGTTTAAAAAAAAAGTGCTATTTTTCATATACATAAGAATACCTGCATATTTTTGTGGGTATTCCCATGTTCTGGTGTTTGAAAATGCACCCTATGAAGTTTCTGGCCAAAGAATAAATGGCATAAATACAAACATGAGAAGAGATTGGTTTGGGTTTTTTTTTTTCTGCTGTATTTTATTGGCTGCAATAAAGACAACATTATCACTGCAAATGAAGAATGGGAAGTTCCAAGACTGTAAATGTAACCCAACAACATGTAAATATTGCAAGTCTACATTTATTCCCCTTCTGCACAGAACAGAAAGCATTAACAATGATCCCTGTGGTCTCTTGAAGGTCAAGATGCACCAACAAGTCCCTGTGGCTTGGACAATTCTTTTATCAGTTGCCTGCAAATTAGTTAAAATACCTGGTGTCATTTAGATTTTGTAGTAAATGTACACATATCTTCCAAAGATGCAGTCTTTTTTTCACTGCTGCTTTGGCACTACAAAGAGTAGAAGAAGGAAAAAGAAAGAAAGATAGACAGTTGAGTTGAGTGTCCTTGGAAAGGACTATTGTAGAAGAAAAAGCAATACTTGATGTATTTGAGGTATTATTAGCCTCAGACAATAAACTAGAAAACTTGTGAAAGGAGGCCAGAACAAAACCTATAAGCACAGGAACTTAAGGGAGTACATCTTCATGAAACTGTGAAGTTTCTGGCTTCAGGTTGCCCAGAGTCTCTGGGGGCTTGGTCAGCAGGTTGGTGATGAGACCTCTTGGCAAAGTCTGCAAGTGAAACCCCTTGGTTTCACATGGAGTGTATCTGGCAGAGCAGGCTGGTAGAAGAGACACTTAGCTACTGATCATGTGACTACCAGCTATCCAGTTTCTCTGCTTTGGTAGAAGGCAACATTGGGACATATCTGAGAGATGACAATGTGACATTTCTGACCACTCTGCTACCCCAAAATGTGGAAGTGGCTCTGCAAGTGTCAAGGAATGGTCTATTGCAGAAAACAAACTCTTCCTACAATCTTCCACTGAACCAAATCAGAAAGAGAGGTCAGTTCAGGAAAGAGAAGCCCCCAGAATGGAATGTTGCATCCTCCAACCTCTCCTTGAATGATTCATCTGTAGTTACGTGAGAGCCCTGCCTGGTCACAAGTCAGCACACCCTGATCAGGCCAGGCCATTTGGGGTGCCCACTTTCTGTGCCAGTCTGCAGAAAATTTGCCTGCCCTGCCAAATGCAAGGATGAACACTCCTGGGAGCTGAATTAAAACACTATGCAACTTAAGTGCAGTTCTGTATTAAATGTTATGAGCTAGCATTCATTATTATGCAGGCAAGCTCTGGGGTGGGGACTTTGCACATAAACACTTTGTCATGTGAACATTAAACATGCACTAATCTGCACTGTGTGTGCAAAGAGGAAATAAGCAATCCTTTTCAAAAGAAGATGCACAGTTCGTCGCACACTTCCCAGAATCACAGAATATGCCGAGTGGGAAGGGACCCAAAGCATCATCCAGCTCCTGGTCCTGCATAGGACCCCATCAAAGAGCCACACCATGTACCTGAGAGTATTGTCCAAACATTTCCTAGGCAGAGGGGGAGAGGACAAACAGCTGAAGTTAATGATACTCTTTGATATAGGCATAAACTCACAGGAAGTGAGAGAGCTGCAGGGACTAAACAGATAACCTGGTATGCCTGTAGTGGCACAACCTCTTCCTTCCCCTCTAAGTGGCTGTGTCACTGCAAACACAAGGACTGGTGCCATAAAGTGGTCTTAAAAGTTCCCAATAGTCTACTACAGCGAATGTCATACAACGTTGTTTTGGCAGGGATAGGGTTAGATGACATAGCTGGATTCTCTCATTTCTGTGGTCCTAGGAAAATGCCTTACCACTTAAAAGATATTTAACTGCAGTGATGTCTAAGCATCTACTGAGATACATTTCTCCTGCATCTCCTTCTGAGGCCTTTCACCAATATATGTTGAAAGAAAGATTTCAAGAATTTTAACAGATTGATGCAAAATCAATGTAAAACCATTAGTTTCTTGCAACTCTTCTTGGACAAATCAGCTGACCTATGTCACAGATCATCTGATCTGACTTCTTTTTTGCAGATGCAGATTCGTTCCTGACTGCATGAGGGCCTATAATCTCAGCCCAGCATTTGGATAAAGCCAAGAACTCAAAGTGAACAGAGCATTAAAGAGAAGGCCAAGTTTATAAACGTGGTTTGCCATCACTGGGTGCTAAGACTGATTTGGCCACAGTACTGTGATGGGCTAAATCTGATCTTGATCCAAACTGACGGCTTATAGATCCCCCTTAATCTGGAAATGGTTCATTTTCTTAACAGTCAATATTCTAAACTCAGTGGCCAGAAATCTTGCAGTTATTTCTTCTGGGAAAACAATCAAGCAAAAATCCAAACCAAATAACAACCCCCAAAAACCAAAATCAAAATGAAAACCACAGGGAACAAATGCTCCCTTTGGAGCACATAAAATTGGAAGGACTGAAAGCAGCAATTAAACCACAAAACATATAGCACCATAAATTCCATCCTGCAGATGACCTTTCCCTAGGTCCTCTTTTCACCACCCCTTTCATTAGCTCTGTCCCTGGCTATCACACTATGAAGCAAAAGCTTGATGTGTGTACTGGCACAAGATGGCATAGGCATGATGCAGTTTGCCAAGCCTGCCTCCTTCTGACTTTATCACCAAGTTGCCTCTTGACTCCACAGATGGTGTTGCCTGATGTCATTACTCAAATATCCTCTGTGATTTGCTGCCATTGGCAAAGACATATGAATTCCCTATGGAAACAAGTCCTCCAACTTCTGAGTGTAATGTTACTATCCTTGGTGTTTTCCCAGAAGGCTGAAGTGTAATGATCTGCTTTTCTCATAGTTGTTTTTCAGCTAATGAGATTAATTGCAGAACAGACATGTGAGAGACCTGTGATCTTAGGTCCAGTCTCCAAAGTAAATGATTGGGCTTTGCTTATTGAAGTATTCAGGTGATCAAGACAAGGCTGCATGTCCAAAAGTTCAAAGGTTGGATGACCAGCCAGACATAAATAAAAGCCATGTCATGCTCTAGGATATTAGAAGTATGATGGTATCATGGTGGATGAAATCCTGTGCTTCATCTTTCTTCTTGTAATCTTCTTGAAATTATTCACGTCATATAATCTATTGATTTACAAGTGCTGAAGAGAAGTGCCAAGCACGCCTGGGGCTAAAAACTGTCACGTGGACTCCAGTAATTTGTTCCCTTGCAGCATCCCATGGGAGATTTTCCACTTAGCAATCAATGTGCCCTTATAAAAGGAAAGCAGAGTTTGCGACATGCAACCCATAACTTCAAGTGTAAAAGTCAGGATACCTGACTTGCTTAATTTAACATAGCAAGAAGCTTAGAGAAGAACCAGGTCAGGGCACATTTAATGGTGTATCAGAGAAGTACTTACGAGCCTCAGCTTTCTTTAAAATCTGAATTTTAAATGAGTCCATGTACAATGTGTGTGCTACCACATGCACCATTCCCAAATCTTCTCTTCCAGCCTATCAGAGTCTTTGCAATGGCTGCATGAGCCGTTCCCATACAATTTTATAACAGCTTTGATCCATTAATTTCAGATGAGTTCCAACTGACTGACCACAGCAAATGAAAAAAAACAGCATAATCAGAGCATGTCTTTCATCATTATTTAAAGAGTGATCTTTGGTCATCATTTAGTGTTCCAGTTTTCGTTCATCTCTCTTGTAAATTTTACAACAAAACAGCAGAGCACAAACAGGTGGCATAGAGATCACTGGAACCATACTTAATCATTGCTTTTCAGGAAGCTGTAGAAGGAAGCTATAGAAGAAACTCTTACACTTACCAGAACTGAGGTGAGAATACCCCTGATCAGGTTTGAAAGCTCCTAAATGATGCTGTTTCTGACTGGTCTTTCCTTGGGAGGGAGATTGCAGAAAAGAAAGGAGGGTGAATGTAAGGCAGCTGAAATGGAAAAAATCTAGTTTACAGAAAATGAGGAGCTTCAGCTCAGTTAAGGGAGTATGGATATAAGGACCCAAGAAAAGGGTAAAGAGTAGTTTTTCAGCTACTGTTGCAGCTGGGAACACAGGAGAGCTGTAAGACAGAACACTATCTCTCAATATTCAATTTCTTCTGTGTTCAGAAGAGCAGGTTTTGTAAAGAGATTTGCGCCAAAGATACCTGAGTCCAAGGCAAATGTCATCTCTCCAGATATGCTCAGACTAGTTTTAGATATGGCACTATATGCAAGACTTAAAAAAGTCCACCTTCTTGGATTTGCAAGGGCAGTCATAAGGCAAAGGGCAATGGCTTTAAACTGAGAGAGAATAGGTTCAGACTGGATATTCTGAAGAAATTTTTCACTGTGAGGGTGGTGAGACACTGGAACAGGTTGATCAGAGAAGCTGTGTCTGCCCCATCCCTGGCAGTATTCAAGGCCAGGTTGGATAGGGCTTTGAGCAACCTCGTCTAGGGGAAGGTGTCCCTGCTCATGGCAGGGGGTTGGAAGTAGATGATCTTTAAGGTCCCTTCCAATCAAAGCCATTCTGTGCTTCTGTGATGTACCAAGTGCAGCAAGATGCTAGCTGCTGACAGCACTGAGGCATGGAGCATGTGAACTGAGATGAATTCACGATTTGGCTGAGCACTGAGTGCACCTTCTCATGACACCAGGAGGATTCAAAATAGCTGGCAATAGCCTCGTAAGCATTCCTCCACCTAAGACTCACTGAGCACAGTTAGATGTTGTACGAACTGTCCTATGGACATGCTGAGCTAGAAGACTGCTCTGGGAAGTAACAGCACTTTTAAAAATTCTGTGCAGGGTCACCCATAGCCACATCTGTCAGTCTTCGGACATCTATAGGCTCGTTTCCTTGCTTGCTAACACTTTCAGTGTTCATGCATGTAAGTATGGAAGTTTATATTCAAAAGTATATAGTTGGTAGCAAACTATGTCCTGTTACACATGTAAATTCAAGACAATGTGTAAGATAAAAGGGGAAAATAAGAAGCTAATAATTAGAACTTTCAGTTTAACTTCAGTTTCTGGGCACTAAGCAAATACACGCTATCTCTGTACACTAAAATCTACTTACAGTTAATAAGTTGTGTTAAATCAAATTATTTCTTTCCTCCTACCCCACTGTAGCAGATTTTGTGAACAGCAATGGATGTTGACTTCATTAAACTTTGCCATTGCTTCTTTCTATCTGACTAGAGAATCACAGCATAAATTAAACTTCCAACAGCACTAGGGGAGGTTCAGGCTGGACATCAGGAAAAATTTCTTCACTGAAAGGGTGGTTAAGCATTGGAATGGGCTGCTCAGGGAGGTGGTTGGAGTCATTATCCCTGGAATTGTTCAAGAAGTGACTGGATGTGGCACTTATTGTTATGGTCTAGTTGACATGGTGGTGTTCAGTTAAAGGTTAGACTCAGTGCTCCCAGAGATCTTTTCCACCCTAAGTTATTCTGTGGTTCTGTGATTCTGTCTGCCTAAATGAAAGAAATAACACCTGGAGGAATGATAAATGAGGAAGATGCAACAGATATCTGCAGAGCCTCAGCTGCTCATTCTGAGAACTGATGGATAAATAAAGGGATTAATTATCTAATTTCTGTGAATCTCTGTGAATTTCTGAATCTCTCTGAGCTAAAGGCAAAGAGAAGTGTAATGTCACTTTCTACATCTCAAAACGATCAATTTATTAATGGAAGAGAAAACGGCCTAGGAGCTTGCAACAAGATGCAAAATGTACACAGCGCCCATATTTAGGGGCTGTAACACTGTGTTTATAATTATAACTAGCAATAAACTCCAGATAAGTAACCTACTTGGATGACTGATGACGCTACTGCAAGAGGGTATCAGATTTTTGGACTAAGAGATAAATGTTAAAGAGTTTCAGATCTTAATTCAGTGTTCACAACAAAGGTGTTCCCAGCAGCAGCAATAATGTTCTTTACCATCCCTTACCACTCTAATCTTTTGAAAAAAAGACAGATAAAACCAGAGTGAAACTTCAGAGCAAAAACATACACGGAATTGGGTTCAGCATTCAAAGATTGTACGAACATGCCATAACTATTAATTCTTTCCTTGCAGCGGTGGAACTAGAAAGGTTTGTTCCACTGGCTCCTGGCCAGGTCAGTTCACTATAAGCCAAGGGGACAGAACACCCAGAGCAATCTCCTGCCAGCCGTGCTCTATGCAGTCCCAGCACACGCATGGATTGTAACAGCTGCCACTGCAAAACAAAGTGGTTGCATTTATCAAGAACAATGAAGGAATACAAAATCCCCAACAAAGACTCTGAGAAATGTATAGCATCCAAATTTGCCGCCCAGAAGCATGTGTTATGATGACACCTTCCTTAATTAAAGTAAGGAAATTCCATTTGGCACTACAATTACAAAGCCAAAAATGTTCCCAAAGAGTCTTGTGCAGTTCAAATGGAGAGAAGTCTTTATGCGCATTTGTTACCTGACGTTATGTGACTAATGTGATGCTTGTAGCCAGTATAATGCTACAAAAGGCTACCAGTTCTCTGTACATGGCATAGTTTCACAAAAATCAGTATCTAGCAAATACACATCATATATTTATTATATATTATATATATTATATTACCATGTAAGCATGTTACTGATATATTAGTTTGAACAGGCTAACTATATAACCAGTGGGCACAGTGAGAAAGCTGAGATCATGAGGAAAATATAATAATGTAATAAAAATACATATTTATATATATAAAAAGTATAATAATAAAACAATGATGTGGTTATCAATGTGAAATGAACAAATTGCTTAATAAGTACATTTTATTAGACTGCATTAGAGAATCACCACTAATAGAACTGCTTTCAGATTGGTTTGAGTACTTTGCCTTCTGACCAGCCCAAAGTCCCAAAAAAAGTTGTAGCCAAGACGATTTCTGATCTCACTGGTGACCATTGTCTGTACCTTGAGAATGTGAGCATCTGGCTTGCTCCTTCACCCCTGCTGAAGGAAGTCATCTAATGCAAATGACCAAGTTTTCCAGCTCATCATGGAGACATGGGGATTTACATACGCCACATTAAAATCCTGTATTTTTCTGCATGTTATAGTGGTTCTGCTTATTGCCTGCCCATCATTTCCTCCTTCTCAGAAGACCTCTAAACTTTTTCAGACCCTCTAGGCGTATGATACAATAGTTAAAAGTTAGGCAGTGTTATGGATATCACCACTTTTAAACACAGGAAATTGTATTGGCTAATTAAATAATAGTTTGCTGATCGCTTTCAGAAAATTAGTAAAGTTGCCTTTGATGCTTGTGAACAGAGCATGCTCACGTGTTGCTGCATATCCACATCCTCAGGAAAAGAAAAAATGAAGGCTCTTGGTCAAAAGTCAAGTTTGTAATTTAGAGGGTTTTTCAGTTGAGCTTTTAAAACAAATATGTATGTCTCCAGACTAATGCAAGTAAAAAAATTTTGCTGGTCTTTTATTAAACAGTTTAAGAATAGAAAAAATGTTTCTGATCCCCATGCCATTAAGCTGCTAGCTATTTTGCACTAAAATACAGAAAGAAAACCCATATATATTCTTTTGCACTTATAATTACTTTTAAACATTTTTCTAAACAAAGCTATTCCAACACAAGATTAGTGGAAAAGGTCATCTCTGTTGTTCCCATTGCGTGAGTTGTGTTAACCTAAGTCTCTGGTATGGAAAGCAGTATTTATAATCCAAGGAAAAGAATGGGGATTGTCTGATGTGCTACTGAAAGTTAACAGGTCCCAAGTTTAGACCGGGGATAATGTTGTTCTTTGATAAACAGCCACTGTTTCCTCAAACCCAGCTGTCTTTGGCATATCAAATCTGTCAGAGGTGCTTACAGCAGTGTGTAGGTTATTATAACACTCAACATATATTCTCACTGAGAAATGTCAAATCACATACCTTTCATAGTTTTCATATTTGGTGACAAATTTAGGTTACTATGCACTACGTATTGTTTTCAGAATAAACTTCTATTTCCAGGGGTGATGTAAGATTAAAGTTATGAAATTATGTCATGTACCTAAGAAACCACGTTTTCTTAGATGTTTAATTAAAAACTTTAATACAGAAATTCAAAAAATATTTATAATCTGTTTTGGTTTTTTTTTCAGAGGTGGAAGCTTGAACTTAGACTTTTAATTCATATATAAGTGTGTAAAGAAAATAATTAAGATTTTCAATATGCCTGTAAGGGAACACAACTGGGTTTCAGAATAGTTACCAGAACACTTGCAAATCAACTGGAATCTACTTAAATGTCCCCCTAAACCCACAGAAACCTAATTGTGAATAGTTAGATATGAGGATTGCCTTATGTTGCAAAATTGAAAAACAATTCATTTGCATGTAAATCAATGTATTTCATTACATATGCAGAACTTAATAAAAGCCAGAATTTATTCATCATAAAAAATATGCCCATGAGTTGGAATCTAATGTATATATTTATAACTCAAGTTCCTAGCCTTTGACATATTAGCAATACTTGGGGCCACTTCCTTTTCCAGAAGGAAAGTTACTGCAGGAAAAGTGTGGCAAAAATAGGCTGGTCCAACCCCATTCACATGGACTATAGGATAAAAAAATGACAGAGTCTCTCCTTCCTTACACATTCATTTCATCGTAGAATTGTAGAATGGTTTCAGTTGCAAGGGACTTTAGGGCTCATCCAGTTCCAACCCTCCTGCTATGAGGAGGGACACCTTCCACTTGTTGCCTAAGTGGCTGTGGGGAAAAAAAGACTCCAAGCTAAATTAGGTAGGAGATAAGATAAGGATATAAAGGCTTTAATGAGCCTCCAGGCACGCTCCTGAATACAGGTGTTCATAGTTTTTATAATGATTTTCACCCAATCCCCGTCCGGCCACCGCCCAGGTTCTGCCCCCACCACGCCTCTTGGGAATTGGGTCTGGGGGCGTTTTGGGACCCCTTCTTCTTCATCTTCATCTTCCTCAGAGCACGTAATGTTTTTGGAGGCCTTCCAGAGTCTTAGGCCTGAAGGTTGTTGTGTCTATGGCTATATCTTCTTGCGTAGATTTTAGGGTGTTCTCTACAGTTCTACCTTGAAAATGAGCCTAAACAGGCAAGTGGAATTTAGGGGATTGATATGGGAATGGGTAACAGGGTTTGCTATGTGTAGTTGGTGTGTTAAAGGGTAAAGAGATAATATGCTTCTACTCTAAAATCTACATTTACTACACAACTACTTCTAAGATCTACAAAAATTAAAAAATCAAAACTCCAAGGTATCACACTAAATGAGGTTGCTCAGAGCCCTATCCAATCTGGCATTTGCATTGTTCTGGACTCTGCCAGGTATGAGCTAGACTACCTTGAAGGTTCTGCTTATGCAGAGAAGAGTTTTAAATATTGAAAGGAGTTTTGGTCTAAGAAACTGAACAGAGAAAACAGAAAGGAGACTGGTGGCAGCTTGCTGTATGAGGAAAGCATAAGAAAGCAGTTTTCCAGTGGGAAGAGGTTACACATGGGTAGATTTAATGGGATACATGTTACTCAAGGATTGCTCTGTAAACAGTATATGGATAAAGCAGGACAAATATAGCATGTGGACTTAAGTGGGTGGAAAAATTAAAAAGAAAAAAACAAATCCCCAAAAAACCACTTAAGCATCACTTAAGTATAGGAAAGTAAGCAAAAAAAGAATAATCAAAACTTAATATGAAGTTTTTCTTAACTTTCTTGTTGCATTTCTGTTTTCTAGATTATTGTAACTACTTTGGCACAACAAATCTTGTCAGTCTCCTTTTGCAAATATCTCATTTATAAAGGCTTAATTGGTGTTAAGTATTAATCAGAATAGTGTCATCTTTGTCCAAGATAAATTGATCTTGCATTTCTCTGAAGCTTTTTCTTTCCCCTAGTCTGCTGGACTGCCCAAATTTGAACTATGGTTGAAGGAGCTGTTGTCTCAACACCATCTGTGGTGCAGCTCCTCATGAAAGGCACACAGCTCGTGCAGGCTGTGCTGCTGCTTTTCACTCAGCTTTTCACTTCTGCATCTTGCTTTAGCTTGATATTTTTTAGGCAAGGCAGAAATTCAGAAAAATATATCTCCCTGTTTTTTTCAAATTCTGCACTCCTATCTTTCACACTTATGATAATAATGCCTGGACTGGGAATTTGCCTGTGAGGCTCGTTGTCCTCAGGCAGCAGGGGTGGTCTTTGAGGCAGCAGATTAGTTACAGCAGTTACTAACAGCTCAGCTGGACCTGAGCTGCCCTGCCAGGTTCGCTTCTCAGAGGACTGCAGTATTTGAATTCCAGTGTCTGACAATATCCACCTGGTGGAGTGACAATCAGTGAGACATTTGGAGCAGAAGTCAGAGTGTGCTTATTTTCCAGCAGGTGAACATGTGAAAAACAAAGTTCTATTTGGTGATGACAACTTCAATCAGCTAAGTAATTAGGCACCTTAGTTGATATGAGTTTTTATACACTGATACTGGAAGAAAACATGATCTCTGACTAAATACCTTGCAATAGGGGATTTTGGAATTTTTTACCAGAGAAATACTCAATATACAAATACTTCAGGCACTGTTGTAGATTATTGATGCTGTCTTCCATCAGTATAAGAATGTGTTTTGAACATACCCTGTTATTTACTGTACAATAAAGCACAGTCCAGGGCATAGATATGTGTTGGTACCTACAGCACCAGCCACAGAGTCTCTCTTTCCTGCTTGTGAATGCCAAGGAGATCGAGTGTGCCACCAATCTGCCAAAAAAATTGCCTGATGTGGCACTGAACACCTGACCCTTCCCTCTGTACTCGGCACTGGTGAGAATGCACCTTGAATCCTGTGTTCATTTTTGGACCCCTCAGTTCAGGAAGGACATTGAAGGGTTGCAGTGCACCCAGAGAAGGGAAATGAAGCTGGTGAAGGGGCTGGAGTACAAGTCCTGTGAGGAGCAGCTGAGGGAAAGAGGAGAAGGCTCAGGGGAGAATTCATCACTCTCTGCAACTACCTGAGAGGAGGTTGTAGCCAGGTGGGGGTTGGTCCCTTCTACTAGGCAACTAGTGACAGGACGAGAGGATATGGCCTCAAGCTGCACCAGGGTAGGTTTAGACTGGGCATTAGGAGGAATTTCTTCACGGAGAGGCTTGTTAAACGCTGGAATGGACTACCCATGGAGGTGGTGGAGTCACCATCCCTGGAAGGTGTTCAGGAAACCACTGACGTGGCACTTTATTCTGTCAAAGGTTGGACTCGATGATTTCTGAGGTCTTTTCCTACATAACTATTCTGTGATCTGTAACTCGTCAGAAGCATCATATCTGTATTCCCTGAGTCAGTGAGAACATGACTTTCCAAGCAATCCCTAGGTACTTGGCTTTATTTCTTCTGAATCACCACCCATCAGCCTGGGTTTTTTTTTCATGTACAGGGAAATAAAAGCTATTTATCGCGAGTTTTTGTTTACTTAACGCGACTCAACCCACCGACCCCCAAGGTTCCCCCACAGCCCCAGCGCGGCCCGGCTGCCCGCTCCTGCCTCGGGGGGCGGGGCCTCGCCCGCTGTGGGCCAATCAGCGCCAGGCAGGGCCCAGCCCCCGGGGCGGGACTGGCTCGGCGGGCTGTCACTCGCGTGACGTCACCGCCCCGCCAGGATGAGCGGGCATGCCGAGGTATGGCCGTGTTCCCTGGGCGGTCCTTGCGGCCCGCGGGGTCCAAGGGCCTGTGTTCCATTGGGACACGGGGGGTCCTGCAGCCTTGGCAACCGCCCTTCCCTTCGGAGGAGTCCCTGGAGCTGAGGAAGGCGGGGCGGGGCGGGTGTGCTACCGCCTCTGCCTTCCCCGGAGAGGCGCATCCGTGGCTGGTGGGCGGCTGAGCCCGCCTGGGCTGGTCCCCCCGAGCAGCGGCCCGAGGGTCGGGAAGCGCGGCTGTGGCTGCTGTGCCCATCTCCGTGTGCAGGCGCCACTGCCATCCCCTTGTCTGGCATCTCGCACCACTCCAGGCGGGCAGAGGCTCTGGCAGCAGCAGCAGCAGCTCGGCCAGGCCGCCGCCAGCCTCCTGCCCCTCTGCGCAGTTCCCCTGTGGGACCGCTGCCAGGGAGAGCCTCTGGGAGACAGTGGCATGAAGTTGGGTTTCATCCCAGCACCGGGCTATTTGCCTTTTTGTTCTCCGAAGCTGCAGCAGGAACACGTATGCTGTGCCGTCCAGCTCCCTTTCGTTCTGCAGAACATCAGCTTGTTTGGTTCTGCTCCTCCTGTGGGGCTGACATTGTCTGCAGCGTGCTATCTCCTGTCCCTGGGGAGAGTTCAGTCCTCGACTGTATGCAGGCTGCTGTTCCACTGAGTGGTTCCCACTTTGCAGTCTGGAGATGTT
The DNA here is from genome assembly GCF_022539395.1 of Myiozetetes cayanensis. Taxonomy (NCBI): domain Eukaryota; kingdom Metazoa; phylum Chordata; class Aves; order Passeriformes; family Tyrannidae; genus Myiozetetes; species Myiozetetes cayanensis. Next base: position 79,221,523 of record NW_026087742.1, read on the forward strand.
TGCTGGGCTGTGTCTTGACGTCACATGTTGTGGTTTAGGCTGCTAGTTAGCTCTGGAAAAGCTGGACATAGGTACATAGAGAAGGTAAGGATCACTTCAGTTTATGCTTTGAAGCTAGGGGTGTTTTATTTTCTAATGCATCGCATAAGGTGTTGAGTAATAAAGGGACTTGCCCATTTTTATATGGAAAGTCTTTGAACCAGGGGTAGAGTTACTCATTTAGTACTCTTAAATGAAAGAAATACAAGGAGGCTTACAATTTTTGTTTATTTCTTGTCTGATTTTAGTTTATCATAATGTGTGGCCTGGAAACATGCTTCCTTTTTTTTTTTTTTTTTTTTTTAATAACATTAGGGTTTGTTTCATTTCTAGGTTAAAGTGAAAATACCTTTTGGAAACAAATACCTTGATGCTATCTTCTCTGTCCCAGAGAAGAAATCAACATATGGAGTGATTCTTACCCATGGAGCTGGAGGAGATATGAATTTCCCTCACTTACTGTCTCTGGCAGCCTACCTGGCATCCCACGGAGTTCTGTGCCTGCGGTTTACTTGTAAAGGCCTTAATGTTGCTTACAGGACTAAGGCTTTCAAAGCAGTTGTGGTAAGAAGTGACCAAATTCTACCAAAGCTTAGATCCATTGATGTTGTCTTCCAGGTATCTTAAATTATGGGCAGACATTAGTCAAGCAAGAGCAGGAAAATTAGAACCAGTGATTAACTAAATGGAGCGCTGTCTGTACACAGAAACAGCAGAAGCAACTCTTACATGGGCAATAGCTGGAACAGCTGCTTCAAGTGTGTGGGTTGGAGTGCAGGGAGAGAAAGGAAAGCTTGAAGAAAAAGCAAGGGTCTTTCCTGGGAAAGTTTACAGCTTGAGAAAAACTCGAGCGTTTGGGATGGAAACAAGAGGTAGGTGTTTTGGGAGGGCTTGGTGAGGGGTGGGGGATTAAGAGATACAGCTGTGGAAGTAGTTTTGAGAGAAAGAAGTTGATCTGGGAGTTGTTCTGGGTCTCTTAGGCTTGGAAGCTGGGAGAAGCAGACTTGGGAAAGAGTAGGGGACTGGGTCATGGCAGGATTTGAAGCAAGAGAGTTTGGAATTAGCATATGAGAGCCCTAGAACCTAACTAACCTTTGATTTCAAAATGAGGTTAAACTTATATGCAGGTGTTTATCTCTTTCTGCTGCTGCTACATTATTAAAGGATCTCTTCTGTAGTTAAGTTTTGTTAAAATAAGGAAGTTTTTGTTTCAATAGAATCAATTTAGATGATCCTCCTGTTCTGGAGTATGTAGGAAGGAGCGGAAATTTTTTCCTGGTTATTTTGTGACTTTTAGTGGGGCATGGGAAGCACTTTTCCTTGAGCATGAGGCAGTTTTGTAGGGAAACAAATTCCAGTTCTTAAGGAACTAATTTGTATATCACTGTGATTATATGTACATTAACTTGAAGTCAGACTTTTCTGTCTCTAATGTGGATCTGTTCTTCATTCTTTTTGAAAGAAGCACAATGTTGTTAGTGAGTTTATGGTAATATGCTGCTGCGCAAAAGTAGTTTAAAGGCCTCTGCTGGGATAGCATCTGATCAGTTATCTCCAAAAAACTGAAAAAGTCGTTGCTGAATTTTATCTTTTCTGTCAGACTGAACTGATCGTGTCTCAAATTGGAAATACATGATCTGAAGGAAGGGCAGTTTTGGTTAACTTATTTTGCCTTTTGATGGGCCAGAGTGTGTATGGCCTCTGTTACTATGACTAAGTTGATACACAGTAATCGCTCATGTTTTGGTAACTTGATAGGGCACCTGATATTTTAGACTTGCTGAGAACTAATGTGAAATCGATTATGTTTATATTGTTGCTTCAAAATGTTATGAAACCATTTGTGTGAAAAAACCAAGAGAGTAACTTGTATGTATCTGTTCTTTGTTTGCTCTAAACTGCTAAAAGTGCTTCCAATTTTGTGTTTACTGGCTAGAAACAGAAGAAATCTCCAGCCTTGTAATTTTGACTTGTAATGCTTCTCTTTATTTCTTTAGGAATACTTAAAACTTTCTGATGATTATAAACTTTATGGAGTCTTCCTTGCAGGTATTGTTTTTATTATCAATAATTTTCTCTCTTACACTGTCTCCAGTAATAGCAGTCTGTAATTATTCCAAGTCTGTCCCACTTTGTTGAGAAGTGAATGAACAGATGTGGATAACAGGTGTCTGTCTGATGAGGGAACAAGCTGAATAACCTCCTAATAGTGGGTATTGCCTGGGGAGAGCTGACAGTCAAATGCTCTGTAACCTTCATTAGTGGATCCGCAGCCCTCTGCCTGCCCTGGGAACGTGGGTGCCAAGCCCACTTACAGATCTGCATTTGGGGGTCTTCCCCTGGAGCTGAATGTGACCAGCCCTGGAGGTGGTGGCTGTGCAGGGCACGTGTGCAGCTGGCTTGAGCAGCACTGCTGCTCGGGTCACCAGTGGGAACGTTCAGCCTGCTGCCTTCATCAGATTCTCTTGAGAGCATGGCTGTCTAGATCTGTTCAACCTCCTCACGGCGCCACAGATCTTGCTGTAGAGAAGGAAGGAAAGAGCAACAGATTCTATTTTCCAGGTACTTTGGGAGAAAACTTACTTATCTCTGAAAAGTGACAGGGCATGAGTTTTTTGGTAATCCATGTGTACTTTTTAACTACAGGTCTTGAAGAATTCCTGGTTACTGGTAAATGGAAAACAGTTTTCCCAAAACAGGTTTTGGTAATTAAAACCTAGTGGCAGATAAAAAAAAAAAAAAAGGCTATATTATGTGAAAAGGGGAGTAGATGGGGGTGATTAGGAATAATTTGATATGGGAAATTCTAAACGTTCTCTGACTAAGTGAAACAAAATCTGTGCTGATGCAAGTTAATCCCAGTGGAATCAGCCCCTTGCAACACTCAATTACAGAGCATTGTTAGCTCATATGCCTCGTCTTTGAGGAGATGCTTTGATATTTCCTTGCTGTCACTGACTGACCTCGTGCTACACGTTCATACTTAATCTTTTTTTTCCCCCTTCTACTTTTACTTCTAGGTTGAAGTTTGAGGAGTGCATAAACACTTGCTGGTTTTGTTTTGGGTGTAAGGTTCATAGAACTTTGTTTTAATTTGAGCAGATTGGGGTTGCATGAAAAGAATTATACAAGATTGTATAATAGCTATCTCAGATTTCAAGGCTCTGGAGCATAGGACCTGTCCCTCTCTTCCCCCTGCCCCCCAGGATGGGCTGTATCCTTCCAGTATTGCACAGGATCCCTCTTCATGTATCTTTTCTTTCTTTTCCCCTTCTTTTTTAAATGGGGACATGAAATCATAATATACTTAGACAACTATTTTAGCAGAAAACGTTGACATTAAGGTTAATATTTTTCATGGAATAAAAGAATAAAAGCATCACTAGCATTTCTTACTGCTGGTTCGCTGAAATACACTCAGTTGGATTGTTTTTAGGAGTTGTTTACTCAAACGAAATGTGAATGAGGTGACAGCAGATGTACTTTTTTTCCTTTATTTTTACATGGGAGAAAGGCCGTTCCATGGGCTCACGAGCTGCTGCCTCTCTGATACGTCAGCTTAGCCAGAATGATGATGATGATGACTTCATTCGAGGTCTCATATGTTTATCTTACCCACTGCATCGACCAAAACTTCAGTCCAAGCTCCGGGATGAAGATTTATTATTTATCAGGTGTCCAGTGCTGTTTGTCTCAGGATCAGCAGATGAGATGTGTGAGAAAGTGAGTACCCTTGTAAATCCTGCTATGAAAGGGCAGTCTGGAGGAGTAGAAATGAGCCAGAGTGACATCTGTACGGTGTACCTGATTACAGCCTTCTCTAAATATATGTCTTCTGAAGGAAGCCTTGGGTAGGAAACTTCACTGGACATAAGGAAGCCTGGTGGTGCTTTCCTTTGCTACTCAAGAGCTATGGATCATGCTCGATCTTCCACTTTAGCAAAGGCATCTTTGGGCCACTGAAATACCACCGATTTAGGTGTTTTTTATTGTACAAATTAAAAGCAGAAGGAGTGAGTTGCTATTTTGTTTTAACCATTTCAGATTACGAAACGTGTGCTGTGCTACCAATTTCATATTTGTCACATTGTCATGACAAATGGCTCTAGCAAAGCAGTTCTGGCTCACAAATCAGGCTTCTGTGGTAGAAAGTGATATTTCTGTAGAGTTGAAGAGCAGGTGTGCAGAGGTGAGAACACGGTGGTTTTCTGCCTTATTTTCCTGCAAACACGTATCTGTTGAACAGGTCAGCTTGAATTTGGGAGTGTGTCCAACCAGCATTGCCTGGACAGCTTCTAAGGAGTCATAGTGCTTTTGAGAGGAGTTGTCACCAAAATAAGTCAGGCTAGCAACCAGCAAGATCCCTGGAGTGCATTCTTAATGGAGAAATCTTTAAGAGTTACTGAACTGGTTCTTAGATCTGTTTGCTGAGAAAGTGCAACAGCATGAAAGTCAGTCCCTAAGGAATTACATTGCTATTCAGCCTCTACAGACAAACCTGACTTAGGAAGTATCTGTACTGCTAGCACTACCCGCTGACAATAGAAGTGGATTCCTTCGTCAGTTTGGGGAAGGTGATTGCACAGGGTTGTGACCTTTTCAGTTTTTGAAGTTTTAATTTGCTGCTACTTTGTGTTTGAGTGAGGGCAGACCTTTGAGCAGATCCCGTTGCTGAGCACAGCATTCATATCCTGAATACAGAATACATCCCATTTTCCTATCAAGGTGTTTTTCATGTGCACACAGATCCATTTTGTTTTTAAGAGCTGCCTATCAGGCATTACACAGGCAAAGCGAGAGACATCTAGGAGTTGCACAGTTTGTAGCAGCTGATTCACTAACTTTTTAATTCTTATTTTCTCCATAGCAATTGCTAGAAGGTGTGGCAAGCAAAATGAAAGCCCCTAAAAAAATCCATTGGATTGATAAAGCCAACCATGGAATGGCAGTCAAAGGACGAACAACAGACGATGTCATGGAAGAAATAAATACCCAAGTTTTTTCCTGGCTTAGAGAGAATGTTGAACTGGAGCGCAAATAATTTGCAGTGTTTATGCAGTATTTTCATATAGTTTTTCCTAAATATGGCAAAGTAAGAGTTTATTATTTTTGAGAGGCATATTTTTTAAAACATCTTTTCAGAGGTCTCAGTGCAAATGCAAATAAAGCTTTGTATGAATGAAAAAAATATGCAAAACAATAAAGAACTTCTTGAAGGAAAGAAAATATGGTGTATCATGGCAGCATTTTTTTGTGTGTTTCTGTGCAAATAACTGCATACAGCACTTAGGAATGCAGAGCACTAAGTAAATGCTTTTGACTAATATTTGAAGTAATATACTGGAAAAAATCTACTTAGCATAGCTTTAGGTACCTTCAATTTCTGAGTACATCCCTGATGCTCTACTTGCTTGCAATTAAAACCTACTGATTTGTAGAATTCTACCAGCACATCCCTTGAGGCCGGCGAGCCTGGTGTACTAACCTGCCTTGGTGTCACTCCCAGGTGCTGAGAAGAGTCTCCCATGGTTTACAGTGTTGCCACCTCAGGGAGCCGGACCATGGGCCTGTGTGAGGAGGCGGAGGTAGTGCAGGCACAGCTGGGCAGTGGATCAAAGACTGGGGGTTACAGTTTCGAACAGTCTCCTCCAGACACGGCCTTTGTGTAAAGGACTGATCACGGAGGCCCTCTCATAAATACTGATAAACCACAAATTGTGTTTATAGGGATGGAGTAGCTCCTGCAGCAGGAAGCAGCTCTGCTGCACAAGGTCACACTGGAGGCAGGGCTCCTCTCTCCGGAGGGCTCTAAAGAGGCAGGCCAGGGTCTGGACGTCATTACCCATTAGCAAGGGGAACTCGGGTCCTTGTCTGAGCTCTGACATTGCACGGCAGATGAAACACTTTGTGTGTGGAGGCAGCTGCAGCTTTCCCCATTAAGGACTATGAGTAACCTGCGGGTGTAACCAAAGCTTACAGCAATATATGAATTGTGTTTTTCCTTCAGGTTAGTAAGATTTATTATGAGCCCCTTTTGAGAATACTGATCCTCTCAGAAGGGTCAAGGTTATGGTCTGAAAAAGAAGCCCTTGGGTAGATATGTGGTGTGGGGAGCAAATGTACAATTCTCACCTGCCCTTTTTTGCAGAACATCTGAAAAGACTCAGTATAACAAGCATGAGTAAAAAGTATCTGCATCTCCAAGGTAGCTCGGGATAGGAACACATGACTGATACAAACCTGTTTTTTATTTAAAAAAAATTATAAAAATGTGTTTGAACAAGACTCTGCCACCACTGCATGATAAAAAGGAAATAGGGTGTACTTTGTTTTCTTCCATATGTTGATCATTATATGGTAAACTTCATAATATCCACTGACATTATCCACTGGCATATTAATTCAAATTTTTCTTCTTTCTTTAAGAAGACAGTCTCAATGTAGGCAAGTACTGAAAAAATTAATTCCTTTCTGTCAGAGTTCATCTTTGGCCTGCAGTCAAGAAAGAAGAAACATGTTTCAGTTAGCTGGAAGCTCAATTTTTCACTGTCTAGTCCTGCAAATACATGAAGAAAAGTTTCTAAGTTCGATAGGTGTTAATGGCTTGGCCTGGTAACTGATACCAGGGGCACTGAGCAGCACCTCTCCTAGGGGGGTTGACAAGAACTGAAGACACTCAGCACTTCATGTTTAACTCTGCATGTGCTGTACCTTTTTTCGGTGGCAAGTACACGGGAAAAGGTCATCATCAGGCTGTGGCACCTTCTCCATTCCATCTCTGATTTTTGGCTCACTCACTTGCAAGCTGGCGTATTCCTAGTTTAAAAAAAAAGGTATCGTTAATTCATAAACTTGTTAGATTGTATGTCTGGCTGTAAATACTGCACCAACTCAGCTGAATAATTGTGTAAAAACTCTGGGGTACACAGTCTGTTACTCCACATTGTCACAGACAGGGTAAGCAGATACTTAACTGCAGAAGGGAGCCCCTTCGGGTGCCTCACTGGAGTTTTGGTACCTTGGTGCTAATGCACAGATATTTTCAGCTGTGGTTCACAGGGTGTGCATCTGATATGGAATTCTTTGATCATTGTGGGCAACATATTCTTGCAGATTAGATCAAGATTTATGGGATCCGAGTGCTTCTCAAAGCATCACCGTAGTCTTAAAGGGTTTCACAGGATATAATTGAATACAATGTTTGTAAACCAAATTAAGATTTTAATTGCTGCTGCTTGCTTTGTGGCTTCAAGTACTGGGCTGGCCAATTTCCAGCAGCTCCGTTGCCCTGAATTCTTTCCCTGTGATTTCTATTTTTGTGCCAGTAGCCATTAAAAATATACTGACCTGGAAAAGTTTGAAGTAGTAACAAAAAATGTGGTCTCCCATGAGATGGTTTCTTGCAAATTCTTGTCCAGATTTTGCAATATTTTTTGCCTGTCAAAAAAAAAAATAAAAGGTTTGCTTTGTTTTTTATTATTCCCACAACTAGTATTTATTTGAGGATGCCAGTGTTGGTTATGAAGTTAAGTATGATGTTGACAGTTTAGGATAACTTAAATAAGCATTTTTAATTTAAAAGTTAAGGCACCGTTATGAAAATGTTCTTTATTTTTTGCAAAGTTTAATTTCAAATTAAGGGCAGTATTACATATTTTTCGAGTGGTTTTCTCATTTGTGGAGTTGATGAAAATAATGTTTAAGTTCTTCTAATTTTTTTTGTTTGCTCTAAAGAAAGGCAATATTTGTTCTCTTCTAGAAACATTACTGAACACTTCTAAATGTGTATTTACCTCTTCATCATGCTCTTTTGCCCACTGTAGTTTTTCTAGTAGATCACTCAGGTCACTTTTAAATGGAATATAATGTTTCCACGGCTGCAGCTCATTATAGAAATGCTCATAGTATATGGAGTCTTGCTTTAGCACCACACTGTTTCCTGCTAGTAGATAAGGCAATCTGTATGCTGCCACTGTGCCATCAATATTAATTTGGTATTTATACTGGAAAGAAAAGGACCATACGTTATGAACAAACACAAGATCCCAGTGGCTTGGTTAGGTTATATTATTCTGAGGGCACTGATGTTACTGACTTGCCGACATTGAGACATGTAGGATTGGCTAGGCAAGCATGAATGTCTAAGTAGTTTTATTATTTAGGTTGGAATTCATCACAGTGCAGGGTACACACAGCTGCCCTCTTCGTCAGTTAAGTTCTCTGGAAATTCTTAGATGCTCATCCTCTGATGTGAGGGTAGATGTGCCACTTCATCCACCGATTTTCCCACTATGTTAGTTATGTTAGTAGTCCTGATCGCTGAATCAGGAAAAAGAAATAGAAAGGAACTTGAAGTTATATAGATTACATAAGGTTCTACAGAACATTTAGATGTAAATCAGACATTATTATCCTCAGTGTAAGAGCTACATAGCAGTTAATCTCCCTGGAGGGATGTCTATTCATGCTTGTTACTGGTGTTGTCCTGAAAAACTAAAAACCACTTTATTAAAAATAATACATACTAAGTTATTTGACAATGGGAAACATCAAGAACCTAGTTCTATGAAAACAGTTACTGGCTTACCTTAAAAAAATCAAAAAATGAAATGTGCTTAACAATGGGGCCATAGAGGCTTTCATCATGTTTAAAAAAAAAAAAGTTTGTGAAAGCAGCATCTATGGTCTCTGGATATTTTCTGCTGAGTTTTACAAGCTCAAGCCTCTCTTTGCGGCTGTCACGTCCTCTCCAGAACGCTGTGGTATTCTTGTCTTCCCATGATGGGCCAGTGTTGGCTTGAACTGACATCATATCCAGACTGACCCTGGAGGAGAAAGAAGTGATTTAATAGCGAAGCCTGCTGGAAATATTTTAAATTGCAATTAGTTCAAAGTGCCAACAGGCAAATACCAAAGATGAAGGTAAGTCATGAGCACAGCATGATCTGCATCAATATCAGTATTTTGCAGCAATAAAACCAGGTAACAGATGTTAAATTCACAGGCGTGTGGCATGACAGCATCAGTTCAACAACATGGCATGTGGAAAGAGTACCTGGCAATTGTCATGGAAAAAAGTAGGTAAAAGTGGATATGTTTTCCAAACAGGTGAAAGTGATGCAGGGTAAAATAACTTGCTTAATACATCATATTTCACTTCCTTAAAAATGCTGCTAAATTAAAACACATAAACTGGGAGGGCAGGAGGTAGCAAAATTAGAAAAAGTCTTGATAATAAAAAAAGGAACCTGAACTAAATGCAGTGAAATGATAAACAGTTTCAAGATGGATTATAGAGATCTCTTAGAAGCTGGCTTGGCAGTATTTCAGGACAACAAGGCAGTATTTCAGGACAACAACAGAACAGTTGCCAAGCCTAATCATGATCAGTAATTAAAGTGAGAGATGGTAGCTCCTAGTTCAAGAATTCTAGCTGTGTTGGGATTTTAAAGGTACAGAAAAAAGGATTCTAACAAAATCAGGAATAAAAGACACCTGGCCAGTCGTCAACATGTTCATGCGGGAAGAAACAAAGCAAACAAACCAAATACCTACCCTTGAGAGATTCTAAGTACTATTAATTTTGGTTTTTTAAATAAATGTTAATGTATTGATTACACAGTTATTGCCTACCTGCAGGGTGCCATTGTCTCAATGAATAAATGAAAACAATTAATATATGTTAATATATGTTATCTCTATGGAAAATCATTCACTGTGAATTTTGTGGAAAGTTTAAGCAATTTCTTACCGTCCCATAGTCTCCAAAACTGAGTCTGTTAAGTCATACGTTGGCATAACGATATCTTTTGACTCACTGGACCCACACCACGAGAAGATGGGGTGCAGGTTCTGTGGGGACTTCCTTTTCTCCAGCGGCCAGTCCCCCAAATTAACAAAAAATTCTACATCTGGCATTTTCACCTAAACAGAAGCAAAGCAGGCACAAGTGCAATTTAACACAAAGCAGTATTCTTCTGCTGGCATCTTGTATTTTGAAAGCACGAGGAAAAAATAACCAGGAGTCTAATATACTTAATATATCTGTAATAAATCATTAGACTTTAGAAACATGTTAGAAGTACTGAGACCACAGAGTAAAGCCTACAAGATAATATCTTTTTTAAAAAGTTTTGTACAAAATCACGTAAATGCTCCCTTTTTTTTAAGGCATAGGAACGCCCCCTTTTAGAAGTTGGTTTCTTTACATGATTGGCCACACAATCTTTGTATCAGGCTAGCACTGGGATCTAGTAAAGAATTATATAGTTCCAAGGTAAGCTGAACCGCCTTGTTACTATGTGGGATATTGCTGTTGGGTGGTAAATTAGTTTTCTGTCACATGAGTGAACTGATTCACCTTGTGTCTGCAGGATGCCTAAATCCAACAGAAGAAATGAACAGCCGTGATGGGAAGACCACATTTAGTCAGCACTGGGGTTAGTTATTAATCATAACATCCTCACTTATTTCAAATCATCCTCATCATCATGGCTAGGCTTCGCGAACGAAGATTTGAAAGGGCTCTACCCACGCTTGCTACAAGCGCGCTGATGGCTAAAAAGGCCAATGCGAGATAGACAAGTCCGGTTGCAGAAGGCACAGCAGAAAGACTCCCCAGGTGATACAGACAAGACGCGATTCTTTCTGCGTTGTCTTTTCTCCTCGAGAGTGATCCTGCGTGTGTTCTCAAAAGCAGCAGCAGCGTTATAGATGGTGTGTCTCCAGGCCTCCCGATTGGAGGCCAGGGTAGACCAATGGTGATGATCAATATGGCCAAGGATGAGGGATTGTTTCAGGGAGTCCTTGAACCTCCTCTTTGGGGCTCCTCTCTTGCGGCAGCCAGTGGCAAGTTCCCCATAGAGTACGATCTTAGGGAGGCGGTAGTCCTGCATCCTGGAGACGTGCCCTGCCCAGCGCAGCTGTGTTCTCAGCAGCATGGCCTCAATGCTCGTGACTGCTGCCTGTTCAAGGACAGACGTGTTGGTCACATAGTCAGTCCAGTGGATGTTTAGAATTGTGCGGAGGCAGCGCTGATGGAAGCGTTCTAAGAGACGCAAGTGGTGCTGGTAAATGACCCATGATTCGGACCCATACAAAAGAGTAGACAGTACAACAGCTCTGTAAACACTGATCTTGGTACTTTTCTTCAGGTGTTTGTTTTGCCACACTCTTTTATGGAGTTTACCAAAAGCTCCGTATGCCTTTGCTAACCTGTTGTCTATTTCTGCATCAATCTTACCGTCTGAGGAGATGATGCTACCCAGGTAGCTAAACTGCTGGACTGATTTGAGTTCTGTTTCACCAATGGTGATATGGGGATGATGGGAGACTTCCTGAGGTGCAGGCTGGTATAAAACTTCTGTCTTCTTCAAGCTGACTTCCAGTCCAAACAGCTCAGCAGCCTCTGCAAAGCAGGATGTTAGACGCTGCAGAGCTACTTCTGTATACTCTGCAGTATGGAACCATTGCTGAAATCACTGTCACAGCTAAAAAGCAAGCAAAATACTGTTTGTGGCCAGGAAGCAGGATAGAGGGCATAATTTTGCAGCTGTATGAAACTGTGATGCACTGCGATCTTGAGCATTGCATGTGCGTTGGATATTTGCAAGTGAAGTAAGATAAGGAACAAAGAAAGGCAGCTTTATACTTTTCCAAATAAAGGACCAGCTGCCTAGTGAGAAAAACTGAAAATGGTAGGACAGTTCAGTCTGGAAAACAGAAGATGACATATGGTTGTGTTTTACAGAAACCTGAGGGTACATATTATGTCAGTGTAGAACTCATGTTGTATCTCAGTTCACTCTCTTCACTTTTTAAAAAAGTTAAATCTATACTATGTCCTCCTCAGTTGCCTCTTTCAAAGCAAAAGAAGTTAATAATTTGGCAAATATCAAACACTCTCCTAAATGGTTGAAGACAGTCTTCTTTAACTCGACAATACAGGAAGAGGCAGATACCCAAAGCAGTACTTTTTGCCTTCAGGTGGACTGAAAACGTTTCATTGTGTACCTTTTGTGGGAGTTGCTACACTTTCTAGTCCTCAGCACTAAACTTCATTAGCACAGTGCCATCTAATGGTTCTAATGGGCATAAACCCTGCAAATTGTATTTTATCTACATCTTCAATGGCAGAATCATTCAACAGGTTGTATATTCTTCTCCAACCTAAGGATATATTGTCATTCAGTGACAATGTCTTGATAGAAATTTGCGAGGTATTTAATGGGACTGAGACAAACTGTGTCTTCTAGATCTGTAAACAGTTTCTATCTTCAGAGTTAGCAATTCTTTTTCAAATGTTCAGCCTAAATTCCTTAGATGCAATTTAATTCCATTATTTCTACTGACATCAAGAACAGTTTAGTTCCATCTTCTGCAGAGCAACCTTTTAGATAATTAAAGGCTACATTCATGTCTTCCCTTAGAAACTGTTAGATGAAACAATCCCCATTTAAATGATTTTTCATTTGTATATCTAGTCATTCTTACCATTTTCCTGTGCAATGTCAGTAAGTGGGCAATCTTTCTTGTGGCATGACACCCAAAGGCAGACAGTGGCATAACTAATCCATTACTCATCCTGAAGTTGGTTACTCTACATTTCTTTCACGTGTTGTGTTTATGCATGTGGTTAGTTTTCACAACAGCATGCTACTGTTGACTCACATTACATTTGTGATACCTTAAACCTTCACGCTTTTCTGCAGAAAATTACCACGCACCCTGTTTTAAACAGCTGTCATAACTGTATCACTTATCCAGCCTTTGCGTAGTATCCTGCCCTGGTCACTTTATCCATTTTTCCATACAGTATCTCTTACGTGTTAAGAAAATTTAAATTTATAATGCTGTACTATGAGGTGCTTGCAGGTTCTTGCATTTTGCATCATTCAGTCAAATTATAACTAGTTATTAAATGGTGACTGAATCTATGATAAATCTCTGAAAAATATGTTTGTGACACCTTTCACATCTCTGGAAACACTGGCAACAATTATTTAAGTAAGGCTTTCCGAGCAGGTTACATTAGTTTCTTCTAGGCAAAGACTTCTGTGTTCTTCTCTCTTCCCCTTTTTGAAAGGCCAGACATTTTGCCTTTTTGCAGTCAAAACCAGATATTAACTTGGCTATATTAATATTTCTCTTACTACTTATTTTATGTAAAAACCACATATTTGTGTGTGCTGAAACTTCAACCCTGCTATATTCTGTCACTGTGTACATGTCAGGTTTTTTTCCAAAGTTTCCCTAGGAAAGAGTCTTCATGATCCTTTTTGCTTGTACATCAAGGGAGTTTCCCCACACACCACCTGCTGGGCTTTTGGTACTCTTCCTTAATTGAATTGAATGAAAAAGATATACCTTTCCTATTTTTTTTAAGTCATCCTGTAAAATGTACTTGCAAATTTTCTATTAGATGCTACAGGATGATTTATTTCATCTGCAGAAAAAAACCCAACACAACCTGTCCAGATTTATCAAACTCACCTATAAAAGCCTGCTATTCAATTAACTTCTGTAATACTCTGATCAGATGACATTCTAGAACATGCCAGCTTCAAATAAGGAAAATCCATCTAACCTTTCCATTATTAATCAAAGAACAAGAGCTTTTTAACAGAAACAGCAACAAATATGTAGAAGTGTATTTGTTAAGCCCAGGCTTCTATAAATTGGGGCATACAGAATGTGCAGAAATACTCACTTTTCTTGTCAAAGAAAGCAGTATGGCATCCATGAAAATTCTGAAGCCAACATGTTCCCCATATGTCTTTATATAAACCTGAAAATAAACAAAGGTTTTACTGGCCTGGTGTTCTCATTTCAGAGAATGGCTGGCACAATTTAGAGCTCTTTTAATTACTTAGCAACTAATCAGACAGATTGTAAGGCTGTACAGATTTACAAATCAGCTGGGAAGCTTTAGAAATCTCATCACAGAAAAGTGACAAAAAAAATGAAAAATTACAAGCTTTGCCTGCTTTTTAAAATATTCCAGGTCTGTTTCATGGAAACAGAAACTGGTTGCCTATTTCTGTGGTGTTCCATTGTTCTCATTTCCATATAAAACTCTACTGAAGTACAGTCTTGTTAAAACTGTAGCTCTGATCCTTAGTGGAGCTAAAAGCGGTATTTCCTTACCTCAGAATAACGCATGATGTAATTTATTAATGCACTCCAAATTAGATGATTGTGACACTTCACAGTGATATCACTCAGCGAACAGGAAACTGAATTAGCATTTAGGAGACTTGGGTGTGTGCCCAGTACTCATATTGATTGCCTGGAAAGTAATCTGCCTTTGCTGTGTTGCAGTTGCTTCAGATGTAACGTGGACAAGAAGCACTTACGAAGCAGGACAGATATTGCTGAGCTCATATACAAACTGCAAAGTATTCAAGGACAGAGAAGCAAGCAAAGAAGCTTTTACAATTGGGAACAGCCAAACTGCCCAGTTGCACGATTTGCTACCAAGTTCCCACATGGACTTCAGATTAACCCATTCCATACCTCATTATCTTTGATGGTGTAGTGACACAAACTCTGCCTTTGTCCAAACCTCTGCGGAATTTCTTTTGCAATCTTATCTGGATCAACAGTGGGAAAATTTGCTAGGTCTCTTTGAATCTGTGGAATGGTATGAGGGCAGTTCATCTCTTCCAGCCATGCAATGCTGTCCTCCTGAGGGCAGTCACAGTTCTCATGGTAAATAGGTCCTATCAGGAACAGAATTATTATTTTTAATAAATCATACTACTGACCTGTTGAGATCACAAAAGAGGGTCAGGCAGTGATCATTCCTTGCTTAGGGCCAAACATTCAGCAACTCTCCGAATGGACATGTTTGAAATTTTTTTAAATTCCAATGGAGTCATGTCAACCTACATCAGCTTCTGTGTGAGCCCTCTCCATGTATTTGCTAGGCAACAGCTTCACAGCATTTGCTTCTTTTTATTATTTTAAAAAGTATGCGTAGGACACTTATTCATAATTCCAATGGAATTTGATAGTTCAGAAAAGTACTGAAGTCCCAAAGAATCCTATGCTTATCTGAGAAGACGTTCTGGGACACAGTTTGTGATAAAAAACTGTGACAGGAAATCTGTGTGTTATGCTGCCTCTTACCTTTTAAAATATATGGAGACTGTGCAACATGTTTATCTCCAGTTTTGACTTCTATCTTCAGGTTTTGGTAGCTGGCATACATCCTGTATCTCACGAGGAAGGAACCATCTTTCCTGTCTAACACTTGCACACCAACCCGAGTGAACTGTTCATCAGGAGCAGTGATCTTCACCTGGAATGCATTTTCACCTGGTGATGAAGTGAACCTACCCAGAGAGTAAGTGGGAGCTTAATAAAAAAGCCAACACACAACAGACTTCTTAGTCCAACCCATCCTTCTCAAGCCAGATTTCCAGGAACTTCACTGAGACACGCTAGGCCTCTGAGTACATCCTAATGCTCACAAACAAGGTGTGATTTTTCCAAAGGGAATTTTGTTAGGCTACCTAAAACATCTCATGCTGTTGAAGCATAAGGCATCAAGAAGGTTTCACTCAGTCATCTGAGCACATCTCATTTAGAGCACATCTCTAAAAATCACTTGGTGCCCTACATGTTGAACAGTGTTGGAAATATGGTCTTTGACTATATGGGAACAGAGCAGCTTTAAAAATCCAGCACAGCTCTTGATTAGTAGTAGCTCAAATATAAAATGAAGGGAAGGTAGAGAGCATGTAGATAAATGGATATATCTTGGTGTCCTGTCCCATAGGGACAGAACAAGGGGCAGTGATTTTAAACTGGAAAAGAGTAGATTTGATTGGATTACAAGTAAGAAATTGTTTACCATGAGGGTGATGAGACACAGAAATAAGTTGCCCAGAGAAGTTGTGGATGCCCCATAAGTAGAAGTGTTCAAGGTCAAGCTGGAGAGAGCTTTGAGCTACCTGGTCTAGTAGAAGGTGTCCCTACCCATGGGATGGGGGTTGGAACGAGGTGATCTTTAGAAATCTCTTCTAGTCCAAACCATTCCATGATTCTATTAAAAAAATACTAGAACAAGTTTCCCTTTAGCAGCATAATAAGTCTGTTATTTTACATTCAGATGCAAAATGCTTTCAGATTACTTTATTTTCCAGGTATTATTTAAGGAAGTAAATAATAAAGTTAAACACATAAATATTTATGGTAGCTCATACAGGGGGCAAAAAAAAGAATACTAAAAATGCAAATGTCTCAGTAGGGAAAAAAACATTACAGTGGGATCATGTAATTCAGCGTGTATTTACAATATTTTGGTAAAATTCACCATATACCAAACATAGAAAAATTTCCATAAAACCAAAGACAATCTGAAAAATCATCTGAATTTATCACATATCACTGAGGCACAAACAAAGCTGGTGCAGTCAAAATGTTGTATATGCCAACTTTCTTCCACCTTTCTTTCATCCCTTTAAACATAGTCCAAAATATTTAAAGAGAGCTTCAGATAGAGAAAGAGGTGGTGGGACTAGCTGGAGTAAGTTACTACTAAGTAGCTGGACTACAGCTTGGTTACCTTAACTTGTCCAGATATACTAGAGAGCTGGAAGTTCAGTGAAATGCAGGAAATATTTACTTTCCAAGATAAACTGAACTGGCAGCTTCTGGACTCACACAAGCCATGCTGCATCTAATCTGGATGACCTGGATGGAGCATTCCAAGCTCCTACCTGGGCTGTACGATCAGAGTTTCTTCCCTGCAGAAATGGAAAGCCATAAGTGTCCTCTGAAAATCATAAAATCACAGAATACTTAGGGTTGGAAGGGACTCCTGGAGATCATCTAGTCCAACCCCCCTTCCAAGACAGGGTCATCTAGAGCAGGTGACATAGGAACATGTCCAGGTGGGTTTGGAATGTCTCCAGAGACGGAGATTCCACAACCTCCCTGGGCAGCCTGCTGGAGTGCTCTGTCACCCTCGGCGTAAAGAAGTTCTTCCTCACGCTGAAGTGGAACTCTTTGTGTTTTAGTTATGGCCATTGCTCCTTGTCTTATTTCATTCCTATGAAGTTTTACCTAAATGGCCAATGGAGTAATTAGTAAATGACCCTACTGATCTCATGACTACACATGTAGGAAAAATACTGATGTTCCCAACAGTGGAACCAAGCAGGATGCCTGAACATAATAAATTACATGTATTTGTCACTGTTCAAGTTTTGACGAAGGAGAATAAGCCATAAATTTTTAGTTGGACTAACACATACGTTTTGCTGCTCTTATCTCATCCCGTGCAAATCGCGAAGTTGTTTGATACTCCTTGAAAAGATTAATTAGCTTTCCCTAATTGATATGCAGAAAAAGTCACGAAAAGATCTCTCAGCCTGCCCTTTCTACAAGACAACTCCAAGCCCTCCGGACGGCCGCTGCCCGCAGTGTTCCCTGGAAAGCCGCCGCGCCCTCACCTCTGCCCCGCGGCGTCCACGGCCTGCACGTAGAAGTACCGAGCGGGGAGCGCCGCCTGGGCCCGCAGCCCGGGCCCCCACAC
Source organism: Myiozetetes cayanensis (assembly GCF_022539395.1). Lineage (NCBI taxonomy): Eukaryota > Metazoa > Chordata > Aves > Passeriformes > Tyrannidae > Myiozetetes > Myiozetetes cayanensis. The sequence goes on from NW_026087742.1 coordinate 79,239,104, forward strand.
CGCGCTGCGCTCGGCGCTCGGCCGCCCGGCCCCGCCCGCGGCGGCTGCCAGGGCGAGGCACAGCGGCCACAGCATCGGCAGCGCTGCCCTGACGGGGGAACACCGCCGGAACCGGCCTCCTGCCCTCGCCGCGGCGCTGGGGAGTCCTGCCCTCGGCGCGGCTCCAGGGGGCGGCTCCAGGGGGAAGGCGGGGCGGCGCTGCCGGAGCCGCGGGCTGGGCGGGAGGCGCTGCGGGAGCCCTTCATGGAGGCCTCTGGGGTTCGGGTGGAGACGTTCTTGTGTCACCCGCACTGTGGGACCCGGCCTTGGCAGGGGGTTGGACTAGGTGATCTCCAGAGGTCCCTTCCAGCCTCACTGAGGGGTCCAGCCCAAGTCACTGTTCCGTGGTTCTGTGATGCGTGGCAGGCGGTAGCGCGGATCTGGCATTGTCTGCAGTAGAGGTGAAAGGGCACCTCAACAGCCCCATGCCAATCGCCACACACGCACCTTCGGTGATTTCATAGCCTTTGGTCTGTCAAATAATCCAACCTCAGGATTCCACTAGCAGAAAGCTAGTGCTGTGCTTAACTGCAAATACAACCATTCAGGTTGGAAAAGACCCCTGAGAACATGGAGTTCAACCACTAACTAACCCAGCACTGCCAACTCCACTACTAAACCCTGCCACTGAGAACCACGTCCTACACCTTTTAAATACCTCCAGGGGTAGTGACTTGACCACTAACTTGGGCAGCCTGTTCCACTGCTGCACAACCCTTTCCATGAAGAATTTTTTACTTATATCCAATCTAAACCTGGTGCAACTTGAAGCCCTTTCCTCTCATGACTTGCTACTTGAAAAACCAACACCTGCCTTGCTACAACCTCCTTTCAGGTAGGCTTGTATTCACATATACTCAAATGCTTTTGTCATTTAGCTGCAGAAGCCTTACAAAAATTAAAGCTTCTTCATGGGAGAACTTAAATCCCAAAAGATGCTTTCAACTTTGCTCATTATTGCTTTTCTCTTGTTAAGGCAAACAATACAGAAAATTGAACCTCATCATCAAGGAGTCATGAATTTCGAAGACATTTTGTATTTTACATTTTGAAATACTGTATGTTTAGAGAAAAGCACACAGAAGTCACTCGCTTGGAGAAAATGCAAGCTGAGAAATGATCCCTTCGTTTAACAAACGCAGTCTTTTCTAACCAACAACCTCATTATGAAATGACTTAAAAATTATCAAGCTTCGGCTTTTAAAGACATAGTTTTTGCCCCATGATGTTCCCATTGACATGATTTTTCAGGACATTCAGCAGTTTAGAAGATTTGAGATTTCCAGCCTAAAAGTTCACAGAGGCCCTATTTTATGCCCATGACCCTTTAGCTCTTCTCCTTTCCCCATCTTTATTCTGTTGATGTGTTATACAGGCAGAAATCACACTCGGCTTGTATTTTGCTGTACCAGAGAAGCCAGTCCCCTGTAGTGGAAAAGAACTTTAAAGATGTTTTTATTTAAAAAGAAATTTGATAGCTATAGAATTCACAGAACATCCTTCTTCTTCTTAGCAGGGTGGCACTGACATGTTATAAAGAACACAGCAGTGATGAAGCAAGGGTGACACACTTCCATCCTCCTGATGTTCTCTCCTCCAGCTTTTCTCCTCCACATAAGTGCTCAGGGAATCCGTGCAGAGATCTGGCACTATTTGTCAGCACCCAAACAAGTTGTAAGTTAAACATGCAACCTAATTTTAGCCCTGGCTGGCAAAGCCAACATTGCTGCTACCCTAATGCCTATAATTTGGCTCAGATAAAAATGCTTTGGAGGCAGAATTATTTAATTACATCAAAGGCTGTTGGCCGACTAAGGCTCAACAGGCTTCCAGCTGGCAAAGGCGCAAGGGCTGCTCTCCATTACAATAGGCATGTTGTCTCAGGTTGAAGCCACATAAAATACTGAAAACTCATGTCCAGGGTGTTAAAGAATACATTCAGTGCATGCAGGTAGCTTGGTGTGCAACTGCAGTGCCAGCTGCAGGTTGAGCTCTGGGGGCACAGGAGCCCCAGACCGAAGCAAGAGTCTGTGAACTGCCGACCTTTTGCCTAACAAGGGGCACTGGGACCTGTGGCCCATCCAGGGGACTAGACACTCAGAGACACGGCAGGAGCCAACAACCCCCAGACTTGCCCTTCCTTAGACTGTGAGGATCTAAAAGCCCAGGGGTCCCTTTGTTCAGGGTCCCTCCTCAGAGACACCAGCAAAACCTGTTATTTTGTTATTTAGCTATTGCACCAAGATTAAATTATTTTAAGGATCTGGATGTCTGAGACTGTGCTGTGGTAAACCTGGGGTTGAGCTTGTGAGGAAACCTGGTCTGACTGTGAGTGTGGGGGGTGTAGCTGTGAAGGGGCCTCAGTCCCACCTCACACAGTGTGAGTCTGACTGCCAGAGTGCCAGAGTGGTTGGACAGGGAAGTTTCCTTAACACAGGGATGGCAAACTTAGCTGTACCCACGCCTTCTTTCTAGAGGGCTTTTGCAACTTTGCTCTGCCTAACCACTGAGAACGATCAAGTAACTCTAGCATTTGAGGACATATTTATTTTTCCCATTATCTGCAGCACTTCTCACATAAACTACTGCTGGAAGTAGGGGCTCTGTGGTCTGAGACCACTGTGCTGTAATTGCTGGCAGTGAATCTTCTTCAGCAGTACACCATATAACTTTTTCATATTTTTTTAATTTAAAATTTTGTAACTACTTTGTTATAAAATCAATCAATTAATGTCATGATTTCAGATATTTTAAAATAAAATAATTTTAAATAATAGTGGCAGTACCAGAGCAGCTCCAATTGTATCTTCAGTGTCACCGTGTTTGTTCATGTTGAAATTATGCTGGGTGAAGGATGAGATGAGAAATATTTTCAGTAGTTCCAGACACTGTTACCTGAAATAAATTTCTGTTCCTTCACAGAATTTTCCAGAAGCATTTTTCTTACATGTACTCTTACTACTGTCAGGGGAAGCAAGAGAAACCTGGTGCAAATAAAAGGTCCACATGTCAGTGCCCTGTTCCCCAGGAGAACCCAACACTCACTCTTATGCTCCTACACCTTTCCCATGCTCAGCAGGAAGATGTAAAAGTGTGACCACAAAGTCGAACCAAGGCTTGTGTTGAGCCTGGCCTATCCTATCCCACTTTAACCTAAGAGCTCGGGGCAGCAGGGTCTGGTGTCCCAGGCACCCCATGGGCCATTTGGGGGAGGCAGGTGCCAGCAGGTGCAGGTACACAGGAACACCCACACCCCAAAGGGATACAGTGAGGGCACGGGGTGACCCCAAGATGCCCAGGAAGCAGTTCCAGTGGCTGTCAGGGCCAGAGCTGGGAGGCTTTGGTAAGCACATGCAGTGCTCTGGGTAGCAGTGGCGGGCCGTTTGCATCAGGGTTTCATTAGCCTACACCACTTTGCTTTTTCACAGAATCACAGAACACGTCGGGTTGGAAGGGATGACAGAGGGTTATCAGGTCCAACCTCCCTGCTCAAGCAGGGGCGTCCCAGAGCACATGGCACAGGATTGTGTCCAGATATTTCTTGAGTATCTCAAGTGGGGGAGATTCCACAACCTCTCTGGACAATCTATTCCAGTGGTTGGTCACCCACACAATAAAGAAGTTCTTCCTCATAATCAGATGGAACTTCCTGTACATCAGTTTCTGCCCACTCACTGCCTCTTGTGCACTGCTTGGCACCACCAAGAGCCTGGGTCCATCCTCTTGGCACCTTCCCTTGAGATAATTACAGACACTGCTGCAATCCCCTCTCAGACATCTCTTCTCGAAGCTGAACAGGCCCAGCACCCTCAGCCTTTGTGTTTCCCGCTTTGTGCCCGCTCCTCACGCCAGACCCCCCTCTCGACTTGCCCCTCCTTTCTCGCCCGCCCGCGGGGCACCAGCGGGCGAGACCATGAGGGCGCATAGGTGGGGGGAGGCGGCCAAGGAGGCGCCTCTCACGGCGCCGAGGAACAGTCACGGCGCAGCCGGGCGGCTCCGAGGGTGCCTCCGAGGCACCGTGAGGGCCCGCCCCGGGAGCGGCGCCGCCGCCGGGCAGCCCCGCGCCTGCCGCCACCCCGCGCGGCTGCGGGAGTTGGTGCGGGCCGGCGGCGGCGGCGCGGAGGAGGAGGGGGGCGGCGGGGGCGCGCAGGTGAGCGCGCGGCCGTGTCTGTTTCCGGCGCGCCGCGTCCCCGCTCCGCCGCGGCCGGGAGGGAGCACGGCCGGGCCGGGCCGCTCCGCGCAGGTAACGCGGCCGGGGGCGGCATGCGGGGCCGCCGCCCGGGAAGGGACCGGGCCCACCCTCCCGCGGGGCCCCTTCTCCCAGCCTGCGGCTGTGCGCTGCGCAGCCGGCGGGCGGCAGCGCGGGAGGCGGAGCGGGGAGCCGCGGCCCCGATTGGCAGCGCCCCAGCGCTCCCGCCCCTCCCCGGGGCCGGTGCCCCCCGCCCCGGGCGGGGCTGTGCGGGTGACCCGGGCGGGCGAGGGGACGCTTGGGGCTGCGCTCGATGCGGGCGCTGCTGGGCATGGGCGGGGGCTGGGATGTGCTCCTGGGATGTGCCCCTGGGATGTGCCCCTGGGATGTGTCCCTGGGGTGTGTCCCTGGGGTGTGTCCCTGGGGTGTGCCCAGCGGAGCCCGGCCGTGGCCGGGCGGCCGGAGCCGCTCCCGGTGCGCCTCTGGGGTGCGGGGCAGCGACCCGAAGCCCGTGTCGCAGGAGGCGGCTCTGGAGCGGAATTCCTGCTTCCCTCGTGCCAGGTTCCCATCTGCGGCGCGTGCCTGTAGACGTGCGAGCTGCTGAGATGACAGATCACACACACGCTGTCGGCTTGCCCTTTAAAAGCGATCGTTCAGAGCAAGCCAGCCAGTCTTCTAAATTTGTTTTTGGTAATTCTTAGCTACCATAAACAACACCTGCTTTTCTTTCTCACGTCTTGAGGGATAGGAGGCACATAAAAATAAAGGGAATCCTTTACAGCCATAGGAGGAAAGCAGCGGAATAGATTGAGGGAAGTGTCAATTTACAATCGATGGAGGTTATAGTTACTGTAACTGTACACCTACGCTCCACTTGCAGCAAAAGTATGCAGGATTTGGCAGAATTAAGTGACCTTAAGTTGCTGTTCTGTGATGTATTAATTTGTATAAATTATTTTGCACTCAACAGTAACAGTGTACTGTGTCTGTAAGGGATGGAAGAGTCAACCATAGCTATGTAAATGTGGGAAGCTTTTAATGTTTTAATTTATTTTTTCTTATTTGTATGCTCATTTATAAATGTAATTATTATGTCTTCATCATAATATCACTGTGGTGTATGCTTTTGGCAACTCTCAAATAACAAAAGGTGCTGTTCTGGAGATGCTTGGGGAACGACACCGTGTATGTTGTGATATATCTTGGAGGGTGTTTTGGGTCTTATTTGCTATGAGTTCAAAGGTAAGCGTTGTGTATATTTTATGTTGATTGACACACATGTGCAAACTTCTCATTTTATTTCAGGTACCTCGTCAATACCTTGCAGAGGCAATGGAGGCAATGATGAAAACCCTGGTGTAATTAAACAAAAAGAAAAAAGTATTCTTAACTGTGCAATATTCTTTTAGTATCATTCAATGCCTACCATTTCAGAAGATGAAAAGGAAAATGGTTCTGGAAATAATGGAAATAATGGAAACAGAACTGGGAAAGAATCCCCAGAAGCTTCTCTTCATGATCCTGTGAAGCCATACTGCATGTCAGACGGCTCCACTGCATCGTTGGTATCCAGGGGAGATGGGCATTATCCATGGGGATGTCCTGTGACTCATACAAGAGAGAAATTTTATACCATCTGCTCAGACTATGCTTTTTTAAACAGAGTAACATCTATTTGTAAAAGCCCAAGTGCTTCAGTTAGTGCCTGCCTATCAGGCAGTGCTGCCTTAAATGTTGGAAATAACACACCTAACTTACTCAGCGTTCAAACTGGTGCTTCAGAGATAATCTACAGTGAAGATGCTGACTTGGAAAGCCTGCCTGGCAATCTTGGAAAGCTTCCACTGGCATGGGAAATAGACAAATCGGAGTTCAATGGTGTGAACACAAATCTGAAGAACAAAGCAGGTGAGGTGGTGGAGTTCTGATGTGAAAGGAAAAGGCTTCCTGTTCACAGCTTGTTTGTGGAGGGGGCTGGCCATGTATCCCTTGAGGAAGTGCTATAGAACCTCTGCTTCGTTACAGGGAACCTGCTCAACGGAAAAGAAGAGAGTGAGATAGGAGGAGTGAAAGTTAGGTGTAGCTGCCTGGGAAAGTGGCTCTAAAACAGGCTGGCTTCTGCTTTAACTGTGTATTTTTTATTTTTGGGTGATTTCTGGGTTTTTTTTTCCCCACTGTGTTTTTGGAGTTTGTTTTTTTTTATTTTTAATTTTAGTAGGACCTAGTGTGTTGTGCAGTGATTACTTTTTCCTTTTAAGTACAGGTTTGTTACTTGCAGAAATGTTTCAAGATACTTCAGAGATGTATTTTGAAGATGTGATTTTGCAATCATGACAGTTGCCTAGGAAAGCAGTAGGTTTCTGTAACAGAATTTTATTTATTTTGATTTGCTACATGTACACGGTGTTAGGGATCCTTTAAAACTGGCTTCTTTGCTACCTCCTGTGTTCTTTCTAAGCCTAATCACTGATTGCAGCTACGAATCAAACACTTGCATACCCAGTTGGTTTTCTTTGTCCTACAATCCCTCTGTTTATCTAGAGTGTGCTGTGGATTTTTTTTTCCTTAATGGCTTGACTAGGTAGTTAAACTGCTGTTTTCTCTACATTAATATGAAACCTGTTCAGCAAAACTTAAAAACGTGTTTGGCAAGTTGCCATTGCCTTTTCATGTGTACATGAAGTGTCCTTAAATAAAAGTAAGAAGTAAATTATGATGTCTTAGAGGATGGTCATAATTTCTGAAATATTTCATCTGGATGCGATGGCTTGAAAATGGGACAAAAATATTTCTGCTATACAATGTGGCTCAACTCTGCATTTTTCACTGCCTCTGCGGCTTACAGGTAGGAAGAGACCTTGGTATATATTATTCTTACTGAATTTGCAATATAAGCTTTCATCAGAAGCTGATTACAAGGTTGGCAGTGAAAAACAAGCATTTCATTATATTGCATGTGCATTTAATGTTAGGAGATGGGATGTCCATGTTGGTGTGAGAGCCTATTTCTGGGATGGCTGATTTAACGCATTAGAATAATCAGATTGACTTATCTCTCTAAACAGTTGGGCAGGACATCATTAATTCTGTTCATGATCTAAACACCATGTTGTTTACAGAGCTAATGGCAACTTTAGAAAACCTGTTGACAGTCTTGATTATGTATTTGAGCTTTTTCCTTTCACTTAAAGTCCCAGCTGGCACTTAGTAACACAACCAGTGCCTCTATTTCAGCTGTATGCTATTAGTAGAAGTATATAAGAAGAAAGCTTTGAAAGGTAAACTAGACATGCATTTGTTTCTGAAACCTGTTTTGTAGGCAACATGAAGAAACAAGGGATGAAGAAAAAGTCTGTGGACAAAAAAAGCAAACAATACAGAGAATGTCCTCAGCGTTCAGCTCTTGAAGATGTGAAGGAGAGGAAAGTGCTGGACCTTCGAAGATGGTAGTATTTATGAATTGTGTTTAGAATTATCCCCATACAGTTTGTCACTAAACACTGTTGCTAGTTATCTGATTTAAATCTTCTTAATAATGCGTCATAATTTTTTTTAGTAGAAAATAGGGTACTAGCATCTGACAAAGAAATTGGTTAACATATTTACTCAATTTATTTTTCAAAGAATGCATTTGTTCTGGTTTTTTGGTTTTTTTTAATACAGGTGACATAAAAACATGTAATATGGCACTTCAGTGTCATGGCACACAGAAAAGTAGTTCAGGTTGGTTCTATAACTAAATCAAGAATGCTTATTAATGTGTTTGGATTTTTTTTGTTTAAGGTACTGTGTTAGCCGACCTCAATACAAGACTTCCTGTGGCATTTCATCCTTAGTGTCTTGCTGGAATTTCTTATATAGTACTCTGGGAGCTGGAAGGTAAGTCAGACATAGATTGCTTTGCCTCTTGAGTGTTTAAACTATGTTACTAATTATTTTATTTACTTATTTTCTTTTCTTCTTTTTTCCTTTTCAGTTTACCACCCATAACTCAAGAAGAAGCTTTGCATATACTGGGCTTTCAGCCCCCATTTGAGGAGATTAGGTTTGGTCCCTTCACTGGAAATACAACTCTAATGAGGTATGTTTGGTTCTTTTGATGCAGCTAAATTGTTAATGTATGCAAAAATAAGATAAAACTAAGAGATCGAACCTTTAAAAATACAGCAGTTCATTTATTTAAAAAAAAGTGGCTAACACAAGTTAGTCCTCTTAAGCTTTTGAATAATGAAGCGTACCTGGGTACTCTGATAGTGCCCAAAGACACTTTTCAAAGAGTTGTTTGTACTGGCCATATTGTATAGTTGGTGTTGCTACACAGGCCAGGTGAATGTGAAATTCTATTTGATTTTTCATTCAGTTTGTTTAATGGTTGTATAATACTCTAGTGAGTCCAGTGTCCTGGTTAGGAAATTTTTTCCTTATACTTTGTTTCTGAAAATGCATGTTAAATGCTTGCTAATGTCACTGAAACAGCCTGAAAAGGCAATTGATATACTAGTAGCTTTATGTAAAATATAATTTAAGAATTGAAAATGAGATAGTGCTGCACCTTTGTTGCAATGAAGCTGTTCAGGAGGAGGAAGGGGAAAAAAAAGCCAAAACAAAAGCATGGGGCTGAAGTCAGAGAACACTTCAACTTTGAAATTTTTTATCACTTCTGCTCTGCTGTTTCCTGTTATTTATAAGCTAGACCTAAAAATCTTTATACCTTTTTTGTTTGTTTGTTTTGTATTAAAGGAATTTTAGGATTAAACAGAGCCAAGAAGCATATTGTACTTGAGTGCTGAACATCTGACAGGGCTTTAGTGTGTTACCCTTCTGTGAAATTAAAAACATTTTGCAGTGTTCTTCCTTGCTTTATGAGTTGCATTTTCTGCCTACTCAAATAATTTTAAATTACTTGGCAGACTGGGAAACAGGAGGACTGGGAGCCAACCACATCACCCAACACAGCTTTATGATTGAGGTGTTATCTTCAGACTTGTGAATTTGAATCTTCTAATATGGAAAAATTGCTGGCTTGTACTCACTTACTGCTCCTAGGAGGAGTTGCTGTATGGGACTCCTGTAACACTCGGGCTTTGTGAAGCTTGTGTGACGGAGACCGAAAATGATTTGCAGAGTCTCTCTTGAAGGGTCCCTTCTGGCATCTTAGATTTCATTTGTGTAGCTTACAAATCATGGTTGAAATTTGGCACTTCAGAATTTGTGTCTTTCTAAAGGCTGAGCAACTGAAAATCTGGACTGAATAAAATAGGACCAGCATTTCATATCCAGAACTTTGGTTATTATGGATCTATGTCAGATCTGAAAAAGCACAATGAACAAAAAGGCTTTGCATATTTATTTCTCTGTCTAGGATTTGTTCAGTTTTGTTTGTATTGGGTACTATCTATATACTAGTGTGGTAGGTATTTAGTAGCACACAAAGACTTTTTTTCCTAAACTGTCAAGGACAGGGAAAGCGGGAGGAAATAAAATTGCATTTAATAACTCTTTAAGTTACTACAATCTTTAAGCTTATTGTTTCAGATGGTTTAGGCAAATAAATGATCACTTCCATATCAAGGGATGCTCATATGTTCTGTATAAACCTCATGGGAAGAACAAGACAGCTGGAGAAACTGGTACGTAGCTAATCCTAAAGCATTCATCTTACAGTATATAAACTGAAAAATCCTGCAGTGTGTAGCATGTGAACAGGACAGAGTCTGTAAGTAGTACTTCCAGTTTGAGATAAGGTATCAAGAAGCTCCAAGTTGCCTGATTTTTCTGTTTTTATTTTTTCTCCTATTTGCTAAAATTTTCATTTTTTGTTTTATTATGATAATATATATTCTGTGCTAAACATTCTGTGCTATATATTCTGCTGTCACAGAACTGAAATTTTAAGGTGTCTGGGAGAACACTGCATTTCCAGTTCTGTGTTTGGGAAGATTTGTCTGTTGTCATACACTTGGGAGAACAACAGATTTTTGTTTCAGCTTTTTTGAGATCTGTATTGTATAAAAATTCAGAATGTCCAGCACAAAAGTATTAGTCCTTAATAAATGTTTTGTACTTTTGAAAAACTCAGTTTTAAAGTTAATGAAGTCATGACTTTAGCTAACATTTGTCTCTAAAAGTTAGGTGATTATTCTTAATTAGCTTATGAGCTGCATTTTTATGTCTACTTTTAAGTGTGCTACCTAAAAAAACCAAAAAGATTTCCTTTCTTGCCCAGTTTATTAGCCGTTGGTATACTCTGGATAATTATCTTCTAATCAAAATGTTATTTAAAAGCATAAAGCCACACTGAGAAGTTTTGGGGAAGATTATTAAAATGGATATAACTTCTTTTTTCTTGATATCCCATTTGATAATTCTGTTATGTTTCACTGCCTCTTCCAGTCTTTTCCTAAAATGGAGTATTGCTGTCACATTACAAAACACTGTATGCCCAATGTGTTTCTAAGACTAGGAATCTCCAAGAGACTCGGGATACCAAAACATTTGAAAGCTGTCAGTGGTTTCAGTAGTATCATTGATGTGTGCTGCCTGTGACTTGGGGCAGCAGGACGGCATTGTGTTACAGTGTGTATTTCCTAGGTTAAGAGATACTTTTGGTTTTTTCTTTTTGGTTTTTTTTCCCCAGAACAATACATTTTAATACCATCTTTATCCAAATACTAAACGTACTTTATATTACACTTCCTTGTTACACGCCATGTGGCAGATAGTACTTAATTTCCTGCCTGGCACAAAAAAATGGCACAAGTACTTAATTTCCTGCCTGGCACAAGAAGTTTGAGATCAAAACTGTATTTTGTGCATGCCTGTCAGGTCATGTCCTCTCATTTAAAAAGCAGTATAACTACTCTCTGTTATCAGATAGGTCTTTTTGTTGCTGAATATGTTTTGCAGGATCCAAAATGCCCTGGCCTGTAACCTGATTTTTCTTTGTAGCTGCAGGGGCCCTTGCAAAGCTCACACGTGGACTGAAAGATGAATCAATGGCCTACATCTACCATTGCCAAAACCATTATTTTTGCCCAATTGGATTTGAAGCAACCCCAGTAAAAGCTAGTAAAGCCTATAGGTAAGATACTGTGTTTATGCTTATTTTAGGTGAAGAAACGTGCAGGAAAATTTACTGCAAGTTGATACAATTTTCCTTCCCAAAGTAACATTTCATTGTATGTCAAAAAGGCATTTATGTCTGAGCTAGCAAAACACTACAGTGTGATTTGAAAGGATTGACTTAAAATTAAGCATAACTAAGCAGACTAGGTTGAGAGAATTTAGAACAGAAAACTATGAGTGGTACCAAGAAATTGTTTAAATACATTTTAGCCAGATATAGAGAGGGTAGTTATTTACTTGAAGGACAAGTGAGGGTAACTAGTCTGAAAAATAGAAACATATGGGCTGAAAAAAAGCCAGGTGCTTTGTTTTATGGCAAACCAGTAAAAAGCCAGCTAATTATGGAGGGAGTCTCTTCCCAGAGACCTTGGAGGAGAAAACAAAAGAAATGTGTGTATGTTGCTGCGTTTCTTTATAAACTAAAATCAAAAAGCCTACAGTGATATTAATCCATCCCAGTGTGGATGTGATAAAATTTACACTTAGAAACCAGTGTTTGTGTATAGCAAGAACAGGGAATATGTAGGTATTTCAGGATGGTGGTTGCATACCTTTTTTGCAGGGTTGACTCATAATGATGATAAATTGCAACTACTGGAATGTAAGGCATAGAAAAGTAAAGATATCTGAATAATTTTTTACGAGGAATTGGCAAGGGTTGTGGGGAGGGAAGTTAGAAGAGGTCTTTGGACTCTCACAGTATGTTTGGCTTTTTTAAGCAATGCTTGGAATGCTGGAACACTTCTAAAATACCAGGAGAAGCTTAATATGCTTGTTGTTTTAGAATAAAAATACAGTTACCTGAATAATTTGAGATTTCTCAGGGTGATGTTGCTCAGGATAATATAATGCAATAGTTAATAGAGGTTTCAGTTAAATTTAGGTTTTAAAAGAGGATAATAGCATTGATACTCATACTCAGTTTAAGGGAAGTCTTGCTTTAAATCTACAAATTTTAAGTTTGAAAATACTAATTGTTGAGGCTATTTACATTTTGTAAGACATTTAACTTGCTGCTTTATGTAGTAGAGTACTTCATGTACTCTCCTGTGGAGAGTAGTTTATTTTACCTCATTCACGGAATTATATTAAACTGTTTTTCCTCTCTCAAAGTAGTTACAAAGACAGTATGTACTGGAGGTTTCTGTTGGACTTTCTTGAGGTTCAGCCATTGGTCAGTATTTATTAGTGTTACTATGGAGCATAAGAAGACAATCCTTGACCCAATTAGCAGATACCAATAGTGGGGAATATTAAACAATGAAAAGAATAGATCACTAGTATAAGGTGAGCCTCGGTCTTGCTGTTTGCTTGCTAAGCAGCCTGACTTTGGCTGTTGAAGAGGTGGGGGGGCCATGTCAAGGAACAGAGAACGCTAACTCTGCTTTTGGAGTTCAAAATGGTGATTTTTTTGAGATGATAAAGCATAATCTTATGGATCTAATTTGTTTCCAGTGAGTCTCACCGTAAGGTTAATGAAAACTTTTAGTATATGAACAAAAGAATACAGTTTTTTATTAAGACTGCATTCACTGATGTGCCATGTTTGTGAGAAATGTGTAGAAAATATGCCCCAAGTAGAAATCCAACACATTGGTCTGCTTAAATTTAGCAAATCATTAATGGCTTACTTACTCAATCAGTTACTAAGAACCTGCACTAGAAAAACAAGGAAAAAAAAAAAAGGTTTACTAGATCAAAAATGCAGTTTGCGAAGTAATATGATGCAGTGTGTGGAAGCATAACATGCCTTATAACTAATCTGAATTTACATTGTTCAGTAATAAGTTAGAACAACACTTTCAGTCCTTTACCCATGGCTCAAATGGATTCTTATTCACTATTGATGTTATTTTTAAGTCAGTATTAAATTTTTTTCCTAACAGTAGCTATCTTCTAACAATGTAACGGGAAATAATAACTTCAAGGAGCTTTTATAGCCTCACTTTAGACTGGAGGTCAGACCAGAATAGCATCCTGTTTTCTTTGTATTTTCTGATCTTACTGGGAAAAAAAAAAGTGTTTCAGTTCCAGAAGCACTGTATAGATTCTGGAGCAGTTCTTGTTTATCTGCTTTAAGCTTTTCTTTAAAAATGAAGCTAAGAAATATTTTCACTTCCAAAAGCAGTGGGTAGACAGGTTACTAGGCTGAGCTTAGTAGATAGGCTGCTAGGCTGAGCTTAGAGATAGTTCTTAGGTCACCCACAGACTTCCTGTATGATCTTAGGTTGCTGGATTTGGACTCGGGAGACCTGGGTTCAGTTCCCAGTTCAACCACAGACTTCCAGTGTGACTTTAGGTAAGTCAATCAATCTATCCTGTGTCTTGGTTTCCCATCTGTGCAATGATGGCATACATGGTTTTTTACAGGGAATTTTTTATAAGTAAAAAAATTATTGCAAGCACTAAGGCTATATGCTGTCTAATACCCTAGGCAGAAAAATCTCAGGTTTTGTCACAATTGAAACTGAAGAAGTTTTTCATGAGGTAATTATCTCCAGAAAGTCACAGAACAGTTCTGTGTATCTCATCAGTCTGTCCTGATGCCTGTCACAAATTTTCCCTGACAAGGTTACTGCAGGCTTTGAGTTTCTTGGAAGTTGATCACAAACTTGAAATTGATCTATTGAAGGGTTTGGATTTTTAATATGTGGTATTGGATGCTTAGGAGGAAGCATTTGAAGTTACCAGTTGTGTTCTTAGAAGTTACCTTACAGCTGTTAGTAACAACTGTCAGTGGAGGTATAGTTTAAAAATGGTGGAAAGGACTCTTTCGTGACTTTTAGACAATCACAGATAGGGAGGAGGATGTTTGTTTCACATTTGTGTGGCGTTCCACAGCTCTTATTTTTGTTTTACCTATATATTTGTATTTAGATCGTATACCAGACTGCCTTTCATCCAGGTAATGCTATTTTTAATGAATATCTGTCTTCTTCCCAAATAATATGTGGTAGCTTTCACGAGGCTTTCTTCCAGGCCTTGTGAAACGAAAGGTTCCCTGTATGCAATTGCGAACACTATATGTAGCACAAGAGCTGAGGAAACAATTTTAAATATTAGAAAATCCTAAAAAGAACAGTAGAATGTGAATATCTCTTTTTAGTATGCACAATAAATCTTACTAGGATTGTATCTTCTGTTGAACAGAGGTCGCGTCTTGCAGCAAGAAGTAGAGTATTGGATCTTAATTGGAGAGCCGAGCAGAAAGCATCCAACAATACACTGTAAGAGGTATGTTACTTGGTAAGAATATAAAACAATGTTTTCTTTCAAAACTGTTTGTACCTCTCTACTCAGGGTCAACAAATGACTTTTTAGTTCTTTTGAATCTATATAAATATATATATGTAGATATGTCTATTGAACAGAAAGAGGTGGTGCTTTAGTGAGAAACTTTGTGTTCTGACGTTAGTGTTGGTTCTGCAGTTTTATATCACCTCTCAGGACACCTGTGGGCTGCTCCAAGCCAAAGCCTGTTTCTCTTGTTTGAGTGTGACATCTCACATTAGTCAGGAAGAAAAGACACCTCACCTGTCTGCGATGGTGCCAGTTACAGGCTGTACGGCCCTTGGAGGAGTTTACCCTGCAGCTGAGGACATCCACAGGCTGTGTCTGGGCTGTGCACAGGATATTCTGCTGCTACCAAGATCTCCTAGCTCAGATGCAGTTACAGCCAGTACTCTGTTGTGTTATTAGCTTATCTGTGCATTAAAACAGTGCATTTATGATGAGGTTTGGATCCTACAAAGTTGGTGTCTAAACCAGACGTACAGACTAGGAGAGCTAGAGAGTGCTCTGTAGAAATTTCATCCGTTAGTTGTATTTGTCAAGATAAATTGATAGTACAGTTTATCAGCTTAACTTACGCTTAGTATTATTTCTGAAATCAAGGAACAGTGCAAAATAGTAGTATTTCTAAAGAAACTAATTCCATGGCAAAAATATAAGTTTTAGCAAATAGCATCTCTGTCACCCCCAAATTAATTATGGAGTGATTTTTCTTGATCCATTAGGAGAAGAACAGTGAAAACAAATTATGACAATAATACTTCTTTTATTTTTGTTTTTGCAGTGATGTGGCTGTGTTAATAATTGCAAATAATTGGGCATTTGGGACTAATGAGATTATCTGCAACAAAATTAAAATCGCATTATGCATGTGGTTACTGTGCTGAGAAATGGCATGTTATAGATCTCAATGACAGAACTTTGTCCTGGGGTATATAAAGTAAAAATGGCTCAGGAAGAGGTTTCTGAGTATAGAATAAAAATAATATTAATTTTGGATTGTGGAGACATTCTGTCTTCTGCTACACTCCCAATGACAGCTAGCAGAAAGTTCTGTGCTTAAGGTAGGAGGGCAAAGGTTGGGATATAATGCATTTTCTGAACTTGGAGGATGGTGCTACAGAGAAACAGGTAATTAGACATTGATAGAAATGAAAAGGTGATGTGTAGGTTTAAAGAGGTCTGGAATATGTAGATATTTGTTTCAGTTGTGTTAGAAGGAATTATGAATCTTTGAAGAGCTTGATTGAGTGGAGAATGATTCAACTGATAGTTTAGATTTAAATAAAATGGAGGAGTGAGTTATGACAAGAGCTGTCTGGTAAAATCGGATTTAGTGTGTGGAAAAAACCAAGGGTTTGAACAAAATAATACAAAAGGGTAAGAGAGGTTTAAATAAAGAAAAAGCTAATGTTTCTACTTGCCTAAACCACACTTTGCTTCTTTCTATCACAAACTGATGAATTGGTAAGCGTAAGGGATGTAACTAATGACTCATGGTGCTCTCATTCATTTTGGAAGGTGTTCTGCAAGAGCAGGAATAATCACTGTGAATGCTTTGATTAAACAGGACACTTTTATATCTATCTTGATGTCTCTGATATTGAGGCTTTTATATCTTTACACATTCATTTATCTTTAAATCACTGCTATGAGCATTCAAAGCTACAGATCTGTATTTGCGTGCACATAATATCTGAGTCGTCATCCTGCTGAGACTTCTTAAATGTCAGCTGAGTAGTAATAATTTTATTCTGTAGGTGGGCAGATATTGTCACTGACCTAAATACTCAAAATCCAGAATATCTAGATATTCGACACCTAGAGAGAGGATTGCAGCATCGAAAAACAAAGAAGGTAAGGTAAACTTACTAAGATGGGAGGAAATTCATGGCAGATTTTTGCAAACTTACTCCTACTTCAGCAGTGTAAGATAGCTTCACTAAAAAAATTTGTTATGAAGTGTTGCTGAAGAAAAAAAGTAAAATGTGGGTACTTACGTAGCAGCATCTTTTATATTTATTTGTAGGACAAGATATAGAACAGCAGTAGTTTGGCATATGCCAGGATAAACCAGGATATGTGTGTATACAATGTATTCGATCACAGTATTTAACCTTGCTGGTTTGAAATGTAGCTGCAGCAAGTATGGTAATACTCTGCAGCCAAATTACAAACCTTTTCAGGTGTGACCCTTCTAGCTCCCTTTAAGTGGGAAACAAGGTAAAATTGAGTAGGATCAGGCATAAAAGAATGCATGTCTGTCCCTTGTGCAGACTTACTGTCAATGCATGTGGCTTTCTTTCCCATAGATAGGGCTGTATCTCATGGGTGGAGATGTATTTGTGATTTGCAGATTGAAAGTCTATGAGAAATAATAGACTGAAGAGATGATTTCAAATGTGAAGACCCTATGGAAGACTGTGTCAGCAAGATCAGAATGGAGCAGAACAGATAATTTCTGAGAAGGTAGCTAGAGAGTAAAAAAGACTAGCAGAAGATAAGTGATACTGGCCCATGAAAGATAAAATGGATAACTTAAAAATCGAGAAAGAAGGCAGTAATTGAATCTGGGAAACAATTCAGAACTGATTGATGCGAGTTGTTTGTTTGTGTATATGGTTTTGTGTTGGGGTTTTTTGTTGGTTTTTGATTTTGTTTGTTTGTTTGCTGTTTTTTTCGATTTTGTGTGCTGTTGCATTTTTTGTGTATTTTCTTTTTGAAAGGATCATGTACTTGCCAAGATGTTGATGTCAAATATCAGTGTATTTTAGAAATGCGCCCATATGCATTTAACAAAGAGCCTTTTTACTTTGATTAGGTTGGAGGAAATCTTCATTGCATCATTGCCTTTCAGAGACTTAACTGGCAAAGGTTTGGTCCTTGGAATTTTCCATTTGGAAATGTTAGACAGAATAAACAATCCCAAACACAAGGACAAGGAATTTCCAAATCTGAGAGTGAAGACAATATCTCTAAGAAACAACATGGACGACTGGGTCGATCTTTCAGTGCTAGTTTTCATCAAGAATCTACATGGAAGAAATCTAATCTTCGGGAGAGGAGGAACAGTGGGTATCAGAGTTATAATGATTATGATGGAAATGATTAAAATTAACTTTAGATGATAGAGTTGATATATTAAAGTTAGTTTTAATCAAGACATATTAGGGATCTATTAGTCCTAGAATACATACGAATAGAAATTATGGTATAAGATACAGCCTCATAATTATTAAATAAATCTGATGATATGGTTGCAGTGGACAAGATCTGATGTATAAAGTGACAGATAAGCACAGATTATTGTACTTTTGCAATCAAAGATAAATATGACAGCAGAATCAATCATTTTTTTGGAAATAATTGTACTATGTCCTGATATGTGAAGACAAAAGAGCAGATTGAAATTAGTCAACGTAATAAACAGACTTCATTGAAAATACTTGATGTTCAAAAGCATGAAAAACTGTGGTATGACTTTATAAAAAAGGGTTATTCTGCAAATAGTGTAAGGGTAAAAGTAATCATTGCCTTCCTTTTTAACAGTTAATTTTACTAAGGCTGCCCATATCCAGTGCAAAGGAAAAAAAAATTCATATTGGTTAGAAAACCTTTTGGATTTATAAAGGGAATGTACATTCTCCATTTAGTTCCCATTAGACTTCTGTCGGTCAGATAATCGTATCTTGTGAAGCAGGTCTCAGTTTCTTTTCCCTTATCTGGTTGACTGTTTTAGACTGTGGGGAATTGCCTTTTTGAGGATGGAACTTCTCTGTTGTTTTTGCTCTGTGGGTATGGTGGCTGAATTCTTATCCTGGAGCCTCTTCAGAGCATGGACTCACTTAACACAAGCTTGTGAAATTCAGTATTAAAAAGCTGCATTTACCATTAGCCAAATGAGCTAGCTGAACACTGTGTTCTGTTGGCCGTTCTTTTTCTTATTCAGTCTTAAAATCTCTGTCCTTTTTCTGCTGCTCTTTTTATTTTGTATGAAGGGGGTGCAAGTGCCGAAAACTGCTGGCAGCCCCGATGATATACCTCTCAGCTAGCAAACAATTCAAGCTTTTTCAGGTGTTCACGTGCAGTCTATTTATTTCTTTTTTTCCCTGATTTGAAAGTTATCCAGTTGTTTGCCCAAACACTTCTCAACAGTTGCAATGTTCTGTGTACAAACGTTCATACCTGCTCAAGGATTAATTTTTTGACATAAAAAGATTTGTCATGGAATGCAGGGGTTTTGTAGGTTGCTGCTTTTGTTAACCAAAAATGGGAGACTTTTAGACTTTTGTTCATTCAATAAAATTTGTTTTCTATCTTGTTTGCTTTTCATTTGTCACGGGAATGGTGACCCTACATTTAGAAAAGGTCTTCAGCAGAGTAGGTAAGCAACAGATGAGAGTTGCAAATACTGCTTAGCAAAGTTATCTTGGAGGTAAGATCTCTTGGCTCATAAAAAGTGGCTGCTCTATGCAGCCACTGTGACTTCTAATATTTAATTTCCCAAAGCCTGCAGCCTCATGACTGAACAGAACCCATAGGTTTTGAAAATTTATTTTCCAGATGAGCTGTTTTTGCAAGCTGAGTTTGGTCTGAGGGCTCAGGTTTCTCTAGAATACTTGAGCTATGTTCTTTAAGGGATTTAAAACATATATGCAGTGTTATATGTATGTCTATGTATATATATATGTATGTTTGTATATATATGTAAGTTTTGCTTAATAATGATAGTTACACTGGGGAACAGGAACTCTCCTCTGATGGTAGCCGGCTGCTGTGCTTAACTGGTTTTACAGTTATTTTGCTCTTGGCATGGAGACTGTCACATTTCATCCAGAGTACTCCGTATATGGGATTCTTCCAGCATCGGCAGGAGTAAAGTCCATGTCCTCATCCTCGGGGTTATGCTTCAGGGAGCTTTCCCTAGGGATTCACTGACGGATGGATTTGTGCAGTGAGGGGCACTGTGGTTGTGGTGGAGTGGAGTGGGGAGAGCACATGCTGCAAGGAAAATGTCGTTCGGGGAGAAAAAAAATAGAGGACTTTCTTTTTTCATTCTGCGACGTGAGATTTTGTTCTGTGGCATGAGCCTTTTTTCGTTCTGCATCCAGAGGAGGGCAGTGGAGCTGGTGAAAGGTCTGGAGCGCAAGACGTGTAAGCAGCGGCTGAAGAAGCTGATGCTGTTTAATCTGGAGAAAAGGAGTCTCGGGGATGACCTTATCAGTCTAAAACCACGTGAAAGGAGGTTGTAGCCAGATGGGGGTCGGTGTCTTTTCCCAGGCAACCAGCGACTGGACCAGAGGACATAGTCTCAAGCTGCAACAGGGAAAGTTTAGGCTGGACATAAGGAGGAATTTCTTCACAGACACGGTGATTAGATATTAGAATAGACTTCCCAGCGAGGCGGTGGAGTCACCGTCCCTGGCGCTGTTTAAGGGAAGACTGGACGTAGTGCCATGGTCTCGTTCACACGGGTGGTGTTCGCTCATAGGTTGGGTTCGATCATCTCAGCGGTCTTTTCCAACCTAATCGGTTCTGTGAGTCTCTGGTGTTCGGCACTCGGCTCTCCTCCGGGCAGGCGGGGGGCCTGCCCTTCTCAGGAACGCGGGCGGAGACAGGGTGGTGAGAGCCGCCCGGCCCCGCTGTGAGGGTCGGGACTGAGCGGCTCCTCGCAGGCTGGGACGGGCACCGGCGCCCCCCTCCAGCCCACGGCAGGCGTCTGGCCTCAGGCAGGGGCCGTACTGGGGCAGCGCCGGGGCGGTACCGGGGGCGGTACCGGGGGCGGTGCTGGGGGCGGTGCTGGGGGCGGTGCTGGGGGCGGTGCTGGGGGCGGTGCTGGGGGCGGTACTGGGGGCGGTACTGGGGCGGTACCGGGGGCGGTACTGGGGGCGGTACTGGGGCGGTACTGGGGGCGGTAGCGGGGCGGTGTCTGCATTCACTGCCCGCCGAGGCAGGTCGGCCTCTGCGGCCCTTCCGGGTCCCCCGCCCAGCTCCGCTCCACGCCCCGCCGCAGGTGAGCCCCCTCCGCCCCCCGCAGGGCCGACACCGCGACCCCCGCCCGCCCCTGCCGGGCCGGGGCCGATCGGCTGCCTCCTTATTTCTCTTTGCGTTAGTGAAGCAGACGTGGGCCGCGTGATCTTTGGGTTATCCCTTCGTTTGTGCCTCACAGATTTTTCTCTCAAAGCAGCTAAGAAAGGACCATGGGAGTTCAAGGGCTTTGGAAGCTGCTCGAATGCACCGGGAGACCCATAAACCCAGAAACGCTAGAAGGGAAAATTCTTGCTGTGGGTATCCTTTAAAAGTAAAGCTGGGGAGCCAGAGTTGTGAGAGAGATTATCTTAATTTATAAGTGATCATCTTGTTGAGATTATGATGATTATGATTGTTATTAACTTTAAATTGACAGCATTTTGGTAAGTGGATTTTATGCTTTACAATAAGCTCTTTCTGTTTTTATCTTTTTAAAAATAGGCTTTTCTGAATAGGTTCCTTACAGAAGTGTTGAACTCTAGGATTTTGTGCTTTATAAATAACCAAATGTGCTGCTCTCAGTAGGACTGTATGATGGGATCCTAAATAGTTAAGGATCAGCTTTCCTATCCTGTATGCTTGGTTAAATGCTCGAAAGATGTGGAGGGAAGTTAGCCTTCATTTATTTGTAAAAAACTTGCTCCATAGTTGCTTCCACTCTACTTTTTGTGCAGGGCAATAGGGGCAAGAATTTATTCATCTCCAAAGTTCGCATCTATTTGGATAATTTTGGTTTCCATAAACCAAGCCTGGAGCAGTGGGTAAAAGCCACTCAGTCAAATATGTGCACTTTATACAAACTCTTAATGTAATATATGTGTAAGAGAGCACATTTTTTCCTCTCAACGGTTCTTTAAGATATCAGTATTTGGTTGAACCAAGCAATAAAGGGAACCAGAGATCGTGGGGGTATTTCCGTACGGAACGCTCACCTCCTCACTCTGTTCCATCGACTCTGCAAGCTACTGTTTTTCCGAATTCGACCTGTCTTTGTTTTTGATGGAGAGGCACCTCTTCTGAAGAGACAAACCTTGGTAAGTGCCTTTGCTGACTCATTACAATGCAAAATAGGGTGTATGTCTACTGATGCTAAGTAACCATGTTCAGTTTCCTTCCTACTGTTCTCCTTGTGCTTCTGATCTGTGAGGATGGAGAGCATGAAACCACTGCTGTGCAGGTGTCCTCTGCAGCTCTCCAGCCTAGGTTAGCTCTTGGAGCATGCAGCAGCTTTCTTTTGATAGAGGCAGGTTTGATTTGCATAGAAACCAGGTTGTGGAGAAGTAGAGGGTGGCATAAGCATGCATCATGCTGCAGAATGGACCTGAATGAACTCTTGTGGTATTTGTACCCAGAAACTGAAAGCTGTTCCCAAGTCCCACAGAGGAAACAGACATAGATTTAGAGGCTTTGAAGGTGATGACCCCAGTAGTGTAGGATGAGTTTGGAGTAGCTCATAGGCTCAGCACACAGAATTTTGACAGTGATTCATTGGATGTGCATCTTCAGCATCGGGCAAAATCTTGTTGGTATTAATCTTATTTTCACAGGCTAAGCGAAGGCAAAGAAAAGAGGTTGCCCTCAGTGATTCCAGGGAAACTACAGAGAAACTCTTGAAAACGCTTTTGAAGAGACACGCTATCAAGACTGCTCTTTCGGGAAAAAGGCAAGAATAAAAATTATTTTTCCCTTGTTTATAAGTGTCTGGTAATTCTTTATGTAGCTGTTAATCACTGTTTTTGGGTTTTTTTTCCCCTTTTCCCTAAGCAATGAAGTGTTGCCCAGTATTACACAAGTTCGAAGAGCAGAAATTGATGATATGTATGTATTGCCTGCTTTAGAAGATGAAGAGAAGAATAGGTAGGTAAAATTAAGAAAAATAGCTTAAACTAGGGTAAAAGCATTAAACACATTTTTTATGCTGCTGAAAGGCGTTTGAGTTATGATATATGAAGGTTTTCTTTTAAATTTATATTTTATTTCAGTTTCTTTTTGGAGAGTTTGTTTATAACTTTATACAGAACCCTTCTAGTTACTTATGAGAAAGTAACAGAAGAAGCTTTCAGCCCACAGATTAAATTTCTCCACTGGATCCATGTTTAAGGCTGAAAGTTCTACCTCAGACTCTGTGGCCATATCTGTACAACTAAGTGGGACTGATTGTTCAAGCTTGGGTGACTGCTGCCTGTGTGGCAGCTTGACTCTGGTTTGTGTCCCCTGTTCAGACTGTCGATGTGTTCAGCAGAAGCAGGCCCTGTTCGTGCTTGTCAAATGTGACAAATTTAACAAACTGAGAACATGAAGCTATGCGTTAGATTGCTCTATGTGTATCTGTCCTTTCATGCACTTTAAACATTATCAGGTAGTGATTTAAGCAGCATCAGTTGTCTCAATCTAGTTTTAGCTGACATAAGTCTGCCTTCTTGCTTTTTGCTCAGATCTTTTTGACACTTGTACGTATTTATGTGTGTTTGTATGTATATGCATATATATATGTGTGTGTATTTCTGTACTTACTACCAAAACAATCACTAATATCCTTTTGCTTAAAATAGGAGCTTTATTTTCCTGGGTAAATATCTACACCTTTTGTTTTCTCTTTGTGATTTTTAGCTCGGATGAGGAGGAAGAAAAAGAATGGCAAATGAGAGTGAGCCAAAAAAAGATGTTGCAAGTAAGTGCAACCTAATTGCCCTGTTACTGTGAACAATCTTTTCATTCATGTGCTATGCTTAAAAGACAAACAAAAGCTTAAAAAAACTCAATCGTTTGGAGATATAGGTCTTACTATAGCATTACTTCTCAAACAAACAATTTAATTTTTGGTACTCTAAGAATTCCTGATAATGAGGAAATATAAATGTAATTTCTCCACTAGAATACAACAGAATAGAAATTTTTTATGGTATCACTTTTTTTTTTTTCTTTTTACTACTTTGTCTGAAAATGTGGAGAAGAAATTGTTTTTTATGATGATGTACATGACATGCATGCATTTATACACGTATGTACACACATAAAAGACAGCATATTTAACAAGCTTCCTTTGCTTCTCCAAATATGAACTGATGTTGAAGCACTTCGTTCCTTGAGTTTTCACAGATAAAATCTGTATTTGCTTCTGATGTGCTCATAGGAACAGTAGAAGAGAAATATATAACCTAAGGAGAAGACATAATGAGTAATAAAATTATCTCTGCTTTCATCAATAGAAAAAAAAAACCTCTTGAAAATTCTGTTTATCTTTGAAGTAGAACCTCTTTAGAATGATAAAATCAGACTAGCTGAGGCTATAGGATCTACTTCTGTGACTTTTACTAAGTATCTTTTTGTAGAAAGAATAAAACCAAGTTTCTCTGTATAATGTATGTCAATAATTATGTACTTTACATTGTTTTATTATGTAGCAGTTACCTTTTTTTTCCCTTGTTTTCTTTACCATAGAGGAAGTAGCAACAAAGTTCTTACAGTGTTTTTGTTTTTGGTCTTGTTTGGAATGATACTCTAAATATTTTACTATTTTTGCTGTGATGTAATGTAAAATATATATTTTGTGTTGTTTTCTATTTTTATAGGAACAGTTATGTGAAAATCCTTATTCTGTAGATATTGAATCAGAAGATTTCAACAAGCTGCCTCCAGAAGTAAAACACGAGATCTTGACTGATATTAAAGAACTTACAAAGCGAAGAAGAACGTTATTTGAAGCAATGCCAGAGGTAATATTTAAAATAGTTTTCAAGCCATCAGAATGGAGCTATTGCCATTAACGCAGATGAGGACTATGTAAACGTATCACATCTGGAAAGCTTTACTCCCTGAACTACTTAATAAGAGATGTTATGTTGAGGGGGGAAAAAATCCAATGAAATAATTACTCTTAACTGCCTTATCTTTTGATTTCCACTAAAATTAGCAGAGCTAATTCAGTTTGGCAAGAATGGGAAAAAGTGTGCTCTGTCTTATGCCTCATCAGCATTGTGCCCAAGATTTCAATTGTAAAAAATAAGCTACTGGTGTGGATAACTCAGGCAGAATGAACACAGCCAGGATTCTAGACCCTGAGATTGTTAGGGGAGCTGGCAACTGGAAAAAGGCTTTTGTAATGCTGAAGCTGCTCAGAGACAAATGGAGAATCCTACAGTACCACTTGTGCAGTTAGATTTGAAAGTACAATATATGTCAGATCAAATGATAGCTAAGAATCATAATTTTAAAATAGTCCACGTGTGGATTCTGTTTTAATTGCTTTTTTTTTTAAGATGGAAATTACCTCTGCCAGCCAGCTAAGTTATGTTGTTCACATAGTTGAGTTCTCACTTTTAACAAGCAGTCAGAACTACTGGTACCTTTTAGAATTTTTGTGTGTTACCAGGATAGTATTGCTGACGCTTGGGAGTGCAACAGTCAGTAAAACACAAATGTTACCTGTTTAAATGAACTCTTTTAAGAGTTCCCACACTCTCCAGAGTGTGGGAAATGAACTTGCTTAAAAGGGGCATTTTATTTCAATTGACTTGTTTGTTTTGTTTTGTTTTGTTTCATTTTGTTTTGTTTTGAGGACTCCAATGAGTTTTCCCAGTACCAGCTTAGGGGCTTGCTTAAAAAAAGCAACCTCAATCGGTGCATAGAGAATGTGCAAAAAGAAATGAATCAACAGCACTCGGGTGAAATCCAAACACAGTATGAAAATGAAGGTGGTTTTGTGAAAGAAGTGGAATCAAGGAGGGTGGTCTCTGAAGAGACTTCTCACTATATTCTGATAAAGGGTATGTCAGGTCTTAATTTTGTAAAACCTTGTTTGGAGTGTATACTCTGCAACTGGCAGTTTTAAAAGAAACACAGTATTGTTTACGGGTGCATGTAGCCAATGCTTTGTAAGAAATGTGCATTACTACTGCACATAATTAACTGTGATCTGTAAATCTGTAGAAAAGTGGTTTATTAATCTTTATATAATGATGTTCATTATATGTGTTTATATAATGATGCTCATTATGTAAAATGAACATAGTATAAAGTATAAAACTTTATAGTAAAACTACTATAAAGCAGTTTTTTTACTAAAACAAAAAAAAATCAACAAAAAACTTTCTTTCAGGTATTCAAGCAAAAGAAGCTATAAATAGAGACTTGGAAACTACTGCAGGACCGTCATCAAAAATGCTTGAATTTACTAAACTGAATAAAACCAATGAATCTCCTGCTAATGCAAAGGTAGTTGCATCTGACAAGATGCAGATAGAGAAAGATAATAACGTGGTGACAGCACCACCCTCTCCTAGGACTTTGATTGCTATCCAGGAAGCTATGGTAGAAAGCAGTTCAGAAGAAGAACTGGATACAGGACAATTGAATGTAGACCAATTTGTAACAGAGGAAGGCAGTGTGTCTCCAAGAACACTACGGGCAATTCAGCAAGCTCTGAGTGATGAGGATAAAAGGGAGGAAGTTGTTACTGTTAGAACTGATGGAGTGCTACCAGAAAGATCAGAAGTGAAAGATTTTCTGCTTAGTAGCTCAGATGAGGAAGAGCAGATTCCTGAAGTTAAGGAGGGAACAAACATACCTACAGCTACAATTTGTTCGTCAGTCCAAGTGACTATGCATGGTGCTGAATTTGAACAGAAGAGTCAGGAGTTGGAAGAAAATCATGTTACACCCAAAGACACTGGTGTATCCACAGCTGAAAATTACTCTTCTACTGACAATATTAAAAAAGGCAAAGAAGATGTAAGCAAAGAAGAAAATGGTCCAAAAATTATATTGCACCCAAGGATACCAATATATCCAGAGCTGAAAATTATTCATGTATTGACAATGCTAGAAAAGACACAGAAGATGTAGACAAAGAAGAAAATGGTTCCAAAAATCATATTTCACCCAAAGATACTAGTATATCCAGAGCTGAAAATTATCCTTGTATTGACAATACTGGAAAAGGCAAAAAAGACTTAGACAAAGAAGAAAATGGTTCTAAGATGGACTTAAAGTCTTTGAGAGATAAGGATATGAATTTGTGTGTGCAGAAATCAAGTTGTTCCTCTGTACAAACTAGTATTGGGGGTTTGATTCATGCTCCAACAACAGACCTTTCTAAAAATGAGGAAAACTTGAAAATTTCTGAAAATATAGAGGAAATAATTTCGCAAACAGAAGAGAATGTATCTGAGGTACAAAAGGATATTAGAGTTTTTCCAGAAGCAAGAGGTCCTGAGGAGGAAAGAGAAGGGATATCACAGTCTGAAGACAGTGATTCCGATGGTATGTGCTTTTTAATTGTGTAAAAAGATAAAAATATAGGAACTTACTGTATTTGTAGTCTTTTGAAGTGAACCTTTTCTCTTAGTGAGAAGTGCTTTAAATACATCTATCCCTACACACATAGGACATGAGAAGAAAATTTGAGCTATTTTTTTCCCCTTGGTGTCACATTTTATCATTGAAACCTGAATATACAGTACAGAGAGTCAGGAAAGCATGTTGTTGTGTACACTGAATTTAACTGGTATATTAATGGTCAGCCACTTGGTTTGTGTCTGCATGTAGAAAAAAAAAACAAACACTGCCTAAGTTAAAAATATGTTCAAGTGTCTATTTTCTCTTAATAGCAAGCTTTATTGAAGTGGATACTGAAATCAGTAATGAGGCTGAGTTTCCTACTAAATATGATGAAAAACTGGGTGATGAAGCAACGCTTTCAGAAGTGGAGACAGACAGACCTGACGTTGTCACACAGGAGCTGCTGCAGGAGTCCGATGAAGTGCAGTTAGGAAATGCTCAGAATGTTGAAAGAGAAGCTGGTGGTAAAGATGCAGTGGATGAGTGGCAAGATATCAGTTTGGTAACTTGTTCTCCTTGTTACTTGTTTTGAGGTAGGAATGGAGTGCTTTGTCTCCAAGTAAGGAAAACTACTGGACAGCTTCTTACTGTTTCATTGCTTTCTCATATATGTATCTAATTGTACAGGATCTGATTTTTGTTTAAAGATAGTTAATCATAATCTCTGTGAAATCAGAGGGAAACTGTAAGGGTTTAGCACACTGATGACAACCTATCTCTGGTACTGCATTAGAGAAGTTGTAACAACTTCTGAGTGTGAATTAATGGATCATACACTACTGGAATAATTATAGCCGGAGACTTACTTTGGTGCTGTACTTAACTAAGTATACCTGAATTGCTGAAATAATGAAAATCTTGGTTTATGTTTTCAGGAAGAACTAGAAGAATTAGAAAGGGACCTTTCTACTGAGCAGAATATGCTTCAGTCTCAAAAACAGCAGCAGGAGCGTGTTGCTGCTTCTGTAACAGGACAGATGTTCTTGGAAAGCCAGGTAATATTTGTTGAGTCATTTTGATTTGTTTCCCTCCTCCACCCCAGTCATTTACTCAAACGCTGTTAGTAATTTTGGTTGATAATGGTCACCTTTTTTCCTCCTAGGGAGTTGTTTTCTTCAGTTTACTTGCTTTAAAATATTGAAAATAATGAGGTAGTCTTGAATTCCAACAAATTTACATTGATTTTATAACATTATAAAGTAATAATATAGTTAAGGATAAATAAATGTGTCTTTTAAGCACCAGCTTTTAAAGGTTGAGACAGTTTGCTTGTTTTTGTGAGGGGTCCAAAATGAACAAAAAAATATTAGGAAGCTACATTCAGCAGTATAGAATTGATATAGTCTGGGTGTTAGGTAAACTGTGATTTCCCCTAGGGATTAAAAGGTAAAAAATTACAAGAAGTCTGTATAGTTTATGCCCTGAGTAAGTCATTTTAAAGAATCTCACCAGTAATGCCTGCATAGGCCTTGTTACTGCTGTCTCACTATTAGTGTTTAAAGATCAATACAATGTGTTTGGGTTAACACACTCATAATACAGTAGGCTAGTGATAGTGTCTAATGCAATAAACTTATGCTAACCAATTAATTCTGAGAAATATGTAAATGCTTGGGGTTTTTTTGCATGAAAGGGATAATTGAGGTAGTTTTGAAATGATATTTTAATCTTGGTTACCTATTTGCTTATACTTCTTCTTCAGATGATTTTTTTAAAGACCAGTAGATTATGCTTTTGTAATATGTGTCATATGATCGCAGATTCACCATTATAGTTATAAATCTTTTGACCTTGTGCTTTTGGTCTTTATTGCAGTAAAAATTTAAAGTATTGTCAGGGCTCTAAAAGCTATCTGAGTGGGGAACATAATCCAGAATTGTGTAAATAGCACAAGTCTGTAAACCTACTGCATGTTGGATATTTAACTGAAGTTAAATAATATATTCCATAAAAGCAAAATGGTATCAAAATATGTGTATATCAAAACATGATTCAAAGAATGATTATTCTGCCCTCTGTTTCCTGATTGATATGAATGTTTCTGATATGCTTTCAACTATTTTCTTAGCTAAAGTGATGATCAATTTTTTAAAAATATGATTAACTTTTATTTTTCTTTTTTCAATTAACCTGTGTCTTTCTTTCATGAAGGCCGCATAATTGTAATGCATGGAATTTTCTCTTTGTTGTGGAAAACACAGTACTTAAGTGTGCTTGGGTAATTAAAATAGCAGGTTCTCAAAATGTGTGGTAATAATGTGCTCAAGTAGTGCTTGACTTATGTGGCTCTATCTGCCTGAGATAAGTGCAATTTCCCCCTTGCCTTAACTGTGCTTGGCACTTTTTAGTGGAAATTAAGATTTGCTGTAAAATATTAAATACATCCCAAGTGTGAATCTAGCAGTTCCAAGTCAGGCACCAGTATGATAGAAGTTAATTCTTTAGATGAATTGTTGTTTTCCCTCCATCCTACAGGAGCTTCTGCGTCTGTTTGGCATTCCGTATATTGAAGCTCCGATGGAAGCAGAGGCACAGTGTGCCATACTGGACCTTACTGATCAGACCTCTGGGACAATCACCGATGACAGCGATGTTTGGTTATTTGGCGCGCGACACGTTTACAAAAATTTCTTCAGCCAGAACAAATATGTAGAATATTACCAGTATATTGATTTGCAAAATGAGCTAGGTAAGCCTCGAGTATTGATTTGTTAAACGCAGTCTTTAACAAGACAGCGCTGCCATCTGTCTCTTTGAAATTGTATTTTCTACAGAATTTCATGTGTCTGTTATTACAATGCCTGTTCTTTGGAGAGTCTCTAAAGCCATTCAGTTAGGTTGCTGTTTTTTACTGCCAACTGACAGCCCTGAATATACAAACTCCTGCATTTAATATACTGAGTTAACGTGATGATCGTCAAGGCTGGAGATATGAACTGTGATATCAGTTCCTGGGTAAATGTTAGCATGACTTCCCTGATGTGGTGGGGAAATTATATTCTGATGTCATCAGAGTTATAGTCGTCTGAAAGTGGAAGTTAGTTTGCGCATACTGACACTTAATGTATTAAAAGAGAATCAGGAATGTGTGTATGCTATGTAAAACATTTTTTATTTAGTTAACACTGACAGATTTTTTTTCTACTTTCAGATATTACTCTTCAACCAGTCTAATCAAATTGTTACTAATTTTGTTGAACTACTAAACTTCAGTGTCACATAGCGTATTAGGGAAAATATGAGCCAAGTTAAACTTGTTATGTCTTTTTCTAGCAGAATTCATAAAATCAGTTTTGTCACTTTCAAATTTGAGAGGTTATAGACTTTGAAATAATATTTTAATGTCTTCAACATGTAACATTTCATAACATTTTTATGTGGTGAAAAATATACCTTTGGTTTCTTCTTCCAGCAAATTGAACAAAATATTTTTTCCCCTACTGAAGTAGCTTAGTTGGAAAGAATTGCTGTAAAAGCATGTATGTGATTTTTAACTGTTATTAATGTAATAAACCAAAGCTTTTATTTATTTATTGGGGGAAAATAGTCACCATTGGTCTTCATGTCACATTCCTCTGCAGCCTTGTACTGCTACTTCTTTCCCATGTGTTGTACAATTCTTCTTTCTTAGCCCCTTTCTTGATAGATATCCTGACTAGCATGATGATGATCTTGCTTTGTGTGTTTAGACTCACATCCCTCCTTCTCTGCATTGAATTTTCAAAAATTAATTTTTATTGAAATCTAAACTATTGAAACTGGTCACTAAAAGTCAGTCTGGTTGCCTCAAACCTTACAGCATATCAAGTAGAAGTGGTCGGCTGAGTTTTTCCTTCTTTCTGGCTGTTCCACAGGTTCTTCTGGCCTACTTAGTAACTGCACCAGCACAGAACAAAAGCCTCCCACTTGGGGAACACTTTTAAGAAGCAGAGGCATTAATATTATGGGCTAGTATTCAAACAGAATGTTTTTATTAAAGCTTTTTTTATTAAAGCATTAAATTTGGGTCAACATTAGATCGGAACAGGACAGTAATTGGATAAAATAAATGTAAAAAAAAAAAATCTCTTAACAACCCTGAATTTCCCAAAGGTTTAGACAATCATTTAGGTTGGAAAAGACCTCTGAGGTTATCGAGTCCAGCCTTTGACTGATCATCACCTTATCAACTAGATCGTGGCACTGAGTGCCACATCTAGTTGTTTCTTGAACTCCTCCAGGGATGGTGAATCCACCACCTCCCCAGGCAGCCCATTCCAATGTTTAACAACCCTTTCTGCGAAAAAATTCCTCCTGATGTCCATTGTAACATTTTAATTTTGGCAAGATGTATTTGCCAGGTTAGCACAACTATTGGCGCTTGAGCTAGCAGGAGCATATTTGCAATGCTCCAGAATATAATTTAGCAAATTCTGTTGTTGAATTAAATATAATTTTACAGAGTAAATGCCTTTGTGTTCCTCTTGCGTTTTGCCTTTCAGATAATATTTTTTAATTTGTAAGAGAATAAATGCTGAATCCACTGGTTTTATTTGGTTTGTACACTTTCTTTTACAGGGTTGGATAGAAGCAAGCTGATTAATTTGGCATACTTGCTTGGAAGTGACTACACTGAAGGCATCCCAAATGTCGGCTCTGTAACAGCGATGGAGATTTTAAATGAATTTCCTGGGCATGGCTTAGAACCACTCTTAAAATTTGCGTATGCTTCATTCTGTTTTGCTCTTTTGCCTCTCCATATTATGAATATTAATGAATATGCTTTTCTGCTGCTTAAGCATTCAGCAAAATGCATGACCATCTTTGACCATCATTAAGGAGACTAAGCTGTAAAACGTGCGTCTCCATTATATCACTATTTGAGATGATAGGTAAATAAGGTGACATGTTGATACAGCAATTACAGTGAGATGAATGAAAACAACAGAACAGCTGTAAAACTGTGTGACTGCCTCAGAGTTCGTTGCAGAGCTGGATCCATAGTGGAGCAGAGGTTTATTCTGCCTGAGTTTGTGAGAAGTTTCTTATAGCTTGTTCATAGAGAAAAGAAAATGGATGACCTGGAAAGAGACAGACAGGTAGGCTGTGGAGAAGAAAAGGATTTGAAGAGGGCCAAGGCAGTTCTATTGGCAAAGGCGAGGATGATTGGAAGGTTTGGGTTTTGTTTGTTTGTTTTGTTTTATTGGGGTTTGTTTGGTTTGCTTTAGTTTGGTGGGTTTTTTTGTTTTCTTTTTTTCCCCCTTTCATACCAAAAAATATCTCAAAAAACGATCCTTGTGTGTAGAAGTAAGGCTGAAGTTAAGGTCTTCCGTTTAGCAACTTATGGAGAATCTAGGTGATGTTTACTACTGTGGCTTACAATGACTGCATTTAATCTGTGTGTTTTGTCTTCTCTGTTTTCAGATTATTTATCACTTTGACTGTCCTTTATTTAGAAATTTTCTACCTCATCCCTTGTAGCAGCTGAAGTAGAGAGACTAAGGCTCTTGAAATTAGTGGGTGGCTCTTGATATTTCAAATTATATGTTATGGAGGCAAATTAATAATCTCTGTTTTTCAGTGAGTGGTGGAATGAGGCTCAGAAGAATAAGAAATTGAGACCTAATCCACATGATACCAAGGTCAAGAAGAAACTACGGGAGCTGCAGCTTTCTTCAGGTTTCCCAAATCCAGCAGTGGCAGAAGCGTACCTGAAGCCTGTGGTGGATGAGACAAGGAGTTCATTCACCTGGGGGAAGCCTGACTTAGAGCAGATCAGAGAATATCCTTTTACTGTATGGTAGGACTTGTTAGGTAAAAGTATTCAAAGTACATAAAGTGTGTTAGTGAGTAAGTAATGGAGTGGTAGGTTCTTAACATCTCTTGGGTGTGAGGGAGCCCCAGGCCTGTCCGCATATGCTTTCCTAAAATGACACCAGCTCTGGAATGCGAGGGAATGCAGCCATGCTTGTGTGGTACTCAAGACTTCACTGCCCTCCTGAGAGAGTGGGCTCCTTTCGATTTGTGTGGAAATAGAATCTTGTAGCTGGCCTAACTAATTTGTTTTGATCCTCCTGCTTCTGTAAGTGTCCTGTGCCTGTTTCTAGATTTAGAGTTAGTAGGATTGTTTACATACTCTTGATGTATGTTTGCCATTTTTCATGAATAAGTCAAAGCCTAATCAGAAATGGTGTTTCATTCTGCACTTTATCCCAAATATTCCATGCATTTCTTCCAGTAATGTCTTTTTGTTGCATCTGTTGCAGTCTGAGCTGCACCGGATTGTTGAAAAGTAGATGGCAATACATGCAGAGCTAAAAGTGTTTTAAACAGTACATGGAATTTCCAGTGTGTGCAAGTGTAAAAATAAGGTTTATTTATAACTGTTTTGTCTTATGATGATACTGTGTAGCCAAAATGAGTTCTGTCTTCACTGAAACATGCTTTTGGAAATGTTGATATTAGAGAAAAGGTTTTGCAACTATTGGAGATGTAACAGTGTGATTGTGATGCATAGCGTAATAATGCAAACGTCCACATAAGCCAACTGTATTAACTTACAGTCTTTGCTCTGGTTTTGTAGTAGAAAAGCTTTTGAACTGGGGCAACTTTCCTCCAGACATTGTTTACTTGAGGAATTTTCATTTTATGTGTTTACAGAATACTAGTTAATAGCCATTTTGTAAAGTTCCTTAACTTTCTGCACATTCTGTAAGGATCACTTTGGCTGGACTATAGCGAAGATAGATGGAATCCTTTTGCCTGTGATGAAACAGCTGAATGTGCAGCAGGTAAAGTATAAAACCTATAGTTTAGGGCAACTGGAAAATTGCGAGAAGCATTTTAAAATTAAGAGCAAGGATTTAAACTAAAATATATTTCTCAAAAACTGGGCTTTGGTCATATGTTTTATAATCTTTATGTATGTATATTTAAATCATAAAACTTACTTCTCCAGGCTTCATTTCTGTATGATTTGAGTGTGCTGCGAGGGACTCTACATAATTTCAATTGTTGGTCTAGATTTTATTATCTATCAAGCACCTATCCCAAGTCCAGGCTACTGTTTCTTCTGGACGTAGCTGATGTTACAGGTGCCTCAAGCAGCTTCAGTAATTTTAAAAGACAGTGTACTATCTCTAAAAAGTATTTATAAAAATGCCCTTAAGGTTTTGGTGAAGTGACACTGCCCATTTGATACCATACATATCCTTTGAGGAGGAGTGCAGGCTGAACTGTTGAGCAAGTGCCCATTAATAATATTATTCTAATTTCCAGATAAATGTTCTGTCAACTTTAATGAAATCTGAAAGGGAATAGTGATGCATACTGTGAAAACTGTCAAAGTCAGTTGTAAAACTGATCACCAAGTCTCAGGCTCTTTTCTCCTTTTGTCATACACAAGGTAGATACGTTGTCTAAACCAGTGTTCTAGGTTCTCTGTGTCACTCAAAGGACTGAAAGGTACCAAACCCCATGATTAAATACATATACTTTTGGGTTGACTGGAGCATCCTTTGGAAGCGTCTATTTCTCTAAGACAATTCTAGGGAAAATACAGAGGACTACGTTAATCTATACAGTAAGCCTAGCTGTGGTTGAATAGAACAGATCCATCCTGTATGACTACTTCAAGTTCTACTCTTCGTAATTATGCTGTAGCAGCATGTGGTACAATGAACTTGAGTCAAATGACTGTGTTGCACTTGCAGGCACAAACGTAAAGTGCACTTAGAGCATTTACTTAGTAAACATTCTGCTGTTTTAACAGCTTGAAGCTAAGGATGTGTTTGTAAGGACATCCTTAAGTGCACTACAGAGGTTCTCTGTATTAGGGTTGAAAATAGCAACGTATGTCTAATCATCAGCAGCACAATGTTTATGAATTGCACTGATGGTTGCTAATTATTTGGTTTCTGTAAAGATTTTTGTATAATTTATAATAAGGTATAGGCTATTACTTAATAATGCATCTTGCTGTTCACATCTATGTGCACATGTATTAATTTCATTAGTCCTTTGTCCTGCTTTAGTTTTCGATGGCTTATAGTATAGCTGAGATAAAAACTGAATTACTGTCACAGAAACATTCAAAGGTGTCTCTCTGTTTTATTTTTGGTAGACTCAGCTTCGAATTGATTCATTCTTCAGACTAGAGCAGCATGAAAAACTAGCTATTAAAAGTCAGAGACTGCGCAGAGCTGTGACTTGCCTGAAGAGAAAGGAAAAAGAAGCAGACGATGCCACTGCTGTTATAGAGATGGAATTTGAACAGCATGAGAAAACGAAAGGAGAAGGTACCACAGGCTGTGCAAATCTAGCTGTGGCAACAAAAGCCCAGAGGGGAAAGAGAAGAAAACATTCAGATTCCAGAAAAGAATGTTTATACGGAGGTGGTTTTATTGGAAATTTGCATCTTTCAGAAACTTCTGGTGACTCCTCAGAGGAATCAGAAAGCAGAGATTTAGGCAAGAGCAAAAGGAGGAAAAACACCCCTACAATAGAGACTGCAGACCATAAAGAGAAGAAGGGGTGCAGTAGCTCAAGTGATGAGGATGAAGACCTGGGAAATGTAGTCATGGTGACTGCCAAACCTGTGTTTGAGGGCAGAAAAAACAAGTCACGGGGCAAGAGAGGAATAAGAAAGAAGAAGTCTTAAAGAAGAAAAGTAATGAAAAGGACAGACTTCTGTGGGGCTTTTGATTTAAGCTTTGTAAATACTCTAATGAATTTTTGATAAAATATAATAAATTATCCCTATTTGTTAAGTACTTGTCATGCATTTTCTGTCCAGACCTTAAATAGAAGGGATTCTAAACAATGAAACAACTAATTTTAGCACATTTACTCATAAAGACCTAGATTAAACTTGACATAAGTTTTCCGGATTCAGATTTTAATATTGAACCAATATGTGATGTCCAGTCATTTACATTCTGAGTTAATTGTTAAAATCACCTGCAATCTGTTGCTTCCTTAACATAGAACTTAAATGAAGTTTTGAAAACTACCTGGGTGATTTCTAGGTGTTGCAAGACAGAAAATAAGTTCATTTAGTTTTTTCTTTGCCCTTCACTAAGCCTGTCTTGAAAGTTTTGTGCCCAAAGTAATGTTGTTTATTGAAGAGAGATGATGCAAACTCTCATAAAATCTCAAGGAAAAACACACAGTACAGTAAGTCCTTATATAATCCGATGTGCAGTAATTGTTTATGTTCTGAATGTAAATGTCATGTTTCCAGATTTGGATTTCCATGACCATGTTGAAAGACAGTATTTGTTTGCAAAAGTAGTGTTCAGAGGTACCCACTGGTTGCAGCACTCACATCAGATTAATTTGTGGGAGACAATGTGTTGGGCTCAGACTTCTCACACACCTCACCTCTTTGAATGATTGTAGAATTTATTTCTACCTCCTGTGGATTAAGGAGGAAAAGCACAGTCTTACTTTTGTTCTCACATTGCATTTTAGTCCTTCTTACCTTTTTTTGGTCTTCTCATTTGGTATTTCTACTGCGTTTCTCATTGTTTCATTGTTTGAAACACAAGTCCATATATTTAAGTTTTGTATGAGACATTATCCTCTCCTAAAAGGATGATGGGCTGAGGTGAACTTGGTGCGATTTGGCCCTCACAGTTGCAGAGAGTCTAATACTTCATGTTCAGTTTATATTGGGCAAAACTGATCCTCTTTGATACTACTTTTCTAAAAGATTATAACATTTTAAGTAAATTCCCAGCCTATACAGCCAGTTTACGGCACTGCTTTGTAAATCACCTACTAGAATCATAGAATCATAGAATTAACTGGGTTGGAAGAGACCTTCGAGATCAAGTCCAACCCTTGATCCAACCCCATTGTGATTACTAGATCATGGCACTCAGTGCCACATCCAGCCTCAATTATTACTGAATTATTACTGAATTTTACTTTGAAAGTGTGTATCAGGTCTTGGTGAGTTGTTTAATAGTTTATAAACCTAGAAGAGCTTCCCTCAATTTCTTCTGCTGAGTATGGTAAAGTACACACACCTTCACTTCTCTGTAGGGCTTGTTTAGTATTTTTGTATGATAATTTATTATTTTTCTGTGATCCCTAGACACAGTTGAGGTTGAAGTCTTAATTTTTCTAAAAAATGTGTGAAGTAAGAGACAGTTCTTGTCCTGAATTTGTTACACTCTAAAATAGAGAAGCCTTAGTAGATAGCTGTAGTTCTTCTTATGGCAGTATTTGCAATCTGTTGAGCAAATAGACATTTGGAATATAGAGGAGTGTGATGCCTTAAAATCTATATTATAAAAATTGTAATATAACTCACTACTACTTTTAGTTTGCTAAGCATCTTTGTATTAGATTCCTAAAATGCTGTGTAACATTTCCTGTCAAGAATGCCAAAGAAAATAATCAAAGAAATAATTTTCTGACAATTTCAAGTATAGAAAGGAAAAAAGCTGTTCTTTAAGGCATCGTAGGTGCACAAAAAATATTGCACTCATCATGTCACTGACCTTTACAATTTTATAATACCATCTAATTACAATATCTGGACATTACTTCATTGGTTACACCCATCCCCAAAACCGTCCTTCCCATCATCCCACCCTTTCCACACCTCCCAAATCTGAGTTGGTGGTCTCAAAATGGCAACCCCTTCCTCTCCACTTTAATCTTCCTCGTCCTCTGTGTCCTCCTTGGAACAGCTTCAAGGCTTCTGAGTAGTTTTGACTGGTTATATCAAGTGGTGTGCCCCTGTTATGTCTCATTTTGAGTACATTTCTACAGATAAGGTGTTTTTCCCCTTGCTAAAGTCTTTGTTGAAATTCATCAAGTGGTGTGTGGATATTTATGCAGATTGACAGTTGTCTCATGGGGTAAAGCTGGGTAGGATTTTGGGAGTTGTGTTGTCACAGTTCTGCATTCCAACGTGACCACCCCTGCTGCAGATGCACCTCTGCCCCTTAGTAAATTTTTCTCTGTGCTTTGGGAGACCCTTTTGACTGAGGAATGACTTTGTGCTCTTGGGTTACTTTTTAGTAACACTGAGTGTTACATCCTGCCACTATCTATTTTGTAAAAAATACTCCCAAGTTGGTTACTTTGTTGGTTGGAGCTCCCTTGAGTGGGTGACTGGTGCTGTTATGAAATCCACTCGCTTACGTCAGGGACGTGATGTGCGGTGCCCTCTTTGTGTTCGTGCTGCAGCTGTCAGGATTTATTATTGCTCCCAGCGTGGGGATGTTGGCAATGTGTGACACAGGCTTCGGGACACGCTCCTGCCTGAGGCTGCCCTGGGTGGAAAGTGAGCGGGGCAGATAAGGACTTTGCAGTTCGAGCACCATCTTTGGAAAGCTGCAAGAGATTCAGGTAACACTGACTGAAATGCGGTGCATGCCAGTGGTATTTCACTTGTCTGTGTCTTATACTCTAAATTATTTTGTATCCTTTGCTTTAAACAGCAAAACTGAGCTGTTCTGTGCTGTTTAGTTGTTTGTTGCACCCTTGAATGTGTATGTTAAACCCAGACAGGTTGCTATGTTGTTCAGTGTACCTCAAAGGATATTTTTAGAATGATGTAAAAAGCGTAGAGGATCACGAAATAAAAAGGCTTTCCCTTGTAGGGTGATTTTACTGTGTAATGTTGCTTGTCCTTTAGATTGCAAAAGGACTTATTGTTAACCATTTCTTTTGTCTTTTAATGGGAAGAAAATTTGTCTTTTTTTATATTTCTGAGGTAGACAACAAGCTATTGGATGTGTGTAGCATTTTCTGCTTAATGTCTCAGTAGTTTCTTATGCTACTTGTTATTCTGAAGATGCATATAAAGACTTCGAATCCCATTGAATCTCTTTTCCTTATCTAATGATATTGCTATAGCTAAGTTCATGTGCAGACACAAAAATAATGTCAATAATTTTGTTCTAGGTGTTACAGTAACATGTATAAACCTCCATAGTTATTTTTCACCTTCAAACAAGTTAATGACCGCTAGTATTGTAGTAGTAAAGTTAAACATTAAATGTATGTCTTTGGTAGGGTGAAGTCAAGAGGGCGTGGTGCATCCTCTCTAAAAGGAAAGGGCTTTTCCATACTGTCCTTTTTTCACCTGAAGTTTTGAGAGGAAAACCTGCCTAGGGCTTTGCACTGTGAGGAAGATTTCTTGATATTCAACAAATTTTTTTACTTTGGTTGTCCTTTTTTTTTTTTTTTTTCCCCAGCATATAGAGATATTCCTTCACCCACTGCCTTATTTAATTGCATTCCTATTGGGTCTTTAAACATGTGTAGATTATTAACTGTATACTGTCTATAATCATTCCAGCAAAAATCAGTTAAATCTGCACATAACAGTGTAAATTTAAAAATTAAATTAAAACTTCAAAAATTATCAAAGCACTGAGGTTTTTTTTTTTTTCTTCCTGTGGACTCAGTGTTCTTCTTAATTGTAAAATATCAAGAATTGGAGACCATTGATTCTGTCTACTTTTCTGCAGACATCAAAAAATGTATTTCCCTCTGTCATACTTTTCCTATTATTTTTTCCTCTTGAGTCTGTGTGTTCTGTGACTGTTTATATAGGCACATGTGCTTTCTGTTTAGCATGTTATTTGTAGATCCTGCTTCCTACTTATTCTCATCTGCAACTCTTAGTAATAGGTTATTTCCCTCTTTCCTTCCCTTCAAAGCCAATTTATTCAAAAAAGATTAGATCCTTTAGGTACAATTTTTCATGTCTTTCAGACACTTGTTGCTACATTTCCTTTCAATCCTTTAGGAGCCTGCAAACCCCGATTTTAGTTTATTCTAATTTTAAGATTTCATAAAATAGTTTAAAACATTTGTCAGAGCTCTTTATCTCTCTCATTTTTTAAAAAATCTGCTCTTTTGCCTCTTTGAGACTATAACAGTTGAACTAGTTTGCTTCTGGTTCTTTTATTCCTTGAATATTGATACTTATGTGTCTACATATTTTTATTATCTATTTAAGTAAATTCTAGCATAATGTATGTAAAAGGAATTTTCTTTTTTAATTAAGTGTTTGTGGGGAAAAAGAAATAAGGTACTTTAATTCAGGTAAGCTTGTGTTTCTCTGTCCCAGGGTTTGTGGCATAGTATGGATCTGACACCATCACAACATAATTATCTACAAAATGGTATGGTAAGAGAATTGGAAAGACAAGAAGGTAAAATGTTTCTTATTTCATTATTTTTCCTTTTTCACTTAAGAATATTGTTAAGTATAAGGAACAAAGTGTCTGGATGACAATGAACTATCTTCTCACTAATTTTTTCTGAAGAACTGTGTTTATACCACCTGTGCAGAAAATACAACGGATAGTGCTTTTGTATTCTAGCTATGCAGTAGGCGTTTTAAGTATGTTATACCTGCATACTCTTGATCTGGCAGTTTCCTACCAGTGCCTGGCATCTGTCCTCCAGCTACTTGCCTGTGACTGGTTCCAGGGAATGAAGCTGTGACTATGATCAAGCTATTCAGAGAGGTTTGTTTACAGGCTGTCAGTTAGGGAGAATTGGTTATTACAAGCTTGGTTTCTGTCTAGACAGTCTCAGACCTAATCTTTCCAAACCCTCAGGGGCTACTGACAGCTTTTCCTCCTCAGCACTTTCATGGCTGCACGCCTTTCAAGATCCTAAAGCATTTGTAAGTAGTCCCCTTTTTAGCAGTCACCAGGAGGAGACAAGGTTTTAGGGCAAGTGCATGTATTTTGGGGTGGAGTCTAATTATGTTCTACAGCTGAGTGTGAAAGGAAGAAGGGTTTAAAATGATTTTATTTTTCTTAATATTTTTGTTTAAAATCTCAGTGAGTTGTGGTCCATGTAGAGGCAGGCTTTTGGGTTTCTGCTTTTTCAAGAGAGTTCAGTGTGCAGTTTTGCTTTGCTACCTGTTCAGTGAGGCAAGGTGGAGCTTTGAGCATGACTGCAATACTTGAAATGAACTATTTGTTCATTGAAGCTAATGTTAGTTATTTCACTTTCAAATACTTTTTTTGGAGTACCTGAAAATGATGACCTTCTCTGAAAGCTGATGTTCCACAAGAGGATGGCTGATAGGGATTGGTATAGGTTGCTATTCTACAAAGCACCGCTCAAGTGTCCTAATTTGGAGATTTTCTTTAATGTAATTCCCTTTTGTGTAATTCTGATTAGAAGAAAGAGCTCAAGTTGATCCTATGCAATGAAGCATGATTATTAGGGAAAGAATTATCTAGAAGAATAAATGTTAAAGATAGATCTACTAAAGACTGAAATATTGATGACTGTCATTGTGTATTCCATAGTACACGAGAGCTGAGGTAAAGTTCCATAGTAATTTCTATGCTGCTGAAAGCTTCACTGTCTGATATAGATATTCTCTTCATGCAGGATTCAGGGCAGGGAACAGTGAGGCTGCAGGTAATTTCTTTAGGTTTTGAATTATGAAAATAAATTGAGTTCTAGGACATTAGGTCAATGTAAGCAAATTAGTCAGCAGAATATTTAGATCAAATGCAGAAATACATTCCACTTAGCTATCAGAGGAACTGTGTTGACAGCAATAACAGCTGGTTCTCTTCCATGTCTAGAAACACTATTTTAAGAGAATAAGGAGGCATGAATGGAAAATGGAATACCTTTACAGTTTCATTTGACACCATACTTTGGCATCTTAAATTCCACGCCAGGTTCTGGAAAGAAAGGGTGCTAAACCTGCTGTATGGAGATTTACCTGCTTGATCACTCTGAGCCTGTGCCTTTCCTATTCTCATCCTTTTTCTCTATTGCCTTCACGTTCCTATTTCATTATCTCACCTACCCAGTCTCAATATCTGTTTCTCAGGGTTCTTATTCCAGTTCAGCTTCTTTGCAAATTCCAGTCATGGGATCATAGAATCATGAAATGTTTTGGATTGGAAGGGAACTTAAAGACCATCCAGTTCCAACCCCTCTGCCATGGGCAGAGACACCTTCCACTAGACCAGGTTGCTCAGAGCCCCATTCATTCAGGTCATTAACACTTTCATGGATGGGACATCCACAGCTTCTCTGGGCAACCTGTTCCAGTGTCACACCACTCTCACAGTCTGAGCTCTTTATCTTTGGTGCCTTCCCCTTTGCTTCTTAATTAACTCATCATAAGTTCTTCAGTTTAAAACTCCTTATTTTTGTTCATGATTTCCATTACTACTTGTTCTCAGCTTACAGGTAGGTTCTCACCCAGTCTGATCTTTCCTCTTGTGTCTTTATCCAATCAGTTCTCCACATCCTCATCATTAGATATCTCCTTTCTTTCCTCACATAATTTCTCAGGATCATTAGCTTTAAGTCTCCTTGGCTAAATGTTTCTGAGATCAGATTGTAACACTCCCTTCCTAATCTTTTGGGACATTAAATTACTTTACTCCAATTACATTACATAAATTCACCCCAGAATAATTTTATGTCTGAGACAAAAAGAGGAGAACAAGTTTGCAAGGCATACTTGTTCTTGACAGTCCATCTTTGCACTTCACTTGGCCAGGGCTTAGTTTTTAATCCATAAATATCTGAGAAAATGCTGACCTGGTAACCTTCTAATAACTCCTGACACTTTAGAAGGGGCATGCTCCTTCTACTCACCCTGCTTGACAGATATCCTAATTGATGGCAATTCTTGCCACCATTTCTAATGTCTTGGTGAAGCCCAGAAAGGTGCCTTAAACAGGACATACTTGGAATGGAGCAAAGTGAGAATCAGCCTAACCCCGTAAATTAGAAATTAAGATATTCATCTGGGAAGAGGAGTGAGGTAGCAAGCATCTCATTCCTATTTCCTGGGTGACTTCTAAGGATACTTCTTCTCTTTCTCGTTTCCTTCCCTGCTGACACTTTTCCACTGACTTCAGAGACCTTGCTATAAACTGTGAAAAATGTCCTGGGACCTGAGCATGGAGCCTAAGCCTGCCTTTTCACAGCTGAGTGCCCAATTTGTCATTGGGCTTTTCCTTGCTTGTTGTCCTTCTGGCATGATTCTTGCAATCCTGTTTTTCTGATGGCCCACCTCTGGTGGTGATGGAGGGGAAGGGAAGCACCTGGTTCTGTAGGATGGCTAGAACACACCCCTTGTGTGAGTGAGTTGGGAATTTGAATTCTTCTGAGGAAGATCCAGCACTCAGTTCCTCCATTTTCTGATTCCTCAGTGACTGAACCATTCTCTATATAGTGGACTTTGCAATTAAAAGAGCTAGTTTAATAATAAGATCATTTATACTATATAGAAATGACACTTTTGCAATATCTTCTCACACCATCTGACTTTTCTTTCACCTTCCTTCTTTTCATTTTTATTCTTGACTCTTTGCTTTGAATTCTACTTCTATCTTAAGAACCCCCCCAAAAAAAACCCAAACCAAAAATAAATGAACCCAAAACCAACCAAAAACCAAAATCATAAACAAACATATAATCTCTTACATTAATTCTCATCCTAAAAGCAGTAACACCTACACACAAACCCCCAACTCATAGAAGTCACACCATTCTTACAGTAAGTTATCTCTCAGCTCTTTTGTTTGAAAGTGGAAGCATTCAAGTACTCTAGTAAACATCAGTAAAAATTCATTAATTTAACACTTCTCTGTTCCTTTTCTCTCCCCACAACAAGTAGACATTGCTAAGCTCAAGTGGAAACTTCTTGTGTATGGATAGAGCAGAAGTTGGAGGCAACACTCAACAAATAAATCAAAGCATACATTAACTCTATAGAGAACTCTGCAACTTATTCATCCCTCTCAGTCATGTGCACATCTTTCCTATTTTCACTTCTCTAGTCTTTGTAGTAGCTGCATTTTGACAAAAATTAATATTTTTCAACTGCTACCTGAGAAAGGAAGTATGGTTGCATAGATTGGTGTTTTTAGTTTACTTTCAGGTCCTTTATTCAAAGATACATTTTAGAAACCCAGAATTATTGGTAGGTGAAAACTGATGGCATTTTCTTGAGTCTCTTCCTATCCATCAGGAAGTTGGTTGCCTTTTATAAAAAACATTAAACTATCTAATTTAAGGTTACAGTCTTTTGTAGTCAAAGTCAAATAATTTAGTTATTTTTAGAGATTAAATAGCTGCAGAGCCTTGACCTGAAGGTGTTTTGAATGACAGACAAACATGATGAAGTAATGGGGGAAGTACTTCACACATTAGAATTCGTTATGTGTCCCTGAGATGGACACTACAATACTTCTATTTTCAGCCTTTTAATCGATTTTAAATGGCCTGTGACTTGGATAGGACTGGGATATCAGTGGTGTAAATTTCAAATTTACAAGTGCCTCTCAAGCCTGGGTAAATACATAGACTGGATACTGTTAGCATACCCCTCTTCAGTTCTTGTGTCCTCATGCTCTGAGCTAAGTGCATTTTGTCTTTTGACTGAGAAGAGGCTGCCTGTGGTGGCAGTTTTGTATTTCTACATTTCAAAGTATAAAATTTCAAGTATTATCTTACCGTGACGTAGTATCTCAGATTAATCAATATAATACACCTCTTCATTTCCATCACTTCAGCAGGTTGAACTTGTAACGAATGTACTGGAATACTAACACTTACACGATGATCTCTCTTTTTGTAGGTAGGGATGAAATAAGAAAAAATTTAACTGTCATTTAGACAAGTACTGTAATGATACTGAGCTTTATATTCTTAGAAAGGTATAGGTTACATCTGGCTTCTGTGAAGTCAAGGGCATGATTACATTTCCCTCCTAACTCCTTCCTTTAAGGGTCCTCAGGCTAGAATGGAATGAAATAGAAATAAGTGAAATGAAATAAAGATACTAAAGGGATACCACCTGAAATTTAGGGACTATTTTGTGATTCAGGGTTGTGTGTGTTTCCATGG
This sequence comes from Myiozetetes cayanensis, assembly GCF_022539395.1. Lineage (NCBI taxonomy): Eukaryota > Metazoa > Chordata > Aves > Passeriformes > Tyrannidae > Myiozetetes > Myiozetetes cayanensis. The sequence continues at coordinate 79,283,970 of NW_026087742.1, forward strand.
AGCCATATGTAATGCTTGCAGGACCAGGGCTCTGATCCAGAGATATCAGTAGCTCAGTAAAAATTCTGAGATGCCAGTCCCTCAGTGTTGGGACCTTTATGTTATTTTTGGGGTAAATTTGGTCTGAGCCATTGGAAATACCCTCATGGATTCATAGGAATACCTTCTGATGATTTCTATCAGTAGAGTAATGCAACTCTTCTCCAGTCATCTCTTACAGAAATACTGGCAGATTTGTTCCCTCACTGATCTTTCTGCAGGTATCCTCTTGACTTTGGGATATATAGATAGCTATTTCATACATATATATATATATATATGCTATGTGCGTTATTCATATTATGTCTACATGATATATATAAAATACGTCTTAAATACTTAGTTTATATGACTCCAGTCCCATGTGTCCAGAGTGGGGGGATCTAGAGAGTACTGGCTGTTACAAACTCTTGGAACTCTTTTGCATTATTCAATCAGTAATATCAGCACAGGTAGCCCGCCTGTGTTTATCAGGCCCTGATGCAATTGCTGAGAAGCCACAGAGGAACCATGTATGTCTTCACAGGTGTTAATACACGGTGTTAAAATACTTGTAAGTACAAATATAAATGGTACATTTTAAATCTAAACCCTACAGGTGAGATTATACTGCTTCTGAAGTAGGGAGAATATGTTGCTGTAGGGCTGAACTTTGTCAGGTCAAGTTCATGCTAAAGTCTTGAATTTCATTCCTTTTGCCAGTTGGAGAAGATCCATCAAAGCAGGAGAGAAGCAGAGATGACTGGATCTTATTTCCTTGTGACCTTGGGCTGTGGCACCATTTGACCTCAAAAGATTAAGTAGGGTCAGGGAAGCACTTGAAAGAGGCTAATATGTATTTTTTGTCCTCTAGGCTGTTTTGATGAATCCATGGTTGAAACTATTGTTTCTGAATTAATGCTGTTCTAATCCACTAGCAAAGTACTTGGAATATGTTTTTTTACTCTGTGTGCTATTTGTGAATGAGTCTGAAAATGGAGATATTGACTGATAGTATCTTCTTAATAGCTTTCATGTGTAAGGGTCGTTTTACTTTTTTAGCCACATTTTAATTCAGGTGTTTAGGCAGTGGTAACTTTTTTTTTTTTAATGCAATTTTAATTTAGCCTCCTTGTCTTTGCTGTTTTCCCTGCATTTTAAATGCTGTTTTCCAGTGCCTATTTCTGCTCCCTTTTCATTCTGTGGAGAATGCAATAATGTAGGCAATATCATTAGTTATGCAAAGAGAGATTTCACGTATGATATTAATTGATGGATACTTAACTGTATTTTAAGGTTACCATTTCCTGGTGGAGCTATATACTTCTAGGCATGATTTTATGTGACAAGTGGTGTCCAGGGAACAGCTGATCATGTAGCTAGTTTCTAAACAGGTACTATTTCTACTCATTCTAAGCAAAAAGTGTGCAGATTGAGACAGCCTTCTGCATTGTTAAAGAAAAAATGCTGCAGTTTGCAACTTTTTTAATTCTAACTTGGTCTGTCTCCTGTTATTTTCTTCTGCCTTTCCTTCCCCACTTGAAGGACTTCTCCAGGTCTGTCTCAGCAGAACTCACATCCTTTTCTTTCTTTAAGTTCTGTTGTAACAAGACAATGAAAGTCACATTTTAACATTTGGCATGTGTCAGCAAAATCCTCTGGCTCCCTACACAAGATTTTGCAGCTTGACACAAGTTTCTCTAACTAACCTGCCACTGACTTCACAACTCCAGTCTTCCACATGATTTAGTATGTCTCTTTGGAAAACTGTGTTTGCATTTCAGTTGTAATAATGGTGATTGCTTTGCCTTTGAGAATGATGCTTTTTTTCTTATGATGTGGTTGATAGAGTGCAAGATTTTGTCAGCAGTACCTGAGTTTTTGCCCTCAGCCCTGATATTGACGTAAAATGCAGGGACTTCAAAGAACACTCTCCAAAGATTTTTAACTCCAAAGATAGACTTCTATAATAAACAATATTTTATCTGAAGTATTTCAAAGAACACTATGAGAAATTAGCCTATTAGGCAAAAAGTCTTAAGCAACTTAAAGAGATTAAAATTCTATTTCTTGAAGAATTTCAACATCTGTAGGTGGTAACTTTTTTCTGAACACAGGTTCAAGACCACAGGAGTGCTATCTGTTTCACTAAGAAAAACTATCTCAATTTCTGTGTTACCTGAACAGGATCAGACTGCTTTGTCTTAATGTAAATGTGGTTCTAGCACTTGAAACTTCAGTGGTTTCTGTGTATGTATGCTCATACAAATAGATGAATATGCTGAAGAACATCATTGTATATATATACCACTTTCATGCCTCTCCACATCACAGAAGAGGAGTGAGAGCAAACCTACCTGGTCAAGCACAGGCAGATGAAGAGGAGAGGATCCAGTCCTAGCAGACCTTTAAGTTCTGATATTAACAGACTTTAAGTTCAATATGGGTGCTCGAGTAGTATTGCTGGAAATGCTCATTATGCACTTCCATACGTAAAAGAATTGACAAACAAGTCATTCAAGCCTCCTCTCTTGTCTGATCCTATTGTACTGATGAGTCATTTTTCTTGTCTTAAAATGTCATTAGAATCCATTCATTGAGTCATAATTTCAGGGTTTTTTTTCTGAACAAAATAAAATGAACTAACACAGAGACAAACACTTCCAGGAACATAACACCCTTTTGGATTTTTACATCTGTTACCAAGAAACTAGTTTGATCAAAGTACCAGCAGAATTTTCTAAATATTTTCGGGTATTAGAAGACTTCATCTCATTTGGATTTTACTTAATCTTACAATAATTTTTGTGTCACTTGACAGATTTTCCACTAGCTCTTTATTCTTCTGTTCTGACTGCTCTGAAGGCAGTTACAGAAAAATAAACTTCTTTCCTTTTGTGCAATCCTACAAGAATTTATTTTGAAAGATATAAGGCAGCAAACAGAGAAGTGTCTTTTGCAGTATGAGTGTCTTTTGCAGTGTGTAAACTTGTCTGAAGGAAAGTGAATCTGACTAAAAGTCTACACTCCTTATTTCGTCAGCACTCTTCATCAGGATCATTAGCATCCTGGTCCTGATGAAGTTTCTCATTAGGGTTTTAAAGCCTGTTTAACATATGATAACTCTGAAACAGATACTCTTTTTGATTCTTCACAATACTAATATCATCTTAAGGGAAAATAATTAAAAAAAAAATCGTGTAAGCTTCTCCAGGTAACTCACCTGTAGGATTACCAGAAGGATAAGATGGGCAAAAATTTCAGTGGTGTTATTAATCAGAAGATTGGGGAATTTTCTTTTAGGAGTGCTGACAGTTTAGTTCAGGAAGGGAGCAGTGGCCTAAAAATTCTGTTGGTATAGGTGCTACACAAGCCTGAAGTAGAAGGTTTGCTGATCACGTAGGGAATAGGTGGGAAATGTTTATTAAGCTCTAGAGGGGTAGCTGCAACACTGCTAAAGTTTTATAGATCTTCTGGCAGAAGCTTTGTAAGTTAAGGCTTAATAAGTTACCAGCTTCTCAACAAAATTGGATCCAAAACTGATGTCAGGGGAGGAAGAATCAAGAAAAATGGCTGTAATTGAGAAGTAATAGAAGGAATAGCTTTTACTTCCACAGCTAGTAATGATCACAGAACAAGATCAGACTGCTCTAAGCAATAGGAGAAGATTAAAAGCAGGCTGTATCTGGTATTCTTGGAAACTGGATGATATATTAAATGCACTTATGATATGAGTAATAAGATAGCTTTATGATATTTCTTTTATATATATATATAAAAATTAATTTTGCCCTGAAGCAGCATTTCTCTGACAATTAATTTGTGTTTGTCAAGAGCTCCCTGATTACAGGCACAATGACTCATGTGTTTTCTCTCAGCTTAACGTTAGAGGCTTGAAGAAGATGTAATGGGCTGACACATACTACTTGTTTCCTAACATCTTAAAATACCAGAGTTTCAGTGTTGAGCATTTTATTTTAGTTATCTTTATAAAATTTTTAAAAAACTGTGTTTTTTCCCAGTAGTATATGTGTTGCATTATTTTTAAGTTTGCTGTATCCCACAATTAGGGTTCTACCCCCACAATAAATTCTTGGAGTACTGTGGTTGGTTAGTTGTTTTTGTTGAGTTTTTGTGTCTTAGGGTCAACATACTAAGACTGAACACTTTTGCTTCTTATTCCTTATTTGTTGCTATTTTCTAGTTTCTCTGATGCTTAAACTTGCGTTACAAGCTTAAAGCACTGGCTAATGAGCCTGAGCATCTTCCTGATATATTTTTGTTTGGTACCATCTTTTTCTTGGTTCACTCCTGCTTTTGTTCCTTGGGACTTGTATCACAGGGAAGAGAGAGAGACTTTGTCAATATGTTAGCAAGAAAATTACTGAGGCATATGGCAAAACAAGTGACAACACTTGTGGCTGTCATGTCCTGTGACTTCAATGATTTGAGGGAGAAGAAAATGTGAAGAATCTTTGGTAGCCCAATGTATTTTATGCTGATGAAAGCATAAATGTTTTCATTTTTAACAGCAATTGGGCCTGCAATTTCTGTGCAGATCCTGATATTGATATCTGTTACTTTGAGGGGGACTGCAGGCTCGATACAGGAAACTCTGCTTTGGACAAGGTGGTAACCCAGTTATCTAAATCTCTAGCATGCTTTCAGAAGGTGTAGCTTGTAAACATGTTTTGCTTTAGCTGATTTGCCAACAGATCATAGTTGGCACTGACAGCAAAATTCCTGTGAAAACTTGGAATGAATCTAAACTTTGCTGAGAAAATAGTCTAGATCACTTACATATTTCTTTTCCTAACATTGTGGTGCCGCTTTCTGTGATGATGGCAAAACTGAAATTAGCTTGGTATGCAGCTAAAAAAGAATGAATTGTCTCCTGTTAGAAGAGTTATCCAGGATTATGTTAGCTATCATAAATATCCTTTTCTTAGCAACAGGGAGGGCATTCAGGATGTCAAGCCAACTGGAAAAAATACCTCTGACAGGGCTCTGTTGGGGTGGGTGGATAAGCTTTCCTGATAACACTGGTGCTTGCACTCCTGTCTGTCATAATTTGCGTTGCTAGGATCTGTTTCACAAGTTTTGTGACAGACATATATGATACTCTGGCTCCTTTTGTTTACTGTCAAAAAGAACCATAATGTGGGGAAAGTGAACAGCAAAAGGATATGGAAGATAATGAAAAATTTGGGCACGTAAGAGTGTGGTACCTATACTAGGGCAGCTGTTCTTGAAGGGAAAAAGAAGTTTAAAAATTTCCTTTAGACTGCTGAAAGGAAAAACAATGTATGGTGATATTCCCCTTCTTTAATTTTTATGAACTTAGCTGTTTCAGCAAAATAGAAAAGAAATTACTTAGTCATAAAATGTAAAACTTCAAATAGAATTCAGGAGAATTGCCATGTATCATGCAAACCATTAGTGGTGAAATGTATTTTTATTTACAGATGTAATTCATGTTCTTGCTTCCAGATCAACTTTTCAATATGAATTGGTGGTTTCATTATCAGTCCACTCAACCTGTTTGACTTCTTATACTTTTTCTTCCAGGGGAAAAAGAGGATGAACAGATAGTTGCAGAAATCATGAAGAGACGTTTTTTTCCTACTCTTATAAGTCATAAGACCTGGGAAGGCTTTCACTTTGCTGGCCATGAGATAAGAATTACAGAAGCCACTGATTGTTACGGGGCAGTCGTCTGGCCATCGGTACAATATTTTTGCAGTATTGTTATTTTTTATTTTTGGAGTCTTCTAGAGCTTTTTAATTTATTTTATATAATAAGTATGTTTTATTATATGTTGTAAATCCAAAGAAATAATTCTGTGCTTCTCTGTCTCTGTTCTGGAAATCCCAAACCTGAATTTAACCTTTTTTTGTTTAAATTTGTGATTCTGAAAGCTGAGATGGTATTTCTTCTTTGTGCCCCAGTCATATAAGGTGTATGATCTTGTGTCCTCTCCTCATTTACCAGTAACTTTTGATCCTATTAGGCAATTCTAAGCATATTTTGAAGGAAATACGGCAGTTTTATGCTTATTGCATTTCTGTACATTTTATAAATACAGATGGCTGTGTATCAGGCAGATCCAGGTTGTAGAAACAACTATGCTACAAGCTCACAAGATATTAGCACTCATAGAAGCTACTCAGCCTACTCATGTAAGAAACAAATTTACCTTATAAATACATAGACATGGGAAAAGGAGCTTTCAGTTTCTTAAGCAGCCAGAAATCTAGTGAGAGAGAACCGTTGTCCTTGGCAACCATGAGCACATCCGCCATACAAGGAGCCTTCTTCAAGGTCTTGAATCGGTACAGTGTAGCTAACTGACTGTTTGAAAATAATTAAGACTGAAAGAAACCACCAGAAGGTGCTACAATGAACCATTGGCACTTGTGGCTTTCAGGGAACAGTCCCTGTAGGAGAGACCCAGGAGGCTCCATTTCTGTCCCAACTGTATGAGCCTCCTAGGTTCATTCAGCTGTGATATTCCTTGTTTTAGGAGACCTGGACAAATAATCTATATGGTATGTTTTAGTGATCTCAGTGCACATCCTCATGGAAAGTTTGGCTGAGTGCCGATTATTCTCATAGAGTGAGTGATGGGCTTCCTTTTTTGGAAGGGCTTAGCGAGTTTCGCTGTGTGTAAGGAAGACAACCTTTCCATCTGTGTTTCTTAATGTTCTCCTTTCCTCTTGATCTAGCTTTACTTGAACTCTTCTGAAAAATGTCAGCCATATCTGTCTAGAGGGGAGAAACTTTAACAAAAACAAAGTTTCTGTATGTTTCATGGAAAGGCAGAACTCTCAGATATTTTGATTCTGCTAGCTGGTTTCTACAGCAGAACAGGGCAAAACTCTGAGGGAAGGAATTATAGGAGTTTAGGGAATAACAGGAAATCCTAATACAATGTGCCAAATATCATTCAAATATCAGATCCAATCTATAGGAACCTGATTTTAATTAGTCCTGGTTCTCACAGACTTATTCCTTTACCAAAATTCACATTACCTACTCTTTTATGGTCTGAATTAAGAGGTAGAAAACAAAAACTTTGTTTGAATTTCCAGAATGTTAACACTGGGTCAACAGTCCTGTTCCTTCTTAATTAGTTAAAAGCAAAACTAAGAGTGTAATTTTATTGTGCCAGACCAAGCCACTAATGATTGCCTTTCCAAATGGTCATCTGTATTGCAAGGGGATGTGGGAACCATCATATATATTTGTCAGTGGAGACTATATAATTATCATAGTCTGGGCAAAAATATGGGAGGCAAGCTCAAAACTATATTTGCCAGAGATGTAAAATTAACAATTTCTATTTCAACAGTGAACTAAAATTCATTGATTAGTGTGAGACAAGGCAGATAAGCTGAAGGGGCTTCTCAATTTATAAATACATGTGCAAGGAGTCTGTTGTAGAGGGCTCTTTGTGGCTATATTTGCTATGAAAGCTTGCTAAGCTTAACAAGGTAAGGACATAGAAACTGAAAACAAACTGAACTGGAAGAAAAGGGGCTAAATCTATTCATTCCTTTTGAATCATTATGATAATTAATTGTTTTTAGATATAATTTACTCTTGGAAGAACTTAACAAGGGTTGTTGTGGATTTTCTCTCACAAGCAGTCCTAATATCAAGATGCCTTTGTGAAGGGCACCTTTAAATCAATCAGAAATTCCAGTTATAAGCAGGATTTGCTGACTGTAATTTTACAGCTCATGTAAGATTATCTAATTGCAATTGTTTCCTCTGGTTGTAATAATTTACAAGCCTGTATGGTTGCATGTTGTGGCATTTATTTTGTGACCTATACGGCTCAAAGATCATAGTGAATTGTGATCCTTTAGGGATAGTGCTTACATGAATATTGCTCATTTGAGCAGACAACAGGTTTTTTGCATGCTTTTGAATGACAATGCATATTTAGTGAAGGGGTTTATTTCATTAATTTATTCAGTATGTTCATGGATTTCCTCCACTACAGGCTCTTGTTCTGTGTTATTTTTTGGAAACTAATTCTAAAAAATATAATTTGGTTGACAAAAATGTGATTGAAATTGGAGCTGGAACTGGGTTGGTCTCCATAGTAGCCAGCTTACTGGGTGAGTATATGCCATTGCTCTTATGCTCCTAGAAGTATCTCTCAGATGAATAGTGCAGGACAAAGGAAGTTGCTTAGTTCTTCTAAATGACTGTTGTTTGAGAGCTTCCCAGACCAAGGAACAGTAAATTCTAAAAGGCATGTTTGGAAACATCCTTTGTTACTTCTCTTTCTGAGAGTATATTGATGCAATAAAGCAGTAAATGTATTGTCATTAACTGTGTTAAACAGAGGACCAAAATAAGAAATTAGTGGCTTCACAGGATGTCAGTTGGGGCCAGATGTAGGTATGAGCAATGCATCCCCTTCCCTTGACCAAACAGCTCTTGGATGCCAGGTCACTTTCTATCCATTTGTGTTTCATTATTTTCCTTCAGCAACTTGATTTTCCTGCTAAAGACACTGTTGTGTTTTCTCTCATGGTAGCGTGTTCTTTCTCAAGAGTATTCCAGGTCAGTGGCATCTGCATTTTAATGGAACTTTAGCTTTCTGTAGTCTGAGAAATCTTCTTTCTATGTGAAAAGGAAAGAACCTGAAACAATGCTTAAATCTCATGCTGACTTCTTGGAGTCAGTAACTGGCATTCCTTGATCCTTACCTGGTCACTGTACTTTTAACCAATATGATATCAAGATACAGTAAGTATCTAATTTCTCCCCACCAGCTGCATTTAGATGGCAATCTGTAGAATAGAACTATGATGAACCAAGTATTTATTTCAAGCACAGTGTCTAAGAGTTATTGGGAGCATTTGTATTGTTCTGTTACCCTCAGTGAGAGCTATCTGATGAAACTGGTTCCTTGTGCAGTGGCTTTTGTGAATGGACTTTTAGTCAAGTCTTGAAGTATATTAAAATATTCCATTTGTTCTCTCCATGTTACAGGTGCCCTTGTGACTGCCACAGATTTGCCAGAATTACTGGGAAACCTTCAGCACAATGTTCTTCACAATACAAAGCTGAAAAGCAAGCACCAGCCTTGTGTTAAGGAATTGTCTTGGGGAATTGATCTGGAAAAGAACTTTCCTAGGTCTTCCTGTCACTTTGACTACATTATGGCTGCTGATGTAGTTTACCACCATCCCTTCCTGAATGAACTCCTCCTAACTTTTGATCACTTGTGCAAGAATGATACAGTTATTCTGTGGGCTATGAAATTTAGGTTGAAGGAAGAGAACCAATTTGTGGACAGATTTCAGACACTGTTTGACTTAGAGATGGTTTCTAATTTCCCCAGTTTGAACATAGCCTTGTATAAAGCAATGAGGAAAGGCAGGATGAAAGCCAGCCTTCCAAAGTGGTCTGAAAGTGAGATATAGGAAGGTGACAGTTTCAACTGTTCTGCAGCTTGTTCTCTTTTTAATAATTTCCATGTTTCTGCTAACATCTACATGAATGACACTTTTAGAGGTAGCTAAAGCAAAGCATCTGATTCCTGATGCCTCCCTAACAAATTGCTAAATTCAATTTGCTGATAGTTTTATACACAGAAGAGATGTATTTTTGACATTTTCTTGACTTTTATGTGCTAAGCTGACAACTCTAATAACTTTCACTAGTCTTACCATTATTGTTATGGGTCATGTACTGAATATTTCCAAAAGCTTTTGGTTATAGCTTTGAGTGGTGTCTTATGTGATCAACCAATCATTTAAAACTCAAGACTATCATGAATCCTTGTATTTAAAATTTGGAGTGTTAAATCTGATCTTTTCCCATTCTCACTCTCATGTTAATCCTCCCTTGGAACACCCTTAATAGGATGTTAAATTAGCTGAGAAAAACCTCCACCTATATTGTCATGATACAGGGGTAGAATATATTAGTTACTCTTTGATTTAATGATTGTACTTCCGTTTTTTATTTAGATTCAGAGATTCTTCATCAGCTGCACACTTGAGGGAGTTAAATGTTTTGTCGCTTGAACAAGTGCTCAATATGTAAGCTGTATAAGAAGAGTACAGCACATGGCCAGCTGTCCTTTTCAAAGACCTTAGATTCTTGGACGTCTGCTCCCCCAAAAATAGACAGTTATCTGGCCCTCGGGGAACAACAATGGAAAAATGACAGTGGCCATGAAGGGAGGAACTTTGCATTGCCAGCTGCTGGTGGCTGGAGGTAGAAAACTAAACCAGCCTGTCATAGTGTGGCTGAGGCATGGACAGGCTTGGATATTTGTTTGGTTTTGTAATATGGACAAATTATTTTCCTCCTAGTCCTCAGGACTGTGTGCTTCTGCTTACAGTGCCCTGTCCAATAATTTTCTTATGGGGAGATTAATAAAATTATTCTTTTCACATATCATATTTTCTGATTCTGTTTGATTTTGAGACCTTCAGTTTCCTTGCAGGCTAGAGAAGAGCACTTTATCACCTCTGCTGTAGCAGTCAATTGCCCTAGCAATATGAAGGCTCCGGGCACTGTCAGTCTTTAACTTTTTAGCACCTATTTGTACTTTCTCAAAGTGTATTTTATGTATTGTAGGTTTGAGCACTTTTTTTGTTGTTGATTTCCAGAGCATACTAGTGTTTATACCTCTGATTGGGGCAGATGCATGTTACTTATTTCCTTTGCTGCCTGGAGCAAGTATGAGGCAGAACTGTAGTAAATGGCTGGTACAACTGGGATGTATTTTTATTCCCAGCTGAACATTTGGTTTTCTTGGGACTAAGGTGCCCAGTGTTAGAGAAGAAGGGTTGCAGAGAGGAAAGGTAGAGCTGCCAAGCTTTTCCAGTGGGAGCTGGGTATATTATGTGTGAAAGGAGGTGGTGAAGAGAATTTTCAGGGAGAGCAGATGAGGATGTGGCGTGAGGCATCTGTTTTTGGAGGGAGAGTTGCAGAGAAAAGGTAGCTGTAGGGAGAGGGTCAGATGGAAAAAGAGAAAGAATAGTGAGAATGACTTCAAAAAGTGTTAGGAACCATAGCACCACCTTTCTTGCTACTGACTGTAATGGGGGCATCCACAGTGAGACATGGATAAAACTAAAGCAATCAGTGATATGTGATAGCCCAGGACAGCAAATGAGAAGAAAGGGAGTAAAATCTACTTTTTAGCTTTCCTGATGAGAGATCACATGTGAGATTTTGGTTTGGAGGTTATTAGAGAAAAAGCTTCTAATCATCATCAGTTAGTTTCCTGTGACAAGGTTTGTAGATACAGGTAGCATCTTTTATTGGATCAATCAGTATAGCTAGAAAATTAGACTCTATGCCATGTGACAGGGAGTATTACTCCTCCTTACAGATGTTATTAGTCATACGGCCTTAGACCATTACAGCTGCAGAAAAACATGACTGCAGAATGAAAATATTTTTTCCAGACTTTTTAACAGAAATAGTTCAGTGTAAGTGAATAAAGAAACAAACACAGATTTCTGCCATTGCTTGATTTCCTTTCCCTGCTTCCTTATGACTTGTTTGCAACCATCTACTGCGATTGACACTGCAATCCTTGTATCCAAAAGGGCATCCCTGTCTACAAATGTTTCACGGATAAATGGATTGGCACTATAATTACTGAGTAACAGTGAAATGATCTTGTAAATTCCAAAGTGATGAAGGCTAAAGAGGAAGACCACAGTAAAGTGGTTAAGTGTGATCACTTTTAAATAGCTGACTAGCCCTCCTGTTTGGGCGACAGACTGATCCCTGCTGAGCTCCTGCTGAAGTCAACAAGAGATGCCTTTGTCAAATGGATTCGGGATTGGCCATGTTAGGTCCAATAGCTTGTTAATATTTACTGGAATGTAACATCAGTTCTTTTTCTCACAAGTCTGCCTAGCACCGCTGTGTGAAGCTTCCTGGGAAATCTCTGGTGACTGGCTGCTCTATTGTACAGCCAACTTTTGTCCTCTGGTGTGATGGGCAGGTTATTAGCCATGACCACTGGAGGGTGAGGTTGTATGTGACATTTGCCTATGGAGTTTATTTACGCTCTTTGAGAACAAGTCTCACATGAATGGCAAGTATTACTGACCCCTAAAGTCAGTCATAATTTTAATACCCACTTATTCTTTGTTTTAATGTTTCAGACAAAGGATCAAATTGTTATTCAGTGCATTATGTTGCTAATAGACATGGCATTTGTATCGGTAGTTTGTGAAAGGCAGAGGGAAAAGAAGGTCAGTTAAATTTGTGGGTGAAAGAGCTTCACCTTTGAGGAATGCCAGAGAATCTGCCTATGCTAGTAGGTTTTTGCAGTCTCTTATAGATTGTTGTGGTAATCTTACTAATTGAAGAGATACACTGGTATGTATGGTATAAGTTAAATCCATTCCTCTGATTTTCTGTATTCCAATATAAGAATAATTTATTGAGCAACTGTATAATTAAGTAACTTGATGGTATTTGCTAAAATTTCCCCAAACAATGTTTTTCCAGTGCTAACCCTAACCCTAATGTTTTCAGGAAGGGTTCTTTCTGTATAAAATCATATATATAAAAAATCATATATATAAAAATAATATATAAATCATATATATAATCATATATATAAATGATATATAGAGAGATACTATATATATAAAATCATTACAGTGACTTACTTTGCTGCTTATTATATAATAACTTCATAAAGGTATTCTACAAATCATTGTCTTTTCTTTCTCAGAATTAAAGTAACAAACACTTTCAACATTGTGGGGTTTCCATATGGTAATATTGTGGTTTTGTCTCTGTCTTGTTGAATTGCCATGTTGCAACTTGGAGTGATTTGGTTTCATTTGTATTATTTTGCCCACCCATGTGGCCTCTTGCCTCCTATGAAAACAGTAAGAAAAAGCTGTATCTCCTGAAAAAATAGAAAAAAACATTCAAATGACAGTACAGATCTATTGTGCAAAAACTCATTTTTGTTTAGAAGCAGTAATGGAGCCTCAGCCTAAGAAACGGAATTACCAAAAATTCCCAAATAACTACCCATGACACAAATGGCAGTTGAACAACTTGTATTAGCCATTATACAGGCACTAGTAGTGTAAGATGAGCAAAACATACTAGAAGGATACCACATGTGTCCTCCTTAATGGATTTTTAAGGCAAATCACCATTGAGTATGTCAGCACAGGAAACTTGGTCATCTGAAGAAATAGTACATTTATCAAACACCCCAGGATCCTGAAACTTGAATGGATTTAGAAGACCCCAATTCATCTAACACCCTTTGAACTCTGGAGACCTGAAAGGTGCAGGACTTTCCCCTACTCATAGCCACTCTTACTGCACTGGCAACCAGTTCAGTGAGAAAGAGATATAGATACCATCAAAATATTGCTGCTCCATGGGTGTAATTAAGAAATTGATAAGTTAATTCTTGTAATAACTCTGTGACATAAGGGAAATATTGTTATTCAGATGTAAAGAGAAGAAGAGACAGAGCTAAGGGTCAAGTGATTTAACATCAGTCAGTGGTAAGGCCAGTACCAAAGTTCTTTCACAGTAAAAATAACATATTCTTGCTTTGAATTTGCTCACATTGAGAAAAAAAAATTTTCTTATTGAATAAAAACAAATGCTTCCATGTCACTCTAGATAAATTATAAACACCCTAAAAGTATAAGCACTCAACAATAAGCAAGAGTAAAATATAAATTTTTCCTTTTGCATAGTTATGCCATCCAAACATACAATATACAGAAAATACTGGATACTCTGGAATTCCACAATCACTCAGGTTGGAAGGCACCTCTAAAGGTTACGTAGTCCTACCTCCTGGCCAAATCTGCGCCAGATTCAAAGTATGAAGAGCTTACTCAGTTTCTCTAACTGGTACATGAAAATCTTGAAGAAAGGAGATGTCATAATTTATCTGAGCAGCCTGTTACTTTCTTTTTTTCTCCTCTCACATATCCAAATGGAATTTCTCTTGCTGCAACTGGGCACCTGTCTTTTGACGTTTTGCAGTGCACCTTTGGCTTCATCTTCTCTTTAACTCTCTTGTTATGTAGCAGAAGACAGCTATGAGATCTACCCCTAAACTTCCTCTCGACAAACCCGGTACTCTCAGCCTTTGCTTCCTCCAGCCCCTGAAGCCTTTTAGTCCTTCTCTTCTGGATTCTCTTTAGTTTTTTAAGATTTCTACCATTAATGATTCCACAAGTGGACACAGTACTGCAGATGGGGTGTCATTATGCCACATAGTGGGGTAATTATCACTTTGAATGATCTGCTGGCTACACTCTTGCCAATGCACTTGCATCATTTACAAGAATATGTGCAGGGTGCCATGCATTTGAACCTCTTCTCATGGACTGCAAATCCACCCCCATCTTTATCCTCTCTCTTTGTCCTTCTTAAAGACCTGTGGAACACAGCATCACAGTTGTGCCATTTATCTGAAATACAAGGCTCTAAAGTACACCAGTGTGACTATCACCATCTCTGAGAAAGAGTGGTAATTGGAAATCAAGAGACAAGTAAATCAGGATTACTTAAGAGATGCTGACTCTTAGGAGTTATATAGGCATAAAGTCTAAATGCACTGAAATACTGAGTGCTTATGTTCCAGGAAGTCCATAATTAGATGAGTTTTCTACAGAAGTTCATTGATTGTTAGAGATTATTAACCTCTAGTATGAGATTACTGCATTATTGGATTACCCAGATTATGCATTATCAGATGATTATTATTACAAATTCTATTATTATTAGAATTTATTACAAACTATAGGCCATCTGTCCTCCATGTAATGTTATTGACCCTACTCACTTTCTTTCAAGCTTGAAAACAGTTTACATAAATAGAAATGTTATTGCTCTCATGATACCTGTGATTGTTACGCTCCTGTGTGTAGCAGTAACTGTGGCACTCCAAGGTGCTCAGCCTTGGCAGCGAAGTAGAAGGGTCATTAGATATTGGCTGTGTTCCTACAAGAAGTCAACCAGCTTATAGTAACATTAGCACTCCTGTGTTAATTGGTAGAAGTGTACAAACACTCTGGGTAACTGTACAGATTTCTTGATAGTGGAGACCATCTTGTTCAGAACACATGATTTCTCATTATTTTTTCTGCTGATCTCTCAAAATAAAATTGTTAGCAATGTTCCCCAAGTGGCCTGAATAACCAAAACACATGGTCCAGGTCACCTAACAGTGAAACTCTGGAACATTCTGCTGTCATGCTGCCGTGAACAGTAAGAAAGACACCTGACTCCATTCCAGTTTATTAAATTGAAGTGCCGCTTTGCTTTACAAAGGGAATACACAGATGGAGATAGATGGTACGTCTGACTTAGAGGTTCAGGGACTACAAGCAGAAAGATTACTTTCTTGCCCAGTTAAGATCACAGAATCACAGCATGGGTAAGGTTGGAAGGGACCACAGTGGGTCATCTGGTCCAACCTCCCTGCTCAAGCAGGGATGACTGTTAAAATATTTTAAAGTGCACTCCATAAGCACAGTCTGCCTTTTTCCACCCCTTCACCAAAGAAGGAAGTTTTTGGAGAGTGTTTTAGCCTAAATAAGATGACAAGCCTCACAGTTTCACAGACTCATCTAGGTGGTGACACTGAGGACCTCTGTTAGTGCCCTGTCTCCCAGAAACCCAGTGCTCTAACACAGGTGCCTGAAAGACTTTGGTTCTGCCTACATGGCATATAGAAACTCTTCAACATTTGAAATCTGGTTTTCCTAGCAGCACAGTAGGCAAACAAATAATTTCAGTCAAAATGAGTTTCTTGAAACTGATATATTCTGTAAAACCAGTGCTTTATACTGTAAACTGACTTTGTCAGGAGAGTCCTAGCAATTTCTAATTAGGTAAATACAGTGGGGAAAAAATCTATTAAACAAGCTGTGCAGAACTTTGCAGAGATAAGAAATCATATGGAAATTATTGCTGAGCTATGTAAAATAACCCAGCTTTATTCAATACTTGTTTGCAGTCTAGTACCCATTTTTCAGTAAACTCCCAGCAAATAGTCCGTATAGTAGCCATAAGTAGCTAAATAATAGAGGCAGAAAAACATTTGTATAACAAAAAATTGTCTGACACAGCCTGTGAAGAGGAATCTGCTTCTTAGTTAGTACGTAAGGATGCCCACTTGTAATCTCAACACTATCACAGGTTGTAATAGTTGGGGGAAAAAAAGGAAAGTCAGAGTATAGAAAAAGAATGAAAGAACAGATTTGGGATTCTTTTTAATGCATATGGTCTAGTCCAGTTTTTTCTGTTTCATAAAAGTTTGATATAAAATGTATTTTAGCAGTGATCAGAAGCCTCCTTGCTGTGTCTTCTCAGCTGAAAGCCACTTGTCATGCACCACCACTTCCCAGTCTGGGTCAAGAGACATCTGCTGTTTCTTTTAGTTGGAGAAGGAGTTACATAATTTAAACAAACTGGATCATTACCAAGGTGTTTAAATTCTGTGTAATGTAAATGTAGAGATGGAGGCACTGATAGCAAGCACATTTGAAGACTAGGTAGACCTCTGGAGGCATTGCCTGTCTGCTTATTGCCTAGGGAGCCTCAATAGTAATGCTGAAGGGACTGGATAGGACAGGGGCACTCTGTGCTGGGTTAAGAACTGGCTGGATGGCTGGGCCCAGAGAGTGCTGGTGAACGGTGCTGCATCCAGTTAGTGGCTGGTCACCAGTGGTGTCCCCCATGGATCAGTGTTGGACCATTGCTGTTTAACATCTTGAGTGTACCATTAACACCTTTCAGATTACACCAAGATGGGGAGAGTGTCAATCTGCTGGAGGGTAGGAGGGCTCTGCAGAGGGACCTGTATAGGCTGGATAAATGGGTTGAATCCAATGGTATGATGTTTAACAAGGCCACGTGCCAGGGCCTGCACTTTGGCCACAACAACCCCCTGCAGCGCTACAGGCTGGGCACAGAGTGGCTGGAGAGCAGGCAGGTAGAAAGGGACCTGGGAGTTTGGATTGACAGGAAGCTGAACATGAACCAGCAGTGTGCCCAGGTAGCCAAGAAGGCCAATGGCATCCTGGCCTGTATCAGGAACAGTGTGGCCAGCAGGAGCAGGGAAGTGATCCTTCCCCTGTACTCAGCACTGGTGAGGCCACACCTGGAGTGCTGTGTTCAGTTCTGGGCCCCTCAGTTCAGGAAAGACATTGAGGTGCTGGAGCAGGTCCAGAGAAGAGCAACCAGGCTGGTGAAGGGACTTGAGCACAAGTCCTATGAGGAGAGGCTGAGGGAGCTGGGGTTTTTTAGTCTGGAGAAAAGGAGGCTCAGGGGAGACCTCATCACTCTCTACAACTCCCTGAGAGGAGGTTGTAGCCAGGTGGGCCTTGGTCTCTTCTCCCAGGCAACCAGAAGGGAAATTTTGTAAGTTGAGACTGGATGTGGCATTCAGTACCATGGTCTAGTAACCATGGTAGTGTTGGATCAAGGATTGGACTTAATGATCTTGGAGATCTTTTCCAACCCAGTTGATTCTATGATTCTATGATATATTCTTGCAGCTTCAGGTAAGCACTGAGATAATGTTGAAGGCAAGCATGCAAATCAGGAGAACTTAATTCCACTTTATTTATTTATCTATCTATCTATCTATCTATCTATCTATCTATTTATTATGTTATATTTCTCTAAGTCATTAGGAGAATTTACTTAACCAGTTCATTTGATAATTAGCATTTTCTTCCAAGAGGATCTTCTTTCCAGATCAGACAGCACTTCAGAGATAAGCTTACGATATTGAGATATGAGAGAGTTCAATCTGTTGTGGTCCATAAGACAAGTAACAGATGTCCACAGAAGATACAAATTTCTTAATCATATGAGATGGATCAGCATTCTTTGAAGTCGTGTCCATTCCAGGAAGGTGCAGACATCAACAATTCTGTTGTTAAAGCATCTTTGAAACCTGGCATACGTTTGGCAGCTAGTGTTTCTGATATCAACATATTTCTACCTTTTTTCCTAGCATGTAGACAAGTATCTTGACTGTTTAGTGATGTTTGTGAGACTTTCACTGCATGACATATGGGCTTTGGTTATATGGCAACTACTGATTAACTAGTACCCTATGCCGTGCTGCAAGTCCCATTGGATGCAGTCAAAACCTTTCATCTACATATTTCCTCTCCTCTCCCTCTCCCCTCCCCTCTTCTCCTCCCCCTTTCTGACACTGTAATCTTGTGTGATACACTTTTTCAGAGCACAAACATCTAGGTTTTCCTATACCTGGGAATTAGCACAGAGAAATGCTACAGTGTAGTATGCTAGGGCTGCACAATGCTGTTTGTGTCTCTGCTGAAACCCAAACCCTGTTCTCCAGTCTCCTTTTACATGGATTCTTGTTAATGAGGGCTCTTTGCAACAGGAGGGCAATACCTCTCTTGGTATGCAAGAAGTCTCACTTGATCTTGTCGCAGTATTTGGAGTTCATGCCACCCTTCTGCTGTGCCTTGCCATCCAGGTTGACATTGGCAGGTGTCTGTCTCCTCCTTCAGCCAGAAAGTTCTTTCCGAAGGGCTAACAGCCTGTTCTCTCCTGTGAAATACAATCCCAACACAAATGTGCTGAAGCTCTGGGAAGTAAGAACAGGCACTGTTCCACCTTTTTGCATGTTTAAGGACACTTTGTGCCAACAGAGAGGCACAGCACCCACCATGGGCTGAGCCTTCCCTCCCAGTGGTCAGGGGTCTGTCCATGCAGGAGACCAATACATTGAGCAGTGTGTTGCCAGTGTATTTTCCCAAAGCCAAGAGCATAGTTGCAACTGAGCTGAGCAAGCAATGGAAAAATTAATGATAATGTCTTGAAAGCATTGGATGTAAAAGGGGGCTTTTAATAACTTGAGAACAAGACTGTTCGGGAAGACCCTGGCTATACTTGTCTACAGATGAAAGGTCTAGAGGACTTGCCTTTTTTGAGGGAAAGATGGGTCAAGGTACTATGAGAATTCGAAGTTGATTCTGTCACTGCTTACGGAACTTTACTGCCTCTATTTGGGAATTTATGGGCTTCACTTGAAGTTTTTTGATATTGATGGAATGTTTCAGTTTGATGTCTCCTCTGTTGCATTGTCCTTCAGTCTTTTTTCTCGTCCAAGAACCCCCTCCATCATTCAGGGGACTGTGTTGCTGTGAGTCATCTGCACAGTGAGTGAACCCTTAGCCAAGCTCTTGACACAAAAAGAAGGAATATCTATGCCTTTTAAAGATTTAACCTCTGTAGGTACTTTGATACTTGTCCTGACATGGCCTAGAAGGCTTTCCTGGAAATTTGGTGTTGAGAGGAAGGGACGTGAAAAAAATACAGGTACTTCTGTGGAGGGGAATGGGAGCCTGTGTATGCAGAAGAGAAAAAGATTTGTCCTAGTACTGCTGGTGACTATATATGTGAACTCCATAGCACCATTTTGAAAAGGACCAGTTAGAGTTGCTTTTCCATGACTTGATCACATCTTAAACCCCCACTTCTTTCATTCATGCCTATCAAAAATCAGACTACTGACTGTATCAGTATATATCCTTAGAAATCATTAGCCTGATAGTATTTTAGTAGCCTGGAAACCATAATAAAGAGCGTCACCTACAAAAACGGGTGTTAGGTAAGATAGTATCTCCCATCTCAAGCCAAACCTGAGGAGGCTGAGTTTGCTGGCTTGGCAAAGTGTCTCCATGGAAATGGCAGGGGCTGCTGACAGAATAAGATTTAGCACACTGTAGGTTAAGTAAGGACTACACGGTAAAATCTATTCTCCCATGAATGTTCGTCAGTCCAGCATGGGGCTGAAAAAAGATGTTGCACACTTCAGAAGCTCAAAGAGATAAAGTTGTTGAACTGTAATATCAAAAAAGTATTAATGTTTAGTGTAGGCACTTCTGCACTCTTCTATCACACATTAGCTATCTATTCCTTTAACTTGGATTTTGCTTTTCCTTATTTTACAATATTTGATTATTTTTTTACCACCTGTGACGTGTTCACGTTTGATAAGGAGGAATTAAATTTATCCCACTAAACTCAAAATGCAGAGATGCTGCTAGAAGGATTTATAGATAGATAAACAAGTCCTGTTTAATTAAAGGCATACCAGCTAAAGAAATGGTTAGATAATGAATACTTTAAGCTTCTCTCTTGTTACCTAATTCGAGATAAAAGTGTTAGTTAGTCTTCAGCTTTGATCCATAAGTACAGGGATCCAATTTCTGTCTCCATTTCCAGACCCACCTGTCACACATAGATAATAATCAGGGATAGTTTTACCTTTCCTAAAATAAGTCTAAAAACGTGAAAGGCTGCTGTTGGCCACTGGAGGTCACTGTAGCTCTACACACGTACACCATAAAAAAAAAAAAAAAAAAGGAAAAGAAAAAGAAAAAAGAAAAAAAAAGGACCCATTAATTAACAGCTGACCAGGAAAGGTTTAAAGATTGAGTGTTCTGGGACTTTCTTTTCTGTGTTTACAGTGTGAAAACTGTGGGATAAAAACAATAAAACCTTAATGCAAAATGTGACATATTTTTGCACATTTTTTTTTTTTATTGAAAGGGTGCATGTTTAGGATGTATTTTGAGCAAATAGTGTAGGAATCCACTTCCCACGTGTTCCTTCTCTACATGCTGTGAAGATTTCTAGTGCTCAGTGTGAGAGAAAAAGCACTAGGATAATATCTCTCCTCTCATCTTTACATAGGAAGGAATTTCTCTACAAAGAAGTATTTCCAGCCTCACGTGACTGTTATCTGAAGAATTTACTTCTCTTAGCTGGCCACCTCTTTAGGAGATTCATACAGGAAACATAATTACTGTTCTTTTGTGATTTCTTGAAATTTCACCTTTGTCCTTCTCTGTCCCCTCCAGACAGTAAAAGTGCAACATCTGCCTCCCAGCAGGCAGATGACATGCTCAGCCACAGCAAGCTCTGGTGCACCAGGACCCAAAACCAGCTCTCATTACTCGCAGTTATGGATGCATAAGCAAACACTGTAACAAGCACTGAGCTGCCTTCACTGAAACTTGTTACCTGCTGCATGTATAGCAGTGACACCAAAAAAGGCTGCAAAATCGATGTGAAAAGGTGGTTAGACATTATGGCTTTTATCCTGCCCCCAGCTCCATGCCGCTGCAGCAGTCCTACCACCAGCTGTCGAGCCAGCTAGCTTAAAGCCAGCTTGGGAAGGATGAAATTTTGGCAGTAATACACAAAATGGTTTCCTGCAGCAGAGCTCTTTAGCATATGCTCAGGCACAGCTATGTCCCTGACTTCAAATGGTGGATAAGAATACAGTTGAAGAGTGTAAAAACTTTTTAGAAGACTCAGAATTGGTTAAGTTCTGGTACCAGAATGGTTACAAAGTTTCCTGTCTCCTGTGCTGCACCTTGGAGATTTCTCAGCGGAAGACATGGATTTTGCCCCAAAAAAGCCTTCAGCTAAAGACAATCAGTCAGCAGTTAATATGAAAAATACAAATGAGGGAAAATACAGAGAGACTAAGGATGTGCTCCAATAGATTGACATCTACTAAAAGCACTGAAGCCAAGGTTCATCTTATGCAAAGTACAAGTCTCAGTCTCCTTTAATAATTTAGTTGTGAGGAAATTTCTCCTCTCTGTGTCCTTTCCACTGTGCAGAAGAAAGCATGAGTGAGTGAGGGTTGGCACCTTCCCACTATGGAAGTACTCACCTTTGGGTGACAGTCATGCCCAGTGGCACAAACTGTGCTATCAACAATAAGAGAGACCTGGTTTGGAGTGATCTACCTGTTTCAGCAGGAAGAGGTTTGTTGTAAATGAGGCAAGCTGGCAACTGAATGGCAGAAAAGGCCACAAATGTGGTGCATTTCAGAGACAAGTTGTGGTCACACACATCTCTTTCTTTGAGGGAGGTGGTAACAATCCAGTTTAATAGAAAATTCATGCATGGTTAAGTGTTGGTATCTTAAGTGTTGTTTATTATATGTATTGACATCTGATAGTTGGTGCAAATAACCTTCATGCACGTCAGGACACTGGTGATGCAAAGTGTGGCTAATAGGCTTGCAAGACAAGTGTATGGTGGATTAAGATAAAAGATGACTAAATCATATAGTGGAATCCTCTGGCTTCATTTATCTGCATACATGCTTATACTGCATGCAGTCTGTATGTCATGCCTCCAATGGGCTCTTGCAGCCCTGCAGGATGTGTGGGGTAGGTATGTAGTATGTAGCACTGCAGCTGCTGGCTTTATGTTTGTATCTCAATAAAAAGGGAATAAATTTGGAAAGGGCTTGAGATTTTGATGTTTCCATTTCAGACCAGTGTTGCCTCATTTTCTCTGGTGACAGAAAGTCCAGAAAACCTCTTTGTTTCCTTTTTGTTAGAAATGCTTAAAATGATTCTGAGCAGGGCCTTCATGAGTACCCATTAACCCCTCCTTTAGGAGTATTGCCATTTAGGTCAAATATTTTTGAGGCTGATGTTATCTGTTAG
This sequence comes from Myiozetetes cayanensis, assembly GCF_022539395.1. Lineage (NCBI taxonomy): Eukaryota > Metazoa > Chordata > Aves > Passeriformes > Tyrannidae > Myiozetetes > Myiozetetes cayanensis. The sequence continues at coordinate 79,306,500 of NW_026087742.1, forward strand.
AGTTGTTCGATGTCTTTGTGGACTTGCACAGCATCTCTTGCTTGTCTTAGGAGCTGTTAGGATGTTAATATCAATATATTTGACTTCACTATGTGCATCAATACATTCAACGTGCATCAGTACGTTCAAGACATCATTAGAATTGAGTTCTGAGCTAGAGTTTGAAGGAGGATAGAGAAATGCTACTCCAGGACAGTTCATTGCATGTGTCTCATGCACAAAAGATGTCTGGGGTAAAAATGCCAAAGAAGACATTTGGAGAAGATGGGAAAATGGGGGAGTAGGCTCATGGCTGGTCTTGTTGCTGGTCATTGGTACCATAAGATGTACAGCTCCTCTGGCACAAAGGTGTTACTTAAATCCTTTCCTGTCACAAACTTTGCCTCCACAGGATTATAGATGGAAGGGAGAGGCTGGTACAAAGGACATGAGGTGAGGGTCAAGGTATATGCTCTGCTGCTTCCAGCTGGCAGAAATTCGAGACATTTAGAATGCTGACTTTGAATTTTCATCTGATTTACTAGCCTTCTGGGTTTGTTTCTTTGAAAGCCAAGTGTGGGAAGAGGCCTTTCTTGAAGTCTGCAATTTTCCTTCCACTGTGTGAGTCTATGTTTGAATCACATCAGAGACAAGCAGAGAGCAGTAGCACTGGGTTTGCTCAGATGGACGTGATGAAGGCAGCCAGAAAAAGGGGCTGAATGCATAGTGTGGGCTGAGTCTGGGTGCTGTACCTGGAGAAGAAGGAGCAAGGAAGTCTCCAGGTGCAGCAGTTATCCTTGGACGAGGGGAGTATGTCTGTACATGGGTCTGGAGGCATGCACAGAAGAGAAAGTCCCAAGGGCATGTGGGCACTGGTGTTCCTGTTCACTGTTGAGAAACCTCCTTCACTCCTTTTCATAGAGAAAACAGAAATCATGCATTTAACACCTCATCAACCAACTCTGCTGTTTTCAACATATTTTGTGTTTACAACCTTTTTTCTACCATTCAATTTGAATATCAAACAGGAAGAAAAATTTCAGAGGAGGAGAAGGTACTTTCCAAGGGATTTGCAGACAGAATTTTGTCGTAGGAGTACTCAAAGTGAAATATTTTGGAAAAGTTAACATTTGATCCTAACCTCCAGTCTAATTTGAAAAATCAGCTCTTTAGCTCCTGATTAGGAAGTGTGGCTGACAACTCTATAAAAACCAGCCAAGCTTTAAACAGGAGACCTGGCATCTGAAAGACATTATCCATCAGTCTGTCCTTAATACAACAGCATCTCTGGGAGAAGCAGGACCAAACATAGGGTGATATACTTGAAACTCAACTTTGCTAATTATCTGTAACTGCCTGAGTGATTTTAGGCAAGCTTCTGTGCTCCTGCCTCTGTTTTCTTGTCAGTCAAATATGGTTTTCCTACTGAGTGCTATGAAGCCTACCTTCTCTCAGGCACTCCAGTGTTTCCAGTCTGTTTACCAGTTCCTCTCTGTTTTTCCAAGACTGATGCTTGAGCTGTTACCACACATTTGACAAGGATATTGGACAGCCATGGGATAAGCTGCCTTCCTGTCCTAGATCTCTCTATGGAGCCTATAAGGCTGTGTGACACCTCCCGTTCTCATGGGGAACCTTGTTAACCACACTGCCGTATCTGAGAAAAATAACCAAAATCTGCTGGGTCTGTGGTTTCAACCTGCTCATGGCCTTCCTGCTCTTTCTATCAATACCAACCCTAATGAAATGATAACTATCATCTATACAACCTCTAGCTGGTGGGGATGAGCACATGAAAGCAAGTCTTTGTGTAGGCTTGTGAGCCTCGTTCACTGCTAAGCTTGTGTTATTATGGGTCATGAAACATAAGAGAGGGGGGTGGTAGTGATAACTCCATGTGTCAATCCATGCCAACAGTTTTGCCAAGTCCTTCCTTGGCTCCTTCATGGCAGGTTGCCTTTGGAGGAACAATTCAGTCTCTCACTTTCTCTTCCCCTTTACTAGGCTCAGTCCTGGTAACCTAATTTGTTGTTTCCCTTTTATTTCCTCAAACATTTTAAGGATACACTGTCTCTGCTGGGATGATTTTGAAGTGCAGGCAGGTTGTGCAGGTGGCACTGTTCATCCAGGAGAAGTCGTGGTCAGAGGCCTGCTCAGTTTCAGGGCATATCAGTCACATGACCTGCATGAAATCCTCTGCTTATCGGAATAGGTGAGCCTTATCTGCTGGCTGCTGCAATGCTCAGAACACTGCCAACAAAGTCAGGAATGCTGTAATGTATTTGCCAGGACATCTCCATGGTAAAAGAGAACCTGTTTCCATGCTTCATGCTCTCGCAGAGGTGGAAGGATTACCCTCACTGTCTATCACAGCAGCTCTGCGTGACTCAAGGGAAGAGGAAACTGCCTCTGCTCTCCAAGGCTGGGCTCTCTTTCTGCTGTGACAGACTGCCAGCCTTCCCATTCTCCCACTTTTCCCTTCCTGCTGGGGCTACCCTGAGGGTCTGGGCTTTTTCCCAGACAGCAAGTGCTTTATTGTACTTGGATCTTGCCCTGCTAGAACTTGTTTCTGCTGGGAGTTCAAAGATGTGGCTATCCTATACAGCAACTTGCACATTCCTATTTTTAACGTTATAAATAATAAAAAAAAAGCCACCCACAAATGAACAGTTTATCATGTCTGAATTATCCACCAGTGCAGATACATCATCCTCCCAACCCAGTTTGTCAAGGTTAGACCATGTAGCAGGTGTGTGACAAAGATCCGGAAAGAGGGCGCAGATGGACACATACGTGCAGTCACTCGTGCTTATATTGTGTGTACCATCGTTTCAGAGAAAATGCACAACCCTTTCTTTACTTGCCTTATATGGGCAGTGGAGGCATTTTCCCTGATTGCTTGTGATGCTGTGTTCTTGAGTCACAGAGGGTGTGCAATTAGCAGGGCTTGTTTTAGCTGTTGGGATTTTGGTTGCTACATGCACAATTTTGGACACGCTTCTGGAAGGTCCTCTCTCAGAATGAAAAGATCACAAAGGAATTTCATCTCTTATTTTTTATTCCTTCTCAAAACCAAACAGAGATCTTTCCATGTTTGTTAAAAAATTGCTGAGGGCTGTATCCTGAACTGCTCTTCTCAGTTCCCCAGGGGAGATACTACAGTGACTCATGGTCATACATATCCAGCCAATCTTTCACTACACATTGCACACCGTGAATAATAATGTCTGACTGTGGGCCACAGTTTAGAGAACATAAAATTGGGCAATTTGCAGTAAAATTTGGATTTAGACACATTACTGCTAGTCTCCATCATTCCCAGTATAGCAGACGGTGAAAAAAGGCATTAAAATAATAAATTGTCCACCGAAAAAGCTGTAAATCCAGACCGTGCTATGAATTTAGCACCGCAGAACTGCCTTAATGAGCCATGGGCTGCCACCTACTGACATGCTGTTCAGCAGGAGACTGAAAGCAAGATGGCTGTAATGTTAGAAATAGTACGAGATTCACTGACAAGCCGCAGAGGTGCGAAGAAATAGGTAAGGAGGGAAATCATTAGTCTGCTCATGTTTGGAGTAGGAAGTAACAGCTGTGGCTCAGGGAGGTGGTATTGTCATACTGTAGCTGCTTAAACATCACATAACTTTGAGGTAAGATTTTTTTGCTTAGGATTTATTTGCCACTGCCCTTCACCGTCCAAAATGGGCATGATATTTGGTCAGCACAGTCACACCAGAGGAATGGGTACTACAAACAAAGGAGACAGAAAGGCATTCATTTGACCCAGTACAACTTAAAAGAGTTCAAATTGGAGTCAATATGCTCAAAAGAAGAAAAGAAGAAAGGCAACCACTTTGGGGTTTTACAAGTCTCAAGATTGTGAGAGCTTGATTTAATACTGCTAAACTACTAAAGGAGTTATTATTTGACATTATCCATGTAATTACCTTAATAAAGGAACAATGCAATTTAGTTATTAAAAATATTTAGATTTCAATGCTTATATATTAAAAGAAATGCAAAATTCTACTGTTGAATGGGCAGTGTACAGAATTACATTGGTTATATACCACCAGAATTCAGCTTCTGCTTGAAAGAACGAAAGCTTTAAATAGCACAGCAAAGGGATTTAAAATGAAAGCAAAGGTAAGTTATTTTTCACTTGCACTTCGTGTCTGCCATTATGGAAGGTACTGATATACCTGTATTTCCCAAAACATTTGCACAGTGTGTGCAGGAAAGGATTAGTTCACTATTTCTGGACTCTGAACTGGGACTTATCTTGCATAGTTTCAGACACATTGTCCCTTTGTACACTTTCTGCTGGATAGCAGACTGCCCAAGTGCCTTAAAATAGCTGCTTGAAAATATATGATTTACCTCTCCTGCTTTAAACATCTTTGTAAGGGTGAGATGAGTTGTGTTCCTTGCCGCTGGTGGTGAATGAAATTGGCACAGCAGGTTCAGATGAGCCCACCACATCTCTCATTTGAGTTCTTGGAGAGCGAGACACGACTGGAAACGGCAGAAGAACATTTTCCAAGTATCCTACCACTATCTGCTGCTCTTGATTTAGAAAAGCTATGCAGAAAGGGAGAAAAGGAGAGTTAATGTCTCTAACCAGGTCTCTACATGATCTCTGAGAAGCAGCTGTGAGAGCATCTGCCAGTATAAGGCGACCATTGGTGCCCAAAAGCTTTGCAGGTAGCTCATTGGGGTGGAGGGAGTCAATCTCATGGTCTGCTCTCCTCATGGGGTGCCCTTCGCTTGTACCCGGGCAACACTGGCTGCTCCTGCCCATGCAGACTTTAGCTCTTAGTTTAGTGTGGCAGTGGGCCAGCTCTCAAACACTGTGCAGACTATTTTTCTTCCTTCAATTCTTGGCTTTTCTGTTGTCAGAAGAATCAAAAAAGCCAAAGAGGGTGATAGTTCTCATGAGAAGGACATGCAGTCACCAAGACCCAGACTGAAACAAGCAATTATTTCCCAGGTGAGAACATTTCAATGGCAGGCTGCCTTAAAATAAGAGAGCAACAGGAATAGAGTGTGGGGGGGGAGACAGTCTGTTTGCATGAGAATATGCTTCAGGAACTTCAAAATTCAAATAAAAGCTAATGAAAATTCAGGCTTAATTTTTTTCCCTATAACCAACCTCCTTACATCTCACAGCTGATTGATAATTTGCTTTGATATCTGAGTTGCAAAAAAGAAGGGGGAAAAAGGGAAACTCATGGCAATATGCCACCTAGTTATATCTACAACACAAAATCACTGCTTCAGCTGTATCTGACAAACATCAGGGAAGCTTTAAACCTGGCTATGCATGAAATTTCTAACAGACTTACCACATGTGTGAAAGTTGCCTGCAAAACATCGAAAAGGACAAATTCTATGCTTTATTGTGTTCTAATTAAATAGACAATGAGGCACCATATCTGGATTATTTTTTTAAACCTTAGATACTTGTATATCTCTTTACAATAATTAACAATACCTCTGCAAGTGAAAATCAGTTTTGAGAGAGCTGATACCCAAGTTATCCTGAAAGAGAATAGTGAGGAGAATTACTTTCTACTTGGAGAAAAGCAAGCTGTGAGATTTCAAAAATAATTATCATGACTGTGAAAAATCTGCTTGGCAGCTCATTTCATTTGTGTCTCAGGGTTGCCATTCTTTCTTTTCAAAGATTTCTTGCTAGGTCTAAATACAGACCTCCAGTCTGAAGTTAATTCCCCACTTCAACTTTTAAATTCACTTTTGAAGAGAACTGGGAAAGAATTATGTTTGGTGACTTCCATGATACTCAGCATTTAACTATACTTCATTTTCACTCCTGGATGTAGACTTCAAAGTGCCACAGAGCTATTAATCCATCCTTCAGTGTTTGCCATTTATTCCTTGTTCTGCTGTGGTTGGCATCAGAACATGCCAAGACAGAAAGTCTGGCCTTAGCAGGGACAGCAGGAGCACAGTGTTCAAGGAATTTGCACTCTGAGGCCTTGCTTTTGCGACTGTGCAAATGCTTAATTTAACTTTCCTTAGTAGTCTGAAAGTATGCATCAGGGTATACTGTTTTTTAATAAAAAGATGATAATGAGGGACTCTTATAAATGGTTTCAGACATTAAGCTTGGTTGTAAAGAATCTCTCGATCCTTTATAATGTAAAAACAGCACTCTGTTGATCACATACAGTGTTGGTTTAATTTGGTTTTAATGCTTTGCTATGGGGAGTGTCAAGGGTATCACTATAAGGGAAATTGGAAGAAGCAGTGCTTATTATGGACTCCTGTTAGAACTATGCACTTGAAATAAAACTAAACTATGCTCTAGTAAATTTTGTCTTTGCTTTTACCCCTGGAAAAGAAAAAAAAGAACCAAAAAACTCAGAGGGTTATGACCTCCTAAAAATGAACAGGCTTGCATGAAGATATTGCTGATACTTTTCGAATCTACTTGAAAATGTATTATTCTGTGAAGAGCATGACATTAGGCAATTTTTTTTTCTCTCATGCTGCCTGTTTTGTCTGCAAAGAGTAACTTTTAAAATGAATTAATTTTTGATGCCAAATCTCTTTTGAAACACATGTAAAAATGTGCATAGCTAAGAGAGTGGCAAAATGTGGTCAGAATGAAGCCCCAGGCTGATGGGGAGGAAGGTGTCCCTCACCCAGGGAGAAAGAGGGGCAAAAACTCACCTGGGAAGATGGGGTTTTGTAAAAAAATTGTCTCTGGTTGCAGAACACAACACTTATCAAAAGAGGACCTCTTTCTTTTGTTGTGCTTCTTGGTCCCACCTTCTTGTTGCCTTCATTTGTCTTTCACTACCTTGATGGTAAGCTTTTGGTGCCAATGAATCTCCTCTTGTGTAGCTGTGGACCTTTTATGAGAATAAGCAGAGGGGCATGTGATGCTTTCTGTTTCAGCATAACAGTAATTAATACTGCGATGGCTGGCACTGAATGCAGCAGGAATTCTGCCCTAATTTGAAAAAGCATATTGAAAATTTTACACATGTATCGCAGGTATTGTATAATGACAAATTTGAGAGTAACAGTGAAAATCTCTGATTTGTACAGGGCTTGTTACATCTGTTGACCACTCCATAAATGCTTCATGAGATTTTTTTTTTTATGTTTATATTTGCATGGATTTATACTGTATACTTGAGGTGGCTTTTTAAAGAAATGTGACATTAGTCCCACCATCTCTATTTTGGAGGAAGTTCTCTCCCTAAACACTAATATGGGACAAGTCTCACTTTGTCCACATCCAATTAGAAGAGCAGGGAAGATGTGTCTCTGAACACTTTGGCCTGGAGACCAAATATCCCACATCTAAGGGAAGTGACCAAACTGCCAGGCAGTGATACAAAATGAGGGCAGTGGTGTTTTGCCCCTGATGGACCCTGGACAGCTGACATATGAAGTCTAGGGTTTGTTCTCCTCAGCTGTGGGGTCTGAACACCTCCTTGATGCCAGAGAACTGTCCTGCACCAAGTATGTTGATGGTGACAAGACAGATGTTTTGAAACAGAGCAGATTAAATGTCACAGAAAGCAAAATTTTCTTTAGCAAACTCTTTTTATTCCAATGAGCACATCTTAATTTCTTGTTAGTGGACATGAACATACTGAAAGGAGACCTTACATCTGATATCTGAAGGATGAGGCGATCCCTAGTTCTCAAACCAGCTGGAAACACTGTTTTCTTTTCTTACAACTCTGACAGCTCTCCTCTCTTGCAACTGTATTTATTGATTAACTGGTACTAGTCCAATGTTTAGAAAAGCAACTTGGGAGGTAGTTTTTAATAAAATATTTTATATGAAATAAACATTACTGCTTCATGTCACACCCTGAGTGTTACTACTGGCAAATCAACATCAAAACCCACACGATGATTTGTACATTCTTAAAATCAGAAAAGGAATTTTGCTCTTTAACTATTATGTACTAGTTTTCCTCCTCATCACATGCTAGTCAAAAGTAGCAGAACAGAAAGGCACTACCGTTTTTTTCCTGGACATCAGAGAAAACTCCAAGTACCTATGCACTTCAGTGCAAAGCATGTCATCAGATGTTAATGGCCATTGTGTGACGTTGACTGACTCTCTCTGCTTGTGGTAAGTAGAGTTGTTTCTGTCCCTCCATTTCTCCTGCTGTAGCTGTGGCTCACCTTTTGGTTAGACTTTTGTCACACGGTGCTAATCACCAGCTTCGGTCACAGGAGTCTGTCATGTCAGCAAGTTGGGGAAAACTCTGAAATGGTGGATAAGCTACTGAAAATTATATGTACAAGAAACACAGATCTGATTTCAGCTGTTTTGAATGTGTCCTCTATCAGTAAAAATGAAACCACATTTCCATGGCTGCTTGCAGTAATTAGTTATACTTTAAAGGAAAATTTTTCAACACTGTAAAAATAGGAAACGTAAATATATTTGTTATCTATGATTTTAAAAATAAATGTACATCTTAGGGAAGAGCAAAAAGGCTTTTCGTGTATGGCTGGAAAAAAAGTTAAAGGACCTTTTTTGACCTTTTCACTAGAAGACTTTTATTTTCCTTTCAAGACTATAGACCTTGTGTGACCACTAAGTATCTGTTTATTGCTTTTGTTTCGCCTGTTTTGTTGCAGCAGGGTGGATACTGCCACCCCCTACTTCAGAGCTACTTCTCTGTAAGCCGGCAATGCTGCTGAGCCCTGGGCCAGCTCTCAGCACAGTTGGCTGCACGGCTTTATACTCAGTATATGGATCCCCAGGGACCTCCTCAGATACTTCAGCTCTGCTTCTCAGCTTCTGGCGTCTGGAATTTAAGCATTTACATTTAACATGCACTGTCTTCCAGACCTTACAGAAATGGGACAAACAGATACACAGTTTGGTCCTGCGTTTGAATCTGAAATACTTTTAACAGTCTAGGCTTTAAATCCTTGGGCTGGATGAAGGGAGAGTTTATCAGGGAAAAGATTAAGTTTAAACCTAGCATTTCCATGTTGATAACAGCATTATTATTGCCATCAAGTGCATGCACTGCCTATCTCCCTGGTAAGTAGCTCTAGTGTATCATTCAGCTTCAAGGTCTGTTCAAAGGATTTTTTGCTGTGCTCTTGTTAGCTTTGGATTGACCTTGCTTTCTTCCCCTTCAGTTTTTGTTTGTCTGAGGAACAAGTCTTAGAAAAATTTTGTAAGCGTTTACAAAAACGAAGCTAAATTTACTCAGGTTGTCTCATGTCATGGGGCACATATGCTCCAGCAAAAAAACTAATGTATGTTATACAGTTATATTTTAAGTATATACATTTCATCAGAGTAATCATTTACTTTTTGATATATTTTAGGTGTGGCTGTTGCAATGGGAAGAGTATCAGTGTTCTTGTTGGCTAAAACTTTATTGCAAGCAGATACTTATACATCCATTCATACTTATGCTTTCTCTTAGCCTCTGCAGTTAACCTAATACAGTTGCCCGTGGTGCTTCTTGGAGGCCATCCAAGGTCCTGGGGCATGGAGCTGGGCTTGTGTCCAATGTGTTTGAATGATTTGTGGGTGCCCATACAAAGAATATCTGCAAAACCTTTCTTTTTTTTTTTTTTTTTTCCACATTATACAGTCTGACACCTTCAAGGATTTTTATCATGTCCTCTTCTCTGGCCTCCAACAGTGCTGCTCTTTCTGCAGCTTCTCAACAGTGTGTCTGTCCTTCATTCTTATCAAAGGTGACACTCTTTCTTAGTTCTACCAGCAGCATCTCTGTTGTTTAAGACCAATTTCGCATGCGGCTGTTTCTCTTATCACAAGCCAAAGGTTGAAATGGCCAGACCTCTACAAAGCCATTGTTCTTTGTCCAGTTCCACAGATTGTGCCTGGTCAATGTCATGCATCTTGGGTTTTCATAATCCTAGAATCATAGAATTAACTGGGTTGGAAGAGACCTCCGAGATCATCAAGTCCAACCCTTGATCCAACCCCACCGTGATTACTAGATCATGGCACTCAGTGCCACATCCTTAATAATCTGACATCCTTAAGTGACATACTATATATTTTTAAATTATCATTATTGTTGCTCGGTTGTAGCCCTACATCCATTTCCTACATGTATGTCAGTATTAACACTCTATCCACCTCTCACTTGGACTCAGAATTACACAAAGTAGGGGCTATTTCAGGACCTGACTTGAAGCATTTGCTATAGGCCCTAAGATTATAATCTACATAGTCAGTCCATGGAAAATTCAGATGCTGCTTCTCTGTTCAGACAGCCTAGATTTCAAACTCAGAAAACTGCCCTCTTAATCCATAAGCTGAATAATGTTGTAGCAGGACAGGGCTGTTAACTCTGTGCTTTGAAATTATGCAGTGGTTAAATATGTTCAACTCTATGTCATTATCTACTGACTGTAAATCTAGGGAACAGTTTTCAATCATGCAAAGAACCTGTCCTATCCTGAACAATTGTTTAAATGAAAACCTGCAATTAGCATGGGTAGCAGTTACATTTTGCTTGGAAAAGTCTCATTGACAATCTTTGGTGGCCAGTGTTACAAATAGCATTGCAGTCATATAGAATCATAAATTACTACTTGAATTAAACTATATGTGCTGAATGATTTGTCTTCAATATACAGGACTTCAAATGGTTTGAAAAATGGACTGAAATTTCTCTTGGTTGCACAACAACACTGATCCTCATAAGATGGAAAACCTCTCATATCTCCTTTTAAAAGCCTGATGTGTTGCCATAAAATAGTTTCATATGAATATCTTAGTCTATGACTAATGGTAAAACTGAAGATTTTTTTTTTTTTATGATACAGGAAAATATTTAGCTCTATCAGAAAGCAAATGCCAAAAGGACAAGTGAGATGTTCATCAGACAAGAAAATTTGAGAAAGAAGAATTTCGTGGTGGCCAAAGATTACAGTTTTGCAAATTCTGGCTTTTGCTCTGGTTGCTTTTCTCTCTGAGTGTTATTTCTGTAACTGTGAAAATGTTAATAGCTGTAGAATAAAAATTGCTACAGGAGAAGGGGATATGTGCGTGTATATGTGTCTGATGGCTTTATGACTTCGTATAAGCTGGGAGTAGGTTCAGGTGGAGTTTGAGACATAAGTTTTATAACAATAGTCTCTCAATAATCCCCTCATAACAAAATAGCACCTCACTCAAGAACAAATAGAGCTCCCCACTCATGTCTTGCTCTGCACAGCTCCCTCACTCCTTGGCTTTCTCTTAGCTAAGCCATATGCCTTCAGCTTTGTGTACTCTTCACTCGTGCCAATAGCACTGCCTCAGCGGGTCCAACTCACCTTTGATGACTTCAGGCCTTACCTGAATCATGAGGAAATGGCTATGGTGCAACTCATAGACGCCATTTAGGTTTCTCCAGCATACCTGAGACACCTGCCTGGGACTGTCATGTATACCACGGGATTTAGGAGAGATCTGTTCTTTTCCAAAGGGGCGGGTTCAGGCCAGGTGGATACTCTGTGCCATCCAAAATAGTGCTGGCTGCAAGTGCTCAGGCAACTAAATCACACTCTAAGACCCTTTCTATGATCAAGGGGGAGCAATGATAATTTTTGGAGGGTGGTTCAAGATACTAGGTAAGTTGACTTTTTCTGTTGACTGCAGAAGACTCTTCATATGATAATGCTCCCAACGCTAAGCATCTCAGTTTGATTAGATCTGTTCGTACATCTTGCTGTTCCAGATGACAAGGTAACTGTGAAGAAAAGCATATGCTGATTTTAATTAGTTTCTGATTAGATCTAGGCAAAGTGTTTTTCTCTGAGTAATGTATTTACAAAAAAACCTTACTGTTTCAAGGTGGCTGAAAATAATTCATGATATTTGTCTCAGTTTTGCCGAAAGACTGGGTTACATAAAAATGACAGCATGCTGTAAGGAAAAGCAAAGGAGTTTACTTTGATCTTTTTTGAAATGGTTGTTTCCACGTTTTTCTGCAGGGTGAGGTTCTTATACTGACAGGAGAAAAAGGGGACAGACACCACATTGCCAGAAGAGGAGAAACTTGCTGCCTCTTCTTCCTCAAACCTCTGTGATTTGCCTGCTGATAGTAATTTAATGCCTTATTCTCATTATTCTTCAAATCCTGATTAAAAGCCTCTTAGTCCTTGACACTGGTGGGTTGGATGTGCTGGAGCTGCACCTCTGCAGGATGTTGCAGACAAGGGTTCACCTTCTTCCCCTGCCTAAAGGTCCTTCTTGCCCTTCCAATGGATGTGAAGTGAAAATGAGTGTCCTTTGACGGTGTTGTCCAGCCTTTTCTGCTGACTCTTATCTTGGTTTTGTAAACATAAGCCCAGGAGGACCTGGATTAGACCAAGGATTGGGGCTTAAATTTCCTTCTTACTGTATCATTCTCATTCTGCTTTGAGTATTTCAGAATATTACACAAAACAGGTATCAAGGGGAGGAATTAGAACACCAACAAGGAACAGCCCACAGCTTGATGTTTAGGAAACTGTCCTGGAGCAGAGTAATCCCTTTGGTGGGTCCCACATCCCTAATGTGGATGTTGTAACTATCAGGCTGCTGGCCATGACATGTACTGCCTCCTTCAGCAGGCTTGTGAAACTAGCCTTTTGTTACCATTCCCCTTCCCTTTTTTTCTTTGCCTCTGGGGAGAAAATGCCAGGATGACAGCACATTTTTCAGAGGTTTTGTTCTGCTGGCTTGTTTCAACAAGGATTGGTGCATAGCATGGCTCCATCCCCATGAATGTGTCTGATTGTGAAATAATGAGCAACAGTCCTTGCAGAACATTCCAACTCGTCACAGAAAAGGCAGGGAAAAGAGAATCTAAGATAGCTTAGCCTAAGCAGCCAGGACTGCTAAGGCTTTAAGAAACACCTAAGCCTCTCCATTAGATAAAGAAGGAATAAACAATGGGTCAAGGGGGGAAGGACCTCTTCCCTCAGTGCTGATCCTATTGAGCTGCAATACAAATGTCTAAGGAGGGAGGGTCAAAGGCTCTCCCTTCATCTTCACTGCATGCACTGGCAATGGCTAGAGAAAACAGTTGCAGTGACATTAAAATATAGTAATAAAGTATTAGTAAGAGATTTTGGGAAGTCAGTTCATTGGGGATCTTGAATAAATTGCCTTTTAAAGACTTTCTGTGTATCAACAGGGATTGTTGTAGAGGATATGTTTAATTTATTTACTTGCTGTATTAAATTAGATAATTTACACAAATAATCAGCCATAAATTGGCCATGGAGTGAAGCAACATGATCTCTGTGAATTAGTTTATCTGTGACCTGTTTTAAGCTACCTGATAAGACTTTGATGCAGAATTAATTAATTCAACAGGGCAAATGTTGTCAGTCTGAATGAGGTTCTAGCTCACTCATCGTATGAATCAAAGCTGTCGGTGTTCATCTCATTGGCCATGCATTGCTCCATGATATACTCCTTATCTGAAAGACTGCTTGCTCTCTCAAAAAAAAATCTATAAAATATTCAGTTTGATACCCATCAACCCAGTTGCTTATTTCTATACTGCCGAACTCATTTCCTCTGAGGTAATTGAGTCAATCAGTTTCTCATTATATAGCAGATCCAGCTTTGGCATTTTAATTTTAGATACTCAATAATTTCTAGTCTGCCAGATTCTAGCTTTGATGTAGACATCTCTTTATTACTGTATATTAACAATTTCCTTATTATTAATTTTGATGCAGTTGATATTTGATCACTAAGAAATACCTAACCATTACTTGTGAATTGCCCTGGTTTTTGAATTATTTTTATAATGTATTTATTATTAATACATATGCATGAACAGAAATGGAAAGTAGACATACAGACTTTTACATACAAAATTATGGACAGTAAAACTCAGTTTGGTGGAAAGCTAAAAAACTATTTGGCAGTTGTTATAGCTAAAGAATAACCAAATATTTAAATGTCTATATTAAAAAGACATTTACAATATTATTTGTTACTGTTAACACATGTATTCAGCAACTAGAAGAGGGACAGGTACTTAAAGGGAAATAAAACATGATATACAATATTAGATACATAGTTTTAGACATAAATTGAGATGCACGATTATTAAGATGGTGTGAAATAGAGAGAGGAGTGTGAAGAGAAGAACATTGCTACCACACAGCATCTTCATTTTCCAAAATACTATGTTTTTCTCAAGGAAGCCTTTCTACCTCCTTTTTTCTTCTCCATTTAACTGTGGAAACTTTCATCATGGAATCCCAGAAAATCCCTTTGCATGTCTGTATAAAAAGTCCTCTGCTTGAAGAAGATCTAAAATGTCACCTTTTGAGTTTCCTGTCTTTTGACACTTTAACCCCCTTTTCTTCCAGATTTTGGCTGGGATAAATGAGCACTGAAAAGATAACTTTCAAGGCAATGTTGAGCTAGTGCCAGCTCACTATCTTGGGCCCTGATGCTATCCTTTAGCTGGAGTTATACTGAGTTAGTGCATTCTGCTTGGGAGCTGTGACTCATGAATATAAACACATTTTTATTTAAACACTTTGATCATGTTGTTGTCCTGTGCTTTTGGTGTATTTGGCCAACTTGAACGTGTGGCCTGGTTATATCCTGATTGCACAGGGATCGAGGGGCATGTGCAAACTAATGCTCCTTTACCCTGTTTCAAGCAGCATATTCGTGACTGCAGTGTTCTGGAGGCTGAGCCTTTTCCTGGCCTGACTGATCCCAGGATGAAGGGTGTTACAGCAGGCATTGCCTGCTGAGGTTCTGCTTACACAGCTGGCCTTTGTTGCTGAATCATAACCAATTACTGACTTTATCTGACAAACTGATATTCATGCTTTGTCTTTCTGAGTGCTGAGAAGCTGCACGTGAATTTAATGCAGGGGATGAGTCTGCTGCTGTAACCAGAAATGTGAAAAACACACCTGCAGTGTGAAAAACACATTTCCAGCATAAAAAAGTAGAAAATGAAGGAATTAGTGACAACAGGCCAGACAAGTCAAAGCAACCTTTCCTTTCTGGGAAAGGTTGGTCCTGTGCACACAAGAAGGGAAGAAATATTGAGCCAATGAATTTGCATAAATTAACTTTTGGCATTGCCATCCCTCTTGGGATTTTAAACACTATAACACTAGCAAAATGCAGACAGATGCTTCAGTTCATAGTATCTTCATTAAATTAAAACAAACTCCAAACAAACAAACAAACAAACAAACAAACAACAATGAAAAGAAAAAGGTGAAAGGCCACTTGAAGTGTGCAAAAGGGAAGAGAATGACTTCTGGGGAATCTTTTCCTCTGTCTCACTTCTCTTGTGTGTTGGAAATTTCATCTCAGCAAGTCATACTTTCTTGTCAAAGGCTTTCCTTTGAACACACACCTCTGAAGACAAGCTTTAGCTTCTGCCAAAAGAAAACAGCACTCCCAGATAAAATCTTCTCCACTGTCATTCTCCAGACCTAAAGACTTCATATGATCATCAGATCCTTCCTAGAGTCCTCTCAGAGCAATTTCTGCCCTTGCAAAATGCCTCTTGTTTTCTTGCTCTTCTGATCCAACATAATCCAGTTGTTGCTTCCCGTGGTTTTCTGCAGTTGTTTCCTGCAGACAGTAGTACGTAGGCAGTAGTACAGTAGGCAGTACCTGGTAGTACCAAATACCTAGGATGGAGGTAAATCATAAGCTTCAGGTCTATGAAACAACTCTTAATGCTTGGAAGCATTAAGAGTTGGCACTGATTCCAGAAACCAAAAAGTCTCTAATTCATATGTATTCATGTTTTTTCTAGTGAGCATAAAATACATTGATTAGCAGGCACTTCCAGAGTGCTCTTCTCCTACATGTTAAGGAACAAGGCAATTAAAAGGTAAACTGTGTTTCATGTATTGTGCATTAATAGATCAATTCTCACCTAGTACCAGCAGAAGAGACAGGACTCAGATTGTTTGCTAATGTGTTTCTAATATAAGATGACCTTTGAAATGTGACATTGTATTTAAAAGTGACCTAAGAGCCATTTAGACAAAATTTCATATGGGATAAAAATGCTGATGAAGTGTTTATAAATATTTACATATTTGTTAAGAACATGAAACTCACCACTAATTTTAGTACTGTGGTAACACCAAAGATGGCAGGATACTTTTATGGTTATTCTGAACTTTACTGTGTGTGAACATATGGTAGGCATCACTGAGCTAGAGGTCTTCCACTGTCCTTGGAGAGCTGTAAATGTAAAGATGAGATTTGTGATCCTATGAACTATTCTGCACTGCAGACTGTGTCTCTGGCAAGCTGTCATCAATGACCTGGGGTGAAATGTCTTCCAAATTACTGTTCTCTCTGTGCTTTACATAGTTTCAAGAATACTGCCTGTGAGAAGGCAAGAACGAAAAATCAAAACAAGCAGGGTAACTTAAATTCATCATTGTGAGGGGATCGGGTGTACATCTGTACTGCAGAGACATATGGATGGGTTCCCTAGATGAAATTCCTTGAAAGGCCACTGAGAGGAACAAACATCTCCAGTCTAAACAAGTGAGGAAAAAGCAGCTTCCACCCTAAATAATATGTTAAAGGTAGATTGGACAAACTGTATCTGAAAATATACCTTTTATCCAGGCACTTGGGATGACTAATTTAGATGTAGATTATAGACACTGGAAACATCAGGTAAGGATGAATGACTCTATGTCTGACTCCTCATTTTTCAGAGTATGGATATTATAAAATATTTATTGCTCTAGGGGCTTTTGATCAGTCTCAAAAGTTATTTGCTTATGACCCTGCCTTTTCTGCTGAGCTAAGCATATATGTAGCTTTTCTGTTTTGAGTCTACTTTAAGTAGATAAATGTTGCACCATTTCAGTGTTGTCTCTTACTGCATTCAAACTTGTCATTTTTCTTAAGGACAGAACTGAGCATATAGTGTAGAACTTAATTTAATTATACTTCTAGATGTGTATATCAACAAAAACTTGTTCTATAGAGCACACTTTGTGATGAATTGAGGACCATGAAATATATGATGGTTTAGCATTTCTCGTTTGCTATGTCATTATGCTGCTGAAGAAGAGAAGTTAGTTTACTTACTGTTTATGAGGTACCCAAATGCTGTACTGACTACTGCTTTTCTGAGCTGGATATATGTTTCTACATCTTTAGATGAAAAAAAAGATTGAATTGTACTGAAACTGCTTAGTTTCTCAAGTGAAATTTGGATTTGTGGCACGCTACAAATATATAATTAGAGGAGGCAGTATACAACCCGAATAGGAAGTTCAGGTCCTTCTTCTACAAAGATGTGCAT
Organism: Myiozetetes cayanensis; assembly: GCF_022539395.1. Lineage (NCBI taxonomy): Eukaryota > Metazoa > Chordata > Aves > Passeriformes > Tyrannidae > Myiozetetes > Myiozetetes cayanensis. Next base: position 79,323,782 of record NW_026087742.1, read on the forward strand.
TTTTTATTACAATATACTAACCTCTTTGTAATGAAAACGGAGGAGTCTCAAAGCAATTCAGATGCATTTCTCTAGCAATGTTCAAAAGATCACATGGCCCAGTAAATTTTTGTTGCATACAAGCTATCAAGACATCAGCCTGTAGGAAATAATTTTGTTTCATGTTGTTTATCACCAGTGCCATGCAATCCACCAGTCTCAGTGTCTCATATTTTCCAGCACCAGTTATGTGAGGGCTCCAAAGCTCAAGTCTCCTGTATTTCCTGGAAGGAAGAAACTTGGAGGAGAAAATGAAGAGATCTGTCATAAGCCTGTGCAGCTCACTCTGGTTCCTGCATTATCCTGCACTTAAACAGAGGCCTTGAACTCCTGACAGCATTATGAAGCAATGTTCATCAGTTCTTTGCTCCAAGCAGCACTTGTTTTGCTAACTTGAATCATTTTGATGTTAAGTGCCTAGACTCTCTTTCCAGTCAATGAAGAGAAATTGTTACTGTCACAGTGTACTTCATTTCTGCTGATTTTGACATCTTGGCTGGGGCTTCTGCTCCACCCCCCTGTTCCTATGGGACCTGTGGCTAAGTAAAAAAAGTCAATGTACTCATGTATCGGTGGTTCCTCTGGAGCCTTTCATGAAGAATAAATGTTCAACAAAAGAAAAAAAGAGAAATGGAGAAACGTTTCTTCTGCTTGAGTGAAAGATCATCCTTACCTAAAGTGGGAACAAAGAGGCATGAGAATCAGTATGTGAGAGAACGGTAGAAGATGGTTAAAGTGAGGAAAAAGTGGCTATTTCCAAACATACTAAACAGACAACTCACTCTGGATCTACTTCCATTTAATTTAATGGTAATACTTCTGCCTATTTCAAGGAATGGGATAAAGCCACACAACATTGCAGATGAACACATATCCATTAGGGAATTAATGATCATTGTGATAGGAATGTTTAGAAGGGTGAAAATCAGGCTGTTTTTAAACATTAAAATGTAACATCACTAAATTAAGTAATTAACATCATACTTCTTGATCATGGTTAAATCTTACAGAACATTAATCATTACTGTTTTGTACACAAACCTGTTAGTCTTTAACACTTATCCTGAATTAGCTGTGAGCATGCAATATCAAGGAGCTGATGCCGTGTAGTTGTGACTAAAGGAATCCACACAACAAATGTTAGTCTTAATCCCAGGGGCTCATGCATCAAGTTCCAGATCCCACGGGTATGAAAGTCAATAAATGCCGTAGGACTGTTCTTTTTAAGTACCTCCTTTAATGCACTTTTTGATGAGGTTAGGGTATTGAGGTGCAGTGTTCATAACGACATGATGTGCAGTGAGACTAAATTAAGATTCTCATTTTTTTTAACTACTCAACACTGTGAGCAGTACAGACTGATACAGTCTGTAGAAGTTTCATTTGGATCAAAGGCAATGCTTGTAATATGCCCGAAAATGTAAACCTTGGACAGTTCTGACCTCTGAATTATCTAAATTCCAATGAACGGTAGCTATAGTACTATTTTGTTTCACGATGCCATACTCATTTATCAGCAAGTATCTTGAACTTTATCCCTTTTTGATTTTATAGAGTTAACAGTTGATGAAATCAGAACAGTGCATTGCAGGCAGTATTGCTGAAACTCTTGTAATGATTAGCTTGACAACATATCCTTAAAGTGAACAGCAGAAATTTACTCCAAAATAATTTTTTTTTTTAAAAGCATCCATGAGAGGACGCTGTCATAAGTAAAGAATAATTCTGTGAAATTAAGCTTCAAATTAATTCTATACTTTCTTTTTATGTTTTCTGAGTGGGCTCTGAAAATCTCTCTTGAAACTCAGGGATAGTTCCTTCACACTTTCTAACTTTTTGCAGGTATTTGCTCTGACTAGGGCTGTGGAGTGAAACTGAGTGAATTTCAGCATGGCGTTACATTTATCTTCCCATTGTGCATAAAGAGAGCTTAGGAAAATCAGGCTCAGCTGGAAACATTAAGTGAGTGCCTAAAAGCAGCTGGTGGAAAGCTCAGCCTGTTCGTTGTTGGCCTATGATTTTCCAGAATGACAAGGCAAGTGTTTGTGCCACACTTGCATTGCTACTATCTGATGCTTCATGTATCCCTGTACAAGTTTTAAAAGGAGTGACAATATTGACCGAATGAAACTGCAAGCCTCTGGAATTACTTTGCCCTTTTTTTTTTGTAGAAAACCAGGTGGATACATCAAAAGACCAATCTTTGTCATGTGGAATATCTTTGGGGATGATATAAATTGTTGCAATTACTGTGAAATAGGGTTATAGCAGATGAAGGTTTTAGTTTTAACAGTTCCACAGACTTCTCTCATACCAGTAGGAGACAAAGATTAAATCTGGCATGTTTTCTCTGCACTAATGCTGCTATCTAATTTTCCTTTTCTTGGCAAAAATGTATATGCTAATAGTACACTAAATATTAGTATTTAACCTTTTTGCATTGTATTTGAAAGTGAATACGCTTTCACAAAATTATTATCAAGTTAAAAAAGATTTAGCTCTACAACTTTCTTCTAGGTACAAGGACTCATTATTTTCATGACTGACAGTCCCACTGTTATTTAAGGAGGTCTTATGTATTCAGTTTCAGAAAAGTACAGGAAGGAGGAGGGTTTATGGGAAAGTCAACCTGTCGGACTGAGTCATATGCAAACATCTTCTGATCTCTCCTGATATGACATCAGCAAATTTCAAGGCACGGGAAAAAACGCAAAAGTGAATGAATGCCAGAACATGCTAGAGAGAATAGAAAGCTTATGTGAGACCGGGAATCAAAAGAATCTGAAATGTTCATGTTTAGATTAGGCCAGCAGTGTGCTGATTCACACACACGCTTCATCCTCTTGGCTGGGGTGTACAAATATGGCAATTGATCCATTTGCTTCTTTCAAAATGTTATTACGCCATGAAGAACAATTCTTTGCTTTCCAGAGCAGTTAAGAACTGTAAAAGGTGCTACTCACAATTCAGAGGTTCACTCAGAAACGTCTGCTGGGTTCTTGTGTGATAACAGCCTCTGGAGGCATCCCCTGCACATTGTGCTGTGAGTTTGGGGACAGCCCCTCACACTGAAGTCCCCTGGGGCTTCCCTTACTGTCCTTTCACGCGTTGCTGGGCAATGTTATCATGCAAAACTACAACAAGAATGCCTGGTGTGATCCCTCCACATGGGATCAAGAAGGGCACAGAGCTCTCAGGAGCCACAGGTCCTCCGTTTGGCTTGTGGTGGTAGCCATCCAGCAGCCCAGCTTGTCTCTGCCCAGAACTGGTACCAGCCTTGATCCTTCCTTGCAGGAAGGTAGTGGTGGCCTTTCTTTCAGATAAAAACTTTCACTTTGAGAAGAGCAAGTGGTGGAGTTGCACCTTATAATAAATAGCTTGGTATTTTTTAGTTCTTGTTTGGGGTTTGGTGTGGTTTTTAATTTAATTTAATTTTATTTTATTTGTTTGGTTTTTGTGGCTTTTTAACCTTTTAGCTCCTATCTGTGCCTATCATATTATGGTAACATGTTTTAGACCTAAAGCCAGAGATTTTAAATCTGTTATCTAAATTGCATAAATTGATGCTTTTATTTGTTGTTTTTTGAACATTCAACTTACATTTACATGTTTAAATGGTTATTTAAATATGTTCAGCATATTTTTAAAAATTACTAGTGATTTTCATGTAGACAATGTACTGCCTTAGTGCCAGTAATTGGGTGGCAATGGTTTTTAGTGACAGAAGAACACTGGAGTTAGACTTGAATAATTTACGGGAATTATTTTGAAGCTTGGTTTTGCTTCTCTAGGTTTTTTCATGGCTTCATTTTTAAGTATTCATATGGAAAAAGAGACATGAAGGAAGAGCTAGAAGAGAAAAAGACCAAAATTAATATTGTACCAACTATTAAAAATCATCTCAGATTCTTAAAAAAATGGTTACTTAAATAAGAAATGCAGACTATACATGATGATTCTTGCAATGGATACAGAATTTCGAAGATACCTCTTAATAGTAAATTCCAGAACTGTGAAAAAGTGATTTGAAGAATGTAAGACACAAGTGATATTAATTATTAGAGAAGAATTTGAAAGTCTTCAAGTGGAGATAAAAAATGAGCCTGAATCAAAACTTAAAAGCAATACTCCAGATGAATGACCATCAGAAAAATCCCCAAAATTTTCAAGCTTAACAACTTTTTTGGACTACATGGGTAAAATTAGAAGATTCTGTGTTAACAATGTGGTCATAAAATATAATTCCTATTTCCATCTGAAGAAAAGGATAAAGGTGTTTGAGTTTTGCAATACATGAATGATTCCAATCAATATGATTCTTTTTAAAATAAATTAAACAGCAAAAATATAACAATGAATGAAATGATTTTGGAATTCTCTTTGTTCTTAGTTCAAGAGTAGTGCAGGAGTTCTTCAAGGCATTGTAGAATTAAATGTTTTCCAATGCATTGAAGACTATGTGTTTGCACACTTTACATTGCATTGCACTTGGTATGAAATCCCTGGTGAATTTTAAATAGCTAGGTAACAAATTCAGGAGATTATTTTAAAGTATCATTTGGACTCTTTTCAAGGTTACAGTGTGAAAAGCTCAACTGGTTATTAAACAATTCAATACAATGAACTTGACTTAAAAATGCCCTGGAAGTTTCAAAAAGAACTATATATAGCACTGCGAGAGTACTGTTGCACAATTCAGGATGATTTATTAGGATCACCGGTTCTACGGCTTATGGGCAGAAAGATAAATACTTCAGTACTGACACCTTGAAAGCCTTCTGACACAGAGACAATTAGTCCTGCAGATGTTATAAAAAGAAGTGTGGGTCAGGAAAAGGCTTTGACAAGAATGCTGCCCAATCATCTTCTTTTGAAGAAGAGAGAAAATGTGAGCCTTGAAAATGAAGGTGCCAGCACCTTCTAAGAAAAAAAACACTGTTTCCTCTACATTAAGGTTATATGCTACAGCCTCAATTACTATAGTGGAAGGAAAGGCAATACTGCTGTAGAAGGAAGTGCAAACAGCAGAACACAACCAGCAGTGGCATTGTCTCTCTTTTTCTTTGGGTCAGGGAGGAGTTTTTGGCAAAGGTGACAAATGGTCCTGCTGGTTGCTGGGAGTACAAGATCCAGGATGCACCAGCACGGATCTGTGTGGGAAATGCACAGTCGGCTGCATGAGGAGTTTGGTAAAGAATAAAAAAGCAGTGAAATTCTTACCCAAAACAAGAACCGTTAGAATTCTCTACTGGGATATCATATTAAAAAAAAAAGTTAATTTTTACATCTTCTTCATCTAATCCATTTGATTTCCATTAAAAAAACCCACAAAAACAACCCCCAAGAAAACAATAGCTATCATAGCAAGAGGATGATGATGTCTTCCACATGTGACCTATCTTGGAATTAAATCAAGGGAAAAAAACCAGGGAAGTATCCCTTTACAGTGGGGGACTTGTAGCATCACTATTCATACCCTGCAGACTATTAGCAATATGATAGAAATAATTCTATGTACTTATGAATAATGGTTTTGATCTCTCAGAGCGAAAGTTTATGATTCTAAGTGTAAGTGGTCTGATTTTCAGATGTATTTAACAAGCACGGTACACCAAAATCCATGGTAAGATTCTAATTTCTGCTCAGAGAAACAAATGGAAACTGTGGATGCTCAGTATCAGTTAAAACCAGGTCACTTCTTCAAGGAGGCTTATGTATTGATATGAGCCCTTGATTTCAGATATTCAGCTTTCAAAATTTTGAGCTTAATACAGATTTATAAAGCAAATCATCTAGTAAAGAATTTATCTCTGTACTCCTCAGTGCTTTTTGTTACTGTTCTAAGGGAAAGGCAGAGCCAGCTGTCTCTCTAGGTAGATAAGATTGTGATGAGTTGCAGTAGTTTAACAAATTCTTTCTCACTCGTTTTATAACATACAATAAAGTACGTCTGGCAATATGTTACCTTTTTGTTCTCAGGGATTTTCTTAAACAATTTGTGGTGTAGTTTTATTGGATTGTTACTGGTCAAGGATCACCATTAAATTTGACAGAAGGCAATGGAACAAGTTCTGTTAATTCTACATATGCAAGCTTGCTAGGTACAGTGATGTGGTAAGGATGCAGTTAAGATGAAAGTGTCCCTTTATGCATTTTAGGGAGATTAAGAACAAAAGATGTCTGTCTTGTATATGATGAGTTGCAGGTGACTTTGAAAAATCTGAGAGCTCTTGGTGTCTCTGCTGATAGGCATTTGGACACAGACCTGCTCCAGCTTATCACATTATTTTTCATGCATTATTTCAGCTAAACTATAGATAATGAGTCTGCAAATAAAGAAAAGTTTAAATTAGATGTATATAATGTAAAAGTATCTTGTTACTTAAACAACTTTAAATTTGAACATCTATTTTGAATCAGATAGAGGTCTAGCTTCTTAAAAAAATATTCCTTACTATGTTCCCAGCTCCACAGTTGTACAGACATTTAGGATTCATTATTGATATGTAAGCTCTCCACCTCACATTCCCCAGGCTTTGCACCGATAACACTGCAGCAGTAGCAGTTGCACACAGTTGTGTCTGAACTTGGAATGTGACTGAGCACAAAGGAGAATGAGACCAATATTTCTGACAGGTGAGGAATGGAGAGACAAAATTCCCTTGCAAGTGTCTCTGTGAGACAACTGGCATCCGCTGGGAGTTCTGCTCTGAGTAGTGACACTTGCCATGCTATTGAGTTAACCAGGTAGAAAATACCTTTAGAGTCAGTATATGTCTGTTAGAGACTGGTGGTTCAGGGAGACTGAGAGAATAGAGTCTCACTGAATGTACAGGGAGAGCAAAGCCTGACTGCTTGTCACCATAAGAAATATGGGACAGAGTAAGTGTTGTCTAAGTCCCCATTTTTGATTTATCCAATACAGAATTAAACATACAAAATTTTAGTGGATTTGGGGGTCTGTTAATCTCATTGTGCACATAAAAGTGATAATGATAATGACTCTGTAGCGAAAGACATTGCAATATTGATATAAAATAGAATAAATTAGTAATATGAAATATTTACACTATGACAGTGTCTACTATTACAACTTCCTTGCCCTGACAGCACTGTCATTTGTTTCTTGCATATTTTCTGTGGCTTGGGCTCACAGTAGAGGTTAAATCAAAGCCACGGAGTCTCTATATACTCAAAATATCCCTAGTTTAATTGCATAAGGCCTTCAGTCACTCAGGTAATCATGAGCGGGGGAACCCTTTCCACTGGAAGTCTGACATCGATACAGCAACAGAAGGCTGCCTACCAAAAGCTGTCTCATTGCAGACAAGTAAAATGGAGTGTGAAATTTCCTAAATCTCACACAGGTGTCTCAGTAGAAGCACAGAGTCCTGCCTAACCCAAAAGTTGCTGAACTGCAATAAAACTTAAATGTGAACTTTTTCTTGAAAGTTAAAGAAAAAGAATTAAGAGTCAGGGAGAGTTCCATTATGTTATATGATGAAATCCCTCAGTTGTCTTGCATAGGCAGTGGGAGCATAAGAGATCCTCCAAAATACTTCAAATTCTGAAAAAAGATTTCTGCCTTGAATCATGCTTCAGGCTGTCTCTCCGTGCCTTTTCACTGAAAAATTCAGTAAAGTAGCCTCACCTCGGGTATCTGCAGTAGAGGAATTCATGTGACTTCCTCTCTAACAGCTTAGGTATTCCAGGATAGTAATTAGTGGTTGTGAAATAGCAACAATTTCTCTCTCTCTCTCTCTCAATCACCAAGTCCATTGGACTTGCTCCAGTATGTTCTTCTGTTTCTTGTAGTTGGGACTTCCCAGACCACATACAGTACACCAACTCCAAGTACCAAAAAGTACTTCCCTGGATCTGCTGTTTGCACTTTTATAGCCAGGACACTGATGGCCTTTGCTGCATCTGCTTGTTCAAACTCTGAGTCCTTTTTGCAGAGCTACTCCCTAAATAGCCTGTGCTATCTCATGGGATTGTTCCCCTCTGAGATACAGGACTTTGTATTTGTTATCATAGAATCTCTTAAGCTGGAAGGTATCCATAAGGATCCATGGAGTTCAACTCCCTGTTCCTCGCAGACTGCCTAAAAGTGAACCATATGACCATCCTGTCATCCCCTAATTTGTACATGTAACCAAGATTACACTCACACCAGGTGTAAAATCTCTCACTCTTATTAAATTTCACATGGTTAGTGATTGCCCAACTCTCTATCCAGGTGTCTCTGTAAGGCTCGAGGGGGCCCACATTCCCTCATAATTTAGTATCATCAGCAAACTTACTTAATTTACATTCTATTCTTGCATCCATTGATCTCATTTCTAAAAACATCAGAAGTTTTGCTGAACTATCATCCTGTCTCTCCAGCTTGTCTGAGATCTCTCTGAATACCAATATATTTAGTGTCATCTGCAAACTTGCAGAGAATACATTCCTATCCAGATTGTTAATGAAAACACTAAACAGTGTTGGTCCTGACATTCATCCCTGAGGGATGTCACTTTTAACTGGCTGCCAGCTGAACTTTACACCACTGATCACAACTCCTTGAGATTGCCAGTTCAGCCAATTTCCCATCCATATATTGTTCACTCATCCAGCCCATATCTTACCAATTTGGTGATATGGAGACTGTGAAGACTGTCAAAGACCTTGATAAAGTCAAGGTTTGTGGTATAATCTTGCCCTTTCCCTTATCCACAGCATCAGTCACCTCACTACAGAAAAGGATCAGGTTGATCAGGCGTGATTTGCCCTTGGTAAATTAATGTTGGCTGTTTGAAGTCACCTTATAATTTCTGTGACTAGAAAATGTTTCTAAACACATTTGTCCACCATCTTCCCAAGGCATGACATGAGGCTATTATTATTATTATTATTTATTTTGATTACTAAACTGTTCTTATCTCAACCCATGGGTATTATCTTTCTTTTCCCAGTTCTCCTCCCCATGCCACTGGGGATGGGGTGGGGAAAGTGATTGCATGGTGCTTAGTTGAAGGGGTTAAATCATGGAACTCTCACAGTCTCTGTAGCCTTTCTTTTGCTACCTCTGTCCTTGATGATTTTTTTTCCTCCTGAAGATATTCTGTTCAGATTTTTTACATAATGACCAGTTCCTGAATTTCTTTTGTTCCATGCACTGTTGATAGAGGAGAAACAACAAGAAAAAACACAACTACATAGCTGCTTTGGGATATAGTGAATCCCACTAAGGATGTCTGTGATTCTCTCAACAGAGCTCCGTGGGTGGTGAACATTTATCACAGCAGGATCTCTGAAACCTGTCTGCCTTAATTCTGTCTTCAGCATAAGAGGCACAAAAGTGGGAGGAATGACCACCATTGCAATGAACTAATTGCACAAGTTAAAAAAACACAGGAGTGGGGTGGGAGTTCATGCCAGCTGTGGGAGAATTCTATAAAGGTGGTTATTTTTATTCTAGGAGCTACAATGAAAACATTCATGTACTTTATAAAATCCTGCAATATAAACAAGATTAAACTCCTGTAAATAGAAGTTGGGACTTCTCTATCAGATGCAGGCATTCTTTCTGCGACGTTGTCTTTCAATTAGTAACATTTGTTCAGAATTTATGGGGTGATAAATTCCAATCATTATATTTACAGTGTTATATAGAGGGCTAACATTATGATTTGCAGTTTAAATAGTTATGTTCACGTTGGTCTTGTAGGGTAATGCACACTCCATGCCATGTGGTGCACAATGACTCACATCTCTATGTCTCAAGGTTTGCCCTACCCAGGGTTTGTTTCTTGCATTCACCTCTGCTTGAGCTTAGCTTTGGGTATCTGATGGGCTCTGTGTGGTCTTTGAACACCAGCATCATCATCTTTACAAGATTTTTCAGTTCTACGTGTCTGAAATAATGCAAATGGTTGTGTTACAGCCCATTAGGGTAGTGATTTTATAGCATGAAATGAAATACCTGTGTTTCACAAGCACATGGGAAGTTCACAGGTGAAAATAGCTTTACAAGCAGCCTGACAGTGGCAATTAGGTAGGAAATTAGTGCGGAAATGTACTTCATTGATGTTAAATAATTTTTTTTCTTTTGAAACCAGACTTTGCTTTTATTTGCAATAATTACAGAATCTTTCCTTTTTTCACCTAACTTGAACTTTAGTTTCATTTAAATGTAGTTCTATGTGATCCTTTTGTAGCTCTTACTAGTGACAATGGTTTACAAATACCATCAGCTGCTTAATGTTTAACATGGTTTCTAATGTCCTTAACCTCAGAGTTTATCAGATTAGATATTCACTCCCTACGAGGGGGAAAAAGAAAAGGAAAATTTACCTGGTTGATGTTCACAGTACAGTCTAAGGTACTTTACAGAGGTTTGCATTAAGCCATGATCTGTCAATATTTAGAAAACAAAGTATTTGTAGTAACAAAGGTGCTTTTCATTCATTACTGAAGTATGACTCTTAGAAAAATATTATTTATTTCAGAAATTGAAATGATTATCCATGAAGTACTGCCTTATCCACATCACATTTGTAGAGACAAAGGTCTTCAGGGTTGCTGAAGACAGCAAAATTTTCTTTCTATATAACGTTTTGGGAATATTGGAATATTGATACTAATCACATGTTGACTTTGTCCTGGAGGACTAGAAAATACTACAAAGCTGCATGAAAACAGTATCTACTTTCCATCTGAAAGCTCTATAAGGATTGTTTTTAAAGTGTATAGAAGTATCTTTGATTGTGAAATTAATGTCTCTATAGATCTATTGTCCTGAAGATCTGTTGTGGGGTTTTTTTTTAACTTCCTGTCTATTTTACTGTAATACACTTAAATACATATATATATATATATACATATATATATATATATATACTGCTACAGTAAAAATAAACCCACCAGTGATGACTTGATGCTTTTCTTTAAGGAAGGCAGAATGGTGCAAAGCAAACATTCATTCCAGATCCATGGGAATCTCTCATGGGGATCTTTGCCAAGCAATGGGAACAGATAATTTAGGTTCTGTTTTACGTTCAATTTCTTCACAGAAAGCTGAAGCCATCCAAGTGCATTGTTGACAGAAAAGGACTTCTAGAAGATACTTGCCTTTGATCTCCTGCCATACTGTGCTGTGGAAGTTATCAAGTATTCTCAGGACTGCTAGAGCAAATTTTGCCCTCTGAATGCTCTTATCCATCAGAGCTGTGTCCCATATCTCTAACAGCTGTCACAGTTTTCTCACAGAGTTATCTACATCTGAAGGAGAGCAGGTGTTATTTCTAGCACTCCTTCGTGGCCTGGCATCAGCAGTCTCTCACTGTCACCGCAGGACCATGGCAATGCTCCAAACTGTGCATTTCCCACAAACTCCGGATGGCAGGGATCTAGGGATTAACCAGAAGGCCCCCATTCAATTTTCTGATATAAAACTATAGCACTCAGGAGCTTTGTTTCACCTAACTATTCTCTTTTTCCTCCAGTCATATTAAAAGAATATTGGAGTTCAAATTACCATAATCCCAAGGACAGGAGGGCTCTTTTTTGCTTGTTTTGAGTATTTACTCTGGTCTCATGAAAATCATATTCTTAGCTAAGTGGAAAAAAAAAAGCTTCCTTTTCAACACCTCTTTCAAATATGGGAAACAGATGGCTCTCTCCATGCTTCATGACTATTACCACTTCATGTGAAGTATCTCCAGTGTTTGAATTTGACACATGCAAGGGCACTGCTCTCTGCTTTAACACATCTTCTGTATCTTGAAGGTATCTAGGCATGCTACGAGACACCAGTTCTGAACAACTTCTTAAGCTATGGTAAGCTCTGTGATGTAGTTGCTGTAAATAAAAAAAAAGAAAAAAATCCAGTGACTATTATGGAGAATATTGTACCTCAAACCAGTTTAACATTTGTGTTGCCTGGCTACCCAGTGACAAGCAACTGTCAAAAGGAAGAAGAATCTCTATTTCACTTCTCTGACTCAACTGAATAGATCAGAGCACCATCCAGGTACATGACCCTTTTCTGTTAATAGGGCAAAATTACATAGAAGGACCAGATTTTTCTCTGGATAGCTCTAGACAGCTGCAGGTAACTTAGCTTGCCTATTTAAAGTTCCCATTTGTCTATTTTTAATGAATCATGTAATAGCATAATTCAACCTGAAAGAAAAAAAAATTGGAGAATTTGAAAGAATTAGTGTTGAACTCATGAGCCTAAGAAACTCCACAGGTTTTTTTGCTTTTGGATTTGCTATTTCTTTGCTACCTACTTGTTCTTTGAACTGTGGCTTACTAATTTTGGAGCTTCTTAATGAATGAGCGACGTTCATTAAAGATCTTGAGCAGTGTAAATGATACTTTCTATATCTATTTTTTTTCCACAATGAAGCTTGCTTTTTTTTTTTTTAATTTTTTTCAAATTGCTAAGTAAGATTTTAAAAAGTAAAAGATGCATAGTAAAATTTCATCAGTTTTAAGTAATATAATATACTAAAATTTCCTCAGCTAACTTCATGGAAACTTGTGCTACTGGTTTTCTACGCTGAAGGTAATTGGAAACTTAATGTTATATTATATTGTAACATTCAGTACCCTGAGTGAGAAAGACTGAGTATGGAACAGTCATAAACACAACACATAAATTAGAGATCCCCATCAGTGACATACGGTTATACACAAACCCTTAGGAAAAAAGTCAGAATCTTTATAAGTCATCATTATGGTTTTGTGCTGCAGAAAAGAAAAGCCCTATGCAGTACATGGAATTCTTGTTATTTATTTCTTTTTCTCCAGTGACTTTTCTTCGTCTATTGACTTCATGGACAACTGAAAGAAATACTAAAGGAAACATCTATTTCAGTTATTGTGCAAAAGATTGCAGTGCAAAAGATAGCTCCTAGTTATTGTGCAAAAGATAGCTCCTTCTCTTTCATCTGTATTTTGAAGTAGAGTACATTTTGAAGTCTAATTGTAAACTGTGTCTGGGAGTCTTATTTCCACATTCCAAAAATTTTGAGTATATTAATTTCTCCACTGATTTGCAGTTTACTAGCTTACTGGTTAACCTGCCACTTCCTTCTTGGCTCCCAGAAACTGTTGTTATGAAGCTCTCTTTCTGCTGCCTTCCTCTCCCTCTGTGTCACACATGGAGTTCAAGCAGTGACCTTGGCAAGTTCATCTCCCTGAACCAGGCATCATTTTTTTGTGGGTGTAGTCCTGAACATCTCGTCAGGTTGTCACAGGAAACAATTGACTAAGCAGTAAACTGAATCCAGCACCTAAACTGTCCTTCAAATAATTTTCTTAATGTCTACTTGTCTGTGCATCAAATATCCGAGCAGACGACATTGCCACATCAGCCTCTTTGCAAAGAATTAATTTCTTTGGGACAGTGATGACTGTATAACTATCAACTAGAGATATTACATGTTCCCCTTTGAAATACATGTTTCTATTTGAAATACTGTGCATTAGGTTCTACAATGGCCCACCTAAACAAATAATTGATATCTGAAGCTTCCTGTAATTGAACATTCTACTGATAGTAGGGATTATAACTGATGATATGGACAATGCAATAAAACATGATTAAAGGTAATGAAATCTTGAACCTTGTCTTAACAGATTTACTTGCTTACTTTCTTTTGATATCTTCAGCAAGACCAGAAGCCCAAACTGCCCAGTCTACTATTTGTAGGTTGTGATATCACCCAAACATGGCATGCCTTTTGAACTGACAGAAGAATACAGCCTCAGCTGATACTGTGAAGTGCAAAAAAGCCATTTTGAGATGATGCTTGCATAGCTTATTTTGACAAATGCAACAATTAAGAAAAAGTGACTGAAAGATGCAGCAAGTAACAAGACAGCTTATTTCAAAGCAGCCTGCAGTAGTGTCATCGACCTGTAATCTGCCTTCTAACTTTAATATTTTTGTTGAGAGAAGGTGGGGAAGTGAAATTTAACAGTTTTACAATTTTACAGTTGGTATGTAATAAACGAATGGCCCATCCTGGGAATGAACACTTTCCAGACCAAAGATTCCAAGACAGAGTTTTGTTTCTCCCAGAAAACACATATCTTCTCAGCCATTTAATCTGTGTCTCCTATATCTCCTTCAATTAAGTCGATGCAAAACAAACAAAAAATATTTTTTTTGTATTATCTGAAAAAGATGGTTGTTAGGAGAGAAAAGCTCTCCTTTAGAAATCAGAGTGTTGAAGTGCTTTAATTTAAGTTCTCATAATTAAGGCAGTAAAGTTTAAAATTTGAGGGCAAATGGAGCTGGCATTCTAGAAAAACCAGTACAGATCAGCTTAGCTCCAACAGTTCTCTCATTTCTATCATAGAGCAGAACACCTGGGTTACTAAAATGGCAAATAGTAGAGGAGATTCATTGCGTATCACAGTAAAAATGAAGAGGTAAACTAAGAAAGAGCTTCTGGCCTCAGTCATGTCAGTGTTAGAGAAGGATTTACTAAGAAGAATTTAATCCCACTACCCTTTTTAGAGTTTAACATGTAAATTTGGTTCTGATGATGGAGAACACCTGTATAATGCACACCTTATCCCTACAATGTGACCTCATTTAATCTTTAGCACAGTCTTTAATGGAGATACCAGGAAATCTTATCAGCCTTTAATGGAGATACCAGGAAAAGCTGTATCACTGGAAACCCCAGTTCTCTTTATTTGGTGATTCACTGAACCCTAAGTGGACATCCTCCCCTTCCCCCAAAATTACCAGATAATAAAACTAACACACCAAACTGGACAGGATCTCTTTCTAGAAGTCTTTATTGTACTTCCCTCTCTCGCTGGACTATCTGAGTCATTAGGACCTTGCTTTAAGAAAAGCAGTTTCCTCAAGAGTAAAAATCTGGGTATAGGTTACATGCCAAAAGTAAGAAAAATTTACCTACCCTATGAGAATTTTCAGTGATATCTAATAGATGAATATAGTTTATGTGTGTGTCCATACATCTGACTATTATGTACACACATATGGCAATATCTAATTAACATGAAGAAAAAAATTCCTCTTTAGAAAAGATGTTAAGCCGTATAAAGGTGTGATATATATATCAAGAGCCAAGTTAGAAAAGACTTATGCCATTTAAGTTGCCAAGTTAAATACGGCACAATTGAAGAAAACCTGTCCCTCCAGGCATTCATAAGCCTACACTTGGGAGCTCTTGGAAGCTAACTTAGCACCAATTGTATCTTATTTAACTTGGCCATTTAGAGGGCTAACCCTTTAGCAACTTGGCTCACACTGCCCATATCACACCTTTACATGACTGACCTTCCCCTCTCAACTTTCCCTCATTTCGTGCACACTGAATGCTTTTGATCAGATCTGATTTACACTATTTTGTCCAATTAGCATGAAAGACAAAAAATTTCTGAAGGACAGGTCTGCAAACATAAAATATAATTGGATGGAAATGGACCTGTTCACATTCTTTTTGCCTTAGCTCAACGTGAGAGTGTTAAGTGCTAACTGCCTGGTTTTGCTGTCACTGTGCCACCCTACAAGGAGCTTTCCACAAAGCCTGGTAGTTGAGCCTTTTGTGCTGTTGCACAGGGCTCATGCACTGCACTAAAAGAAGCAGCTACCTGCTCTGGTAGAGGATCTGGGTTAGCTCAGATTATGGTAGAAAATGGAGAGGGTAGAGGCTGTGTTACTGACTTTTGCAGTCATGTATTAGGACGTGTGTGGTAGAGCTAGATGGTGGTGTTAAAAGTGCAGAGAGGTTCAGATCTTGCTTCTTCTGGTAAATACATGCCTGAAACACACTAAATTAGAGTACTGGATTCCTGTACAAAAGTGTTGGTTGTGACTATCACAGAGAAGAGAGAATTCAGTAAAGAAAGGAATTTATTTTAACATCAAAATACTGTTGCTGTATAGAGCATGGAAAACTTTACATCTCAGACCATGCATAATTAAAGACACTCCCAGGACACTTCTGTCATTTAAGTCAGCAAAAACAGAATACATGGCAATGGAATTTAATGGAAATACTATGTTGTAATCTTTGTAGATTATTACCTATGATAACTGAACTTAGAAGTCATAGTAATGCCAGCAGTATAAAGACTTAGATTAGATAGAAAGAACACAAAATTACTTCCCTGAGATGTTTATGTCATCGCATACATGGTGTCATACCATCTTCCAATCTCGTACGACACTGTAGTCTGTGCAATAAAACCTCTCCATTCAAGGTGATATGTGGACGGAGCTGCAGGGGGAACAAAGGAATACTTGTCAAATACGGCTCCCAGGAACATTGGGTTGGATAAAGATGGATTTATTGGTGGTAGGAGAAGGAAATGAGTATATCACTAATCGTCTTGGTGATAGTGGCTGTGTAACACACAGTGCACAGCACCCTTCACACTGTTCTACCAACACCTAGTCCTCCCATAACACAGTTTGCATATGCATGAGTGGAAAAAAGAAATGCACAAAATAAGATTTGCTAGCCAAGATATACCTATATACTTGAATAGTGACTCATGTCTCTGGTCAGTGGGGAGAAATAAGGATCCCATTATTCTCAGCTTCAAGATACTTATAATAGATAAGATTAACTATGTTTTATTAGTTGCTATTGCTTTCCCTTAATTAGAAAGGGAAGTCTAGGGAAAGTAGGCCAAATATAGACCATTTAAGCTAGGAAAGGTAAATCTTGGTCTAAGTAAGCAGGGTGTACCTTTTTTCAGAGGTGTAACAACGAAGGTTTATTCTTGCCTCTGCTTTGTGCCAGAGTGTTGGAACATATTAATAAAACTGAAAACACAAGAACAGAGAAAATTAGTAAAATCAGAAAACACAAACAAAAATACCTGAAATCAACAGATTCTACATTCTAATTTTCTCTGCAATGAAGTTACACTATAATACCTTTAGTCAACACTATCTTTCCTCTTCCACAGAATCCTTTCTATGAGTTCCCCATAGCACAAATGAACAAGAATGGGTTTTAGGGAATCACTACATACAGATTAGTTTTCCAAAAAAGTTATGTACAACTTTCCTCATCAGTTTAATAGAACTAAAAATATTAAAAATAAGCACTAGTTGGGTCTGCTTTTCCATGAAAATGCAGATTGGGATATAGACTAGGGACACTCTATTAAAATGATTTACTGAAGCCATAGCAGTTAGAGGTGTGATCCCAGAGCCCTTCTGGCCTTCAGAGGCTGACAACCCAAACAGTGGATTGTGTGAAACAGGCTTTATTATGGGATGGAGTGAAAGAGCACTTACAGCAGTGGAAAAATAACACAAAATTCAACAGAATGAAGTAGGAGAGGAAAGAAATAAACATAGTGTTTGGGAAAAATAGACTGAATTTTGCACAATTGTGCCCAATAATTAATTCATTTTTAATACTAGACACTGCTTTCTGTCTTTGAAGAGCTGAAGCCTGTGAAGGTGGCTTGCATGGTTCTCTCAGACATGAAAGAATGATGAGAAGACTGGATGGCCACAGGATATAGTGCAAGGACGGAGGATGGGGGAGGTATTCCTTGTCAGAAGAGGGGATATATAACAATTTTATTATATATTTCTTTCTGTATCCATATATATATATCTCCTTGTCTTTAGGACAGTTTTGATTCTATGAGGTTGCAACACATCATGGAGGGTGGCTATGATGTAGGGATCTTAAAATTGTCCCCACATGAACTCATTTAATATATAATCAGGCTGTGGTCCTGTTTACAGCTAAGCCTAAGGAAGTGGTGTCTTCTGCAAGGGGCATGAGGAAGACCTTTCCCAGTGCCTGGGATGTAGCTGCTCTTCAGGAACCAATGGTGGGCTTGATAGTGCTGGGTTCATGGTGGGACTTGATGATCTTGAGGTGTTTTCCTACCTAAACGATTCTGTGTGGGGTGAGCATCCCATGGGCTCTGTGAACAAACAGGGTGACATCTTGCACTGCATGCAAGGCCAGGCATTTTTGTCCAAATCCAGCAATGGGCCAAGGCAGACTGGCCAAGGACATGTCCATGGGGCTAGTACTTTGGATACCTGTTTGCTCTGGGTTGATATTTTCACTGAGTTGGGTAAATAAAGACCTTTTAGTAGAAGCCTATGCAGCTTGACAGTATGCCATAAGTGTACCCTAAAGTTGTGTTGTTCAGAGCTAAAAATTAAACCAATTAATGTCTGGATTTTTACCTCCACCTTGTTATCTCATATCTCTGACGTCAGTTTTCAAGAACAAGATATGTAAAGCAGCAGTAAATTTTTCACACATTTTGCTGTATACAATATTTATGGGCTGCTTTTTATTTGAACACACTGTGCTGGCACAAGCTGCTGTGCAGTGAAACTGTCTGATCTCACGGACTGATTATGCAAAATGAAACCAAAGCTCTGTTTTCCTGCTCCCATCATGCGTCACGTTAAATGTTGATATTTTCAGATTTCTGTATAAATATTTCACTTGATTTCAACAGTTTAGCTTCAGGACATAGAGTGAAAAATAGGAGACAAGACAAAATAATTTAAGCTAGTTGGAAGGAAGGAAAAACAAATGCATCAGTACAGTAATTTGTTTTCCAATAGAAATAGTAAGTGACAGATCTTAGATGACCTATGAGTTTAACTCCACAATTCCCTGGGTTTTTAAGACTATTGAGTTTGTTTAGTTTGGTGGTATAGGATAGGACATGGAATTTACATGAAAATTTCTGCAGCCAAAACCTATTCTCGTTCTGGAAAGAAAGTAAATTTTAGTAGTGTTTCAAGAGATGGAGTACTCACTATCATTCAGGCCAAAATGCCAAATGATTGATTAAACCACAATAAAGGATTTCAGTTATCTGTACTGAGATATAAAATTAGTCTAAAATCTGAATTTACAAATTCCAATAATCTGTGCAGAACCTTTATCCACACAACAGTCATATCTATCTGCGTGAGTTCAATATCAGAGTTAGGAAGGAAAGAGAACCAATTTGTGCAGCCTATTACTTAG
Source organism: Myiozetetes cayanensis (assembly GCF_022539395.1). Classification (NCBI taxonomy): domain Eukaryota; kingdom Metazoa; phylum Chordata; class Aves; order Passeriformes; family Tyrannidae; genus Myiozetetes; species Myiozetetes cayanensis. The sequence goes on from NW_026087742.1 coordinate 79,342,831, forward strand.
TGAGAGCACGGTAAAATGGTGCTAAAGTATTTCATATTTGCTTAAGATGTTTTCTAAGCTTTTTCTTAAGAATACATAGATTATATTTGCTGCAGTACACCATTTTTCTGTGGAAGCTCAGTCTGTGGCACAAATTCGGTGAAATCGTGCATTACATGAAACTGTTTAATGTGTATCTCACTTTTCCTGACTCTAACTAACCAGTCAAATTAAAGTGGGCTGAGGAGATAGAGCCTGTACTGCAGCCTGTAAAAGTATACTTAAAAGTTGCAGAGCAAACCTGACTGAAATGTTTGTTTAAAAGAACAAAGTTAGACACATCTTTGTATATTTACCAGCGTATAAGATGAAGGGGAAAATAAATTAATTTCCTTTGATTCTTTTCAATGTAGCAGTTGTCTGCTGCTCATTTGCTAACGAAAAGGGCTTATCTTTTAGGTGAACTCCTGTCTCATATCTCCTGAAATTTATCTGATAAGAAAAGACATTTTTATCTTTGGTTCTGTAAAGATAAGACTGACTGGTAAAAGTGTAAGGCACACCCTATTTGATTCAGCAAAACTGTTCTTACTAATTCTGATTCCTCTTCTTAGTTTTATGTCAGAATTCTTCTTGGTTGGATTGCAGTGCTGCAATTGACATTTCTGGTTTTCCTTTCACTATACCCACTTCTGTTTCCATCTGCTCAGACTTTTACTTCAGTCAATAGTTAATGTGGTTGCTCAGTTTCCCATCCTTCCTCTGTTACCTGTCTTCCTCATTTATTCTCTCTCCCTATAGTGTCTTCTATACTTATACCTATTCATATATTCACGTGTATTCCCAGAATAGATAAAACTTTTTGTTTTGTCATACCCCTGCTAATGATCTAGCCTATCTGCATTAAGTAGGACAGAGGTACTCTCTGCACCTCTCTGGCTGTTCTACGACTTTTCATCTGTCATTGAGTGTTATTAAATACACAGCATTTTCAATCAAATGCTGACAAAGGGCCAGTGTGTACAACTCTGCCTTTCTGGATACAAGGTTTACCTCCTGTGGACACCAGAGCAAGCGCTGTCTGTGATGGGTCTAGGACATGCTAAGGCACATTTCAGGTGGAGGTAGAAGGAAGACTGCCTTGTTATATTTGTACTGCTGAAGCAAAGAGGTCCAGGGCCTGATTCATGCCCATAATGCTAGGGGCTGGCCTCTGCCAATACTGATGTGTACCACAAATATCAGTGGAGATGAACTGCAACCCTGTGTGTGGACTTCCTTCCTGGCCACCTTGTCATTTAGCAGCACACCTTTGTGCACAGGATAATCTCCATCGACAGATGGATGTTAGCTGCATGCAAGCTGCTGAGGTGTCATGGCTGGCAGTGTTGCTGATGAAACACATCTCTCTGGGATCCAGCCATGTTGGTCAGTCTGCCTGTGTGACCCTCTCCTTCAATCCAGCATGAACTGTGCTCGTGATTACCTTCTCTCTTGCTTAAGAGGTTCTCCAGAGGGCAGCCCCCGGGGGTTGGTGTCTATTCTGTCTCAGGCATCTTGTAGTCCTGTGTTACTGCACCACAAACATGTAAGTGCTCTTCTAAGGGGATAAAAAATATGCCTCTATATCGAATTTTGTGGGGGAAAAAAAAAAAGTCAATATCCAAGTATGCTGCTGAGTCAGTTTAGTTATTGTAGTGGAGAGTCTAGAAGCAGTACTGTAGTGTACAATGCTCTATATGATCCTCTTGGTACCTACACATTATTCTCTGTGCTCTTGCATAATTTTTGGGAATGTAAGCAGTTCTGTTGCCTCTAGGGAAAGTTTTCATGCTGCTTGGAACACGGGATTTTTGCTTTAAGAATGCCCAGTCCCCCAAAGAGGTGACACACTGGAAGCCAGTCGAGAGCAGAACTACAAGGACAGTTTGGTGCACAGGCTGTGTGCTAAGGATGCTGATATATGCTGAGCACAAATGTAATAAAAAGAATTAGGTGGTTGAGCTTTCTTTAGGGAATTGGGAAATGTGATTTAAGTCTCCTTAGATAGAAGAGGAAATCAAACTCTGCCCCTCAGGCCCCCGCCATCAAAGCAAAGATAATTTGGCTAATGTACACTGAGAGAGGGAGTAGGAAATGGGTCAACAACAGCTGCATAGAAAAAAGCAGCAGAAACACCCTGTTGCTCTGGGACTCAAGTAGATTTTCTCAGAACATGACTATTAAACTGAGACCCTGAGGAGCAGCTGATGGGGAACCCCTCATTTCAAGGTCTTGGCTGGACTTTGGTAAACTTGTATCTGACCTGAATGGTGTTATAAGCGCTTTCAAAGTCTGCATGAAGGTGTTACTTAATTGTCTGAGGAACTCCTAGATAAAACCATTACATGTCTCTGGAATTCAGGTACCTTTTCTGAACAGTTTAGCATTAAGAGCAAAAACAGTTTTGCACATTTGAAAAGGTGTTTATGGATCTGACTCAGTAGCCTTGCATCACTAATCCTCTTCTTCCACTGTCAAGATATCCTGGTTTTCTCTGGGAAAGAGTTAATTTTCTTCCTAGGAGTTGGTATAGGGCTGTGCTTTGGATTTAGTATGAGAATAATGTTGGTAACACACAGATGCTTTAGTTGTTGCTAAGTAGTGCTTACCCTCAGTAAAGGACTGCAGTTTCCCATGCACTATCAGTGAGGAGAGGAACAAGAAGCTGGGAGGGAGGGAGGGAGTATGGCCAGTTCAGTTGACCCTAACTGGTCAAAGGAATATTCCATAACATAAAGTGTCACGCTCTGTATATAAACTGGGGAGAATTGGCTGAGAGGGGCTGACTGCTGCTGGGGGACAGGCTGGGCATTGGTCAGTGGGTGGGGAGGGAGCAACTGTATTGTGCATCACTTCTTTCTCTTGGGTTTTATTCCTCCCTCTCTCTCATTTTCATTACAATAAAAATAACAAAACTATTATTGATAATAATAATTTATTTTATTTAAATTATTAAACTGTTATTATGTCAACCCAAGAGTTTTACCTTTTTCTGATTCTCCACCCCATTCAGCTAAGAGGGGGAAAGTGAGCAAGCAGCTGCATGGTACTTAATTGCTGGCTGGGGTTAAGCCACAACACATGGAAAATGCAGGAGTGACCCTATCACTGCGTACATTCAAGTCACAGATTTTTGAAAAGAATACCTAAAGACAGCATATCACCTCTGAACCTGACTCTGCAGTTCTCGGCAGTTAAACACAAACAGATCGTGCAATACAATTAACCTTCATAACACAGTAAAAAGTAGAAATTCTCCTTTGAGGATTTAATCCTGAGGATCACTTTCATTTCCTCTCATAGCCATTTATTTATTTACCAATAAAAATATGTAATGTTTGAAGTGCAGTATAAATAGGACCATGATTAAGTTGTAAAAAACCCCAACTCTGCAACAAAGATATAATATTCTTTTGGGATGAACATGTTTGATTTTTGTATAAATGAAGGCTCTGTTCTACAGAAGTGGAAACTGTTGTAACTGAAGTATCTGCTTAATTAAAACTTAATTTATTATTAACAACATGAGTCACAGCTGCCATAGGAAGCAATATTATTCTCTGGCCCCACAAAAGATTTTGAATATTTAAAGAAAAAAAAATGGTTTGGGCCATGTACTATTATATCTACACTACTAAATAAGCCAAGGGGAGGACATGGGCTTGAGGAGTGTCTCATGACTGTTTACACCCTTTCTGGCAGAGCTTCGCCTCTTATGACCTGGTACACTTGAGTGGTGCCAGGGTAGGGCTGATGAAGGTGAATATTTCCAGAAGGGAGCTGGAAATGTGTCCCTTCTGCTCGTGGCGGAAGAGAGCCGTGCTTTGTGTATGTGAGAGGGACAGTGCTGCTTGGCTTTGGGTCAGAGAACTGCTCCCTGGTTTATTTTATTTACTAGCAAATGGGTAGAATAAACTTGCTGTCATCTTAGCTTGGACTTGTGCCTGAGCCCACTCTATTCTCTTGTCCACACAAGTCTGAGTGCTGGCTTGTTGTCTGGCTCTTGTCTGGAAGTAACCAAGTGGGGAACAGTAAGCACAGAGAGTGGGACTGCCTCATCCTTCTGCTCTGCCATCATGGGTGGTACTAAAGCAGCTGGTGCAGTCTAGATGGCTGGAGAACAAGGAGGGAAATGTTGCTCTCTGGGCACCACTGACTGAATCCGGCTTGCTCTCTCAGCCATTCCTGGCTCCTCAATTCTCAAATCATGCGGCTGAACACCCTGCACATTTAGTAGTGCTGTGGTGTTTCTGGGTGACTGTAAAGTACTCGAGGAGCATATGCTCTCTTTGAGTTACAGACTAGTCTGACCATATTACAGTGATGACCCAAAAAACCCTATGTGATTTTTATGTTGTGAACGGTCCAGCTGTTTTATGTTTTCTGACTATGGGAGGTTTTTATTTGCGTATGAAATTGTTTCTGTGGAAGAATTCTGAAAAACAGAACAGAATGGGTGAAGTGGTACAGAATAAACAGAAAGTAACTGATGTAGTGACTGTTCCTTCTGTAGACAGCTAGGTATGTCTTCATAAAATAATTTTCTCTGAATTTTCTCCTATTTATGACCACATTGTTCATTTCAGTACAGACAGTTCTGTCCTTCCACTCATATGTCATTTCCCCTCCAATAGGCAAAATATTTGAAAGCAGCTTGTGTTTTTCCTTGGATTTAATGCTTACTGAAAAGGACTGCATAAACATATAAGAACCTCAGAGCTCCAGTTAGCTTGGCAATGACACAAGCAGGTGCTTAAAGAAACTGTGTAAGAGATATGGGCAGCTTCCAGCAAACAACTATTAAAGGACTATCTGAGTTTTACCTTGAGTATCATATTAAATTGCTAGTTGATGTCCACAAATCATTTTTTTCCACTTTTTTCTTAAGACAATTTTTTAGATATTGTGCATTAATTGTATAATTTTTTTAAACAAACATCGGATATCTTAAAACTGGAATATGTGTTCTTCTAAGTAAGCTGTATGTTTTGTTCTATTTCCTCAGTAGGTGCACTTTTATGGAAAATTCTTATGGAAATTTTTATGGAAAATTCTTCCATATCAGCTGTGGTTTATTTTATGAGTTCAGGGTATATTTTTAAAGAAAGAGCCTTACGTGGAAAGAATTTGTGTTCTACCTACAGCAGATTTACTACTGACATTAGAAACACATCACCAGCACAACCTGTAACCCTGACATTTTCATTAATCCCCCGTAGTTAATTCCACTTGTGAGGAATTAATTGTACCATCAAATTACTTAAACAGGGCCTTACCATCTCAATATGACCTCCTTGCTTCTATTTTGAATTCATATGGGGGAAAGTGTCTTTTAAAAACTGTAATGAAATCTCCCAAATGAGTAATACATAAAATCATTGCAGAAGAAGGAGACAGAAGGTCTGCAGTCATTATATAGTCACATAAAAGAATGTATCAGATTACCTTAATGATACCTGATCAGCAGACCTAATCAGTACATCTGAAGCAATTAAGTTATATCTATGAGATATGAAGTACTGTTACATTTGTGTAAGATGCTAATATTTCTCATGGTCAGGAACAGTGGCAGTGAATGAGGAATTGTGCGTGAGCTTTGTGTGCTCAAAGGAAAAACAATTAGATTCTGTTTGCCTGGAACAGAAATTGTTCCTTTTTATAACTTTATCCTAGATATATGGAGACCAGAGAATAAACTACTTAAAGGAACTGATCAACTCCATCTTGCAGTCAGTAAGAGTTTTCTCCAGTGTTGAGTTTTCTTTTCACTTTCTTTGAAGTTTTAAAGTAGTTGCTGTGATTGCAAAGGATTTCTTAGTTGTTGGGTTATTGGAAAGGCAAAAGTCCAGTTATCATGGCTCAATCTACATATAACTGAAATCCAAAAGATGATGAACTTTATTTCAATTTAGTACTTCCAAAGTCTCACATTTTCCTAAATCAGTCCTAATCTGAAGTAGGAGGCTGATTTATGATCTTTGAAGAGAAATTGGGAATTGATTAATTTTATATTAAGTCTATTATGAGGAAATAGAGATATCACAAATACTTTTTTGTGCGCTCTTTGTTTGTATAGACATAGTTTTGAATGTCCTCTGGGAACTTTATTTATTTATTTTTTTTTTTTTACAATGTCTTTCTCTTCTTCCAGAATTCTTCCTGTCCTTGACCAGGTGTCTGAAGAGTGTAATGGCTTGCTCTCCAGACCAAAATCTGTCTTTTTCTGCTGACAGTACTGACTACTTCTTTTCAAAGAAGCATGAAGGCTGATGCTAGAAACTTACTTGTTGATGGTTAAATTTAATGGATAATAAATGGAGAGGGTAATACCATTCCACAGTACATGTCTATTCATGAAAACACTGTAGGATGCCTTCAGAACTTTCAGTTTTCCATAATCTCCAATTCCAGTTCGAAAACTGGGAGATATCCTGGCAAGTTACGGTTATTTTTACATTTGGCTTTTTAAGTTAATTTAGTGTTCAGCTTAACTGAGATGCTAATGCTTTTGGAGCAGAATGAATATTCCTTAGAAAACAGAAGCAGAGATTTACTTCTATTGTCCTTCAGTTCTGGCTTGGAAAATCCAGTCAAGTTTGCTTAATTGCTATTTAGTTGTGGGACCGTTACACTATATTTGCTTTAATTCTGGTTGCGAGCAAGCAATACAGTTAATCTGTGGAGAACAGATTCTTGTCAGATACCAAGAAGTGAAAGTCTGTTCCTTTGGAGTTAGGGAATACTGATTATTGTTTTATATTTGCATCAACTATACAGTATATTAATTGATTGGACTACCAAAAAATAAGTTCATGTCTGAGGCTGACAAAAATGATACTGACTGGCAGAGAATAACAGTAGGTTTTCAACATCATAACCTGATTAGTTTGAAACAAGAAACTCTTTAAATGTAAATTGCAAATCAATTTGCTTGTTAATTCTATTCAAATTGCACTCTCTTCCAACTGACATAGCACACTATATGGCAGAAACAGTTCTTCCATCTGTCTTTAGGTCAGATGAGAAATTAATTCTATTACAAGTTATATAATAGAAGATTAGAATAATCATACTGTACTTTATTTTGTATACTTTTCATTTTCTCAACTCTAAAGCCTATCTTCCTGGTTAAAGGAAACAAACTGAGGGCTCAACCAATCTATGCAGAAAAGAAATGAAGACAAAAAGATGCATTTAATTTCAACTTTTTTTTTTTTTTTTACTGTCTAAGACTAAAAATTTATATATTTCATCTAAAACAGGCCTTCTGAATTTACTTTATAGAGACAGGCAATTCTAAGACAGTAGATATGATTAACTCTGTGGTGGTCTGTCTCCTTCTCTTTGCTGACTAGTGAATACATTTTATATATAGATTTATGGCTAGAGATCAGCTTGGCAAGTGTGACTGTTGTATCTTTGTAGGCCTTATGCTACAGACCTTGGCATGAGTTAGGCTTTAATTCAGCTGTCATTTCAACTTTTAGGGTGTGTCTGTCCTTAGGCATATTACAGCTCATTTTGACTGCAACAGCTTGAGAACCAGCACTGCAAAGGCAACTGTATGACTTCTTAGTCTAAAGTGATAAATTCAAGATTACTAGTACGTGTAATAGTTAATCAGAACAGGCATTTTTTAGCCTGAACATCACTGCATCATGCTTTTAAATTTCACAATCTGCAATGTCCCATCCATAGGCTGTTTCCATGGATAGAAGATTGTTTAATGAGCAGTGGTAACTAAGTGATACTACCTGTCTTTGAAAGGATTTTCATGCTAGAGAATGTGAGGAGATGACCCTGAGCAGGTTAAACAAGGCCAGTGTTTTCCTTTTGACAACACCAGGACAACTGCAACTGCAAGGCTGGAGACCACCAGACTTCTTCAGCTGAGAAGCCCATATATCAGCATTTACAGGACTGACAGCCAAAGACATATATCTTTCTGGAGACCTCTGGGGAGAGAACACAACTTCCCCAATGGTCCCTTACACTGCTGTGAGATATCCCACCACAGCTTCACAAATGACACTACAGCTGGAGATTTAGAAGTTGTCACATCAATATAAGTCAGTCTCTCACAATATTAACAAGCCCTGAGATTTTGTTTTAGGTTTGATGTGCTCTAAAGGCATATGTTGGGTAAGACCTTTGAGCTGACTTTGCTTCATGTAAAGCTTAGGACATACGATCCTTGATAGCTATAATTGTAATGGCTGCACAAACTGCAGACTCCATTCTTCATCTGAGGCCCTGAATGCACATATACACTAGAAAATGTGGATCAAATATGACATCAGACATCTTGTGTTCATTTAATCTTCATTATGTTGCCCAAAGAGATGGTACATGCCCCATCCTTGGAAACATTCAAGGCCATATTGGATGAGGCTCTGAGCAACCTGATCTAGTTGAAGATGTTCCTGCTTATTGCACAGAGGTTGGACTAGATGACTTTCCAAGGTCCCTTCCAAGCCAAACTGTTCTATGATTCTATGATTATTAAACATATCCATTTCACACATAACCTGAGCTGTTTTTGTTACATCTCAAAGCTATAAACTCTGCCTGTGTGTTAGGTTTTGGTCTCAATTCTTTCCACCTTAAATTACTCCAGTGGGCAAAATTATAAATAGTTTCTGACTTTATTCAGTTCAATGTTTATACAGTTGCATTAAATACACACACATGCATAGTATAAGCAAGACAAACCATTACTCTTCGATACATTTCAAAATCTGCTTAAAATATTCACAGAAACATTGAAGTTCAGCATGGGGGAATAATAGGAGCTTGCTGTGTAAGAAAGACATGATCCTAACTAACTTCTGCTGCCCATTTTTTGATGAATGCAGGATCAAGACAATAGGCTTTTTAGTAATATAATAATAATGGCCAGTCTTCGCGAGCGAAGATCCGGGGAAGGTCTTTCCACCTTCCAGCCTGCGCATTGGATTTTTTAGGTGAGACACAGTGTGCGCGGAACTGAGCCCACCCTTTAATCCTAAGGTTCATCTGCCGGGGCCAAGCAAGCTTGGACGGTGGCAGCGAGGTCCTTAGGACGTAGGTGGGTTGCCTTTAAGGGCTAACGAGCCCCACCTGCCCGGGAGTGGCCCTGACCGGGAATCGAACCCGGGTCTCCGCGGTGATAGCGCGGCGCCTTTACCACTAGACCACCAGGGGCTTTTTAGTACAGATGTCACAAATAGCAGCTTATCCTTTTCTTGATGAATATGTTGTTTCACATTTATGATTCCTCCATAACAGTCTTCATCATGTTGTTCTGTTTAATCTCTGTTCTATAAAGCATAGCATGCCTCGTTATGTGCTAAATACCACCAAGTGTTGAACTCCTCCTTGGAGGTTATGACCATTTGGAACTCCCTCTCAAAAGTAAAGCAGCTTCAGGCCTCCCAGAACTCAGAACATTTCAAGACCATTTCAAGAACATTCCCCCACAGATGCTGGATAGCAATAATTTATTATTTGTTTAATATTGGGCACGTTTCTGCAGCAGTGGAAAACTACACATTGGGAACTTAAACTCCACAGTTTCAGTTTTATTTGTAAAAAACCTGCCACAGTAACTCACAACACCTAGGAAGGTCCTCTTTAATATGAAAGAAAGGTGGATACTTTCTGTGTGTTGATAGTTGGCTCATTCTCGAATTTTTTGGTCAAACTCTCACTCACTTGTATGAAGTTCTCTGGATGCTTTCCTTACATATGAGCTACAGAACTAACGTTACTGAATGTATTCGTAAAACATTACAGCTGCAATTTACTGCACCGTTTCTCTAGAATTATACTAATTTTCTCCATACACTTAATACAACTTTCTCTAGGTACTCTTGAAATTTCACAGACAAATAATATATTTGTACAACCAATTATTTCTATTGGTGGCTCATATAAATGAAATCAACTACATCAGGCTCTACATGTCCCAGACATCTGGTAAGGTCAATTTTATGGAGTTCATAAAATAACAAATATATATAGCTCTTTACAAGCACTGTTGTCTCGTGTCAAGATTGCTGAAAGCAGTACTGGATGAACCAACGACAATTTTACTTGATTTTCAAATGCCTTCCTTTTAGTGCAAAAGCTGACAATTTCTTACTCTTCCAGAATCTCTACTTTCCCTTTTTTATGCTGCTGTCACACTAAAAGTTCTCAAGGCTTATGTACTCACCTTTGTCTCTTTTTTCATGTTTCCAGCACCTAAAAGACCCAGACTGAAGATGAAAAGCTGTTACTTTCTATTACTTTGGAAAAAAATAATAGAGCCATAAGGTACCTTGTACTTATTAAAATTATAACTTTAGAATAAATTAATGTTCAAGCAATTAATACGGTGCAATGACTTTAGTCTGCCCACACTGACCTAAATGAAACTTTTATTTCATTATTGGCTTGTTCCAATTTCATGGTTGATTCATATTCAGCCTTATCAGATCTTCCACATCAACTCCCGTTGCTGCTCAGGTACTTTCACAGGATTTCTCTTTCTTTAGTATGAGAGTTGAGATCAGCAGAGGCATTTGATGGACTATGGGATGGAGTTGGTATTACAGATATCTGGTTGTTTTTTTAGCAATAGCCCACCTTTATTCTGCCTTTCTTTAAATAAATCAGAAAAAAACATTACATATTTTTGAGACTTAGCTTCAAAACCAGATTCTACAATTGTGGCAGGAACCGTGCTCAAAATCAAAGTAGAAATCTTTCTTAAGTTAATAATTTTGAAGTCTTACTGTAAAATATCAGCAGAACTTCTTTTGTTAAATATTTCCATAAACCAACAGCATGTGAAAAAAAAGTTTTAAGTAAACCACATATTTTTTATCTTTTCAGCTGATGGGAGCAGAGGTAAGTGTCTATTTGGTCTCATTTGATACAAATCCACCATTTATTTTAGCATTTGATGTGGAATCCTCTTTTTGCTCTGTTTTCTCGACATCTGTCTTTGGTTTGACACGGTGTCTTCTGTAAAGACGGTACCCTGGGAATCAATATATATTTAGTATTAAATATAGAAATTATAAAAATTGCCTGAAAAAGGTACTGTAGTCACATATAGCCACGCAACATTTTCTTTCCTTATACTGCTAAAATATTCCAACCCATCCAAACAGTTTCTTTAAAGTTATGTTTAATTATTTTGTGTCACTCATTCCTGGAAAACTATATTTAGAGATTTTAACGGTTTAAATTCTGCATTTGGTGTTTGATTGCTTTGTGCTCCTGTACTGTGCAGTGATTTTTAAAAGTACTGCCAGTCTCCCTTGGGAAACCTTTGAGCTCTTGGCTGGGCCTGAGGGACTGAGTGAGTCTTGCTTGGCAGAGCTGGGACAAAGTGTTTCCTCTGTTCCCAACCCACTTCCTGACAGAGAGAATGGTTGGTTTGGGAGTGGGAACTTGACAGGAACAGTTGGTTTTATGTGTGAGTAACAGCAACAAGGTTCCAACCCTTGTTAGGTTAGTTGTAGGAGCAGCAGTGAAATTGAGGTGTATGCGAGAGGAAAAAGGGACTTCACCTCCGTTGGAAGATATTTTCTCACATTATTGATGAAGCTGATGCCTGTTCTCTCAAGAGCTAGTAGGAGGGGGGATTTGTTCATGGTTGTGGGGATGGCCCTGCTGGGCAGTTGTATGCCCAAACAGCCTGGGTCAGTGTAATAAGATGCATTTGGCCTTCCTTGGCCAAGTGTAATAACAATCCCATGCTCAGTGTTCTCATATGCCCAGCTGTAGATAGTGGATACCCCCATCCTTGTGCTAAAAAAAGGGTCTTTCAAATCTCAAACTGAGCCTGGTATCTTCCTGGTTATGTACAGGGCACAGTAATCATTTGGATCATAATTTGTTGAAGTATTTTGCATTTGATTATTTTTATCCCCTCTTGTTTTCTCCATATGCATGAAAAATTAAACCGATAATAAAAATAATTGTAATTATAGTGCTATAATAAAATATAACTATACCTCCTAAAATTAGCAGCGCAAACAACAGCTGGAAAATGCTGTAGATGAGTGGGAAAGTAAACATCAGTTCAAGTTGTTCAGGGCTGAATGAGAGCTGTACTATAGTTGAACATAGCTGAGTATTTTGCATGCCTGTTTCCAGAGACACTGTACGACATCTAAAAAAAAAATAATATAGAGACAGTTGTGAAACAGCAGCCTGTGGGTCCTTATGCTTTTTAGTAATCTGCATAAGCAAGAAACATACAGTAATGGATAACTAAGAAAATTGCATCTTTTAGCTCACACAGTCAACAAAACAGTCATACCGCTGTTACCACCAGATCACACATTTCAGCAGCTGTAAAGGACTGTGATCCTCCTTCAAGCCACATACAGGGCACTCACTCACTGTCTCCCTTTCTTGTAATGATGTTCTAAATTGTAGACTGCTGTATCTTCATGAGAAGTTTTACTGCAGTCCTAACCCACTTACAAGTCAGGTCTGTTTCACTTGTTTGCAGTGTAACACAAGGGGCACACAAGGGGAAGTCATATGAAGGACTGGAGGATATGTTGTAATCAGAATCTGTATTAAACATGCACAAGAAAAGTTTTATCTGCACATACTATCCCAGAAACAAGGTTGGAGAATGAGTGACTGTTACATTAATGTTTAAGGAACATCCCTACCATTGATTAATCATTAAATAAAAGCTTTTTACACAGCTGAAAAAAGCCTGCAGGTTTTTGTCATGGAGAATTCCATACCTGTGCCAAGACAGACCAGCTATGCGAGCCAAGAAGAATCCTAAAGAATAGCCAGCTGCTGGGAATATGGTGCCAATAATCCATAATTTGGGTGAGATAATCCAGGAGCCTTTGTAGAGTATTCCCCCAACCACAGCAATGAGCACAATGAGGATTGCTCCCACAATGGAACCGACCTGCGAAGGGAAAGAGGAAAGACTGTATGAATAAGATACCCCAGTGAAATTTAATGGCAACAAACACGGTGTCAAACATGCCTGTGAGTGTCCCTGAGTCGCTGAAACATCTTACTAAACACAAACCCTAGCGTTTACAGCAAAGCAATTCACAGCAGGAGGAGAGATTAGATAGCTGCCATTTTTCCCAAACAGGAGACCTAAGACGTCCTTCAAGGCGTGACTACAGATATAGATCAACGTGCAGTTAGAATACTTATCTATAGCAGATAAAGCTAGTTTTGTGAAGCTAGTTTTATGAAGCTTTGGCTATAATTGTACTTTGATATTAAAAATAATTTCACAGGTGTGATGTATACGAGGAATGGTGCACACATTTGAAAAATTTCCCCAGATTTGTTGGGAAATTGACAGCCTAATAGGTAGAACAACATATATTCCTCTCCATCCTTGGCCAGTCACACTCTGGAGCTTATTACAGTGTGTGCTAACTAGACACTAGATTGTTAGTTAGTGATAGGAAATTATTTATCAAGCACAGGAGTAAATTTTTAATGTGGCTGAAAATTCATGCTTGAAAACTGTTTGTGAGGTTGTATAGCACTTCTACATAGACCTAATCACTGAAGTTGATCTTATTTCCCATTTCTTAGTGTACTGATATCTTTACTGCTGCTTGCCAAAAAAAAGTCATAACTCATTCTCTTTTCAATACCCAAGTGAAATATCTGCCATTATGGCATATGTTGCCAGGGATCCCAGTGCCAAACTTCTCAGGCTAAGTTTAGAGAATCTATTTCTCAACTAAAACATGCATTCCCACTGTACTGGCTTCATCAGTCTTTGACTGAAGCCTTTTTAAGAACACTGAGTGAATGAATGTTTTTGTTTGGCTGAGCTATTAAGCACATGCACCTAGGAAGAAGAAACATGATCTGTCCATGACAAGCTCCTCTATTTCACCTGGCACATTGTCTTTGTGCTCTTATCTCAATTTCTCACTATATGGGCCTTAATCTGACAGCTATGGTTCAATCTTCCCTTGGTGCTTCATCGTCCTGCATAAAGCAAACTGTCAATGGACCATTCTATGGGTTGCTCACCCACTCAGTAAGTAAGAGGATGAAATGGTGCTTTGCCGAGAGGTCAAGTAAAGTTTCTTTTCATGTGAGTGCAAGTCCATGTTTTTCCCTTAACTGATTAAACAGAAATAGTACAGTTTTGAAATCAGCTCTCAATAGTATCCAAGTTCATAATAAGTGCATTTAAAAATACAATATGATAAGCCAGCAGTTTAAGAAAAGGAAATGACTAAAAAAGGTGTTATTTGTGTTCTATGCTGCCTGAACTGATAGAAAAGAAATGACAACAAAAGATAGGTAGAATAACAAACGGAGAGACTAGTTTTCTTTAAGAAAATTTAGATAACATATCTGTTAACTAAGAAGGGTTAAACAGGCCAAGGGGCCTCAGCACATCTGAAAAGTTATTTAAACCTAAACCCAGCATTCAGAATGATTAATTCATTATACCTTAAATACAACTAAATTATTATTATTATTTTGATGAGAACAGTATTTGCCAAAGCCCCTATGTTTTTTGATGCATCTGAAACCATCTTGCAAAGATAGCTGTATTTTGTGAATAAATTTTTTTTTAAGAGTTGGAATATTCTCAATTTATTTTTTTTAAATAAATATCAGCTTCCCACTCAAAATTGAACCACAAAAAAATCAACATGCTGGTTTAAAAGAAGAAAGTTTTTTTGATCCAGAATGATTTTATTTGTTATTGTTTTGCAGAGAAAAACTTCTTCCCATTGACCTGAATGATTTTCCTTTCAATTTCAGTTTACGTTATATACTGTATACTCAATTACTAACATAGCCAAAGACAAAAGTAGGCTCTTTGGATAATGATGGTTTCTAATAATGTATGCAACTCATGCACGTTTGTGCAGGAGGAAAGCAATATATTTTCACAATGTCTCATTTGTTTTCTGCTGAAAACTTTCTGGCTCTTATGAAGTCAGATACTAATACTATGAATAGTAAAGTACTGCTTCAGTGGTGCCACTGATTCCATAATTTGTCCATAATTGCTTATGCTTCAGCCTTATATACGTCTCTTACCTTAAGTATGATTTTTGCTTTACTAGGCCATTTGTGGTTAACAAACATTCCAATCGAAACTGGAATTACAAGAGCTACCAGAGAAATTCCTGTAAAAAAGAAAAGAGTACTTAAGCCCGTGTATGGTGCAGAAGCTCATACACAGGACAGACACCATGCAGAGTGGCTGGGGTTACAGAGCAAGCAAACCTTCAGAGGACGTTTCTGGTATGCAGACCCCAGACCACGTATGCACACTCTACCTGCACCTGCCCATTTGCTTTTCTATAGAGTCTGTTATCTTTGGCAGCCTGTTGAAGTAATTGCCATTCTGCTGAGCTACATGCTTATTCACCTGCATCAGAAAGGCAAACAGAAATTTGAGTGTGCTAATCATCACTATCCTGTGATGTGAGTAGCTATATTAACTGTTCATTTTGTCTGCAGGTGTTTCGCTACTGTACCATATCAACAACTGGTTTAGAGCTTCTTTTGTTTTGGCCTTCCCCCTCCAGTATTTATTTTGAAAGCACAAGCAAAGTATGTGATTTTTTTTTTCCCCAGGGACAATGGGAAATGAAATTGAAGAATATGAAAGTGATTCTGCTGGCTTTTAAGATTAGCACAACATGGAACTGCACTTGATAAGCACTAGGGCCACAGCTTTGCAAATCACTGGAGCATGTATTTCTAAATACCTTAACTATTTTCTCTTTGTAGCTGGATGAGATTTTTGACAGAGAGTCAAATGAAGCCACTCCTGGCAGTGTAGATTGCAGCTTTTCAAAGAGACTCAGCAGTTTTAATCACTTGCTTAATTATCCATGTGTGCTTAAGTATTTTTCCAGATTATGGCCTTAGCATTTAGCACTTTGCAGGATTGTGTCTTAAAGCTGTTACAAACACTTTCATCCAGGAGAAGCAGCTATTCCTATACGAATTATTCTATATTCTTATCCCAATATCACACAGGTCTCAAAGTCATTTGGAAAGAAAAACATGCACAATCTTGTGATAAATATCTGTACAATATTTATGATGATTTCAAGTCTTTCTTCTGCAGAGCTGTGGATGACAGGAAGTGATTTCTGGTACCTAATTCACATGAAGGTTAGTAGAAAAGAGGAAGACGAATATTTTTAAAAATCTGATGCAATATCTTCCTGACTCTGCAGGATAATGGTATAGGGGTAGTTGTTATTGGAGGGAGGATAGACAGTCAGATGGGCAGCTGGTTCACTTGGACTCACCGATGCTGTCATAGGGGAGTACAATTGCATCAGAATCAGTCCACATCTTGGTGTAAATAAAGAGGCAAAGGGGCATCATTCCCATTGCAAGCAGTGTGGAGCAAGTTGTCATGCTGATGCTGCAAAGAAATTGGTTACAGTGACAGTTCATTTCATGCTAGCCCATAGTCTTTCTCATTTTCTTATTACCACCTCACACCTTATGAAAGGTTGGGTAAGGATTGCTGCTGGTTGCAGTCAATTTATCCTGTATATCAGGTTAGAAAAAAGACAAATGAAAAGAATTGCTTCTGCTGAAAAGAAAGGAACATGGAATATCAAGGTGTTTTGCAGCCAAAGAACCACAACTTTGGTGCAAATGAGTCAGTCAGACAGGTGGTCAGTGGGAAGGTCTGTTGTCAAGTCTGTCTGCATGCTGCCTGCCTGGCTGGTTTCTGAGAGGATGCCAAGCTGGACAGGGGTAGAGATGGACATCAAATGGAGCTTTCCATTACACCAGCAGTTCTAGAATGTTCAAATTTCACTCTGAATTCAACAGCATAAAAAAATATTTCATTGTCTTCGACGTTTGATGTAATAAAATTCCTTGTCCTGACTTGTTTTGTTCTAGGCCAAAGATTAGGTGATGAGAATTGTTCAGTGAAGCTTAACATAGGTATTATTTCTCCCTTTATGCAAAGATATTTCTGTTTTCTGATACACCTTGTACAAAAAGATGCATTCTGCTACGGAATGAAGAAAGAGGAAAAGGCAAGACATCCAAAATAAGGATGAAATTCTCACAATCCAAGTAGAAAGGGTAAGAATTATGCCTGCAAATCACACTTTTCTGGCATAAAAATACTGAGAGAGGGTTCTAGTTAAGAGTCTTTGGAAACTTCCTTCTGAGCCTCACTTCTGATTCTCTTGTGTGCTCCTTGTCCTCAGAAAAGGGACTACTGACCTTGACCCACAACTGGGCAGATCCAGAGAAATCTGGAACAATTGATACAGAAACCACAGGAATATTTGTATTAATTTTGGTTCTCTCTCTCTCTCTTCTTTAGAGTCATTTTCAGGATTTTGCAGGAGCCTCTGGCAAGAGAGTTCTTTCAGAAGTCTCCTACAGAGAAAAAGAGTCACGGGCTACAGTTCAGGTCTGATGAAGCCCCAAATGGACAACAAATCTTATTTTTCCTACCTCTGTATTTCCTGCATCTTTATACTGTCCCTGAATGTACATCCTTCTCCAAAGTCTGGACATCCTCCAACCCTGTCTATGTACTCACAGAAGCAGTTGTTGTGAATTATCAAAAGATGTTTCTATGGGAAGCATTAGAGGATATCAGCTGGATCTGACTTATGAAGAAAGGTATGAACATCATACTTCACCTCACTGTAATTGTAATTCTAATTATAAAACTAATTCCTGCTCTAACTTCTGGTCTATATGCACAGTGATGTTTTGAAGCAGGACTGTAGACAATGGTCATGGAATTTAATGTATAAATAAAATATTACCAGTTAAAACCAAAACCTTGTCTGATGTGATGGGCAGGATTTCTGTAATACTGTGGTGGTTCCAGAAACCAGCCACACTCCTTCTAGTGCTATTCTACAAAGAAAAGAAGATGCTTGTGTTGACAATCTGCTGTACCTCTAATACCGTCTGGTCCTGAAACTGTTACCGAAGGTACTGACCAGAAGTCTTTGACTTCTTAAGATAAAGCTCTTTACCTGAAGAATAACTTTTTAAAGGCATTTTCAAATTACTTCTGCCAGCATCTGGGATAGAAACCCTATTTATATTTATAGCATTGTCAATTTGAATTTTAACCAGAGATTTCAGTGGTGCAACTCTGAACAATACTGAGCTGAGAAAGCGTAGTTTAGCTCAGTGCATTCAGCTGAGGAGAGATTAGAACAGAATTTCAGACTTCTACTGGATATCTTCCCATCTGTGGTTTATTAGACCTGTATTAATTGAAATTAAGTGTTGTACAGATTCTTAATATCATAGGTCTTTCCTCTACAGTGAGGAAGTCGATGATTAGCAGAGCTGACCTCATACATAATTTGAAAGCTGGTATTACATTAACATCTGTATGTGACAGAAAAGTTCACTATTTTCAAAGGATGGAAAAAATGTCGTATTAAAACTACAAATATTAACATTCTTAGCCTATTTGCTCTAGCTCCACATCTTTCTTACTTCTATTATTTTTTCCATTTCTTGTTCAGACTGGCATATGATAAATTGGATGAATGCTCCAATTTATGGTACTCTGTGGGAAAGAGAGAAATTATTGTGTTTATTTTAGAGAAAAGTAATCAGGATATAAAAATAAAAAGATGGCTCATTTTTAAAGGCTCTCAGAGTTAATGAACCCCCCACGGAATTTACTTCAAGAGTAGGGCTTAATTCTCCTGTGTGTTTGGTGTCCTAGGCCAGGTTAGGTGCCTTACATATCTGCTTCCAAGTTCAGAGCACACTGTCATTGAGATCACCACACTTTGCCACAAAGGAGTTTTTTCACTGCCCCCAGTATGCAAGATTGCCGTAAGTAGTGGCTTCTAGACTGTAAAATATTCCATCAGTTTGAAGATTTTGTATAAGTTCAAGGAGCAGATACAATTATCTCAAGTTATATTCACTTGTATTATTTCCCAAAGAGAAAATCAGTACCTGCCTTTTCATTGTAGAGAACACAAAAGGAGGGAAAATATTTCTCCACAGGGGCTCTTTTTCTAAGAACAATTGCATAGACACTATTTTGTACAGAGGATTCTTATCCTAAATCCTATGTTATTATTTATTTGATTTTTTTTTTTTTAACTTGGGAGAAAAATAAGTAGTTCCTACTTGGGCAAAAGTATCTTTAGTCTCTTAGCTGTCTTCATAAACGCTATTTGCTGCAGGATTTGAAGTTTTACTATAAAGACATTTTCTAATGTACACAGTTCTGTTGTGATATGTTCTGCATGAATTCCCAATGAACAAATATTCCCAAGGATATTTGTTGTTACTGCTATTACAGTAACTAAGCATCTTTACAAGAAGAATCTTCACAATGCATGTACCAGGAAGCTAAGAAAAAATTCAGACAGGTGAGACAGTTCTTTGCAATACAGACTTTACAATGTAAGGAGCCACATGAAGTACTTAAAGAATGACTGCTCTTACCTTAGGTCCATGTCTCCATCCACCCAGTAGGCGATGACATTGGAGGCTGTGCCTCCTGGACAGCATCCCATGATCAGCACCACGACAGCTTGAATAGGAAGGATGTTAAAGGCCAAAGACAGCAAGAAGGCTGTGAGAGGCATAATTCCAAACTGGCAAAGGAAACCCACAAAAATACCCCAGGGTCTTTTTATGTGGCCCAAGAAATTCTTAAGATCCACATTGCAGCCCATGGAGAACATCACCAAAGCCAGCATAATTGTTAGAACAGTACTTAAAACTACGCTCAAAGTCTGATTAAAATTATCTTCTGGTAATACACAAGATGTGCCATCACAAATAGTAGCATTTTCTGGACAAGTTGTGGAGTTTTCTGCCAAAGAGCTACCACTAAATTGTTGTGAAAGAAGGTATGCCTGCATTTTGAAATACAGAACTGCTCAGTACATCGACAGTAAAC
The DNA here is from genome assembly GCF_022539395.1 of Myiozetetes cayanensis. Lineage (NCBI taxonomy): Eukaryota > Metazoa > Chordata > Aves > Passeriformes > Tyrannidae > Myiozetetes > Myiozetetes cayanensis. Next base: position 79,362,749 of record NW_026087742.1, read on the forward strand.
TTTCAAGACTGTGTAAATGGTTGGTTGTCAGAGAGTCCTTTTAAAAGATCAAGGAAGCAATAAAGTGCAATAAATGCTTGAACACTCTTGCTGTTCTTGAAGGGTTTGGCACAGTGCTGATTCATATAGTTATAAAAGTTGCACTTGCTTGGTATGGTGACAATTAATCATTTATTCATATGATAATGAGGAATCCCACATCAGGAGAATACCTGTGTTAATATTTAAGGGTGTAAAGGAGGCTTGTGGTGTTGCTGAGCCCATGAAATGAGAATCACAGGAGGAAGTTTAAACTTCATTCTTTGAATTTCTAGCATGCCTTTGGGAGAGCTGTTCATGCATGCAATGTCCCTGACATTACAGGGGTCTGTTGGGTGAGTGACCGAGACATAAGAAACCATGGGTAGAATCCTTGAGATACGACCTGAAGCTGCAACTCTTGCTAATGGACGTAAAATTCACCATGATGCGCAGGCTCATTTGAATGAGGTGGAATCTTCATTTCTGGTGGCATGAAGATTTACGGTCCTCCTGGCACCTGTTGCCAGATGCAGCTGGAGCAGCCACACTTTGCTCCAGCTTGGAATGGAAGTGGTGGACAGTGAGAGGAGGAGTGTGGGATGACGACGGTAGAGGAGGAAGGAGACATATTCTCTGAGCCAAGCACGAGGAATGGAGAGCAGGGCAGTGGGGTTGGCATGTTATTGTGGAGCTGTGGTATTCAGCCAAAGTCAAACACGTCCCCTGCAGTGCCACGGCAGGTTTGGCATCCGCAGCTGGGGTGTGTGAATGGACACAGGCAGGCAACCGGAACAGCCACAAAACCACGACTGAAATGCAAAGGGTAAATTCATGACCTCTCTAACTGGAGGATCCTGCAGCAACACCTGGACACACAAGAGGGAATGCAGCACCACTAGGCTCAGTCCATCCCGGTGGGCTGTGGGCCTGCTGTTTGCACCCATTTATCAAGGGCCCATGCACATGTAGTTTACCAGCACGCTGTGATCTCCCTTGTGCTTTTTATGATCTCTGAGCTTTGATCTCTCTCCCAAAACAAGGAGTTCAAGCATGTCTGTGACAGTGCCTCCAAGTTTCTGTAAACACCTATGTTATCTCTACACAGAGATTCTACTTCACAAAACTGACCTAGGATAAACAGCAGGAGGCATAATATATGGGGTTTCCCGCACTAATATTTTTCAAACCTCAACATTCCTACTGCATAGTCACTTGAGCAAATCTACCATCCTCCTCACCGCTCTTCCACTTTTAACCCTTCCCTCCCAACAGGGGTGACGGTGCAGATCCCCTTTTGTGCCCAGTGTGGTGAGACAGGTTTCTTGTGCCCCAAGGCTCAGAAGGGATGAGAGATTGAGGTAGGGCAGCTTCCCCAGGATCTCTTTCAGGTCTTACAGCTCTAGGATGGGCACTGGACATGCAGTAGGGCATGGCTAATAACCCTTTTACTATGTGGGACCAGAAGAAATTTCTGGCATCATTGGTGTATTTGCTTACTGCTATGTGTCCCAATTCTCTCCGTCCTGTCTTGATTCATATTTTTCTCTCCTGTGTGCTTTCCTGTGGAAAAAAAGTCAGGTATCAGTCTCAAGTTTTCAAAAGCTGTCAAAGGTTTACCCCTCAGGCTTACTTCAAAATTTGGAATGTTTTCAAGGGAAGAATTTTGATGATTCTTTACCTGTGCACAAGCTTTGTGGCAGAAGTATCTTCAAGTGTAGATCTTAGACTAAAGTCAAGTCTGAAACATAAAAGTGCAATTGAAGCCCCCCAATCATCTTTATTTTTTAAATTTAATTTATTTAATACAGATTTTTTTTTTTTACTAGGGTAACATGCTAAGCCATAAATATCTTTAGCAAGCAACACTCTCAAGGGAAGCCTCACCAATTTTTGCCTCAGTATGCAAAATGATAGGTGTTGCTATTTTTTTTTCACTTTAAATTGTGAACTGTTGAGGGGGAGCTGACTGCATCAGAAAGGATTTCCCAGCATGCTCAGATGGCACCTGTTTCTTTACAAAGGGGTCAGCTAAAAGGCTGTATTTCCTAAGTCACTGTTGGGTGCCTGTTGGGATAATGTCAGAGTAGCTTTATCCTCCCAGGCAGCTGGCAGCTCCTACCCTGTGATTAGTACTACATCTGTGTGACTATGATATGTCTAATAGAACAACAAGTAGGGTAATAAGGAACAGATGAAAGGAAGAGAAAGCGACAAGATTTCGTTTTAGCAGAAAATGTTATTCTCCTTTTTACTCTTGCTTTCAAACAGAATGTTTTAGCACCTTTTATTTTTCAGTCTAAGTCTTTTAAAGGGCTTTTTAGTTTTAAAACCATGCTGTATTAATATTTTCTATAAAACCTGTATCAGAGTCTCTTGAACTTGCTTCTTGTTAAAACTAACATTTTTTACTGGAGTATCTTGAAATCTCCAGCATGTCTCAGGGCCAGGGGTGACTTTCCTATTCCTGTAAATGTCTGTGATGCTGTGGGAACCTGGAATGAGTGGTTTGGGAGAGGAGTTGAGGGATGTCCAGCTCACAGTGGCTGTTTCTCAGGCACAGCCTCATGCAAGGGCTTCCTTTCTCCTCCTCCCTCCCCTTTTAGAGCATGTGTCTGGGCTGTTTAGGGATGCTTGCTGCTGTCCCCTCAGATACAGCACAGGTGAAATGTGCCTGGTTTTGGTCTCCAGCCTCTTCTGAGAGATTAGTGTCCAGCTCTCATTTTGGAGTTTGACTTCTGGAAATGGTGTGTAGGGGGAGACCTTCATGCTCAGGCTTTATGCTTGGCTAAGGACAAATGGGACAACATCTACTCACTTGTATGGCCTTGTGGGTCAGCAGGTTGTATAAAATTAACCTGTACTTACTGCTAGCTTTGCCTTTGGTTTTTTCCTTCTGTTTTAAAAGGGATGGTTGTGAGTCATTACTTCAGCAGCTAGCTGTATGAAACCTTAGATAACAAAAAATGCTGTCTGAAAACAGAACTGAGCCTTCTGAGTCTTGTTATTAGGCTGACAATGCCACAATTTAACACAGCTGCAAATATCTATATCAAGAAATCCTCATGTATTATTAAGGAACTAAAACCATATCCCAAACTTTGAAATATTTACAGACACAGTTAAAAACTTGGCATGGTGTAGGAAGTAGAGTATTATCAAGTAGTCAGGTGACTCTCTCTTGAAATCCAGGAGTGTTGGATTTCAAACATTCTTCTGTTTTACTTTTCATATTGTGCTTCTAGGATTTAATCCACTTGCAGGCTAGTGAGAAACATCCCCAAGGAAAGCAGCGATGGAGATGGTAGTCGGAGCTACTTAGCTGTACGTCTTCTGTTTTACTGCTTGTTTCCCACCCAAGTTATGGTCCTTAAAAGGATGAGGTGGACTATGTGGACTATGTGGACTATGCTCTGTGAACCCAGCTGGCATCTTTTGCTTATTTCTGTTGCACGTGTTAGTCAGTGTGATTTTAAGCATTTGTCATTGACATTCAGGGAAGGAGGCAGCAGTGAACTTGGCGGCATTTTGGTGATGATTAACATCCCCAGTCTGATTCTTGACGCTGTCAGCATACCTCAAAAATGAAAACAATCAACACTTAAGTAGAGAAATAGCAACCTAAATATATATTTGCATCCCAAACAGCAGTATTCTGATTTGTTGCCTTGAATTTTTTTGATGATGAGGCTGCCAGCTCATTCAAGTGAGTTTAGCGTCACTTCAGCAAACAAATCTGGGCAGATGAAACTTGTAAGGATCTTTCACTGTGCCAGCAATTAGATAATTGATTTATCCATTAACTAGAGCAGTTATAAAACAAGAATAACAGTAAGTGGCCTACACTGGGAAAGACAATTAACAGTTTGTCTTTTATGGCTGTCTGGTGTTTATTTCTTTGATGTTTCTCTTAATGAGACTTATGAATCTTCCTTGTCTGCTTAATTCAGACTCTGAGATGCTTCTTAGTATATTTATGTCTTAGTTAGAAGAGTCTTTTTTTCAGATAATTGATTTCTTTAAGGCAATTACTTGTTTTTTACCACCATCTTTAAAAGAGAGACAGCAGTTGTAGCTAGTATTAGTGACCTTGTTTATAACATTAAACTTTAGTAGAAGATTTTTTGGGTTTGCTTTTGTTTTGTTAAGAGTTGTACTATATGACTAGAAGCTTATAGAAGGCATTAGAAAAGAAAATCTCCATGCAATAGCAGGAGAGACTAGCTCAGGATAGCTTCATAAAAGAAATTGAAAAGTCAGCTGCAAAGCTAACTTACAGAATATTTACATTTACATTTTTACATTTCACTGTCTGGTGCATACATCAGCATTCTGCCTGTTAGACTCTTGAGCTGAGTTGCAAATGAAACATGGGGGCATGGGTGCTCCTCTGTGTGGCTGTTAAACTCAGCTGGGAGAAACAACCTGATGTGCTATGTATTTGAATTTCAGGCAAATTTAGCTTGCTAGTGTACTAGTCCTGAGAGATGCACCTTACAATCATGGTTGAATTCCTGCACAGAATATATGATTGGCTGGAGTGATATGGTTTTGTTACAATTTGCCAGAACTATAACTACTGTGCTAGGAGTAATACATAATGCTTTTGCATTTTCTGATACATTTCAGACTTGCCATCTAAACCATGTTTCAGGGTGTCCATCTTCAATAGCCAAATGTGAGCATTTTCAATTGCACATAAAAAAGTGCATAGTTACTATACAAATGCACATGGAGAATGCAAATGTCTTAGACTTCAAAGAACTTTGCTCTATTTTCATAGGTGTATGAGGGGAAATCTGCACATCCATGCTGTTCAGTAAGGACTGTCTGCTAATGAGACAAATAGCAAGAGTCTGTCAAAAGTGTAAGCCAGGCTTTCGGCTGCCAGACTGTAAGAACAACCTCTGACACTGAAACTTAGACAAATCAAAAAAATGAGTCATGCTACCAGATATAAAAGTGTAAGTTTTTGAATGATTCTCTTGGGTTGGAGACCCTTAATAAAAGAATGCTTTTCATGTTTCCCAGCAAGGATTGGCTTTGGACTTTGAGGGATAATATACTCCACAAATATTTCAGTGCTGTTACCTGTCCTTTCAAAGTTGTAATTTTAGTTAGTAGTAAGGTTTAAATTGGGATTAGTGGCCAAAAAAGTTTAAATACTAGATCAAAGATCTGATTTATTTTAAAGTCTGCAGGGTTAAATAAAAATTAAGTTGTTATAGGAATTTTATTTTCTTGGAACCAAAATTGCCTCCATCAATTTTCAACAGAAGGGGAAACCATGTATACTGTTTCTTGTTTGCTGTTGTGCTGGTTTATGACATTTAACTTCTGATAAATAGTAGGAAATCAGTGTTTTTGTCTGCAGTTCCAATGGCCTTTCCCATCATTGTCTAAGCATGAAACCTGGCTGCATCTTTTAAAATTTTCATTTAGATAATTGATAAATTAATTTGATATTTTGTCTTTGACTGTAGTAATAATAAAATCATCTAATTGTTCTCTCTGTTATTTCGAGAGGTAAAGGTAGAGCACAGACGGCAGAGAATTAAAGTAGAATAAAACTGACAATAAGTTAATAATTCTCAGTAATTAATTCACTTGTCAGTGCATGGGACATAACTTATCAAGAAACTATGTACAACAGAAGCAGATCAGTAGATCAAAGCATCTGGTGCTGAGGACTTTAAAATATCCTTACATGCTGAGGTTTTTTTCACTTCAGCATAGGTTCAGTCTGGTCCCCAATTTAGGTCTCCCTTGGTCTGAATGGATCAGTCCTGGGTTTGGATTCGCATGTCTCTAATATTGGAGCACATCTGTGAATGTACAATGGGTTTTTTGGCTTAGCTATCACCTGTTAAACAAAACCAGTTTCCGCTCACCAAAACCTCTCTGCAAAACAACCTGGCACATAGTAAATGGGAACAGTTTGGGGATTTATTTCAACATTCCATATTTCAACATTACTCTAGTTCTCCAGATCAAAACAACAAACGAGGTGCAGCCTTAAGTTACCCATGTCATCTACACTGGGTTGTCTGCTGCACCATGGGCTGTGGGAACCGTGTGCCCTGCAGGGGTGGTGGTTGGGTGGAATATCCTAGGGCATCAAAAATACCATTAGCCACCCAAGTTGAAGCAGCTGAGTCCTAGTCTGGATAGCTGTGCTGAAGAAGGTTAATTGTGCTCTGATGTTCCTGATGTTCTCTGCTGAGAGTAAATTAGTGCTCATGTGAACAGCTCTAAAGCAGACAGCTATACCAGGGATGTTTAGAGCTAGGCTTCATAGAGCACATCCTTTAATGAACACTGAAAAAAGAAATTTAAGGAGAGTAAGTATTACTGAGTTCCTCCTTTTAATTTGCCAAAGAATTTGAAAGGGAACAGAAAGCCATGCAGCCAGAATTGCTTCATGTAAGCAGTCAGCACCGCTGCTGGGAACGGGAAAAAGAAGTGAAGGAGGGGAAATGCAGAAGTAAAGCTGTATGGCCTTTTTTTGTTTGTTTGTTTGTTTTGTTTTGTTGGTGATTTTGGGTTTTGTTTGTTTATTTTTTTGGTTTTGTTTGCTTGTTTTTTCTCTGTTCTTAAATGTTTTGCTTTGAATTCAGGCTTTCTTAATGAATGCAAACAGATTCATTAACTGAGAACTCTACGCCCCCATATCAAAATTGGACTGACCTCTGTGAATCAGTCAGAGGCAGCTCCTTAGCATTTTCTTTTCTTATTTACAGCAGATATTTGAACTCAGACCTTCCACATAGCATGTTGGGAGGTGCTGGTCTCAAACTGTCTTCAGATGAACAGTTTCAGAGGTCTGAGGTGGGGCCAATATATGCCACCTCTTATGCTGGCACTGTAATTACCAGGGACTATTCTCATGTCCTGCAGATTTACAGAAAGATTTGGGTCTGGTAGAAGTGTATTTTTCTGTTGAATATAAAAGAATAGTCTCTTAATTAAACTGTCTAGAATTTACCTAATGTAAAAGGTGAAAAGATTTAATTAATGCTGACTCTAAAGCTTTTTGATTGCATACAGTGAGGTGTGAGAGAGGGGAATCAGATAATGTAAGCATCACTTCTTACCACTTCTGATTAATTTTTTTCTTAATATTTCTCATCTTCCTTTATCATAAAGAATGTGCCAACACTGCAGGTATTTCTGAATTGAAGAAAAATTAAAAGTAAAAAGGTACTCATTACGTATATAAATTATATACAACAAGACAATAGTTCTGAAAAGCCAGTCTAGAACCATCACCCTCTTCTCCTCAGGGCAGCATTTTGTCTGCATGTCCATCTTCTTAACGGAATTATAATTTGTTTAGAACATCCATCTTCATTACAGTGGGTAATACTGGTTGGGACTCTGTAAGGTTTCTAGACCTTTAAAACTTTCAGCTCTTGATAAGACTAATTTCATTGACTTGACTGGCTGTTTGCATTCAGAATATCTTTTATTACCAGGAGACACTGTTTAAGACTTCTTAAAAATTTAACTTCATGTCTATATTTATATCTAAATATGATGGCAAAACATTCAAGAATTCTGTGTAGAAGTAATTTTATCTGGAACCTGCTGACCTTTTAGTACTTGGGATATTTGACCTACCTACCTGGATAATGGAAATGTACTTTAGTGATGCAGTTTTGGAAATTCAAACAGGTGGGTCTTTTATTGTGGGGATTGAAAGTACTGAGGACGAGGTACCCTTGGTCTGGTGTACTGTAGTGCTGATACAGTTTATACCTGGACTGATACAGCCTCTGTGTGAGTGTCTGTGTCATAGAATTGTTCAATAGAATGGTTAAGGCTGGAAAAGACCTATAAGATCATAATGTCCCACTGTGCTGTGGGTTTGTGGAAATGAAGGTGTAACTCTTAGTTGATGCTTGGAGCTATACAAATAGAATAGGTGGTAGTAATGAAGTTTCGTTATTTAACAGCATTTAAGTAATGTTTTGGGTCTTCAGTAAGCCATTTGGGTTAACAGCTTTCAGTTTACAACACTGAACTTGTAGGCTTTGGAACTAGGGGAATTACTTAAATGTTTGATGTCTTCATGCAACATCCATTAAAATGGGTAGTCTCACAAAAACAATACAGGAAGGTGGGAGATGTGCACAGCAGTCAGTTGAAAATGCCAGGGGCTAGGTCTGTGACCTGCACCCTCTCCCCTTCTGCACTGCCTCCTGAAATAAGAGAAGGGTCAACATCAGAAGCCCAGCTTCATTTTCCCATGAACACTGTTCATGACCTCTCTCTGTCTTAGCCAATATTTGATTATTTCTGTGGGTTGGCTGAGGGAGTGCTGGCCTGGAGCAGCCTGCTGGCTGTGCTCAGAGCATTTTGCAGATAGCTTACCTGGGACCTGGTTGATGCATGCTCAGGTCCCTCTGGGCAGAAACAGCAATTTTAAGTCTTCTAGCCCTTCAGCTCTCATCAGCTTTTTTAACCAGTGGGCCTCTGGGGGAAAAAAAGAGCAGAGGTGCCATACATACTTTCTGCACATTCATGCTCCTTGCCTGTGTATTGGTGTATTGGTAACGCAGGTGGAGCTGAGGCACAGTCAGGCGTGAATGACGACTCAGCGAAAGCCTGAGGATCTCACCTGGTGTTAGACTCCTGCAGCAGCAGCCTGTTAGTGCAGTACCTGCATCTCTTCCTGAATCATGCGTGCTTGCTAGTGCAGATACCTAGTTTTGAAAATGCTTATCAAAATTATTTACATCAGCTCTGTTTCAAAATTATTTCCTTGAAAATATAATCTATGTCTTGTTACTTTCATTTCTGATACAGCTTAATGTCTCCCAATTGAAGTGTAATAAACAAAAAGGGGTATTCATTCCATCCTTACAAGAAAAGTAATTTCTATATTAATATGTAAAAATAAACATCTATAAACCAGCACATATATACATTTATATACAACGTGAAAAATTATTAAATATAGGTTGGGAGGTGGTTTGACATTTGTTTGTGGAAGAACATCTGTACTTTCTGAGAATTTCCATGTGAATGAAGTGACTCTTCTAAAAATTTTTCTAGCCTCCTTCAGTAAATGACAACATGCATAATAAATTACCTTTTTTTTTCTGCTACTGAAATAATTATAGGCACTATTAGATTTTTGTACATCAAGATCTTCCGTAGATATTTCAATAATACTTATTTCCTCTTCATGAAGATTTTGTGATCAGTTAAAAATCTGGTGATCTACTGTCAAGTGACTTTAATTAGGAAAAAAAACCCACATATAATTTTGAATCCATTATAAGAAATAGGGACATGTAATCTCTAAAGATTTTTTTATTGGTCTTAGTGACTCTTGTCTAATTCAATGTGGTCTATGTAACCCTTTGCTCTCTATGAGTCAGTTTGCAAACTTAAATGTATGATTATTTAGGTACACGGCATACCAGTTCAAAATTTTTAAACAAGTTTGAGTGCTTTTAAAGGTTCAGTTATTAACTGGAGGAACTTGCTTTCTTTCTTTTCTGATCCCTAGATGCTTAGACTATACTTTAATGCTAGTTTTGAACTGTCCTTTGTGAGACCTGGAAATGCTCTTAAAATGAGAATTAGAATGCTCATGCATGAAAAAAGACATCACTGTGGGACTTCAGTGAAATCCAAAACTTGGTGACAAAACCCAGTTATCTGTTCAGAGCATTATCTCTAAAAACCTTTCAAATGAGTTTTAAATAAGAGTGCATAGACACAAAATACTGATGTAGATGTGGCTTTTGCTACAGTCAGGCATATAAAATTGATGAGTGGGACTCATTATAAAAAAATGGGACAGCACCATACCAATGTATTAACATTTTAAAATTTTATTAAAGTAGTTCATGTACTTTATATCAAATAACAAAGTTATGGTCCAAAGATTTTTCATCTGCATGTCTAAATGTGTGGGCTTAACTTTCTCATCCTTCTTTTTCTTTTTTTTTTTTTAACCAACATGACCTGGAGGTATCTTGCAGTGGAAATAAAAATATTGAAAAAAGAGGACTTAAGAGTACAAGGTAGATCCTTGGAGACTTAGTAATACCATTAGTGGACAAGCTGAAATAAAAAAGCAGGTCCAATTTAGACACTAGCCTGCTGAAGTCCATTTACATTATAAAATATTTCTCAGAAGTACATATTTTTTTAAATAGGAAAAAACCCCACACTAAATGAAAGCAAAAAGTCTAAATTTTTTAGGTCACTCAAGAATATAGTTGGGGAAAAAAAAGAAATAACTCAGGTTTAGTACCAGCATCTGAACCAACTCCTCTTACTTTCCCTCTCTTCAGAACAGTTGTTATTTTTGTAGCTTTAATGTGGAGGAACAGCCTTGTCATGAGGCCATTTTATTCATGTAATGTGTGTGTGTTCCCTGGAGTAGATCTCCTGCCCTGGTCCCTCTGAAGGGACAGATGTTTAAGGCCAGGTATGGGTGATGCTTTTTAAGAGTGTTGTAGGTTGAAGTGGTGATTGGGACCAGACTGTGCTCTGACCAGGACAGTAACGAGCTCACTCATAAGCTCAGAGCTTAAAGCTTTTCTTTGGCTGAGTTTCTGCTAACAATTTGTTAGCTACACATTGAATCTTGAGATTTGATATATGCTCAGCATGTGAGTGAGATAGACCTTTATCTCTTTAACTTGTCTTGACTTTGGTATCTGACTCTTCCTTCTCTGATCACTAGCAAGAATGAAGAATACTTCTTATTAACTTTATAGATTTATAGAAAAAAAATCTTTTAAAAGCAGTCTGAAGTAGGAGGTAGATAAATTCATGTTTACACATACTTCATGGGAAAAATATTTCTGTGTGAATGATAGCACCTGTGTTTAGCTAAGCCTGGGTAAGAAAAAGACTATGACATACCAAATAACAGGCATTATGTGGAACATATAGCATTATGTGGAAATTGAGAAATATTTATTCAAGTGAAAGATAAAATACTCTCTAATAAGGAAGCCTCCTTTCTTCACATCCTACAGGTCATCAGCAGTTCTTACACAATATTAATTGTGTCCTCATCCTGTGACAGATTGAATGAGTAGTCTGAAAGTCTCCTTTTGTTTTCAGAGCTGCTAGTGCTTGTGTTATCAGCACCGAACACACCTGAGTAAACGGGGATCTTTGAGATGTTTGATAGACAGAACTTTCCAGGTATCCAGTGGTCCAACTGCTGCCCTCTGTGCTTGCCCTTGTTGGGATAATAGTGACAAAGACACAAAGACAATGATTAATGCCTCTTCCCCCGAGCCCTTTCTCCCTCTGAAATCCCCCGTTGCCTCTGGCCCAGGATATTTTTACACAGTGGAGAGAGAGGAGAGATAAGATAGGAAGGGATTGCTCTACATATGAATAAGAAGTTTTCCCTTTCTGACCCCAAGAAATGAGACCCCTCCCTGAGTAGCTGCAGCTCCACACGGGCTTAAGGGGACTCCCAAGAACTACCTGCAGGCTGGGGAGCCCTCTGAGCCAGAGGCTGCCTGTTCTTCTCCAGAGGTTTTTCAGTTTGTTACTGGAAACTACATAAGGAGGAGAATTTAAACCTTTGGTTTTGCTGGTTTGCTAAGAAAGCTGGCAAGCCACCTTGTAATTTTCTTTTCTTTTTTTTTTGGACTCTTTTTCCATAAGAAGGAGACCTCTGGTATTGGCAACAGTGTTCTGTAAGCACAGTGGGTAAGATCCAGCTAGGGTGCAAGGTTATGAGTAAAACCATATTAGTGAAATTAATCTGATTTGGAGAAGGTAATTAGGGAAGGATTTTCTGGGGAGATGGGGAAGCTTTCCTTCTTAGACTTGATCAGGAGCATAAACAAAGAGCAAGATAAATAAATTGATAATGCCCAGGATTTTCCTTTTAAAATACTTTCTTATCCTATATAAGAAACGGCAAACTTTTTTTAAACAAAAAATATGATTCATAGCTAATAGAAATTAGTTATTACTTCTGGTTTTAGACTGCCATCCCAGACACTGAAGTATGAATAGCCAGTTCATATGACATTCATTGATTCTTCAGCAGTGAAACTGAAATGGGTATGTCTATCCACGCTGTCATTATTCAGGATCATGTCTCCAGGGAGAGTCATTTTTACCTCAGATTAAAGAATGGAGTGTACTGAAAAGCTGTCTATTAGCTTGCCATCATCCATACCTTCTGATGCCTAGTGCTTACCTGTTTTACCCAGACCCTTGAAGCCTGTGTGCTTTTCTGATTCCTGTGGTAACACTAGTTCTTTTAATGAAGTTCAGATGCACAGCTCTACTGCTCTTTCCAAATTGCTGTTAAACTTTCAGAACTGTGATAGCTTTGTGCTTTCAACCTAACCTGATTAGCGTACAAGCACTTTAAGAAATAGACTCTTAATTCCTCAGAAAGTTACATTGAGCGTATGGAAGAGCAGTAACTGAGGAGACCTGTTAATGATCCACTACTCTGTTCAACTCAAACCATGGTTATGCTCAGCCTTCCCTCTGTGCGGGAAACTACTTAGGCTAAAGCTGTGCAAGAAGGCCATACAAAGACTGGAAACTTTCATAAACTAGGGAAAGAAAATAAAATCATTTGTTAATATATTGGCACAGTCAAGCTTAGAGACTCAAACTTAATCTGCTAAATTGTAGGTAAGGATAAACAGACAGCATCCCCATAGGTAATTATCCATTACCTATTTCAAAACTGGGCAATATAGTACTTAATTACTTCTAAGGTAGGCAAAGAACACTTATTTGGTTTTTTAATATGTATTTATTATTATTAGCCCATGTAATCACTGTAAGTGACACAAATATCCTGACTAAATGATGTTTGAATTAAACTCCATGACATGTCTGCAACAGCCCATCAAACCTAAAGGTGTGGGTGACTACCAGAAATAGTTTGAAATTTGGTTTCCATACTGAGCCATGCTGGACAGTGAGAAGTGGTGGAAACACAAGCAGTGATCAAACAGTGGTCAAACAGCATGGTGACAAGAGGCACTATTCAAACCCAGACTGTCCCAGAAGGCTTACACCACGGGGGCATGGGGCAGGACTTGAACCCCTCCAGATGAACACTTCTAACGTGTAGAAATTCCAGGATTTTGTTTAGCAACACCAAGTCTGTTGGTAAGAAGTGAGGGAGAAACATCCGTGGGTATAACTTGTAGAATATGTGGCAATCTTTAAGGGAGTGCACAATAATATTTTGTTATATCCATGTGGTGGTTGTCCACCTTCTGTGACTGTGATAACTAGATTGGAAGTCTCGACCACTTGAACATATCACATGTACATCTTGCAATAAAAAAGGTGTGACTGACAGTAAAAGGAGTCCACCAGTTTTATGATAAGATTTAGAAAGTTATCAGCAGTAGGAAGGAAGACATCCAGCAGAATGACTACATCACCTGCAAAAGCACAGGCTGAAAAAGATAAACACTTCACCAGCCTCCTTTCACACTCACTTGTCATAAAAAGGTAATAGTGGCATTATCTCTGGGTTTATATGGTTGAAAGTAGCTTCTTTGAGTCTCTGAAGTACTTTGTGGACTCTTCGGGGTCTGAGAATGGGCAGTTGAAACCATCACTCTGTAGCAAAGTCCTCTGGGTCTCAAAGCACTTTGCCTCCTGAGACAATCACAGAATCACATTTTTGCAACCCTGGATGATGAAGTTCCCCTCCCCACTCCTCAGGTGGGAAAGAGTACAAAAAAGCTTTCACAAGGGCCCACTCCACTGAGATGCACTAAACTCTACAAATCCTCCTCTGCTTGTGAGGATAGGGAGAATGGAATTCAGACACTTCCAGGAGTTACTCAGTATAGAAACTTGGAAGGTGCTACTTGAACAGTTAAAAAACCAGAACATTTTCAATTGTTTTGCCAGTTATACTGAAAACTAGCAGTAAATGTGAGACAATAGAAGAAGTGTGTAGATATGTGTAATTGAAAGTATATTTTAGTGTATCTTCATACACATGTATGTATTATGTATGTATTATTTTTTATAATATGGATTTTGAAATTATTTTTCTATATCAGTGCTTTTGTCCGTTTGTGAGTCAGAGGTTCCCTGCCATTACAGATCTTCCTTTGATATAAAAAAAATCTCATGTGAAAAAACTATGAAGATTTATGCAGAGACAAGAAATCAGGAAACATATTAGTTCAAGAAAACTGCTTCAAGAAGAAATGGAACATGTAGAGTTAGGAAAATGTAACAGAAAGCTTGGCTGGGGCATTTTTAGTCTTGAAATATGTGGTCACCCCAAGCAGTATAAAGGCACTGGGTGACTGGTGTCACTGAACTGAGGAGGAAGAGAGAGAGAGAGACTAAGGAGTTCTTATCTGGGGGCTGTTATTTCATCTTGCATACTGACATAGCTGAGTCAGTAGCTTTGTTGATTATTGTGGTCTGTCCCAGTGGGTGGTCAGTCTTTTTAAAAAAAATTATTACTTTTGTCTCGTTGATGTTATTTATGAACCCAACAGGTTAAGTTAATCACTTAACAGTTATTTTTAATCCACACAGAGTGCTGTTTTCTCTGTACCTTCTGGTCTAGATACTTTCCCATCCAACCCAATACAGCAAGAAGAGTCTTCCTGTTCACCAGGGACTTTTATGTCATTGCATTAAAATTTTAGCCCAGGATAGGAAAAAATGAGTAGAACTGAACGAAACTGAGCAACATTGAACATACTTTTTGGTTATAAAAGACACTTCTTGTGAGAAATGATGATTTTTTTGAAAATTTGTGAGATTCACCTTTTGGAATTGCTCATCCCACTATTCCACCTCCATACATCTCCAGAGGCATTCAGTTATGCAGGAAAATAACACCTCCCACGGGCAGGAACAAGAATCCCGTCATTACCTGTGTTATACACCCTTCCAGAAACTAGCTGGTTTTTTTGTGTCACTTCTAACACCAAATCAGCATTTTGTTATGAAGGTAAAACTATAAAACTGTCTTGAATCCAAACAAAAAACTTTCCCACGTTTCCCCACATTATATTACTACTCTCTATGATCCTGTCCTTTTGTCTTAGTTTCTGGTGAAGTTCAAAGTGTTAGAGAGACATGTTTATTCCATGGACACTGAGACAGGGATTCCTGGAGAAAGTGTTTCACTTTAATTTCTAACATTTAGTTTCTGCATACAATAATTTTGATTCCTAGTACTTTGAAAAAGTTTTCAGGGAAATTATTCAGTCAACTTTTCATTTCATGAACTCCATCATTTTTACAGCACTGTGCTAATTTTGTAAAAATTTGACTGTGGCTAAACCTGCATAGTGACTGGACACTTAATCTCAAATTTTGTTATGCTGTGAATTTTGCTAGAGATTCTTTTATTTTTCTTCTGTGTGATAGATCAGGGAAGCCTGATTGTAAAAAAAAATCCTGTTGATACTTTCACAGTTCTTATTACTGAAGAATTAACATAAAGTCCTACACATTTACATCTGACTGCTCCCCTTATATTATATGACTGAATTTAAGACTGAAGGACAGATGAAGAGCAACTTAGTTTTATAGAAGGTAGAAGTTTTACTTTTTTTTGGTTCCTATTCTTTTATCAAACAATATGTTAAAAGACTGTTAAACAATTGCTAGTCATAACAAATAAAGAAACTAGCATTGTTCTCAGGGGTATCTATTATGGAATAGATAACCAGTAGGAAAAAAATTTCAATTTATTTTCAAGAGAAATCAAAAGCATAAAGCAACCTGGCATATAAAAATTTAAGTCTATTAACAATTCTGTTTGGCTCCATGAAGCATCATAATTTTGGTAATGATGACAAAAAGAAAAACTAATGCAAGTTTATGCCAAGTGCTCTCTGGAATTGCTGAATTGTTTTGCCCTTCTCAAAACCATAAAGCTAAGACCTTGTATGTGTATAAAATTCTGAAACAATCAATCATGGAAACAGCATCTGATTGCATAAAACGTGATTTCAAAATCAATTTGTCATGCTCCTATATGGATTTAGTGCCTTCCTTGTTTTGACATTTCTCATTTGCTAAGTGCAGGAACACTATAGTAATTTCTTTATGTAGTGTTACAAATCAGAAGATTAGAATGCAAAAACTTTCTTTGTTTTTGAATTTGTCTTGGATATGCAATTATTTGGTTTTTTCTTATTTTTTTTTCCATATAGATTTCCTTTGTGATGCCTTAGAAATTCTGTCTGATTTCCATGTGAAAATCATTTGTGATGTTTAGTTCCCATCACAAAAGATCCTCGGGAATGGCTTCGACAACATGATCAGCTTTTAAGACCTGCTTGCTGAGAAGAAACACACTGATGCTCCTTCTATTGTTAAATTTTACAAAGGAGATGGTTGGATTTTGTAGCAGCTCTGTGCAGTTGCTGCACGTAAACACATGCTGATTTACAACTCGTTTTTGGTGAAAACTGCTTTATTATACAAACATGTATAGTGAAAGACTCAGCTTTTATTTACTAATCAGCACAGGGATTTACTCTAGGAATTTGAAATAGTGAAAAATACCATTGTTGAATAGATCTGGTTTATACAGCTTAAGCTTTTAAAATTGTTCTAACATTAATATCTAATGCTAGAAACTGAGATCTTCAGATTTTCCTTTCCATTAAAGGTATGTGGACATTGTTTGCTCCAATTGCTTTTGATTTAAGTTTAAATACATATACTTCTGCCTAGAAAGGTGGTTTAGTGCCTGTGACCTATACTGCAATGCCTGTGAATTATATTGAAATAGTTAATAACCTTTCTTTTCCTCAGCCACGAGGTATGTCTGGCACTATTTCAAGCAGCATTACCATGTGCAATCTAGGGCTACATTCTTGAGGAGGGTTTGCTAAGGAGGGTTTAGATTTGGCACAGAAATAACCTAAATATTTATGAAAATTTGTTAACCACTTTATGCTTTTTTTAAATATACAAATTTGTATGCTGAGAAATTCTTATTATTTTTGGTGTTATTTATTGTAATTTAGAAATACCCCAAATGAACGCTCTTCTTCCTAGGTATCCTTGTCAGAGATTTTGCACAATCACTGTATGCTGATAAAACTTTTAAAATATTCCCTCTATGGAGGGGTGAGATAACTGGTGACTGAAAGGACTGAGAAGCACTTCCACCTCCCAGTCTCTGCTTTTCCTTCTGCCATCATTCACTTCACTAGCACACAGGTTTTCAGGGTGCCTTCCAGCTAACATATGGGAGGGGTTCTGACAGAGCATATGCTTAGAAAACTAATAAGGACAGCTTTAGGTTTGATTTTAGGTAACTTTTCCTTAGCTGCCTGGATGAATCAGCTAAATTTCTGAGTGCAGTGAAACTCCAAGCAATCTGTTTTGGACTTCATCCCAGCAGACCTATTCAACCATCCATTTAATTGTTAGTGCATCTTCATTTATGTACCTCTATTGATTTTAATCTCAGATGATTTATGCAATACCATAAGCAGGTAACAAGCCAAAGCAATGGCATTTCACTAGAGGTGAAGATGCCTATAAACTATCTTAATTTGTCCAAAATCTGCTTGTATATACAAGGCTTCTCTTGCTGTAGTTGTGTGTTTAAAGTTTTTACTTATGACTGCTCAACGAAACTTTTGTTCTGTTTCTCACTACAGATTTACAGTCTGTTTTCCTGTATTTTAAAAGTAAAGCACATTTCCATTTGACTCCATGCTGTCTCATGGCCTGCTGCCAGAGTTCTCTGATATTTGTTTTTCTTTTAGTTCTTTGTTATTGATAAACTTGTTCCTGAATATGTGTAAAATTCATTTGGCCTGATATCAGATCAGATATCGGATCAGAGCCTTATGTGATAAGGCTCATCACGTAGTGAATGATGAGCCATCATGGCTTAAATCATAAACACAGATAGAAATTAAGTAGTTTCAGAGTAAGAAGCATCACACTTTAGATCTTTACTTTAGGATTAAATAAGCCCTAGACAGTGCTTTTGTCTGAAAAAGAGTTTGTTCCTGAGACCTCTCTTTAACAGAATTAAGACTGAGAATGCTCATAGAAAGCCACAGCTGCTGTCTCCTTGACTCTGCTACCTGAATGTCCTGGAGCAGGATTAGACCTGAACTCAAATGTTCCTATATGTGTCTGTAGTTTGTAGCTCTCTTCAAGTAGCTATTCTAAACAGCTTTGAAGTGATGTCTGAAATGGTACTTATGCTTGAATACTAACAAAACTAACACTGCAATCAAAACATGGAAGATTAACATTGCACAAATGAGCTGTCTGTCCTAGAGGTGTCCAGTCCATTAACACAGTACTTTGTGTTTTGTGACTTTATTGCAGAATATTATGCAATCTAAAAGAAAAGTGCATATGAGAGAAATCATCCTTTTTAAATGGATCCCATCTTATTTAAATTTTCCACTTCAAATCACAATTAATATGTATTATTCACACCTTTTCATTTCTCTGGTTATAGTATATTAAAGTAGAACATATGCTTTGCAGAGGCTGACCAAAGCATGGAAACGTTATTCACGTCTTTCAGTTCTCCTTCACTGTGAGCAACTATAGTTTAACAGAAGGGACTCAGCTACCAAAACCAAAGTAAGTCAGAAATTTTGGGAGATGGTTCACAGAGAGGGGATCTAACTATTTCTTTTTAGAATTACCACATGTGTCATATCAGACTGCTCATTCCAGGCAGTGGAAATAGCAGACAGTGGATTGAGGTGGTAAGTATCTCGGGAAAGGAAGATCTCCTTCTATATCACTTAGGTTAAAGATTTGTGGCTCAGTTACTGGTGTTTTATCTGTAGCTGCACTGGCTACAGTCTACAAAAATGAGTCCTGGGATGAGTATAGAGATAACTTGCACCCAACAAAGACCTTGGTAATAGAACTCATTTGGGATAGAGTTCATCACTTTAACTTAGCTTATTCATGTAGAAGTCACTAGGATCTTAAATAAGCAATTTTTAAAATCAAGAAGTCTGTGAGCTATGATTTTTTGAAGGAGAAAAGGACCAGCATCACTTTTTTCTGCAGCTGCTCTCTGGTTTTGAAGGCTAGTCCATGGCACAGCTCAGCATCTGGGAAATGGTAAAGCTTAGCAAAAGAACTGATATGACTCACTTGGGAAAACTCAGCCTGTAGTCTTGGTTAGAGGGTTAGCTTGACTGAATTAATTCATGTGAAGTGTGTATATATATATCTATGATGCATTCAGATTGTTAAAGGCCACAGAAGCTACTTGCACAGAATGAAGCACATTCAAAGCTGAGTAGGGCAATGTTTTTCACAGTAATACCATTTCTGTAATAAACTGTGGAAGAGCATAAGCAAAGTTTTCTCTAACAATGTTGAAGCAAAATGAGAAGCTATCCAAGAAATACTTAGGACTTCATTAAAAAAAAAAAAAAAAAAAAGAAAGAAAACTCAGCCTGAAAACTTTAGTATCTTTTAGATCTATTGCTTAATAATGACACTTCAGAATTATGCATAATATAAAATGCCCTATTGAATCTGTGGTGGAAGTAGAAATATGTTACAGTAAGGGTAGAAAAATGGAAAATATAAAAAAAAGCAGAAAAATATAAGACACGCAAGCTCTCCATTCTTAATCTGCATTGAAAATTGAATTATGTAAACCAAAATTACCCCTAACTCTCTTTTAGCTCAAAGAAGGTCATCTTACAGAATAGCTATATTAAATTCAAAATCATTATCATAAATCCTTGTTGTCAAATATACATATGGTCCACTGTGAAAATCAGATAAATTACATTAAAATGTATTGTATAGACAATATATTATCTCCTTAGGTTTGAAAAAGTAATAGACTGTTTTTATCTCTAATATACAAGGATCATCCTTGAGAGACATAAATGCGTCTGAAAAGTCACAGAAGAGAGGGGTTTCTCAGACATCTTTTGAAGAAATCTTTTAAAAGAAGGAAGGGATCTTTTAGAAGATAAGGTTTCAAGACAAACTGGAATAAAGGTATTCCAGAAAAAAAAATGCAGATAATGATATATTCCCATACAATATTTTTCTTTTGTTCACTTGTTTAACACTACAGAGGTGCTTTTGGTTTCTCCAGTATTTTTTTGTGCTGTTCTATATACTATATATAGCTTTTGTCCTGCAGTGATGTCTTCTTGAAAGTACTCAAAATATTTCAATTGGTAATTAATTGTAGAAGTCACCCTCAATTTCTAAAGCTCTGAATTTTACTTCTAGAAGATAAATACAACTAGTTCTCACATTCCAGATGAGAATATTGTAAATGTAGCTGAAAAAATGACACCTTCTTGATCTAAATTAACACCTTTTAATTTAAATACCTGAGATTTTGTGATCCTCCTCCATCTGCTTTCTAGACCTTTCCAGATGATAGATGCTGAAGCAGTTTTTCAGTTTTCTTAACTTACCTATTGGTCTAAGCCCCCTTTTTATCCCTTTTTGTCCCTTTTTATCCCTTTTATCCTTTATTAGGTTACTCAGTGTATGAATCACCACTTCCTACTCTGAATTGATTGAAGAGAGTGCAGACTGCTAGTCTAAACAGAATACATTTTGATCTAAGGATATACTTAACATTTGTTGAACTGATTTAAGTGATAGATGTTTGTTAACAGAAGTTACTCTGTCCTTGCTGGTTTTTAAACAGGGGTATAAATTAAAAAAAAAAAAAAAAAAGAAATCCAGTCTCTCTCTATTAAAATGAAATTCTGAATTGAGTAAAACAGGAAAGGTGTGTTACTGTTTTCCTAACTACTCAGTGGCTTAATGAAATCCAACTCAATAGGTTAATGTACCAATAAGGCTTTCCATGACCTCTTGAACGCATAACTCATTGAATCGCTGCTGAAATACCTATGCTATCAGCTTGACCTCATTACTTTGGAGAACACTGAGGTTTCTCTGTTATTCCTGATGCTTTGTAACAGTAACATTGTAATTTTTTTGATGAGAAACAGCTTGTGAAATACTTGTTTTTATTTGCCTGCTGGTGTGTTACTGCTTAAAATTGCACCATATAGCTAATTATAGCCTTAACAGTTGTACTAAGTAATTTTAAGAAGACTAGTATAAAAAACACCCCCATGCCATCTTTCAGCTTTGTACCTAGCCTATTAATAAAAGAACAATAGAGCTGGAGTCTGAGTATCACAGCATTGCTATTTTTAGCTCATGACTAGCTCTGGTGTCCTCTGCTTGTGTTTGTGCAGCATGTAATGTAGCAAGGTCCCAGGCTGCCTTTAGGGCTCAAGTGCAGTTCATATAAATACACACAGACTGTCTGGGCAGCTAGTGTTGACTGCCCCTTCCACTAGTCAAATTATTCCAAGGTTTGTAGAGAAAACCTACTCCAGCAATCTTTGACTTCATGTTTACACCACACTCATCGCTTTGGAAGTGGAGTGCTTTACTGAGAGTTGTGTGCACAGTGAAAGGAGAATATACTCATTAATGTCTAATGTGTTGTTCAAGGTTATACACAGGATATAGAAGTTTAATGAGAACTTAATGGGAGTTCCACTACTACTGATTAGGTGTATCTATCATTTTGAGGATGCGAGTAAAACTGCTTAACACTGTAAAGTTAAGGAAAAATGAATGCCCAGTTTGTCACTCCCTTCTGCCATTAATCACATTCATTAGCTGCCTTACAGTGACAAGATTCTGACCCATTACCAGTGCAGTACTGGGAGGACCACTACCAGTGGCCTGCTGATTTGAACAGTGATTTATCACATTAACTATTGTGACAGTTTTTGTTCTTTTTGTCACATATGGCTTGTAGATTAACCTAACTGTGATAAAAGTGAGAGTCCAGGACTTCACTGTAAATTTATCATCCATGGTGCCTTGCTGAGAACCTAGTTCCAGAGAGAGAGAGGCAGAGAGACTGAGAGAGTAACTGAGGGAGAAGCAACACATCATTGCTTTGTTTCAGAGAGGCTGGGGAAGGTAGTTACCCCAGGGGGAGCTCTACATCTGTAGGAGCCTGTAAGGTACTACATCCCGAAATGGTGTTATTGTTATCTTTTGGCTCAGGGGGCACCCAGGAAGACATGACCAATTATTCCTGTTTTTACAATGGACTTTGTAAAGGTATGAATGATATTTTCTGCTCTGCCTTGTGTCAAGCAAATTTTGTCCAGTGTCTTGTCAACATTTTTCTTTGTCATGGTGAACCCTACCTCTAGCAATGAAAACAACACATTAACGTTTGCGAGTTTGGGGTGGAATAACTAAGTCTAGAACACTGCTACTATAACAAGACTTGCAAAGTGCTTCCTCTGGTGTAAGATGGGCACTGACTTGTGTGTGCCTTACGGGAAATGTGTCCTGGAGGACCCCTGACCTTGCTCTGCTACTTTTACCCTGTGTTGGACTTTGACTGTAACCATCAAATGGTCTTTTTGCTTTTTCTTCTATTCTACTGTGCAAGAGTATGGCAGGGGGACTTTTTTTTTTTTTTTTGAAAGAGTAAAAGGTATAGGGAACCCTCCCTAAATGTGCATGCTCCATGAGAATGCTCCAGTATTCTAAGAGTAGCTAATGAGGTTAATATATTTTAAACTAAATCATGAGTACAATTGCATTATAGTAGTTAGAGAAGTCGTAGAGAAAAAAAGAGAAAAAGAAAGGAAGATGTGACCCATCCTGTTCTTGCTCAAAATGCACTTATAAGATAGATTTTGCTCTAACCTGTGACTTCTTCATAAGTTTTACAGATTTAAGTCTGGAAAGGTTTGTTTACAGAGGAAGAGAGTGCTTGAATATTGAATCTGAAAGATGTTTCATATTTGATTGTAGCTCATTCACCCCTAGCTCATATATAATTTTTTCATTCACTTGCTTAAGGCAGTTACATAATTCTTCCTAGACTGGGGCTTTTATTGGATTAAATTAGTAAACTATGTAATTTTGTATAGCTGACATAGGTTTGCATGAAACATGATTTGTCTCCTGGAAGTTCTATGAGTTGTTGTAACTGCTAGATTAAAGCAGATTAATTAGTCATAATCTACATCTTTAAGAGTAAGTATTGAAGAATGAACGACGAGCTCATTACATTACAGTACTAATAGTTATTTTTTGCTATTGTCTTACTGATTTCATTTGACTTGAGTATTTGGTGTGGACCAGATGCAAGCTTTCTATAACAAACACTTTGAGTGATACCCAGTAGATATTTCTCCTTTTACTGATACAGAACCATTATTAAACAAACAGCCCTTAAGAGGCAACCTTGAGCCTATTTATCCTAAAAGCTGACCTACTTTGAGAGTTTTTATGGGTTGTCTTAGCTCAAGCATTCTAGGGAATTTGTTTCTGTGGATAGTTATTGTTACCTAAGCACTACTAATTATCTTAAAGGATAGTTATGTAAACATACTTTTTTCCTTCATATTCTGTCTGTCCTGAAAGTTGTTTTTTAAGTTTGGTCAAATTCCTTCAGGCACTTTTATGGGTGAACTTGATGAAGTAATTAAAACCTCTAAAAATATGTCTGAATATAAGTTTACTCAATGTGTCTCTGTGGCTCCAGTTGAAGAAAAGTTCTAGAGTTATAAGAGTCTAGAAGGCTGTAAAAACTTTTAAACCACATGGAGAGTTTGTGGTTACATATAACTGTATTTTATGCTTGGATTTTGCATCTGTAAGTAACAGAAGGAATTCATCTTTAGTTTTGGATCACTCATTATTCATTGGATTTTGCTTGTTTCTCTGCTCATTTTCTGTGACCTCATAATTAGATCAAATATATTTAGATTTTGTTAGTTTTCGTATGCAGCCTGGAGGACATACTATTCTCTAAGCTAATCAGGTGGGTGCATTAACCTTCCTTTTCCCCAGGTGCTCCAGGCAGCCCTGACCACTTGGGCATGGAGGATTTGAGCATTATGTGCTACAAAAATGATACCTGTCATCTGAAAGCCTTTGCCTTTGGGTCCAATTCTGCCTTCTCAGGAACCCTGGTAGGCTAAGTGTCTCATTTCCTAGAGCTTCAGCCTCATAAGCACTTTGCAGTAGTGGTTCTTACTGAGTGCTCTTCTCCCATGCTTTTAAGGGCTTAAAAAAGCCTTATGCCTTTTTTTTTTTTTCCTTCTTCTTTTCATTTTTCTTTGTGAGTGGTTTCAATTTTCTCTCTCTTGTATGTGACCTCTCAGTCTTGGAGTTTGCACTGTTTGCCCCAGCCTCTACCTGCAGAATTAAAACGGGATTCCTCTTTCAGTAAAGCATGTCTCCCTCCTTCTTTTGTGCCTGAACTACCTGCCTTTGGGCTTCTTGACCTACCTGTCAAGCTTTTAAACAGATATACACACATCAAAAGTTAATCCCCAGCGGGTTTAGCTGTTTGTGTTTTAAAGAGATGGGGACACCTCCAGCTGCAATTTAATCTTGCTGCAACCAGTAGCCCACTGACTCCTGAACGAATGGCAGCTACATTTGTCATGCTTGAAAGTACCCTTCCTCTTGATGTACAGCATGCTCAGTTGTGCTCTCAGAAGCACAAGGTGCAGCTTGGATGCAGCTGTCACAGTGTAATTTGCTTCAGGCTTTTTGCCTCAGGCTTTACTTCTGTGTTGTTATGTCCGTAACCTCTGTGATTTCAAAGACCTAGCTGTGCTTCCTGACTCCTTTCTTGTGCTCTTGGGGAAAATGCTGCTGCTCCAAGTGCTGCTCCCTACCTATGGGCAAAGTTATCTGGACTTACCCTTCTTTTATTATTCTTATTTTTATTTGTGTTCTTTTTTAGTGGACACTGTTAGGATATTTTCTTAAAGGTAAGAACCACCCAGGTTTAGTGATCCAATTTTGTCTCCATCTCAGGAGACATTTAATTTCAAAAGTACTCAGTGATAAAAAAATGTCCAGAATGTCAACTCTTTGGAACATAAATGGGCTTCCTGTGCTACTGCAATCATGAGGGCCTTTTGAATTACTAGTATTTTCTTTTTGGTCGTGCATAAGGCAAAATATCCAGGGCATAGAAGATCTGAATAGACCACGGATTCTGGATTGAACTTAAGATAGCTGAATTTCCAACTTTGGTGCATCACTTGAGAGTTGGGTGGAGTGACTCCAGGTCACAGGCTGCCAAAATATTAAGAGGGTCCTTTAAAAGCCTGAGACTGATTTCTACTAAAACAGGCTCCAAGGTTGTATATGTAAAATTAGATAGATAGACCTTGACATCATTTGATTAAAACATATTTAACATTAATTTTTAGATGAGTGTGTTAGAGTAGCCTATCTGTAATGTTTGAGGCTTAATGGCTTTTATGTCTTTAAAAAGGTTTAATAGCTTCCATTAGGCTTTCATTAGCAGTGTCAGAGAAAACAGGAAGATGTGCATGCAGAAAGGCAATGATTTGTTTTGTTATTTGGTATGTACTGTTGAGGATGAAAGCGTTTGTATACACTGCCCATGAAATGATGTGGCTGTTAAAGTACATATTCCTTCTGATGTTCTTTGGTTCTCACAGATCTGGGTTCAGAATTCAAGTTTAATATCTTTCTGAGATTAATTCCATAAGATAATTTTTAAAATAAAGCCATTAATTTCCTCTTCAGACCTTGTTCAGTGTTGTTCACATATGCTCTTCATGTTTGACTGTATGCTCTGTTTACTTTTGCACTCTTTATTTTACTAACTAGTCAAGCACAGTAGGAAACCTGTGTTTCTTGATGTACCTGCAGGGAAAGAATGGAATATACAATACACATTAAGTGTTTTCACATTTTTTAAAAACTTTTATTTCATATGACTCATACGATAATATATTTGTATGAAAATGAGCATGGAATTTTAATTAAGTAATTCTGACAATTATTTTATAGGAAACAGAGTCAAGGAAGGCAAACTTGAGTCCCAAACCATATCTGTAAAGATGGGTTCTTTTTATACCACAGTTTTCTGTATCCACAACCTGAGAAAATCATGTGCAAATTTGTCCTGTTGCCATAGGATCAGTTTTTGACTGTGGTGGAAGGCCAAGACTTTGAATCCTTTGAATTTAATTTCAGTTACAGTTTGCTTTGTTATTGGAAAGTATAGTACCATTGGGACTGGCAGACACTTGCATGGAAAACATACAACTTTGCCTATACAGAAAACTGGAGATGTGGGAAAGTTTCTTCATCATTTCTTACCCAATTTTTATGTTATCCTTCAGGCTTTCATAATAATTTCTGATATGTTTTTAATGGCTCTCTTTCCTATCTAAATAGAAGAACTGTGTTTGAACTAAACCTGCAGTTTGACAGGTCTATGCTAGTGCATAACATTATTAACTGTTTTCTTGGTGCTGAAGAAATTACAGACTTTTGATTTTTACTTTTTTCCTGGACATGATTGCAGAATTCATCTTAATATCTTATGAATACATAAGAGGGTTCCAGTAGACAGCAGGATAAAAATTACAGATGTGAAGCATGCTAGCAGGCATATGAGTCTCGAGTTAGCAGCCTGTTCAAAGAATTAAGTAGTGAGGATCCACGACAGTCCAGATGTTGCAAATTTCTATCAGTGGTCACTGCACCATGAAATCTCTTGTGAGTTTCACGTCTTGGAATCACTCAAGGTGAGTTATATAACAAACCTCATAAATTCTTATTATCAGGACAGGTTTAATGAGTGATTAGGAGGAAAACTGAAGGATTAATTAACTTGAAATGTTCTTGCAGAGTAGCAAATAGTCCAAGCTTATTACGTGAAAAGAAGGTCTTGGCTTCTATGTAAGTGGTCATTCTACTGTTGCAATGATCTGATTGGGTTTTTCTGTTCTTGTTGAAGGAACAGATTCACTAAGGCACTGTATAACTCTTTGGTAAAAAAATGGATCTTAAACACTTTACCCTCAAATTTTTAACCTTATTTTTGCTAAAGACAGTTGTTAAAACTGATGTTGAGAGTCCAGGTGAATCAGCTGAGGTTTTTTTCTTTTTGAACTGAAAAGATTTAGGAGAATTCTCTAGTTCTAATTAAAAAATGTTAGCACTTTTTTGAAAAACACTTTTCAAGCCAACAACAATTTTCTTGGTTGGGAGCATAACTTTTTTCTTGCCTTTTACGATGGGTAAAAAACATGATGGAACAGAATGTCTATGGGCGCTTCAAAAAGGTGACTGTACTCATAAGGTGACTGACACCATAAATAGTCTTTGTACACATTCTAAGGCCAGTCATTCAAACACAGAACACAGTGTCACACAAATGAAAATGAAAATTAGGAGTTAAATATGTGGATTATGTCGATTTGATTTTCAGTTTATCTCTGTTGCAACATAAGATTCATAACAACAAAGCCGAATGATCCAGTAGAAGATGTGTTTAGTTCATGACTTATGAAAAGTAGGAGAATAAAGCACTAGAAATGTTTAGACCCAATGAGAAACAACCCTTGCAATCTTTCTTTGAACTATCAGCTGTGATACTCTTCCCTCTCCTCCTTGTCTTTACAGAAATGTGGTCTGAATATGAGGTACTCAGGTGTTAAGTGTTTTTAGCCTGTGTTCCACAGCAGAAGTAAACCTGTGCTAGCATTCATTCCAGTGCTGTGACTCATTACAGATGTAACAGAAATTTAAATTCTTTGAAAGGTTTTGAACAAAAAGGTAAAATTTTTAATTTTCAGAATTTTTATTACTTTCCAATAATATATCAATGTAAAAGCTTTTTTTTTTTTTGTTAAACTATTTTTTCTGAGCTCAACATTAATATACAAATGCTTCAGACAGGCCATAACTGTATAATTTAAGGGAAAAAACCTTTGGCAAGAAAAAAAACTATCAAGTAAAGCAAGATTACAGTTCTGCAAGGATTTGCATATCTACAAAACTGCTTTTGCATGCATGAACAGGGGTACTCTTATAACTGCTTGCAAATTCCAGGCCCGTATGAGGAATAAACAGTTAATTGAAATGTAGATTTGAATGTAATTCCACTTTTAAATCTTGAATTCTATTACTTTTGCTTGTAGGAAATAGTGCTTTTATCATCATAGTCCTGATTAAATAAACAAGAGCTAAAATGAATCATGCTAAATATTATGAAAATATTTTCTAATTATTTATATTTCAGTAGTTCATTAAAGAAGTCTGTAATAACTTTTTGCTCAGGAACTTTGCTTTTACTATCAACATATTTGGTAGTACATATTTCTCACAATTGTAATGGCTGAATTTGGATGTGTTAAAACCATGCAAGGAAAAAGTAAGCCTGTGCTCCTAAAGAGTTATGTTTAATGACAGACTTGCTACTGGTCAGTTTTGATAATTGGAAAATTCCTTCCTAATCGTTTCTTTCATCTGAATTTTTGTCACTAAATAAGTCTTCTACTTAAACATATTTTGCATTTATTGCTTGCTTTATGGTTAATAAAGTGTAGCTGATGTAGCATGGAAAGGATCTTGAAAGATTATCTGGTCCAAGTCTTAAATATTGTTAATTTTGTATATTTCAAAAAAAGAATTGTAATTAGAAATGCATATTTTTAAAACGTTTTACTTTGATGTGGGTTTTGTGTGAAATAATCTATTCAAAGAAGTATATCAAATAAGAAAA
Source organism: Myiozetetes cayanensis (assembly GCF_022539395.1). Lineage (NCBI taxonomy): Eukaryota > Metazoa > Chordata > Aves > Passeriformes > Tyrannidae > Myiozetetes > Myiozetetes cayanensis. The sequence continues at coordinate 79,391,325 of NW_026087742.1, forward strand.
TTACATGAAGATTAGTAAATATGTACACCAAACCCCAGCAGAACTTCAGCTACAGAATGTATGGTTAAACAAAATGCACAGAATGAAAAGACTCTACATTCACTTTACAAAGAGATTTTTCAGCCAGAACTCAAGAAGATTGAACATCTGTTTGAAGGAGAACTCTTTTCAGTTGGTTTCACCACCCTTCTTGGTGTCAGTGACAGCAGCTCCAATCCAGGAAGGAGGCTTCTAGTCTTTGCCTTGAAGAGGACTGAGAATACTGTTTGAGCAATCCCTACTCCAACATTGTGCATTAGCATAGAGTTGGGGCATTTGCAAGTTCTTGACTTGAGCATTTCTAGTCAGGCCTTGAGTACAAAGTACAGCAGAGAGCAAACTTCAGTGTTCAGACCAGGATTAAGCAAAGTATTTGTAACAAAAAATATTTTCTCATGATTTTTTTTTTTTAACCTTCTGAAGCCTTACAATGTAATGAAATCTGTATTCTACTACAATAAATATTAAAATCAGATGTTGATCCTACCATATAACATGTTGATATGAAAATGCATAAGATTAAGTGGTAATATTTCCAAAGGTTCCTATCAAAACAACAACACACGGACTTCCATAAAGCTTAATTAACCTTGGTGTTTGAAAAGTTGCTACTTAGTTCAGCCACACAGAAGAGATTATTTGGCAAAGAAGTTGGAAAGCTGATGATTTGAACACAGGCATGCAATTATTTTCTCTGGTAGATTATGTGCTGATGGGATCCAATTATATGCCAACCAAGCCTCTCTGAATCATCAAAGAAGAAATGTTAAAAATTCCCTTGGCTCCAAAGCATGATCTCTACTGCCATATGTCAGAGCTGTTTTCTGACTAATGCAGGTCCCTGGAAGACATGTCTCTCTCATCCTTGCATTAACACCTCTCAGAGCATCCTAGGGGATTAAATGAAAGTATAGGCCATTTCTCTGGAGTGCATGTATTAGTATGCTTGTTACTGTGAAATTATTCCAGTAGCCTGTTTTATTTAAAGATTACCATACTGTAGGGATGGGATAATCTAGTGTTAGCTAATGACATTGAAATGATGTTTGATACAAGTCAAGGTCAATTGGAAGAGGACAAGAGTTAAATATCCAACACACGAGAGAATGATGACTGAGGCCGAATTTGGGAGACTCATATGGTTTAAAATTTTGACCATTTCTTCAAGTCTAAATTGAGTCTGTAAAGCTGGTTTTTTTGTTCAAGGATATTTAACCTTCTCTTTCTGGAGTACTAACAGTCCCTTACTACTTCTGTTTTGGTTTTGAGTTAATAGGATCAAGGTTGGAGACGTGTGGGCAATTGCCATGTTTGCAAAATGAAAAATCACTCCTTCTCCAGGTTTTTTTCCCATGTCTGGGAAAGTAACACTCCTTTTCCATAAGAAACATTTACATAAATTGTTCCTTATATTTTACGTAAATATACAACTACTGTTATTTGTCAATGCATTAATAACTGTACAAACAGGTATGTTTGTATGCACAAACAGGTATGTACAAATGTCTTGGAAGCTGAATGAGAACAGCCTCAGCTCTCTTTTGGAGTGATGTTGGGTTGGGGAGGCTGACCTCTCACTCCTATAACTGTGACAAGTGCCACAGTAAGTTGTTATGTGCAGAATTAGACATTCACAGTGATTCGAGGTGGTAGGATCTGACCTTCCTTAGGTCTTATTCTATTGTGTCTCCTAGTATTAAAAAACTATTATTGCAAATGAGTACTACACAGATAAAGTCCCAGGATTTTAGCATTAATAAAAGCATTATATATATATATATTTAAAGTAAAATCAGTTTACTTGATTTGATAGAAATAAATCTGCTCTACTTCCTATCAGGAAATTGCTGCCAGGTCCAACCAGCTGATAAAATTCACTGATTCTTGAGATATAAGGAGTGTGTCTCCTCAGTCATTATTCCTACATTTAAGATGACAATTTTATGTTTAATATCTTAATATCAAAGTTTCTTAGGTTTTATTCTTGTAAAGCTTGGATAGCTGCAAGATCAACAATTTTTAAAACTCCTGGAGAGGATGTGCTTGAGGACCTGCACCAAAAATCCACAACATTCACTCTATAGGTCACAGTTTTGGCCCAGATAAGTGTATGTATGCATATATGCCTTTATTGTGTACTACATTTATTTTTTCAATAATGGTATTTGCCTGTGTTTAAGCGTTCAGAAGAATACAGCATAATGAACATAATAGCAAAAGATGAGAAATTCCAGGCTTTATTTTGAAGGAGTCTGAGAGGAATATACACATCGAGGTTAGAACTGAGTCAAACTTTTATAAAGATGCTTTTTTTTTCTTCTCTCTCTTGCAGATTTTGGGTCCCCTTCAGATTTGCCCTTCTTATATAAGTACCTTTAGGCAGAATCTGAAGCCTTGTTTGGAGAACAGACAGGAAATGTGAGTGGCTGGACATACACCCTATGGAAACCTGCCTTCCTTGCTTGTGACAATGAGGACTGAGACATATTTCCTGGTTGACTTTGGACTACATTGGAATAGTAAGTATTTTCTCATATTCTTAATAAAAAATATTTTAAAAATATAAATATACAAACCCTTGCATTTTATAGGTCTATGGTGTAGTAGACTGTAATAGAAAAATTTCACCTCGATTCCATATATACAATGCAAATATGAACAGAACTCAAAAGGGCTTAGTTAATTTTTCTTCTACCCCTCTTGATGTAATTAGCATTAGACCATGTGTTATTTCATCTGAATATTGTTTTCATCTATATTGTAAACTAAGCAGTTGTAATACATCTGCATATCACCTGCAATAGCAGGACATTAGAAAATTTGTGGTTAAAATGCTTTGAATGGGTTGATTAATAATATAAATAGTCAAAAAATCAATTCATGCTAAAAAATATGGAAATAACATCTGTTATTTTGCAAGCTTCTTTTTGCAGGCAGCACGTTTTAAAACAATTCTGCTCCAATAAAAATAGGGGTTTTTTTATAAACTATCTAAACTGCAGGTTCATCTGTTAATAATATCATCCCTTTTGCTGCAAGCACGTAGCTAACGCAGTAGCGTAATCAAATTTTCAGTGTTCTAGACAGTCACACTGGAAATTATGAATTGAAACACAAAAGTGTAATTTTTGTATATTTTTATTCCTCCAGAGGTTGAGGGAACTCACAGGGTGCCATTAAGAAGTCAGATCCTATCAGGAGTTAACCACGTGATGGCTGTTGAGCAGTTACAGAGCAACCTCAGTGATCGTAGTATTGCAGTGCATTAACTGTTAAACAAGTGATAAATGTTCATGTGCTCCATCTGTTTGCCCAAATGTTCATGTAATAGGCATTGGGATCCTCATCTTGGCTACGTTTCATGGGCGCTAAAATAATACAAACAAATTATACAAAGTAAAAGAAAATGCTGCTAAGATTCTCTACCTCAAAAATTAATCTTTGTTCACTACATATGTTCTTGAAATACCCATTATCTTCAGACTGCTGCTGACAATCTGGGAGGTCATATTGAGTCCATCTTCCCCAAATATTCATCCCACTCCTCTCTCAGAGGTTCCCACCTATCCTGAGACTTTTAAATAATCACACAGCAGTTCCACACTGAACAGCTCAGTGTTTTTAACCTGTCAGTGGTGTAAGTTTCTATCTTTAAATGTAAACTAGCTATCAACTATATCTGTTTAACTGTTTCTCTAGCAGATCAGTTGCATCTGAAATGGTAGGATGAACCTCTTCCAGGCATACCATACAAAGGAGATGATAATAATAATTTCCTTCTCACAGTCTTTATTTTTTTAACATTTTAGCTACAGTCCCATAGGAAGGTGAACTACTCTGATCACTCCATGTGGATTAAAGCAAAATCCTGTTTGCCTCATCATTTTGAATAAATATTTTTTTTTCAAATATGCAGCCCATTACTCAGCTAAAATGCTTCCTCCATGTTTTGATTTTATTGTGAGATTTAAAGAAAACTTAAAACCTTTCTTGTCAACTCCAAGCCTTCCTTGAGGCTACCCTTGTCTATCACTAATCACAATTAGCATTGCTTGTTTACTCAGTGACAAGCTAGCAGTTTAAAATAAGCTGTCACATAATTCTTACTCCAGAGTAAGCATAACAAAGCTAAAATACTCAGCCTGTTTCATCCCAGGCCCAGGCAGAGAGAAATTACTTCTTTTTGAAATCTGCAGTGCAGGTGGGAAATCAGGTAGAGTTCTGCTTTTTAGATGGTTTTTGCACTGCAGTGTCTCACAAGCTCTAAGATCCCTTCATGAATCTTTGTCATACAACAAAAATCTGTTAAGAATTTAGCATGTGGAACTGAACTTGGAAATGAAGTGTATACAGCAAAAAAATTCTATTCAAAATCTTTGTAAATGTATTTTAGATAACTGCATACCTAAACTTCTCTAGACTGAGAACCTCATCAACTCTCTTTAGTCTGAGCCCACAGAAAATTTAAAAATTGGACTTCCTTTGGCTAAGTCACCATGATCATGCCTAGATGGGATCTGAGAGTTCTTCTAGTACCACAGGTGAGACAGTGTGAATAATAACCCAGAGTAGATCTGGATTCTAAGGTTTATTTAAGAACAAGTGAGATGGAAGTTTTACACTGCTCCCATGCACTTGCTGTCCCCAGAGTTCTGGTCATGAGATCTTGTCATCCCTTCTTGTCAGGGAGGTCGCTGCTGATCTGGAACAGTTGGTCAGAAACTTGAGTTGATTCATACTGTGCTGTTGCTCATCAAATCCCAGCTTGAGTGTTAGGGGTCAATGATTCTGGGCATCCCCTGCACTTGACTCCATGCAGCCCTGGTCTCCAGAAATTTCCTCCACTGCTAGGGCACTTCCTTCAATTGAGACCTTCCCCTTCTTTTCAGCCCCTGAAGTCCTCTGTTTTCCTAACATAATATTCTATGTGGGAAAGCACAGTGCATGGTTAGTCTCCTAACTGTTAATTTTGGTTCAAATCTCTTTACTAACCAGGGGTTTGGTTTGCTCCTTGCTACTTTGGTTTACTCCAGGTATTATCAAAAACATGAAAACTCAGAAATTCAGTCTGAGACATCCTCTCAAACACGCCCTCACCCGTTATCTGCTGCCTACTTGCATTCACAATTTGAGCTTCTTTTTTCTTTAACTTGTGTGCTCTCTTACTATGAACTTGGGTGACATGTATCATGAGAGTAGCATCACCACCACTTCAGTATGAAGAGAACTGAGCTTTCAAGAACAAATGAGGACTCCAATCACGTATCCATGTGGTTTACATTGGACTTAGAGTCTCTTGACTGCCCTGTGAAACCAAAGCTCATAATAACCTTGTAGCACATTCTAAAGATAACCAGCTAAACTCCCATCACATCTTCCTTACTGCTTGATTCCTGTTTTTCTCCACATTCAAATACCTTTTATTGATTTCTCCTACAGGCAACATTACAGTTAATGCATTATTGCTTGAGTTTGAAGACTTCTGCTGAATTTTTAGCAGTATTACAAACTTCCATTGGGATTCCCCTGGCCCTCTGCAACCCAGTTTCACATTTGCCAAATTCATGTAATACTCTTTTCTGTTAAGTGAATACAGTATTCATAAAGGAGGGAATTATAAAGGATGAAAAGCGTGAGTATACTTTAGGGTTTCCTTTTGAGCTTTATTGCAGTATTTTGAAGGAATATTTAGCGTATTTTATTGCTAGCCTGTTACAGAGAGTAACTGAGAACAATGTTAACAAGTAAACATGTTTAGAAGTGCATGCTTTCTTCAGGGAGGGCTTATAAAGCAGCTCACTATGCTCAGATCCTCTCTTCCAGCTCCCCTGATATCTTTGTATCTTCAATGTGCTCCAAATACCATCTGCTGCTGCTTATGTGCCTCGTCACTGAAATATAAACTGAAATTCCTTCACACTGGCAGAATGTACATGGAAGAAATATCTTCCTCTATTGGAGAAAAACAAAACCAGAACTGCATTACCATAGAATCTATGAGATGTAAAATATTCATGGTGACCTGTGAGGTTCTAGGAGTTCTTTTCTAAGCTTAGTAATGCAATTAACTCAGCACCCATTTTTTTGCTTTGGTTTAATTCACTGTTACAGCTTCCACAAACTGAGTGGAATAATTCTTAACAGGGGAAATTCAGTGTAATGAACACATTAACTCTGTTTTTCCTTAAGATTAAATACACTTTCTCTCATGGCCAGGCAGCATGATTTCTTTGTGGAAAGTTTCTGCACTCACATGCTGATGAGAACTTCCTCCACTCAGCAGACCAGAGGGCCAAGCAGCTTCTCTCCTTTGGGATCCAAGCACTCTAAGCCTATAGAGTTTGTGAAGTGTAAAATGCACAAAGTACAGTTAGATGTCGAGCTGAATCAAAGTGGAAGATTTCAGTTAGTTCAGTAAACATTTTGATTACTGTTAAGTGTTTTGATTTTGATCAAAAAGGCCTAGAAGAAATCTTCTGGTTTTTTGGAAATGCAATTTTGAAACCCTATGTGTTATAAAAACAACATTGAATAAGTGCAACTGGGCCCTGGAGATGGTTTTCTGCTGCTGAAAGACCATAACTTCTGTGGCTAGTTGCACTAGCTACAATGGGGAAGGTGGTGCAGCACTGGGCTGGATTACTTCTGTCATCCTTCAGGTGCTGGAAGGTGTTGGTGCCTAATTGGTCCAGCATATGTCAAGGAGGCTGTTTACCCATTGGTGGCATAGAACATTTAAAATAAGTCTTACAAATTTAGCATAAGAAAATACTAAGTATTAATAATTACATCTATACGAGAAAGTGGGATTTTCTTTTCTAGTGTTCTCTTCTTGGGTTCTTGTTTATGATCTTTAAGCTTTCAGCTGTAATTTTATGAGATAAGACTACATTTTTTTATCATAGCTGAAATGTGCTGGTGTTCAGAAACTGTGTATAAACACTTGAATAAAACAGCAATAAAGTGAAAGTCAACAATGGGGAAATATATGGCCAATGAAACTCTTTGTTCTTCTTATTTATGTATCTACTGGCTTTTGTTTGGATGAAGAATGTGGGACGTGTATAAGTTGATCTGAAAAGTGATACGTTTCCCTTTTTGCTTATTTATCTGTAGAAATGTTTTGACCCAGTTTCACTGAGTGCTTGCTAAAACTTTTGTCGAAACTGCGTTTAGTGGATTGGATCTGGAACAGTACCCTCCCATACCTAAGGAATGTTACACTGATAAAATAATGCCAAGTCTTCTTATTTTATTTCCTATATCTTAATGTGAAATCAGCACTATAATTAGATAATTTGAAAATTTAATAGAACTTTCATCCTTGAATTAATATCACATCAACGACTCTGAGCCAGGAGATGAAATAGAGAAAGGATGGTGTAAACTGCATAGAGTCACTGTATAATAGCAGTTTTCAGTGTTCTTGTAATAGGGACTGTCTAATAATTACACATTGCCTAGGGAGAATTCATCAGCTTGGTGTAAAAAATAATAAACCGCATTATCGTGATGAGTTCATGAATTAAGTTAGAATCTCAAAAAGTATGGAAGTTCAGCAATTCTTCTAGGAAACTCAATCTGCATTAGTAATTTCACCAAAATGAGGGCATGCAATAGGTCCCTCATTGCAGAATAATGGAACTGTCTTTAATAAAAAATAGAGGTTTGATTGTAGAGAGATGTTAGACTAATTGTTTTGGCTGTAATAAAGACAGATGCATGATATTATGTATTTAAGAAGAACATTTTTACTCAGTAAAACAATACATGTTATATATGATATACATTGCAGCAGAATGATAGATTGCTGGGAAGACAGAAAGAATGTCAGTTTGCATTAATGCAATAGCACTGCTTCAAATGGCTCGTCAGTGTAAACAAGGTAATATTCATGGCTTTCAATCTGCTGTATTTAAGCTAAAAAAAGACCAGTTTCTTCTTTTACATATATTAGCACAATTTCCACTACAGTCAATGGGTCAAATTGCTCTTAAACACAGTAGCCCAACCCCATCTATTTCAGTGTAGTGACAGCAGAATTTAGCCTGCTGGTTCGTCTGATGAACTGACTTTCCTGCCACTTGCAGGCCAGATTGGCTGACATATCCATTAGACCTATGGCTGTTGCAGTTGTACAGTGCTCTATAATTCTTTTGAACAATTAAGAAAAAAAGGTGCCCCTGAAATTTAATTTGCTCTACCTTCATAGGTTTTTTTTTTTTTGCAGTATAATCAATCCCGAGTAGTGTAATTATCTTTAGAAGGGGCACTGAATAAAGGTACCATTTTAAAACATTCAACAAAGTATAGATTTGTGGCCTAAAATGTAACTTGTGAAAGAATCTATCTATCTATCTATCTATCTATCTATCTATCTATCTATCTATCTATCTATCTATCTATCTATCTATCTATCTCCCATGGTATCTTATGAAAATGCTGCTTGTCCTGTAGGAGTATATATTATTATGTTCTTGAAACTTGTTATTCATTAAAAACAAAGACATTATCATCACAAAACATTAAATAAAAGTCTTAAATTACAAAAAGCTACAAAACCTACCATATGAATGGAAGTAAATGTGTGTACACATCCAGTCAACAATTGCTACCAACAACTGACTAGAATATAGACCAGAATAGGCCTTGGTAAAACAGAATTCAAGTTATAAAGATTCTAAAAGTATAAGGTTGGTGTTTTCCTTCTGATCAGACTTTACAAATGGCTTTGACAGTCTAAGAAAATTTTATTTTTAAGGCATGGTAGTTCTTGATGAGTATGTATTGATTTGAAGAGTGAAGTAAGTAGATAAAGGGAAGAAAGTTACTCAGGGGTTACTGCACAGACTTCTGAATTATTTTTTCTGGACTCCAGTTCTGCTTAGGCTACCTATATGCCACAGCATCTAGAGAAGTCCTGAATTAATTTGATAGTCATATGTGTAAGTAACTCCTCTAGGTCTTCATTTTGAAAGAAATTGGATGTCTTGGGATGCACACAGGTAATACTGAATTTTCCAAAGTACCTCAACCACTAGCTTCATCCTTAGGACTCTAAACATCTCTAAAATGCAGTTGTGAGAAATCTAGTCCCATTAAATTTAAATGATGCACAGGCTATATGTGCACTGGTAGTGCTCTCCTGATATGGAAATAACAATATTCTAATGCAGGTAAGTGCTCCAAGAGGAAATTCAGTAGGAATTGTAAAGTGATGCATATTATGTCAGCATCAGTACATTAAATTACCCTTTGAGTGAAACAAATTAAATTGGTCAAATTTTAGGTATACCAATCAAGCAGAATTACTTCTGAGAACTCTGCTGATGTAGCATGTCAGTCACACACAATAACCCTTAGTACCCTGAAGTAACTTAATTATATCAATAGAAACCCATGCAGAGGACCCGCCTTTAGTTCTTAAATGACTTGTAAAATGAGATTTAATCTCTGAAGCCATGTAGGAACTTTTGGAAGGCTGTATTTCTATTTCTAAATACTTGCTTGCAAATATAACGTGTTCTGAAGGAGTTTTTAGAATAAGTCCTTTCAGATTCTATGAGTTGTGCCTTCTAAATGCAACATTATGGTTGGGGATGTTGTGTCCATGTGCCCCTACAGTCCCAAGGCTAGGACATCCTCTTGGGACAGGGGTTCGGGACCTCTCAGCAGAGAATTAAGAATTAACTTGGAACACAAGTCTCCCATTTTAGCTTATTTATAGACCTTTGGGTAGAAGGTGGGCAGCATCCTACCAAGGTATGAATGTGTGGTTTACTTTGTTTCTTGTGTTCTTCTTTTTGGAGGTCTCTTAGTTAAAAGTCCTTCAGAAGCTGAAATTTGCAGTGCACACAGTGTATAGATATCAGATTTATCTGAGAAATATTGTCGTAATTTAATAGTGAGATATCCACAGAGACCAGGAAGAGAAAATTAACTTTGGTGCTTGACTGTCTGTTTCAACTAGATATTATTTCACCAATTTACATGACAGTCTTAAAGGACAGAAAGCTTCTTTGTAGGAAAAAGAACGAATCTATGGATGAGCAGAAAGGTCTTAGTGTCCTGCCAAGGTCTGACTGCATGAAACCTTGCTTATAGAGCGCCTTGATGTCCTTAAAGAAAAGTGCAATAAAATTGCAGGTGGTTGTTGTGAAACATACAGAGACTTATCCCCTCAAATTTTCCTCTAGCATTGTCTGTGACTATCACCTAATTTCCTGCTTGGCTTCCATCCTCAGTTCTTTTTAATATAATTACCTGTTGGCAAAACCGCTTTGCACACTGGAAAACCAGACTTTGTCCGGAGAGTTACCAAGCATAAACACTCCTCATATGTCACAGAAAATTTTTAATATTTTTAAGTCTGTGGTAATATTTAAAAAATTAGGTCTTCATAGGAATATTATTCAGCCTATATGTAATTGACCTTGACCTTCTGTCACATTTTTGTGCCTGTTCTACAAATTTATGGGCATGCCTGGATTGTTGGTTTCTGAGATAGAAAAGGAAGATCCAAAATTCTCTGCTTTTAGCAGTTGAGAGGATTTAATACCTTGCTGTGGCTGAGGTACTGGAATGGTAGAAATGTTGCTTTCTTATTACCTAAACACAATTTACAGTATTTACACAACTTAATTTTTAAAGCAATAATTGTCTTTATGTGCTCCTAAGCAAACTGAATGCAAACCCCTTTCCTTCCTGTTCTTTATACTAAACATCATTCAGTTGTGAAGTCATGATAGGAAAAGTGCTTAATTTGCTTTAGAAATATCTAAACCACTTTCAGAGCTTGCTTTTCTGTGTTGCACAGATGCGTGCAGGTACTTATTCTAACCCCTACTGAGCGCTTAGAAGTCATCTTCATGTTAAGATATGTCTGTAGCCAGCTGTTGCTGTGCCTCCTGACATTACTACACCGCCCTTGACCTTTCTTTTGCAAGCTTTGCTGTCTAGGACTGTGTGTGGTCTGTTAGGGATCCTTAGCTCAGCTTTGCACTGCAGGCACAGCCACCTGATAACTGCCTGGGAGCTCTGCCTGCACTGATGGCTGCCAGCCCCCTCCCTCCATCAATCCTGAACTGAGAGCATGGCCTGTTCATCTTATCTGAGCATTTCAGCTGGGGAAAATCTGACCGCACATTTCCTACAAATGTTGGAGAACAGCACATGCTTTACCCAATTTATTATGCAGTTTCACCTTTCTCTTGTTCTCTTGTCACTGAGTTGCAGGTAAGTAAGATGATCATAATTACTAAAAATCCTGTGGTTTGTGCAGCATTAGATTTTTCTGTAATGAGCCGTCATTATGATTCAGGAGAAGCTTGTTTTGCTTGAATGGTTTATCAGAGGTTTGGTGTCTGTTAATTGGTTTTTTTGTTGTTTGGTCATGGGTTTTTTTGTCCCATTTTTGTTTTCTGTTTTATTTGGATTCCAAAAGAAAGGCATTTGTTTGGTTAGTTGTTTTTTTTTGCTTAATACTTTAATTAAACTACTCTACAGTCTTATTCAAGCATATCACTATTGGTATTAAATAATAGAAACAAATTGCCAGCTGCAGGACAAAAGTCAGGGACAAGTTTTGAAGGAAGCCATGCAGCATTACTAATGCAAACTTGCACTGATTTGCCACAAATACACTGCAGTATTTTGATACTGGGAGGAAAAATTTTATCCCAGGTAGATGGTGCAGGTGTGGAATGAAGATATCCAGGGGAAAAAGGTGTCTTGTATGTGAAGCACTCATTGTGTTTCTGTTTCTTCAGTGGGGTGACAAAATACAGACCTGCAGATGTCAGATGATGTTCCTCACTCTCCTGGAAATGAATGTTCCTGATCCTTAGACTGAACTTTGTAAATCAAATGCTTTTGCCCTATACCACTCAGGGGGTTGCTGGGCCTGTTGTGAGGGGACATGGGTTTCTACCAGTCTGTAAGATAAGCTTGTGGGAGGGAGCTCCTGCATCACTGGACACATGTATTCACTGCTACAAAGCTGGATCTCCGTCAGATACTGCTGAGTTCAGTGGCTGTACATCTGGTTAATTGTGGTCAGAATGTCTTAATAAATCAATACCCACTTGTTTGTGAGAACAATTTAATGTTAATAGTAGGAATAAAGCACAAACAGTAGAATAGACTGAGGAACTGTGCTGCAAACTGGGTCACTGAAAAGATTCAGGCTGTAAATAGATATTTTGGAGTTGTTATTTGACACTCGGATCAGTTGCCAACAGCTTGCCTGGCTGAGTGCAACCCACAACATTTTGTGCAGCTCAACTCTTCATGCAGTCAGTTCTCAGGTTTCTTGATTCTTCTAATAACTCATTTAGGGAGCTCTGTGGAATATGCAGGGACTCCTCCAAATCTAAAGCTGTCTCCCCTTCCCTCTAGTGTTTCCTAGGAGATACATATCTTCAGTCTTTGTTTTTTTTCCCCCAAGATCTATGTAACATCCTTGGTCATACAGTACACAACTGATTTAACAGAGCAACACAAACCTGCTGTAACTGACTACTGGAAAATTCCACCTCTGTAAATGCCAACCCAGCTCACTAATTCTATACTTGTCCCTGATTTTTGTGGTTTCAGTCAAAACACTGGAACCAGAATGATGACAACATTTACTCACTTGCAGATGTATGTTACTGCTTTGTGTGTTAAGAACCTTGGATAGCTTCTGTGACCTAAATATATTTGTTTTACATGTTTTACTATGATTTTCTAAGTTGGCCAACAAATGCCCATGGACTCACTATTGTGAAGACAAAGTTGCTAGTTAGTGCGCAGTGCTTTGCAAATGTCTAGAGATGCATACATAGTTTTCTTTAAAAAAAAAGTAATATTCCTCTGTGGCTTATTTTGCTTGTTCTCTCACACATTGCACAGCATGCTAACAATAAAAATATTTTGTATAAAAAAATAGTGTACAGTTTAATATATTTAGAGGCACTGTAGCTGTGATTAGAGGACTGAGGTATGTGATACGACTGATCTAAGCAGTCCTTAAGTATGTCTGTTATTTCACCTTGCTACATGATTTTATTTTCCTAACAGACCAATATATTTCTAAAATAGACAGGATTTTTAAAAATAAAAGGCAGGATTCACTGGATTTTATTCATTTTAATTTATTACTCTTTACTTGAATAATTCAGTGTGACATGTAGCTTCCAACTTGAATTTCAAAACCAGTTTTTATGTACATGATAATTCTTGGTAAGTGACTGAAGGGTTTGCATTTTTAAAGCATAATCTTCTAGTAGTGAAAGGGACAAAAAAAATTCCTGATACACACAGAAAAGGAAACAGAAGACTTAAGTTCTGGATAAGAATGTATGTTTGTAGTCATAGATTAGAATTGAATCTATATTTATATTTTCTATGTTTTCCTTCAATTTAAGTTAGTTAAATTGGATTTGAGGAGTGTCAAAAATGCAGTGTGCAGTGATTGCACTTTCGTCTCTATTCAACAAAGAAACCTGCTCCAGTGAAAACCTGAGGCGCAAAATTATTATCAATTACTATTTCTTTCTACAGTGCAGGAATCATTTTAACTTTAAAGTGTGTCACAGGAATGCACTGGACACATGGGAACAGAGGGAACGGAGTTTGGGAACAGAGTCCAGGAACAGAGTCCCTGCACTTTGCAGGGACTATCAGCACACTCAACCTTCCTCTCTGCCACCTTACCGCTCCATTCCCAGGCCTACAGGCCAATGTCAGGTGGCACACTGGGAGGGAGTCACAGACAAGGAGAGAAGTGTCCAAAGGAGCCCAATTCAGTGCTTTCTGCAGTCTTGTGTAGGATTCAGTCCCAGGGAACGTATGTGTGCACGGATACTGTGTGCCAGGGCTTCCCTGAAGTGGCTTGGTTCGCAGCGTTTAGACCTTGTCCAAGTGCAATTTGAGGACAAAGGTGAGGTTGCTTATGATTTTCAAGTGCCTGGAAATGTGGCAGGAGTTGCTGATGGGTGTCTGTAGTCTGTGCTCACTGGAGTTTTGCAGCTGGAGTGCGCTGGGTCTGACGTGCCCCTGCCGCACCATGCTAGCTGTGCACAGCTTACACAGCAAGTGGGAGCCTGGGCATAGCGTGTTGCCCTGAGGACTGTGGCTGTAGTGCTGGAGGTCTTTGCCATCCCTTCTGGTTCAGGAAGTTCAGACAAGTGGGATTTCTTAGTCCTGTGTACAATATGTATCTTCCTGATTTCATCTGATCAGATTTTGACTATGGATGGAAAAAGGGTTTCTTCTGAATCACAGATCGAATTAGATTATGAATTTCTCATATAGGCCATTTGAAGAAAAAAATTAACATTATATCATAATAAAATAATTTGTCTTATAATGCAAATGGCTTACCAGTTGAGATCTGTAGCTAAATTGCATTTTCTACAATATCCAGCCATTGCTCCAAGAAAGAAAGCAGATAGAAAATAATAACAAATCATACTGACACTTTAAGTAGTACAGAGTAAAAAAAAAAAGGAAAAAACCCAACATTATTGTTTCTTACCACTTCTCTTAATCTCTCATGAAGTTCGTAGTATGACCTTTAGCTACTTTTACTTGATGATATATGGTGTAGTATTCTTGGGCAGAGAGTAAGTCAGTTAATCTTTCTGTCAGAGGGGTACTCTTGCAATTCACATGGTAGCTGGAATTAGAAACTGGTAAAGCTACAGATGAGACATCATGTTCTGCAGCGAGGAGGCTTATTAATTTTACTCATGCTGGTACTCCAGAATTGACCATCTGGTTCTGGAAATAACAAAATTAATTTACATGTTGACCAACTAGCAGCAGTTTCCATTATGCTAAACACCTGTTATCACTTAAAGCCATTTTACTGAATATGATGCATTAGCTGTATATTGTTGGTGCTAAGGATGCATACAGAAATATGTCATCCACTTACATGGTTCAGGTGTTGCTTAAGCAATCTATTGAATTTGCTGAAGGGCTTTTGCAGGAAACAAATGTATTTGGGAGGAACACAAGAGAGTATTGTTAATTATCTTAGATATTTCTGATTACTGCATTAAAAATACACTCTTCTGTCTGTTGTGGTATGGGATGTATGTGCGAATGATTATATGTGGTATTCCAAGGTCTATTCCTATTTATTTCATGCTTTTGTCCAATAATTAAGGATAAATATGTGGAGATATTATCATATTCTTATTACTGGCAAGTGAAAAATTATCCAGGGAAAACTGAAAGAATTTGCAAAACAAATGTCTCCAGACAAATCTTGCAATAATCTCTCAATTGGAGAGGGAGAGAGCTTTTAGTCTTTCAAGAAACGGCTTGCTGTATTTCAGTTCCTAAAGATCTCTGGATTTAAAATATGGTTGCATAGTATTCCATAAAGATGAAAATCCTTCAAATGACGGGAAAAATCTTTTGGATGACAGATTTATGCTTTACTATCTGTTTTGTAGAGTAAACTGAAAAAAACTTCTGGGAAAATCAGCACTTATTAAGGACTGAAATTTCAGGAAGGTAGGATGGCCTGTATACTGACTAATTTGCTCTTAGCCAGCTGCATAGCCACAAATAAAATCTTTTGAGTAGCACAGTGGACTTCATTTCCTAATTTGTCCTAAAATGGGTAATCAGCAAGCCTCTTGTCTGAGGTCTAGACAGGAATCCAATATAAAAATGAGAGACAGAAAAATCATCAGTCTAGAAAAGAAGCCTATGTCTGCCTGTCAACTAGATTTTGTTTTTTTTTTTTTTTATTCTTTCTTGTCTTTTACTGGCAATTTGCTTCTCATATTTACGTTACACAGCAACAGAGCTTTTCTTTCCCTTCAGAGCTTTCAGCCTCCCTTCAATGCATGTGTAAAGTTTGATATGAATATTCAGGTTTAAGGTGAAGTTTGTTTGTTTGGGTTTCATGTGTCTTGTAGTCCTAGCAGGATGTGTTTAATAGTTGGATGTGTATGATAAAATCACATAGTTAATTGAACTAGACATTTTCATCCCATAACTGTTGTACAGCTATTGCTTATAATTCACTGTTTTATGGTTATCCCTGAATATTTTTAGAATTATGCATGTTGTAACAACAAATATACAGGGCAATCACACTTCTTTTCAACATGCCCTCAAATGATTTTACAGGCTCAAAGATCTTAGCTCACAGTAAAACAAACTAACACCATATAGGTCAATTGCTGCATAAAAAAGTTTATGATTTCATCCAGGAAAAAGGAGTTAAGTTGACCTGTCTGCAGGGAACACGGACTTTAGAAATGATTGTTCAGCCAGGACACATTCCTGTTTAAATGACTGTCCATGAGGATCTTCAGTCCATTTTAAACACAGCAGATAGGAACATGAGTAGAAACAAGGAATAGCAGAGGAGGAAGTCAAGCATGAACAAAGAAAGGCAAACAAAAGTTTTCAATTAGTCAAATGCATAACTGCTCACCTCCCTGTTGGTTTTGATAGAATGATAAGAGAAAGCAGAGGGCCCTGAATTTAAATTTTCTCATATGTGACACTTATGTCTCTCCAGACATTCACAAAATACTGTTTAAAACTTGTAATAGTAAATAAACTTTAATGTTCATCAGTTTATGTTCATAGACCTTTTAGCTTTTGAGATATTAAAATGTAATGATGATTACTGTATATTAATGGCAGAAAAAGTTGTATTTGAAGGAATGCTTGGAGGTTATCCAGTTCAGCTCAATGCTGCATGAACTTCTATTGACATGGCATGAACTCAGGTAGAACAGTGAAAATGTATTAGAGAGGAACTAAAATAAAATTCAGATGGAATTTCAGAAACTAAATCACATAATTTTTAAGCCCAAACAAATCAGAGAATATGTTTTGCAGGAAGCTCAAAATTTATTTTAATTCCAAATCAAAATAAACCCACAAATTTTTCCTATTGTAAAGAAAATTCCCTTCATTTTTAGTTAATTCTAAGGCTCTTTCCTACTAAATGGAAAAAATTCTTCATGAGAAAATCCTCCATTCTTTTGGGTGAAGGATCTGTCAATTATACTTGTAAACATAGTAAAAAAGCGGGAGTGTGGGAAGTACAGTATGAACACAGCTATCATTTCCCATTCACCATAATCACCAGAGAAGAAGCATCATCTCAGGTGTGATCCAGGCAGGAGGTGACTGTATCTCCTTATGAAGGGGCACCTTTCCACTGACTTTAGAAGTTGTCATGGTGACTCAGCAGTAAAGACCTACATGTTTGGTAAAATAGAATCGTAATGAGGTGTGTCCAGAAAGTGCCTTTTTCTTTCTCGTAGCTTTAGAGGGAGCCTGAGGTGATCAGCAAGATGACTGCATTTGGTTGAAAGAAACCCATCCTAGAAGTGAAGCAGTGTTGACAACCAACTGAGGGATAAAAACTCGTTACTACTTTACAGTAATGGAAATAGTTTATGTACACTGACTGCTGGCATTGTGTTGCCTTTTGTGGTTTTGACCACAATATCTGATCTTTTGTCTGTAAAAACGTGTGTAAACAAAGAGAAGAATCTACAAGATCTCTTGAAGAGGGAGATTACACTAAGTGAAGTAATTATTCTTTTTCCTTATGCTTTTGCAACTAAATATAAGAACAACAACAAAAGAATTACTGTGCTTTACATTTGTCATAACTTTTTCTCAAGGGCATGGTGTCTATATAGACAAATGAAAAAATAATTATGTAGACAAGTTGCATCTCTGAAGGTTTAAAATAGAGTCTACCTGCCTCAGTGGGGCTTTTATTTGTTTGTTTGCTTTATTTTGTTTTAAAGTAAATGCCAATGACACTGAATGTCTATTTTTGGAGGCTTTGAATGTTTAATTAGCCACATTCACTGCTCTTGAACTGGACCAGGGGTAAGTGAAACTGTCTTCCATTTCTCCTGGCACTTTGGATTCATTTGAGAGTAAGACATTTGCCCTCAGGGAGAGAGGCATTGCGTCTGCACAGAGCTGAACAAATGTTTTTTAATTAATGATTTATTCAGCTCATGCATTTCTTTGTCATCATGTAACAGAACACCCCTGGGAAGATCACTGAGAGAAGAGACTGAACTTGGGACCTTGAATCTGAAACCATGAACATCTACTGCCAAAAGCCTTGTCTTTGTCTAACAAAGCTACTTGGGCATCATAACCCCAAGGTGGGGTCTCTCCAGTCTAGAGAGTCTTGTTTCCCTGGGTATCAGTCAATCACTGCTGACACTCAGCCAAATCCAAATTTTTATTAATTCATTAAATTTATTAAATTATGTGGAGCCCATTTAGGTGACCCACATTAGCATAACACTAACAATATACCATGTTTAACAGAAGAAATACAAGATACAGTTTTTCCCTGCCAAGTTTCCAATCCAATTTCTTGCTGGACTTACTGGGTGCAATAGACTGAAAGCAGTTATTTCCAGCCTCTGTCCCTCCTGAGGCAGCTTGTGTTTGTGTCATGGGTACCCAAACTTTGCTGGATTTAACTAAGAAGAACAGGAAAATTTTGGGTAGTCATTAATTTTGACGTTAGGGATTTCCCCTTCTCTCCTGTGACTTGCCAATTCTTTGAGTTACCTGGCTCAGATGTTACTGGGCTTTTTAAGAGATTCTGCACTAACATACCAAGAAAGAAAGAGAAACCATATCAAGCAAGGCCAAAGACTAGCTCAGCCGCCTGCCCTTGACAGGGGAGGGTAGCAAATACCTGGGGAGAGGACATGAGGACAGGAACAACCAGCAAGTGGTGCTTCTCTTCCCTGTAAGAACTTGCAGGTTTGGCAGAGTTCCCAGTCCAGACACTGCCTACAGGCTGCATCTATTCAGACCTATCAAAGTTCAGTCAAAAGTTAATTATGGCTTTTGGTTCCTTGTGCTGACATCAGCGAAGCAGCAGAGATTTCTGGGAAGCTTGGTATGGTGATTTTGCATACTTGTACAATTAGAATGCGATGTGGCTGCTTGTTTGCCAGGAGCTTCATGAACAAGGTCATGCCACAATAGCAGGACCAGCTCCGTAGCTCATCTGCAGATGGAGAAGGACCTTCTTGAACAGCTTATCTATAAGGAATCATTGCCACAATAATTTCAAAGGAGCATTCTTCTCCTGGAAGCATGTGCAAGCATTATGTTATGATCATTTATGGAAGGACAGCAGAGGATTTTTCAGCCCAACACGACAGACTGAGCAATATTATCTGTCTGCTGCCACACTGCACGAGCAGTAACTCTGCTTCCAGTGGGGCAGTCGGTGTTTATGTGAGTCATGGTTTTTGAGAATAGTCCCTCCAGTCACCTTCATTTGTTTAAACTGTTCACAGAAGACAAACTCAGAATGACCAGAAGTGCAGTTAGAAGATTACTAATTCACAAATTTTATTCTGATGATGTCTGCATCCCAGACCAAACAAAGTGTAACAGTCTCAGAGGTGCAGGGTACACAGGAATGTAATAAATGTTGGGGTCTTGCTACATCTCTAAAGAGGCACCCCTCACCCCTTAGTATTGGTGTTGTAAGGTTTTAGGGGGTCCTACTGTAAAACACTGGCCAGTAAAAACTACTGGCAGGCAATTCTCTGTGCTGATCAACCAGATAGCAGCTGCCAGTCGGGTGAATCCAAAACATTTAAAAGGAGCTGTCTTCTCCTGCTTCTACCTGGTACACCATGGTAGGAGTACCTATAATTCCACTCTCTGAATTGTTTGCTGTCTCAAAGATCTAAAGTGAGATTAATTGTTTTATGAGAAGTAACAAACAATTATATCTGTTTTGATTTTTGATTTTTGATTTTTTGGTCCATAGCATTTGACAACACGATCTTTGTCAGCTAGTGCTTTTGTGAGAAGGGTAGGATTTTTCAAAGGCAGTGAAATGATTTAGGAGTGCAGATGCTAATGGATTTGTTCATTTTGTCCTTCCAGATAACACAGAAGTAGAATCATAAATGTATTTTGGCACAATTTTTGGTTTACCTCTCCAGAGTCTCTTAAATGCCTGAGATTTGACTGCAGAGTGTGGAAACAGTCAAAAAAATCCTACAAGGTCAAAGAAACTCAGCATGCAGGTTGTGGTGGATACATAAAATCCTTTGCACATTTCTCTGGAGAGACATGATCTGTTACAATTCACTTAACAGGGAGGGTGTCACCCAAAAAGAGTTGCATAGAAAAGTGTACAGGGACCAGCTCCCTCTCTATGTTCTATGTCTGGGAACCCAGTTTGAAACTCTCCAATGATTACTTGGCAGTAGGGACTGGGAACAGCACTTTCGCTCTCTGACAAGATCCCAAAGGTCTTTTTGGTACTTTTCTGGGTGGACTTGAGCCCATGAAGTTCTTATTGGGAACTATTTTTTCCCCAAACTGGTAGGTATCAAGGACCCAGCCTTTATTCTACGCTGTTGGGGAGGTACTGTTGTTATGGATGCTGTCCTGCCCCCGTGAACTTTCCCTGTGCCCTGGAGGTGTCATAGTCAAAGATTTTGATATAAGCATGACTTAACTGCATTTAATGTTATGCTTTTGCTCAGGTGCTACATTTTGTATGTGTAAGGTTCAGCAATCTCAGTTATTCTTACGTCTTTATTTACAGCAAGCTACCAATAACAAAAACCACCTCTGGAACTGGGATCCTTTTCTTTTTTTGACTTGAGTGATTTTTTTCCTGAAGAATGTAGTGAGAAAAAGTCATAAAGTTTGTGAGAAATTCTGTGAGTCCCTGAGGCAGAGCAATAGCTCTAGAAAATGTGTTTAACTGAGAACATGCAAAATGGCTTAAATGGCTTAGTAGAAAATGTCCTGAGTTTCAGTTTTGTAAATGTGCTAGTTCAGAGGTGTGGTAATAAATATTAATTTTATTTTGACATTTGAAAGAGACATTTGAATGCTGCCTATGTGCAGTGCAGAATGATTAAAATTATTGTGGTGTGTGAAATTTATGTTTTAGCTAGCGTGATTACATCCTTCTAAAAATGTGCAAGGCTGTAATCTTTTAAAATTGTTTTTGCAGTGGAGAGATTAAAATTCCATGAAGCACTTCATATATTTTTAAACAATCATGTTAATTTGGAAGTGACTCAAATAACATTCATTCTATTTTAAACATAAGTCATAATGATCCACTTTCAGATTCTTTGTTTCCAAAAAAAGGTAACCGTGTCCACAAAGATCTCAGCAAAGAAGTTTTCTTGTACCATGAGCCACCATAGACATGACACCAGCTGGCTGGGTATATAGCAGACATGGTAGAAAGACTAAATTTATTTCCATGCCAAATCAATGCTTTATTTCAGAATAGAGGATAGTTTTCCATCCACCTTCGCCTCCCCTCACACCTCTGCTCTTAGTTTGTGTGCCTATCCTGGAATTTCCATGGTGTGCAGTGGAGTCACAGGCAGGATGATTTGCTGCAGGATGGGACTAAATAGAGGCTGAAAGTTTGTGTGGGCGTAGTTCTGCTGTAGATAAGGATCTTACATCAAGGTTGCACTCTGAAGGTCAAATTCGAATCGGAGTGTAACGAGAACAAAGTTGGTGTGCTTTTGAATGGAAGAAAAAAATACAAAAATTACCCGGATACCCAAACCTTTAGAAATGTAGAGTATAGCATAGCTCTTTTTATTGATTGATCTGAACCAGTTTGTGTCCTCATATTTGCTGATTCCCTTTCTCTGTCAGTTCTGGATTTCTCTCAGTCGAAGGTTAAAAGGTGTTTATAGGTATTCTGGATAATGATTTACCCTTGTGTTAGGCAGATTGTAATGAGAGATGCCAGTGCTGAAGCTATGTTCTTTTGTCTTCTGGTAGAACTACCACGTCTTCTTCCCCATTGCTCACATTGATTTTTATCCTTACTCTATTCTGGGCTTTCCAAGGCCTTTACAAGTTCAGTGCAGTACATGTTGTTTCAGTGGTAAGCACAGGCATTACATATTTCTAACCCCCATGGACTTACACAATCCATGTCTCCACATCTGTCGTGGAGCATTAGGTGACGCAGGCTGATGTCCCGTGTCTCATTGTCTAAGTTTATTTATTAGAATCCCTGGATGGACCCCAAATCTGACAGGGCACAATCCCAAGCACCTGCACAGGGTCAGGACAGCAACGGTGAAGACTCAGTTGAGCATCCTGGATTAAACTGGTGGTAAGTCAGAGGGGCTCTGCCCTGCCTGTGGGAGTCTGCCACCTCAGATCGTGGCTCATTTATCTGGATTCAGTTATCTCCTTCCTGAAGGTTTAGATAAAACCTGTCTACTTCCACAGAACAGAACGAACACAAAGCTGCAATTTCTTGATGGTAATGGTGAAACTAATTGAAAAAGATAAAGGTTTCACTGAAGAACTTGAAATTGCATGTTGGTTAATGCCCCTGTGTGCTGACTGCAGGATCTTTGCTTGAAAACGTCTGTAGAACACGCCTCTCTGTAGACCATAGTTTGACAAACTTTATGACTTTTCCATTACAAGTAACTAAAATTAAAGTAAATATTAAAGATTCAAGATAGAAACAATACCTGGAGTTCTTGATTGTATAATGTGGATGAAAGCACTGTCCTTTTCTACCTAAAGGTGCTTGATACTGCAGTGTGTCCTCACAAAAGGGTGGTGAATCCCAAATGATGCTTTCAGGCCATCTGTTTTTGGTGAGATGCTTTTAACAGGCAGATTCTCCCCTTTTCTTCCTTCTGACCTTAAGGGAAAAAAATGCATTAAGAAAGGATAGTTCTGAGAATGTGAGTGTACCTTGCATTGAAAGGCAGGGTCCCTTCTTTACTTGACTTTAAACTCCAGTAATGACAGTTAACTATTGAAGTAATGCTTTAAAGAGGGTTGCCAAGCTCTATTAAAACTGAATTTATCTTTATTACTCTCTTGAGTTAGATAACGCAGTTTACGACTATATTTTTTTGTGTGTGCATTGTAGACATAACCAAAATCATAAAACAACTCCCTGTGGATATTTGGAAAACACCTGTGAAACACTGTTTTCCATTCCTACTAGATAGAGTAAGACTATAATGTGTTATGAGGAAAAAGACACCTGTATGACTAAGAAAATACTGCTTATTTGCCAAAAGCAGAATAGGAAAGTGCAGGAAACTCACCAAGTGTTGTTGTTTGGTACAGGGGCAAATAGTATCAATATCAAGACCGTACATTTATTGAAGAAACATCAGAAGCACCAAAGAAAATGTAAATCAATCACACTGTCCAAATCCAGGAACAGCTGCAGGTACCTACTACTGATCAGACTACACTATGTTGTGACTTATCTTTTGCCACAGAATAGGGTAAAGTGCAGCAAAGTGAGTGCAAACTTTTTGCTTCTGAAGAAACATATTACATTCAGCATCCAGTATTTACCTGTGAAAAAAAGACTCTAAAAAGAAGAAAGCTGGCTGATGAGTGGAACTGTTTGTGGAAAAAACCACTCAAACAAAATTACTAATAATGGCATCGACCAATATCAAAAGCCTTGAATTTCAGTTTGCACATTGATTCTGAAGTGACATATTTTGCCCCATAGTCATTGCTGGTGTTGGCAGAAAGTCCATTTTGGAGTGTGGAGTATTCTCTTGTAGACTAATTTACATGTAAACTGGACAATCTAGTTAAGATTTTTTTTCTGAAATAATAGAGTTGAGAAATGAAGGTAAACTTTTAAGCTTCAAACTGGATCTCAAGAGCTTCTGCTTCTCTTTCCTGTTAAGAGGTATTAAGTAAATATTGTGGCAGTCATAACGTCTCTTCAAAATAACTTTTGATCACTCCTGGTATAAACCACATTAAACATGAGGCACCCTTACCCACATTCTGAAATACACATGATACTGTGTACACACAAGGTGTGACAAAAAGAAAGCAACATGTCTGCATGGTATCTCTGTCTAACGTGGTAAGAAATGTTTGTTATGACAGACCTCTAGTTAGAAATGGGGATTTGTTTCTTTCCCCACTAACTTCTTTCTGAAATGATCTGAAAATTCAGACCCTGACCTCCCACTGAGAGCCTTGATTTGTCGTTTTTAGGCAATAGGAGCCCGTAACAGGGTGACCATTGTGGAGAAACTACCCAAGAACACTACTCTGCCTTGGTGCTCTGACAGAGAGGAAAATCTGACACAAATGAGGATACATCAGTTTTAATCCCATCAAATCACTGACCTTTCTGCTAAAAACTTTAAGAAGATTGTCTTCTATGCTGATGTTATTTGTGATGCGAACATATTCCCTGGATTTGGAAAATAAAACCAAAGTAATTGGATTTTGAAAATGAACTCATTTTCAATATATTGTTAGAGGAGTCACAACAGGAACTTTTAGGCCTCTTGTGGCTTGGGCAGAACCTGAACTTATGTTCTTGAAATGAAAAGCTCTGCATGCCATTACTTATTCCCTGAGCCATACCAGGCTGCTAATATATTATCTCTGATGTTTTTGTTTCTTGGAAGAAAATTTAGGCAAAAGGAAGCTGTATTTCTACAACTGTGTTGCTGGAAACTGACATTGACAGAAGACGATGTTCTGGTTGATGGTTGTCTTTCTGTAGAAGTATTTATAAAACATGCCCATATATAAATCTATATAAATGCAGTTTGAATCAATTTCTCACAATCTGTAGTCTGGAGTCCATCAACACTCTGCTGAAGACTTGCTGATTGAATTTTACTGGATCTATTTTTAGTTTACAGCTGTTACAATGCTTTTAAAAGTTAAAAGAACTTGACCTTACTGTGAGTAAAAAAATGTTGTGGTTACAGTAAGGTGTTAGGTGGTCAGCGACAGGAATGAAGATGTTCTCTGTAGTACTAGTTAAAACATGATACATGGCAAAACAAATACTTTAAAATCTAGTTCATATTATGAAACAAACCTGGGAACTTGTGGATACTAGCAGAATATAGCATGGTAAATGAAATCAGTCACTGTAAAAGGACTGACTATCTGAAATGGAAAACGACTGCAGCTGAAAAGAGAAACATGAGTCCTGCTCACATCCATTTTCCATCTGTGTTATCCCAGCAGAGATTATTACTTTTTGCAGAATCAAGTGAAGATTTGGTCTTTGAAAATATTCACTGAAAAAAGAATAGTGGAAAGAAAATTTCCATTTTCCTGAATATCATATGCTTATTCATATGAACCACTCCACACACTGGGTAAGGCAGTGTAAGGGAAACTGTCCATGCCATGGAAATACCCTGTCATCTTGAAGATTAAGGTCACTAAATAGAAAGCAGAAGGTTACTTATGACAGAAAGGCCTTCTGCAAAGGTTCATGGCTCACAGGAGGGAGCTACTGATTGTCTGAAAGGCCTGAAGAGGCATTAAAAGTCAGAGAGGTCCTTCCCAGTGGCATACTTAACAAAGAGCTAACTTTCCTTCTTTGTGACATGGTGACATTACTTTTTTAATCCACCATAACTGATCTTTGATGAAAAGAAGAATGGTGACAATACAGCCGATAAACTTGACTGCTTTTCCTACTGCTATTCAGGAGAAACTGTATGCGTTTTCAGAAAATTGGAGGTCTGAGGTTTTGAAGGCATTACACCCAGAAGAAAAATTCTCTTCCAGAAGTTCTGAATATGCCCCTGAATATGTCCACATAGTAGTGGTGTAAGGGCAGAGAGGTAATTTATTTTCTGTTATGATGAATTCTTCTTTTGTTGTGAGTAGGAAAACATACGTATGCTCTTTACTGAAAATGGACTTGCTACCCACCTATTCACTTAAGACATAACAAACTCATTATATTAAAGCAGGAAGTACTACTACCTTGTATTCCCATTTAACATCAGCACCTGCATTTCATCTATGTTTTTGAAAAATGCAAGCATATTACTCATTCCTGAACTTTCTCTCGTATGTTTGGTCTTCACTCCTCTCCACTTTCCCCTTGTATTTTGAAGCAAATACATTTTGGGGGCAAGATGGTACTTTTAATGCCTTTGTCTGATTCTGAAGTAATATTAGTTGTTAGGAATCAGATGATTTGGTAAGAAACTAATTTTTTTTAGCATTTCTTTTGAGGGTTTTGTGGGAAGACTGTGTGAAGAAAATCAGTTCTTTTCATGATTGCTTGGGAAATCAGTTTTAAAAGGCTCAGTTCTGCACATTCAGTTGATAGTTTTTCCAGCAGAGGGCAAGAAAGTATAACAGATGAAAGTGGTGCTAGTTTCCTGGACAACCACAGTGGATATGTTAAGCAGAAAGCCTGAGGGTGGAACGTGAAAGCCAATAACCATCCCACTTTTAGGGCATAATGTCTTTTAAACAGCCTTTTACTCTTCAAGGATAGTCATAGACAGACAAGTTGGAAAAGGAGAGTGGAGACCACCAGAGCAACCAACTGGTGCTTGTTGCTCTGTCAGCACAAGTTCCTTCAGCTGAGATCTGATTTCTGGGGTGTGTGAGGGAAATTGGCACATGGTACCTTTTCAAACCAGTGCCTGCACTGACATGTAGTTCCTCACTAAATGCTGAGACTGTTTGTGGGATGAGGAAGAAACACAGCTGCCCCTCTGATGCAGGGCTCCTATCCTTTGCAGTCATTATGGCTGTTGAGTTCAAGCCTGTAAAGCAGGGTTTGCTTCTTCTCCAAGGGACAAACAGAACTCTAGTTGATCTCAGATGTTGGAACCATAAGCTGTTGCTCAGGAATAAGCACCTGGGATTTTGCATCCAAACATGAATAAGGTGCGCTTATCACCGTATATTTGCTCTTGTGGTGAGCACATGTGTATGTTAAAGACACATGCAAAACTTTTCTTTGGGTTTTCCTAATTTGGACAATGCATTTGGACAATGTTCTCAGGCACATAGTGTGACTCTTGGGGATGTCCTGGGCAGAGCTAAGAGTTGGACTCAATGATCCTTGTGGGTCCTTTCCAACTCAGTATATTCTGTGATTCTATGATGTGTCATTTCACTGCAGTAAATTCTATAGCTCATAAATAGGCAATCACATACTTTTATTTTGCTGTCACTGATGGGGTAAATAATTTCATTTCTTATGATAATGGAAACAGAATTCTGAGAAAAAAAAACACAAACAAGCTTTGTTTATCATAGCTGATGAGGCTGTACTGCATGCAGCCTGAATACTCTAGAAGAATGGAACTGATTCAAATGGTGTAAAAAGCTTTTTAATGTGAAAATAATAATCATAATAATAAAACTAAAGTCATACTGGTTGAATGCCAGAATTAGGACTATATTAACAAAAACATGCTTGTTTAGTAATAACTATCTGTTTAAAGTATAGCCAGTCATTTTTGGACTAATGAAGTATTTATCTAGGAGGAAGCCTTATGTCAGTTTTCATAAATGTAGTTTTGCTTCTGTGATTGTTAGATATGACTATACTACAAGCCAAAAACTTTCTCATTGCTTGATTTAGGTTTCTAAAAGCAAATGTTGTTTACATAGTAGAAATGCATAAGTCACAAAAAAATTGACATAATTGACATAGCTTTGTAGCTCTGGACAATGTAAAAACTACATAATGGTGACCACTGCATGGTTCTGTTTTTATTTTCACATGAAAGGGATCAAAATCTGTACTTTGAGTGTTTTGTTGTTGTTGTTTTGGTCATGTGCTGTCTCAAATACTTTTGATATTTTTATCCTGGTAAGATATAATGATTAGTTTATGGTTTAAAAATTTGTTTCATTCTTTTTGGTATCTAAAGAGTCAAATGGGTTATGGATAGAAAAACTGTCCTACAAAATGTTACCCTTATACTACCTAGTGTCTTTTTCCTATGCTGGGTTTTTTTCCAAGTCAGTGTAAATTGGGTTATATATAACCCCAAAATTTTTAATGCCACATATTATTTTTTAACCAGCCCTCTACACGAGGGTTTTTTCATACAGAAATCCATTGAGCTGCAGACATATTTCCTTGATGTACAATAGATCAGATGTTTCACGTATTCCTGATAAAAGAAGACATGACACAATTTCTACTTTAGAACTGCTCAAGGCTGATGGTAATGGCCTCAGTGACCTGTGGTGAGCCGAAAGTGAGTCAACTCACTTTACCAACAGTCATACATAAATGATCAGAAATGGAAACTCTGCTCTCTCTAACCTCAACTACTGGTCTTTCCACAAGGTCAGGTGGCTCATAGGAAGAGGAGCTGCAGGCCAAGAGAGCATCCTGGAAACTGCAATGTGCATTTGAGATCCAGAAAATAAATGTTCAAACCATTGGCATCTGTTTGATAGCTCTGGCAGAGGATGCTCAGCAGCATCTCCCACTAACATCTGAGGCATTTGTACTTTAGGTGTTGAAATTAGTATGAGATGAATTGTGCCTGAAGGTGACTGTTGTCTTCACTGACTGTAGATATCTCCTGTCGCCCTCAAATCTGGAGTCCTGCTGCAGACTTTTGCAACTGATTGAATGAATCCCATTCTTAGGAGAGTCTTATTAGGACAGATTGTGTTGGGGCATCTGCTACATAATGCTTCATATTGGGCTTATAACAGTAGTTTTAAAAAAATTCAACTTACAGAGCAACAAAAGTGGTCTTGAATATCTGGTTCTTGAAGTACCATTGAATAGAGGACAGATATCCCTAACTCAGTGAAACAACTATTTAAAAAACATACTACCCTCCTTGCATAAATAACTTAAAGGCTCCTCTGTGAAAATTCCGGTAGTGTAGATCTATTTCATCTTTCATAACCATTGTATCATAATACTTCTCAAAGGTATTTGAGTGACTGATAGTTGTCTTGCTGTTTTCTGATCCATAAGTACCTGGTTTGTCACTTGGGGTGTTACTCTCTTCATGTTGCTTTTATGTGCAGTTCTCGTAAGAAATGGAGAATGGGGTACCCAGCACTTTTTTTCCCCTGTAACATTCATGATAGCATCTACCATATGTTCTCCCAACATTCTTTATAAACACACTATGAGAACATATGTATGTTACTGCCTGACTCTCTTATGCCAACACTTGTCTGAGATGTCTGTAAGGATGCTATGTCTTATGACAGTATAACAATCCGCTGAATGCAATTAAAATTATTCTAAATGTTTTGGGTGTTTTTAACAGAAATCCAAGA
The DNA here is from genome assembly GCF_022539395.1 of Myiozetetes cayanensis. Taxonomy (NCBI): domain Eukaryota; kingdom Metazoa; phylum Chordata; class Aves; order Passeriformes; family Tyrannidae; genus Myiozetetes; species Myiozetetes cayanensis. Next base: position 79,420,437 of record NW_026087742.1, read on the forward strand.
ACTATTTAAAACTTTTTCCCAGGGCTTTCTTTGTGTCTTAACAATTCACCTAAAACTAGTGTGTGTACAGATCACATGTCATCATATTTGGCTGATGTTCAAGTATCCTGCATGCATGAACTTTGAAGAAAGTCTGTCATCAAACTTGAAGTGACATACTAGTATTGTGATTAGGTTTTTGTAGTGGATATTTAAATATAATCTTACTCCTTTGCTCTTGAGCATATAATTTTAAATGCGATGCTAAGAACCTGTTCAAACATTTCTCTTATTTTAACTACATTTTTATGAAAGAGTGAAGAATTTAAACAAGTATTTCATACCAAGATGTTCTTCAGTGGATTTTGTGCACCTAGTTTCTTCACATTTCCTTTGAAACCCTGAACCCCTAGCCCCTTCATTTGTGGATTCAGGTTTGGTGAAGTCAGCAATATTACACAAATTAAGATTTACTATATAATGATTTGCAAGCAGAAAAATGGCTATGAATGCTTAAATACTGAAGGCTGAGTTTTTCCAAGTGTTAGAGAGGAGCACGTTGACAAGAAATTGCATGTTTTTTAGACTTGATTGACATATTCATGTCTTGGGAATTCAATGTGGGGCCAGAGTGCTTCAGGCTATGAACCTGCACTGGCAAGCAGGTTGTGTGGAAGGGATGAACCATGGTGGTCCTTCCTTGAGTGCTGTAAATTTTAGCCTGTGGACAGGAGTTGGTATCTCAAACATAGTCTGGTTTCATGGAGTGCTGTTAGAAGTCAAGAGTAACTGACAGATTTGTGTGAACAACCTTTTGTAATGCCTCTTTAGAAAGGACGTCCAAATTGTTTCTCTTTGATGCTCTTTTCTATCAAGGTTTGCCTTTGTGGATGCTTGTACTGGCAAGGGTAATTCACTATTTATGGTATGCAGAATTCATTAACATTAGTTTCTGTACTATGTTTTTTAATCACCAGCAACATGTGTTACAGGGTACAAATTTGCATCTGTTATGCCTATCATTCTGATGTGGGTTAGTGACTAAGACACTTGTAAAGCAAGTTAAAGTAATATCAGTGTAAAAGCGAGGAAATCAGACTTAACTTATGGTGTGCCACACCCATGGACACATTTTTCTGACCACAAGAGTGGGTTACTGGGTGACCTTTACTGGCCTTTTCAGTCTGTTTCATATTTGGCTAATACATAGGAGTTTTGGTTGGCAAAGTATCTGGGCTATAAATGGAGAGAAACAGGAGTATGTCTCTAGGCAGCTTTGACCATTTGCATCTGAGGAACCTCTTAGAGCCATTATTTCTCTCCAAACTGATCAAAATTATATCCTTTTGTGATCAAAAGTATTTTAGAAAAAGAACATTTATTTTTCAGTGAATGTTTGTAGCCTCTGCTTTGCCAGTAGCTTGACATTTGACAATGTGGCAAATGTCTCCTTTAAGCTGTCATTTTGACAGACTCATAGAATAATTTAGGTCGGAAAGTAAATTACTCTAACCTCTTGTTGAAAATAAGGTTGATTTTGAACTTAGACCAGGCTGCTCAGGGCTTTTTTCCAGGCAAAAATGAAATATTTCCAAGGATGGAGGTCCCACAGCATCTCCTGTGCAACAACTTGTTCCAGTGCCAGATTGCTCTCAGAGGGTGAATTTTTCTCCCAGTATCTAATCAGAATTTCTGGTGTTGCAGCTTGTGTCTAATGCCCCATGTCATGCCACTTTGCATCTCCTGGAAGAGTCTGTCTCTGCCTCTTCACATACTCCCATGAGGGAGTGGCATATGGCAATGTACAAATGCTAATACAGCTCAGAAGGTTGTTGCCCTTCGCTGCTGCAAAGGGTGCTTTGCTCAACTTGGTATCCACTAGGAAACCTTGAGTTTTTCCTGAAAAGATTATTCCTGTCTAGTTTTCTTCTTGAGGAAAAAGATAGTGAGAGGAAGTGTAATTTTGATCTTAAGTTTAGGTAATTAACTCTGTGAGCTAATTGTGCAGGCAGTTTCTCAAGTCTTCCTAGAGAGAGGCTCTTATTCTGAATCGTCTTTCGGGGGAACCTCCCCAGTATAAAGAAAATTTGAGTAGAAACCCTGTGTAGCTCTCATAATGAAGATAGGTGCCTAAAGCTGAACGGTTGGTGAGCTTACTTTCATGCCATGCTGAAATGAAATAGTTTATCAAAGTGTATTAATATTTTATTTTTTAAAAATAGAGTGATGGTCCATTGCGTACATCTCCAAGGCTTTAGAGAATCTGGGTTACAACTTCAAATGAAAAATATTTTGAATTTTATTTCTGGCAGACCTGGAATGTGTAGTAAAAGTGCAGTGGAAGACTGTATTTATAAGTTTTGTTTCATAGGATCATTTTTTCCCTACTTTTTTTTTGGACTGGGGAGCAATACTTTATATTTTCCATTAAGTTTTTAAAATAAAAGGAAGTCTGGAAATGTGACAAATAAAATAAAGTGTATTAAAAAAAAATCTTGTTTTATAGAAATCAAGCTAGATTGTATTTGGAAAAAAAAAGACATACTGTAAAATGCTCTAGGTATCAAAACACTATTTAGAGTCCAAAGTATACTGAAGAGAAGGTGTTTTAAATGAGCATTTAATGAATAATAAGCTGCTGAAGCACTAGTTATTTCTGGCATTAGCTGGAAGGAAATGAAAACTAAGTGCTAAAAGCAGAAAGATATCTCTTTTATGATCAACGGTGTTTTGAGAAAAAGTTAAAATTGAAACCTTGATTATAAAACATTATATAGCAACATGAGGCTTTACAGGCCCTTTCTGTTTCAATTAATGCCTACACACTTCAGAAAAATAGAAAGATGGGAAAACAAATGATGTCTTATAACTGTCAAGCTGTATGGTAAATTTTTTAAAAGTTGTTTCCTTGAAGGGTGAACAGGTATTCTACTTAACTTTCCCCCTTCATTTACAATTCAGAGTGATACTACTCTGAGGATTTTTTTGTTTACTTGCTAGTAAGTTTCCTCTGGTAGCATTTGGATTTTTCCTCCCTCCCTCACTGTTCATGAACCTCAAATACATTTCTTCTCCAACTTGTAAAATAGTATGATGAATATTGCTCATTCGGAATGATTCTCTCCTCTCCAGTAGTCGTATATACTGGGAAGATGTATTAATAATGTGAGGAAGTAAAGCAAAACTAGTCCAGTAAAAAATATGTATTTCTGACCCAAATGAAAGAGGAGTAAATGAGGTGAGGTGCTCTACCAGACCTCATACTCACCAACAAGGAGAAGCTTGTTGGGAATGTGAATATCAAAGGTTATTTTGCCTACAGTGACCAAAAAATGATGGAGTTCAGGATCCTGAAGGGAGAAAGGAAGCAAAAAATCAAGCTCATGGCCCTAGATTTCAGAAGAGCAAACTCTGACCTCTTCAAAGATTTGCTCGGAAGAGTCACATGGGATAAGAACCTGGAGGAAATAAGAAAGAAATTGGTCAATATTTAAGGATGTTCTACTCCACTCAGTGAGTAAGATGCCAGGCAAAAATACCAGGAGGCCTTTACAGATGAACAAGAAGTTCCTGGCCAAACTCAAGCATACAGAGACTGGAAGCAAGGACAGGGCCTGGCCTTTTCAGTGATGCCCAGTGACAGGACAAGATGCAGTGGATGCACATGGGAACTGAGGATCTTCCCTCTGAACATCAAGAAACACATTTTACTGCAAAGGTGACTGATCACTGGCATAGATTACCCAGAAAAGTTATGGAATCTCCATCTTTGGAGACATTCAAAAGCCACCTGGACATGGTTTTGGGCAATCAGCTCTAGGTGTCCCTGCTTGAGCAGAAGGATTGGGTCAGATGACCTCCAGAGGTGCCTTCCAACCTCATCCATCCAGTGATTCTGTGACACGTAGATCCCAGTCTGGTGGTAAGAATTCCATTTCTAGGGATTTATAATTAGAAAATACCTACAACAGCAGCAAGTTGTATTGCAAACAAACCCATAAACTGCTCCCACAGTATAGTATGTTATTAATCTATGATTTCTCAGTATTATTGAACTGTGAGTGTGGAAGGTGAAGCTTCTGTTTAATGTGATTTCTATTTTTTTAGCAAATACCTTTAGATATATATGATAAGTAGAGGTACTTATCACAAGAAATATTGTGCCTCCTGTTAGACAAAAATTAGCTGTAACAAAACTTAAAAGGGTTTGTGGAATTATGCTGATGTAAATTTGGCAAATTACTCTGAATAGCTCCAGATAAAATGCCTTCCATCTATTTCCAGATATAAATGCATTCTGAAAAACATTGTGAAGAAGTAGATACCTGTTATTGTTCTTGACTTCTCGACTTCTGTCTGACAAGATCTCTGACTACATCTTGGGGTAAGATACCATGACCAGTATTATTGTTTGTATTGTATTATTGCTTGCTGGTTCATAACACAGGAAGCAGTATCTTAGACTCCAATGATCAATACCTGAAATTGCTACATTTCTTGTTCCAGTATACTAAAAGTCTTACTGCCATGTTGTCAAGTGAATTTTCAATCATGGGACAGTGTAAATACACACAAACCTGCTTCTTATTTATATCATATTTCCTTAAACCACAGTATTTCTGATAGTATAGCATTTTCAGAAATAATTTTTTCTTGTCACAGAATTCCATCTTTCTAAATTTTATGTCTGGGTTACAGATGGAGAGAATATATTTATTGGTTATCTGCAAATTAAATTAGCATCATATTCTTTTATGTTCTTTTTTTGTGTCTCATGGAAATTGAGACTTTGCAATTATGAACTGCAATGTCTGGGTGACTTATTTGCCTTTCAGAAAGAATGATGTTTTTCCCCTATAGTTAATGTTGAAAGAAGATGTGTCCTCCACTGGAAAAGATCTAGAAATTCTGCATGAGCTGAAGAAGATGATATCCAAGGAAAATGGAAATACATAAAAGAGTTAATTCACAGAAATTTCCTTGTAGTGGTATCTGAAGCTTTTAGCTGGAATCAGCCCAATTTTGTTGCAAATTTGTCTCTAAGATAAAGAACAAAGATAGATTTGATCACTGGTGATCACTAAATTGATAATCTATTTAAATTGATTACTGAAGAACAATTCTTATCAGCTAGCCTGACCTTCTGGATTATTCACTTCCTGAATTAAGCTAGCAATTTCTTTACCTCAGAATAAAGTGAGCCTTTTAGAGTCTTCTGCGGGTGGAGACAAAACTCAAGATAAGCTCATTACCTTTCTCCATCATATTTTAATCAAATTCTGCCCAAGACATTGTGTTTACCTAAGCATGACAGCATTCTTTCAAACTATATTCTTCATATATTTTGAGAAATGCTTTCCTAAAAATATATGTATTTCAAAATTGCTACCAGTGATTGGACAAACCTGAATGAATATAATTATGATATCTTCTTTAGCTATTATTTTACTTTTCATAGAAGGTCGTATTCCTGGCAAAAGAATGTACATATCAGAACCAGTATTTAAGCCACATTATTTGGCTTTGTCTTTTAGAACCAATGACCCTTGGATTACTTGGCCATGGTGCATATATTAGGGAAGTAGAGTCTTGGGAGGGAATGGAAAAATTTAGGTTTATTTAATGCTACTTTTTGGATAATCAAGTTCCTTTCTTTGGCATTGTTAAAAAATGAGTAGAACAACACTAATACATGAATCAATCCTTAGATTCTAATAATTTGGTGTATTCTTTTCTATCTTGTGTTTTACTTCATTCCAGTGATTTTTCTATTCCATCTGTTTACTCTAGTTATTACCACTCTTCAATGAAGAGGAGTTAGATGTCCCACACTAAAGCAGTATAACAAACAGAAGTGATGATTTTCCAAAGCAGCCTGCAAAACATTTTCTGCTCAGAGTTCCACTGATGCAAGAAGGAATTGTGAATATATCCATTTTGTTGAGCATGCAGCAAAAGCTCTGAATACAAATATTTCATAAAATATCTAAAGAGAAAATTCCTCAGGGAATGGGAGGAGAAGGACAGAAATATGGTTTTGGGAAGTACTTTTCCCTTAGAATTACTGTGAGTCTCTAAAAGTGGGTTTGATGGCAAGCATTCAGAAGATGGAGTCATACATGAGTAAAATCCACTCTATATGAATCTGCCTGTGATACTGGGATTTAATTACATGACCTTTACAAAACTCTCCTAATTTGCAGCAGCAGATGAACCCATGCAGTAAACCTAGATTTTGTTCACCACAGAACTGACACAGCAAACATCTTAGATGAATGTTAAGACTGTAAGACTATAGTCTTGATTGAATCCAAGATCTGAAGTTGCAGAGGAGTGATTCATTCCCCCTAAGCTTCAGCCACATGATGAAGCTGCCTAATTCAGGGTCAAATTCACTTTGTAGTGAATAGAGATAACATTACTTGCAGAAGTCAATTTTAGCCCATTTTTTCTCTTTCAATTGATTATAGTGGGGTCAGGCTACCCTCAAGTTATAAGCCATGGTGAAGTGCTTCAAGTTAAGTGGGATAAATCTGGTTGTGATCAGTTAATCTAGTTGGAACCAGCCAAGATCAGCCTAAGATATCTCAGTATAATGAATTTCAATTTTCTTGCTCTTAAGATGAGATAGAATAATACTGTCTTGGGGATTGTTAAATAGCAGGCATGGCTATGGCAGAGATCTGTCCTTCTCAACTGGCTCTGTGTCCAGCCTGTGGTTGCCCAGTGGGAAAAGATAATATTCTCTTTAAGTCACTCTCTGTGGAAGAATTAAATATTTAAATATCCCTGGTAGGGGTATTTACTGTCTTGTCTCTGCACTTCACTCCAGTCTGTGGCCTCCTGTGCCTGTACCAGTCTCTGATAGCACTATCAACAAAGGCAGGGGAGAGCGATAGTTCTCTGCCAGGTGCTCCTCTTCAGACATGCCTCCACTTGCCAGTTCAGGGGTGAAGCTTTGGGCTGTGGGTTTTGCCTGGCTCTCCCTGGGGACTGTGTGTTGTTGCAGTGCTGAGGTTGAGCCCATGAAGCTCTGCTGTGTCCCAGCAACCAGCAGAAAGGTTTGGGCACAGACCCCAGCGCCGACTGGTGGGAGTCTATGCCTGAGTGGCCAGGATTTTGCTGACTTGCTCCATTCTCCAGAGTGATTGTCAGCTTTGCCTATGTCTCAAGCCAGTCCTAAATCCTAATTAGTGAAGGGAGGGCTAATGGTGAGATTCATTACAGATCTCAACTTCCAGGAAAATTTCAAGCTCAAGAAAAAAAACTGTGTCTTCTAAACTAAAAAGTCTGATTAAGCAATGTGTGAGGTTTTCTACTTATCTTAAAGAGAACAGTGACTTATCTTAAAAAAATGCAGTTTTCTTTTTCTACTTGAATTCTAGAGGTTCCTTCTCTACCAGTGATATGTTGCTGCCTGTAACAAACAAGAAGATTTATGATTAGGCAGGGTCAGTATTGAACCATATTGAATACTAAAGAAATAAAATTATTTTGGACATCAGATGCCATCAGACACTTCCAATCCTAAGTATGAAACAGAAGGAAAGAAACTGATCAATGCACCAAAGGAAGAGTCATGAAAAAGAGGCAGAGCAGCTCATAACCATTAGAGATGAGAGCACTAAGAAATGTATGAGTTTGTTTGGAGTTGGTTTTAGTAAAATGGTTGCTCTGAGTTAGATACCAGATCTGTAATTCAGGAAGCTGCAGAACTGGCTGCTATTAGGCACCAATGTGTGAGCTTAGTTAAAACAGACATTGTAAAAAGGCTGCAACAATAAGTAGTCTGATTATAATGCAGCTAAGGTGCTTCAGAAAAGCAGGACTTATTTCCAGCAACATTACTGTTATAGCTGTCCTGCTTCTGGGACACAAACTGATATCTCTGCGTGACAGTACATTACAGAACCTGGCAAAGAAGAGTTTTTATGGTGGGGCTCTTGTGGTCTCATTCTAGCCTCTCTTACATTGCAATACAACCTCATCTGGATTCTCCTTGAACTGGTCCATGCCTTTATCTGGCAGAGAAGAACTCAGAGTAAGCCAGTCTTATGTAGACCTGCCAGCATTTTCAAAGCTGGTTCATGTAGCTCCACAGTGCTGCACTGTATGATACAGACTTATCCTCCCTCCCTGTGCATGCAGCTGTTATGAATGTTCATATAGGCAGAAATATAACTGAGTGCCTAGGGATTGTGTCCCTTGTCCAAAGTAACCTGCTTAAACACAGGGTCAGCCAGACTGATCATATGCCTCAATTAGATACATTTCTCAGTGCTCTGGTAGGATCAAATAGGAGCATGTCTTTGTATTTTTTGTTGTATCCCAATCAGGTTATCTGTATGAAGACACACATAGACTTTCAATGAGGAATTATAATAAAAGAGTCTTTTGAAATCCTAAATGCTTCATGGATAATGTGTCTCTCTTTGATATCAATAATATTAGGAGAAAATAACCCTTTCAAAACTGCATTCACTGAGTTACCAGAAATCTACAGAATGCTAGTAATAATAAAACAGCTCAACAGAGCAGAAATTTGTGACAGCTATTAAGACTACAAGAAGGTAATATAAATCCTAGAAGTGTAAATCTGATAGGTTGTTTGATCACAATCTAGAAAAGATACAGCAATAAAAGACAGATAACGGTACATACCATGTTATGTAAGCCTCTGCTTTCAGATATTACATTTTCTGAGGCAAGAACGTTGCATAATATTTTCAAAAAATCTTGAATCTTAAACATTTTTAAGTTAATATTCATCACAATCTCCAGAGATTATAAACATGTGCTTTTGTCCTTTAAAATCTAAACATTCTATGTTTTCTTCTGAAATTAAATTCTAATAAATACCTTTTTACAAAATAGAGTATTTGGAGGAGAGGTAACTGCCAAAGTAACAGTTGAAGGAAGAGAATAGTAACACATTTTCTATCTATGAAGTAATTATTGTACATTTTCCCAAAGAATGCAGTCAGCATTAACTTTTTGAAAGACTTGAATGGGTCACTGCATTGAAGGAAAACAAGTTTTGGAATTCCTTTTTGTATTGTCAGATGTTTGAACAAGTAATGATGGTGTTATGAACTGCCAGAATAGTAAATACACAGCACCCCTGCCAAATCATACAGAATTTAAACCTGCCATAACAGTGTTTTCATAATTACAGAGGAATATGTGGTGGTCTGTGGAAAGAAAGCTGAAGCGGTTGACATGTTTGAATGATTTGTCTATACTTAACTCTGATTCTTATCCTCTTTCTTTTATCTGCTACGTGCTTATTTGTTCATTTAGCTATGCTTACACCTGGTGCCATAGGGGCCTGCTGATGAGCACATAAGTCCTGCTCAGGAGCTGAACTTCCGTATTAGATATATCTCAAACAGGCAATTTAATAGACTGATGAACCTGAGAAATCTGAATATAGTAGTCAAGATAAAAATAATAAAAAGCTGCTTTCATAAGATATAAGACCTGTACACAACTATACCAGATGACAAATATAATTGTGTTAGATTTTAATGGATGAAAGGATTCAAGTCGGTTACTTTTTATGGCTTTGGTTTTTGTGGCTTTCAGGAAAAATGTGTCATGGTCATAACCTCCATACATCTATCACCTAATTAAAATAACACCAGAAGCAGTGAACTTATTCTCTACAAATTGGATTAGAAATGTTGTCCTTTAATCTCAGTGTTCCAAATAAAAAACCGTGCCAGATGAAAGAGACCAAAGCAATAGTTACATTTATGTATCCTAGAAAGTGTTTCTACCTAGCTAAATTATGTTGAATTACACTTTCAGATTCTTTGTATAATTTTCCCTTTCTCCTATAATGTATCATAAACACAGAGTTTGTTTTCCTCTTGTAGGTTGCACATTACATTCCAAATATGTCAGCATGAGAAATTCTTTGAGCTTTTATTATGATCTGAAGAACTCATTAGCAAAATAAATAAATAAATAAATAAATAAATAAATAAATAAATAAATAAATAAACAAACCCTCAAAAGTCCAAAATGGAAACTCGGGTGAACACTATCCTCTGAATTAATCAGTCTTACTTTGTATGCTGTAAATTCCTGTCTTTTGAGGATCCATAGCTGAAAAACTGTTACTCTTCCACTAAACAAACTGGAATATTTGGTGTTCTGACTTTATTAATGGATGAAACAAAATGTATTAGCAAGAAACTTTTATGGTGTTCCTGTTTATAGTGTTCTTTCAGTCTTCTTTACAAGAAACTTTGTCTTTCATTGACGTATTTGAAGTCCTGAAAAAGTAATATCCACAGAAAAGAAAGTTGAACACAAAATACATCGTGATGGCTTCTGAATCCTTAGGCTGATGTCTGGGATAATAATAATAGTAATAATAATAATGATAATACAACAATAACAACAAAAACAGATCCCTCTTGCCTAAATGTTTTCAGGCAAGACGGTCCTCTGAACCTATTCTTTCTATGTACTGGAACAGAGGGAAAAATGTGAATAACTATTTTATCCCATCATTTAGGTGAGCCACAGAGAAGTTCTCACTGTCTTTCTCTATATTCTCTGGACATATGGAAGACATTACTAATAAGTTATATAAAAAAAATCAAATTTGCATGATAATGATTTTTTTTTTGGTAATGAATGGTTAGCTTCTATTGTATGATGATATCTGAACACCATGTAAACCAGGATAGCACTATTTACTTTTCTAAGGGATGTGTAGCTTGCTACCCAAAAGGCTTAGGCTGAACTCACTCATACTAAATTGAATTTATTTATTACAGCTGATATTAATATACAGGGTTGTAATCCATGGAAGAAGAAATGGTTAAATATTTGGAATATATTGCAAACCTTACTGAATAACATCCTTCTGTATTCACTGCTTACAGCACTTGTGATTTAGAGATGCAAATGTTGCTTATGCATGTGGACAACTCCATCTGATGACCTGGATACTCTGTGGTCAGACTTGTGCTCTGCACATGTGTGATTCACCACAAGAAAAGAACTGGCAAGGCTGCCTTAGGATCTGCACACAGGACCTTCCACCTCCCAGTCCATCACAAGAAACAGCTAGCCCGGCAAACAGAAGTGTAAAGCTCACAAGAACACCAAGAATATTTGGAAAATCTGTGATTTTTTTCATCAAAATAGAAGTGGTTCTCAATATTAGGGGCTTAAAGGGACAAAGTCATAGCAAGACCCTCCTTGGCTGGCAGTTGGGTTAGCAAAAGAATCAAGATGAAAAGTGAAAAGAAATCATGATTTTTACAGGAGTAATTAGCCATTGGAACAGACTATCAAGGGAAAGAGGGAATTCTTCCTGGCTTGGAATCTTTGTGAAAACAAGACCGCTTTAAAAATCATGTTTGCTGGTGTCTGTAATTTTTACAATGTGTCTTGTGATGCTTAATGGATTCTGTGTTAAGCCAGCTCCTGTGTTTATTTGAAATATTCAGATTTCATCTCATTCTGATCATGCTGAAGAGTTTGTATGACCCCAGTGAAACCTAATACCTCCAAAGTAAAAAGGCAAATAAAGATACCCAGGTCTTTTTAAAAATCTCAATATTAAAGCAAATCTCATAATTTCTGTGCTTTACTTATGATTCTTGAATCTTTGGAGTTTTCAGTAATGTAAAAGGGGTTTTCTTGAGTTCTCTACGAAAGGGGTTTGTGAGTGAGCTAAGAAATACGTAGTAGGACTGCAGAAACTATAGTTTCTCCGTGAAGTCTTTCTCCTTGAAATCTCCTGACTTTTTTCTTTTCCTGATCCTAAAATTTTGCAGTTTAAGAACCATGTATTACAACTGAAAATTCAATGTCTTCTTTTGCTAGAAACTATAGAGAGTCCATCATTAACACACACCTGAAGACAGACAGGAACCTCCTGACACCTCTGTTGCCTACTCTCTACTCTGCTTTTGAAGTTCAAATGGAAACTTACTTTGTGACCACTTCAATAAAACTTGCTATGTACCTGTGAAACTTGCTGAGAAGTGTGTTGATTTTATTCAGTTCATTTTTTTATTAATTATCCTTCATTTAAAACAGGTTGAACAAACAGGCAATCATTTATTTATAATGTTTGAACCAGACAGCACGGTCACATGTGTTCATAGAAAAACCAGATGAAATGGGTGAAGAAATAAGAGAAAAACTCTACTGAGTTTACTTTACTAGGATTAAATCAGAAAGGTTTCCATCTCAAAATTGGATTGTTTCTTCTCTTGTCAAGATTGTATTTGAGTTTCAGGCTTTATGGTTGCTACTTCTATCTGGTGGCTGAGCATTATAACATTTTTACTAATTTTATTCAATCAATTCTTCCTGGAGTCCAGACTCTGCATTTTTTCCCCTCTGCAGTGACTTCTATTTTATCCTTCTAGGAAAATCAGTCTGGCTTCCCACCAAATTTAGGGGAGACAAAAAAGAGAGATTATTTCATTTCCATAGTTATGTAAATATGTTATGTCTACTGGGGCTCATCCTCTGCTCTTAATTGATTAGTGAAGAGCAATTTATTTCAATGAGGTGCATGACTGTCTCCTTCCCTTTGGTAACTATTTCTAATTCTTCAGTTAGGAATGTATTTTTCCTAGACCTTACTCTAATAAAAACTTTTACATTAAAAATGCACATGGAAAGACAACAGTTTCAACTGTATACAGCTTATTACTAGCTTGTGACTGAGGCTAGACATGATGTCACAGAAGTCCTCTGGAGTGACAGTGGATTTGGGAGTGACTAATCCACTATTTCTTCTATTTCTTCCTTTAAGGCATCTAATAGTGTAAGTAGATATGTGCATGAGGCTGTATTTCCCAGCTAGGTAAGTGGAAATGAAAATACTGTGATCTGCATCCCATTTCACTTTGCCAGAACATACAGATATATAATTCAGATCTGTAAACAAGTGTAGGAGGTAACTGGCTGAATATATTCCATAATGTAGTTTTCTTTTAGCTGGTGGCTTAATTTATTCTAAAAGCAAACTTATTTTTTCAAATTACACTTTCATGAACATTTTTTTAACCTCTATCAGTGGCAGAAAGCCTAAAATAAAGTTTTAATATTTACTTGAACCATTCAAAGGAATTCCTTTAAAGAACTCCCATTTTTTGCTTAGAAGAACTACAAATGTCTGAAAAAAATGTTCGATACTCCAATATTAAGTAGGTCAAGAATCTCAGGTTATAAAAAAATTTGGAATATCTGAAACAAAGGTCCCTGTTTGGCTCTTTTTCTCTTATAGAATCATAGTATCACAGAATGATTTGTGTTGGAAGTGACCTTAAAGATCATGTAGTTCCAACCTCCCTGCCATGGACAGGGATACCTCCCATTGCGCCAGGTTGCTCAAAGCCCCATCCAATCTCATCTTGAACACTTGCAGGGATGAGGCATCCACAGCTTCTCTGTGCCACCTATTCCAGTGCTTCACAACCCTCAGAGTAACAAATTTCTTCCTGATATCTAATCCAAATCTGCCCTCTTTCAGTGTAAAGCCATACCCATTTATCCTACCTGTACATGCCTTTGTAAAACATCCCTCCCTAGCTGTCTTGCTTAGTCTCTCAAGAGTGTAAAATACTTAGGGATGTATTAGTAAGCTAATATGTAGAAAATACTCATACATAAAACTTGGATTTTTAAAAGTCTGTTTCAGAGAAAGAAATACCTCTGAAAGAAATACATAATCCCATAAATCTTTTCCTGTATTGACACTGAAAACAGCACTTCAGACATGAGGACTCTTTTGAGTGATAACCAGGAGAGCTTATATCTCACAAGATATAGGTATCTCCTGCTTTACTCCCTACATTCATGAACTCTAAGATCATAGCCAAAGGTGATAAACAGACCAGAGGACTTGGATTTAAGCTTTAGTGTCTTTCTATTTGGTTAGTCTTTTTCCCTGCAATTTAAATTGAAAGAACTATAAAACCAGCATTTCCTCTCTGATTTCCTACTCAGTTGTAGTCATCACAGCATCATGCATCTCAGATAACTAATTTACATTTGCTGTAGCTTTATTAGGTAAGGAAATGTTATTTCCATTTTAGAGGTGGAGAAACAAAGTACAAGAACATTCACATAGAAAGGCTGGGACTAGTCTGCAACAGCAAACCAGAAATTATGCCCATCAATACAAGTGTGTCTACACACACCCACATAACCTGAAAGCTTGAACAACCAGTTTGGAAATATGGGAAAGAAGTAATTTCAGCAGTCGTATTCTACTTATTGTGCTGGAAATATAGAATAGTACATAAATCTTAGAAAATGTGCCATTTACTATCTTTGGATGAGGAATCCCTGCTTCACTGACTAGTAGCATTTGATAGGGAGCTACCCGGTCATCAAATGCAGCCCTTCTATATTTCAGGTAGGCATTTCAAATCAACATTTTCATGATCAATTCAGTGCTCATCTAGTATGTGAAAATTATTGGTGAGAGTTGAATTAAAAATCAAGACTTTGTTTTTGTATTGATAAGGGGAAAATGAGGCAAACAGGATACCAATGAGCTACAAAAAAACCCCAAACAATTTTGAGGTGAGGATGGTGGGAGGAGTACAGACCCTAATTATACTCACTGCGTATAAATTTAAATTCTGGCTCTGCTGAAATAGACAGAGATTTTGTCATTGACTGTGCTGAAGCCAAGTAATTATTGATTACTTCCAAATGAACTCTTGGCCATTAATAAATTTGTTTCAATGTAAATTGTTTTTAATGGACTCTGTTCAGGTATGTATTATTTATTCAATTTTTTTTTTTCCTATCATTGAGACAACCATTTTGCCTATTTGCTGTGTGTTTTACCTTAGAAAAGGCTTCTTGACATTCATAGTCTGTTGCATTTTCATTCTGGTTAGACAATATCTTTAGTACGAGGACAGTTTAAATTCTCAAACTGAATCTTAAAGAAACCACACGACATTTTAGACCAGATTATATTTAACTGTTTTCTTCAGCAAGTGTTACTATTGATTTTTTTTTCTAACAGGTAATATAAAACTCTGTATCCCATTGAACTGAGACAAGAAACATTTCTGATGTCACTAAAAACCTAAGAAGTCTCTGAGTGTGTGTGTGTGTGTGCATACACATTTGCATATGTGTGTGCATGCGTGTGTTGTTCAAATCTAACAAGTGCTGTAGGGTGAGCAAAGGCAAGCTATAGACTCTTTATTGAAACTTTCCTGAACTTCCTGAACCTCTTGTGTCTGCAAAATTTCATGGAAAATTTCATATGAGGAAGCTGACTTGTGATGTTTTGATGTTTTCATCTCCAAAGCTTAAAAAGCTGAAACATACCAGAGTAATTCAAAGTAAATTTAGCCAAAGGCTGTGAACCTTAGGAATATTACCTAAGTTTAGTTTAGATTTGGAGCAAATGCTCTTAGCAGATCTTATTTTATTTTAGCTCGTTTATAAGCGCTAGTTGTAAGAGGTTCATCCTGAAGGTTATTTAGCAATGAGAGTCTGGGAATTCAAGTTCTGTAACTAGGCACAGACTGAACCAGTAGCTATGACAGTGGCAGTAATGAAGGTCAGAATTAAAACACGGACGCATGTCCTTCGAATGGGTCAAACTCCAAAAGTCCTACACAGCTTATTACTGATCACACTAACCCCTAATAGGTACCATGTTCTGAAATAATTTGACATCTTATAGCAGTGTTATCACTCCATTCAGAGGTGAGTTTAAAGACGATGATTTCTTGGAAGACTAAATACCTATTTTATGACAGTTTAAAAGGATAATTAAATTTAAATTAATTTTTTCTAAATCTTCTAAAATAGAAAATAACTAACCTGGGTGAAAATGCATGGATCATTGTGACTTTGGCTATTATAGAAAATCTATATATATGGACATTGATATATTCTTTGTTATACAATACAATTACTTTGTGGTAGTTTTATTCAAGGTAAACTGTATTTTACTTAGTGGATTTTAAAAATTATTTTAGAGAAGACTACAAAAGGGCTTTCATTTAATGTCGGGGGTGGACCAACAGAAGCCTACAGAGAATGGAGAAAGACGCAGAAGGGTTGTGAGGAAGCCTCAGAGGAAGAAGTTTATCTGGAAGTTCTCTAACAGCTGCAGCTGTTAGGGGTTGCTTGAGACACAGCTACTAGATGCAGCCTCACAAACTTCTGTAGAACTCCCCTGTTTGTACCCCAGACCACTCCTTCCTTTCCTCCCCAACTCTTCCCTTCTCCCTGTATGGCCAGACATATTCCCTGCGGCCAATCCCTCCATTTCTCTTATCACTGACCCTCAGGATTTGATGTTCCTGGCAAGAATCCCTCCTTTGTTCCTGATTCTTCCATACTGGCCTGTATATAAACTGACATCTTGTTTTAATAAACACCATTTTGTGGGTCACTCCTGTGTGACTGTCTCCTTACAAGGTGTGCCACGAGGGTCTATCTCGGGGGACAACCCCCCCCCCCCGTGATAATTTAAGACCTAATTGATTTGCTGGAGGTCACTCTCCTTCTTAAGTGCCCTTTGACTGATGCACTGAAGAAGAATTGTTCAAAAAGGAGATAAAGGAGTACTGAAAATAATGCCAGCTTGGCCTACATTGATAAAATACAGCTTTCTGGTAAATATAACTTTGGGCAAGGTCAGTGTTGTGTCAGTTTAGATGCCCTTGTTCTTCCAGATTAGGCTTTTGCCACACACAGTTCTAGCAGACATGCAGACCTTGACCATGGTGGAGGAGAGGCTGGACATGACCCAGCAATGTGCGCTCACAGCCCAGAAAGCCAATTGTATCCTGGGCTGTATAAAAAGCAGCGTGGCCAGTAGGTGGAGGGAGGTAATTCTGCCCAACTACTTGTCTCTGGTGAGAGCAATTCTGGAGTGCTGCATCCAGCTCTGGGATCCTCAGCACAGGAAGGACATTGACCTGTTAGAGCAAGTCCAGAGGGAAGGCACTAAGATGATTAGAGTGATGGAGCAATACTCCTATGAAAAAAGGCTAAGGGAACCGGGATAGTTCAGCCTGGAAAATAAAAGCTTTAAGAGTGAGCTAATGCCATCCTTTCAGTATCTGAGGGAAGCTTACAAGAAAGATGAAAAGTCTATTTACAAGAACATGTAGTGACAGGACAAGGGGAAATGTCTTCAAACTGAAAGAGAGTAGGATTAGATGAGATATTAGGAAGAAATTCTTTACTGTGAGGGTGGTGAGGCACTGGAAAAGCAGTCTAGAGAAGTTGTGGCTGCCTCATCCCTGGAAGTGTTCAAGGCCAGGTTCAGTGGAGCTCTGAGTAATCTGATCTAGCGGAAAGTGTTGGGACTAGATGATCTTCAAGGTCTGTTTCAACCCAGGCCATTCCATGATCCTATGATTGACTGGAGAACTTAGGCCAAAGTCCTGGAGACCATCCTGGCAACACCCCAGTGCTGTTCTGAGGTACAGTTTAGTTATGTACATTTAAATCTCTGTCCTCCATTTCCTGCAGCAATAGTGGGCTGAGGAGGGGCAATAGTACTCTTCCAAAACAGAGAACTGCAGGGCCAGGAACAGGCTCCAGCAAACATGATGGGAATCATCAGAGTTCGATTGATACTGTTCTACAAACTTGAAACTATGAACAGACATGTTCTTCAGTTGAACATTTGTACCAGAAGTCCCACCTCCTGCAGAGTTCGCAGGATGTTTTACATTGACTTAAAGAACCTGTGAGTCTACCTCTTGTTCTGTTTCTGAATTAAAGGACTTCTTTTTCAAAGGACTTTTCATCCCAACTAGGGAATAATTTTTCTACAAAACCACACAGATGGAAATTTAATTGATCTGAATTACATGAAGACACTTTGGCTGTGTGATTTTAATTTAATGTAATTAAAGCAAAATAAAATAAAATGTTAACATAAAAACCAAGAATCAAACTATGTAAAGATGGATTTTCATGACCATGTGTTTTCAAATTTCCCATTTTATTTAATTGCTATAAATAGAAAGATGTATATAGTTTGTTGTAGGCCAAGGACCTTGTTGCAATACAGTAGAACTGGCTCAGAATATTGTTTCTCCAGTCCTTCAGTTCACCTGCACACATCTTTATAGACAAGATACACAAAGTTGCTCTTTGTGTGACTTCTGACTTATTTTCCTCATACATGGCAAGTTTTTGGACATACAGGATACATAAATGGGTATGGTGGATATATCATGGATAGGAAGTTCTGACAGTATAATTTCAGATTCTCTGTCATATGATTTCTAATTGCTGGAGCCAGGTAATTTTGTAATTTGACTTTCTTGACTTTCCAGAAGTTATTTATGAAGTATGCTTTTTACTTATGAGTCTCTGGTCATTTAGGAGTATTACCATGAGTAGGTGAGTACCCATACCTATAAAGAGCATGAGAAGGGACAAGTAAAAAAGTGACCCTTAAATGACACAATAAAAAGTAATGAGGTGTGCTCACCTGGGATAAAAGCACGGTGAGAGGTATATAAACAGGAAACAGTTTAGATAATCTGACCCACCAGTAAGAAGCAGTAAAATGCACAGAGGAAGAAATTCCAGAGAAGGCTGAATTTGGCATAACTTAAAATCCACTCTGTTCATCTTTACTTATCACATAACACGATAGGGCACTTAACATGTGTTGGGTTTTTTTTCCCTTTCATCTGCAGTAGATACCACTGAGACAAGAAAGCTAGCACCCAGAGCTAGCTGCAAATTATTTACAATTTCCATGGAGAGTCTATCTTTAAAGAGATGATTTATTTGCTAGACCACAACCATTTTTACTGCTTGGGTATCATTTGATGTTTCCTCCTGCTTAATAAAAGAAAGGCTTTTTGTTATTTTATCTTTATTTTTTAAATCATCTTTATTATATTTCTTGTAGGGTTTGTTCAGCTTGTGTTTCTCAGTGTCAGGCACTTGCAAATGCAGCTGATGGGTTCAGTTCTGCCAAAAATAATTCTGACATTCTTTATTCCATTGTTGCTAGTATCAAATGTAAAAATTAATATTTATCCTTCTTTTATGTTTCTCCCATAAAAATAATTTCAAAATTTCTAAGGAAATCATACCAGTAAAAGAAATGGTCTTTTTGGCTTCCTTTACCTTCAATTTTTCAAAAAAGCATAATTTCTGAAAAAGCATTCTGGAAAGAGAGTGAATAGAAATTAAAATAATAGTTCCTGATTAAGTTGAAATTTTCATACTTGGATATACCTGTGCTTTACTTTCAATCAAAATTGTTCTTCAGTTGGGGCTTTTTGCCTTTTTTCCCCTGCTAAAAATGCCACCCTCACAGAAGCATTTCCAATATTATTATTTCTTATTAGAAGATGTTGAAATACAGTCTTGAAATTGTTTGCTCAGATAATCTTTAAGCAATTATTTTTCTTTCCTGTTCATATTTGCCTCCCTTTTAGAAAGTAATGGTAGCAATTAGGAATAAAGACATTAAAACTAATAAAATTAAAGTGTTTTTGTATAGCCCAGACTTGACCTCCTCTAGATTTTTGCCAGTTTATGTGAGATTTATCTTACTGACTTTAAGTTATTCCATGTACTATCCCTCTGGCTGCTGATGGAACTTAACCTTTATGTAACTAACATTAGCTGAGATTTCTTTCTTCTTTCATCTCTTTGTATCTCATAATGAATTTTGTGTGAAATGATGCCTCTGACGCACATTTTTTAGAAGGTTCATTGTCAGAAATTCACAGTTGAGGGATATATCTTTCTCTTCTTCTGGTTTTCAAGCTTCACTTATTTGGATTGCCTCCTTTATTCCTGAATGGCCACTCAAGGCAAAGAACACAGAGCTCTTCAGTCACCATGTTCTTTGGCCCTAGATGTGACCTGAATCCATTACCTCCTCACCAACAGCACATAACAAGATAGAGAAATGAAGTTATTAACAACTGTCTTAAGACCAGCAGAATTATCTTCACATTCTCCAGATTTATCCCTGGCTGTATCAGAGAGCTGGACTCATTTATTTTTTTTTTTTTTTTTTTTTTTGTCATCTAGTGCTGGTGGGTCCCTTTCAGCATTATCGCTGCCTCAGTTTTAATGTTAATATCTCTAAGGATTTGTATTTTGAATTTCCACAGCTTTATATGTTTCTAATAAGTTAAAGAGGCACTCTAGTTCTTCTCTCCCTAAATATTTTATTCTAAGTTAACATTTTGTAAACTGTTAAAATACATTTGAAACTGTTCTTATTGAAGATAATTTTAATTAATTTTCAGATTAAAGATTGCACAGGTTTGTAATACTTGGTAACAAAAATATTGTCCAAACAGGAACCTCTAAATGACAGAGAGGCTTTTCTGTAATCTGTTCTCCTAACTTTACATCTGGATTTCCCCAGTCATCAAAATTATCACTTCTTGGAAGTTTGCCTGGTTGGAATTTGAGGATGAAGTAATTTTCTTGAGTACCTCACACCTGGAAATCCAGCTTCCTCTACTCTGGAAATGCTGCTGAATAACTGGAATTCTCAGGCACTGAGATGAATTCTGTCACTCTCATACAAAATCTGTTTTTTTTTCTGAGAAAGCTCAGGCCTCCTCTACCTGTGCCATACAGTGAATCCCATGTCTTCAGAAGGTTATGGCCACACCATGCAAAGCACCTGCAAAATCCTGGTACGGATGGTCTCCTGTAATCTTAAGAAGGAGAAAAAGGGAAAGGCTTTGGCTGGCAGCTGAACAGCCTCCTGCCTCAGGTGTTGTTGACAATGAGCAAGGGCATGTGTGATTTGAAAACTTGTATATTTCTTCCAACAATATGACTAGCTAGCTAAAATTTGTCTCTCAGACAATCACAAGTGAATTTGCAGGACCATAAATAAGTATCATATTATATTTTAAAAACTTTTTTGTGTGGTTTTTTTCACCCCAACGCATTTAGGGGTCTTCCTACAGCTTTGCTCAAGCTTTCGCTCATTGCCTTGCCTTGCCTTGCCTTGCCTTGCCTTGCCTTCCCTTCCCTTCCCATGGGTTTTCCATAATGCTTTTTTTCCAGGCTTATATTTACTTTTAATATGCTTTGCCCTGCAACACATATAATGTAACATGATACGATAAAATAATAATAAAGGTGAATATTCTAATATCTGCCTAACAATATTTTTTAAAAACTGTGGTATATCTGCATACCTGTCAGAGAGTGCTGCTAACATGTTTTGTTCTCCCACAAGTCTGACCTTCATGTGGAGGCTGAAGCCTCTTTTGGGCAACAGTTGTCTCTCCTGGGCAGCACATAGCCCAAGGAGTCTGGCATTTCTAAGAACTCTCAAAAGGAAATTGCTTACTATTACTAACAAGGGATCTGGCTGGGGCTTCCAGAATCTGTTTCTTATGGAAGAACAGTAGATGTGTTTCTGTGAGAATCCTGTGCATGCTGCCTTCTTAAAATACTGCTTAAGAGAAGCTGGAAGCTTGTGTCAGGGTAATGATCATATATTGCCCTATTGTATGCATCTCCTTGTCTGATTCAGCTCACTGATCTGTAGACAGACCTTGTCTCAGACATGGTATGCTGTCCCTTTAGGCCACTGAGCTTGAAGCATTGGCAGCCTTTAAATGCCCTTCTCACCCCTGTCCTGAAGATGGGTGTTACTGGTTGCAGTCTCCAGAAAAGCTCATGTAAAGACTTCAGTTAATCCTTGCACCTGAGTGATGAAGTAATGTCCAATCAACCTTGCCCCTGCCTGAAAAAGCAGCTTAGTAAAATATTATTATTTGGATTTCAGCTTTGTTGCCCTGCAGTAGATAATTCTGTAATTCTATGCAAATGACAATCAAGCCATTTGAGCAGCACCATTAAAAGCTGACACTTTATAGCACACAATATATTTGCTGTCCCTTTATTTTAGCTTTTCTCAGTATTTATTCTTTTGCTGTGTTACAGAATGCCTTGGTAGGTTATTTTAAATACAGCTTTTTAAAATTCTTATCTAATACTTCTGGTTAGCATTCAGCACTTTTATAGAGAATGTGAATTACACACTATGTGAGCCAATAAAGATTTCTTCAAAACCTTAAGAAGAGCATTTTTAGAATCACCGGGGGATAATACAATAAAATCCAGAATAAATACAAAATAGTGTTCCGGTGAGAATTGCTTATTACCAACCAGAAGATTTTGCTGACTAACCCATGGGTGTAATGGCTGACAAACTTTTCTTGAAATCTGTCACTTCTGCCATTTTCTGCATGGCTGCAGAGTAAATCATAGACAATAAGCAGGGCACCTTGTTCAGTAAATCACTACAGCACTTCCCAAGCACTGCAGTAAATGGACAAGAGACAAGTTTGTGGTATGTTGCTTTACATCCAGTGTTTGGATAACAGTCAATTAGATTTTACAGCACGGAGTTACACTGAAGCTTTACCGCTCTGTTGGTACCAAATAGGGCACCAAACGGAGAAGGTGGTTGTTTTAACTGCTATATAATAAAGGAAAAATACTATTATTACAGATTTTTCCTCCCCATTTCTTTAAGAACTCAGCTGCATTATGATTTCTTGTTGGTTTTGAGATAATAGATGTCAACAGTGTCAGACAAGGTACACACCACTTGCAAGGGAGACTGTTGATTGGGCAGGCATGCTCATTATCAGTGCTGTGATGGTCCTTTCTCTGGTCTTGCCTGCTCCTATCACATTGTTTTACTTTTTTTTTTTTAATATTTATTGATTTCCAGAAATAGTTTAAAAGTGTAATCCTGTGGTCTGTGCAAACTGGAAAGTAATTTTAGCTCATAGAACATATTTTAATATTTTCGGCAATGAAATCTGATGATATAGTTCAGAGTTTTAAGTTTATGGGAGAGATGCAAAATGGTTGCAATATTTCTTAAGAGGACAGACCCCAGGTTTGCTGAGCATGTGGCAGTGTTTGCAAAACAGCAGTAGGGAGAAAAATGACTCATGTTCAGAGAGGGAATGTGAGCTTCATCCCTAGAAATAAGGGGAAAGACATGATCATTGATTAAGAAAAGAGGCAGAAAGAGCAGGGGAGAAAATTCCATTAGAAGCTCATATAGAGAAGGAAAGATGCCTATGGATGTCTTAGAGATGCCCTAGTAACAGGCCAATAAATGTACTACAGCACAACACATTTCTGGGGAAACAGTCTATCCAAGTTTTCTGGCAGATTATGTCTCTCTCTTTTTGAGCAAGGTCTTATTTGGGTTTTTTGCTGATCCTTCAGGAAGCTTTTCACATGTGAATATAATTTTTATGCTTGTCCTTATCCCTGGGTGTATGGATCCTTCCAGGCTGTTGGGTAGCAAGAAGCCCATTATTTTAAGCAAGCTTCAGATAATCAGGGAGATTCTATATACACTTTTCTAGGGAAGGCACAGTAAGAGAGGTCTTGAGCCAGAATACAGGTATCATTTTCATTATATTTTAAGGGTGGGACAGTTCAAAACACACTGGCCTTTGTGGGCCATGACTGAAGGTAAACCTACCTACGGTATCTCTGCTTTCTGCAGTTTGTGGTCTTGTCCCTGCTACTCAAGGAAAGTGGCTCTGCACATGCTGTGGAGAAAGAGCATGGTCATGGCTTCTGCTTCCCCCTCTCTACCAGTGTCTGACCATGAAGTGAAGTACACACTGAACTGCCTAAACTGTGAGATCCATGCCACCTGGGCTTAACCTTTCCTGCTACACTGCCAGTGACAGGTCTGCCAGTGGGAGAAAGCCCAGAATCATCAGTACAGAGGATGCTCTGATGGGCTCCACAGAATTCCATGATTTAGAAGCCTATGGGGTCAGGACTCCCCTTAGCTGGTCTTAATTGGGCTGCTAACAGACTGGAAGTCTCAAGAACTGCTGTTTTCCTGCCCTGAGTGGAAAGTGCCTGTAGAAGTTATTAGGAGCTAAATTGCAGGGTCCTGTAAAAATGGAACATGATCCTGTACACATTATCCTGCGAAGACATACATAAATAGCTATTTGCATGCTGAAGTGTTTATAAGAAAGAAGTCTTGTACACAGCCAACTTTAACTTCTCTCCTTGAAATGGCAGAAGCTTAATACTGGTATAGTCATTCTTCATTAAAACAAAATTATGGGAAAATTTACTGAAGAGCTTTTAATTTTCATTAATGCATTCACAATTTATTGTGAAGGATTGTTAAATTTAATGGATTCCTTTAAAAAATACTTGTAATAAAAATAATAAAAAAATATCTTGTCAGAAATATTACAGTTGATCTTATCATTATTATTTTTATTATTATTACCATCTTTTTCTTAATGCTAGTTGGTTTAGGGACCTGCTTTGGTCTCTGTGTAGTACACTGAAGTCACCTGTTTGTCACAGAAGCCAAAGGAACACTTACATGGTTTGAAATCAGGACTAGGTATTGTACTAGTAAAAAAGGCAAAAATGTTTTACTAAACAAGCTATAAAAAAAGCTTATTCAAACTTGTTTAGAAAGGACCGTAGTAGTGTTTATAAACAATTAATTTTTATATGTATTTTATTCTGTCATAATATGCATTTGCAGCAAGTGGCCAGAAAACTTTCTCTGTTTTTAACTCAATGGTGTTTAGAAAAAACAGGTCAGGTGCTGCTCAGTTTACAGAGTGCTAAAAGCTTTTCAGCAGTTTACTCTGATGTGGGGGGAAAGATTTCAACCTGTGAACAGTGCAAGACTCACCAAGCTGATCAGCAACTAGAGCCTTTAGATAAAGTAAGTGAGAAACACTATTTCCAACCGGATTTGAACTACCCTGTGTGCTCTGCCTTTTGCTGCTATGGAGTTCCTCTCTGGCTGACACAACTGAGGTACTTTTCTCCTATTCTCTCATTGGTTTGTTAACTTCTTTTCTGACCTGAGAAATAATAGCTAATTTCTGTGATTTATAGAGTCTTTTTTCTTCTTTACAGTCTTCTTTTTCCTTCACTCAGACATTTTCCTGACTAAGAAGTCAGTGTCACCTTCTTACCCTCCTTGATGCACTTTGGAAGTGGAATTTTATAACTAGAATTCTTAAAGAAGATAATGTCTGTAAACAATGCATAGTTGTTTACAGAAACAGAGCTGCACTCTGTTTTTTATACCAATTCTTAATTCTTCTGATTTCACTAAGGTGTGATGGTCTTGATTATATTAGTGTCAAACAAGAATTTCTCCAAGGAAGTTCCTTTAACAGAATTAATTTGGACCTACACCATCTATTAGAGTTCAGGATTCCTATTCTGTGTCTTTACAGATGAAAGCAGTAAGAAATCAATAATATTTTTAAGGGAAATACTCTTACAAAGAAAGAATTTCTTACCTCCTATTTATAGTTCTGTTTTCTTTAGACATTAAACTATGACAGAAATAATGAAAAAGAATGAGGAATATTTGAAATTTTAATTAAAACAAGTGTTACCAGAAATCAGTATATTTTTCAGCTTAGGCTATTAGCCTTTCAAATATCTATAGAGCAATGGGATCAAATAGGTCTGTAACCACACTTCATAATTCTGTTATAATATTAGCTAAACCTCATAACAGTTTGTAACACTACAGAAAGATAATAGGAAAGCTACTTTTAAAAATGCCACTCTTATCTTGCTCAAAACAGAGGTTTTTTATAAACAGGGGAGCTAGTTACATTAACTTAAGGCTTATTGCAATTAAGCACTTTACACAAAAACATTTGCCAATGAATCATCACAAAGATTCAGAAATAGAAATGGAGCTCTGTAGTACCTTTTTTGCCTCCTAAAAAGGAGGACAAGCTGTGTCAGTGCAAAGTCCTGGCTGGCAAACTGCATCCCTCAGGTTTGGTTCACACATGCCCTGCTGAACCGAACTCCCCCAGCTTTCCCATTTAAGATGCTTTGGTTTGGTTTTCAGTGACATTTAAATGAGTGTTAACAACATCCTTTCTGGAGAGGCTATGCTGAATGTTGTCACCCCACTGTGTGCCAAATGCACTCCAAGCCTTCATGAGGACAGTGTCTGACATGATGGCTGGTCTCCCAGAGAGCTTCATGCTATGTGTGTGCTGAGCTGCTCATCCCAAGGAACTGGGTTACATCTGTTGTAAAGTTACACTCCTGAGCTGCTACCCAATGAAGATGTAGTGTCATCAGCATCAGTTTGATTCTATAAACTGGTTCTCTTTTATTGTTTGATATTGCTTGCTTAATATAGACATAGCTTTAATTTCATACTATTAGTTTGCCAATACATTTTGAAAGCATTTAATTAGGCCCAAAGTGGAAACTTCAGCCTTGTTGACTTGCAGTAGGATCCAGTGCTCTTAATACATTTATTGTCCTTCCCAAACAATTAAAAAAATTTATATACCTTTATTAAGCCTCTGAATAGGGAAACTGTGGCAAAAGAGAGGAATATTTTAAGAGACTTTTATTGGCATTAACATGCAGTCCCATAAGATGAATCTCAGTAGCTGCTTAGTGGTCTGAAGCAATTGGTCTCAAGCAATACGCGATGTGAAGTGAAAAGAGAATCTAAAATACCATTCCACTTCAATGGAAAATTAATCTGGTCATAAGAATTAATGCTGAAGTTAGCAATACTAATCTTAGGAGAAATGTCACAGAAATTTCAATAAGCATAATAGCATTCTGGGTTTCTGTCTCACCAGGAGAGATACTAGTGCTGCAAAAATAACCCAGTGATCTTGAGGAGATCCAACTGAGAGATCCCGTTGTCCTTGCCTAAATCTAGCTCACTTTAGCTATAAAAGCTCAGAGAACACCAGGACAGGTGGCTTGGGTACACAGATGGGTGTATTTACATGTACATTGTGTGTTTTCTTCCAGACAAGAGGCAAAGTTACAGGATGAGTTATGCATTTCAGATATATTCAGGGAAGGACAATAGGCAGATGGGTAGCAGCCTGAACTTACTGGGGAAAAAAAGCAAAAATCCTTTTGACTTAACTGAAACCAGGATTTAGATAAACTTCATAGTGATTTCTAACCATATTTAGAAAACCATCATTTTCCCTCTTAAACACTGACTTTTTAAACAAAGCTTCCTTTGACTTCTTTGCATCATGATTTGGCCATACAGTTTTGCTAATTTGGGTGATTCCTATTTTAACTGTCTGAGTTATTCCTTTGAACTTCACCTGTCTATCTTTATTAGACATAATTGGCAAGTGTACAATAAACAGGATGCATAAAAGCTGATACTTTAATTCCGTAGTCCATAATTAAATTAAGCTACATCCTACTCTGAAAAAAATTGATTATGCAGCAGATGGCAATTTCTGTGTGGGCTATACTATTACATAAGATGCAATAGCATCTGAGCATGTAAAGTCTGCCACCTGTAGCTGATTGGGAAGTGTTTTCCCTTTCCTTTTTCTTTCCACCCTGCTTTTATTTTTGTTTGGGGTTTTTTGTTTGTTTTTTTGATTTCTCCATTTTTTATTTTACTGTTTCTTTCTTCTTCAAGCCATATTATTATAATGGCAGATTGACAAGAAGCAGACATAATTTCATATTACAGTTATGAAAAACAAAACTTTTTGATGGTGCATTGTGATGCTATTCTAATATGCTAAACTATACCTCTTATATAGGCAAAATTTAAAGAAGATAGGCTGAGTGCATTTTAAAATCTAATATTTATTATTGAAACTCTAAAGAAACACCATTGAAGCTACAATGTTAAGTAGATTTTTATACCTAGAAAGAATAATGAGCCTATTTCTCACTTTGATCCTATTTCTTGACCACAGACTGTAGAATTTAGAAGTAGAAGCTAAGATGAGGATAGAGTTAAAAAGGTGGAAAAAAGGGGGAGGAACAAGAGATTGAGCCTTTATGTTCATGACACAATAAGTTTGTGGATCTGCAGTATTTTTAGTGTTCCTGCTAAATTTTTAGTCATATCTGGCAAATACATAACAATCTCTCCCTCTATTTTTTTTTTGTCCTTACATCAACACCCTCTAAATTTTACTGATCCTTCTTAAATGTTTTTCAGCTTTGGGGTTTCTTATTCATTTGCAGTACTAAACCACATCACAAGGCTCTGACTGCCTCCCATCTCAATTGCTGCATTCTCCCCTTCCCTTGACAAAAGCAGTCTTGCCACAGCACTGTATCGAAGATCTCTCTCTGAGTGTGTTGACCATGCAGCCCCTCTCTTTGATTCCCTCCACATGCTTTCTCTTCTATATATCAAATGTAAGCTGCTTGTCTTCACTTCCAAGGATTTTTATGGTCTATTCCCACTGTCATCTTATCATAACAGACTGAACAACCACATAGGTGGAAAACCTGCCAAGCAGCTGGCTCCAATTAGCCACCTATCTTTTTAAGAGCTGGTGGGAGCAAGGGGGAATCGAAGTGCCCTATAATCAGACCCAGCTCTTTCTGAGAAGCCCTCCTGTGGTGAAGAGGGGTAGATGTTGAAGGCGAATCAAAGGGAAAACAGCCCAGGGAAACGAAGAAGGATGAAAGGCAACGTCTCAGTGAAGAAATAAAAAAAAAAAAAAAAAAAAAGAACTGGAGCTGAAAGTAATTGGGGACCCACCAATTCTACAGCAGAGTGCTGTGGAATGCAGCAATGAAACCCAGATGGAAGCACTTGAGAACTGTTTGCCATAGCTCTCCTCCCATGGCATGGCTGAGACTGTGTTCTAATGGTCTTGGTCTGTCCTAAGAGCTGGGTGTGACGCTGCTGGGGAGAGCACTGCACATGTCTGATTGGCAGCCTGACTGAAAACCTACTGCATATGTGCAAGTCAGTGACAATTACAGGCTTTGTACAGTGAACGGGTACCTCTTGGGACACAAAGTATAAACAAATCCGGTCCAAGGATTACAAAGGCTGAACACCTGGTCTGAGTACACACTTATCTTCCACAGCAACCCATGCAGGATGAAATCTACTGTGCTGAGGAGTACCTGCCCTCAGATATCAAGTTCTTTTTCTCTCATCAGGACAAACTCTGTAAAGAAATTTCAAGTGTGCTTACAGATAATCCTTGATTGGGCCATTTACCCTTACAAAGGCCACGAAGCCTTGGTTTAGTTAAACTATGTTATCAAGGTTTTTTTAGTGGAATATATTAATAATTTGGGATTTATGGCTTAACATCCCACCCTTTCACTCTTGCAAGGATTCTCAAGGATGCCTTTAATCAAAGTTCTCACTCTGTAAGTCCTTGTAATAAATCTTCCATCTCACTTGGTAGATGTTTCATCCTCTTGCACCTTGTGTTCAGTATTTAATTATCTTTTGTTGTTAAAGGACATGAATAAAGACAAAAACGGAAAACATGTCTCACTGAATCCTTCCACTGTGAAAGTCTTTTCATATCAAGTTGTCTGAAGTCATTCAAACTCTTCTACCATTTCTTGTATATTATTAGTACAGGGTGACACTAAATATCGTTATTTTGCTTTTGCACAAAAGGAAGGAAGAGCATTCACATAAAAGCTCCTTTTCCAGGTTGGACTTAAAATTTTAGCAAATTAATCTACTTTGCTACAAGGGTGAATTTTTCCACTGATCTTAGCATTTGTGCATCCTTCAACCAGACACTTTGAAACCTTCAAACACTGCTAGGTTTCTGGGTCTCTCAACCCTTCTTCTGTACTACCAAATATGAAATAAACCTTTATGATGTTAATTTTAGAAGTTGGAGGACATTTTTTGCTTTATAAAGAAGATGAAAAGTCATTTTTTATGAGGATTCACATGGAAAAGATGAAGGATAATGAATACAAGTTATCCTGGGGAGATTCCAAATGGACACAAGGGGAAAATTTTTCACAATGAAAACAAATCAGCCAGTGGAAAAATCTCCCCAGGGAACTAGTGGATTCCCCAACATTGGGTACATTTAAAATTCAGCTGCTCAGCCACCTTGTCTAGACTGTGCTTTTTACAAGAAAAGTTAGACCTGATGGTTATTGAGTTCTCTTCCAACTTGGTGTTCTCTGATTCTGTGATTCTATGATTTTCTCTTTCATGTTTAGGGAGGAATTTCCTTCCTTTTTCTTCCTTCCTTCCTTCCTTGTAGCATTTAAAATGTTCTTAGAAATACTCTCTTTTTCTTAGTGAAGGACTTTAACCCTCAGTCTCATTTTTAAAATGTCATGTATATTTCATACGGGAAACCAACAATAACCAGTATTATAAAAGTCAAGTGGCTTCATTTTAAAACTTTACTATGAAAAGAAATGCCATGTGTAAAAAATATAAGGCTGTTCATCTATCACTATCCCTGATACCCTATCAAGGATGTCTCTTTAACCTTAATTGTTCTTCACTGAAGCATTCAATTTCTTGTTCGCCGTTCTTGCAGTTCTTTTGTCTTTGCTTAGAAACCGAATTTCTTTTTAACATCAAAACTACATGAAATGCAGTTGTGAAAGAGATGGTGGTAAAGTTTTCAAATGTGGATGGAAGTCAATGTATTTTGCCTGAGAGCAGTGTTCTCTGTTTTTAATTTTTCTGAACAGAAATTTTTAGCAGCTTTATCAAATATTTACAATGTGCTATATTTATTATTTATATAATGGCTTTAATAAATGAAATGTAGATCATACTTAGTCATGATGTCAAAAAATGACAAGAACTGAAAAACTCCTATATGGCGAATTATTTGACCTTTTGTAATTAGAGAAGGAAGCACAACACAGGTGTCTTCCTGTAGTTAGAAATAATACTCCTGAGAAAGTATCTACATTGCAAGTTAAAATGTGTTTCTACTCAAAAGCAGTTCAAGTAAAGTGGAAACACAGCTTCACAGCGCAGTTCTTATTCGGAGTATAGTTTGGTGTTTATAATTGCTAACACAAAAAGCGATAGGCCCTGTTGGGTTTGATGCTGGTATAGACAATATAATTGGCCTCGTTAAGGTTTGGCTAACAGGAGAGATAAAAGCTAAATGCACAGCTTAACTTACCTGTCAGGTTGTGGTACTGATGAATATCTTTGTTAGGATCAAAGTGAAAACCAGCAGAAAATGAAGGAGTAGAATGGTACTGACTGCTTAAAAATGATCAGCTATCAACAACTAGCAGGGCTGTTTTTCTGTTGCCCTTTCTGAGCTCATTATTTTACTCTTTTTTTTTTTTTTTTGCAACCATCAAGAAGCCATGAACTTCCTGCTAGCCTCAAATCATCTTTATTTTGGACGGTGCTTACTTCCTGATTCATGCATTATGTCTTAGTTATCAAAACACAACATTTCTTTTGGTGAGCAAGATACTTATACGTTTACACTGAATTTTAAAGTAAAAATATTTTTTTTTGATATCTGACTGCATTTTGACTACAGTTTTTTCAGAGAATTTACAGCTCCAGCCTGTTTAACCCTTCTGCACAAAACATCTGGTCCATCTCTTCAACCATTTTAGCTGTACTTCTCTGTGCCCTTTCTAACAACATCTGTACTCACAGATGTGGAACCTGAAGCTGTCCACAACAACAGTTAACAACTGATTTAATCTTCAATTCTTAACTCTTGATGTAACCTTCCATACAGAATCTTGGTATTTTAAACTATGGATTTGCTTGAGTATGACTGGTGTAATATGCTATGTTAATGATTAGGTCACTTAAAGCAGTGCTTTAGAGACAGTAATTTTTATTAAAGGCTGCATTATTCTTTGACCAGCAAAGTGCCCTACAAGCTGAACACAGGGAAACTTAGCATTGATGCACCTAGGTCTGGCCTGGGAGCCTGGGTCCCAGGCTGCAAACCTGATGTAGATGACTGTGAACCTCTGTAATATCTAAGAAGATGTGGATTCCTCAAATCTAGATTTAAAATAGTCAGCATGCTGACACTTCAACAGCAGTGGGTACAAGTGAAGAAAAGTTCAGTCTCATCTGTATTTCAGACAATATTTTAGTTCAACAAATGGGAGAGAGATGGCTCCGATGTTTCAGTCTCTATGCTCTGGTCTCACGAGTGGAACAGAGCAGAAAAGTGGAGACTTGTAAAAGCAGGGCACCAGATGTTGAGCCTCTCTCTGCTGCCAGTCCTCAGAAGGCTTCCATATGAATGCTGCTGGATGCAGAGTAGCGTGAGAGAAAGGAGGTTATTTCTCCTCTTTGCTCGGTAATAAAATGTGTAAGTAGCATGCCAAACATACCCCTGCTCCTTCTGGAGTCGCAGAGGCTTTAATCATTCACAAAATCTCCCTGTTCACTTTTCCCTCCTCCTCTCTCTTAAATGTTTTGAAAACCTTGTCATGACTAGTATAGAAAATGAGGCATAGATTAGATTAAATGTTTCCATCTGGAGTGAATGCATCTGTAAATTAGTGGACTCAAAGAAAGGAGTTAAATGCACATAAAAATAAAGTCCTCCTGAAGCATAGCACTGCTAATGACATGACATTTAGTTATGTGTTCATAGACAGACTCTTAACCAGTGTCAGTGGTGCAGCATTTGGCTTTGCTGCAAAGTGTGAAGTACCTGCTTGCAGAAGATACAGGTTACCAAAGGGCAACAGTTCTTTTCAATGTCTGTATAATTGCTGTTATTAATTTCAAAGCTGACATTTTATGGTGGACTTACATGTGACATATGAATTACTGTGTGTTTACATAACCTGCGTGGTTTAAAAAGTGAGTTTTAAGTGCTAGACTCATAACACTGCCCTAAAAGAAACCAAAACCAAAATCAAAAACTCAGCAAAAAACCCGACAAGAAACTAATGTGTTTTGCCCTTTTTTTCTTAAAAAAATGTATATATATTTTTGTTTGCAAAGAAACACACATACACAAAATCACACAGAGAGTGTTTGCTTGAGCTGGGGATCATGACAAATAACTGAAGAATATCTAATGAATTCATAGGTCATGATTATAACTGGCTAGATACTGTCTGACAAAACATTTTCAATAGGAAACATTACTTTAGCACTAGGAATCAAATCAGTCACAGAGGAGACACATTTTCACATTTTTAACTGTATATTCATATTAAAAATGTTAGTGCTCCACATTCAACATTTACAGAAGAACCAGTATGAGGATTTCTATAATTAAATTAACTTTGCTTTTGAAAATTAAACTGTAAATACATACATAGAAATAAAAAAAAAGACAGGAGAGTGAACAGTGAAAATTTTAAACAAAATATTAAATTCTAGGAGATTAATCTAGAAGAATGTGAAGATGTTTTTCTCCGTTTAGTGAGCCAAAGTGATTCACTGAAGAATCAGATGATTTTCTGACCCTACAGAAAGGTGAGAAAGCAGGAAGGCTTTATTCTGCTAGAAATGAGCTTTTAGGTCTGCTCAGTTATCTGCAGATACATCACCCCAGATGATGCCTTCACATGTGTTCTCATTTCCTAAATGTCTGGGTCTGGAAAGCAGAGCTTTGACCCGTCGTGTCCATTGGCATGGGTACTTTTTGTGCTTGAACAAATGTTACAACCGAGGCCATCTGTGCTTAAAAAAATTGTATGTAGACTTATGGAGGATATTCAGAGAGGACTTTGCAATTAAATAACCTTTGCAATTAAATAACAAATGCTGTTAGTGGTCTGCTAACATCTGGTCTTTTGGTCACTGTTGTCATTTCAGCAAGAAGGTATCTGACTGATGGTACACTTTCAGGGCACATGGCAGATGTAGCTCACCTCTGCTGGGAGGAAGCTATCTAGCTCCCCTCAGTCTCATCCCCCTCAACTTGTCCCTGTGTACCTGTGTGTCAGTCTGAGCTGGTTCAGGCATCAGGCCCCTGAGCAGATTCAACTCATGTATCTGGCAGAAAAAGAACTTGGGTGGTTAAAAACCCCAAATCATAGTTTTTCTGTGGTGTCAGTGGCTGTAATCAACTGATCCAAATCTGAGAAGCACAGGTGAAAAGGATCCATCTGAAAGTGGGTCTGGGAGAGGAGGCAAGGGAGGAAGGAGTGGGGTCTTTCCTTGTGGCAGGAGGACAGAATCAGATTGGGTCAACTGGAACATTACGTATTGGGTCTGTGAGGTTGCTAAAGTGGCCTGGTACTTTGATGCCATGGACAGAAATTGTCTCACTCCCGAACCCCTGCTTTTAATTGGGCCTGGTATACTTTTTACTTTTGTCAATTCTAATACTCTCCTTGCCCTTGGAGACTGCTTCATCTTACTTAGCTAGCAGAAAGCTCTTTAGTTTCTTTCTACATGCTGGAATATTTTCTGGGTGGTGCAGTGAATTGGATGGGCTCAGTGAGGTTTTGGGTGAATGCTGTAGTCAGCAAAAGGAATGAGAAGGGGAGTTTTTTGATACTTCACCACATAACCTAAAAGTCAGTGATTAGGAATCTAGCAGAGCAAGGAGAGAAACAGAAGTACAACTAGCAAATGTGATCAATTTTATGACATGAGGGGTGACTGTCATTGGTGTGTATGATTTTGGAGACATTCACATTTCACATTATATTACTTCTTAGTGATTACTAATAGCTTTCTCTTCTGTATTTCCTCTCTTAAACAGTAGGCAAGGTGAAGGTGTTCTCAGCTAAGAGTACATTAATTTTCAACTACTTGATAATAATAATGTAAAATTCTGCAGAGATTTTATGCCTTATTCATTGCTTGAGCATGACTTCACAACTTGTGGGACTTGAGTACTAATGGGGATGAGAAATCCTAGGATAACAGGAGAGAACCAAAGAAAATTCAGAAGCAGCCTGTACCAGACTGAGAGTAAGTGAAATCAGCTGGCATATTCGGATGCATTTCTATGATGTTTATCTCTAGGATAGAAGTTGATTTGTTACGCTGAATTTGGAGGAGAGTGTGTGTGCTAAAGAGGTTCAGGGCCACTCCATCTTAGTTTGGCAGGAGGAGGTGTACTGAGAGAATGCTCCCTCTGAACCCTCTCTGCATGTCAAATGAGATGGAGGGGATTACGCTTTTAAATAGTTTACCCCACTCTTCTAGAAACTGATGCATTTAGAAAAATTAGTTTACAAGGTTTTAATGTTAGAACTGGAACTTACTGTATTTATATCTTATCAATTTCTTGTGATGAATTAATTTTTATATGACACTCTTCCTCCTGAATTGTTTTCAATTTTTTTTCCTACACTAAACAAAGGAACTAATAAATAATTATTCTTAAGTGTCGGAGACAACAGGTTTTGGGAAGCTCACATAAAAATCATCGTATCTACAATGAAATAGAGACTTCACATCTTCACTTACTCTTCATAATGTAATACATGAAATTAAGAAAAACCCTTAAATGACTGAAAAACTCATAGGATGAATCTGTAGTTTGGAAAATTCTGCAATTGATAACCAAACTTGAAACAAGAATAAACTGGTGATGACACTTCTGCAAATATAATTTCCACTAACAGCCAGGTTCTTAATATAAACATAATCCAAAAGAAAAATCCTCTTCATGTCTGACATTACCTTCTTGCTAAGGCTTAGCTTTTGCTGCTTATTTTCTTATGAACAAAGGGAAGACTGCTGTGATGGTTTTTCTTTTATTTCCAGTACAGGTGCAGATTAGAGTTCAGTTCTGCTTCTTTTCTAAGAACTGGAGGGTACACAAGGAAATGTGTTAAAAGGCACTCAAGGCACTTAAAAAGACTTGTGGTCTACTGACATTTGATGGCTGTGTCTGAGCTTCAGGTGGGTGCACTTAGAGGAGTAAACTGTTGCCTTACCTCCTGCATTGTCTGGTCTGGTCTACAGCTTGGTTATTCTCCAAGGAAATACAGGGATTTGGAATAGAGGCGGTGGGCATGGGAGTACAGTTTGTTACCAGGTCTCAGTGCAATGCAGAAATGAGATATAGGTACCATACATATTCAGAAACCATATATTCATCGTATTCTACTTTATGTTTCTGTGGGTATGCTATTAGTCCTAAAATCCTCTGTTTTCTGACATTAGTTTATACTTTAGGGTGAAGTGAAAGCTGCAGTTCTGAGTTCCATCCAGAGTGATGACAGCAGAAGAAAATGTACTGCAACTGTAGAGATTTTTTTTGCCATTGTTTACTCTCAACTATTAACTGATCAGCTCAGAACCATGCCCTTGCACAAAGCAGTGACACTGACAGTAAGCTATTAGCTCTTTGCACAAGGGGAAGGAGAGAAATATATAGGGAAACATTTTCAACAGACTAGGAGATAAAAGCATTCAGGAAGTCTATGTGCATACAGATTTTCACTGGAAATCCTCAGTGTTTCACTTGAGTTTCATGGGACATGCACAAACATGAAGCAAATCTCCTGATAAAAAGGCTGAAAATGGTATATATGACATTTTGGTAGTAAATAATTGAAAAATATTGCTTGAAAAAAAACCCTTAATTGAGGCTTCACATTGTGATTTCTCTGATGGTAAATCTGGTTTGGGAAGGTTGTAGTCCCTTCTGCTTGCAGCTGCTTTCGTCTCCTCTGTCCCTCATAAATCACTGTCTCCTTTGTTGTGCCAGTTTAACTGTTTATACAGTTTTTTTCTCTGAAAAGTATGAGTCATATTATCTAGAGCTCATACCCCCTTCTGTTTTTAAACCTGATTCCTTTTTCACTGAGCTGGTTTAAACCCTGACAACAAATTGCATCCCATGATGAAGGATCAGGTTGCTTGTTACTCTTCAGCCTGACTAAACCTACTACTGAACTAATGAATTTGTTGCTTTGTCTCTGCCTTAACGCTTGTGAAAGCCAAATGACTGGTTCAGGGAGCTAAACCAGCAAGAAAAACAACACTTCAAACAAACAGGTTTGAAGGCACATCCTTCCCTGTTGGTTGGCACCCTGGACTGGCTTGTGGCAGGGTCAGCATAGGTGTGAGGGTGGAGATGGGGGCCAGCAGGTGGGCTGAGAGGAGAGGTGGGTCTCCTTGTGCTTAAACCACCTCAGCTATAAAGTGAAGTAGTTCCCTTAGGAAGCAGCCATGCACGGCTGGTTGGTGACAATTACTTCAAGATGAATAAGTCAAGGAGTGGATGGGCACAAAGTTTACTGCTGGAAAACAGTACTGTGAGACAAGCCTTTGGTGTAAATCCCAAATGGAATAGTGCCATGAGAATCACATTCCATTCCTGTTGTTTCTATTGGGTTAAGGTAGCCTCTCACTGCTCCTTTATGTGCAGCATTTGAAAGTCCCTGATTCAGGATTCAGGAAGATATTTCTTCATTAGATATTTATTTATGTCTTTATTTGGAAGGAACTTTTTTTTCTCCTTTCATCATGTCAAAAGCTGTGTTAACAGCAATCCATATTATATTGCTTCCCAAGAGCCTGATTTTGCTACCACAATTTACACAAATAATTTTAACTCATTTAACAAGTCCCAGTGGGAGTATCTTCTTAGAAACTACATGGCCAGATAAGTAGCACATTCAGGGATTAAGTTCTAAACTTACTGCTAAACTATCCCTTTTTGGGCACTTTCCTTCTTGTAAGGTCATGGTGCACATTTTCCTGTCATGTATTCCTTAGTACAAACCTCTGATTGACTTGACTTTTCTGATTTAGTTCAATGGTAAATATTTTTGTGTTAAAAATATCACAAGTTGTTGTGAATGTTGCCAAGTTTCTTCCTTTTTCCTTTTTCCTTTTCCTTTTTTCTTTTTTCCTTTTTTTTTTTCTTATTTTCCCTTTTTCCTTTCCCTACTGTAAAGTAGAAAAAAATAAATGCTTTATAAAAACACAGGTTCATAGGGCCTTATTATCTGACATATGATATAGAGACAATGTCTATTCTAAGTAGATGGCAGAGATAGAAAGAGGTGTAATGATTTATATAATCTATCTGTTGTAAAGAAGTAGGGATAGTTGGAACCTGAGTAGTTTTACTTTCAATGGCTTACCCTGGAAGATTTTTAGCTTAGATTAGCACTGCAGAGCTAATTGACTCATCCTGTCATGTTCCTGTCAAGAGTATTTATTCTTAATTTTGTAAAATAAAGATAAGGATATTTGTTTGACTTTTATGATTTTGGAATGCACCTTGCCAAACAGAGCCTTGTTCTGAAGGTTACTGCATGAATTCAAGTGTCCTTGCCAGGGAAATAGAATCTGCTCAGGTATTGTTCCCATATTTCCAATAATTAAAAAAGTGGGCTCAGTTCGTCTTCCTGCATGTGTGATCAGCTGAGGTTTGTCTCACAGATGTTGCTAAAATTCTTAGACAAACAGCATCAATAATATGCATATATCAATAAGTTTTCTTTGCTTTCCTAAGTAAGTTGATGGGTATGGAGTAGACAATACTTCATGCTGCCTTCCAGCTCTTCTTCCTGCTGTAGCAGTATTTGGGAATAAATAGAGCTCTGTTGCCTAATGGTCTGACTGCGGTTAACTCTCTCATTTCTTCTAAGCAATGCTTGGTATGAACTGTGGAAGGTGTTTTCTAAAAAAATATGTATAATTTTTCCAGTTTTGAGAGAAGTTATGTAAAAACAGAGTCCAGTTCTGAAAACAAGACAGGTGTCCTTTGTGTGTTTCTCATGACCCATGTCATTTTGAAAATACCTTAGATTTGTTAACTGTCAGTGAATCACCTCTCTCTTCCCTCATGATGGAACTTAAACCGTGGGTTTCTAATGGAACTATTCATTCAACATAGAAACAAATTTAAAAAGTGACTTATCTTTCTTCTCTCCTGTATATGATGCACTGTTAAAATAGAGTCGTCATCCAAATTAAACTCCTTGATTTTTGTACGCAAAAGAACATGACTTATTACACTGCATCACAAATTATATTCTCTAGCATTTGATTCTGCTGTTCTCAAGAACTCCATTTTGTTTTGTGAGAATAATCATAGAATCATAGAATTAACTGGGTTGGAAGAGACCTCTGAGATCATCAAGTCAAACCCTTAATGTTGCAAAGAAGAGATAGCTTTGTCATAAAGAGAATTATTTCGTGTCAAACCCCACACTGAACAGTTTAAATTTTCTAATTTTGCAACCAGGTTCTTTTTACTTCCCAGCTACCCAGATTTCTGAACGTCCTTTTTATTTTCTTTATGTTTATGAATCAAATGAGGATTTCAGTTTAAGCCTCATACACAGGAGTTTTTCTTCTCACTCTATCAGAGGTATTACTTTTATTTATTTTCAGAATGCAAAATAGATTTTGCCAATCTCTTAAAAATCCTTTAAGATGTAGCTAATCTAGGTAAACTGACATTTAATCAATTTCTTTATTTACATTCTGACCTTAACTGTAGTGTTTTAAATCACCTTACAAAGAAAAAAACTAGTGAATATATTTAACTACAAAGCAATAGAGTAAATATAAAGCCTCATCAATGAGATAACAAATTTGTTTATTCAGGTAAATAACAAATGAGTTAAGAGATTTCTGCTATTGTGGAACTGAATGAGAACTGAGAAGAGGAATATATGAAATTACTAAAAACATAAGAAGTCTCCTTAAACAGGGTTCACATCCTAGCTGACAGAGGATTCAAGCATATGTTGTGCGTAAAATGACTCAGTATGACTGACACCAGAAAAAAATAGTTCCTTCCTAGAGATGAACTTTGCTGTAAAAATTGTTCATGGGAGGCTTAAGTGTCAGAGCTGCTGCTGAACTCCCATATTTCCGCATTTCTTTTCTCTAGGAATCAATAGGCCTTTTTTAATTTTTTTTTTTAAATAAACAGTTCAAAGTTGAATCAATGTTAGTTTCTACTACCTTTGGTAGAGACTTTTTTTTGCAGGACTAGGATACTGATATTCCTAAACAGCTACTAGAAAACATCTTCCATAACTTCTCTGTGGGCCTTTTTGTGGCTACTTTCTTTCCATGAGTCATCACATGCTACTTGAAAATAAAGCCTAAAGTGTGGAATAATTAAAGAATGTAAGACTATAGCCATACAATGTATTGAAAGATTATTTTTTTCTTCTTTACTGGGCCATTAAGACATGGCCTGTACCAGATGCTTTTTTTATTAATGTGTTAAAATAGATAATAAATTATATCCTTGTTATATCCCTTTTTTTTTTTTTTTGTCAATGCATAGCGTATATAGGTAGATTCTTCCTGACTAGAATATTGTGTGGTAAATAGCACCAGAAAGGGTATTCTAATAAACAAATAACTTAGGTGAAAAAATTGCCATGATCCCTAAGGTATCTGTTGCTCCATGAATTATGAATACACATGTAGTAGTGTATAGGGATGTGTATATAACTCCTGTTTATTCTCCAAGATGTCCTGGCTAAAACTCTCTGCATGCACTGCCTTTTTCATCTGCTGTGCTGAGTGCCTGCAGGCACAGCAATGCTCTGCTGCTTCTACTGTCACAAGCAGCCACCAGTGACCTGCAGCCTCTCTGCAGTGTTACCAGTCTACAGACATAGCTGCAGTTGGACCATTTCAGGCAGACACTGTAGAGAGAAAATATTATTTGGCCAGGTACCAAATCATCGTGTGGACCTCAGCTCCTAGGGTTCAGGAAGGACGCTTTGGTAAGCCAATGACTGTAATAACCTTATGGGACATCAAGCATTTGATAACCCAAACCTCACTTGTTCTTTTACCATTTGGAAAACAGGGTCCATTTGAGATTTATCACTCTCCTCATTATCAAGAAATAGAAATCCTCAGCAACCCATGGCATTCTCATAGCTTCAAAATCTACAGATGGTTGATTTTTGAAATGATTTCTGAATAGATTCACATGCTTTGGGTAACAATGTGGTTTCACTGAAGTTTAAAACCCCCTTTACAGTGCAGTGCCAACTAAAATATTCACAGCCTGCCAAGGTTTTCCCTGGTCTGTATGTACTAGATGGATTATTGCTCCTAGACCTGTAAAAGCTCTATGTTTAAATATGACTTCTATCAATTTATTGTATAACTTAATGCATTACTAGAGATTTTTATTGATCCTGTGGGAAAACAAAATCTCTGAAGTGAGTTCTGTGGACCTTCCTGGACAGTTATCACCACTCCTCATCCCATGGTTGTTCTGTCTCAGGGTGAGAGTGCTCTGGATATTTGTTAGATGTTTCCCAGGATGAATCATTGTGAATTCTACAGCTGAGTTGCATCATTTGTATTACATTACCTAGGCAATTTCAAAGATTTTGGGTAGTCAATCCTTTAGTCTTTTGGGACTGGCAAATTGAAAGGCTGTCAAGACCACATGTACTGTGTCCTTATGTCTTTGATTGCTTGGCTGTTATAGGGAGTTTACCCTTGGGCCAGTAGGACAGACTTTCCCAGACAACATTCTGTCACTAACAACAAAGCCCATTGTATCCCCATGAGCATTAGAAATAACTGATGATGAAGTTTGACTTTCATCACCTGCTTAGTGTGCGTGAGCTGGCTTTATTTGTGTTTTGCTGCTTCACAAAACAGGTTGGGTTGTCCTTGGGCATAAGATGGACCATTCTGTCATTTGCAGGGACTGGCTTCAAGTCTGCTGTGGGCCCTTTTTTTATTTTTATGGATTATAATCTACCTATTGTGATCTTTAAAATGCTCTGCATTAGATGATTTCTGTTACTGGTTAGACAACGAAAATATTTGTTTGATGACCTTTTCTCATTTCAGGTACAAGGAACAATTGGGGATGCCAATGATCATGTTATTAAGAGTAGGAAACCATGTGACAGAATACTCTTGAATTTTTGTTGTTGCCTGTCAGCAATTTACAACTGGCATTGTCTGCTGATGGATGTAGTTACTCATTAGTGAAATCATCTGGACAAAAAAATTCAGGAATTTTGCAATCATCATCTGAACATAAATTTAAGTTATATATTTCTCCTTTATATGACATTGGGAAGTCAGATTTTTTAGTGATCACACCATACTTTTCTAGGTTTTTTCTCATGATCTGACTGTTATAAAAGTTGGAGATTTGAAATGGTGGAATTTCTGAAGCTTTTTGGAAAATATATATTCTTAAAAAATTAAAGTAGTAGTTACTACTTGTAGAAACTAAAAAGGGTTAGAAAAAAAATACACTTCCTTAAGTGTCTCCAAGAGAGATATTTAGTTTCTTGGTTATTTATCACTTTGAAAAATGTCAGGGTAAAAATTGCACTGATGTGTAGATGAGGAGCTTCATTCTAACCCTGTATGAAAAGCTTAGGTAGAGGTAAAGTGAACATCTTGGTAATAAGGGCAGAACAATCTTTGCTCCTTAGCTTGAGCAATTTGAAACTACTACAGGTCTCATCTGGTTCAGAGAACATGCTTGTTGACTGAACAGTGGAGAACCAAGCTTGTATTTTTGCATATTTTTCTACAGCAGTATTCAACAAGTCTTGTTATTAACTTGAAGAAAAAATATGGCTTGTTCTCTAGGAGAGGAACCAGTTCTTTTAAACAATGTCTGTTTTCTCTGAACACAATGAATATATCTCAGTCTTCAAATGTGGTTTGATGTGTTTGAGAGGATTATGTAATTGCTTTTACCTTTTATACATGTTTTTTATACTTAGTATGAAAGTTTGCTTGTGAATTAAGTAGACGTGGATTAGTAAGGACCATTTATGATTTTGGTCCCTTTTCAAGAACTTAAAAAGTCCCTGGGAATACAAAAACCATGACAGATTGCCTGAAAGTTTGCAGTAAACACTGGTTTGAAAAGCTTGTAACAACCTCCATCTGTTCACTGCACACTTGAAAAGGCTTACAGAGCTTATGCAGTAGTACAAAGATTCCTGTGAGGGCAGGTCTTTTCTTGGGAGGATTTTTTAATTTCACTGGTGCTGTTTAGGGACATGAAACTTCATAAATACTTATGAAACGTTTTTTTGTTTGGTTTTTTTTTTTAGTAAAGACAGTCATTCAAGTGGTTTTCATCCCAGCATGTTTTTTTTATACTGATATACATTGTAACTTGTTTCTCCTCAAAAGTTCTGTGACAGGTAAATGAGGAATCTTCACGCAGTAAGTGCATCAGCTTTTTGAACTAGTTTTTGACAGAAGTGATTCTCATAAGGCTATTAATAGCCTCATGACGCTGATTCCTGTGATGCTGTGAATACAGGCATACCAGACTTCAGTCTCAATGCTCTGTGCAAATTTAACTCCTGTGAGCATCAGGACCTTATGTATTAAATTGAACTAATAGTCAACACAAATAAAAAGGTTTTTCGGACAATTGGCTGGGATCTACTTTATACTTAACAGGAATTTCTACTGATCTGATTAGTTATTATCAACCTGGATGATGTCTGCCTTGTACAATTTTTCTCCTCTTGTGTTTAGTTGTACGTTCTTAGAGGGACTGACCTTACAAAACTTGTACAAAAAATAAGAACAATGTCATGGTTCTTTGTACAGTTGCTTTCTGTCATGACTAATTTTGCAAAGTTTTCTCTGGAATATATTCAGACATAGATTCACATAAATTAAACTGTTAAGCAATAATTTTAAATCAGTTACAATTCTTTGTACAATGAAGGAAATGTTAGAGACCTAGAAATTACCTCTGCATTTGCATTACAGTTTCCTATTTTGTCACATTAAAACATGGAGATGGCGTATGTTGTAACAACACAATAGGTAGCTTTCTGCTATTTGGCTTTTCTTATAGCCAAAAGATGTTCTATTTGACATCAAGAGACAAATTTCCCTTTTTTGATTACCCTTCATATGCTGCCCTGCAATAAAAATGCTTGGCTTTCAGCAGGGAGGAACTTCAATTGGTGCTAAAATGCAACAGGCTATTCAGTTTACAAGTGATAAACTGTGGACCATATAACAGCAGTTTGATTTTGGTGTGACAGTAACTATACTCTACCATTTCACTGAAGGCAGAACCCTACCAAAAAAAAAAAG
This sequence comes from Myiozetetes cayanensis, assembly GCF_022539395.1. Taxonomy (NCBI): domain Eukaryota; kingdom Metazoa; phylum Chordata; class Aves; order Passeriformes; family Tyrannidae; genus Myiozetetes; species Myiozetetes cayanensis. Next base: position 79,464,172 of record NW_026087742.1, read on the forward strand.
TCTACAAAATCTACATGAGGAAATTTCTCATTCTTCACAGTACATGTACCGACCTAAAAGCTGAGGGGTTTGTATATAGGGGGATTATGTGATTAGGCACAGACTGAATTGAGTGTTAAATGGACTTGTTTACTTTATCATGTGCTACAGGATATATCCATCATCCTCTGATGATTAAGCCCCTGCCATGACTTTTGGGGCCTGCCTGACTCAAAAAATGTAAATCCTGAAACTGTTCTCAACTGTACTGCTAAGAAGATGTTGGTCAGCTGCAGGCACGTGTTCTAACTTATCTATTCAGTTACTTAATGGCTTCTGCTATCCTTTTAAGCATCTAGATATAGACTTAAATGTGAAAAAATCATGGTGGACTCTCTGTGTGGTACTTGGAGAGAAGTAGTTCAAATGAACAACTCTGAGGAAGGATCTTGGATGACTGATTCAGAATGAGATGGATTTTCTTTGTTACCAAATGAGGTACCCATTGATTCACTGTCTTTAGAAAGAACCCAGGTGACCAGGTTAGATTTAGCTTTATAATGAATCTCACCTGAAGTTACTCAGATTAGATAGACAGTTGCAGTAATGTGTACTATAAAAAAAGTATTGCCATTTCTGGAAAATTAATTTGTAAATTTTTAGTTACCCAGCAGTTAAATATATGGAAACACCTGCTTTAGTGTTGCTTTGCATATATCATTACCACATTTTAATGAAGAGTGGATTGAATAATGTATTTCTGATATAGGTGATAAGGATTAATTTTAAGAATTAATCTATCTCATGTAGCTCCCATTATGTCACATTTTAAAAATAAAATTTTTCAGATAAGAAATCCTGCTTATCCAATAAGGCAATAGGTGGCTTCTTCTTGGACAATTGGTTAAAATATCACTTGCATACTTCCAGCAAAAGCAGAAGATCTGCTGCTTCAAAATATTTTGCTCCCATCACCACATCTTGTCTTTGAGCCTTAATCTGCATTTAAGTGATGCTTGCTTAAGCTTATCCAAACATCTCTGCAAAGTGGCTTTGTGGTAGCTGTTTGACAGCAAGGGGAAAGATTTCCTTTCTTGTAGAATGAATAGTTTGTTGTGGTCTCAGAAATTTAGACCAAGGTTTCATTCTGAATGATAACAATAAGATTACCATCTTCTGGTTTTAGATTTTTATAATTAGGAAAGATGAAAAGAAATTGTTGTAACAATTCAAGACATTTCATTGGGATGGCTTTTGCAAACATCTTCCTTAAATGAGATGGACACAACTATTTCTACATTTTTTGAATTCGAAAGGATTAGCTGATTTTTTTTTTAATTGCTACTTAGTCTTATGAGTCAAGTTTCTATTGACATAAATGTAAGCTACTGTTAAAACAGCCATAACTCAGTGTTTTTGTCATGACTACTCGAGTCCCTCAGAGGTATTTGAATTTACTTGATTATTTATTATATAAAACTCCTGAACTTCTAACTATGTTATTTTGACTCCCTAGAGGCTTCTGAGATAACCCAAAAACCTGTGGGGATTGGGGGCTTTGGTTGGTTTTCTTTAAACCACCTTTTTTCAGGTAAAGAAGTATCATAGGCACAGACAGAGGGTCCATGTGTGGTCTACAGGCAGAAGCCAGGCTTGTCCCATTTCTGTTATTCTATTTCGTAACGTTGCCTGAAGTAGCTGTAAAACAAAATATGGGTGACGATGGAATTTAGTAAAGCAATGGGCTTAGATGTATTAAATGAAGCTTAAGTCTCCACTCTGAGGCACTGAGGAATGTAATGCAATTGAAAATATGGCATTGAAAAAAATGGCATAAGTACATAAACTTCAGAAGCAGGGAAGTAAAGTGGAAATGTATTGATTTGTTAAAATAGTTAGGTGCATAACATGAACACTATTCTTTAACCCAAATTTTTTTTAAAAGTATTTGCTCTCATAATATTGTAGAGATCCTTAGGTGTTAAAAAATATGAAGTTAGAATCCATTCAGGTACAGAAACTATACCACAAATGCAGAATTGCAAATATTAGTCTCTTGCTACAGTTCACATCTTTACAGATGATCCATAACCTTTATGGCACAACAGCACACAATGTAAGACAAATATTTGTCAATGAGAATGAAAGATTGCAGAAGTCAATGAAGTATTTTAGCTCAGCTTTGATTTTTTTTTTTCTCCATTAGTGAGAGAGGAAAAACTATTCCAGACAAGAAGTTCTTGAAAGATATTTGATATTGCTGCAACATCAGCCAGATACACTAATGTAATGCTCTGTAACAACTCAAGCCTTATTTTCCTACAGATGATTGCCTAGAATGGTTTATTTAAACTTGAAACCTGAAGAGACTTCTGGCTCCATAGACATTATTGACATCTTTGTGCCCTACATGCACCATGTAGTCAGAGATTGCTAAGATTATTAAGCACCTAATTCATCCCCTGGGGTAGAGTGATTAATTTGCCTTCTAAAATGTGTATATTCACCCGTTTATGTATTCCTAGTGACCACATGTGTTGAATTCTTACTCTGTATAAAATTAAGTTCCTCTGACTGCATTGTTTTGACTGACTAAAACTATTTTTAGCTCTCTTTTTCACCCAACATTACATGTGTCTCCTTTTTTTAGCCCATTCTCCTGAAAAATTTAAAAAAAAAAAAAAAAAGAAAAAAACCAAAACTGTTGGTGTCTTCTTGAGTGAAAAAGAAATTTTTTTTTTCTTTTTTTTTGCCTAGATTAAGAGTGCTGCAAGCAACCTGGTTTGATTGGAAATATAAAATTGCTCAATGAAAATATAAATTATGGGACCCTTGCTAATCCATATTTAAATTACAAGTGTATTCTACCTCCCACATTTTATATATATTCAACATTTTGCCAACAGTGTAATTGATTCATATTTTCTTCCATAGAATGGAAGACGTCTTACTTTTTATTACCAGATATGCTTATTTTGGACTTGACCTTTTTTTTTTTTTTTAATTCTGTAAGGTCCACTCCCAAAAAAATATCACTTAAGCCTTTACCCAAGAGATTCTTTTCTGGTAAATAAAACTGCAGTTTTCTTTTTTGTTTTATTTTTTAAATTGTGTAGACATTTTTATTCTTTTTTAAATCCCTGTAAGAGGTGACTCAGTGAAATATACACAATTGAGTTTCACTTATTTTAACTTGGTCCAAAAAAATGATGGAAGTGTTCCATTACTATACAATTACTTCTTAAACTGCTTGCATTACAAATATTTTTTTTTTCCCCCGGTACCTTTTTTTTTTTATTTTTAACTTCTGAACTGGTGGAAATGGAGAAAAAACAAATAGTTTGCTGTAAAATTTAAATGACTCAGAAATCTGTTCTCAAGAGCAGTTGACCAAACCCAGTAATCTCTTATATCATGTATGTCTTGAAAAGAAAGCAGAAGGAACCCCCTCCCTAAGACTTCCAGCTAATTACTGTAATAGAAGTCCAGACAGTTCCCATAAATCTGAATGTCATAACACTGTACTAGGGGTAGCAGGCAGAACTTTGAAATCTATTTTTTTACTGCTACTCCTAGGACAGAATTTCCAAATAGGTAGTAATGCTTCCTGCCACAGTAGTGTCACCGTGAAAAATAAGAACCGATCATGATCTAACACAACCATGTCACTCAGAAAAGAGAGTGAACAGCTGTTGTGTTCAGTGAGTTTATTACAAAAACATTCTTTATTTTCCCATGAGGTTGACAGGGAAAATATAGTAGGTGAAACAAATGACATGTTTGATCTTAGGCTTAACCTTATACACCACTGAAAAATCCTAGAAGAGAGAAAGAAGTACCTAGTTATAAGCAAAAGCCACTTGAGCACCAGCAGTGCTCTCACTGTTCAGTTGGTCAGAGCTTTTCCAACAAACAAGGTTGCAGCTTCCAAGTCCTTGCAATACGTTCAGGCTTCCAATTCTCTCAGGTGTGTTTAATTCTTACTCAGGGAGTGTATGTCCAAACCTTTATCTTCAATATAGCCCATGTAATTGTAACCTCCTAGTCTCTCCTGGCCCATGCAGTCAGCAACTGGCAAACTGCTTAATAACTTGCAGTCTTGGGCAATAGGTCTATGAAGAATAATTTGAGGTTTTTCCCATTAATGATAAGAAAGAATTGTAGACCTTTTGACATTCAAGTAGCTATACCACTTCAGCTCCAATCTCTCTAGCCTGCTATAGAAGGACAATTTGAATGATAATGTGATTTTTTTTTTTGCATGATTCCAATTTGATGAGCTTTCATCATCTGATCTTTGTAAGAGTAATGAAAGCGTTGTATACTTTGTCATAGCATGAGATGTATTTATCGTGGTATATACACTATTATATTATTATTATATTACACTACACATAGGTGTATAATTACCCTAAATGTACAAGTTTACCCAGCCATTTGGGATGTGATTTGCAAAGGAATATGATGATTATTATGAAATTTCAAAGAGTGCATGGTTCTGCCCACATATTTAATGTTGGAATAAGGAAGTCCAGACTTCTTTGGACTATTTGAAAATGTAGAGTTAACAAAGACGTACCTACTGTTGCCAGTATCAATATTCTGGGGGTTTGAGGTAGCGTTAATATAATTAGCTATGGTGTATGCAATGACGATGTTTAAATACTGTTATACACAATATTGGCTGTACTGTGGTTTTTATAATAGAATTGAGGACAGAAGATAATGCACAATTTTCATGTTAATTTTCAATTTGCAATACTATTGATATTCAAACAAGATGGAATGAGAACAGGAGAAGACCAAAAGAAAATAAATAAATTGGAAGACTCTTTCTAGAGACTAACATTCATGTTAATCCTGACTCAAAAGACTGGCATACCACTTTTGAACAGCAGCTTCTGGTAGATTCACCTTTTTTTCTGATCTTTGCAAAGAGCACATTGGGCATTCCAATCTCACTTTGGACCTTAGGCAAAACTTAGAAGAGAAAGGCTTCAATGTGTCAGCTGAAACAAGGACATGAGTAACCAAATCATTCTGTAATAAAATTTGCCTCATTGCTTTTAAGAACTAGCAGATGGTTTCAACTTTATCTCCCAGTGGAGACAAGCTGATTGAATTCAGTTTTTGCTTAATGGCTGCTATTTGTGGAAATGAAGATAAAGGAACTAAGCTAAAGATTGGCTATTCCTGTACAGCCAAGTAACAGAAAGAGTTCTGCATGTGTGACCAAGAGTCTCATTTGCAAAAGCTGCTTTTTTCATATATTTGATGGCTGGCAGTGATATCTTCTCACAATGTACAAGTAAGAGAGCAGAGTGGTTTCCTGTTTACAGTCAGATTCAGCTGTAGATAGATAGATAGATGATAAAAAGAAAATATTTAACAACATTCACCAAGCCCTCTCAGTCCCTTGCTCTAACACAGGCATCTAAGAGGCTGCTGAAATAAATCATTCAAACAGAAATTAGACTCTGACACAATCTATGGATGTGAACCTTACTTTAGAAATGAAATTTCCTGGGGCTAAAGTGTGCATCAAGATTGTCTAAACTGTCTGTGTACCAGTAGAAATACACAGGGAAACTACCCAATGTGGACTGCACTCTGTAACTTGAGATACAGAGAGACAAGGTTTGAAAACTTTGAAAATACTGAAGTATTTGTGCTGAGAAACAGTGAGAAGAAACCTGCAACAACTGTGGTCAACAGCCTGTTCACAGCATGCAGACACAGTTGTTGAACCTATGTATTGTCTAATGAAGGAGAAAATTTATATTTGAGGCTAAGCCAAGACCTTTTGGTGGTTCAAAAGTACAGAATATTCACTAAAAACACTTTGCTGGGAGATTGCAACTTGCCTGGAAAGCAACAGTCCTACTTCTACCCTGCTCCACCATCATGGCGGGTAGACAGCATGTGGTTGGGATTTGTGGGATCTCTCTGACTGCTGGATAGCCCTCGCAGCTCATGACCCTGGAATTAGTCCTGAACCCTCTTTTTGTGAGAATTTTTTAACTTTTAATTTTTGTTTTGAATTAGAATGAAATGTCAGGGTGCCTGTGTGTAACTGGATTCTGGCACAGGCCTGGGGAGGTCACCAAAAGTTTTTGGGGACCTCAGCTCTTCTTGAAGACAGTATTCCCACCAACATGACAATAAGGAACTGTCTCAAGGAAGATTCTAGACTTCTTTATTCTAGGACTTGCCCACGATGTATCTCTCCTAGTACAGTAGAGACAAGGCACAAGGTCACAACAGCATTATAATTCAGGTATAATAGCAGAGAATTGACACACAGAGAAACATTTTCATTTATACCATTGATCACACGGGAGCACACAGGCAGTATGTTGGTAGAAAGGACAAAGAGAGAGAAGAATGTTTTAATTACTTCATTTTATAAATGTGTATGTATGTGCTCTCACGCATAAAAGCAATTATCTCTCCTAAGTAAACCAAATTCAGATAGACAACAGCATGTCAAACAAAATATGAGCATATTTTGAATTTTATTTTTTGTATAGTTCTTTCACTGTGTGAAGTACTGTGTGGCACAACACCTTTCATTTGAATACCTTCAAGACCTCTAGAAAATCTGGGTGATGGAAATGCCTAAAATGGATAGAAATAAGAGTATGAACCACAAATAAACACCGGCAAGTTGAAAGTTTTGTCAGAGGTCTGAGCTTGATTTTGTAATTTAGACCAGATGTCCACAGAAGAGTACAGACTGGACCATTGGAGGTTCTTGTTGCCCAAGACTCACACTACACATACATGGTGAAGACTATGTATCAAAAAGAAGCAAAAATAACAGTTGTCTGCATCCAGATAGGCTTGTAGTCTATGCATAGTACATCTGTGGTTAAGTCTGTAGTCTGTGTCTACTTATTTTGATGAAATTATGTCTCTAAGTGTCTGTTTCAGCCAGAAGTTGAGGTCATTCAGTGTGTGTCTGTGTACACGAGTGTTAGCTCTGCCCTTGCTTCCAGGAAAAGAGAGTATTAGTCAGGCTACAAGATGGTGCTCTCACGGCTGTAAGACTGATAGGCTGGAGCTGGGTCCCGTATCTTCAGTCTCCAGGAGCACAGTCCAGAGAAATTTGCACCTCTTCTGTACATTTGGTGTTCTTAATGAGGAAGTCTCTTTGTAGTCAATAAAATTGCTGTGTCTTTTGTAAGAGAAAGTGGTGTTACTTTTTCTCTGTAATTGCCAGTGCCCTAGCATCCCATTATGCAAAGGAGTTCTTGCAAGTATACATGCATGAAACGGGAAATAGAAACTATGTAGGAAGAAGTTAGAAATATGCAAAAATAGCATATTTGCAGGAGAAATCTTTTAAAATATGTTGGTGTTTTGTTGTTTTATTTTTTACAGAAAGGGACTTGTCACTGGGGAGGTTATTTAATCTTTTGCCTGCAAGCAGAAGAAAATATGAGACACACCATTCAGAATGCCTTCAGGTGCTTTCAAAGCTTTGTCATTTTTAAAGGGGTAAAAAAAGGGGGAGGGACACAGGGAGACACAAAGCTGATCAGAGGTGGAATAATGAAGGAACAAATGTTTGAAAAACATGTTATAAAATGTTCACAAGCTGCAAAGAGGTTGAACAATTGCAAAACTGATCCAAGAAAAGGCATCTAATCCTCTTAATCTTTTGCTTCATCAGGGGAAAATGCTGGACAAGAGGAAATGTTCTCTGTGTAGCAGAATGTGGTAAGCAGTTCAGTAAGAGATCTGCTCCAGGCTACATGCTGAATGGTGACCCACTGAAATTATTTAGACTAGAAACCGTGGCAAGAATTTCACACTTTGTCTGTCTAGGAAAGCAGCTTTATCACATACATGATTTAAAATGTGCTGAAGTATTTATTTTTTGTACAAGGTCTTGGTTTTTTTTTCCAGATTTATGTTTTACCCTACCACATGTTACTTTAGGGAATGTGAATCAGTTTTTATGCTCTTGAAGGAAATATGCTTATTCCTACCTGTTTGCATTCTTTCTTTGAAGAAATTATGTGACAAAATCATTCACATTATTTTTTTGTAGTGTTGGCAGATATAGTTTTAACTTTTAACTACTTATTTTTCTCTTTTTTTTCATACCATCAGAAAGATACTAGGCTTATGAATCTAAGTAGATGTTCAGAACTGTGATACATATTGTATCAACATAGTGCAGTGCTCCCTCTGTTAAGGGGGAAGGAGTTTACAGTTTTGCATTGCTATCCTTTAAAGATGCTATAGGGTCTCTAAGACACACAACAGGATTGTTTCCATGTGCACTAAAGATTTAATATTTAAAAAATTGAGTATGCTTTAAAAGCACAATACCTCACTGGATATGGATGCAAAAGCAGAGGCAGCTTAGCAGCCACTGGCAAAACCCTGTGACTGGCAATGCTTGGGCAGCTCTGACCAGCTCAGAAGATTGGGAAATATAAGATGGTGGATGACTTGAAAATTTATGCATGTTATGAATTTTTTTCAGCACTAGTTTAGTAATTTTGTAATTTAGTAACATTTTGTGACTTTCCTCCCTTTGGGAGGAAAAACACAGAAGCCATTACGAAGATATCTATAAGCAGTTCTGTTTCTCTCAAGCCAATAAACACAAAACTTACACATACTAGGCATTATGCTTTATTACCTAGAACGCAAGTCCACAGTGGAATTTCGTGATAAAGATTTAACCTATAAAATTCAATAGGAATGTAATAGTTAACTGTAGAAATTCAAAATTGTTTAGACTTCAATAGTGAATTATCTCTTCTCTATGCATTTCTAATAGGTCTGTAGCACCCTATGACAAGCATGACACTTTCATTAAATTGAACAACTCCAAAATTTGTTAGAAATAGTGTAGTTTACTTTTTTTTTCCCTGAAGAACTTCATATATGGAAACAGTGAGTTACTATGGCAAGCTGCTACAAAGCTCTTGATCTCAGATCTTGAATAGCCATTCAGAATAGTATTGTTTGCAGAAATAGAGAATGCTTAATGCCCCTTGAAAAAAGGACCTTCTCTTAAGAAAGCAGGGAGGTCATCACCTAAATTAGAGTGGATTGTATACTCTAGTGAGATGAATATCATGAAACAGGGAATTAATCTAGCATTTTTAGGTGAGGGAACTTGAGCAGAAAGTGCACAGAAACAGGTAACTCAGAAGGAGAAAGATCAAATGCCGTCAGAATCTTAAATCACAAATGGCTTCGATAAACCTGAAAGATGATTATTGTAGGAATGAGGACAAAGTGACTATAGAGTATATCTGCAAATTTTAGTTTGAATCAGATTAGTCTGCTTCTGAAGTGGATTTTCCAGTCATTCCCACAATCTGTCCTGTATTTCACACGATAAAATATGTTCTGTATGACTACTTTCTATATGATATTAAATCAAAAGATGGTCTCTAGGATCTCTCCTTAATGCACTCTAAATGTTAGTGGTTGTCAATCAACAGGTCCAGAGCAGAGCTTGGAATAAAGACTGCCAAAACATACAAAGTGTGACCACTGGTTCTCCGAACCAGCATTTTGCTCTACAGATCAATTAATACCCTGATGCTCTTGTTAATGAAGATATAGCCCAAGAGTAGTTTAAAGGGAGAAAGAACTGTAGAGCTCCTTCTACTTGCTAATGAAAGTATTTTATATTTTGCTAGAGGGATGCATTTTGCAAACTGAAGTTCCTCAGTAAGAAGGAGAAAAGAATCTGTGGAAAATTGCTTGATAAGTACTAAAGAAAAATGTGTAGACCTGCTTGCACGAAGGAATTCTCACAAGTCTGTGCTGCTGTATATAACTTTGGCACACACTTTACTACTGCAATGTAAAAGTAATGGGTGAAGCCAATTTACAATTTTCAGATTCTCATTTGATAATCGGTAGCCTTCCAGGCTACAGTTTAGCATTGTGGTTTTGCATGTACTTTTCCTCCATCCACAATGACTTGTTTACTAAAGTTTGTAAATGGATTCTATTGCAATATTTATTTTGATAAATCTGCATCTTGAAAGATGTGAGTGTTAAACACAGGTTAATCTAGCAATCTTTTACTGTGAAAACGTATTCCACAGGGCAAGTGTTGTAGTAGAAAGCTATCTGATAGAATAAGCAATCAAATTGGAATTTAGGCTTAAACTACTTTTTCAATAAACAAGTTGTCCCAAGGCTCATGTTTGAACCAGCTGCTATTATTTGTTATGTGTAACAGTCATTTCCTTTTTGAAAGTCTAAATTTATTTAAGCTACAATTGGGTGTAGAATTTCTTGATACAGTTACGGGTACCATTAAAAAAAAAAGAGTCATATGTTATTACTTGAATTTTAAAATTTGGTTATTCATAGACAGCAAGTAAAAGAGAATATTACATTTCATTCAATTTTGAATAATATTGAATGTCTTAGCTCTGTTTAGCTCTGCTTAGAAATGAAATAGTTTATTTTGTAGTCCAATCCTGTCCTAGACATTCATTTTAGTTTTAAACAAAGGTTTGAAATATCTCTTTTTGATAATTAAAGCATTGCCTTTCACACAGCTGAATGCTATGATTCTGCGTTTCTTTATTATTCCACTTGAAAAACTTCCGGCTAAGCAGACACAGATACAGTTATGGGTTGAGACAGGAAATACCCACTGATGATGCAACAGTAAAAAGCTTCTGTGGTAGGATTCTTCCTGCACATTATACTGTGGAAGTCTGTTCATTGTATGAGGTTTAAATCTTGCTACCAGTTTACCCTTACCAGAGGGTAAACAGGGTAGAAGCAAATGAAATCAAAACTTGAATTAAGATTGAAGTGAAGTAGTGCTAACTTCCCTCCTGGGTTGCTTTGAGAGATATTTTTCTATACAAAAGTACATGCATATACATTTCGAGCATTGTGTATGGGAATGTGTACAGTAAGAGGAAATATCTGTAATTCTAGTGTAGTCTATAACTGCATATACATCTTTTAAAAAAGATCTGAAAGTATCACCTTAACCTTTCACCTGTCCATGTCCTAAATTTAAATCTTGTGTGCCCACAATCTAATGTAAAATTTTATCTGCATGGTAGTCAAAGGAATTAGAAGCAGAGACACCAGAGAAAGGAACATGGGAAACAGATATTCCTCATATGCTCTTGGAATCTCATCTTTGCAGTAGAAATGCAAGAAAAGAAAGTACATTTTCCATAATTAGTGACCTTCTTCTGTCATATATTGCCTAAAAGGTGTCTTTATACGGAATTTATGACATCCTGTACTGTAGATCCCCATATCTGGCATCTTACAGAAGAAAGAGTGGCTAAAATGTAGCTAAAGAAAACAAAGTGAGAGATTATTTACTTTTAAATTAGGGACTAAATAATAAAGATGCTAGAAACAAATAAGGTCTTATAACCTTTACTATGTTTCATTTATTGTTCTTTTTGTGAAATATTTGGTTCATAGTTTGCCATATTGTCCAGTGCCAGATGTTCCAGAAAAAACTGTAAGAAAAGCAGAAGTGGACAACCATTAAATATGAGTGCAGAGGAAGTTTCTTATTTTCCAGGTATCTAGTCAGTAACTGCTTTACTGTGGAAGTATGAAGACTGTGAACCCCTATAGATTTTAATCATTTTTAATATACAGATACATTTTAAAAACACAGGAATTGAAGCACTGGATTCCAGTTTTATTCTGGAGGATAAATTTATGTTGTCATTTAAAATGCATTCATGAAAAATTACAGCAAACAGGTAGTTATGCTGTGTGCATTTGCTCTCATTAGCTGGGGAGAGAAGCAGAGCTTTTAAAAAATTACATTAGTTACTGCATGAGATTCTAAGAAATGTCTTTCCATGAAATGGGAGAGGTGATAGGTGATTACTGGTAGGATGTATATGGTAGTCCACAGACAGGAAAATAATTTTATAAGAAGATTCTACTCTTTTACAGGCAAAACAAGGAGAGACTAATAAGGCTTGCGTTGGTGTGACAACTTTTTTGTCATTGGTTTGCTATTTTCCAGTCAGTGATATTTCAGGGAACTGTAAAGCAACATTGCTTTACACGGCACAGTGTTTACAAATTGTTTGCAGAATCACTTACATTTCTTGTTGCAGTTAGTTTGTTATCTAACTCAGATCCACAAATCATCAGCTTAGGGTTACTTTCTTTCCCGAAGTCTGTCTTCCATTGCATCTTTTCTTTCTACTCTGAATCTCTCTCTATGTACCATTTAACACCACTTTCAGATGCAGAACCCAACCACTAAACTGTTAAAATACAAAATATGCTATATAATGGTTCTGGTATGAAATCAAAGCCTATAAATTCAGTTGACAACACTTTTTTTTTCTTTTTCTTTTTTTTTTTTTTTTTTTTTAGTCCTTTGGTAAGATGCTAGCGGTCTTCACCTTTATCCGGATAATAAAATTTCTATTCCTGGTAAGCTTTCCAGTTTCAGAACTTATTCTCTAACTAATAAAGTAGTCAAAAAATAATGTGTGTAATATATTACTGGTATCTATATCACCTACTAACCCTTTGACACTCTGTTGCACACTTGCCCTGTTGTACATGGGGCTTTTATCTTGCAAACACTGAAAAATGGATTAATTTCATATACAAGATTAATGCCATTGAAGGATAATTTCACATATTCCTTATGAGTTGCAATATCAAAGGCCTAAATCCTTTACTGGCTAATGTTGTGATTCAGTTCAGAAGATGTTACAAACTCACATGAAGGTCCATTAATTTATTTCTAGAGAGTGATGATCCTTTGGTACTGCTGAATATGATGAGGGAAGAGCTACCCAGCAATTTTCATGCAGGAAATTTCGATGTTTCAACTGACTAAAGTTTATCTCTGTGTCTAACTTTTCATCAGTAAATAAGGGTCAGCCATCTGGCAGTGATAAATTTGGCTGGAATGGATTCCATCTGCTAAAATATGATGTAAAAATATTCTGCTCTTCCATGGCACTGGAAAGATATGACATCTGGGATTAGACAAAATAAAGAATCTTGAAATTGGAAGGCACTGACAAAATGATTTCTCTTCTGAGGAACTGGAAAGGTACCGCTGAAAAGTGGGACTAACAACAGGCCTGTAAATAGGGTTTATTTGTTCACAGATAAGTTTTTCCAGAAGTTAATGTTAACTCAGAAGTTAAAACACTTTCACTCTTCTTTTTCAAGCTCACTCCACCATCGACTGAAATTATTAACTAGATTTATGGCCAAGAGAATCACCTATCCAAGTACATAAAGATGAAGGTTTCTCATGTGAACATAAAAGTTTGTGCTCCCTGGCACCCAGCTGTTTACAGCTGTGCAGCTTGTGGTTTACCAGAAAAAGTGAAAAAATAGAAAAGGCTTTGCACTGCTTTATTTACAAACTGAAGCAGGTATCTTCTATTTTGATGGATTGTTGTAAATATATCACCATAGACCCTCTGTGGATCTCAGTTTTCAAGACAATGAATTTTCCTGAAGAATGAACAGGTAGCTCTAGAGTTGATGATAAAACCTTTTTCTTTATCTTTTTCGGTATACTAAGACATGATATTTTATCATCAAAATTCAGGATTTTCTGCATAGATAAGGTCTGTTCATATTGACTAATTTGTTTTTTTAATCTGTGACTGGCTGATGCTGTCAAAAACCAGCAAAGATGTAACTCATCTGTGCCTATCAATTCCCAAACAGCAAGATAAACTATTATTCTATCAAATGTTTTAGTATGTTTTTCCTTTGTATTGTGCCGGTTTTGAAAAGTGAAAGTTTTATATGCACTCAGGTGACAGAGCAGTTCTAAGGGATTTGGAGAAAAACTGCAGGTCTTCCATGTGTGAGCAGTTTCTCCAGGGAGCCTACATCGTTGCAGACGTTGTTTCCAAAATACACCTTTCAGTTTAATTTGAGGGCTTCTTTTAAAATTTAGAAAACATTTGTAAGGAGTGACATATGGAAAACTCCGATCATGATTTTTTTTTTTTCCCCTTGGGCAAAGCAAGCTGCTTTCTAATTTGTCATGTCCCAGAGAGAAAATATGTGAAAATAAGGTTCTACGTTTGACCCTATCCTGAAGACTGAAATTGTAATGAACAGAATTATTCTTCGGAAACCATGTTAATGTGATGTTCTTTCTATAAGTCTAAGCAGTGGTATGTCATCATATATTCCTCAATGACTGCTGTAATGTGAACCACATAGGCATTTACTTTTAGAGCACTATGTACAAGTTAATTTTTAAAAAATCAGTCCTCAGTAATTGGTTTAATACTTAATAATAACTGACTACTGTGGTGCAGTAGAGAAACTACTACGTCCACTAGAATGTCTGTAAGTGTGAAAATTGTTCTTTTGTGACCACAGCCAAGAGAAAGATTTTAACAACTTTTTTTGCTTTACTTTAGGAGAAGGCAATTAAGCAAGAAGTTTGTGGAAACTGGAATTTTTTATTAGACACACTCTCTCCACTATTCTCTTTTGTTGTTGTAGGCAGTGATATAGTTGCTTTGTGTGTAGCCAAAACACATATAAATGCATTAATTGCAGTTCATCGAGAAATGCCGAGCTTAAGAAGTGTGTAAAAATCAATACCAACTTACATTTAAGCATTTGTAAAATACTGATTCCAGGCTAAATCCCCAAATTACTTGTACCCCCACAAAAGTACATTTCTTTGAATAGAAGTAGACTCACAAAAAAAGAAGACAGAAAATCTTAAAAGTTTGATTACTGTTAGAACAAATACAGATAGAACATATAATACTCTTTTTTCTTATTTTGCTTTAAAGAAAATGCTAAGCATGTGCTTCAATTGGATTGAATTGGATTGAATGTACTTAGTTGTATAGAATCTTCACTTAATTTGTGATCTGAAAAAAACAAACATGATTAATACAGGAGACGTCAATACTCTAGTGCAGGATGCTGATGCTCAGAAAGTAATGTTTATTTCAGAATTTAACAGCAAGCCATATTATAACCCATTTGTTTCCTTCATTTATTTTTTATCTTCTTTGCTCTAACATTCCAGTTTGTGGGGTAGAATCTGATATAAATATCTGACTACATAGATATAAAGGCATTACTAGATGTAGACCTAGTAAATTGAAAACAAAACTAGTACCTCCACTCTCTTCACAAATATTGCTTCATTTCAAATAGCTGCAATATTAGTAGAATAAAAAACACATCAAATATTGCTTCATCTTTGCCTGCCAGCAACTTTTTTTTTTCTGTTAATAGATTGCCTTTACAGAGAGCTTTCATGTTTGTTATTTGTCTCCACTTGCTGAAGTAGCTGAGTATGCTCCAAATGGAAAAATAAATCAGAGAAAAAGCTTATTAGGAAATGTTTATATTGTTGAATTAGAAAGCAGTAGGCAGTATTTGTTAGGCCAGATAAACTGTATATTGCTGTCTTTTGGGGAAACTAAAACCTGAATAAAATCTTTACCTTGGACATTCAAGTTTTTTTCTAAAGGTTAAGTTGATATAGCAGTTACTTCTTTAATTATTTATGGATGAGACGTGTGAAATGCCTGCCAAAGTTAGCAGAGAGAAAATAATGGCTAGTATTAAACATTTGACCTTGAAAGCAGCTCTGATTGAAAATAATTACCCAAGTTTTAAAACCTTTATTTCCTGTTCTGGTGGCAATGTCCTTCTTAAGCTGTAATAAATTACCCAATCATTTTAGCATCAGATTAACTTGACTCAAGTGTTTATTTCACATTAAGCTTCAACATTACTGATGCACTATGTAAAAGTGATATTAATTATCTTTAAGGTTCTTTTTTTTTTTTTTTTAATCCAGACTTCTTTGGTGGTATAAATTTTCATTGATTTTGCCCTCAGTGTTCCACTGAGGCCAGATGTCATTTCAACTTATCAAAATCCTAAAATTAACTCTGAATTTTCTGCTGACCTCTGTGATGTTTTGGTATTGAGCAGGTGCAAATGAATTCTCTTAGACTCCTTTGTTATGTCTATCTACGTTGTCAATCTAGTTTACATTAACATCTGGAAAATGGATATGGGAAAATTATTGGTCTTTTTAATTATAATTAGCTGTCATTCTTCTCAATGAGAGGTATTTTGGTCACTAAGTGAGTAATATTGGCTCATGAATATTCCTTCATATAATAGATGCTTAAAAATAAATTATAAAATCTCTGCTTTCAAGCATAACAATACCACCATAACCACTGTGTGTAGATTTATGTGGGTCTTGTGTTTTGGCAAACATTTTGCCTCAAGGATACCAGGTGTAGCTTCTTTGGGTCCTTTGATTAATGTCTGTCTAGTAACATCACTGGTTGCTTTGGGCAAACTGTTCTATAAAAGGAACCCTTGCTGCCACAGAGAAGAAAATTGCAAGTCTGGTATGCACAAGACTTTAATTGCAATAAACAAAAATTAAACAGATTATTATAGGGGTGCAATTATTACTCTAAAGTTGACATTGTGTCAGCACCTTATTTTCATTATTTTTGTAATCAGTCTGTAGAATTTGCCTCAAGCTAAAATAGAAACTATTTTTAAAGTCAACAACACCAAGATTTAAGACATTTTATTTTTGTAATTTATTTTAATCACTGGAAAGATTTTCAGAGGGTTTTTTCTGTTTCTTACTTTCTTGGTTACAAAACCATCAAAAAAATGTTTTTCATCTATCTAGTTCATAACAACCCAAATTCTGTTGTCCTTATGCAGTAAGCTTTCTTCTGACTGTGAATTAATTGCGCACTACTGGTCTGCTGTAATGTGTGCTCCAAATGCCTTGTATTGTGTATCAATGCCTTGTAAGAAAACTAGTGGAAAATATTTTTTAAAGCTTCTTAAATGGTCTAAGTGTTTAATTATATATATATCCAAAGAAAACTAATGGAGACTGAATCTCTCACTTTTTGAAGAAAACACACCTCCTCCAAGGCCCATATTTATCTTTGAATAGCAGTGACAATGGCAAGAGGATTTTCTGGGAATTGGAGTGAAAATATGGTTGCTAAATGTGATCAACAGGTAGGGTTTTTGTACTTTTTTTCTTCTGCCTATCCACTTCTTGCTTTATAAAGGTAGAACTAGCAATATAATTGATGGACAAGTGATAGCATTTCAGACACATTTTCCTCTCCTATATGGCACTTCATGGTTATTGAACAAATTTTATAGGGCCAAAATTAGTCACAAGAGAACTCTGTATTACTCTCTGAAAGCAATGGAAGCACAATTTTTGAGGAAAAAAAAGAAAAAAATTAATTAAGGAAAGAAAATATCTGGGGAGTAGTTTAGCTTTGATATGCTTCAGCTTTTGGGTTTACCTGCATGATGACTGCAGTGAGACTAACCCTGTAGGCTGGCCCCAAAAGGTGGCAGCCCAGCTGGGATCACCCTTTGGCAAAAAGGTAAGGAAAAATAAAGAGTCTACAAAACTCCAACTGCAAACTGTGTCAGCTACTGTCAGTGAAACTGCACAAGAGAGGGGGAGAGCCTGCAGGTTTCCACAGCTTTGCAGAAAACTGTTGTTTGAAGAACCCAAGAGGTACTCATCCAGAGCCATTCCTTCTCACCAGTGGAGGTAAACCAAGCTGGAACCTGCTGCTCTCTCAAGCTTAGAAGAGGGTCCATGGGCCTTGCCAAAACTGAGTTTCATTTCGTCATTTTCAATGAATGGACCCAGAAGAATTCAGAACAACAACTGGAAAAGTCACCTAAGTTTGGCCCTTAGAGTGCCAGTTGCCTAACAACTGGGATAAAGAAGAGCAAAAGGTTTTTCAGTGCTTTGACTGTGTTTTTCATCTGAAAGAAAACTATTTAAACTGGTCCTTATATACATGATGAAAGAGCAGCTGCTGTAATTGCAGACAAAAAACAAATGTAGACATACATTCATATTTCCAGTTGTGACCTAATTCTCTGCGAAACAGCCACCTCCAGGGTATGATTCAGCACCGTGGTGCTTTGCTTGCTTTTTTGGTATTCTGGTATTTCACCACTGGACTGAAACGCTCTACTAAGTGGGATGTGCACAAATGGGTGGTTGGAAAAAGAGAAAACCTGCTTAGAGTAACAGGAGTTCTTTCAGGCATGCTGGCTTTTTATTGACATCATATAGCTAAACTGGTATCTACCCATCTTGTGGCCTTGGACAGCTGTTTGTCTGGGGTCGGTGGGAGCCCCTGTAAACCTTTCCCTCCAAATATAAAGATTTGGCATGCATGTGCACAGAAAGGGTACTACTAACTTCAATCCTTGAAGTTGTCTCCCATGAGGTACATCTTCGTTAGCAGAAGATGTGTATATGAATAATAAATCTTAAAAAGCTCTGATTAGTGCAAACAAAGTAATTTTTTGATAAGTAGTTATGTAGCTAGGTTGGGTATTCCACAGCAATAAACTTGTGGCCCCTGACATATTTCCTTCTGTGCATATAGTTACAGACACTTAAGCATCTAGAACTTTATGTATATCATGAATTTACTTGAGGTGTAATAGATACTTGCAAAATGTAATATTTTTTCTTTATGTGAACTTCATGGAACCTGGTTAAAACCATGGTCAGCAATCTGTCTCTGTATTTCCTGGGTTTTGAGTATTTTAGTATAAGTAAAGTGTCATTATAATAAAGGTTTGGTATGACAAAATTGTTCTCCAAAAGTTACCTTTTCCATGCCAAGAGTGGTGTCTAAAATTGTAATGATTCAAGCCAGAAATGTTAAACCTAATTTATTACTTTACTAGATAACTAAGGAATCATTATTATTCTGGTTATTGCTGTAGAAATATAACTGGTTGAAATTTTTGTTTGGAAGCGGTTAATTTATTGTGTTCAACCTACATTATCAATTTTTAAAAAAATGTGGTTCAACAGCACTCTACTGTCTATTTCTACATACAAGGGTTGTCTGTGTATATTGTCATCATTCTTTCATATCTCTTATTTTTCACTCGTGATAGAGAAAGTGATGTTTTAATTTCCACATAATTTCATTATAGAACTATTAAAGCTACTGAAAGAATCTCAGCAACCCATTAAATTTAATCAAAAATGAGAAAAAACAATTACAGTTGTGTAGTAAGTCATCATTTTATTTTCTGAGATGTTATTTAATGTGCAGAGGTCAGTTTTCTATTTTTCTGTATACTAACCTGCACTAGCATGCTGACCTTTGGTACCCAATTTCAGAATTTTTATATTAATGCTGGAAGGAGAAGTTGCAGCTACAAATCTTTCCAAAGCACAGATGCCTTTTTTTTTTTTTTCCTTACCCAGTGCACCACACTTTTTCTGATCATGAAATACTTCTGAATTATTAACAGAATCACAGAATATACCTAGTTGGAAAGAGCCCACAAGGATCATAGAGTCCAACCCTTAGCCCTGCACAGGACTGTCACCAAGAATCACACCATGTGCCTGAGAGTATCATCCAAATGCTCTTTGAATTCTTGACTGGTTTGGTGCTGTGACCACTTCCCTAGGGAGCCTGTTCCAGTGTCCAACCACCCTCTGGGGGAAGAATCTCTTTCTAATATCCAACTTAAACCTCCCCTGACACAACTTCAGGCCATTCCCTCAGTCCTGTCACTGGTCACCACACAGAAGAGATCAGTGTCTGCCTCTCTTCTTCCCCTCACAAGGAAATTGTAACTGCAATGAGGTCACCCGTCAATCTCCTCTTCTCCAGGTTGAATAGATCAAGTGACCTAAGCCACTCCTTATACTGCTTCCCCTCAAGGCCCTTCACCATCTTCCTTGCCCTTCTTTGGATGCTCTCTAAGAGCTTAGTATCTTACATTGTGGTGCCCAAAACTGCACAAAATATTCAAGGTGAGGCCACCCCAGTGCAGAGCAGAGCGTTACAATCCCCTCCCTCGACTGGCTGCTTTGCCTGATGCCTCCCAGGACAGGGTTAGCCCTCCTGGTTGCTAGGGCACTGCTGAATCATATTCAACTTGCCACTGACCAGGACCCCCCAGGTCCCTTTCCACAGCAGTGCTTTCCAGCATCTCATTCCCCAGTTCTTTTCCTTATGGCAGGAATAGGCGTTATTACAGTGATTTGACTTCCATTGTCCCTGTCCATTGTTCTGAGAGACTTCAATGTGAATCCTCTTTCTGTTTAAGCTTGTTTTTAATTTAATTTTCTGGACTTCGTTCCTGAAATGTAAGGACATACTTGCCTTATGACAATGTTGCTTCTCTTCAACATTACTGTTGGTGGAAGTTTTATGCCTGTGAGATGGGTGCATAACGATTGATTCTTTATTGTTAATTTTTAGTTCAAAACATTTTAATCTCAGAGAGCAAGGAAAAAAAATGGGTTTGCCCATGTTTAAAAGGAAAAAAAGGAGTTATGTTTTCTAATCTCCAGGCTACTCAGTGTTTCTGATATGATTTGACGTATGCAGTCTTTGCATTCTAAGGTCCTTGAGTTTTTTGCAATAAGTGCTGAAAATGTGACAGAGAAGAGCATTATTTCTAGAAATCACGATAGCAGTCTTTTCCAAATACCAGTGCCCAATTACACTTGGGAACAATAGGATTGATTTGTTATTGTTTTGTTCCCATTGCCAGTGCTGACATGTCTGAAAGAAAAGAAAACAAGCAAACTGCCCAACATCAATCATGTAATGATGTTATCAGATTTACATATGAGGGATATTCTCTCTTTCCACCATTCATTTTCTGTAATGATCATTACTTCATGTTTCACTGTGTCTTGATTGCCTGCCTGCTACCTGTCCAAGAGCTGATCCAAGCAGCTGGGCTGTGCTGGCTTGCAAACCAGCGATGATTAACTTCAAAGGCCATTTAAGTCAGTGACCAGAACCATCTATACTGCCTCTAATCCAGCTTCCATTGAAAGACAGTCAGCAATAATCAACCTCTCAGCTTGTTACCCTTCCGTGAGCTCACCCATGTTCTGTTCTAGAGGAATAGAGTGAAATATTTTGTTCTCTAGAACGTCTCCTGAAGGGTTTCTATCTTTTGAAATGTGCGTAATGAGCTCATTGTGCAGGACAGGGTCACAGGTGGAGGCAGGACAGGGCTATTGCATTGCTTCATGTAGGAATGCAGTAGCTGTTTAACTAGTAATACATTATATTAAAAGAAAAAAAACATTTCAAGCAGTCCTTTTTTTTTTTTTTTTTTTGGCTGATTGAATTCCATATTTGTGTACAGTATGTGTGTAGGATTATTTTCTAAGGAAGCTTTTATGCATAACATTCTCTGTCAAAACCTAAATTTGAAACAACAAGGAAACATGCCAGCATTTTTTGGATTTATATGCATTTGAACTTTGAAACTTCTTTAGGACACAGGAGATGCTGACAGAAAACACTGACACAGCTTCTAGAATTAGTTTTATAAATTGCTGTATATGTAGTTTAAGAAGTAAACATACTAGATCAGGAAAAACAAGAATAATTAATGAAAGATTTTCCCAAGAACAATAGCCTCTATAAATAAATAAATGATTACATGAATGATGACAGTTTTCAACTGGATTTCATTTTCAATAATTCAAGTTAATCAAGCTTGTGAACTTTAGTCAGTTAATGGTGGTCTAGTAAAACATACCTGCAGTTACTCAAGGCTTCTAGACAAAGTAAAGAGACAGAAGATAAGAAAAAGTGTATATTAATGTATGGGGAAGTTTGATGTTTGATGTCCACTAGTTTTCCAAAGTATATCTTTATTCAAACGGTATGATATATCTTGGTGGTATTTGGCTGTCTCATCATTCATTATCACCCTATGAAAAAAAAAAGATACATTGTCATGTCATGTAAACATTGCTTAAGATAAACAACAAACTAAACATTAATTAATGTCCAAATTATGAGCTGTCTCACAGTTAGTTTAAATGCTCAAGCTTTCAGAGAACCTAAATTTCTGAAGTAAGAAGAGAACTGTGAGCTCATAGGGTAAAAAGAAAAGGTCTTCGCATATTGATGTTGCAATCAGATGTTAGGATACTGAAACACAATTATGTAAGTATTAGAAGGCTTCAGTATACAAGGTTACACTCTTACAAGCAAACTTTCTAAATGTAATAACAGCAACCAATCCACCGCTAAATCTGTTAATCAGATGTTAATGTATGAATTTTCCTCAAGGTTTTTTTAACACCATTATGCTAAAAAAAAAGTTATAGAAAATTAATCTAAATGGATATTAACGTTTTCAGTTTTTTGCTTCAGGGTCACTGTATTAACACAGAAGCTTTTCTCTGCCATCCCCTCATGACATTGCATCTCGCTAAAATCAACATTTATGAAGCAGATTGATACGACTTCTGACCTTTATACTTGGAGCTGTGTCTGACTCCTGGCTGCATCAGGCAAGGGAATTAATGAGTGTACCACTCTGCCTTGCTGTAAGATCTGTTCCTATAATGATAATTATAATGGCACTGCTATGCTATTATGGTTGAGGTGCTGTCACCAATCCCATTATCGAAACAGGGATTTTAAGGGGTTGATAATTCAGCTATAAAAACAATATTTATTTTGCAGTAGTGTAATCAAAGGTGAATACAAGAAAGTGAAGACTAACTGTTTCTACCAAACACTGCTGGGATAGGATCCAGTCTGCCTAATGTAGCAATCTCATTCCTTGGTTCCTTATGAAACCTTCCATAAGAAGTACATGTTTCCACGAACAGTGCCACAATGGGGCTCTGCAGGCCTTTGGAGGGTCACTGTGTCTCTATACATTTTTTTGTCTAGAACAAACCTCTTGAGACCCTTCATGGCACCTATGCTTTCCATTTGATGACGGGGTAAAGTACAAAGCGTGCCTGGGGGCACAGCTACCTGTGAACAGCTACCTCAGAACATTTTCATTAATTAGGTATTATGTGTTTGCTACTTAGGGCACTTTTATTTGGAAAAATGAAACTATTTAGGCTTGTGTCAGTGGACCTCCTGTTTTTGGGAGTTAGTACTTACTTTCTCCAGTTTCAGCTGTTTGAAAGTTAGTTGTTAAATCTAAGCCAGTCACTTAAAATCCTATTGTCAGTGGAGGTCCATTGGTTTTTCTCATCTTAGATACATATTTTCAGATGAGAAAGAATGTTCACCACAGGTGTCTTTTTCCCTCAAGTAGTGATAACTGAAAAGAAATGTTTGTGATTATCCTGAGTTTAGACATCTAACCCATAGCCCCTTACACTAAGGAAAATGATTAATCCTTTGTGCTATGGAGACTGAGTTATAAAACACAGAGTCATGAGTTTGGAGGTTTTAGTTTGCACTGCTAAAGAACATTACAACACTTTCATACACATGTGCAGAAGTTAAAAAATTCTTATACTAGGCAAGAAACAGGATGATGCCAGCCCATGTGCAGTAACATCTCTACACAAAGGGATAGATTTCCATTAAAACAGTGAGGTATACATGCATCAGTGCACCAGCACAGATGTGTGACTACCAGAATTATATGGGGAAGCTTGAACTGCATTTATTCCCTCAAGATAACAAAGCTCTAACCCCACTTTCACGAGAGTCAGCACTCTGATATTTCAGAATAGTCCATAATCTGTTGTTATTCCTCTTCATTAATATTTATTTTTATGTTATTATTCATTCATTATTTATTTTGCTCCTTATTTAATGTTACTGGTAGTTGTTGGTTATTATTATTTGAATACAATCATTAAAGGAACTCTATTAGATATAAGGGCTGTGTGATGCTGAGCACATTGTGCAAATGGTGAACAAAACATACAAAGGCACTACTCTTATGCAAAGTAAGAGGCAACATACTCCCCACATCTCTGCCCAAACAAAGCAGTAATTTATTTTTGGGCTAGTAAATTCCGTAGAGTGGATTAAGTGATATATTCATTGTCAGTTGCGTTGGATCCTGTCAAAATAATGGTGTCTATTAATGACATACTTCTTGAATCACTGTTGTCTCACATATCCAGGACACACTGTGAAGTATTTCTTAGCAAATATAAGTAGTATTTTACTTGAATAAAAGTTCAAAATTTAGCAAATCAGCTAAAGGAAAGTGCTGTAAAAACGTAATTATTATTCTGTGCTTTTAACCAAATTGTGAACATGAAGGTGGGCATAAACTGCCTGTTTTTTCATTTGTTCTGATTATCTGTTAATATAGCAAAGTGCAAATCAATTTGTAAGAGTACATTAAAACTCAGTGTAATTTTTTGTTGCTGTTGGAAGAAGACTTCTAAAGAGATATAATATTTTAGAATGGTTTTAATGAAACAAAAAATCTCTGTTTCACTGCTGATGCAAAATTGATGGATTAGTCAGAATAAAAAATAATATTCTGGACTGACTATTTGGAGATATAAATGCAATTTTGAAGTATTTTAGTGAGCATACTGAATATATGCTTTCATTTGCCCTTGATTGCTAGCTCTTGGCGACAATTCTTTATGAAAGCACTTTTTGTAGAGTAAGTTATTATTTTGTATAAACTAATGGTACAATAATTTTTTTCAATACCATGCAAACTTGTTTTAGCTATTAAAAAATCTAACTAGCACTCAGAATTATTCTCCACTCTCTTCTGGTGTCTCTTTTTTAATAGATAGAGAGGTTTTTTGATCTCATTAATATTTTCCTTATTTCTCAGGAGAAAACACTGTAAAGTTCTCTACAGATAGAAACAGCTATTCTTAATTTTTTACAGAATAATAATCAAAACATTCATTTCAAAATTGGGACTATCTTCAGGTACTTGGTCTTTATTAAAGTGGTTGCCCTACTTTCCCACTATAGTGAGGAGAGAGAAATAAGTTTCAAAGGGCAATTCAGATTGTAGGTGTGCCAACTCAGCCCTTGAGATGAGTATCTTTCTACTACTCACATAGGTCTTGACTTGTAACACATTTACCACTGATAATTTTGTGAAAATTTTGCTGCTGGACCACAGAAATTTTGATGGTGCCCAGGAAGTAAATTATCTTCTTGTTTCCAGATGGAAAATTACATTTAAAGACAATTACATACATTATATAGGTAGTCTTCTACCTAATCTAGTTTTAGAGAGTCTCTTGAGCTAATAAAGCATATGAACAGGTTCAAAGGCTCAACTTTTCCAGTGATGCAGAATTCATACCTGAGGAACATTTGGAAACCACTGCTCCTTATAATCCTCTATAGACAAAGACTGTCAAAGTTGGCTGCTTTGGCAATGTTCCTGATGAAATTGTAAACACGTGAAATTGTTAACTACCAAGTTGGAGTTAAAATCTACAGCACATGGATTACATTTGGGAACTTCAGGCACTTTGAAATATCCTTCAAAATAAAGTTTTTAAAAGTCAGGTCTGTACAGATGAAATGAGTTTTTAAGAGAGTTAGTTCTTTTGTACACATAATTCCCAAAATTTGATTATTCCCAATTGCAAGCTATTTTATTCTCTTATTAGGCATATGATTTCACCTTCTGTTGGATGTATTTTGCTCAGTTTTAGCCATGGAACACTCAGAGGTCTAAGTCCAATTGTGACATTTGAATTAATTTTTTTAATAATTTCAGAGGGTAGCTTTATTTCCTTATCTTATTTTTTAAAAAAAACCCAACTTGTTGTTCCCTCCCACGTATTTTAGTTCGCCTACCATCAGGGTAAAAGATTTGAGAAATATTTTACAAACCTCGTAATTTGCCCTGTGCCTAAGCCCTTGCTAACTTTTCCCCTGGTATGGCCCTTAATGTGGAATGATTTTCAATGCAGTAAACATAGTCAGCATTGTGGAAATAAATTGGAAGGGATCATGGGATAGTTTATTAAGGTTGACAACTCTTTTTGTTCTTCAGATAAATGTTGTACATGCTGAAGGGCAGATTGTATGTAATTTATGGTCAATAGGAATTTTGTGAAAGTTAAGTCTGGGTATTAATTTGAAGCATCTCTTCCTTCCTTTAACCTTGTTCTCTCATTGATCTTGATTGCTGAAGATTACTCAGTACTCCTGAGTTAGAGAGACCTGGGCTTGCTGTGAATCTGTTATCTCATGGCTGGTTTTGAACTTCACAATCATGGAAAACGAAGCAATATAAAAAGGAAGGGTCTGGTATTGGTTTGTATTATGGAAAGCATTATTTCTAGATTTTCTTTTTTATTTCCCAATAGTTGCTGTTGTTATTATTTGCTTATAATTTGTGAAGAGCATGTGACAACACCAGAAAAGACTGTTGAAAAATTTATGGTTTAGATACTTTGGTGGTAGAGAATGTTTTGAGCTATAATACACAGTTCCAGCTTTTTATTTTCAGCTTTTCTTTTCTGGATCTGTTTTGTTTGTTTGTTTGTTTATTTGTTTGT
This sequence comes from Myiozetetes cayanensis, assembly GCF_022539395.1. Taxonomy (NCBI): domain Eukaryota; kingdom Metazoa; phylum Chordata; class Aves; order Passeriformes; family Tyrannidae; genus Myiozetetes; species Myiozetetes cayanensis. Next base: position 79,490,462 of record NW_026087742.1, read on the forward strand.
ATGTTTTTTGTGTAACAAACTGGGCATATGTATGCAAGTATCTCTCTTATTCTTTTCTAAAGACTGATCAAAAACTACTTGCTTTTCATTTTGTGACAAAATCTTTTAGATGTAACTTTTGTAAACTAATTTCTGATAACCTTAATTAAAGTGCATTATTTATTTTTCCAAATTCTATTGACTTCTGCAAGGCAGACTAAAAATAACTGCCATGAAAGATGATATCAGAAAACAGCTATCTTAATGAAACTAATAAGTTTCCATGTAGGATAAGTTAGTCAAGGAGCTCTGGGTTTCTAAAAACATTACTTTTCCAAAGTTTATATATGACTCTCCTGGATATACCTAGTTGAGAATACACTGGGTGATACATACTTCATGTATAAAATGCACTAAACTGTTGTAATAGCACTGCCCTGTTTTAGTCTGGTGTTTCTTCTTTCCTTTAAAAAATTTGCAACTAATCTAGGGTTCATTTGTGGTAACAAATACATATTTCTTCGACATTTGTTTTTGTAAATTTGTTTTAAACACTAGTAACCACTTTTCAGGTGCTTATAATTTTCTATTTAATTTTTTAATGATCATGTGATTTTTTTCTAATTATCATGATTTTTTAAAGATAATTTGGTTTAGGATCAAAACAAACACTGGTGACATTGGGACTCACTTTTCAGTCTTTTTGCAATTATTATTCTGTATGATGATTTATAAATGACAGTTTAATGTTCCTTATAGGTTGTTTTTTTTTCCCCACCAGGCTAAGGATTTTTAATATAGAAAACTCTTTGTATTTCATAAATGGAATAACTGAGAGTTGGATTGCTTTGATCTTTGCACTGCTGCATCATTTGGCTCTGACTATTTAAAGCTGTTTACAGCCCACAGCCTGTTTGTAAAACAGCAGGCAGGGACAGTGCATTCAGTCATCAGAATAAAGAGAGCTGCAAGGTCAAAACCCCTATTCCTTCTACTTTTTGTCAGAAATATTTATTGCTAATATTTTAATTGTTAATTATTAAGATTTATATGGCATTGCTAATATTCCTGCATTTAACAATTCTACTTAATAGAATTCTTTTAAACATGAAAAAATAAAGAACATATTCAGACAATAAGACTCATAGCAAATGTTTTACATTTACATTTGATATGTTTTTGTATATCTGCATTCATATTGGGCTTATTAATAATCGTGTTCTTGGTTATCACCATTTTGGTTTACATACTTCATGCATAATTATGTTGATCATATGATATGCATGTATATCAAAAAGAGCCAGAATATGCAGACCAAAATGGCAGTCAAAGTTGTACATCTGAAACTTTTTTTCTCTACTTAGAGCAAAATCAAGCAGAAATTTCTACAGCCTGTTCTCTTGTGAAAAGTTCACCTAGCTAACTAGTAGATTACATGTATGTTATGGACAGGGCTTCTGGTGGTGCTGTCCTGAGGTTATACTATTATCTCTGAATTTGGATGTCCTGAAATTTCAATTTTTTTACCTCTAAACACCAAAACGAATTTTCCTTAGACAAGTTGAGATAGGTATTCTGAGGAGGTAAGCGCCTAGTATTTTGTGTACAAATTCAAAGTACTCTTTCAAACAAGAGATGCACTAATGTCCCTAGTTGAACACATGATGATGATTAGCTCCTACTTTGTTCAGGTCCTCTTCAAGTTTCAAAAAATTTAGTTTTGGGTAAAACTCCAAGATAAACTGTACTTTAAAGAGCATTTGGAGCTGGCATTCCTGCAATGTGAGGCCACTGGAACCCTTCTCCAATGTTCCTGTCTTTGACTACACTTGCTTATGAAAAAAGAACGTCTAACTCTTACAGCCTAATGTTGGTTGATGTTTCTTCAGGAGATAGCAGATTTCTTGTATGAGTGAGTCCCTTTAGAGAACTATCTAAGCTCCCTAGGTCAGGGTGCCCTTGGACTATGCAGGTTTATGAAACACGTTTGCACATTTACAATAAATTTTGAGGACATAATTTTTCCTCATAGAAAATTATGTCTTTTTCTTCTCAGCTTGTCATCATTCTCCATTTAACAAGAACAGACTGAGCATACAATATAGACTTAAACTGGTTACCGGCTCTAGAAGCTTCTTTCATCCACATGGCTAATATTTTGGGCATACTTCCATTCAGATCATGGTGTGTGAGAAAGATAACAAATCTCATTCTGCATAGTTTTCCCAGATGTTTTTTTGCCAAAGGGAACAGCTGCCATTGTCACAGTTTTAAGCTCTGCATTTGACAGCACCTTATGTCAGACACTGCAATGAAATTTTGTGGGGTTTGTTGTTTTTCCTTCATGGCAAAGCAGTGCTCTGACTTTAGGATGCAGAGCATTACAATATCATTTGGCTGACAAAAGCAATCCCTATGAGAAATTATGGCAATATACCAACGCCCTCATGCATCATTTCACATCTTACTTTAGACTTTAATTTCAGACTTCTTACAAGTCTGCTCATGTGAATCATTCCTTTTTTGCATCTTAGGGAAATGGGCAGGTTACAGGTTTTCCTAGTCCTCCTAAGTAGACAGATGTAGTGCAATACACTATGAAGTAAGACATGGATAGATGGGCTTCAAAACCAATGCAATTTGTGAACTGAATTTTAATTCATTTCTGGGACTTGTCTTTTCCTTCTTAAATAGTTCATGCTGAAAGAAACAAAACACTTTGAGCATGGTACTGATATTCCCCCATGAAATGCTATCCTACAATATCTCTCTAGATATTACTCAGTATGCATTATGATATGAAAACAGCTGTCTGACTTGATGTCACATAAAATATTTCTTGTCGATTAGTGCCTAACAAGGTTTATTTAAGATGAAGTTGTGAAACTTGAGATTAGAAAGCCATTTTAAATTTTACAACATGCACAATGGAGATTTAGGATAAAATGACAGCATATAGATTTGCAAATCTTCATGTGGTAGCCAAAGAAGTCAATGTATACATTATAGTATTATTTGTGAATATTATAAATTATGTATGCTTTTAATCTGATGTACCTGGGAGAATTGGAGAAAGGAGAACAAGCTATACTATATGTGACAAAAGTTAGTCACATTACTTACCACATGACTAGAATGAGAATATATATTAGAGTGATGCTCATGATGTTAGGTACAGGGCTCATACAGAATAGAACAGCAATAGAGAAGAACAAAGTGGTGAAAGAATAAACTTGTGAAAGAGAAAATGTTTTGAGATTTTGCCCAAATCAGTAGTGTGTCTACTGCAAGTGTGTTATGTACATGCACATAATATTCAGTAACTTCTGAGTAATTATGGGATGAAGTGGAGAAAGGGAAGGACAGGGCACGCGGCCAGAATATACCAGCTCCAAAGTCAGAGATGGGAAAACATGACTTGTACATATAAGAAGTTGTGGCTGCCTCAAGATTTGTTCTCCTGTGAGCTGAGATCAGGAGGGGAGACAGGGTAAAACCACCTGCAAGGAGGCATTGCAACATGGCATCAGAGTGCATATACAGATTCAGTAGTTGGCTTTCTTTTCTCAAATGATCTTCTTCCTCTTCTGCATCAGAATCTTCTACCCATGGCTTGAATAAAAGTCCGATTTTACTTTGCTTTGGCTAATGCATTTGATACCATTTTCAGGACTGGGAAAAGTTTTTCTTTTCACTTTCAGGCTGTCAGAGTTGGGGAAGGAGAAGAAAGAGACAAGAAGGAAAATGGAGTTTTGAGCTGAATAGCAAGGTCATATTTTGGTTTTGTATGCAAGTATTTTTTCTGAGTCCATTCAAAGTCTGTGATACATCCAGAAAAAGTCTTATAGAAAGGTACCCATTAATGTGCTGCAATACAGATTCTGGCATTGGGCTCACCCGTCCCCACAATGAGTCTAGCTGAGGTGCCTCTGCATGGTCACCCTAGGTGCCATCGACAGTAGAAAGAAAAAAGGCACTTCCAGTTCTTCTAAGAGATGACTTAGCAAGGAGTGTTTCTGTTGACCGGAGCTTGGGGTCTGGGATGGAGCCCAAACACATGAGTTAGTTACCTCTGATAAAGCCTTATGATCAGTATTGCTCTAGGCCCTGAGGGTTGTCATGGCAAGGAGGGCAAAAGCAGTTACAACAGAGGACAAGGCACTAACTTTAAAGCAGAGCTGGGGGGAGAGAAATGTGAGAGATTAACAGCAGTCATTCCCAGAGAGGTGGATAAAAAGGAAATGATAGCCTCTGTTATATGAAGAAGGAACTGATAATTGCTAGATGAGTTCAATTCATAGAGTTTTGACTGTGTTAGACCATCTCTTCACATCTCATTGTTCCTCATATCTGTCTGGGACAAAAGGCCAATAATATTTCTTTAGTTTGATCCCTGATACAATATAGATCAAAGCACCTTACCTTGATTTGTGCATTATACCTATAATTTTGGTTTGAACTGCAACACGTCTTGGTTATAGATAGAATAGTTGCTAATGGACTATCAGAAAGTAATGAAAAATCACAGCCTATGGCTTCCACTTGTCTAGGCAAGTGGAGGCACTTTCTAGTGCCAAGAATGCTCTGATTTACAGTTCTGGAACTTCTTTAGTGTAATTTTACTATATCCATGTGATTTATTGGAAATATTAACATCACACTCTTAATAAAGTCTCTCTTAAAATTCTATTTCAGTAACAAGGAAAAATCTGAAATAGGACTAAGTAATCTTGTATTACTACATGTTCAGTGTGTGTATTACTGTATTTTTCTCTTGAATGTGGACTAAAATACATTTTTTATTGAGTCAGTCTAGAACATAAAGTTGGGACCAAACCAGAACATTATTTCATTATAACTTTATTGTTACCTGTATATGATGCTTTTACAATAGCTGAACTGTGTCAAACATTCAGAACAGTGCTTCAGAGGACGTGTACCCTAAAGGCAAAACAGGCTCAATACAGCACCACAAATCAACTACTGACAGTAGCACAGTGCAGTGTATAACAAATTTTCCAAAGTGCCTTATAGTGAAGTGCAAAGTAAAGAAGAATGTTTGCCTTTAAGCCAGTTCTCTGCAGTTTGTAAATATAATCTCACAGATTTCTTCATAAAACAGTTTCTGATGTTGTTCTGCTCATTTTACATTAGCTATGCAAGGACTTCATGTGTCTGCCCTATACTGAGAGGCTTCTTTATCTTCAGAGAAGCAAAATAGTGAGACCTCTCATCAGTAATGAAATCTTCAGTTCTTTGTTCCTGTTTGAGACTCTCACTTTATTTCAATGTCTTTAAGCAAAGGAAGGCACACATACATAAAATAGCTATAGAGGCAAATGCTACTAATTCACACCTCAATTTTAAGAATCCATTCTCTTTTTTTCCTCTCTATCATTATCTCCAGTTGTTTAGAGTACAAAGAGTCAGTTCAAATGAAGATACAGTGAAACTGGATCATTTATTTGACTATATACAAGCATTTGGTAGAACAAGGTACACTGTATACTTCTGAATCCTTATCTTTCCTATGGTTCTTAGAACTATATATAAGTGTTTTAAGGTATCAAGCAGATCATTGTTTGACATCACTGTGTGTATTTATACTCAAAGTTTGCATGTAAACTGATGAATTAGAGACATGGAAGGACTGATTTCATAGTTAGACAAGGGAAAAAAATCTCACATTTTTCCCAAGCACATATTCAGTTTGGAAGCAGTCTAGGGTAAGAATATAATCTCTCAAACATAACACGATTAACTAAATCAAAAGTCTTTCCAGTCTTTAAAATATCGAGGCCAATCAGCTGGTTATTATCCATTGCCCTTACAAATTTAGAAAACTGAAAAGTAATTCATGGTAGACTTAGAAGAATAAGTAGTCTTTCATTTACAAAACATGCATCTCAATAAATGTAGTTAACATCTTCTGGAACACCTTTCCAGAAGCATGTTTATCATGTGCTGAATAAGGAATTAGCTAGTGTCTGCAGTCTGTCAAGGACTTCAGTTTAATTTATGGAGGTATTGTACTACACAGAAAGAGAAAGCAGAAGCAAAAACAGATAAAGGCAGGAAAAAAGAAAATAATTTGGGTGTCAATTTAAAGGTAAAGAAAAAAAGTCTAGCACCACTATAACTTTCAGCAGGGTTTCCTTTTTTCCTGGCATTATATTCTTCACATCTGCTTTGCAATGAAAAAAATGTAGTTCTTGGGGGGAAAGAAATGTTAAAGTCTACAGAATTAAAGGACAAGTAATTTAAAACCTGATATAAGAATCCTGTCAGTTAAACTTCCAATAGGAAATGCTCATCAATAACTATCATCCTGGAAACTGCATTTATGTTAATGGAACCATGAGAAACAGATGTGTATTATGAACTATGACTTCTCCTCATGGAGATTCCTTTGACTGTGACCAATATAGGTATTCAAATTGCTGCTTAAGTACTTAACGACACCTAAACATCCTGTTTCCTTCATAGTAACATCTAAGAAGTCAGTTTGCATGGCAACTGCTCTATCTGAAGTGACACAGTAGCTTTTCCTAATTCAATTTGCAGGGTGAGATGGAGAGACTGGAAATATATCACTTTCACTCACCTAGTCTTCCCCAGATTCAAACACTGCTGTCTTCTCTGCTGTATGCAAACCCTTGAAACAGAAAGAAATATTTATGTGGTTTGGAGGAAGGGGCTGATGGTGCTGTTTCAGCTTCTTTTCTAAATTAGAATAATCAGCAAGAAAGATTAATACTATTACAAATTTAGTAGCTTGGTTTTCCATATTTACCTCTCTAAATATGCATTTGGTTTACTGTAAAGAGAGTCTAGTGAGAACAAATGCTTTTCTAAAATTAAGTAACGTCTGATTTATATGAATCTATATCATCAACATTCTTAAGTAATTATGTCACTCCACTCAGTTTCTACTCATTTTCCCAGGCCAACAGATCAGCACAATGCAAATAAAGAAAAATATGTTGCAAATTAATCCTTCACTAGCTTCCCTTTAATTTTGAATTTAAACACTTTAATAAAAAAGTAGGAAACATTGTAGGAAAAATAGTCTTTCTTTTCATATAAGGACACTGTGTATCCAGCTCTATGGATATCCGCTCATCATAAACACATCTTAAATATGATACTCCATAGTAGAACCTCATCAAAATGTGGCCAGACTGTGACCATACCTTCAAAAATATTTCAAATAGGAGCGCAAAAAGCTCCTGTTTTTCAGCTCCAATTCAACACCAAGTATTAACATTTGTCTAAATATCCTGACATACAAGTCCTTCAATTTGATTACAATTTTAGAAGATCTTACAGACATCATAAATTTAAAATTGCCTAGCTCTTGAATATTAGAGTGGAAGAAGGGCTGGTTTAACAGAGCAAGAGAACTGACCTGGTACAGTCTGTTCATGCTAATGGTCCTGCTGTTGCCACTTCTGCTCTTCTAAAAAAAGCTACGTCAAGACCTACTTGTGTTGATGCCAGCACAGACTTGGAGGTCAAAGACTATGTTCTAAGAATTTGTTTATATTTACAAAGAACATTTTTTTCAGTTGGCTCTCCTGGGCTTTGGGAACTATTGACAGTCATTAAAGAAAAAAAAAAAAGAGAAAGACCCAAACAAAACCAAAAAACAAATCACCCAGCATGTAAATAAATATTGCAGTCCTTCCTCCACTATGCAAACTGCACACAAATCAGGTAATGATGTCCATTAGAGCCAACAACAGATACAGAAAGTTAGTAACCACCATGACCAGGGAAGAACAAATGCTGATCCTAATTAAAAAGCATTTAATAAAAACCTAGAGTGAATAGGTAATGCAAATTATATAAAACAGCTGTTTTAAATTGGCAGGCAGTATTAATTAATGATAAAGTTGTTACTTTCTGTAGAAACAGATTTTGCATTCACAAAAGAATGAGAATGAAATATATAATTTTTTTTAAAGTAGGAATGAATTCCCAGGTGTAATGTTAACTTTTATTTCCATAGTTGAAAATTTTTTTTAAAAAGTAGTCTTATAGTCTAAAGAGTTTTACAATAATGATAAACTAAATGGGATGAATAGTTATCCCTTTGGGTATGATAGGAATCTTTAGAAGTGACATTTTCTGACAAAGATATTCACTGGTCAATTGGGTGCCAATTGCCTCAGTCCAGGATTTAACCCACTCAAAGTTTTGAGAGCAGTGCAATGCAGCATTTTCTAAAGTAAATAAAAATAAGATTTTCAACACATTTATTTCTATTATAAAGGGATCAGTTTCATATATGCATTTGATAATTAGTGTAAATTGGGGTATTATCTATTAAAATTACTTTTTTTCTTTGAAGAGAGTATTGTGCTAGGTATTTCCAGATATAATTGAGTACTTAAAATGCATAGCTCTTTCTGTTAACATCTGCCTTCTCTTTCTCCTCAGAACTGAAGGAAATGTCTTATTTAGCTCTTGTTAGTTTTATAACCAGAAATTGCTCCCATTTATCTTTAATTTCAGCAACTTAATGCAATTAAAACATTGTATGGTTTCCTCAAGTGAATCTCTGTTTAGAAAACTTAAATGCAAAAGAATTTACATGGATTACTTTTTAGATCCTTTCAGCACATAAGAATAAATCCCTAAAGAGTTCAAATTATCCACCTATTATTCAAAATTTGTGATGTTACCTATATTATGGGTACTACCACAATAGTTTCATAACAGGTTTGGTTTTTTTTTTTTTTTTACCTAAAAATGATTGTGACTAGTTTTAAAAATGAGGGAAGGAAAGAAAATCTAGGTTTGATGTAATAAATCTGTCTGTGTCAATAAGAGAAGAAGCAGGTTTTATTATTTTTTTTTTTTTTAAAAAAGTGTTTTTCACTTGAAACAGTGGTCTTAGATATGGATAGAACTGGATCAGGCCTTTTTCCACAAATAGCGTATGAATGGTTGGTTACTTGCTAATGAATGTATTTGTGGTAACTAAGCAATAAGTTAATAATACTGTTGAACTGCAAAACATTTGTTATTTCATTATTATTAAAAAAACACCATATTGGAAAAATGATAACACATTCACTTCATTTATGGGATAATTGTGCTAGGTTATTCCCAAGTTCAACATAATATTCTCAGTGGGGAAGTATTTCCAATCTGTAATAAATATCGTTTTGCATGAAACCCCACTAAGATAATGTCTGTCAATTACAATATATTTTAGTGATTAGTAAAGCATCTAAACACAAAATTAAGCCATCATATTGCTTAATAATAGATTTGCACAAACTTGTTCTCAGCCTTACTTCTTCAATTAAGTTTAAATATTTAACTGTTGAAATATTACCATGGAGGCATGAATTTTTAATGTCAGCAAAATGTTAAATAACTGTCACTGCTTAAAGAAAGGAACTTCTATCTTTTCAGTAGCTGATCCAGAAGGATCAGTATTTTCAGTTCCACTGCATGTATGTTTGCATGGACGCTGATGATGAAGAAATGAAATGTTACTCTAAATACGGAGAATCTACTTAGGTCTCAGGGAATTTTCACTTTGTGTATCGCTTTTATGGCACCAGTGCTGGCTATGATCTAGATTGACATGATTTAAAGGCCTAAAAGGTTAATAAGTTTCTTGCTTATGAAGTGAAAAATTCTTTGCTGTGAAACCATTTGTCTTCTGTTTATATTAATATAATACATCCCTTGACCACTAAAAAAAAGTTAGCAGAAAAGAAACAGAAAATATAGAAACGTTTGACTTGTATATTTTTTCCAACATTGGGCACTGATAATGCATAATTGCATAATGCATTGTGTGAACCACTACTAACAAGGGTTACCTTTACCTTCTTAGAAAATACAGTTCTTATCCAACAAACTATATCTTTTCTCTGCTCTTTTTCCTTATATTTACAAAATATCTAGGTATTAAAGAGGAATCTGTATATGGTTCCATTGCATAAAGGCCAATAAATATCTGTATATCTGTAAAGTAGCTTTTTAAGTCCCCAGAGCAGTTGATACTTAATTATGTCAACTCTAATTCTGTATTAGGTTAATTAATCACACTGAAATGTTCAGTAATGTACATTTTTGCCCTACTCTGAAAAAAAACCCCTCTACTGATTTTCTAGTACCACAGTTGCTTAAGAGTTTTGTATTTCTTAACTGGAATTTCAATGTGAAAGGCAGATGAAAGAGAAACTGCATACTCTTGGCCTCCTTTCATATGTTCAGTATAGGTCTTCAGGGTATACAGTTTCTGTCATTAAGTTCTGCAAAGAGTACACTGCATCTTGGTCACTCATAAAGAAGGAAGCATTATTCTTTGAGTTCAGAAGTATTCCCCCTTCTTCGAAGAAGGCATTGGTGGCAGCAGTAAACATTCATTTTATTAGGCCATGAGAATGAAATATTCACTCTTAGTCAGGTTATGAAAGAGATGTGTTCTCCTACTTTCTTATTCACTACTGTGCAGCTATTTGCAGGCTGAACCAAAACTCACAAACTTATGTTTATGAAGAGAAAGTATCAGAAGCTACAAATTCATTAGATAGCTTGTGGCCAACCACACAGGTAAATATCTTTATATAAAGTATTCATCAAAATTTTTGCAAGCTGGACATGTCTGTTAAAATCTAATCATGTGCAAAGAGCAGAGAGTCAGTGAAGTAAATTTTTTGCTGTGAATCATTTGTCCAACTACAGAAAAGAGGAAAAACCAGATTAAGTCATTACTGGAATCATTCTTTACAGGTGTCAGATAAGCATACACCTGGATAAGGAAATGCATTTCTTGTTTTGGTCTCAGCATGTTAGCATACACATGAAATTACTAAACACTGATTGGTAAGGATATAATAGGCACGATCAATTTCTGCTCTCTGGAAGTCAGATGGTAGGTTTATGTAGTATGATTATTACTCCACTCTCTTGAGATCCCCACCTGGAGTACTGCATCCAAGTCTGGGATTAGCAGTACAGGAAATACACGGACCTCTTAGAGTGGGTCCAGAGGAGGACCATAAAAATCATCAGAAGACAGACTGAGAGAGGGTGTTCTTCAGTCTGGAGAACAGGAGGCTCCAGGGAGACCTTATTGTGGCATTTCAATATACAAAGTGGTCTTACAAGAGAGATGAAGAAAGACTCTTTTACCAAGGCTGGTAGTGACAGAACAGGGGACAGTGGCTTTAAACTGAATTCAGGCAGATTTAGATTGGAAATAAGAAAGATATTTTTTAAGACAGAAGTGATGAGACACAGATCACCCAGAGAAATTTTGGATACCCCATCATTGGAAGTGTTCAAGGCCAGGTTGGATGGGGCTTTGACCCCTTTGATTTAGTGGATGGTGTCCCTGCCCATGGCAGGGGGTTTGGACAAGATGATCTTTAAGAGTCCCTTCCAATCTAATATGAATTGGATTCCATTAGAATCCATGATTCTATGATTCTGCGCTGAGTAGCTGTAGGTGGTTGTTATGCTGCAGTCTACCATGAAAGGAGTACTAGTTAAACTAGGACTACTAGTAGCTTCCTTGTGAGAAATGCAGGGAAAAACGCTATTCAGTGTGTGTCACTGAGCAGGGCTCTCTGAAGATAAGAATCTAGCAAGACTAATAAAAAGATGCTAAATAGCTAAAATGCATCTGCAAAAGAAAGAAGAAAGTAAAGACATTTACAAACTGAAAATGCTCAGCAGTATTAGAAATCTTACTTAGAAGTCTAAATTTAGCTTGCCTTTTTTAAACCATCCATTTTTCTTCAGATTTTCAAGACCAAAAAGAAAGGAGGTGATATCATGAGGAAACTGCCCAGACTGAAGAAAAAAAATCTGGCTAGAATTTGCTATAATCAGCTAATTGTGTTATACCATGGAGAAACTGTAGTCATGGACAGGGACTATTTCTGTTAGTTTCCATACTAAGAACAACAGCAACATGGACCTGGAGGATCTCACTTCCTCCAACTGACTGCAGAGCAAGATGGAGTTGAAACAGAAGAAAAGCTTCCTTAGAAGGAATTTGTGTTCCTGGCAACCTCTGTGTGAACATATCTTTTTCTTACAGATAAGTCAAATGTAGTTTCTGGTATTTTGAAAGGGAAACAAGGGATGACTGAATCAAAAATTTTGTGGCTGGTCTGATACACCTTGGGGTAAGGAGCAGTGTCAGATGTAAGATGCTATCAATGGTTCAGAAAGGTGAGGGTTGCACTTTCCAGTGTAATTTCTGAATGCTTGTTGAAGTGTTGCAGAATCATAGTACTAAACACAGATCAGGTCACTGACTGAAGGTGGAGGGTAAAAAACTACCTGTAATAGGAAACTGTTCAGAAAGGGACAAATCAGTCATTTAGAGGAACTATAGAGCATTTGTGAGGCTGGATGTTTTTTTTCTTTAAATGCAAACTAAGGCAGAGATGGGCAGACATAGTTTCTGAAATTCTAGGAAATAAACTCAAAGCCTTCATCACATGATACCTTTGATTACAGAACAGCCCACTGTAAAACCAGGAAAGTTGCATCTATTTGCTAATCAAGATGTTCCTGGGGGAAGGAAAGTATGGAGGAAAAAAACTCCCACACCTTGGCATCATCAAATCTAATCAGCAAATCTGGAAATAATACATAGGATTAAGGAGCTGAAAGGAAAATCCTTTTTCCTGTGCTCGGGGGCACAGTGTTTTGAGTACCTCATTTACTGATAGTGTAAAATCGTCATGAACATTGAATCTTTTGGACACTGAGCAGTAGTTAGCTAACTTGGTGTCATTCCTACTTTGCAACTTACTGCATCCTTTAGTCACCGATGCACATTCTTGTAGCAACTTTCCCTCAAGGCAGACGGAAGGCCACATCTGCAACCAGAGTATGAGCAGCACACACAGTCTCTGCTTTGTGGTTGTTGGTGAGAAGGATGTGGATGATGGTGTAGGAGTAGTTGTGCTTTCAGAAGAATTTGCAACAGGAAAGCTAGAAACTCGTTTTCTCTTAGGAATCCTGCAAAGTGCCTTCTCAAGAGGGATAGATTTTTTTTTTCCCCTTCTGCAGTCCAGAGGGTGTTGCAGAGAGCTGTGTTATCTCTCTCTCTGCTGTGCCAGAGAGAGACAACCCTAACAGACATGTGCAGAGGGCTTGGAAAAGTGGGGGACAAATAGAGAGGATAAAGAGGCCCTGGAGAGGGCCAGAACTTGCCTTTTGTCTCTGAGGCCTTGTGTTTCAATAAGCACTGTGAGGTATTTGTAAGTTTCTTGTATTCTGGCCTTCTAAATAAAGTTCTGAATTTCTGGGAATACCTTTGCATCTTACTTTACAATGACTATGCCTTGTTGTGATTCCTGTGTACTCATCTGTTTGCTTGTATGTAGTTTGCTCTGTGGGTACAAGGGACCAATTCTGAGAAGTGCAAACATAAAACAGCCTGGAAAGTGGGCAGTAAGTTCAGGTTGCTCTGCTTGTAAAGTCACTCTAAACCCAGTCACCTGTAAATTTTACTTTAGTGAAGCGAGGTCTCCAGTCTCACTGGCAGACTTCTGGGAGTTCTTGTTGAACATAAGATGTTTAGCAAGTTGAAAATCTTATAAAAATGATTCTTGGTAAAGAGGGATACAGGAAGAAAGAGGGAAGAATTGCTCACACTGACTGTGGCCATCAGATTTTATAGGAAGATAATGATCTCAGTCTCAGGAGAGACAGATGCACTTGCAGATTGTTTGTTGCGTTATCAACCTTGCCTGTGTTATGTTTGATTTTTCTTGTTGAGATTAATGGTGGCTTTGTTTCAACTAAGATACAGTCAAATATCTTTAATTGAGTCCCTGAATGCACATACTGGTCTGAACTCCAAAAGGGAAGAACAGCAGGGGCTGAGCCAACCTGGTCCTACCACAGTCGTGGCAAATACTTGAGATGTTGCACTCTGACTGGTCTAAGGCTGTAGTCATGCACTGTAAGGGGAAAAGATTTAATGCCTCAGAGATCATAGTGTATATCATAGATGCTACTGTGCCTAGAAGACAGGAAGTAAAGCAACAATGAAATATGGAAGGGCAGAAGAATATGATATAACCACGATCAAAGAGTATAAGACTGCACAGACTCCTGAGTGACTGATTGAGGCAACGATAACTGATTGCAGGACAACTGCAGAGGCAAATCACCAGTAAATAATCCAAATCCTTCATGGTCTGAGTGGTCAGACAGCAGGAGTATCACTGAAGACTTTCAGTAGGCTGCCATTTGACACAATAATTTTAAAATGTCATTGTCTTGTTTTGGCTTATATGAGAATGAATTCATTAGTCTCAAAATATTTCAACATTCTAATAGACATTTTCAAAATAACTTTCCATATTCAGGCTTTACATTTTTTTTTTCTTACTTGAGACAGGGCAGAAGACCAAGTTGTGTCTGTTGGTCCTTCCTGCCCTATCCCTGATAAGTCTGTTGGTGTTTCTTCTATGCTAATTCTGGAGTCATAGCTAGAATGAATCAATAGATAAGTAGCATATTTTGTTTCTTTCAGTTCTTCTCTAGAAATAACTTTCAGATTTTGAATCCTATGACTGATTTGTGATGGATCTTTGTGTCTGATTGACATTGTGATGGGAGGTATGTGATAGGCACACTGCTTAGAACTGAAAACGTATTATTTCCAACAGTTGTTAAACAATATTACCTATATCACCAAATAAATGCTGAAAACTTCGTACCTGGCACAGCTGTGGGTAGTAGTAACACATGGTTATTAGGAGTATGAGAGGTTAACCATGGATGACTTTGCTCTTTGCAAAAAGTCGTTGTTCAGGTGTTAAAAGAAGTTTTTCCAAAGTTAGATGGATTAACGTTTCAGTCATGGATACTGTAATCTCCTGCTGTGGATGTCTATCATTTTTAAGGGATGAAAGAATGTTAAGTCTGCTGCAGAGATGCTTTTTCTTCCTGACATGACTGTGAAAGATACATGACATTTATTATCAGTAGGCTAAAGAGAAAGATCTTTGAAAGTGCAGATAAAGTTGGATGATAATTCTAAATAATCTCTTTGAATGACTTTCAGACCAACTTACAAGTTATTTTTAACTCCATTATGACATAAATGTAAGGCAAGATTGCTTCTGAGATGGTTACAGTGATATCTAGCAATATAGACGAAGATAGCTCTGGACTCTTTAAATTTTTCAGATATGTGATTGTCATAAGATGCCCCTCATATTCTATTTAAAGCTCTGAAACATTTTTTTTTAAAGTTAGGAAAGAAGGATTGCTTTGTTTATGTTGAACTCTCTTTATCAAAATGGTCTGGCCTTCAGCAGATGGATAAGTAGAAGAAAGGTTTCAAAGCCCCTGTAAAGTTTGCACAGCACTGCTCACTGTCATCTCTGATGGTGATAACCTGTTCCATCAAAACAAGAAAAAAGTGTTGCCATTATATATTGAATTATTTTGTTTTCTTTCTATCAGCTTTTTGGTTTTTTTTTTTTACTTCCTGCTGCAAGCAAGTTCCTTACTTCTCTAAAGCTGGTTGTGAGAAATCTTTCTCAGGACACAGTCCTTCTATAAGACTGTCTACGTTCATTCAAACTGAAGAATTTGCCTGCTCCCACAAAGACTAACTCTGATTTTGTGTTTTTCATGTACTTGCCCAAATCTTCCATACACAGATACATACAGGCCATGTCCTGAAAAACAGACTTATCAGATGAGTGATTTTTTCATAATAATCTGGTTTAAACTAACTGTTGCTTATCTTCGGTCTCTTATGCTGTTCTCACAGAAAGTAATATGCAAACATTCTCAAGCTGTCTTTGGATTAGGGAGTGGCAGAGCATTGGTAGTACTCTGATAAGGAAATGGCTAATCAGCTATGGGCAGAGCATATTGATAAGCACACCACTGCCTCTCTAAGCTTAGCTGTTATTTTTCCATGTCACCAACTAGTGTCACACAGACACATGGATGTGGCAGGTTTACATGATGTATCAAACCACTTGGACCAAACTTGGGCATCTTAACATGATTCTACATTGAACCATAGAGTACCCTTCTCCTACCCAGTTGGCATCATCTTCACCCCTTCACATGGAAGCCATGTCAAAAGTTTTGCTAAACTGAACAGTATAAAATAAATCTCCTGAATTTTGTTTACTGACCTGGATATTTATGCACCTAGAAACACCTTTAGCTTCAGCTATGCTACCTAAATCTGTCTGAATTCATGTCTCCTATCTACAGTTTGTGTGCTTATTCAAGTGTTCCTCCATGAACTATCTCAGAATAATTTTCCATCTTTGTTTGCAGGTTTGTGACTTGTCTTATTTTGATAACAAACAAACAGAAAAAACCCTATTAAATTCTCCACTCTTCAGTCACCAAAAACTTCCTGAAAACGTTGTAATCTTTTAATTTTTTAAAATAATAATAATAAAGTAAAAGTCACTGATTTTCTAAGCACTTTTCTTAAAATTCCTGGATGTAGGAAAAAAAAGTGAAACCTTTGCTATTTCTTCAAATGTTGAGTTTTTCATATTTCCGTTATTGTTGAAATCATCACTTCTGCGACATGGGTCATTTCTGTATTGTGTTACAGCTGAGGCTTTTTTTTTAATACAAAGATTAAAGTGTGAGCTAAAGCCAACTACTTCCCAGACATTACTGAATACTGATTGGAGTATAGGTAGATGTGTGAATATATTTATGCATAGGTGTCCCAAGTTTTTTGTCAGCACAAGCTGCCAAGATTTATAATAAATCCAGGAAAAACCTATTAAAAAGATGAGGACTTTTTCTGCTCTAGTTTTATTCTCCAGTTTAGCTATGCATTTCCCATATACGTTTATGAAAATTTTTCAAGTCAGTTTGCTTTGGGTCACTATGTTTCAGATGTAACTCTGATATGGTCCAAAAGTAAAACTGAAATATTTTGCTTTTCAGTGATTCAATTCATTTATAGTATATTTTTATTGTACCCATTGTCCAAGTCTACTTTATCAGTTCCTTTCATTCAAGTTTAAAAACACAAGCTCAAATGTGGTGAAAAGGAAAAAGAATGCTTCATTGACATTTGAGAAATTTCTTTTCAACTGTTTTCATGCGAGTGGATGATAAAAATTTGTGAATTCTAGGAGGATCAGTAGGGACTTGCTGAAGGGACTCTGAGACTGAAAGTTTGCCTGCTTTTTCAACCATATCATCAGGTTTAGTAAAAGATATTACTTCTTCTTACCAACCAAACCTCCCTAGAGTTAAAATTATATATGTTTCCATTTTAACATTCTCTTGGCACTCATTTTTTGGGTGTTCCTGTGGGCTTGCTTTCACTGAAAGCCATGTCAATTACTACACTCAGTGTACCCTAGGCATCCTTGCTTGGCTAGCCTTAAAACACTCTGTAGTGGGAAACTCAAGTCATTATACGTGAGTGCATACGTGCTCATCCAGTGCTCATGGCATATCTGGAAACTCATTGCAGCTGTGAGTTCCTCAGCCTCCTGAAGGTATAATATTTTTTGTTTTCTTAAAAAAGAAAAACAAAACAAAACAAACAAAAAACCCTCAACGAAACAAAGCAAAATAAAACACAACAACAGATAAGGCTTCTTCCTTTCTCCTTCTATCCCTCCTAAACTGCTATGCTTTTCTGTCTTTTGTATGTGAGTTGTTGGCTCGGCAGCTTTATGGAAAACCTTTGTCTGAAGCTTAAGCTTTGTAGGAAGTCCAAGATTTACCTGTGTCTGAAATGCTGGCATTGATGTATCTGTCATTTTGGGCACAGGAGACATCTGCTGTGGATAAGAGATGTTTTATAAAGAGATGCCTTTTTTTCTTACCTGACTGTTGTTATGTAAAGGCTGCTGCATGACAGAACCTAAAAAGAATGAATACTGGAATTCATGGATCCATGTCCATGAAATAGAAGATAACTTTGAATATGGGTACTTGAAGATGAAAAAGGAACAGCATATGAGATGACAGAGAAAAGAAAAATCAAGATGAAAAATGTCATTGGTGACTTTAACTTAATTTGCAAATTGAATCTGGAAGACATGTGGCTTTATTAGCTCCTATGAAATCTATCAGGCCAGTATGAGTATCAGAGTATGCAGACATCGCTGTCAACATTGATGCAGAATTTGTTGTCTCGCCTGGTTAATCTAGGGTTTTTTTAATAGATCACAGGAAAAATAAGTAGCCTATACTTTCCTGTGTTAACCATAACAACAGAGGTGGTTTTGACTTTTAGTATGTGGTAAAATTTACATTTTCCAGGCTCATAGACCCTTGTAAAGACCACAGAATTGATACTAGTGTATCTTTTTATCTGGATAAATGCCTTTATTTCCTTAATTTTAATATAGTTAAAACTTTATTAAATTGCAGGTTACAGAACTATTTAACTATTGTATTATACCACATTAACTGAAGTGCATACACAGATTAAAAGAAAACACAGTGCTTCTGGAGAATGTGGCTTCAGAAGAGTGTTATACAGGGCATGCACACTTCTAAGGGCTGGGGAGCCTCAATAGTGGTCAGGGATCGCACCCTCATGTTCACAGAAGAGAGTTTTGTAATCTTGATAATCCTAACTTAGATTTACGCTCTCCTGTCTCTGAGTATTAATTCATTGAGGTGAGAGTTGGAAATTTTGGGGACATAAAAGTTTTAAAGCTCCAACTGTTAAGCAAGGATACCAGATATTGGGGGGCTGGTTTCCCTTCTGTAAAGTACCCCAGGCTGAGTTCAGACAATACATGGCAGTCTCACCTCAGCAGCAAAAGTAGTATTCTGAGGGTGAAGAATGAAAATATTCATTAGCTACTTCTATAGCACAGTGAAGGTTATATGATGGTGTTTCCATAACTGAATTTCAAGTTTAATAAATAGAAAGATTTTATTTTTCTATTTTGAGGTATTTCAGGTAAACCAAAAATCCTGACATAGGGTCAGTTTTGCCCATTTTTTCCCCCCTTTTTTGTGTAAACTCTTCTTTACTTTAATCCTTTGATGAAAAAGAAAAAACACAACCAACAAAACTATTCTATCTCACATTCAGTCATTGTGAAAAATAGTCTTCACACTGAAGCTTGTCTTAAAACTGTTGTAAAAACTTTAAGTACATAGATACATCTTATGATTTTAAACTACTATGGTTGGTCAAAGTTGATTTGAAATAGAAGTGGTTTTTGTTGCAAAGGTTTCACACAAACCAGCAAAGGAAAGTGACAACTTTGAAAAAATGTTTCCCAGCTTTTGAATCAGAAGTTTTCTTTTTGAAAGAATCACTTTGTATGAAAAGTTTCCTGAGCTTATGAATTGCTTGCTTTTGCTCTTGATTATTATTTATATTGATGTTTAAGCCATATTTTGCAATGCATTGTTCAAGCTTAACACATAAATAAGCTCTGTTGTGAACACTGCAGTACTCTGGCTAGGAGATCTGAGGTTGACTTTTCTTATTATTTAAGTTATTATTATTAAAATTCTTATTTTTTTTTTAAATTCTCATGAAAAATAATACTTTGTCTAAAACAAAAAAAATCTAATACCAAATGTTTGCTGGCTCATTCTGCCTATACAAAATTAGAAACAGATTTTATTTACTGTGTCATCTCTTAATTGCTTCCATGGAAAATTGTGCTGTTGACTGAAAAAAGAAACAAACCCTCACTATGATAGGTCAGAATTCTAAAAAAAACCCAACAAAAACAGCACCCACCCACAAAAAAACCAACCAACCAAAAAAAACAAAAAACAAAAAAACACACAAAAAAACCCAAAAAACACCCCAACCAAACAAAAAAAACCCCTGACCTAATTTTTCTTTAATTATGAGGGGGAAAAAAATCCAACCATCTTCACCCTTTCATCCAGTTTCCAATACTTAATGGTAACTTAATCTCCCTTTCATGCCTTGATCCTGGAGACATTTTTGCTAAAGCAGTGCTCAGAGTACTGGAAGTCCAAGAGATTTGTAGATATTCCCCTTCCTTTGTGGTGTCAACAGATGAAGGGTGGAACCACAAGGGAACCTTTCAGTGACTATACTTTGAGGCTTCCTCAGACTTTCTAGAGAAATGAATATTTACTTTTCCTGTGCAAGTGGAGGAGTTGTAGCAACAAGGACTGAGAAAGTCATGACCAAAATATTGTGTATTAAATGCATGTGTTTTTGCCTCTGGGCACCCAATGAACCAGATAACTGAAAAGTTCCCCCATCAGGATTTCCTTTATAGCTTCTCTTTTTCTCAAAGCTGGAGACCTTGGGAACAGCCATATCTTACAAATTAACAGCCTCTCTCTTCTTTGTGGCACTTTAAGCACACACCATTACCCTACCCTTAATTCTTTGTAATGTAATTTAAAAGTCCTATAAAATATTGGAAGAAAGAATATGAAAAAGAAATCATTAAATAAATGTGATACATATATCTTACAGGCCATGACCTGCATTAATTTACAGAATATACACCTTGCTTATGGAAATTACTTACCTTTTTGGACCTTATACAATCGTTACAACTTCCTGAGAGGAAATTTGAGTTTTATGGTATGAATTTAGAGGAGGTTTGAGGGTGGGATTTTTGTTATTTGAGTCTCTACCTTGTCATTTAATTTGTATATATCTACATATTCAATATGACTTATTTGATAGAGCAGTAGTGACGGCATTTTGTTTTAGATTGTTCTTACAATGAATAAATACCCTAGTTACCAAATATTAAGAAAACAGTCTGCGGAATACAAATCCTCAGTGCAGTATAGGTGATAATTTGTCCTAGAGTGTGGGACTGAAAACTGTGTTGCTGAGAGTTTGGTAAGAGGATCAGTAGCTCTTCACAGTCACCCTTTCCAATTTAACCCCAGGCCAAAAGTAACTGAAAATTGTTTCCATCTGATATGGTTGTTCATTCCTTGACGGTCTCATAACAAAGCAGGACAGACTGACTGCATTATAAATTTTCCACAATAAAGTACATTAATGACCACCCTTGTTTTCAGTATCAGCCAAAATCTGACTGGCAAATTGAGTAGGTGGTTTTCAGAGTAAAATGACCTTTTATTGGAAGACATATTCTTTGAATAAAACTGAAGCACACTAAAGAAAAGGGTACTATTGAGGGATTACACTGAGTAACTTATGCCACAGAGATTCCATTAAAGTCATTTGAGTTCTAAGTCTTTCACTGCAGTATTTTTTAATTTAGGGTAGAATTCAATGAAAAAAAATCCAACCACAAAATTCCATAATTGAAACTCATGCAATTTTATTAGCAGGTTATTTCTGACTGTTCTTACTACACGGTCAATGTAGTAAGGCAAAGGCTGTACTGAAACTGTACTGTTCAATGTCCACAGTATTTTCATACTGTAAAACATGGTACATAATAAATCTGAATAAAACCTACTACGCTATATTGAAAGCTATAATTTCAAAAAAATGCATTTTTCCCTAAATAATTTAAAGCAATATGGGAAAATCAATATTTAATTTTTCCAGTACTATTATACACTGGGGGAAGAGTTGGATATATAGTTCAGGATGATAGAATGTTAGAACAAATATACGCACAGTACAGTTTGCTAAAGGGTCTTGAATAGTTGCATGTGAATTACAACTAAATGAGGAAGTAAACCTTATGCTGGAAATCTAGGGGAGTGAGGATGATTTTTTAGGAGGGCAGGGTATTCTGGCTGCAGCACAGAGAGGATGAGCTGATATCCATTCACCCGGGAACAGATAAACCATCTTGTGGAGAGTATATCAACCTATGTCAATGACTTCCTTAAGAAGTTCAGAGTGCAATTAAGAGTCAGATTTTCAGGTGGTTAAAATCAAATCAAAATCAAATCTGTTGGCTTTCTCTGAGCTATATGGTTGGTCCAAGCTGATTATTTGTCCAGATGTAAAGCTGGATATCTGTGGAGAACACAGCAAGGGTGAAGACCAGGAACTACTATAATGCTTGTAAACATTATAAGAGGGTCAGCTGTGGATGCAGGATGGTTAAAAAACACACTAAACAATAAATCTGTAGCTCTTAGATTGGTTTTCTGAATCTGCCAGGTCATATGAAGGCTGAACATGTAATTAGTTTTTATAAAGATGTCTGCCAAAGTTTCCAGCCATATGTTAATTTAAAAATGAAAAGCGTGAAGTTTCATCAAGGTGATTCCCAAGAACTGTGGCCAACAAGCCTTCCCAATAGCAACCCACAGAGCAGCTGGTAATTGCTGCATTATTTCTAGTTGTGAAGATAAAGTTACCTTGACTGCACTGGGAGCAGTCAGATGCTGTGACTGATCCAGTCCCATGTCTTTCTCTAACAAGATTTCTCTAGTAAACTGTGTTGTCTGAATGTTCACAAGTGCTTCTTAAAAAGGCATGTGAGAATTAGGAGTTTCATTAAGGAAGTACTCTTATTTTATGATTTTAAAAACCACAGTAATTATATATAAAAATGAAGCAGAATTGTGAATGCCCTGCTGTCATTTCAATCAGTCTCTTGACAGAAATATCTTGCAGAGTTGATGCTAGTAAATTAAGATTCACAGTGCCAAATAATTTTTATCCATGACAGCATTTTTTATCATGCCAGATAGAATGAAATTGAAATGTATTTGATATTATTTGGTAGACAAAAATAGTAAAATGAAATACGAATATATGTATTGTGTGTACTGTTTCCATTCATTGGTACAGAGATGCCTTTCTCTTTCAGTAGTGTCAGGTTGCATGAAAACTCATTAGTACCAGTGGCAGAATATCTTGGGTGAATATGAACTCTTCACCTGAAAAGTTAAAACCACTCAGCCTTGTTTGTATGTGCTAATGGAGTCTTCTCCTGCTTTGTCACAAGCACACCTATTATCCTGCCACAGTAAATAGACATAACCCAAGGTAAATCTTTTCATCTAGCAAAGGAATCACAGCAGATGGGCTGGGACAGGAAGGCACATCAGTGTCCTTGTAGCCTTCATGCCCCTTTGGTCTCACATTTGATAGTGCATATGCTTTCAACCTGTGATGGGGGACTGGTCATACAACAGCAGAGCATTTTTATCCATTAGTGAGGCAGAACCTTTCTTGGAGCTGGAGTTCTAGTGCACCTATATAAAATGTGATTGCAACTAGTTAGGATTGAATGAATATTTGTTACATGCTGCTTCTTAAAAGTCTGTGAAATGTTTTTAAACAGAAACCAGTAAACTTTGGAAGACTAATTTTGGACAGTATATTTTGGAAACTTTTATACACACACCCTCAAAAGGAAAAAATGGGTTCTGAATATTGTAGTGGAAAAACAAAACAAATCACCCTCACTTTGCTAATTATTTTACGTAGCTTCAGTACTCTGAGTGCAGAAATACCTATTAGAATGATAATTAGCATCATATAAGGATCCAAAAACTTTTTCTGAAGACTTTTTGTATACCTTTCCAGTTGTCCCCAGACTACAAAGACACTGGGAGAGGGCAGAACTACCAAACTTATAGATTCTGTGTGTAACTGCTATGACTGTAGGTCTAGCAGAGACTCCAATTGACTATTGTCTATGCTAATTTTAGAGGACAGACTTATTGCTTGTAGTATACCTCTTATTTTGTGTTTCATGCAGAGCATACCACTGCTGACAAAATGTCTTTCTTTAACTGAACGTGTTAGTTTGTAAAGTTCAAGTGAAAAAAAGCACTGAAGTGCTGAGGAGATCATGGTTTTGTAGGTAATTTTATAACCTGAAATATCTATAATAATCTTGGATTGTACCTCCAAAACTACACTTTGTTATTTTGCTCTAAATGAGCTTTTCTCACATTTTTAATCTCTAGGGATATTGTGTGATATTCTGATCCTTTAAGAAGGACATTTTAGAAAACCAGTACTTCTTTAAAAAAGAAGGCAGGATTGAGTCACCACTGCCTTTATCTTAACACTGCAGTTCCCTCTACCCAATGACAGAGTATCTGTGCATAGTTAATTCATGTAACAAGGTTAGGCACTCATAATTTGCTGTGATTTGTTACGATGCAGACATAAGTAATAGTCTGCAAGTGGAAAATAGTGGTAAGCTTTCTTACCATGCCGAATTTACCTGCAGAAACACATTCCACAGCTTTAGCTCTGCCTGCATCTGCAGTCATCTGCACTGTTGGCACATACCAATGTCCACTCTGTATCTCTTTTTTTTGTGGAAACGCTATATGGTAGTGGTGGTATGGATTTCACTCTAAGTTGTGGCTGGGGCTTACACCAACAATAAAGAGTCAGGAAGCGCTTCCATGGCTTAGCTATAACCTATTTGTTTGACTGAGGGAAAAAGAAAATATTCAGTCTCAGGAGAGGTGGAAGGAATAATTGTATCTTTCAAATCTCTTCAGAAACAAGTGGTTACAATTAACAGGAACATATGGCTACAGAGGGCTTTAAAACAGATCATTCTTCCAATGGCTACTCCATGGAGGGGGTGTTACCTTCGCCTACTCTGCCAATTTTCTCAGGACAGTATGGAAAGAACAGTCCTTGGCTTTTCCTGAGAGCAAGATTTTGTTAGCCCTTACTAAATTTGAAAAGCAAGAACTTTCTCTCCTCTGCACCTATCCTCATAAATAAAAACCCTGCAGTACTTAGATCTAAGTGTATGTTCTATGTATATCTATGCGATACCTAAAGGACAAATGATCCTCCATTTTTATTTCTACAACTTTAATGAAAAGAGTAGGATTGTATTTCACAGCTGCAAGTGAGGAAGGAGTGCTGTCACTGCTAAGCCACAGAATTGAACCTAGGAAGCATTTATCTTATAATGCAGCACTTGACTCGTAGATAGTTTGAATCATCCTGCGTATATGCAGTAGTGACAAAGATATCATTCTTGATCTTTTTTTTCCTAAGCCTGGTCTGCTCATCAGTTGAAAAAAATATAACTCCTCTCTCTTCTTTCCTCAGTCATAACTTTACATCCAGGAATGACCTTAATGTGCTATCTTGAAAGACATTGGAAATAATAAGTATGTGACGTAAAACAATAAAAAGTTCTGTAGGTTATGAGCAAGGAATGGTACAGAATCAAACTTCCTAATGCTTTTTTTTTTTTTTTTTTTTTAACTAATTCTAACCTAACCAAACTTAACACGTAGCTAATACAACTCAAATTTTGAATACAGTCCTAGAATTTCAGGATTAGCTTACTGTAAAAATTTACAATATTAAGATGTTAAACATGTAGCATAATATGTGTAAAATACTCTGAATTCTATTTGAAAATAAGATCACAGGGAATCATAATGTACTGTTTACATAAATAAGCAATTTTCTTTAAGAAAATATAAGTACCTATCAGAATACACATCAGTGCAGGAGGCAGTCATCAGCAGTGTGCCAGTCTGCCTTCCATGGGCAGAGAGCCATGTCTGTATTTCATACTAAAACACACACTGTTACTGGCTGATGCAGCCTGGATGCATGCAGAATGCATGCTGGATGTACTGTGAGACCTTCACAGGGGATGCAGGGAGAATTAGTCTCATTTTTGTTCACAAAGCTGAGGAGACGCAGCTGAGATGCAGCTGAAATTAAAGCAGATCTGTGGGTGACCTATGGGCAAATGTAGTGTCTGAAGGTATGCCAGACCCAGCTCGTCACGGGTACTCTCTGCAACATTCAATTTTCAATGGGATCATGTACGGCATGCTGAAACAGTTAGATTGACTGTTCCAGTTTTCATTTGAAGGATTCTTAAAGCAAGAGGACCTTTTATTATTTTGTACTTGTACCATAGTATTGAGTGCCACAGGTTCATAGAAACCTGTTAAAATACTGAGTCAGTGCTATGTGATGCTTTACAAAGAGTTCATTGCCAGTATAGATAGGTCCAAATACAGATGGAAAGGCAAGCACTTGTCTTATTTCAACTCGTAACTTGATAGTAAAATGGTAAAAAGGTGTCTTATTCATCTTCTGCTGGTCATCTTACACAACTTGGTGCAAACCTCAGAGCAGGACAGGCCTGGAAAGTTAAAACCAACAGCAAATACACTACGTGATTAGTATGACATTGTGTAATGTCATAATTTTTACATTAGGGTAAAAAACTTTGCCTCAGCCTTAAGATAGGTGTGCACTGTCGATTAACATCCTGCAATAGGTTCAAAGGGACATGAAGTAGACCTTGCAGAATAGAGAATATGTCCAGGCCGGGAACTGTAGTCAGAGGTATATATAAAGACCACACCTCATTTAAAAAAAAAAAAAATGTTTATTAGACTTGTATCTGCACACGTTGTAGCTCAATACAGTTCCATGAAATTCACCTTGGTGATATATTATAATACATTGAGGTACATATTCTGTCGATTCACAAAAGCTATGCTTAAAGCATAGATTAAATGACACTACGAAATATTTCCAGGCACTGGAAGCCTTTCATACATTGTTAAATTGTTAGAATATTCTCTGTTGCTCTTTTGCTTTGTGTTACTAGTGCCATCGAGAGTAATTCTCTGACACAGCCTTGTTCTGGGAAAAGAAACAGACCAGCGTCAGGGGTTCTTGCCTAACCTGTAGATGTTATTAAGCGAGGAAAAGGCAAGGGCTGACAGGTTAGGTTCACTAGCACACGGAGCTCTAAGAAAGAGATACACACAAGAGACATGAACACGTGCACAGCCAAAGGCTGATCCAATTTATTCAACAAAATGGTGGTTTTTTATAGTGTGAGGATAGAACATTCCTGAAAAAGGGGAGTAACTTGGGCGGAGCATGCAAATCTACTTACAATAATTGGACAATGGATTATGCATAAACATCAGGAGGTGGAAACCAGGGAGGAGAGAACTAGGGGCAATTGGATTGGTCAGTACCTCATGGTATTCTGACCAATGGGAAGCTGTATCCAAGCCTGTCAGGCTGTTAGTCCATGAGGGAGAAAGGGAAAATGGAGGGAAAACAACCTAAGAATAGGTTTTATTTTTAACTAAACCACCGCAAACAGTCTCTTAGGCACATTGAGGTTCGTTGTTCCGTTTCATGAGTTGATCTTTCCATTCTTCGAAGGTAGTTTCAATTTTCTTAGCATCTTTCCACTTCTTAAATGCACTTTCCATATCCTCATAGTCATCCTGACTACCAACAATTCTCAGTCATATTTTTTGAGTTATTCCAATGGTTCACTTGGAATAGACACCTGTTTTGGTGGTCATCTGTTTTGAAGACTAAGAGAGCTCGATGGTGCAGATGAAGCCAAACCACAGACTGGTCTAAGAGGCCAGACTATGCAGGCAGTACATCATTGTCTAAAACCAGAAAGATTTGAGTAAATGCAGTACAGCTACTGAATAGGGAAAGGAACACATATCTTTCCAAACTCATAGTCTTCCATGATGAGATGACTGGCTCAGTGAATGGGAGAGAACAGTGAATCTTGTTTATCTTGACTTCAACAAAGTTTTTGATACTGTGCACTATAAGCTACTCATAGACAAGTTTATGAAGTATGGTCTAGAAAAATGGATAGTAAAGTGATTTACAAATGGGCTGGATTTTTGGGCTCAAAAAGCTATTATCTGTAGAATGGAGTCCATCTGGATGCCAGGCAGGAGTAGCGTACCACATAGGTTGACACTGGTGCCAGTATTCTTTAATATCTTCTTTATTGACTTGGACAACAGGGCAGAGAGCACCTTCAGCAAATTTTCAGATGAAACAAAAGTGGAAACCATTTTTCAATTAGTTAGGCAAATGTGGTCAAAACACAAACAGTGCAAGTGAGCTGCAACAAAAACATAAAAACAAATTCAGTGGTCACATAGCTGAATTCTCCGTTTCTTAAAAGTGGAAAGACATGAAAGGTCTCTTCCATCTGAACAGAGCTGTTTGGCTTCAGAATTTCCTATGTATTATGCTAATCCTGTACTTGGTGCAGACAGTAGCTCCAGAAGAAATCAACTCCCAAGAAAGATCAACTTTTAAAAGTTGTAGAGATTCTTTTGTACCTAGTAATATAAAGGGTAACCCCAGTTCTTACACAGTAAGACAAAAGAGTCTAAGATATAAGTACCTGAGGAGTAACGTCAGAAGATAATAACCTGAAGAAGTTTCATGCCAATAATGTGTCTCCCTAGAGATGAATAAGGCAGATGTCCATATCCAGTGATAGCTGAAGCTTCAATCAGAATCTCTTAGAGTGAAAACATTTTCCTAGAATATCACAGCAGGCATATGTGCAGTCCCAGTTATTGAAACTGTAGAGAACCATATGCAAAATCTATAATTCATCTGCCAGCTGAGAAATCACTGACAATTTTTCCTCTTAGAGTAAGAATCTGGGAAAGCTTTAGATGTAGAAAGTGGTCCTTGATGTAGCACCTAATTCTATACTTATGTTTTATTTTAAGCCTATGACAACTTTCTTCTAGAGATAAATAGAAATAAAACATATTATTCACTGGGTTTGCTAACATTTTATGGATTCTCAGTACTACTTCTGTGTAATGTTCAAGGTGTCAAGTTCATGATTTCAAAGGTAACTGAACTTTTCTAGGTGAATAATACAACTGTATCTCTCTGTTTACTGTTTTTATTTTCCAGTTTTGTTTTTTGTGGATATTTCCACAGACATTATTTGTCTGTGGTGTTTCTGAACATCCTAACGCTGAGTGTTGCATGATTTGAGGGCCTGTATAAGTGGGTTTTAGCACAAACCAGCCTCAAAATGCAAATCCTTCAGAGAGAAGAAATGCATGCTTTGTGTTTCATAAGCATGGATACAGAAGATACTGAGAAATGGCATGTGTGGGAAGTGATCAGGTCATAGGCAGTCTTTTGGACATGACATATTGAGAGAAGTTGAATTTCCATTCACAGGTTCTGCCTCCTGTGCTGGAGAGGATAGCTGGAGGGCATGGTGATGTCCTGAACAGGACCAACATTTTGAGCAGCAAAACCTTTTCACGTTTTGGGAAAAGACAGATCTCATACTTTAATGACACTGAATTGTCAACATATTAAACAGAGTGGAGAGATAGAGAGCCCTGATGTTCTACAACTGGGAAATGAGCATTAAAATTGTGCATAGGGTTTGATAAATTATTAAAGAGAAGGAGAGAGGATGAAAAGAAACAGGGAACAAAGATTTACTACAACTAATGATGTGGAAATCTCTAGCAACAAGCTAGCAAACAGGTTACAGTAGAATCTTTGGACAAGGGCAAACTTTGAGTTGTGTAGTAAAAGAAACATAAAAAAGAAAAAAAAGCAGGTGTTTAAAAAATTTAGGATATAGTATTTTAACATCATCTGCAACCATTCAAGCTGCATAAAGCTTTTGTAGTTCTTGCAACAGTGGGATTATCTCACTACTTTGAACAAAGGGGTCAGAAGGATAAACCTGAGTCCCATGGCAAGGTTCTGAAGTTGTGGTATGTCTGTTAGAAAAGAGTTTTGAGATACACCTGATTTCAGAATGAGAGCACCCTTACTATTGAAGTCTTGGTGTTGAATGCAAACCTACCTACTTAGAATTCACTGTAGATTTATTTGTCCCTTCAGATTTATTTATTTGTCCCTTCAGATCCTACCTTCAGTTCCTCAAAACCCTCTTGAGCCAAAGATTATTGTTTATTAAATAGTCTTTGTTCATTGACCACATTTTCCAAGAAAATATTTTGTGGTAGAATTCTTTGAAAAATAATAGTAAAGTAATCAAAAAGAGTGACCAAAATTAAATTATTTTCCCCAAGTCTAGTCTGCTTCGTCTGATGGGGACATAGCTGGGATCAACAGAGATAAGGTGTGAGAGGGGAGAACTATAGCGATCACCCTAATAGCAAAAGGAGACCAAAGAGGGAATATCTCAAGCAAACACAAGCAGCCAAAGGTGTAACCACAGGACAGGACTATGGGGACTTTGCACCCCCACTGGGATACTGACACTATCAAATACTTCTCTAAAGTGCCTGCATGCCACGGCATGCAGTATGGGGAGCTAAAAGGGGGAACTAGAGATCTGTGCACAGTCCCAGACCTTTGATGTCGTTGTGATTACAGAGACATGGTGGGATAGCTTGCAGCACTGAATGCTTTCATGAAGGGCTACACACTGCTTAGGAGAGACAGACCAGGAAGGTGGAGTTGCTTTCTGTGTAAGAACAGTTTGAATGTATGGATCTCTGTCTTGGGGTGGGTGGCGATTGAGTTGAGAACTTATGGTTTAAGATCAAAGGGCAAACTGGTGAGGGTGACACTGTTGTGGGTGCTTGCTATAGGTCGTTTGGTTAGGAGGAAGTGGATGAGGCCTTCTACAGGCTGGAAGTAGCCTCACAGTCACAATCCCTGGCTCTTGTGGGGGACTTTAACCACCCTGAAATCTGCTGTAGAAGCACTATAGTGATGCACAAATAGTGCAGAAGGTTCCTGGAAAGCATTGATGACAACATCCTGACATGAGTGATATAGGGACCAGAAAGGAATAGTGTGCTGCTTGACCTTATATTAACAAACAGGGAAGGAATTCCTGGAGGTATAAAGGCTGGGGGGCAGACTTGACTACAGTGACCATAAGATTCTGGAGTTCAGCATCTGGTGAAGAGGAAGAAGGGAAGTGATTAAGATCCCTGCTATAGGTGTCAGGTCTTTATTCTCTTCAGGGATCTTCTTGGAAGAATCTGATGACCTGATGGGAACAGAACCTGCAGGAAAGAGTGGTCCTAGAAAGTTTGTTGATATTCAAGGATCATTTCTTCCAGGTTCAAGAACTATTCATCCCGATGAGCAAGAAATCAGACAAAGGGGGCCAAAGACCTGTGTGGATGAATAAAGAACTCCTGTCATTCCTCAGACATAAGCAGGAAATGCACAGGAGGTGGAAGCAGGTCAAACCCCCTGAATGAATATAGAGAGGTTGCCAGAGCAAGTAGAAATGACACAAGGAAGGCCAAGACCCATTTGGAATTAAATCTGGCTCTTGATCCAGACTGCCAGTTCTAGACTCCTCAGTACAACAGACATGGAGCTCTTGAAGCAGGTCCAGCGGAGGGCTACAAATATGATTAGGGGACTGGAACATCCCTCTTATGAAGAAAAGCTGAGAGTTGGACCTGTTCAACCTCAAGAAGAGATGACTGAAAGGGGACCTCATCGGTATCTGTAAGTATCTGAAGGGAGAGTGTCAAGTGGATGGAGCCAGGCTCCTTTTGGTGATGCTGAGCAATAGGACAAGAGACAATGGGCATAAACTGAGGCACAGGAAGTTTCATCTGAATATGTGGAAGAACTTCTTTGCTGTGCACATGGCCAAGCACTGAGACAGATTGCCTAGAGAGGCTGTGGAGTCTTCCTCACTGGAGATATTCAAGAACTGCCTGGACAAAATCCCCTGTCATGTGCTCTGCGATGACCCTACTCGAGCAGGGAGGTTGGACCAGATGATCAACTGTGGTCCCTTCCAACCTTGCTCATTCTGTGATAATTGGTGAATGCTCTCTCCCTGTCCTTTACTCAGTCCATGACCCTTTTGTTATATTTTTTCTTCCCTGTCCAGCTAAGGGGGAAGTGACAGATGAACTCAGTAGGCACTTGGCATCTAGTCAGGGGAAATCTTCCAAGGAATTTTATAGAGAAAAATTGGGTAGAAATTGGGAAAATTTCTCCAAAGACTATATATGTTCAGTGAGTCTGTCTCAGTCTAACAGAAGCCTATAGGCTATTGATTCCTCACTGCATTATTGGTAGTTCCTTTGTTGCTTTCTTAGTTATACCAGTTATAGTTAGAAAGAGAAAAGATTGTTTCATGGAAGAAGAAATAAATTAGAAATTTTATGCTTCAGAGCTGGGAAGTAGAGATGGGCTAAAAAGAGCCTGTTGGCCTTTCCGTATTTCTTTTGGGGAATACATATAGTAATGTATTTTTATTACACTGGACATGTCCCTTTTTTATTTTAGGGATATAAAGGAAGGAGAATGTAGAGGGACACACTATGGCTATGCTACCATAGTTGGAGCAGACCATTAGGGACCCTACTGCCACATTGAGGGTAGCTCAGAAAAGCTACAAGTAAGCTCTTTCAGAAATGAATCATTCTTCCTGTTCAATAGCAGGTTTCGTTTTTTTTTTTAATGGAACTACAGTTTTGAAACTTTGCCAATGAGAAATAACACTTGCTTGAGAGACTAGAAGAAAAGATGGATGTTTGCATAGCTTTTCTATCAGTGAGAAAGGGAACTGCCTCCAGGGCTGAGAGGATGGTTGAAGAATTTTATCAGAGATTCATTGATCCCTTTTCTGTGGTGTTTTCTAGGGCTTTCAAAGATGTCTTGAGCAAAACAACATTGAGATCTTTACCATATAAAGGCCTTTTGCATTGCTTTCTTTCTTTGGTAAAAATTAATATTTAGGGAATACTAGAGATCAGAGATTTACTGCCTATTTGAAATAGATTACAAAATTTTGATTCTATTTTAACTAAAAGACTGGGAAAGAAATAATAAGGCAATTATTACATCTCAGTAACTCTAGTATCTTTAAAGTGTAATGAAATTACCTTCTACCTGTCAAACTGCCCCTACGAGACTCTTGCCTTCTGTAATATTTACTATTTACATTTGCTTGACATTCAACAGTTGTTGCTGCCTAGAAGGACACAGAGAGATTTTGCTAGAAATTAACTTCAATAACGATGTCTGAAGCAGTTGCATTCATTGTCAATATCCTGATGGAATAAGGTCAACTGTGTTGGAAGAAAAACAAGAGAAGGAAACGGTAGTATTGGGCTGCATTTCTGCAGTTCAAAATTAAGCAGTGTCATGTCCTTGGCCACTGAACCATAAACCTATAGGTCTCTAGTGGGTGAAGAGTGCAGGTGCACTGTCAATCACAACCTACAAGATCTATCTCACTATTGTCTGGCTTTACATGCAAACACTATCTTTTAATGAGATCTTAGCTATTAGAAATCCTTCCAGGTTGTGGTAGTATTTCAGTTCTTCAAGCATTCAACTTTTTTGATTACTCTAGCTTCTATCAGCATAATGGATTTTTAGTGCTACATGGGAGAACAGGGCAAAGACAGGGGAAAGGTGTGGCCAGAGCACTGCAGTCAACCCCGTGTCTCATCCATTTCTTCACTATGTGAACCAAGAAAAGGGAGCTTTCTACTGCTTTCAAACAGTATGGACATTATGATGTTAAATTTATTGCATCCGAAAATATTATTTGGCCTATAATGTAAAGCTTATGTTAAAGTAACATCAAGAGTCCTCAGTGATGACCTGGTGTATGAGTGCCATACCTGCAACAACCTCTCTGCTCAGACAGCGTGCTATTGAATAGACAAGACAGTTTCTTCATGCCTCAGTTAAGTGCTTTTCTTACACTTCTTCTATTGGTTTGCCCAGGATTGATCAGGGCTTCTGTAAGAAGAGCTAAATATCTAACTCAGATTTGCTGAGTCCTCATTTAGTATCTTAATCACAGTGCTATTTTCTTTCCTTTCACAGACAGTATATTTGTTTTCCATTTTTCAGAAGTTGCTTTAAAGACAGGCTAAATTATTAACTGAAGGTACCAGTTATTGGAAAACCAAAAGCTCAAGGACGCACATACAGTAGCTCTCAACCTACAGTGGTGTGGGGATGTTTTTTGATTGATAATGTAAGTGCCGAATTAGCATAATCAACAATCATTGCTCTAGAGTCACTGGATACTGTGATGCTCTTGCTGTGAGTAGAATGTGCTCCAGCATGCTGTGCTCCACTCACTGAGAAAATGAAAGATTTGTAGAAACCACGGATTAATGATCTCCAGTTGGCCAGCTTTACTTGTGTAGGTAGCAGCAGGTAAATTGAAGCTGAGGAAAATTTCCAGTTCAGTATTTGAATTTTAAAGGCAGTGTCTGTCCTTTGACTGTATGCTAGCACAATTCCCTCTGCAATGTAGCAGAGTACTATTAATTAAATCACTGCTGGCTTTTTATGTTTTACTACTGTTGACATTTTTGCAGCTGTTAGAGAAATGACTCAAGACCTACAAGTTCTGGATCATTTTTCATTTATGAGATATTTTCTCCTCTACATACTCAATTCTGACTTTTATTTTTATTAATTTTTTATTGTACCTGAGGATCACTCTGATATTTCATAGGAATTTTATAACTTGCACAGAGGTAGGGTTATTATCTGAAACCACCTTTACCAACTTGATGTCTACTTAGACAGGGCCAAAATCTGACATTCTGCAGTGTGAGGATCCTATTTCATTCGAATTGCTTGAGGCATTTTGCACAATGCCTCAAGTTCAAAATTTTAAATTTTAAAATTTTTGGTTGCTTGAATTTATATGACAAATCTAGAGTTTGCAGTGTTTACTAGCAGGCTGAGTAACAGTGATAGAAATGGAACATGTAATCAACTGCAAATAGTTGCATTTTGGATTTAGCCTTTTTGGATTTTGACCTTCACAATGTTAACTGATCACTAAATACACGGCTTGTACGTCAAAATCATCTTGAGCTATAGTAGAAACATCTGTTCTTGAATAGCGTTGATGTGATTAAGGTGATGCTTAAATATACACAGAAGAATATATTTAATAACCTCTAAATAACCTCAATATCTCTATCTTTAAAAAAATGGAATACCATGACTTAATCCTAATCAATCCAAAAGTCGTTTTTGTTGATTCAGCTTCCTCAGTGACTTGACAAGATTCTTAAAATTGGCTAAGAGATTATGGTCTAATTTGAAATGAACAGTAGTTTGATATTGCCTGATCATTTTTGCCCTATCCAAATGGTATATTCCTCCTTTCAATAGTAATTATCATATAATTCCATACATGTCAGGTTAGAATAGTTAATAGAACTAAATGGCTCATTTCCCTCTTTCCTTCATTTAATCTCCAAGGTTTATTATCCCCAGTAGAGAGACAGAGAGGGATGTCCAGTGCAAGAAATTCTCCACAGTGTTTTCAAATGAGATTGCATGGAGGTGTATAGATTTCTGTGTAATTACTCATCTACATTTTTCTTGCTAAACTTTACTACTCATGCTCCCTTTGATCTCACTAACAACATTGTTTTAAAGGATGAGAGACATGTTAAAATGTTTGCTTTCTGAATCAATGCACATAGACCCTATCGAGTGAAAAATTAGTATTTTTGCCATCCGTGCATTCTCTAAATCAATGCAGGCTTGGTTCTGGCTATGACGGTACTACTAAAATATCTGCTCAGAGACTGATTTTGTTGTTAGCTCCCATGCTGGGTGGTGCAAGATGAGTCATCTCCCAGTGCAACCTCCTCTCCAGAGATCTGGACACATCAGTGTTATGTATCATCTGGTCCAGATCTGCTCTGTGACCCTATGACCCAACAGGCTTTTAATGACATTTTGTTTTGAAATGCATAAAGATGGAGATGTCACAGTCTGCTTCTAAGGTTTTGATGGAGAGTAGGGAACAACATATGCCTCATGTCTCAAAATGCAGTATGATGGCACATAGATGTGTTTGAGGCTAGAAAGCTGCCTGGAGTAGTTCTAGAGGGTGTGAAACAAGGCAAAACTTTAGTTACCTTATAACAACAAGCTGCAGACTAGAGCAAATTATCCCTCAACCATACCTAGTTTTGTCTCAAAGGAAGCTCTGAGTGCAAAGAGAACAGTGAGTTACAGTCAGGCTAAAACATCAGTCTGAGAGCACACTCAATTATTCTACATTATACACACTACATCATACTGTCTTAAAAAAGAATGTTCTCACAATGGTTATTCAGATCCTAAGATGCTTAGTATCTTGAACTTGGAGAGCTGAAATAACACCTATTATTACAGGTACAGTTTGATGTATAATATTTTCATTATAAGCCTATTATAACTTCCTCAAACACTAATAATTTTGGCATAAGTTTTTCCACATTTTGAGTAGCTATTTTATTTTAAAGCTTCAGTAAAAATGTCTCAGTCATTTAAAATGCAAAAAAAAATTTAACAGAAGAAAAACACTTAAAAAATATTATAATTTGCTTCTTTGAAGTGTTCTAATGCCTTTGGGCTTAGGAGCAGGAGCACTACATTTGTCAGAGTGCTTTACTTCTATGCTCATAGTTAGTTTGGAACAAATTATTAAGACTCTGAAAAGCCACAGGTTCATATACAGTGAAGTGGTATATGATGATGAAGTGTGACATCAAGAAGCCTGCTGTTGAATTTTCTGCATGTTCAGGTACAGAGCAAGTTCACAAGTCTCATAGACCTTGATCCATGGATGAAGTACAGCAACTGAAACCATGATTTTGGTACTGGGGCAGCAGGGCTGGGCTGGGAGATAGGTGTTTCACATCATTCTTGTGATTTGCTAGTAATTCTGAATTCTTCACCGTAAGACATCATGTATCTGCTTTAGATGAGGGTGATTGAGCATCTTAATAGATACTTGGTCTCTCCTTTCCTCTACCTTGTATTTCCTGGTAGTTCATCCACATAAAGAATAACTTAGCTTCATCAGATATGTTTTCCGTCAGAAGATCTTGGTCCAGACTGACAGTTTAAAATAAAATAAAACCTATTGACTTCAAAATTTAGAATTATTTGCTTATTTAAAAGGTTTTTTTCTTTATTTAAGCATCCTTTTCCATTATCTTCTTTTATTTTAAGAGATATTTTACTCCCACAGCTTTTGTATTTGTATCACGCTGATAATCTATTAATTATCTCCTTTATGCAGTGCACAGCTTGGATGCTGAATGAAAAACAAAGGAGCAATAAAAAGAAATATGATTTGAAGTTGAAATGAAAGCTAAGTAGACTTTTTGGATTTGGCACTATTGTCTACATAATTTCAGTTAAGAACCTATTATAAGTGCAAGGATGCCAAACTGAAGCTGCAAACGGAGCCTGATTCTGTCATTTCCTATTTTCTGTGTGCTTGCCTTTGTGGTTGTGGGGAGCCATTTAATAATTACTTTTAAAGGAAATTAATTATATGAAGCTACACAGTGCCACACACACATAAATTCATTTAATTGCCAAAATTACCGAATCTCCCAGGAAGAAGTTTACTATTGTAATTTTCACACTTCAACAACAATTGTGTTAGTATCAGCCTCTGAAACCAAATGTTACTTCTTTTCCAATGTTTGGATGAGTTTATATCTGATAACTGCATTGCTCATAGATACTTTTATTTTTATTTTCACTTTTTCAGTGAGACCTGTGATGCCCTACTACCAAAAAAGTATATTTCTCAATAGGCTACTTGGCAAATGCAGGGATATCTTGGTGGTAATCCAGTTGCTGGTGTGACCTTCCGATATGTTCTCAAGTCACGTCATATTTTTAAAATATGCTCAGACACATCATTTTTTAAAATATGCTGATCTTTCTGTATTTGGAAGTGAAGACAATATTTTACATGATTAGTAATATCTACTATAAGCTGCTAAACAGCATATCCTCATAATATGACAAGTAAGTATACTGTTAGCTAACATGAACAACGCAATCTCATTGTGGGAGTTAAATGATGAGGTGAAATGGTCCATGAATTGGAAATGTAGCTTACAGTTCCTTAGGTATAGACTATATCATTAATGAAGCAATTTGTTCTGTGTCCATTCACATTTCATTTGCTGCCATCAACAATTAAGAGATGTCGTAGTAAGGTCATTCCAGATTAACACCTTGTCTTTGCAGAAATCTCATTAAAATAGAGAGAAGTTCCAATTTCTATCCAAGATAATGTTAATTCAATGGCAGAATAAATATTGTGGAGGAAATTTATGCAAGAGAAATTACTCTTAGAGGCATCGTTCTCTTTTTACTAGAAGAAATAATTCTTACACAGAAAGACATCCTATTGAAAACAGTAGCAAGGGATGTTACTGTTGGAATTGGCTGAGTACCTTAGCCTGGTTACGGAAGCGTGTCTTCTTGTCTGAGCTTTGCACAGATGTGCAGACCCTTAAATAAATTGAACAGAAAATAAGATTTCTCCCTTTGCTGGCTGCCAGTATTACAGCTAAACTACAAAGAAAGTAATTTCTCCAACCATCATGCATTTACTTTCCAGTCATCCTCAGAAACTTGTAACATTGAAGAGCGTTGTAATTGACATTTCATTCTAATATATTGGCTGCATTGCCTGAATTCTGACTGGTTGATAAAGCTCACTAAAATCCAGAGTCTCATCCTGTCCTGAACAATTTCAGTCTAGCCCTGTAGCAATCTAAGTGCTTAACCAGTGAAATAGGAAAGACAATATTTGGGGATTCTACTTTTCAAAATGCACAGGAACACAGTCACTGAAATAATCAAGTAGTCCCTGTATAAGACAATTCTTTTTAAACTTGCAGAGCAGAATGAAGGAAGGATTTAAAAGAACATACCTACCAATTTAAATAAGTAAAGGCACAGGCATGGGTTCATCCCAGCTATAACCTAATTGAAGTTATCTTTCAGATAAGTTTCATCATAATATCACAATTTTTATAGGAGATAAAAATCAACGATCTTGTCTAAAGATTTTTCATTACATCCCAGTTACCTGAAAGAAAATGTGATATACATCAACTCATTCTTCAGGTCATACTTTCTAAATAGATGTGGATAATATTAAACAGACTAAGTTATTATCTCCCAGGTCCTCCAGAAATGAAGTGTCATGTCATGCAACTTGTTCTTCACTATACCATCATGATTTCATTCATAAGGGCTTCTTTTCTTGAGAATGCATTACTTATATAATGAACCTTACTTCTTCCTATGTCTTTGAAAAATGCTCTTGTTTTCAACCTGTTTATTAATGTGTATGTGTATGCCCCTTGTATAAGAAGTTCAAACAGAAACTAGGTAATTATACAGATGTAAATATTTTTGATGTCTCTGAATTTTGATGTATTTGGGTTGTATAAATGCCATGGAGTTTGGATTAGTTTCCTTTTTTTTCTTTTTTTATTTCCTTTTTTTTTTCTTCAGTGTTGCAGAGTACCAAAATCCGTGCTAACATTGTCAATAATGGAATGACCACTTGCCAGCTGTTTACCACTCTACAAAATACCTTATTGATATTTGGTTCCTAACTGCAGAATTTTGACACATTTGTTTCTTACAGTTGAACAAATAAAGAGAGATCATAAAGTCATTTCATTCCTAAAAGGAGGAGCTCTTTGATCAAGGCTAACTTGCAGGTCTATCTAGAAAACATCCTGAGAATGTCAGGCAGATTACTGTGTGGCCAGGGCTTCTCATAGGCTCCATGGGGTTTGCCACAGAGCCAAGAATCCCAAAACTCCTTGGTCAGAACCTCCTGTTCATGGGCACAGTTCAGGGAAATGGGGTGAACAGGAAGGTGGTTTTACCTTGTTATTCCTCTTTCAGAACTCTGAGAATAAATGCTTGCTAATAAACTAAAGGTGCTCTGTGCTGTTCTCCTGTACCGAGGGCAAAACAGACTTAAACCTGCCTGTAAATATAACATTCAGCTCCAGCAGGTCTGTTAAAGGTCTCTTATCCATCCTAATCCCTGAACTACATCCAGGAACTCTTTGGAAGCACATTAATTCATCAAGACCACAGCAAGGATAGGTGGTTCTGGATAGCATAGACAACCAAAATCCCCACCTGGGGAAAGTGTCCTTCAGTTTTTTATAATCTAGGCGTATGTACTTAACCTCAAAGCTTTAAGACTTTGATTCCCATATGAAGTCACAAATAGAAATTTGTGCAACAATTATTTTGGTTATTCTGAGATGATATTTCTATTATTTTTACCTTATGTATAATTTAAAAACTGAAAGTTCATTTTATTCTAAAAAAAGGAAGATCTGTTATAGGCACTCTTAATTATTTGTGAGAACATCACGCTATCTACAAGTCCTGTAATTTGTGTGTCACCTTGAGCTCTCATTTCCTTGAGGGACATATTATATCTACATTTTATTAAAAACTTACTGCATGACAAACAATTCTGGGGGAATACACTGCTGCTCTGCTACATTTGAGCTGCTCAGAGGTAATGGTCCATGTGCATGACTTATCTTGTGGAACTCTGTTGGGAATCAGAAGTTATTCTGGTGAGCACAGTCTTGTGCGAAACACAGGTAAATATCTCATATTTATCTTTGAGTTTGGAGGGGAAGAAAATGCATACAGACAGTACCATGGATACTTGGTAAAATACTTCCCTGTGGTAATTTTGTTCATGTGTTTGATCCCTGTGAAGTAGCTCTCCATATCCACTTGTATTAACTCGCCCAGAGTTTATTCTCCCTCATACTTTCTTCTTTGCAATCCTTTTTTTTTTTTTCCAGAATTAATTTCTTCCTCTGTCAAGACTTTCCATAGCCTTTCTCAGTACTACCTACTAGCTATCCAGTACTGTTGACCTGTTAACTCACGTGTCTCATTGATTGGCTGTGGTGAAATTCATAACTTTTCATAAATATTTTTTAAGGAACTCTGTATAAATGTTACAGTTTCAAATTTTTAAATATATTTCTTTTTGTCTGCTTTAAGTTTTTCAATGGCAAAATGCAAAACCACTTCTTTGAAAAGTCTCCATGGTGCCCATGAAACACTTGACACCAGTCAAGGATCTTTTAGAACTGAGATCATTTATCTGTCATGATAGTTGTATCTTTTCCTTGTGTCTAAACTTTCAGTTAAATAACACATAGTTATTCTAACCATGTGTGTCAAACTATACTGTAAATATTACTGAATGGAGACAACAATTTTTTCCTGTGTTCATACCCTATGGGAAACAATAGAGGTGTCACTGAGCCATCACTTTCTTTTCTTACATGCAAAAGAAAAACCAGAGTTCTGCAACAGAACAGACAGCATACGTGGTAATTCTTACTTTCAGAGTCCCAGGACAAGATGTTAATTATTTGCTCCTAAAAAGAAACTATTTTAAAACCTAAGCGGATTCTCTGCTGCTCATAAGACCCTGCAGAACCTGAAACAGCTGTCTACAAATCCTCAGTGTTGTCTTGTGTAATTAAATATTCTTCTAGACAGTAAGAAGGGGTGCTTGGAAAACTGTGTAGAGGAGTGTTATTGAACTATTTTTACAGAACTTTCTGTCCTCAGATCACTGTAGCCAAGAAACCAAGACCAGTAATGGATTTTGAAGATAAACCTGGGATAGTTCTTACTATTGCTGTAATTGATTTACATGTAAATATCTGTATACAGATGCATATGTACATAGATAATATTTATGTGTGAGTGTATATATATGCACTGCACACACAAGTCTATTGGGCCAGATAGGATCTACCCAAGAGTGCTGAGGGAGCTGGATGAGGGGCTCACCAAACCCCTTTCCATCATTTACCAGAGTCCTGGCTAACCAGGGAGGTCCCAGTTGACTCAAGGCTTACCAACATGATGCCTGTACAGGAGAAAGGCAGGAAGGATGATAGGGGAACTACAGGCCTGCCAACCTGACCTCAGTGCCAGGGAAGGTCATGGAGCAGATCTTCTTGAGTGCCATCACTCAACATAGACAGATCAACCAGTGGCTCAGGCCCAGCCAGTGGTGGTTTATGAAAGGCAGATCCTACTTGACCAGCTTGATTCCCTTCTATGACAGGGTGACCTGCTTAGCCTTTCCCTCGAAAGGCTGTGTATGTTGTCTGCCTGGACTTTGGTAAAGCCTTTGACACTGTTTGTGACAGTATTCTCCTGGAGAAACTGGAATCTCACGGCTTGGATAGGTGCACTGTTCACTGGGTAAAAAACTGATTGGATGGCCAGGCCCAAAGAGTGATGGTGGATGGATTTACAGACGTCTGGCAACTGCTCTCAAGTGGCTCAGTACTGGGGCCAGTCTTGTTTAATAATATCTTTGTCGATTATCTGGACATCTGGATTGAGAACATTCTCAGTCAGTTTGCAGATAACACCAAGTTGGGCGGGTGTATTGATCTGCTAGAGAGTAGGAAGGCTCTGCAGATGGATTTGGACAGGCTGGATCAATAGCTGAGGCCAACTGCATGAAGTTCAACAAGGCAAAATGCACTTGGGTCACAATAACCCCATACAGCGTTACAGGCTGTGGGAAGAGTATCTGGAAAGCTGCCTGGTAAGAAGGGACCAGAGGGTGCTGGTCCACAGCCACTGAATATGAGCCAGCAGCGTGGCCAGGCAGCCAAGAAGGCCAGTGGCATCCTGAGTTGTATCAAAAATAGCATGGCCTGCAGAACTAGGACAGTGATATTTCTTCAGAAAAGAGTTTTCAAGCATTAGAAGAGGTTGCCCAGGGAAGTGGTTGAGTCACCATCCCTGGAGGTATTTAAAAGACATTTAGATGTGGCATGAGATGTGGTTTAGAGGTTGATTTGGATGATTGGACTCAATGACCTGAATAGTCTCCTGATATAAATGACTCTGATTCTATGGTTCTGTTATTCTGTATCTTTATGATGTGATCTTTCATATCTATACTTTGGGCTACTGGAGAATACAAATGTTTTGCAAAAATTATCAAGTCTAGCAAAAATAAATCAGTTTCAAACCAGCTGCTTTCCCTCCCAAGGAAAAAAGCTGACAAAATTCAGCATAAAAATCAGTAGTGCACTCCTA
The DNA here is from genome assembly GCF_022539395.1 of Myiozetetes cayanensis. Classification (NCBI taxonomy): domain Eukaryota; kingdom Metazoa; phylum Chordata; class Aves; order Passeriformes; family Tyrannidae; genus Myiozetetes; species Myiozetetes cayanensis. Next base: position 79,533,024 of record NW_026087742.1, read on the forward strand.
ACTTTAAAAGTTTTATATTTGAGATATTAATATTCCTTATGCTCAGATTTAGCTTTTTCATGTTCACAAACTTGCATTCTGGAAGTTTCTTTCCATATAATGCAATAATAAGAATTAATAATGAATAATAATATTAATAATATTGCATCAGATGGAAAGATATCTAAACCTTTATATGTAGTCCTGGAAGTGAAGCAGTATCAAAGAAAATAATTTTCTTCTACAGTAGGAAACTGTCAACTTTCACACAAAAAGTCATTAACTTTTTTTCTCTTTTGAATTATAATTTTGTCACTTTCATGTAACACCAAGGTAATAGATTTTCATTATATTCAGAGTGCAAAAACATTGGCTGTGGAAAAAGCAACAGGGCTCAGATTAATAGGAGCCGACAAGCTGACCAAAGAGGAAGTGGCAGCATGGCTGGCACCATGGCTCAGTGGTTGTGACAGGCAATTAGTGAACAGAGCAGAACAGATGTAACAGGAGGCAGCAACAATTTACTGAAGTATTAGCTTGCTCACTCTGTAGTACAGAGAACTGATACTATTTGCTGATACAAATAAATACTAATATGATCTTGAGAGGGGAAGAGGGACAATGTACACAGTCACCTTACAGGACTGAAATAACCTACAAAACAACAACAACAGAACCCCCAAAGAACAAGCTCCGGTAGACTTAAGGGAAAACAAAACAAATCTATCTTTTGGGGATTTTGAAGATGAGATTAAGAGTCTTGCCTCATTACTGGATTGTAACAAACTTTGAAAAAACAACATGTTATAGAGAACTTGTAATAGCATGTTCATATTTCACAGCACTCAAAGACGATATTAATTTTCTTTCTTCCCTGTTGTTCTGGGACAGACTTGCATTACTGCAGCTCCTGGAAGTTACTGCTGCTGCTAATGTGAAGAGGAGACTGCTACGTCCTTACCTAGAAGGTCAGAGGAGAGAATTACAATCTCGTGGGAGGGTACAGGTGTTGCTTTGTATTTTTTAAAACCCAGTCACAACATTTGTGTCTTGCTTTTTAAGATTGTTTCTTAAAAATACAGATTCCACAGGTAAAATGAAATTATTTTACCTCAGAGAACTTAGGAGTTGTGGTCCCAGAAGGTTTTGGATGGATGTCTTCAGTCTCAGAAGATGAAGTTGTCAACATGTACAAGGAAATTGAGACTGAATGAGTTACTGTTTTCTATTACATTAGGAATAGTAATGATTTTTCAAAAAGTAGCAGTGAAACTGCATGTTGTGGTTAACAACAGAGAGTACAGTATCTTCATTCTGTAAATTGACATGAATTCTATATATTATAGTAGCATACATTTTATTTAGAACTGGAAAAGAAAATGGTCAATCTTATGTATACAGTCCATAGAATCACTATCAATATCTTGTTTTGGCAATACCAACAACCTTGAATATTTTGAGCAGTTTTAGGCACTGCAATATAAGAAAGGTATTAGCTACTATTAGAGAGTGTACAAAGGAGGGCAGTGAAGATGATGAAGGATTTTAAGGGGAAGCCGTGTGAGGAGTGGTTTGAGGTCACTTGGTCTGTTCAACCTGGAGAAGAGAACACTGAGGGGAGACCTCATTAGAGTCTACAACTCCCTCATGAGGGGAAGAGGAGTGGTAAACACTGATCTCTTCTCTGTGGTGACCAGTGAGAGGAGCCAAGGGAATGGCCTGAAGTTGTGTCAGGGGAGTTCTAGGTTGAATATTAGAAAAAGGTTCTTTCCCCAGAGGGTGGTGGGGCACTGGAAGAGGCTCCCTAGGGAAGTGGTCACAGCACTAAGCCTGACGCAGTTCAAGAAGCATTTGGAGAATACTCTGGATACATGGTGTGACTCTTGGGGATGGTCCTGTGGAGAGCCAGGAGTTGGACTCTGTGATCCTTGGGGGTCCTTTCCAACTTGGCATATTTTGTGATTCTGTGAACATGGTAATTTGCTCTATTCCCACAAAGACGGGGCACTTACTTGCAAAGTATTACAAATTAGACCAGTTGAACATAGGAGAAGGCTTACCTTCTGTGCAGAGTAAGGACAGGACCTTAAGAGACAGTTTCCTACCAGCAGATAGACCTTGAGAATAATTTTTATGGTACCAGATCAAAAATAGTCATATTTTTGCTTTAGTTGTTCTTTTCTCACTGCAGGATCATGTTTTACAGTAACGAAGACATGATTTGGTGCCATTCACCATGGTCATGCCACTTTTGTACTCCAAGGACTTGTGGACCAGAAAGTTGCTGCAAGACTGAAGGGATCTCCTCTGCCTGCCTGTGGCTGCAGCGGAGCTACAGATGATTTCTGGTAACTACTTGCTGTTTCTGGATTGGTTTTCATGGAGAAAAGCCTTTCTTATACTCTTTTTACCTCTCTCCTTTAAATATTGGGTGACTGTAAATAGAGTGAAATATGCTTAGCATGCATCTTTATTGTACTTGTTTCTCTTAAATGTGCTGTCTTTTATGAGGACAAAAGGTTAGATTAGAACCAGACTATACTGTTTGTGGAAACAGTGGAAGCGACCATATGTGAAATATATATTTTAGAAATATATGATTTAAACTCTATTTTATTAAAGAAGATACAAATTCAGTCATACAAAGTAACCAGAAACTTTTCAACTAAACTGGAACAGGATTAATCTCTGAAGGTTTTCCTGAAAATTGAATCATATTAATTCATGTCGAGGTATTATTTTATTTTATTTTAACCAAAATATGTGTGCATATATGTAAGACAAAAAAAAAAGAAAGATGGGATTTGTAAGAATGAAATCTTCTCTGCTTAGTGAATTTATTTCACAGTTGCAAGCTGAGATAAGAATAGGGAAGTGAGGGACATTCTAGCAAATGGTTTAATGAGAGACTGGCAACACTAACACCACAGAAAACAATTTTAAGAAATGGGGAAAAATAGAATACAGAGACAGTTTTAAAAAGGAGACTGGATGACTAGCTAGTTGTAAGCCCTATATTTAGGTTGCACAAAAGTCTTCATTGTAAAGAATTTGCATATCTATTATTTTGAGAAGTTGAGATTTCTTCAGTGTATGCAACAGGCCTTTTGATATTCATCAAAGAGAACTTCAGCTGCATTAAGTGCCCTTTCCTTGTCCCTCAAAATTTGGTTCATGCTTTCACTCAGAGCTGATCTAAGGGATGGCCATTTTTGGTGCAGGAGATAACTAGAGAAGAAAGCAGAATTATGGCTGTAAGAGAAGGCTTGAGTTTTTCCGTCATGGTAATTTTACAGCTGTAGGTAGAAGCTACTAGAATTTGCTCATCATGGCTAGGCTTTGCGAACGAAGATTTGAGAAGAGGTCTACCCACACTTACTGCAAGCGCACTGATGGCTAAAAGGCCAATGCGAGATAGACAAGTCCGGTTGCAGAAGGCACAGCAGAAAGACTCCCCAGGTGATATCGACAAGACGCGATTCTTTCTGCGTTGTCTTTACTCCTCGAGAGTGATCCTGCGTGTGTTCTCAAAAGCAGCAGCAGCGTTATAGATGGTGTGTCTCCAGGCCTCCCGATTGGAGGCCAGGGTAGACCAATGGTGATGATCAATATGGCCAAGGCTGAGGGATTGTTTCAGGCAGTCCTTGTATCTCCTCTTCGGGGCTCTTCTCTTGGGGCAGCCAGTGGCAAGTTCCCCACAGAGGACGATCTTAGGGAGGCGGTAGTCCTGCATCCTGGAGACGTGCCCTGCCCAGCGCAGCTGTGTTCTCAGCAGCATGGCCTCAATGCTCGTGACTGCTGCCTGTTCAAGGACAGCCATGTTGGTCACACAGTCAGTCCAGTGGATGTTTAGGATTGTACGGAGGCAGCGCTGATGGAAGCGTTCTAAGAGACGCAAGTGGTGCCGGTAAATGACCCATGATTCAGACCCATATAAAAGAGTAGACAGTACAATGGCTCTGTAAATGCTGATCTTTGTACTTTTCTTCAGGTGTTTGTTTTGCCACACTCTTTTATGGAGTTTACCAAAAGCTCTGTATGCCTTTGCTAACCTGTTGTCTATTTCTGCATCAATATTACCGTCTGAGGAGATGATGCTTCCCAGGTAATTAAACTGCTGGACTGATTTGAGCTCTGTTTCACCAATGGTGATATGGGGATGATGGGAGATTTCCTGAGGTGCAGGCTGATATAAAACTTCTGTCTTCTTCAAGCTGATTTCCAGTCCAAAGAGCTCAGCAGCCTCTGCAAAGCAGGATGTTAGACGCTGCAGAGCTACTTCTGTGTGGGCGACGAGGGCGGCATCATCAGCGTAAAGCAGCTCACGGACAAGATAATTTAAGGTCTTAGTGTGGGCCTTCAGTTGCCTTAGGTTGAATAGGTTCCCATCGGTACGATATCAAATGTAGACACCATTTTCATCATCGAGGTCTGCCGTGGTCCTTTGGAGCATCATGCTGAAGAAGACTGTGAATAAAGTTGGTGCAAGAACGCAGCCTTGCTTCACACCATTGGCTATTGGAAAGGGCTTAGAAAGTGCATCTCCATATCTGACTTGACCACGCTGGTCCTCATGAAGTGACATGATCATTTTGAGGAACTTGGGAGGACATCCTAAACGTTCCAAAATCTGCCACAGACCTTTTCTGCTCACAGTGTCGAAAGCCTTGGTGAGATCAACAAAGGTAACATAGAGTCCTTTGTTCTGTTCCCTGCACTTCTACTAGAATTTACTTCTTTACCAAACTGTATGGCTTTATATAGTTGGTTTAATTCTTGTGGTTGTTACAGAGTGGTGTTTACTTGTTGGTTCAGGTAGTGGACAGCAATGTTCTGTCTACAATTCAAGTCATTACTGAAGGTTGAAGGACTTTAGAAGGAGAAATAAATGAGGATATTTTTTTTCTCTTTCATGAAAGCCAATCCTTTGCAAAGAGTGGTTGGTCATAGCCCTATTTTCCCTGCCTAACTGCAGTTGTTATCTTTTCAGTTTTCAAATCTGTTCTTCCATTCAGTTTTGTTCTGCTGAGCTTTGTCTCATTTTATTGCTCGGGTCACATTTCTCTGTCTCCTGAATGTTCTGCCTAGATATGTGCCCAGTGCTTTGAGACTTATCATCCTGAGTGTTTCCTTCTTTCTCTTTCCAGCTATTGTCTTGAAAAACGCTGTTTGCCTCCTAATAAGGAGATTTGGTCTTATGGCAACTTTCTGCCTGTGGCTGACTACAGCAGTCACAAACAACTTATGGCACAACAGCACATGATGACTGTAAAAGCAAGAGCAGCAACCTGGCACTTGAAATAGCAGGAACAGCCAATAAGAGTCATAGAGAGGATTCACAGAAGTGAATAACGAAACAAGGTAATTGTGTAGAGAAATCTATTTTTGCTGCATAGTCATCACATAGCCATCATAAAATGAGGACAGAAAAGGATTCTCAACTTCTTGAGTCTGTGGGGCAGAATAGTAAGTGACAGGATAAATTCTGGAATATTGTGCTGATGTCCAAAGGAGTTGGATAACTTGAATAAAATTCTTAAGCCAGAAACTTTAAGACAGTTTGGTTCAGGAGATTGGATCATTACTCCTCCTAACTTCTTTTCATCCTCTCTTTTTCAGCTTAAAGCTTTAGATAATTTTCTGCCTCGCTCTTCTATTTCATCAATGCAGAGACTGGATACATGCTCTTCATGGACTGATACCCAGCTCTGGCACATGGATTGCTACAAACATGTCTCATGGCAGTTGGTAGATGGATTAGACTGTTACTCTACTTTTTTCCTAGATCCATACCAAAGACCAGTTGCACTTGCAGTCTTTTGGAATTTCTAATTTAATTCGGGTCCCCTGAGTCACAGCTTATTTTTCTAGAGAACAAAAATATACATGAAAATATCATCTCTATTTTTGGAAATAACCTGTTCTTTATCTTGATGTATCAGAAGTTTTAAAAAATCAGTACTTTTGGCCTGTGGTATTTCTCCAAGGTTAGACCAGGAGTCCTTTTTTCTGTGCCAGACTTCTGAAATAAGCATTTGCAGAGGTTGTAGACCTCATAGACTCATCTAGAATTGCTGAGCAGGAAGACTTTTTTTTATCTATGAAAGACATTGATTTTATCATCTAGGATATAACTTGATAACACAGCAAGAATATGATTTGTATTTGTGAAAGTACTCTTAGAGTTGCTACCTGGCAAATTTTTTGTCCCCAAAATGATTTTATAGCTCATGATTATGGAAAAATCACTCGACACTAATTAAAATGAAGACTGGATAACTAAAAATACTGTGGGAGAGAAGAACAAAATGCATATGGTGGTGCTTGGTGGGAAGCTGCTCAGTTTAGCCGTGGAGTAACTCAAGCCTTATCCTTAGATTTCCATTCTCTCTAAATCTGGCATTAAGATGCCGTTCAGTGGCTGCAGATGGAACACAGGTGTGCCAGTTTGTGTTTTGCCTGCCATATCTGCATATGTCATTTTCCTTCTCAGGGACTTCAGGAGTATCAGGGGGCCACTGTCAGACAGAGATCCTTTCTTGGAGGTCTGGAACATGACATGTGCCTCCTGCAAAGAGCTTTAATTCCGGTTAAAATAATTTTGCCCAGAAAAGCACTTCAGTCAGCACTTAGGGTGCTTTCATATTGGGGAGTCCATATGTTTCAGTCTGAGCTATATAAATTTATTAAATCACTTTAGCCCACTAGGTACTTGCTATCCCTAAAGTCTTCACAAGATCATTCTGAAAATAAATTCTCTAAGTCTGGACTCATCTCCATCTTAGCTTGATTCTATCTACTTAACGCTTTAACAACCCTCTGGCATATGTTTAATAGATGTCAATTGTTTTGAAATTCTGTTTATATGACAAAGCCTTTATTTAGTTCACAGCAATCAGTACAGGCCCTTAAAAATTCTTTCCTTTGAGCTTTTCTGCATTCTGATGGAAGGCTATTTTGTTTTCTCTGATCTACAGATTTGTGTGTGTGTGTGTGTCTTAGGGACTGTCTGGGGCAAGCTTGTCTGACAGGTTGCAGAGACAGACTTTCATGAGTATCACCAAATGGAAAAAGGGTTACAAATTAAATTGTCATTTATTTGTCCTCAATTTAGCTGTCAGGAAAGAAAATTATTTTAATTTGACAATCATACTAAATAGACATGCAGTTCTTGGACTGGTAAGAGTACAAGACTTACCCTATTGGGTCTGTAGTTGTGAGGTACAAAATTGTTACAGTCCATTATATATTACTTTTCAAGGGGTGCTGTATCCAGCTAACTATTGCTTTCACTTTGCATTGTTAAAAAAAGAATAAGTACCCCACCAAATAAAAAAACACTCTCACAGAAATACTAACATACACTTACATGCTAATCTTTACATAGTGCCTTTTATATTGAAAAAGAACATCCCTGAACAGGAATGAACATGGAGACACATGCATACACTTATTTTGTAAATTAGGTCTAATGCAGTTTTGACTGAAACCAGATTAGAATTCAGATAAAAATTAGGTATCTGTAGATAGAAGGAAGAGAAGGAGACAGGGACAATCCTTCACAACCCTGGGTGTGTCTGTCCTAAATATTTGCACATAGACTCTTTTGGGTCAATTTTCTTTTCCTGTTGATTATAGAGGAAGTCTAGGCAACCACCTTTAAGCCAAATGCCTAACTTTCAAATAGCTGAACTTTGATAAGACGAATTCCACACCTAACTTTTTTTTATTTTCTCCCTAAAATCTCCCTAAAAACCTCAGAAAGTCAGAATGGCTGTGCTGGTGTCGCAGCAATGGCCAGTAGTGAATGCTGAGAATTACAGAATGGTTTGGTAGGGTTTGAAAGGGACTTTTAAAGGACATCTGGTCCAACCTCTCTTCAATGAGCAGGGACATCTTCAAGTATATCAGGTTGCTCAGAACCCCATCCAATCTGATCTTGAATGTTTCCAGGGATGAGACATCCATTACCACTCTTGGCAACCTCTTCCAGTGTTTTACCACTATCATTAGAAAAAAAAAAAATATTTTCTTCTATATAATCTAAACCTACCCTCTTTCATTTCAAAGCTATTACTCCTTGTCCTGTCACTACATGTTCTTGAAAAAAGTCCTTCTCCAACTTTCTTGTAGTCACCTTCATGTACAGGAAGGCTCCTCTAAGTTCTCCCTGAAGCCTTCTCTTCTCCAGTCTGAACAACTCTAACTCTCTCAGTCTGTCTTCATAGGAGAGGTTGGGACCTGTAGGTTTCTACCACATTCTGTTTTCAGATATGAAAATGTGAGTGGTCTAATGCGGTTGTTGTCCACGAGAAAAAGATTGAGCATTCAAGGCGCCGATTTTCTTTATGGCTGTTGAAGATGCAAGGGCAGCTCATGTTAACGAAAAAACAGTGATTAAGACAGTGTTTACTGCAAAAATAAGAGTGTTTTTAGATCAAGGATGCTAAATCAAGATTGTAATCTCCACGTAAAATCTGAACAGAGACAAGCTAGTGCTAACAGACTGAGATAAACCTCAAGAAGGACACACAAAGTTGACCTTCACTGGTCACGTCAAGGCATGGATATAGATGGCTATCTCATTGTTTGAGATATCCTCTCGTTTGTTTTAGTCAAAACAATACATTTCTGTCCTTGATTTACCCTTACTTCAGTGGTACAATATGGCTACTTTTCCATTTCAGAGCTGACAGATTTTTTGTGCAAAAAGGAATTAGGTTATATTTTTCTGCTATGATCTGTATAGCAAAACAGTGTCATCTTGGAAGGTCTACTGTTATGGAGCTGGTGTGCTAAGTTTATATTAAAAATTACTGTACCTTTCAAGTTAGTAACATCTCTTCCACGAGCTTCATTTCATGCTAATTTGTTCACACGTTAACCAGAACATTTTAAAGCTTTCTGTTTCCTGATAGAAAGCGGTGCTGTGGTTGCCAGGTACAAAGGTGCTTTGAAAGTTATATTGCCTCATTTCAGTGATTGAATAACAGGGTCAGAGTTACCTGAGGGAATGTGTTTTGCCTCCTTTTCTAGAGGTTACATTCCCCAATTATAAGAGCTCTGTCCTTCATTTAGAGAGACAACGGTGGAATGAGATACTCTGCAGGATATTTATAACTGTCTATTCTCAGGTTGCTGCATTGTGGCTAGTTAGAGGAGTAACATATGGCACTGTAGAGAAAATAATTATTATTCTTTGATAACTTACTCAGGAGCAGTTATTCTAGATGACTTGCATGACAGACTCTTAAAAACTCTAAAGTTATGGACACAATAATGCAGTAAAGGCGTATATTTTCTCACAGTTTTCAGCACAATTAATACCCTTTAATGTGTTTTTAAATTTCCAGACATTTATCTATCTTTGCAAAAATCTCAAAGGAAATCACTTTGATCTGTCTTCAGGTTAGTTACTATTTAGACTAATTTAATGTGGGCCAAAGTTTAAGAGAAGGCTGACTGTTTCAAACTATCATCTACCTAGGGTTATGAATTTGAAATTCCAATCCAGTCATTCAAGAGAAGTGGTCATAGAAACTAAGTTAGAGAGCATTAGTGAAAATATTGCCCCTTTGTGGCATAGTTTTATTAGAAAGAGAAACTCAGTCTTAGATCAAAAATTACTCTTTCCATTTTTGTTAATAAATCCTACCTAGAACATTTCATATTTTGTTTTATTGGTATATTATCCCCACTCTTATAACATGTTATATTTATTTAGAAAATTTTTATTTGATCACAGGCTGTAGTACATATTTTATCTCAGTCTTAGTGTTCGTAAGGAGAAAGAAAGGAAGTTGACTGCCAATTTTTCAGCTTTTCAGGCAAAAAAAAAAGAAAAGGAAAACTTCTTAAGTGCCATGGAAGAAGCTATAATAGCTCCTTAGGCTATAGATTTAGGTTGTGATAGCACAGAGACTGTAGTGTTGCTCTGGGACTTGCTGTTAAACTGGGGTCTGAAATTCATACTATGCTTTTTCAAGCATAATTACCTGGTCTTTAAGTAACTAAAGTGAATTTTGCCCCTGAGGAGAATCATTATCCTGAATGACTCCATTTGACTTTTGATCCATGCTCAAACTAAGAAAAAACACACAAGAAAAAGAAGTTCATTTCCTTGTAATCATAAATTATGTTTCTTATACTTGCGGCTAGTTTATTAGAAATACAGCGAGATAGAGTGGCACACAACATTTTCCCTCTCACAAACATATGAAAGTCAAGAACCTACGCATCACAATTCAGGAGGAAAGAACTACACATCTTCCAGTTAGCCAAAGGTGGAGATAATTTAGAGTTAGAAGAGTACCTATTGACCTCCTGAATACAGGGAATCAGGTGATTTTTCATTTACCTATCACCACAATCAATGGGTCTTAAGTGCTGTGCCCAAAATATTGTTCAAAGGTAAAGAAGTAGCATATTTTATTGTCCTGATTCTGGCCAGGACAGGGTTAATTTTTGTAGTAGCCAGGACATGGAGATTATTCTATACCACCTCACAGTCATTGCTGGGGGCTGCTGTAGCAGGTCAGAGGGAGTGGTTGGTTCATGTTGACAGTTTTCTTTGTCATCAGCCTAGGCTCCATGTAGGGTTGGACTTTTTATTGTTGTTTTAACATTTTGCTAATATATTTTTATACATTTTTCTTTTTCATTGTTTTGAAGGCTTACATTTGAAAACTACATCTGAGTTTGCTCTATACGATGTGAGTGGTTTATACATGTTAGGTTTCCCATGGCAAACCTGTGCCTTATCGTTGATCAGCCCATGCCTGTTCTTCCCTATACCACATTTCTGTCTCCCTTTCTCAAGACTTCTGTTGCTGTGCCAGACTTGTCTTTCTCTACATTATATTGTGATAGAGCTATTGAAACAGGAAGGGTTAATTGAAACACTTTTACTGTAAACCCATAAGAGCCCCCCTTACCCCCTGTACTTCGTTTACCGTAAGCTGTAAGGTTATGTCCTGTACTAAGGGCATTAGACCTTAAAGGAACCACAACAAACACTAGACAAAGAACTCAACACACATCAATCTCATCCAGAGGAGCCAAGGTAGACATTTGAATAGGTAAAGTAGGCCTAGAGCCAAGGGTTTTTTCAAGCCTGAACGATTAGAACATGAGAACAATGGAAAGAACAGAAGGTCACGAAAGCCACCCGAGGAAGATGAGTAAAATGCAGACACCAGGATGAAGGCAGGCAGGAACTCCCACCATAATATTCCTCAAAATAGAGACCACGCGTCAATCTCCGCCCCGACTCCACCTGCTATGAATATTGTAATCTAATGATGCAATAATATGAATATGCATGTGATTATGTTGTAATCATGATTAGAAACTGTATAAATTGCTTGTTTTTACTGAACCACTTCGGAGCTTTTTGTCCAGCCTGAGCTGGAAGCTACCCTGACGTTGCAATAAATACCTACTGTTTATGGGCTCAAAATTCTGCCTTTAAGCAGTTTCCTTTTAACTGCCTTTTTGGGTATCAATATAAGTACCTCATTCTACATAGAATAATTTCTAGGTATCTCTATATGTATAAAATTATGAGTATTAAATCACGAAAAGTTAGACAAAAGTAAATTAGGTGTAGACATCTGGTCAATTAAAGAAATTTCTGTCAGCTAAATCAAGTCAGACAGAGTAGTAGGCAGGTCAAGAAAATTTCAGACATAGGATACCTGACAAACATCATTCCTGAGGCCTCACAAACTCAGTAGAAAGCTTACAGTCTGTTATTAGCAGTGGCAGTACCATAACAGAAAGCTCATCAGTTTCATTACTCTCAAGTCACACAGCTGAAACCCTGCACTGGTGTTTCTGCCTTTCCAAGACCTAAGCAGGAGCAGCACCACCTTGGTGCCTTTAGTTCCCAGGCAGCCTTCCAGCAGGAACCCCACTGAGCAGATGGCAGGCTGTGCTTCAGACATTTCTGTAATAATTCTCTGGATAACCTCCTCTGGCCTTGTTTCCTTGGGAACAAGCTACCTGAAATGGTGGTCCCACAGCTCTATTAACACCTCATGTACAATGGTGGGAAGATGGGTTGTATGCAATATGAATAAAAAAAGTGCATTTCAATAAATCCAGGTCATAAGTCACTGAAGACAGTTAATAGCCACCCATGGAATAGGAAGGCAAAAGCTACGTATGAGATAAAAATATTAGAAGGTTATTTACGCTTCTTTTCCTCTAAACTATTTTACATAATTGCATGCAAAATAGTATACTTAATGGCTATTAAATTTTCATATACAAGCATTTAAATTCCAGAAAATGTCACAAAGAAGATTACTCCAAAACTCTGCAAGTGTGAAAACCAGAATTGTTAATGCCCCTCATGATACATGCTATATTCAGCAAATAGAAGGCAACTTCAATTAAGGAGATTTTTGTAGAAATTAAATAAGGTGATGTGCAGGTAATGAAACATATGGGCAACATTTGCCCAGTCTTATTCTGAAAAATAGCAGAGCTCTTCTCTTGAAATTCTCTTTCTCATAATACTGATAATAATAATGGTAGAAATTCTGATAATAATGATGCTTTTAGCACAAGGTTATATTTTGGCACAGATATATGAAATTGAATGGAAAACTGGGTGTTAAAATACAAGTCATCAGGCAGTATTAACTCTAGAAATTACTACATTCTCTGTCTGTAATAGGTATTGCAATGTTTTTCATTCTAATGTAGAATTAAAATACTTTTTATGTCCTTTTAACAAGGAAAGACCATGAATATAAAAAATAATTAAATAATTAAGAAAACAGAACATAAATTGAAAATAAAATGTAATCTATAATCTAGTTGTTTCAGAGAAAACTCCATCTGCCATAGAATATTTTAGAACTTGCTCCCCTGGAGCACATTATTCTTCCCACCTTAGGCTGTCCAGTTGCACTTTAGAAACTCAGCAGTTGGTATGATGATTTCTTATAGACTTTAGGCTATGAAAAATCATTTCTGATTAAAGAGACTTGAGAAAAGAATTGCAGCTGATTACATAATAAAGATATATCAAAATGGACACATTTTCAACTCTTGTGTGTCCATGTACTTTCTGGATTGTTAAGGTATCCCCATACTACTGCCTCTTAAACAGTTTTAGCTTTTTCCTGTTTTACCTAACATATAAGTATTTTGATATAATATGATAATTTTTGTCATTCTATGTCTTCATTCATTGACTCATGTCTAATTTGCATTCATAAATCTAAATCTTTTTAATGTGATTGGTTATATACACTGGCAAACAGGTTAGGGTTTTTTTAAATTAATCTAAAAAGGAAGGAGAGCTGTACCCTAGAATTCTCCGTTTTGTATAGCATGAAGCTATAGGTGCTCCACAAAATATCATTCAATCAATGAGAAGAAAGGAAGTGGAACTAAAAGGTTAATCAGTTAGTAATGATAGAATTTCCTTGCAATATATTAGATTTTCTCTTTTGAACAGCAGCAATCCTGACTAGCATATTATTCATATATGTATTCATAGGTTGTATTGCATTGCTGCACTGAAATATAAGAGTCCTACTGGGCAAACTGCTATAAAAAAATTCTACATCTGGCAACATCTCTAATAGAGGTACAGTCTTGCTTATTTTTGTCCCATTATATAAGAACGCTGTATATCCAAATTTTCCAGAAATTAAAAAACAAGTTAGATACAAACCAAAAGAATTATCTAAAGAATGGGCCTGAACAGTCCTAATAATTGCTGTCATGCCTTAGAACAATATTAAAAGTAATTTGTCTATTCCTCCTCCATCATTGCACTATTTCATGTCACAGCAATATGTTGTACCAGGTTTGTTATACTTTTACAGGTGCTTCACGTTGAGTATCAGATTAAAAAAACACAACTTTTTTCATATCATTTCTCATGTCGTGCTGTCTGCATTCACATAATATTATCATTCATGTAGGAAACTCCTTGTAATTACCAAATGATATGAGAGCCCCTGTGTACCATGAAGACTGACTTTCAGGTATTGTAGTCTGGTGCAACTGGTCTAATTTTTCTTCGTATAGTACTTCAGAGTCTTATTCTTATTTGCTATTTTCTTACCTATTTCTAAGGTTTGGAAATTATTTCTCAGCATCTAGTCTTGCCAGGAAAACCATACAGAAGTCAAAACACATGTAATGTGTAGGAAATTTAATATGAAACACGTCGAGATTGAAGGAAATAGAAAGAAACCAGAAAATAAAGGGGGCTGTGTTTTTAGAAGTGCATAGTGGGGGTTGTGTTTTCAGAAGTGCATAGTTTTGGATTTAACTTTTGCTATTCATACATATCCTGCTTATGAGTTCAGAATTCTTAGAAATACTTTAGTTCCTCATCAGACAGAGCATTTCAAAGGCATCCATAGTATCTGTGAAATTCTTACAGTGAAACTCTGTTATAATGGGTATGTTTCTTACCTGAAAATATATCGATTCACATGGTTGACAAGACACATATGTCCTTTTTGCATAGGCAAAGCTGCTTTTTGTGCCCATCTTTACTCATAAAGAGTCAAAGATGGAGTTATGAACTTCCATTTCTTAGGTGAATGGTAAGTTCACCTTAACTGGGGAAAGTTTCTATCTGAGAGTTTCTAAATAGAACTGGTAGTGAGTCTTCTACAAATGTATGGATAGGGAGGAGAAAATTATACTTGTGGCACATCTGTGTATGTTTTGCCATAGACTATCATTGCTGGAATTGCATAAAACATTTTCTGTGTTTAGCCTCCTGGCAGTATCTACTGTATGCTATTTCTCCATGAGGCTGAACTAGGGGTTTCTTCATTTATGTCACCACACTGTGTGGGTCTGGTTTCCTTCAGGTCTTCTGGTTGCTCGTGTTGCTTTTTCACTGTGCATAGTGAATACCAGTGGCAACATGAGCATTTCAACAGCTGTCCCCCAAACAAACTTGTGACTGTGTTCATTATTATTGGTGCTGGCAGACTAAGCTCTGTGTGTAGGCAAACGTAGGCCAGCTATAAATACATTTTTAAAACATGTATTTGTAAATACAGGCATGTATTATGATACTGAAGCAGCAGGTATTACACTAAATTCCCATTTGCTTTGTCATTATTGAAACATATTTTTTAACTTATCTATTTATTTTTATGGGTCACAAAGATATGACCTTATCTATTACTTTTTATACATCATATTCTTCTTGTTGCTTTCTTCTAAAGAAAAAATGATGCAATAGCAATAGTCCCAACAGGTAGAATTATGATAATAATGAGGTTTAAGATAATCAGTGTCTCCCTGGAAGAAACAATAGCAGGAAACGAAGTTAGGTCTCTGGAAAACTGTTTGCTGATCCTGAGATAGCGTGGCTCTTTAGAAGACTTTTGAATATTTAGCAATTAAAAAAAAAAAAAAAGGAAGGTCTTTTTCTAAAACCTTCACCCTGTACAATCATTTTATAATAACCTTCCAAGTGAAGAGAGTAAACTGTTAACTTCTTTATCTTTATTGCACCTCCTGCTATATTGCCTGTTTGTGACAAAACCCAAATTAGTAACTAAACCAGATCTTTCTGACATACTGATTTTAGTTCTAAAGGGACAATTCTGACAGGAGTTCTCTTACAGCCATATTCCCTGTATCCCAAATCAGGCAGCATCCCAAACTATAGTAGGTGCTACCTCTGCCCTTTCCAGCAGAAGAGAGACATTTTCTATCTCACAAATTGTCAGCAAAGGTAAGCTTAATATGTTTTGTAATACTCTTTATGGAGAGAATGCAATATTTTATATTAGCCAAAGGTGCTCAAGGGCAAGGGCTGATTACAGCCAAACAATTAAGAGCAAGACACTCAAACTGTGCAGGGCTTTTTTCCTATCCACAGCACTGTGTGACAAGGATGGCTCTGTGCTCAGCAGCTGCTTTAAACGCACTGTTTAGGCTACTGTGCTGAAATATGGATTTTCCAAAATCCTGCTTCTCAGGCAATGACTCCTTCACCTGTGTAATAAGATTAGCAGAGCTACTTGAAGGACAGAAAAGCCTTGCCAGTCAAGTGGAGATTAGCATCTTTTACATTGGTTTTCTAAAAGATGAACAAGACATACACAACCCTAGAACCAGGAGAATTTTTTTAGTATCCACAAGTGCTTGATTTTCACTGGGCTTGTTCAGTTAATAAGAAATACTGTTCACAAAAACTGGTTGAACTATAGCAAATAGTGGATAGTTAGTATTTAAACTTAGCTGAACTTGAAAATTTAAACCAAGAGAAACTACTCCAGAATGTCTCAGTTATCAGGCAAGACAGATAGAAAACTCTGCTCTCCTAAACCATTTCTACCATAAGCCTGCAAGACAAAATTCACAAAAAGACAAAGCATGTTTCCCTGTACTGGAAAATGAAATAGAATGGAAGATTATAGATAAAATAAATCATAGAATCATAGAATCATAGAATAGATTGGGTTGGAAAAGACCTCCAAGATCATCAAGTCCAACCCCTGATCCAACTCCAATTACTATATCATGGCACTAAGGGCCATGTCCAATCTCTTTTTAAAAACTTCCAGGGATGGTGAATCCACCACTTCTCTGAGCAGGCCGTTCCAATGCCTGATCACCCCCTCTGTAAAGAATTTCTTCCTAACATCTAACCTAAACTTCCCCTGGCAGAGCTTGAGCCCATGTCCCCTTGTCCTGTTGTTGGTTGCCTGGGAGAAGAGACCAACCCCCACCTGGCTATAACTTCCCTTCAGGTAGTTGAAGAGAGTGATGAGGTCACCTCTAAGCCTTCTCTTCTCTAGACTAAACAACCCCAGCTCCCTCAGCCTCTCCTCATAGGACTTGTGCTCAAGTCCCTTCACCAGCCTGGTTGCTCTTCTCTGGACCCGCTCCAGCACCTCAATGTCCTTCCTGAACTGAGGGGCCCAGAGCTGAACACAATACTCAAGGTGTGGCCTCACCAACACAGAGTACAGGGGAAGGATCACTTCCCTGCTCCTGCTGGCCACACTGTTCTTGATGCAGGCCAGGATGCCATTGGCCTTCTTGGCCACCTGGGCACACTGCTGGCTCATGTTCAGCTTCCTGTCAATTGGCACTCCCAGATCCCTTTCCACCTGGCTGCTCTCCAGCCACTCTGTCCCCAGCCTGTAGCGCTGCAGGGGTTGTTGTGGCCAAAGTGCAGGACCCGGCACTTGGCCTTGTTGAACTTCATCCCATTGGAGTCAGCCCAACTCTCCAGTCTATCCAGATCCCTCTGCAGAGCCCTCCTGCCTTCCAGTAGGTTGACACTCCCTCCCAACTTGGTGTCATCAGCAAATTTGCTGATGATGGACTCAATCCAATATCAATAGGTACAATCATGAATAAACAACAAAGCAATTTCACTACAACACTAGGTGACATCAGCTGCCTTTGTCTTATGAATAGCAAAATACACTTTATGCCAGTCTCGAAAGTAACAAAACCTGTAAGAGAGTAGAAGTATGTTGTTTTTATGAATGTGTCTTGAAGCAATTTGCTCTTATTATGTCAGCATGAGTTTACTGATATGAACTGGAAGGCCAAGAGACTTTAAAAATAGGGAAAATATAGTGAGTTATGGTCATAAGTTCTATGGTGAATTCAGGGACTTCTGGTCATTCACTACTTTTTCCACTTAGACTCGTACTAAGTACAGAGAAACAAAGCTCACAGTATACTGTGAGCTTTCTTTATCACGTTCTCCTAATTCAGGTCAGTAGTGACCTGCAATGAACTTTTGCTGACCAGAGTTTCTCCTGAGCAAAGCTTGCCAATCACACAAAATTACTTAGTGGTTTTGGGATCCAGACACATATATAGACAAGGGAATTAATGGATACTACTACAAAACTAATTTAATGTGTACTATAAATCAGAAGTGAAAGTCAATATCCCAAGGGGGAAAAAGGGACCTAGTGTATTAAACCACTTTGACACCTTTGATCTTCATTGTTCATAACATGAAGCATTTTCTAAACACCTTTAAACTGAAACTGAAAGATACACTGCTGAAATTGACCCCAGTCTTTCTACCTGATTTTTCTGAGTAAATGTGGAACTTCAATGCTGTCCTAGACACAGATACATGATTTTTTTACAATGTTTAAAAATCCTTAACTCAAATCTGTTTTTATACCTAATGTGTGCAGAGCTATTATTTGCTTTAAATAGTTCTCTTCTATGTACAAGAAGACTATTGTAGTCCTAGTTAGACTGTTAATAGTTTTCAGTTTCCTTTAATTGATACTATGAGAGATAAGAAAAGACTGCATCTACCTTTGCCCTTGAGCAGACTGTGCACCCATGTAAGTTAGAGATCTGCTGAGGTTCGTGGAATTGTCAGCCTAATATTAGCATTCCAAGTTATGTGATTTCTGTTTGCAATTAACTA
Organism: Myiozetetes cayanensis; assembly: GCF_022539395.1. Taxonomy (NCBI): domain Eukaryota; kingdom Metazoa; phylum Chordata; class Aves; order Passeriformes; family Tyrannidae; genus Myiozetetes; species Myiozetetes cayanensis. Next base: position 79,551,412 of record NW_026087742.1, read on the forward strand.
CATATGGCATTTATTATAAAATATCTAACTTATTAATAACAATTACATTTAATACAGCAATGCAATCACACTTATATGCATATTTAACCGTCAAATTGCACTGATCTTTTATTTTAATTGACTCATTGTTACAGGGTGGGTTTTTTTTAAATAATGTCTGGCTATGTTTCAAACAGCTTCCATGTTTATAACTTTGGCCTATCTAAATAGTCTTTGTTTCCATACTGATTTCTTTGAATTTGATTTTGTGGTTTTATCGGGATAAGTTTCTTGTCATATTGGAGATACCACTTGAACACAAGAAAAAATAAATAATCCCCTGTAGCTTTCTCAGTTTACAGTCTCTCTGAAGTGATGGGGCTAAAGAGAGCACCATTCTTCATCTATTCTTCATTCTTCAATCCATTCTTCAGCATGGATTATTAACACAGTACTAGTCAAGAAGGTTTTTGTGCCTTTTTTTTTTCAGTTACCCCACATTGGCAAACCTCACTAAGTTAGTATTTCAGATGCTGATAGAAGTTCTGATTCCTTCTTTGTTGCAGATGTGAATAATGGCCAAACTTATGCTTCATGAAAGGATAAAGTAAAGCCAACAATACTGAATATATATATATATATGGAAAAAATTATCAACCACTACTGAACTTACAAAAACAGTGAGTGTCAGTGCCTACATGACCACACTGAGCAGTTACAGTGAATCCAAACAGCTAGGCTTGCCCATGTCTGTGGACTGTACTGCAGTCCTAGGGTCACAGGTACCATTATTTGGCTGAATCCTTCTCTCAGATGTCCTTTGTCTAGAAGGTACAAATCTATCAGGGACCCAAATAGATGTGATGAAGCATCTCATTTCCTCTGCTCCCACTTCCTTGGTGATAGCATCAAAGCCACGGCCCCTATGAGAAAGTGAATAAATGCCACCTACACAAGATTACTCAGATTACTCGATATATTTGCTATGACTTCAAGTACTTAAGAGCTGAACATTTAATTTTAAGGGGTTTTTTTTGGTCTCTGTAGACAGTGATGTACAGGGTGATTCAGAGTATGATTCAGAATGCCTGTACTGAAGCAGTTAAGCACCTAATTTTAGGTACAATCCAGCTGGCCTCAGTCTAGGCAAGTTACACCCCTCCTTAAGATAAATGTTTCAGATGGCTTCAAATGTGACACTTCAGACTTTCCTCCCCACCAGCTGATATAATGGCTGATTTACATTGATAGCTTTTAAATGATTCTAAATGCCACAGATGAGCTGGTGTCCTTAGACACCTAAGTTAGATGCCCAAAGTTAAGATATATGACTGTCATTTTAGCTGTGTCCTTTTAGATATACAAAAAACCCTCTCTGAGCATCACTTAAGAAAAAAAGGAGACTTTGTGTAGAAAAGCTCTAGAGACCAAACTTCTCCCAAGGCAAATGCAACAGTAATTGACAGTTTCAATTACAATGAAGACACTAGGGATCGTCAACAAGATATTTTCCCACTTAATTCTCCCAAAGTACCTAACATGTTAAAAGTGCTCAGAACACTGTGTAAATTGGGAATGGAGTCAGGGAATTTTTTAAGAACTTTTGATAGCCCTTTCATTGATGCAGACTCAAAATTGTCAAATTAAATGAGGACAAGGTTATAAAAAATGCAGTTTCTTAAACAATTTTTTTCAGTTTAAATTGGAGGAAGAATTCTTCATTTAGGCTGTTTCTTAGGGAGCAATAGTGATTATTAGACCTTTCACTTTTCTATGGGAGGAGATGAAGGGGCTGTTTGTGGTTACCTGCACTGATGAACCAGAGACATTTCACTATAGATATATCTGAGAAACTTTAGGTTAATTTGTTGGGATGAATTATGAGCATATTGTCCATGGAAATGTAACCCTGGCCAACAAAATTTTCCTAAGAAGGACATCATTCAATAAAATTATAGAATAGATTGGTTTGGAAGGCACATTAAAGATCATCCAGTTCCAAACTCACTGCCATAGGGAGCAATAGGCAAGATAGCTGAATAGCAATTCCTAGCAGGTGTTATAGCAGTTCTGGGGTAGAAAACATCTTGACAAACTGGAACAAAATATTTTAAAATTTCCAAATTAAGACTTCTGCAAAATTATTTTAGCAGTGGAAAAAGCCACAAAATCTCATTTAGAGTTCTTATAGAGTACAGCTATTACTTTTGCCAATAATTTATTGCTGTTGGTTATTGTTTCTTGACTGACTTTTAACATATTACAAGTGGAAGGGAGACATTGTTATTGCCATTGCACTGGCAGAGAAATTGCAACCTGATTTGAAGTGCATTACCTAAAGTCAAACAAGGTGATTGTAATGACCACTGGGGAAATTAAAAAACCTTGCAAAAGTTTAGAGATATTTTTGTTAGGGCATCTGTGTCTTGAAACACTCTATGTCTCTTAGTTAAAATAAAATTGTATTACATAACCTGAGTGATTTCTAGAGTTAGTAAGTGGCTGATTTTCTGTTCCCTTGGTAAGCAATAATTCATGTAAACAGATTGACTGAGATTTTACTTTGCTACTGAAGTGGGGGGAAACCAGTGAAATATTGTTTGAGACTTTTTATAAGTGAAAATGACAGCATATAGGGAAAAAATGTTATGAAAGGTGGATAGTACTCAAAATAGAATAAAATTCAGAAATCTAGAATTATTTTGTTAAAGCAAGTAATATTACAGAAACTGAAAAGAAAAAAGTCTACTTGTTTCTTATATGTGGAAAAAACCAGGTATTAATATCCTAAATATGCCCAGATCAGCAAATTTATGAAGAAATGTATGAATAGAAAATACCTGACATCAAAGCCATTTATAATTATAGGATGGTTTGCAAGGAGTTGAAAAAAATGAAGCAGATTAAAATTTTTAGCACATGCAAAAAAAGTTTTGTTGCTTAAAACCAGTTTGTGCTGGTTTTAAAGGCTATTTTTCTGTAACAGATTTGTTCCATTGTGTTTAGCTTGAATTCTTACAGATACCTGCTTAAAAAACACTTATATTTTAAAGTTGTATTGGCATTGCTGTCAGCAAAAAGCAGCCAAAAAAATAAAAAGGAAGGCCTTAATTAAGCACATAAAATGAAGTTATTTTGTATGCTTTAATTCTAATATGGTAAACCAACATATGGTGTTATGTACATTTATACATATATATATATTTATATATATATATATATTTACTCCTTTGTATCACAATGGTCAGAAGAATGAATTCTGTAATTGTTTATGCAGCAGCAAATTATGGGAAAAATTGATTCCTCATGATAGGAGGTGAGAATCTAGTAAGCGTGTTTCAGAGGTGTATTTGTCTGATCTAACTTTAAATACCTGTAATATAGAAGTCCACATCTGAGCTAATCACTTTAAGCACATTTAACATTCTCCTGACCCACATTAAATGGTCTCTTTAGGATGAGGTGAAGTCTGAATATAAACCCAAAAGAGCATTTGAAGATGGAAATAAAAGCACACATTGGCATTATAGAATTGTATCCCTGGGAAAGAGAAAATTTCCCCCTCTGCTTACAAAATTACTAAAAAAGGGATAGGAAATTAACATTGAAAAATGCACATGACAGTATGAAAATTTTTCAGATATTCTGATGTCTAAAAATAATTAATAATCAATTCTTTCCCTTTATATTCATATGAAGTTTGGACCAACAAACATTTCCTAGTTTCTCAACAAGGGTTGAGATTCTGCAAACATTTCCATGAGGAGTCTTCCCAGAAGATTTAATAACACCTTTAAGATATAATATACTGCTTGAAAATGTAGAGGATGCCGTGAAATATTTAAACATCAGTGGATTAAGATGAAAAATGCTAAATGACTTTTCTTGGAGAATCGAATCTAGAATATTTTGGATCTATTTTAAATACTAAGGGATCCACCTAGCAGCTTAATTGCTGGAAAAATGCTGCAATAGTTACATCTGTACCAAAATTCCTTTAACTGGGTCTTGAATTAAAAGCCACTTGTATTTTTACTGCAGAATATGAATTCCAATATATCTGCAATGGCAAAATCTCCTGAAAAGTTATTAACCAGAAGAATTACTTGGCCGAGCAAACCAACCTACTAAGCAATTTCGTGAAAATTAAAATTCATTTCCTACACAGTATAGTAGCTGGTTTACTATAGCCCCAGTAAATAGTTTTTCTGTTGATGTTTTCCCTTTTTAAATTGGGAGAAGCAGTCATCCTATTTCTTTCAGTTCAAAAGACTTAATACCGCTGAGCAAAAGTGCTGAGGATTTGTGAGAGATGTCTACTTTTTTACTTTATAAGTATCTACCTGGTAAAACCAAATCAACCCCAAATGACAAAACTCACTTCTCATTGCCTTTATTCCTAATTCAGTGAAAAAAAAAAAAAAAAAAGGCTGATTTTTGCCTAGGGACCTCACAGATGGACAAGTCAGTCATTATTTGAGTAGTATTCTTTTACTTAAGATGATAGTGCTGCTGCAGCTTTTTAGTCTGTCTTGAAGATTGCCTCAATAATTTTGTGAAAAGATTATCCTGCATACTACAAGTAACCAGCTTTTGCTACAGAACTGTACATTACAATTTGACAGATTATCTGTGGCATTCCAAACAAGTCTTCTGGATCTCACAAATACAGACATTATATCCAGTCTACAAGAACCGGATGTCAAAATAAGCATCAGATGTTCAGTAGCTTCATAATGTTCTAATAAATATGAAGTTAGTGTGGGTAAATCAGTGCTGTTTATTCATTTCAAAAAAGGTCTAGAAAATGCACAGCTATATACCTGACTAGTATGACAGGAGGAGACACAGCAGAAATAAAGAATGCTGCAAATCTTTTGAGTTTGCAAAACCAACTGTTTACTTTCATTATGCTTCTGAAAATAATCATAATATTCATGAAGTGAATGCCACTCCTTTCCTGATGAAGGCAGAGACTGATCTAGATATCCAGAAAGTACCTTAGTGTCCCAATGAAGAGATTTAGGAAATAGCTCAATGAAAAGGATTCAGATTGCCTTGAAAACTATGTGCATTAATGTTCCAAAGCATTACTCTTAGTTTTTTCAATTACTAAAAATTCAGAGATAAATTCTCTCCATTGAAAGTCAGCCCATAGCATTCCTCTGTTAAAGTTTGCAATGCCTTTGACTCCTGAGAAAGATAAATGGAGATTTCTTTTTTCTTGTAACATCCAGGAGCTTTTATGCAGGGTATTACAAATAGCAAGGAAAGAAAAAAAAGAGTTTTAGAGAAGCCATTAAGGAAATAAAAGTGTTTTTTCAACTAAAATGTCTACAAATCAAACAATAGTACAGCATTTGGCAGATAATTAGTCAATGATTGTCTTCTGAACTCAGAAAATAAATTTAGAAGGAGGAGATATGCTGTGCTCTAAAAAAATGACAGCTTTAACTGTTTGGTGATGGGTGGTTTTGTTTGTTTGTTTGTTTGTTTGGATTTTTTTGCCTTTTTTTTTCTTTTTAAGACTTTTAATGATTTTTTTTCAAAGACATTTTTCTAACCAAGTACACATAATTATGTACACATGAAGAGGTCTTGAGGAAACCATACAGGTCTATTCAACCACATGCTATAAAGATTTTAATTTTACAGATTCTTATTATTTTAGTTCCACTAAATGCTTTTAGCTAAGGTTGACCAAAACTTTTACCGTTGAGACCCTGTTTTGAATCATTTATAATTGCCATATTAAAAATGTTCAGACTGACATGCCCATGCCAGATGTCTAATCCAGGATGAATCATTTTGAAAAATTCCAGGAAAAATACCTCAATAGTTTTGCAATATTAAAGAAAGAAGTTTTTCATTTGTCCTCATTAATGTGTTATTTTGAAGCAATTAACTTGAATATTTTTGTTATTTTTTTAATAAATCTGTCTCCACTTTACAATGGTGCCTTTGCAAAAATGGGTCCAAATGAAGCTCCAGATAAACTCTTAGCATCAAACAATTTTAGCAACAAAACAATCACAGACACACTCACACTCCCCTCCCATTGACTTTATTGGGGGTGAAATTATAAGATTTGGAGGAGTTAACAATTTTATAATAACTTCTAATATAAATTTAGTATTGTTTAAATGTTCTGTATTTGTTTCTGCTTGCTTTGCTTCTTCTCTTTTGTCACCTTCCTCCAGGCCCTCCCCCATGACTTTTTATGCAGCAGATACAGGAATCTGTGACCTACAGGAGTTAGTGTATAGATGATTTAGCCTGGTGCCTCAGTATATTGTCAGGAATGGAGACACCACAAAATTGTAGTGATGGGAAGCCCTTCCTGAATGAGTTATTTCCTCTCACAGGTGTTACTTTAGAAGAAAGAAATAGAGAGAGAGAGAGGAAGAAAAAAAAGAAAAAAAAAGAAAGGAAGGAAGCAAGGAAGGATAAAAGGAAGAAAGAAAAGAAAGAAAAAAGGAAGGAAGGAAGGAAGGGAGGGAGAGAGGAAGGAAGGAAGGAGGGAGGGAGGAAGGGAGGGAGGGAAGGAAGGAAGGAAGGAAGGAAGGAAGGAAGGAAGGAAGGAAGAAAGAAAGGAAGGAAGGAAGAAAGAAAGGAAGGAAGGAAGAAAGAAAGGAAGGAAGGAAGAAAGAAAGAAAGAAAGAAAGAAAGAACAATTAGAAGAACAGAATACTTAAAGCAGTATTTGGTCTCTAAAAATTATTAAAAAAAGCTCTCGGGTATCAATGATTGAAAGTTGTGTTATTATTCATTTACAGTAGCTCATAATAGGTTAGGCTCTATCTCTATCAACTGAAAGAAAACTGTGATTCCTCATGCAAAATTTGCCTTGGGGCAAAAATCGGAAAAGATTTTAATGGTTCTACTGGTTTTGGCAGTCTAGTGTTCATAAACTAAACCTCCAGTTCAGTTCACACTGAAAATGTATGTGCTTAACTATGTTCACGCAAAGGGTTGAAGGCTGAGGCCACTCTCAGCTGCTGGGTGCCCTTCTGTCCACAGCACACGGGAAGAGTGCACAGTGACTGTTCAGGCTTTCTTCCTGTCCCACCACCCCATGAGTGCATACATGGACATGCGCACACATGTGTGTGTTTGTGCATGAAGAAGACAGTGCTCCTGTGTGGAGCTCGGGTAGGGCTGTATTGTACACTTACACAAGGGAACTTGGGAATGTTTCTCAATTTAGCAAAATAAACATAGCTTTAGAGCTTAGCCTTTGAGTGGTTAAGTATCAAAAGACAGGTAAAGTAGAGAAAATTAGATGGAAAGTAAAAATATCTTTAGTTTGCCAGGTTAGGCTGTATAATGTGCTAGTAACACATTTTTGTCATGTTAGAGGTATATAATTTGTTTTCCTGTACCATCACTTCAGCCATAGTCTTTCAGAAGGGTTTCCATTTACCACTGATTTTAAATTGTAAAGTGACAAAAGACTTTCATTTAACACATTAGATGATCTTGATAAGTGTTTTCTTTTAAAAAAGAACCAATCAGTGTGTTGAAATGAATGGCAATTTCCTACATCTCATAATATTCAATCACCATTTAGCTGATAAATAATGAAGATGAAAGTTTCTTCATTTTCACTATACATCACCCCTTGCTCAAGTTTGCCGCTTCAGCAGCTCTCTGAGAAAAATATGTCTTGCAGCACGCCCTCAAGGGCATTAGATTTGGACTATTTCAGATTAAGGAGACTTCACTGAGAATGCACTGCCAAGAATACTTTCTCTTTTACATCTAGAAGGATCCAGCTTGAGTGACATCTGACGTGCATTGCGGCTGAAGGGGACCTATAAGAGATATATGCCTGAGAAGAATTTAATGGCTTTACAGATCAGTTCAGAAAGGAATTTCAATCCTTCATGGTCTCATCTGGATGTTCATCAACTAAGAAAAGCAATTAAAATTGTATTTACTGCTGTTTGATTTTATGAACCAGATAAGGTGCACATCTCTCCAGCCTCTCCAAACTTTTTGCATCACTCTACTTCTCTCCTCCACTGACTCCTAGCCAGTTCTTCTCCTCAGAAAAGACACTTGGCACCCACAGTAATTAAGAATAGTCTTATTACCTTATTAAAAGGAAGCTGCAGTAGTGTCCTCTGCAATTACACAGTGCACCAGAAGATATCATACCTAAAGGTCAAACACTAATTGAATTTACAGGTGGGATTAGCCTGATCAAATATAGATACCTAAACAGTAGGTATCACGCACCAGAAAAAAGAAACAGACATTTTTAGGCTTTGGTTTGTCTGACCTGTTTCAGTCATCTACTTTAGGTGGTTAATCATGTCCTGAAGAATCTTCAGTTCTTTTCATTGACAATAGAGACTATAGTATCTTGCTCATATGTAGGCATGGACATATCTAAAGGTGGGTGAGGTAATCCCTGTGCTGATGAGTATGTGTATCAGAGCGGGCTGTAAAGTCAGATGGGACTTTGGTGTCTCTGTGTGTGACTGGACTGCATGCCTTCACCCAGAAAAGGTAGAAAGAACTGTCTTAGAAACAATAATGAAGTTAGTGGTACTTTTGTCTTTGAAATTTAACATTAACTTTTACAAAACACCCTTTTAAATTATATGAACTTTAAAGTAAACAAACTTTAATTTTAAAATTAAATGAACTGAGTTGATGTTTCTGCAGACACAGTATTTCTGAAATATCCATGTAGATTATCTTTTCAAAACTTCAGAGCTTCAGCATTGCTTCATTAGCACTTATACACAGAGGTCATCTTTATATTCAGACAAGGAAAAATATAAGCCAAAACATTCAAATTAGAATGTCTTAGAGCATTTGTATCAGGGATTGTTGATATTTTTTGGTCTGTGTTTGGCCCAGCCACCTGCAAAAGTTTTGTTCTTTGCCTGCCAAGTTTACTGATAAACTGGAGCTTTGTCCTTGGAGAGACAGTTTCTTGTATAAAGTGTTTTAATTGGTATTCTGTGATTGGCTGGTTGTCTGTAGAGGACATTTGAAGGAGAAACTGAAGAGGAGAAGATGAAGTAAGCCCCCAGACCCAAACAGATAAGACCCCTTGAGTGAAACAGCGCATGTTAGAGGTGAATCCTCAAGTTCTCCTGCATGTGCGGAAGGGGTGCACTTACATAACGGGGGAGGGACCGAAGGCCTCTGGCTGGGTGGTGCTGCCACACTGGCCCAGGGAGATGTCACCAGCTAATTGGATAAAAAATGCAGGTGTCTTGGGCTCGAGGCTCTCGAGCTTCACATGAAGGACAATGTTGCCTTTTGTGGGGACTCCAGCTATCTTGTGAGCCTGCCGACGCTCCGAGGATGAAGCCTCTGCTATGGGGAATTCTGGTTATCCTGGGGTCACTAAGACAACCTCGTAAAACACACCTGAGGGCGGGGGGGGATTTCACTGAGGGCTTAGTTTACTCCTCTCCTTTCTTGTCTCTTGCGTTCCTGTTTACTTGGCCACTCTCTGTAAGAAATATTGGGTTTATTATTGAACTTTCAGCAGTGTCTTGGTTTTCAGTCTTGCATCCTTTCGAACTCACCCTGTTGCAAGCATTGAAACAAAATTTAGCAAAATTCAACAATGAATGCTTATCAAGTTCTTCACTGTTTTAGGCACCCAAGTTTGAAAAAGGAACCTGGTTTGCTATTTTGTTTTTGTAAGTACATTTCAGTGGGATAATTTATGTGTCAGTTATACAGTTGTGCAAATCTTGGTTGTCTGAAACTTAAACCATCTGAAACTTAACCTTTGCAGGAAATACCTTATATCTAACCACAAAATCTCCAGCAGAACTCTGAATCAACAAGTGTATGGTAATTCTGCATATATGGATATGCAGCATGACTTAAATGTGCAATTTCTGGTTTGTGGTATACTAGAAAAATGGAACAACATATAAATAACTCGAATTAGACTCCCATATACGTCTAGGGTCAAGAAAAACATGAGAATTTTCATCAGGCTTGGACTGGTTCTCTAAAGGAATATAAATCTTAGCTAGTCTTTACAGGAAAAAAAATGAACTTCACTGCATAAAAAATCTGATTAAAACATATTAGTATTTTATATTGCTTTGATATCCAGAAGAACATCTCTAGATGTCCTTCCCTTCCCTTCCCTTCCCTTCCCTTCCCTTCCCTTCCCTTCCCTTCCCTTCCTTCCCTTCCTTCCCTTCCCTTCCCTTCCCTTCCCAAAAATATAAGAATGTAGTTGAATTGACAATAAATTTGGGAAAAATATATTACAAAAGGCACATTACTAACTTTTGCAACAAGTACCCCTACCTTCATTCATAGGGGTAGTATAAGTTGATCCTAATTTGGTTTAAACAGAGAAAATATCATTATAGGTAGAAAGAGTGGTTTCAGCTCATCTTTTGAAGCTTTTCTCTGGTCCGTATGTAAATTAGAAAAGTCTATAGACCACTCTAAGAATATAGACATCTTCTGTCTCACTTCTACCTTTAACTGGTAGAAGCTACAGTACCAATGTTAAATCTGTCACTTCATTTTGTCTTTAAGGAGAAACATAAAATATTCCTTTGTCTCAGGAAGTGAGGTCTTGATAATTTTCCTGTCTCGCTATATAAAATTTACTTTTGAAAAAGAAGTAAGAGCCTTGACATCATTATATGCATCACTTGATATTGTTAGAGGCAATGTCTTTTGCACACATTCATTTCCAAGACAGTGGTATTGGAACCAGCAATCCTTACAAGTTTGTCTTTGTACAAAAATATATTTACTACGAGAGTTTAAGTGGGCTGAAGCCCACACTATCCTTGCACAATGTAGTATAGGTAGACCAGGTTGTGCATCAGCATGAAGCATCACATATATGTGTCTTACAAACCTGACTTGTGTGTGTGCTTGCAGAGGAAGAGAGCTCAACAGCAATTGAGTTCTATCCTGAAGTAGTTTGCTAGAGACAGCTCAATAAAAGAATAGAACTAGTTTGCAAATATATGATGTGGACGCTTCTCCTGCACCATGTTATCTGAAGGCATCAAGCACACTCTGTGTAAGTCAATGTATGTCTTCTGTAAAGGAACAGATCATAGGTCAGATGTGGTCAGAACAGAATTTATCCCTGGAAACTTAGGGTAAAAACTCACCATGAAAGCAGTCATTTTAAAGTGTTGCACTTAGAAGGATCTTCAGAATAAGTGAATACAGAAATAAATGTGAGTTTCCATCTTGCCTCGAGATGAGGATGATGGGATATCATTTACAGTAGGATATATTTCTGAATATTATTTCCAAAGAAAAAAGAGGTTTTACTTCTTTGTACAGTGTTCAGTAAATGCATCAAAGAATGGATATGTGTAGCTTATTATCAGCAGAAAAACTACAGGGTTTTTTTAAATCTTATAAAAAAACAAACTTCTTCAGACTGCTTGTAGTTAGTCTAATATCTCTGTCTCTAATGACTTATTCTAAAGCTGTAGTGAATGGTATTGTAAGCCCTTGAGTAATATGGCATCAGATTTATTTTTGTTGATGTATCAGGATGAGAAAAATCAATTTTCAGTCAAGACGAAAGAACTAGTATCGTGGAGGAAAAATCTCTCTATATATACATTGGCTTTGTGGCAGCAGAAAATTAAAGAGGGATCAAAACACAGTGACATGCCACACTACATAGATGCCACATCAGAAAGAGTTAGTTTCAGTGTCTACCAAAGTAAACAAAGTAGCGTAACAAAGACATCTAATATCTCAATGAAAATGTAATAAAACCCCCCTTTAACTTAGAAAAAAAAAAATCCTCCACGATAATGACATTTCCAAGTGATAATTTCCTTTGTGATATAATTATTGTTAACTATTGAGCAATTCATCCTGTTTGAATTTCAGCTTCTGGAGTTTTCCCTGACTTGCGTACTGAAGGAAACATTATTGGTACCACAGCAGGTGGCACTATTTCCTTCATATTCATTCTGAATTTGTTTCATCAGACACAGAAGACAAAAAATAATTGAAAGTATCATATTTCATGAGATCTGTGAAATAGTGTTTGTGTTGGCTGAAGAACAACTTGAGGGTCTTTGAGTCTTCTTACTGTTCCAGTACCTTCCCTGGATGCTGCTGAACAGGTTTTTAGATGCATAGCTAAGTAATTTAAGACAGAGCAATGACAACTAGGAAGTGGATTGTGGGCATGAATTGCCTACAACTTTCTCTTTTTTGAGACAGCATCATGACCCTGTGTTGCTATTTCTTGGAACAGAGGTGAGAGAAGACAAAGTAGAAAGTACCAGAGGTACCTTCCCTTGTAGGGAGCTATAGAAGTCATCTGTATGGTGTCTTTGATGCAAGCAACACACTTGATGCAAGCAACAAGTATCCAAAAAGTGCCTTGGTAGAAAGAGAATCTTTGCACTGGGGATTTGGAGACCTATCATCTCATAATTTGCTGTCTAAAGCTAGAGTTTATGGCAAAGCCCAATTTTTCCTCAGTGCACCAGTGCTGGCTTTACTTTCTGTCTTCAACCTGGATGCTTGTGCTGCATGTCTAGAAAGAGTAATGCCTAACTATCCTCCACCCTAAAATACTGAAGGCTTGATCCTGTAACACATAGTATGGAGTTTGTTGTGTGATTGATACAAACTTTTTACCTTGTTATAGAAAATTCAGCTCACCAGAGGGATAAGAGTAATTCCTATCATACCATGTCAAGATAAGTATAATCCACAGTAAGTAGGATAAATGTCTTTTCAGGACTAGAACTTCTGTTCTGTTTGATATGTGCAAGTATTTTGTTATTTAATTACATGAAAACTTTTTTTTCTCCTAAAGCTCTGCCTATGAGCATAGGAGATTAAATGTGTAGTGATTATCTAAGAAGAAATTGTTACACAAGGGTGAAGTATCTGTATCATTACCAGCCAAAATCATGTTTGTAGAATTTAATTATTTCATTTAACAGTTTTCCATACTTATCTTTATCGAGTAAGAGAAGTATGGAATGGATTACATAAAATTATTTAAATTAAGTATATAAAAATTTAAGATTATTTATGTCCAGAATCAAGTAGCAGATTAAACAACTAGGTCAAGAACTGTTCCAAGGGTTTACCTTCCTTACCAAGGCCTTCTGCATTCTGTCTTCTACATGAATTAACAAATTTAGCTGTATTTTCTTTCTCCAACTTGATAAATATATTTCTCTAGAAAAGGGAGAGAAAATGAATTAAATTTACAGTTATGAGCCTATTCTAGGGTAATGGTACTGAGTTGTTTTTAAGTGAGGGGTGGCCTTGAGCTAGTGTACTCTGAAATTCCTTTTTGTGTAGGCATTTTTTTGGTTATCAACAAGAACTTGGTGATTTTGGTTGCTTTGAAAAGGACTAATTTATTAGGATAATAATGTCTATTGTATCACAGTTCCTACTGTCTATCAAAATCTGAACTCTTTTGGTACAAATATTTTGCAGTGAATAAAGGCAATCTGAAAGCATGTAAAAAGTAATATTGGAAAAATTATGTTACTAATCACCAGGCTGACTTTGCAAGCAGACACTGAATTAATTATCTTAACAATACATTCGAACTGAAAGTTGTTTGTGATGGAGACTTGAAATTAATTTTGTCTTTAAATCTAGTTGCATGCAGAATCTTCAATCTTACTAAGAAGGAAACTTTTAAAAACAGGAATTTACCTTCTGTGTATGACGTACTGTGACACGTACTGTAAACAAAAAATAATGTCATTTGGCCAAATGTTGTAAAATGACGATTCTTGTTCCATAAACAATGCGATGATTAAGATTTATTAACTCTCAGGAAGCTAAAAGTTTGTGTATCACTGGTCACTTGGGTCCCAAAATGCAAGTCAGTCAGCTTGAGCAGCCATGAGGATGAGACTTTACTTTGGGGAGCTTGGCACCAGTGCTCACTGCAGTATGTGAAATCCTGAGGAGCTGCACAGGGTTTTTGTTGTTTGATTTTTTTTTTTTTGTGAAATCTAGTTGAATGGGTGATCTTCATGCAGTTTGTTACAGTGTGGTGACTGAAGTGGGTTGACTCTTTTGCCTGTCCTTTTAGTGGGAATTAACTATACAGCCTCAGTTTAGAACCATTCTTAACTCACAAAATGTCATATTGGGTTCTTCCCTTGTCACAGTGGATACAGCAGCTGTGACAGATGACACAGATTTGTCATCGGTTGCTCCTTGAGGCAGATGGAACTAACGGAGCACAGTGATAAGGGTCAAAATCTGTTCAGAAGTTCTTTTATTTTGCTTGTCACACTTATGTACTCCCCAAGGCTGGGCTAACAAAAATGGGAATGATTCAGTGACAGAGTGATTAGGGTTGTTAAATGAAGCAGTGTGCACCACCTCCTACAGTTTATAGTAATGTCTTCAGTGCAAAATGGAGCACTTAAGCTGAGTGGTTTTGGAAAGGTGAGAAGAAAACCCTCCTAATTACATGCACTGACCAGTGCACTGCTGAGCAACAGTGGAGGCTTTAGAATGATGCCTTTGCCTAGATCTCTTTCTCCTGTATAATCAATGAAGGGGGGTGGACGGCCCTGAAATGTGATTTATATCAACTTTCAACTTACCCCCTTCCATTGGTGACAGGGGGAGTTGTGTGACTTAATTAGACTGGACATCTAAACCACGGCTGGCAAAGTTAGCAGAGATGGTTCTCACTCTAAATGACAGCAATCTAGAGAAAACATCAATTTTATTTTAAAAGTAGATGGGTATAATTCAATATTTCTGAATTGATCTTTCTAAGGTTAAAAATTATGTGAATGAAAAGGAGGCAAAGGTTCCTCAAACATATGGAGCATACTGCACTGTGATATGGAAAATATTAAGAGAATTGGCCAAGCAAATAACTAAAGCGTGGAATGAGATTAATCAAGTCATATGCAATCTTACAGGATAAAAAAATTTAAAATGCAATAATATTAGAAGAGATAAAGTGCTTGTGCATTTTATGTGGATGATTGTATTTAAAAAATAGCAGAGGCTGTAATGAGCAGTAATTTCAATCAGCTTCAAAAGCAGTACTTGAGTTGCTGAATAGCAGTTCTAAATATGGTAAACAACAAAAAAGCCATCTCTACTGTAAAATGAAAAAGGTTCATTGAAGCTAAAGATGCTATGATGACTTACATCAGCTAAAGAGCTGCCCCATGAAGTTTATCAGTTCTATATTGAAATATAAATTGAAAGGCATGTATAATAATGACTTCAGCTGCTTCCTGTCAGACAACATCAGACAACGTTTAAACCTGCATGCTGTATCTAAAGGCTGCCTCATCCAAAAGAGTCTGAGAAGGAAGCTGGAGAGGGAGGAGAGGCACATCAGGAAAAAAAAAAAGAAGTTTGTCTAGTTTAGATGAAGAAAGAAGGACAAACTACTCCTTATTCTGCACAGCAGAGGTTTAGCAGAATGCTACAGCATGCACCTTGATTTTACCTTAGCACATCTAAGTTAATCTTCAGACAAATAGTAGTAAAAGCAATGGATGCAGGCATTAGCATCAGATTTGCCTTAGCCACTTAATCATGTTACAGCACTCTGAGCAAGCTGCAAGCTTTAGAGCAGGGAGTGACAATAATCAGGCATCATTGTCACAGAGGCAGATGCCAGTCTGGAAAGTTACCACAGAATGAATCAGATTAAGCCTTCGCAACTTGGCTAATGGAAAAGGATATTGGAGGACATATTGGTGGCTTTTGGCTACAGCAAATGACAAAATTAATTACTTTTTGCATTACTTCATGAGGATTTTCCTCCTTCAGGGAAAAAAAGACTGTGTTCATGATAACATCTTCCCTTATAAAGAGGAGACGTTGACTTCAACCTCCTCGGTTCTTAACATAGACATCTCATCTTTCCTGTCTTCAGTCCTACCCTTTACATTTGCTTACAGTTTTTGACCTTATATACATATCTGTATACACACATATATACACACATATATATATGAGAAATACATATCAGCTTCTCTACCCAACTTGCAGGGATCCAGTCTTTACAGAAAACAATTCCGAAGTCGGCTTCTCAAATTCCTCAAAGACATAATGGAAATGAATGAAAAGTAATAACCCCCTTACCTGATTAAGATAATGACTTTAGTTTATGAGAGCCATAAAAATTCAATGAAAATGGTTGGTGACATGCATATAATTAGTTCCTCACTAATTATGGATAGTATTGTAGCAGCTTGGTTTACAATTTTCTTTTTTTTTTTTTTTTCTGATCACAAATTAATTATATAATATATGCAGGCAATAAAACTCCAACACCACTACAAGGAAAAGAACACCTGTTCAGATCCTGTACCAGTTAAAATAACAGCTTTTGAAAAATACTTCAGGTAGAGACTTAAACAGAGTATGTAATGTCTTTTGTATTGTTAAGATGCTTTTACATCTATTGTCCTTAAATCCACCTGTGTTTTCAGAGTGCAAGGAGACAATAATATGAACAGATTTCTTCAGAGCATTCTTCATGAAGATGGATTCACTGTAATGAAGTAAGGCGATATACTACTGTAGATCTGTGACCCCATAGGGGCACAGTCTTCTTCTGTACAGTGGAAGTAGATCCATCCAATTCTGACTGCAAGATCTGGAATGGGACTGGTGTCTCTTTTGAATGTTATCACCTTAATGTTGCCATTTTGTGAAAAAAATGGAAGAGAAGAGAAATGTTGTATCAATTCCTGCCCGTCTGTGATGGTTTTGGTCTAGGCCTTCCTGGTGACCAGTTTGTAACCAAGGAAGTGGCCAAGTACCCAGTATTCCATACAATTTTTACGTAAACCAGAGTATAAATAAGTTGGAGATTAGAGACCTCGCTCTCTTCTCTTCTGGCGAGGTTTGGGAACAGTGGGTCCTTGCGTTGGTCTCGCTTATCTAAGGCTGAGGCCTGCAGCATCCACTGACCTGCCACGTGGAGGTTTTGGAGAGTGCTGGCCATGTCTGCCAATCCTACTTTTCTAAGGGACGTGGTGAGATCTGTTTTGCTAGTTATTATTATAATTCTTGAGTTTGATAGCATATACCTGTTTGGTGTCCCTTTTGTCCCTTTTTTCCCCTTTCCCTATCCCTTTCGGGGGGGGGGGGTGATGGTGGGGGGTGTATTCCCTTTTACTGTGTATATAGCATCTTAACTGTATATAACTGTAATTTATGCAAATATATATATTTTTATATAAGCAGCTTGGCTTTGGGTTCTTTAATTTGTATAGGTTTTTTTTTTCCTTTCTTTGCCCTAAGGGAAGAAGGAAGAAGGAAGGAGGAAGGGAGGGGCTGCTACTGGAGGTTTGGGCATTTGGAAGGAGACCAAGGTCTAAACTATCACAGCATCCAACAAGAATAAGACTTTTAGGATCTGGGAGAAAATCCTGGAGGTGAGCAGTTGAGAGACGTTTCATTGTGTCATTCAGAATGTCCTTTTTGTATTTTTTTCCCCACTAGATGTCTCAACTGAAGGTTCTGCTCTCTTCCCTACTGGCATGCTCACATAATCATTCATTTTGGCATCAGTTTAGTACAGAATTGTTTACAGTGCAGTAATGTATGGGTATGCTACACAAGGAAGGTGTTCCAGAACAGGGAATATACCAAATACATGTAACTCTGAGTTTTTAAAGGTGAACTAACTAACTAATTCTAGGGATAGTAAAGGATGTTCCTATTAACAAATGTAAGAGTCTGGCTTTATTTCAGTATATATTCATATTGATCTGATGGAAAACAGATGGCCTATTTATGGAAGTTGAGTATTAAAGGACATTTTCACCCTTATGATGTTCCCACTAATGGGTAAAATGAACCACTTATATCATCTTAGAGAACTGTCAGCTGTATTAGGTACTAGATATGCTTGATTAACTCTCACTCTATTTGTACCTTATAATGTAATATGGCTTCAAATGAAACACAGTAAGATGGCATTTTGAGTGCTTCTGCTGGAACTAACATTATCTTTTTTGCTCTTTTGCAACAGAGTAAATCTGGAGACTAACTGCTTCTTTAAATCTGTAAAATTCCTATTTTCTTTAGTCATATCAGTTAATAAAATTGCATTTAAACACATATTTTTAAGGCAAAATACATATCACCACTATCCCTACAGATAATATGGCTAATGAAGCAGTAGTTTGAGTGTAGTAAGTGCTGTATTGCCCATAAAGCAATGCAAAATGCTCTGTGAAAGAACTGAAATCTCATTTCCATGTTATTCTGAACAATTGCCTTAAAAAAAAGTGCTGTGAATGCATTTTTCATTTATATTTTTTGCATTGTACAACAGATATGAAGTGTGTTGTAGAATTTTTATAATAACTATAGCAATCTAGCATTTTTTTCTTCTTTCATTAAGTAATTACTTAAGCAAAATTCAAAATAAAAATATTTTGCTGGATTTCAAAAGCAGCGGTCACTATTGGCCTCTTAGAAAACATAACTACTGGGTACTTTTATATTTCTTCCTTCTGCTTCTCTTACTTCTGGTCTTAAGGTCTTGGTGCAGTGTAAATAGTTCCACTTATCAATTGAACTAATGTTTTAAAGTTAAACATGGATGTGATATTTTAGAAGATTTAGAGTATAGTAGTCTTCCAGAGAAAAACAAATTAAACCCTCCTGTCATTCAGAGACAAGTGTCTTTACATTTTTTTTTAATCCATTATCTTTTCTGATTTTATCTATGTCAAAAATCTTCTGTTTTACTTACATGGTTAACACCTTTATGAACTATATCTATGCATATCTCTGCATTTTTCACAGAGTTTAATTCTAGTCAGGGTATTTTCATGTAGAGGGTTTTTTGTTTTTTTGTTTTGGTTTTTTTTCCGGAATTGCAGTTTAGCTAGGTAATGAATTTGTCTTGGAATCATAAAGAAGAATGGAAGTTTAACTGGGGCTGATATTCAAAGGATGAAAATATTCTTCTATAGCAGGGTTGGAGGTTTATTTCCTTGATTATACGTTCTGGTATTTTCTGTGTTAATTTTACTTTGCTACCTTCAATGAGATAGAAAATGGATAAAAATGCTTAGGAATTTATCTAATCTACCTTTGTACTTGAAGTCTTTTGATTGTCTTAAAAGCTCTTGGTGACCTCTTGCACTTAGTGCATCTACCCAATTTTAGTTCACTGGTTTCCATGGCTTCCAAACGTTATTCATTTTGTTTAATAAATAGCATTACTGACACTCATCTTTCCAGCAGCTAGAGTAATTTTATCCAAGTGAATCCCACAATAGTTTCTGCAGTCTGACTTAATGTGATCCTGAAAATTAATTTCCCATGCAACTTCTGCCATTAGGAGTGAAGTGGTTACATGCTGAACTGATTTTCCTCTGAGTTCTGAACCCCAGTGTTGGCCTCACTTCTGGTCAACATAATTGTAGCCAGGCAGCAATAAAATATGCTTGAAGTGAAGAGCCTTTAAATGTTACAAGATCAATTATATTGGTTGGTCTTTTCTAGGAGCCAGCACTGACATAATCAGACTTGTGAGCTACCATTATTAGTTGCTGAGAAATGCTTCCTTCTCTGTTCAAAATGAATGCACCCTCTTGCAAATTGCAGAACTTTAATGAAAACAAGGTTTATTGCTGTCTTTTACATCTTCTATATTGCAGCTGCAGAAATATCTACTGAAATGTACCTTGAGAAGAAGACAAAAAGGCAGTATTAAGTGGGAAATACATGTCTATGGGGTAGAATTCAAATTTTGCTGAACAGATTTGTGGCTTTGATGAAAACTTCTTTTTTTCCCCAGATACCATATACTGTCACCAATTTTTAGATAATAAATCTGATTTAGAAGTATGCAAAGGATAAGACTCATTCCATTCATAGCATGAAAGACAAATTACATAAAAAAGACAACTCAGTGTAGGTAAATTGCCATAGTCATGTGATTGGGTAATGTTTGAGTTACAGGAATGCTGAGTATCAGCCGCATAGTTGCCGAGTCTAGGGATTTCTGTACTACCAAAGACAAGACAAAGAGAGCATTTATGTAATTTGTGTGTTTGAGTTTAGTAGAATGTTTCTCTGTTTTGATACGTAGAAAATATTGAAAGGATACTGAATTTTAAGTTCAGTTGGTATTTTATGTACTACAAAGAAACTGGAAAAAAGCTGAGCACTCCTTTCTTTTCGTTTTGTAGGCTTAACTTGCATTTATTTTTCAGTATGGTAGTTCTTTGCAAGACTGATATTTTCAAAGAAAATAGGATGGTTTGATTTGACTGCTTGGTGGCACATTTCAGGGCAAAAAACCTAATGAAATGTTGTTTCAAGAAAATTAAAAAGAGGGAGACAAATGAACCATGTACAGTAAATAATTGTTCTAGGAAAGTCAAGGAGGTCTCTAATAACTCAGTTTTACTAACTAAACTAAACATTGGCAGTTTACTTTGTAAAAGACCAAGTGTTTAAAATTAAGATCTTCATAGAACTACTTTGATTTTGGGGTATCCGTGGCAATGAGCAGCAATATACATGTGTATAAAATAGTAAATGGTTTGCACAAAGTAGACTTTTAAATTACTGCTTCAGAATTCCTACAGTTATTGTAAAATATTGACTTTCTTGCAGCAATAAATTCACTTTTGGGGTTGCTTACCACTGTCTGAATACCAATGTGATGTAAATGCAGAAGTGACACTCGGTGACTGGCAAACTTATAGCTACCAGCCTTTCAGTTGGTACCAACACACAGAATCCCAATGATTTGTATGCAGTGCTAAATCACTCTATCTACTGCCTAACTGTGCAGCAGATGTGTTTGACCATAATGTCTGATAGCATTCAGTAAGCAATTTCATGTTGAACTGTTTACCCAAATGCTTGACTTCTTGGCTCTGCTCACTGACAAATTCCATAGAAATGAACTGAGGGGTAACCCTAGACTCTCTTGTCTCTTTGTTTCTAGTTTTAATCTTCTTCA
Organism: Myiozetetes cayanensis; assembly: GCF_022539395.1. Taxonomy (NCBI): domain Eukaryota; kingdom Metazoa; phylum Chordata; class Aves; order Passeriformes; family Tyrannidae; genus Myiozetetes; species Myiozetetes cayanensis. Next base: position 79,572,341 of record NW_026087742.1, read on the forward strand.
TACTAGCAGTGGCCCATTAATCCTGAAAGAAAATTTATTTGATCTTTTAAAAGACGTTGGTTTAGTGCTCTATGCCATTACTTCAGCTATGGACAGACCAACAAAGGTAGGTTCTGCTCTTTTCAAATCTGCTGTCATAATCTTGAAAAAGGACTCTGCAGCTTGCAAAAGTATGTCTTTGTTTTATGTAAGTTCTGGAAACATATAACAGTTTATAAGTTAAGATTTCTTTTTACACTATGTTAGGAGGTTTTTTAGGACGTATGAAAGGGAGTACAGTAAAGAGAAATTAATGAAACTGTATTAATTTAGAACAAGAGATTGAGACATTCTGCACTGAATGGATAAAAAAACTTTATGTAAACTAAGGAATAATTCGGCTGATTGCTTTTTGATTGTGCATGTTAATTTAGTATTATATTCTAGGATTTGAACACCCACAGTAGAGGTCATTGCATAACTTCTTAGAAATAAAAACATTTCATAACTTCTTACTCTGTTAGCATGGTGAAGAGTGAGTGTTATAGTTCGGAACAAAAGTATTAACTTAAATGTTCAAAAGTGTGGTACCAAAAGGAACAAGATGGAAAAATGCTTTGGTATCTTTGCTCTACCATATAGCTGTCAGGTCTGTCTTGGGGAAATATACACAGAGTTTCTCCAAAGGAGATAAATATACAGAGCAAAATCCTGCTAACTACATGGGTATGGAGAAGAATACAACCAGGAATCACTGTTAGAATTTTTCAGCATATCTCATTCCCCTTCTTATCATGACTCCAGGCAGAAAGATCATACTGTGAACATAAAATGGCCCTTTTTAACACAGACACTAGCCTCTGAAGCACTTACTAAAGGACTATATGTCAGGAAACTGGAACGAAACAAATACTACAGGAATGCTGAACAGCTTTCCTTGTAACAACAAAGACAATGTTAGATTCCAAAATAAAAAGAGTTTAACAACCTGCTAAAGTAATAACTATGCTTTCTATCTAATGCCTTTGGCCACATTCATCTCTGAGGATTAATCCTGTATGAGGTATAAAGGACAGCTAAAGCTAAAGAAAACTTTTGCTGTTTCATGAGGATGATAGAGGTCTTGCAAGAATAGGGAGAAAGGTACAGCCTTTTCATGTAGGATAACTAAGATAACTTGGGCAAAGTATATTAAATTCGGAAGTGGGACTCTTCTAGTCCATGGTAACAATATTTTAAATGATTCATTGATAAATATCATCTCCTCAGCTCTGTTAATTGGTTAGTAATATACTTGTATATTTGTTTGCAAATTTAATATTTGTAAACACTGCAACTTTTTCCTGCTCTAGTTCCCTTAATAGTGTTAAAATAGTTAAGATATCTTTCTTTAACGAATCAGTCAGTTTTGTTTTCTGGGTGTTCAGACTGTGTATTTTGACAGAAATAGTTTGCATGTTGCTTCACTGCCAGTGAATAAAAATCCTGAGGAATGGTGACCTAAGGTTCTACACTTCAGTTTCACCTCTGCAGCTCAGCCACCAGCACTAAAAGGAAAGGTGCTGAGGACAGGAGTGTGGTGTGCTTAGGAAGCCATCTAAACCCTCAGATGATGCTTACTTGTGATTAACCAAAAATGGAAGCTACAATAGTCTTTTCACTGTAGATTTATCTTCAATCCTGCATATCTCTACAGTTTTGTTTGAATAATTGACAGTATGAAGTTGGGGATTTTTAGTTTAAATAGTTGGGTATTTTCAATTATTCTTATTTCCAAATCTGATGTTGAAGTCATGATGCCTTAGAGGACCTCTTTTTCTTGTTATGGACCACTAGCTGTGAAATCTGCATCATGTGAGTGAGTCCTGGAGTAGTACAAGCCTCTGAATGAATTTAGTTTTCTGCAGTTGTCCATCCCAATATATTTTAATCTGAATATCTGAATATGCAAAGAATTATATTTAAATAAGCTATCAGCTTTAATTCATAAAGAGAAAAAAAGGGAAAATCAGCCAAACTACCTATCCCATTAATAACTATAAATAAATTGATCAAAATGTTTTTCTGCACGAGGATTTTTTGAAATAGCATTATATTTCTGGCTTTTGAAAAATTGTTAGTAAAGAAGAGAATGCTATCCATAAACACTGAATTTTCTGGAGTGGGACAAGTGTTCTGAGGTTGTGCAGATTGAGAACAGGCAGTTTTACATTCCATAAAAATAGCCATTTTTACTGATTATTTTAAATGGCAGTAACTTTGCTAGTTTGATATAATGGAATGCCAGTTCAACTGTGAAGTTTTCTGATGTGAAGCAGTATGTTTAGGAGAATATTTCACTCTTGACAGTAATAATCCTAAATTAATACATCTCAGCAAGATTCAGAAAATCTGGTTCAAATTTAGTGCTACTTATACAAGTTTTGCAGAACAGTAAGAATTAGAATCATGTCATGATTTCAAATTAGTAAAATATATATTTAGGACCTGTTAAAAGACTGAGTTAAAACATGAAAATACTATGAAAATATTACCTCATGTGTTCAAGGACACCAAATACTTACTTTACAGAGGCTGAAGACTAGGTGCACGTATGTTTTTTTTTTTTTTCTGAAACATATTCTAACTTAATCTGTATTATAATAATGATGTTAAATGAATTTTTGATAGACACAGGACAAAAGTTTCTGTAGGCTAAGTTCCATTTCCTGCTGTCCCACTACTAACCCTGTGATTCTCAGTGAAACATACTGAAGGAAATGTCTTCATTTGTGTGAAGGTAGAAGACGGCAGTGGGGTGGATCAGTGCATACTTTTCTCTCCTCTTTGCTATTTATATCTTCTTTTCTCAGCTGACAGAAGGTGAAAAACACCTAGCTCTGGAAGATGGAAGAGGGTATGCTGCAGATTGACACAGCTCCAGATGAATGCAGAGGAATGTGAGAGAAAATCAGCTGTTTTAGACCAGCTGGGCAATCTTACTACAGATTTTAAGAACTGACAATACAAAGCATTCATTTTGGTACAATAAAATCGGCTAATTTACCCATCTACTACAGAGACCTGATAAGCATGTTTTGTCTGGGCTCTGATCTAGGTTCCTTTTACGTGATAAAGAATGTAATGTTAGTATAATGTTCCTCTAATTAGGTTATTTTTGAGTGTTTTTTCTTTGGCTAGACTCACTATGTGTAGTGAGACTCATATGCAACTAAGTTTCTCCTTAGTAGCTTTTTCTTGAGAAGTTTTATTACTATTTTTCATCATCTCTTGCTGTTGCAAAGGACAGAAATTCCCTTACTTACAAGTCAACAGCAGTTTGGGATTTTAGATAGATTAAATATCCATCTGTAAACATACACATGGGATAACTAAGGTATAAGTGGGCACATGCATGTGGAAGAAACTAATACCAACCAACCTGATTTTCAGTTCTGTGGACATAAGGTAGTTAATTGTCATGTATACCACCTCCTGGAGAAATGAGGGTCTTATAAGGTTGCTTGAACTCTCTTTTTGTAAAAACTTTTTTTTCCCAAAGACTTTTTAAGTTCTTTCAGAAAGTTAGATACAAAATGGTTTCTATTTATGTTTTCAGCTTTCTTATAATTGCTTCTGACTATAACATTAAAGTTCTCTGTGAAAGTTCTCTGCATCTCTGTATCAAGATGCACAGTAATTAAACACATCCCAAAAAATGGAGAAAATGAATGACCTGTATATTTATGTGAAATATGTATTGGGTTTCCCTTTAAATGAGGGTAATTTTTGAGATATGCTGCATTGACTTTCTTGTATATCACATTACACTCTGTTGTATGTCTCATTACACTGTGTTATCACTTCATGGTATTGTAGTTTGTATGGTGACAGGGAGAGTGTAATGTAATGTGATGATGTGCTGTAGCTGTGAAATACTATTAAATTATGACACTCTAGGGATTCAGTAAAATACGCCATTTCACTAATCTCAGTTTCAGAATCTGTAGAACAGTGCTGAGGGAAATACTCGCCTTGAAAGGATTTTCTGAGTTTACTTACCTCATTTGTGACCCATATGGCTTATTGCCGAAATTACCATTTCCATAGGATTCTGCTATTGGAGTTGATACTTAGACTTTCCTAGTCTACTGCAGTAATGCTCCAGTAATCTGTTAACTGCATGCTGCTAAAGGAGTGGGATCTCTTGTGGAGGCAGTCATTTAATTTAGAAGATTATGACTGCCTCAGTGCTTGACCTCATCTATGGCGCAAGCTGAGAATTTAAGAGACAGATTGACTTGGGAAGGCTATGAACAGTGGCAATTTAAAAGCAACAACAACAAACCCCCAAACTTCATACACTTTCCTATATCTATTTTTGTCAAAAAACTGTTACAGCAAGTCTGTGTTCACTTTCTGCTGTGTTAAGACCACTGGAGCAGTACTCTACCATCATGAAATACAGGGTGCTCCATTGTCTTGCATTACAAAACATTTAACCTTGATTTATCATGGTTCTAAACTGAATTTTTAATCTGATTATACACAAAATTTTGACTTTTAATCTTAATTTACAACAACAAATGCATTTCATTGCTAAGATAGGTTCTTAAAATGTTATGTGTCTATGACAGATACACAGTTTAGCCAGTGGCACATGACAAACAAATTTTTTAATTTTAAATCATATGACATTGAATTTCAGATTGGTTGTCATCAGTATTATACAAAGTAGATGAATGCCTTCACAAGCCTTATCTGTAAGGAATATCTTTGCTATTTTCCTGTCATAGTTTTGGAAGTGTTGAAACAGATTTCTTGGATTTACTATTTTCTATTCTTTCATGTAAAAATGGGTAACCATATATAGCGACTGCGTATATTTTCTTTCTTTAGATAGAAAGAACATCTTAAAGCATTTTTGAGAATCTTAATAGCTTCATCATATCTAATATTTTTTATCTGCACTGTTGTTGACTCAGTACTTTGTGAACCATTTAATGGAAACAATTAACAACTATACTGTTCCCCTCTTCTCCTCCAAGAGCCAATTTGTGGACAAAACAAAGAATGGAACCTTCCCTTTCTTCAGTGGATTAAATATTTTCTGACTTTCTGGAATAACTCTTCAGTACCTTGAACATGCTTAGGTAATCAGAATGCTCATACTGGCATGTCTCAAGAATCTGCTCCTGGCTTTTCTGAATGTTATCAAACCGTTTCAGGAAATCACACAGGTCTAGGCCCCAACGTAGTGTGGTCGTGGTGTGAGATGTGTGAGAGAAGATGGGCAGCAACAGTTTGCAACTTAGTGTGGCATATGAGCACGACCTAAGTGGTATGGCATGAGGCGTGGAGACTGTGCTGGTTTGGGCTGGGATAGAGTTAATTATCCTTCTAGTGGCTGGTATGGGGCTATGTTGTGGATTTGTAGAAACAGTGTTGTAACCCTGGGATGTTTTAGCTGTTGCTGAGCAGTGCTTCTACAGAGTCAAGGCCTTTTCTCACCCCACCCTGACAGCAAACAGGAGGCTGAAGCTGCACAAGGAGCTGGGAGGGGACAGCTGATCCCAATGGACCAAAGGGATATCTTATGCTGTATGATGTTTTCAGCAACAAAAGCAAGGATAAGAAGAAGGAAACATGGGGACATTTGGAGTGGTGACGTGTCTCTTCCCAGCTTGCACATGATGGAGCCTGGCTTTCCTGGGAATGTCTGAACATCTACCTGCCCATGCAAAGCAGTAAATGAATTCCTTGCTTTGTTTTGCTTGTGAATGCAACTTTTGCTTTACCTATTAAACTGTCCTTATCTCAGCCCATGAGTTTTCTCACTTTCAGTGTTCTGATTCTTACCCCATCCCACTGAGGAAGGGTGAGCAGCAACTGTGTGGGGCTGAGCTGCAGGCTGGGGTTAAACGACAACAGTAATACAGACTAGAAGAATGGAAGGGCAAAGGCCTTTATATCACTCTTCCCTGTATCAAAATAGCTACAGTGTGGAAAAGCATTTATATAGTGAACTTGCTATGCTGACTCTGATTGTGAATTGCACTTCCTTTCATGAGGTAAATAAAGTAAGACAGTAAAAAAAACCATTATGGTTTCACTGGAAAGTTTCAATAATAATTGGCATGTTAATTTACTTCTGAAAGCTAATGAGAATAATCAGTTTCTTTGTAATTCCGTATTATAACCATGCCTTTGATTATCTCCTTCATTATCTCCTCATATTACATTATGTCTTGATCTAAATGTACTAGCCATATTTTAGGTCTTGAATTTGCAACAGCCCTTCTTGTCAAAAATTCAATACAATACTTAAACCTCATGATTAACATCTACTCTGGCCATAGATCTACTTAACTGGAATTTAGAAATCCTTTTCAGTTCTGATATCTTTTATCAATAGGTACTGACGCTTTACTTGGAAATGTTTCGCTTAAAACACAAACAAACAAAACTCCCAAACAAACAAACAAAACCACCAAAAACAAGAACCAACCAAACAAAAAACCCAAAACACACACACAAAAAAACCCCCCAGTTATTTATGTTACTATTTAAGAAACTATTGCTGGCCAAAAGCCATTTGTCACTTATCTGCTTGACTTTACATGTCCTTTTAATAAAAATTCTGAGAAACAAAGGTAATGATTCTTCTGCAGGCTCTCTTTTATGAAACTGCCCTGTTTGTAATTTTTCTGTCAGCTTTGGCTCTGTTCGTTATTGAGGAATACATTTAGTGCAGGTAGCTCAGTGTGCAGGCTTGCAATACCAGCTGTAGATTGAGCTCTGTCTGGGTGGTAAGAGCCGGAGCCAAGAGGCTGTGAACTGCCGAACCTTTGCCTAACAAAGGGCACAGGGACCTGTGGCCCATCCAGGGGACCGGACACTCAGAGACACGGCAGGAGCCAATGACCCCCACACTTTACCATCCGCAGACTGTGAGGGTATAAAAGCCCAGGGGTCCCTTTGTTTAGGATCCCTCCTACAAGACACCAGCTCAAGCTGTTATTTTGTTATGTAGCTATTGCACCAAGATGAAATTAAGGATCTGAATGTCTCAGATTCTGCTATGGGAAACCTGGGGTAGAGATGGTAAGGGAACTTGATCTGATTGTGAGTGGGGGATTATAGCTGTGAAGAGGCCTCGGTCCCAGCTTAGGTGGTTGAGTATGACTGCCAGAGTGACTCCTGGATGGTTGGACAGGGAATTTTCCTTAACACCATAATGCTAAGAGATATACAGCATTAATTTCTGTTTTCATTTCCAGTTGAAATTTTGGTTTAGACCTCTTAGAGTTTTTCTAAAAATCATCATATTATGCAAATCTTAAGGTTTGTTTTAAATGCTTTTAGAATGTCTGCTTTTCACACATAATGAATTTATTAAGTTTTACTTTTGTATGTATTCTGTCCATTGTTTAGCATATCATTTTATTTTTGACGTTGCATTTGTGAATTAGAATTACTCTGGTCTTGCAGTATACCCAGAGTGATTTCTCTCTTACTGCATTTACCATGACCTTGTGTGAAAAACTTAATCAAGCCACCTCGCTGGTTAAAAGTTGGACAAACACTAATTATTTGCTAATAGAAACCTAACACAAACACTGCAGAGATTTCATCTTTCGTGCAGTTTTTTTGCTTTCCTGCCTTTGTCCCACTCAGTCTTTGATGAAAAGTGGCAAACAATAGAAAGTCAAAATGAGTGACTTAAATCTGTTTTGGATACAATGCATCTGTTCATGGTTAATTCATCTATTTATCCCCTAAGAAAGTGTCGTCTTTCCTTTCCAAGAAGATCCTCATCTGATTTAAAGATAATGGTCAGGGTTCATTAGAAACCAAACTGAGAAGCTGTCCACTGAGTACCAAATGCCAGAGAAAAGTGCATTTTCCTAATCACATTAAAATATTAGTTTGTTTCTGCATTGTTGAAAAGACCATTAATTATAGGTGCATTTTCATGAACATATGACTTTATTAATGATGGGTGACCTTCAGAAGGTTAAGCTATGAATAACCACATTAGTGTTTACACTAGGTTGATTAGAATAGCAAAACAGATCTGTTTCTGTGATGCCTGACTCTGTGTGCTGGGCAGACTGGTGTGACCAGGCGTCACAAACAGGGCCTTGTGGCAACCCTGTGACGTGATCCAGCTCCCATCCTGCCATGCTGGGCTGGCAAGGATGTGCCCCTGAGGGTTTTCCTGGAAGGCAAACTCTGGCAACCTCTAGCCTGGCACTACCACTCTGACAGTGGTAAGGGAGGTGTCCCAGGGCATTCTGAATAGCCTTCTAAAATGTATCTTATAAAACTCAGTAGTTTCTAGGGGAAATGGTGATACACTGAGTCAGTAACATTTTAGAGCATCTCATCTGAGCCTCTGATACCTCCTGAAAGAAGCAATAATAGGTGGAATGCCATAGTTTCCTGAAAATACTGTTTAATTCTGTGTGGGGTTTTTTGGTGTTTTTTTTTTGGTTTTGTTTGGTTTTTTTTTTTTTTTAACTTCAGGCAGTAAATTAACAAATGTCTTTATTTTACAGCTGCAAAAATGGGGTTGAGGTTATTACTGAATACATTGCCAGAAAACTGGCATTTTGTGTGCACTTACAATAAAAGGATATTATAAATATATTGCACCTGCTGCTGTACTCCAGTAGAGCCCAGTGTTGGCTGAAAAACAACTCTTCCATTTAATGCAAAAGAAAATATCAATTATTCAGTTTTATACAAAAAAAAAAGTTTTAATTTTGAAACTAAAATTTTTTTTATGCTAGTCAGCAGATGATTAATTCTTTCTCTAACTAGTGTTATCATTGCTAGTCCTGAAATCTACAGATCAGTTCTTCCTACTTTATAACACACTGCCATTACACTTGAAAGGACCAGTGGTTCTCACTTCTCTGCTTTGCAGCTTCTGCTGAACAGGCAAGAAGGCAGAGGAGGTAAAGTATTTTGATTGGGCATTTTCACTGTTACCATAGAGACTCATTGAAAAACTCAACTAAATGTACTCCTTAAAATGTCAAACACAGGAAGCAGGAGGGAAATTTCAGTGGAAAAAAATATCTGAAAAGCATAAAGCTGTTATATTAGCTAAACTCACTGCACCACTCCCTCATTCATTGGAGGTTAAGTAAATCCTGCTTCTGAACCGAAAGGAATTATTTCCTTCAAATATGGGCTTTCAATTACTTTTGAGATATGAACTCCAATCTCTTCCGTAGAAGATAAAAATTAACTATATCTACCACTGCCAGTCTTACATGAAGCTTAATTAATTTGGATTTGATTTTTCCTCTCACTTCAGCTAGGGGAAAAAAAATAAACACAAGCAATAGTCATAATCTGCAGAACATTGACCATACCTCTGATTTTTTTATCGAGGTTCAAAAATTCATTTTAGCATCACATTTAGCATTTAGCATCACAATTTTTATTAATGATAAAGGGAGGGTGGGCTTTCAGTGAGGGTCAGTAAGCAATGAAGCCAACATGGTTGTGGGAGTGAGTTGACTTTGCTGCCCAACTGGGAGATACTGAGAGCAGGGCAGCACCTGGCACAGACAGCCTCTGCCTCCTGCTGCACTCGGAACCTGGCCCACACTTGCCATTACAGCCTTCCCCTGCCTTCTCATTTAAGGAGATTAAGGATGAACTATTTAGAGAAGGGTCCTTGCTATCAGTGGCAACACTGAACTACAAAAACCTCCCCAAAATCATACCAGGTAGTACTGTAACTCCTTTAATAGGAAATACTGTGTGCATGATGAAAAATAAATGTAAGATGAAAATTGTACATTGCGTGCTTTGCAGGAGGATTAATATATAGTTGCCTAAAAGACCAATGGGGATCAATTTTAGAATTAATATCCTGTCAGTTCTGGGTAGCCCTGTCATGTAGATTAAAACACTTTGGCCAGATTGGATATATTAGAGTGAAGTATTTATTTTGTGGTCTAAGATATTGGGCTATGGGCCAGGATACCCAAGTTCTTTAGTCCTTTCCTAGGTTTTGACAAATATGTTGGAGAATTTCCCTTGACCTTCCTTTCTCTTTGCTTGTTTATCTGTGAAACTACCACCATGGTTCTAAGTATATAAAAATGTTCCATATAGCTTAGGCTGAATGTTTCAGTAGTTAATCCTGAAAATACATGATTTCTTAGAATGCCTTATATCTGAAGGAAGAGCATGTGGTAATGAATTCATAAATGTTGAAAAAACGCACTCATATTCTTTTCATTCATGAGTCTCCTCTACATTATTTCTTCAGTTGGAGGGTAGACTTTTTTTCCATGTAAAAACGTATGTTTAAAAATCAAGATTTCTGTGCAACAACAAACATTTGGTAAGATGTAATATTTGAATTCTGTTTAAGATCTTATACTAATTATCTGTAAAAACATAAAGCTTTGTTAGTTGTATATTATTTTTTCCTCTTCTCTATTTCAATGCTAAAATGAGAGATGAAACAAGTAAAGGAAGCAAAAGGAATAACTTTATTCAAAAATTTTCTTGTAGAGATACGTTTTCCAATATATCTTGAAAAACGTGAATTTAATGGTCTTTGCAAGTTCTCAGTTTTCAAGCCTCTCCTGTTAAAAGGTATTACTTAATGTCAGTAATTTTGTATTATGAAATATTCTTCACAGTTATCTAACCAGATTGTCTCAGTACATCCATTATGCTACAATTGTTTTTATGCATGAAAAATATAGAAGTTCCTTTTTTGACACTGTGTTATGTTAAAATAAATAAACCATAAGAAAGACAACTTTTCAAAAATTAAATACTTGTGGTTTTTGAAGATGTATTACATTAACATATAGGGTGACAACTCTTCATCCTTCCTACAACCAGGAAAATCCATCATGGGAGCAAAAAAAAAAAAGAAAAAGGCTTTTATTGAATTAACAGAAAAATAATAGCAATAATCTAATAATGGGAAATGCCTTGGGAAATCTTGCCTGTGGACTTCAATACTCTGGTTCTATCTAATGAAAAAATGTTTCCATAGATATTTAAAGTAGTTTGTAAAATAAACCAATTTTAAATTTCATCAGATCTCTGTTCTCTAATGAGTGTTGTGCATTCCTTCTTCATATGAAGGAGGTTGAGAGATGGACAGTTGTGCTATGACACAGTGCTAAGTCCCTGCCTAAATGAACAGATGACAACGCAAGGTGTTCTCTCTATAGGTGTAAGGGACAAACCACTTATTGTCTTTTACACCTCAATTTCTGTCAAATTACTAAGAGAAATTTATGAAAATATCAGTTTACTTCCCAGGACAATAACATATGTCTGCAAATTCAGCGACTTATTTTGTTAATAGACAGAAGCCTCAGAATGAATGTATTTGAGAACAAGCTCTTTTTATGAGGTATTTGCCTTTAAATATCCTGCCATTGGCTATCCAACTTAATAAACTTTGATGATGTCTGGAGAATGTTTTGAAATTTAATCGGGAACTAACTTCGGTGCTTACTTTTGCAAAATAGTTTTAAAAATTGTCTTTTCAGAAATTCAGAAAAAGGCGAAAATATTGCCCATTGTTATTAAAGGCTAAACCAGGATATATGCTAAAGAATTAGTATTAACTCTTTCAGAAGTTTTAATACATACTAAATGCCTCATAGAACAAATATTGTATATTTTTTATTTTTGTATAATTACACTGTATTACTTCTCATTCTTTATCTTAGCATTTAGCTTCCTGCTGTGACTCTGGAAAATCTTGTGTAAAATAATATGAAAAAAAAACAACAAACCACATCTTGGGCTGTGTTACTTTTCTCCCTACTGTAATGCATCTTCTGTTTTTCATGGCTACTGATCGGTTCTATGTTGCAGTAAAATGCTAATTTAAAAAATCAATGAAAACATTTTTCCTGTAAAACACAACGCCCTCCAGAGGTTTACTTGGCTCTGTATAGGTCAAAATCTGTGACCTCACAGTATTTGTAAAATACCATTGGTAACTTCTCAGATTGTCACACCAAGATTGTTTTCAGGTTTCCGAGGAGGGTTCAGACTCCAGTGTCAGTAGCAACAAAGGTAAGGGCAACAATTATATGTCAGCTCTACTCTGTCTTCAAAGAGGGCATTTTGCCAGTCTGACACATTGGCTGAAAAAGCCTCACATGTACAAATCCTTGTTTTCTTTCTAATTTATTTTTGGAGATGTGGTAAAACCTGGGATGAATCTGTAAAAATAAATAGGATCAGAACAACCATGTAAGACCACCATATATGTAGTCACAGATGAACTGAAAGGTAGTTCAATTTCTTTCAGCTCTTGGAGCAAAAGATACATACCCTGTTTTGTAGTTTCCCCATAGTAATAAGGTTTTTTTACACTGAGCAAGTCAGCAACTAAGAAAAAGTAAATTGCCTAAATAAAAATAATTGTAAAGTAGTCTGAGGTGTCAGACTGCATGTTTTTTTATTATTATTATTTAAATTACAATCTTTACAAATGGTAGTATTTTTCTTATTCACAAGGTTATAAAGGATTATAGTAAAATGAGGAAAGATTTCTCAGGAAAACAGTATTTGATTGACTGCTATTTCTTCTGTGCTTTAAAAAAAGCTGTCTCGTCTTTATGTAATGCTGTTGCTAGAAAGATTGCTTGTCATCTCTCCAGGTATGGAATAATTAGAAAAGAGGACATAAATGAGATTAACATCTTAATAATACTAGGGAGTATTCTGATATATTGAAGGAAGAAGGAAACTCCTAAAGGGAGCAGAAAGGTTACGGACAAAGGAAACATGATTAAATTCCATTAAGGACTTGCAAGGGAAAAATTAAATGAAATACACTGTCTGTGATGCTTTCTGGATAGCCTTTGTGGAGAAAATAATTTAGAATAATAGTACACACACATAGGTATCAATCCATGACTATTTTTGAAAAAAAAAAAAAAAAAAAGAGCTACAGAGAGAGAGCTTTCAAGAAGAAATAAAGTCCTGAAATACTGGAAGATAGGAAGGACTCCCCACTCTTAAGATAAAAAAAAAAAAAAAAAAGGCTATACAACTGCTGAAAGTGAATCTACAAAACTGAAAAGTTGTTAGAGCAGTGCACAGACCACTGATGTTCTACATCACCTCAGGGAGACAATTGCTCTTTCAAAAAGGATAAGTATGCATATGTAGAAATGACTCATGATACACATTTAGACTTTGAACTAATTATTATTTAATGAGTGCCTGATAAAAAAATAAAACCTCAGAAGAGGTAATTTCCTTTTGTTTTATTGCATAAATAAGAGTCATGTAAAGCCAGCTGTGTAAATGTGTATTCTTCTTTCAGGCATGTTATTTTAGGCAGAACTAGTAGCAGTAGCTCTATTTTTAGAGCTGCCTGATACTCCCTGCTGTGCAAAGCTCTGTCTATTATATCAGCTTTGCCAAACTTTTGTGTTTCACCTGAAAATTGTTATGGTAAACATTTTCATTAGTGTTTCTGAAATTTTTCTGCCATAAAAGTGTAGTTCTGATCATGAAGCCAGAGAATAAAGTAATTTTTGCTATTTTAAATACCACTTGAGACTCAGAGAAATGTTACAATGCATTGAAATTCCCTATACATTGATAAAAGAACTTCACATTTTTCAGGTATTATTTCTTGTGTAAAAAATGACCCTTATGCCACCTCTAATGGTGATTTAAAATTTTTCATAGTTTTATACTTTAAACAGTTTATAAATGCTAAACAGATACTCACTGCTGAAGAATAACAGCTGTTAATGTTTACATCAGAACACATCATCACTGTTTGTTCTGAATCTTCTTAGTATATTGCATAGTGCTGTGCTCAAGGCTGGTCTTATTCTCAGTGGAAGACAATAAGACATTTTTAGGTAAGATGTGTCCCAGCTAAGTGTCCAAGTCTGTATATGACTGTTAGAAAAACTTGAAAGTATAACCCAAGTGTAAGTCAAACCACCAGGGATGGCTGAGAATATTCTGAGCTGAGTAAAAAAATAAAACTATTCTATAATGACTGTCATTAGGTCACAAAGAGCTGAGGTACTAAAGTGCCACAATGACACCAGAAGGAGTCCCTCCATCAACCTAATTCAGTATAAAATCTTACAAGTAGTTTTGTTGAACCATACAAAAAGAGGATGAGTCAAAATGGTATTGTTGCATCATTTTTTAACCTTGGTGGTTATTATAAGGAGCAAAAGACTAGTAAAGGTGATAATAAGGTGAACAATACCTGTTTGCTATAAATTTCAGTCATCTAAAAATCTGAGTAAGACTGTTGTTATTAGTGACCTAAACTAAGGATTGATTATGTTCAGATACTAACAGCTTAACACCTAAGAGTAACAAGAAATCAATATCTGATATAGCTAAATACATTTATCTTTTACTACCTTGCATGTCAGCTGTGTGTAACACTTGGTGGTAAAGAGATAGAACATTTGTTTTGGACCTCTGGTGGATTAGGTTTCTTTATCCAGATGATGTGTGTGACGAGAATATGGCAGCTGACAAAATGACCTTCCTGTGAAAAAGTAAAGAGAAGAGAGCCTAGACACAGTGGAATTGAGATTTCACCTCCATGGAGGCTTGGGAATTATAAAAAAAACATGTCTCTCTTGATTTTGAGACAAATGACAGAGCTCTGCTCCAAAGAGACAAGCATGTGGCAGATTTTACACCACAAATATGCATAGCTGAGCCTACCAGCTCCCAGTCATCAGTGGAATGGTAAGAGTCCCTGGGGAACCTTGGTTCCACACTGTATCAGTATTACTCACAAAATATGTAGGCATGGGGGATGAGTTCAAAGAAAGATGTTACATGGAGTGATAAAAGGATGTAGGTATCTTGGACCAAAATGAGACCTGAGAGCTTTTTGGTCCCCTGTGGAGAGAACACCACAGAGCACCTCTGGAGTACAGTGCTTCCTTTAGTTGCTTCTTTGTTCCTTTTTCTGGCAGATATATACCAGACAGTTAGTAGCACATAGTCAGGGTTGTGACTGTTGACACAACGTGGTCCTAATACTTTGAAACAGACACACAGATCAAAAACATACTCCTTGTTTAAGTAAAACTCACAGCAGGCATGTGGAAACATCCAGACATAACTCTGATATCACAACCAAGTCAGAGTTTCTACCTAAATACATATTTGGAAAGCTTTTTATAAACTGAAGAGGAAGAATATTTGCTGTTTAAGTGGAAGATGTAAAAAATATAAGCCAAAACTGTGGAACATGGATCTGTTTCATGGCGCCTGGATGTAAGCTGACTGCATATCGGGATGGGACCTGAGAATGTATCTTATCATACAGCATTCTTCCCTCTCCTCCATTGCTTCTTCTTTCCATTGGATGAACATGTGGGTACATGACTAGGAAAGCATTTACTGAACACTCTGGCTGTTCATGAGAGCAGATTTATGGGAACACAACATAAAGCATACACAGCTGACATGCTGCCACCACTCATGCTCAGCTGGTTAGTATTTCAGAAGTAGTACCGTTGAGAAAAATACACAATAGCATATTATAGTAAAGGTGGAAATAACTTGTCCAAAGTAGATTACTGTTTCTGCCTGATTAACATAAATTCCTACAGCCTAACCAGGATCAAAGTTTAATCTTTTCAAAGCCTGTCTTGTATCCACACATCTGCTGCACTTGACATTTTAACAACATCTGTTTTCACTTATCTGATGTCTCTATTTCATTCTGCTAATGCTGAGAATATGTTCTTATGTGCACATGGAATTTTATCTTTCTGACTTCCAAAGTCAGAAAGTGGACATCTGGTGTTCATGATTATTTACTCTGCTTACTGATTTTGAGGAAGGAATGTGTTACTACTGTTCAGAAAAGGAAGTTACAGTATATTAAAGTTTTAACCCTTTTTTTTTGTGGGACTCAGGTGGTAGTAGAGTCACCCTTGAATCTTGCTTCTAAGGAAGGATTACTTGTAGTGAATGAGACAGGACAGTATGTGTCCTTAGTATTCCAGCCACAAAACAAAAAGAGTGCTCAGAAAGGCAGGCTTACATATTTCATTAGCTTTCTTCAGTAAGGCCAGATTCATCTTTGATTATCTGAGATACAGGCAGTTAATAAAATCTCAGGGATATTTTCTCTGGTCTACATGTAAAATAAGTTAAAGCATCTATTTTAAGTTCTGAATTTGAAAGTTAACAGCCTCCACTAGTAACTTAGGACAATTTGTATCAGTGCTCTTGATGTAATGCTGATATAGACAAAACAGGATTAGATAGGAAGCTTTTCTTAGCACTGGGAAAATAGGGAAATACTTCTTATAGGAGTAGAAAGGGCCTGTGTTTGTCCTATATTTATTGCAAGCATTTTATTACTAAGGATACTGTTATTCAAAGGATTGTGTCTGGATAAAGCTGATCTCACAGAAGAGGAAACAGGGAATCTTGGCAGCCCTGAGCATAAATTTATCCTCTCTTCAAGCAGCATTAACTGGTACAACCATTTTCCCACAAACTGCAAAATAATACCTTGTAAGAAATGACAGTGAAGATATACAACACACACATACACAGATACACACAAAAACCACTTGTGCAGTAGAAAATGGTACTAATCTTATTCAAACTGCATAGTAAATGTACTGAGTCAGCAAACACCATTTAATCAGGTTATTTTAATGAAGCAGAAGAATATTAGATTTGGCAATGGGGAAAAGAAATTCTCCTGTTACTTGGCTAACCAGCTGATTGAGCATATTCTGGTAATTGGAAAAACCCAAAGGCTCATCTCTCAACCCAAGAGCAAGTTTAACAATACAGTTTGAGTATATAGAGCCAAATTCTCTCTCTATCCCACAGAGAAGTGTCTCATCTTTATTACCTAGTGAGAACACTCCCTGGCCTCTGCAGTCTTCTGATCATTAGTGTAGTTGCAGTTATTGTCTTGTATTGTAGTTTTTGTCTGCAAGGGTGTGAGCCAAAAATCATGTCAGGCAATGAAATGACTATGCAGTGGATTATTATTATGTGGGTTATTGTGGACCAGTGCTATATGCTATATCTGAACCCATGCACTGATCATACTTAACTTGATAATATAAATATAGCCACAGAGATTACGATTCTGTTTTTGCCTGTGCTTAGTAGGTAAACAATGTCCAGACCATCTTAGAGCCATATTTTGCTACATTTGAGCAATTGTAGCCCTGCTTTGGTTGAGCATGTCGGACTAGCTGACTTCTAGAAGTGTTTTCCATCTTATACAATTCTGTCATTCCTCTAAAAGTAATACCAATTTCTTTCTCATTCTCAAGGTTGACAGATTAAATTGTATGATTTAGAAATATTAACATTAAACAATACGCAACTCCACTGATCTAGAATATCATTGAAATATGGCATGAAAATATGCCATGAAGTTGAACTTGATTACTCAAAATTTATTGCTATGCAAGGTAAAGCTATATGCATTACTGAGGTGTCAAACCTTCAGCACCTGCAGTAGTGTCCTATTGCTTTCTAGAACTTCTTGTCCCAAGAGTGAATTTTACGATAGCTTATGAAGAACACATTAACTACCATTACACTTTAATAGTGCTTCCTGTCTTGCTTCAATGTAAGTTGTTTTTTTACAGTCTTCCAACTGTGTGGCAGTGAAAGAATTAGAGACAAGATTAAGCAATATTTCAAGCGGCTACAGTGTGGTAAATTCTATTTAGATGTTTTGGTTTTGATCATTTAGAAAATATTTTTCTGCCATTCAGATGACCTGATGATTGTAACAGGAGCAATAGAACTTTTTATTCTTCATTTTGCACTATGTAGGTAACAATCTTAACTTGTCAGAAAAGAAAATGATCCCCGACCTTTGGAACAATTATAATTCAAACACTGAACATTATTCCCAGAGTTTGGGTTTTCTTATGTTTTCTGACTTATCATAGACTGAGTAAAGAACTCCATAATTTTTTCTCTTAATGTGTATGTGTCTGCATTTGAAGAGGGTAGGAATTAGTTTGCACGTGGTTTCCAGGGGTTATTTTTTGTTTTGTTCAGATAATTTCAACTCTGTCAAAGTTCCTTTACTTAGAATTGAAGTTTTTTTCTTCCATTATTCTCCTTATGTTATCTCAATTTTCACTATTCATGACCTGCTCAACAATACTCAGAAAGAAAGAGATCATGTTACAGAGTGCTCTGCTTTTATTGTCTCAGCAAGTGTCTTGACAGAGATGTTCATAATGTGAGATATCAGAAGAACCACTGCTAAAAATGATTCATGACATTTGCTTGCTGTTTTGCATTCCTGTTTAAACTTTCTATTCTGTAAAGCTCTGACTCTCAAGACTAACGTGTTTGAGTCCGAGCAAAGTGGGTCCATGGATCTCTTAGTTTCCATGGATTTTGTTAGGTACTTGAAATGAGATTTATCTTTATCTTCTGTGCCACATTTCAAGGCACAAGTTTTCTTGAATTTTATACTGTAAAGATATTTATAAACTATCTATCTAATTCTAGGATAATTTCCTTAAATTTCATTTACTGTAAAAATGATTATTTACGATCTTCAGAGTGGTACATTTCACCCTAAAACAAATAGCTCTATCATCATCTCATGAAAGAGAGAAATTGTGATAGAAGATAAGTCTGAGAAACAAAATTCTTTAATAACTCCAGAGCTTAGGGTTGCATGTGCAGAATGGTTACAAGAGCATGTTCAAGTGGTTAAAGAGCATGTTCAAATATTTTAAGCAGCCTTGTTGTCTAAGTTTAACCCCTTTCTTAACCCATGGTTTATTTATAATTAGACACATTTTAGCATCCTGTCCTTGGTAGTAATATTAATGCTTGGGAAATGTAGGAAGCACAGGGTGATACACGTTTTAGTCAAATCTTGATTTCTGGTAATTAACCATTTAAAATCTTCCTGTAAAAATGACACCTGAAGTGTTGCATTTAATATCCACTACAGTTCTAAATGCCTAAGAGATGCATTAAATCCCTTTTCTGAACACATTTGCATCTTTGACCTCCAAAATGCCTGTGACAAAAATTCAACACTGTATTAAAGCGCTGTGTGAGGAGAACAGTGCTTTTTTATTATGCATCTGATAAGTAGTTGAGTTCAACCCATAAGTCTAATGTTAAAATAAAGACAATATGATTCCTAGCCACATTTAACATTTCTTTTTCAAAATGCTACAGATCTTGATCCTATTTTTCCTTAGTCATACCTTTCCAGACTCGGTTACATTTTACGTGGGAGAGATTACATTTATCTCTTTTTTGAAAGAAAGTAGCTTTCTTTCTAGTTCTGCCATATTCTTGTTTTAATTCATGGATAAAATTTTTGGTGTAACAGTCCAGATTGTAATTATTTATGGAAGTCATCTATGAATATCTGACATATCCAGAGACCAGTCCATGTTGGTTGAAGACTTCTCTCTGTATATCCAATTTAGAGATTATGACTATAATTAAGTTTTGTAGTTTTGTTTTCCTTTTGTGTGTATTATTCTATGCTTACTAATTTTACATTTCATATACTATTTTATCCTTGAGTCACTGACTATGGAGAAGCCCTCTGGAGCTCCTTACAAATAGCTTTGATTTTGACTATGTGGAGTAATTCTGAATTATTTGAAAACATCACTGTGTTGTTATTTATCATGTTTCCAAACATTTATACATATATTGAGCACCCAGTGTCGAAACTTGAGAAATTCATGTGAGAGCTCATTGAAAGCTTTTTGAAAATAGAAATATAATTAGATCATATTAATCCACCTACTTAGTGGCACTTTGAAACACAGATAGATCTGTAAGGCATGATTTTCCTTTACAAAACCCATATTAATTCTTTATCAATATTCTTTATCTACCTATGTTTACTAATTCCTCTCTTTACATAGGTTTTACCAGTTAGACTGGTAGCTCCATCAAATCCTTAGTTTTCACCAAAAGTCGTTTTGAAAGTTCTATTATATTTGCCACCTTCCATTCCTCTCCCTATTGATTTAAGAAATAGGTTACACACACTAATAAAGATCCTCATAGTTTTATATCAGAGTTCTTTAATTGTTTGTTGAAAATTATTTAATTTTTTTTTTTCAGTTCAGTGTACTTGTTTTTTAGCCTTTTTTTTTTCTCTCTTTTTAAAATCCCTTTTCTGAAAGCTTCCATTGGAAGTACTTCCTCAAATTCATGCGGTAAAATTAAGATCTGATGTGGAAATCTTTTGGATTACTTTTGGATTGAGCACAATTCTAGAATTTCACCTCTCTTTTCTGCAGCCTTCTCATCCAAATTCCTTGCATGCATATTCCTTATAAGTTCTATTATCTGCTGATACTTTTCATTCTCTGAGATGCCTTCTGCTTTTGATTTGTTTGAAAAAAGATTTTATTATGAACCTTTATAAGTTTAACATATATATTCTGAAAAAAGATTTTATTATGAGCCTTTATAAGTTTAACATATAGATTCTTGACATACTTCTTGATCTGACTTGTTATGGTTTTAAATTTGAATTTCCAGGTTTATGCTCTTTTGCATCTTACATATTTGGATGTTCCTTTGTTTTTTAAGACCTATTTATCCCATAAATATCAAGTCCATTTTAAGACTCATCCATTCTACCCTTTCAATTTCATAATAATTATCTTTCTCACATTTGTGCAATTCCCCCGTTCAGATAACTTTGTCAATTTTTATTTCATACAAGGCATAGAACTAAAATGTCTTTTTATCACTGTGTCCATAAAATAACAGCTTGAAGGTTAATCTAAAAAGTGACAAATGCATTTTATTGTGCCCTCTGGAATCCTACCCCTCATCCTCCCACAGCTCTCTGGTTGCAACTTCCAAAATGTTTCATAGTTCCTTTCCTACACACAGTTTTCTTCCAGGAGAAATCTGAACATATTGAGAAAGAGGAAGAGGAAGGAAGGTGAAAAAATGTGGGAAGTTTTCTGAGATCTTACTATATAAATGAAGCCTGAAAGATATGTTTTGAACTAAAGTTAGTGTGATATTTGAGATTAGATTGAGAGTTGTCTTTTTTTCTTGTGGTATCTCTGAGCCTCCAAGAAAAGGTAAATTATAATTTCTAAAAATACAACACCCACAGCTTTTCTTGAATTTTACCCAGCATACTTAAGAGCAATGGAAATCTCTAATTATCTTTGTGTTTCAATCTTTGCAGCTCCCTGATTTCTCTTTGTATCTCATAGTTGCTTTATGCCCATAATAGCAAGTTTGAAAGCAGTCCAAAACCCATCTGAAGGTTTCTACTTCTTGAATAATGTGTAATACGTTCTAATTCAACCTAGTTCTTTCTGTATATGAGATCATTTCAGAAATACCAAAATCCCATCACGGTTCTTATCTTTATCCCAGAACACATACCAAAGAAGGAATTTATGTGATGTAAGAACTAATATGAACTACCTGGTATTGTCTTCCTCAGTTTATTGTTACTACTATAAAAGACAATAGGGAGTAATGGAAAAATAGACAATAGGCAGAATGGAAAAATATAACTTCTTAGGACAAGTATGCATTTGCTATTATTATTACTATCCACATTAAAAGCTTTATTCAATCAATCAAATGTAAAACTGATCTTTTCATTATGAACAGTAGGTCAGTCTATAAGGATCCTCCAGGAAAACAACAGTTTTTCAGCAGAAAACCTTGAACATGATCCAACAGAGTGCCCAGGTGGCCAAGAAGGCCAGTGGCATCCTGGCCTGCATCAGGAACATGTGACCAGCAGGACCAGGGAAGTGATTCTTCCCCTGTACTCAGCACTGGTGAGGCCACACCTGGAGTGCTGTGTTCAGTTCTGGGCCCCTCAGTTCAGGAAGGATATTGAGATGCTGGAGTGGGTCCAGAGAAGAGCAACGAGGCTGGTGAAGAGATTCAAGCACAAGTCTTATGAGGAGAGGCTGAGGGAGCTGAGGTTGTTTAGCCTGCAGAAAAGGAGGCTCAGGGGTGACCTCATCACTCTCTACAATTACTTGAAAGGAGGTTGTAGCCAGGTGGGGGTCGGTCTCTTCTCCCAGGTAACCAGCAGCAGGACAAGAGGGCACAATCTCAAGCTCTGTCAGGGGAGGTTTAGGTTGGATATTAGGAAGAAATTTTTTACAGAGAGAGTGATCAGGCATTGAAATGGCCTGCCCAGGGAGATGGTGGATTCACCTTCCCAGGAGGTTTTCAAGATGAGACTGCATGTGGCATTGAATGCCATGGTCAAGTAACCATGATGGATCAAGGATTGGACTTGATGATCTCAGAGGTCTCTTCCAACCTGATCGATTCTGTGTCATTCTGGGAATTTCAAACCATTTATTTTAGCTCACTAATTCTCTTCCTCTGACATCAGGAAGGTGTGACTTCATTTGATTTATTTTGTGGTATGTAACAGAACACACACTTTTATTATCACTATAAAACCTCAGAAATATCTATCTAGAATGTATGGTAAAGATACATATTAAGTTTTCACTTTCTTGAACTTTAATATTCCACTCCATATTTTCTTCAGGAAACAGTGTTTGGTTTTTTCTCCTTTGAATGCCTATAATTTCTTTGCTATTTTACTCTGATATTTTTTTTTTTTTGCCTTGCTGTCTTTTCATTTCTGATGCTACATGAA
Organism: Myiozetetes cayanensis; assembly: GCF_022539395.1. Lineage (NCBI taxonomy): Eukaryota > Metazoa > Chordata > Aves > Passeriformes > Tyrannidae > Myiozetetes > Myiozetetes cayanensis. Next base: position 79,594,965 of record NW_026087742.1, read on the forward strand.
AAACCATTCACTCTCTTGTCCATCTGAACCATCCAATAAAATTCAGATCACAGAGTAGGTCATAAATCATTAGAAAGGCAAATTTCTTATTTCCTAAAAAAAAAAATTATCTAAAATGATAAGTTTGGGATTTGTTTTTTAAATAAAGATTTAAAATAGCTCCTACAAACAATCACTTTGCTGAAAGTGTGCAGTTAATCCCTTTCTAGGATATTTAAAATAAAATATTCACTGATAAGAACAGAAGTGGAATTGAAAAATTGCATTATAGTGCTTCTACATGACCTTACTAGGTTAGGTACAAACCAGTGAACAAAGATAGTAAAAAGACAGTAAACACCTAACAAAACAAGCCAGTGGTGTCAAGCGAGTCAAACAACACGAGATTAAACATACAACTAGTTTTGTGTGTCTTCTAGAATCATTTAAGGTTGGAAAAGACCTCCAAGATCATCAAGTTTGATCTTTGAATGAGCATCACTTTGTCAACTAAACCATGGCATTAAGTGCCATGACCAGTTGTTTCCTGAACACCTTCAGGGATGGTGACTCCACTGCCTCCCTGAGCAGCCCATCCCAATGCTTAACCACACTTTTAGTGAAGAAATTCTTCCTGATGTCTAACCTGAAAGCCCCCTGGTTGAGGCTATTTCCTTCTGTCTTGTCATCAGTTGACAGTGACCTAACACATCCAATTTACTTAAAATTGTAATTTATACCTGTCCAGCAGTTATAGGTAGTCAATGTTCTTTTGACACCAGCAGAGAAATGAGTCTTACAGAAAACCTAGATGCTGATAATGTGAATCTTTATAAATGTGGTTAGAGATCACTGCATGCATAAGAAGCAGTGTGAAGAAAAAAAGGTTTTCCAATAGTATTAGGTATATTTTTTCATGGAATAGTAAGTTTGGCACAAAAAATAAGTGGAGTGTCATTACTAATAAGAAATTCAACCCATTTTCACTAACTAATTTCTGTAATCTTTTACTAATTGAGCTGAGGAAAAAGCCATACATGGCACTTGATTTTCAAAGGGACGATAATGTTATATGACATATCTGCTGAAGTTTCTCCTACAGTATTATGAGTACAAATGGAGAGAAATAATACATATGATTACAAGTGGGAGCTAGTCCAGCAGAGTTTTACCGAATAGAGAAATTTGGTAACAATTCCATCATGGTTAAATTTCAAAACCTTAAATATTCCTTAAAACAAATAATTTTTTGTTTTCCTCAGGATTGAACTTAGATTCAAGTCTTGTGTGTATTATATTATTCAAAAGTGAAAAAAAATTAGACCCTTTAAATCTTGATTACATCAAGTAACAGAAAAGCAAATGGTTTGAGATCCCAGATCTCTTTAACACAACTTTGTATAACCCACCCTTTCCCCAACCAAATCAACCAATCAAAAAAAAGCCCCAGTAACCTCACCATTAACAACTTCAAATGTTTACAGTCCAGGGTTTGGACTATATATTTCCTACTCTAAAATATCCGTATGATTGTCATTTCATTCCTCTGAGCTAGGAGCTTGACACTGCTGTTCACCACTGGTGGATAAGGAAAAATCCAGAAACTCGATTATGTCTTCAAGCTTCTCCTATCTTTTCCTAAGAACTCTTAGTTTGACATATTTACTATGTTGCAATTAAGATGATTTAAACATTTTGTCCCATCGATGGGATAAAACAAGAAACATGCATATCCAATAAATTGACTACTGAATTCTAATCACCATTAAGCTGCTCTGACTCAATAATTAATTCATATCCCTATGTACTGAGGCTAGTAACTGGAAGTTTTGAAACCAAAGGGATGTCTTTAATATAAATAATCTTTAAAATTTTCAGTCTCTACCTAAAATGTAAAAGGCAAGAACCAAGCAAATAATTAGTTCAGTGATCTGAACTAATTCAAATAAGGTCAAATATATATTTACTGAAAAAATAAAGAATGTGCATATTCATTGAGGTTCAGTAAGGACATAGCATTACTTTTTTGTTTTTCTTTTCAGAAATTAAGTGACAATTCCCCTGAGGAAAACAAGGTAGTTCAAAATAGCATTTAACAAGCAAGTAAATAAACAGAACTACTGCCTTGCTTCACGTGGAAATTAGTCTATTAGATATGCAGGCAACATGATTTCCATGGTTACAAATGACCTGATAATCTCTGAAATTATCCAGTCATCATGAACAACAAGCCTACTAAATAATTATACTAAAATGCAGAACTGGCGCTGTCAGTATTTTCAAAGTGAAATTCTCCCAGAGAAGAGCTTTTCCCCTGGTAAAAAGTTACCCCACTATTTCAATGTAGATTCATCAGTGGCTTTTTGAAACAGTTTACCCTGAACATTTTATTTTAAATAACAGTATTTTATCCACTGTGCTAGTATTAGAGGTAAGAAGAACAGTAACCTATTGTGTTGGGTACAGGGTCTGTTTTATTTGAGTACAAAGTGAAAACTTATTTAATATGCATTTTAATGTTTCTTGGTGCAAGGCAAAATGTGTTAGTCTGATGCACTTCTATTTTGTCGTTTTCTGCAGTTGATAGTAACAATTTTCCATAAAGTAAATTAGTTATTTGCTTACATTGAGTTCAGTTTGTCTAACTGAAAGGAAACAGACAAAAAAAAATCAATGGGTTTTGAATGATCCCCATTCATCACATAATAACTACAAATTTGTGTTCATAAATTTCCTCAGAAAAATTTCCTCAGAAATTTATGAATATAACGTAAATCTAAAGCTATTCTGAAGTGGCAACAAGAAAAGATCCTTATGATCTTGTAGTGGGTTGACCGTAGCTGAACAATAAGTACCCACTAAAGCCAATCTCTCACTCCTCTCAGCAACTGGACAGAGAGAGAAAATATAATGTAGGGTTTATGAGTTGAGATAAAGACCATGAGAGATCACTTACCAATCAACATCAGGGACAAAACAGACTTGAAGTGAGGATATTAATTAAATTTATTACTAACAGAATCAGAGCAGGAGAATGAGAAGTAAAATAAAATTTAAAACCACTTTCCCCCCACTCTTCCCTCCTTTTGTGTTCTATGTCCTCTCCCCCTCGCAGTGCAGAGAGACAGGGAATGGGGCTTACAGTCAATTCATCACAGGTTGTTCCTGTTGCTGTTCAGGGAGTCCTTTCCCTGCTCCCATGTGGGGTACTTCCTACAGGAGACAGTTCTCCACAAAATTCTCCAACACGAGTCCATCCCACAGGCAACAGTTCTTCACAAACAGGGTCACTTTTCCATGCGGTGCAGTCCTTCAGGCACAGGCCACTCCAACTTGGGTTCCCCATAGGGTCAGAAGTCCTACCAGGAAAACCTGCTCCAGCATGGGCTCCTCTCTTCATGGGTCAGCAAGTCCCTGGTAGGACCCTGCTCCACCACGGTCTCCCACAGGTCACAGCCTCCTTTGGGCATTCACCTGCTCTGGTATGGGTCTCCTCCACAGGCTGCAGTTGGAACTCTGCACCCCCTGGCCCTCCATGGGCTGTAGGGGAACAGCCCATCTCACCATGGGCTGCATCATGGGCTTCAGGGGAACTTCATCTCTGGCACCTGGAGCACCTCCTCGCCCTCCTTCTCCACTGACTTTGGTGTCTGCATTGTTGTTCACATGTTCTCACTCCTCTCTTCTCTATCTGCAATTTTTGTCTGCCCAATAACTTTTTTCCTTCTTAAACATGTTATCACGGAGGTGTTACTATCATTCCTGATTAACTTGACTTTGGGTAGTGGCAGGTCCATCCTGGAGCCGGCTGACAGTGACTCTGCTGGATGTGGGGAAGCTTTTGGCAATTTCTCACACAAGCCACCCCTGTAGGCCCCCAGCCACCAAAATCTGGACATGCAAACCCAATACATATCTCTTACACGTGTGTACCAAGACTGCTGTGGAATGCATATTTTACCATCATCATCATCATCATCATCATCATCACAGTTTTAATGAAGTGGTAACTCTGCTTTGGTATCTTGACTTAAAGACAGAGCAAAAACATTTTGCTAATGACTGATTCCTTGTATACTACTTTCATTCTAATTAATCCCAAATGCTCATCAAGGTCGGTCCTTCTTTAATGTCTGTACTATAAACCACTGCAACTCCATTTTTCCTCTTTTGGGGTTCCTTAGTCAGCAAATAGTTTGAGTTATTTTATCATCAAACTTCCATAACTTTACCACAGCCTTGTAATATTTCATGTGTTTAAAGCCTCAGCACCCTCTAGTCTTTGTTGTTTGAGAATTGTTTCTTTCATTTAAGGAAACTGATATGGATAGAAACTAATTTTGTATCCCTTACAAATTAGAAGAGATGGCTTGGTCCCACTGTAACCTTTGGTTTCAAATATGAAGGAAAGCCAAAGGAATACAAAATATTTTACAATGTGAAGCTCCTAGGACCTGACTTGAGTGCTGGATAGGAGTAGTACCATTCTGTTATGTGAATTGCCAGCTGATTTCACTATGATTTAAGATAATGATGTGAATCTCTTTTGACTTGATTCTCTAGACTTCATTTAAATCTCTTTGATTCACCTTATTTAATAACTGAGCTATATTTTTTTATCAATACCAGAAATATGGGAGCTAAAGTCTTTATCTCACATTTTATGGCAGGATCTTTCCTTTCATCAGCCTTTAAGTTTTCCCCCCTTCCACCTTTAGCCTTTTAAAGTGCTTTAAAAGGAAGTATCTTCTTTCCAATTTTTCCTTGGACAATATTTCTTTCTATGTGAAGTTTTTCACTATGTCCTTGTCAAACCTTGTTGCCTTTTTTAAAAAAAATATTTTTTTGTTTTGTTTTGTTTTAAAGCATTTTCTCCATAATGTTAATTTAATAATTTAACCTTCCAATATTTTTTTGACATCAGTGTAATTTTATCTTAATAATAGGAATCTTTATCAAACATGGTTTTTGTGCATTCACCAAAATGAGTGAAAAAAAAACAGGTAAAAAAAAAAAATTGCACCACATGGCTCCTGTTCTAACTGTTTAGGTCATGGATGATGAACTGATCCAAAGTTTGCTGTGTGGTGATTCTGTATAATGCCTAAGACAATGCTATTCTTATCTTTCAGAGAAACACTGCCAGAGAAACTCTGGCAGTGCTGGCAATTACATATATTTTTATTTCTCAGGACTTATGACTTATCCAAAAGACTTATATGTCAGTAATTGAAATAAACTATAAAGTAGGCTAGATGTATGATGTTCTTAAAAAAAAAAAGGCAAACCTATATAATGGGGATTTGACAAGATTTTAAGCTACTTGTTCTTATATTTCAGTAGATCTTCTTGAGATGCTTGTCTTCATGCTGAATGCTTTCTTGAGACAAGGGTGTTTGCTAGGAATGATATTGGCTTTACTTGTATCCTGTATCCTGAGTCCATATTCCACATTTTCTGCTATTAAATGTAAAAAATGGGATAAATAGTAATTTTCTATCTCTGTTTTATCTGTATCTGTATTTTCTATATAATCTATCGTACTTCCCTGTATATCCCTTTTCTTCTCTGTCATGCAGGTTAAAAGAGGGAGTATTTTAGTTTTATTCACTGAAACTCTACTTTTTTACCTTTGTGTAATGCCCATGTACTTAATATACACCTTTTTAGTTTCAGACTACCTCTATCCTCTTCATCCACCTTTTTCATTCCCATTCAGTGATCTGAACTGTTCAACTACACTACTGCAAAATGTTTAGACTTTCACAGATCTTGGAGCAATGAAAGAAGCTGCTGTTTGATTTTGCAAAAGGAATGCTTTTGCTTGTCATAGAGTCTGTTTCTGAAAAACCCATTTCTTATTTTTAATATTCTTAATCAGAATTTAGACATCTACTCTCTTTTTTGTAGCAACAGCAGTTTCAAATTACTTTTTTTTTTAAAGGAGCATAATTATTTACTGTTATTTTTGAATACTAGAATTGATGATTGAGACAAGAGTCCTTTCACTGAGAAACTTAAAAACTTTATATCTAACATCTATAGCAGATCTAATCATAAGTAAGGACACATATGACTCAAACTCAGAAGTAACATTCTTAGGCCTTCACACCATATCTCAACAGAGGTTTACCAGTCTAAAATCTGGCTCTCTAACATGTTTCATCTAATCAATCATCTTCATTTCGACCAACAGTAAGAACACAACTCTGCTTATTCCGTCTTTAACATATAGTGAGGGTATATAAACCAGTTTTACAACATGCCTAAAAGGAAGATATTTGGGTTTAATTACTCCTAATGGACTTCTTACCCCAAGTAATTTGATTTCTATTTGTTTTGTTCGAAACAAAATCCAATTATACTTTTCATACAGTAAGGCTACAGCTGTTTGTATTATGCATATTTTTAATGTAAAGGAAAAATGTATAGAACATGAGGCTCATTGAACTGCTCCTTCCCTAGTGAAAAATGCCTAAGAATTACTGAGAGAGGGGGAAGGAGGCTTGAGTTTTAACACTTCATTGAAGCAAAGAGTTGTTTATTACTCTATTCACTTCTAAATGTGAATAAATACTACAACAAAGACATATTTTCTTGTCTATGGAAGGGAAATAAACTTTATTCTAATAAGAGGTTGGCTAGACTGCTTCCTACTTAAGGAGAAAGTAAAATAAATCTGGGGGATGAAATGTTAAGCTAGTCCAGATCTTTTGAAAAACATCAGAGGAAAATTTGACTATTAGACCAAATATACTCAACTAAAAGAAAGAAAATATACAGTCTCATTCCTGTATAGTTTATCAAGATAGAGCAAATCTGATGAATGTCAGGAAGACAGACCTTCTGATACAACCCTAGGATTATTTGAATGGATGTAAATTTATCATTCCCTCTTATCTAAAGATTTATCACTGAGTTGTCTCTTTTAGATAATAACTTGATATTTGCACGTTTACTATAAGCTGGCTTGAGGTACACATAATTTACAATAAAACATTCAATCAAGGGAGAAATGAAGCTATGAACTTGAACCCTAGTATGCCTTATTAAGTAACTCAGTGCTTTAGCAGATATTCCTCTGTATTGTACAAATAACAGAGAAGGTCTGCATAGGCTGAAATTCCAAGTCAGAGGATGCAAACGTTGCTTGGCCATTTTGGGGCAAAAAGAAAAAAATGAATGCTCATTTGGCACTAGAAAATAGTAAGAGACACAAAGAAGAGCAAGAATTGATTCTATAAGGATGTAGGTAGCAAAAGGAGATTCAGAGAAAATATAGTCTACTGTTAAATGGGGGACACAGCCTCCCTCATGGATGACACAGAAAAGTTTGACAATGACAATTTTAGCATCAACCTTCACATGTGAAACTTGGTCACTGTTCTTCATGCAGTCTGGGGGCTGATATAGAAGTTGCAAGTATTTAAATTTTCAAGACCAGATGGGGACTGTCAAAGGGTGCTGAAAGAATTGACTGATGTGATTGCAGGGACACTGTCATGGCCATCTTCAGTGAAAAATTGTGGTGTTGGTGGGAGGTCTTTGACTAGTGGACAACTATTAACGTTGTGCTGCTTTTATTAAAGGCAAAAGGGACATCTAATACTGATCAGTCTCTGGAAATATAACAGAGAATTTCCTCTTCTAAATAATTTCAAAAAAATGTCAAGCATAAGACAGCAAAAAAGGACTCAGTGTGGGCAAGTTATTCTTGACCAACATGATGGGTTTCTGTAATGAAGTATAGCTATATGGCTGAAGGAAAAGCACTGGTTGCAATGTACCTTGACTTCAGCAAGGCTTTTGCAACCATCTCCTGCAGCATTTGATTTTGAAAACTAGGAAAATATGGACTGGATGAACAGAATATTGGACGGATGGACAAGGGGTCTAAAAGAGTAGCAATTGTTGGCTTGATATTTGGTTGACTGCCAATAGCAAATAAATAGCCCAAGGATCAATGCTTAACTGATATTATTCACTGTTCATCTGGATTATGAAATGGACTGCACCTTCAGTACATTTTCAGATGGTACTAAATTATGATACCAGATTGTAGTGCCAAATGATAGAATTCATTCCAGGGGGACAATGATAAAGTCTTATGACTGAAATCAACAGAAACTGTGAGAAGTTCAGTAATGAGAACTGCAAAGTTCTGCAAAGGAAGAAATAAAAATAAACGTTCCACAAAACTGTACAGCCAGGAAACAACTGACTGAATAACAGGTATGTTGAGAAAGAGCCAGGTTATACACATGAACTACCAGTATTCTGCCCTCACGAGTAAGCCAAAATGTGGAGTGGGTTAAAAGAGAAGTGTGAGGGAAGTTATTATGTCTTCCCACTCAGTACTGGGGGATGCACAAAAGTTTGTCCATCACAACTAGTACTGGGACTACATTTAATTTAATTTCTTCACTCTTCATACAGGGCATGCTGGAAATAACCTTTTTATTTATTTATTTTCCTCATTTTCTCCCATTTTCTTAATTTTATCCTGTTTTTCAAATCTGTGTAGGTTAAAGATTAACCAATCCTGATTGCACAAGAATAAGTACTATTTGAGTTATACCCACAGAATAGACAAAGCTTCCAGACTGCAGAGTCTACCAGCTTACCAAATCCTCATGATATGTGAGGTTGACCCTACATCCACAGTTCATTTTGAGGAACAAAGTGCAGAATACTTAATGCATTGATTTATATCTGTCATCAGGACCCTTCAAGCCTAAGTCGTATGGACAGAACCTGGGCTAATGATAACATTTCAAAATGTATCTGCTGCTTCGAAGTTTATTCTCTTCCATTCTTTTTTTCATAAAATTTACAATCTTTAATTACTTTTATGTACTCTTTTAAGCAACACACAAAAGCTTTCAACCAAAAAATTGCTGTTAGATGAATATTAATGCTTGATGCTGCAGCCTTCTACTTACTAGCAAAACAGCTGGTTCCAAAACTCTATGTAAGTTAATCTAATACATCATCAAAGAAAGATAGAAGAAGTCATGACCAGCATTTTTCAAAACTGTGTTTGGCAAGTAAGGTGAAAACAGATGCTACAGAACTTATGACTTTTTCAGAGATTCAGGCAAAGTGTCAAGATTTGCACTTTTCCTGGTGCTCAGAATTTTGTAACATCACTTGTAAGTTAGCAAGGACAGACCAATTTGAAACAGCTCTATCCGTTTTATAACTCAGTAGAGTTGAGGCATTCTCACACAAAGAAAGCAGTATTATCTGGATGCTATCCTCCTCCCTTTTTCTTAGATATTCTTTGACTGCAGTCATACAATAGTTTTGTAAAATACTCTATTGTCAGGTTAGATTTGAGCTGATGACCATATTCATCTTGTAGGTGATGTGCATTAATTTACTTTTAGTAAAAAGCTACAGTGACCATACTGATACTGAAGGTGCCAGAATAGTTCCCTCCGTGGAACACAAAAACACTGTGCTACCGCAGATGTCATAATGTGGCACACATTAAGAGCATAAGGAGCAACCAGTACACCAGCTATAAACAGCTTCAGATTCCTGAGTATAAGGTAATATTAAAATTACATTTTCAAGTACTAGTTTCAGCTGAGGCACCTTGGCAGAAGTCCATTTCAGTTAAAAATTTACTGCTAATAATTACTGAACTGGGAAGAACTGATATTTTTCATACTGTTTCTCTTTCAACATTCTCTTGCTGTCAGCACTACCTTTTGTGCTGGTCTAAGGCAATTCCATATTGGGAAAGCTGAGGCCAGCCACATAGTGATCAGCTAAAATAGTGCCACAGAGTTCTTGGGATTTGGCCGACAGAGTAGAATAATTCCTGTAGATGCTTAAAATTTTACTTGGATTTTCTTTACCAAGCAAACCTTTACAAATAAGTTCTCCACAGTATTGATTGCTTTTCTGTGGTTTTGCATAAGCAGTCTGGTACAGTGTATTCACATAATGATGTGATTAAACCATATGAAGAAATTTCTTTGATTTTTTCATGAAGTTCCTTTTTTTTTTTGAACCTCAGATATTGACAGAGGATTGTGAAAATGAAGTCAAAGAAATTTAGATACAAGTGCTTATCTTGATATTTGAGCAACCAGATATCCATCAATTCCTGGTCAGAAAGGGCTTGTGTTATAAATGCAGTTTCTCCACAGTTTGTTAAAGGCATAACCCAGAAGAAATGTTTCCATTTTTTTCTTGAAGATCTTCTTCTACAGCCTAAATTCTCTTTTAAATAACCAAATAAATGAGCACATGTATACTGTCTTGCCCTAATCTTTCTTCATAGATAATTTTTGATTTTCATCTTCCTTTCCTTCCACATCAGCCCTTGTAGCACTCTGACAAAGGCTTCTGTTCAGCAGTCTTCAGAGTCACTTGCAGGTTTCAACTTGAGCTGTATCTTTTTGCAGCATAGTGCCCACCTTGCAGTAGAGTGTAATAAAGTGACTGTTATGCCTCTGATTCAGGATGCTCTACCCTTATGTCAGTTCCATCATCAGTCCATGGCCTCTTGCAAATGTTACAGCTTCTCAAAGGTATATCATGTTAAATGCCAACATTTCAGATTTGTTTTTCTCAGATGCATTAGCCTGACTTTTCCAAGATAAATTTCCCTTCGTTTTTCTTGTCTTGTGTTTTTATAATAGCTTTTGAAATATTATTTATATATTGTGGGTTTTTTTCCAGAAGGTGTTTATTCTTCATTGTGCTTTGACTTTATTTATGAATTTCATTAATATGATTAGCCTTGATTGATTGACAGTTAAAGCTACCTGCAGAAGAAAAATTCAGAGCTCTGTCCTAGTTTACTATATGATTGCCATCTGAGTATATGACAGCTAGTTTAAAAGTGAGCCCCAAAAGACATCTGGAAGATTTGAAAATACCAGTATATCCATTTTATAGGATGAAAAATAATCCAGTAGACTTAAAAAGATTAAGGAAATTTTGGACTGCCTTGATGTGTGCTACAGAATGTAACTTAAGTGTGGCTAGTGTTTAGAGTCATATCCAGAGACAATGGGACTGCATGGAGTATAAATGGCAAGGTTTTTGAAACAAGGGGCTGCAGGTGACCTTTGTGGAGGAGGCCAAGTGTCCTGTGCTGATTCTAGCCCAGTCTGACACTGGTGTGAGCAGCCCATCACCTGTCAATATTGCAGCTTGACAAGGGAGCTTCTGGTACATTTTTAAGGAAGAGCAGCAGGCCTGAGGAGCTGGTGATCTCTGGATGCTGTGGAGACATGCAGAGGGATACACTTTTAAGAAGACACTGCAGAAAACCTGTTGATAAGAAGACAGCTAAGGACATGGCTGGAGATACTGTCCTGGAAAGAGGTTGCCTGTATTGGATTAGGGACACCTCTGTGGTACTCTAGCTGTGGGTGACCCTTGTCAGGGAAAGAACACTCCTAAGAGACTTCAGCCTGTGGAGGACCCAAGTTAAGGCACAGAGAATGCTGAGGAACTGTGACCATGGGTGCCCTGTGCCATGACAGAGACAGCCTGCAGAGCTGCAGCTCTGGGTGACCACACTGAGGCAGGGACAATTCTGAAGCACTGTGGCAGTGGACAACACATGTCAGAGCAGTGGAAAATGAAGAAGCTCAAAGCAGTGGAAGAGACAAGTGAGAGGCATGGAGCAGCAGATAAAAAGCAATATATACCCAGCCTCCTGTGCTGCCTGTTGCTTCATCAAATAAATAGAATAGATAGGATAGACAGTGTGTAGCCCATGTTAAACATGATAGAAATTTAGACTAGGAAGGGATAAGAAAGTAAGTTTTGTTTTTTTTTTTTCGGGGGTCATCCCACCCCAGTACCCAAATCAGTGATGGGAAATGAATTATTAATTAAATGAAGTAAAATTCCCCAAGTTGATGCTGTTTTGTTCATGCTGATGTTAGGTGGAGAAGTGTCTGGGAAGGGAAGAATAAAGACCTAAGCTGAATGGGAACCTACCTAAGTGATTCTTTGCAATTTGTTGGGGGGAAAATGATGTACTTAAAACATTCATTGTGAAAAAAATAAGGCATGTTGGTAATGGCCATCCTTTGTCAGTCAAGAATCCTTACATCAAGTAGCATCTGTGCTGTTTAATATTAGTAGCTACTAGGTACTTGGTATTAGCTACTTAGGATTGCAAAAATAGAATAAAAAAGATGCATGTCTTAAAGCTGCAAGACTAGGTTTTTGTAAGTCACTTCTCATACCAACAAGTTCTGTGATACTTATAATTGTTATTTCTCTTGTATGAAGCTTTTTCATTTGTGCATCCTAATGAGTTTAAAGTACCAATTCAGTAGAATTGGTTTAATTACTGAATCCTGAGCAAATACATGGTGGTACTGACCACCATGTTATGCAAAAATAGGAAATAAAGAAAAGAGTAATATGAAATTCTAATGAAGTGCTTTAAAAAGCTTTTTCCCAACAGATAACAATATAGTTCTATGCTGTAGATTTTCCTGATTAACAAGAGCAGTGAACAGTGTTGATTCATAAAGACAGAAACTCTGATAGTGCCTAATAGTTGTTCTTTTGAAAATAACTCTATGTGGCTTTAAAATGCCCCATACGCCTTTTTTTTTTTTTTTTTACAAGCAGTGTACTGTGTGGCCTCTGAAAGCTCACATAATAAAATTAGGATGAAAAAATATAAATGAAGCTGCTGGGTTCATTAAATAGCAAATGAAAAGACAGCTGCCAGGTTGACATGTAAGTCAAGTCCTCTGTGTGTGCTGTGATTTGCAAGTAGAATGCTGTTAGTGTATTAGCTCCTAAGTGTTTCAGCATCATGTATCTAAAAGCTGTAATGCAGCAGGCAGCACATTTATGGTGAAACATTTATTGTGAAACAATAATATCAAAAGGAAAATCAACTTAATCTTGCACTTCAAAAAGCCTCACATTAATTTCTCTGGAAGTGCTGCATTAGTTCTTGAAACCTCTCACAACTCTTTGAATCTCTACAGTTGTCATTTCTGGAATACCAAATTTCCACTGTTATAATGTGCAAGTTTTGGAGGCTTTTTTTCCATTTTCATAAAATAGACAGCAATCTAAATTTGCCATTGTTAACCAAGACCTTATTTGATGTTAGCAAATGAAAAGGAATTTCTGGACTCCGCAAGCTGTACTTTCAAGATTATTTTGACCCCACTGAGTATATCAGTACTGTAACTTTTGGTTATCCTTTTGGTTAGCCTCAATTATCTTTCCAAGACCCCAGGGAGGGAATATGAAACTTCTGGAGCATGCAGAACCCCCAAGCCTACCCAGAGGCATAGTTTCAGGCAGGTGTAGAAAGACTCTCAGCTCCTCCAGAGGTCCTGCTTCGATGGCATGCAGGCAAAGCTGGGGGTCACAATGTCATCCTCAAGTGCAAATTAAGCACAGCCACACTTGTTCTTGACACTTAATTTACTGGATGTATCATCCCATGCTGATATAATTCTGGTCAGATCAAGCTGCATCTATTAAACAGAAAATGTGAAATGTGTTCTGTGAAGATGGTAGGAAAGCATGGTGAGGATTAATGAAAAGGAAATGTGATTCTTTTGTTGATTTGAAGGTATTTTTAAGTGAAAAAAAGAAAATAGCATTGAATATATGATGATCATATGCACTGCTGACCAGTATGTTTTCTTATGTGACTGATGTGGTGGTCTTGGGGATGAAAGCACAGAGCCAGCCATTCATACAGCTCCAGGGAATAGTGGGTGATAAGTATTGAATGATTAGTTTTAATCTACTTCTGGTTCTAGTCCAGTAGCCTTCAGAAGAAAATCACATAAAAAATATTGGGTTTATAACAAAGTTTTGTGACTTCTACATTCTTTCTCAACACTAAAAATGAAGTACTTGAATGTTGTAGAAATGTGTACATATGTATAAATTTCAACAAGTAGGAAACCTACACTTGTCTTCTCTGGATGCAGCATTTAGCTAAAGGCTGAAACCCTGCAATTTTGCTGATGGAGGAAAAATAGTTTTGCACAGTGTGATGGTTGGCTCTGTCTGGATGCCAGCTGCTCATCAAAGCTGCTCTATCACTCCCCTCCACAAGGGGACAAGGGAGAAAAATATAACAGAAGGTTCATGAGTTGAGACAAGAACAGGGAGAGATCGCTCTTTGATTTCCAACATGGCCAAAACAGACTTGGCGAAATTTATTGAATTTATTACCAGTCAAAATCAGAGCAATATAATGGGAAATGAAACAAATCTTAAAAACACACAGGTTGTTTCTGCTGCTGATCAGAGGGAGGAGTCCTTCCTCTGCTCTAGCATGGAGTCCTTCCCACAGGAGACAATTCTCCTGACTGAGAACTTCTCCAGAGTGAGTTTTTCCCATGGGTTACAGTTCTTAACTACTCTAGTGTGGGTCTCTTTCCATGGGCTGCAGTCCTTCAAGATCAACCTGCTCTAGTGTGGGTTCCCAATGCAATCACAAATCCTGCCAGGAAACCTGCTCAGCATGGGCTCCTCTCTCCATAGATCTCAGGTCCCTGCCAGGAGCCTGCTCCAGCACAAGTTTTCCACAGCATCACAGCCTTCTTTTGGGCATCCACCTGCTCCCCTGTGGATCTTCTCCATGGCCTGCAGGTGAATCCCTTCACCCTCGTTGACCTTCATAGGCTGCAGCTGGACAGCTGCTTTGCCATGGTTTTCACCACAGGCTGCAGGGGAATCTTACCTCTGGCACCTGGAGCATCTCTTCTCCCTCCTTCTTCACTGACCTTAGTGCTTGCAGAGTTGTTTTCTCTCACATATTCTCACTCCTCTCTTCTCTGAGCGCAATTACATCTGCACAGTAACTTTTTTTCTTCTTAAATATATTATCCCAGAGGTGTTACTACCTTCTCTGATTGGCTTGGCCTTGTCCAGTGGCAGGCCTGTCCTAGAGCTGGCTGGCATTGGCTCTGTTTGACATGGTGAAAGTTTCTAGCAGCTTCTCACAAAAGTTGCCCACTACCAAAACCTGGCCACATAAATTCAATACACACGGACACATATGCTGAGAATGTCTCCAAAGCTTTTTCTGTTTTAGCTACAATAAGCTGAGACTTCTATCTTTTTCATATTTTGAAAAGAACAAGAGATGCATGAACTCAGTGCAAAAGGTTCATCTGGAAATGGAAAGTAATACTGATCTTATCTGGCTGCTTTTCTGTCTATTGTTAATATAAATGAGCTCAAAGACCTAGTGTTATGGTGAAAAAGCATTTAGATACCCTAGCTCTGATCTTCAAAATTATTTGGATTCTAGTTTACTAAGACATCTCAGGCTTCAAAGTATAAATGATTTTATAAAAGCCTGTCAGTAAGTGAATCTTTAAAAACACACTTTTTTTCTCTCTACAGCCTATGTTTTTTAGTTCAAATTCAATAGACCATCTCTGTGAAAAATGTGGCATCATTTTGCATCATGTCACCAAAGAACAGGACATTTTATGACTTGTTAAATTGTCAGCCTAGAAGCTCAAATCCTAGTAGCTTTAAACAAATTTAATAAGATAAATTTTCTTTAAAATAGCTCTTAAATTGAAGATGAATTTGTCAGGTCATACTGTTATCTGAAGTAACTGCAGATGTAGCTGAATTGAATCCAATTGAGAAAAAAAAAAACAACAACTTTTTGATTTTAACAGCAATGTCATTATGGATTTTGAGAGTCTGCGGTCATATAAACCAGCAGAGCCAGAGAAAGAACCAAGGAAGCAAAAATGCATTTGGTTCTTTTAAATGGTAGGAAAATTTGTGACTTTGAGTAAGGTTTCATAACAGCTATACTTCAGTCAAAGTTCAACTTCAAGGTAATGAAGTATAAAATAATCTCCCATTTAGGACTGACCATGTGAAATGGCAACAGATGAAAGTAACAGTTTTTAAAACCACTGAAGCACAACCACCAGTGCAATTTGAGGACTGGCATCTATAAATAGCTTCAGGGAAAGAAAGAAGCAAGTTTAGATTACTGTGTAATGTAAATTGTGAAGAAAGAAGCTTGAGCATCACCTTTCAGTAGTAAAAATGGGACTAATTAAAAATTAATTTTTTTTCTCACTGTTATATATGCTGTCATGCTTGAGCCATGAAGTAAACATGAATGTCAAGGGATGCCAAGTGGTTGATAGTGTGCATTTCTGGAAATGGAGTCTGGTAGACTTTGTTCTCCATGTGTTGTGGAATTACTGAGCTAAGATTCCTAGCTGCACACTTTTTTCACTTCAGCTATATTTGATTTGCATTTGAATTGGCATCCCATGGTAAATTATCAGCCCTTTTAAGCCTATCTTTCATCAAGAGATCTCAAGACCGATATAAAATTTATTTTTAAGTAAATCTGTGAGGTTTTTACATATAATATGGACAAAAAGATACTTTTTTCAGGTAAGCTAAGAAACCCCCAATTCCCGTATTCCTTAGTCTAGAGTAAAGCAAACTTCTTTCTCTCACTCAGTTACATTTTAAACTACTACATCATTATTGAGAAATATTATAAACTATACTCTTCCTAATCTCCTTTTCCACCTGAAACCAAGCCTCCAAATTCCTTACAGGAGGATAAATTTATATTAACATTATTTATTGGGTAATTCCGAAGCTTCCATTAGTTTGTGATAAAGAATTTGTGACTAGAAACTGTACTTTGTGTTTAATAGCTTTTGATACACTTTTTGCTCATGAATTTGTCTAATTCCTTTTAACCCATCTCAACTGTTAACATACTCAACATTCTGAATAGTAAGTGCTACAATGTAGTTCCATGTTACATGAAAAAAAAATATATTTTTTTTTTTACTTGAAACTAGTACCTGATTATTTCATTTGATAACCCTTAATTCATGCATTCTGGAAAACAGTGGATTCTCAAAAACCATCAGTTTTTCTATTTTTTCCTACATCTCATTAATTATGAAATAAAACTATCTTTTATCATCCACAAAATTTTCACAGTTTTAAGCTTATATTTTATTGATTTTTTCAGTCAATTTGACCTGTACAGAAGTCAAAACTTTTGCTCACCTTTGTAATTTTTCTATGTGCTTTCCTCTACTATGGTCTGCCAATTATTATCATCAGAAAATAGAACACTCAAGTTCAAAATATTTACCCAGTAGCCAAATGATATTTTCTGGTTCTTTTTTTTTCATGGCATCTCCTCTTCTGATGATTCTGAATGATTTTTCGATTAGTGATGAAAGCTGAAATTTTGAAGGAGATATTCACCATAACTCTATTGAGGTATACTTACTTCAGACCTAAAATTATGTTTGGTTTACTCTGTGTATTATTTCACATGGCTTTTCATAGACTCATAGAATGTTAAAGGTTGGAAGGGATCTTAAAGATCACCCAGCTCCACCCCCTGCCATGGGCAGGGACACCTTCCAGTAGATCAAGTTGCTCAAAGGCCCATCCAATTTGACCTTGAACACCTTCAGGGATGAGGCATCCACCGCTTCTATTGGCAGTGCCTCACTGGATTCATTCCATCAGCTAATTTTGTGAAATTCTCATGCAGCTCTTTTGAGTCAGACTTAATTTTTCTGTGTCTATAATATCCACAAACCTTGCTATTTCACCGTTCTCTCTGTTCCCTGTATCAAATGAAAATGCATTGAGAAGTCCCCACACAAACCTTTGAAGAACATTTCCTTCCTCTGACTATGAGATGAATTTTAGTAGCACTTAAGTAGTTAATTACATAGAGTTTAACTAGTAAATTACATACATAATTGAAACGTCCAGGGTTTAATAAAGCTCATTTAAAAATCTTGACTAGCCATAATATTGCTGATTTATTCATACTTATTCTTTCAGTTTATTTTAAATACTCTTCTATGCTTGGAAATATTTTCTCAAACTCATTTCTTTGTAAAGATCTAACATAAAAACTTCCTAAGTCTCTCTATGTAACAAACGTAAGAATTTTCATCATCATAAACTGATGTGTTTTGTGTTGGTGTAGTATTTTAAATTTATTTTCCCCTGAGAAATAATAAAGCATTTCTCATTGTCTATTTGGTTTTTAACCTCCACGACTTTGTGCTAACTTTATCTGGAAGGTTCTAATACAGAACTTAATTTATGTTGTTTCGGAACAGGAAGGCTTTGAGCTAAAAATCAGCCTTGAGGCCATTTCCAAAAGTCAAATACTATCCAATATCAGGACAATGTTAAATATATAGATTTCTCTTCTCTGTGACCTCAGAATACTAACATATTTTCATATGGGCAACTAAATAACTTTCAGCTGGTAATGATTTTTTGGCCATTAGTGACCTGGACTGAATCTGAACTTATGACCGACTACTCATACTCATACTCTGGATTCTTAATCATAACTGTAAAGCCCCTCAGACCAAATCCTTCTCCCTTTCATTTTACCACTTTTTTTTTTTGTTTTACAAAGACAAGTTTAAGCTGATATTCTTCTTCCCTCTACTATGCTTACAATTAAATAGACCTAAATCACAGTCTTATATGAGATACAATTTTGAAATTATTTTTTTTACCTTGTCTGAGAATAAGCTACATCAGGAATCAAATAATAATAGAGGCTATGACTGAGGATTAGTCTGAATAATACTGAGCACTTACATAGCACTTTACATGCTCAAAGCGCTTCACAAACATTTTCTAAATAAAACAAATGTGTCTCATTAAAGAACCTGTTCACGTGTATTCTGATGAGCCAAACAAGCATGCAAAAATGCATGACAAATTACTTAAATATTTCTCCTTTGTAAAGGGAATTGTGCCTGAAATGTGGTTCATTTTTTCCCAATAGAATATTTGTTTCTTTTTCAGTAGTATAGTGAATAGACACCATTTAAGGTGTCTCTTCAGGGTGAGTAAATATGTTTTGTAAAAAAATAACTTTTCTAATTCACATAATAATAATGCCATGCAGAATATTTGTCAAAAAATCCAAAGAAAACTTCAGCTTTAGCATTTAGCAGGGAGTAGTAAAGAATTTTAATTTCCTTATTTTAAAGGTTAAGTGTTCCTTCAAGCCTACTTGTTACCATTCCCAAACAGAATAAATAGGGAACTTCCTCAGAGAAAGCTGCTAGTTCATTCTATAAATATTTTAATAGAAAATCTGTCGCTTTCATAATTTTATTCCTAAGTGAGCAGTCAAGAATGAATTTAAACAACTTATTTTTGTACAACATGGAAATTTTTCAATTCTAAGCATTTTTTTTTTTCAGTTGAATGAAGTGTTTGAGTAGCCCTGGAAAAAATTATATAAATCATTGGTCAAGGCGTGCATGAAGATTTCTGAGGAATTTTTTACACCTGAACTTTGTGTTAAAGGTCCACACTCATCAGCTCACTGAGGCTGACATAATGGTACTACTCATATACAATTTAAAGCAAGGGGTAATATTTATGTTCATAAGATATTTAAATAATCTTACAAAATCAATTCTCTTATTCTTTTTATATGGCAATCCCTTCCTTGTGGGTAGAGCCACTCAGCTGTTGAGAGGTCAAATAATTATGCTAGATACAATAATGCTGAGCGACACACTGCAATTCAAAACCATGATAGTGATATGGAGAGCATATCTAGTCTACTTCTCTGAATAATCTTAGGCTCTCAATAAAAGATAATGACTTGGGCAGAAGGATCTTTGGGCTCTTTTCCTGGTAGATGTCATTACTCTTGCTGAACTTCCAAGACTTTCCATCCATTTGGTCCTTACACTTAGAAATCCCTTTGTGTGCACTTGACCCCTTTCTTTCTCATCTAGGTCCTGTGACTTCCTTAGTGGTAAGATGCTGACAGATAGGAAGTCTCCTTTCATTCCTGCTTTCATACTTCCTTCTTGAAGGTAACAGCCCTCTGCATAAACAGAATAAAAAGACAACGTCTCTATTCAACTGGAAATACATGAGAAAGGGAAACACTATTTAGGTCCTGAACATTTTGGATCACATCTACATAGCTTGGTAGTGACAGTCACCCCTCATTCCACCCGTTCTACCACACAGTATGTTACAAAACATTTCAGGCATTGCTGCATGGAAGTCAGGCAGCTGTCTTTGCACGGCAGCGTTGGCTCAGAGTGCAGGAGGAAGCCCAGAGCACTGCCTTCACTTGATCATATGGGTGATCATCTCTTAGGACTTGGCTAAACACTGAGGATGCAAAAATACCCTGCACTGACTGTCCTTATTTTCCTCATTAAAAGTAAGCAAGTGAACACACAAACACAGCATAATCAAAAAGAATTATTAAATAGAAAGGCTCAGTCCAGCAAATGCTTTATTCTGGTGAACAATTCTTATTCTTTACCAGCTTGGAATTATCTTTGAGAAATACTTCACTGTTTAAAAATTAAACTGGCCCCAAAACCAGTATATGGAGTACAGGTTCCATAGATTTAAGGTTTGTATTATATTTAATCATAAAATGTATAAATTTAAGCAAAAGTTAGAGAAGGGGGCATAGGAAAAAAAATTTTTTTTTTCTTTACACTTTTCAATAAATTCTTATTTAGTGACTTTTTACATAATAATTGCTGAATTTGGGAGTTCTGTTGTTTTAGTATCCTTATTATTTTTCTTGCATATGAGCACGTGTTATTAAAACAACTATGTGTGACAACCCAGAACTTTAATTTTCTATTAGAAATATAGATTAGCTCATCTTTTCAGATTTTATACAATATAGCCTTGGAAAATAGGCATGATCTCAAATGACAGCTGAAGGAAAACTTATGGGTATGATTGCACATAAAGGATTAAACAGTCTTCCTTTTGAACACAAGTGTTATACTTTGCAAGTTGCAGATGCTTTATAAATATTCCCTTTTATTTTGAAGTTCTAAACTATAATCTATGAATGGAAGGACAATTAATTCCAGGGGAAGTTAAAAATTCACTTATACAAGACACAACCACACTGGAGTAAAACAAATCTTAACAGACAAGAAATCAAATAACTCAGTATGAAATAACAAATTTAAATCAGGAGGTGACACTGAGGAGATCAAGAAAAATATACAAGTAAAACATTTCAGAAGCAGAACCAGTAACAGGTGAACAAATATAGTCTCAGGAAAGCTGCCAAGCATTGAAAAGTGCAATAAAAAGGTACTCAATTTGAAGTAATTACAAATTTCATATTTTCAATAAAAATTAATGTTGAAACTGGTAGTTGAAACTACCAGAGACAGTCTGAATAAAAGGAATGAAACTGTAAGATAAAGTTTGTAAAAGACTTCATGCAATGAAGACAAATCCTTAATTTGCATTCAGATTCTTCACACCAACCATAACTTTCACTATGACTGACTTTATTGGTCAGAAGTTGACTGTTTGAAAATAAAGGCAAGTTTTTTTCCTAAGAACCTTTTTTTTCCCCTAAATTTCAATTTCATAAGCCCATTATTGTATCTACCCTTATTGATCATTTTAGTTCTCAGTAATTTTTCTAAGACTCTGTTCACTTATCTGGTGCTTGTTCGCTTTCAGATATGTTCTTTACATTCTTGAAATTTTTCTCATTATCTCTTAGTTTAATTTATTATTTCATAGTAATTTGTCTGATTAACTATAGGATAGAATCATAGAATATTTTGGGTTGGAAGAGACCTTAAAGATCATCTAGTTCTAACCTCCCTGCCATGAACAGAGACACCTTCCATAAGACCAGGCTACTCAAAGCCCCATCCAATCTGACCTTACACACTTCCAGGGATGGGGCATCCACAACTTCTCTGAGCAGTCTGTTCCAGAGCCTCACAATGAAGAATTTCTTCTTAATGTCTAATCCAAACCTACTCTCCTTAGTTTAAGACCATTCCCTTTTGCCCTATCACAGACCTTGTGAAAATCTCTCTCCAGTCTTTTTGTAGGCCCTCTTTAGGTGCTGCAAGGGTGCTCTAAGGTGTCCCCAGAGCCTTCTCTTCTCCAGGATGAACTGACTCAACTCTCTCAGCCACTCCTCATCAGATTTGTGCTCCAGACCCTTCACCAGCCTTGTTGCACTTCTTTGGGCACACTTCAAAACCCCAATAGCCTTCCTAAATTGAGGGGCCCAGACAGAACTGGACACACTACTCAAGGTGTGGCCTCACCAGTGCCGAGTACAAGGGCAGAATCATTTCCCTGCTCCTGCTGGCCACACTATTACTAATACAAGCCAGGATGCTATTGGCTTTCTTGGCCACCTGGGCACACTGCTGACTCATGTTCAGCTTCCTGTCAATCAGTCACCCACAGGTCCCTTTTTGCCTGGCTGCTCTCCAGCTCTCTGTCCACAATCTGTAATTCTCTGTGGGGCTGTTGTGGCCAAAGTGCAGGACCTGGCACTTGGCCTTGTTGAACCTCATACTGTTGGATTTGGCCCATCTATCCAGCCTGTCCAGGTCCCTCTGCAGAGTCTTCCTGCCTTCCAGCAGATCAACACCCCCCACAACTTGATGTCATCTGCAAATGTGCTAATTCTTTACTTTTATTTTCAGACTTAGCATTGCTAATTAAATTTATTTGGGTCATAAAAATGCTCCTGTGATTGTCTTCTAGATTTCCTTAACTCTGAAGTCTCTAGTAAATATTTGGAGAGCACCTACTGGTCAGTGGTGTTACTAAAAGCTATTTGCCTGAACGTCTTTTTGAGATGTTCGGCTTTCCTTGGTATCTTATTCTGTTTCTTAATTTTGTCCCACAAGGTCTTATACAAATCCCAGGATAGACTAAATTACTAAACAAGAAACTGGGATATACTTAAAACGGAGAGTATGTATTAGCAGAACTGCAGACAGAGATTAAAGTTTCTATGAGATAGGTCTTGAGAAAGAGCTTCTCAAAACTGTGGATTAGTTAATACATAGGGGATATAAAGCATGGTTTTTTCTTTGCCATATCACCTCATGAAAGTTATATTTTTCCTATCAATGCTGAAATTTTACTTGGATCTGAATCAACAACTTACCCTGAAAAAATAACATTATACTAATAAATGACAATTTGAATTGCAAACACTTTTTAATCTCCAGGCCATATTAAAAAACAGGCTAATTCGGTGCCCATGGTCCAGTCTTGCAGTTGTTTAGTACCAGGAAATTCTATGTCTGTGAAAGATTTGGTGTTCTCCCAAGAGAAGAGAAACTTATTTCCTTTTTGAAGGAAAAAGAAATTTGTCTTGGATAGAAGATAATGTTTTTCACACCTTGAATAAAGCAGCAGATATCCTCTGGAGTCACTAGTACAAGCAAAACATAGGCCTCTTAGATTTCAATTAAATGCATATGAGTACATATGAGGATTTGGGGGGGAATATATATTATACTATGTACTTGTGTGGTACAGTACCTAGATTGCTTAGGTTATGGTATGGAGTTGAATCTTTCAACACTAAATGAGCCTTGTTTACCATAGTATCAGAGAAATGCCGGGATCTGTGGCTGTAATGAAAGAGTATTCCACCTGATAAGGAACATACGTATTGAAATCAAGGTACTGGTCCTGAAAAACAATTATTTCCAGTTATAGATAGGGGAATGGTGCTGATTATTTTTTTTCCTCTTCAGCTTTGTGTTTGCTTGGGGTCAGATGAGTTTAAAAGCTCATCTAGCTGAATCAGTTGTAGTTATCATTAATCTAGTCAAGGTTTTCAGGACTGTAGCTTTGTACTGAAATGCCTTCATCCTGAAAGTCCACATAACCATGACTTAAGTATTTAAGTATTTATTAAGGGAGGGTTGTTTGGGTTTTTTGGGTTTTGTTTTGGTTTTTGGGGGTTTGGTTTTGTTTTTGTTTATTTTGTGTGGGTTTACTTTTTTGATTGTTTATTTTTAATTTAGATCTATTAGTTAAAGCAAGCCTCAGAACTGAGAATTTGTGAGTATTTTCCAGCTCACTCTTTTTGAGTTTAAATGCCTCCCAGCACAACATACAACAGTAGCATAGTAATAGCCAGTTTTAAAAGGAACACTGTTTTGGCTAGTTTCAAAATTGCTATTACAGTAAAGGGAGACCTAGCTCAGTACCTCTTGCAGACCTTTTAAATCAACACCTTGCATAATATTACTTGCATTTCCAGGGATTGCTTCCCTTATGTTGAGTAAAAAGACATATTATATACATTGAACACTATGGAAAATGTTTATAAATGGTATTTGTTCAATGACAAAATTTTTGAAACGTAATGCAATTTTTTTTTTTATCTTTTAATTATGCTCCTACCTTAAGTACTTCCTGTGTTTTTACTGACTGCTAATTCAAACAAGATTCCATTTGACATTCATTTAACTAGAAGTTGCACTTAAAATTATACCTTTCCTAAACACGTTGTAACATCACCATTTGAACCTTGGGATGCAGACTTTTAAGTTTTCACAATCCTGTTGGCTTTTTTCAGTGTGACTACCCACCTAAATGAAAATATCAGCTTGCAGAATAGTCTCTAGGAGAGACCTCAGGATATGGTCCATTGAAAGAGAGGACCTGTTATTTGAATGTTTTGAACACTTCTTCTGCAGTGAAGCATAACACCTAAAGCTGTCCTGTCTCACTTTCCTAATTAGTGATACAGACTGGAGAACCATTGTGATAGAATGCTATTCTTGTGTCATGAGCAAGAATTGGCTAATCTTCCCTTTTCTAGTGGCAGGTCTAGAAGCCAGAAAACTTGTGGGCCTACAGACTAAATTCTGAAAAAGAATTCAAAATATAATGCTTTATATATCTCTATGTTTACAACTCATAAACGTCTCGTATGGTGTTTGTTGTATGCCTGCTGCTAACTGATTTATATGCAAAGTGACAATATTAAAAGCTTAAATATTTCTATGACAGGAGGTTGATATAAATTTTAAATCTAGAAGGAATATTCAATACTTTTTCATTGTATCAGTGTCAGAAGATTGATACAGCTTTTTCCCCTGGCTCAGCCACTTTACTAAATTTAGATTTACCTCAGGATATGGAAAGTATGTAAAATAAAGATTGCATATTTTTATATAGTAATCAAAATATTCTACCCTTGAGAGACACTCTTTTTCTAAAGGAATGGACTGGAAATTACCTCTCTTTACAGTACAGAAAACTTGCAGAGGAACACTGGTAGAATTTATGTGGTTCATTCTGCTAACACCAAGCATGGTATAATCATCACATCTTTAAAAAATACAAAATAAAACATTGATTACTGAATCACAACATCAAAATATAGACAAAAAGATACCATTTCCAAAACTGACATAATACATCTGGATTTCTCTCCCCCTATAGAAATTAATCAACTGAATTTAAGATTTGTGCATCACAAAAATGGATGAGATTGATCATTACAATCCAAAAAGTTGTACAAATGTTAAAAGTAACTATTAATACCTTCCTCTCCAATCATGAATTTAACATGTAATCGTTTTGTATCTCAATATTAATTTCATGCATATCAGTCAAAATGCAACAAGCATAAATGCAAGAAAGATACTACAAATCTTGTGAAAGTAAACTCTATACAAAGTATTTCGTATCAGAAGAGAACACACCAAAACTTAGTTTAATATAAGCAGGCAAAAGGTTTGGTCGCTGATCCTGAAATTTTTTTGGGGCTAGTGGAATCCTTTATTCATATGAACATCATTAAACATCATTGAAATCTACAGAGGTCCAGGCAGACATGGGTTAGCATGTAGGCAGTAAGAGTATGCAAATTAATTTCATAAAAATTAAGTGTTTCCATTAAATAAAAATCTGTTTCATACCAACTGCTGAATTTGACAACTCTGATCTAAGCAAAATACAACCTATAACGTAGAAGCAGTTTTTAATTATGTTACTACTAGTCAGTAAATTAATCTACCTGACTATATTAGCAATGTGAACATTGTGGAGCAGAACTGCCCACTAGATTGAAGAAATCTCGGTGGTTGTTTTAAGAAATTTTATTTGCCCTGTGGCTGCTATTATCTGTGTTTCTATTTATATTTATAGATATGACAATTCAGCAACAAGGTCTACCTCTTCTCTGGGTTCCATAATGTTACCTAAGAAGTCTCTTTACTTACATTCAATGATTTAAAAAATGTCTGTCTGTTCTTGAGCTTTAACCATGCACTTATTAGTGAATATGATTTCTCATTTGTGAATACAGAGCTTCCTTTTAGTGGCAATAATGCTGATTATTTCTAATGACTAATATATTAAAACAAGGGGTTTTTTTCCCAATAAAGCTACTTAAAAGGGCTTGTGGCTTTGTTTCTGCTAATAATGATTCTTTTAAGGGCGTTTCTTACTCTTGATGAGTTTGTTTTAAATGCACATTAGAAGAATCTTTTACTCCCATGTCATTGGCCAAGGCTTAAACATATATTGTCACAGTAGAATAATCCAGGAATTTCTAGAGAATGTCCATTTGTCCACTATTTTCAAGCCTTGTCCAGAAGAGTAATAAGCGAGACTTAGAAACAAGAAGGAAACAAAAATGTTATCTAAATACCACACTCACTCACTTTTAATTTTTTACTACCCATTATCTGTAACAGTCACTTGACAAATACAATTGAAAGAGGGAATCTTAGGGAGAATAAAAGGTCAGAAACTCCCAGGGATGTACAGAGTTAAGAGAAGAAAAAAAAAAATAAAGCTGATGAGGAATTTGTTTCATTTTAATAAGGGACGTCTGGAAAATAGTCTTTATTGTCTATTACCACACTGTTATAAACCTATGAGTATCCTTATGCCTTATGCCAAATTTCTATTTCATTCAGAATATATATAAAGCTCCGAGTGTCGTTGCCTATTAAGTAATTGAAGATTACAGATTTCAAGATAATGCCTGGAAATTTATTGCATTTGTTTGCCATTTGTAGCAGATACTTGGAACTTTTGGATTCTTAAGATCACCCTTTCTATCACTGTTAATTCCCACGACCCTTGTTGTGATTGCACTCAAAAAGTAAAATATCTCTATTTACTTTATGACTGTGTGGAATAATACTTGTTCTGCTCTTCAGTAATATCTTCATTAAGAGGAACACCATTATTTCTATCTATCTTGGAGGGTATTTCAGGTTGCAGCATCCCTATGGAATATCAAAGTGAGGTTATTATGCAAGTTGGGATTAAAACAATCCTTTTATTCTACTATTTCCCAGAGTTCATTCAAGAAAAAAAGAAAGAATGGGAGTGAAGGAACATCAGTACAGGGATAAGAATATAATGGAACAAATTCATAATCGAACTTGCCTGAACTTAAAGGACCTGTAAAAAGAAGTTTATTGCTATGCAGCATGTAAGTAACATGTTTTTTACCTTAAATCTTCATGAATTATTTATATACAGAAAGCAGCTTACTATAGGATGTTAGATAAATTAATAAAGCAAACTAAAGGGGACAGGGGGTAAGGGAAAGCAAAGAAAATACAAGGTCATGGAAGATTTACCTAGCTGGTATGAGATCAATATCATTTTTGTAACTCATTATCCTGAGCCCAAAAGATGGTATAAAAATCAACAATGTATTGAAGCAACTACACCTTCCTCAGCAAGATTTATGAGGCAAAGGAGAAAGAGAAGAAGTTAGCTCCTATATTGCCAAAGATATCAAATCTTCATTAATGTTGTGAAAACAACATAATTTATATTTATTTTCAAGGAGTTAGAAAAATCCAATAGATTCATAAAACAAACAATGTATGTTTTGCTGTAACACCATGCACAGCATATAATTTTTAAGTGATATTTCCCTCCTCCAGATATAACTAATGCAGCTTGGTTTAGGTACTGTAGTAGAACACCATTTAAAATTTCCTTCCTTTGTTCTGCATTTGTAGCTGAATTTTTTCTCTTTGATTTCAAAACTAGTGCATACACAAGACCTGTTCTTGAAATGTCCGTGAAAACTGAACCACCACTCCAGAAAACAATGATAGAGTGACAAGAGACAGAAATGTAATCAGAGGCCTGGAGGTTATAATAATGGCCAGTCTTCGCGAGCGAAGATCTGGGGAAGGTCTTTACACCTTCCAGCCTGCGCATTGGATTTTTTAGGTGAGACACAGTGTGCGCGGAACTGAGCCCACCCTTTAATCCTAAGGTTCATCTGCCGGGGCCAAGCGAGCTTGGACGGTGGCAACGAGGTCCTTAAGGACGTAGGTGGGTTGCCTTTAAGGGCTAACGAGCCCCACCTGCCCGGGAGTGGCCCTGACTGGGAATCGAACCCGGGTCTCGGCGGTGATAGCGCCGCGCCCTTACCACTAGACCACCAGGGGCTCCACCTGGAGGTTATAGGTCATGTATAACAGGGATATATTTATACATATAGTAAGTCTGTTAAAAAGAGTGGATTTAGTTTTATTAAGACAATCACTCATGTCATAAGAAAGTAATTGTGGAAAAAAACTACTCGTTGTATTTCGCAAAAGGATTATTATCATCTCTTTGGAAAATCTTTGCATATGAAGATCAATGCTGTACATATTTACACAGTTATCATGTCACTTTCCAGGTACATCCAGAATTTACCTAAAATTTTATTCTTATATGAAGTAATATTCCCTTGTCATTCTTGAAGAAGCAACTCTGGAGTAAGACCAGGATATGAACTGAATGCTTTCTATGCTTCCCTCAGTCATATAAAAATTATCTCCACTCATCTTGCCATTCAGTTACATTGTTGTAGAAAGGAGACCAGAACAGAGAGGTGATACAGAACATTACATGAATTAGCAGACCTACATTTTATGAGATCAAGAAGGGAAGCTGTTTTTATGATCAAGATCTCAACTCTCCCCTATACAATACTTTTTTTTTTTTTTTACCAAGAGTAAACTACAATCTCAAGAACTATTTGTCTTTCTCAGTTGTTATAATATACTATCCTCAGCCTCTAAAATACTGAAATCTACATTGTACCCTTATAAACTACCTTCTGAAGTTATTTTCTCCTTTTCTGTAGATAATAGCTATATGTGTTATGTAGAGGAAAGGCAAAAGTATTATTTTAGTGACATCGCAAATGAAAGATATCTACATATCTCTCTGTGTGACCTACATTTTATTTGAACTCTATGCATTCAGGAAGTGTTTAAAGCTTTATGATTTTATGTATAGATCTTCAAAGTAGATGTTGCTAACTTTGAGTCTTGGATATTTGTCTAATTCATCTTGTTGATTTATCTTACTAAAGAGGAATTTTCTCTTGCATAATTTTGACTTCATTTGACTCAAAATGATTTTTTCAAGTGCAGGCAAAGAATTCCCAGTGGATCTTTATCAAGTGTACAACATAATTCTGCAAATTTTGAAGGTTTCAAAGAGCCAGTGCCAAACCCTATATAATGAGAATTCTTTATTAGAGGAGTCATATTAAACAAATTGTGAGCTACAGTTCAAGGTCAAGAAATTAGGTATACTTTTTCCCTGATGTATTTGTGAGTCTTGATAATACCAGGGAAGTGGTAGAGCAACCATCCTCGGAAGTGTTCAGAAAATGAGTGGACGTGACACTTCATGATATGGTTTAGTGGACATGCTGGTATTAGGTCAAAAGTTGGACTTGATGATCTTGGAGATCTTTTCCAACTTCAGTGATTCTGCAATTCTGTGAAAGTACCAACTGGTTTCACACAATGGACTTTTCTAGTTGTTGATTTTATGGGTATGTTTGAGCTGCTGCATAACTACTGAAAACACAGCCTAGGATTTTGACATGTGACAGAGTGAGGTTATGCCTAGTCTAAACCCATGATTTTATCAACAGTGGACAATACTTTGGACACAATTGCTACTTTTAAATCTGGAATTTAGCTTTTTAGACTGTTGGCTACAACTCCCTGATGTGGTTTCACATCTTCTGAAAAGTAAGCATGCAAAGAAATCTCAGATTTGATGTAGGGTTGTAAACTGTGACGTAATTTACTGAGTTGTGATACACCACAGGTGAAAAGGTTATGGAAAGAGAGGAGAATACATTTGTTATTCTGTGGCTTTCTCACACACCAAATTAGCAAGGTGTTCACATGGTTCTATCCTGTCCTTTTTCTCTTGTGTGTTACTTCTCTCTCACAGCAAACAGAAACTAGCCTGTATTTAGACCTAAGTTGACTTGTATGTAAAACTCTTGGCTGAGGGTCAGAGAAAAAGCAACAATTTCCCTAAGCATTCCACCTGAGTACCATATGCCAATTCCTGAATGTCAGATTAAAAAAATTTCAGATTAAATATTTGTTCAAAAAGATACAAGAAGTCAATCAGATAGTCTTGTATTAGATCCAAGCAAATTTTATTTCCAAAATTTCTTAATATTGTGGCAGCATAACTCACAAGCCAAGAGAAGAAAACAAGAACATTGTAATTATTCTGTTGATTTTCAGTGCCGTGAAGCCTAAGAATTTTGAATTTTGATTTTTTTGTTACTGAAAATCTTTGCCCTTCTTCATTATAAAACTTATCTATACTCGATTTTGACAGCTCCATTTTCTTCCTAACACTTTTATAAAGCCCTTCCATTAAGCTTTTGGGAATTACTACCTACTAAGGAAAAAAAATGGGCCTTATTATCAGGTTTTAATCCAACATATCTTATAGAGGAATTGACCTTGAAGTGATAAGTATTCTTTATATTTTTAAAAGCAGGTTCATTTAAAGTGACATGTAGTTATTTTTGAAAGTATACATATGAAGTATGTAATAACAACCAAATTTTGCTCCTGGAAGTAGTATCAAACAAATCATTATAGTACTCTTCAGGAAGGCAAAATTTCTATTTTGGATATAATGTGAGTAGGTGCATTTTGAATTATTAGTTTATCAGTGGAACAAAGTTGGCATTGATTTAAGATACCAATTTATTAGGTAATGAGAAAAATAAAGCTGGGAAAATTAATGGTGGAAAAAGCATTCAGAGTTTATGATAGCTAGGGTTATAAAAACAGAGCAAAAATTAATAGGTCTGATTACTTTTTCTTATTGAAGCTCTATGTGTGTGTTCTCAGTGGGATTCTGCAGCAGTTGTTATGAGTTGCAGCATTCAAGTGTTGGGATTTTATTCACGGAGGAAGTGAACAGTGGATTTTTCCTGTATGACAAGCAAAGGAGTTGGGGTTGACAGTGGTACTTGCAGGAATCTAGCCAAGAATTATTGATGCATTATATGGTGCATTGTTCTTATATGGTCAGGAGGGAAACAGTTGCATTAAGTTCACTCTTAGATATAGTAGGATTTTTAAAATATCAGGTAGAGACATAACAAGCAGAAAATGGTTATCCTAACTTATACCAAGTTCTGTAATTCTTTGTGAGCTTCATTTTGCATTTCTTATTTACCAGACTCATATTTTTTAAAAATCAATATATCTAAGTAATTAAATTAATAGAAAAATAAAACTATATGAAAAGTTAATTAAATTGTAGTGTCTTGAAGAAGATACTTTAGTATCTTCTTACTTGAAGATATTATTTCAACATACTGGCATTTCATAGACCATCATTCAGAAGGAAAGTACTTCCAACATATAAAATATAACAATATATTCAGTAAAGCTAGCCAGACTATTACTGAAGTTCACATTTATCACCAACTGCAGCTCCTTTCTAGTTAATGAATCATTCACAATCTGATTCTTTTTCCGGGAACGTGTCTGTTATTTTTTGTGTATGCCCAGAATAGTTTCAACAATGAATGTGGAAGTATAATAATGTTTTGACTTTTAATGAAGAAGTGTAGCATACACAGCTTAGAATGGCTTGCTCTTTTTATTTTAGAGTGTTTTCTCATACATTTGGGTTGTGTCCTTTAGGCTGCAAAATGCATTAAACACATGACAGTGAAGGCATATTGAAAAGCCTGAAGCTAAATTTGATACATGAGTTTTGACTACTACTGTCTCATTTTAGATTTGAGCCAAATTTTATGGGATCTTGGGGATCTTGTGAGTCTGACACTGATTTTGGAATGTGCAGCATCTCAGTACAATGGCACTAGTCACCACTGAAAGTCCTGGGTTAAGCAACTTTCAAACTGTGGCTTGTGAGAGTTTACTGCCACTGTGGGCTGCACAATGGATACTGTTCCCTGTGACTACTTATCTACAAGTTTTGCAATTATTTGGTTGCCTTTAAATGATGATTCTCTAAGTTTTGAGCAATGGAAAGAGTGTTGGTTTTTTTCCTAATTTTTTTTCTTTTTAAGCATAGGGAGAATTTTCAGTGCTTCATTTTTGACATTGCATCACTGTATTTCAAAATGCAATACTGGATTGAAGACCTGATGGCCTCAAGGTTTAATTGAAGTCTCCTGAACTCAGCTCAAATGACAAGTTGGCCTCTTTGCACAGAAGAATAAAATCAATATTTAAAAAAAAAAATGTACTCTACTTTGTTCTGGAAAGTACATTCTGGAACTTTTTCCAAGTAAAGTTTATAAAAAATTAATGTTAGATAACCTTTTTGAGGAAAGGAGCCCAAGGTTATATGTATTAAACACTTCTTTTCCAAGTGTGTCACTTGACAAGTTGAGCTTTCTAGTTGTTGAAAAGGTGTTTTAATTAGACAAGAAAAGAACTTAGAGTGGAAAAAGAAGCCCATAAGGATGGAAAAACTAAATATATTTCATAGTCTATTTTGGGAAGTGTGCCCAGTTCAAGATGAAGTTAAGATTCAAGATGGGGTGAAGTTAAGTAAGAATGAGAAAATAGTAATTTGAAATAGTTTTTGTGCATGAAGAGGCAGTTAAGTATTGTAGATTTGTCTGTAATCATAGTTAAGACCAGCATGTCTTGGTAAGAACCTCCTGTGCATCCTGTGAGAAATACAGGGACACTAACCAGATGCTGGTGACTGGGCACTAATGGGATTCTGCAGCATTCTATCTCTTCTCTGCAGTGACCAGTGATAGAACCTGAGGGAATGGACCTCAGGGGAGGTTTAGGTTGGATATTAGAAAAAAGTTCTTTACCCAGAAGGTGGCTGGGCACTGGAACAGGCTCCCCAAGAAAGTGGTCACAGTGTCAAGCCTGCCATAGTTCAAGAAGTGTTTGGACAATGCTCTCAGGCACATGGTGTGATTTTTGGGCCTGTCTTATGGAATTGACAGGCTAAGGGTTGAACCTTGTGGGTCCCTTCCAACTCAGAATATTCTATGATTCTTTATAGTGATGGGATCAGAAAAGCTGAATTTGGTAAGGGATGTGAAGAATAATAAGGACTAGAAAAGGAAGATTGTCTCAGTTTAAATGAGACAAGGGTCTTTTGCTGAGGATGGATTAGGAGGAAAAGACCCAAACTTCTCTTTCCAAGCAATTATAAATCCAAAATTAAGAGGCTTCGATTGAAGGAAAACAAATTATGGAAAAGGGAAAATAACAGCCCTTTATTAAAAGGTATGTGTGTATTAACAGGAACATGAAAAAAAACAAGTAAAATAACTAAGTAATACTCCTATACCCACCAATAATCCCCTTCAAGAACAAAACCGATAAACCGGCAAAAGGAAAATAGTTCAATTTCTTGCACCTTTTGGTGCAGTTCCAACCACAGTCAGCAGGGGGCGCCGTCGGGTCACTGGAGATGCAAAATTTGTAATGTCCTGTACCATTCACCAGGTGGCACTGTTGGGTCACTGAAGGTGTAAAAAACTTGTAGTGCCCTATTGTAGTCACCAGGTGGCGCTGTTGGATCACTGAAGGAGTAGAACTTGTAATGTCCAGTGCCCGTCACCAGGCGGCGCTGTGAGATCCTTGGCTGCCACGGGGTGGGGGGGGGAGGGAGGGAAAGAAGGGGAAGGAAAACAACAGCAATAAAACAGAAAGTTCTCCCAATGGAAGAAAACTCACAAACTTCAGCTGATTAGGGTCTGTTGTAAGCAGGGCTGCAGCCAGCCACAGTTGAGCCAAGAGCAGCAGCAAAAACTCCCCTCCGACAGGAAAGAGACAAAGGAACCCGGCAGTGTCTGCAGCCCGCAGCAGCCTCTCACCCCGGCAGAGAGACTCCCCTCCCCCTCCAGCCTCCACCCCCTTCCAGTCACACACCAGTCAACTCCCCCCTTCGTTGTCAAGGAAACAAATATCAACCATTAGGGGCTCAGGCTAATTTCTTTGTTCAACTAAATGGGCAATATACAGAGCACACACACGGCAGGAGGAAAGGAAAGAAAAATTCCTTGCTAAAAATACGAACTATGACAAAGATTAAAGAAAATGTTCATCCCCATATTGGAGCTGGTGGCAACCAACATGAAAAAGGCTGAGAGACATAATGATTTTCTTTGCCTTAGTTTTCAATGGTAATCTCTCTTCCCACATATCAACCCCTGAACCTCAGCAAGCACATATTACCAGCTCCTGTCAATCTTTTCACCCATCAGTACTCTCAAATCCTTCTTAGCAAGGCTGCTCATGATGAGTTTGTCTTCCATTCTGTACTCATCTCTGAGATTGCCACGACCCAGGTGCAGGACCTTGCATTTGGTCTTGTTGAACCTCATGAGGTTCCCATGGACCCATTTCTTGACATGGACCAGGTGCCTCTGGATGGCTCCCCAGTATCCTCTCCTTTCAGGCATGTCAACTGTACCGTTCATCTTCCTGTTATCTGCAAACTTCCTGAGGATGCACTCACTCATTTTATGTGTCTGATAAAGACTTTAAACAGTTCTGATCCAGGGTAGACCCCTGGAGGACACTGCTTGTCCCTGATATCCATCTGGACATGGACCTCCATTAAATCCTTTTGAAATATTTTTCTTCATTATTTGAAGCAGATACACTCCTTATGATTTACCTCTGATAAATCTCTGAACTTGCAAGTCTCTCTCTCATTTTTTTAAATGCTTTGTGATAGCTGAAGTGCTTACATTGGAAAAAATGAATATCAACTAAGAAAAAAAAATCCAGCTATTTTTGTAATGATGTGTGTAATCTTCAGTCATGTTTTAGGTGGTGGTTTGGCAGAAGAACAAGTAGTGTAATTGTGTACACCTGTACTATTTACATCTCCTTGACTGACTGAAAGGATACAGGATGAGACATCAAAGTCTATTTGGAGTATGACTGACAACAGATTTTAACATTACCACTTACCCAAGTTGAGCTGCTGATTTTTCTTATAAGTAACATAAGTCTTGGAATAATTTTTTCCAGGTCAACTTAATATACAAATTAAAAAATATCCCGATGACTGAACTAATAAAATATTTTTTAAAATAATAAGATTTATATAATTTTAGGTAAATGTTAACCTGAACTTCACTATAACCTAACATTTACGGGTGATCTTGGGAGCAGATTCAGACCTTAAAACTCTTTGAAATTTTACTTTAGTGTGAGATTACCCTATCTGAGCTACTTAACTTATTGAGCCATATCTACCAATTATCTTTTTATTGTCTATATTTTCATAAGGACAATAATAATGTGCACTTTACTTATATACATATATTATTTATATATAATTTTCTATATTCTTTAATTGAATTCTTGATCATGTTAAATATTTGCAAGGCATTTACCATTTTAAGATATTAGTACAGAGGATTTTCAAGAATTGTCATTCTATAGAAAAAGTAGAAAATAAATTATTAATATTTATTTATTATTGAGTGAGTGTGTATGTGTGCATGTGTTTGGAAGAGAGAAAACAATGGAAATGCTCTGGCTGTAAAACAATATATGAAAAAATGTAGGATGCATTCACAAATATATAATGTGTTCTGTATAAAGAACCTTTTTGGGAACAAGGAGATGTTCTAATTTTACCCATGGTATTCAGAAAAATTAGGCATTGTCTGTAAAGCTTTAGAAAGCTTCAAATTGTCCACCTTATATTAGACATGTTTTTCAGTGAACTATTAGGGTCACATGTAATCACTCTAGTATTTCCTCATTGAAAGCAACCTTCTGTTTATCCAAACTTTTGTGGATAAGGAAGCAGCTTCACTCACATTTCCCAGGCATTGCTTCCTTAATGTGCATGTTATTAATGTATGGCATTGCCTGGATATTTGACTTGTATTTGTGAACATGAAAGGAGGAGAAGGAAACTTAGCTGCAGAAGAGGATAGAACTTGGGTACCATTGGCAAAATGAACTAAAAGAGCCATAGAGGAAAATGAATGGCAAGAGAAAGGGGAAAACATAAGAAAAAGAGAAATAAAAACATGTTTGAGATATGAGAGACTGAAACAGAAGGAAGAAAGGGAAGAATTAAATCTAAGCATGAGAGAAAGAAATTCATATGGCTGTGATGAAAAAGACAATAGCAAATATAACTTGAAAGGCAAGAAAAGAGATATATATGTCTGGGAATAGGGAAAACTAAATGAAAAGGGATTAGGATTAATAGGTTCAATGTTATTTATCCCAATCCCTGTGTTTAGTTCTTTGGCAGATTTCCCATAACTGTATGCACATGGAAATAAAAGAGAGTAACTTTATGTTACTTTAAGGAGTTGACTCATTACATTTTATGTCATTTCAGAAGTATACTACTTGGACCCTTTCTTGGTGGTCCAACAGTACAGAACATTCAGTAAAGTAACAGTTCCTGCTAACATATTTTTCTAGTTTTATAAGAAATTAAGGGAGATTTTTTTTTTTAATGAGATCATTCTTTTTATTGAACAAAAATGCAAGCCTTAAACACATTAATTTTTCCAGTTTTTTATAACTGGTCATGACATGAAACCAGAATTTTTAAATAATTGGATTGTGTATGCTTTAAAGAATCATAAAGGTTTCCAGTAGGCGTTTGTTTGCCCAAAGATAGTTTGGAAAAACATGAACAAGTCTTACAGTCACCAGTTACAGTTAGTCATCTAATTCTTATCAAAGAAAAGAAAACTTGTATTTACAGATTTGTCACCTGGTAGTCACTTTCTCTGAATGCAAGCAGTAATAAACAAGGAATTATTCCGTAATAACATCTAAATAGTGCCTGGATCTTTTATTGGATTTTCTAATTTGTGAATACATTGGTTTAGTTTAAAAGAAAAAAACAGATAAAACCAAAAATACTCAGAACAAGTGTCATGAAACAAATCACCCTACTGCAAACCCATTTAACATAAAAAAGTGAGAAAGACCAGAAAGATGATCTAGGCAACTACACGTTGGTCAGCCTTGCTTCCATCCCTGTAAGAATGAAGTAACCTTCATGAAAACCCTGAAAATCTTGGAATGTGCTTCTGCACATCTCAAGGAGACAAAGGTTGTTGGAAGTAGTCAATAAGAATTGTCCAGGGATAAATCATGCTGGCCCAACTATTTGCCTTTTATAATAAAATGAATGGATTTGTTGACAAGGTGAGAGCAGTAGATGTCATTTATCTCAACTTTTGCAAGATTTTTGACAACGTCTCTCATAATATTCTTGAACCCAAGCGGAGATATTGCAGTATGGATGAGTGGATAATGAGTCTGCAAAACAGTTGTGTGGAAGATTTGGAACAGAGGGCCATAATTAATGGGTAGTACTCGGGCTGGAGGCCAGGGACAAGTGAAATACTGCACAGGTCTATCCTGTGACTTCTCCTGCTTAACATCATTACTTACAGCAACAGAGAATGCTCTCATCAAGTTTACAGATAACATGACAGTAGGGGCACCAGTTAATAAGCTTGAAAGCCAGGCTATCTCACGGGAATTCCAAGACAAAAGGGGAGAAATGAACAAACAAGAACCTAATCAAATTCAACAAGGATAAATGCAGAGTCCTGCTCCTTGTAAGGAGTAGTCCTCAGCACTGATATGCATCAGGTGCCGCCTGGCTAAGGAGAAGCTCTGCAGGAAGGAGCTGGGTATCCTGGTGGAAAGCAATCTGAACCTGAGCCAACAGTGAGCCCTGGACAGAGAGGGAGACAACAGCAGTCAGGGCTACTCCAGCAGGAGATGGGAAAATGAGGAAAAATATTATCTCCTTTTAACAAGCATTCATTAGATAACATCTGTGCCTAGCTAAGGACCCCCAGTACAGAAAGGATATTGACAAATTTCAGTGAGCTCAGTGGCAGCCATCAGGGTGGTTTGAGTCTGGAATGGCTGCCCCATGCATAGAGGCTGGAGGAATGGAACAGGTCTTTTTCAGTCAGGGTTAGATATGGCTTTGAGGGCACCTCATGACCACCCCAGGTCCTATAGGGGGGTCATCAAGAAGAAGTACCCAGGTTTTTTGTATTCGTGCATGGTGAAAGGTACCTAAATTGAAAAAAAAAAGGTTCCAGATTGGATAAGAAAAGAACTTTTTCCTCAGGAAAACAGTCATTGTAACAATTTACCCAGATAGTCTCCATCCTTGGAGGTTCTGGATAAAGCCCTGAGAAACCTGTTTGGGCCAACACTGCCATCTGGACTGGAGATCTCCTGAGGTCCTTTCCAGAATGAATTATTCTTGGACTGTGACCTGTGTCAGTCTTTCCTACCTATTCCCTCCAGGGAAAGAGGGGCAAACCCCAATTCTCAGAAATTTCCTATTTCCTGCTTTGTCTTCCATCAAGTCCTTATTTTACTAATTACAAACCCTTTATTTTCTTAAATAAATGACCAGGTCTTAAAAAATGCTATAAATTTCTAGCATGTGGATCTGATTTATTCCCACAGAGAGTGAAAGATAGAGTATGACCAAGCAATATATAATTTTTTTCAAAATGCCTGTTAAAAGGGACTTTTTAAAATTGTGTTAAATATTACACCTTTGATTATTTTTTTTTCTTTTTCAAAATCTTCTTTACTAATTTATATATTTTAATGTTCATAGTACTAACATTTTTATCTTATGTTCACTTTTATTTCCAGGAAATTGCATACAACTCCCTGTCAAGAGCAGATATGTCAGCATTCTTTTAAGAGAGTGGATCATTCACTTTATCTCCAATGATACCCTCCTTTCTGCGTGATCATCCTCCCACTCTAGAAGTTCAAGTGTCCTTATTCAGCTTCATTTTGGTTCAGTTGTCTGTTTCTGATTTTGTTTTCCTTTGTGCCACAACACTACACACCATACACACTATAATACAATACTTATGCACTTCTTGGTTTATCAAACAAAGATCTATATATATATCATTCCCAATACTATTGAATTCTAAAAAAAAAATATGTAAAATACATTTCTTGAGAGACTACATTACACTTTCTCTCTCTTCCTAAATTATTTTAACACCGCATGGGAGAACATTCAAATACAAAAGATGAAAGAAGTTTTCACTTATTTAAAAATTATTTTACAACTATATGAATATAAACAGTATTAATTGTAATTTTATCTTTCTCCCAAGGCCTTTTGTAACCTTTATCTGCAACAGATAGTTTTCCCCAGAAAATGTCTGTTTAGTGTTGAGTGAAGTTTTATGCTTTTGGACTAACCTTATGGAGCACCTTATTACAAGGTTAGTTATAAATTATGTCTGAATATACTGGTTTTATCATAAATACATTATAAGTAACTTAAACTAATGCCCAAAACATTTTCTGATTCTCTGACTGATGTCAACCTCATTTTCTGCTTCTGTATTTCAGGCTTCTCTGAGAGAATACAACCAGCTGTGCCACCTCTGCTTCCATTTATCGATATATTGACGGTTCATGTGTGGAATCAATGCTGTGATGTCATTTCTCCTTTTTAAATACGGTATATTTCAGTTGTTTGAAGCAAACACTACCCAGGATGAACTCCTATGTTTGCTGGCTTGCAATATTTACTGGGCTTCATAAGTCACTTCACTATCATGTCACTTCAAATGCCCTAAGCATAAAAAGACTTCACAATATTTTTTTTTTTTTGGTTGTTGTTGCTATTGTCAAAGCCATAACAAAAAGATATTTGGACATTACGTTATCAAATTCAAGATGTAATTTTTATCCTCTCTTCCTGTATAATCACAGAAAGTACTTTGTATTCTAAACACAGAAAGAAAATTATGGCCTCAGATACTTCTCTGTAGTGTCCAGGCACAATCACTGCCCCTGCAGTGGTATTGCCCTGTCTTCTCACATCCTTATCTCCCAGGTGGTGCATGCAGACTTCAGCCCCACACTATAAGATACTGAGTTTCTCATCTCATAGCTGACCTTTCCACACATGGTTTTTAAGACTCTACTTTCTGGAAGCATAAAGTTTCCTTAAAAAGCCAACCAATAAACCAACCAAAAAAACCTAAAGTCCCAGAGCGGCTTATAGAGAAATACAGTATAACAGTAATGTGTGATTTAAATCTGACAGCTTGTATTTCTTCTGTAATGTCCTCTAGGGCATCTTATGTGATCAAATGTTGTTTTTATTATCAATTGTCTTCACATCACAAAGATTTATTATCCTTAGTCTTTCACTAATTAATCTTGAAGTTTCCTCATGGTTTTTCTGTTTAGGTTCATTTCACTGGTCCTTGCCATACACTCATTTTTCTTCCCCCCTGGAGAGCATTGTCCTTTATTTATGGACAGGTCAAGTAAATAACGAAGGGAATATGTTTAAGATTCATACTAATTGACAATAAATAGCCCTGGGACTCAGATGCCACAGCTGTCCCCTATTAGATCACTATTCAGATTAACAAGTTAAAATAATCCTTTCTGAAACCTCCACTGTACTGGGATACAAAGAAAAAACATCAGACAGATCCTGAAACCCTCCAGGGTGAATAATGTCTAGAGTCTACAGTAAGAAATGGGCCAAGCGACAGCCGACTTATTATTGTCTGTTGATGGACCTAATACTCATTACTTCTGTATTTTATGGAGAAGTGCAGCTGAATGTTTGCAGCTGACTGACTGTCAGCTTTAGTTCAGCAGGTCAAGACACATGGAGATGTGGAGCTCCCTATCATATCAATACTCTGTCTCCTGTGTACTTTTCTGAATTATGGGATATTAAAGTCAGGCATGCATGAATGTGCAATATAGAAGCTAGGGATCTTAATGAAGGGGAGGGGCTTAGACTCTATTTTATTAGGCAAGTCTCCTGAGAATTGTTGTATGCTGATTTTTGAGCTGAGTGGTTTCAGGCTATGATTTGTGGAGAAATAATATATGTTAGAAGAAAGTGCTTTGTTCCTTCCCCAGTCTAATTCTTAACATCTCTCGAAGAACTTTGTATTGCCATCAGGTAATTGGTGTGGAAGATGCTTAAGAAAATAAACTCTTTTTTAGTTTTCAGATACTAGGATTCTGGCAGATGTGCTATACATGTTTTCACTCAATGGTAGCTCTCCCCAGGTAACTAGAGCTAAATAACTATATCATTGTGAAATCACGGTTTTAAATTTTGATACTTCAGTCCTCAAAGATAGTAAAACATTCAGTTCCTTTGATTTTGCATCTGGGCCCTCAGATACTTATCACTTGTTTTCTTAAAGCACTGGTTTCAGAACAAGACATTGGAAATGCAAGTTTTCATTTCTCACCTTGGAACTACTCCGCTCATCCTGTGTAAACTTTTCATGTAAACTCTTATCTGTTTCATGGTATCTTTTTCTTCATGTCTTACACTTCACTATTATTTTAAAAATGTTATTTTAAAACCATTGAACTTCATATTTAGGTCCAGACACTTTTAAATTTATCATTAGTGTGCTTAAGCAATTTTGAGTGATTCCTGCTTTTCAAATTGGATGTGAAATGCTCTTCCTAACCATACTACCTGCCCATTCAGTTAAAAGATGGAAGGAAGTAGAAAGACAATCCAAGTTCTAACCCTTACAGACAAGACTTCACAAAAGTAGAATCAACTTCTATAATTTGTTTCTCTCCTGGGTTTTGAAATTAAGCTATAGCCTGTTATTCTTTGGGTGTTTTTGCAACACAGCTCTGAAGGCACATGCAGACAGCATTTTCCTTTTTCATTTCAAATTTTCAAAGCCAAACTCTTCACCAAAAGTAGCCTATGTACTAAATAAGAAGGACCAGTTGCAGAATATGGAGTATCAAAAAGTCCATAAACCATTTCTCTTGGCTACTGTTCATAACTGGGTGAACTGCCTGCATTTTTCTTTCAACCTAACATGCTAAACACTATTTTACTACCTAGATGATTTAAGTGTGATCACTGGTTGTGGAAAAACAAGGTCAATTCACCAGGATACATCTGCTTTATTTCTGTTGAGCTTTTTCTTTAAGACTCAAAGTACTCAAAACAGTATGAGAAAGGTTTTATTTATCACAGGACTTCTCAATTAGTAATCACTAATATTGACTGGCTTGTAGCAGCTGTTTTTGTGATTTCATTGATCACCCCTAAACATTATCTGAACTGCACAATTACATGAAAGGGTAGAAAGCAAAAAATATGCATATGAAAAATGGAGGAAAAAACTACATAATAAGTTTACCCACTAGGTTTTTTTTCTCTTGTATCTTGGACAGCATACTAACAGGAATAAAAACCCATTACACCTGTCACCCAAAAAAAACCCAACAAAAGACAACAAACAAACAAACGAACAAAATCCCCCCCCCCCCCAAATGAATGGAAAATAAACCAATAGAATTTAATATAAAATATTACTGATAAAAAAACCTATATAATTTTTAGAAGTTTTTACTTATTTTTATTCATTTTAGTAACAATTTTAGCATCATTTTCAAATGTATTCCAGAAAAAGAAAAGAAACTACTTAATTTCTTAAAAATTGCATAGGGAATACACATAATGTACTTCAGCCCTCTCCAGAATGCCTATAGATATGAATATTATTAAGAGAGTATCTTGAGATTGCACTGGAGAACCTTTCAGTACTTGACAGTGGATGATACTGGATGAATAGGTTAAGCACTGAGGGAATTCTCAAAATAGTTCTTCCTATCCATTAGAATAATTGTTTTCAGAAACATCTAAGAATCATAGAATCAAGGTTAGAAATGACCTCCAAGATCATTGTGTTCAAACTTCAATCAAAAACCACCATGACAACTAAAACACAGCACTAAGTGTTATGTCCAGATATTTCTTGAACACTTCCAGGGATGGCGATTTCATCACCTCCCTGGGCAGCTTTTCCCAATGTCTAATCATCCTTTCTGTGGAGAGATGCGCCCAACTCAAACCTTCTGTGCCCAACCTGAACCTTTCTGTGCCCAACCTGAACCTTCCTGGGTGCAGCTTGAGCCATGTCTTCGTCTTACCACTAATGTTCGGGGAGAAGAGGCCAACCCCACCTGGCTACAACCTCCTTTCAGGTAGTCATACAGAGCAACAAGGCTGCCACTGAGCCCTCCTTTCCCGAGGATAAACAATGTTATCCCCTCAAAGAACTTGTGCTCCAGCCCCTTCACCAGCTTTCGTTGCCCTTCTCTGGACCTGTGCCAGCACCTCAATGTCTTTATTGTACTGAGGGGCCCAAAACTGAGCACAACATTTGAGATGTGGCCTCACCAGGGTCAAGCACAGATGGACAATAGATTCCCTGGTCCTGCTAGTTACACTGTTTCTGATACAGGCCAGGAAACTGTCTGCCTTCTCAGCCACCTGGGCACACTTCCAGCTCATGGTCAGTGGCTGTTGATTAGCTCTTCCAGGTTATTTTCCACCAGGCAGCTTTCCAGCTACTCTGCTCCAAGCCTGTAGCAACGCGTGGTGTTGCAGTGACCCAAATGCAGGACCCAGCACTTCACCTCACACCACTGGCCTCAGTCCATCAATCCAGCCTGTCCAGATCCCTTTGAAGACACTTCTCACACTCCCACCCAACTTGGCGTCATCTGCAAACTGATTAAGTGTGCACTTGATCACCTCACACAGATCATCCATAAAGATATTGATGGACTGGCCTTAATACTGAGCCCCAGGTAATGCCACTAGTGACTGGCCACCAACTGAATGTAACTCCATTTACCACCACACTCTGGATCTGTCCATCCACCTGTTTCTTACCTAGCAAACAGACAGAAAGAAGGAAAGGGAGGTATTTAACCAGATGATTCAGCCCACATAAGATTTTGGTGGTTTTTTTGTTTGTTTTTGGATTTTTTTTTGTTTGTAATGGTCAATGCTTCTTCCCAAAAAGTGAGAGAAGTTGCCTCCTTTAGTGGCTGTCATTAACTGCCTGTATTGGTCAAGATAAATGTTTCTCAGATAAAAAACTTCATGAAGGTAAATGATTACCACATGAATTTACTCATGTGCTGTCCTTGAATCCATGAACTTTATGGGTTTAAGAGCTTCAAAATGGGAAATTCTATGTGTTTAAAGCGTGGAAAAGTTGTGGGAGAAAACTGCACTGAGAATACAATCAGAAAACAGCTGCACTGAGTTAGTTAGGTTTTTATGTGTGCTGAGGGAAGATTAAAAAATTAGAGTAGTCGGTAAATACTATTGTAATTTCAAAGTGCAAAAGGAGAAATATTTGCCAGTTATAATCAAAGAAATGTAATATAGACATTTTAATTGTTGATTTTTAGAAATTGCTTAGTAAGAGCAATAGCTATATTTTAAATGATCCATTTCAATAAAAGATAATTGCAGTGTATGAGTCACGGTTTAATGATATTGCTTGTTATTTCAGACCACTTATAAGCAGTTACAATTATTATTTTTAATTAAACTATTTTACTTGCTAGCTATATTACTGGGATCAGTCTGGGATTTGCACAGAACTGAAAATCCAGAGGTGGTACAGGTCCCCCTCTGCAGAACAGAACCTAAAACCAATTAATTTGTGACTCTACTCAGTATGTCTTAGATGTTTCTGAATTCCAATGTCAAATGTTAAATACAAGTTACTCGTGATTGAAAAT
The DNA here is from genome assembly GCF_022539395.1 of Myiozetetes cayanensis. Taxonomy (NCBI): domain Eukaryota; kingdom Metazoa; phylum Chordata; class Aves; order Passeriformes; family Tyrannidae; genus Myiozetetes; species Myiozetetes cayanensis. Next base: position 79,639,646 of record NW_026087742.1, read on the forward strand.
TCAGGTAGTTCTTTTTTTGTCAGTTCCATCATGACTTCTCTCACTATCTCATATAGTCACTTGCTCTTTCCATTTTTTGCAGCTTTTAGGGAAAAATTATCCTGTTGTTTTGTTGTTTTTTTTTTTTTTTTTTTAAATAGGGTCAGATTTTATGCAGTTTCAAATATTGTACTTAATCATTCATGTTACTTAATTTATGATGCCTGTATGTAGATTTACAGTTTAGAAAATAAATAATGGCTAGACTTGCATTATATTATCTGTGACTTATCAGACACGGTTTCATTTCTAGAGTAGACACAGATAAAAGTGATGTTTTGCAAAGTACAAAGCAATCTAGCATGAAGAAAAGTATGCTTTTACTTGCAAAGTATATGTGACTGAAAAAACAGCTCTGCATCTGTTTGCCTGAATATCTCATACCTTTCATGTTATCTAAAAGCTTAACTGCAAGTATTAATATATGTAAAAACCATCATTGTCCCTAAAGAAAATAAGAAACTGTTAAGTGGTTTGGTTTTTTTTTTTTTTCTTTTTTTTTAGATAATTGTAAGTAACCCCATGTCGAACTATGAATAACCTCATATGTCCAGTTTTCTATAGGGCACTGCTAACACTTTGTAGAGCAATGACTTGAACTTTATCTTTGCTTATTAAAATATTTGTATGTAACAGAAAAATGCACAGCTCAAAGTTTATTATTTGGGGCCATTTTTTGAAAAGCTTTCTAACTGTCCCATACTGTAGAAATTTGATTTTATGTAAAAGGTCATGAATTTTTAAGTGTACCATAGGGGAAAAGAGTTGCAGCCATTCTGGCACTATTTTTGAAAGTGGAAATAAATATTTTGTTTTACATTAATAAGTTTATAAAGAGACTTGGCTACTCCAAGCCTGGAAAGTAGACAGTGCTACAAATAGGCACAGTATTTTATATGTGTAAGACATGATAGATTTTAAACAAGAAACTTCAAGTGCTTGTCAATTACTTAGATAGATGGAAGTTTGGGTTCATATTATTGTATTATATCTATGTTTTTATTGCTTCCTATCTCCAAACCACAGTGGATCTGAAAGAATAATCTCACTAAGAGTCATGGTTTAACCCAAGCCAGCAACTAAGCCCCACACAGGTGCTTGCTCCACTCCCACCATAGTGGGGGAAGAGTAAAAGTGAGAGAATTCGTGGGTTGATACAAAGATGGTAAAGTAAAATTTGTGCATGCAAGCAAAGCAAAACAAAGAATGCATTTACCACTTCCTATGGGCAGGTAGGTGTTCAGCAAGCTGGTCTCCATCACATGTAACAGTGGGAAGACAAATGCCACCACTCTGAGTGTCACGCCTTTCTTTCTTCTTCCCTGGTTCTATATGATGAGCATGATGATGGTATGGAATATCCCTCTGGTCAGTTGGAGTCAGCTGTCTTGCTGTCCCCTCTCCCAGCTCCTTGCACACCCCCAGCCTGCTCAGTAGCATGGCAGTGCAAAAAGCAGAAAAGGCCTTGACTCTATTTGTGTGCTCCTCACCTAAAACATCCCTGTGTTATTGACCCTGTTTCCAGCACAGATCCAAAACTTAGCCCAATGCCAGCTACTGTGAAGAAAATTAACTCTATATCAGCCAAAACCAGCACACTAAATCTTCGTAGATACTATTACATTATACCTTATTGTTTATCTTTCAAAAAATATGTCAATTAGTTAATTTAGTGCCTTGCAACTCAATTTTCTGAAATTGAATGACCCTAAAATAAAAACACAGAAACAAGAAAATCAGCACATGAAATATTACAGAAGTTTTGTTCACAGGCCTTTTTCTGAAGAAAATTTATTCTATCTTTGTCATATTTCTACCTTTGTAAATCTGCTGATACAGGAAATAAAATCATCCTAGATTGATGGAAAGATCTGTTCGATAAAATTGAACTAAAGAGTGTCCTGGAGAGCTGCCTTTCTGAAATCACTTTCCTTTTTAAGGTTTGATATTTGTTGCTAATGCTTGTCAACACAGGATGCCTTTGGTCCTTTAATGACTTTTATATAGAAAATAATTGAGGACATTTGTTTTAAGGTTAGGTTTTCAAAAATGGAACTTTTTCAACCTCAGGAGCAGTGAAGCATTATATAGTCCTGTTATATTCAAATCTGGCAAGACAGTTCTTTGCAAGTCTGAAGAAATTCAACTTCTTTCTGAATCTATAAAAGCACATTTAACAGGAAATTTGATTTCTCTGTATCTCTATATTTTACACCACACATTCACAATCCCATAAGAAATATAAGAAAATGCATAGGTCTTGATGAAAATGAAAAATTTTTTAGGAACAGGTAAAATCCTTTTATATATACACACACATATATATATTATATATATATAAAAGGAAATCAAGATTAAAATTTCTTAGGGAAAAGCTTAATGAAAATTTTAGAGGCGAACTTATTCTTTTCATATTACTACCCAGACATAATGAAAAATATTTTTGTCATCTTCAGGGAAAAATAATACACAATTTATTTAAAAACAAAAATCAGAAAAAGAAGTTCTGTAAACAATTTCAGAAGTCTAAGCTGCAAGAGTTTGGAAACATCCTGGCTGAAGAGTTCTAAGCCCTTATTTGCCTTTTATATTCAGTTACATTAACATCCATAATTTTACTTTCTTGCTATGAAAGCAAGCTATTTAATTAAAAAAAATCTGAAGATAGAATTCCTGACAGTGTGAAATATTTTGCTGTGTTGTCATATTGTACTCTGTATGCAACACAAATGACTTGGATGCAGGCCTGCAAGGGATACCGCAAGTTTGCAAACAATACAAAACTGGGACAAACCATTGACTCCCTTAAAAGCAGGGAAGCCCTGCAGAGAGACCTTGACAAATTAGAGGGCTGGGCAATCAGCAACCCTGTGAACTTGAACAAGGAAAAGTGCTGGATTCTACACCTGAGATGGGACAATCTTGGATGTACGATAGACTGGGGAATGAGATGGTGGAAAGCAGAGTCATAGAAAGGCATCTGAGGGTCCTGCTCCATTGGCTTGAAAATAAGCATTATATTAAGTGGCCACACATCTTTGCATAGAAAACTTGATGAAAACCTTAATGTTTTTATTTAGACATAATGAATTTGTTAAAAACAAACCACAACTACTCAATTGAATTCTTTGTATAAAAATTTCATTAAAGAAGATGTATATTTATGACATTGCATTATAAATATGTTCTTTATGATTGGAAAACAGTAGTATGCCTCATTATTCTCCTGCAGTGACAATATACAAAGTAGTAAGAAATCAAAATTGTGCATCTTCGTTAGTGTGAATATGTCCCTGTTATTCAAAAGATATGATATCGAAAGACATTCTAAATATAGAAACATTCCACATGGGCTTATATTTTGCGTGATTTAGATGTTTGACATGTATATTTGGGTATATTTGCTACTGCTATATTTTGTATTAATTATTAGTTATATATGTTTATTAATTGCCTTACTGTAATGAAGGAAAGACAGATGTAGAAGGAAGGAACCAATGATACACCAATTTATTGAATGAGAATGAATATCTAGTTGATTAAGATCTACTTCTTTCTTTAATTTGTTGAATACAGTTGTCTTCAGTGGGACTAGGTTTTCACTAGTGGAATATGTTATTTTGATCTTAATTAGAAAAGATTTAAGCAGTTTATTTATAATCCTTGGTTTCTGTGAGATACTTTCACAAGAAATTATATAGACAAGTCCTGCATAACTTCATAATATGGAGCATTACAAGTTTTAGAAAAAAAAAAGTGGTGTCATAGTTTCTAAGATGGAAATGGTTGAATGGCTATATTAAAAACAAAGGTCTACTATAGAGTATTTAAAGAGATGACATTAATATTCATTAAATAAATTTATTATTGTAAATTAAGTATGATAACCGGTTACAGTATATCATTAAGAATGCCATAAAAAATCACTATAATGGCATGCTAAAGTGAGATGTGTTATACATCATTAAAGCTGTGTAGTACTTGCTTTATATGGGACATAATTACTGCAATAGAAGATAATGGCTAGTTAAGTATAGCAGAAGTATATGACTTCAAATATGGTACTACAACATTTTGAACTATGGAAGCCCAAATGTATCCTTTAAGGTTGAAGTTAAACAAATTATTCTAGTGAAAATGACAAAAGTATTTCAAAAAAAGCTGGAGAAACACTAAAAATTTATCCCAACTCATTGTAAACAAGACAGGACAGTGGTCCTCACAATGAAAAAGGTTGATAACTTTGATTACACTGGTAAAATGGTCTATTTTGGGTTATTCTTATTAGACTAATGTTTGTTAAGAAAGAAGAGAATAAGGTCTTAATTCTTCAATGATTCAAGTATATATGTCTATATATTGATATCTATTACCTTAACAGAATAAAAATATATGTGTTTAAGTTTAGCACATGCTCAGAAATTTGAAAGAGACTTTTCAAAGAATTGGAAATTTATTTTAAGCAGCTTTTGAAATCAAGCATTAATCAAAAACATTTGAATATTACAAAATCTCATTCTGGTTTAAGCACACAAACAGAGCAGTCCTGTAAGGATAGAAATCAAAAATGATCCTCTTTTATCATTGCCTGGCTCACATGACTTAAATGATATGAATTCTTTTTTTTTTTTTTCTTTTAAATTTAAGATATAAGGTGTGGTGACGAGAGATGAATTAACTCTGGTAACTGAAATAAAAATAATTCTATGATTATTTATTTTTTAAGTCTGATTTGCACTAGTTGCCTTTGTGCTTCCAAAAATATCTGTAATGTATCATTATGCCCATTTCAGTAACCAGAAAATCTCATAAGACAAAAGTAGTCTAATCTTTTCCATGAGATCCCTGTCAAGCCACCAAAACTTCCATACAAAATATCAGCTTATTTTAGGAAAAGTTGGGTATCTGTAGGGATGTTAATAGGATAGTTTCTGGAAAATGTTACTCATTTTAGTATGATTTTGTGTTTGAATGCTTCATAGGAAATAAACTGGAACTTGAAATTAACAGGGTAGATTGAGCAACTACAAATAGACAGTAGAATATTCATATCTTACTTTTAATTTACCATTTTAAAGGAAAAATAGGAACAGAAGAGGAAGACAATGCTTGAACTAAACACAGGGAGTTTTATTCAGATAAAATCAAAACTTGGTTTAGTTTAATTAACACGGTTATAATGTACTTGAATCTTGGTTTAAAGAGCTAAAATTACTGAGATGAAGAAGAAAACTGTCAGACATCACAAGTCTTCTGAAAAATCTCTGAGTCTTTCAGTACAAGTTCTTTCACTACAATTTCTGTTTTCTTAGGCTCTTCATTTTCTAGAGAAATAAAAAACAAACCTAAAACCTATTCAAGTTTCAGAGATATAGGTAAAGACCAGAGTAAGACAGAAATAATCACAGGAAGGGATGGGAAGGTGACGGCATTGAAGGAAAAAGGCGTAGTGGTTTGGAAATGAAAAACAAACTTAATCTGATTCACTTCTCTTGGAATTCAACAGAGAGATTATCTTTGTGTTCAGTTTTCAGATTTGATTCTTATAAAAATAGATACAACTTAAGTTTCATGGTAGGAAATCTTTTGAAGTACAAAGACTAAAAAATAAATTGCACCTTAATTATATACAATTTTATGTTTTACTCTAACAACTCCATGACAGTGTCACACTACTATTAAAAAGATGCAGGTTTTTTAACACACAGAATATGTGTGTTAAAGGATATAATATTATGCCATTTAGCCTTTTAGTGTTTACGGAGGTGCTGTATTGTTTAGATTTGTATTTTTTAGAAGTCTTTTTTGTGGGATAAATAAAAGCAAGTGCTGATGATCCCAGTGTTTGAATCCTATTAAAAATGTTAATTTGCTGCAGTAATAATTTAAGATTTTAATTATAAGCTTGAAAAGCAGATTTAGAAGCATAGTTGGCACAACTGTAATGTTAATTTGTCCTTTAATGTTTATTGAAAGCAATATGTCCAATGTAATTACAGTGTGTGTCAAATAACCCACTGCTTTATTTTTTTAATGCATGATCTGTTAATTTACTTGATTAAGACGACTTGCCATCTGCTAAGGAATTTTTCTGGGGTTCCATAATTACTTCTAAATACTAAGAAAAGATCTAAAGCTTTCCTTTTTATTTTGTTTAATCTCTATTTTCTTTCTGTTATCCCATTAAGCCCTTATTACAGTGTTCATCATCAATTTCTTCCTCACTGTTAAGGGTTACTAGTACCTATTTCACTAAAAGGACAAACAAATTGCAGAATCACATGAGTGCAGTTGTATTAGACATGAAATCAATGTCAAATACTCAGTGCTGTATTACCTTCTGTGTGTATTCAAAGATACATTTTCCTAAAAGCATGACTATTGTCTTATAATTAAAATTATATTCAATCGAAACTAGAGAGTTTATTAACCCACTTCTTCCATTCCCTTAATCACCAAACCATAGAGTTTTACAAATACTGCCAAAGCAATATGTAGTCAATTTAAACCTAATGAGATTATATTCTTAGTGGTTTTGGGTGGGTATAATAGAGAAACAATAAGTATGATTATGTATTTACATGCTCTCTTTGTAATCCATAAATCTCACAAGTACTATTTTGCCAGCATTCAAAGTTCCTCTGTCTAGAACTTTTTGGTAGTGTCTCTTCACAGTCCACAAAACTGAGAGTGTTACTTTTGAAATCCTTTGATTATGCTGAGATGGTAATTATTTTTACAAATAGACGTTTGATGAGAAGAAATGAACCTCAGTTAAGAAAATGTCCTAGTTTTTTATTTTCCATGGCTATCTTAGGAAAGATTTTTGTCTTGCTGTACATTACTTTTCAGGTTTATGTGTTTTTGTCATTTCTGCATGTAGAAAGACTTTTGCAGATCTTAAGTTTACTTAGGAATTTTCCAAAGATTTTTAAAAAAATCAAAACCCTAGTTGAAATTTCAAATACATCTCTCTTTCAACTAGTATTTATTAGGTAATTCACTTTCAATTTTTACTGATTGATCTGCTGACGTATGTACCAGCAATTCATGCTAACAAAAGGGAGTCACTCCATAAATTATTGAGTATGTGCAACCGCATGCCCTGGAGATTGATGCTTAAAGAGAGTGATGAATTTTATTCTGTCTTTTCTGGATGAGATAGAGAGTTACCTCCATGGCATATTCTCCTTTTCCCCCAGGACTGCTGATATCTCTTGATAAATATGAAAGCCAAGTCAGAGATGGGGTGCCTAGAGGCAGAGCAAAGAAAATTCAGGTCATCCTTCCATCAGGACCATCAGACTGACAAGGAAGTGATAATGCAGCCCAAGGCTGTGCTGCAGAAGCACTCCTCTGTGAGGACTTGAAAAACTATTATAGGGCAGCCCAACTTGGGCCAGTTTAGCCCAGCCCAGGGAATCCGTGATAAAGTGCTTATATGGGTTATGCTCCCATGAAAAGGGAGGTCAGCAGAGCAAAGCAATTATGCATACTTTGTGTTTCCTTACTGGAACTGGAAGAATATTTTATCATTCAACATTTGCCATTGAGGAAATCAGAAATTTTTCTGGTTTGGGCCATTTTCATCAAGAGAATCTACCTGAAACGAAAAGAGGATGTATTTCTACTGGATGCATCACTTTGTAGAAGCATTTTCATTTCAGACCTTTAGAAGTAAGGCTGAAGAAATAAAGTTCAGACTTACACAGCTGACCGCCCTGACTCTCTTTATAGCAGCCCAGTCACTAAAACTTCCCAGTGATATAGAAAACAGGAACCCATTTCTGAAAACCATTCTTCCTGGAAGAGCTGTTCTGCATCAGGATGCATGAACAACTACCCATTAGCATAAACAAGCAAAAGAGGTGGGATTTTTTTTGGTAGAATTTTTTGCTTAGAATTCTTTCTATATAAATGAATCTAATATTGGAAGATGAACTGGAATCACCCTCAAAGTGACTGTCATAAATATTAAGGTGTAGAGCAATTCTTTCACTGATCTAATAAGTACTTGAAAAAAATTACATGAAGAAAACCTATGTTTGCGTGAGATGCTAAGAAGATGATACCAAATTTATGATACTCCTGTGTTTAAAGCTCTCACTTGGGATGAGCAAGAGCTAAGTTAAGATATGCTCTTTTCTGGCTTTCGAGTCGAGAAGGTAGCTGTAGGTCCAAAATAGCTGACCATGTTCTTGTTTGTGCTTCTTGATGCACAGTGATATAATTAGAGACTGAAAAAACATGATTGTAACACATCCCATAGCAGGCTGAGTGGATGCTTCTCCTAGAAAATGAGATGGATTACCTATCATGTGAGACAGAGGGAGAAACTAGACCCTAGATCTCCAGATCCTGAGTTACTGAAAAATACATCAACTTTTTGTTTACTACTAGAATCACTACTAATATTGTGCAGGTAATGTGTTTAAATATACTTATTTTAATGTTGCTACATATCCTATACATAAAACATTTTGTTTCTCATTGGACAGCTTTCATTTGTTTGTAAGGGATAAGACCAGTTTCTTAATCCTTTGCCTTTTATAATAATCTGAAACTAAGATACATTCTTGCCAACTGCACTGCAAGACTTGTGTTAGACTACAACTTTAACTGCATTCATAAGGACAAAGATATAGTGTTTTCCACACATCCCAAGGCTGCTAACTGCAGAACCCTTTGAAGGACGAAGTTCTGAAAAAGGTGTACAAATTCTCATATGAGGTGAGAGATACAACCTGTGGAATTCATCTATAGAAAAAAACCACACAAATAAATCTCCAAAATTTACCAGGCAAAGCTAGTTTCCCTTATGTAGCTCTTCAGAGAAAAAATTGTATTTGCCACACAAAATTATGTGGGGAAAAACACCTTTAAAAAAAAAAAAAAAAAGAAAACCTTAGAAATTTTAACTGAATGCATCAGTTGACTGCAACTGAGTGTAATGACATCCTACTAAACACACTGCCACTACTAGCAGAGACAGTCCTGCTAAGTAAGCATGTGTCCTAGGCTAAGGCAACTTGTGTTGGCCAACACAAGCTCAGCTCAGCCTCAGCTCAGATAAAAACATTTAACTGTGATGCCTGAGGCCTCACCTAGATGTTGGTTTCAGCTGTAGATCTGGGGGTGATTGTGATGGTTTGGACTTGGCTCCCTGCCAAATGCCCGAAAGTCACGACAGCAGCCCCCTTCCTCCCTCCCTTCTCCTCTTAGGGCAAAGAAGAAAAAAAAAACTATAAAAAATTAAAGAACCCAAAGTCAAGCTGTTTATATAAAATATATATATATTTACGTAAATTAAAGTTATATACAGTTAAGACGCTATATACACAGTAGAAGGGGATTCACTCCCCGAAGGGATAGGGAAAGGGGAAAAAAGGGACACTGAACAGGTATACTTGATCAAATTCAAGAACTATACTAGTAATTAACAAAACAGATCTCACCACTTCCCTTAGAAAAGCAGGATTGGCAGACACAGCCAGCACTCTCCGAACCCCCCACGTGTCAGGCCAGCGGTCACTGCAGGCCTCAGCTTTAGATAAGCGAGACCAACGCAAGGACCTACAGTTCCCGACCCTCGTTGGAAGAGAAGAGAGAGAGGTCTCTAATCTCCAACTTATTTATACTCTGGTTTACGTAAAAATCGTATGGAATACTGGGTACTTGGCCACTTCCTTGGTTACAAACTGGTTACCAGGAAGGCCTAGATCAAAACCATCACAGTGATTTATAGTGGTAGGCAGTCAGGAAGACAACAGAAGACATAGCCAATAATGGCAGACAATAGTTTGAGTAAATTAAAATTAAGTATGGGGTTTTGTCTATCCCCTTCAGTTTTGGTAGATGTATTTTTGTTTTCTTTTGCTTTTGGCATAATAGTAAAAAGTTAGTTAAAAATAGGAATTAAGTGAAAAACTAAATTACACTAATCTTTGTAGATTAAATAACTAAAATATTCTAATTTTAACATATACTGTAATCTCAGCCTTTAAGCCAGGAATGTCATATGTCAAGTAGTGGAGTAATTCCTACAGTCACTTGATTTAAATAGTTTCTGAAAGAAAACTGTTACCTAAGTCCTCAAATACAGCTACATTACAGCTGTATTACAGTAATACAGCTTTTCACATTTTAGAAGTAAAGCTGATTTACAAATGTTCACAATTCACATTGAAGACAATTTATCTATTGTTTCAAAGTCTAGTAAACCTATTCTGTAGTGTAGTATACTATAGGCTCTTCCAGTGAATATAACATTTAGTTTAAAGTAACTTCAAATATAAAGTGAAAAGATTTGACGTAAAAGAATTAAAACTAATTTTAGACCACCTTTATTCCTTAACAAAAGTTATCAAAAATAATATTCCTATTTTTGAATTTAGGTTTTTCTGAATTTTCTAAATTTATTTAAAAAAAACAAGAGTTCTCTGCCTTCTTTGTATTATAAGACAGGAATGAGGAAAGGAAAACAGAAGGAAATTTCCCATCAAGACAGAATAAAATGTTTTGGATTTTTTAAATGTATTTGTACTTCATATGTACTTTTTTCATTATATCATGTTATGGATTTGTGGTGGGTTGATCCTGGCTGGATGCCAGATGCCCACCAGAGCCTCTCTATGGCCTCAGGGGAGAGAAAATATAACAAAAGGCTCCTGGGCTGGGGCTCATAATGGCAGGGAGGACAGTTACCATCACAGGCAAAACAGACTCAACTTGAGGGAATTAATTTAATTTATTACCAATCAAATCAGATTAGGATAATGAGATGTAAATACAAACTAAACAATCCTCCCCTCCATTCCTAGGCTTATCCTCACCACTCCTTCCTCCTCCAGGGAAGGACTGCTGACATTCTTCCCCTGATTCAGTGTGGAGTGCCTCCTATGGGAGACAGTCCTCCATGAATTTCTCCAGCTTAAGTCTTTTGCATGGGCTGCAGTCTTCACAAACTGCGCCAGTGTGTGTCCCTCCCTTGGCATGCAGTCCTTCAGGAACAGGCTGCTCCAGTGTGGATCTCCTGTGGGTTCACAAACCCTACCAGCGTGGGCTTCTCTTCCCATAGGACACAGATCCCTTCTACGAGCCTGCTGCAGTGAAGGCTTCCTATGGGCTCACAGCCTCCTTTGGGCATCCACCTGATCTGATGTGGAGTCCTCCATGGACTGCAGGTGGATATCTGCTCCACCATGGACCTTCTGTGGCTTCAGGTGGATAACCTGCCTCACTATGGTCTTCACCACAGGCTGCAAGGGAACCCTTGTCCCAGAGCTCAGAGCACCTCCTCCTGTTCCTTCTTCACTGATCTTGGTGTCTGCAGAGCTGTTGCTCTCACATATTCTCACTTCTCTCTCTCCACTGGTATTGTTCTGTGCAAGTGTTTGTTTTTAATTTTTTTCCCCTTCTTATGTCTGTTATCCCAGAGACACTACCACCATTGCTGATGGGCTTTGGACTTGGCCTGTGGTGGGTCCTTCTTGGAGCTGTCTGGTGCTGGTTCTTTTGGACATGAGGGAAGCTTCTATGAGCTTCTCACAGAAACTACCCCTGTAGTCATTCTGTTACCAAAACCTTGCAAAGCCAATAGAATTTCAATGTTTACAACAAGTAGACATTACCCAAAGGAAGGTTGCTGTCACTTAACACTGAAAGTTTTAGCACTATCAGATGACAGAACTTCATCAGGATCTGCCCAACTTACAAAAACTCCTGATGAATGTTTTCTTTTTCATTAAAGTACAAACATTTCTTCAGAAGAAAATATAGAACAGACTTTGTTAAATTCAGGTAAGAATTATTTAAAAGCAGTCTAATTATTTAAAAGCACTAAAAGTTCCATTTCAGCAGAGAATTGCAAGGGAGGCATATGGATGGAGGTCAATTGTTGACATACTTCTATGAACATATAGAATAAATAATTAAATAGAAATATTTATGATTATATGAGAGATATGACATAACATCTCAGAAATAGGATAGGACTCAGCAAAATACTGTGATAGCAGGACACAAATGATACAGAAATAAAAGGTAAGGTATTATATTGAAGCTTGACATTGCACCTTAAAGAGGTGAAATAAGGTTTGAACTTTAAGTTCAAACAACAGGGTGTTCCCATAATTAAAGTGAAGGTTTGACTAGGCAGAGTATTAATAGTACTACGCTATCAACTAGTCAGTCAAGAAGGTTACACAGCAAGTGTTAATGTAAAATCTAACAACTAAAGGCAAAAGTACAGAGATAAAAGAGAGACTCCAGTTAACTCCATGTAAACTGGATAATATCCTGGTAAGGAACAATGTAGGAAATAACTGATTAGATAACATACATGCTTATATATATATAAATGCTTATTGGCATTTATAATTCAAAGTTCACAAGACAAGAAACATCTCTTAATTTAGTCCTGAGCTATACATGTAACCAGATTCAGAAGAGCCTGTTCATAATAGAAAATTACCTAAATTTTAATATTCTTGAAAGATTAAAATGTCCCTTCAGAATCTTTCACAGCAGTATTTGATTTCAAAAAAGAAAACTGCATCAAAGCCGGAGTGGTTATTAAAAGCAGCAGCTAAAATTTCAGTGTCCTGAAGGCAACAACTGTGGAACAGGGAGATCTTCTTTATATACTTCCTAAAGGCTTTCAATAATATCCTTTACCAGAAGGATAAGGCAGAAAATCATCTGCCATAAGATAAAGGGGAAGGTCTTCCTATGGATAAATACCTGGGTAAACACTGGAAACAAAGTGGTGGTAAAACAGTGCTTTTTCACTGAGGTCAAACCCTGGAGTGCCACAACAATCCGTGCTGCAGCCTGTGCTGTTTGACAAGTTTGTAACTGACCTGGAGAGAGGGTCAATAGCAAAAGACAGAGCTCCCTAATGAGTATTGAGTTATGAACAGCAGCAAAGCTGAAAACTGACTGGAGAATGGCGGTACAATACTGTGTGACTAGACAGTATAGAAACAAGGGAAATTCAGTGCTGACAAATATAATATGGTGCACACTGTGGAAAAAAAGAATCCTAATTTTAGAGAGAAAGGATGGGCCTGACTTGGCTATTGCCACTCATTAGTGGAAACTATAATGGCAAATAGAATTACTATTTTATTACCAGAGTTTTCTTCTGTTAAACATATTCATAAATTATTGGGAAACAGAATGAATAATGAGATGTCAAGCTTTATTAGTAATAAAAAAATTAGTCACATAGTTAAAACTAAAATTGACTGCAAAATACTACAGATGACTCTCATGACAATAAAATGGCAAATTAAATTCATTGTTGATAAATACAAAGTAATTTTCAAGGGGGAAAAATACCAAATGCATCCTAATTATACACACAAAGTGATTGGCTCTAAATTAGCTTTCAGTATTCCACAAGGAAATTGTGTACAGTTTTCTAAATGTCAGCCTCGTGATGAATAGCAATTTAAAGAACAAACAGAATGCTGAAATTATCAGAAAGACAATAAAGAACAAGATGAGAGATGTGACTCTGCCATTGTATAAATCTCTGGAACAGTTACAGGGTAAATGCTGCATGCTCTTTTGCTGGTGCAGGGGTAGAGTGGGACACAAAAAGGGCTGTGAGGACAGTCAGAATTGCAGGAGAGCTACCAAGGAGAGGCAAAATAAAGAAAATATAATTGAGATGTAGAAAATCAATGGAAGGAAGAAAGCTGCTTTTTATTTTTTCATGGCAATATGTAAAAGACATAAGCAAAAAATGCATCAGTAAGAAAAGGCCTGGAAGAAAGTCCTACTGTGGGCTTAGTATTGCAGCCTCAAGTACAGAATATTCTTTTTACATTGACTCCCAGAAATCAGTAAGGTACAGATGGAAAGTGTATTTGCTCTGTTTTAAATAAGCTTTTCCTAAAAGCTACCACCGATCAGTGTCAGAGAAGAAGCGTTGGGCTAAATAGGTATTTTGTCTTATCTAGGATACCTATTATATAGTATTTTAGTAAATTTGGGTTCAAAACGTCACTACACATACACATAAAAAATTTTTTTCTTTTAAAGAAAAAAAGTTTCTTGTTTTTTTTTTTTTTCTCTGCAAGCATAACCCAAAAGGATATTTCTTAGTAAAGACATATATTTGGAATAATTTTTCCTAGCAGTTAGACTTCATTCATAAGAAAGAGTGAGTTGATGGTCACATTTTCTGCAGCTATTTTACCTTGAACAAATCACTCAGAATGCTAAAAAATTCTCATGTAGAAGGTCTGTCTTTAGAGGAGTTACATACATGCTTCTCTTGAAGATTATGTTTTATTTGATATGTTTTATATAGATATAGATGAAAATAGCATAGGTACAGGCAGATACATCATTTATTAACTGTTACCACTAGATTTGGGCTTCTTTTCTGAAATGTTCTATGTTCTTACAAAATGGCAAGTTTCTGGTTTTCTGCAGTTTAAACCTGAATCCAGATATCACATTTAGTTTTTGGTGTTACTTGGATTTGTACTTCAAGACTCTACCTAGTTCAAGTTCAGCACATACATGATTCATTTAATGAACATTTATTTTTATTTTTTAAATGTTTAATTTAATTTTCAATCTCACTTCTCATCTGTTTATTGTTTATATTAGTAGCATTTTTTCTCATCTTACATCTCAAAGCACCATAACAAAAGAGTTGTAATAAATTAAACTAAACAAGCAGTTAAAAAGTTAAAAGTCTGTTGATTGTATTGTTATGCAGTGTTATAGGCTTTGATCTATCTTTTCCCATGTACAACAGTGGAAGGTTGTTGCATAAATTCTACTATGAGATTTTGTTCTCCTTCTGGTCTGTTGCAGGTATATCAAGCTAGTGGTCAACACCTATACACAGAATCAGAAAGCTAATGATTATTCTCATGCACCTGTTTTTTCCTCACAAACCAATATTTAAATAGTTAACCTCCAGGCATTTTAGTGAGATATTAGCAAGATCTGAATTGATATTAAGCAACTTCTTGTCACTTATTTTTACTGTCATTTGTTGAAAGTTAAACTATCAAAGAATTTATAAGCTGATTTAATCTGAAGAGCTAGAAGACGAACTGCATAAAAAAGGCAGCTTCTGGTCATGGTCTCATACTGAACTCCTTGCCATTGAACTCCTTGAACTCAGCACTGAGTCATGGTCTCATACTGAACTCCTTGCCATTGCTAATGCACTTTATGTGGCACAGTGAGGACAAAACAATAATGAAAGAGTTGCAAATTTACCTTCCCCATATACTTTTCACCTCAAGTCATATACAGTGAGCTTTACTTGTTCTCATTTTTCCTTAATAGTCCACAAGTCCTGCATGTAGCCTGTCTTTGGCTGAGGATCCTAAAACTCCGTGTAGAACAGGTACTACTCTAGGAGTAATGTTCATTACCATAACAGATTGTCCGTATTCAGTAAGGAAGAGAGTATGGGGAGATCTGTAATGGCCAACAGGTGCTTTAAGTGCAACTAGAAAGAGAGCAGAGGCTACTTTAGAGGTAAGTTTGGGTAGTAATGCAAGGAGCAGTAGACAAGCACTACAGCTTTGAAAGTAGAAAGAAGTTATTTAAAAACAAACAAACAAACACTCCCAAACAAACAAAAATCCCAGACCAAACAACAACAACATAAACAAACAAACAAAAAAGAGCAAAAAAACTCAGGAGTGTTGTGTAGTTCTGAAAAAGTTACTCAGGGAGGTAGTAGCGTCTGTCCTCTGGGACAAAACCCTAGCTGACATCATTTAATGTTGTCAACAGTCATCAAAATCTATTGCAATTCTTTAATTCTGTGTTTTGTGAAATATTTGTTTCTACATGAGGACCTGCTTGTCATGGACCTAAATGACAACACCATACATTAGATAGTTTAATTCTAGATTCCATAACTGTAAGAATAAAGGAAAATAATAGTGCCAAGCAGACTGTGAAGAAGATTTCCTCAGTATACGAGTTCCTGATCATCATCCCAAAGACTGCTCTGTAGCTAGATACCAGTGAGATATTCACTGCTTGCTTTGTGGTAATGCTGCTGTGATTAACTTATGCTGTGAGAGACTCAGCAAACAGTAATATCCATCAAATTCCTCAAGGTGAAGGAAGGACATTCCTTTACATGTAGATGTTCACATACTGTTGCATTTTTCACCCTCATTAGGTGCAACAGAAGGAAATATTGCTGCAGTAGGTGAAGGCCCCTGCCTTGCTGACCTGAAAGGTCAGCAGAATTTTCACCTGCTCCTCTCAGCCGAAAAAGTGGGGTGACAGTGTTTAATGAGTGATCTCTCCCAGCCCTTATCTCGACTCATGAACCTTTCATTATATTTTCTCTCCACTGTCCACTTGCTAAGTGGAGTGGCAGAGCAGCTTTAGTGGGCAGCCAGCCAGGGCCAACACACCATAAGGCATGCATCCCAGAGCAACTTTGTTTCTTCCAGACCAAGATTGTTGTTGAATAGAGATTTTAGAAAAGGTAGTTTTTGAATTCAGTAATTACATCTCTGATTAGTCATGCTTTATGTACCTTTCTCCTTTTCAAAGCTCTGGATTCTAGAATCAACCAAGATAAATGACAGACTCACAAACTTCAGTAGAATTAGGCTAAGACCTTTATTCTCTCATTCCTTCACCTGCAGAATAGGATTCTATGTTTTCCCATGTTGAAAGAATGTTTTGAGAGGTGCCATCAATGCATTAGAGAACAGTCAAGGAATGTATTTTCGAAGAACAGAGTTATTAATGTAAAGTGATATTCTTTTAAAGGAGTGTGGTCTTATCCATATATTTAGGTAAACATTGTCCAGACAAATTTAAAACAACTTCATAAAGAACAACCAGTCTTTGTTCCTTTTGACATGGTTTTCATCAGGTGGACATTTTTCTCTCGTTTTCCCCCTGCTAAGTGGTGGTAATTTTCCAAAACAATCAAGGCTTTTCAGAAGAAAATGTGAGGTGATCCGTGTGTTCAAAATACAGCAAAATGAGGAAGATATGAAAGTCACAGTTAGGGGGGAAAAAAAGCTGGTTTAACTTTTTTTATCTAATATTTTTGCTGCTAGTTATCATGGGCTACAGGGTGAGGGGAAGTAAAAACAAATAAAAGAGAGGGTTTTTTATAGGGCAGTGATCTCTTTAAACACAAAACCTAGTGATAAGCATTTTTGTTTTACAAAAAATGGTGCTGTTATTTGCTGCATAAGTGTGTTCACCTTTTCAATGTCTTTGGACAAACCACAATCCCAAATCAAATATTGTCATGCATTATTAAATTAAGTCAATTATATGTCAAACAGATGACGTTATACATTAAATTTGTGCCAATAGAGACTGTATTTTTAGAGGGCAGTCAACATATTAAATCCTAAAAAGAGGCAATATATTTTTCTGCTTGCAGATCCTTTTGTAATTCACTGGGATACATGATATAGAAGTTCCCACATGCCAAATGCAACTCTAATAATTTACAGGGAAATGTAATGATAAAGAATTCAGAAGACTAGAGGAAATACAAATCCATTATCAACTTTAGACATCAGGTTGTGTTGGTAGTTTTTAATTCTTCTAAAGTTTATTCCCCTTCTGTTTTTAATTTACCTTCAGTTTTCACTGCCCCACATGACAGCCTCCTGGCATCCATATGTTATCGCTGTGACAAAAAAAAAAGGAAAAGAGAACCTAGTAGTACTTCTCACTAAACTCCACAACCTCTTTTGTATCTTGTGCATGATTACCAGGTGCTTACTCTTAACTTTGAAAGGGTATCTAAGTGGTAGATTTTCTGATTTTCATCTGAACAGCTCTGTAGGGATTGTTTGGAATGTCCTTGTTTTCTTAGCCCATCAGACTCCACACTTACGAAAGTTAGGTTTGCAAAAAAAAACTTTGCAAGTTGTCTAGATTACAACTTACCATATGGTAAGTTGTTGCCTAATAGTGTCATGAAAATAGCCTTTTCGAAGGGTAAACTAACCTTTCACAGATTGTAATTACTGTGCTACATACATACAGAAAATTCTCTTTTGGATACATTATGGAATGGGCTTTTTCCAGATGATTCACATAAAGGTTTCTTTGGAAATGCAGAGAGATCCATAACACTGTTCTACTAGACTTGTTGTAGATATTATTTCTGTAAACTAAGGCTTACTTCCTAAAATATTCCCTCTATCCATTGTTATTTGTATTGTTTAATGGTTGTTTGGTATCATTTTGCAAGGGAATTTCTCTTCATGGAAAGTGTCTCCTCTCCTCTCCCCTCCCTTCCTCTCCGCCACAACCCTAATCCTAAACCCTCCCTCTCCCCTTCCCCCTTCTCCTTCCCATCCCCCTTCCTTCTCTCCTCCCCCTTTGAAAAGCAGAAAAATTCTATTTAAAATAAATCACAAATTCAATTCCTATTTACACCCCTTTGAATATAAAAACCCTCCACACTGATGATGTCAAATTCATGGGAGTAACACTGATGACGGAATCTGATTCAAAATAACTTAAAATAGTGATATCTGCTAGTATCACACAGAGGGTTAAGTATATCTAAGGCATACAGAAGTCCTGGATAGAGGTAAGTACATTAACTTTGCTTTACCCTTTTGGGAATAGAAACAGATTGGCCAGATGACTTTTTCAAGTTCTTTCAGTAAGTCATGAACAGTGGTGAAAAATACAATACAGAGCCAGCCAGCTCTTAACTTTAAGCTCTAGACAACACATACTCCTTATCTTAGCTAGTAGTTGATCTTCAAAGACACACTGGAAGCAGTAACCCTTTCCTTAAGGCTCATAGATGTTGTCTGGATTGAAAATTTTTCCTAACTATAGAAATTTAAGTGCATTTTTGGTACGTTTTATTTGTCTTTATTTACATACTATTCAGAAGGTTATTGCCAGCTGTCTCAGAACAGCTAAGTTGGCAATATGCTCACTTTTGGTTTGGACTCCAAGCTGAGAAAAGGTATGCTGCACCTCAAGAATGCTTCCTGATTTCCTGGGAAGACAGCTGGACTTGTAAACTGAAATTATTCCTTTTTAATTGCTGCTCAGAAATTATGAGCAGAATGTGCCACTAAACAATCTGCCTTAAGCTTGGTCCCCCAAATCAGCAATCCAACATTAACTTGATTTTTGGAAGAGAAACCAGTGGTAGAAATCCTTCTACTGGAGGTTTGGGGGAAGAACAAAATTTCCTACAATTTAAAAAACATAAGGGTAAAAAAGAATGTGAGAATTATTTCAAAATTATTTCATCAAGGAATTGTAGAGTTAGGACAGGACAACACTCATTTTTAACTAAAGACAATGCATTTGTTTCTTTAGGTTTTTTTCACTCTCTGACTTGAAGGTAGAAACCAAACCCCAAATCATTACTGATGCTTTCAGATGTGGTTGGCAGACAGCATCTTACCACTTGCAGAAAATGACTGCTATTGCCTAAGGGAAACTCAGGTTCTGTCCAGATACAAACAGGAAAATTAAGCAATTTACAAACAGTGGTCTGGATACTGGTTTTGGATCAAATTCATTTTGTGTAATGAATCCCATTCAAAGACAGCAGAAAAGATTTAATCTTATTAGGACAATTTCTTGATAAATTGCACTGTTTTAAATTGCAAATGATGGTGTTAAAATGAGGAGTGACTTCAAGCAATGTAGTGAAACTGTTAGCAAAATGAAAACTCGGTTCCATTTGCTGCTGTCACAGTCTTATATATGGACACAATGGATTTATAGGAGGACAATAGTCTGTCTACTTCTTCTCTTGATAGATTTAGTGATCAGAAAGATTGTATACTAATGAAATAAATTTATTCTATTTTAATTTAGTGAGGAAAAGATTTGTTCTCTGTGTAGAATTATTTCTTATCTCTTTCCACTTCGGTATTCTTTTTCATTTGATTGGGGGGGGGGCAGTAAACCCAGATAAGAAAAACTTGTTTCTGTCAGCAGATGTCATTGAGACATGTCTTTAATACTCTTCACATTCACTACCACTTTTTTCCTTTTAAAAGCCAAAAAGGTTCAATTTACTTCACAAGACTATCATCTGTTAGACTTTTGCAGGTTTTGATGCTAGAGAAATGGCTTAAAAATAGCTAAGTTGCTAATCTCTGAACAAAATGACTGAAGTTACCTTAGCAGGCCATGACCTGCTAAGCGGTGAAATAACTTAATTGCCCTCTTTCAGTAACTAGAAACTTTATGTGTGTGTGTGTGTGTGAAAGCAAGTGCGAGCATGTGCTGGAGAACTAATTCTACAGAGCAATTAAATAGTTAATGGAAGTCTCCATTGCATGTATTTCTATCTTCTATTTAAGAGTCTATGATATTTCAAAATGTTAATCCTTGTATTCCTTTTTCACTTTGTAATTGTTCTCCTTTTATGCAGCATATATTTTTTTTTTTTATATAATGACCTTTATGCTCTGAAGGAGCAGAAGAGTTGGTTTCTTCCCCTGAACCATGAGGCTGAATAGTACTTTAAATAAATGCACCAATCTAGATTAGCTGCAGATGCAAATGGAGATCCTGTGGATATTATTTAAATAGCCATATGGAGTCTGGATATCTCTAAAGACTCTTTACAGAGATACTGTTTTTAAAAAGTTATTTTTTCTACATATCTACAGCCTTCTAAATTCTCTTAGTCATTGCAGGATATGTTTGTTCAGCACTGTGGATTTTCATGTATTGCATCTAACTTTGAAGGACAAATACACATAAATTGGCAAAATGCATTTTAAGGGAAAAAACGTAAACGAGAGACATGCCTGTTACACGGACAATGTTGTCAGTCTGGCTTTTCTGTAATATCTCCTGAATTAATTACCCTACTTTGCACTGTCTTCTCTGCCACCTAAAATGTTTCCCTCAAGTTTTTCAATAAAATATTCTATTTTAATTGTAGTTGCTTTACCTTGCCATTATTTAGCACAGCTCAGTAGAGGGACAAGTTTCTGTAACATATGACACAACTGCGCTTTGGCAAGAGTGTGCTGACATGCTTCTGCTTCCACAGCAGTGATTCAGGTTCAGAGCTATTTACTTCTGCCTCTGCCCATTGATTGGCTTCAGAGCTATCAGGCACACTTGAAGATGTGTAGAATCATTCCTTCATATATACAACTGCTCTGTGTGTGTGTGTGTGTGTATGTCTTATGACATGAGAATTAGTTCAGTCAATTAGTTCATGCCTTTGATTTTGGGGTTTTTGTTTGTTTGTTTTGTGTTGTTAGGTTTTCCTTGTTTGTTTTGTGCCTTTGCTCTATTTTTTTCCTTTAAAATCACAAGCGAGTATTATTCAGCAAAAAATGCAAAAGCATTTTCTAGTTTAAAGACTGTAACTTTAAAATAACTTTGGTGATCAAAAAGCCTAGTGCCCTCCTTCCCCCACTCCTGCAATCTACTTTAAACATATGTCTGGACTTTGCTCAGACTTTCCAATGTCATTCTTACAGAAACCAAGTAAGAAAATTCTTTACCAAAAGAAAAAGTTTAATAGCTGATTTTAAGTGAAACCAGGAGGTTACAATGAAACCCAAGCTGAGTGAACTGCTACTGCAAAACCTCAAATGGTGGAAACCAAACCTCACTTTTTGCATCGAAATATCAAAGCAGCTGTTTCACTTGAACAATTTTAAATCCTTTTGGCAAAACTTGTATTCTGTATATTGGCTCCAGTATGTGCTCATATATATTCCATTTCTGAGCAATGAGTACACTTTTTCCTCTATACAGAACAACTTGTAAACCCAAGGATTCTGCATTGTGACATTTTGAGACAGCACCTCTGTGGTAGATGGGATGGCTGGTGAACTCAGAACCATGCCCTACACCGTCTTCAGAAGGGCTTGAGAGCTGTATGTATGTCAGTTGTCTGCTTTCATCTGAAGTACAGTATATTGTCATCAGGTCCTCAGCTTTACTGCTGTTCTTGTTCTGGGCAGCTAAAACACAGCCTTCAGATGTAGCCCCATGGAAGAGAAAGCTGGGCATGTATAGAAAGGTCATTGCCAAAACCTCTCATGATCAGGCCTGTAGCTGAACTGTTGTCTTTAGGGAACAATGTTCTCTGAAAACTGTTCTTCCACAGTCCTCTGCCACAGAGGTCTGATTTTGATAAGTAGCAACTTAATCTTCCATTTAAATAGTATGTTCTGCCAGTGCAGAGTCCCTCTAATTTAGGTTTGATTTGATGGCCCTTTTTGTGATTCACAGGGTAAATCATAGGGGTTACTGATTGCCAAAATTATGTGAATGACCATTTGATGTTCACAAAAAAATTCTATGCTGAATAGACCTCTGCATTTATAATTGCAAAAGAACTCCAGGTATTAGGATGTAGAGGGGGATTTATTGCCTGTTATTCCTGCAGTAATTTTTATTACAACAGTTAGCTTTTTCTCCTATTACTTATTCTAAGTAATGAAATGTTTTCACTTTTTAATGGTATATATTCACAATCTTTGCAAATTTCATGGTCAGGATGATTTTCCTCGTATTTAACCTTATTTTTTTCCCATCCTCTGCTACTCTTCACCCCTCTTTAACTCCTCTAGTCCTTTTATAAACTCCTTTACTTTTGAGTTGTTTTTCTCCTTCATTTGTCCTTACAAAGTATTTCTTAACAAAAAATTTTTTACTTAACCGTAACTAGTTGGAGAATGATCTGTTTCTTTGGCTAATTTAGTTTGTTTTATGGTTTTCCTAATGGTTATGAGTGGAGAAAAGAGAGGTGTTTTCTTTGTGAAACCATTCACTAAATTCCAATATTTTTCTTCTTGTTGTCTGTGTCCTAAGCATATGCTTACAGTTGCAAATGTCAAAATATTAAAATTTTATCTGACCTTAAATTTGTAAGAGAGATTGAACCATTACAAAACCAGAGGTCAAACAGAACTACTAATGCTGATTTTGATGACAGCACTGTTTCATCTAATTCATAGAATGACATTTCAACTGGTAGTGGCCAGGCATGAGAGTAATGTGGACCAAAAAAACTGGAGAAAAAATAAGAAGGAGAAGTTACAATATGTTCCATATGTTGAGAATAACTGTGAATCCTGATTCACTGCAGGAAATCAAACTTTTTTTGTTCGAAATTCTGCTCCTACCTGACAGATGGAAGTGCACAGAGGTATATGAGCTCACCATTTAGGAAATTTATATATGATTACTAATAGTATTTGCACTATTCCAATGAAATGTGGAAACATGGTATGGGAAAGGCAGCTGACCCTGTATCTCCAGGAGATACATTAGGTGCAAGTTTTCTGCCCAAGAAAGTCCTGTAAAGTCTCTGAGAAGTGGTCAGAATTTGAAGGCTTAGAAACAGATGCAAACTGCAGAGTCAATGCTAGTCTCTATATATCAGACTGGGTATGTAGGAGCAGAGTCTGAGAATCAGATCTCCTTATAACCTGATACCTTTTTTATCTATTGGATGTGAGTGAAAGTCATGCAGAAGTTAATTCACATTCAGGCTGTGAATAACGAATGCTGTTGAGCTGTGAGCTGGTATAGAACCTTTACTGTTGTCTGCAAATTCTTTCCATTCTGCCTTTCAGATGGGTTTTACTAGTGTATTTTGGTATAACGCTTGATTTTTGCGTTAAAATGGTGATGTACTTAAGGCTACCTACCTATTAGCTGAAGGGTAGGGAAGAAAAAGAAGGGAACTGAGGGAAAAGAAAAGATTGCCCTAAGTTATGTGAAGCTTGCTGTGGAATAATGAGTTAGTTAGACTATCTTCCATAGTCCTTAATATAAAATGTTTGAGGATTATCTAAAAAACTGCATCAAAAGCAATACTTCACAAC
This sequence comes from Myiozetetes cayanensis, assembly GCF_022539395.1. Taxonomy (NCBI): domain Eukaryota; kingdom Metazoa; phylum Chordata; class Aves; order Passeriformes; family Tyrannidae; genus Myiozetetes; species Myiozetetes cayanensis. Next base: position 79,663,510 of record NW_026087742.1, read on the forward strand.
ATTAATATAATAAACTTAAACATATATAAAACTTCTATGTATCTATAATACTATCAACATGCCATTTATCATGAAAAGCAAGTATACCTTCAATTAAAGCAGTCTATTCATAGTGAGTGTCAGCTGACATTTATATACCTTGTACAATATATTGCCCACCAAAATAGTGGATTTAAGGTAATTTTTTCCCTAAATATATCCTATGCACCACATTCATCAAATTAATTCCCATATGTAATATTCTCATTTTTTTTATTTGAAATGATTGGTAAGGGGTTTTACCTTTCAAATGCATGGCACAACAGGTATTATTTTTGTTTGCTTACTTGTGCAATTTCAAATCTTAAGTGGAAATAAAAGTAGAGGCCCATTGTAGGACCCAAATCATGATCTGAGTTCATTTGGGCTGAACTCTGTACCCCTACAGAACTTGTTAGGAGATGTATGGGTAGAAAATAAAGTGATTTGTAGTCTGTGTTATGAAGTCAATTGCTGGAAGAAAGCATTTCAGTATTTCATTACCAGGAAGTAAAATTCAAGGGTCACCATAAGTGTTTTATAATATATAAATTTTAAAATCAAACGGGATTTCATACTTTTTGGCCAATGATAACACACTAGAGGAACCTCATAGCTGGCAAAAACATAGAAGGATAAGAGCAAGTCACTCAGAGTGCAACAGAGCTCTAGATTATAGCAGCTCACTAAAATATAGCTCTTGACTTCCACAATACATAGGAGAGGCAAAAACCAAATTAAACCCAGGTGCATACAGAATACCAAGTTTTAAAAAATTAGTGGTATTATGAATCAATTCATGCCATTAGTTGTTTGTAGTTTGTTTCCTGCAGCCATCTTAAAAGATTGTCTTTGGAATAAATGTCAGATTGGTGCCACAGCATCAGATTCTGCTCTCCATAAATCACAAATTAAAAGGTTAAAATTAACTAAAAAATTATTAGGGATGGCTTATGGTGGATTAACTAAAAATGATAATAATTATGCTTCATATAAACAGAGTATTATTGTACCTAACATTGTAGGAAGCTTTGAGTAAGGCAATAAGTCTAATGAAAATGAAATAACTTTGTTTTAATAAACTGAATAATTCAGTGATGATTGAAAAACTCTCCTGATTGCATTTGGGTACTAGGAGGATAGGTTGAGCTGTGTCCCAGACTTTGAAGAATACTTCCTGCTGGGTAGTTTCCTGTTTACTGCATGAGGGCTTCCTGTAAAAGAACCCAAAAGGGTAGATAATTTGTCTTTACTAAAGCTTAATACTAAAGTTGAGCTTACATTAACCAAAATGAGAAATAGGGAAACACTGATTAGATAGTAAGACATCAGCATAGTTTTTCATGTCCTGTTTTCTTCCTCTTCCCTGTGGAGTCTTTGAGATATGAAAGTAATCAAACATTTTTTTAGTCTAGATCTAGATCTAGACTTTACTGTTTAGATTCAGCTAGAAGGAAAACATAACAGGGAGGCAATATGGCTCCACATTTAAAAGTAAGATTGGAGCCTAAATGAAGTCATAGACAGTTCCTGATACTAACCATGATCACCATGTTACCTGGTTTCAAGCCTTTAAAGCCTCTTAGTTTTCCATTTCAGCTTTACCCATGTTTGTTTCCCCTACATTAGTGTGGCACATTCTTGTCATTAGTCTGTCTGCTAAGTTTCCAGTGGTAAATTTTCTTAATGACCTCCATTCTTTGATTTCATTACAACATCTAACTTGTCCTAAGATTGAAAAAAGAAAGTATAGGTACGGTGTCTTCGCCATCCTCACCTAATATATCACATACATACTGAAATATCAAAGTTAAATTAAAAACTCCAGAGAATTTGGGGTCTACACTACTATTTGATGGGTCTCCTCATGATACTGTAAAACCTCGATGAATTTAGAGGAATTCTAAAATGTTCTTCCTAGGAGGTAAGTGCTGTGGGATAAGGGGTGTTTTTTACCATGAGAATATCGTTTATTTTTTGTTAAGCAATGGCAGTATTGAAATATCAAAGGCTGAGTTACCAAAGCACAGCAAACATGAGAAAACTCCCCTGCTCTCAGAAGTTAATTAAAAAATATTTTTGAAGAAACTTTAAGAGAGATGAATATAATACCTACATACCTATCTACCCCTAAATGTGTCCTTGATTAATTGAACATTTTGCATGAGGTGTTTAAACTTTGTTCTCCAAGCAGGAGAGATAAAGAATAGCATATAATAAATATCTACTTCTTCTTTGAATGAAAAATTGATAGAATCTTTTAAGTAAAAATATTTATGAAATTTTAAGACTATAATTCCCACAATATTACATGAAGAGGTAAGTCTATGACAATATTTTTTTCATGGTCATATTTCCTCTATGAAATAAAATGTGAATCTTTGCTGATGGCAGTTATTTCTTAAAAACAACTGATTGAAATGTCAGAAAAGAAGTAAAAAAAGGACATAATTTTAAATATCCCATACATTTACTGACTAGATAAATTTGTAATTGGAAAGGAGACTAAGATATCAGCTATCATACAGTCCATCACATACCCAAATCTTATGTCAGTTTAATTTTTGATAGATGTTAAGCTATACTTAGCTCCCTAGCCCATGTAATGAACAGCAGATCTCTTGAAATATTTGTTTGAATATGGTGGCAAACGCAATGTGCACTTTTCATAAGAGAAATGCAGAAACTAGGAGTTTCAATCACTTATTTAATTTTCAGTTTTTTCAGTATTGTGTCAGAGTTTGAATAGTATTCTAGAAAATATAATTTTCTTACATTTTGGGTATTGCTATTATACTCAGCTGGGCTATTTGCATATTTAGCTATTTATTCTCCATGAGTATGAATATCAATATTAATCATATAACTGCATTTGAAAAATATAGGTTTCCTTCTTGCTACTATTCTTGTAGAGGCAAATAATTTCCTTTGGATGATTAAGAAAGTGATTGTGGCTGCAAAGCAGATGCCTAAAGCTTTACCACATTTGCTGTTTCTAAATTCTCCCTTAAATCCAGTCAATGGATTTTTTCAATCCATTTTGCTCTTCAAAAATAGCATTCTTAGAAAATTCTTTAAAATTCCCCTGTGTAACGAGTTCTGCTATTTATGACAACAGATTATCATTTTGTCTTTGTGACGCTGTCACTGGACAGAAGACTGTGATGTCACCAGAATTAGTAGTTTCTGTTAGAGGTGCTAGAGGAATGTGAAACCAGTTATGGCTTTCCATTGACCTGGATTCAGATCTGTGTGCTGTGCCTCTGGGATGACTTCACTGCAGTCAACAATTCTGGCATTATGTGCATTCACATCACTAAATACTGTGTGTTTTATTCCCCAGTGTGGAGGTGCCTTGTGCAGCAATGTACATCTGTGAAAAATGAGCAAGTATAAAATTTTACATGTATTCACATCTTACCACATAAAAATTTTATGATTTAGCACTTACAGCAGATTTCACCTTGTTTGACTTTGGTCATGTAAAAATTCAACATCTATTTTAATCTGATGATAGGGTAATGTATTCCAGGCTAAAATGGGTCTCTAATGCAGGTAAAATGGACAGCTACCTAAAGGTATTCATCTCTCTCCACTATACTCAGCCTTAATGGTAAATTAAAAGCTTAGTCTTTAATCTTGCTTAAGTTTAAACACTAAAGTTTGGATGGCTTAACTTGTCAACACATTGGCTCAGTGTACAAGGGCTGAATATGGACAACTGTATCCTGCAGGGTCTGTGAAACCTTTGAGTTAAAAACATCATTTTTAAACTTTCATCCTCTAATACACAACAGATGCAATTGATTATAGGAACAGCTGAACCACCAGCACACCTGATGATTTTAGGCCTTGTTTTAAGAACGCTGATAACCCAAATGTTGCTAAACATTGGAGGCCACTCTAAACATTAAAACCTATAAAAAATTAGTTACTAGTTTGTTCAAATATCTATGTAACTGAGCTTTTTTTTAAGCACAGTCTTTATTATGCCAGATTGAAAAGTTGTTGCTGAGTCATAAACCTATAAATACTTCTTACCATTAAAAAAAAAAAAAAAAAAAAGAGAGAGAGAGAGAGAGAGAAAGAGATAATTACCTGGACCTGGTTTTATTTTGAAAATAAAATGCATCATAACACCTTCCAGAGACAGGAGGATCTGCTAAAGTCATATGTGGAGATCTTTTTTCCCTCTTTGCCTTTGTAACTGTAGCTCCCTGGCCTTTGTAACGCTGTAACACTAGGGAGCACACTTTCATCAGGAATTATGCTGTCTGCAGCATCAACAGAGGCAGGGAGATAGTCAGTTCTGCACATCAGCAGTTGGGCAGCGGGCCAACTCCTGCCCTGCTGCACAGAATGACAAGGCATGCGAAGATGACAGAGCTAATGGTAAACAATGACAGATCTGTCGAGAGTCTGATGGGATGCATCTCTTGTTTGTTCATGTACAGTACAAGAATCAGAGCTATTTTGTTCGGGGTGTGCTTAGATGCCTGTCTGAACTATTCACCCCGCCTTTTGCAAATCAGACTTAGCAGTGCAATAAAGAGGGTTTTTTTTGTGTGTATGAGAGACTTATAGTAAGCTGAAAACTAGGACAAGCAATTCCTAGAGAAGGGAGAAAATATACTTGCTCATTAACTTTATTTATTTTAAAAATGTCCTTGTTCTTCTTGACTGGTTAATAAAACCTTATTGTGTAATTGTTGCTTCTAACAACTGAGATATTTGTCTATAGTATTAGAGGTGCAGAAAGACAGAAAAGAATTCTTTCTCTTGTATAGTTTTATACTCAATTTTACTCATAAAATAATGAGTTAAAATTTAAAATACACTAAATTATTGCTTTCTTCAATAATTTCAACCCAAATCTATTTTCTTATTAAATCTGTTTATCTACTGATCTATATTTTTAGATTAGCCAGATGTGTGTATCTTGCATATAATACTATTATTTTTTTCAGGGATTTTAAAATCTGAATTTAAAGCCTTCATTACATATTTTATACTTTTGATACAGTATTCTTTATTTCATTACGGTGGTCAAGCTTATTTTTTACTAGGTTGAGGAGTTATGATGAGGTTAACTTTAACCTGTGTAACTTAGATATGATCACACACAAAGAAATCTGGAAATCCTCACCATTTATGCTTTAGAAAACTTGTCCTTATCAGATAAGGTATGTTGCACTAGACAGTCCTAGAAATAACAAATAAAAAAGTCAAAACAACAGCAACAAAAACAAACACCCCTAAACCTTTCCCACATCTTATCCAGAACAGTCACCTTGAATCAGATCTGTCATTCATATAGTCCATTATTAAGTCCATTTCATTAGCTTCCTGGAAAGTTTTAAGCTAAAATACAAAGAGCTTTTGACAGGCCATGAGCTTCAATTCAAAACAATATTTCAGGTGTTTCAGGTATTTCAGGCTATTGACTTCTTTACAATATTTCTTGGCTCTTCTACATTTATGCAATCTTGCATGTTGCCTCATGTGTGCTCAACCAGAATGGTCAACCAGAACCTTACTGATTTGTTCTTGTCTGTTTGTGCATTAAGAAGGCTGAAATATGTAGAACAATGGGCCTTTGTGTATCAGTCCTCCTGATCCTACTGTCTTAGGTGTGGCATTCTGTTCTCTGGTAGAGGGCAACTCCCTTTCCAAAGCATGGAAATGTAGACTACTTGAAAAGGCTCTGCATATGAAACAGCACTCAACTACTGCTAAATAAAGAACTCCAGAGGTACTACATTCAATTAAAAAAATTCCCATTGAGAAATTCTGATATTCAGGTGGGTAAGAGTATGCGATCATAGAATAATTAATTTCCATCAAGAGAACTGTACTAAGTCAGATTCTGTAGCTGTTACTTTGAGTAGAAGCTTACCTGAAATGAAACTTATAAAACATTACACCAGATAAGGTCAAGTTTAGACTGCAATTCAAGAATCTCGGCACCTAATCTGAAAGACAATCAAGTGAAAATCTCAGACAATAGAGTGAATAAATGTAAACCATTGACAACATGGACCATATTGCACCATCAATTTTTAAGCAGAAGTTCTTATTGATTTCAGCGCTTAAAAATCAATGCATTCTCTGTAGAGAAATAGATTTAGATGAACAGTGATTATTTATCATAATTACTTTTTTTCTGAGGATATTTTCCATTTCATAAATATATGCTCGGTATTCTTGTTTAATACACTTGACTGTTGCGATATTCCTACTATTGTGTGAAGAAATCATTCTCTGCCTTGCAAAGTTTCCTCTGCTTTTATGCAAATCTATAAAGAACTTCTTGGGAGACATGTAATCTTCATGGAAGAACTCCAGCTTGTGATATTAGTGCCGTTGTTTGCTACCTGTACAATGATACCAGCAGGAGGTCACAGCTACTCAATGGGGATCCATCATGGGAGGGTCTACTTGCACACTCTATAAAAGCTAGATGTTCGTCTGGAAGGCTTTACATCCTAAAAAGACTGAAGAGTTGAAAGACAAAAAAGGTTGAGAGAGTTCAGCTTCCCTGTGAAAGGTCAGTGACAGAGATTGATGCAACAACAGGAACCGTAAAACCCTTCTTTAAATTCAGTAAACTGTGCAGAATATACCCAGTGTTACCACTTCCTCTTGAAAATTTTTATTTAACTTCAAAACCTTAGGGTCTGATAACTCAAGCTGTTTATGAACAACATAGAAGACTGAATTCAAAAGGGTACCATGCTTTGCTAGACAGTCTGCTAATTTTAGAACTGTGCCAGATTTTAGCAGTTTAAAGACTTTTGTACCTTAAGAGTAAAACTCTTACATATTTATCATGTGAACAATTCTACTAACTGATAGGACTATATATAAACCCAGAATTATGTATTTCCAAAATATTCTGGTCACTGTATAACTGACCCCATATATAATGAAAATTTAATTCAGTGTCACAATTACTCCTTTTGAAAGTCAGCAATATAAAATTAATTTAAATGCTGTTTTATTTTCTCTTCTTTTTCCAGAAGAAATCATCTAAAGATTTGCTAACTCAAGTGTGTAACTTCTGGCTTGTAAATGTCTGTTTTGTAAGCTGAAGAGATTTTCCTGTTAAATAAGGGATATAAGGAAGATTTAAATGCCTCTCACAAGGGAAAATTCTGCTGCCACAGGTTTATCCCACATACAAACTTTTCTTTCACACAAAATAAGGAAAGTTTCTCAGCACAATTCTGAGTGAAACGAAATAACTGCAGAAAGTAAGTTTCATGTAAAGGTATGAGAAAATACTGTATATTTTCCTCAATAAAATAATAAAAATTTAAATCCTAACATCCTACCATTGGTCACTGGAAAATGGAAGTTGTGTTAATAACACTTACCAGACCCCACAAACTAGTTCATTCCCAGGCTCCTATTTTATCCCTTGGCTTCAGAAAGAAAGAAAGAAACTAACAGCCCACCCCCCTCATATTTTAGAAAGCTATTGTAATCACAAAATCAAATATGCCATCAGGAAAAAAAAATATATATATTTCACCTGTCATTTTTAAAAATGGTTACTAAATATAGAAGCAGTCCATCTAATCTATTTTTTCCCTTTCCACTGTAGAAAAAGCCTCTTAGAACTCTATTTGGGTCATTCTGGTATACGCAAATATTATCTATAGTATAAAAGCTACAATGACTTTTATTGTTCATGTCTTCTTCAAAAATCACTTAACATTTCCTTTGCTGTGGAAACTTGTAATAAAATGGTTATAATAGGAAAAGCAAGTCACCTAGCAATATAACCCACAGAAAAATGAACACTTCAGCACTTACTTTTTATGGGCTAGTTAACCTCATTGGATTTATATAACTGCCAAAGCCTGACCTCCATTACTGTTGATCAGAGCTGAAATTTACTTCCATAACATATTATATTGACCACTTTAGAGAAATAAAGGAAAACAGAAAAGACAGGGAACCTACCTACTCTTATTATTGTATATATTTTTCCCCATCTGTGAGGCTTGCCATTAACTGCTACACTAGGTAAACTGGAAAGTAAATCTGTGTTCATTCTCTGAAACCTTCCAATAATAATCTAGCAATTTCCAAATGTGAAAGTTACTATCAAATAAACAAGAAAAGGTAAAGCCCTTAACATACCTAAATAAAAAATGTGACTGATCACCAAGTGTTAGGAACTGAGTCACGTTTGCTCTGAGTTCTGGTTTTGTAATTATAAGTGTATTTATACCAGGTCCCTATTTACCAGTTTACCAGCAGTCATTTCTCACTGATTATCTGAAACAGGCTTTGTCTATCCTTTGATTCCCTTAATATTGACTTCTTTATCAAATTTTAGCTATTCCACAAACATATTCTACACATTCAAAATGTTTGGATAATTAGAACCCTATAAATAAGGTACCTTTATAAAAATAGTGTAATTAACTTGAAAAAGCCTGGTAGGTGTAAATCATAATGATGAAAAATCATTTAAAATAACTAATTATTATAATTTCCTTTCTCTTAGATGACAGTAACCCTCTATACAAGATTATCTGGAGTCACGAGCGAGGTGAATAAAATGTGTGAAAACTCAGAGTGTGGTTATAAACTATGGTTGACTAATCTGTCTCTTTGGTCTCTCCCTATAGTTATTTGTCAGACTAATTGAGAATTTCTGAAAAGCCGGGCACATATATGTTCCAACATGTACTATTTAAGAATTGTGGTCTTCACATTTATGTTAGTTTTATTGTAGAAAGAAAAGACATTTTAAATATAGTAATACTTTCTGTTAGGACTGACATTTTAGAGATCAGTGTAACAATATGGAAGACAGAAGGAACTAAATCTGACTATTACTGGACTTTAAATTGTAAAGATTGACTTGTTATTTGTGATTTTCCATCTCCTCTTTCCTTAGTTTGTTTAGCTTTCTGACTTACAGGTTTTGCTTTTCCTGTTTGCTGACTTTATTATTTTTTTTTGCTTATATTTTTGTATTATTTTTATGCCTTTAACTCCCCTAATTTTTAACAGAAAAAAAACAGGCAAAAGGCGGTATTGCATATTTCCTGGAAACACTGTTAACAGAACAATCAGACTTTGGTATTAAATGTTAACTTTATTTATTAGAAGGAAGGTAGGATTCTACCATAAACCTTTAAGAATGATAAGAGACAGGAATTGATATTAATTTGAAAATCACAGTTTGGGAAGAGGAGAGTGGCATCTTCTGCGTTGCCTTTTGTGCTTCTTACTCACTCAGATATGCTCTAAAAATTTTGTAACTACAACAGTGGTTAGAGACATACTAACTTGGGAATCATTCTAGTGTAATTTGAAAATGTCAGTAGCTGGGCTGAAGAACAAATTGATGCCAGGATACATTTCTTAAAAACTGTTATAGCTGCCAATTGAGTGGCAAGGAGACAGCTGTTCTGGAGTCTTTCACTGTGGGTGTGAAATGTACATTTGGTGACTGTCAGCATTGACCACAACTAACCAAAATGTACAAATGTGAACTTTACACACATGTGCATTTTTTCTAATCTGATGGATTAGCTCAGCTAAGCATACGGTTGAAGTTGGATGGAGGCCTTTTGAAAAGAGGCCAAACACCTCAGTGAATTATTTTGAGGATATATGTATTGAATCATATTCTTAATGGTGCTCTTTGGGCAGCATCTTCAGGGTACCATTGGCTTTTACATCCCTGGGAGTAACCAGAACTCTCTTTTTGATTTTTAAAATCAGTATTTTGAAAGAATTTAGAGTACATGTAGCAAGACTTAATAATATTTACCTGTACAGTAAATATTTTTTCAGAAAAGTGTGGAGCATTTCTTCAAAATTTCTTCATTTTTTAATTTAAACACATCCTAGGGGGCCAAGAAGAAAAGGACTGGTAAAGGTAGATTTACCTTAGAGTGATAATATATTGATACTAGATTTGATTTTGAAAATTTAATAACCACTCCCACTGCTCGCTGCAACGATGCCAGCATATGTTATGTGATTATGCTTTAACCAAAGATTAGGGCTGGATCCTTGTTACTGGAAGTTTGTTGATTGCAAACAGTCATAGTGCAGCTGGGGAAAAAAAAGGTTTAATAATGATCCTTTCTATATTTTTGTAATAAAACCTCCTTTGTAGGGTGAGTGCAGACTTTCCCTCATTTAATAGATGAAATCATAAAAAATTAGTTTTATAGAGAATAATCCATTTAACTGACCCTTTTGAGAACTCTCTTGTCTGAATGTAGGCTCTTTACAGCTAAACTACAAGCGCACCAATTTTTCTGTCATCCTACACTGAGAATAAAAAGGCCTCAGTGATGAGTATATATTTATGTTTATCTTTTCCCTCCTGAGACTACAAAAGAAATTGAACCGTATCAAACTAATCAAAACTCACACACCAGCATACGTACCAACGACCCAAATCTGCAGCGTTGCTTGGGCAAGGAGGGTATGAGGAAAATGGTTACAAAGTAAAAAGAAAGTTTGTTTTATAAATAGTTTATATTAATTGTTTATATTAAAATTGTGTGTAAACATCACTAGATCATATTTTTTTGCTCTTCTTTCCCATGAAAGTAAGTTAAGACCTTAGTTTCCTGGATAATTTACAGTGGCAGCCATTATATTCTTTGCCTGGATGGTGTTCATAGCAAGTTGTTCTTTCTGAGCTTTGAGTTTTCTTCGTTATTTATAGAATACTCCTAGGTCACTAAAGTGAAATAAATCTCTCAAGCAGAGCTTCCTGGGAAGAATGATGCAAAACTTTCCTGCGTCCTAAGTAACAAAGGTGATATTAAATACCTCTTCCCTCCAGATAAGGGTACAGTGGAGGTTCATTTCTATATTCTTCTGTTTTGCTTTAACTTTCTCCACTTGATAGCATTAATAAAGGTCTCCAGATTCTCTTTAAGATACAACTGCACTCGTAGAAAGAGTTTTCAGAAATGGGTTTAGTTATTCTGGAATGATGATGCTGAACTCCTGAGCTGCAGAGAGGGATGATGTTGACTTTCATTCTGTCTGGTTCTCTCTCTCTAGTCATTTTTCCTCTAAAATTCACTAGTGGTGGGTTACAAAGTAGGGGTCAAGACAAATGAAGTGGCAGCCAACCCTCTGCATTATTCTATCCCTGTGATCTGTCTTAGTCTCTTGGTCATTTGAATGCAGGTGATGGTTTCAGTGCTGAAATAGTGAGGTGAAACGTAACTTGATTTAACATTTTAACCAGAAAGGATTGCTCCCTTCCTCTGCTGCCTCAATGTAAGGCCTTTGATGGTAACCAATAGTGATGTCAAATGATATAATGAATGAAGGCACTGGGTGCTAGTGCTACTCATAAAAAAAGAGCATGGAGACAGTTAAATCTGTGGGTTTAAATTTAGAATAGGCAAGCAATTTGTAATGAATTATTTATTGGGTTAGATTTTACCAACTTTTTTTTTTTCTGTTCGCCAGTTGTCCACAAACATATGGCAAAATTTGTGGATTTATTCATTACCTAGAAAATATTCATTTATTTCCTCAGTGAATAAATTCTTGGCCTGCAGATTGCTCATGAGCAGTTCATAGGGAATATTCAGAAGATGCACTGTGTGTGTTAGTTTCCACGTCTGCTTTGATATGCTGTGAATTAGCACTATTATTATGACTAAAAGATCACATGAGCAGATGCTGTGCTGACAGCAATATTTCAGCTAGCCCTTTATTTAATTCTCATTGGAACATAACGTAGTACACTAACATTACACTTCTGGATTTACCTGGAGCATATCGTAGCTCTTATTAAATGAAGAATTGCTTTCAGCCTGGATTAGTTTACCAGTCCTGTTTACATCATAGCCCCAGCATTGTGTTGGCACAGCTGAGAGGACAGAGAATTGCAGTTCAGTCAGGAATGAACATTTAACAGCAGGATGTCATTACACCAGTATTATCAGCAAAACCTATCTGGTTAGAGGCATGCATAAAAGAAAAAGGCTTATTTATATTCTTGATTTACATTACTGTGCATGCACTTAGCCTCTGTAGAGAGCAAAGAGAGATCTCTTAGTTTTTTACTTCAACTTAGGGTTTTGTGTTTGTTTGTTTGTGTTTGTTTGGTTTGTTTGTGTTTTCCTTATGCAATGCAGAAGCATGCATATTTTCAAGCGAATGCTCAGGAGGGACCCTCCATTGCTTCAACTGGAGCTGCATTTCTGTGCAGTCCTTAATATCAGATTTATGAAAGGGGAACAAAGAAACAGGTTTGTTTCCTCTTTGCCAATATCTATTCCTCAGAAGTATCAAGTGTGTATTTGAAATGCATCAAACCAATTATATTCTTGAACTGAGGTTTCCTGCTGCATTCACTGAGGGTAACAAAAACTATTGCAAATGGTCAGTGTGATTTAAACAAAAAAGTGGAGGAAACTGTTTTAATCTCAGAAACATGGTGAGACATGAGCACTTAAACCAGGCAACATGAGCACCAAACTCCCAATATTATGAAAAGTCATTTCTCTTTCCTGCTTTAAGTACTTCTTGTCATACTTCTTGTCCCACTGCAAAGTGCCAGTTTTTCTCTGTCATTGTACATGGAATGTGGGAATGTAAGAAATCCCTGAATTACACTCCTGGGCTCACTGCCTAACACTGAATTGCAGCAATGTTTTGTGCCAGGAAGCCAAATCCCATTTGGGATCTGACCCAAATGATTCAATCGTATTACACCCAATGGCACTGTGATAGCTTTTATGGGAGTTTTCTAATATTTGTGAAATAAATACAGGTAATATGTGTACTTTAGAAAAGTAAATGCTGATTTAAAAAATCCTTCAAATCTCTATTATATTTCAGTTGTGAAATTATACTTGCCAGTGTAGCAGTGAGAAAACTGATTCACCATTAGAAATACCTATTCACATTTAACCTAACTAGGAATAACTACTTAACTCCATAAAGAACAGTATCTTTACTTGGTCTTATCTGAACTCTGATCAGATGTAAGAAATTGAGAATGTTTTCATCTCAAGAATGAAACACTTTGAAAATTAGGACTGTAGACTCAAAGATAAGGGAAGTATTTTTTATCTATTGTTTTGACTTTTTTCAGTAATAGTGCTTGGTAAAAATAAATTTTTAATAGAATTATCTGATTTTTTGCATTGTCATCAGTTTATTGTCATTTACTTTCACCAAAACCCAAGTTCTCAGAAATATTCACTGTGTTTGAAATGGTAAGACAATATAAGGCTTCAGATATTTTGAAAATCAACACTTAAAAATATATTTACCTACAGCATTGTTACAGATTATAATTTTTTTTAAATGCTGGATTTTTATGATACATGATTTAATTATTCATTAGTTGATATCTCTAGGAGAGATACTCTATCATAAAAAAAATCATGAAATACTGTAGGAAAAAATCAGATTTCAAGAATCTATTGGGCTACAGACCTCTTGGCAATATATAGAAATAAATAACAGGGCATTTAACATAAAGAGTATGGGCATGAAAGGACCTCAGACATCATCTGAGTTGAAGGTGAAATATTTCCCCTGCAGCAGTAAAAATGAAAGTGCAAAATTTTTTTATAACCTACCCAGTGTCCAAGATCCTCCATAACCTCTGTTTGACTTGTCACTTGGAAGACAAATTTGTTCATAGATCATGACTGTCAGAGTGCCTTTTCTGCAACTGTATTAGTAATTAGCTATGCCTTGTTAGTGCTCAAGGCAAGTACATCTGTCACATTGAAACAAACGGTTAGATTTTTCACCATTTTAGATAACATTTTAGCCTTTCAGCTTTGTAGCATCAACAAAAATCCAAATTATTGACACACAGAGTGTGTCAATGGCTTTCAAAAATGTCTATACAGTATTAATTTGTTATAATAAAAAAGTGGTAACTCTAAATGTTTGAAGATTTTTTATTAAATACACAGTAAACCAAGAATTTAGGGAGAAATGGGGGAGATTGTGAGCTGGTTTCATTTTAGACCTTATCCTAAAGTCTATTGAACTTTTCTGTGACTTTCTGTGTGCCATCAGATTCAATTGATTTTGATGTAGCAAGGATCAATCCTTTGTCACTTGATTGTATTATAGCCGTCTGTGTCTTTGAAAACAATTACAAAGCTATCTATCAATCTAGCTGCACCAATAAAAATGACCTCGTATAATTATAACTAATAAAAAAATAGTTTATGCACATTGATTATGGCTATCTTACCAAGAGGCTATAGTGTATTAAATAACCCCATGAACAAGATGGATTGCAAGTGTAATGAGGTGGATCTGTGTTAGTGTATGATATTATCAATCAAAAATACAACAGTCCGGGTATCATGCACTTAGACAGGCAAAGAACAGAAAAGTATGCTGGGCAGTTCCAGAGTAATCTGGCCTCCTGGTTGTCTTTGACGTGTACCTTTTCTCAGTCTAATAAAATCAGGGCTATTTAATTTACAGAAATTTAGAAGCAGATTCAGACACACATAGGGTTGTAACAGGCCTTCTGTTAATTATTATAGTGCAGTCTGGTCTCTTGCCAAATGAGGAGTCCTCTCATGTCCTTTGCCAAAATTAATGGGCATAGACAGTGCATGAGATACCAGATTATAGGTTTGGTCTAACTAGGGATTCTCAACTAACTAGTTTTAGCCATTTTTGATACCTTGTTCTGCTTAAGTGTTGCCAGTTGGAAGGAGACTGTGTTTGGACATAGAGAGTCGACTAATGAATATATTAAACAGGTTTTAGATGTGTGAGAAATTATTTCTCAGTGGTATGTGAAATCCATTAAGACACAGAATCACAGAATATCTTGAGTTGGAAGGGACCCACAAGGATCATTGAAGTCCGACTCCTGACCATGCACAGGGTAACCCAAGAGTTACACCATGTTCCCAAGAGCATTGTCCAAGCACTTCTTGAACTCTGTCAGTCTTGGTGCTGTGACCACTTCCCTGGGAAGCCTGTTCCAGTGCCCAACCACCCTTAGAGTAATGAATCTTTTCCTAATATCCAGCCTAAATCTTCACTGAGACAGCTGCATGCCACTTGCTTGGTTTATATGTTAACATATTAAATTACATATTTCTTCATGAAAGTTAAACGTGTCCATGTGCTCCAATGCAATAATGTTTTGCTACAATGAACAACAGACTGTTATGCTTGTTTCAACTGATTTTACTCTTTTTTTTTTCTTAACTTTTCCTCTGACAGGCTATCATAGCATAACCTTTATCTTAAAAGTCATTGGTTGCTGAATTGTATTTCCATTGAAAATAACTGGAGCACAGATGTACTTTCCTAATGTAAACATTGCCAAGTGGATACCAAAACTAAGAGAAGGAGGTCTAAATTTTCTGAATTTTCACAATTGTGAACTAAATTAAATTTTGTGGAGTATATTCATCTGTAAAACATTGTTTGGCATGCCTAACTCTTGATTTAGAAAGAATGTGTTTTCCTTGTGTTCAACTTAAAAGCTGTCTATTATCTTATTTGTTTTTATTTTCTTGTGTTTGTATCTTTTGTTTCCAGGACTTGATCTTTATAGGAAAGACAGTTGACATTTAATGAAACTGTTATTAGGTAGACTACAGAACTTTAAATTCTACTGGTTTAAGCTTCTACTAAATAAAACTGAATGGAATTAGATTTTCGTGAGTGCTCACTCAGATGTGAGAAATGAAAAAAACCTTCCCGAATGATAAAATAAATCATCACATAAAAGTACAATAAGTGAAATACTCAAGGCATTAGAAACTTAAGATTCGTGCAGCCATGATGCAGGTATAAGTTATTACAGTTATGACAGTTATTTAACTTTTGTAAGCTGTATAAATCTTCCTGTACATGCTCCATTTGGGTTTTGTTAGGCCAGTGTGCTTGGCACTGACACTATTTTAGGAATGGAACCTCCTTGTTTTTAACAACTACATATCACGACTGACTGGAAACGTCAAAATTTTCTTCCCTGACTTCAAAGATCCTCAGGATTTTTGAATGTCTGTTCCGGCTTTCATCTCATGAAGGTATGTTGAAGTGTTATGTTAAGATTTCAGTATAACACCCAAATTCACTAAGGACATTTGGGGATTTACAGTTCAGGAATAAAATCAGAACAGATATGTGATGACTCCTATTTCTCTTGTTTTGTTTAAATTTATTTTTTCCTTAAGAAACCAAATGTTACTTTTCACAACTAGTACATGATAAGGTTCACACTGCTGTGTGACTTCACACTTTGTTTTCTCTTCACTGCTCTCCTGATGAAGGACTATTTTTGACTGATTAAATCGAAAAAAAGAAGTTTCACATTTTTGCCTTTTTGATCTGAAAATTATCTCACTCTCAAATAATTTTACCATTAAGTATTGACTTTAATTTCAGTCATGAACTGCTTCTCATTTTGGTTAGATACACAAAATCTGCAATTTTGGACCCTGTAATAAATTCCTAAATTCTTTACTACAAGCACTCCCAAGTATCTAGTCTTGATCCCATGCTTTTGGCACATATCTATTTTTACTAAGCTTCATTTAATTTGTGAAACTTCACACTTTCAAGGCAGGGAAACACTGCTTCTAAAAGATTTTTTTTTCCTTCAAAATTATGTGTCGTCTGGTATCAAGATAAAAAACCAGTCATAAGCCATATTTAAAAGATAAGAACTAAGATTTTCTGTAACGTCAAATATTCTCTCCATAATTTAATCTGAATAATTTTATTTGAGCTTTAATTTTCTTTATTGCAAATGGGTTTTTTTGTTTGCCAATACTTACTGTTAACCTGAACCAGTGCATTGCAATGGAACTATTACAAGGTATACTGGAAAAGATGGTTAAATACTTGCCATGACCAGCAGGTCAAGGGTGTTGATTTCCCCTCTCTACTCTGCTCTCACGAGATCCCATTTGGGGTATGGCATCCAGCTCTGGGGTTCTCAGCAAAAGAAAGACATGGACCTGATGGAGCAGGTCCAGAGGAGGGACAATAACACGATCAGAGGGCTAGAGCACATCTCTGATGAAGACAAACTGAAGGAGTTGGGGTTGTTCATCCTGCAGGAGAGAAAGCTCCAGGGAAACCTTAGAGCAGCCTTCCAGTACCTAGAGGGGGCTTGTAAAAAGATGAAGAGTGGAATATTATAAGGGCATGTAGTGATAAGACAAAAGGCAATGGTTTTAAACCAAAAGAGAGTAGATTTAGATTCGATCTTAGGGGAAAATTCTTTACTGAGAGAGTGGTAGAATTGTGGATGTCCCATCCCTGGAAATGTTCAAGGCCAGGTTGGATGGAACTCTGAGCAACCTGGTCTAGTGGAAGATGCCCCTGCACATGGCAGGGCAGTTGGAAGTAGATGACTTTTAAGGTCACTTCTAACCCAAACCATTTTTTGATTCCATAGCATTTGACATATGACAGTGATAGAAAGCACAGTTACATGAGTATGAACATGAGTTTTGGAGTTCATACTCATGTAACTGTGCTTTCTGTCCATGAGGAAACTAGAAAAGGCAACTATAGACTGCTGTGATCCTGGTATAGTATGCACCTTGAAAAACGCTATCTAATTCTAAATACAGTGTATAATCCTGCACTATCCTATTAGAGTAACTGAGGTATACCTAGCAGCAAACCAAAGCAAAACAAAACAAAACCCCAAACAAATAATATTCTACTGATGAAAGCTCTTTTGTCTTAGTAACTAAGATGGCTCTTTATTTAAAATGGATGTCTTTCCCTAAGTAGATTTTCCAGAATGCTGAAATCTAAGTTAACACAAAGATTATCTGAACAATTCAAAAGGAAACATGTCTGTAAATCTGCCATAGGCAGATATTTTTGTTTTGGAAATTCTGTAAGAAAGAGGTCTCTTGAAACTTTTTGGATATGTATCCTTCTCAAAGATCCAAAGAACTGTGGAATTTCATGAATTATTTCTACATATGAAATTAAGTTTTAAGACCTGGATGAAGTTGTAGAACAAGTATTAAAAATCAGTCAGAATTGGTAAACAGAAGAGATTACCTCATATGATTTTATAGTTTTAAGTTTTAGCTGTAGATACTTGCCTAGGCAAGGCAGTTAACATATTACAGAACTGGAAGTAAATCAATTTAACTCAAGACTATCATATACACAGCAACATATTAAGTAAGTGAGTGTCATCTTAAAATCTGTGATTTATTCACAGATCTGTGGCATGAAAAATGTAATACAGGACAGCTATCAGCACAAGACAATTTACAGGAGTCTTCAGGTGTTGCAGAGCAATTATTACATTCTTTACCCAGAGCCTGTAAAATGCTCCTTTGACAAAATGGTACAGATCTGAACATTTTGTCATTATAGGTGTCATACATATCAAACTAAAGGAAGATTCATAGTGCCCAGAGTTAATAAATAAAATGCATTTTCAAACAAAAATTTTGAGACAATAATAATATTCATAAATCCCAGGGATTTATTTCTGCATGTCTATACACCAAAGAACCTCAATCTCAGTGGGGATCACAATGTAATGCTGTCTTTCCAGGGTGTTGTACTATCAAGCTTCATAATTGTATGTGATGACAAAAAGATATTTATGTTGCAGACGGAAATGGTAGGAAATTTGAGGGCTTTCCATGACTAATTCTGTGATGAATTCTTCAAAATCCTGAAGTTAATGCCAGGGGAATTAATTTAATTGTGAGATAACAGCAACAACAACAACAAACACCACCAAACCACTTTTTCTAAGTGGGTAAAAGAATAGAAGAGGGAGATAAGTGTACCAGTGCTAGGTAGAAGTAGCCTAGAAAGTCACTGAAGCATATCAAAATGATGAAATTAAACATCTGGAGAGTCAGCCAGTAACTTCAGAGAGGTTGCTGTAGTGAACCACATCAGGACCACCTGTCAATTAGTAAAAGAGCTCAGAGGAAATGAAAAAGAGAATTCATAAGTCAAAAGAAAAGTGATAAGAGAAAAGTAACTTCAAATTATGATTTATTCAAATAAGGAGAATGTCTTTTGCAGTAGATTAAGAATCACACTCCCCAAATCCCAGGAAATGACTGTCAAAATCAAGCCTATTTCCTTCACATCTTCAAAGCAGCAATCACATAAAAAATGAGTGGGATGGCGGAATGCATCAACAAACCAGGTGTATAAAAAATAGTTTATGTAGGTTGAGGTGTTACAGCAAATATGTTTCAGGACTGAAACTTTCAGGTCACTGTGTTACTTCTCAGAACAGGTAATCTCTCACTGCTGGTGACTTGTTAAAGCAAGGACCTGCTATTAATAGTTGCAAGGCTTTACAATGAATTCTTTTGAAGTTACCTTATGCATATTTTGATGCAAAGGAATAAAGATAACATAAAAAGGAGGAAGTGTATGAAGCTCTTACTTGCATTCTTTGCACTGAGATGGATAACCTAAGGTCAGTGTAGCTTTCATATACTTTCAGTTAGGCATATTACTTTGCAACTGTAACATGTTCAACATGCTTTTTAAAGAGGACACAATTTTTTTCTAGATGCCTTATGTAATTTTAAATATCTTCTCCCTATATAATCTTATAATTTCAAATTGGATATCAAATTGGATATCATATTTTTTGCATTATGGATGTTAGTTTCACCAGCTTACTGACCTTGTCAGACAATGTACCATCCACAACATTTTTTTTATTTAAAATTTTTAGTAACTGGAGGTACATTTATACAGATAGTTCTATTTGCAATGCAGAATTCAGCTCCTTGTCATGAGTGGAAGTTCTGATCTGGTTTTCAATCTGGTTTTCTTTGAACACTCCTCCAGATTATTTATGGAGAATATTGTACTGTCCTTATTCAACAATTTAATAGTTGGAGTTTAACACATTGAGGGGTTAGCATACTCAGCTGAGAAGAGGAAAGATCAACTTAACAAACTATAAAGCATTTAGGTATACTTTGTTCTAGGTTTAGAAAATCAGACCTCTTTCCTGATATTTTTAGCCTAAGTTCATACTCTTGCTTAAACTCAGAGTCCAGTCATAGCATTGCTTCAACCTTATCTTAGAAAGGAAAAAACCCAAAACCAACAAAACCTTTATCTTTGTGTCATCTTTGCCCCTAGTCAGTCAATTAGATCTTATCTTTTTCAAAAGTCACCTGTGTACTACCCTTAGCAGCCATTCAACTCTTTACCAGGCTCTGAGGAGAACATGGTGTGATTTCTGCATAATGAACAAAGTTAAAACCAACATAGGAATGTGCTAAATTCAGGTCTTTTTAGGTCAAGAGCTAACTTTATGGACAGAAGAGTTAAACTGTAATTTGCTAAACCTGAGCTTTCCATCCTGCATGCTGTAAAGCATAGAATTCACTGCTAAGTGAACTACCAGCCCTAAATATTGATGTGTTTAATTTACTCAGTGTATTTCAGTTTTCTATTGTTGCTGCTACTATGAGTGTATTTCACACATTTGCCCTGTGTCCCTCTCTGCCTTGTGATCTCATGTATCAGATATTGGGACTGACTTTGAGGAGGACTACTGAGAATCATCTCCCACAGTGAAAATACCTTGTCCATGGAAAAGATTGGTATGGTCATTTTTTGCAAAGAAGTGTTGAGAACTTCATCACAACAGCTAATAAAGCTGACTTTATATTCAGGGTACTTGTATTAAAGGGTTTGCTTGTTTGCAGGAAAGAATCAATACATTTACATTGACTCTCTCTATGCAGGCTGGTACAGTGTACAATTAGATCCAAAAATATTTTTGAATACTTCTAAATTAACATTGCCCTACCAGATGAAACATATGTTTATACAGATCTAGAGGAGTTGTAGCTGGAAAGAAGAAATCTTGGTTTCCTGACTAGATGGTGGAAAAGTTCTTATATATGTCTACTTTTTAAACCAATTTTTACTGGCTATATCAAACAATGGAAATTTATTGCATTCATTTAAAAATATACGTGAACATCTCAGAAATGGATTTCCTTTAACTTTAAATTGATTTTATTTAATAAAGCTTACTGCATTGGGTTTTTTTAAGGTTACCATGTTTCAAGGTTTAGGATTTGAATTCCCTGCTATATCAAAATTGTTTTGGACATTCTGTCCTCAAGAATGCTTTGAAAGTAAATACATTCTTTTCTATTTCTGGAAGATAATACAGATAGAAAGAGTACAGAAAATTGACAGAATTCAATTTACTTTTGATTGTGTAATGCATTTGTCATTATTTTATTAACTCTGATATTACACAAGAAATTTCAGTAATCCAATTGTGTCTCAAGTTTAGCTCCCTTAATGGGTTTCTTGACAAGCATGAGTTCATAAAGCTTACCATCAACTTATGTTCACTCTTCCTATGCAGTTACTCTCAGTATTAAGTGAATTAGATACTGTAATGGCTCATTGCTCTTGCTCTCTCAGAGAGCACTTCAATGGATTTCTATTTCCTACTTAATAAATGTGCTGTAGATTTCCGGTAGGAGTCCTAGAAATGAATCCTACTTTTGCAGAGGTCCAGAGGCGTGTCAAACAAAGCTCAGCACATTTCTGCCCAATTTCAGTGTAAAGGAGAAACCCTAAAGAAGTTCCATGCTAGTACAATGTGGTTTTGAGAGTGGGCTGCTTGGTCTGAAAAGTAAAATTCAAGAATCTAAATGAACAGCACTTAACATCTTTGTGTCTACTACTTTATTACTTTATTGGATGTTTTTATCCAATACTGGATCCATTTGTTTCAAAATACTTTTTATGAAAATAGTATTGAATCATGCTGACTCTTCACAATTAAGGGGTTGTGCAGGTTTCTCTCACTACATTTCTGTCTTTACTTTCACACTCCTGGAATGGAACTGAAAGTTAATATTTTATGTACATATGTGTTTCTACTCATTCTGACTTCCAGAAGGGAACCAAATAAGAATATTTTGTACTGGTATTGAAGAATCTGGAGTAACTGGGATATGCTGCTCTACAACCTATTTGCTCACCATCCTTCCTCAAAGCACTACATATTACATACATATTAGAGTTCACTTACTGTAACTTCTTTGTTGGCTCTTCCATCAGCCAGATTTCTTTTCATGAAGAAATTTTCTTCCTCAATAAAGGACTATGGATTTTAAGTGAAACAAAACCACAGTAGGCTTTTTAAAACTTCAAGGAATCTGATTTGCTATTGTTTTAATATCTTTGCATCTGTCACCTAAAGGACATTGTTATTTCACAAAAAAACGCAGACTTAAATTTCTTCTTTTTTTTTTTTTTCAGTCAGTAATGTACCATCTAACATCGCATTCTCTTTCCAGTAATAGTCTGATAGAAAAGGACAATTTTCTTTTGAGATAAAATTTTCTCTAAACAACCATTATTTCCTTAAATTTGTGAACTCAGACTGTATTGCTTTTTAGATGACCTTTTCCAGTCCTTTCTTCCATCTACAACTAGAATCAGAAGTAATAATATACTAAGCAGAGCTTTATGTCATTTTGAAGAATTCGATCTTTTTGTCCACCTTAGATTTTGCTTTGGGAGTGAAAATTGTCTTATTTAGGAGCTGAAAATATTATGAAATTTTGGTTAATCACAGCACACAATGCAAATCAGAGCAAATTCTGTACAGTGAGTGTTCAAAGCAGCACTTCCAAAAATTAGTTGCAAGTAATCTTGCTATGTACTACCACACGTATTCGTAGCAACAGTTTCTTGAATATTGTACCTTAAGGAAGGGACCTGTGCATTTATAGAGTGCCTTTTACAACAAAACCTGGATTATGACTGCGGAGTCAAAAACTGTCACATTATAAGTAACTGATAGGTAGGTTTTTGCTTTACATATTTGGAGATAATTTGAAAGTAGAAGAAATGACTGGACCTTTTGACTCAGTCTGAAGTGTGCAGTCTACCACTAACACAAAAAGGACAAAGTTTATTGGTGTGAAGTTCAAGATCATTTATGGACTAATATGATTTTTCTCTGTAAGTTGAGAACCACTGGAAATGACAGATGAGGAGAAAGCCCTACCTATATTATGCAGTAACAGAGTGACTCTGTGTTACGATATAGGAGAAAGCAATCCCAACTCGAGGAAATTTCGAATGAGTCCCTTGTAGGAGAGATGTTTTTGTACAAGACCTTGCTGGAACTTCCTTCATAATGATGAGAAATTGAAATGGGGTGGTAAAGAGGTATATGAATAACATAGGCAACAGGAAATTTTTTCTTCTTTGGAGAAATTAAACCTAATAAAACATCTATAAAAATTATACATAATAGATTAATGTGATGGGAAAATAAGAAATTCTTCAAGAAGAATGATAAAGGGTGCAAGGTGAATAAATTCAGAGTGGAATGAAGCTGATATGAATCTCTGAAAAAAAATCTTGTACTGAAATAATGAGGAGTAAATTTTTGTTTTAAAGATTGTGCTGACAACATGAAAAGCATGACTGTATGATAAAAATTACAGCCTCCAGTCATCCTTTACCATTTTGTTTTTATGTTGTTGGGCGCATATGTGTTAACCTATAAACTTCAGAAAACATTAACTTGGCTGTAATTTATGAAGCTTAGAAGTTGTTTGGTTTCAACTCTGGTTTTCCTGGCACTTACCTTGCCATGAAGAGAAATAGCATATATTACAAATTCAATGTTATTTTTAAAATTCCCACATTGACAGAAAGTTATTTCTAAAAACAATGCAACCTCATCTACACTGGGTTATAAAGATTTGCTGTGATGAACAAGAGCAACACAAGACCTTTGACTTTATTATGTCATGGGTTTATTTGTTTAAGGTAGGAGAAGGGATTTTAAATTGTTTGAATGAGGTCCAGTGGAGAGTATCTTTATGTCTACTGTTATAAATTACACTAATGACAGAACTGACCGTTTCTCAAATATGTTTTTTTTCTTCCAGGATGAATTATTATAATCGGGAGCTACTTGTTTTCTGTGCACTTGATACCACTGACTTTCTGCAGCCAGCTCTTTTTAGAAGAATGTCTATGCATAGAAACTGTATAGATTTGCTTCTACTATATGGCACTGGACTCAAGGCTCAAATTGAACCTTACGTCATCTTGTGGAAATCTTGTCATAGAGTCATAGAATGGCTTGGGTTGGAAGGGACCTTAAAAATCAGCTAATTTTTTTTATTATTATTTCAAATTCTCAGTTGTGTAGAGAGGTCCTAAGTGCTTGTGTGCCCTTAAAAGATTTTTCACGTATGTATTCCTATGAATGTGCTTGCATCTTTTCAAAATCAGGGCTCTAGGCAATTTTCTCAGGTCAAAACATATCATGAACCTAATTTAAAACGTAAAATTGAGCTGCAGTTTCCACCTTGATCTTGCAATAGCTTTGGTGCAGATCCAATCAAAGAACTAGTGAAATTATTAGGAGTCTTTCTTCTTTCTTTGATAGAGCTTGGATTAAACTGCTGATGTTTACAAGTAGCTATTATTCTGCAGTGTTCCCTCATTAGCTGAAAACCACCTGTGTTTCAAATCAACCAAAAATCACACTGTCATATCAGAAATGTGATAAAAATTCTTTGGATACACAATCTCTTTTGGATGTTTATTGCCTATGCTTGACCAGATCCCTTTCTATTACTACTAAAAAAATAAAGAGAAAAGAAAATTAGTAGAGGGAAAAACAGTTGCTAAGTAATGATGATTCAAGGGGGGCTGAACTTGCCTAGGTGTTGAAAAAGTCCTTGTTTATATATGGCTACAGTCTGATGAGAAGATATTTTGCATCTTGGAGATATAAAAAAATTAATATAAGAAAATAATTTGGGGTCTTCCTTTCAAGGAATTTTCTTTGCATCTCTAAGCCTAGCATAATTTTATGATGACTATGTCAACAATATTATACCTGTATTTTTACTCGTAAAAATATTAATATTTTATATTCCTCCTTTTTTTTCTTTACTCTTTATCTTGTATGACCTTCCTAAGATCCAGGAGTCTTTCTGAGGTAAGTAGGAAGCTAAAGTTGAGTGAAGGTGAGGAAGTGATTAATTACTTAAGTTATTGCTTGTATGAAACTTACTGCATTCGAAACCTCAGAGTTTTAATTTTAGCATAAAAGTAGACTTCCAGCAAATTCAGTCTTCTGTTTTAAAGCATGGTATATGGATATGGATATGGATATGGATATGGATTTGAAATCCACATCTCAGTTGTCTCAGATACTTGAAAGCATGTATCACAGTGTTAAGGGAACTAGGTACCTGATTCAATCATATTTGAGCTCAAATTTGTTTTCTAGATTGCCTTAAACCTCACTTGAACATAGTTTTTAGGGTAAATATGAGACAAGTATTTTATTTGACAATAGGCACAACACCATCAGTTACATACTCTACATAGAACCAACACCTAACAAAGAATTTTGTTTAAAAAATACTGTAGGAACTGTATATACTGTATAAACTGGAGATAAAATCAGGATTTCCCACTATCCAGTTGAGCAGTGAACAGTGTTGGAAGTTGTGACATCGTTGCAATAGGAGCTGTAAAAAGATATGAGGGTAAAGGAACGTGAAGCTGATCAGGGCAGGGTATTAACTGTGTAAAAATGAAGACTCTTTTCTACTCCACAGTCCTTCTTTATGACATAGAAGAGATTTGATCCTTACCAAGTCTGAAATACGTAGCTGCTAAGGGAGGCAGGATACCTGTCTCAGCATGTTTATCTGCGTGTCTCCATACATGCTGTATACATTCCCTAGTGTATTATTTGAATAGAAATGACTATCAGTGAATAAAAAGACTGCTATTTTTAAGTGAAGAACTCTGGAAAGCCTTGAATCCTACATGTGGCTTTCAGTTAAGTGAAATAAATTGTGAAAAGAATTGAAATTAAAAACCTCTTTACCTTTTTTCCTTAAAAGAAAAAAATTTCAAAACAAAAAGCCCAAACATGTATCATAGACATTTACAAGGAAATTGAGTTTTCAGATAAGAATGAAAAGACTATTGACAGTCAAATGTCAAAATGCAGAAAATTTTGGCAGTCAAATGTCAAAGCTGTTTGATGTTCTAAACTTTCAATAGTTTAATGTTCCCAGGAACTAAAAGTCGATCACAGAAATATCTTTTGCACACTGATACATCCAAATGTAAGCAGAACAGAAGACCTGCAAATTCGTGATCCAGCAATTGGTTGTCCAACAAGTGTGGTTTCTGGGAGAGAATTCTGTACCTCTTACAATGTATCATTTAATTAAGGAATGCCCCAAACATTGCTCCATAGCTATGTTGAAGCAGAGCAAACAAGACACTGACTAAATAAATGAATAAAATTCAGGTTTCCAAATTTATATTACTTCATGTCTTAATTTGTCTCAAATTTTTTTCATGCTCTACCACTCTTTTGAATGAAAGAAATTACCTGCCTTTGGTTCTGAGACCCAACCATGACATGAGTTGAAAGTCCAGAAGACCGTACATTAAGTGAATTAAGACTTTAAAATGCTGACAAATGCTATAACTTCATATGAAATGGGAATTCTGACTTTAGTTCAGAGTGAGACAACAAATGTGACATTAAGTAAACTATTATGTGATCTTCTGCTTGCTGAGGGCACTCTGTTGGATTCTTTGGTGCAGTCTTCTCCTAGTAATGTAAAAAAATAATTTCAGAATCAATTTCTTTCATCACATTGTTCTCAATTCTCCAGAATTTCATTTTAGTCCTTGCTTAAAGTATTTTTTTTTAATGCTAGCATTAGATAGGGTTGCATTTTGTCTTCTCTTTCATCCATTCTGCCTCTTGAACATATCTTTTTTTCAGAGACTCAGAATGTCACAATCAGTTGTAATAAGAATTTTTTAGTCTTCTTTTTTGCCTTTTTTGTTTTGGTGTTTGGTTTTTTGTGTGTGTGTTTTTTTGTTTGTTGGTTTTTGTTTGTTTGGTTTTGTTTGGTTTTTAGTAGGTGAACATCTCAATTAAATCACTAGCATGTAAATTAACTTTCAATAAATCTGAGACAAAAAGAAACCTACAGCAGGGCAGGCATGCTGCTCAGTATGTGTTGGGTATGCAAAGGTGACAGAGTCCCTGAATATTTTTGAGTTAAAAATATTTTTTCACAATAAAGTTCCCAAACGACAACTGACAAAAGATGACGTAAGTTTTCTTGTATCCTACAAGCAACAAAGGAAAGAAAACAAAAAGGAAAAGACACTTCTAAGGTGTACCTCTCTGGAAACCACAGCCATATAGGTAAGCACTCACCTGGAATTTATGTACAAAGATTCTCAAAATCGTGGAGCTGCAGATGTCTTCTCAGTTCACTCAGGTCTGCTTCTGGATAGATTATCATGAGAAGACAAGCAATAATTCTAGGGACTCAATCATCAAAACCTTTTTAATAATTTCTTCTTGTAATGGTTGCTGCAGGAATTCACATATCTGTGGAATGTAAATCTCTGCCAGTTTATTCAAAAGACAATTTCTAAATCTAACCACTGTTTTTTACGCTTTATGTGAAGACTTTCCAAATGCATGTTTCAAGTTGTACTCCCAGTAACTCTATTCCAAACTTGCTCATGAAAAGAACCTGGACAAACCACATACAAATCTTGTGTTAAGAAGCTGACCAGCAGTTTGTTTCAGCACCAAAGACAGAGAACAAAACTGTGCATTAAACTACCCATCCACAAATCCAGTAATTGGGCAGCTGCAACTTGAAATGCTTAGAACCAGCTGTATTTTACAGAAACTTGAAACAACCCCACATACTCTTGCACTGTAGCAACACATTGCCTTCCTTTAGTTCTTTGCAGACTGATTTATGACCAGGAAATTTTTTCTTCCTCTAGAGATCAGAGCACATCCTTTCTGAGGGTCTACTGTTCAAAAAAAAAAAAAAAAAAGTGGGAGGGAAGAGAAAGCAATCAGGTACTTTGGCATCCTTCTAGAGTTCTGCTGCCTCCACACATGTGCAGGCTACCTGGCTTTCCTCCAGGTCTGAAAGATGTTATCTTTAAAAGATGAGATACCAAAGGCCTACTGACCAGAGAGGCATTTTCCAGAGCACACTTCTTACCTCTTAACAGGTCAGAACTAATTTTAGGTTTTCTGTATGAATTTATCTGCAAGTGAGACATTTTCTAGACAACTAAAAAAAGAGAACCTATCCATGGGGATGGAATTAATTGAAAGAAACACTCAGGCAGAAACTTAATCCAAGTAGGTAATCTGTATAAATTCTTTAGTGAGAGAAAAATCATAGTAGTATTTTCCACATCCAATACTCTGCTCTTGAGATCTTAAAATACATAAGGGTAATCAATAGGAAACTGCACAGGAATAATCCTTTGGATGAAATGCAGAACTTTCTATTGCATAGATTTTGCCATCTTTTTTTCTCGTGTTGAACTAAGCGAATTAAGAATGACATTGAAAATGCTCAAGATGTGATTATGGCTCACCTTCTTTCAGACATTGTTTATACAACTGCCATTACGTACACTAATTTGGAGAAACTAATTTGCAATTTCTTACTTTCAGGCTGACTTGCAAATTCAGTTATTATTGCGGTACAATACTTTCCATGAATCCATAGGGGAAAGAGTTCTAACACAGGAGCTATCAGGGCTAGTTGATAGAGCTTTAAACTAACTTGGAAGGGGCAAAGGGACAAAACCAGGCCCATCAGTGATGAACAATGGAATGGTGTGCCAGAACTTGAAGAAATGAGCACTAATGGGGTTCCTCAATCTGATTCATGAGGTATTTGCTACAGTACCACCACCGAAATGCTTCTACAACAATGTGCACAGTATGAGGAACAAAAAAGAGGAACTTGAAGCTTTGTCCCAGTCCCAGAGATTTGACATCACTGGCATAAGTGAAACCTGTGACTGGAGAACCCTGTTGGATGGTTACAAGCTCTTAAGGAGGGATAGACAGGGCAGTAGAGATGGAGAGATGGTACTACTGTGTGTAACAGAAGGGTTAGAATGTATGGAGCTCCCAGTTGGCACTGGCACAGTTGAGACCCTCTGGGTAAGAGTCGAGGGGCAAACAAATAATGCAAATGTAATTGTGGAAGTCTGCTATAGACCTCCTGGCCAGGACGATGAAGTGCACACCCAGTAGGGGTGGTCATACCTTGGAGGTGAGTAACTTTGAGATTGAGGTGTGAGTTAATATTACAATTAAGATTCAATGAACCAAGTTCATACGAGGAGTAA
Source organism: Myiozetetes cayanensis (assembly GCF_022539395.1). NCBI lineage: Eukaryota > Metazoa > Chordata > Aves > Passeriformes > Tyrannidae > Myiozetetes > Myiozetetes cayanensis. The sequence continues at coordinate 79,692,742 of NW_026087742.1, forward strand.
CATTTTTTGGCTCAACAGCGGTACATCTTCTCCCATCTCCCTTGGGTGACAGGTGTTATGTGGTTTTTTTAACTGTGAATTACCACAAAATACCCTTCCCTGAAAGGGTTTCTACAGAGCCTGGCCGTGGTGTCTTCACTCTGCTCCACCCTCCATTCCATCACCCTTAGTAGGTGCTTACTGTTGTGTGGGAAATCATTGTGGAGCTGCCAACACCATTCCATCCAAGGAGTAGCAGCTGCATTTTAGATTACAATTTCCTTACCATTATAACTTCTGTTAGGATGTACATATAACTTATCAATTTCCTCTGATTTTTACCCCCACCCATCTTCCCACAAGATCTACTTGGAAAGATACCCTCCTTGATCTGCTGCTTGTCAAGAGATTGGTTCTCATGAGACCAGTGGGGCTCAAAGTGGCTGTCTTGGCCACAGTGATCACAAAGCAATTGAGTTTAAAATCTCTGCTGACAGGAGGAAAAGTGCCAGCAAAACCTCAGCTCTGGATATGAGGAGAGCAGACTTCAGGCGGATAAGGGAATTAGTAAGGTCCCCTGGGAAGGTGCTGGGGTCCAGCAGTGCTGTTCACTTTTCAAACCAAACATCACCTCCTAAGGGCACAAGACCCCAAACGTTAGAAATCAAGCAGGAGAGGCAGAAGGCTGACTTGGCTGAGCAGGGAACTTCTCTTAGAAATGAGACAAAGAAAGAAGAAGTATGCCCAGAAGAAGTAAAGTCAAGAGACATGGGAAGATGTTGGTTTTTACTGTAGGGAGAAAATTCATGCTACCAAAGCTCAGCCAGATTTGAAGCTGCCAGAAATATGGGGGACAATAAAAGGAATTATTTCAAGTACATTAATGACAATAGGCAGTATAGAAATATCATCAACCCATTACAGTAGGAGGATGGTCACCTCACAAACATGGACAGAGACAAGGCAGAGGTGTTTAATCCTTTCTTTGACTCTGTCTTCAGCATGGATGATGGACCAAGGGAGTCTCAGTGCCGTGAGCTGGAGGACCATGACTGTGAGAATGATCAACTCTCAGTCAATCCTGAAACTGTGTGGGATCTGCTGCTCCACCTGAATCCCTACAAATCTATGGGGTCTGATGGAATTCATCCCTGAATCCTCAAAGAGCTGGCTGATATTGTCACAAAACCTCTCTTGATGATTTTTGGTGGTCTTGGAAATCCAGAGAGGTCCCACTTGACTGAAAGCTGGGGAATGTTGTCCTGATCGTGAAGAAGGGCAAGAAGGGTGACCCCGGAAACTACAGGCCTGTCTGTTTTACTTCGGTGCTGGGTAAAGTTATGGAAACGATTATTCTGGGAAGTATTGAAAAATACCTGAAAGACAACACAGTCATTGGTCACAGTCATCCCAGCTTCATGAAAGGAAAGTCCTGCTTATCCAACCTGATTTCCTTTTATTACAAGGTAACCCACCTAGTTGATCAGGGAAAGCCAGTTGATTTAATCTTTTTGGATTTCAGTAAAGCTTTCCATACTGTCTCTCACAGGATCCTTATGGACAAAATGTAAGGGGTAATAGTGAATATGGGAACATTAAACTGGTGACCTGTCACTAATGGGGTTCCACAGAGCTCCATCTTTGGCCCATGTCTCTAAAAATGAGTTGGATGCAGGACTGGAAGAGGATACTAAGCAGGACTGTTTGCAGATGATACAAAAGACATCAACTCCTCAAAGACAGGGAGGCCCTGCAGAGAGACCTCAACAAATTAGGGGACTGGGCAATCGGCAACCATATGAATGTCAACAAGAGAAAGTGCCTGATTCTGCACCTGGGATAGGGGAACCCCAGAGGTACGTATATATTGGGGAATTAGATGCTGGAAAGCAGTGCCATGGAAAGGGACCTGGGGGTCCTGGTAGATGGCAAGTCAACAGTGCCCCGACAGCCAAGAGGGCCAACCGTGTCCTGGAGGGCATCAGGCAAAACATTGCCAGCTGGTCAAGGTGGGGGATTGTCCTGCTCTGCTCTGCACTGGGGCAGCCTCACCTTGAACATTGTGTGCAGTTTTGGGCACCACAATATAAGAAAAGTGTTAAGCCATTAGAGAGCATCCAAGGGAGGGCAATTAAGATTGTGAAGGGCCTTGAGGGAAAGGCATTTGAGGAGTGGCTGAGGGCACTTGGTCGGTTCAGCCTGGTGAAGAGGAGACTGAGGGGAAACTGAGAGGAGACTGCAATTACAACTTCCTTGTGAGGGGAAGAGGAGAGGCAGGCACAGACCTCTTCTCTGTGGTGACCAGTGATAGAACCCAAGAGAATGGCCTAAAGTTATGTCAGGGGAGGTTTAGGTTGGATATTAGAAAAAGGTTCTTCACCCAGAGAGTGGTTGGACACTGGAACAGGCTCACCAGGGTAGTGGTCATAGCACCAAACCTGATAGAGTTCAAGAAGCATTTGGATGATATCCTTAGGCACATGGTATGACTCTAGGGGACAGTCTTGTGCAGGGCTAAGAGCTGGACTTGATGATGCTTGTGGATCCCTTCCAACTCAGCATATTCTGTGATATGTAGAAAGGATTCTGTAGAGTATTCAAGACCAGACTGGATGGGGATCTGAGCAACCTGGTCTAACTGAAAGAAGGAGTTTGGTGAAAAACAAAGTTAGATCTTAGAAAGACAAAACAGGGCAAAAGAAGATTTAACAAAAAAAAATTGAAGTAAAATACACTTTAAATTATTTAATTTAAATTGTTCCGTTTTCCTTCATGAATTTTTGGTCTCACATACCTTGTGAATATGCTTTAATATTCTTTAAGAGGTCTTTAGAGATCAACTCAGACACAGAAATCAGAAAACAAACAGTGAATTTCAAATATTTGTCTGATTTTGGAATGAATAATTCCAATTCATATGTAAAATTTTCAGTTTTATACAGTGATTTACTAGAAAAAAAATAGAAAAAAATTATAAAAATTTGCTCACATTTTCTACTAATTCTGTACCTTGAGAAAATGTCTCATTTCAATTTTGAAACATTTATTTACTGGTATTCTTACAAAAGTTTCTGGATATCAAAATGAAATGAGATCAAGAAAAATATTTCAGATAAGATTTTATTAGTATGAAAAATGGCTCACCTCTTTCGATTTGCACAATTAGGAAGATTCCTGCCTTTTTTTGTTTGGGCAATATACCACACTAACAGCTTTTATTGTTTTAGTTTTACACTTCATTTTTCAAGTTTGAGATCAAGAATTATAAAGTTCCATGAAAGAGAAGAAAATTGAACAAGGTATCTGAACGTATTTCCATACCAAAAGGATGCAGGTATAAATAATGGCTGGAGAGGTAATGGCACTCTGGAAGGCAGTGACTTGGAAAAAGTGTCAGGATAGGTTAGCAAGTCATATTTGCTCTAGCAAGGTGATGTGGTAAAATGGACAAATAATTTTTCATTGATGAGATATATAGTCTTTTTTTCATTAAATAATGATGTTCATATTTTTAAAAGGATGAAGAAAAATTCTTTAATTGTTTAATATTAATGTTTTACAATCTGAGTTTCAATATAGTTAATAGGTTTAATTTTATCTCCATGAAATTAGAAGATTACTTGTGTGCTGTAGATAAATACTTTCTAAAGATAAAAAAAGTAATGTGAATGGATACCCCAGTATTTGTTAATATAGGAGAGGATAACAAAATAACTTACACGCTGGAGCCAATACTTGACTCTTACAAAAAATAAGACGTTCACTGTATAACAACAGATATTACCTCCCTGGAAAGGTTACTGAACAAAGCAGTTGATTTTTCACCTCTTAATAGCTTAAATCAAGATGAAATTCTTTACTGCAAGAGTTGTTCTTGGTAAACACAAGCTATGCTTCAGTCAAAGACAAGCTATTTGTCTCATAAGAGATTTAGTGAGATCAAAGGGAATAGCCTGTGAAACTGACACAATATAATAGTTCTCTGGCATTAAATGCCATAAATTTATGAAAACACAAACATGTATCTTATTTTCTTTTATTATGTCCATTTAGTGCGGATATTTCTGTTGCAGTTCCTGTTTTCACCCTTTCTAAATATAATATTCTTTTGAGTAAATTTACACAGTAGACTGGTGAAATTGAGGGCATGCTACATAATACTTATTTAAAACAAATATTTTATTTCAGTTCAGTAACATGGTGAAAGCAGCTGTTAAAGTGCTAGAAGAATGTGCTCTTTTTGTTTAACTTGCTTTGTTATTTGCATTTAGTTATACTAGTTTAAACTTATTTTAAGAAGTAAGAGGAAGAATAAACATTTTCTAGAGAAACCTTTAACTGAGGTCAAGCTCAGGGAATTAACAGAAATTTTTACTATTCTAGGTGTAACAGTTTTCCTGTTTAACTGCTGATCTATGAGAGGTTTTTTTATTTTAGTGTTATGACATCCACTTAGTGGATGAAGAAGGTCTATACCGTCATCAGTGATAATACATATTTGAAAATGACCCTTTATGTGAATTTTTATTCCTACATTTTTAATCCTCTTCTTTTTCTTCTATACTTGATTTTATATGGAACAATTAAACTTTCACAAACTAGATGATTTGATTATTACATCTCTTTCAACAGCTACACAGCATGGAAAATATGAATAATTTACATGTTATCAACTGTTGCTTTTGACATGCTGTTATCTAATACATCCATACATATGGCTATGGTGATTGTGTATTTTTACATCACAGTTTATAATATTTGCTTCATGAATGCACAGCTTAGCTTTTAGGCCAGATTTTACAATGCCTGACTAAAATACTTAAACAGAAAAGATTTAAGAGAAACACAATGAGGGAAAGAAATGTAGAGCCAAGGCTCTTCTAAAAAAAGTGTGAAAGCTGTGAACAGAAAAATGCCCTTGAGAAACTTTAAGTGCTGAAGATTGGAGGTGATTTTAAAACTTTAAGGAGGGAAAGGGGAGTCAGTAATTCTGAGCTGTTCTGCTGAGGTTAAGTCTCCAAAGGCAAGGACTGTTAGGGTATTGAGGCAGATGAAATAGGGGAGGCCTGTGACTCAGAGACTTTTTCTAAGAGATTTCATCTCAAAGATCCAGGAGAAGAAAGTATGGTAACATTTGTACCCAGACAAGTTGACAGGGGAGAGGCTGAGCCTCTTTGGCCAGCTCAAGATTCAGGAGGTATTTCAGACTGATAGAGAGTCTCTCATAACTTTCTATACTGGGGCAATCTAGCACATCTGAAACTGATTCAATTTCATGGTATCACAAGCCACGTTTATCTCAGTGTACTCTGCCTAGGTTTTTGCTTTTTCTCATAACCATATTTCTGCCTGAGGAGAAAAGGTCCTGCATTTTAACGTGGAACTTTTGCCCTTCATGTGTCTGTTTTCATAGCATGCCCACTGGGGTGAGAGTATCCAAGGCGTGAGAAGTGTCTGCCCTATTGTCTAGTTTGAATGCAGATTACTGTCTACAAGTGACTTGCCGTTTTTATTTTGCCCACGTTTTCTCTTGGTTTTCTTTCCCCAAATCATAACAAATACTGATGTCTTTGGTCCTTTGCTCATACTCTAGCCACTACCAATCAATCATAGCAGTAAAAAAAAATAGTCAAGTAAATACAGATGAACCGTGTCACTGGCTACTGCTTAATCAAGCAAATCAGACTGAGAACAATCTCATGACTTTCCCTTCCCTGCTGTGGCAATGTCACTGTTTCATTGCCCGTCAATAGAATGTTTCCCAAAGAGTAACAGTGCCAGTTCTGGTAACTAATCCATGAAAATGTATTCATACTAAATAATTGTGAATCCAAAGCTCTTTTACTGATTTTTTTTTTCCTTTGGCTAACTATTGTGTGAAAAATGGAAGCTCTGTTATAACAGAAAGAATCATGTTTGAGTATACTATTTATTTAACAGATCCAAACAGGTTAATTGCACAACCATAAAATATCAAGGCAAAGTTTAGAAAAGATTGTGCTGTGAAAAACACCTTTGCAGAGATCTTGCATCTTCTGAAAACTAAACAGAAGCCATTTTAGTGTGAAGCTGTATGTACCATGTTTTTTGGCATTCTATTTCCATAGGTCTAATGGCAGTGGAGTTAATTTTCTCTGAGCTGGAGATGACATATTTACGTAGGAAGACATGAATTGCAATCTACCCAGAGCATTTCACCAAAGTTTGGCTCAGCAGAAACTTGGTTTTAGAAAATTATCCAGAGGGAAATCTGAAGTTCTCTGCATGAAGTGGTAGCAGTAGTGGCTGAAGAAAGTGTGTAAAACAGATCAATAAAGATTTTAGAGTCATTAAAATACATCTATCTAAAAGATCTCCTAAAAATAAGAAATCAGTTGCTGTTGATTTTACTTTTCATAAATCTGCAAATGGCATGGTTCTGTAGTGTACTCATCATGTAAAACTGTGGATGCCTGACGTCAAGTAGTCAATATATTTTGGAGACAGCAAGGCTGAAAGATAAATAATTTTGAGATTTTTCATCAGTTAACCTAGTCTAGTGTTTCTGCCCACAGACAATGTTGAAGCTGTCTTCTTCAGAAATTTAGTCAGTGTGATGCTGAACCACAGCAATATTAAATTATGCCAAGTGGAAGCAAGACAATCACCACTAACAGCAAAGAACAGAAGAAAAGCAAAAAACCCCCAAAAGGAAATCCCTGTTTAGATTCACACCAAAAAAGTTTGTAAATATTTGGATCTAAGTCATAATATCTATCATTAATTAGCCAATAATTGAATGGAGAGTGATAAAGAATTCAGCAGTATCTCAGGTTTCACTGTAACTGTGCCTTGGGTTTAACTGAGCACAATTTAATGCAAAATCTCTTCACAACTGACTGTCAGTCAGAGGACTGTGGAGGAAGAGACACTGAAATGTCACTGATAGTATAAATATCTCTACAGTTTCAGTGGGAATAGCCAGTAAGGACAAAAGATTAAAGTGGACAGAAGGATGAAGGTAAATGCAGTAATGCAATAAAATAAGATGATTTTGAATTAGACAGTGGTAAAATTTTTTTATTTCCTGTTTCAGATTAAGTTGGGAAATCTTAGAATTAACACAAAAGTTATTTGTACAGTATTTTCTAATTATAAGAATAAAGACAATAAAATCACCACATAAAATCTTTTTATCTTCTTGTTATTGACTGAAACAAAGCAATTTATACTTTACCTATTTACTCCCATAATAATTATGGATTACAAAGAAATTGTCCCCTAGTTCCTGAAGTTGACCAAAGTTACTATCTTGTGGAAATTTTACTTTTCTACTACTGTATATAGCTTACTTGTAAAATTAGAGGGTATTTGCATCTTACTTGATTTCTGACACTTGGCTAAGTTCTATTTTTGCTTACACACACATGGAAATTAATTATTTATAAATTTAATTTTATAAATTATTAAATTATTTATACACAAACTAGAAATATAATTTACATCTGTATACCTCAGAGTAGGACTTGGTTCATTGCCTTCAGATTAATTCAGATATGAAGAAGCAAAAAAAGAAACATTTTCCTCTATCTTAAATACATGAGCAATTGAATTTTATCTGTAAAACACATTAAGGAAACTTAAATTTTTAATTTCTCAATTATATTTGCACATATATTTTGGATTTTGGGGGTTAAGAATTTCTACCTTAAATCCTACATATTAATATCAATAAGAATATAAATGTATTATAATTCACTAACTAATCAAAAGTAAGCAAGACAGTTCCATTTTAGAGGACTCATATTTTGTTAATAAAACAACAGAATATAAGATATAGAATAAAATAAAAAATACTAAATATTACTTATGGGTATCATAGTATGGTCACAACTGTTCCATAAGTACACTGAAGTATAAACTTAACTGAATCACAGAATGAATGGAGCTGGAGATCACCTCATCTAGTTCAACCCTAAGCAATTTGATTGGGGTTGTACCTATTTGTTTTTGAATATCCCCAAGGACACAGACTTCACAACCTGCATGAGTAGGTTACAGTGTATAACCACAATCATAAGAAAAAAAATGAAAACAAGTAAAGATTTTTTTAATGTTTAAGTAGAATTTCCTGTGGTTTAGTTTGTGTGCACTGAGTCTTGCTCTGTCACTGGACACCATTGAGAAGAGGTCTGACTCCTCCTATCATATATTTATACATACTGATAAGATCCTCATGAGCCCCTTCCAGTCTCAACAGTCCCAGATTTCTCATCCTCAGCTCATGCTACAGCTTTTCCAGCAACTTCATTGTCTTCACAGTCCTGCACTGGACTTGTAGCAAGGAGCCCAGCTCTGGATGCAGGACATCAGATGTGTCTCATCAGGACCGAGGGGAAGAATACTTCCCTCGACCTGCTGGTGAAACTTTTCCTAATGCAGTCCAGGATACTGCTGGCCTTCCTTGATGTGCTAGTTCATGGTCAACTTATTGGCTACCAGGATCTTCAGGTCCTTCTTTGCAAAAGTGCCTTCCAACCAACTGGCCCCAAATGCTTACTCACAGATGGCATTATTTCTCTCTACGTGAAGAACATTGCATTTACCCTTGTTGAACTTCATGATGCTCCTGTCAGCCCATTTCTGCAATCATTTAGTGTATTAGACGCTCACACCAGTTTTGCATTCTCTGCAAACCTTCTGAGAGTGCATTCTGCCCCTTTGTCCAGATAATCAAAGAGGATGTTAAATGCTATTGGTGCCAATATCAACCCCTGGGGTACTCTTTGTGGCTGGCCTCCAGTTGGACTCCATATCACCTTTCAGTCCAGCGATTCAGCAAATTGTATTATCACTTTACTGTCCATTTATCTAGCCCACAGTTCATCAACTTGTCTATGGTGAAATTATGGGAGACAGTGTCAAAAGTCTTGCTAAAGTAGACAATATTCACTGCTCTCCCCTAATCTAATGAGCCAGTCTTATCATGGAAGGCTATCAGTTCAGTCAAGCATAATTTCCACTCCAGAGATCAACTTTGACTACTCCCAATCACCTTCTTGCTCTCCATATATTTAGAAACTGTTTCTAGATTGACTGTTTCACAAGGTGAGACTGATTAACCTGTAGCTCACTGATCCTCCTTCTTGCCCTTCCTGAAAATAGAGTGGCATTACTTTCTTCCAGTCCTCACAGACCTCCTTTAATCCCATGAACTTTCATAGATGACCAAGAGAATCCTTGCAATGATGTCAGCCAGTTCCCTCTACCCTTTTGGGTGTGCTCATCCTGGTTTTGTGTGTATTCATTTCATTTAAGTAATCCCTAATCTGCACTGATAAGCTTTCCTTACCCAAGACATTACCACTGGTTTCGGGATCCTAAAAGTGCTGTAGCAACGTACACCTCTAAAAATGGAGGTGAGGAAAATACTGAATGTCTCTGACCTGCTTCATCAAGGATAATTTTAAAATACTGAGGTTTAGTTATGAACTGTGTTATGAACACAGTTATAAACACAGTGCATGTAACATTACAAAAAATTTATAAAATAATATTTTTGCACTTCAACTACAAAGTACTGTAGAACATAGACTTTATAATCGTTCTGGGAGCTGTTCTATGGAACATACTGATTTTTATGAAACATCAAAACCTAAGTTACAGAATTCCATATGAAGGCATTTTTCCCTTCATATAGCAAAATGAAAGCACTGACCTGTTGAATCAGCAAAAGGTGTCCAAAAGCATTGCTTATTTTTCCAATTTCTCCAATAACAGTCACTCATTTTATGGAGTTGGTACATATAGTGCTGAGTTAACTGCAAGGTATGATATTGTGATTGCTGCTGTGTTTGTGATATGTTTCTACTTAGGTCTCAAACACTTTCAAGTGCAATTATTCCAAGATCAAAAGGATTGATTTTATGAATCCCAATTTTAGATGTCTGCTAAGTGAACTGCTTCATTTTTATAGTCATTTAGTTTCCTTTCAGAATCTTTAAAAAGCATACATAATTCACATAATTCACCTTAGATATATCAGATAATGTATCATGATAAAAATATATTGATTAATAGTAAAATTACTAAAAATCTCCATTTTGGCATTAAAATATGATATTTTTCTGTTATCATGTGGTAATAAATAAATGTGTATCTTTACAAACAAAGGAATATAATATTAGCATGCAATTCTGAGATAAAAAAATCAACAGCAATATTCCCTCACCTTTTTTTCGCTTTTCTGTTTTTGGCAATATTAATAAGATGAACTGTTATCTTTTCAATTTGTCTGGCTTCTGGGTTATTGCTCAAAAGCTAGCCCCTCTTTGTCTTTTGTCTACAGGGAATAAGGCTATCCTAGGAGGGCTAGGGCCAAACCCTATGGTAATAAAGCAAATTACATTTTTTTTAGATTTCACATCATTGAAGATCTTTCTGTAAGAAATGCTTTTTTTTTTAGTTATTATTCTGTGTGAAGTGTCCATGGTTTTGAGACACTTTTTAAAAGTTTTTCTTCAGATGAAGGAATTTGAAAGTGCATGAAGATTAGCTCAGTTGGTTAGAGCCTGGTGTTCATAATGCCAAGGTTATGTGTTAATCCCTGTATGCACCATTAACTCAAGAGTCAGGCTCAATGATCCTTGTGGATCCCTTCCAACTCAGAATATGCTGTGATCATCTGTGAATAGTTTTGCATCCTGGAAAATGAAAGTAGGATGGAAACTTCAGGGAAGAACAATGGAAAAGTCTAAGATATTATTTTCAGAAATCTGCTTTCTAAAGTTTCAAAAACAAAAGAGGGAAAGTGAGGGAACAGAAGTGTTTCTTTCTTGGGTTCCAGTGTGGGGAAATGAACATCATGAACTGACCTATTTCTCATGGAAATATAGTGGTTCCTTATAATTATTTATATAATATATATATTTGTGTATGTACACATTTGACTTGGAAAAGTGTCATGTACTGTACAATATGGTAAAAGCTATATCTAGTACCAGTGAAGTGGCTGTGTGGGAGTGTTCAATATATATGCAAATTGTAACAATAATGGAAAATTTAGAGACGTTGGTTTTCCTTTTCACTGTTCTCATATCTTGCTTAAGCTTACAAGAATATCTTTTCTGTTTGAAAAAGGGTAAGAAACCCTCAGATGACAAAATGAAAATCACAGGAAATCATAGACAAGCCTTCCAGTTACAAGGTTGATACTCTGATAAAAGAGGGAAGGTATTTCTTCATGATGCTTTCATTATAACAATGAAATTCATGTTTAAGCACTTTTCAAATAGCTGTAGACCAAGATCAATTGACTCGTGGTTAAGTGTATAAATCAAAAGTAACCCATAACTTTGATTTTGTACCTATTTGAAAAAAATATTATTTTGCCATTACAAAGAAATATATTTTATTTTTTTAATCATCTCAGTAATAACATGTTAATAAAAATGGGACAAAAAAGCCATGAAAATGCCATCCTACTTTATAAAAGTCATGTAGAAAATACATTACAAACTTTCCTCTCCTTGATCATACAATATTATTTTACCATTATTTTATTTTTACTTAATATATTTAATGTTAAATAAAAATATCTAATAAAATCATAATATAAATATTAACATATTTAAAATAACTCATAAATGTTTTAAACTTTTAATTATATCTAATGATATCTGTTATTTTTATTTAACCACTGGTGGCATTGGTGAAATAGTCACTGTAACAGAATTAGTCTGCAAGTGAGGGCCACAGAGAAGCTAATTCTAAATCACATGTTCCTTGTCAGTTTTCTTAATCATTCTAAAACGTAAATAAGCCTTCTGGCTGTGCCATATTTGCTTCTTTCTTGTTGAATTTGCTCATGGACTGGACACTCAAGGAAACTACAAGGTAAAATACATTTCTCCTGAAGCCCAAATTAAAACTTTTTACAGGAAGAAAATGTTTATTTGGACATTTTTTTTTAGTTTCCAAGGGTCTGGATACTGTAGTGAATATGCCACTATTTGTCTTTATATTGTCTGAAGTCCATTCTGCAAAGACAAGCAGAACATAAATTTGAATTGGGGTGAGGTACTTTAAATGCAACTATCACAGTGATATTTAATTAATAATGGGCACTACAGCACTGCACATTTCCAATTGCCAGGTGTCTAAGAACTAAGACCAAGTAAAATCCTAATGCAACCGTTATGCTATTTAACAAGATATGTAAATAGCCAAAATCTTTAATTTAAATTTAACATATTTCAGGGTTTCATCCCATGAGTTTTTAAATGATCTGTTTGAGGTTGATCCCTAGATCTGAGGGTGTCTCTGGTATTCAGGACACTGCAGCTCTAGTTCCTAATAACTTCATTTCCAGTGTATGTCTGTGCATTTCAGGGATTGATGTATTCATTTATTCGTGGCTGCACAGGTGGGAAAATTTTTGTTTTCAAAGTTGCTGAACTTTGGATTTTTTATTTGTTTGTTTTTGATTTTGTTCCCCTTTTTTTGTTTTGTTTTGTTCTGTTTTTGTTCTCTTTTGTTTTTTAATGAAATTGATTCTTCTCACTGCAAATTTCTGTGTTGTGTGCGCATGACTGTGGGATTCCTCTTGTTTTTCCTTTCCTTAGTTTCAGACTCAGATTTTCTTCCCTGCTTCTTGTTCCCATGACTGCTAAAGAAGAAAATGATATGACACTGTGTTATTTATTTATACCCAAGATGCACGGAGTCATCTTCATTTCAATCTTTAAATTATTGCATGTATTGTAAAAGCTGTAGCTGAGGTAATTGCAGAAATCTGCAATTTGTTTAAAATATCAGCTATATACCTGGACTGACTGCAAGTTGGACACTAAGAATAGTAAATATTTCTTGATTTTTTTTTTACTTTATGGGGCTAATTCCTTTGTAAAATCATGGGTGTCATAGGTGACACTTCATGTGTATAAAAACCCAGTGACAAGAGTACTACTACAAGACTACTTGAGTTTGGGAGAAGGCTACAAACCCACATTCCCTTAAATTGTTAATGCAATGTCAAAGGGAATGTATTTCACTACTGGTAAAACATGACAACAAATGCAACCTGAGTTAACAGTCTATCAGCCATTAACCAAATTTTTGTTTAGTTTATTAGTTAGGTGAGAGCATACTTAAAATATTACCATTGACTACATTACCATAGTATTGTACTAGGTAGTAGAATTCTTTTGTGTTCTGGAGAAGCTTGCTTTTAGTTAATAACAAAATTAGTAACGATGTAGAAATTTTGCTTTTCATTAATAGCAATGGGTAAACTCCGTTGTCTTGGTACCATTACTCAGTAAGGAATTTAAATAGACCATCCTTTTCCACCTGCTATTAGCAATATTAATATTTTTCAAAGAGTAATATCAGTGTTTAATATTATTTCACAGACCAAATCTGTTTGAATAAAGAAATAAAATATTTTTGTGGTTTTTTGACTGGATTCCAAATAGCTGTTCAGTTTGGCAATATCTATTCTCTTTATAATCAAAGAATTTTCATTCTCTAAGTATATATGAGGAAGACTAGTTCTTCACCTTCTTTCACTGTTTATATCTGAATAAGACTACTGCATGATGTCTTTATTTGCTTTCTTTTGTTGACCATTATTCTGTGAAGGAGTTTTTTTTTCCCAACTCCCTGCAGAAGAAAATCTAAACAATATGACTTACATTAGAATCATAGAACCATAGAATCTGAAATCATCAAGTCTAACCCTTGATCCACTACCACTGTGGTTACTAGACCATGGCACTAAGTGCCACATCCAGTCTTGTCTTAAAAACAGAAATTTTACAGGCAACAACAACAGCAAAACCTATTGATAAAAGAATATGGTGAACTTCCCCTTTCACAGGGTTTCTAGACAGAAAAAAACCTTTTCAACTTTCTCAGCACTGTCCCAGAATACTTTTAGTCATAATTTTTCTAAGAAATCTGGCTTTTCAGAAAACTTCATTCTAGAATTACTTGTCAAAATGAGAGAGGATTTGAATTAATCATAAGTAACTCAACCAAGGATAAGTTAAGTTATTTAGTGTGCAGGAAAAAAGAATTCTTAATCATGAAGAGAAGTGTGGAAACTTTCATGATGGTATTTGTGGGAGACAGACATAAGGAGGAAGGATTCTAATTGCCAAATGGTAAGGTATTAGCATATTCCATTGGCTTTTTATGTCCTAATGTAGTTCAACACTGCTCCTAATTCTACTTCTTACTGTTCATTTCATTCGAATCCAATCCCATTGTAAGTGTTGCTCAGCATTACGGCTGAGATATTGTCTAAGGGTGTCCCAGTAGTGACCATGCTAGTTCTTTCTTGAAAACAGTCTTTCCTGAAAAATATGAGGTATTTGAAAAAGCACAAAAAATTTCCAAATAAAGTGAATTTCTTAAATTTTGAAACTTATATTTAGTCTAGATATTGCCTATCATGTTTTTGTTTGTTGCTTTTTTTCTTAAGCTTTTACAACCTATGTATCTATTTATTACAGATGTTTTGTTCTTCAAAGGGTGAGGAACCAAGAAATATTCCTTGATTCTGCTATTAAGTCTATAAAGACTATGCATATATGGGAATATTTATTGTTATGTGTATATTCTCTACCACAGACAAATTGCTAGTTTTCTTAATGAGCACATTGCACTCTCAAAGAATACTTATGTATTTGTCACTATCTCCTTCCATTGTCAGGCCCCATTAAGTGTTCCCTACAGGCCCATCGAACATGAGCTCTCTGTGAAATAAAGCGTTGCAGTCAGGCACTTTGAAAAGAAAAGGTATTACCACCCTAGCAGATGGAACAGCAGTAATTTAGTACTAATCAGCTCAACTGGTTTTATAGAATTTCTGCCTTTAATGTTCTGTGCCTTCATTTTGTGTTATTTACATCTGACCTGAGTGTAGCTTCAAAGGCTAGCAGCTATCAGGGGCTGACTGGTAATATCTCTTCATGAATAGATCCACCTTGTAAAGCAATGCTAACACTGAGTGGCCAGGAAGATGCAGATTCTGCTACACACCTGTAAAATTACTTTCCTTATTCTACACTGAGCTGTGATTAGGTAGATAAAGGGCAGTTTGTGTTGCAGACCACCAAGCAACCATGCTGTTATCCTGTCAACTTGCAGTGCTGGGAAGACAGATGAAGACAAATAGTATATTGCTGAGCCACCTTTGCCCAGGTAGAGGTGAATGAAATGTCAAAATTAGGGTCTTTCCTGGACTACGCCAGCTGCTGTCTTTTCCTGACAGTATCAGTTACTACGACTGTTTGAATTATGATTAATATTACCATCTTCTTGTCAAAGCTGTTAAAATTTACCTATCCTATATGAATATGCAGCACTTCAAGGAACTGAAGACTTTGTATAAGTTTCTTCAATGACTTTTTTTTTCACTTCAGTTTTACAAAGTATATTGTACCAACTGAGGTGTCCACCTTTAACAAACAGATATACCTATTACACTACCTGTGCATACTGCTGTCATTATATTGACTGAGAAAGAATTGTCTTCCTAACAGAGCACCATTTTTAAATTATTCATTCACATTTGCAAATTGAAAACCTGTGGAATGAATAAGTACATGTGTGTATGCATGTATACATCAAAATACATGTAGATCTGTCCTTAAACAAGTGTTGTTTTTAAATTTCATCCTGGAAATTAACAACAGAACCCAATAAACTTTCAGCTTTTAGGTTCTGTATAGATACAGGTACGATGCCATTATCTGCTGAAATATTCTTACCACTTGTATTATTCTATTTTTAATGTATTAATAAGGTTATTTATCTTGGTATGTTATAGGAATTCAAAGAGTTTGTATACATATATAAGACAACATTTTTACAGGTGTGGGAAAGATCTGATAAACCTAATATAGGCACTTGGACCTATGCTTTTAAATTACAGGTAAAATGCTAAATCCCAGTACAGTAAATGTAAAGAGAAAGGAGTGTTTGAAGGTCTCTAGGGAGAATTTCTGAACCTAAACTTAGATGTCTTCAAAGGTTAAATGTAGTCTTTGTGGTGCTTTGATTTTGTGTGTGTATGTGTGTGTGTTTTAAACCCTGTACAGGTAAGGTCAATTTACTTCTATTCATACTGACTGTGGTCAAGAAGTTCTCTTGATAACAGTGAAACTTAACAGTAGACTACTCGTTAGTGTGAGGAAGGATATCAACAGGGGGCCACTTATGCTGAAGTTTCCCTTCATGATGGTGGGACTAGGTTTTGGCATTTACCTTGTGATTTTGACTTTCATATATTTTCAGAAAGAAATCCCTGAAAATGTGAAGTTAAATAGGATGGTCTTAACAATCATAGCACCCTTTGACTACCCCCAGGCTATTAGGATTTGCAAAATAGGACTCCAGTTCTTTTTGGCATAACCAGAAAAAATATACTGAGTGAAGGATATGAGAAAAAATGCTAATAAAATGTTTAGGTAAATATTTTGAAAAGAATTTCAGGAAGAGAAAATTAGAATGCTTGCTTATGGAGAAATAACAAAACTTTTCTTCCCAGAATGTGAAAAACAAGGGTTAAAGCCAAATCAAATACTAAAAGTGTATGTGATGAATATCAACCTTGAAATCCATCTGTCTGATATCCTTCACTTGCTGGGTTAGAGACAAGATTACACTATTGGGAAAGAAACAAAGCAACAACAACAAAAAAACTACATAAACCTTCCCTGCCCTTTAGGGAGTATTCTGAATTCTGACTTCATGAGGAAGCAGTTTGTGTTCTGAAAAACTGAGAAATTAAACAAACTTCAATTCAATGGAAGGGGAATTTGTCAATATGGCATCCGTGCCTCACAGAGGGGAAATATGAGTTTGGAAAGCAAATTGCCTGCTGTTAGGTGCCTTCTGAATTGGGAAGGAATATTTTTCACAAGGCTGTTTTTAACAGGCAGGGTGCGTGTTACAGCCATGTGTCAGATGAAATTCAGAAGTTAATTAAATCAGTTTTCAAGTGTGCATGATAAGAGTGGTAAGGCTTCTATAATAACGGTAGGATACAGTACAAGCCTTTGAGAGGTGACCTTCTCCTTTATTGCACTAATTCCATAGTGGGTAGCAGTTATTTCATCTTTTCTTCTTCCTCAGTAGAATTGCTCTTATTAAATCAGCTACAAAATCAGATGCTCTAATAAAGCCAGGTACAAAATCTGTAGGAGACAGAAAGCCTGGCTACCACCATACCCTTCGTTATAGTCTACTATTTTGTTTTTTCCCTTGTAGAGACAAACTGTTTCAGATAATTTGATAACTGTAATAATTTAGAATAAAATAGTAAGATAAACAGCCAAGGAAAATCTTTTCAAGTGAACTACTCAACTAAAGAACTTGTACTTCTTAAAGACACACAACAAAAAAATGTGCCAGATGTGGCTAATTATTTTTTTTTTGCCTTAGAAATTTTTATCTGTAAAAGATTTTCATATTAGTGGTTGTAAAACAGAAAGCACTTGCAGTTCACACAGCAGATATGGCAGTGGGGAATTTTCTAACTTGTTATTTTGATATGTGTTAACTGTTTAGAGTTTTGGTAGAAGTCTTGCAGAGTAGCAATGCTAGTTCCTCAGTCAAGTAATGTGTATGTTGTGTCCCTAATATATACTTCAGTGTCTTTTGAGGTGGGTAATTATCTAGGGAAGTCCTGGAAATAATATATTTCTGCATTGTAGCAGCTGATCTCCAGAAAAAGATAATTCATTTTTTGTATTACAAAACCCAAAAAGAACTCTTAATGATAAATTTAGCTTGATGATAAAATATGGAATTATAGTAAAAGGGCTCCCTGTCCTCTTATCTAACTTTCTCCTGTCTCTCCTGAAACTTTTGACACATGTATTTTTCCTTACATGTAAATAGAATATGGAAAAATGAAAAACAATCCACTAGATTATTAGAGATAAAAATTAATCAGAAAAATCTCAGATAAAATGAGAAATGCACCAAAAAAGAAAAATTATTTTAGCATTAGTATTTAAATACTTTATAATTGCTTCCACTATTTTATTATTGGCAGTATTTTATCTCTTAAAACCTCACAGTGTTCTCAGCAGGCCACTGGTATCAGAGAAAAATACTGGTGGAAAAAGGATACTATGCAGAAATGTTATATAATATAGTTAATAGAAATAGAAATATAGAAATTTTATATAATATAGTTAATAATATGACAATGAGAATGAAATTTAAAAGGCAACAGTTGTAAAACCAAGAGGTAGATGTAGTAATTTTAATAGCATTGCACATAGAAAATAAAGTTGAGAAGGTACATGACATCAGATGAAAAACCTCTGCTTAGTACTCCTTGTGTCATCCATTTTTCCTTCAAAGAGTGAGAAGCCCAATGAAAATGTAAATATGGGTTTTTTTTAATTGAATTTGTTTTCTTATTTTGTTGTATGAGGATACTGATTTTTTAAAATTTAAATAGCTCAGTTATGCTGACTTAGAGTTTTCAGAACAACTAAATGTTACCTTAATTGATTTTTGTTTGAAGAAAAGGATAAAATCTCCTATCAAATCCAAAAGAAGCCGAGTTAGGTCAAGGGCGAATACCTGAAAAAAAAATTCCCATCTCTATAATATGTTGTAGAGACCTATGAAAATGCTCAAAAAGTACTGAAGTTTGCTTATAATCCTAATGATTTTCATTTCTGAGGAGACACCATGAAGTGGTTGCATAGCACTTGCTTAAAATAAAAATATTGATGTGTATTTGCTCTTGACTGTTGATATAAATCTGAGTTTAAATAAAATATATTTTTATATAATGGCATAACTTTTAACATCTTAAGCCCAGAATATAAATTCTGTGTAAGATCAACATTGATCCTCTGTCAGCGCTAAGACATTTTGTGTTTGAGAGTCTTGCAACCTCACTGTCCTATAATTAATGGCATACAGAGACCACCATGGTCAGCTTTAATGTCAATGTCTCCTGGTAGTTAAGGTGAGTTAAGAAAACCTAAAAAAAGTAATTAGAAAATGTCACGGGTAAGTGTCCCTGACACACAAATAATCTGATTCTCCTGCTGTGAAAGATATTGTTGTGGAATTCAATGAGAAGCCTCATTAATGGTACTAATTATCTCATGCTGTTTTGAAATGTGCATTAAATTTTTTAAAAGTTTGCTTAACTAAGAATGTATCAAAAGTCACCAGTAGCATAACAGGGTTTCTAACCACATGCAGAACCCCATGGTAACATGAAGGCACATGTAGACACCATTGTGTTCTTCCATTCTCATTCATAGCCAAGTAAAATTCCACATAAAACCAGCAGTAGGGTGTTTATATTGTTTATTTATAGTGGTGTACCAAAGATATGGAATCTAAGTAAAGAAAAATTATTTTAAACATGTCTTTATTTTGATAAGATGTTGATTGTTCAGATGGAGAAAAGGCAAACAATCTTAGGCAAAGAAAAAAAAAGTACAGATACTATGAACCTGATTGTTTAGGACTGAGCTCAATTAAGCTGAAAAATAATAAAGTGTATTAAAAATATAGCCAAGGATCTATACTTTTGTTCCTGGAAAATCAATTAAGAAAAGAAAGTTTTTAGATTTAGATATCAAAAGTTCAATCACTGTTGATAACTTTGATATCTTCACACATTATTTCAGATTATTTTTAGAGTGGGAATTTATATATTTATCTAAGAAGTAGATTTAATTGTAATTTGGAAATACTGATTAAAGATATTTATAGAGTACAGTATATTTAAATACTTCAACCAGATGGAGATCAAAGAAATAAATCCAACACAACAAAGTGAAAAATATTTTTGCTTTCATTTCGGTGCACAGAGACTCCTTGTGAAATGTACCAACATGGTTTGGCAGAGAAAGACATGGCTTGCAGGATGCTCAGCAGGGGTTGGAATGGTTTTTTTTGTTTTTTTTTGGGACAGAGAAATGCATTGGTTCTGCTCACAGGAATATTTCTTTGGGGAGTTTTCTTTTAATTTATATATATGTAGGGCATGGTGCTTCCAAGATATCCTAAAGTTAACCTTTAACCTATGTCTTAGGCTGTGAAGTTGAAGAAAGGTACAAACTGAAAGTCTGGCAGATAATGTCATTTTATCTAATAGAGCACAGTGACTGTCTAAGAGAGTATATGCAAGTTTAGTTTTGAGAAAGGAGGGGGGGGCCTTGCCCAAAATCAGTGTAGCCTACGTTTAAGACATAAATTATGTCCATACATAGTCAGGAGTTGAATTAAATTTTCTCTTACCAATTAATATTAATCTGACTGCTATATTTCAAGTTATATCCAAAATTTGAAGTGGAAATTCTGTTATTTCATATTCTAAATATTTTGTAGTTGTGGAGGCAAAGAAACAAATTTCAATGAGTTTTGACTATGTGTAAAAGCAATGAGTGCTAAACTTTCTCCCTAGCTGCTGAACCAATAAAGAAAGAGTATGTTACATCTTTGAAAAGGGAAGATAACTCCCTAAAAAGGGACTTGAGTAGTGTACATATTTGTAGGAGCAGCTGTTTTTCTGTATTGAAATAGTGTAGCTATAATGGTCATTAGACATAAATATCTCCATTTGATAATGTCATAACATTTATGGGTTTTCACAATTAAAATTAGGAACACCTGCTTCCTAATTCCATATATTGATAATGCAAGTATTGCTTTTTAAAAATGGGAAAAGGAAAAAATGCCATTATAGGCTCTAATAGTTTGAAAGGATCAAAATGAAATGATCCTCTCTTTACTCTGTACAGTCTGTTGTAATGCTTTATAAATCAGTGGTATTTTAATATAGATGTGTATTTCAAATATGATGCAAATTCATTTTCAAGTTTCTTTAGGCTATCTTGGAATGCAAGATACAGTAGAATTGAGGTTTTCTTAGATGTGGGTCTACTTCAAAGAGCAATATCTGCACTGCAACTTTAAACAAAAATTAAATCTGACAATTGCCTGAAACATTCAGAGACATTCTGGCAAGAGGTATAGAATTTCAAAAAATATCTGACTTTCTGTCAAAGCCCAAAGAGAGATGAGTGAGTCTATTCTGAATGACAAAACTGACACAAAAAATTGAGTCAACTGGTTAGGACAAGATATTTATTAACTTTGCCCTTCTTTGGTGTTCGTTTTTTTTTTTTTTTTTTTTTTTTTTTTTTTTTTTTTTTTTTTTTTTTTTTTTTTTTTTTTTTTTTTTTTTTTATATCCCCTATATGAAATGTGCATGAACAAAAGAAAAGTATTGTCACTTTCCAAATTGTTTTTTCCTACTTAGTAAAGTGTGATATAATATATTCATCTCATCACTATGATGATGAAACACAAGTAGGTTTGTAGTGTTCTTTGGTGTCTTTATTGAGTTGTCCTATAGACCTATAAAGTGCTGCCTTTGGTGAGAATTATAATAAAATAATTTGACAAAATAGTTTCTGTCGAGTTTATAAGACTAGTGAAATTAGCTGTGAACTATTAGTGATGAACTGTGTTCAGTGAGCTTTATAGTACTGCACCTAACAATTTACTCACATGTCAAATAATCAAGTTCTATAAAGTATTGATGAATGGTCACTTAAAATTGTTACCTCCTCTGTTCTTGATTGAAAAGTACTTATCAGACATAACTTTTCTTCTTTCCTAATTAACTTATGAAGAAGAGTACTTAAGATACAGCTTTAAATACTATGAGACACTATTTTTTACAATCTGACTGTCAGAAAGTTTTCTTAGACTTTACCTGTTGAGCAGTTTTGTTATTTAAGTCTTAGTTTTATTTGATTTATTTATTGATTATTTATTTCTGATGTGATCCTTTATTAATAGTTTACATTTATATTATTCTTCATGATCTTCATAATTAAAACAATTTTTTATCCTTCTCTGTTTTCTCCTACCCTTTTCTTCATTATTCCTACATGTTTTCTTCAAGAACTTTAACCTGTAAGAAGTAGATGGACAGAATTAAAGTTTTCTGAATTTAAATTGAAGGGAAAATATGATCCTAAGGCAGTATTTTTTCATTCATCTTGACATCAGTTGTCAAACCAGGTATTGTGGTTGTAAGGACCCACAAGTAGGTGACATTAATCTCAAGTCTTAATTTACTATGCAACTAAAGAAAATGCTAGCTAATGATACTAGAGAGATGGCTATTGTTGATTTCTGCTACCATTAATGCTAACTTTGTATTTATTTTTGTTCTAAATCTTGAAATTATACATCTAGCAATCCCATGTAACTATGATCTCTCAAAGTTTTAAATTTAATTTTTCAGCTTTCATCCACTCCACATATTATATCTTGTGTTAGGTTTAGATAAAGAGCAAACCTTTCAAGTCCACTGTTGTCCCTCGCTGTTGTAATTTCTATACTGTCCAGAACAAACCACTAACAGCTTAAGTGAGACCTTTGCACTAGTGAGAAAGTTTGATGCCAGAATATGCCAGATAACCAGACAGATGTATCATTATGTTGTTGAACTCTACATGAGCTGTTTTCTTATCTAGTTTTTCACTCATATGCTACTTGTACATTTTAATACAATTTAAATATACTGTATGTTCTCAAATATGGCAATATGTTTAACTCAAATGATCATGATATGCATTTTGAACATATAAAAGTTTATATATGCATTAACCTCTGTGTGGAATTGAGTCAGGCATTTGAATTGTGTTCCTGATTTCAGCTAAGTTTGACTCAACCAGATTTTTCTTTTTATTGTAACAAAAATATGTTACACATAGTAAAAATTATCACTCATTTGTTTGTTAAGATAAGGTGAATGAGAAGTAAACAAGGTAAAAAATATTTGGAAGATGTGAAGAATCATCATTAACCTCTGAGAAAGCTCTAGAACATTTAAGAAAAGCCAGGTTAGTCACTCCTGTTAGTTAGGCACTGCTCATTGTGTCCATTCTTACTAATGACATTCCTAAATTGTCCAAAAATACCTGTAGTTTTCTGAAGATACATGTTTTCTATTACAACAATTTCCCCCTTGGTCTCAGTATTCTGAATCATAGCAGGGGGAAAATGTGGTTCTGAAATAAAAATTATCACCAGAAACATAATTTCTATACCCCTTCTCCTTAAGTGATCATTCCTCTGTGGCTTATCAGTTTTCTAGTCATCATGTCAGTGCCTTAAATATTTCCAGCTAAATTATGTCTTTGGAAGTACAAAGTAGAGACAATTCTAAAAGGATTGGGCTGTTTTTATAGAACTAGAGCATGCAGCTTTGGAGCACGTAGCAGCTTTGTCAGTTGTGTTAAACCACTCTAGGTATGGCTGAGTAGAGTAAAATTACCACATGTTCCACAATGGTTCCTAGTAGTGATTTAGAAGAGATCTATTCTAGCAGTAGTGTGCTACAGAAATACTGCAAATAAAGATTACTGTAGATGGAAGAATGATAAGTAGCCTAGTAATTGGAAAACATCATGACTCAAAATGCTTGTGTCACAGATTTTCTACGTGAAACTTCTGGGCAAATCCAAAACTGGCACTAACACAGACTATTAATTATTTTTAAGGCATTAAAAAGCAAGGAGAGGAATTTGGAAAGCCAAATGTGAAGAAGGAAGAAGAATGAAATAAATTACTTAATATCTGTCTTATAAGTCAACATGTTGTTAAGTCTTGTCAGTCAACATGTCCTATAAGTTCAAGGACAGAAAGGTATCAAATGATATAATAAAATTCAGCAGCAATTGAAACTGAAAAGGCAATGAAAAATTAGGTCTGAGAGCTTTAAATGGACTGTGTACTTTACAACATCTTGTGATGCTTGAAGATTGATAATGAATATTTTACATGTTCTCATCATAAAGTTTCTCTAAAAATCAAAATTCTCATGACTGAGTAGTGACTGGAATTCGTTGCTGTTGTATGTGCAGAGAAAACAGCAAAGGACTTTTGCTTCACATATTTTTATACAAGGGGATGTGCACTGATGTCCTGTAAGGACATTTGAGG
This sequence comes from Myiozetetes cayanensis, assembly GCF_022539395.1. Taxonomy (NCBI): domain Eukaryota; kingdom Metazoa; phylum Chordata; class Aves; order Passeriformes; family Tyrannidae; genus Myiozetetes; species Myiozetetes cayanensis. The sequence goes on from NW_026087742.1 coordinate 79,716,712, forward strand.
TATAATGTAATTCATATATAAAAGAGGTTTTTTTATGGATCTTTTTAAAGTTGTTTTATTCAAATAGATTCCTTTTTGGGTAAAGACAAAAGATTGTGGGATGGTAGAAAGAAAACCAGGGGAACAGAACTAAAAAACAGGAAAATGGAGAGTAAGAGACTCTGATAGTCAAAATTTTCAGGGATTAATTGAATTAGAGTCATACATATCTCAGAGTAGAAATATTTTTTGTTTATAATTATTAATGGTTTTATAGTGACAAGGCAACAAATACCCAGAGTATATTTATTGTTTTTGTAGGACTATTTGAAGTCATGAGAAAAAAGAACAATACAAAAAAATTTCCTTGGGAATCCTAGGGAATCCTATGTGACATTATATTTGACCAATAACTTTGATCAAGTCCTTTCCAAATGTAGCAGACAGTGTCTTTTCAACAGTCTTTTTCTGTAACTGACAATGAGATTGTTGAAGAATATCTGATATGAAAACTTATCACAAGACTCCCAAAATAAGTTCTTATTCTAAAAAAATGAATGCAAAGATTAGGTGTCCGACATTGTCAGACAGTCCATGATTTTTAGTAGTAAGCAATATGGTTACACTATGCCAATAGAAAAAACCTCCAAACTTCTAAATTATCTAAAGGAAAGTTGATCAAATATTAAGAGCTTTACATGCCTACATTACTTTGGAAAAATCCTGTCCTTAAATAAACACCTTGATTTAAAAATATATGCTAACTAGGTGCTAGGGAATTTACAGCTGTTGAGAGCTCAGCAAATTAAGAAATTGCAGAAATTGTTTTAGCAGCTTGTCAGCATAGACAAGATAGTTTGGATAGAAGTGAAAATTGAAAGCAAATTATTTTTGGTTAATTCCATAAGAAAGTGAATACCTATACCTGGTACTTATGACAGTAAAATTCTAGCTTTATATCTATCTGTAAACAAAATAGTCACGAAGATTTTAGGAAGTTGAATAAATCATAACTTAAGTGGTATCTTTCTGCTGTTTCTGGTTTCAGTAAAGTGCATACAACATTTCTTAGTAAAGTACTTGGCTTCTGCATTTTTGGGTGAGAAAGCTGAGAACACCATTTACTTTGAAATGTCTTGAAATACATTCAGAGTTGATAGGGAAGCCTATTTCTGAGTCCTAGCATAGAAACCATGTTTGAACCTGAAGCTGTGATTCTTATTTTCTTCTGTTGATACTTCTAGCAGCTAAATATTTCTGGTAAAGCTAATACATTAATTAAAAAGCTCTCCTAATATATTAATCATGATGGAAATTGACAGTCAGTAGTCCTTCAAGGAAATACTGAGTGAAAATATAATACTGGAATACAGAATTTGCAGACTAATACTACACTGGGACCTCTACAAATGCAGATTTCAATCACTTGCATGATTAAACATCAGAAACCAACCTCTCTTAAAGAACTTACTTCTCAAGTACTGTAAATAAATGTATAAAAGAGTAGCTATTCCCAATTTCTAATTAGTCAGGCCCTTTGGCAGAGGTAGTTCAGACAACATGGTTATTTAGATGTCATTTCTTCTTAGTGCATTTTGCAGCTGAAGGGCACTTTTGCTGTGGTCAGTATGTCAGGTTGCGTGCAGTCTTGATATTCTGCACTTTGAAACCAGTTAAACTCGAATGATGCCAAGACACCATGTTCATTAGTTAGATCTTATAACTGTGGTTTACAGCCATGATCCATTTTTAAAGACCTTTTCACAAAAATTAGTTTGTTACAAATCAGAGGGTATGTTACTCATTAGTTAAAAATGTATTGCCCAAAGTTATCACTAATGCCTTGAAATTTGGGTTATCTAAAAGTTTGCTGGAAACAGTGCTTGTAACAGGTTAACCCTTTTGGTTCAGTTATGTTGGTCAGATATTCAGGAAGCTTCCAGACAATAGTAATGACACTAATACCTCACTGCATAAGCTAGTGGTATTTAAGCTGATTTCGAATATATATGGCTATACTTGTCATTTCCTTTTCAAACAGAGTTGATTGCTGCATACATAACATGCATGTTGCTTGCTACATATAACATGACAGAATCTAAATTTAGCTTCCTTTCTGAATTACTTTATTGCATTTAGTACTGAGCAATGTCTTAGTTCTAAGGTCATTAGGATAGATCTGGGTAGGTGTGTGCAAAAATAGTCCTGTATGTGTGTGGGAGGATCAGTCTTTTTAAACACTGTGATATGCAACTGAGAAGAATAAACAGAAAAAGGGGGGAAAACTAGAGCTGAAAAAATGGGAAATCAAGAAGGCTAAGCATGTGTTAAACAAGAACTATGTGCAGGAAAGTTAGGATTGATTCATCATCTAAATTATGAAAACCAAACTTAAAACTTCCAGTTTCTTCCAGATAGCACACCTAGGGAGGAAATTTTTTCTTTTACTTGTAGACGCTTTTTGTGCTGCTTTCTCTGAAAGTAACACTTCCCACTGATGTCTTAACTGCCACTCACCTCCATTATTGCTGTTTGATGAGTGTGCTTTCTTCTGTGTCTTGCAATCATGATAAAATTACAGGTTTCAAATAGACTGCATTTTTTTCTGCAGAAGTCCTTCAAAACCACTGTGAATTAACTTCTAAACTGTTTGAAATTATGGAAGTGATTTCAAGTTCTATTTTTAATTTAATGTGGAAAGTGTTACTTTCATTTTGACATAGACATGTCCAATGTCTAGTATGTTCTATTTGTTTCCAATATGTTGTGTGACTATCTGTGGCTTTGTGTCGGTGTTTACTTATTTATTTATGAATAATTATGTTGGTGAGCCTTCTAAATTTACTTTTTAGTTTTTATTTAAGTTGATCAAATAATTACCTGACTACTTTAAGGACAATTTTGACAAAATTTCAAAATCTTTTTCAGCAAAAGTGAACTTTTACCTAAAAGGAAGAGGTCTGTATGGGTGTCCTGAAGTAATTTTTTCTCATTCTTCTGTACCGTTGGGATCTGGCACCAAAGTACAAACACTAGATAAAAATAAAAATTAGGAAATTTATGTACTGGTGAGCTGTTGTATAGTCTGTGTCTGGACACTAGAGATAATATACTGTAAAGCACTGTATCTCTCAACCCAGTGCATAAATTCTTCTTCATGTGAACAACTGAGTAAAAATGTCTGTTTATTTTGTTGGTTTTCAGGTTTATTTTGTTTGGTTGTTTTGTCCATTTGTTTCTTTTTGTTTGTTTGGTTTGGTTTGATTTGGTTTTGGTTGGTTTTTTTTTGTTTTGGTTTTGGTTTGGGCTTTGTTTTGGTTTGGTTTTTTCCCAGCAGATGAAATTCTTATTCTTTGATTATTCCTAAATACAGTAAAAATCTCCTCTCTAGATTAAATGAAATATTATTAATGGGCTTTTTCTTCTTTGTCTGATATATGAATGCACGTATTAAATTTTCATTGTGCACTTTTTCCGTCATATTTACAGAGCTTATATTTCCACTTGGTCTGACCCCAGCACAAAACAAGTAGATGGATGTCAGTTTGTGTTGGTTTTACAGAACAAACATCTTTCGGCAAAAATTGCTACATAGAGTAGTTTTTTGTTGGTTTGGTTTGGTTTGGTTTGGTTTGGTTTGGTTTGGTTTGGTTTGGTTTGGTTTGGTTTGGTGTGTGCTTCATTGTGTTGGTTTTTGATTGTTTCTTGTTGTTTGTTGGTGGTGTTTTGGGTTTGGGGTGTTGGTTTTTGTTTGTTTGTTTTTAATAAAAGAATACAGGCACGAGGATATACATGTCTTGTTAGAAATAAACAAAGCAGAATGGTGAAGCAGATAAATATTTTTGTGTTTGGGGCAGAGCTGCATTGATTGATGTGTTTGACTTTTACACAAGAGCTTAGTGCATGCATTGATAGTAGCAACTCATGCTGAAGGTAAAATATCACACATCCCTGTCATTCCTTACCTGGGGGCTCAAACCTACACCTCTCAGGCAATCATCAGTGCAGCACGACAGATGGAGTCAGAGGTGAAAGTAAATTTCATCTGGAACTGGAAAACACTGGACGACGGTATTTTCCCTCTAAAATGCCACAGGATTGCAGTCAAACCATGGTTATCACCTTTCTAGCAACTGACACCCAGATGGCACCCTAATCTGAGCCAAAATATCTCTTTCATTCACCGGAAGGCATATTGGTTTTCCCATGCCCGGGCAGCTACCACACACTTCTGAAATCCATCTGGAAGAGGTGTCTGAAAGTTAGCTTTTGCACAACCTAAATTGTAGCTGCCAGAATCCTCTTTTTTGGATCTAACTCATTAATTGGTGGGAAGAAGTATTTTAATCCTATTAAAAAAAAAAAAAAAAAAAAAAAAAGAAGATAAGAGATGTTCTGAAGTACAATTCTATTAGTCATTGTCTCTGGAGAACAATTTAAATTTTATCTGCAGCAAAGTGTAAAGCTCCTATTACTGACTTTCTGCTCTCTGGACTTCTGTGTGATCAAATAAAAGTAGCAGCAGGCAGCTCCAGGTAGCAATAAAATGTAAATGCTCAAAATTTAGGAAATAAGTTCAAGGACTAAAGACTGGTAAGTATTATAAAGATGAAGAAGTTAACTTTTTTAGAGGTAGTATCACAGTAGGAGAAGGAGCTTATAAAATTTCTAATGAAGAAAGTCAGCATAGATGAAGATGAAGACAAGAATAGTGTTGAGACTGCAAATATTATTGCCTTGGAATGTCTAGAGAAAGACAAAAAGTAGTGACTGTAGTGCCTTCTCCAGTGTTGTCAGTTCTCACTATTTTGAATATGAGTCCCTTGTCCTGAGGTTCAAAACTTTAAGAACTGAGTTCCATCTAAATGTACCCACAAATTTGATGGCTCTGGTAAAAATAATACATAAACATAGCCAGGAGGCTGATGTCTCAACACTTAGTAAGATAGTAGCAATAAGTTAGACATTAGTATGCCAAAAATGGTTATACTTCAAAAAATATCACAAAATGTTGGTTTTGTACTTTATCACTTCTTTGCTTATGTGGAACTTTTAAAAAATAGAATCCATTTTGTGACACACCTAGTCATATTTTTTTCTGAAACAAAGTTCTCAGCCATGAATACACTTGCTTAATTACAAGTTCAAGGAAATTTTCACAAACCCCAAACTTTATTTAAATATTCAGCAACATGGGTGCAGCAAATCAGTTCTTTGTGATGTAAACTTAAATGAGATGCTAAAAGATTTAAAAGGAATCAGGAAAAAAAACCCTCGTGATTTTATATTCATACAATCAGGATAATTCTTAAACATTAAGGATTGATATATTCTCAGTATTTTTTAACAGATACTTTAGTCCCTACTCTAAGAAACCAAACTAAACTCAAATAGACAAGCACTAGCTTTAATTTTTTTCTAAACCTATAAAATAAACTGAATGTGTGGAATGGGTGAAAAGCAGTATAAGGTCTGTGGGTGGAGGGGTTGTAGATCAGTCAAGAGGAAAATCCCAGACCCTTCGGTTTCCAAGTTATGCTAAAAATCTTCTCAACTGCTCTTTGTCCTTTCCTGATATCCATTTCCAGCAGTAGTTATTAAGCCTTGGGTTGCCTTTAAGGGCTAACGAGCCCCACCTGCCCGGGAGTGGCCCTGACCGGGAATCGAACCCGGGTCTCCGCGGTGATAGCGCGGCGCCTTTACCCCCTAGACCACCAGGGGCTCCTAAGGACCTCGCTGCCACCGTCCAAGCTCGCTTGGCCCCGGCAGATGAACCTTAGGATTAAAGGGTGGGCTCAGTTCCGCGCACACTGTGTCTCACCTAAAAAATCCAATGCGCAGGCTGGAAGGTGGAAAGACCTTCCCCAGATCTTCGCTCGCGAAGACTGGCCCATTATTATTATATTAAGCCTTGAAGAAATTTTCATTTGTGTCATAAAATTATTTGTAGCAACTTTAGACCATATAAACATATATGTAGAATGCATACCTTAAGAAAAATAAATACCTGTGTACATACTTTGGAAAAGACTGAACATTATTTTTTTCATAGTGTATGCCAGAGGTACCATTAGAAATAGGCATTGAAAATGCAAATATAAAATATTTTTGCTTTGTAATACTCTAATTTTAAGGTTAAAACAGTGTATTTTTATTTGTCTTTTTAAATAGTTGAAACCTAAGTTAAAAGGGTTCCTTAAATTTTCACAGTATAATATGTCTTTACATTTTTATATAGAGTAGAATAATATCAAGTTGCAGGTATGTATACTATATGTATGCTAATATATAAGCTATAGGTATGCTAAAAAAGTAGTTTTAACACACTCACGAGTTGCCTAAATGTTCAAATTTCATATCTGCTAGCAGAATATTTTATTAAACTTGGCTGGAATTTGAGCTGGACTTACAAATCCTCAGGGATTTACTTAATCCAAAGAAACTTATTTTTATTTCTCTACATATATATAATTGTTACAATGTTGTCTGATGAATTTTCATAGACTAACACTAGCTTGGTTGAGTGCCTTGGAGAGGAAGTGACGTTTTTCCTTTGTATCTGATCAATTGAAGCAATCACCTGTAATCATGTTGCTCAATCAAATGCAAAAACAAGCTTCAGTGACTCCCCTAGGTGAGGATGGCTGCATATTCTTTGTTCTTTTCCAGCCTGATAGAAAAATAATCCCACTGTGAGTTTTCCTCTAAAGACTCAATACTTTCCTCAAAGTAACTCAATAATTTCTATTTTTTTTCTGGGTTTTATTTTGTTCACTTATATAATACTGTGTTTCCAAGGAAGATGAGAAAGTTCCCTCTATCAGTTATGATATTCTGGCCCGTGCTGCACCAAGAATGCCCTTTTGAAAGATACTAATTGGCTGCACAGCATTTATTGTCCAGATGTCATGTGGGCTCACTTCTGAAAACCACAGGACATTTAGTTTCGGGGCTTTGTCTAATCAAGTAATCAATATCCACTTTTACACAAGGGCATCAGGTTTCACTGTATAACTGAATTCTGTCCGGCTGATTAAAAGATGTTGTGTGTCTCCATTTTTATTTTAGATTTTGCTAAACTTGTAGGGTGGCTAACAATACACAGAGTACTCCACCACAAAGATGGATCTTACTGATTAATTTAATGCCTTTGTTTTGTGTGGGAGCAAAGAAACTATTTTTGTTGTACAGAGACTCCAGCCAGGAGACGACAAACTTGTCCTTCTCGGTGCGGAGATCCCAGAAGACTTCACTGGGTAAGTAGTGAACTTGGGTCCACTTAACCTCCTGTGATCAACATGGTGTTCAGGCCTCAGATTAAAAGGTGGTGAACACTAAATATTGTTTTAGAGTGGAACTAAAGGCCTCAACAGGGCTTCCTAAATGCTGTCATTATCTTGTTAGCTCTTGGTCCACAGACTACGCAGACCCAAACCCTGAGAAGAAAGATGTTTGCATTTTCTTGCAGCACAACATCAAAATGCCCAACAACATGGTCATTTCAGGTGTTCAGCCTTTATCTTTAAAAGAGTTATAATATGTATTTTGTACGTAGTTTCACAAAGTGAAATTTTCCAAGTTCCATCTAGTTCGGCTTTGCAGAACTGCAGAGAATGCGGTTTCTGGACTGTCAGATTTTACTCTAAACACAGTGCTGTTTGCATTACAGGTGTAATTAGCAGGATGAGCAGACTTCCTGGGCAGGAGCAGCATCTGGGGCCTAGGGTCTGTTCAGGGGCATCACCAATACTTGCTGGGCAGACGGGGAGGGTCTGGCAGTGGGAGAGATTTTGGACTGACAAGTTTTGGTTGTGCTTACAGATCTCCTCTCCTCTTCCAACACAACTCTGTTTTCCAGGCACTACCTTTGAATCCTTGGCAGGGTCCTACTGTCCTTGTACACAGTTTTCTGTAAAATAAGAGTCATGTTGCTTATATTTTCCCTGACAATATTAAAAGGAAAAGAAATATTCTCTTACCAGGGATGTGATGTTTTTATGGAGGATGTTTTTTTTTAACGCAGGTACTTTATTGGTGTGAATTCTAATATACAAAATATAGTTAAATGTTAGGAGTACATAGTAAGGAATATTTATTGCCCCAGAGGAAAAATGTGAATTTAATGGAGCACTGACCAAACTTCTCACTTATATTCTATATATCTCATTTTCATATTTTCCATGACTATTTTATTCACAGTCATTATTTCATACGATTTGTAAATACTGCAAGTGTGTTCCTGTGAACTTTTTAAATAAATATTTGTAATGTGAAAGTTAGGGCTTGACCCATTGCTCTTAGTAGTTAATAAGAACTCTTGTTGATATAAGTGATCCTTACATTACAGCCTGAGTAGTCTCCACTGTTTTATCAGATTGTCACAGTAGGGAAGAGACCCATATACCTTTAGGGTCTCCTCAGTGATGTAGTGAGAACTGAAAGCACATGATTCAGAGGTTAAGAAACAGTTTTAATTCTACATACTCTTGATTAGAAAAAAAAAATCTGGTGAAAGAACAAAGGCAATTAAAAACATTGCCATCAACTTTTTGCTCCGAATATAACAGCTTTACTATGAACTGGAATTGTTTTGATTGTTAATTCTCAGAATTTTTTAGCAATGGAAAACATTTAAAAATTCAGGCAAAAGTAAGGTTGTATTCAAGGTATTTCCATCAAATGCCTGATTTTAGACCAACGCTAACTGATATATGCTTAACTAATATATTTAGTGTCTGATTGAAAATAGATAGGAGATGATGAGACTATGGCTACTCATTCCAACCTTTCCTGATTTTTTTGAACAATTAATATATTTTGTACAAGTTGAAATATGTTCCTAATAAGTTATAAACACAAAAAAATGCTAAATTATTCATTGTTCCTATGTATATCTAGTAATTGTTGTAGCTGTTCACTAAATAAACACAGTATGCACTTGCTGAATTTGCTGTTACTTTATGGTACATATTATTTTATGGTTATGTATATAATGAGATAAATTATGAACACACAAGAATATGCTTAATAATATATTTTATAATGACTCACATACATAATTACTTTTAAAAGCAACTGATTTCTGAGATGTGATTTTTAAAAGTCTTATTAAATTTATAGGCTAATAACCAAAAAGAAATTAGCAGAGGAATTCATAATGTTTTGGAAGAAAAGGGATGAAAAAACCCACAACACAGAACCTCTGGATCTAGATTTTTGAAATTAATATAATTTGGAGCCAAATGTTATATGTGATTTTCTCTGAGAAATTCAAAGCACATTAGCAGCATTCATGACACAAAAAAGAAAAGCTTAATAAATGTCTATTACACAAAGTAGGCACAAGTGGGTTAAGACTGCAAACTGATTAATAATTAAGATAGTTTGCTAAATATGTCTTCTTAATTTAGTCAAGTGAGCTTCACTTTCAAAACATTTGCTTTGAGAAAAGGAAGATTGAAGTTCAGCATAAGTGGGAGGGTAAGTCTGCAGCGAGTCAATGGTTGCTTGCACGCTGAATAGTGCCACAGATAACAGTTTCTGCAATTAGATCAGTGAGTATCAGAAGTTACTGGGACCATGCATTTCTACAAAACTATTATTAAAATGTCTTTTATTGAACTGTAGGTCATATGAAATCAATGGGTGTTTAGTCATGTGGTAAACATTATTTGGAGAGTTTCTTTCCTTTAAAGCACACTGGGCATAAACAGATCTGATTACCCACTTACCAGGTTGTTCGCATGGACCAGACAGACATGGAAAAGAAGGGACTGAGGCTGTTAATATAGACAGGTTCTGAAATCAAAAGTGACTTGGTGAGGGGTGGAAAAAAGCAGTAATTCATTATTTCTTCTAAATTAAGAAACAGTGGTTACTGAATAAATTTAAAAGGATACGGTTAAAGCAAACACTTATTTTTTGCATTATGTTAGCTGTGTTGCCAAGAGGACCTTGTAGAGTCTAGGTGAATGATCTAAGAGTGGACAGAGTCATCATTTCTTGTTGAATACAATACTGAATATGAGAATCTGGAAAGAAAAGAGTGAGGGAAGGAAAACTTCGAGGAGATGGTCCAACTAGACACTTGTCATAATCTTTTCCTCGAGTCATCTGTTGATGGTCATTGGTGAGACCTACTGTTTTCATGACAAAAGAGACCAGAGTTGTAAGATATGAACTATAGAGAAACGTTGGTAATAGAAAATCCTGAGATCTAAATGAATGCCATGAATGTTTTAACTCTTTGGATAAGTCTGGGTTTTACTCAGCATCCTGTGAAGCTATGGGCCCCTGAGTATGCAAAAATACAATTGCACATGTAAAGGGATCACAAAATATAAGGGAATTTTTACTTTTTTTTTACCATCACAGGTAAAAAACCCAATCTTTGAATGATCTAATTGTGCCAAAGTTTTTTAAAAGTCTTTCTGCATCTTAATAGATTAGCAAAAGTAACCACCACTATTTTTTGATAAATGCACTAAAGCAGAACTCCAGACTTACTGTGGTGTCTTCCCTGATGGTAGTCAGCGTGTGCCAGGCACTATTCCAGTGATCAGAGTGTATGTGTAATTTCAATTGATTATTCGCTGGCAACTGCACCGTGATGCTCATGTGGGGTGTTGCTGATGAGAACCATAACATATGTTTCAAAGAAGAAGCGGGTTGTGTTCTGACACTTAACCAGAGAGATGTAAGTGAGCACGTTTTATGTTACAATTTTATAACACATTATTTTGATTTATTTTAGTACTGGACTTTTAAGCAAAAGAGTTAAATATTAATGGTTTAATAAAATACATTCTAAAAAGCTGTACAATTGATAATACACCCTTTGGGCTTTCGGTGCTGGTTTTTTACACATTTTTAAAAATACTATTTTTTGATTTCCCCTTTTTCCCTCAACATTTTCCTGTTTTCTAAGCTGTATAGTCAGAACAAGATCTTTAGAGACATTCTTGGTATGAAAATGAAGCAGAAAAAGAAGTACTCAGAAAGTTTCTTGCTTATTTCTGCCTCTTCCTTTTCTTATATTTCTAGAGAAGAAAAACAGTCCCAGTTTACTGCAGTTGAGAACTCTCACTGGATTCATTCTTTCATTCTTTTTTTCTTTCTTTCAAAGATGGTTTTTAAATTTTATTTATTCCTCCTATGGAGAAATGACAGCAGAATTGGAAAGAAGAGCTAATAGCTTATTGAGCAGTGAGGGAACGAAGGAGTTAGTGAGCTATTCAGGATTTATGATTTGCTCAGCCAGGACTTCTGAAAAGCTCAGATCTTATTTGAGTATCAAAGTTAATGGTTTTAGGAACTTGGCTTGTTGGGTGCTGAGTTTCTGTAAAAAACCATGGTCTTCAGAGGCATCCTGGAGCTACTGAGTTGAGTGTTTGCAAATGCACAGACTGTTACTTTGGTGCCCAAGAAGAACCTAAATTGTCTTGACAGTCCTGTCCCTAGTGTCCAAAGGCACGCAGTGTGGCTGGTGATGGTGTCAGGACCTATATAAGGAAGGGACAGTGGAAAGAAACAATTCCATGAAGCTTGGAAAAAAATGTGTGTATTGCTACAATCAAAAATTTTTCTTGCATTATTGATTAGTGGTTCCCTTTAAGGCTTAAGTTTTACTTAGAATCAAATAAAAAATAAAATGATTAAAAAAAGAAAAAAATATTTTTTGACAGAAAGCAAGCAATCTGGTTTAGCTATCAGGCAAAATAACACTAACATACAGATATCCAGGGCCTGGTTTTGTTCAGCTTTTTGCAGGCAGGAGAAGACCTTTAAAATCATAGTATAACATATTGTCAAAACAAAAGAAAACTGAACAAAAAAGAGACCTTGAATCAACAAGAGTTTTTGGAAGGAGTGTGGAAACTGCTGACACCTACTCCAGGCTCCCAGCACTTTGGCATGGCTGATCTTGTCCTATGGTTTGTGGGTGGGGCTCTCCTGTCATACCACAATGGCACGAGGAACAAGGCAGAGGTGCATTTTTAGCATCTTACATCATTTTAAATAATGCATATAAATCAGGACATGTAAATGCCTTAGGAAAACCACTCATAAAACAGATTTTGCTTTGCGACAATACTGTGCTGTAATGCATCAAGGTGGCAGTGCTAGCATCACATCCTGCCATGGAAGAATGCCCAATATGGATCTAGCACCGAACTTCTTCCTTTACCACCTTCATTTACAAAGCTTTAAACCAGTGCTTTCAGTTCTTTGTAGAAAAGGCTGCAAGCTAAGGAATATAATATAGGTCAGGAAGTTAAATGATTCTCCTTTCAACCTGACAGTCATTCCCTTAAAACATCTGTTTGTTTTTATGGTACTTCTGATATTTTTGGCTGACATTTTCTTGGTTTTCTGTAATTTAAATGTGAAAATAATTTAGCAAATGAAAAACTAACTATTACAATAAATATTGATTCTAAAACATATAATATTGTTTCTAGGTTTTTTATTATTTATTTCTGCAGAGTGATTAGATTTCACAGATTTAGTGCAACCACAGATATAAACCCTCCTATAGTTTCTAAGAAAACCATATTAAAAAATTAAAGAACTGAGAAAGGTAATTTACTTCTGCTTTGGATAAGTAGTGGTATACTAGAAGGCATAGCTATAGTAGCTTAAGAGGCTCAGCTTTAAATGAAATAATGGCATCTTTTATAAGTCAATTTTTATAGCTGGAAAAATTGGAAAAGTTTTCAGGTTAATAAAAATATGTGACTGAATGTACATTTACTCTGGCATATTACTTAATGTAATCAAAAAGACCAATCTCTCTGGACAGATCCTGCCTACTAGTCCGTTAAGATACCTTAGTTATTTTCCTTTACATGCTGTTCCTCACCAAAGGAAACTGAGCTATTTGGTGGCTGTTATGGACTAATAAATGCTTAACAGCTAGAAAAAGAGGATAGGAGTACATGATAATTTTTAAGATGTAAGAAACTTATCAATTTTGACAGCTGAACTCTGCTGTTTGTCATATTTCTCAGTGAAATGAAAAGGAATGAAAACTGAATTGACAATGGTATTAAATACCTCAATGTTATTTGTGATAATCAAATCTGAACTTGACTCTGGAGAGTTGTAGATGAGTCTATCCAGAGCGACTGAGTGATTAAAATGAGAGGTGGAATTAAATGACAGTAAATGCAAAACAATGTACATGAAGGGAGCAAAAAATTCACATAATCAAAAACTCTTTTTTGGAAAAACAATTTTTACTCACTGTAACGTCTGAAAATATCAAGTTAGTATTCAACAATGATTGAACATGTGCACGGAGATACTTTCAGAAAAGCAACAGTGAAAAAATAGAAAATGTACTTATGTGTATTGAAATCAAGATCAGAAAATCCCAGAACCTTTAAATGCTGGAAGCTAAAAAAAGTAACTCAAATTTCTGTCTAAATCTGGGGGCTTTTTTTTTCGTTTTCCTGAGTATCCTCCATTCACTACTGCAAGAGATAGTATTTGAGGCTAAAGAAATATTTAGCCTGTCTCATTACAGAAGTTTTCACATTATTTAAAATAGCTTATAATTTTAAATAGGGATTATGAAAAAAAAAAGTCGGACCATATTCTTACATGATGATGGGCCCAGTTCCACTCAAGTCTGAACAAACAAACTGATTTACATCTGTTGAAAATTTCCCTCACTCTCCACACCTTTAACTTGGAGATTACTTCCAGACATTTACCAGCTATTAGACCTTTTCTGCTCATCATGAATTCCAGTTTGTGGATTTACTAAATTCACTTTTCTACTTCTGCTATGGATATAGCTATTCTATTCTCAAATAGGGACAAACTGTTTTCCTAGTAAACCTTCCAGTAAGTTCTTCTCAAGTGTATCAGAGTAGCATTTCAGACGTAAATTCCTCTTGTTCACAGACACTGAGAAGTTAAAGTACTTAAAGAACTCCAAAAGACAGATCTGACACTTCCACTGCTATTTATAGTTAGCCTACTCTAAGAAGACACACTGAAATCAGGAGATTTTCTGAAGAGTTAATTTAAAAGTTACTATTACTCAAGATTTTTCTCCCTAAATCGTAAGACATATGTGTTTCACTAGCTGGTTGGGGAGAAGGGTTGTTTCTGTAACTAAAATGGGTGCTTAGTGGAGTTCCTTTGACTGCGATTCATCATTTCCTCACTCATTCTGTCATCCCAAGCACCAGTCATGCTGGCAGGTCAAAGATTAAACCAGACAACTGAGTTCTAACCTATGGGGTCACAGAGTGGGAAGCAGACCAGGATACAACCTTCGAAAGGAAAAATATGCATTTATCACATATACTTTATTTTACAGGTCACTCAGAATTTGCTGAAGAATTGTGCTCTTCATGCTATCTCTTCCCTTTTGACAATAAAATTTGCCAAGGTGTGTTGCTGTGTTATACCTACTGCTTCAATAAGTGTTAATTTTTACACAGATTTTCCTAAATTATTTCATGCCTTCTCAGGAGATAAGAGTTTGTATGTAAATCCATAGTTCTGACTCCTACAGTGTCATAGAAAGTGATGGAAGCAGTGACCTGTACTGACAAAGAACAAGATTTTCCAGGTTCAGTACAGCTCTTTATAGATAGCATTCAAGATTCTCCGTCAGCATATTCTTCTCTTTTCCTCCTCCCCATGTTGTGTTAGCTCTTGCTCATAATTATTGCTTCTACTGTGTTAGAGCCACCCAGCTCCCTAAGTGATACATCTGGGTAAGACAATGGGCAAATTGCATCAAAGCTGAGATTTAAGCATAGTTAGATCATGTCATGTTTCCATACCTTAGCACACTCCTCTACATCTTTGGGAGTTATATTTACTGCATGACCCCTACTGCCTATTGGGGCACTATAACTTTCTTTCCCTTCATGAGTCTATGCGACCATTATTTTAAAACCTCTTGCAAACGCATGTGAGATGAAAGTACATTATATTTTCAGTATTTCACTGGATAAACTGACTCTTGGAGAGTTTAAATGAAACTGAGGTTCACTAATAGACAGGAAATGCCAAAGCTGCCACCTCCAAACATAACAGATAATTAATTATCTGATACTTATCCGATACTTGTCTGATACTTATTCAAACTTGCTAAATTATCGAAATACAGTCATCAGTATATGTGATGTTGCATGGCCTGTATATCCTCTGTAAAGCTTTTGTAAATACTGGTGAAAGAGTCTTACTGCTTTTTATTTTATCATGTCTTTTGTTCACCTCTTATCTGTTTGTCCCTTGACCTCAACATCAATAATGTCAAGAACATAATTTCTATAATGCTTATACATTCCTGTGACCCAGGAATACAGTTATAATAAAAACTAATGCAGGACAGTGACTTCAAGAAGAATCTAGCTTAGGGATTGGTGGGTGATATTATATCATTATTTTTACTTTGACTTTGAATAAACAGTGTAATGGCATGGCATTGCTGTCATTGTCTTTATCTAATCTACATCAGGCAAATGCTACCACAAGATACTATTTTGCTCATTAAAGAATAATTATTCAAATCAGAAAATCTGTCTCTTGTGCTTTTACAATGCCCCAGAGTGGAAATTCCTGATGAGAATTGTACAGATGCTCAATGAGAGGAAAATCAGAAACATACTCCATATTTTTGGAACTAGGCCAAACTATTTATGTTCTTCTGAACTGGGACTGAGATTACTGGTGGTGTTGTACAAGTATTCACTCAGAGGGTGGTTTATATATAATATATGGCATAATTTCTGGGCTACTGCTGCCAACTGGGGAGTCTTCCAAAGAATTATATCTCAAATACTGAATTACATTTGAATGGGATGCATTTCCCTATTATTTCCCAATACATCCATATTCCATCTTGCCTTTTTAATTAGTGAATATATTGACTGTATATGTGTTATTATAATTGTCTCTGCCAGCCTGCATGCTTTTAATTGTGGATAAATTTATCCCATCATCTCTCCCTAATTGTAGAAGTCTATGTTTATTGAAATTACTACTGACTGCTGGAAAATGGTCTGCCTACTCCTGAGTCTTACACTCTGTCAAACATATGGTTGTGATATTGTTTGTTAGATATTGTTTTTCCACCTTGTCTCTGCCTCATATAGATCTTGATCTTTTTCTTAATGTCTGTTGTGACTGTAACATGCTTCAAGATTCTGAGAGTTTTTTAACTGTAAAAATACAAAATATTCCTGGTTAAAATATTTTGTAATTGTCCATGTTTGCAGCTTGGATTCTGATGCAACATAAAGTATGAAGGCTGTTATCAGCAGTGATGCATTTGCCGCATTGTCTAACATCATGAAGCACAAATATGTGTAATAGTAATTAATTTAATAGTAATGGTCATATATTAAAACACAAAGAAGTTTCACCTAGGCATGAGGAATAACTTTCTATTGAGGGAGGTAAAGCACTGGAAAAGATTGCCCAGAAAGGTCATGGAGTCTCCCTCTCTGGAGACATCCAAAATCCACCTGGGTATGTTCCTGTGTCACCTGCTCTAGGTGACCCTACCTTGACAGCAGGGTTGGACTAGAGGATATCCAGAGGTCCCTTTCAACCCTAACAATTTCCTGATTCTGTGAATAAAACTCACACTATTTTCTGGAAGAAACAATATAATTGAGAACCCATTTTATAAAAGACAGTGTTAGGAAGGTGATGTTTCTATTTATTTTGAACATGGAAAAAAGAAGGAAAATTTTATTTTTTCTAAGTGTCATGAGTTCCACAGTTGAAAATGACAAACCAGTGCTAGTCAGGGTTCTCTCACTAAACTGTACTTCTAAGTGTTTCTTCTCCACTATTCAGGTACAGTCTGAATGTATTTCTGAAACTGTAGATTTCTGAATATTTTGTTCTTTGCTCCACATTTACATTGCTAGAATGGATCAAAAAAAGGCTTATTACTGTTTTCATACATTCATTTCATGATATTGTTCAGGCTAGAAGCTAGCTGTGTATCTGGTTAAAATGTCACCATTCTGATTATATTCCTATTATTTCCCATTATTTTTGTAAACAACTTTCCTCTGAGTTTTTTCAGTACAAAGGGCAAGTTTTTAGAAAGAATGAATAACACTCTCTTTTTTGTTTTTTTCTTTGTAATACTTTAGCTCCTTTGTGCTACAAAAGAAAATTAAATATTACATAAAACCTCATTTTTCTCTTCTTTTGTCACCATCATTCATGTCCTCGAATGTGGCTATTTAAAAAGTTATTGCCTACATACAGATCCAAATGGTAACAGGCAAATGATGCAATTGGTAGCTAATCTTTATTCCTCAACATAATGAGCTTTTTATTGTCTTGGTTTGGACAATTCAAGCACAGCCATTCTATATTACATAGTGGTTGTAATTTAGCATTTTTAACTTCTTGTTTAAAAAGTTTTACCTTCTAATGGATTATACTTACTCAGGTAGTTTTGGGTTAAAGTAACAGTTGAATAACATCTCAGTCGTGTTTTAGCATCTGACCTTCCTGGGGGAAGTGAGAGATCAACAATATCAAATGAGTAATCTGTTGGCCTATTGCACTTGAATATATCTTCTATATTCCTTAAAAGTTGTAACAGATGAAGAAGCAACCACAGTCCGAAGAAAACCTTGTGCAACTATAAGACTTTAAAAAGTTGGAAAAGTAGGTAAAGATGAAGCTGTCAAGGCGTTATTTTGATCTTGAAAATTTTGTCCTTAGTGGATAAGTAAATAAAAAGTAAATAAAAAAGATATTTGTTTCTCTATATGCCTTTTTGATTTTAAAAAAACCAAAACAACAGTCATCTTTATATTATTTTAAAATATTTGCTTTGAAAATGCAATATTCACTGACAATCACAAACCATCTTTTTATATGAAATAAATATTAAAAAAAGGGATCATGGTAATATATTGAGTTACATGTTAACATATTTAAATATCTCATGAAGTTGTAAAAAGGAGTATTTGAGGTATTATGTTGACTTTTTAGTGTTACTGATGAAATTTGGTAATTCAAAATGGAAATGAATCCAACATTTGAATCTATAGTTTTAATGAAGAATTGAAATATTAAATTATCTGAGAAAACAGGATAGGGTTTCACATTATAAAAAAAAAAAAAAAAAAAGAAAAGAAAAGAAAAAACCATCAACCAAGGGTTTCCTTTTCCGGTGGTTATTCAGTCATATGAAAAGACTGAATTTTCTGAAGATTATACAGCTAGCTCTTTAGAGGTTCAGAATTGGTAAATTAATTTCTCTCAGTCATCTTGTTTAACCTTCTATAAACATATATATGCACATATCCCAATATATGATTAGTAGTCATCAATATATAGTTAGAGGTAATCAGAAACTGTTTTTTAATAATTTAGCTATTTCTGAACAAACTTCAATTTTTGTTTCTGAGAGCCCAGAATCTTCAGGCAGATATCACAGATTTACTGGGTGCTTCTGTTATTTCCATTTTATGTGTATATGTGTGTGGAATAGGTGATGTTGCACAGAAAGGAGTATACCAGATTACTTTATTTCCTACATTAGCTCTATAAGGGTGATTTTGTCTCTGGTGAAGGTGGATTTTCTACAGTAACAGGGTTTTTGGTAAAAAACCCACCATATTTAATAGAGTTTCTTCTTAAAGAAGAACCATACTTTAGAGAATGAGTGAATTTCTGCGTAACGTTTTTTGTGACCTCTTAACTTTTTCAGTTGATCCTTCTCAGCTCTTTTCAGAAGGATGAATTTTGACTATCAGTTATTTCCATTTTTTTTTTCATTCTCCCTTTGTGGTCTGTATTGTTTTATGCCCTTCTGTGACCTCCAAATTTGGTGAAAGGTTTCCTAACTAATCCAAATTCAGTTTTACTTTTTTTTTTTAAAATAACAGTCTTGACTTGGTCATTGAAATGAATCACAAAATGAGTGAAAAGATAAAGCGTTCCGTGTATTTTATAAATAAATACCAAAGTTTTCAGATAGAAATCTGCAGTGGCAAATCCAAGCTCAAAGGAGGAAGCCTCTAGAAGATACACAAATCCAAGTTCTACAGGAAACTAAGTAAAGTACTTTGTGTAGGATGTGCAGCTAAAAAATGGACAATAAAGCTATTATTTGATAAGTGTCACCTTATCAATCTCATAGAGCACATTACATATGAGCACACTTCCAAGTCTCATCCACTTGAACTTGGTAAAGTTTCACAGACTTTAGTTCCACTGATACGTATTTTGTCCAGGAAACCATAGCTATGAATGAAAGTACTCTCTGTTGCTCTTCAGTATCCTATTCAAACTTTAAGAATTTCTTCTTATTTTTTTTCAAAGTGATTGAGAAAAGACAGAACTTTTTGAGAACAAACATTCCCCTGAACTCCCAGGGCTATTTATGGATTTGAATGCTGTTTGAATACTATGACAATATTGTTCCTTTTCTGTTCTTTGATGAGTTTTATTTTTTTCTGTCCTGAATGGTGCTTCATTGCACTTTACAAGTGTGGTGTCAATTCAGGTTTTGGTGTAGGCTCAGTTTTGGCCTTAAAACCATATCTCTTCAATTGGAAGAAGATTTGAGCTTTCTTTCTTTTTATGCTGCAGTCCTGTATCAGCAGACAAAAAGCACTCTTGTTGATGAAGATGAATGGAAGACCAGAGTAAAGAATTTTTCTGTGTTAAGGTCACAGTGTTTTCACCATCTTAGCAATTCTGGGCATGAGGAGTCACTTCAAGAAGATTTTAACATTGCTTAGAAGTAAAGAGAACTAGAAGAGTTTCACATTGCCTATAAAGGTTTCTCAGACAGCTGTACAGCATCTCACATGTGATCATCCCAAAGGGCAGGTGAACCTCACAATTAAAAAATCACATAATTCTGAAGTGTCTTTCTGGGGATCTTCTCTCAATTGACTTTTGTCTCCTAGAGAGCTTCCCAGCACCCAAGTTCTGAGAGATTCCGAAGTCTCTTGAGATACCTGTCATAAATTTGAAAAGCTTCTCCTTAGTGGTTTTTTTCCACTTTCAACAAAAAGGAGACAGAAACTGGTTTTAGGCAAATGGTAAATGATAAAGGATTGTCATCAGGGCAAGAAGACTTTGCTCTTATTCCTTCTGACTGCAGAGATTTGCTAATTCTTCTTGTTCTTTCTTAACTGTATAGAAAACGGGCTCCTTACTCACACTGCATTCTGTGACTTTCTCTCCATCCTAATGCTTTAAGTTCTCCCTCATCAGAATTTTTTGTAAGTCTGGAATCATTTGCAGAACTCATATCTTCAGGTTATGAATATTCTGCAATACACACAGTTATCTTTGCATGTAATCGTTAGTATCTATTTTCTTCCCAAAATATTGTGCAGCTTTACAAAGTAAAGTGACTCCTTAAATTTTCTGTGTATGCTTTCTTTGAATTTGGCTGCAAATAAAACTGAGAAAGGAAATTCTGAAGGAGGAAAGTTGATGTGCCCATGATTCCTATGCCTCATGTCCTTTTCTTCTAGGAAAAAAAAAAAGGAACAGAGGAGTAGTTTAGGGCTCCTCCTTAGTTTGAATATACTGGAAAAAATGGAAAAGGAGAAATAAAAATCATACTTTTATATTCTGAGTGGTTTGTACACATTGCACAACACATTACTTCTCTCACATATACATATATAAAAGGGCTAAACCCTTCTTTCTTTTTAGTTCTCTGACCCAACCCAAACCATTACCACATTATAGGCCTTACCTTGTCTGATTAACAGACATTGTTTCCTGGATTTAAAGTCCAAGCTGGTTGATTCATTCTTTGTTTATCTATTATGAACTTGGTATTTCAAGGATTTAAACTGTAACCTATTTTATAGTCTGAATTTACCCAAGGATTTGTTAATCCTTGGGTAAGGATTAACAAATAATCTGAATAAAAATGTAGTTTACAGACAGACGTGGTCTGTAACCAGGTCAGAACAAGTTCAGTTAGGTGCTGTCCTCTTAATGGGATGAATTTAAGTAGCTGTTCTCCCTCACTGCCTTTTCTCTGTGGTAGCTGATAAGACCACGGCTGTAGCAAATGTTTCTCCATGTATCAGATGTCTCTCACAACACAATCAATACACTTCATGGTGTGTTTAGCTCAGACAATGTTCAGTTATTAGTGTGAAAAGGAGAAAGGATTCATGAATCTGAAATGTTTTCTATGTCTAAGACTGGTGGTGACCAAAACCTTTTGCCTCACACAGTTCACTTCTCTGTGTCCTCTGTGTCTTTCTCCTTTGGAGCTAGGAACTTTCTGTGTTTGTTTGCTTGTTGCTTCCCCTCCTGAATAGCTATTTGTCTTCTTAGTGTTTTAAAAACAATCAAATCTGAGAGGCTTTCTGTATATGTTTTTTTCATTGAAATCAACACTGTAACTTAATAGTTGTGCTTAAGAAGTGTGTAAACAAGCACGACTATTGTATGTGTTTTCAGCTGTTCGGTGGGAAAAAACCCTCTCTAGAAAAGGCTGTAGCTGGGTGCAGTTTAGTGAAAACAAAAGAGGAGTGAGTTCATAAGTTGTGTCTCTTGGATGCACAACAGTGACAGATAAGTTCAGGGGATCAGTCGCTTGTATCTGTGCTAGAAAGTTTAACGATAAAGTGCATACAATTTGAAGTAGTGGGGTAGTACCCAGCACTGTGCTAGTGCAGCAATTGAGGTCAACATTTTTCCTGTAAAGCAGATGGGGACTTGATTGCTCCTTTTCAGAGCAATGATTTAGCAGATAACCATGAAAAATAGTCCTTCTGTGGACTCTATCTTTATACCTATAAATTCTAGAACATTTAAAATGTACAAGTGAACTTAAAATGTACTGCTTTAGCTGAATGGAAGAGTCCTAGGTGTGAAACTGCAGAGTTTTTAATATTAAGTTCCTGTTTTCCGTTTTGACTTTAATCTGTATGGCAAAGTGCCCAACAGTTCCAACATGTAAATCCAATTTTCAGGTATTTTGCACCTCATTCGGTATGCAATACATTGGCAGAAACATACAAGCATACTGCATATATGTTTGTCCTTTCTAGCATGAGTGTATGAATTCCCTGTAACTGTGCCCTGTCAGGTAGGGTAGGTTGCTCTCTGTTATTATGAGAGTGTAAACTGTGGAAATAGTTTATTTTCAACCATAAAAATGTTACAAAATAAAAAGGAAAAACTGGAAGTGTGGAAGGAAGTATTTTTAGAGAACAACGTTACTGTTTTTTCAAAATGCCTTCCTTACAGAGGAGAAAACCCTAGAATATTGAAGTTAAAACCACAGCATAGAAGAGAACCTGAAATTAAATGAGGAAATGAGAACACAGGCCTCGAATACTGGGCTTTAAACTAGTCACCATGGAAGTTAGTATCAGTATATAAGAAGAATTTGAATTAATGTTAGCAGTGCAGAGTTTCTGTGACAGTGGACATAAAATGTCTACTTATGTTTTCTGTAGATCTTTAATTTTTTTTACTGTGAGCTGATGACAGAAACAGCCACTCAATAAAGAATTCCATCTTATATAGTATTTTAACAGCTTAAATTGAAAAAAGATAAATGAAACTAATTTACTATATATTGAATTCTTTCAACTTAGTTACAAGCAGTGGTGAGAGTCTTGAACTAAACTTGAACTGCTATTTCATTGCATAGGACAACAGGGCTATAGAAGACCTTGGACACCATCTTTACTCCCAGCTATTTCTGTCATTCATTGTTACACTTTTGAAAAATAAACCATCAAATTATTTTATGTTATTTTGCCTAGTGCTTCTTTACCTAGAGGGATATTCCTGTTAATTACCATACTTATGACTAGAAAACTTCTAATATTCAACTTGAATGCATTTAGGTTCCCTTGATAACAACATGTCGTTATCGTTCTTTTAATGACTTCCTTTTCTTTTCTTGGTGTTGCAGAAAGCCACCGCTTTCCTGTTAGTTCTTGTTTAGCTAGGTCATAATGATTCAAATACCGACCGTATTTTTCTCCCCTGCCTGTTCTTTTGGAGGAGGTTCAACATTTCAACATTTCACAGGCATCAGTGACACAGATGTGTGACCAATGCTGTATTCACCCTGCTTGGTGCAACTGCCTGGAAAGCAAAAGGAGATAGTGGCCTTCAGCATGCTGCACTACCAGAGACAACCAAAGAATATGAGATGGAAGGTACTGCAGTTTGGATAGCCCCTATGACTTGCAAGATCCTTAAATCCTGGGATGTGCAAATCACTTTGGAGCCCACCTGAAGCACGTGAGATTGGTCTTTCATGCCTTGAGTGTGTCTTGCCACTCTTTTGATATGGTATTTTTACCTGAAAAATTCAAGTGAACATTTTGCATTAGCAGTTAGAGTTGCACACAAAACTGTATTATCAACTTAATATGAATTTATTGTATTGATTCTTTCTATTCATAGTACATATGAAGTGATACCCCTTAAGGAACATCAAAAACAATGCTCAGAACGCTTTAAAGAGCAACTGACCATTTGTTTAAATGCTTAGTTCATGGTGAAATAGCTGTGGTCTAAAGTAAATGTCACTTTTCTTTTTTTTCTTTTTTGCTCCAGGGATTAGATTAGGTTCATTTTGTCTGTAAAGATCAACTGCTGCACTTTTATTCATTACTCCATACCAAAACTGAGTACCTTTACTGCATACATGCCTGAAATATGAGTGAATACAAAAAAGAAAGTTCAAACTATGCCCATTTTTTCTAAAGGCTGGACATCACATAGTAAGATGAAAGAGAAGGAAAGAATCCTCACACTTTTATGAGCAATAAACTGAATGGAGAATAAAATGTACCTTGAAATATTTTTCTCAGTAAGTTGTCACTGTCCTTTAACCTAAGTAAAAAAAATCACTATAAAATAACTATGTCATTTCTAAAATGACATTTTTTTCATCTAACACTTTGACCTGTTGGTGCAGTAATTCTTCCTTTACCCTTTAAGTGCCCTTAACTTAATTTAACCTTGAAAGCAGTATTGGCATAGCAACTCTTTTAAAGAAAACATCAAAGTTTCCAGCCTTTCTGCAGTTTAAAGGTTAATTATGCACACTGCCAATTTCTGTGAGCAGTCTGGCTTTGTACACTCTTCTAGTGTTAAGCTGAAAAGTGCTATTGGAAGAGGATACACATTTTAAAATAAAACTTGTGAAGTCCCCCTTTTTCATTCAAACAGCCTGCACTGTCAGTTTAGCTAACCTTTGTTTGCCTGTCACTGTGTTCCCATGATTAAATGTGAAGATTATAATCATTAACTGTGCCGGGGGTTCACTGTGGGTGGAATTTTGATGGGTGGATGACATTCTGTTTATACGGCGAAGTCAAAATCAGACTTCATCTCTTCCAGCTCAACACCCGGAGGTCTCTAGGTTAGCTACCAAGGCCTAGATGCAGTCGTGTCACCTGACTTTTCTATTAAATACTGCATCTGTGGTAGATTGGAAGGTATTTCACTATACTCTTTAATCTCTGTCTTTCCTTTTAACTGGAATAATCTACTGGACATCAATGAACTTGATTTGACCTAGAGATGAACAATTATTAAAAAAAAAAAAAAAAGGGGGAAGGAGAGAGAGAAAGAAAGAGAAAGAATAGGAAAATCTTGTTTAATGTACAGAAAAATAGAATTTTTATATTCTTCCATTATTTTTCCCCCTTTTTCCTCTGTAGGTTCAAAAACCTGTATTAAATTTTAATTTTCCTTTTGAGATCAGTTCTTACACTCTTTTCTTTAGTAATCCTATTGATGGTGTATGAAAGTAATGAGGTGTGAAAGTTGTATTAGCATAAGAGCTAGCTCTCCAAAACATAAATCTGGAAATAGCATTTCTGAAAATGCTATTGTAATTTTAATTACAATTACACTTCATTAATGATAGTTTATCTTCAAAGATGTAGAGTAGTCCTAATATTTGAATTAGCATCACATGGAAGAAAGAATGAAATACTTTCTAGATAGTAATAAGAAAAAAGAAGCCATATTAATGTACCTGTTTATTATATGATGTGACATCAATTTGTTAAAGCAACAGCACATATTATGTCAACTTTTAAGTATTATTTTTTATTTTTTATGTTGTTAGGTAGCCAGTAGAGATTTCACAGAAAGTTATTAAAATTTAAGTGCATACAAGTGATCAACAAACTCTCCTAAACTTCATGAGATCCACTAGTTTAGTCAGCTAACATTAACAGAAAAAAAAATCTTCATACAAGAAAAAAAAAAAAAGCTTTTTATTGGGCATTTCCTTGAGTTTCTTACTAGCTTACATCATCTTTTTCTCATTTCCTGTCAGGCTTCACCATCAGATAAACACATTTCTGAATTACATTGAGGTATGCACCAAGATTCCAATGGCTTTTACGTGCATATTCTGATCTCAGTTTTGTTATTTTCAATGTGAAAATACTAAAGTGAATAGAATTTGGAAAGAAATTTTGGCAAGTATCACAGGTACAGCTCAAATGCAGGTGACTTTTTCTGTCTTTAACAAGTGATGTTTAGAGGTTTAAAGGGCTTGTTCATCAGCACTTGAACCTCTGATGAACTCTGATCTTTCCTTTAGCCATTCAGACTCTCCTTCTCATCGTCCTTAAATTCGTGGACTCAGTCAGAAGGGGCTTGTGCAGAAATAGCTTCAAAGATCCTTTGCTGCTGTTTTCCAACAAATTTAGGTGAGCTAATATTTTGTAATATTATTCAGCTAAGTACATGAGAGAAGCCTAAAAAGCAAATTTCAGTTTGTCTTTTTTTTTAACTTGTGGTGAGATCTTTCTTTCTAAATGTCTTAAGACATCTGATTCCTTCTGTGCTTTCTCACACTTGAATCACTGTCTGCGCTGGTCAAGGTACTACCCTTACCTTGCTCAAATACATATTAAAAATGCACTTCTATCTTGATTTTTTAGTAAAATTATCCAACACATAAAAATCATATAATCTTACACAGACCTTTTAACCTTTTGGGGAACATCTTGGAATATCTTCTATTTGCAGTCAAATCAGTGGGGAAAGATTAATTCCATTTTTCAGCATCCCATCAGCTCTGAAGATGTAGCTGTGCTAAGTCAATGCAGAGAAGTGGGCAACTTAAAAGGAGCAGTTTTTTGTATGTGTGTGCCGTGTACCTATATATGTATCACTTATAATATGGAAGATATGAGTAGCAAATGCATATGAAATTTTGTTACCTAAAGTGCCATACTGTTCACAGCATAGCACGATATCCCATTTTCTTGTAAGCATATATAATGTAGGAAGAATTTTGTTCAAAACAGTGAATAATGGAAAACTCCTCTGAAGATTTCATCATGGCTATTACATAGTTTTATGAGGAATGCATTACATTAAATATGCACCTTTGTGTAGATCACTTCTAATGGAAATGTCATTGAAAGGAAAAATAGAAGAAACCTGGTCAACATTTTCCATTCAATTATGGGTAATGTTGTAATTATTTCTTCCATTAATTGGGCATTATTCAAAATATAGTCATTTCTAAAAGATATAATGGTTGTAAAATGTTGACAGTTGGAGAACATCTCATTGAAATAAAAAAGATTAAGGTAAGAGTTTGGAGGCTGTTAAGCTATTAATGATAATGAATATAAGAAATGTGTAACTAGCAAAGGTGGAATCCCATTTAGCTTCACAATGACTTTCCATAAAGCAGATTGAAGGTAAAAAAGTTGCACTGAATTTGACTGCATGAAGTTAGGATCAAGGATTGATATGTCTCAGTTGGTACTAAATTATTTAAAAGCTTCATATAAATAATTACTGTTGAAATTAAAAACATGTACACGTGGGAACCAGGACACAAATACATTTCACATATCAGAACATATTTTTAAGCCAGCAGTTCAGGGATAAGCTCTTTACCTTTTTCCCCTTCACCCTGTTCCTTCTCCCTGAAGTCTTTTTAATGCATTGATGCTGAAATAAACTAAAAATTGCACTATGAACTGCATTCCACCATAGTATTAAGAGACCGATCCTGCCTCTGTAAAGGTAGCAAACAACATTCTACTGGTCTCCCTCAACTAACATTAGATAAAAACTCTTAAAGGTGTTCCAGAAGTCCTCTGTATTTCCAGACTGATGAAAGACCAGATTACTGTTCAACGTTATGAATCCATATATCTATGTGACCTTCCTTTTCTGGTTTTTGTTTTTGTTTTGTTTTTTTTTTTTGAAATCCACTAACTATTTTGAGCCTTTGATCACGTGCATTATTATAGCATAATGAAACTGCGGCACAATATTGCAGCATAGAATACTCCTGCCAAAAAAATATGTAACTAATTATCCTGTCACTTGTATATGCATGTTTGGAAGTTGTAGGAGCTGCAAGTGCAGCTGATGCCTAATCTGTTTTATGGCTTAAAATAGACGCTTAAAAGAATTGATCCATTTCATAAAGTATTACAGAATAACATTTTTCAGAGTAATATAACTTTTCCACACTTGCTTATTATAATAAATACTTGACCATGTAGTAAAAGTCTATTTGGACCCTTCCTTAAACCTTAGTGTAAGACATATACAAAAAGCCTTATCCTACTTCATTTCTCACAGAAAGAGACAGAGCAGTCAAGATTAAAACTGATTCTCAGAAAATGAAATTCAGTGTTTCTACTCAGCACAGGGGTTCATAATACAAAAATTGTTCAATCTATTGCAGAAGAGAAAGCAAAATCTCATAATTCATATAGAGGACCAAAGCCTTTCTCCTGCACATCAAATTTAGAGAGAACTCTCTTTTGAATATATGAAAACTGGATTTGTAGACTCACTATCAAATATGTTAAAAATATTAAGTTGTTAAAACTGGCATCATTATATGTTGCCCACACTATTTTTAAAGAGAGAACACTAGTCTACTGTGTTATCAGTGTGTGCTTTTTTAAGAACAGGTTCTTGAAACAAATAAGAAAAAAAAATCCATCCATTGCAAGTCAATTATAGCAGTTAAGATCTTAAGACTGCTGGATTTGTCATTTTAGTTGGCAGTATATTCTAGGACTTGATACAAACATCAGGTATCAGCCTACTTCTGTGTGGCACTTCTTATTGAACGTTATTCTGTCGAGGGGTGAAAAGAGATATTCACTGGCTGTTCTCTTGACTCTAGAGAGAAGCAATTTATTTATTTACTGGGAAAATTCACTATATTTGAAACTATATTAGAGTGACAAGAAGAGTTTTCTTTTCTTGATGAGAAGTTTTGGACATATTGGCTTTCAGTGATGCAGAATTTTCACACTGCCAACAGAAGAACCTTGCCAAGACAAGAATCAGTTGTCTGAACTGGTAAGCTAGCCCTCGTAGAGCATAGACACACCAAATAAATGACAAGAGAAAATGTAAACAGAGAGAAAAGAAATAAATTAAAGAGAGAAATAGAAGTTTGATAGCAGCATAATTTCATTTATATTTATTGAATAGTTGGCCTTAATTTATTTTGTTTTATTATCTTTCTGTTGTGGAAGTGCTGATATGTCCATGATTTATGCTATTTTCTTTTTTCCTATAAAATAAGGCTTGCCTTATTCTAGATTAAAAATAATAATAAAAAAAAGGGAATCTTTTTTCATAGATACCATAGAAATGGTACAAAGTGGACAGCACATAGTATCTACTTCACTCAATGCCATTGTGCTATGGGGACTGCCACTGACATCACAAGGTATGGCACCAAACCTGCATTTAGTCTGTTTTGGAGCACTTCACACCTTCCCTGCCTCCACTGTTATGAAGTCAATATCTTCCATCAGGTGACTGGGATGCACTTGAAGAGTGCAGCAAGTTTTGACCTGCCTGTATGAACTGCTAACTCTACACTGTCCCCAGTCTTATCTTTTGTATGGGACTAAAATCTGTCAGCCACTTCTAAAAATATAGAGCTTTTTCCCCACCTTTCATTATTTTCATTACTTTGGACCATTTAGGATAATTTACTCATACTTTTGAACAACATTCAAGTTGAGGTCAATAGCCTGTGAAAGCACTAGTAGAAATAAGCCTTCACAAAGAGTTAATGACTAGAAATAAAGTTCTACTTTGCATATAGGAAGAATACCAAACCTTGGGACGTCTCAGAGTTTTTTTGAAATCTGAAGAGCTTACAGTGTACACTATAATTATTCAATACTCAAAGTCTGAACCCATTTAAGCATAAGTTATTTTTATACCAGAGGTGCATTGACAGTGATGGAAGGAATTCAAATGTCTAAATGCCTGTGGCTAGCTCAGTGAAAATATTGCCATAATGCATTGTAGTGAATATAGAAGTCAATAAAACTGAATGTGTATAGAACTAAGAACAACATATTTTTTAAAATATTAAACTGTACTGTAGGTCTATGGTTATATCTGAACTGTAACAACGATGACTGCAATATAGCACAGATATATTCAAATATTAAAGCTTGGTTTAAACTAGTTAACTTGAGTACCAGTATCAGTTAGACATGGCAGCAAGAGCAGTATGTTTTGTATCTTGGATGAATCTTGCAGTGAATCAGTGCCTGCAGCATTGGCACGTAGTTCTCTCATTTCAGAGACTGAGCAGTCCTGGGTATTTTAGCCAAAAAAATCTTACTCCTAGCAGGAATAAGAGGTTTTCAGATGGAATTTACTGAGAGTGATGAAAACTAATCACATAACCAATAACTGAGTTTTCTAAAGTTAATGGGGACATAGAAGGTAGGATGTGTTTCATACACTAATAAAAATTCCAGGTTTTTTCCACATTTTTCTCATTTTCACAGCCCAACTAGTATAATATAGAAAGAGTAGCCAAGAGGTTAAAAAATAGGAAATAAATCAAGGAACTCATTGACAAGTGCCATCAAGACTAATGAGTTAAAAGACTGAAAATTAAGCAGAAAGCTGAAGTGTTTCTTGTTTCTCCAGAGCAAGAAAAGATGTTCAGTGTCATGAGGTCTTGGAACTCAGTATATCCTGGGTTCTGATCATTGGCTCAGCCTAGTGGACTGCTAACTATTGACCTTGATTAGCCAGCACTATATACTTTTTCTAATAAATGAAAATTAGAAGTGATTATATATGTGAGGATAATAATAGAGAAATATACAATCCTCTTCCTTTAACTAAACTTCTTATTGAACAGAGTTATAAACTATATTCTACTGTGGAGTCAGTTACAAACAGTAAATAGATTAAAAAAAAAAAAGGATTCCTAAAGCTAAAGGAGAAAAAAAATATGTGTGGTTTGAGAGAGAAGGAAAAGCTCAGGCAGGCCAGTAGGACCCTGAAACAATGGAATCATCAGCACTGCTTTACACAACAGTCTAATTCAATGTGTCAGGCCATAATCAGCTCCGTTTCACAGTGCTTTGCTCCATAAAAGCAGATTTGTTTAACCACAGCCTCTATTTCAGCTTGACTGAGAATGAAGAATAACCAATGAAGCCAGGCATATCTCACGGGTTATGTTATGGGCATAGAGTGAATCCATCATTTGCTGAAGAGGTAGAGAAAAAGTGACAAGCTCATTCATGCCTTAGAGTCATTTTTAGGCCTATAGAAAATTTTAATCTGTGCACTTTGGATGAACTTCCCCACTTCTTAATTTAGTATATGTAGCCATGTGATAAAGTCTGTCTGCCTCAGATAGGGCAGACTTACTTCTCTAGGACATCAGCCCCTCCAAGCAGTTTTCTTCTGTGGATTCAGCCTGGCTGCCTTGAACTTTACACAGACACATAAGCCCCATTTACAGGAGGACTTCAGAGTTAATTAAATGCTGAAATCACATATGCCCAAGGGCTAACACAACACCGTTTCAGCAATAATTTTAATTTAACATTAAAGATAGTGTACATTTTAAAATATATTTTCTTTTAAAAATACACATCTCTGTTTAATAGCATGGTTCTTCTTTCCCCTCTCTGTATAATATAAAAGTTGTTAAAAAAAAAAAAAAGAAAAAGGAAAACAAAATGCAAAAAAAAAAATTTTAAAAAATGTTGCAAATCAGCAAATTCAAGGAAATTGCTTATTTAGAAAGTGTATGCAGCTGTCAAATAAATGAAATTGTTATTAAAAATGGTGGCAGCTCAGATAAATGAGGTAAAAGCATTGGCTTATTTCTGTTAAAAGATTTCATGTTTGCCTCTTGGTGCCATAGATTGTGCTGCACTGTGCATTTGCTGTGCATGACAGATATGTTTGAAACATTGAAGTACTGAGGCACAATGTGCATAAACGCTTGACCTAAACTTGACAGTCCCGATTAATAATATCAAGTGTGGAAAATGGCAGCATTTACAGTACTCACGCACACTCCACCATTAGATTTCACCCTTTGCAGAAAGCATAAAAAGATGAGTGTTAATTTCTTAATACACAAAGTGAATGAAAAACCATTTTTTGTGAAACAGATTTGTTTTCAAAACATTTTTATGTGAAATAGAGCAAAGGCAGTATCTTACATTCCTTTTATTGACTTCTCTGGGCTACGATATTTTCAAGATGGCTGCACTTCAGTGAAATACGCAATTTGATGGTTCACAGGTTTATTGTGAACCTAGGGAAAGAGCAAATCACTGTGATGTTAAAATTCAAGAAGAAATAAGAATGCACACATTTTTCAGGTGGTAGAACCTTGAAAAATGTGGGTGGCTTTGTTTAGTGCTTTTTGTGCTTTTGTAACCAGGTTTGAAGTGAACAGCTTGCTAAATCTACATCACTTCACTGTCTACCCGCTTCTGCCGAACCTCTCATTTCCAGACATTTGAATTGAAGATTAAGAGGTAAAGGGACAACTAACTATATGTATGGAGAGAAATAATAATCAGCCTTGTTCTTTTCAAACTTCTACATAGAACAAAGCCATTTGGACATACTGTAAGCCAGTATGTATTTGCCTGATTAAAAGGTAAAAAGTTCAAGGGGTGAGGAAGACCAGAGGCACTAGTGAATGAAATGACTATAGCAAAACAAAACATTATGAAATTAGGGCAAAAGATGTCCAGTCTCATTAATCTTTTTTATCAGAAGCTTTTTAAAAAGCAGTGGAGTAATTGAAGAACTTGGGTATTATTTTTATGAGTGCTTCATCTATCTTTCTTTATTAAAAAAAAAATGTAATGGGAATATTAAGAGCCATTGTCAACCAGCATAGTATATAAAATGTATTAATGACAGAATGACACTTGTTTCTTTTGCACTCACTACCTATGCATATTTTTCTAACATAAAGTGTATTTATTGCTTGCTATCACACTTAAAGTAATTCATTTTACAATAAATTTTAAAAGATTCCTGAAAGTATTAAAAACACACTAACAATGCTGTGTTGATATTCTAAACTCTTATTAAGAAATTATGTTGTTTGAATACTACAATTGCAAAAGGAAATTCATAAGGAAAAGTCAACAAAGTAAACATGTATAGTAATAAGATGCAATGTATAATCTTAGAAATATTTGCATTCTAAAGATGTTACTGAAAACATGCTTGTTGTTTGTTGGAGCTATCTGCATTATTCTCACATCCTGCCTCATATTATCAAGTAATAGAACCGAATACATCTTGAATAACACTTGAAATGGTAATGCTGTTCTATTTTCTGTGATATGTAGTCCTCTAGGATACAGAGACAGTGTTTCACAGGATTCAACAACCTATATGTTAAGAACCTACTTGTTCCTGTATGCACAGGCGGAACAAAGGAATGCAGGAAACCTGTACAAAAGCTTCATCAAAATGAATACAGTGGCTTGGTAAGTTTCCAAAATGTCAATATCACACATCAGCATAAAATACTGTTCACAGTTATCTTTCATAGTCATTTAATCTGGCATCATTCTGTATTAATAACAGAATTTTTAAAAACAGACATTAAAATATATTAAAATGTCTGTTCTTGAAATCACATATTTGTACAAACATAGTAGTTAACAACAGGAAAAACTGGATTGGACAGTTTTTTCAACCCTACGTCTGTGCCACGACCACCAAGTAATTCTCAAGCCTGTCTCCTTAAAATTGTTCTCAAAACTCTGCTAGCTTGACATGTTTCCAATTTAAGTGTGTGTATCTCCAAGAGATTTCAAAACTGAGAGTAATTTTTGGGGTTTAATTCTTGCCCTCACATCTTCTTGTTTGACTTGTATTCAGCTGTGAATAGCTATGTATCATATAGAATAAAATAAGAAAAGGAAACTTGAAATGGCCAATATACGTTAACATCATGTGTTGTGTGTTAATAATTCTGCATTTATTAGTTATATTTAAACCATATTATTCTGCAAACGGGAAATTACCAAAAAAATTATGATCAAGGAATCAGTAAATATCTATTTATTGAGAAAAGAGCTGTTCTTTTACTTTTGTTTAAAAATAATATAATCATAGTATATAATACTATATTTTATTATACATTAAAGTTATATTTTCTGTTGTAGATCTTTCTAATATCAAAATATCATTCTGATTTTTTTCTATTTGTGTAGTAAATACCCGAAAGAACAGTTTTTATCATCTTGATGAGTTTTAAAGTTTGACAGATTTTTAGTTTATTTCAATGAATCAGAATAATTTTGGGTTTCAGTTACCCATCACTCAGATGTTTGTATGATATGATTATATTACCTGTTCGTCTTTTATATTCTTATCTATTTTTGTGAAAAAATGAGGTTTTAGTTTTAACAAGAAATGGATTACTCAGAGGATTTCTAATACTTATGCATCTGGACATGAAATAGGGATTTCAGTTGTGAATCTCTTTTTCAGATCAGACCAATGCAGATTATAATATTTTGACTTTTTTGATTCTTGTGCTAGGATTCAAATAGAAACAGTTATTCCAATTATTGAAACCCTCAGATATAAATTTCCAGTTCAACTTGAATTCATTCAGTTTAATTTTGAGTCTAAACCAAATTTCAGCAGGGATAGGCTATAATTTCGACTGTTATTAAAATAAATATCTTCCAACATCACCTGTTCAAGCTTCCTTGCTTGTTAAGAAATCAAATGATTCTTAGAAATTTCAGTGAACAATGTTTGACTGATTGTGGTAGAGAACTTAAAAATTCAGTTACATAATTATGGTTTCCATCTTTAATCTTTTAAATTCACAGTCTTGGGTGATTTCTGTGAAAGAAAACAAAACCTTTTTTTCTTTCAAGCTCGGGGAAAAAATTATACTTTCTGAAAACAAATTAAAAATCAAATTTGGTTTAAACTAAAGCTATAAGTATATATATATTGAGCACAAGACACACTGCCATTCTTGGAGCAAGGTAAAGGAAATCAGTGGTCAGCAAAGCCACATGCAGTTTTACCCAGAAGGCAAACATTTAGCACTTTCATCAGTTTCCTTTTATTTGCCTCTCTCTGTCGGTACCACTCAGCTCAGCCTTCGATCTGATGAGAGGGCACTGGTGTCATGACAGAGAATGTGAGCTAATGAAAGTGTAAAGCTTTGGTTCAACAGAGTAGAAAATTCCCATCTAGTGAGCAGAAACTGCAATCTGATATGATTGAGTTTTTGGTAGGTGTTGCTATTAAATGCGTAAAGTTCCAGGATAGTTAAACTTGCGATCTTCTAAATATTAAACATCTGTGCTTTTTTCCTTTTAATTATTGTTGTGGGTTTGTTTTGGTTTGGTTTTTTAATTTATAAAGACCTTTAACCCAAAAAACTAACATGTTAATATTTTATGTAATATAGGTCATTACATTGCATTACATTACAAATGCTTTAATTAATGATACCAGAGGAGTGTGACAAATCTCAATCCAAAATGAGAAAAATTAAATGCAGAATCAGAATTTATGAATCAGAATTTATTTCAAATGTACAATCAGTTTAATATAAGTTTCAAATCCATATAAAACCTTTGTAGAAAAGTTTTATCAATGCAGTAAGCACACCTTTGGAGTGTAAAATCAGTGCACAGAAAATCTGGAGTCTCATTTGCCTTGCATTAGATTATTTCATTCAGAAACCTACTATCCTGCCTGATTAACACATTAAGTATTTCTAAATTCAATTTGGTTAGGTAGCTTTACCATGAAACTCTATGTAAAAACACAGAAAATCAAAAGAAATTAGAAAGTCTGGACCACAAGAAGTAATGGATTTGCTGCTTGTTGTCTTAATACTAATCATAGATTTTTCTTAAAATAATTTCTTCTGTGAACACCATGGGAGGAATAAATATGACCTGACTTAGCCTATAAAACTTAATATTCAAATTACTGATTTAAAACTGCTTATTTAGACACTTGCAGAAGTATTTCATTCTTACATCTCAGAAACTATAAGTCATTCACAAGAAAAGTCTTTCTCTCCATTGACTACTATGAAAGAAGCCCGAGCTGCCAATTTTCACTAACACCCAGTTTATGCTAAAGTTCAGTCCAATTAATCAAATGTCTCTCTTTCTTCAAGGATTGTGCTGACTGCTCGTTTCACTAGTTTGGCATTTTGCTGCCAGCTTGGAACACAACTTATTCTGAACACCCTGAAAAAGGGGAAATTTTATATCAGTCACTCATAGTTTTCTATTTTAACAAAAAAGGGAACACTTAGGATAAATGATTCTCTTGAGATGTCTGCCATTCCATGCTTCATTACACAGGAAATGTTGGATTTCAAAAAACATTGATATTCTTGGCTACTTTGCTCCCAATGTTAGTTCTATGTGAACCTTTGACAGTCAGCATTCATTTTGTAGTTCGGAGATATTCGGTGGCCTTTCACGGTACAAGATCTCTTCTAAGGATCCATCTTTCATTGGTATTTGTCAGTCTGCTTATTCATAGCAGAGCTATCTTTTTAAGAAAAAAAGTCATTGCAGGCTCTGAGAAATACTACTTCATCCCAATTTTGCATAACAACTGTTGCTTTTATCATAGAGCTAGATTGTTATCAATTAGGATTTCTCTTTCATTTTAATTTTTGCATTTCTTTAACAACTCTACAACATTGTCCTAGAATGAAATTACAGCAAAATTAAGACATATGCTTTAGCAGCTCACAGGAATTAGGAATATGCTGAAATGTATTTTTATGCATATTTAATATACTATTAACGTGCTGCATTTTTTCCTAGGGAAAGAATTCAGATATTCAGAACCTGAAGATTACGTTGTCAACCGCCCGTCACTGATAATTTGTGACCACTACACTATCTGGTAGTGATTCTAAAAATAAAATACAACTGAAAATCATTTTGAATGAAAGGGTTTCAAATATTCAAGATAACCTGTGTTAACATTTCTAAGAAGTCTAAAGTGTCACAAAAGGTTAAAATGAAGTTGTAGCATCTCAGTTAAGAAGCTTTTTGATAATTTTTTTACATAGTCTTCTCTTTGGTAACATGACTGTGACAATAGGTCCAACTATTTTAGTATAAAGCTTTGCTTTGAACCTTGGCAAGTCTAAATAATCAATTTAAAATATTTAATTGCAAACAATGCAAAACAAAAATCCAATGGGTTGAATCTCTGGGTTATTTTTATTAAGTGATTCAAAGAATAATACATGCAACACTGCAGTGTCAACAAGGTGCCGTCCATTAACACTGATGTAAATGAATTTTGACAGGTGATATTGCGCTTGAACTTTTTCACAGTGTTTCCACAAATGTGCAAAAGAACCAAGCAGACAGACAAATGTTATTCCTTTTATACTACCTTTGTGTTCTTGTTCATCATGTACAACACTGTATTCTGTTCCTTCACAGCTAATGTGAGGGATAGAGGGTCACCAACAGGGCTACATTCTGAAAGAAATGGTCTATATTTTTTATCTTTTGTTCTATTGTTGGTGGCTGGTTGACCTATTCCAGTTTTCTGTTGGATGACAAAAAAATCCATCTTCATTTTTACTGGGGGTCTGTGTAGGTTTTTTTTCTTTGTTTATTTTGTTTGGTTAGTTAGATTTTTTTAATAGACTTTTTTAAAAAAGGAGATAAAGTTCATTTTTTGCTAGTGGCAGACTAAGCATCCATTTCCTTGTCCCTGTAATAATGTCAATGCGCTTCTGTGGGTGGATAGTCTGGACACAGACTTTACCCACTTACATACTTTTCAAAAAGTATTTCAGTTACAAAAGAATTAAAAAAATGTAATTAAAATTATCCAGACAAACCCCAAACCTCTGAAACAACAGTGGACAGCACAGAGTTGAGGTCTACAAAATTAGAATGGCTTTTGTCTGAGACAAGCTGCAGAGAGCAGGGTAAATATTATTTGATGCAATTCCATTGCAGCTTGACACAGGACAGTAGACGGAATAGTATCTGAAAAACTGACCTCAAAATGTGAGGAAATGCAGTTAGCTAGCTCTTCTTCACTGAAAATGTAAGCTCCTCCCTTCCAGCTTCAACTCACAGAAGACGTTTATCAGTGAAAGGAAGTTACTGACTAAGAGAAATCACTGTTATGTCTTCCACTGGTGTCCTTTGAACGGATTGGTTTGGAATGATGTGCTTTAAACGTGTTTTCTCAAAGTGAAATACATTTCTGTGACTACATGCATGACCTTTAGTCAGAGACACAACCATAATGTGTTAATTTGCAAATACTTGTTAGATTATATTGATGACAGCTATTCGTCACTTACAATGAGAAGCATTAATAACAAGGATGTAAATTCTAGGACTGGAGTTTGTAGCATGAATCATGTTCATTATACAGCCTTGTTTCCAAAGCACCTCCTCTAAAGTCTGTGATATTCCCATTTGGTACTGAGGTGTTTTGCTATTGCTCTGTCAGATCAGTTAATAAAAACTGTGGTTTTCTCCAGTCATTTAAAATAGAATACATAGTGAAAACGTGTTCTATGTTGCATTTGTCACACAGTGTACACTTGACACTTGCCCAAGATAGCCCAACTTCCATTTTAAAAAGGAGCAATTATTAATAAGATTTTGATTGGGGATATTCTTAACTCACTGTAATTGGTACTTACAAACTATTTTCACAGGTATAATTTTCAAAATGTGTGCTGTTTCTTCATTTCCTATCCTGCATAATATCTTAACTGATCCTTAGTCCTGCTGACACTGGTGAGTGTTTCTCGCAAGTAAATATTATTCAGAGCGTGGCTGCAAAAAATCGGTTAAGTATGAAAAGTGTTGTGTGGTATAATGACTGTTTTACAATCAATAGGCATTTAAACTGACGATGTCTTTTGTGGTGTGAAATTCTGTTTTATCCAGCTCAAAGTCCAAAGACTATTGATTCATATCAGTTAGGTACAAGGTTTGTTGTTAATTCTCTCTTTGGTGTCTATTTGCAGCTCGTTCTGTGATTAACAGATGCTTTTAAACTACATTAAAACTGAAATTTGTACCTCTCTGTAGGGTACATTCAGAGTGTGTTCTGGACTCTTATTTTACCACCTGTGTAATTGTTATTGAATACTGTGAACTGCTACTAAATTCAGCATAAAAAAAATTTACATGTTTAAAGGCATGTGCACAGGATTTCTTTTTATGATGTAAAGCAACTATCTTATGTCCTTGAATGGTAAGTCAGAAATATTTTAGGAGAAATTTTGTATAATTTTTAAATGCCAAAATA
The DNA here is from genome assembly GCF_022539395.1 of Myiozetetes cayanensis. Lineage (NCBI taxonomy): Eukaryota > Metazoa > Chordata > Aves > Passeriformes > Tyrannidae > Myiozetetes > Myiozetetes cayanensis. Next base: position 79,755,268 of record NW_026087742.1, read on the forward strand.
AATATATTTTAATTCACAGCATGCTTTAGTTTAGACTGAGTTTAAAATTTCTTTTTGGATACATAATAATAAATACGGTCTTGCAAATGAAGAAGAAAAGATTATATATTCTCCGTGCTGCTGGTTCACATAATAAAAACTTTGACATTTGCTGGATTCTGCATGTGTTCATTCTCATAGAAACAAAAAGAAATTTTCATTGTAAAATGTTATCTGTCGATTTGGTTTCTCATCTTTTCCTTATGGACAGTTTCTTCTGGAGTTTATACACAATTCCTGCAGAAGAGTTAATTGTATATAGGGTCAGAACTGAAATTAAAATGCTAGGATTTACTTCTCACTGTCTCAAAATGAAAAAAATACCTGCTATTGTAGAATATTATGGACAGTAGGTATCCCACATAGTTCCAAAAAATTGCATAACAGAAATTAATAAAATTTCTTTAAAAAAAAATTCTTAAACACTATATTTGAAAATGTAGTCCTTTTCCAAATATTTTTTTAGATATGTTCTCATAGATCTTTATTTATTGAAGTACCTAATAACATTCTATACTTTGCTGAATGGGAATAAACTTAAATGCATGTGTAATTACTGAATTGGAATTACGAGGGAAAGGTCCTCCTACTGGCTCTAAACTCTTATGAGCTGCTGATTGGTTTTAATATGAAACTTATGTTTCTCTTGGTATATCAGTAAAATTGCAGTAATAAACTTAACACTCTTCAGCCTAGTAGAGCAGGACAGTGTAGCAGTTAAACAAAAAGACCAGTAATATCTCTTCTATTTTTCTACTCAATAAATAGAACTGAAAATATTTAGGAAAACTTTATGACCTAAGGTTCAAGGAGTGATAGGGAGGTTTTCACTACATTTTTTTCTGCAAAAGCACTGCTCACAATTAATCTATCTAAAATCTGAGGGAATAGGTATCAACATGATCAAAATCAGTCAATTGCTACTGAGTTTTCTAAAGTCTTGTAAAAAAGACAAACCCTTATTTTACAGAATACAGATACTGATTTATTGAAGAACATTGTTGAGGTGGTATTGAGCTGCTGCTGCCTGTTTGATTGAAGATACTTGGTCTGTTTTGTCACAAACATTGTCAGAACATGGAGATACTACATACAGTTAATTTTTTTGGTTATAATTGCAATCAAACAGCAGAACATTTTTCACTTAATGTGTTTTTCAGACTAGCTTCTTAATAAAATGAATATGCAAATAAGACTGCTCTGAGGTAATTGTCAAAGCTTGAATTATTCTCAATTTTCTGTATTAAAAAAGAAAAAAGAAAAAATCTGAGCTTTGGAAAAAAAAATTATGATTTTTCAGGGAACAGTTCGAGGTGGAATGGTCAAGTCTTAACTCTGCCACTGAGAACCTGTCCTGTGCTGTGAATTTCAAAGCAGATAACATTTTAAAATAATAATGGGCTGACTTTTCTCTCTGAAAAATATCTGAAGACTCAGAAAAAATTTCCTTTAGTTCTTGGGTGCCTGATACTCTGCTTTTCGTCTACTACTACCCTTGATAATCTCTGTATATTTGTATCTGTTGGTAAAATAGGGAGCACTGCCTGCAGTAGGTTTACTATGTTAAAAACGTGCCCTTTGTATGCTCCATATAGCAGGATGGAGACTTCTCACTCCTAGTTCACAGCTATGCATGTGCCAGAGAAACAGTCTGCCTCTGAATAAGCATAGTCTCTTGTCTGTGAAAGTTTCATGCATGCCTTCTCATGTTATTTAGCATCTGACACACCCTGTCAAGTTATACTTCTTGCTGCACTATAACACAGGCTGACATGATGCAGCAGGCCACCCCACACTCCTACATATAGGACAAATTCATGACCAAAGTAAGAGGTGGAGGGGTATTTCTTCTTGTAATGACATTAGTAACAAATGAAAAATTTAAAACTCTCGGGAGGTATTAGGTTCATGTTGCAACACAGTAGTCTGAATTGTGTCAAAAGGCTTTTAGAACACCACAGACCCAAAAAGGAAAAATGTGTCTCGTTATCTGAGCTAACAGATGCAAGAGCATTTTATTATGTCTCTTTGCGTTAGGAAGCAGCCATTAAATAAAAGAAAAGCTTTCTAAAGCACCCTAGAGGGAATACACAAGGAAGTGTGCTTCAAATGCCCTCTGTGCTGTAAGTATTACTGCAAAGCTTGTTTCATACACACTAACTTTTCTGCTTTCACATTCCCTGCAAGTGACACTGCAGTTGAAATGATTTAATGCGGAATTATTTGGTTCTGAAATAATAGACAGTATCCGTGTTCCCTAATGATAACATCATTGCCTGCAACAGATTCTTTATGACATATTAAACAGCAGAAGTGCCTTACACAGCTGTCAGCTGCTATTTTCTGGATAGGTAACAATTATAGATTCTTAAGGTATATACAGTAGAAAGAAATAATAAAGCAAGCCGCTAACCAAAAAAAAAAGCAAAACAAAACAAAAAAAAACCCACAAAACCTGAACCATTCTTGTATTATCTTATTTTTTCAGAGTAGGTCACTGAGCACTGAAAATAAAACCTAATTACTCCCAGTTGAAAAGTTCAATGTCACTATTATGGTATGACCTACTTTCTGAAGCTCTGAAATTTTTGGCTGGGTGGATAATGGTTGAATATATTTTTTCACTTTACAGACAGCCCCCTAGATAATTTTTAATATACCACAAAAATCTGACCATTCACTTAAATAAATTGATACTATTATTAGATGAATTTATGGAAAATTTAGGTGAAGCATGACAAGCAACAAAGTAGTACAATTATATAGGGCTAGAACATGTATCTATGATTAGAATCAGATGCAAATTGTCCTTTACAAATAGTATAAAAGAGAAACAATATCTTTAAGGATTATTAAAATTAAGTAAATATAACACCTGCCATTAATTTCATAATAGGTATTTATGGACTCTGCATTTCAACGTTTTTTATCTAATGACATTATTCATTTAAATTCTGATCCGTGCATGAATGTTTCCACTGCCCATTAGTTTTGTTTAGAAGTGAAGACATGTCATTGTGTGAAAAATGGGAGTTATTAGGAGTTTGTTGGACTGCTCCTGATAGAAATTATGAAATTAAATCAAGTAACTGGTTGCTTTTCAATTTATTTTCCCCACTATCTTGACTGAAAAAATAGTCTTTGACCTGCTAAACTTAACACCTTATCCTCAGATATCCTAAAGCATGAAATATGAGCAAATGACACACTTAAATGTTTTAAAAATATGGACTTTTGACATGTAAGATAAGTATCACAAACACTGTAGTTATGTAAATATATGAATTCTGAGTTGTTAAAATAGAAATGTTTACATTTATTTATCTGCTCTGCTGTGGAAAATAAATTTAAACTATTATGATTTGTGACCATGGAGAAGGGTGTGCTAATTGCTTTCGGAATCTCAGGTATCAAATAAAGTTGTTGCAAATGAGGATGAAGGCAACAATTGGATGGTCAAACTTCATGCTGTGTAGGGACTACTAATAAAACAGTATTTTGTCAATAAACTATGTGAATACATTTTTTTGTTAATATAAATGGATTTCCTTTCAAATTTACTCAAACCTCCTATGCCCCGAGCAGACACTGAGCTTCATATAGAATAAAAAGCTTGAAGAAAAAAAAATCATTCAAGTGATTACTTAAAAACCACTTCTTTATTTATTATTTGAGACAAGGAATTGTATGGATCATACTATAAAATATTTGCAATGAATATGCAACACTTGTGTTAAAAATGTGACAGATATAATTTTCATAAATTAAGCCTTTCCACAAATTGATTCTGATGTCTAAAAGCTTTGCTTTTTAGATAATTGTATTATATCGTCAGTATTTTATTCCCTTTCTTAGAGGAGAAAAAGTTGTGCACTTGCAGCTGAGAAAGTCAATTTTGTCTTGGACTGTATTAAAAACAGCATGGTCAACAGGTCGAAGGAGGTGACTCTGCCCCCCTGCTCTTATCTTGTGAGACGACACCCAGAGTACGGTGTCCAGCTCTGGGGCACCCAGTGCAAGAAGGATATGTATCTGTTAAAGTTGGTCCAGAGGAAGGCCATGAAGACGATCAGAGGGCTCGAACAGCTCTCCAGTGAGGTTAAGGTGATGTTTTTTACAATGGGTGTCTTGTGACACTGGAGCAGGTGTGACACAGAGAAGCTGTGGATGCCCCATTCTTGGAAATGTTCAAGGACAGGTTGGATGGGGTTTTGAGCAACTTAATCTAGTCAAAGGTGTCCCTGTCTATGGCAGAGGGATTGTGTTAGATGATGTTAAAAGTCCTCCCAACCAAAACCATTCCATGGTTTTGTGACTTTTCTACTTCTAACTTGTCAGTACATTTTTTGTCAGAAAATATTAAAAACAATTGGAGAGGGATACAGAGCCAAAGGTATGTAAAAAAACTTATCAGATGTTTGTGCTTCTGTTGTTAGGAAATGTTTATAAATGAGAAAATGAAGAATAACGAGTGAGTAATGAGCAATGTACTACTAGAGTTTCTGAAGAAAAAATTAAGAAAATACTTAGAATGCTTTCTCAAATGGAACTTTATTTGCATGACTCTATGATTGTAATGAATGATATAAAATATTAGAAAGTATAGTCCAATAAAATAAAGATTGTGCCAACATGATTCACCGAATTCATAGAATCATAGAATGGTTTGTGCTGGGAGGGATCTTCCTTTAAGGGCCATCTAGTCCAAACCCCCTGTCTTGGGCAAGGACATATTTTACTGGATCAGGTTATTCAGTGCTCATCCATCTGACTTTGAATACTTCCAGTGAAGGGGCATAACATACTTTCCATCAAAAAGAAGTTTATTATAATCTGGATAATTCATTTTGTCCAGGCTGAAATACAGAGTTCCTTGAATATATGTTATTTAAGGGGCAAATATTTTCATGTGAAAAAAAAAAATGCTTCACTGAGATAAAGTTAAAGAAGACTATTTTGGCTAATATACATAAAAATAAATAAACTGCATTTGAATTTAATATACCCCTAGGTCCCTCATGATTCGTGGAAAAAATTTAAACTTGTTAAGGATATTGGTTAAGACCTTAGATCATAAGCCTTAGTAAACTAAGGACAGCTTCCTAAGGATGTTATCGGTTATTGCTGGTTGTAATCTAAAATTTCAGTATAATGCTTAGTCTGCTTCTCATGATAACCTAAACTGATCTTTCTTTGTTCCAGTTGTATTAGAATGAAGTGAATAAATAGGATAGGAAAAAGTCTCTCATTGAACAATTAGGTTTCATAAGTAGACAGGTTTCAGTCTTCAGATCTTATTTATCTGGTAATTTGCAAATAATTAGAAAACTTTTTATTTCAGGTTCCACCTTTCTATATCCAAGTCGTAACACATATGTAGCTATAGAAATGTTACAACTCTAATGATCACTGTTCCAATAACAGGATGGCAGATTCTCTCCATTGAGACTAGTAAGAAAATATTTGCAAATTACAGTTCACAGGAAAAAAAAATGACTTTGCATCTTGTTTATGATGTTTAATATTTTTTGTCTTTTCTTTTTTTTCTTTTAATTTAGGTACATAATCTGCTTAGGCCTTTTCTACTTGTATAAGGAAAAAAACACAAAACATTTAAGCCTAATAAATGCTAGCCATATTTTCAGCAGAATTTAGTACCCCTAGACAAGTAACACAAAATTGTAAGTAAACAAGAATCCATCAAATATTAATTTTGTTATTTGAAAAAAACTGTGTAATGGTATAAATTATCAAAATTCTATTGATTATCTAATTATTTGACTAATGTTTTCTGTTTCAAGTAAATGTGTTTATGTGTGCTGCTCCCTTTAAGTGTGTTATGAGCCATGACGTTTCAGCCTGGAGCTGAAACCTGTCTTTGAAGCATCTGAAACAAGTTTACAGACAGTCCATTTAAACCACAGAACCAAAATAACGACTTGAAGCTTGACTGCAAGAGCTGCAATGTATTTTTCATTTTTTTTGTAGAGAACGTTGTCAATATTGCTGTAATCAATAAATGACAGCTTTGTACAATCAACTTTATCAGAACTACCTTTGGTGTCAGACTAAGTTGCATCTTTAGACATGAAAGATACTATACATTTGATTAACTTTATGTTCAAAACTTTATTCATCCCTACTTTACCAGTGTCAATTAGGCACTATATTTTTGAACCTAAATATTCCGATTACTATATATTTCCAAATGAAATCCACTTTTAATTCCTTGATTTACATTTTGTGTGACATAATTATATAGAGGTCATATGTGTGCTGGTACCCCAATATCCTTGCTGTGGTTTAGGGATGGCACTTCCCAACTTAGTGTCGCAGTCTACCCCTTCCCACTTTGCCTCCCCCTTCCCGATCTGGGGATGGAGGTGAGAAATGGAGGCAAAAAGAGGTGAAAATTACAGGGCTGAGATAAGAACAATTTACTGGAAACAACAATGAGATGAGAAAATGAACAGTAACAGCAACAGTATTAACAACAAAAGTGTACAAAGAGATAGTGATTTACATGACAATCTGCTCACCACAGAGCCCTACCCGATGCAGTTAGACCCTGAAATAATGAACAATGGCTACCCCACTTTTGTTTGAGCCAAAACAAGAGTCCCTTACTTCTTGTGTGTGTCTAAGTGGTGTAGCAGGTGCTAACCATTTGCCCTTGGATTATAAGGGTTTCTTTCTTCTCTCTGCCCCTGCCTTCCAGTTCAGGATCTGAGTGCCTGAAGAACAACTGGTCTTACTCTGGAAGACTGAGGTAAATGCAAGCAGCGTCTCAACTTTCTCCTCATCCTTGCCACTATGTTTCCACCCTGCATACAGTAAAGGATGATGAGTCCCCTTAGCCATCCCTTTTGCTAATGTATTTATATAAACATTTCCTATTTTCTTTTGCATCAGTAGCCAGATTAAATTATTTTAATGAATTATTATTAAATGAGATATCAAGGTTGTTAATTTTTTTCCAAAATAATAAAGTCCATTTGTAGACCAAGCCACTATACTTGTTTCCTCAAAGTGATGGTAGGTGAAGATGACATTTGCAAAATCTGGCCTTTTTTTTTCCAGAGGATCAAACTGACTCTGATGAGGATGTAGACCTGAAAAAATAGTATCTTATTTCCTGCAGTTATAATTATTAGCCTATTTCTTGTCTCTTTGATTCAATAGTCATTGACATATGGATAAGAAGAACTGACTTGTTTTTGTCACAGTACATAAGACTCATTTATCAAAAAATTTAACCTAGATAATTCAGAATGTGCTTTCCATTAAGATCTGTATATCTGAATTGAGTCAGCAAATGACAGGCCAATAAGGTAATAAATCAACTGAGATGGTTATAAACTGTAAATTGAATACTTTTGTATGAATATGCACTTACAGTTCCTACTATTTATAAATCTGGTTTTCTTTCATTTTAACACTAATTTGCTACATCTCTGGTCCTGAGTTACCTGGCATCCTGAAACTAGCATCATCATATTGTCCATTGAAGCTTTCTACTGCTAGAAATTTTGACATGCAGTTGCCACCTACCAGTCCACTATTGTTAATCTGATAGTTTTGCTGATATTCTCTGTTTATTTCTTCTCCATTTTTCCGTTAAGAATATATCACTTAAACAGAGGCCAACATCATCAACTATGAAAATAAAAGGATTTGGAAGTTGCTACATATATTTTAGATACTGCAGATTTGTTAGACTTGCTCCTTCTTTCATCTATTCTGTACTTTATTTTCTGTTTGAGAACTTTAGGTATTATAACTTTAGGAGATATCAGAGACAAGTATTACAGAATACTACCCAAATTATTACCATCTGCTATTACTAATAAAAAATTAATTTTTTTTGTTTTGATGATAACAAAAATCACCTATCACCTAGATGATATGCAGAAAGTAAGGTTCTTCAAGCCTGATTTTACTATAATATGGATGTTTGTTAAATTGAATCATTACTCAGTGTTCATAATACTGGAAGATCAATTCATGATAAAGAATTTTCAATAAGAGGAAAATCAGAGATAATTAGTAAAAGAAAAAAAGGAAACCTTCAGTCTCTTCCCTAAAAAGATTGAATTATAAGAATATATACTTATATGTAACAATATACGCTTCATTAAAAAAATTTTTCCATTATCATTGTCCAGTCCCTATCCTTATCCCTTCCAATATCTTCTAATGTCAGTATAATCTGAGGTTTGCTCTTTGTCTTACTTCAGGATGTAAATGAAACTTTTTATTTAGCCTTTTGTATCTGTCCCAGTGACCCATCAGGATGAGGCTGAACTGTGTTCAGTGCACATTCAGAACAATTTCAGGTTCCTTATACTCTAAGGTAGAGTCATAAACCCATACATAAGAGAAACAAATAGTATCAGTTTTATTATAAGCAAAGTGGTTATATTTTTATACTCCTAACACCTGGGGATAAAAGCTACCATTTGGGGGAAGCTGGCATCTGTTTGCATATTATTTTGCTGTTTCCTCTAATCATGAGGTATCATTGTTTTCATTTAGTATTGGTTTCTCCATTACACTATTTAAACATTTCTTTGTCTCAAGGCCTTTGATGTTTCTCCTCCACTAGAGAAAAACTTTTCTGAGGAATGTCGTCCTTTAGCTGTCAACATGTATGACATTTAAAGGTTTAGGAATCCCACGTGCAATTAAGAAATTACCATAGTTTAAGGTAATGAAAATCTTTCTACTGGGTTCTCGAGAGACCACTGCAGCCAATGAGCAATCCTAGATTGCTCCAGGTGTGCTTGGGGTAAGGAGAACCTCAGGTGTGTGGGCAGCGAGAGAGAAATTCCTTAGTACCCTCAGCGCCAGGCACAAGGTAAAACATGGCTGCTTGCATTTGTTTCAGTTTTACTTAGAATATTTTTGTTATTTTGTGAGAAAACAGGTGACGTAAAGCAATGCAAGACAAGTAAGAACTCAAAAAGAAGTACACTTGTTGAGGGGAATCTGACCCAAAGATAGAAGAGGAAAAGCTCTGCACTGCAAAGTTTAAAAGCTCCAAGGAAAATGTCATCAGAGCACAGTAAACCAGAAACATCAAGAGTCAGATGTTCCAAGGATCAGTGGTAGCTGACCCGTCCCCACCAGATTGGAAACTGGTTGGCTTGCAAAGAATTATCAGGTTATCTGCATCAGGTATGAGAAATATGTAATGTATAACTTGGCAGATAATTGGTCCCAACTATTGTATATATCAATCACTAAATAATTGCTTTGTATGCTTGGGTAGTACAAACTTCCAACCCAAAACATTCCATGATTCTATGATGCTCATGGTGTCTAAGTCTGTATGGTAGAAGAAATCGAAAGAAAATGACCTGGAAAGCAAGATGTGTTCTATGTACAAAACTCATTGCATATAATGTATGAAACTTCATTGGGATGTGACAATGCTTTCTATTTCTATTTCACTGAGCAACTCTGACAGCTTGTCACTAAAGTTAGATCCTACATGTTCTCCTTTTCAGAGTATACCTTACTTACAGAGTAAGGAATCTGACCTCTACTTTTGTAGGCAGAATTGCAAAGGTAAGTAAATGTCAATAATGTGAATTAAAATACAGTGATAACCAAATTCTTCTGGGCAAAAGAAAGATTTTTTTTTCAATGGAAAATGGAGATTTGTTCCCCAGCAATGGAAATTACTTTTATTTTTTTTCCCCTCCCCTCCTTCCAATCCCTGGCCTGCAAATGACTCATGTACCTATCAAGAATATCAGAAAAATAATAGTTTCATATCCTATCACAACCACTGTGAGTACAATGAATGAATCACTAAAATTATTCGTAATTTGTGTCTTAGATAACTTTTAATCAGAAGGATTTATCACATTAGTCTAAGAGAGCAGAAGGTAGGGTCTCCTCCTTTTTGTAATATACAGGGACTGAATATTAATTCAGTGACATCACAGACTTCTGTTGACAACACCTTGTAATTCAGATATGTTTAGCCAAGTGTTTACTTTACACTTCCATTATCCATGACTGAGGGCAAACCATTCATGTTTGAAAGTGGTATTTCCCTTTTTATCATGTCTAGTGGTAAAATGGACCATTTTATACGTAGTATCTGTACTTCCAGAAACACATTTAAATAAAAAAAATGGCTTTTATAACAGGTTCTTGAGGATTTAGTGATTGATTTCTCAAGACAGACATATGGATTCTAAGACCAGAAAAAGTACAGTTCTCATGTTTAGTGCAGTTGCAGAAGTTTGAAGGCTAAAAGTCTGATGTGTAAACAAAATCAGTAAGCCATCAATCCCTAGTAATTTCCTTTATGGAATATATTTCATATTTATAGCTACAAAGCTGTTATTCCCTCAGATGATTTTAAATAGTAACAGTTAAAAAGGTTTCTGGCTGATAGTTATCAGGAAAATTAGCTAACAAATACAAAAGTTTTGAACTGCAAAAGTATATGAGCACTGCAGTAAAGAATAATAATTTTCTCCTTTTTTTTCTTTTTTTTTTTTTTTTTTCCTGGCTGTGCTTGTAAACCATTTTGGGGCCTTTTGACTGCCATTGCTCTTGGAAAACAATTCATTTGGAATAAATGTATTATCAGAAAAATCAATTTAGGAGGTGAACACAATCTCTAGATATGTGACAGAGACTGAAATGAAAGCGTAAAAATGGCCAATGGTTTGTCTGCTGTATTTAATTCTACTGAAATCATAGTGCAGAGTGTAGTTCTGTGCTGGCAAAGACTATAGTAAGAGCACAGATTTTATCTCCATAATGCTGTGACACACTTAACTAAGGAGGTTTTCATATTGAATCACTGTGATTAAAATAGAAAATAAAAATTAAAAACGCTTATTAAATTGATGGTGTGAGTTTGTTCAAAGTAAAATATATAAAAAGACTAAACCTTCACTAGATTACGGGCTAACATTACCTGATGTGGGGTAATCTCCTAGGTTTCTTCTGTGGCCAATAATAAGGTGATTTACAGCACCTAAACTTAGTCTTTTCTTTTCAATGTGCCTCAGAAGGAGCCTCTATTGACTCTAAAATGGAGCTAGTACTAAGCTTTAAAATACCACTCAAAGTATGTGTTTCATCAACATTTTGACTCACGTCCTTTTTGCTGAAGAGAGTTTTGAGAAAATCTGAAGAGGGCCTATTAGAAATCCATAGAGTAAGCTGAGCTCAGCTTTTGTTTTGATTCTATTCCAGGTTGTAAGCTTTTATTCTATTGATTTTTCTTAATTAGTTTTGGCTTTATCTTATGCGTCTTGAAGGCCATGTCAGTACTAATACTTAACATCTTCCAACACTGATTCTAGTCATTCTACTAGTGCAGACTGGGAAGGTATGGCTGACAATGTATTAATATTAATACATGCAAGTCCCATCCTATTTGGGTTCAGCAATGTAAGAACAGAAGTTCTGTCACTACCTGTATTGTTCCTTTCGGTATGTCTGCTGGTAGCAACAAAACAAAAATGCTATCTTAACTCTAATGGTGATAAAATCTGCAACTCCAAGACCAGTGTGAAAAAGAAACTACTTGTATTTTATGTGTGAAAAAGTTGCAAATATCAATATCCTGTATTCAGAAATCAGAAATTATTATTAATAATATGGAAAATAAAAAAGAAAAACATAATTTAATCCAGTAGAACAGAAAATATTTTCTCAACCAACAGATTTTCAAATGCAAATTTATGCAGAAGGGAGTGTATTCTTTAATGCAGCAGCAGAGTAGGTTAGGATTTTTTGTTTGATTGCTTTGGTGGATCTCTTTTTTCTTTTTTTTTTTTTTTCCTTTGTTTGCTAAAGGCATCACTTCTGTTGGTGTTAGGAGGTTCTGAAGAGCAAATGTCAAATCTCAGTGGAATAGTTCAATGAATGAAAAGGGCCATTAGGTGTCTCCGGCATGTAATACACGTGTTGCCTAAGGGAGAAAGTAGATATCAGATCTCAGGTTTTTTTATGTACCTATCTTAACCTCTCATGTAGTTTTCCCAATTATATTTAGTACATCTGAATAAGTGCTCTAAAATATTTTATTGTTTTAGTTTACAATTAACAGCCATTTTCTTTCCTGGATGAAAAATTCCTTGTTGGAGTAGGTGTTACACATCAAAAAACACTTTATTTTTATCATGATCAACTTGACATAATTTGTTTGGTATATGCTTCTTTAGGGCAAATCTACTAGCCAAGAACAAAAACAGGGAGACTAACTGATAAACAGGATCTATGCAATGTAACATCTGGGATTATAATTTTTCTTTTCTCTCTTTTTGAATGTGACACTACAGTGTTATAAAACTTTCCATGACGTGACACTCTGCTTTCCTTTAGTGAATGTGTACATGATACATTCATGCGTGTTTTCATTAATGATTGATATAAGAGAACAAAGAGCTAAATTTCAAAAAGTGTAAATCAGGAAAATTCAATGGAGGTCAATGGCAATTTACTGAGGCATACACCTGAGACTTTATCAGTAGAAAATTTCTAAATCCTTCAGCATTTCTGTATGCCCACATTCCTGAATCACACTAGGTATGATCATAAGGCATGGACAATAAATTAAAACGTCCCTAAGGATATTGATATTGGTTAATAATTTCCATGATGATAACCATTGATTAATCATTACTTATCTTAAAGTATTTAAAATGGCTTTACAAAAGAATCAAAAATCAAAATTATTCACTAGATTAGGATTCTATGGGGGGAAAAACATTAACAATTACAATGAACTCATTAAAATACAATGGTAAATACACTATAAGCTAAATTTGATTATAAAAAATTCTCAGATTTTGTAACTTTCTTTTATTTAAGGTACCATAAAATCACTCAGTAGGAATTGTGTGGTTTGATGAAATTCCCAAGAGTTTTCTTTTCTAAGATTAATTTTAGACAGATAAAAATAGTTTAGGGAACATTACACATAACATTACAGGGCATTACTGGTGTAAAAATATTTTCTTTTTGAAACAGGGCAGAACAAGATATTTTTATTGCATATTAATTCCCGTCTCTGATTTTCTAATATGCTTTATACTGAACAAAGCATAAGAGGCTGTGTAGAAATGGAAACTCAATTTTTTTGGAAGATTACAGTTGTTGAAAAATTATACCTGCACCTCCATATCATAAATCCTAAATCCACTGCAGAACAACACATTTTATATTTTTTTCCCATCCTTTCTATTCACATTAAATGTACTGCAATTAGAAGGAAAAGGGAATTTACGGAACTCCATGTTAAAAGAGCAAATTTCCAAATACCATGTGAGAAATTAATTGGTAAAGATTGCTGGGTTTAAAACGCAAGGATTAGCGCTCTTCTTCATGAAATTCAGAAACATAACAAAAAGAAATTGCCACCTGGCACTGAAGGGAGGCCACCAGGGCCCTGACTTGGTTGCTGCAGTCTCAGGAGGCACTGGTGCCTCTCCCTGGGGCTGGGGGTGGTGGTGTGATGCAGGTAGGAGGTGTGTTCTGGTGGAGGCCTGGAGGTCCCCAGGAAGGTTGTTGCTGGTGAAGTTCTGTTCAGTGTATGAACTGTGAACTTATGTACTATGGAAAGAGAGGTGAGAGCACATGGAAAGCATGTTTTTTTCTCCAGTCAGGGATCTGTTTGACATTGGAATTTAGGATTTGCTTTAAGAAAGTATTTAGTCCTACAATAGTGTGGTACAAGATACCTTGAGCTAATTACTTTTGGGAGGCAAGTGTCAATAAGCAAGTAGTTACTGCTGCATGCACTTTTGGCCACTATGAGGAAGACAAATTGGTTCTTGCCTTATACCTTTAGAAGCTCCTAAAGTTCTGTAAAATTGTGAAACCCCAAAATCAGTAGTGATACTTGCATTGTCGAAATAAAAAGGAACATGTCCTCATCCCTCCCACAGAAACAATGTTCTTTCATGTGTTTTAACTGGGTTTTTGAGCTGTTGACTTCACTTTTTTTTTTACAGTTTTGTTTTCTTGTTATTCCTAATTGAAGTCTGAAATACTAGAAATCTTTTTTTAAAAAAATACAATTTACAAGTCAGAGAAAAGAAAATGAAGAAAAGTGGTACATAATTACCCTAACGTAATTGGAGGACACAATAGACATATTGGTTGCAGGTGGCTGACAATAAGATAGCCAAGACAAAGTAAACACTGTTAGCAAAGTTCCAATTATTAAGTATTGCATACGAAATTAATATGTGACAGAAAAATCACAAGCTAAGGAATTTGCATGAAAAAACATAAACAGAGTAAGTAACCAAGATGTTGCTGTTTGTATTATCATTTTGTGACAAGGCTTTCTCATGTTTGAATTGGGCTGCCCAATCCAGTGTGAGAGACCATTAGCCATGTTCACAGAGAGACTGACAGAGTCCAAAACAGTCTTTCTGAGCTTGAGGAAAAGCACAAAAGAGCTCAGCATTGATAAAAGGTTATTTAAATCCACCTGGAAAGTACACATATGATGATAGAATGTTATCTAAAATTAATGCTTTATCTTAATGGTTCTTGTTCATAGAAATGTGCAAAGCTGTTGACTTTCTCTGCTTTAAAGTCACTCAATGGGTGCCTTGCCTTCCTGAAATAGTGACATTATTGAGATTTATATTTTATAGAGCCAACGTCTTATTCTTTGGAATTTATGAGCCTTTAAATATCAAGCAGGCCACACAGAAAAAAAATGGGGGAGCACCAAAATTTCGGCTGCTCGGAATGAGTTTTGACTAACAAGATTTTTTTTTTCTCTTCCAGCTGATAGACCAAGGTGAAGGACACTGTAACACAGAACCACCTCAGCTAGCCCCTCTCTTGCTGAGGTAGGAAAGGAATGAATAGAAAACATAGTTTAAAGACAGGAAGCCAGTGACGACTGGCAACAGTGCAGCCAACCCTTGCAGAACTTTTGCATGGACTTCCTGCCAAGCAGGTCTGATTACACCACTACCTGACCTGGTAAGACTGAAAAGTACAGTGCTTCCTAGCATGGATTTCCATGTGACCTTACTAGAATGAGTAACACTTACTAGTCTTCCTGTGTGTTAGTCTAAATGTTAAGTACCTCTGTGCTCCATTGTAGAGGTCAAATGTGCCCCTAAGAACATGTGGTTCTCAAGATCACTGCTGACCATTTCACAGTATTTGCTCTACTTGTTGATATAATGTCAGGCTGTTAGAAGAACTCACTTGACAGCTCTCAAATAAGTCATAGGGCTCAGTATAAAGACAGTGTAGTCTTATGAGTCTGTAATAAAGCATGAAGCTGACATGGTGATCTCACACCTTAATAATTTCCAGGAAGAAGGATAACTTTTATTAAATATTACAAGATAACACAATTCTCAAGAGCTACTGAAACCCCCACATTTTCTTTAAAACTCTATGATTTAAAAAAATAATAATGGAATGTGCTTAGTTTTTTTTTCCAATGAGATTACTTTCAATATCTTATTATTTCTCCTATTTAAAAGATTTTAAATAGCTGTATGAGGCAATTTGAATCAGCTGAAACATAATGTGTGGCCAAATGCCATTAAAAGGGATTATAAAAATAAAAGAAAATATCTTTCCAATATTTGGAAGGTAAAGGTTAATGCCCAAAATATTTTGGAAAAAAAAAAAAAGAGATAGATGTGCTTACTGTAGGTATATCTACTGACATTTGTAATTTATTTGTCTGTTTCAGGATTTACATAGAATAGAGTTTGCGTAACTGATTATAAGGGCTTTATGCATAGCAGAATATTGACAACTGTATTTGACATTATTATACATTTAGTTTTAGTAAAACTCAGTAATGGAGTGTTTGTTATTTTCTTTATCAATGAAGAAATATTAATGAAAATATTTTTCTGTGATGAGCTATAACTGAACCTTCAGTGTCCTTGATCCTTTTTTTTTTCTGATCTTGACTCCTGCTTGGAGTAAATTATGGCATTGTCAAGCTGACTGGTGTGTAAATGCTAAATCTGTTGAT
This sequence comes from Myiozetetes cayanensis, assembly GCF_022539395.1. Lineage (NCBI taxonomy): Eukaryota > Metazoa > Chordata > Aves > Passeriformes > Tyrannidae > Myiozetetes > Myiozetetes cayanensis. The sequence goes on from NW_026087742.1 coordinate 79,771,307, forward strand.
TTTGAGTTACTATGTAGAGAGAGTGAAGTTAACATGCTTACTTCATGCACTGGAAAACAGAAACCTTGAAGTCTAATAAAAGTTAAAGAGACACTAAAGTTTTCATGTATCAGGAATTGGAGACCCTAAATGTTTATACTGTACAAATGGAGAATGAAAAAAAGTGTCATATTTCTACAAAACAGACTTTGCACCCTTAATTTAATGTGAATAATGATTAAAAAATATCAAATACAATAAAACAGAGAACATGCAGATTACTTAGTGTGATACATACATGTAATTTCTTAGACAATTTGGGAAGGTATTGTGAGAAGCAGGTATGAAGAAGGATGTAACTCACTAAGGGATTTACATGGAGCAGCAGTTTCTGAGCACAATGTTAGAATTCTATCATATCTTTCTGAATCTCAATGCAGCAAACTTTGAACACTTTTATGTTGCTTTGAATGTCTTAGAAATATTTTGTATTCAATTGTGTGGCTTATGTTGTCCAGTAATAACTAATAAACATGCAGAAAGTATTTTTCCTTTAACTTCATAACTTGCTTTGAATTATTGCTATGTATTTCAACTGCACGTTTTGTGTATACTTAACATTATCTTGTTTGGGAGATGCTTGAGCTCAAAGGGAAAGGAATAGAGAGAATTAAGTTGTCTTCAAATTCATGCATAGACTACATACACCTTTATCAGTTAAAAACAGAAAATCATTATTTTGATGTATTTAATTTAATCTTGTTCTGTGGAGATTCGGGGATGTTAGAATACAAAGGATACTTACAGGGAAAATTATTTAAAATCTGTGCTGCAACTATTTTACCCTCTTCATTTTGTTTTGGAGCAGTGGGTAAAGATTTTTATCTGCTCAACTTTGCGATCCCAATAAAAAACGTCTACCAAAGCTGGAGGTAAGAAATTGATTAGGTCCTTCTGGCACATGATTTCTCTTCCTTGTTTTAGTCCCAAGATTAATATCAGAATATATTTATGTGACTAAGAGTTCAGACTAATCTAGTGCTCCTGTCTCTTATTTATCTTCCTTGAGCACTTTTATTAGATATTGATGAATACACTCATGGTCACTTTGTAAAAATAATAATTGAAAAAACTTTCATATATATATAAGCAGATCATATTGTAGGAAATATGTGTGTGTGTGTGTATGGTCCAATATATTCCTACAGATACATAGATGTTCCTTTCTTCAAAGAACTGATATGGACACAGAATATATTTATATATGTTACTGCATATATAGGAGCATATATGAATATAAACACATACACATATACATATGCCTTCCTAAACACTTATATGTATTCCTTTCCTCACAGGACTGAGGATTTTTCAGTTCTGGAAAGGTAGACGACCCATTCTGTCATTATACAACACTGAATTTTTCAGATATGTCCTTGCAGGTGTCCAAGTATAAAATACCTATAGAAGTTACATAGGTGATTTAATTTAATCTTAGCAATATCAAATACAAATATATTATTCACTAAGAAAATCATAATCATGTGAGCTACCTGAAATCAGACAGAGCTCAAAGACAAGTCCTTCCTGTGTTAGGGGCCCAGAGCTGGATGCAGTGCTCCAGGTGGAGTCTCACGAGAGCAGAGGGGCAGAATCACCGCTCTCTACTTGCTGGCCATGCTGCTTTTGATGCAGCCCAGGATCCAGTCGGCTTTCTGGGTTGTGAGTGCACATTGCCAGCTCATTCCCAGCATCTCATCCACCAGCATTTCCAACCCTTCTCAGCAGGGTTGCTCTTCATCTGTTTACCCCCCAGTCTGTATTGATACGAGGGGTTGCCCCAACCCAGGTGCAGCATCTTGCACTTGTTCTTACTAAACATCATGAGGTTCCCATGGGCCCACTATTTGAGTTTTTCCAAGTCCCTCTGGATGGTATCCTGTCCTTCAGGTGTGTCAGCAGCACCACTCAGCTTGGTGTAATCCGCAAATTTGCTGAGGGTGCTCTCAATCCCTTCATCTATGTCATTAATGAAAATATTAAATAACAGATATTAAATATTAAATATTAAATATTAAATATTAAATATTAAATATTAAATACAGATCCCTGAGGAACACCACTTGTCACTTATGTCCATTGGGACTCTTACCCATTGACCATTACCCTCTGGATACAACTGCCCAACCACTTTCTTATCCAACTAACAATCCACTCATCAAATACATGTCCATCTAATTCAGAGAGAAGAATGTAGGATGAGGATACTAAGAAAATGCTTTGATAACAGTCAATGAATTAAATAAAAACCCAAGAATAAATATAAAATATGAGGAGAAAGACATCACAGAGACATAGCCCATTGCAGTGCCATGGGCTATGTGTGTATTAGCAGGTAGCACAAGGATCTATAGAGAGAAGTAAGCTAAACTGTGTTTTGCTTTTTTTCTTTTTTTACTTCAGAGTACTTCAGGTCTGATGAACAAAATTTCCATTAGTAATTGATTGTAACATACTAGGCAAGCTCCTAAAGTGCACTTTCCAGAAGACTTGTTGAAAGAAGTCCAGCTCATGTGCTCCAAGCCATGATGAGAATCAAAACCCAACAGGGCACACCTACATATCATCTTCCTTTGAATCAGACATACAATTTGGAAACATATTCCACAGCTGTTTCCCCTCACTGCCCTTTGCAGGGAAATCTTAGAAAGCAAAAAATGGATCTTTTGAAATTGAAAGGTTCATGGTAGACTGCAATTGGCGACCAGATGAATATTTCAAGATCACTCTGTACCGTCTTAGTTCCTCAGCATCCTGTTTTATTTCACAGAATGACTCCTGGTCCACTGTGCTCTTTGCTCACTGTGGATGTTTGGAAGGCTTGCTTCTGGCATTCACTCTGACACAGGCTGAACTGCTGATGTCGATATATCCATAGAAGATAAAGTCTGTTTGGTTTGAATTGCAATAAATAATAACAAAATATTATTAAAATAACTAAAAAAATTCTAAAAGGAAGATAGAGCAGTTTTTGAAAGCAATGACATCTTTAAACTTATAGGCCAAAAAAAGTATTTTTAATATTTCTCATCATGTTTTTAATGATATATTCACTGTTGCTGACAATATTATTTCCACTGATTCTAAACATGAATTAGTTGAAGAACAGAATTTGACTTTGGGTTGTAGAAGAGTGGTGAATGGGGAAATATGTCAGCAGCATGCCTAAAAAAAAGAAAGGAAATAGAATACAGAATTTTCAAGCAACAGTGACTGAGATGTATACGTATCTAGGCAAATGAATGGGCAATAGTTTTCTAAACAGTCGCAAAAGAAAATTAAAAATAAATAATAAGGAAAAGAAATTTACTAAATAGTTGATAATGAGAAAATTCATTGTAGTAATTATTGTTCAGAAGGAGGAATGCAAGACAAATGCAAAGTAGCTTTGCATTGAGTCCAGAACTTGATCCAAAGCCTTTGATGTCAGCAGGAAACCACTGGCTTCCACACACTCTTTGGCAGCCTTGCACTGTACTCTCAGTGGAAGAAATCTGGCACATCTCTCAGTTGCTCTATAATTCAGTTGCAGTCTTATAATACTGCTTCATCAATTCATTCCTTTACCTATCTTCCTAAATTAATCTCATGACAATTCATTTTATAGACTCTTTCTGACCTATCTAATCATGATGGTACTTCTAATCTAAATGGTGATTTGAATAAGATTCCCCTGTATTTGTCTTTCCTCCCCAGAGAAGAGAACATTTGCCAGGGTCAGCAATAAAAAAGAGTAACTTACTGGGGAAAGTGATTTCTATAATATCATAGATGTATCAATGAATTAATGAACATTTTTTTAACTAACCCTTTTGGCTATAGACTGTTCCTTTCCGGTTCATTTAACTTTTTGCTTCACATCCTGTGTGATAAGCTAAACATTTTCCTCCTGCTTGGCATTTCTGCCCTTAACTAAATCATCCTCTCATTATTTTTTTCCAGAAAGGTTGGGTCCTCAAGGAATACCCAAATTACAGGGAGAAATAATATCTCCAGGTTGTCAGAGAAAGAGCTGGAGCTGTTCAGCAGAAGTGGCAGAAGAGTCAGGAGTGTTGCCATGCTGTGAGATCCACAACTGAGAGTTCACAGGGATCTACCTGGATACCCTGACAGCTCCCTTAGCTCTCCAGCAGTCCTGACAGGTGTAGCTTGTGCTCCCATAGGATCTGGGCAAAGTTGGGCAGCCCTTCAACTGACTGGGCCTTCCTCCACATATCATCACTCTTGGCTGGAGGAAAACCACGCAGCAAAACAGTAACACAGGCAACACCCACATAATTTTGATAAGCTGACAATTTAAGAGAAATAGAGGCTTTGCTAAGGCTGAAAGTGTCAGCCTGATTCTGGTCCACTGATAAAACGACAAAGCCGAGAAGTGTAAGAGTTTTAAACCAAACCAAACAAAAACAACCCACAAAACCACCAAAACATAAAAGAGCTAATTAAAGCAAGACAAATGCACAAAAAACCACCAAAACAAATCCCAAACCCTTAGCCATAACTTCATTTCATATTATTTAAAATATTTAAGGTATAGGAAGCTTTTCACAGTGACTCCTTTGTCCTCAGTATTTTGTAAAATGAAATGTTTCTATAATGAATGCTTACAGAAGAAGAAGTATATATTAAGATAAAAGATGGGATTTGGATGTAAATAAGAATGACTTAATTTGAAAAACAGGATACATTTTTTTTTTACATGGAATTTCAAATGTGAAAGATCAATACTGTATTACAGTGTTGCTTCTCCCTGATGGTACTGTTTTTTTCTGTTTCGACTGACTTTTAGACTAAATCATGAATGAAAACCCTAACACAATTTCCCCCCCAAGTTTCTTGTATTGTCTCCTGATCCATGCCTAGTTTTGTTTACAAAAGAAAGCAAAAGAAATGACCAAAACCACTGCATGGTTCTGTGTTCTTACAGAGAGCATTTTGAACATACGCAAAATAAGATGTGTAAATCAACAGCTGCTAACTGAATCATCCACTTCAAATAACTGGTACTGGGGGACAATCACCATAACACAAAATTTTAGGTGAAACAAGCAAGACAGCAAAACCACATCTGTCATGCTGGTTTACTTGTTAAAAATTAATTTGATACAGAGATTTCAAACTTGATAGCTAAAGATGTGAGTGAAATCCAAGCAATCAGAATGAGAGAACAAATAAAGTTGTAAGAACATGGCTGGTGACAGTTAAAAAATCTGTATGTGAATCACAGAAGAGCAGTCATTGTAAACTAATAGACATGTATAAGATAAGTAGGTATTATAAATTAGAAAAAGTGTTTCTTTTTAGGTTCTCACATGCCAGAGAGGACCTCAACATCACTGTTTCTTTTATAATGAATATAATTTTTGACACTTTCCCTTTTTTTTTTTTTTACGATGTTCTGCTTCACTTTTTTTGAGAAATTGCACTAAACTTAAAAAGTGTGTGTATAAAGTCAATTAACTTACATGTTTGTTTGTTTGTTTTGGTGGGTTTTGTTTTGTTTTGTTTTGTTTTTATATTTCTTGAAAATGTAACCTCAGCTTGAAATATAATTTATACATAGAGGTAATGTAAATAACTTTTTTTTTTTCAATCATTTGAAAGGAAAATTCCCAAAGAACTTGTGGTTTCTTGGTCACAGAGATAAATTTATTTGGACTTTTAAATAACATATTATTGCAAAACAGATTTATATCAGCTCAAGCTTAGAAGCAGCTCAGGCTTGTACAACAAAGAAAAAACCAATATCCTGCAGCAGTCCCTGAGAATACAAACACAGATTGTTCTAGAACTCCTCCACTTAATTGTCTCAGATGTCTTCATAAACCATGGTACTGTAAAGGAAGAACTACTGAATTGTGAAATTTATAAGTTAAATGGAAACAGTTAGTTGTTTTCCCTGTCAGAGCCATAAATGAGAAAATGAGACAGGGGAAAAATGCAGTAAGATCCTGACAACCTGTATTTCTCTTTCCTCCTATCTGATCCCAAGACAGTTCCCTAAGTTATAGCTGCACAGGTGATATCTAAGGTAAAACAAGCACAGGGCCACAAAAATTACTGAAAGTTCCTCTCAATCTTTGTTACTGCTTCCTTCTAAAAAAAGTGTGTCAGAAAGAGAACAGAATTCTAGTGTTTTGGAAATAAAACTAGGTGGCATGGTTTCTTGAAGTCCATCGCTCTCAGTGACAAGGTGGAAAAATCAGATCTCTGGAAATCCTACAGATTCAGAGTACTATAATGAAGGAAGTTGTTTTTAAGCAAGTCTTCAGTTGAAAATAGATAAACATTAACTAGTCTGGTAGTGTGTAAATTTAAACAGCTAAATGAGTAATAAAAAAACTTTCAGTGGAGACATTCTGCCAAATAAATACATCGGATATATTGCAGTCTGTTATGGGGTAGACAGTCATTTGACTTGTTTGGTCAGTTACAAGTTAATTGCAGGAATGGGACATGCTATCAAATAAAATTAGTACTGGTCTGTTAGGCACGTCCTAATCAAAACAAAAGGACTCAATTAGTTGTCATTGTGATTTCCAACCAGCATTTTAAGTATATTTATTGCATTCTTGGGATGAAAATCAGAATTCTGATTAGATGCATCCTTTCATAAATAATCAAATAATAAGACATATTTACATATAAGTGTTTTAAAGCCTCAAAATTTTGCTTGTGGTTTTTGCTCCACTGACTGATGATGATAACTGATTTTAACAAGACTTCTCACCAAATGAGGCATTTTCACCATGCAGAAAAGAAAGAACTTATTCCCCAACCAAGCTCTGAAATACATATAAAAATTGAAGAAAGGTACAAGAGATGTGAACACCACCTAATATTATTGCCTATAATGCTTGAATCTGATGATTCAGAAGCATTTACTTTATAGTTATTAGTTTTGAATTTACTTCCATTTGAATTCCCTAGCCATTGTCCCTTGCACAGTTCTGGACAACATCTCCAGTGAGTTTTTTTGTATCTGCCATTTCTGTTTTGGTTGTTTATTCCCTCTTTTGCCCATTTGTTGCAACACATAGGAAGAAGTAGAAGGTAATTGTACATGAAAAATGGTTATACAAGAGAATACAAAAAGACTTATAGCTTGCAGAGTGGAAAGATTGCTTCCTATCAGTACTTAAGGCCTTAGTAGTAAATAGATTAAAACAGCCCCGCATGTAAATATAGGTTTACATATGTCTTGCATCTGGTAAACTGGGTGGAGAAAACCAAAAAATATCAGAGGATTGCACGCACATGTGTGAACATAAAAATAATACAAAAAATTTCTGTTTATTCTATTATTCACAATAAATAAAATATACTAAAGTGTTCTTAATTTTTTCACTAGTATCAAAGAAAAAATCTAGAGGATCTGGTTAAAAGATTCAACCTCCTAAATGTGCTTAGATCTTTCTGTGACCCAGGGCTTTCATGTATGCTCAAGATTGCATGCCCTTGCAATAGAGATAATAATTTCCTTCTACTTGAGTGAAGTACATTAAAGGTCTTAGCACATTTGAACTTAAAGCGTGAGTCTACATTTTAGCTGAACAGAAGAACAGAGAGTTTAAAAGGAAGCAATGACCAGAAAAGTGCACGTTGAACTGCTTGAATAATTTCTTTTTCTTTTATTATCTCAACTACACAGTTATCACCTCCCCACTACCCCCTAACCAAAAAAAAAAAAAAAAACAAAAAAACCCCAACCAAAAACCAAAACAACAAAAAAACCAGCACAGAAAACCTGACAAAACTAGTCTATCAACACAAAATTCCATTTAGCTATAGAATTTACAGTGCACTGGGTTGTATTTCAAATGAATAAATGAAGGACAACTCACTTCAGTTTTTCATTTAAGGCATGTAACTGCAATCCATGCTGGCACTTAACACTGAAGAAGTATCACTGAATTAATAGAATTGCCTGACTGAATGCTATTCACAGCATGAATGAGGATTGTAGAATAATGTTAATCTTGTTGGAATGACCAAGTGGTTCAGTCATGTTACTGAAAAAGATTTCATGTATATTAATAGTCTGGTGTTTCAAACATAAACTTTTTGTATCTTATCCCCTCTCTCATGTTCCCTTCTTCATATCAGTAAGTAGTATAAGCAAAAGTTTAAAAGGGCATGAAATTCTCATGTATTACATAAATAGTTATCTTGGTTTGAGAAAATTTGGACAGGCAGAGACTTTGGACAGAAGCTTCCTGTCTTGGATTTAGTAACCCTGGCTTCTCCAATACAGAGAGGGATCAAATAGACCCAGATGGAAGTGAAAAAAACCTCTTTACCAAGAAGAATGCTGATAACAACACTGATAAAACTGCGTTAAACCGACTTATGATGAGGAGAAGCTTCCCAAACCCCTCCCACCAGACCACATTGAGATGGAGGCTGGCCTCCCACACTCAATAAAAAAACATGTGGACAAGGGACAGAGACAAGATGGGAACCCTTCCACATGGTTCACCTCCCCTATTTCTGGAAAACCCGGTAGGAACGGTTGGAGAGTCAGCACTGGCAGGAAACAAGGGATAGCTGGGATTTGATACTGGCAGATGCTTGCCGGGCGCTGAAGTGAGGCTGCAGTGTTGATACAGGCAGTCAGAGCAGGCCTGCAGATCCCCCAGATGACTGGAAGGACAAGCAAGACACCCACTGGATCCAGAGGTGAGACTTAGCTGTTGCAGTTGTAATGGTCAAAGTGGTGGTCGCAGCCTGGATCCATCACGCTGCTGGTGGAACAACCCGGTGCTGAGGGGAGTTCCCAAACTGCTCAGGCTCAGTTGGGAACGCCTCCAGTACCTCCCTTGGGATGGGGAGTTTTACGCTGGTGATGTAATACTGTCAGTCACGGATACATCCTGTGTCTTTGACCCCTTCTAAGATGTTGCAGCTGTCTCATATGTCAGTGCAACGAATCCCTTATGGCCCATTATGGTTCATCAACAAGAGATAAATACCTTCAGGCTATGTGTGAATGTTCTGGGGAGTTATCACAGCTGAGTCATCTGTGTAAGGAAAAAGAAACCCTCTCCCACCTCTCTGGATTTGCCTCTTTCCTTATCTTGTAGCCTGAGGTGTTGGATGTGCATGACTTCAACACATGACCTGGGTGGCCACTCTTCACGTTGTCAGCAAAGCACACTGCTGATTGAACCATGAGCACCAAAGTCTCTTACAGTACCTGGGCGGTCACTGCAAGTGATGGAATCTTTGAGTCAATAACCACTAGCAGTTCAATCTCTTTAAAGAAGGTAAAACACCAAAAGGCCAAAAAGGCATATTTGGAGAAAAGAGAAGAGAAAAGCGGGATACCAGAATTTTTGTGTAACCCAGGACAACAGCACTTTGAATAGTTAGTTAATGCGCTAAATCTTTGGTCCATGATTCCTAATTATTATTTTTAATTAAATACAACATTTTTATCCTTGATAGATTTAAAGCTTTGATAGTAAGATTTTGCAACTTCTCATCCTTCTGTTAATTCATTCTCCTAATTGAAAGGCCAGAAGTAAGTTAATGACTCTTTTTCAAAGAGTCTATATCTATATCTAATACAGTCTGAAGTTAATTTAATTTACTTGGTCCATAACTGACATATCATTGTAGCTAAGCATTTTCATCAATGTACACTTAATGACTGAACAGATCACCATAGGAAATTTTATTAACTTGTATACTGACTCCAACTCTAATCTAGTTCCATTGTCAATTTCATCTGTTATACACAAAATACGTCTGAAGTGATTTTAAAGACAATTGTGTCTGATTTGTAAAATAAACCCCCAAAAGGTGGATTTTAGATATCTTTTTCTCCTTTGCTTTATCTTACCTTTTCTTACATATTTTATAATACTCATTTAATAGTCAGACATTGTATTGCTGAAATAGCCATTACAGAAAGAACATTTATTATAAGAAAAATCAAAATTCTTGATTATTGTTCTTCTGTATTCTCATGAGAAACTTCAAAAGTGATACTACCTTGTATAGATTTTACGTACTCAAAAATTTTTGCAGTTGCAGCTGCAGGTATGCACAGATTCTTCAGAGAAAACAGGAATAAATATATGCATATATTAGAATCACAGAATGTTCTGAGTTGGAATGGCCCCACAAGGATCATTGAGTCCAGCTCTTAAGTAATAGGCACATATAAAGATGAAACCCATGACTCTGGCGTTATTGGCACTATGATCTAACCAGCTGAGCTAATCTCAGGGTCCTTAAATCTTTAAATATACATTTAACATACAAAGGACATCTATGCGACATTTGATAATTTTAATAAAGAATGAAGTTAATGTCTGATTGTTTTTATTTGTAGCCGCCACAGAATCATAGTGTGGGTGAGGTTGGAAGTTACCACAGAAGGTCATCTGATTCAACCTCTCTGCTCCAGCAGGGTGATCCAAGAGCACATTGCACAGGATTGCATGCAGATAGTTCTTGAATATCTCCAGGGAGGAAGATTTCACAACTCTCTATCAGTCTGTTGAGTGTGTGGTCAGTCACTCACACAATAAAGTTCTACCTCTATTAACTTAATTATATTAAATTTGGAGTTTTGTGGGGACAGTACCATTACTGTACACACTGTCACACTGTGAAAGCTCCTTCAAAGATTTTGTGTGGTGTAAAGCACCTGAGTTTCACTGTAGTTCTTTTTCTGTAACTCCCTGTCTTTATCTGTCCATCTGTCTATATTGAAATATGTCTGTCTGAAAGGAAGCTGTGAGCAGGACATTAAAAAAAAAAAAGAAAAAGTAGACATTTAACGTATTTCTCCCTGCCCCTTCTAATGAACAGGTATCAGTTTACTAAATATTTGGAGAAACAGCTTCAAATTGTAGTTAGTCTGATCTTCAGAACTTGTCTGGTGAAAACATCAAATAACAACATACATTTTTAAGAATCAGTACAATATGAGGCTAAAAAAAGTAAGATTTTTAGTACTGTTCTCTGTTGTCCTCTCTCGAGGACAGTAAAGTAAAAAAAACCAAACAAACAAAAAAGAAAATAGTGTTGTAGTAACTCTTAAAGATCCTTTATAAAATGCAAAACTCATTACTGTAACATTGTTAGTAATAACCTGTAAAAATTAGTCCACTGCATAAAGTAATTAACATGTTTATGTCAAAATTATAGGTTCAGTGTAGAGAAGGGTTTAAAATGAGATATACATACTGTGTTACTAGGCAGGATAGTACACAGTGGTATTAATGGATATTGAATGACCAGTGTGGAAGATGCACTCACCTGCTCTGCCAATTATAAGTATTCCAAAAAATTAACAGTAGTAGAGCTGAGGGAAGTTAAAATGGTAAAAATGCCTCTCATTTTCAAAGGAAAGGAAAAGCAGGTTTAAAAAGAAAAGAAGTTGTCTTGGAGAATGGCAAAGTGTAAATGGAGAAGTAAAAATGCTAGGTTATTGATATACTGATATCCAAATATGGGAGTAAGCATTTGTGACTTGCTCCCAAATGAGAAGAAAACTGCAAGCTTGTTTCTGCCTAGAAGCGAGGGAAATTGAGTCACATCAAAATGAGGATAGACCATAATGATGTCACATATGCAGACTGAGGGTCCTTAAAAGCTTTGTGGACATCTCAATGCAGTACCATATTGAAATACTGTGATCACAGCTGAATGAGACAGCTCCAAAGAAGGAAGGAACCCAGCCACATCATTATATCGTTACATTTGGGCTAACTAACACTACTGGGAAATACTAACCTTACTGATTCATTGTTTTATACATCCTTCTATCAGTTCTGCATTTCCTCTACCTCAAAATTAAAAATAAACTTACAGCTTTGTATTTACTCTTTGCAGGAGAACAAATTACCTGTTAAAAATTTAGGAAAAGGGGAAAAGAGAGAGGAAAAAATTGTGATCCCTACCTCATTTATAACAGCTCTTACACCTCACATGGAGGCTTCCAGACTCAAATTTTTTTTAAATGTCTATCTTCTTTTGTGAGTCTGTTCACAGCTTTGACCACAAAAAGAGACTTGCAACCTTTGCAAAAGAGTCACATGGAAGGAACAGATACAGGGAAATTTTTAAACCTGAGATATTGTTACCGTGCAGCCAAATGCACTGCCAATAATCCACAGATGTAAAGCACATGGGTGTGCAAAGCTGTGACTGCTAGAGGTGTGAAAGGAGTTCTTAGTATGTTTATTGAATAGCAAACATACCCATCTGTTCTGCGGAAATAAGTAAGATCTCCATCTAAAATCTCATACGTTTGGGAAGTTAACATTTCTGGGGAGTGATATAACAGAGGTAACAAGGTGTGCTCCCTGATACTGACATGGGTAAACTTCTTCAGTATTCAAAAGTAAAAGTTCAGGGCTTATAAGAACCAGTTGTGCTTTTTTTCTCACTTATGTTTCTGTCATGTCGTTTCCTGTCTATTCAATTTCAGTCCATGTTATCTTTTCAGGGCAGAGCAGCAACATACCTGGCCAAATACCTCTTTTGTGTATTATGAATGGTGACAAGGAAATTGAATGATAGTCCCCACGGTATATATTCATGGAACAATGAGTCCAAAATGGAAGGTTCTTTCTAACTTTATAGCTATTGGATTGTTACATATCCAGAGGTTTGAAAAAATAGCAGGAAATATTTTGAAAGCACCTCTTTGATTCTGAACCCTGAAATTTCCTTCACAAAAGAAGATGGCACTGCAGATCACTCTCACTATCCCCCTCCCAAAGAAAGAGACTTTTTCCATACAGCAGCTTCCTCGACTTGCTACATATCTGAATCTGAGTAGGTTCACAGCTCTTCTCTAAGTCTCATTGCAATCAATAAGGAGGGAAACAGATATCTAAGCTCACTAGGGCTCAATCTCATAGACACTTCTGGAGCATAGCTCTCATATATAGATATATGTGTCTCTGTGTGTGTGTGTGTGTGTAGATATCCATTCTGGATCAAACCCTGCTATAACCATAGATCTTTACTGAGGATGTAATATTTAGAGCACTCACCAAAAACTAAGATAACAGTATTAATTTGTCTCCATCATTCAGATGGAATTCTGCCCTTCCAGAAGAGGAGGTTTCAGCTGTGAAAAAGCTATAGGTTAACATATTTTCTAGAAGGGCTGTATCTTGTTCTCCCTTTATAGTTTTGAAGTTGTCCTAGAGAACAGCAAATAATGAATAGTATTTGCAGTGAGAGCAACATGCAAATATTATCATAGGACTAGATTAATGGGGAGAAAACAGAGTGCTTAATCTTTCTTGTCTATGATGAGATTCATTTATGCATTAAAATTAATCAGTCATTCCATTTATTAATAACAACAATAACAATAACAAAAACTATAACAACAATAATAAATCTCCCACCCAAATATAAAGATAATTTTGGAAGCAGGATTCCTGTGTCTCAGTTGAGTGTCCAAAACACCAGGTTAATGAGTTGTATTTCCTCTTACATGAATACTGTAGAGTGTGATATAGTCTCTTTCTTGGATATAATTTTCCCTCCTTTTAAAACTGTCTTTTGTTCCTATTGTACACACTAACAAAAGGAAATTCAGAAATACGGAATTCTGGATGAATTTTGAAGTCTGAATGGCCCTAATGACTATAGAACTGAGAAGTGCTTTCTTCCTCTATGCTTTAGAGTTATAAACTCCCACCTCCACCTTCCTCTCCACTCCAGAATATTTACCTTTCTCATATAAAACTAATATCAAATGCAAAACAGAATCGCTAGTGAAATAATCTCATAGTAATAGTAGCTACTGTACTTTTCAGAAAAAAAATCTTGACTTGTGGTTTGTTTGTGCTGCTACTGATTTATTTTCCATGTGAATTACTCTCATTTGACAAAGTGATAGGAAATGATTCTTGTGGGTTTTGAGGGTGCACAGAGATTTCAAGCTTCTTTCAAAAGAAATAATAGAGCTGGATCAATGCTGTGCTGTTTATCATTTTGTCAGTGATACTGAAAGGTCACAAAACAATGCAAGTTAAGAAGCTGTGCTCAAATCACACATCTGGAAAATGTGTTATGTCCTTGTTCTGTGTAGTGTTCATTTATTCACTGTTTGTGGCCAGTCAAATAAGAACTTCTGATGCTGCTAGATCTGATGATTTTCGTCCAAGGTATCTGCCTCCCACACTGCAAGAATAAAGTTTTGTGTTAAAAATTAATTAGCACCAAGGTTCACTTTAAAATGTACTTGAAATTGAAATTATAGAGGCTGGAAGGGAAAATCAGGCATAGTTTAGACAGGGAGAGACTAACAACTTGCTGATGGGAAAAACATTTTAATCTATAAAATCAGTAAAAGGGCCTGAAAGCAAAAGAAAGATGTCAATTGGAACTGCATATAACCTCACCAACAAATGGCCAGTGTCACTGTATAAGGATTTACAAAACAGAAGTACATTTGCAGCCTTGGGCACTGGAGAGTTTGTGTATTCATACTGACCTGCAAGTTATACCAAAATTCACCTGTGGTTACATGTAACTCTTTCCTACAGCAGAGACAAAAGAAATGTTGCAACTCAAATCAAAAGGCTGTAAGTAATTCATTTGCACTTTGTGACATTCATATTTCACATAATTTGTTTGATAATATTCAGTCTATCAATAAAAAACACTGAAGGGAGACATTTGTTTCGGAAATATCTCTTCATTAAGGGATAGTGGTTCCTTACATTCATTGCTACTGTAGTTTTCTTCATTATTCAATAATGCTTTCAATCCCCATGTGTGTGACTTTCATTATTACGGATCATTTTTCCTTAGGATGTGTGATTTAATTTTAATGCAGGAATCTAAATCAGAATCCTTTGCTATTTAGTGGCTCTCTGGTGTAATAAAAGAGAGTAAGGCTTAGCCCTCTGCTTTTGTGCTCAGAAACATTTTGCCATGTATTTGAATTATGATAAAATCAATTGGAAGAGCCTGACGGTGAAAAGTAGGAAGAATGTTTCCCTATATGAAGCTGGAGAATAATTACAGCTTTTTTTTCCCAGCATAAAAATGCTGCAGGCAAATAGCTTGTTAATTCAGCATCTATCATCATTTAACCTTGTTTGTCCTCTCGTTGATAGAATAACACAATTAAAAGGCTTTCCCTTTGAATTATCAGTGTCTGAAGTTAAAATGGCCTGTGTTTTATGAAAGCTGTGTTCTCTTTTAGTTCCATAAAGACACGTCTGAATTGTTCACTGGGGCTTGCTCACTCTTAGCATCTCTGGGACTGCAGCACCAATGAAAGCTTTTCTCTTCCTGGCACATAGCCAAGGCGAGACATGATCTAATACTGCAAATTATTTTTCTCTTTTACACTGGGGAACTACTGTGTTAAAAGCTAGCTTCCTTTCCTAGCTCCAGGAGAGTGAGGCACAGACAGGTGTAGCTCATTTGATTGCACTGAAGCCAGTCTCAAGGCCCTCCACAGTCAATGCTTCAGTGCATAAGCATGAAGGAGAATGAGCGTATTTTTCCTTACTCTCCATTTTTAAACCACGGCCTAATCAGCAACTTCACAAAAGTGTCTTGGCTTGTGAACTTTTTTTTTCTCTGCCTGAATACAAAGCTGAATACAGGAGAAATTATGGCACTGAAAGAATCATGTCGTTTTTTACCTAGGTGCTGTCTGTCAGTCCTGACATGACCTGGAGCTTGAAATTCAAGAAATACAAATGATGTTAAAAAATCAGAATTCAGTGCAGGTAAAATTAAGCAAAAGTACTTAATCTAGGGCTTTTTTGCCATAAAGGATGAATATGCTCTCTGTTTTTTTGCTGACACATCCCCTCCTCTCCAGCCAAAGAAGAGGGAAAGGATGTGGAAAAAAGAGGTTCACCCATGGAAAATACTGTGAGAATGGTGAGAAACATGGAAGCAGTGTTATCTACAATGTGGAAAAATAAATTTCCTATTTTATTATATTGTCCCTAGGTTTTCATGTTATCTTCATGCCAGTTCACCTTAAGCTGGTGATTACAGCTGAGCAGCTGACAATTCCCCATTCCCCAACAGCTGGTCCTGTTGCTTTTCCAAATGATGCTCAACACTTTCACTGCAAAGAGTTTACCAGATTGTAACATAATGCCTGATATTTATTAGGCACTTTTCCCTTTCTATAAGCTTATATGATCCTCTGAGGGCTCTGCAATATACACTTCTCTATGCTAGAAGCCTGTCAGTTCTCAAGAGATAAGGATAGTTTACTGGATTCAGAAGGTGGCTTACTGGGGTAATTCCTTCAGTTCCACGGCAGGGGAAACCTTGCTGTTGGATAGCGGGATCTGTTCTTCTAACTGTGTCCCTGAGCCCTTCCCCTGGTGTGATGCAGTGTTAGAAGTAATATTCGTTTCTGCTGGGTGATGACAAAAGCTATCATTGGTGCTTTATTCCAGTTTTGTGATGGAATAAATGACATCATGAAAAGAGATGCTGTGAAGAATCAGGTCCTGCTATTTTACAAAACAGATGCATAGCTGAGCCCTTTACCAGCTGAAGTTCTTCTGCCTGAGAGTTGAAAACTAGCTTTGATGAAATGTTCTTTGCTTTCTGCTCTCCCCAGCAGTATGCTCTCCATTTCTGACATCTGTCACTTCCCTACTATCAGTACTGTGTTTCTGTGATGATGAAGTAAACAGCCACAGGTTGCCCGACTATGCCCTTCCCACCAAACTCTATCATTAAAATCCATTCCCCAATCAGACAAGATGAAAATTTGGATTTCAGAAGCCAACTTTTGTCCATGCTTTGACCTCTAAAGCCCTCTGTCACTTCTGTCCCCTCCATATTGAGAAGTACTCCTTTCCATATGGATGATAACGTATAGTTTTTTTGTACTGATCACGGTGAGAGCTTGTTTCCAAATGATGCTTGGACCATGCACCTGTACCTGAGGTGTTAACGTTCTTCTGTGCTTATGAAGAATCTCTGGATGTTATCAAGTTAAGGGAGCTGGCCTATATCACCTTTACTGGTGATTTTAACACTATATGGTTATGAACTGTACATGCTTTAACATAAAGTGTCAAATTAAACAAAGGAATTATACAGTAAAGGGCGCAAAAAAAAATTGCAATCTTTAATGTAGGGAAAAAAAGGTGGAAATCTCCTATAGTCATTCTATACTTATTCAGTGTAATCATAAAGAGTGTTTGTTTCCATGATATCTCACATGCTTGCCAAGGTCCATGCAGAGGTTTCTGGTGAGATTTTTAAATGAGCAGTTTTCTGCCTCTCATGCAGTGACTAGCTTTAACTATTTTGCCCATCAGCCAGATGGACTCTTCCTCTGACACATGGTTTTTCCCATTCCTTCTTCGTTTTCAGCTTGGCTATGCAAACAGTGTTTTTGCCTCGTATATTTGCTTATATAATTCCCCCCAAATATTTCAGACAGAAAACAAATGAATTAATTTTTAATTAGAATCAGGACATATGCCAGACAACTCATAATAAAAATGACAAAAGAAAGAATTTAAAAGTCTCTTTAATAGATATTTATGCAGAGATTATTTTAAAAAAATATCCTACCTGCATAAGATCAACTAAGCAAATGCTAGATTCCATAGTCACGTGACATGTAAATGTACTGCAAAGGTAGAGATGGTATTAAGTTTAGATCATCTTTCTAGCTGCACCTTATAAACATTTTCTAAGCCTCGTATTTTCTATTCACAGGGTTTTTTTTTTTAAAAAGTTTAAATAGTTAAATTTATGTATAAATAATATGAAAGCCATAATACAAAATTAATTATAATTCTTGGTATTTACAGGTCCAGAAGTTTCAGATGTTTCTTGTGTATCCAAAATGACTATGTGTACCATCACTCTGTTGAATAGGCATTTTATATATAGGAAAACTGAGAAAAGATTGTTTATTATCACTTTAATTATCTGGTAACATAAACCCACTCACCATTAAAGTGTGGTTTAGACTAGTAGGTTCTTTGGCTTACAGTCTTGCTTTCTCCCTACTTGATTCAACACATTGTTTTACATTTAATTTTGAGCATCATAAATTTGTCTTTTACCTTAATAACTGACAATTTTTGTCCAGAAATTCTTGTAACCCATTGTTGTCAAATCTAATTGTTGTTGCTGTTGTTGCTGCTGCTGCTGATGTGTAGTATTAGTGCCTGCAAACTGAGGAAAAGAGATATGGTGCCAAATGAAAGACTCTCAGCTCTCGTATAGTATTTTTTCAGATTCATATTTCAACAACTTTTTATTTAAATCACAGAATCACAGAATGGGTAAAGTTGGAAGAGACCACAGTGGGTCATCTGGTCCAATCTCCCTTCTCAAGCAGGGTCTTCCTAGAGAAGACCATTGCACAGAATTACACCTAGGTGGTTCTTGAATATCTCCAGTAAAGGACAGTCCACAGCCTCTCTTGGCAATGTGTTCCAGTGCACAGTTTCCTGAACAGTAAAGAAGTTCTACATATTTAGGTGGAACTTCCTGTTCCGTCCAGTTTCTGCCCTGTCTTATTGCTTGGCACCACCAAGAAGAGCCTGGTTCCATCTTCTTGACAGTCTCTCTTCAGATACTTATATACATTGACGAGGTCCCCTCTTAGTCTTCTCTCCTTGAGTCTGAACAGGACCAGCTCCCTCAGCCTATCCTCATAAGAGAGATGCTCCAATCCTCTATTCATCTTTGTAACCCTCAGCTGGACATGCTCCAGGAACTCCATGTCTCTTGTACTGACGAGCCCAGAACTTGACACAGCACTCCAGATTTGCCTCACTAGGATAGAAGGGCAGGATCATCTCCCTCAGCCTGCTGGAAATAGTATTCCTGATGCACCCCAGGATACCACTGTCCATCTTGGCCATAAGGGCACATTGCTGGCTCATGGACAGAACTCCCAGGTTCTTCTCCTCAGAACTGCTTCCCAGCGGGTCAGCCCCCAGCCTGTACAAGTGCCCAGGGCTACTCATTTCCAGGTGCAGGATCTTGCATTTGTCTTTTTTGAATTTCAGACAGTTCTTCTCTACCCATCTCTCCAAATGTCAACTTCCTTCTGAAGGGCTGCACAGCCCTCTGGGGTATCAACCACTCCTCCCATCTTTGTGTCACCAGTGAACTTTCTAAGGAGGCCTCTGCCCCCTTCATCCAAGTCATTGATTAATAAGTTAAATAACACTGGGCCCAGTATTGAGTCCTGGGGGACACCACTAGTGACAGGCCTCGCCCTAGACCCCATGCCACTGATTTCAACCCTCTGGGATCTGCTCACTGATCCGCCTCACTGTCCACTCATCCAGTCCATACTTACTAAGTTTGCCTATGAGGATGTTGTGAGAGACAGTGTCAAAAGCCTTGCTGAAGTCAAGGTAGACAGTATCCACTGCTCTCCCCTCATCCATCCAAGTAGTTTTTTCATCGTAGAGGGCAATGAGGTTGGTCAAGCATCATTTACGTTCAGTGAATCCATGCTGACTACTTCCAGGGATTGTTAGCTAGCATTGATATTGGGCCAGCACTGTACTGAAAAAAACTCCAACTTTCCTGATGAAAATAAATCAAAATTGTTTCAAGCAAAGTCTGCCTTTTTCTCCTGCTGGGATCTGCCTGTTTCACAGCTTCAACCCTTGCTGTTCATCTGTCAGAATGGTCATGAACTAGGCATTTCGTGGATGTGTGAGAGTCTGGTAGGACAGAGAAACCATTTTGAATGTCTCTCTCCCAGCTGAAAAATGTTTAATTCAAACTGCTTTATAGCCATCATAGAAACTCATTCAGCTATTAGGAATGCCATGAATGCTCATAGTCATACCAGAATTGTCTATAACATAGAAATATATTTTTTACCCTGGGGGAATTATTTACAAATTTTTTCAAGCACGTATTTTTTTTCACCAGAATAACTTCTTGTTTGGGGATGGGGTTTTGTTTGTTTTAGTGGTTTTTTGCTTGTCTTTGGTTATTTTTTTTTTCTTTTACTGAAGAATTTCAAATTGGAAACAATGCATTTTGGTCTTCAGAAAGAACATTTTAAAGAACTCATTCCTTTTTATTCAGTTAGGAAACCAACCATGGAATACCATCTCCCTCTTCAAGCAAGAAAACACAGTGCAGTATGGAAAATGTCATGGTTTCCATGGTATGTTCCTGCTGATTGATCCTCTGAGAAAAAGACACTTTAGCCACACTATAAATAAACCCAATAATATACCATATAAATATTTTAATTTTTTCTATTTCAGAAGAAAACAGATTATTTTCCACTAAAAAAAGTTTGAGATTTAATTTTCTATCAGATACTAAAGTCAATGGCAAATAATTCATACATTCTTCCTTTTTTTAATTTATTCCAATCTTGCAGTAGAGCTTTAATCTTGCAAATTTAATTTTTAAACTTCTAGGTTAATTCTAGAACAGGAGCAAGATGCTTTTAAGAAATTTAGTCCTATCAGTTCATAAGAAGTGGATTCTCTCTTCTGATAATGTTATCCTTTCTGGCCTACTTCACTTGAAATATCTTGGAAATGGTGTCAAATTTGATGTATTTATGGATACTGACAGGTGGTAGGTGCTAGGGCAGTAAATACTTCCTCCAAGCTATGTCTACTGCAGAAGACTCTTCAAGCTACCAAGGCAGCAGCACAATCCATGGTGCCACGGATAAGGAGCAGCCAGAAGAATAATAATTCCTAGGAATGACAGAACCTTGTATCTAGATTTTTATGAAGTCTAGTAGTTACCAGTCTGGATGCCCTTTGAAAATAAGTAAACTTTGATAATTCATGTGAACAGTTTAGAATAAGGGCATTCTGCAATCCTCATAAAATATCTCTATTCTATTTCTTTAAATTTACAGGGAGAAAAAAAAAAAAAAAAAAGAGACCTCTTTTCTTGCTTTCATTTTCCCAAGCTTTTGTCAGTGCTTTCAGAATGCATCAGCACTCTAAGACAACACCCTGCCCTCATTTCTACACATTGTTTGTGTACCAGGCTCAGAACTGCCATTTCAAATCACAGTACATTGATTTTTAATGTTCTTTTAATTTAGGCTAAAGATGCAGAAATCTTAGCTCAGTCAGGCTGTATGCTGACCTGCATTTGAACTTCTTACCAGCTGCTTTTAGGTCTCTGACAACAATTCCATTTTTAAAACCACAATTAAAAACCATGAAATTATATTATAGGCTGTTTTTAATTATGTTTTAACATTATTTTTGTTCAGTGACTTACAAATATGTGCTTTCAGAATGGTTGTAAGGGACACAGGATCTAAACAGATGTAATAATCTCACTTACTTCTGTCTCATTCGCTCTTTAGATCTATTGCTGTTATCTGATTTACTAAGACATAGCAGCTGGTATCGCCTTTTTGAGCTTGTTTTGCAAGATTAAATTCTACCACCTTGACCTAGCATAAATATTGAGAAGTGGCATAGCCCAGGTTCATCATGGGATCTGGTGCATGAAATTAATGTTGGAAAGTAGGATAACAGAATGACAGTGACACGGATGTGTTGGTCTGGATAATCCTGGAGTTCTGGAAGAGGAGAAAAGTTCAGTAAGACAGCATTACCTTACTGAGTAGTGAAAAAGAAAATAACACGTTCCCACATAAGCTGTTTAGGGTAGAGAAGAGTAGCAGGAATTGTATATTACCATATTTAGAAATTATTGATATACTCTGAAAAAGGACACTTAGGAAGCTTCTGCAGTCCTTTTTTCACCCTGATGCTACAGTTTGCACTTAGTTAGCAGATAGCAAAAGAAAATAAAGGCTCCTGAAAAAGCTGGAACAGTGAAACTGGAAGCTGGTCCTGCAAAATCAATAAATGAAGCTCCCTTCACTGGATATTTTAAGCAAGTATAGATTGCAGAAATAACTCAATTTGTTTTTTGTTTTTTGTTTTTTTTTTTTAACAGAAAGTATGACTAAAAATGAGGGTATTTTTAGTATACTTTTATTATTCTTTCAAAGCCAATTTTAGCTTAACCTTCTCTTTCTAAGGCATGTTGGAAAGCTGCAAAAACTGTTGTATTCTTGGTTTCATTCCCAACGGCATACTGGCATACTACTTTCACAAGACTGCCTTGAGCAGTATTCTGTAAACTAAATGATGATTATGCGTATATGAACACTGGGCCAATAAAGCAGAGAATTTGCTATTCACTTTTATAACTGCTGTGTGGCACCTCTTTCTTTTAAGGCAAGGAAAGCTTCCTTATATGTTAACATGCTGAAGAAAATAAAAATTGACTTGAAAACCCCTGTGTTAGAATATGCACACAAACAGAGTTTAAATTAATCATATATTCTTTGGTGGATGCAAGCAAAATAAATGATTTGGCTGGTTTGTTACTATAAATTTTAAGGTACTAATCTATTTTCAAACTGGAATTTTTCTGTTTGTTCAAACTAGACATTGAAGCTCCTAATAAAATAATAATTTGGTCTGCAGTAAAATGTCATTCTGTAGTAATGCTCAAAGCGTAGGCTTCTAAAGGGCAAAATCAACTCAATTTTAAAAAAGAAAATTTACAAAAAAACTCCACCTATAACAGATGCTCTAGCATATGGCTAGGTTTTAAGTGAGTGCATAGTTGAGCACAGAAAATAAATAAGGGCATGACAAGACCCCCCTCCTTCTTTTGCCCCATAGATACACTAATCACATGGTCACCAGATGGTATATACAGAACTTTGAATGCTGTACAATATTTATAGCCACCAATTTGCAGCCTTAAAGTCAGAAAATTAAACTGTTTGTTTCATATGGCAGAAAAGAGGCACTTTAATGCTATTTATTTTTGTTGTCATTACTATTCAAGGCCCAGGAAAGAACTAGTTTGTGCAACTGAAGTGGGCAACCATGCCTTGCAATTGCTTCGGTGGTCTTGTGGTCTTAGTGAAGATAGAAAAGCCAGTTGTGAAGCCATTAGTCTGGTAACCTCTACCACCTTGCGCAGAAAAGCATTGGACTTAATTTTGTTGGAAAGCTGG
The DNA here is from genome assembly GCF_022539395.1 of Myiozetetes cayanensis. Classification (NCBI taxonomy): domain Eukaryota; kingdom Metazoa; phylum Chordata; class Aves; order Passeriformes; family Tyrannidae; genus Myiozetetes; species Myiozetetes cayanensis. Next base: position 79,794,333 of record NW_026087742.1, read on the forward strand.
GGAAAGGTGATCAGCCACAGTGCCATAGGATCCCCATAGGCAAGTACGGCAAGGTGGCTTTGCTCCTGACCCCGCCATCACCATTATCCCCCTCTCTGGTGGAGGGGATCGCATTGCACAGATGCCCCTCCAGTGCCAGCATAATGTCTGGATCCTATGGCACTTTCCCCTGAAGTCTGGTTTTCTCCCTAATTATTACAGGAGCAACAGCCGTGCTGGATGTCAAAACAGTATCTTTTTTGCTCTTACTATCAGAGGCCACAAGAGGGAGAAGAAGATAACGAAGCCACAGCATGAGTGGTTGCATGCTCCAAATCATCTTTCAGCTTCACAAAGTCAGTCTGCTCTTCCAGTTTCCTGGGTTCAAGTAAATAACCATTAAGCTTTCAAAAGCTGAACATCCAAAAATCACAACTGAAAGGTAAATGAAAATAACACTGGAGAAAGGTTCACCTTTGTGCTGTACCATACCCTGACCAATAAGGACTGGATATTTCTACAAGAAATAATACTAAATACCTCATGGAAAAAAAAAATACTTTCGTACAAATAGAAATCCAATCAACAAAATAGTGCATAGGCTTTTCCTTGATAAAAGAAGGTATTGCAGAAGCTTTCACTGACTTTGGGAGTTTCAAGCATTTATGAATTGAAAGATAAATATTCAGCTTCATTTGTGGATGTTGTTTTATTTCTCAAGAAACTGATGAATACTCTGACTATTTTAAGGAAAATAATTTCCATTACAACAAAAATCTCTTAGATGTAGTTGTATTAAAAAAATAAATTATTGTTATGAATATATAGACTAGAGAAAGGAAAACGTAGGAAATAGTGGTTTCTACTAGACACTTAATCAGCACTGCTAGTATTAAAACACACAAAATTATATAGATGTATTATCATCTTTGAGAGTGTTTATGTAACCATTCTCATGATTTCACACTGTCACACAGGGGCCTTTAGTGAACACACTAGTGGTGAACATACAGTAGTTTAACAGCATTACTGAAGAAAGTATGTAAAGATGATGGATAAAACATATTGTCCTGGGCTATAAAATACCCTTTTCCTTTCTTCCTTTTGGTTTATGATTTGAATACTTTGTTGTTAATGTTATTTGAAGACCACCAGCGGACTGTGGCAATTCGTAATATTGCAACACTGAAAATAATGTGTTTGATTTATTTTTAATGTGAATACAGTACTGATTTAGTTTGTCAGAAGCCATGGGGAACAAAGTTGAATATTATAAACTATCAGCTTCCACTTAATGCAATAGGAAATGTAATTAGATCATAAGCAGAGGTATGATTTAAAAATGCACTCTTTTATGTTTAGTGAAATGATATTACAATATTCTTCTGTTATAAACAGAATGTGCATTTCTAGTAAAATTGTAAAGCTTCTATTACAAAAAAAAATAATAAAAAAAAGAATATGGAGAGGAGAGACAATAAAAATTAGCCTAAACTACATTTTTTCACAGTAAATTTTACTGTTTCTGAACTGATTTTTTTTTTGTTTCAATTAATTTATTTTCTTCACTTTCTTTTTCTGATATAAAAAGAATAAGTGGCAAAAAGAAGAGAAAATAAATAGACAGAATAGCTTAATGATTTCAAAAGTTGTGCCTAATCTTGTGCAAGTACTCATGAAAGACCCCTTAAATTATATATGCAGATTTTTGTTAGAGGAAACCCAACCAGTTTAGTATTAAGTTGTGAATTACAGCATACTCTTAAACTATATATTTTTTTCTCTTCTCTTTTTTCTGTTTTTGTTTTGTTTTGTTTTTGAAAATTTAATTTTATGTTACAAATTCCATTTATGACTTACAGAAGACAAAATATATACTTTCATCATAAAACTGTAGTTTTCTTTTCACCTCTCACTGTGTCAATCCCATACTTTTCCTGTCATGTCCCCAGTGCAGATGGCTTAAAATTTAGACAGTCAATTTCAAGAAAACAAGATAAAAGTAACCTTGCTTTAACGCAATCAGAGCAGTAATTTTGTTTAAATTTGCTTGGACTTCAGAGTTTTTTTAAGTATGTTTTTGCTATTTACTTTTTAGATTCAGACATCTTTTACAGATATAGGAATTAAAGTTTTCAAACTCATACATTACATTTTACAATTAGGTATTGAGATAAACAAAAAAAGAGTCCTCTTCCCTTCAGTTTTCCCATTTCTTATGTCTTCAGGTCATGGTGCAGTTCATCATTTTGCTATAGCCGTTATTTCAGCTTTCTTATTAGCCTCATGGTGAGATTTACTCAAAAACTATACAGAGCAGGTGTACAGAAATGTGCCTTTTGTTGATGTTGCTTTGGTTTTGGGTTTGTTTTTTTGTTTGTTTGGTTTGGTTTTGGTGTGTTGTGTTTGCTTGTTTTGTTATTTGTTTTGCTTTGTTTTGTGTTGATTCTTTTACTGCAGGGGTTACAAAACGTGCTGGGAACTCTAAACCAATCCCAGGGTACAACAAACAGTAAGAGTCACTGCTTACTGACTGACAGATGCTTCACTGTTGTGACACAAGTCGTTGTGTGAGCCACCTGGAAGACTAGAGACCACCACTAACTTGCAAGCCACTGTCATAAGATATCCTTGATATCCATCTGCTTTTATGAAATGACCCTGAAATTAAATATCTTAATGGAAGCATGGAATGAGATGGTTCCGTGTGAAACATTGTCTGTTTGTGAGTTCAGTGGAGGAATAAACTATAGCTGCTCTGTGTATGTTGTGCTGTTATGGTTTTTAAAACCTGTACTCTGCCTTTTTACCTGTAATAAATTCAATTTACGGTGGATGTCAGCTTTTATAGTATCATGATGCATTTTTATGCACTATTATTTTTTCTTAACAAAATAGGTTTTAGCTTTCAGAAATTACAAATATATTGCTCAAAATGTTAGTCTTTATATAATGTCAAATAATACAATTTTATTATATAAATCTACAGGAAAATAAGCTATTAATTTGAGTACAGACGTGTGTGTTTCCTAGATCAGATTTATATTACTGTAATAGGTTTCTCTATATAGAACTTGCTCTATATCAATTTATAGAGACAGTTGTTTACACGTAAGTCTTCTTCTGTAAGGAGTTATGTAGGAGAAGCTTAAATTAATAAAATATATTTCCAGAGAATTCTTAAATGAACAAGAAAGAAGTTGGCAAGAATATTTTTATGCATATGTCATTATGAAAAGGTTTTAAATTATGTAAGGGAAATATTCATTTTTTTATTAATTTTATGATTTATAAACTCCATGGATTTGCTCTATGACCAACAAAAATATGTTTCATTCATACTATAGATGATAGGATTTTCCTAAGAGTACTCGTGTGAACAAAGATTTGAAAGACAGCAGTGAATAGATTTGCTAAGTGCTAAGGGTAGCAAGAGAGATGTGAACATTGTAGTATTGGTAACTGCAATGTGTGCAAGTGAGGTCCATTTTTATGCATCATCTGAGCTTGTCGCTTGTCTTTATAGACACAGCTAATGTTTAGAAAGTTTTTTATTTGCTTGTCATTATCAAAATCTTTCCATTCTATCTGTTTGTTGGATTTGTCGTTTTTTGTCTTTTGTGGTTTTGTTTGTTTATTTTGGTTTGGTTTGTTGGGGTGGTAGTTGGTTTTTCTCTTCTTTTCCTTTTTTTTTTTTTTTTTTAAACACTTAAATTCTATGCAAAGAGATATATACAATGTTTTGTATATGTATTTGTGTGAGCATTTGTGGAGAAAACCTATATGCAGTGGATGAAGCAGGATCTATAGGGAGAAAGAGTCGGTGACCAAAAAATTCGTTTGCAAAGAATACTGGCTGGAAGAAGTTCCCAGTCTGATGTGCCTGAGCTGGTTGAAGCCTGGAAAGGCAGAGATGCTCTTGCTAGAGTTCAGCAGCAGACACAGAGCCACATCCAAAAGGCATACCCAGGAGCTGAAAAGTTCAGGGTAGGTCTTAAGCATTCCAGTATTTTTGCAGAGGAAAGATTATTAGTGTAAAAGAGTGACTGTAAAAAATATGACTGCTATGGAGTCATATAATGACAAGGATGCTGATTTTCCTTTCTCAGTTGTTGGTTTTTTTGCTTCTCAGATTTTTTCATATGTTTTAATTCTATTCCAAGTTCATTCATACAATGTAGTTAGGGAAAGATATACACTTTTAGAAGCCACAGTTTTGCTTGGTTTGTGGAAATTAGAAGGAAAGTGGTATAGCTTTGTGTGAGATAAAAGACTGTTTTTTGCACAATCACAGAATGAGAAATAAGGTAATTTTTTTTTTCTTTATAGGATGGTTTATTTGTGTAAACTATCACATGGAATGTCACACAGAAATATTCTTTCAATTATTAAATAAAAGGCTTCATAACATTATATAGAGAATCATATAATGATTTTTATTTTAACTCAATCCTTAAGTGGTGAAAACAGCAATGCCTTTTCCTGCTTCAGTTTGTAAGAGAATATTAAACTCATGACATGACCACCTAATTTTATGTGGGATTTTTTTCCCTTTTCCATTTAATAATTAATTTTTTTTTAAATAATTCCTATTATTTTAAAGCTTTAAAGAAAGATTTTTTCTATTAATATTTTGTGTGCCAGATATTTATGTAGGTTTAAATGCCTTAAATCTGTACCCTCAATAACAGCTAATTAAGGAAGAGATGGAGGGTTGTGTTTGTGAGTGTATCAGAACTAAGCCCAAAGGTGGCACAACTTCTAAATGCCATTCAGTGTAATTTTAAAACAGCATTTTACAAGTGTGATGATGTGAGAGTATGTGGCTAAATATGAGTGAAAAAAAAAAAAACAAACCAAAAACCAACCACTAAAAACTTGTAATTGCTAGCAAAATAGGAACAAACTGCTTTTGTTTATGGTTTCTCCAGAACAAAAACTAACAACTGTAAGTTATTCACGGTTACATCCCAGATTCCTGTGAAAATGGAAAGCATTCTGTAAGGTATAAAACACCTTCTATTACACACACATCGACAGACACAAATACATACATTTAAAGAAACTTTGATTCAGACCTCCTATTCTTCAAATAAACTAAATTTAAAAAATAATGTTCTCTCTTTAGACAGTGGCAGTAATGAATCAAGTTAAATATGGTAATGGTATGAATTATAAGATGTGATATATTTAGTCCCATCATGGAGACTGAGAAAATAGAGGGAGAAAAGCAGTACTGCCCTTTCATATAAAATTTTGTTGGACAAAATGTTGGCAAAGTTCCACAGAAGACTAAGGGATCTTTACCTACATGTAAAATCAACTTTCCTATTGCAGAAAGATACACTCACCTCTGAGACCACTGTGATCACAAAGAGTGCAATAGGGGCTTGGCAGAACATGAACTTATTATGGAAATGGCAAAGAGCCCTGGTCTTTCATTTTCCTGAGGTCTTGACATGTTTAGCAAGGTTTGCAGTCCCACGTTAAGTAACATAGACACACATGCACATCTAATTAGATATTTAATAGAGCCATCTTTGGCTCTGCTTTGTAGCCCCAAAGTACATAAGCAGTTTTTTTTTTCCCAGCTCAATTTGTGGCTCTCACCTACAGTATGTTTTTAGAGTCAGTCGACAGCCCTTGAACAACCCTCTGAATGATGTACGTACAAGTGGAATTTTGATGAGATGATGGTGTAGAAATTAGATGGACCATTTTTTATTTCTAAAGTGGTCTGAAAATATTAAAGGTCATTAAAATGAAATAAAATTAAATTTGTCTTTACAGATTGCAGCTCCTTTATGTCCCAGTCTTGCAAACAGCTGAAGGTAGGCAGACAATTTCGGTTAAGTACAGATTGTTTGCTGACTTCTTGCAAGATTAGAGATTTCAACAATGTGAAAATGTCAATACACAGATCCTGCTTTTACTTTGGAAATTATTTTTTTTTCAGTCGAAGCAATTATTTACTTTTTTTAACAGAAGCGTAAAAGTGACTCTTTGTGCTCATAAGTGGAGTTGTCAAATTATGCTACTTACTTCGGTGAAACTTCTCCATGAATAGAAAGACATATGAAGCACTCCCCAAGAGAAAAAGCTAATTTCTTTCTGGTGAGTGCTATGAGTGGAGTCAGAGGACACTGTACCAGATCACTTTTATCTCTACTGTTGTTTTCAGTGAAAAATGCAGATATATTTCACTATTCACTTTTTGCTTTCAACGAAATATTTGTTCAAGGAAGACAAGGTGAAAAGTGAAGTATTTTGCTACAACATTCCTAAGGGAACCTTTTATGGTTTGAAATTATTTGTGGCTATAGCACTCCTAAAAAAATTTCTGTTCAGTGCCCATCATCTAAACCCACCCATAAATAGAATAAAGACACATAGTGCTCCCTGATACCCCTCTGACTTCAGAAGTTCCAGGGCCCACAGAACTATTTGGTTTTTATAAGTTTGGTAGATATACATGGCTGAAATTTTCTTCCTCACTGTCTACTGCCAATAATATTTCGTAAAAGTTTCATAGATTTTCTTTTTACATATTTATCCTACTATGAATGAGAAACAGAATATATATAGTCTTTAAATATAATGAGGGAGATAAAGTTCACTGTCTGCATATAATTAAAGTCAGCTTTATTTTTTGCTCAAATATTTCCATCCCAAGGAAAAGAAATTTGTTTTTATTAGGTGGTGTTTATAATTCAAAGCAGTTTATTAAGAAGTGAGTATAGAAGGAGAGAGAAGGAGACAGAGATTACACATTGATATATTTTTTTATGTATTTTGATATATATATACATATACAAATATATACATTGATATATTTGACTCAGCAGAAACTCAGCCTGTTATTCCAAACAATTTTTTGTCTGGTGAATGAGTTTACTTATCTGAATGGCAGGCACTCCAACTAGCACCAAAGGTTTGAGGCGAACACGAACACTTGTGTTTCATCCCATTAGTGAATGCTGACATTTTTAATGGCAATGTTCTGCCATTTCTGTTCAACAGGGAGTACTTCGGTACCTCCTCTCCAGTGCTAACAGCCCTCAGCAACTGCTCAATATTTGTGTGCCGAAATGGTCTCTGCCCTCTTATCATGAGCAGAAGGAAAAGCACTGAAAGTGAGCCTTATAAATCATCCACTATTTAGCCTATTAACACCCATGATGGTGTAATCCTATATGTTAATTATATATGGTTCATTCTATTTAAAATTTATTTACCAAATCTCTTAAAATCATTTCTAATAGTGTTTATGTCAGCACTTCAGAGTCTCCCTTGCTAGGAAGCCAATTGGTTTTACCAGTATAATATCCTTGGCTTCTTGACTGTACTGTTCAACATCTCTTTTGTTTTGGTTTGGTTTTTTTTATGTTTTACAGAGCTGGCAGAACATAGAAATAGTTCAGATTAATCAAAGAAACTTAATGCATCTCTATGGCTTAAAAGAATGTTTAAGACTTCAGCACTTTCCTTCTTATGTTTAGGAAATGAAGACTTATATTTATTTTTCTTTAAAAGTTAGATGAAGTTCTTCAGTTTCTGTCTTGGTTTTCCACATAGGATTTTTTGTTTGTTTGTTTTTTACCTTTCTGAAGCATAGTGAAATCCAACCCTTAGGAAATTAGCTTCTTTCTTCTTCACTTCTACACTTCTTCACTTCTACACTACACTACACTACACAGAGTATATTTTGTTTTAAAAATCTGACTTGACTATTACTCCAGTAAGTAGAGGTTTATATCCACACTTTCAATTGAATAAAATCAGTTTAAAAAGCAATTGTCTTTATTAATTTTATTTCTGGAAGAGTTGTACAAAACCATAATGGCAATTTGTGTTACAAGTGTTCAATTTTACTATGACAGAACTATTTATTGTATGTCTGCAAAAGCTTTAGAAATGTACAATAGTGTGTTAAGTGTTTAAAAAGCTACTTTAATCCAACCTATTCTATTAACAAAATGGATTCTCTTTAGATTTCAACTCTTAAAAATTTTAAAAAAAAAAAAAAGCTCATTGTTGGTACCCACTTTCCCAAACTTTTCAAATGGGAATTTTTTTATAGTCTTCATCCTGAGTCTAACTCTCTGTAGATAGTCATGAATTTTCAGGGAAATAAATGCATACCATTCTTGAGACTCATCAAAAACTTTTTTCTCCTTCACCATCTCAGGTTCCAAAAATGTTTTAGAGGTATGTATTGCATTATGTCCACTTCCAACTACATAGTAATTTTGGTTTCTATGGTTGTTATTTCTGAAATTATCAGAAGAAAAAAGTACTTAAAATCAGTCAGTAGCCTGATCTAAAATGTTTTAAACAAGTAGAAAATCTTTCAGTTTCTGAAAACAGTTTTGAAAGAAACCAGGAATGAATGTTTTTGTCTTTTAGAGTTTAATTTAACTATGTGTACTTCTTGTCTCTTTTCCATTTAATTTCAACTTGTCTATGCAGGTTTTTCATATGAAAAATAGAGACAGGAATTGCTGGAACAATATCCAGTAGCTGTTGTCTTTTGGGTGAGTCATCCTTAAAAAAAATCCAACAAAACAACTTTCTTCCAAGCTTAACAATTATTAACAGTTATTTAATGTTAATGTTTAGAAGTAAATGGTATATTGTCGATAGTGGAGGAAGTCAGGGAATGCTATTGCATTTACTCCCATAGTTATTAGGAACAATACAGATACTACCACTGAGTAACAGGACCAATAATCCAAGCTGTTGTCCTCTCTGACTTCCTCTTGTGTCCTACTGATTTTTGAACTCTAGAGCACAGTTAAACTGTTTCTACAATAATATGTTATTTAAACTCTTATACTTCATATTTTTATTGCATCTCATTCAAATGATCTTTTGCACCTGGATTTTTAATTTGATAAGCCATGACTAGCAGGAAGATTTTTTACTGTGTTTAAAGACATTTGCCCCCTCTTAACATGATTAAGAATAAGACATTTTGCCTTTGCCCTCTCCAAGTTGTGCTGGAAGCAGATGTTAATATTTTATATACAATTTTCCTTAACCCATAATTGGCAATAAAGACAAAATAATGTTATGTTTCAAGATTCCTCAGTATTAACTAATTAAATCAGCAGCAGGCCTCAAGCATGGGACAATGGCAAACTTTCAGATGAATTAATTTTATGGAAGACCAGCTGAGTAATTGGACTCCAATTACAGGCTGTTTAGCTCCCTCATCACCTTCACATATAATTAAATTCAATTGGTTGATACAGCTTCTATTTTTATGAGGCCACTTACAAGCTTTTTGAACCCCACTGTGACTTTGGATCTAGGCCAATCAATTATTACTCATTTCTCTTTCAAATGGAAATTCTCTAGATTAGTCATATCTTCTGTAATGTATTACTCACATTTAAAAGGTACATTGCAGCTGAGACATGGATGAAGAGAAATGTTTATAGATATTTTTGTTCTACAAAAATATATAGTATGCAACTGTATGTTTCTCATGGGTATTGATGAACAGAGGTGTTTTTATGACTTGTCTTGAGAGCTATGATGCTGTACACAGTGGGTTTTATTTACTGTATCATATTTGCAAATGCCATTCTTGTTGATGTTAAAAATTATTACTGAAATTGCTTATTAGACCTAAAATTGTCTTTCTTGACATGTAAAAAGTAAGTCATTATGTATGGCTAGCTGAGAATTCCTTAATTGTCCAGTTTTCCTTCTTTAAATTATTTTCAAATTAAATTAAACCATTGTTATTAATATTTTAAAAAACAACAAAACAACTAAACCCCCTAAATTACTGTTTATTGAAAGAAAAAATTAACACCCCCTGACTTTTGAACAGATTCATAGGTTAAGTAGTTTGAACTAAAAGAAACAAAATACGTTTTTATTTTGAGAATGCTAGAACAATTTCTAGTTTAAAGCACTTGGCTTTCAATTAGTACATTTTCAATCACGAACAGAAAATGAATTCGTTAGTGCGATTGTAAAATTTCATGCATAACTAGTCTATAAAGAGATTAAACAAATCACTAGAACTAATACTGCACTTTTGCCTGCTTATAGTATATTGGTTCCAGTGTATATATTTCCAAAGAAAGCAATATATCGTTGCTGATGAAAGAGGAAGCCGAGAAGCAGTAGTGAAATCAGTGATCTTTTCCAGTTCTACTGCGTGATCAATAAAGAAAATGGCATTGTCAAATATGAAATATTACTTTTCTTTAGACCTTTCAGTTAGGGAAATATCAAACCTATTTGTTTGATCCTTAAACTCTTGAATTTGAATGCAAGCCATTGATTAGCTATGTAAGAAGATGACATTGAGACATAACCAAATTACAGAAAAGTTTCAATGAAACTGTATTACTACTGATTGATTAGTAAAACAAAACATTAATGATTAATGGTGTCATAATAAATACCAGAAAAGTAGTGTTCACTGCCTTCTCTTTTGAAGTACTGCCATCACAGAATGCAGATAGTATACATGAGAAGGTGGCTACTTCAGATCTTCACTGGTAAATTCTGACTTTTTTCAATTACAGAATGTAATTAAAAAAAAAAAATCCATATACTGAACAAAACCCCTCACCTTTTCTGTAGGCACATGATATACGGGGGAAAAAATAATATAAAAGATTCCTGAGGAAAATGCTTCTTATTGTTTTACATGTGATGATCATATTAGATGTTATCAAAATACATTATGAATACTAGTTTTTATCATTTTAGAATAAAATTATTGAAATGTCTAAATCACATCAAGTCCAGGTTTGTAGTTTGTTTGTTTGATTGATTGTTTTTATTGCTTACTTGCTTTTCTTTCTGAATATTTAAGGAGAAACTTTAAAAGAAACTAAGGAAGTAATATTTTGACTTTTCTTATAAGAATGATGGTTAAATTACTACCACTATTAATGTTGTAAGGAAGGATGGAAACCAATTTTTTCATAAATACCTCCTATTTCAGATCACAGATCCTTTCAGATTACAGAGGCTCTGATGATATATTCGGTTCCCTGAGTCTAACATATCCATCATCCATTAATCCAGTTGCCCCTCTTGATGTCATCACATGTTTATTAATACTCACTTATTGCTAATAAGACACAGCATTTATGCTATAAACAGCATAACTAATAAGATAGCACAAACCATTGCACTTCCAAGGGAGTGCAGAAAATTAGTAGTGCCATCACAGACCTAATATCAACTCAGTTGAAGAGGCAGTCAGGAAAGAACTCCCTCTAGGTATTATTTTTTTCCAAAGGTTAGATGCTTTAAATCACAGCGCTCATTAGACTTTGTCCTCATTTTATCATTTTGCTTCATCAAGCCTCTAGTACCACGTGTGTTTTGAAGTCTTTTTTCTCCCTAGACAGGTTAACTGAGATCAGAAGGCACAACTGGCATTTCTTGTAGAGGCATAGTCAGAATTGATTTGGTTTAGAAGACAAACTGCACAGAGGGGAAAAAAAGGAAAGACCTCATTCAGGGTATAATTTTACAAGATTTGTTATTCACAAGTGAACAGCCACCTTTTCATGGATTTTTTTCTGAATAATGACAAGATTTAAAAAGGAGTAAGTTGGTAGTTTGTTCACCAGTATTACACCTACTTAGGAAGGATAAACAGGTTTAATGAAAACACCACCAAATCCCACCAGGAGAGAAAAGAAAAAACCAACAAAAAAAAAACCAAAACACAAAACAAAACAAACAAAACCCCTAAACCAACCAACCAACCAATCAAACAAAAACAACAACAAAAATATTTCTGCTCTTGTGTGAAATGAAACCCAAAATGTTCATGATCAGTCTCTGGCATGTATTGGCCCAACCATAATCTTGTTAATGGTCCTCCTTCCAGAGTTTTGGTGTCCCATTTTTTTCCCTTCTTTCTATGACTCCTGACTGAGAACTTATGCTGCATCTTGGGAAACACCTTCAAAAACAAGACAAAAAAAGTCAAATCAGAAAGGCAAATTCCTTGCCTCCACATTTGGTTTCTTTGGTGGTCAATAGGCAAGTACTTTGTTCCCTTAATAGTATTGCTGATCTTAAACGTTGACTCCCAATTCTGCACAGCTTTGAACAATGCTACATGGAGGAAACTTAAAGGGTTAGAGAAGAAAATCAACAAGTGACTGAAGCATGCACAATCTGTTTGTTTAGAAGCAAGTAGCTTTCTGTTATGTAAATAAAATGTACTTAGGTATGAGGGAAAAATTACCTTTTGTATTTTGTAACAGAATTGCTTTTAAGTCTAATCCCAGCAATACAGTGTGTTAGCAATGTAGCATGTTGCTTCTGTGGCTTCGAAGACACTTAAACTCCTAATCGTTGATACTATCAGTGTTCCCCTCCAAAAACATTCCTCATATACAGTACAACAAAGAACAGTGTGTGCCCATGGCCTGAGCTTAACAAAGTGTATTGAGAAAGACGGCTTCCTGGGCAGAAAAGCACATCAATAACACAGTGGGAAGTGGCACCAACAGAAGGTAAACACGGGTCACTCAGGGAAGGCTTAGTAGGTGGTGGGGCACAGATCTTCACATACAATGAAGGGAATGACATCAGAGAGATTCATCTTTGTGCTTGAATTCTCTGTTATTAACTAAGGCATAACATCATACGGGACAACAAAGGCACAGAATCAGCCAGTTTTTGACTGCCTCACAGATGGCACTTAAATGTAGGTTTCAGTGCTGCTGAGAGAATGACTGTGGCAATTGTGTTAGCTGAACTGTTCAGCTCTGGGAATACACAACAAAAAAAAAAGTGATGCATTAATGTTCTGGTTAAGTAAATATTATTCAGACATGTAAGCCACTAGGCTTACCCAGTTCTCTGTCATTATTTATTAGGTATATGTGAATGGTGTGTAAGAGTTTCAAATTTCCAAGCATAATTTTTCTGTCAAGGACTGGTAAAAGAATAATAAATAATGGCTGTTCCATGTATGTAGCTCTTATATTTTTTGGCTGAGCAGGACACTTTTTTTGTTGTTATTTTTATTTTTGCTAAATTTAGCAAGAGATGAGTCTTCATTACAAAAGTGGCTTTTCTTCTCCATGCTACATTAAAGCGTATTCATCTCTAACCCTTTTTATTTCTGACCTTTTTCCTAGTAGAAAAATAATTAAGGAATAGGGAAAAATTTACATGCCACTCATATCAGGCAGGAAGATGATTTTTACAAACTGTTTGGATTATGAAGAGTGTTTATTTATGGAATTGTTCACAGATTTTCAACACACTATCTTGATTAGTGCTTTATATTTTATTGCAATTGTTAATTTGGTTCATAAAATTTAGACAAGAGATTCCTATATCTGAAACTCTTCATACTTTTAAAACTTAGAATGGTTTTGTAAATGTCATGGATTCTTTATTTCAGTGGTCTCTAAACTTTTTGACTGTTTAACCCTATCAATAAAAAAATTAAGAGCATACACTCTCAAAATATTCACATTTATGTTTTTTTATAGTTTATATACATGAACAACTCTACTAGCATATTATGTACATTATAAATGCATAAAATTGAGTGCACACACACCACTTTGGAGACCACTTCTTTCTTAACAATTTACCATCTAATAACTATCAGTTGTAAAAATTTAAAACTCACTGTAGAAGGAACATCTTAGCAAAAATATGTAGAAGTTTTATAATTTTTATCTATATTTAAGTATTTTTCCAATTTTTTAAGTACTAGTTAAGTGAAAATTCCTGCAGAATCTAATTGACTTTGCAATGAGACCTTTGGCCAAGTCAGGTATCCATAACCGTGAAAGGCTATGATTTTACAAGAATGGAAGAGTAACATGGAAGAAATGGGGAGGTACATGCTGGAAAATGTGTTACTTAATTCTCAGCTTTGTAATAGTTCCAATCAAGTAGTAAAAAGAGAAGTCAAAATAGATTTCCAGACCTCAATTGTAAATCTAAAATTAGGCCACCTACATAAGAAATCATAACTAGCTAGAATGTCAGTCTTTTGCTCAGACAAGCAACATATGCTTTTCTAAGTGCCTTCACTTATCAGAATAAATTAGTTTGTTTATCCAAAAAGAGTTCAGGAAACCAACTGTTTTATTTTATATGGATTTTCAAATGACCACAATCTGGGACTGAAACTGGAGATCTGAGATATTTGATGAGGCAGAGAAATGGGTAGAAATCTACTTCATAACTGCCTTCGTGGTATCTGCTATCCACTGTAGTGATGGCCTTTGCCAAAAGAACAAAGTCCATGACTGAGTGTTTTTGAAAAAGAACTGCATTTATCAAAAGTTATCTGTAAAAAATGAGAATACAATCCTACCGGTATTTATATTTATTTTGTGTATCTGTTAAGCATGTATGACTATTATTTGAACAAACAAGCCAAATGACTCCATATAGAGAGAGTGCAATGAGAAACCACCACAAACAAAGCTTCTTGCTGAATCTGTGGGCCAATGAGAAGAGAGTCCTATGAGTAGATGAGCCAATTTGCTATCCTCTGGGAATATTTTATAGCATTGATTTTTCTTTTTTTCCCATATTTTTATTTTAAATAGTCACAGCTAGAAGAGATAAAAGCACTTAGGCAAAAAAAAAAAAAAAGAACACAAAATCGTAAGGTGTGGGACAGAATTTAAAAATGTAATAGGAATTTCTGGATTTTAAAAGCTATATTGTTTATTTAATCAATGGGCCTTTCCTAGAGTGATTTGGAGCATCTGAAGGTTAGAAATCAATCTCTGGAGGATGCATCAAGCAAATAAACAGCCTCATTAAGTCACCCACTCTTATATTGTTATTTTTGATCCTCATTTAGGTTGACCATGATGAGTAACTTTATAAAACTGTTGATTTCTCATTTCTAAATACTATGTTTCCTAGAATATTTCATGATCCATGGATGATATCCGGTGAAGGGTAAGGAGGAACTGGGATTAAAAGTAAAATGCACCACGTAAGGAAAGTTAATGCAGCTAAAATGGCAGTAACTTTCCTAGAGATAGTGTGTTCTGAGCATCTCCTCTGAGCATGATATCAAAATTTTTAAGTCATTGTATTTTTATGCCTTCAGATTCAGATGACTCAAAACTGGTTCACATTGGAAGGGGTTTTTTGTCATTTGTTGGTTGAGGAAATATTTCAGATGTGAAAAGTAAGCCAAGAAAAGGGCCTTTTGCTGCATGTTAGAAGAAATGAATCCTACAAAATTCAAGAAAAGATGAAAAATGTTTATCTAAATCAGTCTCAGTAGCACAAGAAATGATGGCTATTCAAATACACCATTGTCTGTAATTTTTACTTGAAAAGTCTGTGGCAACAACATGTAGATATGCCGACTTAGCAAGGACATAAAATGGAGACATAGAATTACCATCTTCATGAGACTCTGCGTGAACTACAATCAATCAGCAACAGGTCAAAGCTACAACAGGTTCTCTTTGTCTATGCAAAGATATATATATTCCTGTTGCTGTCACTCTTCTCCATCTATGGATTTATTTTATCCTTATGTTTCAACTAGTCGTTGTCAGCATAAAATTTCTGCAGAATGGAGACTGCTATTTTTTTTTTTTTTTTTTAACTTAAAGTCTGGATTCAGCCCTGAGGGCTGAATAGGGGCACGGGTTGTTCTTGTGATACACACCAAAAGAAAAAAAGCCCAACATGCTTTCTCAAGGTTAAGCTGTAAGTTTCCATAAATATAATTTGCATATATAGGTGGGGACATTTTAGAATCTATTGGTTTTACAAGACACAGAGACGACTGGGGGAAACTCAAATGCCACTTAATGTTTCCATGCAAAAGCACTGCCACCATTATTAGCTTAATCACATTTCTGTCTCCTCAGGGAAGCATGTGGTATCAATGATACAAGCTGAATCCTTTTGTCAAGAAAATCGTAAAACATTCATACCAAAGCATAGAAAACTCACACTGGCTACGTAAAATGCTGTTAAACAAAATAATATCTTATTTCTATTAAGTGGAAGATATGCCTTTATGGACTAACTAGCAATTCTGCCCAAGTAAAACATATGACTGACAGAAGAAAAAAATGTTAATAGGTTTTTTTCACTTATGAACAAAAGGATAAGGTTGCCTGGAGAAGTATAAACCACTTGAAGAAAAATGCTGGGGTTTTTTCCATTTTATTCCCCCCCCTTTTTTTATTCTCCCATTACCACTTTCGCCATGGGAACTTGCTCATGATGAGATTGCTCAAATACTTTTCAAAGAAAGAATTTTTATTTATCAGTTTTGATAAAACATGGCAAAAAAGTGAATTTAAAACAACAAATACCCTTTTGTAATCTCATCCAACCTCTTGTTTCGCTATAAAACTTTAACTTGTGGGAACACATAGCAAAGTCTGCTTAATGACAGAAGGTTATTGAGAATAGTTGAATTTAAGTCTGGCTACAAATGGCTGTGGAAAGTTCAGACAGCACTGAATGAGGAAGTGATCAAATGAAGAGGTGATAAATTTGTAAATGCAATTACTTCCATGTGAAGTCATAACGAAATACAATGCTAACAGTATATGGACAATAGGAGACTCTAAATTAGTTCTAATTACAGATTAGAAAGTAGTTCTGTGAGTCCTTGCAGATCTCCAAAATCATCAGCAATGGTCAGAAAAAGACCCTGTAGAAACGTGTGCAGAGGAATGGCAAGTATGATCAGCTAGGAAAGATTAAGACAAGAACAACCAAGGAAAGGAAGCAATGCAATAACAGCTTCTTTTAAAAAATGATACTTTTTTTTTTATGAAGAACTGAAATCTGGAACTCACTGCCGCAAGATGACATAAGGGATGTTAAGGATAGGTAGGTATAGACAGTGCAGTATCAGTAGACAGATTCACTCATCTGTCCAATAAAATGCTGAGATCCATATTCAATTCAAATCTTTTACCTTTTGGGGCTGAAAGGGTCTGTTAGGGAAGCAATCATCCTATTATTTTGTCCTCTCTCTCCCTTTCTCTTTTAGATGCTTGTTTGGGTTTTTTGTTTTGTAATTCTTTCCTTATGTATCTGTTACTCATCACTGATATCAGAGATATGAGGTTGCTTAGGGGGATCCTTGTTCTGAACGAGCATTTCTATTGAAATTTTTGTGCATTTTGGTTTGGATTTCTAAATATTTAAAATTTTCAAAAATTATTGCTGGTTTACTGTTGGTAGTAAATTTTATACAAAATATTGCAGATCCTGTAGGGGGAGAAGTAGTTTGTACAGACAAGTATATTTTACTAGTACAGTTTATATCAGGTATGTCTTCATCTATCTTGAATGAAATCAGATAAATATATGTAAAATACATTCTCTCTATACCACTTCATCCTTAACTGCCTCTGCTATGCCTACAAAAATACTTAAGTTTAGACTGACTCTCAGCATCTGCTATTTTTTGTTCAAACTTTTCTACTCAGACTGATTTCATAATCAGTTTAATGTATAAATACATATGTATGCACTTTGTACAGAATGTGTGTATGAATGTGTATTTATGGAACAAATGAATGTGTATATGGAAAATAAATGTTCTTTTACTGTAAGCGAAAAATCTCTTTAATTGACAGATTGTGCTGGTTTAAAAGTAAACTGGTGGGAGAAATGAACCCAACTGGAGAGATTACAAGTCAGAGTTACAATTTACTAAAAAGATTACAGTAAATACAATGATACAGAGAACACTAGTTTTAACCCCCTATACATCTGTTTTAAGACAGATGTATAACCCAGCACCCTGGGACAAGAAGAGAACAGTGTTTGTGTGCCCCTGTGCTGAGGGGCCCTGTTTACTTTCACTGGGGGCAAAGTAAAAGGAAAGGAAACCTGTTGGTCTGTGTGTTGGTCGCAGTTCTGCTGAAGTGATGATCGGAGTCCTGTCGAGAGTGGCAGTCGCAGTCCTGTTGGAGTTCTGGTCCTCCATGGGATCCGATGAGTGCTATCAGAAGTTCCAAAACCCCAAGATTATACACGCTCAGGTTCAGGTGGCAATGCCCAGTACCTCCCCTGCCCAGCTTGTAGGTGTCGGGTGTGCCCTGGGCAGCTGCTGCAAACAATCCATTATTAACAGTCCATCAAAAATTACATAGAGAGTGTAGAATACACAATTTTGGTTACACCCACATAGGTATAACCAAATTACCAGGGTCCTGGCCCTTGTAACTGGGACACAGATATAGGAGAAAAAACTCAAACATACTGATATCATGTTTAGTCAAAATAAACTTGTAACACTTGTAAAGAAGTTCTCAATTTGAAAGGTGATCATCAGAAACTTAGACTTATGTTTATGAATAAGAATAAAACTGAGCTATTACTTCATATTCAATATAAAAAAAAATATCCATGTGCCACTAATTGCATTATATTTCGAGTTGGACTTGCTGATACTTTGCATGAAAGATTTCTGGAACTCCTCCTCTAAGGAACTCCAAGCCAGAAATTCTTTGGATTCAACACATCTTATCCCAGTTCTTTTCTGGAATCTGAAACATGGTTTGACTCTAATATTTGCTGTTAACATTTAAAATTTAGTGTTTTGGAAAAATCCAAACTAGTTTTGTCTTCCAGTGCACAATGCGCTTGCCTCTGAGACTTTCAGCATCTCAGAAATATCACCCTCTCCAGCAGTGGTTCTTTGGAATTTCAACTAATGCAATTTTCAAAATACTATTGTACCAATAGTGTAGCTTTTCAGGAAGTGTTTTCTTTTTAAAGTGATATTTCTGGAACTCTTACAGTATTTTATTGCAGTAATTGCAGGTTAAGATTGTGAGACAAGGAGGGAAGTACCATATATAGAGAAAATATTTCACTAATAAAGAAGAAAAATACTACAATATATTTTTCCCAAAAAACTTTACCACAGGTGCATTTACTTCCAAATTAAAACCATACTATTTTCTTGCATCCATAAAATTATACTTGTTAGTCTTGGCATCTATGGTCTTAAAGAAAATATGCTTCTCAGAAATACTATAGAGTAGCTAGTGGTTCTGGAAAAAGTAAAACATCAAGGGAACTTTCAACTTAATATATATTGGCACCTCATGACATTTTAGTCGGTACTGCTTATTCAAGGAGGTAAGGAGATTTTGAAAGACCGTTTAGCAAAAATCAGTCTGGTAGTGGATTTATAAACACAGTACTGTATACCTGTCTGACAGAAACATAGAAATAATATCCCATTTGCCATCAAAGCTGCTCCAAGAAACAGAAGAGGAACAATTTTCTCTGGGCATGGCCAGTTTAAATTTGACAAATTCTCAGAGCTCATCAAATTGCCAAATGACACTGAGAAAGAACAGATACACCCCCTTCCTACCTCTCCTTTCTTTTCTTGGTTCCTTAATATGTTGGACCTTTTTCATCCGTCAATTACACTGCAAAACATTGTTGCCGTTGGCAATGCTCTCAAAGAGAAAGATTAAACAATTTGGGTTCAGAAGCACATTGCACTGTAACAGTCAGACTTCCATGAAGCAGTGTGTCTTTAAATATTTAGGGTGCTCACAGACCACTGGTGATTGAGCTCAATAATTTCATTCACTAATAAGTGTATATGGAGACAGACCTAACTGGACAGACATCTTTTGCAGCATCAATTTGGAATTCTTTCTACATATAAAGTAGTTCAGGGAAAATAAAACTAACACTTGTTGGGATCTGAGAGCTGAAATAACTATAAGTGAGTTCTGTCTTCTCTTTATTGGTTAAATTTATCTAATGTGTTACTTTCTACTTACTGTACTTTGCACTTTGATTGTCATGGAGATGACAAAACTATTAGCTGGAAAGAAGAATAAGCATTAACATTTTACCAGATATTGAATCTAAACTAATAGTAAATCAAAATGCAATTTCATTAGCAGAGATATTTCACCAAATCTAGTGTCACAGGGAAAAGCTCCATGTTCATGTGACGTTAATTTTTTAATTCCTTTTTCCTAGAAGACAATTTTTTTTCAGTTCATTTTAATTTGTTTTGTAAATATCATCTTTCCACTTCTTTCACAAAAATAGGCAAAGAATTCCCTTGAAAACACATTTGGAGTTAAGACAAATATGATCATATTTTTTCTCTTTTTTTATGGTTTTAGAAAACTATAAATAACAACTCCATGTAATAGTATTAGAAAAATCAGGTATTAAAAGTTATATTTCCACAGACATTGTCACACATTTGATTTTATGCCTTGTTCATTTTACAGCAGTGTTTTCCAGAACTCTTATTCAGAAATCCCGTCAAAGTTTCAGTTCATGGCTTTTAATTGCAGGGACTAAAAGATACAAAGAATTTAGCCAAAGTTGAAACCTGAGAGGATCTATAAGTTCAGAGCAGACTTTCAAGAGAGAGTCTCCTCTGGTTGTGCCAAAATTCCTCACCCAGCAGTGGATTGATTATGCCCTGCTGAATAAGAGTTTCTCTTTTTATTGTCAGATCCATGAGAAGCAGCAACACCATTTCAAAACCAGGGGAAAAAAAGACAAGAAAGAGAAAAAAGAAGGAAGAGTCCTGGTCAGACTTCATATTCAGTATTTCCAAGACTTTTGCTTTTTTTTTCATCATGTATTATATAATTAAGTTATTTCTATTTATTTTTATGGAATTTTAAGGAATAAATGTGAAGGGGTAAAGGGAAAAGCTGTGAAAAATTGAAAATCCAGGCTATAATGCATTAGTCTCCAGAATGGTAACACTAAGTGAAACACATCTCCATTTTGCCTTGATAGCATAAGAAACAAGTCCTTGTACTAAAGGAAGCTTTACAAACTATTGTCAAGACAAATAATGAAATAGGAAATTTTAAACGGATCACTGAAATTACTTCTATGTTCAGTAGCACTTAAATTATAAGTAATGGCATCCTTTGAGAAATTCAAGTATTGTTTTTTATTTAACTATATTGTATTACAGGGTTTTTTGTTTGGTTGTTTTGATCTAGTTGAATGGTTTGGGAACTTTTGTTTGTTTGTCTCCTCTTACAAGGAAGCAAAATACCTTTTTTGAGCTGCTCATTCATTTATATTCAGAGTGTGTCTTTTCTGAATGGTTATGTGATTCAGCATCTCTTTTCAGAAGTTTTTTCTGGAATCTTCTGCTAAAATTTTCTCGTGTATGCAAAAGAATAAAGAAGATAAATGGAAGAGGTTTGTAGATTACAGATAACTTTTGCCTTAAATAACTGAGAAGGACAAAGATTTGAAATAAGTAGCATCTTCTTTTTTTTAAACAAAGTAGCTAGTATGATTAGAAAAAATACAGTATTTCTTGGCCACATAATCCCTTGTTCAGGGAATCAGACAAATATAATTGACAATGAAACAAAAAAGATAATAGAATCTCATCCTCTAGTCAGAGAGCATATTTTATACTTGACCATAGAACCTTATTACAATAAATCAGGATCAATGCCCCATGGGATGTGATCTTCATTCAAAATAATTTTTCTGATGGCATGCCTGTGCTATTACATTGAGCATGCCTTTCTAAACCATGTTGCAATAGCTGAAAAGTAGTAGAAAGACAAGACCACAGTCAATGTGACAATGCAGTTACATTTGTGAAGATGGATTTTTTCTTTTAATTTTCCCATCAGTTTGATTCCATTCTGTAGTAATTTTTATTCTAATATTGTCACTTACTAAAAAGTTCTTTACTCCAATCTGTGTTAGGACATAGCTAAAAAGATTGGGTGGAATTCACCCCTGAGGCAACTCCATTAATTTCAACAGATATAAATTATGAGTTTGTCTAATGAAGATTTACTTAGCATCAGTGAATGAAACTGAAGTATTTCCACAATTATAAGTGCTGTTATCTTTGAAAAAATATTCTTAATGATACAGAAAAATCTTAACATATTTAGAAAAAAACCTCAACACATATAAGTAACATATGCATACATCCTTTCCAATACCCCTATATCCTTCAATTTTTACTTATATTAATTTTTATCAGATTTTAGGATTAGTCTTGTAGCTTGTAGCTATGTTGCTCATTAATCAGGCTGAGAGCATGGCCCCTGAGCACTGGACCACAAGCTACTCTACTACTTAATTCCTTCTTGCTTTCTGTCTGTTTTGGCCTGAAGAAAGCAAGGTCAGGCATTGTCCTCTGCAGATTGTGTAGGCCAGATCCCTCCACTCTGAGACAAGAAAAGAGACTGCCTTCAGAAACAGAGAAAAGACTCCCTTGTCCATTTTTCATGTTAGTACACACGTAATGTTTGTGGCCACTGAGAACCACACTTGGTAGAAGCCTGGTCATCATTAGCAAAGGCCAGTTTAGTGCTGCCATGATGTTAAATAAGCTTAAATTTAATGAAGTTAGAATTTTACTCTGATGATGATGTGTATAGGAACGTCCACAAACCTTTCCTCTCTGTCATCAGGTAAAGTGTCCCATGCTGCCTCTTGCCAACTGCAGAGGTGGAAGAAGCTGCCCCTCCCATTTCAATGCAGAAATGAAGTTTCATGCAGCATTTGTGAAACTGGATATATTATAAAGATAAGATCTAGTAAAGATCTTGGGTTGTCTTCTTGCTGATTTTATAAAACTCTCATTTCAGTGAGGCTGTTCTTTGAGTGCTACCTACTGCTTTTTATCATTTGTATTTGAAGCTGAGTGGCTTTTTTATGCAGATCCCTTCAGCCTAAATTTTTAGCACAATGCTTTATTGAATGGTTACCTTGTGTGCCTGTTTACCTATATTTTGCAGGTTTTTCCCACTCCTTTTACTCTGGAGACAGATTGGAAGGGAACTTAAGAAATCATCTAGATCCAATCCCCTGCCGTGGACACTCCAGTTGTTGTTAACTATTATATTTAGGACAGGGAATCAGAACTAGAGACCTGAAATGCAGGATATAACAAAATATAAGAAGTTAGCTCTTCTGTATTTTAATTATTTTTGTACAATTTTCTACAAATTTTTTTACATTAGATTCTTACAATAAAAAATATGTATTTGAAACTGTCACATGAACAATGTCGACAGACAGAACTTTTTAATTGAATTTAATTATTTTTATTTTAATTATTTTAATTTTCATTTTTATTTTTCAGTGTTTGAAATATATTTGAGTAGGATATCCTGAATGCTGTGAAATTCTGCCATAAGAAAAAAATGCTTAAAATTATGTTTTAAAAAAATATTCTCTTGTATTTACTGATGGAACTTGTGAAAACTCACTTGATTCTTTACAGTTTGCCTTCTTTTTCCTTTCTGTTTCAGAATTTTGATGGACTAGTAGTAAAGTTTGAGCTCACAGCTATTTGTTTGACTTTCTGAGAGTGATTACCCCTTGTTTAAAAAAGTATCTTAATTGATGATACAATACATACCTACAATATGTTCTCATTCTGTTCACACATAACAGTGTGTATGTCCTGGAGAAATGTAAACGGCAGAACCTCTGTTTCAGAGAAGTAATTACTGTTTTCACAGAGACTGGTAAATGTACAACTCTGTGCAAATGATAATAGTTATTGCTACTATTATTTGCTTCCAAAGCACATATGGTATAGGTCCTTAGGTGCTAAGAGAGACAGTTGTACTACGTGTTCAGATTAAGAAGTAAAATTTCCTTTTGCCTCTCTATTGACTACCCTTAAATTCAGATGTGCATTAGTAGATATTTGCTGGTTGCTTACATGTTGGTTGAAAGGGGAAGGTGGAAAGGAACATGCCTGGAATTAAGATTCTACTTCTCAGCTGATATAATGGAGATGGTTTGATCAACAAATCTCTGTATTCACTTTTAAAGGATTGAGAGAGGAAAAAATTAGTATCTCAGAAAACTACCTTCCTCTTTCAGTTGATCTGCTACTTAGATTGTTTATGAACTTTTCCTAAGAAATTTTGTTTGCTGTTTAAAGAAAAAAGCGTGAGTTTTGGTTAATGCCTGTTATCTTTTTTCTTCTGTACATCTTTATAGTTATTCTGGTCATACAATAGTTTGTCTAAATCAGTTATCTGGTGGAAAATGCAGATAGGTAATGTATTTCAGGATTATATTTCTACTGCACTGATCGAAACAAATGAGCTTTCTCAGATCTGGCACAAAGCTTTACTAAAAATTACTGTTTGCCACTCTGTACCAAAAGGCTTTCCCTGTCTCTGTTCTCTTATGTTGTTGCCTCTAATTTTGTGACATTGATCTCAGAGGTGTGTGGCCCTTGTCACAGAATCATAGAATCACAGGTGAGAGAAGACCCTTAAGATCACTGAGTCCAGCTGTAAGCCTTACACTGCCAAGTTCACCACTAAACCTTGTCCCTATTTTTAATTTATTTTTCCCCATTGCCCTTCCTGGAGAGGCATACCTTCTAGGACTGTTGTCATTCATTTGTGCACTACTGTCATGTACACAAAACAATGATTTCAAATCTACCATAAAGGTTGCAGTTCTATGGAAGTAAAACTAGCAATAGTAATACTTTTATAATGAAATATGCTTAATCTTTTAATCTTGCACATCACCTATT
Organism: Myiozetetes cayanensis; assembly: GCF_022539395.1. Classification (NCBI taxonomy): domain Eukaryota; kingdom Metazoa; phylum Chordata; class Aves; order Passeriformes; family Tyrannidae; genus Myiozetetes; species Myiozetetes cayanensis. The sequence continues at coordinate 79,818,832 of NW_026087742.1, forward strand.
AATTATTATTTTGATTTCTCACTGGAGAAAGTATTGCAGTAGTTTTATATTGATAGCACTGGCAACCTCTCTCTTCATTCAATGATAAAGATGGTTAAAGGTAGGTGCAACAACTGCTACAGAAATTCTGTAAAATTTAATCAGATTTCACAGAAAATTCTATTGCTTTACTGCACAAAATGAAACTATAGACATGATGGTTCCAGTATGATCGTGGCATGGAGTTTTATACCTCTATCTCACCCCAAATAAAAAGCTGTCAAATATTTTCCTGTGTCTGGATAATTCTCAGACACAGATGAGAGCAAGCTGGTTGAGTCTCATACAATTCAGACTTAAATGATTATTGTGGGATGTGGAAAGCAACAGGAGGCTTTGGATGAGGTTATAGCATCTCCTCTGCTTTGAGTGTATGTGCCTGGTTTTTGTTCATGAAGTTCTCAACATAGGGATCTGATTAGATTTGCAGTTGCTTCTAGATGATCAAACAGTACAATAGTACTAAGCCTTCTTGCTTCACCTGCATCTGGTTAAGAGCTTGTGTGATTTCCTCCCTAAGCAGAGTCCTCCTCTGGTGACTTATAATTTTACTACCATAATGGTGGAGTACAGTAAAAAACAGGAGGACACCTTAAAGTCATGCTGAGGATATAAATGACAGAATACAGCTGCCCATTTGATAGAAAGGAGTAATTTATAGTGAGCACAGTGATGCTTGCATGTAAGCATATATACTGATGGCCATTTGGCTTCTTTGTGGAATTCTGAAGTCCATTTTGACTCAAAAAATGTCCAGGTAACTTGGCAATAATCCATATGAGACATATTTTCCTCTCAGTTAAATGTGCAACCACATGAAAGACAGAAGTACAGTCTGGAGTTCAAGGATATTTTTCCCTGGATTGCCCTGAAATAATTTGATTTCTTTCTTTTCAGTTTTGCAACTATAAGGATTGCAATACATATTTATAATCTAATGCTCTTGTACAGATTTTGTCTGAGAGCTAATCTTTTTCCTAGGAGCTTGTATGGTGTTATATTTTGAATTTGTGATGAGGAGTGTGCTGATAACATAGGGACGTTTTAGCTGCTGCTGCGTAGTGCTTACACAGAGTCAGGAGGTTTTCTGCCTCTCACCCCACTCAACCAGTGATCAGGCTGGGGGTACACAAGGAGCTGGGAGGGGGGCACAGCTGGGACAGCTGACGCCAAATGGCCAAAGGATGTTGTTTGTCATCCTATGCTGTATGGTGACATGCTCAGCATGGAACACTGAGGGAAGATGAAGGAAAGGGGGGACATTCAGAGTGATGGCATTTGTCTTCCCAAGTCACCATTAGGTGTGATGCATCTCTGCTCTCCTGGAGGTGGCTGAACACATGTTCGTCCATGGGAAATGGCGAATCAATTCCTTCTTTTGCTTTGCCTTTAGCTGTCTGCAAAAGCAGCTGTTGCTTTACCTATTAAACTGTCAACCCACACGTTTTCTCACTTTTACCCTTCTGATTTTTTTCCACTCCTAGCAGGGAGGAGTGAGTGAGCAGCTGTGTGGAGCTGAGTTGCCAGCTGGGATTAAATCATGACAGCACTCTACATATGATAGTAAATGTGTCACTTCTCTGGCTTCTTAAGTGTATTCACACTGTATTTTTTTAACCTGTACTGCTTTATTAAGAGTGATTATAGAAGAATATAATAACTTGTTTGAAATTTTTTTGCTTTTAAGTCTGAGTGAAACTATGCTAAGTTTCCACATTATTATCTTCCTCTATGTCTTCCTCCTACGTCTAAGATTTGATTAATATCGGAAAATGATACATTTCTTTACAGTACCTACACATTTGGTATCAACAGATAAATCTACACTGGAGTCAGGGGGACAAGAGTATTCACAGGCAGATTTAGGTCTATCAAACTGCAAACCACTGGCAAATTTAGCCAAATCTTGACTCTAACGTGAGTTTTACATTATTTAAGCACAAGCTTCACAAAAATAGATGATCCTTAGAGTTAATTGAATTCAGAAATGTGCCCTAGGAGATGTCCCTTAAACATCACACAGAGAGTAGTGCTTCTTTTATACTTACTCTCTGCACACACAGATGTTGATTTTATTTCTATGGAGTTTCCAATTTTTAGAAAAGTCATATGTCTACTTTTGTGTAGTCTGAAATCCAGTGACTCTGGTGTGCCACAGCACCTTTGGCTAAGGCCTAGCTAAAATACAGATTTTTTTTTTTTTATCATTTGGTCATTGTATCATAGCTAAACTGTGGATCTATTCTACTCTTTTGTCCTTTTCTAAAAGATAAAACCTGTTCCTACTGCAGTTGTGGAGCATCCCTATAACTGTGGCTGTGCACCAATCAAACTTGAGAGCCCTTTGGAAATTATGTTACACCAAACCTTTGGGTTCTTCATTCATTATATTGGAGCCAAATATGGATCTTCTACACATGAGTTCAGCAATGAAATTGCAGGCACATAGAGAACTTTCATGCACCTGGAAATATCCAATATGAGGACAACTTAACGTTGTCTCACTCTTCTTTTCGATATGGCCTTAGATAATTTGTATTTACTTTGTTCAGCAGTTCAACACAATTTTAAGCCCATAGTATTTTATATTGTTGGTTTCAGTTACATATTCTCATTAATATTAGCTTAAAATTGTGTTGAGATGATATTTCTTCTTCTTTAAGGAATTATTTATGACTTTTCAGGGTTTTATTTTTTATTTTTATTGACCTTCTCATATAGAAAGCTAAACTGAACTTTTCTGCTTAGTAGAGCATAAAAATTGGGTCATTCTGCCATTTTCCCTACTGGTTAGCAGCTGTGCACTCTCTAGTCAGTTTGAGGATGGTACCTTAGCACTGAAAACTGCAATTTGGGACAAAAAAATTTAACCATTGAACGGTTTTGTGAGAATGCCTTTGATAACAAAATACTTGTTGAACGTTTTGACTAACTAAGCAGCAATATAACGATGTGGTCCTTATAGGAGGTATCAGGACCAAGCCACCCAAACCAGTAATGAATGCAGTAGTTTTATGGCTTTGTTTTTGTGGGGTTTTTTGGTTGTTTGTTTTTTTGTTTGGTTGGTTTTTTTGTTTGTGTTTTTGGTGGGTTTTTTGTTTGTTTGGTTTTTTGTGTTTGGGGTTTTTGTTTGTTTTGGTTTGGTTTGGTGTTTGTTTGTTTTTTTCATTCAGGGAACAGACACCTGAGAACCAGTTGCTGATTTATTCAATTTAAAGCATAATAAGCATCATGTATCAGGTACTGGAAATAAGAAATGTGTTGCAGCTGAAAATATAAGTCTAATAATTCACATAAGTATTGCTACTTAGACAGAGGGCTTTCTTTATGTTGGATAGGAGATGGTTTTGTTTTCGTAATTTCTTGGCAAAAAGTTAAATTGTAATTGTCGTCAGATGGGTGGTCTCAGGTGACTTTAAATGAAGCAACCTTTAAGCAAAACTTTATTATTCTGACCTTCTCATTGGGAAAATTCCATTTATGGGCCCTGTTACACTCTGAATTTTAACCACTGCCCAGAGTGGTTACATTTTATTTAGGACTTTTTAAAAGCCTCTTGGTTCTTTATAACCTCAAATTAGCTTCTGGTGAAAGGGTCACACACTCTTTTCTAAAAGAAATTATTTGAATTTAGTGAGAAAAATAAGATACTTTGGCAAAAGGTTTTACAGGAGTAAAATACAACCAAGAAAAAAACATTTCACTAGAACATTCAGCAAAAAGACCCATCCAACAGAAAACACCCACTAAAAACAATCAATCTACCAGCTTTATTGAAACACAATTCATTGGTTTTAAGTTACAAGAGAAGACTAAAAGAAGAAAAAAGATTAAAGGGTAAACAAAGAGCAAAAAGAGAAGTAGAGAGTAGAGAAAAAAATGGTTACCATACAAGATCTGATGGCTCACATGGTTCAGGTTGCAGAAGAGAGAAAAGAAAAGAGAGAGAAGAGGAGAAATGGTTATCAGTTCACATGGTTCAGGTTGCAGGAGAAAAAAAAGGAAGAAGCAGAGAGGGACTCACATGGAGTCTCACGTTACACAGCTTAGTTTTCTCTCCCAGGCAGGATATCCGGTCACTGGCCACTTAGTGCCTTCCAGGCCAGAGTGATGGACTTCCAGGTCAGTCACAGGCTTGGCTGGATATGTGTGGGCTACCAGGCAGGTCTGCCTTGACCTTACATCTGCTACTCTGAAATATTTAGGGTCATTTGCAAAACAGGATTTCTATTTACCTTCTTCCTATAATCTGTCTGTCAAGCATAGCTGCAGAGCAGGAACTGCAGTGATCGCCTTAATTCCTTCTGTAGTGGATTGCTACCAGTCAAAACCATCATATCTTACTAGCATAGACAAGTTCACTTCTTAGACTTTGAAACAGCTATGGTTTCATATGAAAAAGGTCAATCTTTAATTATTTTAGGGAGTATAAGTTTCAAACGAACTAAAGCAACATTATCTACATATTTGAGCTATCTCAGGTGTGTGTAACCAGCTGCATGGCTACGCAGACATTATGATTTCTTCCACACTAAATCACAGTACCAAGTACAGAATCTGGTTCTTTATGCTAGCTAGTGGATTTGTGACTTCCCTGGAATAGCTGGAGCTGTAAACCACAGAATGGATAAATGATGCATAGCGGTAGTTTCCTCATCTGTGACAGATGCAATAATGGCCTGGGCATATTTTGCAGGAAATGTAAGTGAAAACTTTGTCCATTCTTCTTATCCCAGAAGTCTTACATTTTGGACTTTTGTGTTAGAAGTAGCAAGTACTCTCTACTTTTAAAAAATTTTAAAAATACATCTGTTATGGATATAACAAAACCCATAAAATTCACCTTATTTATCTTCATGATATTATTAGGATCATTCTTATTTTCAGGTTTTTCTTAGCATGTTATGCATATTGTTTATATTATATCCGGAGACTAAAATTCCTTTAGAAATTTCTCTAGGAGAATCTCTCTTTTCAAAGTTTACAGCGTTTATTATGCTAATAATGTTTTGAGCTTTTAATGTTTTTGCACTTAATTTATATGACAGACATATAAAGCCTTTTATCTATGACTGAAACACCTTCTGTTATTGTGAAAAGAACTAGTTGTATAGCCAAGTTTGGAATTAGGAATTGAGGAAAGAGTTTTCGGTTTTCATTGGTTATTGCCTTTGAATTACTTGTTTTCATATAACATTTCTCTTGAAATTATCAAAAATTGAAGATCATTTGCACAGATTATTTTGTAGAGTATTGTAGCCTGCTTGTTGTTTTTGATTTTTTTGTTGCTGGTTTTTTGATGGGGGTTTTTTGGGTTTTTTTGGGATTTTTTACATTAAAATAAAGGTGTTTTGTAGGTTGAAGAGGTTTCATTTCTTTAGGCAACTTAAAAGGTCTTCCCAGTTACCAGACATAAATTCATGCCTGCTTGTGTCCCAATTCCATAAAGAGGCAAGGTCTTGATGTAGAACAACCTCTTCCCCATACCTAGGGAAAGGAGATCCAGGGAGAAATCTGGACAGATTTAGACAAAGTCTTGGCTGTCATAGTATCTTTGTTCAGTGGTCTTAATCCTCGCAGCTAGATTTCACATAAACTCGTTCTAATATTTGCTTTAAAATTGACGATTATCTGGCACTGACCTTATTTGTTGCATTTGGTACAGAGTGTAAGGAAGAAGATAGGTAACATTTAATTTAACTTTAAATGCCTGTTGACATTAAATGCTGTCACACACTGACTCTTTTACCGGCAGGAGATACAAACAGGAGTATAACCTCATGACATTTTCCTCTGTTGTCTACATAAAGAGACTAGCTTAGACAGTGCAGTTTATAACATATCCAAAGGGGTCATACTTACCCAACAATTGAAAATTGTTTTACTTGAAAAAAATTAGTTTTTCTGCAAATCAGGCTATTCCGATTAAAATTAGTTGTTTCAATATACAATTTTTGGTGTTTTCCTTTTTTTTCAATATACATTGAAAGAAAAAAGTAAAATTATGATAAGAAATGGACACCTAATGGTAGAGAATGCTAGAGTACTAAAAATACCAGAGTAGCATCATCTGCTGCTGTCCATACTTAGCTAATGCCTAGGAATCCAAATAGTGAGTTATGACCCTTCTCAGCTATGAGGTGTGAGGCAGAGCTAAAGAAGTATTTTCTTGCTTCAGTTGAGACGACAGCCTATGCACTGAATGCAGGATGAAAACAGAGCACTGCAAAGAGATCATGAGACAAACATTGCTTAGCAATATAGACTATGTTTTAGTTCACCAATTGCTTAGGGGCTTTGGTTTCTTTTATGCATCATGGCCAATAACAGTTTTAGGAAGAGAATTGATGGCGGATTACAAGATAGCTCTAGGGGGCTTTTAAAGGAGATCCTCCCAGGCATGAAAGGCAGTATAAGAGTAAGCCTGAAATTGCTTTCTGCAAAATGTAGCAAGAGTGATGAAGGTAGGCAGGCTAGGGCTCATAGAAAACAGAAGTGTAGGTACATAGCGTGAGGATTGGCCATTAGAGTACCTGCTAATAAAGACAAATAGTGCATATTTGATGAGACAGAAAAACCAGCGGAAGGGCATAAAGGGAAAAGAAGTGAACTAGGAAAATATTCCTTACAGTAGCATTCTGAATAGATTTGCCTCTTACATGAGGCAAGATCATCTCTCAAGCTGAAAAATAAGACTTTCCAATAAGCAAGATATGAGATGATGAGGATCTAGGGAGAGATTTAACTGCAGAGACAGAGAGGAATATGGTATCTTATAGCTATTATGCAGAATGAATCAAAAAAAATTAGAATTAGCTGAGTTATGAGGCTCTGGATAGCAGGCTGAGTCAAAGATAATGCCTAGGTTATGGTCCTTGATCTTATACTGAATCTGATAGGTTCTTTAACATTAGGTTTGTTGTTCATAATATTTTTTAGAGTAACTGTAAGAATATTTCAGTAGAATAAGGAAATGACAAATGTCTTTTTCAAAGTAGAAGTGGAAAATTGTCTAGAAAAGTGGAGGGAGTAGGGAAAACCTCCTACAATACAGGCCTTAAGTAACATATATAACCAGCTTCCACCATTTGTGACAATGGAGTTCTGGGACAACTAAGGTGAAGGGAAAGCATGAACAATAATTTAACTTCACAAGCTCAGTTCAGCAGTACAGGGCTGAATTGCAGTTGTTTGTTCTCTATCATGTTCACTACCAGTGACATTTTATTAATTCCCTGCTCACAGTGTGTCTACCCACCCCAAGCTGGAAAGTAGCTTACCTGTTCTCAAGCACCAGTTCACCTGGGTCTTTATAGATCCTGAAATATGCAACACCACACAGAAACTTCTGTTCTTGCTTTTTGCACTGGCAGTTTGGAATGCCTGTGTCATAACGTCGTCACTGTAGGTCACACTACTGGAAGGCTGATTGAAGGTTGTCATCTATGAGGGTAAGACAATTCTGATTGTGGACAAAAATGAATGCAGTTATTTTTAGATATGAGCAAATGATACCTTTTTTTAAATTTTTTTCCCCAACTCTTTTCTATCACAGTTTTGTTTCTTATATTTTATTTTTATCTATGTGTCTTATTCCTCATTGATTTGGGTTGTCTTGCTAACATGTATCTTTACACTTGGAGCCATGAATCCTCTTTCTCAATGCACAAAAATGAAAAAGGAATCATTTTTTGATATAAATCTGGCAATATCTACACCTATTTTTCAGACTGGTATATTTTAAAACACTGTTGCTGTTAGGGATTACATCTCTTTTTATCCCTTAATATTACACTACATAACCTTCATTTAACTAGGATATATGTCTATGGTAGAACTTGCTTAGGCATTTTATTAATTTATTTATTTGTAGAACTTTTCTAGGGAGCAAACACATAGCTAAAACTCTGAAAAGACAGTTCTAAACCATGTACCAGGTACAGATTCTTGGTCAAAAGGAGATTTTGAATTAATAAAATTCTCATAATGGGCTTTGTATAGCCTTTTGGGGTAAAAAAAAAACAAACAACAAAACCCCAAACTAAACCAAAACAAAAAAACTCAAACAAACAATCTAAAGCATGACACAGTAACAGAAATCCATTATTTGATTTGATTTATTCACTTTGACTGCTATAGTGCACAGTTCTGTGTGTACAATATGATTCCAGATACTTCTTGATTTGTTTTTCTATCCTTTTTCCTTATTGTTTTGTGTTAGAAATAAGGTTACAAGGCTCACATATAAAAAATAGTTTTCAGTCAAGTCAACCAAAATATTAAAATAACAATTAAACACCAAAATCCTTCTGGATACACTAGGACCACTATTGATTTTTATTGTTTATTCACTGCTTATTTAAAATATTCTCAAAACTCTGCTTGTACTTACTCCTGAAAATAATGAACTGTCACATGCATTTTACATGTTGGCCCTCCCATGAGAGCTTTTAGCAAGCTCTGCCCTTTGAGCAGCCTGTATAGTTTTAATGGAGATTGAGGCAGTGGAGAGAGGAAAGCTACAGAAAAAGATTACGAGTTAGGAAAAAAGGCTGTGATTAACTAGCTTGACATTCACGATCACTTTGGTACAAGGTGGAGAAAAAATGTTTCCTGTGAAATAGCTGCAGCATTTAGAACTGCTCATATTTGTTGTATGCTATTCATCTTTAAATTTTTTCTATGTACTATTTTTGTAGTTAATACTACAATGCCAAATATAATTCATAACAATTTACTAATATTTTAAATAGGAAATTATTATTTTTCTAAAGTTCTTTGAGTTGAGACCATTTCCTTCAGGTTTTTTTTCATTCTGTTTTTCACTATTCCAATTCTATGCTCACTCCAAATAAACTTTAGAAAGGATAACTTCTCTTTTCATGTAGTGTGGATAGAGAAAATGACTTATCATTGAATGTAATTCATAAAGTAATCATACAGATAAATACTAAGCTAGCTGCTGTGGTGTAAACTTATGAGAAAAGGCTGTGATTTAAGTCACATGATTTAAATAGAGTGATATTTAACCTCAAGCTGTAAGGGAGGAACTTCTTTTTACAGATGTAAATCTAAATTTGTAATCTTAATTAGCCATATTTAGCACGCAACAGTTGAAGAAAATCTGACTAGTTTTTAGCAGGAACATTTAGGGGATACTGTTACTGTTGAGGATGTTCATTAACCACCAGTCCCCACATTATTAGAGCATGGAAACTTTCATTTTACCTGATTAACTCTAGAGACAAAAACACTAATAGAAAGAAGAGCTTAAACTGGTACTTCTCTTTTCCTAAAGGCGTTACTATAATCCTAAATAATTTCTCATTTCCTTCTCTATATCTCTCCGATGAGTATTGATATATTCAGTACTCATGTTTAAACACACCCAAAAATATAAGATTAACTTAATAGGACTTATGAGCATTCTGTAAATTACACTATCCCTTCTAAAAGACCTCTTTGCCACCACTTACCCTTTCCCTTATTCAAGCTAAGAAAAGAAACTATTTCTGCTTTAGAAACCTGAAAATACTCATTTTCTATGTGGTGGTGTGTTAACTCTGTCAAGCATCTGAAAGTCACACAGCAGTTTGCTTCCTCCCCTCTGCTCCAGCTGGACAAGGCAGTGAGAGATGGAAGACTAAAAGTGAGAAAAATCATGGGTCAAGATGAAGACAGTTTAAAGGGTAGGAGAAAGGGAAAAAAACCCCAAACAAGCAAGTGATGCAAAGGTAATCCTTGACTATCTCCCACAAGTATGCCCAGCTAGACTCTGAGCAATGGCTACATCCCCACAGTTTTTAATGATGAACATAATCTTATGTTGCTTGGAATATCCTTTAGGTCAGTTTGGGTCAAATTCCAGGGCTGTGTCCCCTCACAGCTTCTTTTGCATCCTCAGCCTACTCACTGAGGGAGCAGATTGGGAAAAAAAATAAAACACAAAATGAAAACAAAATCCCAAAAACCTTAACGTTGTGCAAACACTGCTCAGAAATAGCCAAAAGACTGGTGTTATCAACACTGCTTTAGGGACAAATCCAAGACACAGTGCTATACTGACTACTATCAAGAAAATTAATTCCATCCCAGCCAGATGCGTACAGTGAATATATTAATACACATATTTAAGTTATATACATAATTTGTACTTTTCTGCAGCCCTTCCATGAACATTTAAGTTCAGTCATATTAACTGAACAAGAGAAAGACACATATTCAAGTATTTCCCTTCCTTTTTCTTAAACTTTCCCCTTCTTTCTTCCTAACCTTTCCTCTTCCTTTTTCCTAACCTTTCCTCTTTCTTCATTTCTTGCCCTACTGCTTTCTCCTTCCTTTCCCTTCCCAAACCTTCCCTTCCTTTCTGAAGCCTTCCCTTGTCAAGCCTTCCCTTCCCCTTTCCCACTATCAGGTTGGGAAGTGTGGTACAGCACACACTGCACAACTGGCAGTGTGTTATTCCTACCAGTACATTTAATGCAGAACTTGTACCAAGTTCAAGAGCAGCAGAAAATTTGTCTGTGGGTGATTAAATGCACTGTGGGAATGTTGTGGCCTTTGTTTGTTTGTTTGTTTATTTATTTGTTTATTTTTTAAACTGTGCCTTCTCCTGTGGGAGATAAAGCAAGTTCTGGGTAGATGGATCATGAAAGTAGAATAAAATTTTCACTTTTTCTGTCTATCAGGAAAGAGTAATACTTTGGGAGCTTTAAAATAGTCATAAAAACATCATCCTGAAGAACTGAATCTCAGTGCTTAACACTGTTTCTCTAATGGCATTTCACCTTTCATTTCTGTTTAACTGAAAGCTTTTCTTGTGGTAAAACAAACTGTGATACTGATGAACACTGACATTTGCTAACAGTATTAAGTAGTAAAACAAAGGCTGAGAAGACAATAGACCCAACAGGAGAGTACCCACAGATTAGAAGAGAAAGAATACCAGCAGCTCTTAATTGTCAATTCAGCCTACTAATCTTCAATTAAAAAATAAAAGTGAAGATCAGTTTATTATAATTTTCTTTTGAAGTTGGCATCTCTGGCCAAAAAAGGAGCCAGAAGAAGAGCGGCAGAAGTAGCTTGGGAATTTTAAGACAGAGAGAATACATGGCCAAGTGATAGGGAACTACAGCGAGAAAGACAGTTCAGTTCTGAGAAGTCCTTCTTGATGTATTACAGTTTTAAACCCTGGACTATGCTGCAAAACCAGTCATAAGTAAATTAAAAACTTTAAATTGAAAAACAAATAAAATCCAGAATATATGGGGAAGAAAAGAATAATTTCAATTAAGATACTGCAGTCATTTTTACCCGATCTATGTTGAGACCATATTTTTTTATCTGTTAACAAAAGGGGAGTAGAAGAGCTGTGTAAAAAATTTGACAGGAGCTATTAAGTATAGAGCACGTATGACTCTTTTAGGTCTCAAGTTGTATTCATATATGTCAACTTCAGCATTTTTTTAAATTAAAGTTAAAAATATGATTTCTGCATATTACTTTATGCAAAAACTTTATTTTTTGAACAACCAATTGATATTAACTATGTTTGCCATAGATATGGCACATAATAGATATGTGCTCCAAAAGTCTGTGTGTACGAGTACAATGGAAACAGAACACATTTATGTGGAAAGGACTGTTTTCTTTGAAATGTCAGTGACTTTTTTTAATACACAAGATCGTATAAAAAACTCATGTGTCAAGCACTTAAAAAAAAAAAAAAAAAGACCAAAGCCCCCCCTCAAAAATCAGAAAAGAATAAAAGGACACATCCAAAAGAAAGTGTTGGAGATACAAATATCTGTTATAGAGAGCCCAAGAAAAAAAGGATTTGATGTTTTAAGTTTCTGTTCTTCTAGCTTAAACTCAGCTCTCAATTTTCTATGTTATGATGTTATGCTCTAGCAATAAAGCGAATCTGTTCAAGGAGGGATGCACTTAAGTTTTATCCTTATATTGAATTCTAAGTTATTTCATTTAAAAAAAAGTATTTAGCATGATTTTAAAGATTGCTGCATAAGGAAATGGAAATAAATATGTAAACACAAACATTTTCCCTAGTACTTCACTTGAAGGAAGTTTAGCTGGGGACAATCTGAAAAACTAACAGGAAGAAACATTTTAACCTGAAATGAAACTTTATTGCTGTAGAGATATTGTGTGAAGATGCAGTGTAGAGGACTAAGATAGATTATGATGAGCTATAGATATCATAAGGAAGAGCATGTGGGAGAAAGGACACAAAAAGAGAAAGTAGAGATAATAAACATCAAGAAACAAAGAAGTTGTGCTGTTACAAGTGTAAAGACAAGAAATCTGTGTATGAGATAGAGAGGAGAGAAAAAAATAGAAAGACAAAGGACTGACTGACCCAGAGCTTAAAGTCCCCAGTTCCCTCTAACACCAGTGGAGAGACGGGGTGTCATTCTCTGAGTGAGGCTTACTGAACCTACTGCTGCCTCATGGGAAATGGCAGCTACTTCTCTGCTGACTGTTGGGAGATGATGAGTAATGCTTACCTCAGAATACAGAAAAGTGATGCATAGATTGATAACCAGAGCCAATGAATAGTATGAAATCCACTCATGTAGGAAAAATGTATATTGATTTTGCCATATATTATTTCCAAATATACATTCTTCATTATTCAGATGGTAAATAATCATGGAAGAAGTCAGAAAAATACATATTATGCAAGCTATCTCACATGACCCTTTGGAAGACTTTTACGTCAAATATGTTCATCTGAGGTTTTCTTCAATGTACTCTGAATGTAGATGCTAGGGAGTAATTATTTAATTAAGAATACTAGTGATCTTTTGCAGTGAAAGATAAAAGTGCACTTCTAGTCTAATGTTCTTGAGTATTTTGAAAAGCAGCATATTACACTGACTGTTGCACGATTTCAACTTTCTGATCAGTTAAATTTAACAGTCAATTACAGATGGCAGTAGTACAGTATGTTCTTTTCTTTTGCCTTTATTCTTTTGTCTTTTATTTTCATCTGTTCTTTCTGGCAGAAAGAGGAAGTGATTGTCTAGTTGCAACAGTATTCCCATTAGGATTGGACTGGAATTCCAGCGGTCTCTTGCAATAATTTTACAATTAAGCCTTCAGGATTCAATGCATTTACATACTGGACATCATGAAGAATTCACATGCATATGCCCTAATATAGTCTGATTTCTCTGTGAAATGGACAGACTGTTTGAAGCAAAACACAATTCCTGCTTAGAACAATGTTTCTCTGAATCTCCTTCATCTCATACCCTAGTCATTCTTTATTGAAAACAAAACCAGTACTTCGCAGATGAAAAGCATTTTTATGTAATTAGTGGTGCTCACCATTTCAATATACTATACAATTTGCAATGCTAGCTAAAATGTGTACTTGCACAAGCAGTGCCCACGTATAATTATTAGAGGTATTTACACCCTCAAGTTCTGCTAAGGCACTCAAGAACAAATTACAGAAGAATTTGTAACAGAAGAATTGCCATTACATTGCAATTTGTACCTCAGTCACTTTCACAATCACAAAGCTTCTGTGATTTCAATTTCCAATGAAAATCCTATAATTGCCAACATATAAACAAGCCTTTAATGTGTAGAAGGTCTTCTCCTTCCCATGATTATAAATTCATATGTTCTGAATGTTGATTTGGTCTACTATTTTCCATTGTAATATACTTGTGCATTTTGGAAAATGAGTGGAAGTCATGTGGGTTAAGTAAACGACAGCCTTTTTTTCCTGTTGTTTTGCTTCTGTTCTCATATCCAAGGAGCAGTAGTGCACATGTCATAATGGAGAGGGGAGACCTTGAAGAGCTGTGCTATTAAACAGTGCATTAAGCAAAGCCTCTTCAGACAGTCCATTCCGAGAAGAGGTCTGCTCCATACAAACAAAGCTCTTGAGATGCACTTTGTTGTGTTCTTACCATTCAGAAAAGCACTATTATCCTGTGCCTGTGACTCTGTGCAAAATATTTCAATTGGTTCCATTTCATTGGTTTTACAGGGAACAATAAAAGAGGCCTCTTGTTCCCAACCATCCAGCATGAGAATAGACCATGCTGAATCTCTATCATCAAGCATTTAAAAGCCTTGTAAAATATTTAATGTAGTCATTACTTTCAGAAGTCACAGACAAACAACCTTGTTCCATGAAATCAAAATTTTTTTTTTTTTTTTAATTACAGCAGTACTAGTCATTTATCACAAACCTAAACAGAAGGTTTTAGGAATTAATGCTCTTAAAATTACATATAAAACAGCAGAGGAAAATCTCTGATGTTTTCTCAAAGTTGTTTCTGTTGCAAGCATAAACAGCTGCTTTCTGACCAATATGAGAAATTAGGAAAATAAGTTCCTTAATCTCTTTTCAAGGAAAGCTGTCTTAACAATATGAAAAAAGCTCTCTGCTGTAGAGTTAACACTCTCACTACTTTCAGCTGTAATTAGAAAAGCCAATTATTCTCATTAGTGTGATGCGAAATAATAGATGAGTGGGGTTTTTTTATTACTCCAGTGTTTTTCAGATTTCCTTCTGGTCATTAGGCTGAAAATCCCCAGGTATGTAGCATTAAGTTTGGAAAGACATGTCAAGGGTAAGCTCAGGTGATGAGGTCTGCTTTTGGTACTCAAAATGTCCTCAGTGCAATGTGGGGTGCATCTGGACAAGCATGTATTTACAGCCTGGGGTGATGGGGCAAGACTGACCTCTGCAGCGCTGGCTGATTTGCTTCCTCCCACAGCTGGAGGCTGAGATTTTTCAGTGGCCTTCCTGCCGGACATATGCCTCTCTCTCAGCATGCAGAGGCACTGGAAATGCTTAAGAACCACATGCTGCTCAAAAGACACTTGTTGACTATCTTGCTTCAGTGATTATCTATATTTAGCTTCAGATGTAACATGCCCAGTCAGGAGGAAGGCTCTCTGTCTTGGTTTTGTTTTATAGACTTTTCTGGTTTTTAATGGATAAAGGAAGTATGTTTTTAAGAGCAAGTACACTCTTAAAAAAAATTTTAAAAAAAATTAAAAAATAAGAGAGAGAATAAAAAGGCAAGAAAGCAACATGTGCTATGCCTTCTTCCATCCTCACAGTATTAGCTCTCTAAACTGCTACATGTTAGAACAGGTTTCCATGTGTGTGTGGGATTGTTTTATTTAGCCATTAGTATTACTGCCAATGCTTTTAAATTATGGAACATAAATATCAAATAGATCATCTAGTTTCATGTAATTGCATGGTGACTATCATACTGCTACAGAACACAATTAGTTTTGGCTCTCAACAAAAGTGCAGGCTGGGCTGTTTTCACTGAGGTCTGCTAAATGCAGCATCTAAGTTAGATGCCTGAACTTTCTGTAATTATAGAGCTGAAACAATTTTTTTTTTTTTTTTGGTAAATCTGTGTGGTTATTAGCATTGAGAAAATCTCAGCCTATTAGGAGTTTAGCTTGAATACAGATTCAAAATATATACAGTAAGTTTGATTTTATTTTGCCAAGATCTTATTTTTCAATTCACCTCTGATCTTGAACTGATCTGTAAAAATCCCTTTCAGTAAACTAATACCACACCTACCTCTAACAAGTCCAGTCATGTCAAAACTGTTCCAATGTCCTGAATTCTTGTCAAGCATCTAGTGACAAGGCTAAATGAGATATTGGGAAATATATTGTTTGAGGAGCAGGATTGTGTATTTGCCTTAATTTTGTTCTGCTATAGCAGCCTTCTGACAGTGCAAAGTGGTTAACCTGTCATTTTTTTCAACTTCAATTAAGGCCAACAGGATGTGATTCTTTAGAGATCTGGCAAAAGGCTGTATTTTAATTTGTCAAGTAACAATGTTTCCATTGTTTGGTAGGTGATCAGGGTTAATTACTACTAGTAGCTGAACAGGTTATGTCAGAAATATATAAGGTGTTTATAAGAGGTATATGTGTACCTCTTTAAACATTATCCCTCACACTGGGAGGTGTAAGCACAGGTCTTATATGAAGAGTGCTATTCTGGACCACCACTTCTGTAGGACAAAGTAACCTCCTGGTCTCTCCTGTCTATGACAGGGATAGTTTCTAAAATGCTTATGTTTGTCTTCAGATTGTTCTTTCACAGTCACAGGACTCTTATTTGTTTATTTTTCACTGAACTTTTCTTATCAGGCAGAACCTTATGAATAAAGCAGCCTCCTTAAGCTCATCGGTGGAAAAACCAAGGGAAAGATTTATCCGCCTGGATTTAGATGCATATACCCAAACACTGTATCATCAACTCTCTAAATTTATAGTCCAGAGATGAGATGGGGAAAAAAGAATAAATTTTTAAGGTGGAGTTCTTCTCCAATCTAGTTCACAAGGATTATCCTCTAAGCATGTTCATTTGTTCCCTGACTGCAGAGGAAGCCTTGGGTGACTGTGTATTCTCTTCCCATGCAGCAGAATCATTGCTGATGCTGACTTTGGAAACACAAGGACATAGTATATATGAGAAATACTGCTGACAGGAATACCCTTACACAGAGAACTTAAGGAACTGAATTAAACCCTCATTACTCCTTTTACAGGTGACTTTCCTCACTTATTGGGCACACATCCCACCATCTCAATTCCCTCTCTCCCTGCCCAGCAAAAAAACACCAGTAAAACAAAAGCCCCTAACAGGAACAGTAACTCAGTGAATTTTGTGCAATGTTACAATGCTGACAGGATTTTAAAAAAATAAAAACAAAAAAAAATTCCTGAGTATGTTAAAAATAAACTTTTCTTTCCTCATGGAAAGATTTTACCCTAAGGCATCTCCATTTTCAGCCGTTATGGTATAGGAATAAATCAACCCAGCTTAAACTTTCAAGTGAATAAGGCATCTGTAAGTGGCTTTTTGTGAATCTGGAAGGACTAATCCTGAAGATAGTCAAAACTGGAGAATAGGTCCTCAAAACAAAATGAGGTTTACTCTTAATTGAAAAGTAATGGGTTCCAGAGTTTTCAATGTATGTCTACACCTATCTATATGCATAATTGTGTTGATTCCATATAGAAAGATCTATGCTGATTTGAAAAAGATTCTTTTCCAGTCATAGCGCCACTGGTTTTATATCATCAGTTAAC
Organism: Myiozetetes cayanensis; assembly: GCF_022539395.1. NCBI lineage: Eukaryota > Metazoa > Chordata > Aves > Passeriformes > Tyrannidae > Myiozetetes > Myiozetetes cayanensis. Next base: position 79,835,989 of record NW_026087742.1, read on the forward strand.
TTTTGCATGAAAATGGTGTATGGTGCCTCTAAACAAGACCATTATCCCTACCTTCACTGTAGGGAGTATTTTGCATAATAATCAATCCATAACAAGTGAAGGCCATCTTGTAACTTCATTAAATACAGTGGTTGCCCAGACACTCATATCTCCCTTGGGAATAGATCTTTCCATTTTAAAAGAACAGAGCAATCCTTCCCTCCTTATAAAATAAAAGAAAATTAAAAACATCTGACATTGTAGAGCTAGAAATAGTAAAGTGTTTTGGTGGTTTTTTCCATTTTCTTTGATGTAATAATTAGTTCCACAGTTCTAAGTACATGCAAAAAGAAAGTAATTCTATACAAGTATTTTCTCATTTCACAAAATAGTTGTATTTGTATAAGGATAGTACTTATGTCTGGAATATTTCATGCCTATATTTAGTAGGCTAGAATAAGACTCAGCATGCTGATATTTCTGAAAGATTGGGGGTTTTAGGGGAAAACCAAAAAAAAACCAGTTAAACAACTAAAATATGTGCTGTCTCTTACCTCTTATTTTGCCTTTTATACTTTGTTTGACCCACATACCATGAAAACTATTTGCTCTTCTGACACAGAGGGTAGTACAGACTAGCTGGAGACATGCAAAGATAGTCTCTTCTTCCTGACACAGCCCAGAAATGCTTCAAGCAGGACTTGAGGTACAGCTGGAAGTAATCAAGGTGGATTGGTGGGTTTTGAATCATTCTGTGAATGCCTGAAACAGGTCACCTTCCCTTCACGAGCTCTAAAGTGCTTAGGGCAAGCTGATACTTCTGAATTCAATGAAAGCATGGCAACATAGAGGAAAATTTGAGTGCTCAGATTAGATTTATTTGGAGAAAGCGATCATCTTTAACACAAAACCAAAAAAAACCCCACCGAAACCAAACCAACAAACCCCCAAAACTAAGATATAAACTGACCCAAACAGCGGAAGAACAATTCTGGTTGTAAAAGAAAAAAACCAGTATTTTTCACAGGAGTATGATGTAATTTAGTCAAGGTCTAATCAAAAGCTCTGAAAGTCAAGGACTTAGCATGGGTAATGAGAAATCATATCTCTGTGCTAAGCTGTATATACAGTGTATAAATCCTTCAGAAATATGTGAGGAATACCTGGTCTAAAGGCTTTGAACTCTGTCTGTATCAGTCCTTAACAAAAGCTAGCCAGTTATTTTGTTAGTCTGTCCTGTTCTTCTCATTACGTTGTCTGGTTTGTAAACTAAATTTCCAAAGTCCTGAGTAGTGATGTGTAAAGATATATATCTAAACTATGGGATATCAGGTACAGACCAGATTCACCAGGATGCTTTTGCTGCTTTGTGTCATGCTGGCAGCAAAAGGCAGCTGCAAATCCAACCAGCGCAGAGAACTTACAGCTGCTTCCCCTGTGCCATAGAGACACAAAGCAGCAACAACTTGCTGATGGTTCCTTTGTATAATCTCCAAATACTATTTGCTATCATAAATATAATGGTTTAAGTTAATCTTTGGAATAATTCCATGGCCTCAAGAGAAAAAAATACATAGAAATAAGGCTGCTGTTTCCATTATGACCATTTACACATGGAAATCCTGTGGAGAATGTCAAATAATAAAAAATACTATATAGCATAGTCAGTCTTGTAGCCATTTTAGGGCTGCACTGAGACTTACAGATGAAATAAGAATGAAAATAATTATAATTTAAATGAAGTTTTATGGAGACCTCTTATGACAGAATAAAGTTACAAAGGCCAAGGGAGAGGGGAAAAGATAATAATTCTATTACTCTAGCAAATACAAACAGATTTTCAATCTTGAAAAGATTTCCTTTGGAATTACACTTTTTATCTTATAACTAATATCAAAACCAAAGTAAACCAAAACATGACTTACACAGAAAAAATACAGGAAATACTATGAAAACTTATGAAAAGGCATTTCTACTATAGTCTGTTTTATTTACCAATCATAGATGCATGTGAATGTTCTCTTTCCTCCTCTCTACATTTTAGGTAATAATTTAGATTGACATTTTGGAAACATGAACTTTCTGGTACTTCTCTTGTGGCACTTGTTATGAGTATACCATCTCATAAATTTGTGCCCTGTAGAAGGCGGTGACTTAAGTTCAGACTTTACAGTTATGTGTGACACCAACAAATTATTAACTCAGAAGGTGGTCTTGGTTTAGAGTATTGTTCTTCAAAATCTATTTCTCATTCAGCATTGAAACCATTTTAGTACCTACATCTAAGTACTTTTATTCCTAATTTTGTGATAGTAACTTAGTTATCAGAGTTTCTATTAGAAATTAGAAACATTTAGAGAACCCTTTAGAGACAGAAAAAAAAAATATATATCTTTAGGGTATGAACCTGTGTTTAAGAGTATGAACTGGACCACTCCAGTCCATATTTGCGCTAACTTTTTCCCACTAAAAACTTTAAAATGTAATGGTTTAAATGCAATTTTGGTGTAAAGGATTTACTGATCAAGTTTGTAGTCTCAACGCACTTATGAATCTGATACAGATATTATTTACAATTAAAAAGACCAAAGCAAACAAAACAAACAAAAAACAAAAACAAAATCCACAACCCCTCAAAATCTATAACCTTCAAAACAGTTAAAACTTGTTCTTCTTAGCTCATTCCATTAATTTCTTTTATTTATAAGACTTCATTAAATGTTTACCTTTAGGTGCAACAATACAATTAAGAACATCACAAATTCTAACATTGTCTTAAAGGAAGAAAACTGTTGTTCTCTTAAATGGATTTTTTAAATAACCACACTTCAGCAAGGCTTGGACACAGGGACAGATGCATGAAGAAATTCCAGGAGAGCATAGAGGAGTGTGTTTCTCTGAGAAAGCTGATCTTAGACATCCCTTAAACCTACATCACTCAGCTCAGCTTACCATGCCCAATTGGTCTGAACAAAAGGATTGTGTTGAAACAGAATTAAGATTCAGCTAGGACTTCTGGATAGTAATCATTCTTGTAGCGTATTCACTCTGTTTGAAGAAAAAATTCAACATGGAACTGCTTTCTCTTTCACCATCCTTTATTCTTCTATTACCCTTATTAAAAACTGCACCAAAAAGAAAAATGAGGGATATTCTGGTAGAGGATCCATATGTCCATAAGTTACATTGCCTATGCTGGGTTCCCAGGTGGGTCAGAACAACTCTGGTTCAGTTGTGGAGAGGTGTTCAGTCACCTGGGAAGCCGGTAGAATGCTCAGTTTCTTTGACACCTATGAATCCAGGCTACATGGTGAAAATTAGTGGGTGGGCCCAAGTCTCATGATTTTCTTGTTTTACCTAAGTTTATAATCTGCTGGTCTGCCAGAAGCAAGCCATACAAAAGTGTTTGATGACAATCTGCAAGATGAAACAACAGAGTTCTTTCATTCCCGCCTCCACCCCCCTCACTAACATGGTAGTCACCTCTAACATTTCTTCATAAAAGCGTTCCAGTTGATATAATTCTGGATTACACTCAATGTGTCACAATATGACAGCAGAAAAATATAATGACTCTTGCTATTTCTTGAACTTTTTCAAGAAAAGAAGAATGAAAAATAATATCGTGGGAGTTGAGTGACCTTAACAAAGCAAACAGCAAGGTCATATTAAAATTCAGAGATGAAGAGCTACCAAATTTTCCAGAGCAGCTGTATTAATTTGTAGATGTCTGATCTACAGTGTAGTCTATACTCCTGTTGCTGTATAGAAAATACCTGGTCTGGCTACTTTCAAGTGCGCTGTAGCCCCTTCTCCAGTGTAAGAAGGATTTAGTTTAGTGAGAATGACACTTTCAAAAAAGTCATATAAGACATATGGAGAACTAAATTCCACTTCTCCATAATAAGAACTGTGGTGATCAAAGCAATACACCTTATAATGACTTTTAATTCCATTCTTCCTAGTTAAGCATAATAAATATTTGCAGGAACAATTTTGTAAGATTTGCCTCCAAGGTTTTTTTGTCATTTCAGGATATGAATATGTTGAGGGTAAAATAATTCATTTCTTTGCAGGTGGATAAAGATGTGTAAGTTAATTGTGTTTCAGTGCATACATTGAAAGTGGTTAGCTTCATCAATTTTTTGCATCTTCATTGTCTTATTTATGTTGGAGCTTCCTTCAGAATATGATAATACTAGTGGTTAGGGAAAATTAAAAAAATTAAATAATGAAAAAAGACAATTATTTTATAAAGATATTCAAAATGCAAACACATTTGAAGCTTAAGTTATTGAAATACAGTTGGGCACTATAAAAATAACCCACATTAACATCCAGCTGTCAGTAATAAAAATGCCTGAATAATAATTCCCTGGGTTGACTTTCATAATGTTGTAATAATTAACACAAAAGAACGACAAAACAAACACAATTTTGTTGCACGTATTAGTGGGAGGCCATTGTGTGTATTCTCAGGAGTTATATTTGAATAGTATTAGTGTATCCATATCCATGATGTCTCTCCCTGAGATAAAATATCTCTCCTGTAAACACTTACAAAGAAAGGACTCAGACAGTAGTTTTAAATGTGTTTTAAATCAGCTAATACTAAGATCACAAATAATTAAATGATAGTCCACTTATTGCTCTGTCTGCAGAAGTACACAATGTATCATTAATATTTCTACAAGTTTTTATATCTCTGTCTTTAGGTGGTTGAATATTTTTCTGTACTCCTGATAAGTTTTAAGAAATATTCTTCCTGATATTTGCATATGGCAAATGTGGATGATGGACTTTGTGGACAATTTAGATAATTATTTAATACAACCTTGAATGTTCCTCATACTTCTAGTCAGAAATAGGGTTAAGGCCTAGTAATGGACAAGATCACAACAACAAATGCTCAACTGCTTTAAAAAGTAATATTAGGTAGTAGAATTACTGAAGAAAGCATGTCCTAAAATAAGAATTGATGATAATGAAAACCAACTTTTGTATTAATAAATTTGACATCACTATACAATTGACAAACATCACTAAAATTATAGATGTTAACTTGATTTGAGATATGTACATGGTTTTAAATTAATTATAATAGAAAATATTTTAAAGGCTTTAAAAACAAGATCATCACTGTTTGTAATTATAAGTCATAATAGCTTCTAATGAGGATGAGGCTTATTATCAAAGGCTAAATAAGTGCAATCTATTATTAATGTGAATAACTGTGAGCTAAGAAATGTTAGAAACCTAATTTGCTCAGATTTGATGTGTTTGTCAAATGGTTATGTAACATTTAAAGCTGCCACAGTTATATGCTGACCTGCTTCCTGCATCCATCCTGAATTTCTATTTTTCAACAATAACAATAACTTTTTTTCCTACCAAAGAGCTTTTTCTCCCTATAGTGTGCCAATACTACCTTACCTGTCAAAAGGAATTGGTAAAATTTTATTGTCAATGACATACTGCATATGGCTTGGGGCTAAAACACTCAAGTACTGCAGAAACAACTCTGTTAGAGAGAAGAATCCTGAAAACAACAAGATATTTGCTTGAATTCGTTAGATCACTGTAAATAAACAGCCATGGTGAATTACAGAGTTAGCACATTTCTGCAGTAATAGGATGGAACATTGAATTCAGAAAGTTGATTATTATTATTATTATTATTTGCTTGTTTCAGTTAATGGAAGAACACTCATAAGGTGCAATTCCAGACGTCATGCTAAATGTAGCTGCCTGATTTTTTTTTTTTCTTGATTCAAGGGACATCCTCAAGGTTAGTAGTATGAAATGCTGATAACTCTTATGTGTGTTTTCAAAGTTCATGCAGAGAGTAATCCAACAACAGAATCTTTAGGAACAGGATATCTAAGGTACTGAAGTTGTTACAGTATGATGAGTTGCATGAGGGTGTTTTTTTGTAGTAGCCTTCAATGGAGTTGTAGATTGGAACATAATAGCTTTGTGCTAGAAAAAGGCATAAAATAGAACGATTCTCTGAAAGAGTCTTGTACTTGCCATGTTGGCTAATTTGTCACCATTAGCTCCCTTTATTGATGGTGAGGATAGATTTTTTTTTTTCCTTGTGGTTTAAGTGTTTGAAAAAAATGAGGTCCCAAGGGAATTTATCAGGTCAGAATGGAGCAAAAGGAATATGTGATAGTTGATGTCTATATAACCCTTTGTAACTCCAAGTTGCTGAATTCAAATTTAATCTCTCTTATTTTATTTACCAAGGCAGATGATTTTACTGAAAAGTGCACCCAATTACCAATGTAGGTAGGTGAGATCACAGCCAAAATCCCTCTGAAGCCAGGACCTCTAAATGAAGGTACAGCAACATGATGCTGTCTTATTTTCAGTTGAATACTGTGCATAAAATGTTAGACAAGCACAGTCAGCACTTTCAAGTCTGTGCTGTATTGTGTTAATGGAAATTTGGTTTGTTATGTTCCAATCTTCAATAGCTCTCTGTATCTTTATAACTGAAACTTCATTCTTTATTCAGTTCACCACAGATATATGCCTGAATGGTAACACCATTTTAATTTCTCCTTCCTGTGACAGTCTGTAATACTTCAGCAAAGATGTAGTGGCTGGAATGAGGGACTAGGTCCCTTGCCCAGAGTAGAGCATGGCTTTCAATGTGAACAGATGCTCCCGAATTTGCAGCAGTGGCAGGCTATCTGCACAAGCAGCAGCATATCCCCCTTCCCCAGGAAAGCCCTGGCTCTTGTAGAAGCAGTTTTATCTTTTCAGCCATCCTGCAAAACAGCTGTTTCTTTCTATTTTTCCCTCAACAGCCTTCCTACAGTGCTTGGCATGTTGCTGAGTAGGAAGGTGAGGCAGCAAAACAGGGTGGACCAAGGTACGGCTGCTGGAGCCAAGTACATCAGGTTCCCTGTGGGTGTTGAGTGTAACAAAGAAAGTGGTGGCACTTGCAGCTGTCCCACTCCCTTCTCACCCTTCTTCCAGTAATATCAGACGGTTAAATAGTTATCTTCTGGTCTTGCTCTTTTTTCTCTCTCTTCAAGACTGATCCCGTAGATGAAGTTCAGCATGTACTTTCAGGCAGAAACATTTCCTATGACAATAGCTACAGCTATACTACAGGGTCCAGAACGTGCTGTTATTGTTCATTTTGTTGGCAGAGTAAAATTAAAAGAAGTTTAGTCCTAGATCCACAAAGGTATGTAAATACCTAATACCTGCTTAATTTGCTTGAAGTTAGGTACATAAGTGCCTTTTGGAGACTGAATCCTAGTATTTGCCTTCTTCCAAGTATGTGTGATTTTCTGTAATTGCATTACAGGGAAAATGGAGTTTCAAGATCTTTAGACATCAGACGGAGACGTTTTGTGGTTGGCTTTGAATGCTGATATGGTATACTAATGTAGGGACTATTATCCATATGATTAGGAATTCAAGGGTTTATTTGATATCTCTATACTCTGAATATACACAATATAATCACAGACAGAGTAAACTAAATAAAACCCTTAACTGCCAATTTACTGGTAAGATTTTATTACCATAAATTGATTAATGTTTACATTTTATTTGAAGTTTTGGCTCTTACTATTAAAATAGCTGTGGATGGTTTAAAGTTCTGATTAGTTCAATGAAAAATTATATTACTGTAGAAATGTTAGTCAGTCTTACCTTAGAAATCTGGAAAATGAAACACTTTTATGATTTGATATGTGACCTTAATAACTAAACAGATCACCAATGAACTGCTAAGATAAGTTAAATAGGATCAGACAAATGTTATATGAACAACACATTTTTTATTCAATTAGGTCTTCACATCTTGGAGAAAATCAGTTATTTGATTTTAGTTTGTTTTAATTATTTCTCAAGAGACACTGATTCTTACTTTAGTTAAATAACTAAAAGTTCAGGTTTTTACTGACTCTGCTGAATCATATGGCTGCAGAGGAGACCAGTGTTGTGATAACTAATGGCAATATGGTAAATAAATTGGTAATATAAGATATATTTTAGAATAGGTACTGTGCAACACTAGTTTCTTTAAAATAATCTTCCTCCAGTTGCTATGACTGAAGATTTCATATACTTCTCAAAAAAGAAAAAGAGTGGGAGAGAAACCACATGGGTCCTTTTTTCAGGCCACCTTCCTCTCACTCTCATGCCTCCTATCTGCACACTGATCAGAATGCAAGATGGATTGATCTTGAGATGATTCTCTTTGTTCTCTATTTCTCCAGTTTTAGCAACACCTAAGGCTCAACCAACTTGGTGCATACCATTATTTAGGGATATCACTTCTAGGATTGAGACATTTCTGTGTAAATCTGAACTGCTGCTTGGAAGTTGTTACTTTGAAGAGATATCTAATGTAGGCTTTAGAATTAACACACAGAAAATCAGAATTACTCAAGGATTGTCCCTGTAATGTAAGATACTGTGTATATAAAAAGAATGAGACACAAATCTTGGATAGATCACCCAAGAAATGTGAAGCTTTTTGTGGCTGTGGTATGTGGTAGCATATGACTTCAATATTCTGTCCACCCATTTGGATTAACCCTCTACCCGTTTTTTAATTGTAATTGCAGTAGGCTGAATGTGGTTCTCAAGTTATCCTTTTCCTGTCTTTTAATCCAATTTGCATATATAGACATTTACATACCAGTCAAAAAGGCATAAAGAGTTTCAGCAGCATGAAACTTTTTCACTCCCAGGCGAACTGTGCAGTGAGGCGCTGGAAATAAATTTTGCCATTTAAATGTGTCGTAAAAAGCATGTTATTAACTTTATTCAAGTTTAATTTCAGGTGACTTTGGGAAAAAGACCAGTAATTGCATTCCAGTGTGCATTTGGCCCAAAACCAGGCATCTTAATTAGTAAACAGACAGCAGCCATGCTTCACAACACAGACTTTTCTGCTTTCAGCAGTTGAAGAAAGACATTGAAAGATCATGTCCTTTGTTTTTTGACTCAATTGATTGAGTTATTTTGAATCCATCCTGTCCTAATTACTTAATTTGATAGATTAGGTGAATAGATGAATGTGCTGATATTCATGAAGTCAGTTTGGAAAATGGTTAAGTATGATACTTAGTAATCAACTATGGTTTAACTTGCTCGCTTATGCTCACAAGACAGGTATGATGGGAAGTAAAAACTGAATTGACAAAACCTATTTGAATGTGTTTATGTGTTTTCCAGGTCTTTTCTGGAAAAAGAGAGTCCTTTGTCACATATATAAATATGAAGCAACAGCAAACTGTTGGAATAATACTGGACTGGCCTAATAAGACACAGAAGCCAAGGACAAAGGTTTGACGTGCTTGGGTGAACTCAGAGCTGATGAAGCCATGTGATTACAGGCTGCATTTGAGGTCCCCGTCACCATGGGTGGCCCAGATTAGAAAAATGTTGAGGAAGCCATGTTGGTGCCTTGCTATGATCCCCTTGGCATGCTTTTCCAGTACCAGTGTCCCTGGAGCTGTAGGCTCTGTGGCTCTCTGAACCCTAACCCTCACCCTAATGGGATTGTGGTGCTGCAGTTGATTTCCTAATCTCCATGGGTGTCTCAGATTTAAAAGGTATGGATGACATGGTTTTGGTGTCTTGGAGAGGAACAGACCAGCTAGGGGTTCGTGACTAGCCTGTAGGTATTAGATAGCAGGTAATAGTCACTGGCTATCTCAAGCCCACACGCGCCCTGCACCCCAGAATAAGTAGACACAGGACAGGAAAGTGAACTCTTGAACAGCCAAGGCTGATCTAACTTTATTAACAAAATGGTGGAATTTTAAAGGGTAGGAGAGGGAAGGTGCTGGGAAGTAGGTGGAGCATGGGAGGAGCATGCAAATCCTCTACATGGGATAGGTGAAGGGTAAATGCATAAACATAAAGGGGTGTGAACAGTCCATGAAGTAACTGGGAATAAACTTGATTGGATGGTACCTTTCAGTAAACCAACCAATAGGGTACTGTTGTTGTACCATGAGGCAAAGTCTTTTAAAACAAGAACACAAAATGGAGGGCATAAGCCTAATATTAGCTTAGCACCTCACAGGAAAACATAAAAACCATTAAGCAGCTGGCTAAGGGTCAGCAAGCACTTCTCCGGTAACAAAATGATCCTTCCATTCACTGAACGTTGTCTCATCTTCTAAATCATCCCCAACATATGGATGCAGCAGTATTAGTGCCCTGAAATAACAAACTATGCATACATCTTCCACCCCAGTGTCCCTGGGACTGTGAGCTTTCTGGCTGTCAGAACCTTATCCCTAACAATAAACAAGGCTGGGTACTGTGCACAAGTTCCCTATCACCACGTGTGTTCCCGATTAGAAAGATGTGCATGCAGCAATGTTGATGTCCTTGCATGATCCTTTTCACACACCTATTCCAGCCCCAGTGTACCTGTACCACAGGCTCTGTGATGCTCTGAATTCTAACCCTAACCCTAACGAAATCCTGGAGCTGCAGTTGAGTTCCCTATCTCCATGTGTGTGGGTTAGAATGTGATGGTGCATGTGGGTGCCCAACAGGCTTGTTCCAGTAGAAAGCCTGATATATAATTTTAACATTAATTTTCAAAGAATCAAATGGAGAAGCACATCAGTGTCTCTGACCCAATTTGTGTTTTCCTCCTCATATAAACACATAAAAGTATATAAATGTAATTTCTGATCACATTCTACTGATACATTGTCCCAGTTTAAATGAGACAAGGGTCTTTTGCTGAGGATGGATTAGGAGGAAAAGACCCAAACTTCTCTTTCCAAGCAATTATAAATCCAAAATTAAGAGGCTTTGATTGAAGGAAAAACAAGTTATGGAAAAGGGAAAATAACAGCCCTTTATTAAAGGTATGTGTGTATTAACAGGAACACAAAAAAAAAGTAAAATAACTAAGCAATAATCCTATACCCACCAATAATCCCCTTTAAGAACAAAACCGATAAACCAGCAAGAAGAAAATTAAACAGTTCAATTTTTTGCACCCTTTGATGCAGTTCCAACCACAGTCAGCAGGGGGCGCCGTCGGGTCACTGGAGATGCAAAATTTGTAATGTCCTGTACCATTCACCAGGTGGCGCTGTTGGGTCACTGAAGGTGCAAAAATTGTAGTGTCCTATTGTAGTCATCAGGTGGCGCTGTTGGATCACTGGAGGAGCAGAACTTGTAATGTCCAGTGCCCATCACCAGGCGGCGCTATGGAATCCCTAGTCACTGCCCCGTGGGATGGGGAAAAAAAAATCAAAACAGTACTCTCCACGTACAAACCAAAAACCAAAAAAAAAGTCGGTTCCCCTTTCCTTCCCACACTGGGTAAGGAGAGAGAGAGAGGGACTGGGGGGGTGGAGGGGGGGGAAGGGGGAAGGAAAAGAAAAGAAAAAAACAAACAAACAAACAAAAAACCCCAATAAACCAGAAAGTTCTCCCAATGGAAGAAAACTCACGAACTTCAGCTGATTAGGATTAGTTTTAAGCAGGGCCTGCAGCCAGCAACAGCTGAGAAGAGAACAGCAACAAACTCCACTCCGACAGGAAGAAAAGAAGCAAACTCGGCAGCTCTGCAGCTTACAGCAGGTCCTCGCCTCACTGGCACACACACACCAGCCACACCTCCCTTCCCCACCTCCTTCCAGCCCCACACACCAGCTCCCCCTCAACTCTTCCCCCTTCGTTGTCAAGGAGACTAATCTCTCGGCTATTACTGGGCCAGGCCGATTCTTTTGTTCACCTAATGGGCAATATACAGAGCACACACACACACAAGGCAGGGGGAAAGGAAAGAAAAAATTCTTTGCTAAAATCAGAACTATGACATACATTCAATAATGTGATTTTCCTCTCTTTCAAAAGAGTAATTATCTACAATGGTTAGCATTTTGAGATGTGACTCATTTAAACATATACAGATACTGTTCTGCATTGTTGGAGCTCAGTGAATATTTTGGAAGCACAAGGAATGCTTTTTGATATTCTTTGTTTCTGTAAATGCCAAATATACAGAATAATGCCTCACACGGTTCGGTAAGGAAGAGCACAAGACCAGCAAGGTTCACCAACAGGACTGCAGAATAGTGCTCAAGGCTGATCTGGTTTATTTCAAAATGGAGGGATTTATAAAGGGTACGCTGGGGAGGATTCTAGAAACTGGGAAGGATATGCAAAAGTGGGAGATCTGGTAGGAGAAGGGTGGTAACAATGATGTAACCAGGGAAAAGAGGGATTGGTTAGGGCAGACACAGCTCTGTAAGTTGCCCAATGAAAACACACCAACTAGCTCCAGGGAGCAAAGACCATGGTAAAAATGGGGGCCTCAACCTAGCAATAGGTTTAAGCCCAAAAGTCTCTGTAAAAAAGTCCTTCACACAAATGCAGTTTCCATGTCTTTTCCATTGATAAACTCTTCTTTCCACTGTTGGTATGACTCCTCTTCGCTGTGGTCATCTCCTGCAAACACCTGTGTTCATACTGGAAGACAGTCTTAAGCTGAATAAAATTTATTCTTCATAACATGGCTTTCAATGCATTAGGCAGAAAAAAGTAGGGTGCAAAATAGCCTCTTGTTCTGAGTTCACTGGATTATGATGAAGTGTAAAGCTCTATTTAATTATGAGTAACTCATGAGCTAAGCTATTTAAATTGAACTGATTTAGATCAGGAAATTCTAGTGAGTTTATAACAAAACAAAACAAAACAAAAGCAAATTGAGGGAAACCACAAAACCCCACAAAAAACAAACCACATAGATGTGGGCACTGTGGTGGCTGAGCTGATCTTTTCTTCTGGTCAGAAAAACTCATGTCTATGCAATGTTAGGGCTGGTCTTGGGGTCCTCCCATAGGACAGATCACAGTGTGCAAGCACAGCTGTAGATGTGCTGTGAATGTATTAACTAAAAGTGGTAGATAAGGAAATACCAAGGGAATGAAAGGGGAAATGAAAATTCTGGAGAACTTGTAGTAGTTCATGAAATCAATGTTTTAGACTTGTAAATAAAGATAGAATATCTGTATTGTTTTATGAATTTTAAAACTCATCACTTAGCAGTCACCATTTTTGCTCACAATATGATGAAAATTCATCTGTGATATTTGATAGTATTGTTCATATTGAAGATCTAGTCTAGCTATTTTTTTGCTGATAAAAATTAGAATTTCAAAAGGGAATTAAAAAAAATCAATATTCCACTCTAAAGCCATCTGTCTTCAGAATTTTGTCTTAACATTTCGAAGACCTTGTCATACACCTGATTTTGCAGCTATAAGCTTATACTCACTTCCCTTCTTTTTCTCCTTTTTTGAGTCATCATTTATTTTAATATCTTTTTGGCAGAGGCTTAAAATTTTAATATTGTCATATTCAAGTATATTACACTTCATTGATAAATAAAAATAGATTATATAATAATTGTCTTTTTTTTTACTCTGAATGTATTCCACAAAATGTGTGTATTGTTACATAATATTCTGTATCAATATTTTTTGTTATTTTAAAAGTCATTGATCAATTACTAGTTATACAACACTGAAAGGATCAAACAGTGGAGGCTAGAAGAGGAAACTGCAAATAGAGCTTTGTGAAAAACACAACAAAAATTATATCAAGCAAAACTAATTAATATATATTTACTAAAACCCAGAGAAAGTACTGGAGATACAATAAAATAAATGCCTGTAATAATTTTTACATTTTCTTATGCAATCCAGATCATTATCTGAATGCATTTTGGGGAAAATATTACATACTATCCTGTTATATTAATAGTGTGCAGACACATACAAGTCTGTCTAATTAGTACATAGAATCACAGAATAGTTTGGGTTGGAAAAGACCTTTAAAGGTCATCTAGTCCAACTCTCCTGTATTGAGCAGGGACATCTCTAGCTAGATCAGGTTGCTCAGAGCACTGTCTAACCTGACCTTGAATATTTCCAAGGATTGGGAATCCACCACCTCTCTGGGCAACCTATTCCAGTGTTTCACCTTCCTCATAGTAAAAAAACCTTCTTCCTTATATCTAAATTGACTCTCTTCTAGTTTAAAGCCATTACCCCTTGTCCTATTGCAACTGCTAAAAACTTTGTCTTTCCTAAAGACTCCTTTCAGGTATTGGAAGGAATTTCTATAATAAATCTTCAAGACCTTCAATCACAATTATTAATAAAAGGAAATAATGCTACTTTCTTATAGAACACTTTTAAGTACTGCAAGGCTGCTATAAGGTCTCCCTGAAGCCTTCTCTTCTCCAGTCTGAACAACTCAACTCTCTCAGATTGCCTTCATAGGAGAGATGCTCCGTTCTTCTGGTCATTACTGGAGCCTTCCTCTGGACTCAGGCAATAAGGGAGTTGGACGTCTTTTCTTGCTGATATAATTGTAGGGAGATGGATTTTAGAATATGGTGTGTAGGAGAGTGGATTTATACTGCAGATGGAGGATGCCATGTAGAATAAAAGCAGTTACAGTGGTAGGCTTGTTTCAACCAGTTTCTTGCACAGCTGTTTCTGGGTTGTTACAGACAAATTTGATTTTAAGGCTCAGTTCAAGCTCAAGAGATGTACGTTATGCTTTTTCTACCTTCTTGATTAGAGAAAGAATGTGGAGGACTCTCTGCAGGCAGAATCTTAGCAAGGGTCTCAGACAGACACCATGTAGGAAGGAAATAAAGGAAATATTGTATGGCTGTAGAGGACAAAGGTTTATTAAAGAAAATAATTAAAGAAAATATTTTTTTTTTCATTTATTAACCAGAAAAAGGAGAAGAGATACTTTTGGATTTTTCACTTTCAAGATAAAAACTAAAATATTGTTCAAAACCTGAGATATAAGATCCTGTGATTTTTACATCAGTGTTCCATGATGTCAGAAGTCTTTTACTTTTGCTCTTAATAAGTCACACTACCTTACCTTTTCAGGATAGGATTGACTCAGATGAGTGTGGTGAAGCATAAAATGTAGTCTAACCAGGATCTCCAACTTACAGAGACAAGAGGAAGCATATGGGATGACTAAGCTGACAACAGTTGCTCATTGCATCATTTTTTTGTTTCAGCTTTTAGCAAAGGAATTTTTTTCAAAAGCGCATCTCATTTACTGACCAGAATGACCTGACAGGTGGTACATTCAGGTGGTCTCTTTTGGAAGACACAGGAAAGTACTTTTATACATTTGTTTTCTTTATCTTATGATAACTTTTGGGAGGATGTCTCAGAGGAATGTTTGGTCTAGCTTATGAGACACTGTAGTTTTTTGATCTCTCTTGAATCAGATTAGAGTAAAAGCAAACAAATGTGGGCAATTTCTCTTTAAGCCTGTTCCAAGAATTTACCGTTCCAATGGTTCACTTCTAGCATTATATAAACACTTTGATGGCTCGATTTCTTTTTAATTAAAGTTTAATTATCTTCCATTCAGTTGTTACAGATGAAAGTCCATATGCAGAGTTTTTAGGATGTTCATATGAAAAGGTTTGAGGCATGTGCCCATATAGACATTAAGGGGAAACACTCAAAGAGCTGGAAAGCAATCTGTAGAAGCAGAAAAACAGGCAGTAGTGGCCAGTTTGGGGATACAAGGAAAATACTAAAGCTTGAGTAGAAAAGAAAGACAAAAATGAACAGCAAATAGTTTTGAGAGGAGTACAAGCAATGTAATTCCAATGCTATGTTGCTGTGAATAGAAGTAAAATACCCTCCAGGGAAAGAAAATATTTTTGAACTAGCAGAAGAAAATGTTATCTTGGGTGCTATCTTTGAAGTGAAAGATTTGAAAGCAGTACAAGAAAACAGAGGAAGAAACTAACAATATGACAATAATGAAGACATCCTTACTATTAGCTCCTTTGTTTTTTGTTTTACTTACTTATTTTTTTGCAGTCTTGTGGAGGAATAGCTAACAAATTTGAATAAGGTCTGTATATCCAGGAGAAGAGACAGTAAGGCTTTCTTTAAATAAGAACAATTTTTTATAGTAAAAGAGATTACTGAGATTTACTGCCTGGGAAACATGACTTCATGTCTTTGTAAACTACGATAATAAATATTAAAAGAGAGAAAACAAAATGCGCATTTTTCTTAACAGAAAATAGGAAATTACACAGAATAAGTATTGGTTTAATGTGTTTGGGTTTTTTTCTGTAGTGTAAATACAATCAAATTCAATAATAGTTTATGAATAGTGTGTTGACCGGGGAAATGTGGGATAAATACCGTGGATGAGTTATGACCAGTTTCCAAATTTTCAAATGAAGCAAAAGTTAAGTGACATAAGTGACTTCTAGGAATTATGCCTGCTAGAAACTACATTATGATCAACTGAGAGGAAAAAAAATGTCCACTTCAACTGTTAATTACAAAAAAGTAAAAAACTAGTTGTGTAGATCCAAAGTTTGCAAACAAAGTACTTCCAGTAATGACAGAAGAATTATAAAAAATAGGAATGCAAAAGTCTTAAGTTAAAGTATCAAATTATTCAAAGTGGAACAGAAGTAGAGTAAAGCTAGGAAGTTATGTGGCCCAAACCAGCACCATGGACCTTCCCAGGTAATATAGCCATCCCAGGAGCATGACTCTCTACCAGGGTTGATCAATCCTTTTTCCTAATCCAGCAGGTGGTTTGAGAACAGCATGGCACAACAAAGCTATAGCACCCCCTATTCCAAAGTAAGCCTTTTGATGCAAATGGTTGCTTCTCTGATGCATACAGTAACACACAGAATAAATGGGTCATGAAGGAGGGTGAGTTGGCTTGCAAAACCCTGTGGTGCCTGGGACAGGAAACAGCCACTGTCAAAAAATACATGATCTGCATAAAGAAACAGGAAGAAAAATAAGTGTACTAGATAGCAGACAGTGCTGGCACAGGAAAAAAATGAATTTACTCATGCTGGGGACATTGCTAGCATTGAAGGACTTTGAATTCTTTGAAGTATTGGAGAAGAAAGAACTACAACTAACTTTTGCAGGATATTTTTTTACTGTGGAAAGACAGCAGGCTTAGTTATGTCCCCTAAATCTATTCCATTTTTCTCTAAAAATTCCTGAGTAAATCCTGTATTGAAATAGTTTATAATTTCATTTAATTTGCTTCTGTTCCTACTCCTAAAGTCCCATTGTAGCCTCTGCCTTTTCCATACTGCTTTCTCTATAATCTGCTTCAGGAAGACACTGCTTTGTAACAAGGAGAAATTGTATAGTGGGAGTCAGATTTGGACCCCAATGAAGAAGAATAAACATTGCTTATACAAAAAGGAAATAGAAGGCCACTTCCATCAGGCATCACAGCACAGATCATTGAGTACCTAAACACCCTATAACATGGTTTTGAGAAAAAAGTAGGATTTTGGGGACAAGAAAGGGCTAGAGAATGAAACTGTATTAAAGAGAAAACTCAGAGATTTGGCAAGTGAATTTCAGCTATTCTATTTGCAGCTAATCTTTGGTAGAAGCATAGATTAAGTCAAATGATGTCATTCCTTTCAAAAGAAGATTATTTTCTTAAGAGTTTCTCTCCAAATCGTCGTCAGAAATTGTGGTTATCCTGTTGATGCTATCATTTACCTGGTGTGCATACAGAAATATTGCCCTGTTTGATTTCAGAAAATTTGGTCAGTGAAATAAAGCTATGACAGTTGTCTAAACAAAGCAACTGTCAGCTCATATCACAAGCTCCTTCTAAATAAAGAGCTGCACTGCTCCAAATTTGTTTTTCTTTAATGAACTCAAGCCTTCCCACTGTCATTATTCATTCTTTCTAAAAACACTGGAAAATGCAATACATTACTCAACTGTGACCTAACATGTCCTAAGGTGCATATTTTATTGATGTAAATAAATGAGATTCTAGTCTACCCCAATGCTGGTGTTTTGATTTAATAGAAACATTGTTTACCTTAAAAGTTGTCATTAGTGCAATGATTATTTTCCCTGGAGGCTTGGACGATAGTCTGGAGGACCACTGCTAGCAGCCTGCTTAGTATCTGCAGATTCATTGAGCAATTAAACTGTTGGATTATGGAGTATCAGGAGGAAATAGTTAAAATGTTTGCTGCTTTCTGTGGTTTACTCAATTATATATTTTTTTCTTATACTGAAAGATGAATGTTTGAAAGTGCATTGGTTTCATGCTTGCATAAATGAAAAACTGTTTTGATAAAATTACAGTGTTAAACTCCATTATTACTAGGTATGAAATTTAAATTAACCAGGCACTGAGAATTTGCTATTATTCCAAACTAAACTAAAATAAAAATGCATATATTACAGTGCTCAGAGCTAGAAGAACTTTTGTGGATGCTTTCCTGTGTTTTTGATGTAAGCTGTCCCTCTGCTTTTCTTCGTGGATGTCAATCTTGGAAACCAATACACATCTAAATTCTATTTCCTCTCTTTCTGCCTTTAGGTGGTATCCAGTTTTATCAACAGGAATTCATTTTAGAAAGGTCATTGACTTAATGAAATAGTTTTCAATGTTTATACCCATACCTTCCTTTGAAAAATAGGTTTACCTTAACTTGGTATTCATCAGTACAAATTAATTGGAAATATTAAATGCCATAACATTGCATGAGAAAAATAAATGAAAAATGTGCTGTTACTGCTCTGGGGGGAAAAAAAAAAAAAAAAGAAGGGTGAATGTGCTGAATCAAGGCAAAGGAAAAACCAAAAACATTTATGAGTCTTACTCAGGGAGCCTAGGTGACTTCTAGTGATTGATCCTCCCTGCGGTTGTTGGAAGCTAAACAGGTGGGACAGACTTTGACAGAAGTTCCCTTTCTCCTTAAAAGATGTACTCCACTTACTTTTTAAGGCTAATAATTCTATAATGTTTGAGTTAAATTAAAAAAAAAAAAGTACATGACACCATCAGTTTTCTCTACTGTTAAATCCATCTTGGAAAGAATTGCAGGCAACACTGGGCTTCTTGCAAAGATATAAAGTAGGAGATAAAAGGGAATTGATTTCTGAAATTATATCCCATTCAAAAGTGGAAAGTCTACAGTCCATGGGTGTTTCCTTGTTTTTTGTGGTTTAGATAGGAAATAAACATGTAGGCCATTCAAGCTGTCATTGAGAAAACAAATGAAATAAACAGAGCAAAACCTCTTTTTGCCTATTGTCTCCTGTCCTATTACTGTACGTCACTGAAAAGAATCTGACTCCATCCTCTCTGCAGCTGTCTTTCAGTTATTTACGTACATTAATAAGGTCCTCCTGAGCCTTTGCTTCTCCAGGCTAAACAGTCCCAACCCTCTCCATCAGCAGGTGAGACTGATTGACAGGTAATTCCCTTGGTCCTTCCTCTTTCCCTTCTTGAAAAGAGGAGTTTACTTTCCTCCAGTCTTTGGGCACTTCTTGCTATTGCCATGATCAGTCAAAGGTTTTTGAGAACAAACTGGAAATGACATTTTTCAGCTCCTTCAGCAGTTGTGGGAGCACACATCAGGGCCTGCATACTTCTGTATGTCCAGTTTGCTTAAGTACTACCTATCTTCCTTGCTCCAGTGTATCCCTCTGGTATCCTGAATTCGTGCTTCCTGAAGGCTGGACTTGCTAGTACAGACTGAAAGAAGGCATTCAATATTTCAGCCACATATTCACATCCTTCTGTCCCATCAGGACCTGGCTAACTCAGGAGATATTCATACTCTTTGAATGAACTCAGGGAGAACCATTTACTCCACCAGCTGAGCCATGCAAATGACACAGCTGTTTATGTAAAGCAAAGGCTAACCTCTGGTCCCCTTTGTGCTGAGATGAAGTCAGCTTCTTTGCAACAGCTGTGGTCTGTCACACATGGAGTTATTCTCTGAGCTTCACAGGCACATCAACTGTGCCCATTTCTGCTGAGCTGTGTTCCATTTTTGGAGTTTATTGCTCAGTCAGAAAAGAAGGAAGCAGTTTCTATTCATTTGTAATATAGAAAGAAATCTTTGCTAGATTACAGGCTTAAAAATTGCCAGATTACATACATTACAAAAAAAAAAAAAAGAAAAAAGTTCAAATTGTCAGTAAAGGCTCTGATACTTTGAAACTTTATACTTCTAGAGTAAAAGCTGCTCCTTGAAAATGTTACCACAAGACAACAGACATTTCTGCTGACTTTACCTAAAATGTGAAATCATTGCTATTGCACAGCAGTTGTTGAGATATCAAACACACCTAATTTGCAGGTGACACAAAATACTTTCAACAAATTTACTACTCTGAAGTTTATGGTACAACTGGGATATGGATTTCAAATGAGAGAAATGGACGGAAAACAAACAGATTAGAGGTAAGATACTTATTTAATTAAACTCTCATCACAAACACACACAGAGGAAAAAAAAAAAAAGGGGCGGGGGGGAAAGCCAACACAAGCCTCAAAAAACCTTCAATGCCAAACCAACCAACAAAACAAAAACTACCCAGAAAAAATAAACCTAATTTGTACTCAAATTGAAAAAAGAGTTCCTATGAACGTAAGGTCTGGTCACAGCAGCAAGTAGGGAGATAACTAAGCATGAAACTTGTGCCATTCTGTAGCATTCAATTGCATAAATTTAGTAAATCTCCTTAGCTGGTTTTAATTATTTTGACCCTAGGTCAAGAAAGAGGAATTAGATAATTGATCCTGTGCTCATTTGCAGCTTGACTAAAGCTGCTGTACAGCTGTGCATCACCACATAGGCTGGGACTGCTACAATGGCAGAAGCTAAGCCTGACAAAGTAAACTTATCTCTTGCACTTCTGTTATTGCTCAGCCTACAGAATTAGGCATAATCTGACCTCTGGAGATAATTAAGCAAGGAGATTTAAGTGTATCATATAGTTTCAGTCATTTTCCAAACAATTTTTTTTTAAACACCTGACCAGAATAATTACCATATTTCCCCATGATATGGAAGCAGAGTGAAGTCTAAATTTATTTGGGTGTAGAAAAATGATCTTCCTGCAGAAGACTGAGCATGGCTAGCTTTGACTTACTATCTGTTGCCAGCAATATTGTTATGTTTGTCACCCTATTTTGCATGGTTAAATTTCTGTTTTCACTTGGCCATACAGCTAAGATTGCGAAACAAACATGTTGCCATGAGTCTCACTTTTGGCTTTGACACTATCGGCTCAAACAGTGTTTGTTTTTTTAATCATGCTGTCTAAAACAATTGGTTTGGGAACGTCTAAACGGTAATTGAAGCACATCAAGGTTGAATACCAAGGCTGCTAAAGGACTCTCTTAAAGTTACAGTTGATTAATCAGTCTCTTCCCAAAACAGGCTTAAAATTCCACTGGATTTTTCTTCTTCTAATGTTGCAAACAGTATAAGTTGATACAATATATTTGATTCTTCCTTATAAATTGCTGAAACTATTTTGTATTTCTGAATACGTTTCTTACTCTAGGGCAAAACTGAAGACTTTTCCAGATCACGGGAGACAAAAGCTGATCATCAAAGATCAGGAAAAGGCTTATTAAATAACAAAACCAATCCATAATTTTTTAGATATAGCTAACTCTTTCCAGTGTGAAAAGGAAACAAATTATTATTATGCAGATTTATTGTTTTCCTGTGTACCTCATTCTCTTTCAATTCATAGCCTGTAAAATATATGTTTTAATCTTAGAAAAGTGTCTCATCAACCTTATGCAGCTGCATGACTAACATCATTTAGACTCCTGTGTTTAGAGTAAAATAACTGCTAAAAATTCTGGGCTTCGATTTAGTAAAAGTTGTGAGAAAGTAGCATTCTCCTGACTGCAATGAAATGGGAGAGTTTTGAAAAATAAATAAGTTGATGAAAAAATGCATTGTGAGCTACAGATTGATTGTATGATTTAAGCTTTCAAAAATCAAAATTTTAAAAAAATATATAAATTCAGTTAACCCCTGCTTTAGAGGGATTATAACACACTGATGCTTATTTCTAACTTCCTTAGACTAACACAGACATATGTCTCACACACAATCATATTACATACATTCAAATTATAAAAAGGACATTCAGAAATATATTTTTAATTTAACTTTTCCTCTTGTTGCTTTTTATGTAAGCATCATGTTTGGTTCTCACCTTGTGATCATTTATGCATTAGTAAAGCTGGGTTGTGTAGTAAGTATCACCTTAGTAATTCCAGGAAATTTTGCAACTTCCAGCTGTTAGTCCAAAATTTAGTAGCAAAAATTTCCCCAAGGTTTTACATCACATGTCACAGTCTGATGCAGATGTCTCAGATACTTGAACATCTCAGATGGAACTAACTGTCTCTGTTTCAGCTCTTGAAATCCCTCCTGACAAATCACAGCAGATGAAATCTTAGCTGCAATGTGTGAGTTCAGGATTCACTGCATAACTTAATATCTCTAAAC
The DNA here is from genome assembly GCF_022539395.1 of Myiozetetes cayanensis. Taxonomy (NCBI): domain Eukaryota; kingdom Metazoa; phylum Chordata; class Aves; order Passeriformes; family Tyrannidae; genus Myiozetetes; species Myiozetetes cayanensis. The sequence goes on from NW_026087742.1 coordinate 79,858,328, forward strand.
AATTAGAGTATGCAACCTCAAATGGGAAGAAGGATGTCCAATTCTTCTCAGAGGAAAAATACTTTTAAAAATGAGAAATAGGACAACAGATGGGAATTTGGACCAGGTGATAGGAAAGAATAAAAGATTCTGGGGCAGGAGCCAAAAATCATCTACTGGTTATTAATATTGTTAGATATGAAATTCAACACAAGTGTACCTATTTCTTCTCCAAATGTTATAATTAGGAATGAGTTAGAGAGATCTTTGGCAGGGAAGACAAAAAACTTGGCAGAGGAAAGGATTAAGATGGAAACTAAAGGTCTCTCAATTACTTTCTTCTATTTTCCAAAAATATAATTTTAATTTTGAGGATTTTTTAATATGTGAGATTATTTATTACTTTTCCTTTTTTTTTTTTTTTTAATTTTGTAACAGGATTTGTCCTACATTTCTAAGTTACGTTTTTTCTATATGTCTATTGAGATAGTAGTTCATGTTTTATATCATAAATCTGGTCTGTAAGAGTTATTTCACAGAAGATGCTAGTATTTCCTGAGTCTCAGCCATGTGTTTTGTACACAGTTCCTGCCCAGAGGAGTCTAGAGACTGGCTGGGCTCAGACAAAACAATTTGAAGATCAAAGTAAAAGACCTGATTGCAGCAGAAGCCTGGGGGTCTGGAAGAATTTGTCAGCATCAGTAATGCAAATGTCCAGGGGTGATTTGAAGACAAAAGAAGAAAAGGTTTATAAAGATGCAGATGTAGTTTACTCACCAAGAAAAAAAAAAAAAAAAGCAAGGAATAGAAAAAGCATTTTAAAGTGTGCCAGCCTTACTGATTATTTGACATTTTCAACAAACACTCCCAACAGTCTTCTATCAGCTGAGCTGTTTAAGTGCATGATTGTTGAATTTTTCACCATTACATTTTCCATCATGTGCAAAAGCAGTTATTAATTCTTCTGTTCTTCTTTGAAATCTCTTAAAAATGTTTATAGAAACTTTGACCACCTGTAGATAGAGGTGTGATAATGATTAATGTAGTGCTCAGACCATGGCCTCTGTACTGCCTATAACATTCTTGCTATGATCGTGTGGTCTGCACATCTGGTTTCAGTAGCTATAGGTTGGCTCTACCTCTTTAAGGCAACAACTCGTCATCTTTCTTTAAAAAGAAAAAAAGTAAGTTCATTAATTCATGACATGGCCTATCAGGTTTTCTGTACTAAAAAAAGCCAGTGATAATAATCAAAATGGACTAAAAGCAAAATATTTTGGGTGTGGACTTTTGCCCAGAAGAGGAAGTAACAGGTAGTATTAAAATAAAACCTAAAACATCAGCAGATCAAAAGAATAAAGCTGATTATTTTACTGGAAAATAATAGGAGGAGGATTTTTTATTTTTTCTTTATTTATTTTTCAAGAGCAGAGGCAGAACAGAAGAATGGACATAACAATTTCAGATGCTTTTTAATATATTTCTATTTCTTATTATACTAGTAGTATGTAACAAAACTTTATTTTAAACACTGTCTAAATTATCCATGTTGAATATTTATATTCAATGCAATTTATATTGTATTTATACTATACAAATTGTTTCCCAGTATGTAAAATATTTCAGGGGCAAAGATGAATCACAGTAGCATGACTTTCATCTAATGAGATAAAAGAAAAAGGAAAGGGAAAGGTTAGGGAAGGGAAGATTTGGGAAGGGAAGGTTTGGGAGGCTTTGGGAAGGTTTGGGAAGGTTTGGGAAGGTTTGAGTTGGGAAGGTTTGGGAAGGGAAGGTTTGGGAAGGTTTGAGAAGGGAAGTTTGGGAAGGTTTGGGAAGGTAAGGGAAGGTTTGGGAAGGTTTGGGAAGGGAAGGTTTGGGAAGGGAAGGTTTGAAGGAAGGTTTGGGAAAGGTTTGGGAAGGTTTGGGAAGGGAAGGTTTGGGAAGGGAAGGTTTGGGAAGGGAAGGTTTGGGAAGGTTTGGGAAGGGAAGGTTTGGGAAGGGAAGGTTTGGGAAGGTTTGGGAAGGGAAGGGAAGGTTTGGGAAGGGAAGGGAAGGGAAGGTTTGGGAAGGTTTGGGAAGGTTTGGGAAGGGAAGGGAAGGGAAGGGAAGGGAAGGTTTGGGAAGGGAAGGGAAGGGAAGGGAAGGGAAATTCTATTCAGAAGCTGAGTGATATATAGGAAACAAGAAGTAAAGAAATAGATTTTTTTACTAGAATAGTACAACAAATGCAATAAGCAATGTCTGTTCATGTATCTTTTCTTGCTGTTGTCTGTAATATCATACAGATTAGATTACTCTAAACCATGGCTAATAAAATCAAAATTGAATTGGAAAAAATGGGGTACATGGGAGTAGATGTTATTAACTCTACTTCTATGCATCACTTTTGGTCCAGACATGTCAAAGCAATTAAAAAAGCTGAAAAATATCAAGAACTCAATTATACATATGGTAATTTGACTCTCAGTGCAGGGAAGTAATTTGCCTGAGATCAGTTTATAATCCAATATACAAATGGCAAGTCAAACTCAGGTGTCTCAACCTTCCTCTATGGGCATATGATCACATATCTTGGATTATTAGCTAGACTGCAAAATCATCCTGTGCCAATTAGTATCTTCTAAGGGAGGAACTGTCATCTGATTCCTGTTTGGGAAAAGATTATGCCAGGTGCCTTTGTGTAATTGACTAATGTAAATCTATACTGAAGTAGCTGCACAAGATGCCTGTATTTTACCACTACTGTTTGATGACTGCATTCTCTGAAAACACTTACAGAAGAACAGTTCAAACAATGAAACAAGCTGACACTTCCACATGAAACTACCAATGGAATTCTAGTTCAGGAAGGATATTGAGGTCCTGGAGCGGATCCAGAGAAGAGCAACAAGGCTGGTGAAGGGACTCAAACACAAGTCCTGTGAGGAAAGGTTGAGGGAGCTGAGGTTGTTTTGCCTGGAGGAGGTTCAAAGGGAGACCTCATCACTCTCTACAACTACCTGAAAGGAGATTGTAGCCAGGTGGGGGTTGGTCTTTTCTCCCAGGCAACTATCAGTAAGACAAGAGGGCATGGTCTTAAGCTCTGACAGAGGAGGTTTAGGTTGGATATTAGGAAGAAATTTTTTATGCAGAGGGTAATCAGGCACTGGAATGGGCTGCCCAGGGAAGTGGTGGATTCTCCATCCCTGGAGGTTTTTAAGATGAGGCTGGATGTGGCACTGAGTGCCATGACCTAGTAACCACAGTGGTAGTGGATCAAGGGTTGGACTTGATGATCTCAGAGGTCCTTTCCAACCCACCTGATTCTAATATATGACTCTAGCAGATTTTTTAAAATTATTTTACAAAAACACTCATGCAGGATAAAAATGTCCTCACACAAATTCAGCATACAGAAATTAAATTGTACTGTATAACAGAGAGGTCATACTGCAGTAATTTTTAAGGGGTTTTAGCCATTGCAAATATGTGCTGACGTGTAGCTATACTGGCCTGAGGTTTCATAGGTACCAGCTGAAGGACCTGTATGCCAAAATAGTCAGCTTATTTGAACAGAGACTTTTAGATCACTGTGGACATATTCATCTTTTGTGATGGAAAGCCAGTGTTGCTAAGAGATAACTGAATAAATTAATTTGTCCTTTTCAGTTTATAAATTTGTCTAGCGATTGCTCCAAGACCTTCACACATTATGCAAAATAATAATTCTGGATCAAACTAATAGTAACATTTCCACTTAAAGGTAGTAGATTTATACAGAGATTTGGCTTCTCTCAGGCAAAGACAAGAGACTCAAACTGCAGTAGGGAAGGTTCACGTTGGACATAAGGAAGAATTTTTTCATTCAAAGGGTGATCAAGCACTGGAACAGATTGTGCAGAGTCACCACCCCTGGAAGTGTTCAGGGAACAACTAGATGTAACACTTAGTGCTATGGTTCAGTTTAAGTTATTGTTCAGTAAGTTATTGTTAAGTCAAAGAGCTGAACTTGATGATTTTGGAGCCTTTTACAACCTTAATAATTCTATGATTCTAGGCAATATGTCTAGCAAGTCCTTTGGATTAAATCCTTCCCTCAGTTGTATTACTGCAATTGTGATTCTACTGTCATCAGCCCAGTTGACTTATACCAGATGTCATATGAAAACAGGAGATTTCCTCGATCCTTAGTGTGAGGAGACTTTCTCAACCCTTAGTGTATGATTTGTCTGTCAATGCCCCAGGAAAACCAACACCCTTGTGCCCAACCAGTCTGTCCTGTTGGGACAGTCTGTCCTGCTGGAGTGTGGTTCGACTGACTTACACAGGGACACATATTAACAGCATAAGGTAGACCCCTCAGCAGGTCTTCCCATTTCATTTGAGTGTGTTTCCCCCTACCAGAAACTGCTGAAGCCTGTGAAGGTCTCACACTGACAGTTTACAGTATAACACTCTTAATTAATATAAAATTGTGAGAGATTAAGGTTTGAGGATTGCCAGTGATAGTATCTGACTGCAAAAACGTATTTAAAGCAATACAGACAAACTCTAATCCCAGTAAAAGTATTCTGCATTTGTAGAGTGTAGTTCTTACCCAATATGCATCCCTAAGTGGGGGGAAGGAAAAGTTTGGCCTGTTGACTGATCCTAGTAGTTACAATGGAGTCTTCTCTCAATTTTCCCCCATTTTTGACTTACTTTTATACCATTTCTTTATATTTAGGTGCAGTTTGAGTGACTTTAGTCATAAATACCTTTGTCCTTTAGTCATAAATACCTTTGTTCTGATTAGTGAAAAATTCTCTCACTTCACTTTTAAAGATACAGTCAAAAAAATATAAAGCTCATGACCAGTGATGGGTGGTCATACCTTGGAGGTGGATAACTTTGAGAGGGAGGTATGAGTTAATATTGCAATTAGGCTTTAATGAACCAAGTTCATCTAAGGAGAGAGAATTTACCACAGTTGTTGGCTCAGAATCAGGACAGCTTCTCCCATCTTCCTTGGGTGACAGATGCTATGTGGTTTTATCAGCTACAAAGTACCATTGAGTTCCCCTCCCTGCATGGATTTCTACAGGGCCTGGCTGTGGGGTCTCCACTCTGCTCCACCCTCCATTCCACCCTCCTTAGCAGGTGCCTACTGCTGTGTGGAGAATCGTTGTGGAGCTGCCAACTGCATTCCACCCAGGGAGTAGCAGCTGCATTATACCCTATAATTTCTGTACTGTTATAAATTCTGTTAAGATGTAAATATAACTTCTCAGTTTCCTCTAATTTTTGACCTCAGCCATCTTCCTACCGGAATTGACTGTTAGACTCAGGCTCACACCCTGTTAAAAAACTATTTACACCCTTTTATGTATTACCATGAAATTGCGGCTAGAAATCTGATGCAGTGTAATTTAGAAACTGAAATGTCAGAAAAGAGAAGCATGACAGTTAAAGAAACTAAAAAAAGGCAGTGTGACTATTTGAATGGAAAAGAGACATAGCCTTAATTTAATTCCACTTCCCTCTAAAAGATCAGAATGTACCTGACCAATGTAGAAGCCATTATGCTTAAGTGTTGGCAAGGAGGTCAGAGAGAGTGTGCAAGTCATGAAGCACACATGAATGTAATAGTGGTTAATTATGTACCTTTTCTGAGTCTCTCAGAAGAATTTAGTGGTATTTTTGTTTTGTCTAATGCACAAGGTATAAAGTGCAGATGTATTTACATTTCCTTTCAAGTGCTGTTTTGTGCAGCAAAAAAGGATTTTTTTTTACCTTTGTACATACTGCTTGCTTACATTTCTGATAACCAAGCACCCGTGTTCTCAACCCTTGTTCTTCTCTCAGCTGTCACATAGCACACTTGTTCAGTGTCCCAGAAAATCCACTCCATGTGTTGCACAAGAGAAATGTTAATGGGAAGAACCACAGATTTTAAAGTAACTGAATGTCTGTTTGGAAAATGGGGTTTAATCAGGAGAATGGGAACTTTTGAATTCTGCAGTTGGCTTCTCTGGGTTACGAGGCCATGAAAAAGCTGCACAAGAGTAGTGCTGGCGATCTCTGCTATTTTTACCTGGAGTGAACAGAACACATGACCTTTCTTTTGAAGAAAATGCCATTTTTGTGATGTGCTCCAGTTACTACTGCACATCTCCAAGGTGACTTTTAATGCAGTCCCTCACAGAGCTAGGTTATGCACTGAAAAGAGGAGCTCCTTACAACATGCCTAATGATTGGGGCAGTATTTTCTCACCTGATGGGAGGGGGCTACATGCAGTCGTTTTTAACCTGCAGCCATAACATGAGAAATCTGCTGTAACAGAACTCGTGCTATGTGTGAATCTGGTTAGCAGAAACACTTTTCTCTCTTATTTTTGCGCTCAGGATGAAAAGTGAAATATGAGCTAATAAAACCTACTGGTAGCTCAACTGGAAAATCTGAGGACTGATTTAGGTCAGGAATCAGGATTCATCACCTCAGAGTTTGCAGTTCAGCAGAATCTGAAGTTTTGATTCAGATACAGATTTAGCCAAGTTTATGTGTTGCTCTGATAAATGTATAATAGCTAAAGACACTAAGTAATGGATGTGGGGCTATTTTTTTATTATTTGTCTAATCTTGGGGTTGTGTATAGCACTTTAGAAGTAGAAGATACACCTGAAGTATACGCATTTCGCTTAGACATAATACTGAAAAAAATAACCAGAAAATAATGTCATGCTGTATGGGTTGGCTCTCTTAGAATATTTTATTTATTTTTCCTTCTATCTCCAGAGCACTAAGGGTTTTCTACTTGAGTTTTCATGTTATAAAGCATTTTCACATTAATATACTAAAATAACCTACATTACAGATGAGGTGAGGCAGGTTTTTAAGAAAAGGATGTTTTGGTCAAGCAAGTAAATAAGAAGTGAAGATTTAGTGACCTCAAGAGACTTCTCATTTCACTGGAATCCCTAGCCATTTTCTCCACTGACCCACTTTAATCCTCCCCCCAGCACTAGACCCTGCTTTTTGGAGTTAGCGGCCAACAAATATGGGTTCATGAAGTTGTGGACTAGTTAGTAGGAAACACCTCATCAAGTCATTACGAAAGGATTAGTAAGGGACGAGAAAAATAAACAATAAAATCCCAGAATACACTAAGTTATGATTCTTTCCATCAGTAGATTCCAAAATAATTTACGACTTGGAGACATATGGGGAAATTGATGAAGGGCAAGAACTACTACAAACCACCTTTTCTATACTTTGGTCTGTTGCTCCCTTTGTTATCTTGCAAGTATTTCATTGGGAATAGAAAATGAAGGAAAAACAGAACTGAAAACTTAGACAAATATCTGAAGAATGAAAGAGAAAAGGAGATCCCAGAGGAAAAAATATGACTTCAGATGTTTGCAGTGAACTCCTATAAACTGTGCAACAGTGTCTTAGGCCAGCAGTGAAACTCTTCTTAAACCATGCAAAAGAAACAAGTTTCAGGAAAGTAAGTGGGAAATAAAAATTTCCACCACATGGAGAACAGATAAAAGTGTATTTGTAATAATCAAAGAACTAGTGGAATCTTCAACAAGAAAAGTTAGGGGAAGTATCTGAAATAAGAATAACATAAAAGTTTACTGTAAAAGAGACAATAAGTATTTAATTTAGCTTCTTTTCTTATCTGAAAATATCAAATTTAATGATCCTTTTAGAAAAATTTAGAAGGGATTTCTGTTCTGTCACTACTTGACTCTTACAGGTTTTGTCATTATCAGGCAAGTAAAAGTTAGGGTAGAAGGGAAATTTTGTTAAGAGCCAGACATTCCAATTTCACTATTAATCATTAACACAATGTTTATGTGCTTTGAGTCCTATGAATAGTTAGTACCTTTCAGTCATTAGGACGAACTGACTGCTTAGGACTCCCTTTTGACTTCAGCGGATAGCAGGATACACAGTCAGGCTAACAACGTTCAAATTCAACACAGACATACAAAACACAAACAAATCCCCTTAAAACTGTGGCAGCACTGAAAGGTTCTACAAGTAGTGCAACTTCTCTTCTGAATTAGGAAAGAAGAAAAACTCCCAGCTAACAGAAAAATAGGAGATTGGTGGCATATCAAGCTAAAACTGTCCATGATGATGATGATGATGATGATGATGATGAGATAGCATAATAAAAAAAAATTGAATGTGTTGGTTTTTGGAAGTGGATTTTTGTTTGCTGCCTACCAAGCTGTCTTAGTGTATATTCTGCATCCTGCAGAATAAAACACAACAATAATCAATAAAAAATTTGAAATAATATAAATAATATAAATAATATAATAGAATTATAAATAATATAAATAATTATAAAATATAAATAATTAAAAATATAAATAATTAGAAATAATATAAATAAATATAATATAAATAATATAAATAATATAAAATAAAATAATAATTTAAAAAATCCAAACCCCAAGGCTTTCACATACACTAAAAAGAGATTTAAAACTTTGAAAAACATTAATTTCTTTAATTTGGTAATGGTAATTTCAATTCTTATTGACTCTCCTTTTCTTAACTTAGTGGAAAAAGGACTGTGGAAAAAAAGAGTCTAGCCTAGATGAATGGTCCCACCTAAAAAAGTGGTTTGCCTGCATGCTGCAAATTAGCCATGAAACCAAAAAGCTTCTTTCAGGCTAATGTTGAGTGCTTCTTCCTAACCCTGTAAAATACATGATCCTGGGACAAGGAACCATTTTACACTTCTTTGTTTGCAGAGAACAGGAGTTTGGCTGAAGGTTGGTGTTAAGGCAGTGCAAATAAGAAGTCCCACAGCTGTTGTGTTTACTCAGCGAACAATGAACTTAGTTGATGCCATTAGCTCAGAACTTCTCAGAATACAAAGTTGAATTTTGGTGTCAGAAAGTTGGAAAATGGGAGATTGAGTGTTAGAGAGAAAGGGACCTGGAAAAATGAGTATTTTGGCTTCTGTTGAATGATCAATAGGGAGAAATTTCTGTATGTTAGCATGCCCCCAAAAATATCAATAACCCAAACTCTCTTCTCTGATGGTACAGGATTTTGCAGACATCTGATATAAGGTGGGGAGAGTGGGGAGTAAAAGGACCATTGTTGTCTTGGTGTCCTTAGGAATCTGCTTATTCAGTAACTTCCTACACTACCTGCTGTCGTATCGGATCTGACTGATCATCCAGGTGTCTGTGGATAATAAAGAAATGAAATTTAATAGGAAAATGGCCAGTGTTTGTGGTTTCCCTCTAAAGGCAGCCTTCTAGGAGTCTATTAAACATGCAAAAATGGTTATTACTTCTTCAACAATCAGCCTAAATGTCTGGGGCATTACACAGGACAGGTTGAAGAAACCTGCACCAGAGCTTCTTAGATCAGCTAAATATAGGGACTTTGTGCACAATTATTGTTTACCCAACACTTAGAATCTTTCTTTCCAAAGTAATTTTGAGTTTTCTGCATTAGATTGTCTTTTCAGTGCAATCAAAAGCTTTTATAATTTTTAATATTCACTCTGAAAACTCACTTGCAACACATAGCCTAAGAACAGTAAATGAAAGATAAGCAAGTACCAAGCCAGAAGTTTTAGGAAGAAAGACTCTTTTAGTAGGTTTTTTTTTTGATCATGTACTAGTAATAACAATAAAAATAGCAATGTAAATTGCTTTCAAATATTAAAAAAAAACCCAAACAGATTTGCTGGCATGGAGACATTATTCTTCTAACTTCATAATTTCTTCTAACTACTGATAGATTTGAGCAAGTTATTGAACACTGTGTCAGTCTAGGAAAAGTACTATGCACAATCACTTTATTCTTACATTAGCAGAAGGAAGGTGTCTTCATACCTAGTAGAATAAGCATGCAACCAGCTCTATCAGGTTGTTCTTAACTGATGCAATCCTGTTCAAATCACTGAAATTATTTCAATTTCTTCAGCAAATCATCCCTTTTCTGAACTTCACAGAAATAAAGTGAGGCTTAGGTTTTTTATCAGCCTCAAGGTGTGCAGATATTACAGAAGAGGAGGATAGTTAGTCCTGTTAGGACTCCATTAGCCCTGCAATTAGGTAAATGATGTCTTACCACAAAATATTCCTCAATATTTGCAGAATTCTTGTCTGCTATTTCTATGCAAACCGTTTTATTAGGTCTAACTAACCTCATACATCTTACAGCCAAAAGAATTAAGCACTTCTTTTTCCCAATTGTCGTGGTTTTGCCACGACACCTATCTAACCTTCCTTTTCTTTATATTTTAGTTAATTTTCCAAATTTCTTTCTACAGAGAAAACAAAAGCTCAAGTCCTAAGGCAGATACTTCATGCATCTCTTAAATTCAGTCCCAAATCTCTGGCTCTGCATTTTGTAACCAAACCAATATACATTTTAGTCTGCCAGAACCAGTATTTTATGAGCAAAGATTTAGTTTGAAATATGTTCCCTGTTAAAAAAAAAGGTTTAATGTCAGTCAATCAAGCCATGTGTGACATATACGAGATTGATCTAGTTAATCTAATGGCCTCATGGTTTGACCTATATCAAACACCAAAACAATATTGAATATTTCAGGATATAATGGTATTCTGATCATCACAGGGTTCACCAAGAATTAATGTCACATTTACTTACAGTCATAGAATCGTAGAGTCTTTAAGGTTGGAACAGACCGTGTAAGATCATCCAGTTCAACTGTTAATGCAGCACTGCCTTATTCACCACTTAACAATATCCCCAGGTGCTACATCCACAAGTTTTATGAACACTTCCAGGGATGGTGACTCAACCGCTTCCCCAGCAATCAGTTCCAATGCTCTGTTCAAGAGCAACAACTGTTTCAGTATAAAAAGTTTTCCTAATAACCAGTCTAAAAATCCCCTAGTTCAACTTGTCATACTGTCACTTGTTACCTGGGAGACGAGACCAACATCCACCTCACTACAACCTCCTCTCAGGTAGGTGTAGAAAGTGATGTCTCACCTGAGCCTCCTTTTCTCCAGGCTAAACAATGCCTGCTCCCTCAGCTGTTCCTCATAAAACTTGTGCTCCAGACCCTTCACCATCAACATTGCCCTTCTCAATGTCTTGGAGTGAGGGGACAAAACTGAGGTGCAACCTCACCAGTGCTGAGTACAGGGGAAACAATCACTGCCCTGGTCCTGCTGGCCAAAATATGTCTGATATAAGCCAGGATGTCATTGGCCTTCTTGGCCACCTGAGAATTTTATTTTCACAATGAGAAAACATTTTGAAAAGCTGTGAAGAGTTTTATGTCATCGCTGCTGCTTAGTCATGTACCCTGCAGCTGAAAGGCCAGCTCACGCCCAAATGAATTGTTTCTATACCACTGTCACCTCTGGTTCTGTGCATGGGAAACAACCTTTGTAACAGTTTCATGGAAATACTTATACAGGGATTTTATCTGCAGAGATGCTTCAGGATGCAGCTTTTTACAAAATTCAGCTCCAGATATCATTCTGGTCGACAGTACTTTTTGTTCAGTCAGATCAAATTAGACTAAACAGGATTCTATTACTACTTTTTACCTTAGCTAGTTATATTTTAGTCATACTAAAATTGTTGCTTCATGTAATTTATTTTCTTAGACAAAAATCAAGAACAGTTAACAGTCTTCATTGCTAAACTTAATATTTATCTTTAGCATTACTTGATAGAAAGAATGCGCCTTAAGTGTGATCTTACTGTTTAATTGGAATTAAAAATAAAATCATATTATTTGAAATTATAACATTTTCAGTATTTTAAGTGTTTATTAATATTATTTTGCTTGATAATGCAGAACTACATAAGTCAACTGTAGTAATGTTGGTTTTTATGCAACCTTAGTAAAATGCTACGTTCTGGTATAAGTTTAAGAAAGCTACAGAAATTAGCCTTCCTACATAAGGCTGGAGAAATATTTAGAAAATAAACTGAAAAAAAATCCACATGAAGGAGGTATAAGACACACTGCTCCTTTGAGCTCTTCCAAAAAGTCCCACTATTGGACATTGTTTTTTGAAAGATATTAATATATAAACAGACTTTAATTTATTAACGTCAAGTTTAATTTCTCCACCCTTCACTTTTCTGATTGAACTTCAGAAAAATTAAATTATCCTACATGTCAATACTATATTTTCAAAAATTATGGCTCCTGTGTCTGCTAAAAAACCCAAAATATCTAAATCCCACAAGTATCGTAAATCCTCTATTTTAAGTTTCTTTCTCTACCTTTAGACCAAGTGACCAATTTTTTCTACACATCTTGCATGAGAATTCCTTGCTACTCTTTTCAAAATTAGTCTGCTACTTATTGCCCGTATATAGAAAATCTAGAAAAAAAAAAAGTCTGTCATCAGATACTACTACTGTTTAGACAGTCTCCCTTCTGTTTTCTATGGATCCATTCAAATGTGATATTAATCATCTAGGTACTTTTGTGTCTAGAAAGGCAGACAGTTCATTGCTATAAGTACCTGTTAATGCCATTCTTTGTTGGTGACCTTTCAGAACCATGAAGATAAATAAAATGTCTGAAAATCTTTCTGTGGAGTCCTTTTATTATATGAACTGCACACCCACAATTATATCTTTAGTGCTTATTTTTAGCATTGCTAAGCGTATCATAATTGTTAACAGTAACGTTTTACTGCAGAGTGACTTTATGAAAATAAAGCAAAGGCAAGCCCCAGCTTTACATGAAACAGAGAATAATGATTTTGAAGAGTAAGACATTCTAGCCAAAGAATTTTAATAAATCATTGTAAACCCTTTTTAGTTCTGTAATCAGTTGTAGTGAATTGGCTGGAGTTACTTTATGCTTTGTGATTTACATCACAAAAAATGAAAATGTGAGAGATATTGATACACACCATATTTTTTCAGTCACTTTTCTTCCAACTTATTCATAGTTATGGACGTATATTAGAGAAGTAAACTTCTCCATGTCCCTTAAAAATAGTACAGCTTCATGGTGAGCTTTACTTTCCTTTTGTTTACAAGGAAGTTCATATGCACAGAAAGAAACATTCATCCACTTGAGAAGTTCCTTCAAGCACAAGGGCCTTGTGCCTCAGCAAGGTCTCAAGCTTTTAATAGAGTATTTCCGGCACAAGCTTGACCTGTAACACATCTTTTGATTTTAATATAAATCTTATTATTGTATTTTTGTGAACTAAGCATATAAAATGGTAAAGATTCAAGCTTAATTTTACTATTATCTTGCATGTTTTCAGATTTTATCATGGAAGTTCTCTTCACAGAAAGACTTAGTCTACAAATATATGTTTAAAGTTAAGTGTTGGGTTAATTTCACTAAAGGTAATAAATAGGAATATCAAGATACCTGGGTAAGGACAAAGAAAAATACCATTCAGTTTCTAAGTGTAAAAGAGGAAATGTAAGTAAAGTAAACCTCATACATTGCCTTTGGCTGTAAATATGGCTTATGAAGAAAGTTCCTGGCTTCAGTCAGGAGAGAGACATTACTGAGCTGAGATTTGCAATCCTTTAAGTTTTTCTAAAAAACACTTTGTCAAGATGCACTGCAAACAACAATTTTCTGTTTTTAAATGTGTGCTAATGCACAGACTATTTCAATGTTAGGATTATTTTAAACTTGCATCATTTTTATGTAGCTTTTGCTCAAAGAGCTTTATCACTACAAGTGTAAGGTCAGGAGCATTTGAAAAAAATGCCTGGAGTGTATGGAATGGGAGTGTGTTAAACTGGCTTTCCCACCAACCAAAACAAAGATAATATATTAGTCTCAGAAGAATAGAATGTGCATTGATCATGAAGGCTAACCTGTCAGCTAAGGTTACAGCTGGTGTTTTTGTTTCTTTCTGAGTTTTCATTCTAGAGTCAGCCCCAGCAATCAAATTTACCAGTTGTGAATTGCTCTAAGAGCCAGTGAAAAGAAAGGAAATACCAAGTCTACTATTAGTTGATGATCTCATCATATGCAGCTTTACATGCCTAGATTCAGATAAGTATTTTTTAAAACATATAGATTTAATTTTTCCTTTCATCCCTTTTCTTCTTTGTCTGTTTCTTTATAGCCTATCCCTCTAGATACTCAAATCAAATGATCATGGTCATCTCCTTTTCTCAAAACAACGTTGTTGGACATAGTCAGTCATACCATCAGGAAAGAAAAAACTTCATAAAGTTTCTGTGTGACCACATAACCTCCAACATTTGCAATGCCAACATTGTGTAATGAATTCTCCATCATAAAAGTTCAACTGAAAAGCACTGCTAAAGATAACAAGGTATGCTGCAGCTGAAATAAACGTAGAAACTCTCTCTCCACATTTTCAAATGTTGGGAGGAGTGTACTAAGTTGGAAAATGAGTGTTTAGATGGAGAAGGCAAAATATCTTAATATGAAAGAGAAATCCCCAAAGCTCAATTCAGTACTCCAGGTGAGGTCTCATGAGAACAGAGTAGAGGGGCAGAATCACCTCTCTCGACCTGCTGGCCACAATGCTTTTGATGCAACCCAAGACACAATTGGCTTTCAGGCCTGCAAGCGCACTTGCTGGCTCACATCCAGCCTCTCATCCATGAGCACCCCAGGTACTTCTCAGCAGGGCTACTCATGATCTGTCCATCCCCCAGCCTGTATTGATACTGATTGTCCCAGCACAGGTGCAGCACCTTGTGCTTGGTCTTGTTAAACCTCATGAGATTCTCGTGGCCCACTCAGGCTTGTCCAGGTCCCTCTGGATGACATCCCATCCTCCAGATGTGTCATCAACTCCACTCTGTTAGGGTGCACTTGATCCCTTTATTCATGTCTTTAATGAAGATATCACATAACACTGGTTTCAATATGGACCCCTGAGGGATGCCACTTGGCACTGATGTCTGCAGGGACTCTGAGCCACAAAGATGTGTTTGTAATTGTAATTTTATGGCTGGAATGACAGATTGATTTTTTTTTACATTTTTAACTTATGTTTTTACATTAGCTATTTAGTATTTTTTAAAAAATATGCTAAGCATTAGTCACTTAGCCTTATTCTATCCCTAACATGAAAAGTGACTTTAAAGAGAAGATGTGTATATGCATGGCCACCTTAATATAGAATGGGAATACAGAAGTTAAATTAACCTAAGACTTAAATGCATGGCTTATTTATTAGTAAAAATTGTTTTCAGACATATACATTGATCAGGTATTAATAACTTTCTCAAAAAATTTTTTTCATTATACAAGAGACCTGTGAGAAATGTCATTTTTTAACCTGAAACAGCACATATCCACTTTTAATGGTAATTAATAATGGTAAATATATGTCAAGAACCACAATTCAATGTCTTTTCTAAGCTTATAATAGAGCCTTAAACCTCTCATTTCCTCTACTCTTACAATGAAACTTCAGAAAACAATTAAACAATGGAAGGCACTTTATGAAGTGTGGTCATGTCTTGGACAAATAGAACAATATGTGACTGGAGAAAAATGATTAGGAGGAAAAAGAAGTCATACACCAGCTGCAGAGGCTGATGTGTCGATATACATACTAAATGAGGGGCAACATATGGCACAGGTTGTGCTGCTTTTATGATGTGCAGAAGTACTTTACTTCCTAGCTCTTTTTTCTTTTTTTTTTCCAAAATAACTTCAAAATCAAAAGCTTAATGAATAATCTTACCTATGCACCATAAAGGAAATTTCTTGAATTGGAGTTTAAGTAAAAATGAAAAGCTGTAACAGTTGTTTATTGTTATAAAATAACTTGCTCAACTCTTCTAATTCAATGTGTCATGTGAATTGTGGTTAAATAACCATAGCTTATTTTGAAACACAAATTAATTATCTATTACAAGCATGCTATTGCTTATCTCTTTCAAAGTCTCATTAGTATGCAAATGACTCTAATTAGGTCACTGTCAGACAATATTTGTGTAGAGTCACTTTCCAAGGTTTAATGTGATGGTTTTGGTTTCTAAATATTCATAAACAGTTCTCCTAAAATCAGCTTTACTTAATAGGGATCATTCTGAAAGACTCATTATTTCAGTGGAATTAATCTCAGATGGCAAAGAAGAAAAAAGTATGATTTTCTTTTTTCTTCCAAAAGATGATATCTTCCAATTTCCACACACTGTATTAGCAGATTAGAGAAACACTATTGTATTTTTAATAGGAATTAAATTTTTAAAGTCTTGCAATATAAAACTGGATATGTTGTCTTTGATCTCTTGTTTTTCAAGTATGCCTTGATAAAGAATTCAAGACAAGAAATGGAAAACTTTATGTGTCATGAAGAAAGTCTGATGCACTAAAAATACATACCGCAAACAAGAATTATCATGTGCAGTTGTAAATATATATTTATTCATTGCATTATTGTATATAACCTTTAGCATATGGCATTTTCTTGACATTTTAAAACCTTGTACAAAGACGAGGAGACCAAATAGAAAATATTTATGAATAAAAGAAAAATACTACCAGAAAAAAAGATGTTTGAGAGTTAAAACTTTGTGATAATACCTTGCAAAATAGAAAGGTGTTGCATTATATAAAAGAATGCTGAAGTTTTTAATATTGCTTAAATGAACATGCTTCCAAAATGGCTTTGTAAATCTTTGTGTAAACTCACCCTTCTTCTTCCCAAGGTTCCTCAGTCTTACCTCTACCTTTGGAATGTCTGAGAGAGAACTGAAAGCTTATCTATTGGTTGTTAACCCCTTAGTACCATTGGTTGGTCGTAAGACCTCCTGAGCTCCCAGTAGTCACTTTGTAATCCCCCAAGAGCTATTTAAGTCGCTACCCAGATCAATAAACTCTCTCTGCCTCACTCCCTGCTGCTGCTGTCCTGTGGTCTCTGCTGGGCCATGGGATCCAGGTGGTGGGGGGGAGGGGGAGGGCACGCTCCCCTCCAGGACTAGAGGTAAAAGGGAAAGCCTCTAGCTTGGAGTTCCCCTCCCTATCCCCCTTCAACATTTGTCAGAAAGGAAATATTTTTCCTCTCCTTCTGTAAGGTAAAGGGAGAAGGCAAGGGGAAGATAGAGAATGAATTTCTTTTACAGACCAGTCTCTAGGTTTACTATAATTTAGAATAAAGTAAAAGTTAATTTATAAAAACATCAAATGAAAAGAATTTTTCATCATCTGTGGAATTTTGATTTAATGGTCTACATGTATACATCATAGTTATTTTTCAAACTAATAGAATGGATATCTTGATGCCAGAATTTTTACTTAAAAAGAAGTAAAAAAATTGTGATGGGTTTTGCTGGGGTAGAGTTAACTTTCTTCACAGTGGCCAGTATGGGACTCTGTTTTGGAATTGTGCTGAACATGGGGTTGATAAAGAGAGATGTTTTTGTTATTGCTGAGCAGTGCTAACACAGAACTAAGTAGTTTTTCGCTTTTCTTACTGCTATGCTGGGGAGAGAGTTGGGGGTGCATGGAAGGCTGGGAGGGAGACAAAACCAGGACAGGTGATCCAAACTGACCAACAGGATATTCCAGATCATATGACATCATGCTCAGCACATAAACCTGGGAGGAAGAGGAAGGAAGGGGAAAACAGGGCATTTGAAGTGGTGGTGTTTGCCTTTCCAAGTCACCCTTACACATCACAGGGCCCTGCTTTCCTGGAGGTGGCTGAACATCTGCCTGCACACTGGAAATGGTGAATCAGTTCTTTTTTTGCTTTGCTTGTGTGTGTTGCTTTCCCTATTGAAATGTTGTTATCTCAACTCACGAGTTTTCTAACTTTTACCCTTCCAAATGTCCCCCTTATCTTGCTGGTGGAGGAGTGAACAAGGGGCTATGTGGTGCTTGACTGGGGTGAAACCTGGACAAAACCAAAGAAGTAATAACCATAAATTCACTGCTACCATGTAAAGCCTAATTAAAGGTCTTATTTCAGATTAGTTCTCCAAATATTTTGAATTCAGTATCATCTGGGAACAAAACCCTTCTTCCTATAAATTATATGGGTGCCATCTACCATCCCTACAGGGTTCACAACAGGATTAGATACACAGATATCAAATTTATATTGAAATAATACAGTCCTCAACTTCTCTTACTTTTTTTAGATAATTTGAAGAAATTTAGTTAAAATTATCTTTAAGTAAGTGTCACGGTAAAACAAAGCATATGAAATACTATTTGAAGGTGAATACTTTTTCCATAGAAAGTTGTAAAACCTTAAATATAAGTTATCATTTGAAATATCTTGCAGTATTAATGATAATATTTATTATTTAGATAACATAATCATGAAATATTAAGACAGTTACAGTTGTGTTATAATTTGTATGATGATGATATTATTTTTCTCAGTAATTTTCTTTTTATAGGTAGATAATGAAAACCTTCAGGACCTTGCTGATAAGAAATTGGGTGGTTTCAACCAAAACGAACAAACAACTGTCATTCCTCACTTTCCTTATGCCTCAAAATTCACACCACATCAGTGATCATACTGAAGACCCAGTGAAGTTTGACCTAGCAGAAGGAGGTTGCAGTTACGCTCCTTGGTAAAGGCCAGGGGCTGACCAAACCCAACAGTAAGGGTTGGAAAGACAAGGGTGTGAGAGGCAGCCTTTATCAACATCATGGGGAGAGAAACTCACACAAACAATTAACTGTCTTATTAGATGACATGTCAAATATCACCTAACAGGTCAGGTAAAAGTATGTTAGCTGTGAAGTGTTTAATAAAATAGTAGGAAGTCCTGGAAATCATTATTTACTATTTTACTCTGAGGTCTGCTTCTGATTGTTGGGTACAGTGAAAACTTACTGCATAGCTTGTGCACAGTCACACGACCCTGTGAAGGGTCATCTCTCTCTCTCTCTCTCTGTCTCTTACCTAAGTAGTACTTTGGTGTTTCCCTAAGAGATTGATGCGTCCCTTTGAAAATAAAACCAATGTTTATGCAGGAGAGTGAGATTTGAGCAACATTGTATTAGTGCCTCATTATTAAAAAAATATAGTTTGGACACTGTGAAAGTACAGTCTGTCATTGAAGCTGAGATTCCAAAGGGAAAAGCTTAGAGGATTAACATGGAAAGAAATTTAATCTTAAAACCCTTCTTGAAATCTTACATCAAGTCCCAGAAGGGAGAATGAAAGATAAAGGCAAAGAAACCATGAAGGAGATGTGGGCAAGAGAACAACTTTATTTCACTGTTGGTTTGATTATTTTTGTTTGGTCTTTGGGTTTTGTTTGTTTGTTTGTTTGGGTTTTTAAATTAACTAACCTTTGTTATAATTTGATCCTTATGCCAGGAAAGTATACTTTTTAGTATATTGCATGTCCAGTGGATTCTGGGAACCACCAGCCCTTAATGATGTGTAGCATTTAGAAGCATTATGTGATATTTCTACAACATCCATAGCCAGGATTTTCCCATAAAGTGAAAAATTATCTGCAGGTTTTGTTTAGTCCAATTGTTAGATACTTTTACATTTGTCCATTTTGGAAAGATGTTACACTTATATTTTTTTGGAGTCAGTGTTTTTATATGTGAAAGTTACACACACTTGTTACTAGGTGACTTGTTACTTCCCATATTAACACCATATTTGAGATGGGGTCTCCTACTTCTTCATACCACTCATTCAATATTTTATGCTCTTTTGACATTCTTCCTTCTTTGAGATCTTGCTTGAATTATGTGGTTTGCTTTCTGAATTATCCTAATTTTCCCGGAGAGCCATTTTAGAAGTCCTACAGTCTTTTTATTTTATTTAAGCTGAAAATGTGAAAGCAGATAATTGTATCTTTGAAAGATGTTTCACATCATATAAGTCTTCACACAAGAACTTATTTCAAAGTAGAAAAGATTTAATCTTCTTTTTTTTTTCTTTTTTTTTTTTTTTTTCCACTTTTTGTTCTTTTCCTTTCCCATGGTGGCATTTATTTTAGACAGTGTTCCAGTCTAAACAGTCTAGGCATTATTGTGGGAATGAACAGTAATCTATCTATATGCTTTTTTTTGGACAAAAATGGAATTTGGAAATAATATTAATCATTATTATAAAGGAAAGCAATTAAATTGGGAGGTTTTCAAAGTCAGACAACACCCCATTTTGGTATGACATTGAACTATGAAGTATTTCTGTCTTTCATCTGACTGAAATGAGTCTAACCAGAAATCTTATTTTATACTTGCAGTGTTGATTGTAGAAATAAATTTCTCTGCCTGAGTTGCCTTCTTTTCTTTTACCCTTTCTTTCTTCCTGTCTTCTCTCCTCTCTTCCCCTTTTTATTTTCTTGAGATATTTACACAGAAACATAATATTTCTGGATTGGGACCTGTGAAAAAACTTTAGGAATGTTGAAATACTTTCCATCTCTCCCTAAATAGTTTTTTAATGTAATATTCTCATCTATTAAAAGAAGCAGTTTGAAGACACAGTCAAATGCCTACCAAATTGTGCATTTACAAACTAAATAGTTTTGACACTGAGATTGAAGGGTTTAGGATTCACATCTGCCTTCTCAGACATTCTTGTGACACCTGGCATGGTAATATTACTTCTCTTAGGAGTGGTGATATTGTAAACTTTACTATATTAACAATAGCTACTGTATGTTAGCTGTCTCAGATTTTTTCTTACAGAAAATATATTCCATATGGGAATTCTATAGAAAAATCACAGAGTACCTTACATTTGTTTCCAGTAATGAGTATAAATTGTTAATGTTAAACCAGGGCAAAGTGTGAGTCACTTTACATTTTGCTTGAAACTTGAGAAACTCCCTCCCTGAAGGAACAGAGAAGACAGAGGAGGAAGACTACATGAATAGATAAAAATAAGAAAGTACATTTGAGGGTGTTGTAAAACATTTGCAAAATCTATGACCTTAACTAGAAGTGCCTGATATTGTGATTTAAATATTAAGAAATCAAAAATTATTGAAAATTTACATCTTTCTATTCAATGCCTTGTTTTTATACTTTTTAGAAAGCAATTATACTAATACATAGAAATCAAGTAGGTAAGTCCTTTCTACTGAGAGTGCTAAAAAATTTTCATGTTCATAGTATGTGGTTGATCTAACTGCAAGCAAAATTAGGGTGATGTTCTCCATTTGGTCTCCTGAAACACAGCTGTCTTTGCTTCTTGCACATTTTTCTATCCCTTTTTGCTCACAGGCTCTAAAGAGCTGCACTTCAACTCTTTATTCAGCATGTCTGGACACAAAAAAATCACTATATGTTTCAGGGTGCAAAAGACTGTTTCTTTAGTCAAGTCAGTAACTATTGCTTCTATTCATAGAATTATAGTATTATTTAATGTATAAATTTATAATAGGTAATAAATATTCTTATAGATTGGTATATTTTAAAAATTTCATTTAGTTTAAAATAATCAAGATTTATTCAGTATAAGTAATGTGAAGACTACTATGCAGAAATAGACTGGTTTCTGTCTTTGAAAGAAAAATTCTTATTCTCCTAAAATTTAATTGCAAGATCATTTTAATCTCTGTAGCTAATTGACTCATCTGTTCAGACTGCCCTACTTGTTCTCTCAAAAATAAATCTTCTCTCCCTCTAAAAACTATTTTCCTGTATACTTGCCTGCCTATTTTGTACTAGATAATGAACTCACCATAAGGTGTCAACATGCTTTTAAACTGCTTCATTGTTCACAGTACACATATCCCATATGTCAGTATCGTACATTATTTATGTTAACTTGTTGCCTATCCGTTAAGTCTTTAGGTCAGAGTTGTTGCTCAGCCAAAACCAGTGGTAGGCACATACGAGCAAGAGGAGAAAAGACAAGGAAAAATGTGCCATTTCACTTTCAAAAGAGGTTTTTACCAGTCCAACTAAATCATCACAAAGATTCTAATTGTTGAGAAAAATATATCTGCCCCAGTAGGTATTAACACCTGGCAAACATTTATATGCATATGAAAAACAGAGGTGGAAATTGCTTGTAAATGGCAAAAAGTAGCAGCAACATTTTTTATATTGATCGTTAAAGTATTTTTGTAGTTTGTGTAAGCAATTTTATTGTGCTTTTAGTTGTTTTATACTATAGTTCATTTTGAGAGAAAGCATGCTCCTTTCTTAAATCGCTAATATATGTGGAGTACAAGTGTATGGTGTTGTATACAAGCGCACAGTATACACTACTTAATTTTAGAACATAAAACGCACATAAATTCTAGTTACCTCTTGAGACACTGGTTGTTTGCATTCAATTGCTAGTCAGTGAAGACCAGGGGAAGCCACACAAAGCCTGCAGCAGGAGCCAGCATCTGTAAATGAGGTCTCCATGAGAGCTGGGTTAGAAGCATTTTGGTTTGGCTTGCTCAGACCACAAAACCATGGCTTGTGTTCAGTCTTCATCATCATACCTGTTCTCTTTACCAGGAAAAAGGGCTTGGCTTGGTTTGGAGGACTGCTTTTTTCATTCTCGTTCCTTGTCTTCCAGAAAGCATTTCTGGAAAAGCCATTTTGGGGATGTTATGAAAGAGAAGGAGAAAAATCCCTTTCCAATGAGCACATTTTAGCTGATAACAGAGAGTCAACCCCTAGGTTCCGTACACAGAGCTAAACAAAACAAACAAGATACAATACTTACATCACTACAGCATGTTTCATAGAAGAGAGACCAGAAAAAAATAAAAACATAGAATAAAGTAATATTTTGGACTACCCAGATCTTTTATTTGGAATAACTTTACTTTTGTATGTAATGCTAAATGCCTTACCTTCATGGCAGTGCTTTCAGCTTCGTGGAAGAGGACTCAAAGAGAACTATAAAAATCTGTTAAAATTATAGATACTCTTTCAGTACATAAAAATGTCACAATTTATAGTCCATTATCTCTAGTCCTCTAGGACTAGAAGTGAGAACTAGTTCCTATTTGGAAAATGTTTTTCCTTCTACAGTCATATTGCTCTTCATAGCTGGGAAAATCTAAAACGTCTTTTTGAATATACAGTGCCCAGATTTTTGTACGGCTCTTTTTAAAAAAAAACACTACCAAACAATAATAAAATATTTTATATACATCTTTAAAAACTAAACAAATTATGGGTTACAGTGATCTGCTCCCGTACAAAGTGTCATAAAACTCCATCTTTTTAATTCTGTTGTCTTTTATAGCCATTCTGTAGTCTTGCAACAGTCCATGATTGTATACAGAGCAGTGTAGAAATAAGCACTAGTGTCTGAAGAGGAGGATTTAGGACGATAAAGATTTTGAAGAAGTCAAGAACTATTATTCTGGAAAAAGGAAAGATAAATATTATGTAACTAAATCACAGACTAGAAACAAAACCCTGTTTGAAATGGTCTTCTGATACCAAAAGAAAAAAGAAAACTAAATTATTTATATAGAGGGATGTAAATTAATCAAAATAAGAAAAATAATTAGAAAAGCTGAACATTGGGTAAAATAAACTCAGGATAAGCTATATTTCCTTATGGAACAAAATCTCGATGATAATTCATGAACACATCAAAATCAAGTGTACATGGTAGGGATGTCTAAATTATTGATCAATTTTTCAATAGTAGAAAAATGAGTCAGTGATTTAATAGGTATTTTCCATCACCAATTTTTTTACTATGAAAAGTCAATTAAGTAATGGAACCATTTTGCATAATGAAATAACCTTTATGTTACTTTATTTTTCAGTGATTACCGGGGTAAACAGTCTTTTCAGTGTGTTAGGAGGGCTGATGGCATGCAGTAGAGTAATACACATCTTGTGCCTTACCAGAATTATGCTAAATATGAGAACTCATATTACATGTTTGAGTCTCTTTTCTATTCTTCCACTTCACCTCCTGCCTTTTGTGGTTGCCTTGATGTTTCTGAAGGCTTTGTACTGAAGATGTCATTTCCTACTATTTACTTCTTATTCTGTTTTTTATCCAGCTGCCCTTTGGAAGGTGGCCCTCCCACTGAACATGGAAATTATACCATCTGTCTAAGAAAGACAAAGACTTTTTATCTCTGACAGAAGCCACTGAACCTATAAAACCAATCAAAACCAAAGAACCAACACAAATAAAAGTACCATTGTAGACTTAAATATTAACCATGCGGTGATAATAATAGTCATAACTGACAAAAGAACAGCAAATACAGCAGTTCATAAAGATAAGAGCATGTAATCAAAATTCAAATTCAATAATCCAGAATACTCATAGAGTTACATAATTTGGTTTGAGTTGGAAGGAAGCTTAAAGAGCATCTAGTTCCAAACCCTGTCTGTGGGCAGGGGTACCTTCCACAATGAGTCATGATATATAAATAAATTAAAAAATATATAATCTATACTATTTTCTGTAAAGATTTGTTACAATATTGTTCTAAAATTCTTGTACTGTAACTTAATTTTTAATTTTTTAAATTTTAATGAGCATAACGGGAGGAGAGTATTTGTAATTAGTTTGCATTTTGGGACTGATTTTTTAGTGAATAAAGATTAAATGTTTTGTATAAATAAATCTGATTTTAAGAGATACATATCATTAAGAAATGTGTGTTTGCATTAGAAAAGTAGTAAGGTATGCAAACTTAGTGCTATCATTCATAAAACTTTAGGCTTCAACTGTATAGCTATAGCTATAGATATTTTATATTTAATTTAGAGTGTGGTTATATACACATATGTACAAGTAAAGATATTTTGGTCAGATGAACTGTTAACAGAAAAGTCCTGTATATCTATTTTCCTTGCCTTCGATGATTTGTATAAATTTTTAGTGTTTTTTAATAATAATTTCACAAACTATCTTAAAGTGGAAGCATGTTTCCACTTTCGTAATGTTTTTAATTGATAACTCTTTGATCATTTAGCTATACTACACTCTGATTGGATGAGTTGGTTTTTAGGCCTAAGGGAGGAGTGCCTAATTAATTAGCCACTGCATTCTTTCAATGGAAGTTTATTTCTCTTTTGTTCTTTAAAAGTGACAAGGACATAAATCTGACACAGAGAATCAAATCTCTCACTCAATTACAATGTATATGTAGATGTGTGGACAGTTTGCACATTAAGTCTGCCACAGTTTTTAGTGGAAAATCCTACTTCTGCTGTCATAGAGTTCTCTAGGAGTTTAATAGACACATTAAGCAGGAGAAAAGTTGTATTATTTCAAGGGGAATTACTGTTCAAGAATTATTTGCAAGTACTTGGGTATGCTTGGGTTTGTCATTACTTTTCAGAAATATTGTCCATAGGCCCTATTGAAGTCTGTTTGCAATTCTTGTGCTACCCATTAAACTTTACTAGACTCTGTAGAGTGATATGCAAATCTGCAAAATGCTTTCCTTACCCCATGACTCCTGTAAAGGAGTTCAGAACTGCTGCATTTTACCCCTTGACGAGTACTTATATTCTTTTCATGCAAATAGATACAGAAAGTTATATGGAAGTTTTAAAGAAAAGTTAACGAAAGCCTGAGAAATGTAACTGTTTAAGTGAATCAACTGATGGTTGGTTGGTTTTAAAGGTGACTCTACATATTTACCACAAATTTTACGGACATAGAATATAAACTATTGACCCAATGTATAAACATGATAAATCTTTCCACTGGAACATGTGTCTCTCAACACAGCTATATGGTTAGCTAAAGTGGTGGTACCTCCTTCCTGTTACAGTGTAATCAGAGCTGAACTGATTTAAACAAGTTTGACCTTGAAAAATATAAAGCTCATTCATTCTAGGGAGTGAATGAATTATATTTAGTTTAAGTTAGTTGACAGATGTGTATAGATTATCTTCAGAGACAGAAATCCTGCCTGTGCTGAAGTCAGTGTAAAATTCAGTGACTTCAACGGAACCAGGATTTTGTCCAAAGTGTTGGAAGCAAATGGTCTGGTGATACCCAGCTCTGTGATACAGTTGTGCAGATTTGCAAGTGTGTTTGCTTTCAGTTGCTCTTGTAACACCATAAATAATCTGTCATCTACTTTGTTAACAGTCCTTTGATAAACAGTGTTTACAGAAATTATTCTAAAAGAGTTTCTTCTTTGATATGGAGGAGAACAGTACTCAAAGTACAGTTTGATAGCTAATTAGACACCTCTTTTCCTCCAAGATGTATCTGCCCTTCCCTGTCTCAAAAAAATTAAAAAGCATTCTAGCACCACAGAAAATAACAGGGGCATTTGATTCAGTTCTTCTTGTCAACCTGCAATTTTTACTGATGGGCATATTGTCCTGGGGTTTCTTTCAATTGTGATGTAGCAGCAAAATATATTTCAGCAGTAATTTCTAACTGAGAACAAGATTCTGCTGTGTCTGACATCCAACCAGCCATGAAGAGAGCTAAATACAGTGGCTACCCTGGAGAGAATCCAGCAGCCACCCCACATGAGAGCAGTATATAACAGATGGGACTAGGATGACTGATTTAATTAGAATATTTTAATAGAAGAATGGAGAAACATTGCACAGCTCTATCAGTTAGTGAAAAACTCCATTAAATTCCCCAAATTAATTGTTCCATAGGGAGAATATGTCAAATAAAGCACATCTCACTGTAATCTTTCTGTCTTTTTCTCTTCTTCTCTCTCTCCGCCTCCCCCTCCCTCCATGTTTTTCTGTGTTTGTTTTTTTGTTTTGTTTTGGTTTTTTTTCTCATTTGGGGAAATTCCAGATGATTATCATGGAAATAAATCTGTTACATTCCATTTTTAATACACCTAAACTCTAAAAGAGAAATAAGCTTTTGGATATACTTCAGTATTTATCTAGATCTATTAATTCAAATGCTGAATGTCTTAAAGCATTTGAATTTATCTGATGCCTTGAGTTCTATAGATTTCTTCTTGCAGAAATATCTTTCCCAATCATAAACCCAGAAAAAATTATTTCTTATATTTCATATACTATATAACCTTTGTCCCAAAAAAAATTCCATTGTTTGGGGTTTTTGGATGTGGGGTTTTTCTACAGGCAATAGGTTGTACCATTTATTTTATTGCCTATTAGAACCACAGAAATAAAATAAATGAATTTTTGTTTACTTTTTTTTTTTTATTTGGTAATCTTAAAATACTTTCATGTAAAAGCCTTTCAGTTCTCCCAGTAATATCTAATTGTATCATCACAGGACAGAGAATTCTTTAAACTATCTTTCCAGTTCTTAATAAAATCTGTATTAAATAATTTAAACCATATAATAATTTCATCTTTGGGCTTGAAAAAAAAGTTACATATTAGGAAATAAAGTAAGCCTACTGATATTAGTGAAAGAATGACATACTATAAAGCTTAGCAACACAGTGCTTAACGATAATTCAGTTTTTGGAATAATGGAATCTATATCAATTAAGCATGACAGAATCTCCTATTCAGTAACTGTTCAAGTGCTAAGAAGAAGAACAAATAGACTAGTTAACAGCACAAGAAGAGAATCTCAGTATTATTTTATAGGAACTTCCTATTAAATCAAATTATAAAGGGCTGGAAACTAATTTAAAGAATATTTAAAGAAGACAAAGAGAATACTTAATAATAATTGTCATTATCGTCCTAAGTGGGGATGGAATTATTTTTATTTAAAGAAAGGGCTTAATTGTTGACAATAATGCATCACCACAGGTCATATTTTTATCTCTCCTATTGCAAAGTGAGGATGTTGCATTATTTGGATGTGAAACTTAGCAAATCCAGATTTTTTTAAAGAAAATAAAGATGACATATTTGGTTGTGGGGTTTTTTTGTATATGCAACACAGACATTTTAATTTTCATTATGATTTCACTGAAATGACAATCTTCAGGTTGTTTGTTTGTTTGTTTGTTTCCCTAGAGGGTTTTTATAAAGAATTTAATTACACAGTTTTGTAGCTTTTTAGTCTACAGTACTCTTTCTTAGCCTTCAAGAACTGTACCTCACAAAATCATATACAGTCACTCCCCATTCAGGAGTAGCTCATAACTGAACTTGAATTTGCTTTTTCTATAGAATATATGGAAGGGTACTTATTAAAAACAAAGAAAACAAACAAACAAAAAAACAAACTACCAGATCAAACCTAACCCAAACCAGAAAAAACCATACATTTTTTCCTATTATGTGGGGAGTAAATTTAAGCTCCTACATTGTTCATTGGTGAGTGATTCAATGTGACATATATTACTATATTTTCTCTTTTCTGCAGCTACTATTTCAGCAGCAGAGTAGATTAGAATCCTGCAGACCTTAAAATCTGCACCTCTGCCATGCCATTCTGACATTGAGAGTGTCCTAATAAAGAAATAATTGTAGCATGCAGAATGCAATTAGGGTACAATTAATGCCTCAGTCAGAAGAGCAGTTCAGGTTAGAATTCACATCCTCTGATTCATCACTAAGTCCAAGTTGTTCCTTAAATTTTCCAAGTTTTGAGCAGGAATTAACTTTGCCTTAGTTATGTATTAGTAACACTATGTTCTGGCTTTTCTTGTACGTACTGAAGCTCAACAACACTATTTCTGCTCTAGTTGCCATAAGGTTGCTTGCCAAATTTGATAAAACCACTGAACATAGGTCCTTTATTTCTTGGGGTATATTGTTCTCCTTGGAGAGATCATTTCCTCTTCATATACCTATTAATTTAGTATTAATCCATTGCTGCCCGCCTGCTACTGGACTTAGAAGGCCAACATTGCTCAAAGTTCAAGGAGAATAAGTGGTATAAGCTAAATGAGTTGATCTTCAGAAAATTTGGCAGTGATTGTTACTGAGATCAAGTAAAATGAGGTTATGCAGAACTGTCAGACATATATGATGGGTAAGAAATGATAACATGAAGTGTGGCATTGGTTGACTGGTAATCTTCTTTTCTTGGAGTTAATTTTTGATTAATGCTTCAACATTACCTTTCATTCTAGGATGTAGAAATATTATGAGGCTAAAAAATGCAGAATAACCTATGAAAGATATGTGTATTTCATCACAGATTTGGAACTGCAGACATTATTTTATTAAGAAAATGTACATGAAGAATTCTACAAATATTGGCCACCTATTGTCTAGATGATGTTCCTTCACTGCTTTTCCATCACTTAGGAATCTTACAGTTTGAAGGAAAAAAAAAAAAAAGATAGAAGAGGAAGAGACGAAGTAATCAGAGAAAAGGGGGTTTTGGTTTTGTTTGGTTTGGGGGATTTTAATGTCTATAGAGAATAATTAGGGTCACAGATGTGATTACATATTTTGAGAATGTTTTTATATACTTGAAATCATGTATTTCTGATGAAAAATAATATTTTTTTTAGAATTCAAAATTAAAGAAAAATGTCATTGAACTGTGAAAATTTGAGGAATGAAACAACATAAACTTTATGAAACAAAAGCAGAGGTTCAGGTTTTCTTTAAATCCCAACAACTGCCTATCATTTCTATGATTTCTCAGTTCTTGCTCTTGTTCTGAATAACTAAAACTAGAAAAAAAAATTGTAAGTTTGCTCAAATTGTACAAAAATGTTATATTTAAAATAAAATTAGACAAATATTTTATACATAGAACTATCTTTACATGAGGTATATATGTGAACCTACACTGAATATTTCAACTATCTAATTACAAAAATCAGTTACTGATAACTCAGAACATATTTTGGATGGAACCCTCAAAGCATTAAATGCTGAAGTTTGATATTTGACATTAGCATAGGATCATAGGATCATTCAGGTGTGAAGGGGCCTTGACATGTTTTCATTCCAAACTCATACACAAACAAGATCAGCTCAGAGATCAAACCAGGTTGCTCAGGGCTTTTTGGTGACATATCATGAGAAACCCCGGGGATGGAAACTGCCCAACCACTATGGGCAAATCTGTTCGGATGCCTGACTTTCCTCACTGTGGCAAAAGTTGCTTCAGCTTGCATTTATTGTGTTTTCTTGCCCCAATTCATGCTGCACTGTAAAAAGCCCAGCTCTGTTCTCCTTGTTCAGAATTTCTTAGGTGACCCTGAAGCCATTTCTACTCCTTGTTGGACAAGTCCCTCTTCCCCAGTGTCTTCTCATGGTTTAATTGCTCCAGCCCTACCTGTCTTTGTGGCACCAGCTGAAATGGCTACAGTTATCGGTGTTCTACCATGTTAAGACATGTGAGTTTAAAAATAATGGAATGGGGAAAATAATCAGTCCTTTAGGTTTTTGCAAAAAAAATCCCATATGCTGTTGGCCTCATTTGTGCTGTTAGGACATGCTTCTGGCTCATATTTAGTTTGGTGTCAACCAAAGCCTCCAACTGTTGTGTTGTAACAGTACTAATGTAGATCTCTGTAGTATGTTACTTATTAATATGTGTAGGTGCAATGTGATGGATTAACCATGACCATCAGACTCCATCCATCTAGCTATTTTTCCTATAAAGTTCCTATAAAGTTCCATGCATCTGGAAAGAAATGTCCCAAATTGGATGCAAGAATATTGTGGGAGATAGTGTCAAATCCTTTGCTTTCCTTTTTTCTTTTTTTTTTTTTTTTGAACACTGAGCCAATCTTCTGATAAATCTATTTGCTTTCCTGACTATCATGATGTACTGTTCTTGTTGTCCTTAACAACAAGAACAAACTTTCCTGTTCTCCTTTGCACTTTAGAGCTGATTAACACATTCACAAGGTGTTTTCTTGTTTATGAATAGCAGATCCAACTGTTTTTGACCTCAATTCAAGCACCATCAAAAAACTATCCTGGATAATCTCCAGTTACCTGTCAGATTGCTTTCATCCCTGTAAATTTCCCTTCCAGTAGATGTCAGGAAAGTTAAACTCACCTGTGAGAATAAAGGTCTGTGATTCAGAAAGACTTCCTCTTGATTTTTAAAGAAGACTTCATCTGCTTTCTTATCCTGTTCAGGTGGTCTACAACAGACTCCCGTTACCACATCACTCTTACAAGCCTCTCTGTATTCAACAAACTCTCAATCAATTTGTCATCTGTCCTATAGATCTTCAGACATCCGGTTTGCTTCTTCACACAGAGGTTAACCCCCCTCCTTATCTTCCCTGCCTGCTTTTACTGAAAAACTTGAATCTGTCCGTGGGAGTAATCCAATTGCATGAACTGTTTGCTCAACATATCAGTTATTACAAAAACGCCACAAGTCTGACATGCACCTGGATTTCTACTTCCTCTTGCTTGGTTCCCAGGTTGTGTGCATTTGAGCACATACATCTGGCATGCTTCCCCTTCTCCCTTGCATTCCCATTTATTTCTAAGTAAAACACAGCCCCTCCAAAAAAGTGGAATAAAGGGTTGATGGGGTTTATTTGTTGTTTTTTTTTTTTTTTTAAGTAATGTTTTAGTACTTCTACTGGAGTTTTGATCATAGCTACTTTGCAAGTTACTCTTAAATAGCTTTATGCTTGGTTGTAGGGTTCTTTGATTCAAGTCAGCTTTCATGAAGTGGAAATTTCAGGTTTTTAGTTCAAAAAAAAGCTTTTATTCAAAGCAGTTTGAAAGCATGAGTTGATTTCAAGTGAGTACTAGATTTGAAAAAAAACCACAAAACAAAACAAAAGAAACGACCCACCCTGCAACTGTGTTTTACTTCTGCAAAAAGGGCTTTGGGAGATCTAAAGAGATCCAGAAAAAAATCAAGAGTTTTTTTTTTAAAAGAAAAGTATCTGAAATACCTGTTTCAGAAAACTTTCCTAAAATCTGTAAACCCCCCTGTTTTTAGAGATATGATAATTGGGGATTTGAAGTTTTAGGGAAAAGTATAAATAGTTAGTTGACAGACCTGTTCCAGAAGTTATACAGTGGATATAATACGTGATTGTCTCTCTCTCTCTGAAAGCATGATTGTTTTTCTTGGGATTACCCTTGAGTGAGTATCAAGATACCATAATGAGAGCTGATGGGCAGAGCTGCACACAGCAAACCATTGGTTCATTTTTGTCTGTTTTGCTGTTACTTTTTTGGTCACCAAGGCATGACCTGGAAAATGTAATGTTAAAGACCAACCCCTTCTTTTCTACTAATATAGTTTAGCTGAAAGTGAAGACAGGCATGGTTAACCTTGACTTAAGAGGTTTCATGCAATATGCATAGAGTTGCATTTTCACAATGTTTATATACCTTCATAAACAAATCAAAACTAAGACCCTCTTAAAGCAGAAGGTTGTCAAAATATCTACAGTTTGCTTCCATTAATGTTTTTCTGTGTAGCTCAGAACAATTTTGTCTGGCTCTCTTAATAATGAAGATAAAATTTGCTAAGGAAAGAAACCTCTTCATGAAAAACTTTATTAACAAATATCATGTGATGCTGCCCAATATATAAATGGCAAGGTCTCCTGTGAAACAGTCTATTTAAACTGATCAAAGTTTTAAATACGATATATAAATTCAGTAAAAGCTATACATGTATTGTAAATCTCTCTATGACTAGAGAGAAGGGAGAACTCTGTTAATCTTGTAGGTAACTCTTTTAACACCTGGTATTGTGTTATTCTACATCTCACTCCATACTCAACTTCCTATGAATACAGATGATGGAGATGCCATTTAGATGTTCATTAAACACAGATTATTTATTACTCACCATGTTTTTAATTTTTGTAACAAATGTAACAAATGCATGCAGGTATACTTAAGCACACTATGCTGAGCAGCAATAAAGGTAATCAAACAGAAACAGCAAGAAAGAACGTTAACTGACTGACTCAAATTTTCAGTAGTCTCCTTACTATCTACACAATTGTTGAGGAAACTAGGTGACAGTCTTATTTCTAATATTTGCTCGTTGGAAGGTTCATAGCTCTGTTCTTGGCTTCTATGCAATATATAAAAATAAATTGGTGAAGACCTCTCCCTGAAGCACGGAATGTGCTGAAAATCATAATTGAAAATACTTTCTTTCATTTTTTTTTTCTTTGAGATTGATTGTTCATTTACACACTTAACTTCAGTGAAACATGCTGGCAGTAAATTCACTGGCACGATATATTCAAGTGTGTTTAGTCTGAGGCACTGGAAGAAGTTCAAGCCCACAGTATTCTGTAAAAATCTCTCATTGCCTTCTATTAATCAAAAGACAAAGAACTTTGTCAGTAATATGTGGCAACAGGAAACATGCATGTTAAACAATACTACTCTTACTATCTTTCTTTATTTCTTTGTTAGTATACCCTTTAAATTCACCAGACACATCTTCTAAGGCTGATCACTCCATATAGTGTATGTATGTATGTCATGTCATCATGGCTAGGCTTCACGAACGAAGATTTGAGAAGGGTTCTACCCACACTTGCTACAAGCGCGCTGATGGCTAAAAAGGCCAATGCGAGATAGACAAGTCCAGTTGCAGAAGGTACAGCAGAAAGACTCCCCAGCTGATATTGACGAGATGTGATTCTTTCTGCGTTGTCTTTTCTCCTCGAGAGTGATCCTGCGTGTGTTCTCAAAAGCAGCAGCAGCGTTATAGATGGTGTGTCTCCAGGCCTCCCGATTGGAGGCCAGGGTAGACCAATGGTCATGATCAATATGGCCAAGGCTGAGGGATTGTTTCAGGCCTCTTCAGGGCTCCTCTCTTGCTGTAGCCAGTGGCAAGTTCCCCATAGAGCACAATCTTAGGGAGGTAGCAGTCCTGCATCCTGGAGACGTGCCCTGCCCAGCGCAGCTGTGTTCTCAGCAGCATGGCCTCAATGCTCGTGACTGCTGCCTGTTCAAGGACAGACGTGTTGGTCACATAATCCGTCCAGTGGATGTTTAGGATTGTATGGAGGCAGCGCTGATGGAAGCGTTCTAAGAGACACTAGTGGTGCCAGTAAATGACCCAGGATTCAGATCCATATAAAAGAGTAGACAGTACAATGGCTCTGTAAACGCTGATCTTTGTACTTTTCTTCAGATGTTTGTTTTGCCACACTCTTTTATGGAGTTTACTGAAAGCTCTGTATGCCTTAGCTAACCTGTTGTCTATTTCTGCATCAATCTTACCGTCTGAGGAGATGATGCTTCCCAGGTAATTAAACTGCTGGACTGATTTGAGTTCTGTTTCACCAATGATGATATGGGGATGATGGGAGACTGCCTGAGGTGCAGGCTGATATAAAACTTCTGTTTTCTTCAAGCTGACTTCCAGTCCAAAAAGCTCAGCACCTCCTCAAAGCATGATGTTAAACGCTGCAGAGCTACTTCTGTGTGGGCAATGAGGGTGGCATACATCTAATGAAAAACATAACACTTTTTTTTTTTCTTCAGGTATATCACACAAACTCAATTCGATTTCATATTTTACACATTGCATTGAAAAATATCTCATAATTTTATTTATATATACTTTAGTGCTAGGCCTTGATTTCCATAGCTCCTCAAAATAAATGACAAATGTTTACCTCTTCACAAAAAGGTCAGGCAATTCACAATAGGAAAATATAGATAGTGACCTAATTTAAAGTTTGAACTTTTCAGGAGTCATAATGTCTAGTGTGGTCATGACTGTAGAAGTCTAGAGAAGAAAGGGTTTATTGTGTCTGAGTAGACTGTGAATTACTTACGATCAGGGAATGCAGAATTATTATGATTAATTAATTTATCTGGTGATTTACAATTTAGCCTTTGTTCTCACTTTGAATTATGCATGAGCTAGTGACATTTTTGAAAAAAATGTTTATTTATATCTTTACTGATTTTAACAGGTAGTTCAGTCATTGTTAGCTGCATTTGCCTATCTCTGTTTATGGAGTAGGAATATAGCTCTGTAGGAAAACTTTTTTTGGGTATTTTACTCCTATTTTTTTCCTAGTTTAGAAGGGTTTATTTTGGGAGTTATTTTACATTGCCAGTGCTGTTCAATGAGAATAGAATTACTAACTGACAGTGACAATCTTGGCAACAAAAAATACAGGGCTTTTCAAATGCCTAGTAAGGAGCAGCTTCCTTCATATTAGGTATTTTAAATCACAAAAGTGACTTTATAAAATTATTAGAGAAAATATTGCCTTTATTGCATAAGATGAAACATTTCTGACCATGCTGTGGCTTTTACTATTACTTTTATTTGCACTGTGATATCCTTCACTGATGACTTCCAAGGCCCTTTCTTCTTGGTTCACAGAGTTAATAACTACCAACAATAACAGTCAAAAAGGAATGCATTTGAAATGCATTTTAGTGCCAGTTTTAAGAGCTATTTCTAATTAGAATAATTATGTATTCCATCACAATATAATACACAAAACAGCATTTGAAAAGTGTGAATTTATGGTATTATGGTATTATATATTTTTACTTTTACCTCTCAGCTTACACCCCTCTTCAGCAACATTCTAAAGTCTGGGTTTAAAACTAAATATTTGATAAATCTCACTCAAGTCAATCCTGAATTTGCTGTGCTTTCTCAGTAATTATACCTTAGACCTCAAAGCATTTATGTCAGCTCAACAAGGGCTGTGTGACATTATAAGCTGCTAAAATTATTGTAAAACATTTCATTTAAAAATAAGTGTTTTTATAATGAATAAAATTACAGTCCCCAGTTTTGTAATTTGAATGTTCAGGTAAGTGATGTGAATAGTGAATCGACAAGGTTTGGCACTGGTACAAATTACTAAAGACGGTTTAACAAAACAAGCCGAGTCACAGAAGAGCTGGACAATGACTGGACAAAAATTCTGGATGAAATTTAAGGTTGATAAAATATAAATAATCTACACCATTGAACATCGTATTATACATAATGAAGGTTTCTAAAATATTTATTTCTGCTCAGAAATCTCAACAACACTGTGAATACAAGAAGCAATATAGCATATTAGAAGTTATCAGGGGAGCAGTAGTAATCAAAGAAGTAAGTTCATTATGCCAATAAATGTGTATTTGTCTTAGGGAAAGTGAGGAAACCAAACTTGTGAATTAGAGAAACAAACAAAGACCATCCAGAGCCTGAGTGTTCTCCCTGTCCATCATCCTATAAATAGAAGTATGGATGTACTCCTAGGGGCAGGGTCATGTTCTAGAAATTCTGTACACTTTGTCTATTCTCACATTTTTGTGCCTACTGATGAAACACAATGGGAGTTTAGATGTGAAGAAAAACATCACCAAAGTTGCACAACTTTTTATGTTACCTGCAAGAGGACAGTTTTGGTAGTGTATATATAATGTTCTTGCTAAGAATCTATGCAGAATAAGTACCTTATTTTTGCTATCAGGGCTATTTTCAGATTTCAGTTTGAACAAAGAGCTCTTTTGTCTGGTCTTTTGGTAGGGAAAGTCTTTTTGCATAAATATATTGCTTTGGAAAACAGGTAGAAAGAACAGATAAGAGGTCTGTCAGGAATGGGATCAGTCAGACCAGTTTGGATACACTTCCAATGATTTTGAGGGCTTTAGCTTCAATCAGAAGCAGACAAAGGTGGTGGACTTAGAATCAAAACATCCCTTTCCCAATCTCATGCTTCAGTCAAAGGAAGCTCCTAGCTGGTCTGTAGCTGGCCAAAAGCACTAATATGTGGCTTATGCTCTAACCTTGCTTTGGTAGTCAGGCTGATCAAAGCCACTTTTTGTGACATTTAAGGCTAATAATAGAGCCTGTGGGAAAATGGCATTCCCCAACTGAAGTGTGGGACAGATGTCTAGCAGCAAAAAGTGAGAAGTTAATGTGATCATAAGCAAGTAAACGTGTTCAGTTCTCTCTCAGAGCACTCTTCCACTGGTGTCTGTGTTCATCCTTAAAGCTTGCTGTAATTTAGAGCAGTCTTCAAAGTGCTGTAACATTATGCAGAGACACATCCATGAGCAGAGAAGCAGGAAAATCAGGAAATTCAAAACTGAACTAAAAGTTGTATTGCACTTTGTATGCTTCCTTAAATGAGTTGATCTTTTAACGTGGTGGGTTTGGGTTTTTTTTTTCCTTTCCTTATGTGCTAGTCTTTCCTCTACATTTTTAGTTTGTTTCTAAATTAATTTTTCAATGCATTCATTGGGTTTTAATAGTCTTTTGAGTAATGAAAAAGAGAGGAATAGGCATGGTTTCCAGCAGTTACAAAAGCTTAATTAGACATGGTGCTGATATGAAAGTGGATAACAGCACTATGAGGATTTATGTTCTACTTGGTATTTTGCTCTGGAGACAGCCTGTTCTGAAGGCATGCTATTTTCAGAAGAAAACACTATGCAAGAGTTGCACTGAAAGAAGACTAAAGTGCATTGGTATTTTCTATTATATTTTTAATTAAAATTATTATTATTTTTTTAATTCCAGAAGTCCATGGCACAACAATGCAGAGTGTAGAAAATGTCAGTTTCTGGGTTCTGCTGGATGTGAATGAATTTTACCTGTTTGTCTTTGCTGTGTTGAGGAGTGATAACGTTTTGAATAGAAGTAAAACTGCAATGTGTATTTTAAATTAAGGGCAGATTGAGGACTCTAGTTTGTGATGAAAAAAATAGACTTTTTTCTGTGTTTTTTGTTTTGTTTTGTTTTGTTTTGTTTATCACTTGTTTTGAGATATGCTTATCATCTGTTTCTTTTGCAGGAACTCTTGTTACCTTTGCAGTGTTCCAACTATGACATTTATTTTCCTATTTTCTAATTTTGAGTTTTTAAATGGAAACTTTAGTAGCATGTGAGGAGAACCATTCAAATCAATTTTGTGTCTTATTATATTCTACCTTACTGACCAATAATGACATGTACATTCAGTGCAATTAAAAAAAAAAACAACATAATTATGAGTGACTAGATCTTTGGCTTCTCCAGGGCTTGGCATCTCAGTTGGACTGGAACTGCTTCCAGCAAAAATACAATAAATTTATTAAAATTTAATATTAGTCTCTTGGATCAAGCTCCTTTCTAAAAGTCAGTTTTTCTGGTTAAAAAAAAAAAAATTGCTCATTATTATCCTGCTGTATCTCTTTTGCCTCTTCCTTATTTTTTTTAAGTTTTTTCCTCCTTGCTAATGACAAGTGAATAATTTCATCTACTGTTTCAAATAAGTATGTTAAGTAAGCAATAACTGTTTAGATTTAAAATATTTTCTGCCACATTTTTATAGCTGATCTATTTTCTGTGTACTTTTTGCTGTATTAAAGTTCTTTACCACTTAGTACAAATTCAATTTCTATTGAAAATGAAAAATGTTATAGACTGTTGACAGCTGCCTGCAAGAAATAATCCAAACTCACCCTTCATGCAGGTTTAAGATAGCTCAATTCCCCAAGAGTTAACCTGGAGATCCTTTCTACACTGGATTTACTAGAGTATCTTTCCCATTGTGTATAGTAATAATTCAGGGCAGGCTGTTTCAAATCAGAGGAAATCTGGTTCATAAATTGAACAAGGAAGTCAGTTAATAAAAAAAAAATACCAGAACCAGAAGACAATGGAAAATTTCAGGAACTGAGTGACAGCTCCTATAAAACATCTTTGAGTTTTCAGAGAAATTTTATTCCCTGGTTTAAAAAAAAAATGCACAAATATGGGTTGTTATACTGAAAATATTTTTCAACAGATTAAAATGGGCACATAATATCCATTTACCTATTTAAAAAAGTCATGTTTTGTGAGAGATCTATTTATTTTAGTTAATAGGTCTAATAAATAAAATAGCAGACCATATTTTCTAGTCCTATGCATTGTTATTACTGTTATCATATGTTTGTTAACTTTCTCGAGTTGCAGAATCATCCGCATATTTCACTAGACAAAATCTCATGGATTCTCAATTTCCTCTCTAAAAGGAGAATTAAAGTGATCAGGAAACTTAACATGTGGAAGTACATGCTATCAATTGAAAAAACAGTTCCCAGACCATCTAAACAGAAGTCCCACTGGGATTTCAATAACACACTCTTCTCTATAGTGAAAATGTTTAATGTATTTGGCAGCTTAACAAAATCCATTTCTTTCTAACAGCCATGATTTTGGGGTTGTTTTTTTTTATTTTAACTCCGTGATGTAGCTCATACTCTCCTCACATAGAGGGCGGCTTAAACTTCTCTGTAGCAGATCCATATGCTGTTTGAATCAATCTTTCCCCAGACAGACAAAACTGACTAATGTCCAAACCATTATAATAACATTTGTAGCTGTAGTTGAGGAGGGACAGCACATATTAATTTGTCATTTGGTGCATATTTATCAAAGAGATTGTGCACTGTTGTCAAACCAAATCCCTTATTAAAGCTAGTGCTGCTGAAATCAAATGGCCTTCATTATTTTTATTCTATGTATATAGATATTTTTATTAAAAGTTTATTATATATGCTGTAGTGTGATTATTTCTAAAAGACAGAAGGTTTTGAAAAGCTAATAAAAAATTCAGCACAGTGTGATCAAGGAAGTATTTTCCTTTTCTTTTTTGCATGACAACTCCAGCATACCCTTAGTGAAAGTACCACTGGTGGAACTGGTACAACAGCAGCTGGGAGTTATCATGACAATCATAACTTCAAAATATTTTTTGCCGATAATCTTTCTGATACTTTACTAAGTGTATTGAAGGAAATGTATTCAACATCAGGCAGGCTTATAGTTTAATAAATATTTTCATAGTGCTTTGCAATCAACTCCATCTAGAAAAATAGAGGAAACATGAACATTGGATTATCTTCATCTTTGTGACAATTCTTACTTGATGACAATGAGTCTGTACCCATTCATAGAATAAATGTTTGTGCCCATGGGGAAAATTTTAATATAAATATTAAGGGTCTACTATGGTGGAGCTAGATGTAATATGTCTGCGCTGCATTTTATCACACTTACTTTTACATACCATTAGGGTAGCTTGTTTTGAACATATGGTTAGGGAATACCTAAAGACTTTTAAAAGGCAAACAGAAATGTTTTCTATATGATTCAGGCTGTTGTATACGAATTTCTATTTCAAACTACACTGTACTTCTTCACTGTACCTCACCCAAAATAGCTCCAGAGTGAAATATAAATTTAGTAAATATTAGAAAAAGTTTATTTACAAATCAGTTTAACTTTTCTCCCCCCCCCCCTTTCCTGTTGTTCTTTATTCATGAGTGCTTTGGTATTGACAAGAAGAAAA
Organism: Myiozetetes cayanensis; assembly: GCF_022539395.1. Lineage (NCBI taxonomy): Eukaryota > Metazoa > Chordata > Aves > Passeriformes > Tyrannidae > Myiozetetes > Myiozetetes cayanensis. The sequence continues at coordinate 79,898,271 of NW_026087742.1, forward strand.
TTTAGAGCAGAAAAAAGGTATCAATTACTCCAAAAGTTTACAGTGAGAATTCTAATGGAACAAAACGGTGGGGCTTGTATATTTGAATGAATAGTGGTCAATGAATCAAAAACCATCATATTCACATGCATGGTTCTACTCATTGTATATACAGTCTGTTTTTCAGGTGGGTGCAATTCTATTGTGTAAATATTTTTCTCCATACAAATAATAACTATAAAAACCCCTAACGCTTTTACAGATATTACTTTTATTAAAAAAAAAAAATCTTTGAATACATGGATACATTAAACTGGTTATGAAATTATTATTTAAAATTATCAATTAAATATGTGGTCAGATTATAATATTTGAAACATTCTCAAGCTGTGCTGGAACAAATGCTTTGAGAGTGAGTGGTAGATAGTACATGGTGAGTGACCTAAATCAAGGGATTTTGATGTTACCAAATTGATTGGAAGACTAACATAAAGTGTCACATCATTTGCAGATTTAGTGTAGTTTTCGTAAGGGTATGCTGTATAGGTTCTCAACACTACTCCAGATAAATTACTTTTGGGAAGTTTATCAGTTCAATTTGCTGCTCAGGTCTCTCTTTCCTGTATACCATCCTTCTTAATATCCATACTGAAAGTTAAAAGTCATGAACAGTGATTTCAGTGATGTATAGGCCAAGATATGGGTAGCTCCCATGACAAACATATTTTCTAAGCAAAGAAAGTTCACCTCTAGATTTTTCTAGAGTATCAGGATTCTCCTTAAACTCTCACATAGCCTCAGATTATGAGAAGAATATTTTGAAAATTTTTATGAAATTCATTTAGTTACCTTTTTGTACATTGTGACTTCATGCTTGCTAAGACATGAGCTCTTCATGTAGACTGTGTCTGATACAGTACCAACGACAGGGGAGGGAATTATAGTATACATATAGTATCACAGTACTAGAATAAAGTAGGACTAAAGTGATCTCTGAGGACTTATCTACCCTGCAGCTCAAAGCAGCTAGACCAAGTAGCTCAGGGCCTTGCCCAGACACATTCTATCTCCAAGGATGGAAATTCCATAACCTCCTTGGGCAATCTGTATTTCACCAGCCTACGTCTAAAAATTAGATGCTAACTAGTTAACTAGCTAATACATCTAGGGCCTCTGTTTCCCTAATTACATTTACATGTATGAAAGAAATAATTTATCAAATATCAGGCAGTCATTTTGGAACTACAATGGTCTGACTATTCAAACACTACCTGAGAAACTGACAGGTTAGATTACTCCTTTGCCTGTCTGCAGGTGTTTTAGTTATGGCTGAATAACAGATACTGTGACTGCCATTTGGCATCTGACATAAAATGTGCCCTGTATCTTGAAACTTCTTATTTTAGACTGATATGTACCTTTTATTTCATTATAGGCCAGGGACTCTGCAATGGAAACAGGTACTACCCCACATACTCTTGAGTTGTAAAAACCTCATTCTTGTCTGATCTGGGACATCAAAGATCTCAAGTAATAACCAAAACTACCCAAAGAACTGCTGTTAAAAAAAACCAAAGCAAAACAAAACAAACAAACAAACAAAAACCAACAAAAAAACCAAAATGCTCTGAAAACTTCTCTGAAAACAAAATAATAACTTATGTGATATGAAAAGTCTGTTTCATACTTGAATAAATACAAATAAGTTACAGAATTCAAAATTAAACCAGTGGTTAGTTATCCTCTTCACGATAAGAAAATATAAATGGAGGACTCTCTCAAACAATAATATATATTGTTGGTGTTAATGTACCTGCAAATTTTATACAACCGAGGCAGTTATCAGAAAAGTAAATGAAAAACAGAGTGAATGTTGCTCAGGAGGAGAGTAGACAATATGATATGATTTCATGTTGAAAAAAGACTTTTACTAAATTTTTTACTAAATTTTCATATTTGTATAGTGCAAAAAGTACTGACACAAAACTGTGACTTCTTCCAGAAGGCAAAATTTATGTTCCTCTGGAAACTTTTATTTTATTAGGATGACATTATCTGACATTACATGAGAGATGCACTACCTAGTAAATAGTGAGAAAGATCATAGAAAAACACTGACTGAAAACAATAAGATGACTGTTATAGTGTTTCCTAATTCATAAACTAGTCTCTCTACTTTTATCATTGCCTAATTTTTTTGTCAGTTATAGGTATAGGGTTAAATAATATACATTTCTAGAAGATCTTAAACAGCTTCCTAGTGACACCAGGATTTTTGCAGCTAAAGTAAGGGCCTCTTATAGCTAAAATGATGATAGGTTTTTGCATCATTTTCATCTTTGGCATAATTTTATGGAGTAGAAATGAATTCTGACATAAAATGACTCTTTAGTGTAAGTTGTTCAGCACAGAATGATGCTGAGAGCTTTCAAGCTGCTTAAGGGAACCTGTACTGATCTCCAAAGCTGTTTGCACTACCAGTGGAGTCTCAGTATATATCCTCAGAAAGGCTTTCAGTATTTACTGGAGATAAAGGCCTGTTCAGAAATTCGGAGGATAAGCCTGTATGTGAATCCTATCTTCCCTTATTTGTCAAAGCCAAAGTTATTTCTACTCTGCATTTCAACCTCAGGCATGTTAAATATCTTTCTGCTGTGTAGAAACCAAACATGAAAGATCAGAGATATTTGCCTTGACTTCTGAGAGGTCAGCATGCCATTTCTTTTCGGAAGAAAAATGAAAGGATGAAAACATATAATGCTTTACTGAGTCTACTTTATTGTAAAATATACACACACCTTCCCTGATGACTATGTTTTTATACAGAGGTATGAAATAATCAGAACAGACTTCAGAAATCATTTGTGTTTCAATTCCCATTGAGACTCTCTGTAGAGAAGCTGTGACAAAACAGCATTCTATGGCCTAATGTACTGAGCCTTTTTTTTAATAACTAGATGATTTTGTATCAGTAAATAATGGTTGAGCTGGTGAGCCACATGTGAGCCACAGTTAAAGCTCATCTTCATGGATTTGGAATTGTACTTCTATATGTCTTTTGCATCTTCTACAACTACAGTTTTCAGTAAATAATTTGAAGTAAATATTTTCAGATAAATACAGAAAACAATTTTCTATAAGCATGTGGCACTGATGTTACTTCTACCCCATCGTGATATTCTGAAGTGTGTTCTGCATAAAAGTATTATGCACAACTTTATGAATAGCAAATTTATTATTCAAATAATTTGATAAGTCAAATAAAAGCATTTCCTAGCAATTTATATATGAACTATGATAAAATAATTTTCTCTTTTTACTTATAGGGGATTGTGATGGTTTAAAAGTAAACCAGTAGGAAAAATGAACCCAACTCAAGAGAGATTACAAGTCAGAGTTACAATTTACTAAAAAGATTACAATAAATTCAATGATACAGAGAAAAAAATGGTTTTGACCCCCAAAGACAGATGTATAACCCAGCATCCTGGACAAGAACAGAAAACTGTTCATTGGTCCCTGTGCTAAGCACCACATGGTTCCCCTGGATGCAAAGTAAAAGGAAAAGGAAATCTTGTTAGTCCAGGTGGTGGTCACAGTCCTGTTGAAGTGATGATGTAAGTCTTGTCGAGAGTGGCAGTCCCAGTCCTGTGGGAGTTCTGGTCCTCCTTGGGATCTGATTGGTACCAGAAGTCCCAAAACCCCAAGGATATATATGCTCAGGTTCAGGTGGGAATGCTTGGTACCTCCCCCAGGACGTGGAGTTTCGCAGTGGGTGATTTAACTCTGTGAGTTATGGGATATTTTTGGAATCTTTGATGTCTAGGTGTTGCAGCTGCCTATTATGCCAGTCCAGTATGGCCCATTAGCAGAGATGACCCCTCAGGCTGGGTGTGAAGGTGCTGATACCTCCACAGAGGGGAGTTACTACGGATGAACCATTGGTGTGAAGATAAAGAAACACTTCCCTGCTTTCCATGGTTCTTTTAACACCCAGCTTGTAGCCTGAGGTGTCAGGTAGGGCCTGGGCACCTTCTGAAAACGATCCATTTATTAACAGTCCATCAGAAATGGCATAGACAGTGTAGAATACACAGTTTTGGTTATACCCACATAGTGATAAACTGGTCCTGGCCCCTCTAACTATGAGAGGAATAAAGATTTTCTCAAATAATTGTCAGACTTTTCAAATAAAACTATTTTTATTGTCTTTGTGGTTTTATGTTGTTTTTTGAGTAATAATTTTTTTAAAAGTATATTTTGGACAATTGGAATAGTTATATTAAATTAAACTTACTTGTTTAAATATTTTTACACTAGGAAGTTAGTCGTGTGTGTGGGTTGATCTTAAGAGGCACCTAAATTGTACAGGATGATTTATTCATTCAATCAAAAGAGATTGAATTCCAAATATGAAAGGTTTATTATGAAACCACAACAGCTCCATACCATAATGGTTTTAATAAATTTTGTAGTAAATTATATAACCAATAAATGAATTTAAAAGTTTCATTTACTGACAATATATGTCTAAATGTACTTTTTTTGCTCAAAAATTTTTCTACAGTTCTAATCTATACTATATTGAGTACATTTCATTTTCACTAGTATAAATTTAACATTTTATTTTATAGAACAACCTGGATACTTTCAGCCTCATTCAGGGAAAAAAATTTTTTTTTTACTTGCTGGGATTTCTAAGCAAACATCTGAAAAGAAATATGTTTCATATATTGCTGAATTAACATGATTATACTTAAACTGTGTGTCCTGACTTTAACAGACATTTTGCTTTACTTTACTACACCCATCGCTGCTATGTCGATCTTAGAATTACATTAAATGCAGGCATATGGATCTACTTAACACAGTTTCACACTAAATTTGTACAGTGCTTGATCTTCCCACTATATAATGGCACTCTTTTTGTTATCAACACATTCATGGCCTACAGCTGACTGCTTTTATAGCTTTTAATTAAAATCTGAAGTGGAAAGTGTCTATTAGTGTGTGAAACCAGTCATAAAGAAGAGGTTGTACAAACCCTGCATAAGATGTATAGCAGTTACATCACTTTTCCCACCTTTGTCTTCATGATGAAGAGAAGCTCATTCAAGTTAATTATATCAAAGTGGGAGGTCTTGGAGGCAGAGCCTATTTTGACAAGTGCCCTCTATTGTTAAGGCTCTACAAATAAATTAGCAAGCCAGGAGTTTTATCAAGATTTTATTGGTTTTCACAGACTAGTTAGAGAATGTCACCTACACTTTGTGGACTCAGTTTTATTCATGTGGTTCAATTTTCTTTTAGATTGGCAGCTGTCCTTGTATATCATGTTGCATCTTTGAATATTATTTTTTTCTCTAAAAGGTATGTTTTCAAAATGCCTGGAATCTATACACACATTTCCATTCGTGAACTTGAAGAAAGTTAATTTATCACACACTCTGTAATATATTTCCAAGAGCTTCTTTATCTTAAACAAGTGTTTGACCACTACATAGAAAGCCTCTTTTCTTGGGCAGTCCTGCCTCAGTAAATGAGACTGAAATTTGTCTCATTCTCTTGTAAACATCTCCTCTTCCAGTTCACAAGCACACTGCTAAAACACCCACAAGAGACTTGAAACAATGTAAGAAAAATCTTAATACACTGCCTTTGCTTTGTTATGGCCCATTCTGACAATTGCTTTGACTTTCTGATTCATACTAATCTCTTTCTTTCCATCTCCTTAATCTGGAAATAACTTTCTGCTTTCTAAATGACTTTCGCCATTTCTTCCAGAAATAGTCTTTGCTGCCTTCCCTCTGCTATGCTGAGTCCCCTGCATGTCCTTTCACCAATGACAATATTTTGTTAGCTTTTCTTCTCCTTGTTCTCTGAATATATTTCTCATTAATGTAGCTGTTGTTTTTGGTGCCCCTGGCAATAGGCTGATTTTTTAAAAAAGCTTTTTGATTCCTTATGGAATTTGATTTTTTTCTTTGTAGTAAAAGAAGTGGTTGTCAAGAAAGTAATCAATATCATGTGGTGAATTCCTTAAAAATCTTGGAAATTTTTTTTAAAGTCTTAAAGAACAGGGTCAGATAAACAAAAGAGATTTCATTACTGTGCTCCTAACTTTAAATATTATATTTAAATCAAAATCCCATCATATTATATCAAAGTACATAATATATGTTATTAAGATAATTTAACCTTACTATGAATTTATTAATGTATTACATTGTATGACACATGAATATACATATATGACTGTATATGACAGTATTTTACCATTTTTAATTGCATAAAACAAAAATATGAATTAACTTTCTATTCCAATCAAAAGACACATTTTTTATACTTTTGAAGTTATCAACACAGACCCCATCTTAAGAATTTCAGGCAATGAATGCCAAAAGGCACGATCTGTGGTAGTGAGTACCGAAGAACTGCCAAAGTAAGATGTGGAGAGATCATTACACTAAAAAGGTCACATGGTATTTAACTCAATGTTTTTAGGCTTGACATAGAAGATGAACTTTCTCTTACTTAATTTGAAGAAATAGAGAAAATTTGGGTACTAGAACTTCTGTATAAAACTTGATATTTAATTTCTTTTTTTTTTCTTTTTCTCTTGTTATTCCTAAGATTTTAGTTGTTCCCCATCTTCAGGTAGGGAATTAAAAAAAGAAAATTCTGGAAATGCATAAGCCTTCCACTGCTCTGCATCTGGCACAAAAGCAGATCTCAATGTATAGCAGCACGAATGAGACTATACTTATAGCAAGAGTTAAGTAGAGTTAGTCCATCGGTGAGGTCAAAATGGGGGTGTGTAAAATATCTTAGAGATCGAAGATTCAGCACAGACCAGGACTGTCATGTTTGCAAGTCAAAGCAGGTTACTGTGCTGGTAACTCAAGAGGGATTTGAGGACTGAACCTTTTCAAATAGCTGGGTTTTTTATCAACTACCTTCTATACACTGCATATTTCAAAGAAGTGTGTTTTGTAGAAGGTGCTACAGTGACTGATAAGTGAGTACTTCGTACGTTCTCACAGAATATAGTCTTAAAACAAGCAGTTGCTGCATTCAGACATTCCTCAAATTACAGACTATCACCAGCAATTGTAGCAGAGAAGGCCAGAGAACAAAACAGGATGATAGCAATGTGTATTTGACAAAAAAAAAAAAAAAAAGGAGTCAGGGACAGCTTTTCCAAGAAAACAATGTTTCTCTATAAATGTTATCTTTTTTTTCAACTGAATGGGATGGTAGAAGGGCAAGTAAATTATTTTTTAATGACTTACTGAAAAGAAACATATTATCTATACAGTCCTTTAAACAGTATATTCTATTTATGTTATTAGTTTCTTAAAAGTGTGTTTCCCAATTAATAGCTTTAACCAATTACAGGACTAGGTTTGTATCAGAAAAATTGAAACCTGCTATGCTGTCATACGCACAGACTTAACTCTCTGAAACCAAAGAGAAGATATTTATTTCCCTCTAATTTCTTTCAGTTGTAGTTTTGTTGTTGGTATATAAGATATTCTAATCTCAACATTTTCAGACAGAAGCATAACATTAGCTGACAGTGTACATTGTGAAATGGGATCCACAGGTAAAGGGCAAAAAAAAATTGTTTCTGTGGAACAGACAGCCCATTTACCAGCAACAGCTTTCATTTTATATGTTTCATGTATGATATGCTGTGGAAAATCACTTTTTTCTCTGAAACATCTGTGGTATATTGATGAGGAAAGATGGATTGTTGTGCTATTATTTTTTTATTACTGTTTTTTCACCCCATGTGGATTTAATGACAAACAACAAAATTTAGGAACAGACAGGGGACAAATCCGATCACTATGACTACTTTCTCCTCCTCCATCTTCTCACAGAGTATCATTCAGTACAAACAAAGCAGCAAAATTTCCTCCATATTGAACCACCAGTTCCTTTTTTTTTAAGATAACACAACAAAGAACAAGTTGCAGAAAATAAACAGAACACATTCCCAGTTTCCTATACCTCGTTATATGACAGTTTATATGATAGTTTTATTTGTAACATATTTCAAAGGAGCTTTATTTGATTCTCTTATATAATGGATACTTCCAGGCCTCTGGTGACAAATGGATATCAATGGGCTTGCCACAGGAGTGCTGGAGATTTTGGGATTTATCATACACAAGGTTTGAGAAAACAACCATCCCTCTACTTCACTTTATGAGGTGTCACTGTGAGCCCTAGAGCTGAATGGAACCAAATATATTTTGTATTTGTCACCTTCCAGCAGTAGACACTACAGGTAAGTAATACAGGCAGCTTTGTCATGCAGCAGAAATGTCCAGGCAGACCTTAGAAGGGAGTGTTGATGGGGGCACTTGTGGCAGCACATCATCCAGACCCTTTGTTGAACTTGGCCTGGGATCAGTGCTGCATGAAGCAGATCTACTGCAAATTGAATTGGCATATGTCCAGCAGGCTGATTGATATGCCCACTACTGTTTCTATGGGATTACTTGAGGGGAGAGGGAGTTGCGTGTGTTTTTTTTTTTTTGTTTGTTTGTCTGTGTGTGTGTGTGTTGGGTTATTGGTTATTTTTTGTTAATATCCCCTAACAACCATTACATTTTTACCAGTCTTCTCTGAGAGGTAGGTTGACTGGTTTAGTGTTTTCTTTTCCTGTTATGAAAACTTCAACTTGTCATTTTAATTACTAATCTATAGGGCACACATATACACAGCAAATTGTGTCCAAAACTGCCTGGAGTGCTCCATAATCTGTGTGTAATGCACAGATTATGTTATGCACTACACAGTCAGTCATTGATGCTGACTATTCATGGAGATGGAAATTAAATACAATTTGTTGTTTCGTCACTTAAGCATTGTTCTAATATTCTCTTGTAAGCCTTACCATCAACTGAAAATGGATGATAATTTACATCAATGCATACTAATGCATTGTATTGTCGTGGAAACATTTGCATAAACATTATCTGTGGCATCAGATGGTCATATGACACTTGGACCCTGAATAATTATGTCTCTTAATAAACCAGTAATATAGCTATCCAGACCTTTGTCCTTTCCATTCCATGAGCAGATTTGCAATTATAGGCATTGTGTGCATATGAAGCATTTCCTGGTAGACAGTGAGGTTTTAGAAGCAGTGTAAAACCCAAGTCTGAATATCATATTGAATGATAAAGATTTAAAATACTATTTTTTCTTTAAAAAGTACATATGCAACTGTGGGATCTTAATCTATGCAAATGGTATCCAGAAGTAGCAGCCAAAGTTCTGTCACTCTCTTTCACTCCTGTGGCATTAAAAATGTGACAGAAAATATGTGTCCTTTGCACTTTCCCAGTTCAAGATTATGCCACCAAATTAGTATTCAACTTAATGTTTAGGGGCTTAGCCATTGTAATTAATCATGTTGTAACTGTAGAAAGATACCTAATACTCTGTCCCTATGCATTATTTAGATTATTTCCTTAGTGAAAGGAACAGGCAAGAGATTAATTAAATCAAACACTTTGAGGTCTGTTTTCCCACTGATGAACAGAGGATTTATATGCAAAACTCAGGTTAGCATTAATGCAAGTTTGTTGCATAAATCACCTAGGCATTGATAGGAGTGGTAAGACTTCTAATGACTTCCTTAAACACTTTTTCCATCACTGCTGTTTAGGTGGTCATTGTTATTAGTGAAGGAATATTATCATAATGTTTTATTAGTCAATGCAATAAGTAATTTTAGTCATGAAGTGTAAGTGAAAACCCACAGGCAAACAATGCATACACTTGCAACAAATACAGGCACAAACAAGATTTCAATGTCATTATAATGTTTCTGAAAAACAGCACTGGTTATTTTTTTGTGGGGGTATTCCTCTGAAACATGCTATCTTTTCATATTAATGTAGAGTGTAAAAATCAATTAAACATCTAATAAACCTTGTTGATAGGTAGCCTTTCTTCATTTATTCAAATGCATAATTTGCAAGGGGTATCACAGTGAAATGAAATCCTAACCTATTTTTTCAAGTGTCTGAAGCTTCTACTAATAGCAAAGTCATTGCTGAGTGTGAGTTGGTTACCATAGGACTTCCTCAATTTTTTCTTTTTCTGAGGAGAAACTCTGCTCTGGGCTGTTATTTTTTGTTGGCTCCATTTAATAGAAGTTTTTTTTTACTGTTCTCCACACTGCTAGTTTATTCACTGTCAGGATTTTTCCTGATTACTTCCAATAGTATTGATAACAGCAATAAGTTTTTCTTAAGTACTGATCATAGCAGTATGTTATCCAAGATATAGAAAAACAGTGGTTTTCCGTTTACTACATCCTGCTATCTTTCCACTCATTAAACAAAAGCCTCCTTAGTTTGCAGAGATCTTTCTAATGGGCTTTGTAAAAAAGCCTTCTTTTCTTACATATCCAGGAATGCCTGTCTCTAGGGGTGGGCCATATCCTTCACATTGAAAAACACCAGAAAGACAGTGAAGTCATTAGTCACAGCATGACTTCACAAGAGGAAAGTCCTGCTTGTCCCATCTGATCTCCTTTTTTGACAAGGTAACCTACTTCGCTGATCAAGGAAAGCCATCTGATGTAATCTTTTTGCATTTTAATAAAGCTTTTCATGCTGTTACAGGATCCTTCTGGACAAAATGTCCTGCAAACAGCTGGATAAACACTTTACATGGCGGGTGAGAAATTAGCCATGGGTTGAGCTCATGGGTTGAGCATAGACTGGCAACCTGTCACCAGTGGGTTTCCACAGGGCTCCGTCTTAGGCCCTGAGCTCTTCAACATCTTCATCAATGACTTGTATGCAGGACTGGAAGGGATACTAAGCAAGTTTGCAAATGATACAAAACTCAGAGGAGCTGTTGACTCCCTTGAAGGCAGGGAGGCCCTGCAAAGAGACCTCAACAAATTAGAGGACTGGGCAATCACCAACCATATGAAGTTCAACACAGGCAAGTGACAGACTCTACACCTGGGATGGGGCAACCTTGGATATCTGTAGAGTCTGGGGAATGAGGTGCTGGAAAGCAGTGTCATGGATTCTGGTCAATGGCAAGTTGAATATGAGTCACCAGTGCCCTGGCAACCAGGAGGGCCAACCATGTCCTGGAGGGCATCAGGCAAAGCATCACCAGCCAGTCAAGGGAGAAGATTGTCCCGCTCTGCACTGGTGCAGCCACACCTTGAATATTGTGTGATGTTCTGGACACCACAGTGTAAGATATTTAGCTCTTAGGGAGCATCCAAAGGAGGACAAGGAAGATGGTGAAGGGCCTTGAGGGGAAGCCTTATGAGGAACAGCTAAGCTCACTTGGTCTGTTCAGCCTGGAGAAGAGGAGACTGAAGCTGGACCTTATTGCAGTCTACAGCTTCCTTGTGAGGGGAAGAGAGGTGGCAGACAGTGGTTTCTTCTCTGTGATGACCACTGACAGGACTCAAGGGAATGGCCTGAAGTTGTGTCAGGGCAGGTTTAGGCTTGATATTAGAAAGAGGTTCTTCACCCAGAGGGTGGTTGGGCACTCGAACAGGCTCATCAGGAGAGTGGTCACAGCACCAAGACTGCCAGAGTTTAAGAAGAGTTTCGACAATACCCTAGGCACATGGTGTGACTCTTGGGAATGGGTGCAAGGCTAGGAGTTGGACTCAATGATCCTTATGGGTCCTTTCCAATTCTGTGATTCTATGATATTCTCACTAGTGAACACGAAGTTTACAGTTTGACTTTGAATTTTGAGAAAGTTTGCATTAAAAAATAATTCTTATGAGAGATTAATTGATTTGATAATCAGATGTGAGGTTTTATGTTTTGTCAACTGCAGTAATCAGTTTACTCAAGTTCATAATGCCATCATTTAAAAAAGTAATTTTACTTTTTTAAATGCTGAAGTTAAATATATGGGGATCTCAGTCTTGCGCTAACTGACTGTCAGATATATATTTTTCAGTGTTCTTCTACCCATTCTTTAACTGCACTTCTCAAATATTATAAATGATGCTATTCAGTATAGCCTTATGTTTTCATGTAGTTTTAGGTGACAAACCTCACTTTCCAATTCACTCTTTATTTTTCCTCATAAAGCAGGAAAAAAAGTAAAGACTAATACTGTAGAGGGTCTCTTCACTAGGTGGAGTTGCTAACGCATCAGGGGGCATTGTATAGCTAGCATTATTCTAGGGAGGAGATGTTCTGTCTTAGATAGTTTTCTGCTTTGTAATCATTATTTATTTGAATATATGTTGGTATCCAGAGAAACAATCTGTACAAGGAAAACTTACCTATTAGAAGGTTTTCCAATGCCAGTATAAGGTTATTCCCAAGTCTATAGTCATGACCATATGTCATGGTTTTGCCCACCAGCCAGCCCCTGGGGCTGAGGATGGTTTTGTCCAAGTGGATTTCTGGAAAAAAGGCCAATCAAAACTTTCAATACCGCCTTTGCTAATTACATATTTAAGAAAATGGAAGAGAAGGCTGTTGTGCAGTGGCCGGATCAAACCACGACACCATATTCATGACCTTCAGTGTGGCTCCTTCTGTTGCAATACAGATGAAAAATAGCTACTTAAACAATCATGAAACCAGCATCACTCAGTTCCTATGGCTCATTGCTGTGTATGCATATGATGCTGGAAATTCACTTGCAAGTAATTCATTCATTAGCACCAGTAGTTTCATCTCCTGATTGTCAGCTGTATATTTTCAGGATATTTTAAAGATAAGTACCATCCTTTAATGAAAACACAAAAATGGGATATCATAAGCTATTAAAACAAAAGTGATTATTATGCAAAGTGAAACAAATTACTTAGGATTGGAGGTGTACAGTTTTGAATCCTGAATTGGTTGGGGAATTGTGGGAATGAAGCAATGAATGCAAAATGTGGAAGCAGAAAAAAACCCCAGTGTTTTTAAAAGATGGATGACAGTAATTATCATGAGCAATGACTGACTATTGGTCTCCACTTTGTCTCTCTGTATTTCTCCCTTTTTTTTTTCCTTTTGTGAAACATTAACTCCAGACAGTCAGTTGCAAAATGTTAGCATCTTTTAACAGTCTAAAAGGCACAGTCTTTGGTAACACTTGCTAAAACTTGCTCTGTCTTCTGCATATCAGAGAACATAATGAATACATACTTAGCTTTTAAAATTGATAATTCTTCATACTTTAATTACCAACCAGTAAAGCTTTCCTGAGTCCTATTACTTATTCAAAAGGAATGTTTACATAACTGTACTTAAAATGCTGAACAACTTTGTCCCTAAGTGATTTAGTCTACATAGCTGTGTTTGTCCTTGTCATGTTATCTTTCTCCTAGTCACATTTATGAAAACAAGAACAATGTTGAAATTGGTCCTTTAATAAAGAAAAGAAAAGAACAGCTAAAAAATTAGTTGAAAAGGGGGAATTTAGACAGAGGAATATGTCATGGAAGTTTTTGCGGGTGATACATAGCATGGGAAAAGTCTAGCAACAACTGTTTCAAAATCCATTGCCAGCAAAAGTGCTAATTTCTCTGAACCAGCTTTGCATTGTAATGAGAGGGGCTGTGAAAAGAAAGGATATGGTGCAGAGAAGACATAGAATGATGGCAAGAACCATTGACCAGAGAAGCACTGTCTGGAGGAGCAATAACCTAAACAAGACAAACAAAAAAACCCCCAAATCCAACAACAAACCCCCACATTAACCAGAACAACAGAAAACAAAACAAAAAAACAACTCACTCTTTTGGAGTTTGGAGTCAAAGAGAAAACTCAGGGAGGACAGCTAAAATAGGAGTAGTAGCAAGAAGAGAGAAAAATTGATGAGAAAGAACTGGGAAGAAGGAAAATAAGACCTCAGAAAAAAAAAGCGATAAGAAAAGAGAGCTAAATGGAGAAACATGGCACCAGAAGTGCATACAGAGAAGTAATACAGTGGAAACAAATCAACTTGGAATAAACTAATCCCCTTCCAACCATGAGACACTTTTATGCAGAGCAGCATCTTCAAGAAAGTGGTGAGGAAAACATTGTTTTCTTTAGGGAAGTATATAGACTTTCTGGAAAAAAAACAACCTAGAAGACTGAGTTGAGAGATGGAGAAAACATTAGGTACAGAAAACAATTTGCTGTTACACAGAAGACTGGAGGTGAAGGGATGAGGGGGAAAACCTGGTATGAAATATAAGAGTAAGGTGTTTAGCAAGACAGAATAAGAGAAGAAAGGAATTAACTAATGCAAGTATAGTAGCCTTTTCAAGGAGAAGAAAACTAAATGAAGAGAAGTTAGTTAGGAAAAGCATTTAAAATAATAAAAGTGTCAGAAGGAAAAAGACAAAAATATCAAGGAAATAGGAAACGAATAGTAATTAAAAAAAAAAAAGAAAAATGAAGAAAATGTGGTCTTGCATAGAGCTTCATGTAATCTAATTGTTTTAGAATATGGCAAATCCACAAATTTCTATGTTGGTCTTAGAAATGCATGATTTAAGCCTATTGAAGCTTAGAGAGGGTTAATGCTCTGCTATTCCCTGGACAGATGCAGAGATTAACATGGCTAGGGAAGTTGTTCTTGATTAAACAATTCCTCTGTCATCTCTAGTGTATGTGGCAGCAGGGAGCTGTGAGTAGGTATGTTGGCAACCAGTCTCTCCATTGAGCAGTGGAAGGGAATTTTAGCCAGAAGCTACTTTTTAGGTTCAGTGCCTACATCATGGGAGAGAATAGTTTGTTGTATTTCCTCCAAAGTATTTAGCCCACTTCTGAGCGCTGTAACTGAATTCAACTTATGGATGTCTATAAGCTACCTGTTAAAATCAATCCTTGAATATCTAAAAATCTGTTTAGAATAGGCAGCAGATACATGCCAGATTGTCAAGTTGTCATTGATTATGTTTAATGGACTAATTTCTAGAAATAATGAAGCATCTTTCAAATATTTCCTTCAATTTATCAGCCAATGAGAACAGAATGAAAATACAGTAAATTAAACAGTAGCAAGTTATTGATTAAGATCTTATAGCTTAACTAATTCTAACAAGAAACAGACAAATGCAGAAGTCTGACACAGACTTTTTCTTCCCCTTTGATGTAGCTGTATTGGTGGATTTTTCTGTGGTGCAGCCTGTTCTTAGAGCTGAAAATAAGGTGCTGAATGTCAGAGACTAGACATAAGTTGAATAATTCAGCTTAAATATTAACATGTATTTATAATTGCATAATTTTGAATTCTTCTTTGTTTTAAAAAAAAATCTTTATTTTAACTATGATACCATATCAAATAATCTGAGTGCTGCATGTCATGGTCAAAAAACTCTTTATGCCTTTATTCTGTTCTTTCCTTCTCTTCCCCTTACTTTAAGCAGATGAGGAATCCATTGTTCAAAGAAATACAGGGTTGCACTCCTGCAGCATATTCTTTGTGTTAAATTCATCTTAGTTTTTTTTTTTCCCTTGGTACTTGATTTTTTCCAATTTGTCATCCAGTAACTTTATTTACTCTACCATTCTGTTCATCATCTGTTTGTACTGATTCAGTTTTTTTCCATATCTAAGATACTTCCATGTATATATATATATACAACTCTGCAGTTGTAACACTCACCTTCCCTAATCCATTTTATTTTCCAACATTCTAAATTTCAAGTACAGAATAGTATAGAATTAATGCTAATTTCTGTGACAATTTATTTGCCTGCCTATCTGGGAAGTAAGGAACTTATCTTGAACCTATCCTCTATCTAGTGAAAAGTCCATATATATATACACAAAACATGATGTCAATGATACTCAAAACACATCTGTAAGGCACTTGTAGCCCAGAGGTTTTATCCTCCCAACTCAACTAAAAATTTGCAGATTTTATTCAATATGAAAAAATACTGAGACTTTTTAAAGGCTTTTGAAGTATTTCATGGGAGTGCCAGAGAGAATAAGGTAGTCAGTATTGCAGCAGCTAATAAAATATATTTGTGGAGTTCCTTACATTCAGCTGATATAAACCAAATTATACATGTAAGTGATTAATGTGGGGATGGTCACAAATGAATTACATAATTGGCTGACAGTGTGAGTGGCAAACCTGAGGCTTTATATATATTTCAAGGTTGATATATAATTGAGTATAAGCATTGGCAGATGTACAATTGCCTACAAATTTACAATTTATAACTTTATTGTTACTGGAAACAATTCACAATGTGTTTTGTCCATGCCAATATCAGGTCAGTGTTATAGTTACAATAGTTTGTCCCACATAAAAATAATAAGATTGTGAGAAGTGAACTGAATTCAAAGTGGGTTACTTTTATTTGTTTGTTTGTTTGTTTGACCATCATAGAGACTGAATTTGAAATGAAAGGACTTAAACACTGACTGTTATACCCATTATAATTCTTAACAATGAAAACAGTGGTGGGATTTTTGGAAAATATTCTTCTGCAGGTGGTGGTACTGGAGGAAGCACTTTCCATTAAATGAGATTTTGATCCAAACACTTGGTATGAATCAGTGCAGTTTATTGCAGTTTATCCACTGTCTTTGGAGTTTTCCTTTTACCTGGTTAGAGTTATGGGTTATACTGCTTCTTCAAATGGAAAGTCTTGTGAGATACTCATTGCAGGACTGAAATTCTTTTTAACAGTGAGTAGTACAGTAAGCAGATCTGTCCTTAGGAAATGAAAGGAAATGAAAGAAGAAGCAGTTACATGAAACTAGCTGTGACCAAACGTATTTTCTCCTAGTGAATCAGTTTACACATACTTATTCAGAAACTACTGTGTTCATAGCTCACACCTATTCCTGGTGCCAGGAATGCTTGAACCTGACTGTGATTTCTCCAGACAAATAATAGGGATATTAGGTTCTTCTTGAAGGTTATTACGACTCTGTCTAGACAAGTACTTAACCATGAAGTAATAAGCTGCCACTTTAAAGTCAAAGAGATTCCTTATCTTTTTAAGGTTAACCAGGTGGTGAGGTGTCTGTGAAATCTAGAACTCTATTATTTCTTTTTCTCAGCACTTAAGCTGCCTTTTCAGCTTGAGGCAGCTTTGCAGAATTCCTTTGAAGACATCCAAGTTAAGAAGGAGGATGTATTCCCGAAATCAAGACCTGATTATATACATTTCTCCATTTCCAGAAAGAAACTCTTTTAAACAAACAGAAATAGCTTTTAAATTTTTTGTTTGGAGTTTAGTACTATTATCCTATTAATGGACTAGATAAAAAAGAGATCCAAGCAAAAATGAGAGGCAAGAACAGAGTTGTTTTCCTGTTCTTTTTCCCTTTAATTCAGAAAAGTATGGGAGTGTATGAGATTACACTTTGCTCAGCATTTTTCTGTTTTGAGTTTGTTTTGTTATAAATATGAGAGTACAATATAAAGACTAGGTTTGAGTCCATTAGCTATTAATATCTGGATGTCTACCCTTGCTAGCTAGTCAATGGGAGTATATAAATATTTTTATAAGGATATTTTTCTCATTCATTCTATAACAGAGGTCTAAAATCAGAAGATTAACCATGATCTAAGTCTACCCTCCTTTCCTCTCCATTAACTATGCAGCAGATACATGAAGTAAGAGGAGAGAAATCCAAATCAATATATATATATCGTCTAAGGTCTTAATTTTTAAACCCAAAATAGAGTGCATATCATTTAAAAAAAACCCCAACAATATTTAAATTGGCTGTCTTAAGATAAAAAATTAACTACCTTCCAATCACATTGTATGCCAGAAAACGGACCACTGAGGTGCTACCATGTTCCCTGTTATGTTAACACAGGATTGGTTTCTCTGACTTGTTACACTGGTTTAATCATTGGTATTTGTTTCTCATGCTTCTCCATGAATGAAATATTTGAATTAGGCTTAGAATTTTTGTACTGGACTTAAATTTATATAAATTTATTTTATGCAACTATCAACCAATGAATCAGGCATTATGGTTTTGTAAAGCTTTGTGGAGTGTTCTGTAAATAATTATCCATACTTTTTATAGACCAAAAAATATCCTACTCCTGTGGTCAGCCAAACATCTGGGGGAGGGGGGGGAGCTTGTCTTCAGTGTATTAGTAGTTTTATATTTTGCATTTATAGTTAAATATTTATATACATAATTCTTTATAATAACTGAAATTGAAGATTGGTTTGGTTCAGGTGATAAAAATAAATAATATTATGAAACTTTGTTAATTAGACCTTGAAACTATAATCTTTTCTGTTGAAGTTATATGAGTTTGAAATTGTATCAAGAAATATTTTCATTTTTTTAAAAAAGCCCCTTATCTTTCACTTTATTGGGAATAATACAATCTCAAGCATAAATCTTGTAAACAAACCTGTAGAAAATATGTGGCTGAGTTAAAAACTTCTGAATCATATTAATGGAAATTCTATTGCAATCTAAATTTTAGAAAAGTTGAAGTTACTTCAGTAGCTGTAGCTGTTTAAATCAAATAACTATTTAAGTTAAAGGAATGAAAAATATCCAGCTCTAAAACCTTTTCACAAAGGAACAGTAAAGGTAGTGACCGAAACACAACATTGCTGAAAGTCCCAGTAATTAATGTAAATCTTAGTTTCTCACTCAGACACACACACAAACACGCTTACCTACACAGTCCCCAGCATTAGTTACTGCACTCATATTCTGAAGAACAGTAAGCCTCTCTACAGCTATTGATCTGCAGACTTTCTGAAATTAAACTGCCAGGTATCACTGTGTTCTTGATATGTTATTGATTTTCTTTGGAATGTTTTGGGAAGAAAAAAATATGACAGAGCTGTAGGACAAAGGGAAGGTCTCAGTTTTATTTAGTAGACAACTTGATTATGCAGCAGCTGACCACAACCTTTTTGTTTCTCTCCCCAGCTTTTTCCTTTGAGAATTGATGCTAAAATAATGGTATTTTTAGGGGGTTAAAGTGTCCTCCTGAATCATCAAATCTTTATTGATCTGATTCACAAAGGTTCTGAGCCCCTCAGGTGGCAAAACACTCACCTGCTGCTTTAAGGCAGATTTGACTTTGCTTTATATCCTTCAGAGACTGTGTTTGTGGAAAGAACATCCAACACATCATAGACCTGCCTCTTGTTTATAGGCACTGTTCAATTCACAGCCCTGATACTGCATTGTTGTACTCATCTGTGGCTTTAAGGGTCACCTTTATAAAAAGTTTGTTCACAGCCACTTTACTGGTGCAGTAATGTTGATTCAGAATACAGGACATTTTTACAGTAGATTAAACTGTTTTTTTGCAATTACACTAAAGAATTTTTTTTTACCTTCTTATCAATAATTCCTGACCAAACATCTCTTTGTTGCTTTCAAACTTCACAGCATTAGCTTTTTATGTTCACCATCAGAGTTGACATCTATGCTTCTGTACTGCCTCTGGCTGGGACAGAGTAAATTTTCTTCATAGTTTCTTGTATGAGGCAACGTCTTGCTTTTGTGATGAAAACAGTGCTGACAACACACTGATATTTTTATCTGAGCAGTGTTTGCACAGACTCAAGGCCTTTTCTGCTTCTCACACTGCTCTTCCAGTGAGCAGGCTGGGAGTGCATAAGGAGTTGGGAGAGAACACAGCCAGGACAGCTGACTCTCATGGACCAGAGGAATACCCCATATCATATGGTGTCATACCCAGTAATAAAATTTTCAGGAAAGATGGAGGAAGGAGGGGATGTTTGGAGTTGTAATGTTCCTCTTCCCAAGTAAAGTAACAATTACACATGATATAGCCTGGCTTTCCTGGAGATAGCTGAACACCTGTCTGCCCATGGAAGTGGTGAATGAATTCCTGCTTTTGTTTTGGTGATGTGCACAGCTTTTGCTTTATCTATTAACCTATCTTTATCTCAACTCATGGATTTTCACACTTTTCCTATTCTCTCCCCATTCCACTGTGGGACAGTGAGCAGATGGCTGTGTGACTCAGCAGAGGCTGAGTCACCTGATGGGGTCAAACCACCACAGCTTGTTAAACTATCTATAAATCACTTCTCCTGTTGATCTGCTTGCTGCTATTAGTAAAGTTTTCTCTGCTTTGTTTTCCTTTCCTTCCTCCTCCAATTTTTTTTATAATATTATATCCTTTATTATTTGCTCTGTGGATTTCTTTGCTTCCACCTGATGTATTAGCAGCCATAGGCATTTCATCTGCTGAAAGTTTCTCTCTTCTTGACTTTTTATCCTACCTAGAGTTATCTAAGGTGGCATTCGTCCTTTTAAAATTCCAGTGTCAACAAGGAGAATGATTCCACCAAGGAGGAATACTGTGGTAGGTACTGTATCACTGGGGAAAATCACCTTCTGTAAATACCTTTCTTTCCATCAGTTACCATGAGAGCACAAAATGACTAACTGCTTAACTTTACATAGATACATCTCTAACATTTGGTAAAAAGGTAAAAGAGGTTAGATGATGTCCACTGACAGTATCTAAAGAATCCTGGTTATATAACCTACTAAACAACATTTTTTTTTCTTCAAAATTCCTCTCTCAGGTCGCCTTTTTTATTTCGTTTGCAATTTGCCATGGAACAATACTGAGCATAATTGTTCTGCAAATGTTGTATTAATTACTAGGTTCTTTGAATATAGTGCAATTTACCTGACCTAATTGTTGACATCTAAAGATTAAGAATTGTGACGGAAAACAAGTTTCTTCAAACCTGTTCCAGCTCTCTGCAGTCCTCTATACCGTAAATCATTTATGGCTCTCACCTTCCTATATAGAAAATATAGGTTGAAGTTAGGTGATTAAGATGGTCATTATATTTAAGGTCCCTTCCAACCCAGGACATTCTATGATGCTATGATCTATGTTGTAGACAAAGTGGAGGTTTCTCTCCCTGAAAAGCACCTGAGCAAGCCATTTAATACCTCCCTTTAATCTTTTCCTTGAGTTAAAGAATTGCTTAGCAGCTTCAAACTGTTTGGATGGTGCCGAAGTACACAGTTTACTGAAACGTGTATCAGTAAGAAAGGACAATTTCAACTCCTTTCCCAGTACTATAAGAATCATTGGCTCATAATACATAAACTCAAATGTATCTGGCACCTTCAGACTGAATACATTTGTGTATTTTTTTTTCAAAATATTTTTAATAAAAAATTTGTCCCCAAATAATATGTTTCTCTCTTAGGTAAGAAAAACATAAAAACCTATTATGTTTCCATGTTGAGTAAATGTCAAGGAGAACACTGTCCTGTGAAACAACCTATGATATCATTGTGATTACACAGAAAGACTTACAACAAGTTATTGGTAGAAGTGTAAGAAAATATAAACTTAATATAATAAAAATTGGTGAAAAGGAAGGGACAAAATTTAATGCATACAACTTAGAAGTTCTAGTAGATATATGTTTAGTAATATTTTTTGAAAAGTAATGTAACTTTTTTTATTTTCTTTCTGCAAACATCTCTGTTTTATGGCACTTGTAATAGCTGATGGTTAGTGCTTCAAAAGGTTTTCCTTGAATTATCACCATGTAATGGTCACAATTTTGGTTAATATTTTTTGTTTTAAAAAATTCTTATGTAGTTGAAGAAATTACTGTACTTTGCTG
The DNA here is from genome assembly GCF_022539395.1 of Myiozetetes cayanensis. Taxonomy (NCBI): domain Eukaryota; kingdom Metazoa; phylum Chordata; class Aves; order Passeriformes; family Tyrannidae; genus Myiozetetes; species Myiozetetes cayanensis. The sequence goes on from NW_026087742.1 coordinate 79,919,845, forward strand.
GGGAAAAAGATGAAATCCATATGGTAAATATTAAAATTCTTTCTTCAAAAGGCTGCATTATTTTGAGAATAAATAGCAGCTGTATGTACCTATTTTATAAGCATTCATTGGCATCACTGCCAACAGAAATGCTTTTTAATTTCCAGACCAAATTTGAGCTCTATCAAAAGTGTAATTTCTTTTGGTTATTAGATAAGTCATTGATTGCTGATACAACCATGGAGTCCTGTGACTTCAAAGTGAAAGATACAATAGCAGAATGCAGCAGAATCCTCAGATTTAGGCATCAGAAGCAGTGATAAGTTTACACCTAGAGTAAAATCTTGGATATATTTGTTTCTGGCAGCAGTGAAAATGGTATTGTTTTCAGTACTGTCAGTGTATGACAGAGGTTTGTACTTTCTGACGGTTTATACAGTGACAGAAATAGCTAATGGAAAGTTTTCTAAATGGGAAGGAAAGTTGTCTAAAGTGGCCTTGTATTTTCACAGGAACAGTAAATCATTACATCTTGAACTTCTCCACCCACAGATCCCACATAAAGACCTAGGAAATCTTAAAGTGATAGCACAGCTCTGGTCAAGGAGAGGTTTTAAGCTCCCTGAAGCAAAACTTAACCTTTAGCTTGGTAACTACCGTGGCACACATCTGAATACATATGAAAATCATAGTATACAAAAAGCATGGAAAAAATTAAATAGGCATACTATAATTCTGGAAAAGTACTTGAAGTATTACATGTGGTTATAATATCTTCTTTTTTCATGTTGAAAATCTTTGTTTTGAATATCTGTTCTTGTGTACAGAGAGACTTTTTTTGTTGTTATTTGTCTTTGCCTCTCACTCTCATGGTAGGTACTTGCATACTGTGCTGTCTCCTGAAGATTATATTTTAATTTTACTTAGTTAAAGTGACTGATCAATCTGTCTTACTACAATAATGTTTTTCTCATTGTAAACAGAGATTTCTGAAGACAAATCAAGAGTATTAAGTAGCTATCCAGTGAAGCCACCTAGCCAATCAGACTCAGAAATAGCTTAGTCAAAATGCTATGTCTAAATAGGGTTTGTGAAGTTTCTGAATGTACTTAAAGATTTGAACTCTGAGTTGAATTTTTTTTTATTTAAAGAGCTAGTTGTTCACATATTTCTATGTGAAATGTTTCTATATAGAGGCAATGCCTTTCTGCCTTTTTTGCAAAGTAAACATGATAGTTTGTTTGACCTGGCCTACTTTCCATCTTGATTCCCACTCTACACAATGCAAGTTTATGAACTAATGTCAGATAGACTATTTTTGCACATAAAGTTGAATGTTTCTAAGTACTATGTAGAACAAGAACAAGTTTTAGAATTTTAGAGATCATTAAAATTACTTGGTTATATAAATCCATTCAACAAATTTGTATATTTTATTTCCTGTCTTTGATAGATGTCACTGATAATATTTTTAAAATTTTAGAAATTTGAAATATATTGAAAGTATACAATGTCACTTTTGAAACTATAGCTAATTCTTTAGCTGTCCAACATGAAAGAAGATGTCTCGTGATCCAGCTGAGTTAGTGTTGAAATTGGTTAAATGCAAGTGTAGCTTAACTTTGTTACTGGTTAGCCTTTGTATGTACAGTTAATTTATAACAGCTAAAACACATGCTCTTCCAATCTCTTCAATTCAGCCATTCAATCTCTCTCCCAAACTCATACTCTCTTGCTACAGGGCAATTAATCCTTATCATACTTTTTTAAAAGGTCAGTTTATGAACTTAGATAAGGAAAAAAAAGTCAGTGAATTGTGGTTTTTTTCCTCTTTCTTTTAACATCAGCAGAAAGCAGAGCTACTGTTTTAGAATTGCAGATACATTTAGCTAATTTCTACATGATCGCATCAAAGACATTCTTTTCTCTAATTACTGAAGTCTTCAAAGAAAAATACAGGAGAGAAAAAGCCTTGTCTTTCAACCATCATTGAACTTCTCATGCTAGTAAAAGTTGGGAGTATAATATGAGGGCAAAACCAAAAGCAAATATTGAAACACAGAAGCAAAGTATGATCCCTTTGACCTTTAGTATTTGGATGATAAAAATCTAAAACATTGCCCAATATCCTGATATCCCACTTATTCTTTTTATTTTTTTGCTTTCTGGATCGGAAAGCTCTTTTCCAACCTAAATGATTTTATGATTCTATTCTTGAATTATTTTTAAAAGAGGAGAATAACTTCTTCTGACACTTGTTATACATTACTAATTCAAGGATTTCATAAGGACTGAAGTATTTCTGTCAAAACTAAGAAGAAGGCGGATAAGTGCAATGAAGAGAGATGGGCCATGAAGAGAGATTACACCAGTTTTTGATTTGGTTGTCAAGTTGTTAATAGAGTCAACATTGTGAAGAAATGAAGTTTAAAGTCTATACAATGAAAGTATATTCTACTTAGAAAAACAAATGTAACAGCTGTTGTGACTCTTGCAAAAGGGTCATATTTTAAGAAAATATACAGAGATAGAAAAGGTTGGATGAAAAGTATTATATCATATATTAAAGTACCCAAGATTCGATGTAATGGTAGTATGCCTTATATAGTATTAAAGTCAATTTAGCTCAATACTAAGATTTACTAAATTGATGTAATGGGTCTACTGTAACAGACACGGTGAATCAAATGATACAGTGATTCTGATAGTTGTTTTATACATGTGTGGTTTCAATATTTTCATTTTTTTAAATATGTGGTAGGAATACACAATGCAAAATATTACATTTCACACTAGTGTAGTGGGAAACCATCCCCCCAGCCCCCTCTCCCCCTCAATACCCCCCCCCAAGACCAAACACACACAAAAAACCTAAACAAACAAACAAACAAAACCACCAAAACCCCAACCACAAACTAACAAAAACATCCAATCAAAAAACCCCTTACACCATTCCCCCAATAATTTGTTTCTTTGATATATAAGTGATTACTTAATTCTCCTTAATTACAAGAATGCAAACTTCCTTTACCTGCATTTATTCCCATGGACCTTGCCATGTATAAAGTAGTTGTAAAAAATAGTGTTATAGAAATGCATAATCCTCTTCAGAAACAGTAGTCAACATTTTGTTTTAATTAGTTTCAGATCTATTCCTTTCCCCATCCACTTGAAACAGAAAATAATACTTTCTGTTGTGGAAGGCTAGCACAAGTATAGCTGACCTAAATATAATTAATGAGCACTGAAGAGAAGGCAGCATTAAAGATGAAGCTTGTTGAGGACAAAAAACATTTGTTGCACATTAATAATCTTCTGTTGATTGGGTTATTGATGCTATTCCCAAGATGTGAGCATGGCAATTTACAGGAAAATGAATACTTTGTTTCCACTTTTAAATAGCAGTAAGCTTTGAAATAACAAAAGAAGAGGTTGACGTGCCACATAGGTAATTTAGTTGCAGCTCCATTCCTATGAATCACAGCCAAGTAATTAATCTTTTACCTAGGAGACAGTACTAGTGATATTAATAAAATGTGGGAACAATAATCATTTTTATGTAAGGAAAAGCAAGGACCTGATTTACGGGAGATTGATACTTTGCACAAATATGGAGACATTGAATTTTGGTATCAGTGTGTCAGATGTCTAATTGATGGATATTACTAACATACATCAGTTTCACAGATTGAGGAACTGAACCTGGTTCAATTTATACAAAATTTATAAATGTTGCAACAATAAAATCTGTAGAAAGTTTTCTACTTTGTATGCAGCATGTAGTGTTTTCAGTCTAATTGGTTTTTCATAGATTTAAAGACACATTCTACAAATAGGAGTGCATCTGTTTTCCCCAAGACACACATTATTCTGATTAAATATTTGAAATTAAGATGGAGTGATTTCATGTGTTAGTTTTGATTATACTGGTTGGTTCGATGAAAAAAAAAGCACCCTGGCAATCTCTTATAAATATTTCAAAAATCTGAAGTGGCATGACTTTGTGATTGAAATTGTTTAATTACCGTTTCCTGAAATATTAGGAATTAACCAAAGAACAGAACTACCCTAAGATTTATCTGAAAGTTTTGAACCATAAAAATGGTGGTTTTTTTAATCTCTGTGCTTGATTTTTTTTTAAATTGAATCAATATGAGACCAAAGTAGTTAATTCTAACTGTATAAGTGAGGTAAATTTTCTTATTAATTTGGAATGTGTGCTGACTCCTAAAAAATGGCCTTGTATTCTTTACAGCCTCTCTGCCTGAGAGATTTTGTTTAAACTGTAGCTGCTGTCTACTACAGGATCTATTAAGAAGGCCAAAGCAGAAAATAGTCAAATTCTTCTACTTTCAAAAACAGATTAATAGAATAATTTGGATTGGAAGGGACATTTAAAGGTTATTTTGTACAACGTCCCTGCAATGAACAGGGACATCTCACCAGATTGCTCAGAGCCCTGCCCAATATGATCTTGAATGTTTCCAGGGTTGCAGCACACACAATCTCTCTGGGAAACCTGTTACAGTGTTTCATCACCCCCACTGCAAAAAAAATTGAAATAAAATTCTTCCTTGTATCTAGTCTGATTTTACTTTCTTTTAGTTTAAAGCCATTACCCGTCCCTTCACAGCAGACCCTCTTTAAAAATCTGCCCCCTTCTTTCTTGTAAATTCCCTATTAAGTATTGAAAGCCTTCTCTTCTCCAGGCTGAACAGCCCCAACTCTCCCAGCCTGTCCTCACAGGAGAGGTGCTCCAATAGTCTGATCATTTTCATGGCCTTCCTCTGGACTTGCTCCAACAGGTTCATGATTTTCCTATGCTGAGGACTCCAGAGCTGGATGGATTATGCCAGCTAGGGTCTCATGAGAACAGAGTAGAAGAGCAGAATCATCTCCCTCAACCTGCTGGCCATATAGAGATTAAAAAACCCACATTATTATGCCTATTAGAAAAATCAACAACAAAAGAGCTTACTGACTTTTCCATTGAGCAGTGCTAGAACCCCCATACTTGAAAGCAGGAAATTTGGTATTTTCCAGTTATTATTCTTACATGGTGTACGTGTTTTGCTGCTCTTATCAAAATCTAAAAAATATTGGCCAAATGAAAAGGCGATATGAGTTTGCTGAAGCCTTCTTAGAATATCATATCAAAAATCTCCAAAGACTGCAATGAGATGAGCTGGATTTTGACCAGCTATTTCCTGATGCTTAAAGGTACATAGCATACAAACATTGAAAAGAAGTAAAATGTATTTACTTGCATCCTTCAATATATTCTGAATCTGAGGAGCAAAAGCTGGTTTGAATACACAGAAGAAAGAAGCCAACACTGAAATAAAGTATTGGCTGAATGAGGATCTGGCATGGGTGGTCAAGTATAGGAAGATGAGGGAGAATACTTGGAAAATTAACTTAAAAAGTAACAGAAGCATTGAATAAGAAAATAACAACTGAAAGATGCTGTGTGGAAAAAGGAAACAGAGGGCACTGGGCACCAGGTTGGTGGTAGGAACATAAGCAGATCTTTGAGAAGCCAAAATGCTAGTCCTTTCCCACAATGTCCTTCAGACAGTCTAGACACATTAAGCAAAGGTCTTATTAGCTGAAGACCTCTGTCTCTGTGTTCTGCTTGGTGCTTTCTAAATTTTTATCAGATAATATGGTCCACTGTTCTGTTGGCAGGTAATCTCATTTAAAAACTGATACTTTTTCTTCTTGTCAGTAAAAATACCTCCATACCATTTTGAATAATTTTGTTATTAAACACTTAAATATTTTTATTGCACATTTGCAGTACTGTCTCACATCTGAAAAATAAAAATGGTGTAATAAAATGTTTCAGAAAGAGCACATGACTTAAGATTTCAAACCTTGTGGAATTTCAGAAGTCTTTTCTTCTTGCTTCCTATCTATATTATACTCTTCATGTTTTGGATTGGGAGATCTAGGGGAAAAAAAACTGTTAAATTGCTTGTTTAATATATTAACTAGCACCAGAAGCAGCTTGCTGTTGAAATTCCATAGTATATTCTGACTGGTTTACATGGCTAGCTAGTATTGAACTTTACTAAACTATAAGCTTTTCTGAGAGAGGAAGCCTGATGGAAGATATGAATATGTCATGAATCCTAGTTTAAAACATTTTATTAAAAATAAAAATTATATTATTATTATTCTATAAATTCATGTTAGAGCTACTTTTGCTAATATCTTTCATGGTGATTCTTTGAGCAATCCTAAACCATTCACTTACAATAGAATATAATGGCAAGATTTATTCACCTATCTTTAGCCACTTAAAAATTAAGAATCTTTTTTGCTCTTTCATTAGTTAATAGTAGGGAAGAAGCATTTTTCTAAAGCAAATTATTCAATACAAAGTCCATCATTCACTTTAGTCTAATATTTCATGAATCATTGCTTGGATATGATTTGAACATTTCTCTCTCCGTTGCAATGAGAATCAGCATAGAGTATATTAGCATAAGGTAAAATATTCATCAAGAAAAGCACATATAACGCTAGCTGTGCTAACTGCTTCCAGAGGAATTTACATTTTGAAAGATGTTATTTTGCTGATTAAAATACAACAAAATCAAATGTCTTACAGCAGCAGTAAAAGTATTAATGTCAATTACATTGTACACACTGCACAGAAAACTCTTGAAATGCGTTGATGAAAAAGAGACAGAGGTCACTGCTCTTAACTGCTAATTCAGGATTATGCATTTTGGCAAAAGCCGGATGACATAATTCAACATGCTATGTTTGTTAGAAGAAATATTGTTCGTCTGGTTTGTTTTTTGTTTTGTTTGTTTTTTTTTTAATTCTAATTTTTGATCATTATTAATGATACAGTGACCCAAGCCATTCCATTCTTAACAAATGAACGAATTCTTTTATTGAGAGAGATAAAGGAATTTGAACTACACTTCACTACACTTCAAATATTCCTTTTTCTTTTCACTATACACATTAATTTTAAACTGCAATTATTATTTTTATTTTGAAAATATTTTGAAAATAAAGGTATTTACAAGTTTGTAGCTGATCATAATCAAAACCTATTGGGGCAAGGCGGCAGGGTCACCAGGGGATGATCAAGATATTAAATGTTTGCTTACCTAGAGATCCTACAATAATGAAAAGAAGAATAAAATAATAAAATTTATGATAATTGTATTCTTTGATGGTAGTGTCATGCTTTTTTACCATAAACAGGAAAAGCCAATCCACTTATGAAAACATTCACAGTATAAAATTCTGACTTTAGATTTCGTTAAGGCATTCTGTAAGAAGTATCTTATTGTTTCCTTCCTATCTAATTCCTATCTTATCACAAAATCAAAGAATAATTAAGGTTGGAAAAGGCCTCCAAGGACATCAGGTCTAACCTTTGACTAAATACCACCTCATCAACTAAACCAGAGCACTGAGTGCCACATTTGGTTGTTTCTTGAACACTTCTAGGGATGGTGACAACTCCACTTCCTTGGGAAGTCTTTCCTGCTGCTTGACAACCCTTCCAGTGAAGAAATTCTTCCTGATGTCCAACCTGAACCTCCCCTGGTGCAGCACCTGGTTAATTTTGAGTGATTAACTGGAAGTCAATGCACATGATGTTAAGCAGGTGATGCACGTGTCAGTGTGGGTGAGAGGGGAAGGAACAATGAGGCTGGAATATGCAAAGCACCCTGAGCCTGTGGGCACTGACAGGAGAACTTTCAGAATTTTCACTAAAAAAAGGAAAAACAAATAAACAAAAATTTTTAAAAAGGTGTGAGTTTGGCAGTAGAGATGTTAAGTGTATATTTTAATTAAACTTTGTAGTATTATATTTCTTTTAAAAATCACAAATTGTGTTCTTGTCTTTGTTATCTCTGATTTTAGTACCTAATTTGTATCCACAGTTAGTTAAGACTTTTTCTTTTTAATTCTTTCTGTGAATATCTTCCCACAGTGAAATAGCAATTCAAAGCAGAAAAACTCAGAAAAACACTAATTTCTTAGACCATGTCTGTGCATTTTCAGCCTTCATGCCACCAGAGAGCAGCAAGGAACCCACATGTACAGGGATTCCTGGTAAAAATGAGCTGTGAAGGTGTTCAGAGATCTGGCTTCACAGTCTGATGATGTGATAGCCCATAGACCACAGCTGGGTTGAATTGAGCATCCAGGTGATGGGGTGGTCTGGCTCTCAGACAGACCTACCAAAGGGAAATCTCTAGTCCAAGTAACTCTAAATTTGAGGTTTTCATTATATCTTACTGGATTGTTGGCAGAACCAGCTTGGTTTTATGATTCAGCATTTCTGCCTCTCAGACCCTAGTGACATAATTACATCTTCCATTTGTCTTGTTAAACTATCAAGGGTTTTTTCTCTTGATTTGTCTTTTGCTGTTGAGTATCAAGTAGGATGAACTCAGTTGTAGGTATGTGTGGTAACTACTTATTAAACCTTGAAAATATCATCTTCATTTACATTTTATAGAACAATACATACACAAGGAGAATTAACCATATATGGGACTTCCCTGTCTTCCTAGACTTTCCCCCTTTCATGTCCCAGAAAATAAGACCAAGGAGCTAAACCTTGTCTCTGTCCAAGTTACAGAGAATGCAGTCAAAGCAATTTTAATGTAAATGGTTTCAAAGTATGTCTTTACACATTCCAGTTCATAGCTATCCCACTGGAACACATGGAGGTCAGTTCTAATTTATGTCAAGCTGCTGCGGTCACAGAGAGCTGAAAATAAAACACAGCACTTACTGCTAACAGAAAAAGCTTTTTTTTTACTTTTATGGGGAAAAAAAAATTAGAAGGAAAAAAAGTGAGAGTGATTGTGGCAGGTCTATGCAGTGGATATTTTTCCTTGATCTATTATGATCTTCCTTAGCAACTCAATGTCCATCTAAGTATAAAATGTGCTTATTAAACTTCAAAATATTTTTCTACTGAAACTCCCTACCAAAGCCCTCTCTAAAATGGCAGATAATATACTTCTTTGAATATTTTTTTCTATAATGCTAGTCATAAAAGATACAATGTCCTGTACCCTACACATTAAATTGGACTGTTAATTGTTTCATGACAGAGAAAATATGATAAGAGTAGCTCACAGAGAGACCAGCTAATATAAAACTTTATGGAAGATACAGTATTTTTTTTTTCAAATAAAATTTACTTTTATAAAATTTGACAGTGGGTTCAAAGTGCTTAAGCATCCGTGGATAAGTGAATGTACTAATTTTGTAGAGGTGGTAATGTCCACTCTGCCTTTAACGTGTAGATTTTCTTCATTCTGCATTACATTTATTATACAAAAACTGTCTTATCTTTATTATCAGCCTGTATATAGTAGTTGTATGTCTATTCATCATTGTTCAGTATAATTCTCCACTGATTGAAATCACAGTGGAAAATTAAAGCCTTTCCTCAAACTTAGACAAAAATATCTTCAGTTCCTGAAAAGTCTTTTCACCATGGCAGGAGGTTTTAAGAAATAATTCATATTTATGTTCCTTTCAGACAAAATTTCTTGAGAAATGACATGTACTACGGTACTGGAAACTTTATCTTCCTATCAAAGCTGATGCAGTAAAGTCAACTGAACAAGATAATAACATATCTCTGATAAAGGTGGAAGGTGAGTCAGTGCACAGGGGAAGAAAGATGAAAGAAGTTTTCAATCTCAAAATATTTTGGAGCAAACAGTGATGTGCTAGCCAGTCTTAGCTGGCTAACATGATGAGTGCTAGGTTGAAGAATGTTGGATGTGTTATAAGTTGGAACTGAAACACAGAAAAGTCCCCCCAAAGACATTGACATTATGGTGTTTTGCTACTAAAAGGAATATTTTCATTTTGAGAATGGCGCTTGATTATTGTTAAGGAATATTTTCCATGGGATACACTTGAAAATAATTTAAAAAAAATGTGTAAAAGGGATTTTTTTTAGTTTTTACTAGTAAATGGGAAAATCATTAAATACATTGGGGACATTTAAAAATATCTTAAATAATTAAAACTATCACTGTAGGCATACTACACGTCGCATACGTTTTGCAAGGAAAAGTTTGTCTTGGAAAGCTAATATGTAAGTATAGTAAGCATTCTGAACAAGTGATTTCCTTAATGTTTCCTGACTATTGTGTATAAAATGTAGAGAAAATTGCTGTGGTTAAAGTGGAGCAGTGTAGGAAATTGGATGAACTTATTGCACTCTGCTGTGCATTTTCTTAAGCAAGCATATACTTCTCCAGTGACCTCATTACTCAAAGCTGTGAGTAGGTTGGTCTCTGAGAATTTACCCCAGAAGTCTAGAGTTGATTTTTAATTTCTTTTTCCTGTGTGTTAATCTCCACTAAATAGAATTCTCTTCAGAAGTTGAGGATCTACTCTACTCATTCGGATAAACCTGCTGTTAATTTTCTTAAATGTGACCTTGAACTCATTCAAGGGAACAAGTCATTCAAAACAGCACCTTCAATTTTTAAATAATCAAGAGATAAGTTCCATATGAGTTCTTATAACCTATATGGATAATAAAAAGCACTGTTTTTCAGTCAACAGCATGAGTTTACATTTGCGAAAACTAATGAACAAAATGAAATATCAGCTGCTTGTATTAGATGTCTATAAAATGTACTTGTTGCAGTTAAAGCAAAAAGCTGTATGATACTTATACACTGAGAAAGCATATAATAAATGTTGCCATGATTAATTCCTTCTTCCACTGTCATTTGAAAGACAAAATTTCATATGTGTGTGATTATTTTCTCTCTCCTCAGCAACTATGTCTTTTGCTATGATGGTAGTTTTTATATTTCAAAATATCTAGAGTTTTTTGGTGGTTTGGGTTAGTTTTTTTTTTTCCCCTGTTTCTCTCCAAATGATCTGTGGTGTAGGAGAAATTATTAAAGTTTTGTTATTTTTTTTCTCTCCTTGTGAATAATTTTATAAAAATGTTCTTCTATCTGAGGCTGCAGAGCTTCCCTCGTTGCTTGTAATGCAAAGTGAAATCTGACAGTCTTCTTCAAAGCAGCTAATCCGAACCATCTCGACTGACACAGACCAGAGGGGAATCCTGGAAAAACAGCAGCCAGGATAATTCCAGATGAAACAGTATGGTAGGAACAAACTGTTCAGAGTTATGCCTTTTCATAGGGGAGCCAATCAGGAAAAGGTAGGAGTTGGTTTATGAAGCAGAAGATATGATAAAAAAATACATATTCTATACACTTTCTATATATCTTCTTTGCAGTCATGTTTTTGGAAAGAAAGTGGTGAGGCACAACCTTTGGATTCCAAAAGTCACTAAAATAAGTCGCATTGCCTTTGATCTATATAGAGAAAATTATATCTGTGTGGTTTGTATGAAAACTAACATTTTATCTTCTCTGAGTGGAAAAAGGAAAGTATATTACAAAGTTGAGGAAACATTTTTTTTTTTTTCTGTTATAAGTTCTCCCTATCTCTTTGTGAGGTGTTTTACACAGTAAGTGGAGTATTAGGCATCTGTGACAATCTGCATGTGGTAAAGGTTCAAAGAGTTTCTCTGGATATGTTACTTTATTCTTATTCAAACAGTAGAAAAAAAAAAGAAAACTGACATTTTCTCACTGTCTTGATTTTAGATGTCTACAGTGAATGGGAACAGAAGATGGCATAGGCTGTTAGCAGAAATTAAAACAAAGAATGTGTCTTTTCATAAATTTGATGACGTGGAATTTCAGCTACACATAATGTTGTAATAGATGAGCACCTTGAAGAACATTTTATTTTCTTATTTGAAAGAAACATTTTGGAAGAAGATTTTATATTGTTCTCTATAATGTCTCTGTCTATCTATACCTACATATTTATATTTCATTCTTTGCATCTGTGTGGGGTCAAGACTTATTTCACATTCGAGACTTTCCCTGTATTTTTTGACTGTTCTCATCTTTAAACAGGCTTATCTGAAGATATGACATTCTAGAAAATTCTAGGACAATCTACAAAGGCAAAATTGACATTTTTGCTTAAATATGTGGATAATTTGGATTGATATTTGAACTAATCCACCAAGTTTCCGTGTTCAAAGGACTCAGATGTGAAACACATGATTTTCCTTGGTCTATCTGATGCCGAAGAAAATCTTGAATTTCTCTCTGCCATATCTCATCCGAGACTCCCAGCTGCTAGATAAACTGATGGTATTCGGGGGACAGGGTTATATGTGTCAGTTTTACTGAAGAACTTGGATATGAGGGGAAATTTTGGTGCCAGAACCTAACTTTTTTAGGCAAATGGTCAGTTCAAAGCTCCTAAGAACTCTGGTTTCTAGCATAGCACTTTGTTTATTTTATTTTATTTTGAAACATTATACTGGAGTAGTGGACCTATTTAATAATGGTAATAATTACATAATTTGGTCTTTGAATTAGATATATGTTCCCATTTCAGTGTGACAGTTCTATTCCACATTTTTATTTCATTCTACAAGGAAGGGTATGGCTGGCCATTTAGATGATATGGTTTTTGTCATCTCTTGGATCAGTGACTTAATCATAGGATTTCATTTTAAAGAGGACTAACAGGTCTACTAATGCCAACAATAAGATGACCTGGTAATATTCAGAGTTCAAAGTTTAATCACAGTAGATCAATCATCACAAAGTTCAAAGAGCATTATTAAGCAAGCTGCATATTCTAGGTCTTGAGGCAATATAGAATTAATTGTCAGGAAAACAGTGGAAAAGGAAAGCACTTTAATCTTCTTGTCCTCGGTGTGACACATGTCAAGTTTCAAAATATGCAACATGATGTCATAGTTGCAGAAAGAGAGTCCAGTTTAGCCAAGGAGGAGGTGCAAAGTGACCTGGTAAAGCTTTTTTATTATTATTATTTTGAAGTTAATAAACCAAGTGATATTTAAAGATGTAGTACCCAAATTTTGTTTCCAGATTTTTGCTTCCAACTCTGAAGATATTTACTGATACTAATTCTTTTATTTTTCATCATGGACAGATAATTGAGTATTTTAGAATATTAGTTCTCTTTGAAAGTTCATATTAATGAGTTCATATTAAGGAATTAAGGTTGAATTGATCTCAGTATTAAAAAAGAAACTATAGTATTTCTTACAATGGAGCATGTCTCCAACACCTGTGAATCTCCACATGTGTGTCTAAGCAAACTTTTAAACTTACTATGCTGTACACACACATGAAACAAAGCTAGCCAATAAAACAGATGAAAGCTTAAAAAGCCTTGAGTTTGGTAATATAGTGATGTGTCTTTGGAGTCTTGAAAGGAGAAAAATCTGAGAAATAAATATGATGATAATTTAATCACACTTTCATTTATTTTTGCTTTGTTTTGTTTTCTTCATGACATCTGGGATTATCCATTGTGTGTCAAACAAGCAGTCTGGTTTTCTAAGATGAAATTGTGTGAATGACATCCACACAAAATGAAAATGAGGCAGAAATTTCAGATTCTTGCATAAAAATAAAATAAAATAAGGTAAAAATCATGCACAGTTTTTTCTATGTTATATGTAATCATGTATAGAAATATGTATAATTTTCCAGTTTACTAACAAAGTTTCAGAAGCTCTAATGTTATTGACTTTCAGAGAATGATAGAGACAGTTCAGAAGAAAGTAATATGAAAAATCACTGATACAGAAAAGCTGATACTTGTACTGTACTTGAAAAAACAAATGTTTTAATATATTAAGTGAAATATAACTAAATTTAATAATTAATCATTATTGGAATCCGGTTGAATGCCTGCATGAATATTCTATTTTGCAGAAACATATTCGTTACTCTATTATGTACTAAACCCTGTATAGATGGAAGTTGGGGCAGGCAAAATGTAAAACAATGCTTTACTCTTAATACACCAAACATGCTTATTGTTCATGAACATAAAATTCAGTGGTCTTTTACTAGTTTTGGTTTCTTAACCAAGAACCTGTGTAATCACGGTATGAACACTTTTAGTCATGGAGTAGAATATCTCTAATATCTCACAATAAAGTCAAACCAGACTGGTATAAAACATCTGTGGGTTTGGTTTCATCCAGCATATTTGCCTTCACACTAAAATGGTTTTTCGTCATGCATTACAGCTGAGAAACAAGTTTAAGAAACAAATAAGTCAAGTTGTTGATTACTTCCTTTCAGATGAAATGGGGCATCACGCTTCATATGTATTTTTAGTCCTCTGAGAGTGGTTTAAATGAAATGTTCAAAGTGGTTTATTTGAATTTACTTAGAGGCTAACTATAAACACTCAGAGGAGAATACTCAGGCTCTCAGGAGGTTATAACAAACTGCTGCTAAGTGTTAGCTTCTTAGACTTAGTCTTAAGAGGAAATTACTTAGGTCTGCTGGGTTATGAAGAAGGATGAACTCAAGGGTGAGAAGTTTATATACAGCCAGTTTATATACAGACAGAAGAAACATTCCTAAGTAACAATGGACAAACCATGAAACCCAGTGTGGAAATGATAACAGTGTTTTGATTACAATGCTTGATTTCAGGATCAAGAGTTTACCAGGCCTGTTATATGGCTTGAAATTACATGCAATCGTAGAATCATAGAATGATTCAGGCTGGAAGGGACCTTAAAAATCATTTAGTTCCAACCCTCCTGCCATGGGCGAGGACACCTTTTACTAGACCAGGTTGCTCAAAACCACATCCAACCTGGCCTTGAGAACTTCCAGGGATGGGGCATCCACAGCTTCTCTGGGCAGCTGATCCAGTGTCTCACCACACTCAGTGAATATTTTCTTCCTAATACCTAACCTAAATCTTCTCACTTGCAGTTTAAAGGCATTCCCCCTTATCCTATCACTATATGCCCTTGTATAAAGTTCCTCTCCACCTTTGTCGTAGGCCAGTAAACCCCACCATGTATGTATTAGGTTCCAGCAATAAACAGGACAAGAAATATCTGGCATTTGTTTCAGCAAGTGGGAAAAACGCTTCCTTACTTTTCAACTGGAAGGTCTTTGTCTCTGTTACAAAGCGGTATGCTTCAAAATTGTGCATGAGAATTAATAAAGCTTTCAAAGGCTCTTTATCTGTGAAATCTATGGGGCGCACAGCATGTTGTAAGGTCATATTTAACCCAATGTTGAGAAGATCTCATAGGTCATGTGTAATATTGTAAACATTGGAGGATATTCCAGGGACTTGTAATGAAGACAATGATATACCCATTGTCAAGGCTGTCCTTTCTCAGCAGTGCATTGGAGGTGCAACATGTAGACAATAGAAATGAAGTGAGTTTGCATGAAATCTAAAATAGGTTATTGTTATGAAAGTTGTTCTCAAGAACAACTTGTAATGTCAGTGTAGGTGCACAATATATTATGTAAATCCTTAAGAAGCATCTACTTTAAACAATAATGGATGATGAATAAGCCACTGTAGATATAAAAGGTTCTAAAAGACATTTACACAAGGTCTGTATTATCATTTAAACAGTAAATAAACATTTTTCACAGCACATTGCACTTAAATTAGTAAAAATCTTATATCATCATACTTGTCTAAACAGAAGTCAATAGTCAATATTCCTATAGAAATATGTCTTCGGTTGTTTACACAGTACATTTCATCCATATAGCGTGAAACCACAGTTTGATTTGACTTCCCACAACACCATAAATCAAAACAAACAAACACACAAATATACACCCTTAGAGTAGATGAAATATACTTTTGTCACTCAGGATAAATATCAAATGGAATTGGAATTGTATTAATTCTAATTAACTTTAAATATTATTTTAAGACTCCAAAAATATCTTGGGAAAATATTCTTTTGACAGGATTTTTCTAAACCCAAAATCTTCATTAATTTCTGAGAACTGATGTACTTAAATAAGAAATCTTTTCCGTCTGAGTACTCTCCTTAAGGTTATTTAGGCAGAACATATTTGCAGTGAAGTTAGAACCTCTCTTCTCTGAAAAAGTATATTTGCAGTGGTAAAGTTAATGTGAAACTAACTCTAAACTAATAGTGTGTCTCTAGAAAATACTTTAAATGGCATTCTACACTATTTCAGTTGTTTGAAA
Organism: Myiozetetes cayanensis; assembly: GCF_022539395.1. Classification (NCBI taxonomy): domain Eukaryota; kingdom Metazoa; phylum Chordata; class Aves; order Passeriformes; family Tyrannidae; genus Myiozetetes; species Myiozetetes cayanensis. The sequence goes on from NW_026087742.1 coordinate 79,935,913, forward strand.
GTGGTTGTTTGAATTATGGTTCATTTCTGCAGCATAGAAGCTCGTAAAAAAGCACAAGAAAACCGAGACTCAGACCTGTTTTTGTTTTTGACTCTGATCTTATCATTAATTATGGTAGTTTGAAGTTTCAGAAGGGCACTCATAGAACGTTTTAGAGAGTGTTTAAAATGCTGTAATTTAATTGTAGGAGCAGTATTTGCAAAAATAAAAATCTTAATGGAAAAAAATCTTGCTATAACTATTTGGCCAACTGCCTTCTTGTTTTACCTCCCATTTTCACAGCTCTGACATGTAGCAGTGCATATTTTAACATAAAATAGCAAGTCTGAAACTCTGACATGCTGTATATTTATTCTTGTGTGAAGTAAAACTTTTTTTTAAATAGTACAGATGATTATATCTATTTTTTCAAATGAAGTGTTTCTTTTAAAGTGTAAGGTTTATTTTCACACTTCTGATTGCCAGAGAAGCAGGAAACAGAGAGCTGTACATCAGACATTTAAATCCAGACATTATGCAATCATGATAACAAGGATTAATAAAGATTAATTTAGCTCCCACTTAAAAGCTCTGGTGTTTCAGAAATTCAACTGTCTAGCTTGTAAAAGGGGAATAATTATAATTTCCTTTTCAAATGTGCCTCTGTAGTATAGTAGACAGTTGCCCATGATTTGAAGATTATTTGTGTCAAACTATTCTCTAGTTAAAACCTATTAATAAAACCACACACACAACTTGCCCCACCCCCCCAACAGTTACTTTGAATGGCTCATTGCTATTTCTTAGGTGGGTGGAACAGGTTTTATTAATCTCTAGTGCAAAAAAATTCACTTTCTTGATTGATCAAAGCTATAAAAGACAAAGAAATCATTTAAAATGAGCTTAATTTTAAGAGTTCAGTCCTTTTGAAAAAGATAAATGTAATAATTGTGTTCTATTAAAACCACTCTGAAAAGCTGGATCTCTGTAGAACTGAATACTCTATGAGAATGTAAGAGGTGATCACAGAAATAATGTCACAACACCAATGCATTCTTGCAAATAGGAACAAAATCAACTTAAATTCTTCTGCATTTTATCTTTCAACCTAATTTCTTTGGATTAAATAATATTATCTATTTTCCACTTAAAAACTATTAGCGTAGAATGTACAATCTCTCCACTAGTAAACATCCTTTTTATTTAAAGCAATTTTTCAGACACAGTCATGTTTCTTTTAAGAACAAGAATGAACAGTTGTTGGTATTTCAGGTTGACAAAATGTAAAAAAACTTAAAAGTAAAAAAAAAGTAAAAAAAAGTAAAAAAAAAAAAACTAAGAAAAGGAAAAAGAAAGAAAATATCAGGAACACCAAAACAATGTATCAATAAACAAATTTACAAATTGAAAAAACAAACAACAAAACCAAAATAAAACCCTACTCTGCAAAAGAAAAATGTGTATAAATGGTAGCAAGAGAGTTAGAGCCAGGAGGAGCATGAATTACGGAAGAAATGAAGACAGGATTATAATGTAAAAGAACAGAACAGAAGACAAAAGACTAGAAACTTGCATCCACATCAAGAGTCAAATCTGCATTAGTAAAACCTGTTTGCTAGTAAAAATTTGCAAATTGATCCTAGAGCTGATCCAGGAAACTGAAGTTTCTTCCGTCTGCCAGGAACAAGTTGATGGATTTCGTGAAGGTACACCTAAGGCTGAAATGGATATAACAGCAGGGAAAATGCTACTGAACTGCATTGTCAGTGGGATAACTGGCACTGTAAGAGGAAAAGTGTGAGTACACCTAGCTGTAGAAATGGAACCTCAGCAGACTTCCTAGGAACACAGAAGAGATTTTAATGATTAGAAGGCAGACCATATTGCAGCTATGAGAGCAGTTTAGGGATATCTTATTATTGGTATGTACAAACGAAAAAAAAATTTCCAGAGTGGGCTCAGTCTAAGTTCCAGGGAAATATCTTCCTGGACTGAAGGTTGAAATGAAGACCCTTACACTAAGGCATGGCAGAAATCAAGTGAGAAAGGCATTGATGAATATTTTTGAGGATTCTAAGTTATTGTGCTTGTTCTGGATGGGTTAGAACTAATATTCTTTGCAGTGTCTCGTATGGGGCTATACTTTGGATTTTGTATTATCAACACAGGGTTCACAATACAGAGATCTTTTTCTTAGTTCTAAGAGTGCTTACACAGAACCATGACCTTTTCTGTTTTTTGTACTACCATGATGACAAGGAGGTTGAGGATGCATGGGAGAGTCGGAGGAGACACATCTGGGACAGGTGACACAAACTGACTAAAGGGATATTCCAAACCAAATGACATCATGCTCAGTACAAAAAGTAGGAGGAAGAAAAAGGAAATTGGGGGACTTTTGGAGTGACGACATTTGTCTTCCCGAGTCACTGGAGGTGGCTGAACACCCACCTGCCCGTGGGAAGCAGTGAATTAATTCCTTCTATTTCTTTGCTTATGTGCACAGCTTTTGCTTTCCCTACTAAACAGTCTTTATCTCAACCCACAAGTTTCCTGGCTTTTACCCTTCTGATTCTCTTCCTGATCCTTCCGGTGAGGGAGTGAGCAACTGGCTACATGGGACTTGGTGGCTGGCTGGGGTTAAATCACAACAGTTGTCCATAAAGAGTAGATTACTTTAACAATCTGGATTATATCAGTTAACAAAATGTGTTGAAATGTAACAGCCCACAGCAAAAGGACTAATAACAAGAATTTTTGTTATAATCTTAGGAAAAAGAAGTTGCATGTGGTAGCTATCACAGGATGACTATGATATGCCGCTGAAAATAATGTGATTCTAAAATATATGATCTGAGTGGGATCTTGTAACAATATTAGTGATATTAAGACCCTGAGACCCTAAGACTCAGTCTTGAGGAAGAACTATGCCCATCTTTTTCCTGAAATGAGCAAACTAAAACCATCTGTTTCTGAAATTCATTTGTATGAAAATAAAACTCTAATGGAAGATAAACTTGATGCATATGATTTAATATTAGATCCAAAAATGAATGTGTGTCTACACTTGTGAGGACCTTTCTGAGTCCTTTGTCTCACTCCATCTTTCCTGTTGAACAATTTTCAGTATTTTGCTGGATTAGATTCCAGACAATATACCTATGAAATGTTCTTGTTCCTCTCCCCTTATTTTACCTTCACCTTCAAGATTCTCATGAAAAAATTTACAGTTTAAAGTGTCTGAATTATTTATAATACAGAAGGAAATACATTTATGCAACATAGCATCATGATGACAAATGATTGAACTCGTTGATGCACAGAATCCCAGTTTCCCTGTTCTAGTTTAAACTCCTTTCTCAAAACTCAATGAATTAAGTGGATGACATTCATCTGATCCTGTAGTCATGAACTCTTCTGTTGAGCTGGTGCTGGGTACCAAAGGGTGAGATAGACTTTAAATTAGTATTGTTATTGTCTCTACTGTATTATTCCTTCAGGAGAGGTGTTCTCAACAGAAATTATATGTGGAGGAGCCAGACACTAGCTGAGACTAGCTGACCTAGAATATAAGCTGTGTAAAGGTTCTGGTAAGGAATGAAGACCCTAGGTTTAATTTTGTGTGTAGGTAATATTAGAGGGAATAAATAGATGTGATTAAGTCAATCAGGAGTCTTGTATGGCTGTGACATCCTACACAATACCATCTTGTACTCATTTATTCTATTTTTTATTTTTTTTATAGTTTGTCTGCAGTTTTGTCTAAGTACTTGATTGTTCACTAGCTAACTGTTAGATGTTACTATTCCGATTCTAGAGATAACATTGTTTTTATAGTAAATGACAAGTTCTGTGAATGTATGAGGTTCAAGCCAAAAAACAATGAAAAAATAGCCTGAGTCTGATCTAGTAAAAATATTTTGTTATTATTTCTGTTTCTTTGCTGTAAAAAGACTGAAAACTTGGTTCATTTAACTGAGTTCAGAGAATGTGAATATTTCACTTTGCTTTTTAAATTATATTAAATTAATATGAAATGACATAAACTTGTATGTGTGTGCATATATATATATATACACACACACATATGGATAAATCTAATCCTTTATATAAGAGAAGCATGTTCTTTTCTTTTTTTCCTGCTTGCCTGTCAGCTGTTATTCCAAATGGTATAGGTCTCCTTTACTTCTTGTGTCCTATCTGACAGCCCCATGTGAGCACTCTAGAGGGACATGTTAAATGCCACTAGAAGTGTATGGCTAGTCACATCAAGTGGACTGTCATTGTCTTCAGTTAACCGAGCTTCTTTTTGTCCTTTGATGACACCTCTGGCCTCACTTTTATCTGCCAGAAAACAGCTTTTCAAAACTGGATGGATTTTTGTTCTAGTTTGTTTTTGTTATTTTTTATTTTAGTTTTCCCTGGGTCAACATATCTAACTCCTGATTAATAAACATTTTTTATATTTAGCTCTGTATTTTAGGGGTGTGCACAGTTCCACTTCTGTGAACTAATGACAATTAATGCCAGTGCGAATGTTTACCCCTTTCTGCATGCCTGTGATAGTCTGATAGCAGAGACCATGCCTGATACAGGCTTATATAACGTCACACTGTCTCTGGCATAAGCAACTAAGCGGAGTATACTCAAATTCTTGTCTTTTGATGAGCTAGAAGCAGGTAAAAGTCTTGGAGTGCTTTAATGTTTTCACTAACGATACTTGTTGCCCTAACTTTAATGTGGGGTTGTAAATAGACCACTTTTAAAATCCCTTTTATAATCACAGAATATGCCAAGTTGGAATTAACACATGAGGATCATCAATTCCAAATCTTAGCCCTGCACAGGACCATTTCCAAGGGTCACACCATGTGCCTGAGAGTATTGTCCAAATTCTTCTGGAACTCTGTCAGGCTTGATGCTGTGAGCACTTCCCTGGGGAGCCTGTTCCAGTGCCCAACCGCCTTCTGGGTGAAGAACCTCTTTCTAATATCCAACCTAAACCTCCTCTAACACAACTTCAGGCCATTCCCTTGGGTCCTGTCAGTGGTCATCACAGAGAAGAGATCACTGTCTGCCACATGTCTTCCCCTCACAAGGAAGTTGTAACTGCAATGTCTTCCCTCAGTCTCCTTTTCTCCAGGCTGAACAGACCAAGTGACTTCAGCCAGTCCTCATACAGCTTCCACTCAAAGCTCTTCACCATCTTTTTTGCCCTCCTTTGGACCCTCTCTAATAGCTTAATATAATGAAAAATGGACACTTAAATTCTCTTGTTTTTCACTAAAATTGTTGGGTTTTGCACATGTCCCCAGGAATCCAGAGGTTATGATTCCATATTCCTAACATTTACTGCAGGTAATGATAAAAGCTCTTCAGAATTCTGAGAGACCAAGATTGTATGGGCAAAGGGCAAAACAGAAGCCTTTCACAGTATCTTTTCTGTCATAAATTTAGAGACATCTGCTTATAATAGATAGATTTATTCATCGAAGCTACCTGTCTTAAATTCAGAATAGACCATAGAATATATTCTAACCATATGGTTTGAAATTGCATAAAAGAAAAACAAACAACTCCTTCTCCTCACTTTTAATGAATGTTTCAAGTATTGGGAATTCTACATACAGAATTGTCTATAAGGAAATCACATAATCATGCTTCTCTGACTGGTTCCCCAGACTTGAAGTGAGCGAGTAGGAAGCTGTGGGTACAGTGACCCTTTAGGAAGTTCATCACAGGTAGAATATCCAGCCAGAAGGACCTTAGCTCCTGCATGCAAGAGATATTTAGGTTGTTTTCTCTTACTTTCATCCAGTCTGTCCTGAAATCCCAGACTCTGGGAAGTAATAAGTTTTTAGGTCCAAGAACTCACCAGTGTATTTTCATTTCAGCTCACGTTGGAAAGAAAAATTAGATGAAGAGCTGTACATCATTCACAAGCAATACACTTTTTAAGTCACACAAATTTTAACTTGATATTCATTATAACTAAGAATTAGTTATATGATCATAATTACCATTGCAATTGCCCAGAATGTAAAAAGCTCAGCTAAGAGAGCTTCTTAATAGTCATTGTGTTAACTACAACAAAAATCAGCATGCTATATATTTAACCATAAAGTTCTGGAATTACTTCTGATGATGAGGGTAGCTCAGTAATCACTATCTCGGAAGTGACTGCTGGGTGACATATTATTTTCAGAATAATCACATTCCAGGCATTATATTTCTCTTATTATTATTTTTATAACACTTTGAAGGTGGTCAGTAATTTGCAGTAACTATGAAAACAAGCTCACTATACAGAAGATCTGCAATTAATTATGTAAAATGAAGATAAAGGGAGGAGAACTACATGACTGAAAACAATTGAGCATATATATATGTACACATTTAAAGATATAATATACATAGACTCCTAAAAATTGTTTTATTGCATTGTATCAAGATTACTTGCAGTATCTGGCCCTCTGTATGCTGGGTGTCATTTCCTATAATCTGTTCTTCCTTTCATGCTCTTAAGTTTCTTAAGAATGCAGTTTTTAGGGCTTCAAAATAAAAGAATATTTAAACAAAACCATAAAAATTTCATTTTTATTGAAGAGAAAGGACAGAGAAATTTCATCCTTTTATTGTCAACTAGTAAAAGAATTGAATGTCTTACAAAATTTTAGCTTTGCCATTCACAGACATACCTTCAGTATAGCTAGAACAAACCTCTAGATATTTTAGAAGGAAAAACATTGGGAAAAATAATCAAACTTTATATTTATTCCTCCATGAGTGAGAAAAATGTGTTTTTATCTTTAGAATATTGAGGACAAAAGATTTTCAGTGGTAACGTTTTAGTTATCAGAGGGCAGAGTAAATATTTTTTCTTCAGTAAGCTTATACTTTCAAGTATAAAAAGGTGTAAATCAAAACAGTAGATTTAATATCCTAAACTCTGAGCTATACAAAATCTGACTTTTGAAGCTTGATTGCACCTCTATAACTAATATAACAAAGTTACATGCAGAGTTTCTTAGGTTTTGGAATGCATTCTATTTTCCTTTTTCTCTTTCCTTCTGATTTTCTGTAGGTCATTTCTCTCTCTTTTGATCTGTGATGTATTTGCTCAGGTGTTTCCCATTTTTATGGCAGTGTCAATTAACTCCTTTAAATTTGCCCCTGTTGCTCTCAAAATGTCTTGATGTTCCCTTTGAAGTCTTCCCCTCCATTATCCAACATTTTCAGCATCAGAGACTGACCTCTCTGTGAGAGGCAAGTTTGCTGCCAATAAGCCCTGTCCTGCTAGTAGATGTGTGTTTAGATGAAAGAAATGAGTTTATGAAATGAACTTAGAAAGCAGCACTAGTGCAGCCTAATTACTGTAGTCAAGAGTCAGAGTCAGAAATAACTCAAATGCACACTTACCCTTCCAGTACTCAGGAGTCTTTGGGTGTGGGGTTCAGTTTTCAGTGTAGTAATTAAAATATAGTATGAACATTTAACATTATTTTCCTGGTATGTTTTTCGAGTGAAGAAAGAGGGGTGAGGAAATAAAGATTGAATATTTTAGTTTTAAAGACTTAAAAATGCCCTGTTCAATTTCTGTAAAAGAAAATAGTAAGGAGAAGAAAAGCAAAAATCAGTCATCTTGAACAGAAGAAGTTAAGAAATATATGACTCATTTAGGGTTGACTTGATTATTTTTTTAACCTAACTATAGAAATGCAGAGTTGCAGAACTGGCATAAAGTTAAGTACAGTTGCATCTGATCTGACTTCTTCCTCCTGAAATGACCAATGTCTTACTATCTAGCAGACTTTACAGATTTCTCTTCTACCTTAATTTCTCTAACAGGACTTTTTTGCTTCTTAAATACCCTGATGGTGCACTATTTACAAATGCTGGGTTATACATGATTGATTTTGGAGTATTGCTTATATAAATATGACATTTAAATGAGTCCTGCACCTCATTTTTAACCCCAAAAATAATATTTCTTTCTGTCGTGGTTTTACCCAGCCGGCCAACCCCTAGGACTGAGAATGGTTTTGTCCAGGTGAAGTTCCGGACAAGAAGCCAATTAAAACTCTCAGTAACGCCTTTGCTAATTACATCTTTAAGAAAACGGAAGAGAAGGTTTGTGTCGCAGTTGAAATTAGGCAGCCATGTAGGAGAGAGGCGGCAGGTCCCAGGTGGGGGTAAGACCCCCAGCTTGGGCCGGGGGGCAGATGAGGCACTGAAGCCTCCCTTCTCTCTTGTAAGAGAGTGAAGAAAAAAAAAAGAAGTTTAAAAGACTGACTACTTGGACAGAAACCGTGGCAAAAGAAATTCCAGCAAAGAGATAACGGAGAGTCCAAGGTCAAAGCTGGCAGCTGAAGCTGCAACAGGAGGGAGAAGTGCAAAGGGGGGGGCTTGCTTCTTCCCCCCTTTCACTCTCTCCCTTCAGCAGGGAAAAGACTAAAAAATAAAAAACCCTGCCACCTGTGAAAGATTGTTGGAGTGAGGAAACCCCCCATGTGGCTCATGAAGGAGCTTGTGGATGTACCAGAGAATCGAGACTTCATGAGAGGGACTGAAATGAGGCAGAGTCCTGTTGAAAACTTATGACCCTGAAGGGATGAGTCTTACACCAGAGCGAAAGACGGCTCGAGTAAGCTTGGGATCTGAGTGAGAAATCCATGCTGCTGAAGCTAAAGATTTGAGACCCTTACGCTGGAGCAGAGAACGGCTTGGGTGAGACATTGGAATCTGTGTGTATATGGGATCCGTGCTGCTGTTGAAAGATTTATGACCCTGAAAGAACCTCACGCTGGAGCAAGAATGGCTTGGGTAAGATGTTGGAATCCGTGTGTGTGTAGAATCTGTGCTAGACCCATGCCGAGAAGTCTATCAAGGACTGTTCTCCCATGGGAAGGGACCTCCATAAGGAACAGGGGTGGACTCTTAAGCCATTATCCCCTGTAATCCTGTGGAAGAAGATCCATGGTAGGCAAGTGTCCCCTTGCAAGTCCATGGAAGAAAAGACCCTTCAGGACCTGGGTAACCCCCAGCCTTCGGTCTTAACCCAGGAGGGGGATAGGCCCAACCCTGGAGGCCGACACAGAGAAGGAGAAAGAGCTGGAACTCCGAAAATGGAAACGGAAACTACTTCTCCTCTTTGGACTAATATAAAAAGGGGGGGGGGGAGAGAGGAGTATTTTCTGTAAATACATGGCACCTTTTACTTAAGTAAGATTATTGTAGATATAATTCTTTAATAGTTTTTATTGTGCTAGTAATAAATGCTCATACTTTTTTCCCCAATCCAGTCTCTTTTGTCTGCATAAACCTTCTCTCAATTGATTAGTAATTGTGTAGGGAGTGTAAAAGCAAATTGACCCAGAGCAAAACCACGACACTTTCTTATCCTACTTTACACTGTGAAGCCAAAACAGATACATAGATTGCATCTACTATTATACTTCATAAGATATAAGACATCAGAACTCATTATGGCACACAGGACACAGCTGTACAGTAAAACATGGCACATATAAAGTGGCACACTTTAGATTTTATTACTGAGGGGAACAGAAGTCATATTGTTAAATAGGAAAATTCAGAACAAAGCTTCTCTCTTTTAGTTTTTATTGCTCTCTACCATACTTGTTGCATGATCTTAACTATACCACTCATGCTAAAAACTAAGTTGGTCCAGTAACTTCTTGATATTGATTGATAGTTTTGATTCCTAATCCCCTCCTCTTCCTCCTTGCTCTTGACTACAAGATATTGACACATACCATGAATCAATTTTGGCACATTTTAGAGCTGCTTTAGACTTGGAGAACACTTGTTTCAATGTCAGCCTGAGTGATTGTAGTACAGGCTTGCAGAAGGCACTAGTCAAACCACATGGGAATGCAGTGGAATTACTAGGAAAGGAATAAGGGCAGAAGAAAGTAGCAAAAAGGAAGCAGAACCTTCCTCTTTTGTTAGCTGTTAGAGGTTGAGGGTTTGCCATCCTTACCTAGCTTCATTTTTAGGGAAGATGGAGTATCTACAGCCTGACAAAGCACTAAAGGGATCTGTTTTAAAATTAATGAAATATGATTAATGTGGAGATAAATAGAATAGAAAAGAGAGAAAGTTACCTGATGGGTAAAATAGTGGAGCATGATTCCTTTTTCCAGAATTGTTTCTGATTCTTCACCCAACAACTAAGTTTAGTACAGAGCTTGACTTAGAAATATTTAGTAAATTCTGTGAGGGAAATTGTGGAATTCTAAAAAGCATTCCTCACCTAATGGGGATTAAATACGGCACGAAGATGGAACTGCTGACATTTATGGACTTCAGAATTTTCATTTTGTGCTCCCATTTCTTGTCCACTCTCATTACAAAACTTTTACAATGCACTTGCATTCTCTGTATTATCTTTACTATTTACATTAATTTTTACAGATTGATTATATCTCTTTATTAGAAAAATCTATGTCTGTATTTATCTATATGTAAAACTATTCTATCTCATTGAATAGTTCAAGAAACTTCAATACTTGCTACAAGTGAATCACCTAAGTATGCCAGAAAATATGTGTGAAATATATTTTTATCTTCTTGAAAGACAAGGTAGAATTTCTGGGCATGCTTGACAATTTGTTTACTATTTAAAATGTCTAAATATAACAAATCCATAGACTGTTTATAACAGTTTATGTAATTTATCTCAGCTTCATATTTCATTTTGTATTGTGGGTAAAGATGTTTTCTGTTTGTTTTTAGAGGAGAAACTTTTATGATCACTTTTTTTCTTGTTTCCTTCCTGTCCTTCTCTATCCCCATACTGAATCTTTAGTATGGTTTCTCTTTCCCTCCCCTCCTCTCCCCTCAAACCTTCCCAAACCTTCCCAAACCTCCCCTAACCTTCTCTTCCCAAACCTCCCCTAAGCTTCCCTTCCCAAACTTTCCCTTCCAAATTAGATAAACGTACAAAAAGATTTTGGCTTTTTTTTGAAAAAAGCTTGAGCTTGAAACTGTCTCTAACTTTAAATTTTCTGTAATAAACAAGTAAAACAAGTAGTTTTACAGATTTAAATATCAATATATCTCTGTTCATAAGACAATATCGCGATTGCTAATGTTCCATCATCATGCTCCATCATCTCTATCTAGGCCGATTGATATCCATGTTATATGTGGTATCCTCAGGTATCTATTGTTACTGTTCATCTTCTCAGTCTTTCTTTCAGCTTTCAATTACATTTATTGGACTGTGTGATTCAGAACATAGCAAGGGAAGTGCACCACCACAGCACTCATAATAGGTAGAAAATTAGTGTCTCAAGCTCTGTCTATAATGTCCTTCCAGATTTCTGTCCTTACTAATTATCTTTTCAGAGGACTGTGTTGCCAAAAGAAAGTTATTGTCATAGAGGAATCTGACTTCTGAAATACGATCAATGAATAATAAACGTTTAAGAGAATAACTTTCTTTACACATGACTAATCTTATTTAAATCTCCAAAGTACTGAAATCTCAAAAGTTTTGTAAGACCATTTATCTTAATGTATGGAAGAATCTTTTATTGAGGAGAATAAGTTTATACTGTTAAATGCTGCATGCACTTTCTTCTGAATATTAAGTTTATTTTTAGTGTAAGTTATGTATCACAGAGTCTCTGATGTGTGTTTGGAAGAGTCTGGATTAAAACAACACAGACAAATCCAAATGCCTTTACACCAGGTATGTAAGATATACGTCTCTAAAAACAGTGAAAAAAAAGATTTACTTACGTACCTGACCTCTAGTGTAAATTTCACATTTGCCTTTTGGATCTTTCTACAGACCTGGGCAACTGGGGTGCAATGTAGGTTTGCTGCTCATCATCCTCTGTTATGTCTAACCTGAGGATGTGGCTGCCATACCTTACTGTTAAATTATTTCTCCACAGGGAAGGATATAAGGTCCCTTCTCCTTGTACTCTAAATAAAGTCTGATGTCAAGATCTAGATTTTTGAGCCTACCTAAATTTTGGCAAGTCACTGGGAGGAAGGTTTCTTTTCAGGGACTTCAATAGCCCTTTAGAGAAAGCACTCTATGTAAATTGGTCTCCTCAGCAGAGACATGACTTGTTTGATATTTTAGAAGTTGGAGTAATTTTAAATGTAATTCAAATTCTCAGGTACCTTTTTTTAACATACTCCTGGAACACATTCATGATGGAGATTGCATCATGAAGTTAATATTTTTAGAAAATCATATAATATCTTGTGTTGGAAGGGATCTTTAAGCATCACCTAGTTCAACACCACCCCATCCTCACCCTACTGATCCTTTTCCCTGGCAAACAGCTGGTAGAACTGTTATAAATAGAATATCAGAATAGCCTATTTTTCATAGGATCAATAGTGTAAGAAGAAAAACTAGAAATAACTTCTGTACAAAAAACCCCAACATTAGAGAACAGACTGCTAATACTTTTTAAGTCAAGATACTGAGAAAATTATTTTATTTGACACTGTTTCTCAATTTTGCCTTAAAACAAGTAATGTTATTGTATAATAATTTGTACTGTATTATTCTTTTCACTCTTTTGAACTTCAGACTTCAAAGGTAAATGATATTCATTAAATGGGGATATATTATTCTACCCAAGTAACAGTGACAGAATAATAAAGAATGTATTTTATTTTGATGTGCATCTATAACCTACATTTCTTTCTGAGAAGGTTAAGGTCACCTGTCATAAAGGTGTATTTGCTGTCCAAAAATTGATACATAACTATTGAAAATTGTGAATTACTTAAAAACTTAAGATATGCAATAGAGCTGTTGACCTTTATTTTTGTAGAAGTAATACATCTAACATCACCAATGTGTTTATTATTTTCTCAAAGTATATGCAACATTTCTGTTGGAAAATCACACTTATAAACTTTTGGCAAGCTGATGATACTTTTTTTTTCAATTTAGACTTATATATAGTGTAAATCTAGAATAAACATATCCCATCATGGTGTTATTTGTATCTTGTTTTTCACAGGCCAATCAGAAAGAAAGAGGTTTATTACTCAGAGACAGTGCATAAAACAGGAGGTCAATATTGTAAATGCATGAGGGCTCCATATATGCAAGATTTATTTTTTTTTTTTTTAAGTTAGAGCAGATCTGAGCAAAACAAAACAATGAATATGTAAGTTGGAAGATGTAAATAATATTTAATTTTTTTTTTTCATAAAAAAGAAGAGATGGTAAAAGTATTAAAAGACAAATTTAAGTTTTATAAAAGGAGATAATTGTTTAGCCTTAGTTATTTCCTAACTCAAGTCAGCACTGAGTTTAGATTAATAGAAAATAGTGAAACTTGTCCAGAAAATAAAATCATCCATACTCTACTTTAGACTTAAAACTCTAGAAGGAACTCCCCTGTGTCAGGGACTGAAGTAATTCCATTTTGGAGCTAGTAAGAAATTTCCTGTAAATATCATGTTCTCCATATTTGTTACCTGTGGGTTTTCTTTAATTTTTACTATGAATACACTCTAGGAAATGCATGTCAGATTAAAAGGATCTGTCTTTTAATCTTCTGTATGATCAATGATCACAATACCTATGATACTTTTTTTTCTGTATGGCTGAAATAATGAAATTTACAGCAGAAATAAGGAAAATAAGGTTTTATTAAAAGTCAGACAGAATTTCAAGTAAGCATATAGGAAATTTAGAACTACCTCTCAGAGGCAGGTAGATCCTATATTCAAGTATCCCCTAGGTGTTATCACATGGTTCTATGTTTTAATACTGACTATTTCAAATCAAATATTTCACACAAAAAATTCCAATGTTATTCCTCAAAAGAATAAGGGAAAAATACTTCAATCAACAATACAATAGAGTTACTCTTATGAAAAATCTTTTTTTCACCTTAAATGAATTGATTGTGGAAAATGTTTCCGCTTCTAGTACGTGATTACAAGCTTGATCATCCCACTAAGTTGCACATACAGGCAACACCATTCATCTTTATTGAATGTTTCCTTCAAATTAATCTCAGAGATGAAGGGTTATTGAAAGAGCAGGTAGAGCAGTTCACCTATGTAAGGCATTCATCACTGTTCAGGGACTATGCAGAAAATGAATTCAAAACCAGATACCAAAGTACAGTCTTCTCAACCGTTCTGAGGCTAAGGATTTAAGGAGGAAAGTTTTTAAAAAGAAGATAATTGCAACAGCTATCACATTTTTCATAATGTGATCAGGATAATTGTGCAGGAAGTGGAGACAAATTCTAGCAAGATCTCAAGCTTCTGGAGCTTTGGTCTACTCCTAGGAGCATGCCTTTTCACCAGAACTTTATTTATACCGAATCAAAGTGTCATCCTGCAAAAGCAAACAAACAAGACAAGCTTCAAGACTGGATTCAACAGGCTTGCTTTTGTCTGGTATTGTTTTATTGCCTCTAATCTTATTTTAGCTCTCTTAAATTAACAATAATAACCTAACTACCAGAAGGCTATTACCTTAGCTGTTTTAGTTTTGGATAGTTTTGTATAATTCTGGACTGGAACATCTATTATTAAAAATTTTGATACAGATAGGAAAAAAAGTAATCATGCAGTGTAGAGTGAAGTGTCTATGACCCTAAAATTATGATGCTGCATTAAGGAGGAGTAAGGGCCTGCAGTATCACCTTGAGGGATGGTTCTGCAGTCTTTAGTAAAAATTAAATGACTCAATAGTGTTCAGCTGCTCTTGGCAATGGAAACTTTGGAGCTAGGCAATACTGATATTAGGAGTAATGGAAAAGGAAAGAGGAAGCAAAAAAAATATGCAAAGGAGGAAATTCAGATGTAACACAGAGTTATAGATCAATATAGAAAGGACAAGGGGAAAAGTATGCTATAGAACATGCTTTTGATAAATATACCCCAAACAGATTCAAACTTGAGGAGAAAGAAGTTGTCTACATCAACATCAGGGGCCTCTTAGCATGGAGAAGGAAGAATCACATAATTTTAACCTCTCGGTTAAATCCTTCTGATGAAGGATTCAAAACACTGCCCCACTGTTCCAGCCCTGACTGAAACTGTTAAGACCCAAAGGAGCATTAATTAGAGCAGGAGGTGTAACAGAGGCAGATACCAAGAAACTTTTCCTGTGTAGTTATTTTTAATTGTAATATTATTGATTACATTTGTTTTGTATTAATTAGATAATCTATACTTTAAGTCTGCTTGTATCACTATAAATGGACTAATAATAACACTTTAGTTACCACTAATGATAAATTCTTGGCTTCACATAGAGAACATGTTCCCCTTTATGCCCATAAGAAGATTACAAATATGACAACAGGGTTAAAAAAGGGGACAGATCTGAGGGAGAATTTATTGAGTATTTAGCATTAAGATCATGTTTGGATAAATAACAAGAACAATATAAGGAAGAGGGACCAAAGCCCTATATCCCCTACGTGCTGCATTAATGCTTTAAATAAAGCACATTATTCTAGAGGGTCATTTTTTTTAACTTTCCTAAGAAAAAAAAAAAAAGAAGACTGTGAGATGGTAACCAGGCTCAGACCCATCAGATAGTAATACTTACCTGTTTGCATTTAAGTAGATGCTTAAAATTAAGTTCCTAAGAAAAGCTGTCAGGATATCCTGAGAGATGAAAGATATTTGATTCATACATATCTTTCACATTTTGCTACATGGATAGACTTTGTGTTGAAAATGTTGATGCTACTAGAGGTTCTCTGTAGACCATACAAGACTATGCAAGTGGGAGTAATAGACACTGGTAGCAGTTGGGATAGGGGAAAACTGAAGAGCTTAGAAACACAGATCTGAAGGCTGTTTGGCATTCCAAAGACTTTAAAAGATATATATTTGAAGAGTTATCCTTTAATCCTGATAGATTTCTTCAGAAATATGCATGACCTCAGCTTTCAAATGCCTTTATATGGGCACATTTTAGTTAGTCTGGTGTTTCTGTGCTCTTCTGGTTTCTATCAGCTTATCAATAGCCACTGTCATCATGAAAAGAAAAATCCAACAGAGTAAACAAATAATGCAAGTAATTTTAATACTGATCCATATAGATTCTGAATATTCATATACAGCATAGCTGCCTGCACAAGGATGCACACATTGCCTTCATATATAACTTATACCTCCAAATCTATTTGCCTTGAATGAACCATGATTGGATTTGGTTGTTTCTAATTCTGTTCCTTTGATATCTTCACAGTAGCAACCCTGAGAAACAGTCATACCTCGGATATCTTTGCTATCCTTCGTGCTTTAGAAAGGTTTAGAGAGAAGGCTCAGCAGGTTTGATCCTCCAGCTGGAGTTTTAGTATTTATCTTGCTGAACTCTGTGCAACTACAATTACATTTTCAGTCTCCATTGCTATTCATCCATAATTAGCTTAGAGGTATGGACCAAAAAGAAGAGGGGCTAAAAGCAGCAGCAATGCAAACAGTAATTGGAAACATCTGATTAACGTCACAAAGAATGTCACATAGTAACTAAGGAAAATGACTCAACTAAAGGCTAGTAAAAGTGCCAGTATTTCTAGACATTTGTAAGGGTCCAATATATTTTTACATAAAAGTTTACAGTTGTATTAAACTCCAGCAGTGAATGAATTCAGCTATTTTATGTCACAGTAGCAACATTTATTTGAAAACCAATGAATGTATTTTAGAAAAGAAGCTTACTTGGCTGAGATTTTTTTTATTTTTATTGGTTACATTACAATCTTGCGTTTGATTTTTTTATTTATGCCCATAAGGTTTTGATTGTGTGTAGGGTTTTTCTTCCTTCTTTCTTTTTTTTTTCTCTTCCAAAATGCTTATCTATTGAAAACAAAACAAAACAAAACAAAACAAAACAAAACAAAAAAAAACCTGCTCCACTTAATTTGAAATATTGTTGACATGATTTTTAAACATTGAATACCAGAAATAGCTAATTCTCTATTATAGCTATCATTCAATTATGTTAAATATTCTCTATTAGTTTACAATGTAAAAGGAGTGGGAGAAGGGCAGTTTTGATTGGTAAGGCTTTGAAGATAAAAATATTTACAAACAACTCTGTCTGCAAAAGTAAGAGATTTAAATGAAGTATAAACCACACACAGGTCTTCATTAATGAACAATATCAAATCTAAATGTCTTTATCTTTTTATGGAAACAGACTTTTTGCTGTCAGCTGCCCCAGCACATAAGCCAAAACTTCTCCAGTAATGGTTATTACTTCTCTTGCAGTGCTTACCGGGTTAATTAAAACAAACAAAGAAATAAACACTGATTATGATGGCAGAAAATCTCAGCCTATCAGCTAAAAATACTGTTCTATAATTCATTAACTATATAGATGTTAAGAAGAAAGAATTGCAAATGCACCAGAATGAATTCTTAAAAGAGTGACTGCTGTAACACAATGTAACCATAAACAAAAACTTTTTGAAAGAAAAGGTGCAGATAGGGATTAGATTATTAATTAAATATTAGGACAGAATGCAGGAATCTTAAAAAAAACCAGGAACAAATTAACAATACTGTGGGAGCTGGTGGAAGTGCTCACTGAACCATTTTTCATCATTTGCCAACAGTCCTGGCTCACTGGAGAGGTCCCAGTTGACTGCAAGTTAGCAAATGTGACACCCATTTACAGGAAGGGTCAGAAGGGTCCAGGGATTCAGGGAACTACAGGCCTGTCAGCCTGACCTTGATGCCAGAAAAGGTCTTGGAGCAGATAATCTAGGGTACCATCACGAGCAGGTACCTGACAACCAGGGTAATCAGGCCCAGACAACATGTGTTTATAAAAGGCAGATACTGCTTGACCAACCTGATTGCCTGGTACGACCAGGTGATTTACTTCGTGAATGTCAAAAATGCTGTGGGTGTTATCTGTTTGGATTTTAGTAAAAGCTTGGACATTGTCTCCCATAGCATTCTCCTGGAGACACTGGCTGCTGAGGGCTTGGACAGGTCCACTGTTCACTGGGTTAAACTGGCTGGATGTCCAGGCCCAGAGAATGGTGCTGAATAAGGTTACATCCAGCTGATGGTCAGTCATTGGTGGTGTTCTCCAGGACTCATTGCTGGGGCCAGCACTGTTTAATATCTTTGCTGGTGACCTGGATGAAGAAATGGAGTGCATCTGCAGTAAGTTTGCAGACACCACTAAGTTGGTTAGGAGTGTAGATATGCTGGAAAATAGGAAGATTCTACAGGGGAATCTGAACAGGTTGGATTGATGGTCCAAGGCCAAGAGTATGAGATTCAACAAGGCCAAGTGACAAATCTTGCACTTGGATCACAACAACCACATGCAGCACTAGAGGCTGGGGGCAGAGTGGTTGGGAAGCTGCCCAGTAAAAAAGGATCTGTGTGTGCTGGTCCACAGTGGCTGACCATGAACCAGCAGTGTGTCCAGGTGGCCATGAAGGCCAGTGGTATCTTGGTTTGTATCAGAAATAGTGTGGCCAGCAGGACTAGGAAAGTGATTGTCACCCTGTACTCAGCACTGGTGAGGTTGCATGTTGAATCTTGTGTGCAATTTTGGGACCCTTCAGTTCAAGAAGAACATTGAGGTGCTGGAGCTTGTCCAGAGAAGGGCAGTGGAGCTGGTAAAGGGTCTGGAGCACAACTTCTATGAGGACTAGATGAGGCAGATGGCACTGCTTAGCGTGGAGAAAAGGAGGCTCAGGATGAACCTTATTGCTCTCTGCAACTACCTGCAAGGAGGTTTCAGTGAAGTGGGGTCTTCTGCCAAATGATAAGTGATAAGACATGAGGAAATGGCCTCAGGTTGTCCAGAGAATGTTTAGGTTGGATATTATGAAAAGTTTCTTCCCTGAGAAAGTTGTCAAACATTGGTACAGGCCTAGGTGGTCACCATCCATGGAGTTATTTAAATTACATGTAGATGTGGCACCTGGGGACATGGTTCATTGGTGAACACAGCAGTGCTGAGTTAATAGTTGAACTCAATAACCTAAAAGGTCTTTTCCAATCTAAGCAATTCTATGATTCTGTGAAGTGCAGGACATGCAGTTTGCCTCAATAGTATAAGAAGATAAAATCATGAAGCATGAAAATTATGCTGAAATATTGACAGTTGACTTTAATGAATATAAGTGATGGCCACTAAATGTTTTGTGTTGAAACTAAAATTCGAAGTTCATAATGAGGAGACTGGCATCCAACAGTGATTTAAACTGCCAGTTCTAAATATTTTAATAAAAAGTAGAATACACATTTGAATAATTTCTGCTAACAAACCTTAGACCCCTTTTTAAAGTCTGAGATATTTTATGGATGCTAACACTAACCTTGAAGTATCTAATATCACATATTATATCACATTATATCTAATATTATAATCTGTTGCATGTCCAGTTAATGTAGATTAGCTGAGATTTTGTTCTGGCTGCCTAAAAGTGACATAAACATATATATGCTTAAAAGCCTGCATTTGAACAGACAGGACTTTGTATACATATGTTCCATTTGGTAGTCTTCAGTTACTTTTAATAAGTACACTCTTTTTTCAAGGCTTTTTTTCCCCCCTTCTGTATGTCTGCTAACAGTAGCATATTTAATTAAATTATTCATTCTTTGTGTGTGTTTCAAAGCATTCCTCAATACATCAATAGAAGGAGGTGGATTTCCTGTTCACCACAAGAAAAATCCCAAATCTGTTTTAATATTTTCTGGAAGCTCCACATATTTTCATATGCCGTATTTTTAACACAAGTAATTTAATTATCTCTTATCTAAGTACATATCAAGAAAAATATTTTGAATTTTTGACTGCAGCTTTAGTAGACGCTACACTGTAGCTGTGCTTGAGATCACAAAAATACCTACTGTGGTTTGTTGATAGAAGAGTGTTTCTACCATCTTTTTGTCTGATGCAATGCCTCCATTCAGAGCTTTACATGACATCTAGGATCCATATAAAATGTCTGTTAATAACATTGAATGTCCCCTGGCTGACCCACTCCTCCCCTTGAATTCAGTGTTCTTCCATAGACACTGTGCAATGTATGCTTTTTAATCAACAGAAAAGCAATTGGAAGATGGGAAGAACAGAGAGTTTTGACACTAAGGTGCAAATGGAGAAGTGCTCTCTTCCATGTGTACTTTACTAAGAACAGTTGGTCTTTCAAATATACAAACAATAAGACCAATTGAAAATTTCCACAACACTTAAATTTCAGTGGAAAATTGGAGTTTTGCGCAACAAGATTCCTTTAAAATTAAAAATATGTAAGAACTTATAAAAAATAATTTTAAAACCTATCAAACTTAAAACTATAGAACACTGCAGTCTTTGCTTAAGGTTTTAATTTTTAAAATTATATTCTCATTAGCAAAGAGATTCAGAGCAATGCAAAAAAGAAAATATTACTAATTATAATAAATAAATATGTGTATGTAGCCATGAAAATATCCTATCATAACCTTGTAAAACCATAAAGTTCTTGCACAATCTCTCATTAAATGGAATTTAACATAAGGAAAGATTGTACATACATATTACTAATGACTGATTTTATGTGGTGCAATCATACAAGTGAGTTTTAAATGTAATATGATAAGAACATTTATTACCAGAAAGATATACAATTGTAGAACCTATAAAACTGTTGTTTCATATTATGTGTGACTTGCTGAATAAAAGGCAAATTTAGGAATGAATGGATGGGAGAAGTTTTCTAATTAAATCTATAATTTTCTGTTTTATAACAAGAAGATCTAGATACCAAATATTACTGCAGTTAAACCCAAAACTAGAGATAAATCTATTTTTGAAGGTTTTTTTGTCAATATAGCACTTTTCACTTTTTCTGTTTTGCTTTTTATCTTTGGGTGAGGAAGAAATTGGAGGAAGTTATATGAAGACTAGTCTTATGTTACAAACAATTATCAGTATGACCATTTTCTTCACTATTGTCATCATGTATACTCATTCATCATGCATGAGTAAAGAAAAATGTTTAAATTATTTTTTATATCCTTTTTTTCCTTTTTTTCAAAACTTTTTTAATTGATGGAACATCATTGCTGCAACAGAATTGGACAACATTTCTTTGAAGCACTGATTTTTTTTTTAATATGAGCATATCACTGCAAAGTTTTCTGACCACAGAAATTATTTCCTGCAGAGAATACATATACCAACACTTGGATTGGAAGACATTATTCAACATTACTTTTGTGTGTCTGAGTTTTGATTGCAGAACTAGGTAGAGTATGAAAATGACTACTGTGCAGTAAAAAAATTTGCTAATCAATGTTTATTGTGTAGCACTTCTGTTTCTCAAAGTTTTGTATGACTTTGCTTCAGACTAAAATTAGCATGTAAGAAGAAGTCCTACACTTCCATTAGCACTATTTGTCTCGCATGTGTATCCTGAAGAAGTATATAAACCATCTGTGTCAGTTTAAATACTTTCATAGCTCTCAATAAGTTTTCCTGACCTACTGTTTTCATTCCATTTGCCAGTGGCTTAGTAGGGGCAGTATATAACATATTCCTAAATTCAGATGATCCTCCTCCTTATTGAAATGTTGACGCTATTTTCTTTATAAAGGGACACATGCTATTTTAGATCATGAATAATCTACATTTTTACCATTTTTCAACCACAAATCTAAGAGTACTTTGCTTTTGATTTCATTATTGAAGAAATAAGAGGTACAGGACCCAATTTTTCTACTTGGTTACTGGTGTGACACAGAAATTGTGAATGGAGAGACACTGAACATCTAAAAGTTCACTATAACCATGGATTTAAACTTTGACTACGAAAATCCTAGATTTTTCACATCGATGACACTACGTATTCTTAAATGGAGACTGGGATAAATAAGTGGGCACAGATAAAAACTCATTAAGAATTTGCCAGAAACAGTTTAAGTGTCAAAATAGAATTTTTGCACATATTGTGGTCAATATTTTCTATGTGAGAGAAAGCACTGGACCAAAGGGGAGAAGAATTAAATAAGGAGAATTTTTATTTACTGTCACTGGATCAATCAGTGGAGTACAGCAAATTTTCAGATGCCTCTAATAATGTATTTAGTTGCTTCTTGACTAAGTGATAGTAATTTTATAAATATAGTCAGTTATATTAGTGGCAGAATTGTCAAGAAATAGTGCCACAGAGGAGAGTATGAGTACTGACGTACAATTGCTAACAAGCAGGTCAACAAGTTTGACTTCGTCCTCTTCATTGCTCCTATTGGAGACAGCTTTCTCTAGCTATGTGGCCTGTGAAATAGGAATTTTTAAAGACTAAGATTTAAAGATATATAGCCTGAAGGAAGCAATTTTTATTTTACTCTTCATTTTTGAGAGTAAGAAGACAATATATTTTCTTATGCAGGGCTGGAGGGAAGTGTTTTTATTTCATTCCACTCCGATGTGAGAAACTTTTTCCTGATGGTAAAAATTGATCTGACTTTATAGTTTTATAAAACATTGTTGAGAAGGAGATGTAGAGAGCCAAACTCTAGGAGTCTTCCTCTGGCTAAAGAGCACCTTGAACTGAATTACCTTGTAAGGTTCTCCAATAAATAGGTTATTACATAAAATAATATGCAATGTTTTTCCTTCTCTGTAAAATGAAAAAGAATGCTTCAGTGTTTTGCAAGCATCATGGTTGCTGCTTTGTGAAGTATGCTCATAATAAATTATGTGATAGATCAAACACATTAGAGATGGATAAAGAGATGCTTAGAGTATAACGAGATCCAATTAAGTTTCTCTAAAGCAGAATTTGGTATATTCTGGGAAATTTTTAAGAGTTTGTTTGCAATGGTATCTAAATATCCCCAGTGTTAGGTAGTAACTGAATTGACTCACTCTTTTAGTCCATTGTGTAGTTTAACTAGATATGCACACAAACGAAGAAAAAGAACTTATGTCATTGTTCACATTGTTAGAGTGAAATGTTATTGAAAAGAAACTAATATACAAAGTAATTAGAAATCTTTTTCTTTTTTTTGAGTGGAGACTCAAGGTAACTGCTATTCAGAAAAAAAACTAAAAAAGAAACACAACAAAAAGGGAGGAGGAGCATAAAGTGGCTAAGCAGTAGCAATGGAACTGGAGCACTCAACCATGTTTTAATAATTGTCACTTAGTATTAGTTACAATTTTTATATATTTTGTGCAAAAGACATTTTCATTGAAATCCATGCTTCTGTGTTTTATCAGAGTGAAGTATAGTTTATTATTTCTGGATAGATGCCTACATGATCCTCAAGATTTCTGTGTTGCCTTTTACATTTCTCTTTGGGCATATTATCTGATATTAGTCTCATTTCATATAATCCTGATTATGGGACGTTATTTCATCATGAAGATTATTTTACCCAATTGTAACAGAATTGTGGGTCACATTTAAAGGACAAAATTAAAGACTTCAATGAAAAAAATGAGTAACTGAGTAAGCTTAGAAGTTACAATTTCTGGAAAGTCAAACATTGCTCAACCAGACAATTCTATCCTCCCTTCTCAGAGAAAACCATTACAGTTTCATCTTTTGATAATCAAGCTTATTGAGAACAAAACTGTTATCTGGAGAGACAGAAGCAAAGAAGTTATACCTTCAAGCAAACAGGTTTAATTATACAGGCTTCTGTGGAGAAAATGAGTGAAATGTGCTAGAAATAATTATAATTTGGAAGGACAACATCCCAAAAGGGAGAAGACTGAAAATTTATACCTAAATAGTTTCTAATATAAATTTATTTTGCCAATCAGATAAATAAATAAATAGAATACTGGAAAATGTATGCCTTTGTCTATTTAAAAAAAGATTACTCTTGAGAATGGAAAGGTTTCTATGTTAAAAATGTTGTTACAGTGTTTCCTGGGAGTTGCATTTTTCTGAAATAAACTTTGTCCACTGTATATTCCATTTATGTTTGTTGGCCACTGCACTGTACATCATATTGTATAATGGATTTCTATTTGTCATGCTTAGATTTCCTTTCGATGAACAGAAATAGGGAAGAAAGCAATAGCGAGAAATGTTGTTGGAGTGATACTTCACTCTTCTCTTAATTAGTATAATCAGTGGTGAATAAAAGTCATAATAATTTGCAACAATATTTATTATGATTTTCAGTGGACAAAACTGGTGAGATTAGTAGCTATCTGGTGCAAAATTTCTACATAACTGTAATTCATAACTAAGAATTATGTAATTCACGCTGTAGATGTAGTGACAGGATTTTCAATTAACACATAAATTCTTTAGCAGCATTTTTTACCCAAATCATAATTGATTATAACAGAATACCTCCAGGGAGACATACTCAAAATTCACACAGTACAAAAAGTAATTAGCTTCTTCTGAATCAACTCTTTTTTCCACATGTATCAATATGTGTAGCCTATTTCTCATTTTTGTGGGGAACAAGGAAGAGGCAGGAATTTCTTTAACTCCTTTAGAAAGAGCAGTGGTAGCAACAGAGGCCACTTTTTCACTAAAGAACTACTCAATGCTAGGGGAGTGATGCCAGCTTGAAGATAAACTAGACAGCTCTTAAAAATCTCCTCTTACATAATGTCTGAAGCCTATGTTTAATTCTACTATGTAATGATTTTTGGGCACTTTTGTTAGCTTGCAGGATATTTGTTTTCTCCTTGCAATTGCCCTGAGAAGAAGCATTACACCAACTAATTTTCATGATAAACTCTTTCTTCTCATCCCTTTTATTTTTTTTTTTATGAAAAGAAAACCCCATTAATGTTCTGAATAATTTTCAAAAGATACTTTTTGTTAATTTTTTATACTTTTAAGAAAGTTATAGCATGTGGCAATTTCTAAATGGGGACAGGTAATCAGAGAGAGATGTCATCAGCTCCTGCTTCTGGATGAATGGTTAAAGTGAGCAACTGAAAATACCTTACCCTGCTGGCAAGTGAACCCTCTAAACTTTAAACGGTTTAAAAAGTAAATTAACTTGGTATCTCCAGAGCAGGGATATAGAAACAAAGCTCAAACAAACAAACAAGCAAACAAAAGATAACAACATAGATATAAACAAAATATTACAACCAAAATATCTTTAACATTTTTCAAGGTGAAAATACTTAATCACTTTTCTGATGGCTTCCACAAGAGAAGTAGGAGTTCAGTGAAACACCCTTGCTTTCACCTGCCTGAACTCTCATCAGCATTAATGGAAGTGCCTGGTCTTCAGTTTAAAACTCCTAATGACGGAGACCACAGTATTTTTAATTTGCTCTGGAAGGTAACTATTAAGCCTAGTTGAAAGCTTTTTATTAAAACTTATTTGACAGGCTCTTGGATTTTCTACTCAATTAAATACTTTGAGAAACATTTGCTTCAGCCAAATTTCTTCCCACCTCCTTTCCCCAATGAAGATTTAATATTTTTTCCTAAAGAACTGAGTCTACAAAAAATTGTGCAAGCTTCTCTGTTTCTTTTCTAATCTAATATTTTTAGAGTTGGATTTCAACCTCTGGTTTCCTCAGTATGTTTTTCTATCATGAGTCTTCTCTCACTTCAGTGTGTTTAAATTTTGTCTGCTGCTTTGATCTTTCAGTAAAGCATCAGCATCTCTACAACTCAAAGGAGGCTGGTCAACCTTAAAAGTGAGACACAGTACAAAGCCCAGATTCTGAATTAAAAATTATTCATACAAATTATAAATAACCACTAGATGTTAAAGAGGGAAACAGAGACAGGTTTTACCTGAAATCAGAGAACACCTGGAGAGGTCCAAATGAAAACACAGTTGGAGCAAGAAAGATTAAGGACAGCAGCAGGGGTCTCAGGAATTAAAAGTGACAGGAGAGATTAAGAAGATGCAGACAGGGTTCTAGGGAGTAATAGTCAATGTGTGAAATATCAACAAATCTATGACAAGCCTTAAGTAGGAGGAGACAATGTGGGAAATAATACCAAATCAGGCAAAACGCCCCTCTAATAGTTAATAAAATTATATAAAAAATATTTTTCAGCATGCCAAGGCAATGATTACTGTTCCTGTGACCTTTAACAGAGGACATTACGGGCAGATATCTTTTTGAGGTAAAACTCAAGGTAAAGTGCAGTGATCACATGGCTACTAACTGGAGTCACTATCCTGTTATCTTTGCAGTCCATTGGATAGAGGGAGAAATAAGTACTGGAATAATTACTGATGCTTTGTTATGGACAATAATACCATTCTTATCATTCCCTTTCAAGTACTGAAAAATTGCAACAAGGTCTCCCAGGAGTCTTCATTTCTCCAAACTGAACAACCTCAACTCTCTCAATCTTTCTTCATCAGAGAGAGGTTACAGCCCTCTGATAATTTTCATGGCCCTCCCTGTATTCTAACAGATCCATGTTTTTCTTGTACTGGGAACCCCAGAGCTGGGCACAGGACTCCAGGTGTGGTCTCAGGAGAGTGGAGTAGAGGAGGGAGAGAAATCTCTCTCCACCTGCTAGCCCTGCTTCCATTTGTGCAGCCCAGGCTATACCTGGCTTTCTGACCTGCAAGCACACAATGCTGGCTCATGTCCCACTTTTCATCCACCAGTACCCCCAAGCTCTTCACTACAGAGCTGTTCTAAATTTATTTATCCCCTGATCTGTATTGATAATGGACACGATTGCTCCAACCCTAGTGCAGAACCTTGCACTTGATTTTTCTTGAATTTCATGAGATTTGTATTTGATCGCTACAAGTCCTCTCAAGATCCTTCCAGATGCACATTGTAAAGAACTGCAAAATAAAAAAAAAAACAGAGAGAGAAAATAAATCAAGTCCTAAAATACTAATAAACCTGAGGATAGAATTATATAAGACACAGTTCTGAGATAGTAACAACAATTTACATTCTGGGTCATGATATGTCACTTATCGAATGGTAATATGTAACCATGACCAAATCAATACATAAGTGAAACAAAAATCCCAAAGTCATAAAGAAAAAAACCAGTCAATAGGTAATGTATATGAAAATATGCATATAACTTATTTATACTACTTTTTTATGATGAATAGTGGAAGAAGCATTCATACATTCCAATCTTTTTTGTCATTTTAGTTTCAAAGCAACTACAGTTTGAATGTTACACAATTCTATTTGTTTATAATTTTAAACTTGTGAAAAAACCTCATATTATATGACTAGATAGAAGTATTATTTTTAATAAAGATTAATAATGAGATCCTATAATGGACATTCCTGTAATGTTTCCATTTCATTCAAACATTGAATGATCTCTGAAGGACACTGTAATTTAATCAGAATGAATTCATACTGATATTTCTTTATTTTGAACATTATATTTCCTTTCTACAGATGCAATAATTAGAACAGAATTACTGAGTTTAAGCAAGTGATTTTGTAAAAATAACAGTTCAAGCAGTTTGTTGAAGAGTGAAGTTTTGAAGTTTTTTTTCTTCAACACATTTTGAAGCAAGATTGTTATAGTGTAACTTATCTAAATAAATAATTTCATCAGCACAGTTAATAAGACGATGCCAAAAAATTATAAACATTTGTAGAAGACACAATTCGCTCCAAAAAAATGCCTAGTATTTGTCACATGAAGTATGTTATAAAGTCTATGTACTATGTGGGGATTCTAGGGTGTCAGGTTTAGACAACCAGATTTAGTTTTGTGAATTCACTAAACAGATGTGTAAGTGATATGGCAATTTGACCATCAAATCTGATCACCTTCCACGGCACTTAAGAAATAAGATTTCAGAAGCAAATTTAAAATAAACAAATAAACAAACAGAAATGCCAAGTAAAAAATTAACCGGGAAATAAGTGCTCAGTTCTCACTTGCAGAAATAAGCAGAAGAAAATGCAGAAGTAATGCCAGGGATTATCAACTATGAATTAAACCTAGTTTAATGGAGCAAAATTAATGAAGTAGTGAATAGCCAGAAAGCCATAATGAAGGTTTTACTACATCTCCTTACACTACCATATCTACCCTCAGCAAACATTTCCAAATATCATGGTCTAAAGTTAGTAAATGAACCCAAGGTCCATAAGAACAATATATTCACAAATAATAAAAGTCTCCGATTGTTTTTTCACAGAAGTTATCCCAGTTTAAAAGGTCACTAGATAATAAAATACCACTCAACACAAATTCAAATAAAGCTTTCTATTTTAAAATAAGTCCAGTCCATAAGAATTTTCATCCCACATAACAATAGAGTACAAATCAAGTGAGTAAAAATCTGAGAGATTTTACAGCAAAATAGATCTGGGAAACTAGGAACTGATAGTTACAAAAATGACTCAAGGCTAAAACTATGCAACTGCCCATCAAAGAAATAAACAACGTGATGCCAAAACTGAAAACACTCTGAAATTCACATTATTTCAGATAGACCTCTGAAGTAGAATTAGCTGTTTAGTCTCACTTTCAAACTTGATTTATTAATATAAATGAAATCAAGCAAAAGTGACAGATATGGTCAAACCCAGGCATATTATAAACTGTCTTCCTGTAAAAGCAGTTCAGCTTTCAACATTTCAGAACAGAGCAGTATAGAAGACAATGGAGTATGACATTTTTTATAAAATGCACAAAAGATAGTAATTTAAATCAGTGAACTTGGTAGAGAGACACCTGGATTTGTTCTGTACTCTGTCATTATCTTTGCATGTGGCCTCGGGAAACCAGTGCCTCTCTCTCTCTCCTCCAGTTTTTGTGAGCAAATAGGAAGAAAAGAGTGAAAGTTTCCTGATACTGT
The DNA here is from genome assembly GCF_022539395.1 of Myiozetetes cayanensis. NCBI lineage: Eukaryota > Metazoa > Chordata > Aves > Passeriformes > Tyrannidae > Myiozetetes > Myiozetetes cayanensis. The sequence goes on from NW_026087742.1 coordinate 79,964,650, forward strand.
ATTCTGTTGTCTCCTAAGATCCTGCTTCCGCAGAAATAAAATAATTTTAGCTATGCTGACAGAGTTAAAACAGTAAAATATCTTTAATATAGGATGGATTTTACTGTTAAATGTGTGTTTTAGGCAGTTATAATCTGCTTCTGTTCAAGATGGGTAATGCACTATGTAGATGTAAAATATCTTCTTGCAAAGATAACTACGTACATCCCTAAGGTGTTTATCGGTGTTTTTCTACATCGTTTTGTGAAGTATGGCCCCAAGAGTGCTTTAAAGCCTGTGTTGCATGCCAGCAAGTCATCCTCAGGACTGGCTCTGGTTACTGATATACCAGAGAGCAATGGTAGGACAATAATCCAATAGTGCTCATCACTCTCCAGTGCTGGTGTCTTTTGAAATTTGTGAACATACTGTTTCTAACTCTTATCACCTTTTTGTGTCACATGAATTCCAGACAAAATGCTACTTATAGTTTTTCCTCCCAAGGATTTTTGGGATTTTTCTATCTAAGCTTTGATATTACCTACCTCAGAGGAGGAAGGGATTTGTATGCAGCTTAAATCTAATATGGCAGTGACAGATATCAGATCCCTGGAGACTGCAGTTCAGCACACTTCCATAAACCTCTAACAATACAGTCTACTGATGGAAAATATGACTATTTTTGTAAAAAGTGCCCCACATCTACCAAATGAAAACAGTACATATGTTACACACATATTTAAATAACTTGGCTTTGAAATGTCAGGATCGCAAACTTTTAGAGATAAAGAAATGTATAGCTCCTAGTAGTTCCCATAAATGTGATTTGAATTTTCTCTTTAGCTCCTCTTTCCACATTTCTTTTTACTTTTTTTTTCCAAGAACCATTGTTTTGGTTTAGGGATAAACAACAGAATCATTCTTTTTGTTTATAGGAATTACTATGCATAAAATGAAAGAAGGTAAGTAATGTTACAAATTACTTATCTTGATCAAAGTGGATGGAGGAATGATAGTATACAGGACTTAGTATGGAGTGTATTGACAGAAATTAAGCATAATTCCCAGATCAAATCTTTGGACTCAATGTAAATGCTAGGATGAACAATACCTTTATATCTATAATGATATATTTGATAGTAAGATAATGAAAAAAAGAGAAAAGAGAACAACTGAAAGGGTAAATTATATAAAGAATTTGTCTAAGAATGATTATTTTAATTATTTTTATTATATTTTTTCTATAACATTGGCTTAGTCAGCCCAACGTGATTTAATTCCTGAGCTATCTTTTCCATTTTCTCTCCAAGTGTGTGTACACATATATAAAATCAGGAATATAAGAAGGGAGACACTGCCACAACCATTCTACAGTGCAATGTCATCTAATTTCTAGTGAGTAAATTTATAGTTTCTTTCTTTCTTTCTTTCTCTTTTTCTTTCTTTCTTTCTTTCTTTCTTTCTTTCTTTCTTTCTTTCTTTCTTTCTTTCTTTCTTTCTTTCTTTCTTTCTTTCTTTCTTTCTTTCTTTCTTTCTTTCACGTTTTTTAAAGATCATTTATTTGTTTTTAAACATCTTTGGATGGTTTTCCAATACATTTTTAATGATTCTTACCTAGTGTTCAGGATGAGTTTGTATCATCAGTCTTTCCTGACAGCATCCTTTCATTAAGTCATGTCTGGTTTGACATAAGATACTGCACCATTTCCAGGGTGTTCTCTGGGTGCACTTGATGACAGCATTTTAGTTTGGAACAGGAATGAGACATGCATTTGACATGCAGCCAAAATAGAGCTACCTTGAAACAAACTCCATTGAACTGTCCTTGAGTTGAGTCATGAGGTCTTCAGCACTGCTTTTTACTCTACAAAACTAATTTTGTTTTGTCATGCTACTTGCTAACAGTTAACATCTCTGTAATACAAACCCCACATAAACCTAATTCTCCTTCCACATATAAAAATGATTGTAATACTCTTTCTCTGTTGACTGTGGTTGGCTTTTGACTAGGTCCTGAATGTCTTCTCTACAAGTGGCCCCAGCTCTTTTACCTAGCTTTGTCAGCTCAAAGGCAAGGGGCACCTCTACAGAAACATTTTTCTCTCTGGGCTCTGTATTTCATCAGCCCTGTTTCCTGGCTCTTTATTTCCTCTCCCTACAAATGCCTAAAAGCCTTTCTTCCTTATGTTCCAACAGTCTAGATCAGGCAGTAGTGCACCTCCTTCTCAGCTCTCAGCTAACCAGCTCATGCCCCAGGTTCCTTCAGGAATGTACAGCTTAGTGCTCTGCAACTAAGGCTCTGGCACTTAAAGGGAATGAGTTACAAAAGAAAAGAAAATTACAGTCAAAAACAGGAAGAAAATTTAACACAGAAGAAAGTTTATTTAAAAATCGTAGGAAGACTTGACAGTCAGCTGAAGTCACTGAATTTATTTACATATTCCTTTGCTATAATTCTCTAAGTCTTATATATTAACATACTACAGGAAAAATATATTTCTGAGTGATTAAACCATTATATGCAACTTTTTCTTCTTTTATTAGTTTTTCCACACTGGGTGCTACCTAGTATTAAAATGACTGGTTTATGTGTATTCTTAAGAAGTGCAGTATTTTTGTACTTGAATTGTATATGTATATATATATACAATTATTTACATCAGGTTATTTTGTGCACTGCCTTTACAGAAATATTATATTTTCAACAGATGTTATATGTTCAAAATTTTTTTATTTATTCATCATTGCAGTCAATGAAGCATGAAAAGTAAACTTAAATATTTAGAGCCCTTTTCCAAAAAGGAGGTAGTTATAAGTACTTGTAAACCATAAAATATCTCCAATCCTAACCCATGTTTTTAAAAGACTTATGGAGAATATCCCAAATATGACCAACTTTCCACCAGAATTTTCACTTAAGCAACACAGACAGGAGGTACAATAGGTTAATTTTACAAATTTACAGTTTCTCAAAAATAAGCAATGCTAGATGAATGACAGCTTCAGATAAAATAGAATGATAAAATGTTTTGGGTTGGAAGGCACCTTAAAGATCATCTAGTTCAAACTCCCCTGCCATGGGGAGACACACCTTCCACTAGACCAGGTTACTCAGAGCTACATCCAAACTGACCTTTAACACTTCCAGGGTGGGATGTATACAACTCCTTTGGGCAGCTTGTTCCAGTGCCCCAACACCCTCACAATAAAAAATTTCTTCCTAATATTTAGTCTAAACCTACTTGTTCTCAGTTTAAAGCCATTACCCCTTGTCCTGTCACTTCATGCCCTTATAAAAAGTCTCTCTACATCTTTCTTGTAGGCTCCCTTCAGGTACTGTAAGCCTGCAGTTAGGGCACCCCTGAGCCTTCTCTTTTCCAGGCCCGTACAATCCCAATTCTCTCAGCCTTTCCTCATAGATGAAATGCTCCATCCCTCTAATCATCTTGTTGGCCCTCCTCTGGACTTTCTTCAATAGGTCAGTGTCCTCCCTGTGCTGGAGGCCCAGAGCTGGATGCAATGATCAAGATGGGGTCTCACAAGAGTGGAGTAGAGGGACAGAATCTCTTTCCTTGACTTGCTGTCCATGCTGCTTTTGATGCAGCCCAGGATACAATTGGCTTTCTGGGCTGTGATTGCATGTTGCCAGCTCATATCCTGCCTCTCATCCACCAGCACTCCGAAGTCCTTCTCAACAGGGCTGCTCTCAGTCTGTTCATTCCCCACCCTATATTTACACTGAGGCTTGTCCCAGTCCAGGTGCAGCATCTTCTGCTTCATTTTGCTACATCACAAGATTCCTATGAGCCACTTCTCTATCTGCTTCAGGTCCCTCTGGGTGGCATCCCATCCTTCAGGTGTGTCACCTGTGTCACTTACCTGCAAATTTGCTGAGGGTGCACTCAATCCCTTCATCTATGTCATTAACAAAGATATTAAATAACACTGGTCCCAATTCAGACCCCTGAGGAACACCACTTGTCACTGATGTCCATTGGGACTGAGACATTAACCACTACATACCAAATAATGTAACTGACAATATGATGAGATTTAGAAAACACTCTCTGATAATTAGAAATGTGTATGATTTTAAGACAGTGAAAGTGCTCTTTAAATGGAAAGTTTAATAAAATAATGAGAGTTAAAGAATTTTAAAATTATTTTCTTTTTAGCCTGAAGTGAAATATAGATAATATAGAGGTATTTTCACTTTTTCTTACTAGTGAGTTAAAGTTTCTGCCTTTTTATTACAAGCAAATCCTGTGGAAATGTTTTTTATTTTTTCCACGCTTTATGAGCAGGTAGTGTGTGATCTTATCACTTGACTAGACTCATTAACAAATTATTCAAGCTTGGTATAAACCACTGTCAAAGTTCAGGAAAATACAGGATTCTCAGCTTGAAGAATTAATTTAACTTTACCTTCAATGAAGTCCATGACTAATGTCCATTCTTAGGCCAAACTGCCATGAAGTCAGTTAGTGTAATTTTACGTCAGCAGTGAACTGATCTCTGTGTGTTCTGCTGGAGAAAACTGGTATTATAATGCTTGCTTGTGTTAGTTTAATATTCTATTTCATACCAAAGTAAGCTATGCTGTTGCTTCCAGATCTTACAGATTTATAAGAAAGTGTTTTAAAACTCTTTGTTAGGAAGCAATATTAAGGAATTCATATTGCAACTTAAGTGCAAGGATGCCTAGACTAAAAGATTGAATTAATCACAATAAGCCTGAATTTGACTAATATACTTGTATTATTCATCTGAAATTAATAACTATTTGGATGTTTACCAAACAAGATCATTTTGAAGAGCTGTTCGACTCATTTTAAAGATTAACATAATTTGCTTAATTTAATGGATAATTGGTTTTCTTCCCTATACCTGAGCATACTTTCTTTAATTTATTTTCAAAATGTTTAAAAATGCAGCTTATCTTTAAAATTGTATCTTATGAAGTATACCTTTAACTTGTATTCTATGCTTTTAGAAAAAAACCAAATCTTACTAATATCCTGTTCAGCTAATTCAGCATCAAATATAGACAACAACAGAATGGTACAAATGTCACCCATTCCCTTCAAGCACTGATGAAAATATGTAATAGACATATGGTGTTTTTATCTGTCTATTATGCTGCTATCATAAATCATCTAAGGCTGACAAGATTTTTTTTTCAGGTGTATCATTGGCAGATTGAAAGGGTTCCATTAAAAACATCTTTGGTTCAGTTCGGGTTTGTTAAAACAGAACAGAAACTCAGAGGGATCCTTCCTGGGTTTCTCTTGCAGCTGCCCTGTTTTAAAATCTCAGGAAGCAGAGGTGGTGGCCCAGGAGGCTCAATTGTCCTCTGGGTAACTGTGCCGCTCTGCAGGATGCAGAACCCTCACTTTAGAGTTTCTTCTAGTCTCACTATTGACCTTTCAGCTCCAATGCCACCTCTCTGTGACCAGTTTGGGACTCAGCCTTGAATTCTTATAAGTGCCCCAATGCCATCCCAATCATGCAGGCATCTCATCCCTGTCTGACCACTGTGACTTTTCCATAGGAAGAAATCAGGTGTAAACTTTGGATGGCACCTGTGGCATACCAGAAAGTTCTGTAATCTGAGTATTTGGAAAGTTGGTAGATTGACAGATGCCTGGAAAAATTGAAAAGCATATTCCTGTGTAGTACAATGGAACAAACCTTTTAAGTGCTGCTCATCCGTGCTGTAGAGGAAAACAGAGTGACATGTTGTCATGGTTTATCCCCAGATGATAACAAACACCACTCAGTCTCTTGAACACTTTCCCCTCTATGAGATGTGGGAGGAAATCAGAAGGGTAAAGGGAAGAAAATTCATAATTTCAGATAAAGTAATTTAAAAAGGTAAAACAAAAGCTACACATACAAGCAAAGCAAAACAAGGAATTCATTCAACACCAATCAAGTATTCAACCACCTCCATGAAAGCAGGGCCCCATCACATGTTAGCGATTACTCCAGAAGACAAATGTCAGCACTCCAAATGTCTCCCCCTTCCTCCTTCTTCCCCCAGATTTATATGCTGAACACGATGCCACATGATCTGGGATATCCGTTTGGCCATTTGAGACCAGTTGTCTCAGCCGTGACCTCTCCCAGCTTTTTGTGCACCTGCTCACTGGTGGGGTGGTGTGAGAGGATGACAAGGCCTTGGCTCTGTGCAAGTCCTGCTCAGTAATAATGAAAACAACCTCTTCTTATCAACACTGTTTTCAGCACAAATCCAAAACAATGACAGATCCAAAACATAGATTATGAAGCTATCCAGCTACTATTAAAAAAATTGACTCTTTCCCAGAAAAAAACAACACACAAATGCTTGAACTTTTGCCCTGATCTTTACTCAAACATTTGGGTATCACAAACTGCAATAAAAGAAGGAAGTGACCACAATTTGAATCACTTGACCATTTCTCCCTTTGATGATGCAACAAAGGAATATAATTGTGTCAGTCTAGTTATAGCTACTGGTAATGTAATAATAATAATGGCCAGTCTTCGCGAGCGAAGATCCGGGGAAGGTCTTTACACCTTCCAGCCTGCGCATTGGATTTTTCAGGTGAGACACAGTGTGTGCGGAACTGAGCCCACCCTTTAATCCTAAGGTTCATCTACCGGGGCCAAGCGAGCTTGGATGGTGGCAGCGAGGTCCTTAGGATGTAGATGGATTGCCTTTTTAAGGGTTAACGAGCTCCATCAGCCCGGGAGTGGCCCTGACCGGGAATCGAACCCGGGTCTCGGCGGTGACAGCACCGTGCCCTTACCACTAGACCACCAGGGGCTCCAACTTAATGTAATAACTGCACTAAAAATTTGCAGCTGAGAGAATCAGAAAAATGAAAAGGCTACCAGTTACAGTATTGCAACCTGAATTAAGGAAAAATTAGCAAATATTTAAAATCAAGTCTTAAGCACAAACTGAAAGTGTTGTAAACATCCAAATTCCTTACATATTTAGTTATCAGTTATTAACATCATCAGTCTACTCTGTCTTGCTAGGAATAGTGCAGTTCTAAAAAAGCTGCAGCTTGGAAACTATTGCATCAAACACAACTTTCATATCTACAGTTACTTTTTCAAAACTTTTTTGGACAACTACACAATCATTTGTTTTTAAGTAATTAATAAAATATCATCTGGATACCATCATTCAAAATAACATTCAAACCCACTACAACATCCTAAAATAAGTTTGCAAAATTAAGTACCTTCATTTCTGTGAAGAGAGGTAAATTAAAAGAAATACTAGAAAAATTACAGACCTCATATAATTATTAGTTATGCAATTCCATTGATTGAACAGTTATTAGCAATCCCAAAGAAAACACCTTTTCTTGTAATCTTGAATGTTATATAAAAACTCCTAAGAACAACCTTCACTTTGAGGACTAGTGTAGATCATACCAGAAGTGCCTTAAGAGAGTTTTTAGCACATGAATAAGATCATCTTTTGCAGTATACAGGACCATTTTCCCTACCTTATTCAAATCACATGCACAGAGAGAAATAAAGTCATATCTTTGCATAATACTGTGGAAAAAATTGTCCTGCAAATGCACCCGCAAGTACAACTCTGATTATGATTAAAGTTTATCTTATTATACTCCAGCTAAGAGGATCATTATATTATATACTGTGCCATGATTAAACTGCTTTTTCTTAAAGTAGTTTGAATTTATGTTCAGACAGCTTTTATATTCATAAGCTCACAACACTACTCCACACATCCCCGGAGAGCAACCCAGGAAAGACTGTTCAAAGTACTGACACTTATTCTACTGTAATGTGCATTACTCTCAGTATTGTAGTAACTCTAAGTCAAATATACATAAACCCCTCTATATAACATGTTCAGTTTCAGATGTGATCTGGATTAACCTTTAAATAGAAAGAAAAGGTCTGCTGCAGAACTGTGTAAAGCTTTTGGCAATTTGAGTCATATATTGGTCTCAGTCCTGTCATCTGAAGGCTACAGAGGTTTTGGTTGGTCTGTGACTATGAGACACAGATAAGTGGTGACAAAAAGAAAAAAAAATGTAGCTTCACCCTCTACTTTTCTTATATTTTATTCAAAAGTGTTGCTTTGGGGTTTTTTGTGCAAAGAACAAAATTATGTCTGCACTCAGTCTCTTAGCCTCAGATATAATAATACTCTGTTGGGTGTCACAAATAGCAGGAATAGACTTGTACTATGTGTGCACTTCCATATATATTCAAACATTCAATACTTTTGACTAGCTGGAACTAATGGAAGAGGTTTTCAAAACAAACCTTGCATCCCAGCAGTTTAAATAAATTACTAACAGGGAAGATTTTTTATGACATGAGGTAAAACCTTGGAAGGTTCAGTAGTGACTTGAGGCATATTTAAACCCTGTAATGTAGCACAGGCAGAGAGCTGGTCTGAGCTGGTACTTTAACTTGATGCAGAACAAATTGGCGTGAAAGGTAGTTGTTTAGTCCCAAAAGGAGTATAGTTGCATAAAAATAATTCCACCTCTACATTAATAAAGCTTGCCTCGCAGATGTTTTCTTGGCAGTGCTTTTACAGATGTAGGTATCATGCCACATATAACAAAAACAAAGAACTTTTCCTAGTCATAAAATGAACATAGCAACTCTTGCACGTTTAGGTGAAGTCTGAAGCACACAAACAAAAACAATTGTTATTTTCAGTCTTGGTAATTTCTTTTTTCTCCTTCAGCCACTTGTCATGTTTCTAATGAGGGTAAATCTTTATGGTAGAAATTCCAATGCTTAGCACATTATGTATGTAAACAATACCTTTGGTATTTGGCTATTACTGTCCTTTGAACATAAACAGAAAAAATTAGCATTCCAGATTGTCACTTCTGATACATTCATGCTTCTTTAGTTGGGAAGCTTGTTCTATATGTTAACACATTTATTGTTGATAAAAAATGACATACTGTGAGAGTATAAGATACTGTGGTTAGAAATGGACCTAGAAGAGGAACGTATTGCCTTCTTTCTCACGACCTAATGGGGTTTCTGATATGGTAAATCTGACAGGTCCATTTCTTTTGCCTCTGCAGTATTTCTCAAGCACCCAAATTTCTAAAATTTAAAGCAATCTCTCCATATTATAACATGAAAACTTTTAGGACAGTGCTGACTTGTTTATTTCTCCTCCTATGGATTTACATGTGACATCCTACAGGAGTCATTTTTACATTCATCTTATTCCCAATAGTTTAATCAGAAGAGTGGAAAAATGGCCATATCCTAATATTATTCATAAACTGGTAGTATTTTTTCTCCATTCTATTTGTTAAAGTCAGATTGCTCTTTCTACCCTTTCACTCTCTACCAGCCTAAAGTAGGTATGTAATCAGAGATCAGTTCTATCATTAGTACTCCCTTAAGTTATCAAGGATTTTTCAGTTTTGATAAATCCAAATCTGCTTTCCAGGTTCAAGTAATAGCAGGGACATCTTTCATTAGATCAAGATGCTTGAAGCACCATCCAGAAGGTGATGGGAAGAACTGAGCATGGATTTTCAAAGGACAAAGCATGCTGAATCAACCTGATAACTTTCTATGATGAGGCAACTAGCTTAATGGATGAAGGAAGAGTAGCTGGTGTTGTTTACCTTAACTTCAGTAAGGCTTTTGGTGCTGTCTCCCATAACATCATCATAGGCAAGTTCCCAAACTACAGGTTAGATAGTAGACAGCAAGGTGAATTAAAATCTGAATGATTGGGATCAAAGATTGGTGATCAGTGGCACAAATTCTGGTTGGACACAGCTATTAGAGATGAACCCCAGGGGATGGCACTGGGGCCACTACTGTTTAACAGCTTCATTAATGCCCAGGATGCTGGGATAGAGAACATCCACAGAAAGTTCACCGATGATACAAAACTGGAATAAGTGGTTAATACACCAGATAGTTGTGTCACCATTCAGAAGGACCTTGACAGACTGAGGAAACAGTCAGACTGAAGTCCAACTGCAATAAATGCAAAGTCTTACACCTGGGAACGAGTACAAGCTGCAGTCAGACAACCTGGAAAGCACAGAAGAAACAAGGCAATCCTTCTGGGTGAAAAGTTGTCCACAAGCCAGAAAAGTACCCTTGAGTCAAAAGTGGTCAACAGCCTTTTGCATTAAGTAGAATGTTGACTGCATACTCAGAGAGGTGATATTTCCTCTCTGCTCAGCACTAGTGAGATGCACTTGGCAGTGCTGGTTCTAGATCTGGGCTCCCTGGTGCATGACAGACATAAACATACTGGAGCAAGGTCAACAAAAGACTGTAAAGATAATGAAGACAATGCAGAAGAGGAGAGGCTGAGAGGCCTGGGACTGTTCTTCCTGAAGAAGGCTCAGGGATGTGTAAACAATGTGGAGCCAGGCGGCAGCAAAAATAGAAGATACTGATGTCCTACAAACTGTGGAATTGTCTGAGTATGGTCACATAGAAATTAGGTCTTCTCTTCCAAGAAAGGTGGTGGTATCTGTAGCCCAACTGAAAGGCATCTGCATCAATGCACACAGCACAATGCACACAATTAGCAAGAGGAGCTGGAAGCCATTGTGCAGCAGGAAATGACGACACAGCTACAATTATGGAAAACATATGAAGATGCACACAACTGGAATGCACAATGAATGGCTGAAAAATCTGCAGAAAGGATAAGCAAGGAAGGAGAGACAGTGTGTTAGTCCTGTGTGTTAGTGAGTGGTTAGACTGTCTAGAGCATTATGACAGTAAGGCCAACTGCTTATGGTTAAGGATCAGAGGGAAGACAAGGCAGACATCCTGGTGGGAATCTTAGAGACCACCCAATCATGATGAAGACAAAATATTCTTTAAGCATCTGACAGAATTCTTGCAATCACTGGCCCTTTTTCTCATGGGGGTCTTCAACTTACCAGACGTCTCCTGGAAATAGAACACACCAGAGATGAAATAGTGTAAGAGGTTCATGGAATGTGTGGAAAACAGCTTCCTGACATAGCTAGTGAGTCAGTTAGGGAGCACACACCACTGGACCAATTGTTTGTGAACAGAGAAGGACTGGTGGATGATTTGGTGCTTGGAGGCTGCCTTGACCACAACAATCACAAAATGATAGAGTATTCAATTCTCAGAGAAGTAAGGAGTTGGGGTCAGCAAAACTGAAACTTTAGACTTCCAGAGGGCTGACCTAACCTGTTTAGGAGGCTAGTTGACTGACTCCCTTGAGAGGCAGTTCTGAAGGGCAAAGGGTCTAGGAAGGCTGGACATTCTTCAAGAAGAAAACGTTAAATGCAGGGGAACAGGCCATTCCCACATGTCAAAAATGAACTGAAGGGGGAAGAAGACCAGACTGTCTGAACAGGCAGTTTTGGCTGGAACTCAGGGGAAAAAAAAAAAAAAAAAGAGAGAGTTTATGACCTTTGCAAGAAGTGGCTGGAAACTCAGGAGGACAACAAGGATGTGTGAGGTTATACAGGAAGTAAATCAGAAGGGCCAAAGGCAATTAGAATTTAACTGACTATTGCCATAGAAGACAATCATAAATGTTTCCATAAATGCATTAGGGAAAAAAAGGAGGGCTAAGGAAAGTCTGCATTCTTTGTTGGATATCGGGGAAGCATACTGACAAGGACTTGGGGACAGGTTTGTTTAATATCTTTATAAACATATGGGCCAAGGACAGTTGTATGAGGTTCAACAAGGCTAAGTCCCAGGTGCTGCATTTGTGTCACAACAACCACATAACACCACAGGCTCAGGAAAAAGTGACTGGAAACCTGCCCAAAAATAGTGTGGCCAGAAGGATTAGGGTAGTGATTGTCTCCCTGTACTCAGCACTGGTGAGGTTGCATCTTAAATACAGTGTTTAGTTTTGGGTACCTCACTGTAAGAAAGACAGTAAAGTGCTGGAGCATGTCTAGAGAAGGACAACAAAGCAGATGAAGAGTCTGGAGCACAAGTCTTATGGCTGATGGAACAGTAATTGCTTAGCCTGGAGAAAAGGAGGCTGAGGGAAGACCTTGTCGCTCTGTACAGCTACTTGAAAAGAGGTTGTAGTCAGGTGAGGGTTGGTCTCTTTTCCTGAATAATAAGATGAAGATAGCACCAGGGGACATTTAGATTGGATATTAGGAAAAACCTCTTCATGGAAGGGGTTGTCAAACATCATAACAGGCTGCCCAAGGAAGTGGATGAGTTACCATCTCTGCAAGTATTTTAAAGGTGTGTGGATGTGGCACTCAGGGGCATGGTTTAGTGGTGGACTTGACAGCATTAGTTTAATGGTTGGACTCAGTGATCTCAGGGGTCATTTTCAACCTAAATGGTTCTATGATTATCCTGTTATCACCTCAAAATATCTTTTTGTGTCTTCTTCATCTCTGTTTCAGTTTTGTATTTTCAATGTGCATTAGAGATGTATTAAAAAATTAGCTGAAGTCAATTGAATCTGAACTTCTTACCAGGGATGTTAAGGGGAGAAAATTTGCTAGATAATAATTTACAACACATAGCTTCTGCAGAATAATGAGATAAAATTATGACTATGAGCACATATTTCGCTTATCATCATAAGAGAGATATAATATTGAGTAAATTAACAATAAACTCTATACAAATTAACAGCTCAGTGACAACTGCACATATTTTCCTAGATTTAAAACCTGTTTTTTCATAGGTCTTGTGCCTACAGTATTGGGTTTAGGCTATCATTAGACTGTGGTTTGGACTACAATTCATGTGTCAACAGCACTGCAAATATAGCTACAATATCTGACTCATTTAGAAGATGGATTATAAGTACCAAATACTAAGTTCTCAGTCTTATGAAATTTAAAAATGAAACGACTGTCATTTATAATAGTGCCTGTTCTTTTAATGACAACATTCACATACAAGTCTAAAAATATTACAGTAGAACAAAGACATGAAATTTGCCACCAACTCGCTCTATGTGTGACAAGTAAAGAGAAACTGTAGATATCAATTAAAAAAAAAAAGATACTAGATCTTAGTATCTTAAATTTATTAAAAGCTCCTTTTTTGTTAGATAAGTAGAGTATTCCTCCATTTATTAGTACAGTTCTAGGACTTCAGTGTGAAAATTTTCTTTCTCAAAACCAAAAAGGGTACTATTACTAGATGGACTTCAACATGGCTACTATATGACTATACAGTCAATATGAATAAAGACATTTTAGAAGGTGAAACATTAAAACATTATTTATTTAATGGATTAATCTATTGACAAAGACAAGGAAAATAAACTTAGTATTTCTGCAAACCTGAACTAGATACTATATTTAATCACCTCATGATTCCATATATGGAAAACAAAAAAATTCTATTAAGAGTAGAGTATCAATTTTCAAAGTAAAATGTAGGGATTTACTGTGTGAAATCTGGTAATGTCAAAACGAGTCACAAACCTGTAAATCTACATGTAATGTTTGTAACATTTTGTCTTAGAAGAAAAGTCCAATTCTAAATGCAAAATGATCTAAAAGGAAAAAGAAACACATTTGAAAGTAAAATTTTAACAGAGTAATTTCACTGACACAAACAATTTCATGAAAGTGGCTTGGAACAATTTCTTGGAGTATAAGGTTAAAAATGAAATTTTTGGACAGTTTCAAGCGTTAATTTCAAATTTTTTGAAAATATGAAATGTACTATACATTCTGTTCTTCCTTTCTTGAGTATTTTTTTTATTTTATCTCTTTTTTTTTTCCCAAAGTAATAAGTAGAAAAGAGCAGTTATACTTTACACAGTTTTTTTATTTTTACAGGTAGTGTGTCATCTTTATGAAATAAAGGTAGTAAATATTTATATATTCTGTACTACAAATGTGAAGCATTAATGAGGAAGTAATAGAATTCTATTCTGTGTGTTTGTTAATTAGAGGTCAATATAGCCAATCTTTTTATCAATGACTATTAAAATTTTAAATTCAGTTAAAAATAGATCAATTCTTCTAACAATAAATTACTTTCTTCCTCTAAGATAGGCTAGGTAGCTGTTATTTATAGCTTGATATATAAATGAGAAATGTAAGTTGTTTATAAATTATAAATGCTATTTAAATAAACTTCTCCTTTCTCCTTTTAGATTGGAGTTTAATTGAGTTTAATTTAGAATAAAGTGTAGAAGTCTGCATGTCAGGAGGTAAAAACATCTGTCTCATGCTTTTGGTTGTAGGTTGGGTTTAAAAATAAGTTTGTTAGACTAGAACTGAGTTTTTTGAAATCATGATGGGTAATATGTAAAACCACACAAAGCTGGTCTTGGGGTTGAAAGTAATAAAGTGGATAAGTAACATCTGTTCAGTGATTCATGCCTTGTTTGGACAAAGGAATGCAAAAAACTTTCAGAACAGGAAAAGGAACCACGTTGGTTGTGCTCCTGTAGATAATAAAAATTACATAGCTAGCTTGACATCTCAAAATAAAACATTCTCAGAACTGGATTTACAAACTAAAGTTGTTCATCTATACACCAATATCCAGATGAAATTATCTTTTGATGACACACAACTAAATTCAAAATAGTATTTGCATCATGAAGGAGAAGATGTCAATTTAAGGTCTATCTCGTTTTAATGATTATCAGCCTTTCTTCTGGGAGACAGGTCTTGAGACAGGAATAGGAAAGATGGGAAGTTTCAAGTCACGTGAATGATATTTTAGGGGTAGATTTGGCTTAAATATAATTGAGACACTCCTGTTTTCTACTGGCAGACCCGAGTGCTTGTGACTAGACATGGTGAAAACTCAGCTGAAGTTGTAATGGGTCCAATACTAAAGGTGAGTAGAACGAATCTGCATGTGGTAACTAGTCTGATGTGTCTTTCATAAATCTAATTCATGTTCACATGCAGACCAATTCACAGATATCCAACACAGACCACCTCTGAAAGGGGTTTTAAACCTGTTAATATCAAGGCATTTATAGATTTTCTGCCTTGTTTTCTGCCTTGTTTTCTAACTTCAGACAAGTTTGTAACTGGAAAATGTAACTTATGGGTGTACTGAATCTTTACACTGAATTTTCAGTTCCCAGTGATATTAATAGAATCTACATATGCACAGATTGAAGTATGATATGAGCTTCAGAAAGTAAATGCATGAAAAATTTGCTGTGATGAAAAATTTAACTATTCTTGTGACTGCTCTGCAAAGTCTTGTTTCCATTAATTTTTTCAAATAGAATTTGGGAAGCCATTCTTCACATGAAGAGGAATGACCTCATCCCCCTTCCACTTACCAAAAAATACACCAGGTACCTCCTGTAGCAGAAACCCAGGAATCTCTTTCCTGATGTGTTTAACCATGCCACAGGCACTGAGCATAAAGTCAAAAGAAATATAAACACTTGCTCAGTGTTAAGGCAAGGTTCTTTAATATTTTTAGAAATTATCTGGATGCAATATTGAATACATATTAAGTATGTTGCTAATGATATTATAGTAGGAGGGGTTGTGGACTTCTTTTGAGGGTAGAAAGGTCAGACTACGGCCTCTGCAAGGTGGGGTAGCAGAGCAGAAGGTGCTGTTCTCCTCGATCAGATGACCAGTGACAGGATATGAGGAAATGGAATGAAGTTGTGTCAGGGGAAGTTCAGACTAGACATGAGGAAAAGGTTCTTCACTCAGAGGGTGCTTGTCCACTGAAATGGATTCTTCAGGGAAGTGGTCACCAAACCTCTCATAGTTGAAGCAGCGTTATAGTCATATGGTTCAGTTTTAGGTAGTCCTGCGAGAAGTAGGTAGTTGAACTCAATGATCTGTTTGGGTCTCTTCCAAATCTAGATATTTTATGATTTTATACTGTTCAGTGTCAAGAAACAGCTAGAAAAATTCCGTTACTCTCAGTATTGTCTGCTATATGACCAGTGATGACAAAACAGATATAAAATTATAGTGTGTGACATATTATTTCCCAGTCTCAGAAACAGAGATATGTCTAGTTTGAGGTGTTCAACTTAAAGAACCAGAAAAGAGACAAGAAAAAAAAAGAACGGTGTAGACAGAGCAGTGCTGTAGAGACATCTTCATCTTCAGTAGGCAAGTCTCCACTTACAAAGAAGCTAAGAAGACCAAAGCTAGTTGATTTTATTTTTTAACAAGCTGAATCCAAATGAATGATTCTGAGTTTTCAGACTAACTAAGTTCTTCATCAAACAAGAAAGGAATGACTCACCATGTACCACCATGAGTCAACAATGTGCCCTTGTGGCAAAGAAGGTTAATGGTGTCCAGGGCTACATTAGGATGATTATTGCCAGCAGGGACTGAAACATCTCTTGTATGAGGAAAGGCTGAGAAAGTTGTGACTTTTCAGTTTGGAGAAGAGAAGGCTGAGGGGATATCTTCTCAACTGTTATAAATATCTGAAGGGAGCGTGCATGGAAGTTAGAGTCAGATTCTTTTCAGTGGTGCCAAGTGACAGAGAAACAGGCACAAAATAAAACACAAGAGGTTCCACCTGAACATCAAGAAATACTTTTTTTTGTAAGCATGACTGAACAGTGATATGGATTACCCAGAGAAGTTGTGGAGTCTCCATCCTTGGAGATGTTCAAAAGCTACCTGGACATGGTCCAAGACAACTAACTCCAGGTGGCACTGCTTGAGCAGGAGGCTGGATCAGATGACTTCTAGAGGTCCCTTCTGACCTCAACCATTCTGTGATTCAGTGAAAGGCCACAAGTTGACAATTGTGTCTAAAACTCCAGTTGTAAATATTCTGAACAAGCCATTTCTAGGAGAGGTGGATAGGCCCCCTAAAAGTGTTTCAGATATTTTTTTGTCAATGCAAACATATCTTCATGTAAAAAATTACTTTTGGAATCAGAGACAGCTAGTTTGTTAACTTTTCATAAAAGTCGATATAATTTTTCATAGTTTATAGTATTTTCCACCGTGTGCTGAACAAACTGTTGGTAAACTGAAAGAAGAAAAAATACATGAAATGTAAAATAACCAGTCTAAAAAAACTCTCAATATTTTATCATAACAAGAAAGATAGTCGGATATGCTCTTTCTGTGATAGATAAGGTTATGAAATGCCCAGAAACATGATGTGCAAAATGCATAGCGTATGATAAATAGATTACAAAATACATGTAATACACATAGTACATAGAACCTCTGGAAAGATGCCCAGACATCATGTTTTATTCTGGTAGAAAGGAAAAGAGGTGCCAGGACTCTCTATTTTTACTCACTTTAATGGAAACTGTGCCTTCTTAATGTTCATTAAAAAGGCATTCAATAGCATATAAGATTGGATCTAAGTTATAGTTTAAGTGCATTTTATTTTGTCAGATAAGGGAATTAGAGAGTAGACATCCTGAATTCAGCTTCCTTAACAGGTACAAATAACTTCAACCCTACACAATCTTTTATTTTTTGGGATGCACTTCCAATTAAGAACGTCTCTATTTATTAAGAGTGAAATTTTGATACCTTTCTAGGTAGTGGAAATTTGGCCATTGACTTCAGTGGAGCAGGTTTGTTTTTTTTTTTTACTGCTCATGGCCAAATGTTATTTTAGGTAATAACTGTTACCTTTACACTGATATTTTATAACCTTTAGACTGATATTTTATATTACTTTCCTTTTGTTGTTCTCTGTAGAAAAAAAAGCCCTCTCTGTTTCTAGTATTGTCCTCTGTTCATGTTAATTTACAGACAATATTGTCTAGGTTTTCTTGATATTAAAATCTTGAATAAACTTATGAATTTTACTCAAGGTGAAATGTTGCTCCATTAAGTTCATCTTTTATCTCCATAAAACTTGAGAACTTCTTAGGGTAAAAAAATTAATAAAAAAAAATATTTACCTGAAGCCCAGAAGGAACAAAAGGAATTGTATACAAAAGTTCTTTAAACTTTATTTCTTACATCCTACTATTTTTCTTCATGTTCAAGAAATGCATGAAATATATGAAGGTATTTTTTACTTTCTTGTTTTGAAGAAGAAAATAGGGAGAGCTGTGCTGAACCATTTATGAAATCTAAATCATTTATAAGAGAAAATGGTTGCAGTGTATCCAAATATAGAAAAAGAGTTTCTGAAGAGTATAGACCATTTATAAGATTTTTTCCTGTTTACATGCAGGAGGGGAAAGTGTTATTGTGTAGAGCTTTTTATCCGCTCAGTGTAGCATTAAATAAATATCTCTCTGCAGGTTATCACTATGCCAGCAGGGAGCTGAGATGCATGTGTGCACAGTAGTTCTCAGTGTATAAAAAAGAATAAGAAAACTATATGTTTAAAAGTGGAGTTAAACAGGCAATACAAAGAAATATGGGAGAAACTTATTTCTGCTTCATGTAATATACTTCTCTATGTCATATACTCTACATCCCAATCTATGTGGTAGACTGAGATTCATAGACTGAGATTCATATTTGTACAAAATCTGGTTAAAGACAGAGAAAAAGCACTCATGCTGGGATGCCTTAGCATGTCAAGCTTCCATCAAAACCAGTCAACACATGCATCTGGTGTGACTGAAGAATCTGTTTTAATTCAGAACTATATTTATTTGACAGCCACAATCTTTTTTCTTTTAATTTAAGAACATTTCTTCCTATCATTTTTATAAGAATGATTGATTTTTAGTACCACATGAATAAAGTGAGAAACTTTGTATGGAACATTATTTTATAACTAATTCCTGTGTGAATTACAAACTTATAGCTCTAAACCTCTAAACCTCCTTTAAGTCTACATATTTTCCAGTTCAGCCTGTTTCCTGTAGAAGTGGAGGCTTGATGCACCTAAAAGAATATAAAGTTAGACCCAATTCAAGAACTTACACTAAATGTGTATGTGTTGAGCTATGTCTTGAAACCTCATTGTTTACGGTTTAGTTCCTTAAAGATTGAAAGTTTCATGATCAAGTTTCCTCACTGTGTACATATAAATGGTAGAATCTCAGTAGAGATGAGTGCTTCCATACCTGTGTCATACCTACAGCTGTCTTTGAGTTTGGTGACACTTAACAAAAAAATGTCCAAATTTGAAATCACGAGAAAACTGATCCTTTGTATATCTGCTGAGAACACTTAGCATACCAGAAATTGTAACAGACACTTCTACTTAAAAATGTGTTGAAGAAGGAAACATTGCCACCTATCTCTTAATAGCTTTGTGATTAAAGTGCTTACCCACCAAATCACTCATATTTTCCGCTGTGAGATGATATTCTTCCGCAGAAGTGTTAGGGACATTCCTGGGTGAAGTTGTGAGTCAATAATGCTAAGGTTGGTACTGAATTTATGTCTCTCAGTTTTTACTACTTATTCTATTAAACACATTCTAAAAAGTGGAGTTTTGCATACTCCTTTTTGAAAGAAAAGTATGAGTTAATATTACAGGATGATTTATAATTCTGTGTTTCAAAAGGAACTTCAGGCTCAGCTATACCATAAGAATATTTCTGGACCAGTTGCATCTCCTTTTCCAGCTTTTAAGAACTTAAAAGATGATATATAAATTCCATATTTGGAGCCATACACATCTTCACCATACATTATTCATTTTAGGTAATTTCTTTCCATAACATAAAAGCTTAATATACAGTAATTTGCAATATTTACATCTATAATGTAAAGATGTGATCTGGAAGCTGTTTCAGAGGACAAATATTTGTTAAATAACTTTACATGCCTATAGATATTAATAAATCATTTTAATTGAAAAAGGGAAGAAGGAACAGATCCAAAGTTGGAAGAAAATGCCAAATAAGAAAAAAAAGCTATATGAAATTGATTTCAAATAAGAACGTCTAAAATGAGGAGAAAAAAAGACTAGATTCTGAAACAAGAGGACAAGATAAAAGAGTGGCTGAGTAGCTCTGTAGATTATTTTTTTCCCAAGAAAATTTCATTAAAAGAATATACTTAACAATGAAGAACACTCTGCTCTTGTAATTAATTTTTTACAAAGCACATTTTATCAACCTAAAATAAAACCTATTCAGTACAAATAACTAGTGAGGCAGGTATCTGGAACATTATATTTTTGCTTTTTACATCAAATTTACATCAAATTTACATAAAATATTTTGATCTGGGCTCAGTAGGTTTAGAGTTTTTAAGAACCCATACTTTCAAGCTGGAGGGGACCAGTGGGTGTTGGTATATCCTCAGTCTTCCAAGTGTTCAGTAACTTCTTGTTGTGGTTTAGAAATGATATAGCACACTGCAATAATTCTCCAATGCAGTACTCCTGCTAAAACCATGCACTGCTTCACCTCCCCCACTCCAACTGGGCAAAGATCACAAATTGAGATAAGAACAATTTACTTGAAACAGCAATGAGATAAGAAAATGAACAATAACAGCCACAATATTAATAATAAAAATATGAAATATAAAAATATAAAATATAAAAATATATAAAATACGTAAAATATAAAAATATGTAAGAGGTATAAGAAAAGAAACTATTTACATGAAAAGTCTGCAACAAAAACAATACCGAATGGCTCTTCCTGTCATGCTTCCTTGACTGGAAGGAATTCTCTTTGGAAGGGAGATTCCCTTTCGCCCCATCCTCAGCAATGACATGAGGTGGTGTAGAATAACAACCTCAGTCTTAGCCATGTCCTCTCCCAGCTACTTCAGAAATTAACGCTGTCCTGGCTGGAACCAGGATACTTGTATTCAGCTACAATACACATTTGAAATTATTCAGTCCTGTACTGAGGATTTCAGGAACTGAAGAATCCATCTTTACTGCTAGAACTTTGTTGCATAGTTTGAAAATTCAGCTATTCTTAAGTTTCTATAACCTATATTTTCTGCTGACATATGTACTCAGACACTAAATAAATCACCTTACTTTGATAAGGCCTTTCTTTTGATAAGTTAAATGGATTAAACTTATTAAGTCTTTGACTGAAAGACATTTTCTTCTCAAGAATAATTAATGTTAAATTTAGGGTTTTTTTCACTCTTGTGAGCTTTTCAATATCCTTTATAAAATATGCTTATGATACTGACTTCCATATCTTGACATCTATTCAGCAGTATTTACTTATCCTTCTTACTTACACAGCAAAAAATCAAAATAGACCTTTTTGTCACAAGGTTATTTTGTCACTGAAGCTTTTCTGTGTGCTGGATAGCTCTTGGAACTAATTTTTTCTAAAAACCATTGTTCATTCCTTAAAAACTTACTTAAGCCCTTGGCTGTCCTAAAGCCATTTGTTTGAATGCGTCATAGTTATGAAGTACTTTCAAAAACTCTGTATTATTGTTCTGTCTTGCTCATCAGTTTACCATGTTGTCAATATTTGTGTTATCAGCAAATTTTATGAAGAGTGGAGTTTTTTTACTTACAGAAAATCGAGTGGAATAGTTACTATCACTGGCTGGTACTAATCATTAGAAAATCATACTAGAAATAACAATGTTCAGTTTGAGATTTTTTTTTTTCTTCTCATTTGTAATGGACTGGAAAGCACTTCATCATTCTTCTGAGATAAAAATATATCAACCTGTTTCTTTCTACACACAAAGCAAAAATGTTTATTGAACGTTGCAGCCATTCTTCTGCAGGTGTGAATCAAGCATAGTGCTTAGACTTTCTTCCTTAAATATTGCTATGTCTTCAATTTTCTTATTACAGTATCATCAGTGGCAGTGCTGTGGTTTCTTTCTAACTCCCAGATCTCACATATTGGATGTAGGGTGCTGGAGACACAATGCTCTGCTGCAGGCAAGAAGTATATGCCCCTTTCTTACTCAAGTGTCATAGACCACTCTCTCCAGAAAGCACACTCCTGCTCTTTAGGGAGAAGGAAGAAAGTATTTTCTTCATCATTATCATTATCTCTTCTTCATGTGGATTAATTTATACATGTATATGAGTTTATACAAGATTAGACTGAATATTGACATTTTACATATTACTACACTTTTGAAAAACAGGTTAGATTTAAGTTAATTACACATTATATGTGTGTGTGTGTGTGTGTGTGTGTGTGTGTGTGTGTGTGAGAGAGAGAGAGAGAGAGGAGGATTTGAAGAAGGCATGACAGAGCATACATTTCTTAAAAACACAGAAGACAAAATAAGAATATCCACTGCTGAATACCTGAGACTGAGCACTTCTGAGCTTGTAAATCCTGTGTTGGGAAGAGCAAGGTTGAAATGCTGACACTTGTATTAGCAACCGTTATTCACCAACTCATCCACATAGGGAGTATTTTCTAATTGATCAGTTGCGCCTATAGGTTACACTATAATTAAATGAGCTGTTTACATTTACATGGAAGTTGCAGACTTTTCACTGACAATACATTGCCAATAGAACTTTTGCGGTTACCAGCAATAAGTAATACATGGGACTACTGTACAGAAAATAGTAATCATAGAATGGTTTTGGTTGGAAGTGAGCTTAAAGATCATCTCTTTCCAGCCCTCTGCTGTGGGCAAGGACATCTTCCACTAGACTACATTGCTCAAACCCCATCCAGCCTGACCTTGAACACTCTAAAGGATGGTGCAGCCACAAGTTGTTCCCATGCCTCATCACACTCACATTAGAGAATTTCTTCTTAATGTCTAATCTAAACCTCCATTCTTTCAGTTTAAAGTCATTCCTCCTTATCCTATCACTACATGCCCTTGTAAAAAGTCCCTCTCCAGCTCTTTTGTTGACCCCTTTTAGATACTGAAAGAAAGCTATAAGGTCTCCCTGGAACTTTTTCTCCAGGTTGAAGAACCTTGACTCTTGCAGCCTGTCTCCATGGCAAAGGTGCTTCAGGCCTCTGATCATCTTCATGGCCCTCCTCTGGACTCCCACCAACAGCTTCATGTCCTTTTCATGCTGGGGGCCCAGAGCTGGATACAGTACTCTGGGTGGTGTCTCACCAGAGCGGAGTTCAGGAGGGGACAGTCAACTCCTTCATCATGCTGGCCTCTTCTCAACTTCTGCAATCTAAGATGCAGTTGTCTTTTGGGCTGCAAACATACTCTGCTGGGTCATGTTGAGTTTCCTGTCCATTATTACCCTCATATTCTTCTCGCCAGGGCTGTTCTCAATCCTTTCTCCATTCAGCATGCTTTTGTGCTTGGGATTACCCTGACCCACATGTAGAACCTTGCACTTAGCCTTGTAAAAACTCATGAGGTTTGTACAGACCCACCTGTTAAGGTCTCACTTAATGCATCCCTTCCGTGCAGCATGTCAATTCAGAGTGCACCACACAGCTTAGGACAGCACATCAGCAAACTTGCTGAGGGTGTGCTCCATCCCCCTGTCCATGTCACCAACAGATACACTAAGAAGTGCCATGAATAATATTTTCCAGTACAACGAGTGTAACTACTCTCATGCTTTTAAAGACAGAATTATAAAAATCAGGTCACATCTTCAAATTATAAATCATCACAGGCATATAAACTTGAAAGGGCTATGTGCATTTAAATTAAGTAGTGGTTCAGGAAAAATGAAATGTGAGGACATCAATGTGTGTGTTCACGATTCTGTAACAGTTAGTCTACCCATAAAAACATATTTATGGAGAACATGAGGTGATATTCAACTGCATTCAAGAAACAGTTCTTAATCAGGTTTTATCCTCAAGACTGGGATTTTGCTTTGTATGCATTACAAGCAGTTTTGCAGAGTGTGATCTCTTGCAGCGTGAAGAGTTTCCTTGTGTTTCTCTAATTGTGCTATGACTCAAACCTTGCTCTTTTCTCAAGAAATAAAATACAAACCAGAGTATTCAATTTCTTCTATATATGTTTTGCATTTCAATTGTTTTAATTTTTTTTTTCAAATACTACACATCTACTGCTCTTGCTATCAGTTGGTAAGCTATTCTTATGACACGTTGCTAGTATATTTTTATATTATGCTATATCAATGTGGTTATATGGGATTGAAAAAAAAAAAAAAAAGATTAGTTTCTTCCCAAGGATTTTCTCAAGAAATTTCTTTCTGAATGATCCTTTGAACTCAGTATCATCAAAACAGTAGAAATGTATGTATTTAACCAATGTCAAAGCACCAAATGCTAAACCTAATTGGAATAATTTTATATCAATTCAAAATTTTATAGGATAAAAAATTAAACACGATTTAAGTTTTAAGTAAACATGATAAGGAGAAGATCCAGTAACATTTCTAGATGAAGGAACTGAGGGGTGGTAAAGGAGAGCAATAGAATGAGAAAATAAAACCACACGCAGGCAACTGTGACTCTGTATTTTTGACCTCTGGTGAGATTCTTTGACATATGAAGTCCCTTGTGTGAGCAAAAAGAGAGGTTTTTTTTTATTTCCTCCTCCAACCAATAGAATTAATTTGAACTATTAGAAATGCTTTGGGAAAGACATTTCTGTCTTAATAAGGATGATAAATGAGTACTGAATCTTTGCAAGGACATGAGCACTTGGAAGAGTGAAAATTTGAATATAATATCAATGAGAAATGAAAGTATAGTATGATAAAAGAGAAAAAAAATAATAAAAAAAGACATTGAGCCAGCTATGGCAATTTTTAAGAGGAAAAAGCTGACTGTTTCTGTATAGGGTATATAGCCATGAGTCTATTGAAGGTGAAGTGATCATACCAGTAGAAAAAGTGGGTGTTTTTTATAACTAAAAGGAAGATGTGATTTCTCCTGAGAAAAAATGCATTGTGTTAATTATAATTTGTTGTACTAATTGCCGTTTCTGAGAGAAAATTCTTCATGCTTTTTCATATATTCTCTATTTGAATAATAAAGGCTAAAATTATTTGAAGTAGTATTGAATATCCCAAGACAAAACAAAAAAATAATTTATGGAGTTTTTTGGTGGTTGTTTTAATTACTGCATAAATGTAGAATATTATACCATTTCTCCTGTGTTAATTTTGTTTCATCTTTCTATTGGAAGTAAAAAGAGAGATACTGAAAATGCAAATCAGATACCTAGAATCTGAGGAATAGAAGTCTTGAAGTTAACAGAGAGATGTCATAAAGAAGCAGAGCAGAGAAGCAGAACAGAAGCAGAGAAGAAAGGCAAAAGTTGAGGAAAGAATGATGACATTAAGTGAAACAATGAGATAGTTAAGAATATAGTAAAAAACCTTTTTCTTCATTAGAAAGGAAAAATATAATACCTGGAAGAATGAATGGATATCAGTTGACATAGATAAGGAAGTACTATTTCTTTGTATTGTTAGTTTCTCAGACTAAGAGAAATGAAAAAAAGTAAGTTTATATACCACTGAAAGCTGTGAAAAGTGGGAAAGAGAAGTCTCTCATTTTCATGTTACAAATAAAGCAATTTTTTTGCCTGTTTCTTTATTAAGAAACTTGCTAGGAAAAAATGCTAAAATAATTACATAAAATGTCTGCAAAGGGAAAAAAACCTTAAAACCACATTCAAAAATGTGAGGAAAAGGTATTAGATTCACAAAAAATAAACTCTGGTAGTGGTTGCTGTTTATCCAATGGTGTAGCCACTGGAGCACACATCAAACACAGGTGATACTCTAGTAAACATTCTTTAGTGTCTAGTATCACTCACAATGTATTAAGATTTCATTCTACCTCCTGTATCAGACTGTATTCTTATCTAAAAGTGTATGGATAAACTTCACAAGTAAAAGAGAGGTTTTTTTTTCTCTTGGTTGTTGATTGTCTCTGTATAAAGAAATAAGCATTTCAGCGGATGCTGGAACACAAATGTCACATTACATCTCTTCAGTCACAGATTACAAACTCATTTGTTTCCTCTGCTTTACTCTGAGTGACTATATACTTAAAAAGTGGTTCCAAGAGGAAAAAAAATAAATGTCTGCCAGAACACACTAGAAGTTGGTAGCCAAGGTGCTCTTTATGAAAATGTGAAATGTGAATCAGAAGACACTTCTTAGTCACAGGGAAAAAAATCACCAATATTTGTAAGGTGTGCCAGACACCAAAAGCAAATCCACAGTCTTTCTATATCTAGGCTTTCAGATATTTTCATTTAGCTTTTCTTTATGAATAAGGTAAAAATATTTTTATTTTTGTCTAATGAAAATATTTATCTTTTTAATGAAGGAAACAAAATTAAACAACTTTGTATAGATCAAATAAAAGTATTTAAAAATATTTTTTGTTCATTATCCAAACCAATGAGTCACCAATATAGTGACATGAAGCATCAAGAGACAAATAGTTCAACTGAGATGCATTTGCTTGAATGTCCCTAAAGACCAACTGAGAAACTGTCACTCTGTCCAAATAGAAAATTCCAAGAACTCTCAGAAATCTCAAGATATTTTAGGTCATGGTCAAATTTTGTCATCTGGATGTAACTGATATATCTGTGAGTCTTCAAACCAGATTCAGGACTTTACTGTTAAAGCGAATTCTTTGTTCTTACTCAGATGTTAAGATATTTCTGATTATCTCAACTGTCTTCATTGCTGCTGCTCTGATCTGGTACAGATGTCTTAGTTCTGCAGAGTGAGTTCTGTTGCCCAGGGTCTGCTGTGGTAACGAGCACAATGAGAAAAAGACATGGGTGGTAATGTTTTCTATAGCTGTTTTCTAAGTCAATGAAAGTTCAAGTCCTTCCCCATGTCACTTGAATTTTCACAACAATTCATTCCAACTGAGACAGCTTTTCATCTTTCCTCTTGTTGCAGGGCCTGGGTTTGACCCAGAGAAAGCAGAACTATATCTGAAGCTGTGTTTTTTTGATACATACCCCTTATTCAAATCAGTTTATGTTTGACACCCTCCAGTGTAAAGCTCATGGCCTCTTTGTTTATACTTTTTTCATGTTAATGTTGTGTTTTTCCAGTCTTTGGTTCCCTTTTCTCTCCCTCTTTTATAATCCACATTTTGAGGTTCTTATTTGTTTGAAAATAATGAGCTAAACACATACATATATATTTCAGCTGATTTGCACTTCTATAACATTGCAAAAATAACAAAACCTCATCTTCTTGTGTTTAAAATTGTAAAGTTGAAGTGACCTTAAGTTCCCAGAGCAAACTAGAAAATTGAACTCATTATTTTTAGATGTTGGTGTGAAAATATTTAAACAGTGGAGTATAACACATTTATATTTTAGTATTTCTTTCCCTTGACTTTTATGCCTATTTCAATTCCCATACTTATTCCTAATCACATTGCTATGACAGTTAATACTGTTTGAATCTTGTAGAGATTCAAAATACTTATAAAGCTAATTATAATTCATTGAGACCTTAAAGGATAAATAAACATTAAGTGATTCTGAAGCCAATATCATAGTAAGAGGAGACTGAAAAAAAGAAAATACCTGCTTTAGGTCTAAAGATTTTTGAGAATTATTCTTTTGGATATGAAGAAAACAAGGGTGTTTTTTCCAATAACTTAGGGAATTTAGAGAAAAGGAATTACATTAGTAGGAACTAAGGAGTACTTGTCTTTGTAACTGAAACTTTTAACCCCAATAGTTATTACAGAACTATAGAATTGTTTGGGTTGGAAGGAACATTTCGAGATCATCCAGTCTAACCCTTTGTCATGGGGAGGGATACCTTCCACTGGACCAGGTTGTTCAAAGCCTTGCTGGCCACTTTTATGGATGGGGCATCCACAATGTCTCTGGGCAACCTCTTCTACTTTTTCTCACCCTCACTGTAAAAAAGTGTTTCTATATGTCCTATCTAAACCACCCTGTTTCAGCTTAAAACCATTGCCCACTGTCCTCCCACTACACACTTAGTAAAAAGTCTTTCTCCAGCTTTCTTACAGCTGCCCTTGTACACTGAAGGCCTCCCTATTCTGAACAATCCCCAGCTTTCTCAGTCTTTCTCTGTGGGAAAGGCCTCATGATTTTCATGACCCTCCTTTGGGTCTGCATTAACGGATCCATACCCATCTTGTACTGAGGACCCCAGAGATGGACACAGTACTCCAGAGGGGTTCTCACAAAAGCAGGGTAAAGGAGAAAAATTCCCTCACTCAACCTGCTGGTCACCATTCTTTTTATTTGACCCAAAATGTGTTTAGCTTTCTGTGTTACAAGTGTATCTTGATGGCTCACGTCCAATTTTTCATCCACCGGTTTTCCCCAGTCCTACTCCATAGGGTTATTCTCAATTCGTCCTTCACCCTGTCTGTATTGATATTGGGGCTGCCCTGACCCAGGGCACCTTGCACTTGCTCTTGTTCAACTTCACGAGGCTCCCATGAACCCTCTTCTCAGGACTGTTAAGATTCCTTTGGATGGCATTCCTTCCCTCTAGCAAATCGGCTGCACTACAGAGCTTGGTTTATGCACAAATTTGCAGAGGGTCAACTCAGTCTCATTGTCTATGTCACTGGTGAAGATGTTAAGCAGTATTAGTCCCAGTATCTGAGAGTCATAACTCATCACTGGTTTCCATTTTGTCATTACCATGTCCACTCTTTGGACATGACCATGGGACCAATACCTCATTCATTTTAAGGTTCGTACCTTAAACCCATACCTCTCCTATTTAAAGGTAAGAAGGTAGTGTGGGACGATATCAAAGGTTTTACAGAACTGCAGGGAGATGACATTCATAGATCTTCCCTTATCTACTGATGCAATCATTCTTTCAGAGAAGGCCACTAGACTAGTTAGGCATGAAGCCACATTTTCTGTCTCTAATCACCTCCCTGTCTTCTACATGTTTCAACAAAAAATCCTGGAAGATCTGTTTCATTATCTTGCCAGGTTTTGAGGTGAAGGTGGTGTACTGAGTGGTAGGTAGTTTCCAGCCCCTCCCTCCCTCCCCTTTTTAAAACTTTATGTGTTGATTCCCTTTTCTCCAGTAACTGGGAAGTTCACCTGGTTTCCGTGACTTTTCAAATATGATGGAGAGGAGCTTGGCACGTAAAGACGTCAATTTCCTCAATTTTCAAGGTCCTGGGGTGCATCTCATCAGCTCCCACGTTATAGAAGCTGGCAGGATTTATGTAATTTGTGATTTTCTTATTTTATCTTTTTTTTCCTTTTTTTTCCTCCCTTTCCTCTATTTTTCCTTTTTCCTTTTTTTTTTTTTTTTTCATTAGTGCCCTGACAAGCATAGAATCAGAGATTTGCAGTTTGTGCAGCTCTTCTAAAGGCATCTGCCTTTCATTATCGGTTGCTATTTCAAGTTATTTCTCCTACTGTGTGTATGTTCTCTTGTGAAGACTGATTTGACTGCTTCTTTTCCATGTTAGATAGCTGATATATTTTGTGACTCAGAGAGATGTCTCTGTGACCATATCTACTTTGACAGATATTACCTTTTTATTTACTGCTTTTTTTTATCCTACTGAATTTTCTTTATGGACTGAAGCAACTTATTCTTCATGACCAGGAGGTGAATGTCAAGAGTAAGATTTGTCTTACCTAAACCAGAAGTTTCAATGCAAATATCTGTCCTTAGCATATTACCTGCACTCCAAACAGTTATATGTCAAACAACATGACACTCATAGGATAAGATTCCTACTATCCTAAAGTAAATATGTAAAGTACTCTAAAGTACTTTAGACTCTAAAGTACTATAGACTCTAAAGTACTATAACCTGCATCAGCCTTTTCTCTCCATTTGTCATAGAGGAAGATGGTCATGAAAGGCTCAGATGCAGGTAGCTGCATTTGAGAAAACTGAAGTGAGCTGAACATGCAAACATCTCCAAGCTGGTGGCTGATTTTATCCAAATAAATGTAAAGGAGAAACTGAGGAAAAAGTATTAATACTGATATAACTGTTTATCATTATTACTAATAAATTAATTGGCCTTTCTGAGAGAAGAAAAGATTTTTCTACTGTCTTTTGTTTTCTGTAAATGTCTAAAACCATCTTGCTCTCTTTTATGTTTTAGTACTACTTCTTACAGAGAAAAGTCTCGCTAAAAATCCCACTAGAAAAGGCCCTTCTGATTCTAGCATCTTCAGCGTCTGTGGGAAACAAAAATAAAACATAAAAATTAGACCCTGCTAAACCTGGCTCTGCAGGGAGGATTTTACTAGTGTGTGAATAAATAAAACCATTTGCCCTATGGACACATGCTGACTGTGCACAGAGGAGGTTGGGGTTGCTTGCCACCCCCGCTCAAGATGTTTCTATTAGAACAAGGTTATCTGTTTACCATCTTGTTTATGTTTCTTTAAAAGAAAGTCACACTTAGGAAGCAGCCTTAAAAAAAAAAAAAAAAAAAAAAAAAAGGCACGAGAAGCAAATGAGAAAGCAGTATATAAAAAGGACATATATTTATAATACTCTCATAAATAAGCCATCAGCTGTTCTTACCATATATTTTCTATGGAAATATTTTAATTCTCAAGGAAAAACCATCAGTGCCCCTTTTTCATATTTATAACAGATTTTTCATCCTACACATGACTTGTAGCATCATTTGTTATTAAATTTGCTGACACTTTCTTTTCAAAACACTTATTAGTTATACGTAACTTCATACAAATATAACCATGCATGCCCAGTTTACTTTTTTAGTGGAGGGATATTGCAAGTTTATTTTTAATTAAACAAATGGTTTTACTTGCTGCTCCTTTTTATCTCTCCTCAACCCATTCTGGTTAGTCTCCTCTCACTTTCTTAATTACGTTGTTTCAGAGGAAAGCCTTGCCCAAACATCCTATGAGAGATTTTCAGTCTACCTATGACCTAACATTTTCAGCTTGTGTAGGAAAACAAGAACACTAAAATGAAAAGGTTGCCTGGGGAAATTTTATTTAACTATTTAAAAATATTGCTTGTTTTTCCCCTGTTTCACATTTTTGGAATACAAGGTGTTTCTGTTTGAGAAAGTCTGGAGGAGTGGAGGCCTCAGATAGAAGCCTCCTCTCTTGGATTCAATACCCCTGGTTTCTCCAATACAAAGGGACACCAAAGACACCCTAAACATAAGTGAAAAAATAACTTTTTACCAAGAAGAACACTGATAAAAATACTGATAAAACTGGGTTAAACCAACTGATGAGAGACTTGCCGAGTCCCACCGTCCTGACTAAATCCAGATGGTGGCCTGGCCTCCTCCACTTAGAAAAAGAAAATACACACAGTGACAGGATAGAAACAAAATGGGTGCCCTTCCACATAGTTCACTTCCACCACATCCGGAAAACCTGACAGGAACAGCTGGAGGGTCATTACTGGAGTGAGGCTGTGGTGCTGGTACAGGCAATCGGAGCAGGGCCGTGGACTCCCTGAGAGGACCTGCAAGACACCCGTTGGATCCAACGATGAGACTTGGTTGCTGAAATTTTGATGTTTGTTGGTCAAAGTGGTGGTTGTAGTCCTGTTGTAGTGGTGGTCACAGTCCAGGTCCATCAAGGTGATGGTGCAAGTCCTGGGTGGTAAGGAAAGTCCCATGTGGTGAGGGAAAAAAATTCAGTGTTGCATGAAGTCCACATGCAGTCTTTTACTTGGCTTAGGTTGGGTGGGAACCCCTGGGGAAGGGAGTTCTACACTGGATGATGTAATACTGGATCACAGGTCATTTCAGGAATCTTCGACAAGATGTTACAGATGCCTGTTACATCAGCACAGGTGGATCCATTATGGTCCATCAGCAAAGATGAATATCTTCAGACTATGTGTGAATTGTCTCAGTGCTTCCCCAAAGGGTAATTATCACATTTAAGTCACTTGTGTAAGGACAGAGAAACAACACTCAGCTTGAAGCCAGAGGTGGCAGGTGTGCATGCCCTCAGCACCCCTGTAACCTGGGTGGTTGCTTTACCCATAGTCTCCTTGCACCTGGATTGTCTGAGTCATCAGCATTCTAGCCTTTCACACTTGTGGGTACATCCTTCTCCTAGGATAATAGTACCACCCTTATCTCAAGTTCCCTTCACAGTCCAAATCAGTAGTCATATTTGGGGAAAAGAGAAAAGATGGATACTAGAATTTTTCTGTAACTCAGGACACAAGGCATAGGCTACTGGGAAACTAACCAATTTGGATAGGACTTTTGAAAAACTACTGATTGTACATACATTGAGCATGGAATCTCATTTTTAGCAGCTAAACATTCTTGGAGTCTCCAATTCAATTCTTCACTAAGCTTGTCCCTATTTCTTGCACATTTCTACTTATTTAATAATGTAAAAGAATCTCTGCTAGTATTCAAAATTGTAAGTGGCTATTATAGGAAATTTCTGGAAGAGTAGAATTTCTAAAAGCTAGCCAAGAGATAGAATAAGGTTAAACAGTAACACGAAGTTCATTAACAAGAGACATAATTTCCCAAACTATCCTGAGTTTAATATTTTCCCCCCCTCATTTTCTGCCCTTCAAAGGAAAACAAAAAAGAGGAAACACAATAAAACAAAACCAAAGCAATTTCCCTGACAGTAAGTCATAATAGTGCCTCCTTTGCTGTCTATCATGTTTGATCCTTTCAGATTTTGATTCTCTCAGAGAATTCAGTGTTTTTCCTTCTATTTTAGTCTCTTCTCTTCCGACTCTTTTACTGTTCTTATCACTGTGGGAAGTACTTCATTTCATTGGTTGAACAGAATTTTCTGTACCTGATCTTACAAAATGGGCTGTGTTCTCTCATTCATCAGTTTCAGGATGTGTTCTATATAGTTGTATCTATTAATCTCTTTTTCTCTATTTTCTGTTGTAAAGATATATTTTTTTTGTGGTCGCCACATTTCTCTGTACAGGTTACAAGTTTTTGCAAGTGCAAGAGGAGTTGTTTGTTTTTCCTAAAGTGTTTTCAAGAAGCTAAAACATTTTGAAATCTTATTCTTTCTGCAGGAAAATGTCTTACTCTTTTACATCTGTAGAGAGAAAACATAATGATTTACATATTTTAGAAAGAAGATGCTTGCTATATAAAGGACAGTTCTTTCATATGTTAAGCAAGATCAGTCAATTTTTATCATATTTTTGGTTCCATAAAATCACAACACTGTCTTTGAGGAATTCTTTGCTAGTGGAGATACAGGAATAACAAGAGCCCCCTCCACAGCTGCTGCTTGTCAATAGCATTGCTGTATCAGCAACATGCTTAAGCAATCTGGGATGACAGGAATGCTATTTCCTTTCTCTCTCCAGGTGGGAGCCACTCCCCACTCTTTCCATGATTAAAGAGAGTGACCCCAATGTCAGCTGCCTGTGATTCTGGAAATATACCACCTTTTTGTAATGACAGTTTTAGGATTCCAGGTTTTAGTGCTTGAAAATGGGTGGTTTGGTTTGGTTCAGGGTTTTTTTGTGATGGGGGTGAGAGGGTGAGAATGGAGATAGAGTAAGGGAGAGCTGGTTTGTGTAATCAGTATGTTCACTTACCTTGTTATTAACCAAGAAGGAGTACATGGAATTGTGTTAGCACAGTTATGAACTACATTGACACAGGACGCTTCACATTCTTTTCACAAGTCATATCTTGGTGCACAACCCACATAATGTGTGGATCTGTTCCATAGTATTCTTTCAAATATAGTTTTATATGTCCTAAACCATAAGAGTTATATCAGGTATAGAATATTCTTACAAAACAAAACAAACAAAAAATCCCATATGTCATAATTAAGTGAAATCATGCTAACTTTATTCTTTTAACTTACTGGTGACAAGTTCCATGGTGGGTTACACAAAGTCACAGGCTGACTCACCTTTTACCACAAGCATGCGTTCTCTGCTCAGTAAAAGCTTTCTTCTCAGACCTTGATATGTGGTGAATTAGACACAGTAAGTTTCGTGTCCCTACATTGGATCATTTCTATTAATTGTTCCCAAAGAAACTTGTATGTATACCAAGTATGACTTGGGTTTTCTTAAGTGCACTTGAAATCAGTGTGGGCTGGAGATGCAGTATATTTACAGTAGAAAGTAATGCAACTTGCTAGTAGGAGATAAACAAAGCAGCCTTTGTGAGGATTAAGTGCCCATCCTACACATGATTCTGAGGGAATTACTTCAGAACTATCTAGTTTGGTTTTGTAACCTTAATGTTCAGTAACTGTTAAGGACTACAGAGAGATTTCAGTCATTGGACTTGAAATAGACATCTTATGAGTGCATGATGTCCCTCTGATAACCTTCAAAGCACCTGTCCCTTATTGTCTCTAGGATCAAATGCAAGACTATTTGACTATACAAACTGCAGAAGCTTTCTTTAGAAGGACTGGTTCACTAGACTCTTCAAGATAGTTGAAATCCATATGTAAAAACTGCATTGACTGGATTTTGTGTCAAAAGTGGTGTGGAAAGATCTTGTAGATTAAGTCAGAAATGTAGCCTAAGAGCTTTAGTCTAGTTTTTTGATTTATACATTTCATTTCCTAGTTTTGACTTGAAGAAAGTACTGAAAATTGAGGTTACAAAAGACAGAGGAAATGTTAAGTTTGTCTGAACACTAAATTATAGATAGATGCAAAAAATATGAGTAAAAAACTTGCAAGAGCCAAGTAGAATTTAGCAAGTGAACAGAAAACAAGACAAAGGATCAGCAAAATAAAATGTTTCCTTACTGAAGAAAAAGAGACTTTCTGCTTGAGGAATAGATGTAAATAATTCATTTTATCCCCCCCAAATTGACAAGTAAACTACCTCTATATTCATACAAAGAGGGGAAAAAAAGCCCAACATTACATAGATTTCTAATCTTGTAAATGCTTAGCTACTAATATCTCAGAAATTTTTTTTCAGTTTAACAATAAATCTTTTGAAGATTAAAAGAATAAAGCAGAACATTAGATTTGATGTTTCCAAATTAATATCCTATCAAAGTCTTCTTCACCATTATTCTGTCATTGAGTGCTTTCCCATAACCACAGTGTTACAAAACTGGAAGTGTATTTACAGCACAATTTAAAACGACCTAAACAAAGTGCAACTATTTTTCTAAAGTTGACCTTTGCAAGCAAATTGCAAATGTAGTACCACCAAGATCAAACAAAAAAAAGTAAACTCAGTTCCTCTGCTGTTATCCTTTCATTACAATATCACTGGACTAGGTTCAGGCTTTACTAATTGGTACATACCTGTTATAGGAGCTGAACTAGCAGCCTCAGTCTTGCAGCAGCAGGAGGAAGGGTTGCTATGGAACTAATTACAGCTATCAGCAGTGGTTCTGTTTTAAATGATGTATGAATTAGTCAGTCTCCTAGAAGCACACACAAGTGAATTTGCCATTAACAATGAACAGCTCTGTGAAATGAACGCAGTATAAATTTACTTAGTCCATTCTGGGATTAGGCCGACAACTCTACTCTTATTTAGCCTCTGAAGTAAATTTCAGTGAAAAACTTAAGAGGCTTTTCCTTGGCAAAGTGATTTTTGCCACATACTTGGTGCCTTATTACAATACAGACTGTATTCCAGTTATAATTACGCTAATGCAAGCTGTGAGTAACTTCATTGTGCTCACTGGAATTACTCTAGATTTACAACAGTGTTATCTGAGATTTACACCTCTATAAATTAATCTGAAATGTGGCCTCATGGTCTAGCTGGTTGTTAGCTTAATAGGAAAAATATAGTTTCATAAATAGTTGATATTTTTCATACTAATTTGAGACCTCCTCACAGCTGCTTATTTACCCATTTATATTAATTTACTACACCAGAAACATGCCCAATTAGTAAGAGAGGTAATTCACTCACTGTTCATGATAAGTAAAACTTTTTCTTTGACATTTCACCTATTCCTATATAATATTTATCTCCCTGAAATATTTGGTGCTATCCTTAACACTGTAAGAAAGGTAGATGTTTGTTGTATCATGGCAGTCTTGTTTCTAAGGCTGCTGAAGCAACCAGCTTTTTTAACACTGATGAGCATACAAATCTGAGCTATGGATTAGAACTGACCTAGCAGGGAAACCACAAATTGTACATTTTCAAGGAACATGGGTAGTGGAAAAGGACTGTAATATTAATTAAAAGTGTTACATGGAATTGTCAAATTGTCTATCAGCAACTCTAGATTTACATTAAAAATCTCATTTCTGTTTTGGGATCTAGAATTTTCATGGCTATAGGAAAAAAGACAAACCACATTTTCTTTTATATAAAATGGATTACTTTTAAAACTTCAAGAAAATTAGATGTGCCCTCTATCTTTCTTTTTTGCACTGTCCATTGGGCTTTTTGCTATTTTTTTCATAGGAGAATTTCACATAATGGAATTTGCAGAAGAAAAATCATGCAAATTATGATTACACTAAATTAAGCTCTTTGCAGCTCTATTAGTGAGCTAAGGCCAGGTTGAGTTGCCTCCCAGAGGCCTCACTGTTCACTCTTCTAGGCAATAAAGTAGTTGCTCCAGAGTCATTACTGTATATGAGACAAGTTGCTGCAGCTCCCCTCAATGAGGAACCTGACCCAAGGACTTTATAGCAACAAATCATCCGGTTTCTACACAGATAATTTAACTCCTGCTCTTCTCAGTCCAACAGAGAAATTACAGCGATGTTACTGCAGATAAGTGCTTTCTTAATCTTTATGTGGGGAAAATGTCCTTTCTTAGAGATGACAGTCATGACACCATATGGGAGTAATATTGTGTCAGACTACACATTCTGGTTTGTGATACTTTTAACCATGTACTCCAAACTAAAGAAGCAATGTGCACCAAACCCCAAACCTGCATTTGGAAAGAAAATAAGAGTAGAGGAAAAAAGTAAATGAACTAAAGAAAAAGAGTCAGTTTCAAAGGAAATGTGTAACACCAAACACAGATTACTTATCACCTGTATAACTTGCACAGGTACAAAGCTGAGGTCTAATGGCACTACTTTGATTTGTAGGAATATAGTATATTGTTTTGTCACAGAATAATATAGTGTGAAGAAACAAAATAAAATATTCATCAGCTATAAATTCCTGAACTTTTGAACTTCTTTTTTATTTCTTTCATAATGAAATGAATTTAGAGAAATAAGAGGGAGTAGATAAAGCTGTTTTCCTTTGGTGCTTCAAATGGTACTGGGAAGCATATTTCACTTTCTGATCCTTAGAGACTGGTAGTAATAGAAGCATGTTTGGATATCAGCAAACCTACTTCTAATTTGTTTTACTGTCAGTGGACCAATGAAACAACAACAACAAAAAATTTTATTTTGTCTCACACATATGTGTACAAAACCACAAATACACCCTATTTAAGTAAGTTAAATTCTTAATCTTTTATTTTTTCCCTGAGGTAAGAAGTCTGGAAGACAAAATGGAAGAATATTGATTCTTAACTTCTATACTTGCTGAAGAAAAAGATGTAGGGAGAGTTCAAGGGTGGAAAAATACCTTTGAGTTATACTTTATTGCTGCACAGTATTTTGGTTTGGATTCTCATTGGAGTGTTCTAATTACCTCTTTTTCATATTTTTTATTGTTATTATTATTAGTAGTAATAATTTTTATTATTTTTTAATCTTTTCACTTAGTTTTCAAAGTCAGCTCTACATATCTAGGTACATACAGTGTTGGAGGTTTTTTTCCTGTTTTTCATATTCTTTGTAAGACTGCCCAGATGGTTACATTCCAACTGCTCCAGAAAACAAGAGTTAGCAGCACCTAACCAATGTACTGTATCCAAATGCTTAGCCTGGTAGCATATTGTAAAGCTTCCACCAATTTCCAGAACACAGACAAAGTAAAACCTTAGTTCTGGCTATCCATTGGAAAGGTGACAACTCCTGGAGGAAAAATTGCAACTGAAGTTAAACAAATGGGGCAAACAAAAGCAATTGCAAAAATTACCAAGGGCCACATAGACACTCACAAGATAGCTCTGGGATGCTGCAATTACGAACAAATCAGTACTATGCCACCTCATGAAAATAAACAAAACACACTTTGGCCCTTGTACCTTAATCAGGTGGGAAAGAGTTGGTACTAGACAATTAAAAAAAACATTTGCCTGTTAAATTATAATGGTACTTACTCCAGCTTATATGTCATCCCTTGGGTAGCAAGTTTAATTTGCTTACATAGCTTATGTTGGTTAGCTTGGTGGAATAAACTGTGCCAGGAAAAAAAAGAAAAGTGTTCTCTTTATTTAGTTGGTCTAAAAGTGTGACTTGTTTGAAAAGAAAAATCACATGTTATCAGAAAGGATTTGTGGTATAGATGTGGTACTAATGTTTGTAAAGAGCTTGAAAATAATTAGAAAAACAAAGTTTAAACATTGTGATTATTACATTATGATTTAAATTGCAACATCCAACATCCTTTATGATTCTGATTTTCTATTAGACATATTAATTTACTTTTATGATTGCTTTCTCCCCATCTCCACAGCAAGATTAACTGAATATTTCATAGGTAATAAAGTATTCTTATTATGCCTACATTATGACCAAGGAGCTGAGACTCAGAGTATGTGATGGGTGGATTTACCATACATCACAAATATCTACATGAGAAACACAGTGGAAACTTCAGAAGATCAGAATACGAACTTGTTATTCGTTGAATATTTAAGGGCCTTAAGTCCAAATATAATTTTCCAAGCATCCATAAAGTATATTTCTTGACATGCCCGGAAGTCTTGACAGTGCTTAAAAACTTAATAGATTACCTTATGCTGAGAGTCCCTAAGGAACTACAAACTAAATACTTATCTCCCTGTCTCATCCATATACTTAGTGTAGTAGATGTTCCCAGAACAAGTCTGCTAAACCACATTGTGTGCAAGAAACAGCTGCCAGCTGTGGTGCTATCACTATCTCCTAAGAAGGCAATAAGAGCAAAACTGTCATTCATATATGAGAAATTATGTTTAATTTCCTCTTCTCACTGGGGGAATTTAAATGAGTGCCTCTGAAACACTGGAGTATGCAATAGCGTGTATACACTAGATTCAGTTGGGATATTTTGTCCTCTCAAATCTAATTCAATTTGTGCAGAATAATTAGGAAGAATAAAAGTAGCAAGTTAGAGCATGAATGCAGGAGTGGGTGCAAACAGGCTTGATCACAGAGTGGCTTGACAGTGTGGATATGCTGCTGTTGTGCTTTGTCCCCACAATCAGAAGACTCAAGCTGACCCAACATAGCTGCCACAGGGCACTGGAAGAGCTACCTTGGTAGCAATTGATTTCAACTCTACAAACTGCTGCTTATTATACATGCTAGAGGGGCTATCTCGCTACCTAGTATTTCCTTAAATCAAAATAAATTTTTCAAAATTACAGAGTAGATTTGAATCTCATGATTACAAACTATTAAATGATTGGCTATGACTGTCCAAAAGGAAGTTCTATCTTCACTTTTTTATTTGTATCTGGAGCTGAGAGACTGCAAATTATGAGCAGATGAACTATGTTTTCTTAAGAGCTATAAAAATGTCAAAGCCAATATGTTTAGCCACCAACTAAACAAGAGTGGGTGTCAAAAGGAGAAAAAGCACATCACAAATGCAGGAGTCACTGTAAAAATCTTAGCCATGCTTAACCATTCTTAACCATGACTATGAGTCAAGGATATTTCAGCTTCATACTAAAACAGTCATGAAAAATTTGTATATAGATATATATACGTGCTAATTCTGTTCAAAACCTACTGCTTGGTAAGAGGCCAATATATGTGAGAAGATTTTTTTTTCAATGCATTCTTTTACAATTTACAGGGGTGATTAATTAAGATAGAAGATGCCAAGCGAGTTATAGAATAAGAATTCATGGCAGACCATGTGAGCTTTTCTGAGACTTTTTCAGGTCTCACAATGTGCCAAGTGCTTTCCTGGAACACTCTAAGACTCAGGTGCTAGTACACTTTCACCAGAAAAGAAAAAAAAAAAGATGGATATCAATGACCTACTTTTTGAAACATGGGAAAACATTCACTCAGAACTTGAGTAAACTGATCCAACTGACCATCTCTACATTTAATTGTCCTTCAGCATTGATAGCTAAATCTCTAATTCCAGTGGGAAAAGAACTCATTTGAAAACCTAGACATGGGCTTTTAAAATGTCAAAATGTAAAGCTAAAAAAAAAAAAAAAAGAAAAAAAAAAGAAAAAAGAAATGAGCTTGAGATTGCTATTTTTGCTGACAGCTTTAAAGAAGAATAACACTGTTTTTGACCTTGACAATTATCAGTTCCCTATCTGACTTTTCTTTGTGTGTGTGTGTGTTTTGCCAGGTTTTACCAAGTTTCAACACTAAAGAAGATAAATGACAGTGAACAGTATTAGCTGTCCTGCAGTATTTTCTGCAGTGCCCAGGGGTTGCACTTGTTTTTAGTATACTCAGCACAGAGATGGGCTTTGCTAAGCACTTTATCGAATTTGTAGTCAAGGTGCTGGTGTAATAATAATCTTCTGTGTAATTTGCCTTCTGGGACAAAATTTTTTAACCAAATATCCTCTCTTCATTCTTTTTTAGTAAAGCTGAGTAGCTTTGAATGAAACTGAAAATCTGAACAAAATTATTCCTGAAATTCTACTGTTCTAATTCCAATTAAAAGCTATTTTAAAGTTGTTCTCAAGAAAATAATCAAAGGAGATCTTTCTTTTTCAATATTACTATCTGAGAAAAAACCAGAAATTTTAAAACTGGAAAAATAATAAACTAGAAAATATCAACTTCAATGATAAATGACTGAAATGCATAAATTGACCAATAACAGTCTCAAAAAGTTTTGTTTTTGCTGATGTCTTACATTGCGAAAATAAGGTTGAAAGTATAAAACAAATAAATAAATAAAAAATACCTATTGAGGATCTGAAAGATCTTTAATGTTATGGACCCAAAGCATCTCCATGGAGGTTGTGTCTCCATATTTTATTCCATATGTGCTTTTTTGGTTCATTTCCATCTCTGTGCTTTTTCAGATAATTTCAAGATCTATCCCAAAAACTTTGGCTTCCTATTTAATCCAGAGATTGTTTGCTGACATACTTCAGTATATGCAATATATAAGCAGTGTTTTATGGTGTCCTAATATCATTCTGGCTAGCTGCAGTACAGGTTTCAAAATATTAAAGACAATTTGAACTGAAACAATTAACACAAAAAACCCAGTTATGATTATAAAATTATTTGAGTGCCACACATATAAACCAGAGAAGAGGAAAATCCAAGGGCTATGTTATGTGGGCATAGATGATGCTTCTTACAGGGATCTAGCACAGTAGATGCAAACCAATCTAAATAATTTGCCATGAATCACTGTCTCAAACAGATGAATTTAGCAGTGCTGATGTAAATGCTTCTCTCTGAAACTCATTTCTCTTTCATACCAGAATTTCACCTGATGTTTACCTCAGTTTGTCTGAGGAGAAGAACTCAGAATCTATTCCTACAAGCAAGAATTGCATCCACTGTTTCAGAAAGAAAAAAAAAACAAACAACAAAACACCTCTACTCTTTTCTGTCAAAAGATAAATTATGCTTATGTTTTATATAAGTCTATTTAATTCAGAAATGGATGATCAGGATTAACTGATGTCATGAAACTGTTGGAAATCTCCTACAGAACTGATTTACCAAACCAAATGCTTGATAGGTCTGAAGGTAGAATGACTTCCATTTCTCCTATACTCTGGATTAAAAAAATTATAGAATTGGCTAGTCAGAAAAATGGTCCAAGTGCTCTCTGAAGGAAAAGAGAACATGAAGAAAACTTTTACTTCCAGCTGAAGTACGGAAATTAGTAGACAAATATGTATTGACACATTTCTCAGTAAAGGAGGAAATGTTTGCTGCACTCATTGTGCTCTAAGAAGGTTGTCATTCAAACACTTGTCAGTGTGAATCCTAGGCCAGACTGGGCTTTGAAAGACAGATGGGTCTTCTGCCTGTGCAGGCAGGAACTAATCACCAAGTTTTTTGAATGAGGGAAGTTCTTACTGACATAAAACCAGAAGGTAGCTAGGAAAATCTGAAGGTAACATGGGAATGATAGCTGCAGTTGTTAGTGCCTTAGCTCTGTATCAGTTTCACTAAATCTTTTTCTGTTTTCTGGAACATCGCTGGTTTATGTTTTAGCATATGTTATATATTTGATTTCAAGAAGCTAAACCCATAGTCGTTTCATTTTCCACAATATAAAATTCACATTCTGTTTTTTGCAGACATGAGCTAGACCCACCCCTCACTTGAAATCATGACTGTGTGAGCTCTGAGTCACACTATGTAGCAAAACTACTGTTCAAGTCAGCATAGCTGGGATACATCTCACCTAAATTCTGGAATGTGATTAATCTGCCCTGGTTTGGATGCCAGCTTTAGGATGAGATGAATCACCTTGTAGTAGTGCTCGTTTTTTTCCCAATAATTGCAAAAGAACTCTAAACAACTGTCTCAGGTGCAGGTTTCTACTCTATGGTGGTTAAAGTTAGGTGAGATAAGCCTCAGTTGAGTTCCAGTAAAAGCTATGGTCAAATGAAGCACATGCAGTAGCGGCTATATAGCCTACCGTTTTTGCCTGTTCATTTCCTGACAAAAGAAGAGGCCTCATCAATATATCTTATAGCTAGATTTTTAAAAGAGGTACTGATAAAAAAGGTAAAATTTAATAATAATAGTACACAATCTTTTGTGTGCAATAACGGCTGGGTTTTTTTTTCCTGGAAAGTTGTCACCCTTAAGTAACTGTCAGCAAGGGCTTAGAGTTCTGAAGGAGGATCAAAGAGAGTCGACATACTGCTTAAAATGTATATGTTTCTAATACATCACAAGCATTCAAATTGCAGTGACTACAACACATTTATGGCCTTACCATGGTATGTAATAGGCATTAAGTTAGATCATTTGGTTTCATTTTGGGGTTTTGATTCAGGACATTCCAATTTAGGCATTGCCATGCTCAACATTGGTTTCTAATCTAGTTGAATTGCTTTATTCATCATACTGTAATTCTGGTTTTCCTACAGTATTTTGACCTATAGTGAGACCTTACTAAAAGAATAGAAGTTGAGGGGATTGAAGGATTCTCAATCAATTGACAGATTGCCATCACCCTCCTGGTAATTTTCAATTTTTATGCATGAATCTCATGTCAGAGCATAAATATATTTATCACAAAAAATGTAATAAAATTCATTGCTAGCAGAATGCATGCGTGATGGTTTTGAAATTTTGTAACGTATAGAAGATGCTACCTAGAGAAAAATGTCTTGTATATGGTGCCCGTAGATATGCATATGAACACACATGCATACAAATACACATGCACCTACATATGTTTATGTAACTGAATGGTGGAGGGAAACAGACATTTTTTATGAATTACAAATGAATTTTTAATCTTGACAAGGTTTTATTTGTTTGAGAATCAAATCCCGTCTCTAGTTCCTCAAAAAGCCAATTATCAGAAAGATTCTCTTTCGCTCCTGTTATTAACAGATAGACATTGATGACAGTTTAACTTGATTTCAGCACAGCTCTTGGGCCACAGCTGCTTACCAGGCAATCTAAGTACCACTTGAACGCTCAGTTGCAGATTGACCTTGTGGTAATTGAGGTTATGAAAAGGCTCTTGTTCTCTAAAATCTCAAATGAACACCTCTCCCTCTGGGAGGCAGCAGGATATTCAGCAATAGCAGCCCTGCTGAACCTGCAAGATTCTTTCTGCTACTCTGGTCAGTGCTGAGGTCAGGATGAGAAACAAATGTCTATGATGGGATATGAGGAATGTAATGGAGTAGCAAGTTAAGATGAAATTATTTGGACTGCAATTATTTTCCTTAAT
The DNA here is from genome assembly GCF_022539395.1 of Myiozetetes cayanensis. Classification (NCBI taxonomy): domain Eukaryota; kingdom Metazoa; phylum Chordata; class Aves; order Passeriformes; family Tyrannidae; genus Myiozetetes; species Myiozetetes cayanensis. Next base: position 80,008,276 of record NW_026087742.1, read on the forward strand.
CGTGCCCAATTGTGCCACCCCAAAAAGACCTGCTAAGTATTTGAAAACATATTTTTAACACTTTCCTCACTTGTATCAAAAGGAGTACTTTGTGTTCTTATTCTTGATTTTTTATAATTTGTCTTAAAAAGAAAAAGAAAAAGGAGAGGTTAAGATTGCATTTCTTTAAAGTATAGAACCATCTGGTGAAATTGTCAATGACTTCACTTTGCAGCATGAGCCAGTATTTGAATATCTCTGCCCCTGCCAATAATTTTAACATTAAAGTCAATGGGAATTAATATTGAGGCTTTCAGAGGAAATGGGAGCAATTAAACTAATTACAAGAAGTACACAACAATTATTGTTATCATTTTAAATCTCAAGCCAATTAGCTATACTAGCCACTTTCTTTGGCAAATGCTCACCATTTTTGGTAGCTAAATATAAGATTAAAATTTGTGATGGCAGAACATCTTTTAGCTACCCAGCTTAGGCCAGGACTGTTTGTTTTGATTTTAAGGCTGTATACAAAATTACAAAATTAAGAGAAGGCTTCCAGTGGCAGAGTCCTTTTTAACAACCTATTAATACTCATCGGGCCTGAATACCCTACTGGAGATACAAAAAGGGGTTAGTTACAAAGGAGCCAAAGACAAACATGGATACTCAACGTGAAAATCTGGACAATGAATACCATGAATTTAACAGGCTGTCTTGTCTGAAGATTTTGATGCCTGTAACAAGTGTATTAATATACATTAATCATTCTTAAACAGGTTAAGTTGTCACTGTAGAGGACCAGACCTAAGCATTTGTCTCAAACATTCTGAGTACTGCTACAGGAAAGGTGTGGTTGGAGGGGAGGGTCCTGTGGAGGTGGGACAGAGCTGTTCTGAACTAGCTTCCCGCTCCACCTTAAGGCTTGTGTTCAGTATCCCTCGCACCACAACTTATTGCCCACAGAAGGGCTGGCTGTGCATGCATGAACAAAACAGCCCCCAAAAAATCTAATTTACATAAGAGGTGAGCACTGGGTTAAATATAAAAGGGAGCAGATCAGGCACCCTTGTTCCCTTTTTCCTCTCTTTTGCTGTCATTGTTTACCCATCTCCGGAACATGCACCTGGCAGGACCAACATAAGATCTAAGGACTGATGATACTCTTTGTTCTCTCTCTCCCTTTTCCGCTCTTGTTTTCATCCCTTGCTTTCCATGGGCAAAGCAGGCCTATCATATTCTACCCCATGCTCTGTACTGAACTTTGTTGTGGGAGTGTGGAGGTGGTGGAGGGGTGTTAAGGCTTGTGAGTCAGCACCTCTGAGGAGTTTGTTGTGGGAGCTGGGAACTTACTGAAGTGTACTATACTAAATTAAGAGCTTGTTAGCCACCACTCTCAAGGAAGTGTTTTGTAAGGATTTAAGGGCTTGTTAGCCAACACCTTTTCAATCTAAATAGTGGGCTGGCTGCTGTAGTTCAGACAAATATACAATAAAAGCATAAGAGCTGCCCGACATGTGATCCAGTGTATTTGTTCAGCCTGATGAGGATTTGTAATGAACATCACACCCCCTACGAGTGGCTCATGACAGTCACTACCTTGTGTAACTAGAGTTTATTTGTAGTTAATTATTTCAAAAGATTGTGTAACCAAATTTTGTTGTGAATGGTTAATTTCATTAATCAGTCTTACCCTCTAGATTATATTTTCAGACAGTCTTATGTCATAACTTTGGAAGTATGTATTATTATTCAGTTTAAAGCAAAATTTAAAAGAAAACAACAAAAAAAAAACCAACAAAAAAACCCACAAAAAACCCAAAAAAAACCAAAACAAAAAACAAACAAACAAACAAAAAAACCCAAAACAAACAAAACATTAGGAAAACAAGAATGTAAGGATCAGAGCAGCTGGATATCATGGTGACTAGGATATAAAGCAAGTAGTTGTCTTTCCATCCACTATAGCTGCCTCCATATAGGTATTTTGGTTTCATTTTTTTCTGCAAAATGTTGCCCCAGTGACACTGAATTTAGACCACAATAAGAAATAACACCCGGAACTCCTGCATCAGACCTTGGAGGATGCAACTTCCATTGCCTTCTGAACTCAGCAGAAAGCAGATGCCACAAACACCTTCTCTCATTTTTCTTCCTGCCTTCCCTCATATTTTTCAGTTAAGGTTTTGTGAAAATTTACTCGGGGCAGAAGTTTCTGTAAATGGAGAGTACTTTGTTGGTACCCCTCTGTGCATGTGTTCTCATATGGACCACCACTGAAATATATCTTTTTTCAGTTTTCTTGTAGGAACAAAAGCATTTTTGCTGTTACATCATACTCCATATGCTGGTGTTGACAGAACTGATATTAAAATCCATTCCAAGTCTGCTGAAAGTGGACAGATGCCCAGATGCCCCTTATTTTGCTGGAGGTGGCCTGGGGTAAGGGGTTTCAGTTGTTTCCAGCAGAAGTATAAGTAGGATGATTGCAGATATATTGTCAGATATAAAGATAATAAAGCTAGTTTTGACCAGATATATTAATTATTTTTTTCTTAAGTGAAAGTGCATATTACCCAAAGGGGATTTTTTTAGTCAAAATATTATCTTGGACTGGTGTTTTTTATAATATTGCTTTATAAAAGTTAATCTTTCTCTCTTTCTTCTTTCTTTTTTTACTGACTTGTGTTTTCAAAGGCCTTTTATTCATTTCCTGTTTAGAAAGACATAGTATGACATATTTCGTGTGCTAGCTTTTACTTTCCTTCCTGCACTGCTACTTACTTCTTGAAATATTAGAGAACCTCTAACATTGCTTCTCTAAAAAATTGTTAATTTTTTTTTTAATGTAGTATCTATTTTCCAAGTAAAAATTATACTATCCTTGTATCAAATTTTGGTGAAATACAGCAGGCAGAATACATACTCTAGTTCTGTTCTAAATTATAGTCAGACAACTATTCTCTATGAATGGCAAAAACTACAGTTTGTTGTGTTGGTCAGAATCCAACCTTCATTTCTTACATTTACAATCTTTCTCTCCCTCTCCAAACAACATGTACTATCCCAGTTCACAGAATAAACACATTTCAAGATAAATATTCTCTTGTCTCTTTTTGCTTTCTTCTGTCATGTTCTACTTCAGTCTGTGAAAGGGTCAACAACATTTAGTTCTGAAGTGAAGAAGAAAAATGCTCTTGTTCATTATTATAAAAAATAGTAAAAGGTTCCCCCGCCACATGGTCTTGTTATCAGTTTACACACTGAAACATGTTGCAGGAAATTATGAATGAAAAGATAATAAAATGGCTTTCAACTGCCTCAGTAAAACATGCATGTTGCCAACATTTTTGTCATCAATAATTCTCTCATAAACATGGGTCTCTTCTTTCATTATGCAGGCTGTTATGCTTTATTGAACCACATAATTTCACCTAATTAAAATAAGCAGTGCATAGTTTCTTCCCTCTTCTGTTTTTCTTAGCTGGACAAGTGCCAGCAACAATGTTTAGAGTATCCTAAGTGGACACCCTATTAAATATTCATTCTTATGCTCCTCTTTGCAGTCAAAACTACACTAACTCCTGCTGATTTCCTTTCTGAATAATGAAGATGCACTCTATTTATCTGATGATTTAATATACAGTTGACACTCTAGGACTTGCAGTTAAGGAGTCTGGAAAAGGTTTAAGTTTGTTAAAATGGGCAAAAGGGTAGGAGACTATGTTAAACAGTTTCCTGATATCAAGCCAGTAACATAAACCATTTAGTCTCTCAGAAGTAATTATGCTACAAATCACTATATAATTACTCATCTGCTACTGCAGCAGGTTTCTATTTTGGCAACTCATCTCAAACAAAAAATTTGGGTTTTCCTTTGGAAAAAAAAAAAAAAAAAAAAAAAAGGTGGCTCCATAACTTCATGCTCACAGAGAATCTGAACTGGAATCATATTCTAGCTGCCATATATACCACTCGGAGTAGAAATAACTCTGATACAGCAATGGTGGCAGTCATCAGTCTACACTCGGCAATACAGACATCAGTGGGTGCTTGTAACAGCACATGGGGGTTTTTTTAAGAAGTGACATTTTTAGTTCATTTTATCGCAATAAAGTGTGTTTAGGCATAAATACAGGACAGAGATGGTTTCATAGAAAGAAAATCAGAATTGGATAAAGGATTAATGAAAGCATTGTTGAACTAGTGAACAAAAGGAAAATTAATTATAGTGTACATTTTCAAAGGGGCTTACTGTCACGACTAACATTTTCATCAAAACTTTGCTTTGCCTTACACACACAACCATGAAAAAAGATGGCAATAATATATGCTACTTGTCAGATCCTGCTATGAGTCACCTTTCTAAAGTTGCCGTTATAAATAATGTCAAAAATGTGCCATGTGACATTCATTAGAATCATAAGTTTTCTTCATGTTTAAGATACTATTGTTCAGGAATGAATGGGATCTCAGATTTAGCATATTGTCACATTTTTTCCCCATTTGTTCCCATCCATTAACAGGTTTTAGCTTGTAACTGAATTTCTTTTTCAGAAAGATTAAAACACAGATGGATAATCAGGAAGGGAAAGCTCAGGAATATCAGAAGAATCATTCTTTAGAATGTCAGCTATGACATGATTATCACAAATTCTAAAGTACAGGAATTTAGGGGATTTTGAGAAAGAAAGTATAGCTTTCATTCAGGTTCATAAAAAAGTCTGTTTACAGCTTCTGTTTATACTAGTAAAGTCTGTTGAGGTTTAGTCCTGTAGGAACTAAATTACTGAAAACATTTCCTTGCCTTCTGTAGCAGTGATGGGTTTATGTAGATGCTAAGAATTCAGCATCTGCTTAGAGGATTTGGAAAACTATATCTGAAATGGGACAGCAATACTTACTTTGCATGACCCTTGTTATTATACTAACATCTCAGGATGATCAAAACTTTTTTCAACAAAATCTGTGACAGACACTAGTGCTTTCACTGTCATTTTACTATATAGATGAGAAGCAGAAGTAAATTGCCCAAAGTGGCAGAAAAACTCTGCAAAAGATACTTAGTCCTCAGTTTACTATATCATGAACTAAATTTACAAGAAGTTTTTGTTGAATTTTATTTGATTTCTCTAGCTACCTAAGATGCATTAAATAGGAATATTTATATATGGTACGTTCTGATAATAACTATAAACCCTGTTCAACCAAGATATAACTAAAAATAGCAAAAATTATTATAATTTATCTTTTTGTGACTGCTTGAACCTGTATTTGAGTTTTGGCTCTTCCTACATTTAAAAAATGTACAAAGACCATGATAATTTGCAAGTGAGCAAATATTTGTGAAAACTGATGGCTGCCTATGAAAGCATAGATGTCATTTTTTATATCTGCAAATTATCCTTCATTATGGAATAACACCACATTAATCATTCATGTATCAAAGAAGGAATAAAGTACAAATTAATTTTGAAGTATCTCCCAATATTATCTATTGATGGATTATTCCTGTTTGAGTCAAGCCATGTTCTCATAACTCAGTAAAATATTGTACAATTGTTACCTCACTTTTATAAGTTGTTTCATTAATACTATTTAGTGACTTCTTTATAGTTTTTAGACTTAGATATGTAACAGAAAACTGATGGCACAACTATATTTCAAATGTTGTAAGTTATGTTACCATTTTCAAGCAGCATTAATTTTATTTATGAACAGAAAAATTAAATTTAATCTCTCCATAGTACAATGAAGAGGGATTCCTTTAAACATTGAAGTAATGTGAACACCCCATATAGTCTTAAAAGTATTATAGGGGTATCATTAAAAATATGAATTAAAGTCAAAAAATGAAAAGAACCTTTGAATCATTCCTTTCATTAAGAAAGTTCCTTTACCAGAGCTCATAGATGAACAGGGACTTGCCTACTTATTTATTTATTTTTTATCTATTTTTGTTTTCCTTTCTTTGTAGCCGTAAAATTAAGCATTTTATTAGAAATTGTTAGCCATAGAATTTCTGTATTTTAGACTAAGCATTTTGAAAGGAAAGTGTTAGACTTCAGACTCATGTATTTTAGTAAGGTTGGAAGTTCTCAAGGGAAAGGGCATAGTTTATAATTTTTTATGAAGATTCTTTACAGGCAAGGATTTGGTGAAAACAGAGACAGTGGCTTGCACCTGGAAAAGAGACTGATAAAAGTGAGGAAGAAGATGAACCAGACGAGATGGGACTGGCTTTAGGCCTTGAACCAGGTCCAGGAGGCAGGAAACCATGCCAGAACCAAGGAGTCAAGAGAAAAACGAACAATTCGAGAGGACCATATTGTAGAGGAAAATGAGGTGGGACAGATAAGGTAATCCTTGAATCTGTAACTAGAAAGTTGTATAAATTTATGAAACATATCTGATTCAGGGTGTATCCTGGGGAATCTTTTCTGAAGCAACAAGGGCTGCAATAAACATGTGTGCTTTTTGGCTTTCTATACTCCAAATGAGCCTAGAGAGTTTCTTCTTTGACTTTTTGGCATAATCTTATTTTGATTTTTTTTATTATTATCAGAAAAAAATAATGCAAATTACAAAATCATGAACAAACTTCTGGTAAAATGTGTCAATTTGTGTTTGCGCATGTAATTTTCATTACCTCCAATAAATATATATATAAAATATCTAGTTAACTTTTTATTTTATTTACACTAAAATATAAAGCTCTAGAAAAAGGCACAATAAAACTCAATAGGGCTTTCTATATTAAATTCTATATTACTTTCTACACTACATTTGTAAATGAATGCAAACTCAAGAATAGTAATAATAACAGTGAAAATTCAATATTACTCTTACTTTTGACCAAGAATGATAACAACACAAAAGCTGTGAGAGAAAACGGACAGAGAATAATTGAGTCCTTAACCAACTTCCCTCTGCTTTTGAACTCAACAAATTAATCCTGTTCAAGCAATACCTATGATTCAATTACTATTTTCTTGATCCTCTGCACCCTACTGAAAGGGAGGTTTTATGTCATTCAGCTTCCTCTTAAGCCTCCTCCATTTTCTATCAGCACTTGATTTAACAATCATTCTTCAACAGCATTTTTGCAAAGCCCACTCTAAGGGTTTTAACCTTGCCTCTTGGGTGAAATGTTGGAATAAGAGTAATGATGTCTTATTAAAGCTAGTCCTAATAAGAACAGCTCATCCTCACCCTGTGTGCCCTTCAGAAACACAATGTTAATGTAAAAGAGAGGTTTTTTCTAGTGTGTGATGCTAACTTGAGTGTTCTCAGACAGTCTCATGTTTAAATTCTCATTTTGAAATGGTAATTTATATTTATACCAGGTTTTTTTCATTCTTCTTAAATATTTGCTTGTCTATTTCTTTTCCCTTAGGGAAAAGGAGAGAATTGACTCAGATGTTGTCACAGATGCAAAATAAAGATGACAGTATGTTGTACAAGGATGAATTTGTATTATAAAGAGTAGCATCAAATGTGGTAAGGAAGGAGCTTCCTTTATCTTTATGTGTGGCAAAGTGAAAATGTGGATTAGATTATTTATTTCCTCACACTATAATGCATGCAATGTTTTATTATTCGAAATGATAAAAAACACAGCACAAGGGATTTTTTATACTTGTAGTCCTGCATAAACATATCTGTGAAGAAAGTTTGTCTAACTACTAGATGTGTTGATGACATTGATTAACACTCACAAATGCAGTTCTTTTATCACGGAAGGCTTTGAGGTTGGCCAGGCATGATTATCCCTTCATAAATCCATGATTATCTCCCCTAGTCACTTTCTTGTCATTAAGAAGTTTGGAAATGGTTTCCAGATTTATTTACTCCATCACTTTTACAGGGATTGAGGGGATAGTGACCACGTGTAGAGACTTTTTTTACTAGATGAAACTACTCAAAGTCCTGTCCAGCCTGCCCTTGAGCACTTACAGGGATGGGGTACAACCTCTGTGGGTAACCTCTTCCAGTGTTTCACCAGCCTCATCATAAAAAGTTTCTTCCTTATGTCCAATATGTCTAATTTCTTTCAATTTAAAACTATTTCGCCATACCCTGTCACTGTAGGCTTGGTAGAAAAGTCTCTCCACCTTTCTTATATCCCACTTTACACAATGAAGTTCAACAAGTGAAAGTGTCAGATTCTCCACATGGGATGGTGCAACCCTGGATGTGGGTGCAAACTATGGAATGAGATCCTGAAAAGCAGTACCCTGGAAAGGGACCTGGGAGTTCTAGTCAATGGCAAGTTGAATATGAGTCAGCAGTGCCCTGGCAGCCAGGAGGGCCAACTGTGTCCTGGGGAGCATCAGGAAAAGCATCTCCAGCCGGTGCAGTTTTGGGCACCACAATATAAGAAAGATATTGAGCTCTTAGAGACCATCCAAAGGAGAGCAACGAAGATGGTGAAGGGCTTTGAAGAGAAGCCATGTGAAGAGCAGCTGAGGTCACCTGGTCTGTTCAGCCTGGAGAAGAGGAGAGATAGGTCTGCAACATCATCATGAGGGAAAGAGGAGCTATAGGAGTAAAGCAGTGTGCCCAAGAGGAAAAATCTCATCCTGGAGTTCATAAAACATGACATAACCATGTCAAAAGAGGTGATTATATGGTTTTTTTCAGCTTTGATATAGCCTTACCTGGAGTGTTGTGTGCAGTTCTGGGCCCCACAATTTGTGAAGGATTTAAAGGTCCTTGAACGTGCTCACAGAAATGCAATGAAGATGGCCAAAGAGTTGGAAGTAATACCTTTTCAGGAGTAGTTGACTTTTGTCTAGTTTGGAGAAAAGAAGGCCAAGCAGTGACCTCACTACTCTCTACAGCTTCCGGAGGAAGGGATGTGGAGAGGGAGGTGATGATTTCTTTTCTCTGGCACCAGGTGATAGGACACATAGTAATAGTCCAGAGCTGTGCCAGGGAAGTTTAAAGGGGACATTAGAAAGCATTTCCTTACTGAAAGGATGGTCCAACACTGGAACAGGTTTCCTAGAAAGGTGCCCCAATCCTGTCAGCGTTTAAGAGGAATTTGGTCAATGCCCTTAACAACATACTTTAACTTTTAGTCAGGTTTTGGGGTCTTGGGTAGAATTTTTTCCATTGCTATCAAATTAGGAATATAAAAGGGTTTACTAACACTATAGCATATCCTCCTTTTCTATGTTAATGAATAGGGTTTAATTTTAATATCTTTTAATCTTATCTGTTTCCTGTATTATTCTATTCTGCCAAGTTATCTCAGTGTCTTTTTGACTATTTTAAACCTAAGATTTTGGCTTATTCATTTTTTTTTTCTTACTTTTTATTTTTCCTTCCTTTTAAAAGCATTTTAGGCAATGGGTAGACAGTTTGAGCTAAATGTCTGTTACTTCAATATTTTATAATACACAGCTTTGCTCAATAAATTTCCTAGCCCTTACTCCCTTTCCCCAGTTTTTGAAAAGATAAGTCCACAGGAGTTTCAAAAAGACTATTTTCATATGTAGATTTAAAATTCATTTTTATATATGTTCCCAGTGTGTCACAAACCTGTCTTTTTTAAGCTCCCTAAGTGCCCTGAATGTGTTTCCTTGTTTTTCATGAACCACATTAAATTTAAGATTCTATGGAATACCAGCAGATGGAGTTAACACATATTTTGACACTTCTGTTACTGGGAATTTATGGACTATTTATACCTAAAATTGTGTCAAATTATGTTAATTAAACAGAAATGATCTGTTACCCCAGGTATTTCCTGATATGTTTGAAATAAATATTGTATACTGTGTATTGGAGCCTTGAGCACATAGTAAATCTTATACATATTTGGGGAATAGTTTAGCACACTGGAATCACAGAAACTAGAAAAACAGTTTCTATATCTCAGAAAAAAAAAAAAAAGCTAACAATCAAGTCAAGGGGTAACAGTTTCATTTGAGTTCAGCATGATAGGCTTTAAAAGGGGACAGAGGTTGAATAGGAATAGTGGACCCAGAACTCATAATTATAAAAAAATTGAGTACCTCTCAATGTGACTAATTTGTCTCACTTAGTCATTGTCACTTGCCCAGGGAGAAACTTATTGAAAAAAATTTGGTGTAGATAGCCATAACAGTTTGTCAAATGCTCTCATGAGAAGGATAAATAATTTTTTCCAGCTAAACAAGTCCTGAATGGATAGACAGCATGTGAACCTTGGATTGACTGGCCTGACTTTGTGATAAGTGCAAGAAATCTGTTCCTCTTTGTTTACAATCCTTGAACTCAAATGGGCTTCAGGTAGAATGCTATAGTCAGACTGATGTGTGACAAAATACAGCTAGGTGTCTAGATACCCAAAATTCAAATAAACTTATTCCAAAACATAGAGAGATATTCTCAAATTATTTTGAAATTTCTTTCTAGATACATTGTGCATTCTGAAATCATAGAATTATTTAGGTTGGGGAAGACCTTTAAGACTATTGAGTCCAGCCATTGACCCAGCACTGTCACTAAACCATATCACTAAGTGACACATCCACACATTTTTTAAAATCTTCATGAATAGTGATTCCACCACTTAACTGGGCAGCCTGTTCCAATGCCTTACCACACCTTCAATGAAGAAAATCTTACTAATATCCAGTCTAAACCTCCCCTGGCACTACTTGAGGCCCTTTCCTCTTGTCTTGTTGCTTGTTTACCTTGGGAGAAGACATCAACACCCACCTCACTATAACCTTCTTTCAGGTAGATGTAGAGAGCAATAAGGCATTCCTAAGTCTCCTTTTCTCCAAACAAAACACTCCTAGCTCCCTCACACTTGTGCTGCAGATCCTTTACCAGTTCTGTTGCCCTTCTCTGGACATGCTGTTGCACATCTATATCTTTCTTAAAGGGAGGGTCCAAAACTGAATGCAGGATTGGAGGTGCAGCTTCACCAATGCCAAGTACAGGGGGATGGTCATACGATCATAGCCCTGGTCCTGCTGAGCACAGTATTTCTGAAACATGCCATTGGCCTTCTTGGTCAGTTGGGCACCCTGCTGTCTCACATTCGGGTGGCTGCTGACCAAGATCCCCAAGTCCTTTTCTCCTGCTAAGTTTTCTTAGTCTTCACTGAAAATCTTATCCTTCGCATTAAATAACTGCTTAACATCATGTGCTTTCTCCAACAATTGTTTTGGGCACCAGCAAATAATGGTGAGTAAAGAAAATGAGCCTGATTTGTAGTTTTAACGTAAACAGCTATCTAACAGTTTGAAATGCAGATAATATTGTTATGAGCCACTTTGTGATTCACTATGTGAATCTTAATTCTTTTAAAGTCATTATGGCTTGAAAAGTACACAGTTTAGGAACTTTGCTCAGGGCTGTTCACATATCACAATGCATCTTAGAACACAAAGAAATAATGTATATTGTATCAAACAATTTTATCTATCTTCTCAAATAAAACCTCCATTATGATAGATTGAGTTAAGTAATCATGACTAACTTTTAAAAAAGAATGTCTCTCTCAGAATTGTGCAGTTTTCAAGGATTAAAAAATGTAGACCAACATCAATAAACTTTGGGGTTTTTTTTTGTCTTACATAAAACCTAAGCCCCATTAAGATATTAAAAACAAGCAAACCAAAAAACCCCAACAAACAAAACCCAAAAAAACCCACAAACAAACCAAAAGTCAACCTTTGTAATTGCTTTTAACAATTTTTCACCGTGAATCTTATTCTTTTAGTACTTCTTTCAGTAGAAATACCTCCATCAAAGTGAACTGGTCAATAGATGTTCACTAAGTGTGTTAAATTGAAAGTGAATCAAAAATTAAGATTTATTTTCTTTGTGCTATGGAACTGAATTAAGTAAGAAACTAAAAAATATGTATGTCTATTTGAGTCCAGTCTCCATGAAAGTTTCAGAATCATTCTATTAGATTACATGAAATCTTGAAAAATAATAGTAGTTGTTTATTTCTTTATTCAAATCACATCCCTCATAAAAGAAAAAATAAGGAACAAACTGAATATTTAATTTTCAAATTTTTTAAGTAGTAATTTTTGTTTGTTTGTTTGTTTTTAATATTTTTACTCCTTGTTGCTGTAAGTGTTGGAAACTAGCATAGCTGGAGCTTTATTCCTGTAGGTAAACAAGATTCATTCAAAGACAAGTGAACAACTATTCTTAGTATTGGAGTTTTGACAATAATTATTATAATATTTTCCAGAACACCCATGACTATCTTGGTATATACCATCCTTGGTCCGGTCACATAGTTTTCTTCTGAATGACAGGAAAGATATATGAGTGACAGTAAAGATATATGATCACATTTTGACATCACCTTTTCAGTCATTCAGCTTGTTTCCTTGGTTGAATTGACTCAAATATAGCTAGCTTCAGTCTTCTGTAATCACAGTTCCCTTTACACTTCTTCCACAGCTACCGTGGTTTAGCTCCCTGAGAATGTAGTCAGATCTGACTAGTGAAGAGCAGCAATGTGTGCTGGCCTTTGCTCTCAAATACCTGATTTAAAATACTCTCCTTGTTATCAAGCTGGAGGAAAGGAAAGCCTGATTACTTGGGGGAATAAAAGAAGTTTCTCTGAAGAAACAAAAAAAGAAGAAACAAAAATTATTTATTGGTAATAAATATTTTGCAAAAATATATTTTCTATGCAAAACATAAACACGTTAAAATATGAAATAAAATTTCAGAGAATAAATAATCAGTGCTTATATGATTACAAAAAATGATACAAAAAAATTATACAAACTGGTAAGCAGCACGTGTAATGTTTCTTATTGCTGCAGAAGCTAGTCTGGCATAATAAGTGATGTTCAAATCCAGAAGACCACACAAGTTTATCTGCACAAACACATTTGCGGTCCAAAATTGTATAAGTATGCAGAATTTTCCTTCTTTAAGAGGTTAAGCTGTTTAACTCCTGTCCACATCCCTTAGGCTGTGAAGATAAAACTGATGGGTGTGGGAATACTCTCTCGCTGTAAGACTGCAGATGTAAGTCTGATCAGTTCTGAAGGACACTGCCAGGGCTAAGCATCCCAGTAAGGGTTTATTTCTGTTACAGAGGATGAGTAAAAAAGACTCCGTCATTCAGACCTAGATATACTACTCTTTCTACACTGAGGAGAATCCAGGACTCCCTTTTCAATAATTTAGAAAGAAGACTCCAATCAACAGATTACCATTTAGGTAGGATTCAGCACAGATGCAAAAAATTTGTCTTCACTTTCTTTCTGAAGTTATGTCTTCGTCTTACTTTTTTCTTCTGTGCTGCTAGGCAGACTTCAGTCCTACAGACATAGGGATGGAAGGGGAGCAAACAGGTAGTGAGCATTACTTTGCTAAGTTATTAGGAGTCTCATTCTAGTCCCTGCTTCTAGCTTCATTTCTATTTTCAGTATTTAATTTAGTTCCTACTGAGAAGAACACTGAAAATGCAAACTCAGTCACTAAAAGCAGGGTTACTAATCTGCTAGACATTTTCCTGAACCTTAATTTAAAACTGAATTGCGTGGCGCATGGATACCAAGCTTCATAAGAGAAGGGAGAACAGTGGGTTTATACATGTTTAAAGTAAGGCATTCCAGTGATCTGAAGCTGCTGTGCTTACTTAAATAAGGAAGAGTGTCATGCTTAACCTAAAAAGCTGTTGTATATCACTGAGAGTCACGGTCCAGTAGGCTTTTTTTTTCTTTTTTCGGTGTGTTCCAGTTTACTGTAGGTGATATTACCAAGTACTCTCTATGAGATGTCTGCACTTTAAAAATCCAAGCCTCATTTGATTAAGTAGTTAAAACCTGTTTTTTTCCACTATTCCCATTGTGTCTGACAGCATTTCTAAATGTCCACAGTGTTGGAATGTCAAAAAATAGTTGTTCTGCACAGACCAATAAATCACGTGAATGTAATATCTCTCATACCAAAGGCTGCTGATCATCTACCAAGTCTTTGACTTGTACTGAACAACTCTGATATGTCTGAGTAAGAGCAATTTATCTGTCTGAAACTGTCCCAAATTCAACATTTGAAATTGTCAGTCATAACAAATGTAGGGTAAAGAGATGTGTCCAATGACTAGGATACTCTTCCTGCCAAGTGAAAGATGACAGTCTGGAAGTTTTCAGATTCAGGAGTATACTGAATTCTCTTCTTTCTTTTCCTGCAAAAATTCTTTAAGCAGTATTAAAAAAAAAAAAAAAGTGTAATGTCTTTAGTAGCTGCTTAGTCATTCTTTTGAAGGGAGATTCTGAATACTGAGTGAAGAAAAGTCCCTTGAACTCCGTGAGTGCTGCTGGGATTTGGAAAGGAACGTAATTTCCAGTTTAACTGTGTGGTAAACACCTTGTAAAGGTTAAAAAACTGCTCAGTCACTGTGGATGATATTGTGTATATCCTGTTGAAACACCTCTGGATAAAACTGTCTCCAAGCTTTATATAAGGTATACAGACACCTAAAGGAGCTTTTGAGTACACCAAAGGAGATTCAGATTTCATTATGACTGTTACGAAAATAAAATATACATTTGTATTACATGACTACCTAGACTTGAATCCTCTAAATTCTAGAGTAATAAGATCTAGTTTGTATTAGTAAGAAAGTATGTTATTCTGAAGACACAGTTCATTATATGAGTTTATTTTTTTATATAATTCCAAGGGATCCTTGGCCTTCAGTTTAATAAATTAAAGGGAAACTTCTATAGCTATTAAAATGGGAATCTTTTTAAGAAATTCCACTTCAGAATTTCTACTCTAGACCTGAAGAGCAAATCACTGATCCTGCATGGATTTTATGTTTTCTTTTTGTGTCAAATACCTTCTCATAGTACTATGTTTTCCTGGATGTCCATCAGTAGTGTCATAAAAAAAGAACTGTAGGAAACAAATGGAAAACTCTGGTCCTTACTGAACAAAGACCACAATGCTCCAGAGACCTTCCGTTGCTCCCTTCATGTAGTGAATTGCAATGACCTATTACAATGAAAAATCTCTCAGTCTTTCCCAGTTTTGATGGAAATACTTTATTCTTAAGTTCATTTAACATAAATTTGGAAACTGTGTATTAAATGTGATATGCTTGTATAATTGACATTAATACCTGTCTGTAAAAAAACCATTGTTCTTTACAATCCATTTCCAGATTACAAAATTAAGAAAAAATGAAGCTTTTTTTTTGAGGAAAAATATTCACCTGTAAAACTTTTCATCAGGGCAAATATTGCCATGAAACACATCAACATTTTTAGGAAAATCAGGGAGAGTTTTCTATGTCTGATGGTTAGAGTCTGAAAAAATTGTTATTACTGGCTTGAAACCATTTGGTGTGTGGGCGAAGAGGCAGATCAGGTTCTGCCAAGGTGGAATGGGGCTCTGCCCTTCATAACCAATCTCACCTCCTTGAGACCCTCTAGCACAGCTGTCAGTCACTGGCACACTGAGAACACTGCCCCACATCACACCCCCTGGAGCCCCCAACCAGCCCCAGAATGGCTGGCAGACTGAAACCCTCACCTTGGTGGGGTTGGCTACAGCAGTCCAGAGCAAATGAAATCAGCACCATGAGACTTCTGCATGGTAATGGCCCTACTGTTCTTGGACTTTTGGCAGCTGGATCTAAGGCAGTAGCTGTAATTCTCTCTTCCTCTCTCTCTACATCTCTTCTTTACTTCTTCCTCTTCTCCTAATTTCCTCTTCTTGATATTTGGTAGCTTAAACATGGATGCGTTGGAATTTGCTAAGTCAACGCATTGTAAAATGCTTAATGTTGACCAAATACTAGTTTTAAACTTCTACCAAATTCCCTTTTTTTCCAAAGTTTGTCAGTAAAAGTGTGTTACTTTGACCTCCGAGAATTGTTGTGGCATTTTTCCTGTGCATGGCCTCAAGGTATAAAAGAACAGAAGGCCCTTTTAATAAATCCATCATGTGATTTTGGGGTCTTTTTGTGTAAAACTTCTTCAATGAGCCTGTGGACCAAACCTGGGGTCTTACAGCAAGATATGTTCATGATAATTTAGACTATTTTGTTATGTTGCTTTATGTGTGTGTATATGAATTATAAATAAAAGTCAATGGTACTGTTATAGTTTCAAAACCAACCCGAAGTGACCTTCATCATTCTGTCCAAAGTCCACTTGATTCGTTTGACCTAAGTGTTTTATCAGAAGTGACTGCTTAGCCATTTGTTGAAAAGAAATCAATAAAAATAAAGTGAACGTTTGTGTAAGAAGAACTTTTTCAGTAATATTTCCTTCACCCAGGGAAAAGAAAAAAAAAGAAAAGAAATTAAAATAAAAGAATTTCATCACAGGGAGAGTGATATTTCTAAAAGAGCTCTAGCTTTCAAAAAACTCCCAAATATTTCAGTAGCTTTAAAACTAAGTGTTCACTCTGAGAAATTCAGCATGATGCCAGCATGATACTGCTAGGGTAAGTACTGATAAATAGACTTTCTAGTAGACTTGAACTCCAAGCTTACAGTTCAGTGGAGAATGAAAGGATCCTAGGGGATAGAAATTCATCATGTGTATAGGAAACATCAAAGTAAAAAAAAGTTAGGACTGCATTAGTGGTTAGAGTCTTTATTCAACAAAATCCCTAAGTGCTTCTATAATATTACAGTTGTGTAGTGAGGCATTTAATGTTAAAAACTGAGTATGCACTTCAGTGATTTTCTTGATCATGGAGTAAAATTAAAAACAAAGTCCATATTTTTATGGTTAAAACATAAGAACAAATTAAGCTTAGAATACTGTTGATTAGGAGAATCTTCTATCTTCCATTCCTTAGATTCAGGTGTTAAGTGAGACGTTTTACATGTGGCAGCAGTAAGACCCAACTAATCTTTTTGAAATTGTCACAGATGGAATGTGACCATTCTCTTAATACTTAATTCTATCTGTGTCTATCTCATATCATTCCAGTATATCAATCCCCACCGGTGAGGTCAGACAGATATAACAACGGTCCCACTTCTTTTGATGGTTCAGGAATTACACTTCACACTCTTGACTTTGCCTGCCATAATACATTTAAAAAAATTGAATTAAAACCGTAAGAACAATGTTCAAAAGAACAGGTACAAACACAAACAAAAGGAGATACATTTTGATGATATGTGATTAGTTTCACAGAAGGTTTTGAATGGAGAAAGTTTCTGTGTCTCAAATAGAAAAATACTGGTTTTAATTGAGGAAGTGGTAACAAAATGGTAAAAGAAAAAATGTTCAAAACTGCAGGAATATTATAGGAAAATACTAGTCTTAAACTCCTCCTTAGATACTAATAAATGAACATGGTCAGATAAATAAAGTTTAACATAGAAGGATCTTTGGTCAAAATTACTGTAGTCATTACCACATTGTATACTTTACCTAAGTTAGTCACTTACTGTATGTAGCTAAATTTATCAGAACACATAGAATTGATAACTTTAAATTTAACTTTAGTATTACTTAGCTTTTAATATTTGACTTTACAATCTTAATAATCTGTATTTAAAGTATTATTTTGCTTTTAGTGGAGTGTTTTTTTAATATTCCTGAGTATAAAATGTTTTAGAAATTAAAACAAACAACCAAACAAACAAAACACCCAAGTTTGTACCAGCCTTGTCACATTTTCCAAGCTAGTGATTTGTACAAGAATATTGCTGCAAAATGCAAAGCCAAGGTCAAGTAATCTTTTCAACATAATGTAGGAATAACAAGTACACTTACTATTACTACGAATGTGTTCAACTATACTTGTGTTCTATAATATGCAATGACTGCAATTAGAAAAAAGTATTTAGTTCTTATTTATTGTCACTATTTTACCAATTTAGGTATGTAAAAGTGCATCTTTGCAAGATCAACTGTCATATTTCCTTCTATTTCTTGATGAAATGCAGTCAAGTTTAAAGTGTACTTTATCTATGTTAAAATGTGCCTTGCATGACAGTTATACTTGCCAATCACCATAATGACAAATCTAACAAACTTTAAATCCATCATGTAGTTTAAAATGTAAGGTCCCATTTCACATGTTTTATCTGTCAGTAATGAGGGATCTGAGACTCTGAGTGGCCTAAGAATTAAGATGTAAATTAGTTTTGTAACAGAGTAATTTTATAATCAATAGGGATTTCTTAGTCCTTAATTTCAGCTAAGTTGCTGGTATTGAGACAACATTCAGATTTTTAAGTGTTGAGACAGTGAAAGTACAAGCCAATTCATTCATTCTGTTCCTGTATTTTATTGCTAGTAACATAAATGCCATCTTGCTGTCCCCTAAGACATGACATTCTCTTTGTAACCAAAGCATGTAAACTAGAAGTTATATATGCAGTATATCTTATTAATGTGTATGCTACGTCTGTTCCTGCAAGAGAACATTTGCAAATTGTATAACTGGGCCTATCTGACTAATCCTCCACACTCATAATTGTCTGATAATAAAAAAGGATGAACTTTTAAAACTTTTTATTATCTCCATTTATAGTCACACATCATTTTATGATACTTCTTACTTTGTCATACATTTGAAGAGGGATACTTGGTAGGAATCCTGCTTATAACTGCATGATGAGCTGTTCTTATAAGGCTGCATATTTCTTAATATCCAGAGAGGAACTAACACAGTCTATGATGGTATGTGAATTTAAAAGATTTTCAAAAGTTATGATAGTTGTTATCAGCTGTCCAACATTATCAAGCAGAACTTTCTGATAATTCCTATTGTGAACAGTTTCAGGACAGTGGTAGTTGCACCTCCATACAGCAAGTCCTTCTGGAGCATGAAGAACACACCTGCCCCATTGATTCTGCAAACAAGGATATAGGAGATTTCACCTTTATAGAAGTTTTGGAAAAGTGTAAAGCCTTTCAAGAATTTAAGACTAACAAACTTTCTTATTTTGTGTATTCCACTGAATATATGAAAGATTAAAATAATTATCTCCTGTTCAAAAGACAGTACACAATGCACTGGCTTGCACTGTACCATGTGAACTAAAAAAGAAAAATTTTGTCACTGACTTTCTTATTTCCTTTCCAAAATCCTTGACATCTTCCTTCCATTTTAGTAATTTTCCACCCTTCAGAATCCATGAAGTTCTCAAAATTTACATCAAACACAACCAGTGGAAGAATATAACTAGGACTTGTTAGATATATATTGCTTTGCCCCTTTTATTCTAAAACAAAAAAGATTTATTAACATTTGAAAGAGTTCCATGTAGTAAAATAATTCTGATTCTGTATGAGCTGAAAGTTTTCAAGAGGAGAGATGGAAACTGTGTAACACATTTTACTTAAGTAAGGTGTGAGAATACACTAAACAAACAGCAAAACAATCTTAATAAACCTAACAAACCCAAAATCTACATTTAGAGAAAACCAATGAATTAAAACATTCACAAAGGAAAAGAGTTCTGCTGGAATTTAGTTTTCTTTGTATAATCTTCAGTACTTGTGTTCTATTAGTTAAGAATAGCATTTGATTTCAACAGCAACACTGATCTTGTATTGTAAGATCACAATACCTGATCCTGCAACATGATCCTCATAGGAAAGGAAGAAAGAGGCAAAAAAGAAACGGTGATTTTGCTTCCCCAGCAAACCTGACTGAAGGCAATATCTCTACATGTGTGCAAAGGCAGTTCTAGACAGACAAGAAATATATTACTTTGTGTCACTAGGAAATAAAAACCCAACCTAAATGAAGAAACTGAATATGAAGATGATGGTAACACATTAATTGTTTCAGTCATAAGTAAACAAATTTAAGTTACTTCTAATCTTCCTGTATACAAAGAACAGGAGTGAATGAGTTGTGTTCTTCTTCCCTATAAATCTGGCATTCTCTGATGACAATGAAAAGTCTTTTAGGACCAATTCGGAAGCAGAGAAATAAATTTCAAGAAACTTGTGTAGCATGTAGAGTACAAAACTAACTTTAGGCTGGTGAAATCAGAGGAAGTGTGAGATACTTACTATCTATGTGGATTCATGCCTAGTGCCCTACTCTTTTATTCTTCGTCATTCTCCCTGTTTGCATCACATCTCAATTTACCATCATCTGTGAGTTTCATTAATGTGATATTTGAACTCCCTTTAAATTATTAATGAAGATGTGAGATAAAGAAGGAGGCTGAAATCTTCTACACCAGTATGCCCCTAGACATCTCTCCCTATCTGATAAGTTGTCGTTCATCATTAACCACTGTTTATGGCTATTGAGCTACTTTTCATGCTATATCATACGGTTTGTATCCAAGGAAATTTAATTTTTCAGAGTAATATTTCACAAGAATCTGTACTGAATGCTTTGCTAAAATGTGGATTTGTTATGTTTGTAGAACTGCACTTCCTGCATTTGCGTTTTTTGACCACCTCCCCCCAAAATATTCAAGTTTTGCCTGTAAAAAGAATCA
This sequence comes from Myiozetetes cayanensis, assembly GCF_022539395.1. NCBI lineage: Eukaryota > Metazoa > Chordata > Aves > Passeriformes > Tyrannidae > Myiozetetes > Myiozetetes cayanensis. Next base: position 80,028,677 of record NW_026087742.1, read on the forward strand.
ATGTTTATTAGAAAATACTGATTATTTTTTGTGCTTTCCTAAAAGGGTTCATGCCTATAATTCACTTTTAAATTGATTAATAAATATTTATTATATAATTTTCTCTTGGTCTAACCAAAGAGATTCATCTGCTTAAAAATAAATTGATTGTTTTAAATTAATTTATAAGACATTAGATATCCTTTCTAGTACTGAATGCTAGATGATACTTGCAGTTGTAAGACTATTTATTTTTGTATAAGCTGTGTATGAAACTTTAGAACTGTGTCAAATTTCTTTATATGTAATGACACTGCAATTAAATAGAAGGTCACATGGACTGTCATATTCTTATTGTGTATTTTCCTCTTGAAAGACCATTAGAGACAACAATTCCTTTTTATTACTACAAAATCAGTACTAACTTGTTTTATAGAAACTCAGACTAGTTTCAGGGTCATAGTACTCTTTAAACAGCACGTAGATTAAAGACTGTACAGTGTTAACATCAAGATTTCTGTCTTTGTGTTATTTTTTTAAGCAATGGTGGATGCTTTTCTTTCTTTTGAATCCAATAAAATTAATTTCTTTGTGAAATCCACAAAAGGAAATAGTATTTATTATAAAAATAAATCAGTATAAAAAAGAAAAATTATAAGAACACAATTTTATTTTCTTATTGCAGCAGTGATACTTCTACTTGTCAGTTCAAACATGCTATATAATACAAACAAGGAGATCAAATTATTCCTATTCAGCTGCAGACTTAATACCTAAATTAGGAACCTAGTAATCTTGAGTTCCATATCTGGTCAATAGAAATAGGTAGAGAGAAGCTACTTTTATTTCACACATGATCTGAACTGCTTCTTCAATGTGCTTATCTCTCTCCACCAACCTGAAAGGGAATCTAAGATGGGTAGGCTTCACAATTCCTTCCTGTGGTCAGACATGAACATTTTGTGATTTTTCATGTCTTTTACTCAGTTGCGTCATCAGGTTTTTGAGAGGGGTGCCTGAGGTCCATGCACAGCACCCAGTGAAGGTAGCACAGTGATTCTGGGTGCTGGCCTTTGTTTCTGACCTTGAGCTGCTTGGGGCTTCAATTCAGTGTGCATCTCCTGATTGGAGGCTAGACCCTTCTAATCCTGGTCATAGTATTCGCTACTCATTTCTTGTAACTAAAAATCAGAAGTCCTTTGATCAGGATAAAAATCTGTCCTTTTACTCCATCTGGGGAACTGTCCACTGGAGACTGGAGCTGTAGCTTTCCTGGAAGAACCCTGTTTTGATTGTTTTTCCTTGTAACTCACATATCCATGCCTCTAGGGTCAAGTAAGATTTTCCATTCTGCTAGCTTATGTCCTCTCCGTGGTCCCACAGGGTAGCCTGTGGTATGTACCCACTATATTCTCTTTCTTGAGCAGAGGATCACACCAAGTTACGTGTCTGTACAGGTGGAGAGTAGAATTTTTCCTCTTCAACTTGCTGGACCTGTTTCTCCACAGTTAAGATGAAGGAGGAAGACAGATTTTTTTGTATTGCCAGAGCTGGGAAGCAAACCAATCCATTGTTCATCCCTGTCTGTCTTCCCAGGTCATTACTGCCAATGAGTTTGCATATGAGAATGGTGAACTCTGTACAGATTTCTGGAACATGGGATAAGAAACTCTAATGTGTTAACAGGAACCTATGTAATATTTAACTAGCCAGAACCCCACATATTTTTGCAGCAATACTTCATTGTTTCTTTGGCCTCATTTTTTCTTAATTTTATTTTTGTTTTCCCCATTTCTGTGAAACACCATTTTTCCTTTGGCATGTTGTGTAGTGGCAGAGAAGTTAATAGCTGAGAGGAAAAGGAGAGCGTGGGTACTGATGTGTTCAAAGTGCTTTTGAAATGAGTGCACAGTAGCTGAACCTCACAGCTTGTTGGGTTTGGATAACTTGTTTAGGGGGCTACTGTGGATAAAAAAGCAACATAGAGAGCAGGGAAGTGACAATAACAGCAGTTTCTCTTCTAATTTCCAGTTGTGGGGAGGCACTTATGATAATTACCAGCAAAGTGGAAAACCCAGCTGGAATTCTGAGCAATTTCTTTTTTCTGTAGTTTATCTTTATTAAATTGTTATATTTCCTCCAGGTTTTTGCTGGCATTAGGCATAACAGGAGAGAGCAAAAAGGACAGAAGTGAAAATTGTCACGGCAGGATGCCTGAAGTTCCTTAATCTTCGTCTGGGCACCCAAGTAAAAGCAGAGTAATGTTGAAAGGTGTAAAGAATCTTTAAGCTCTATTGTCTGTTAAAAAATTAATAGATCAGAAGCAACCCTGAAAGTCAGACTGTTGAGTTTCCTTGTTTTTAAAATGTGGTACAGTATTGTAGTTTCTACTATATGGAGTTATACAATTGTGATCGGTGTCTTTTGATTCCTTGTATTTAGCCTAAACCTTACTTAATTTTCTTCTTTTCCTAATGTTGAGCTTCTACTACAACAATAAAAAACTCAAGCAGAAAATAAACAGTAGTTACTTACTGAACATAATTAGTTTATTGTAATTACCACTGAGGCAAACGTAAGAATATATTAACTAATGTAAATGCTTAGACAGTTATCAGAACAAAGGTCAACAACACAGTGTGCATAATAAGTGTTTCAAAAGGCTTTCATCTAGATTGTGAAATAGCATACTTTTTACTATAAAAACTATTTTTTCCAAAAGTGATTGGCATTCACTTAATGAAGGTCTCCTCATTTTTTGGTGTTTATACTATTCAGTTGCTTAAACACATTTGTAATAAGCCTACATAAGTCATAATCACTTAATAAAATTATGCTTTTTTTCTTTTTACCCCTTTGTCCCAAAACATTTCTTTAGGGTTAATTGCATGGTTACAAATAGTCTTTCAAAGGTTTTGATATGCCATTGACACCAAAGAGAATAATGTTTCATAAAATGTCTTGGGAAATATTGCATTTAATGAGAGATCTGTCCAGCTACGCTATGGATTCAGGTATTTAAATATCTGATTATGTAGCTATTTAGCAGATAGTACGACAGATATTTATCTATAACTCTGAAAATATATCATACTCATGTTATTGGAATGAAAATATTTTCAGTGACCTATGGTCCTCTATGGTTGCACTTTTATTCAATCACAAAAGTGCAAAAAGTGGGAGTGGAATATTATGTGGAGATCAATCAATACTTCAACTTCTATTTGCAGCAATTGCTCACGTAGAGAGCGTAGAAACCAACCACCAGGTTGGCTGGTAGCTTGAGGTTGCAGCAGAAAATTTTGTTCAAAGACCTTTTCCTCCGCTACGTTAGTTATTCTGCCAAGTGGAGAACCCTACAGGTATCTTTATTATGACACTATGGCTTGAAATGAGCTCTGAAACCTCCACACTGTATTGCAATTTAAGCATGATGAGCTGAGTAGGTAGGAAGAGTCTTTATTTGCTGATAATATTTATTAGGTTTACCAGACTTGGCTAAGAGGACTGGGGCACTGCTTAACTTTTGGGATACTGGTTGCTTCCTCTTTCATGATCAAAACCCATTTACTACTAAGGGTGGTCAGGGATACTTAGTAAGAAGAAAATCTGTTATAATATTCATTCAAAAGAGGATAAAATGTCAGACAAAAGGAAGCCAAAGCTGATAACATGAATCTGGGCCCACTACAAAATGGACAGAATTAGGAATTTAATATTTATTACCAGGGAAAAGCAAGTAATATACTTGTAATTCAGGTTAGACTTTCATTGCATTTTTCATTTCTGACTCTTGCTTTCTAGTGTACTTTCACCCAAGAAATGTTAAGCTTTTTTATTTTTTTCCCCCCACCTCAGAGCAAAACTAACGAACATACTTGGAAGAAAAAAAAAACACAAAGCAAACAAAAAATCCTCAAAGAATTAAACCCACAAAACAACCCCAAACCTCAGTAATGTTAGAATAAATTCCAGGATTATTAACTTCAGTAAAATCAAACAACACTGAGAGGTTTGTGGATACCAAACATACTGCAGAGCATGACAGCTTGAGTTCATCTTATATTCAGTGAAGTCTGCACAAATGTTACTAATATTCTGGAAGCATTCAGCTGATACTTTTTCCCAAGACTCACATTTTCACATTTATTGCAATTCCAAACAATGAAGATGAGAGGAAATCAATATCTGAAGGAATCAAAAATATTTGGTGGCCACTCAAGGAGTGAGGATAAGTGAAATTCTTAGGTTAAACTTAGAATACATTTGAAACCTATATTTCAATTTTATAGCAGCTCTCACACTCTGAGAAGCATGTTTTTCACTGCTAAAATTGGTTGTCTCTAGCTGTATAATTATTTGCTCTCCTCCCAAAAGCGTGGAAAAATATTTTTATTCTTTCTGTGTTTGACATCATAATAATAATAATTTTTTTCATGTTCCTTCTTATTTGTTCATATTTTAAATTAACAAGAGAACTAATATTGAAAACAAAATAGCACAGTCTTCTTGGACTTTGTGTTGTCATTTTTCTGCTAGGTCTCGGGTTACTGCTACAGACTTTTAGTGCTTAATGGCCAGATTTGACAAAGAACCTGATGAATCAGGTGACATTCTTTCATGTATCTCTTCAGGGAAAAAAGATGAAACCATTTACCTTTGAATGGACTAATATAAAAAGGTAAAATACTGTTTTTCCTTGTCTTGTCCAATTCCAAATAGTGACTGTGACTCCTCTTAAGGTGAGAAGATACAGACTTGCAAAAAGTGCATACAATTTTCAATATTTCTCTTCATAGTTATACAACAAAGGATTTATCCTGTTTTTTTAGATAATGGATGATAATTTTTTGTATTATATTTAATTTCTTAATGCATTAATCCAAGGGTTATTTCTTACTCAGAGTTCTACAGATAATTGTAAATTTAAAATATGCAAAATAAAAATATCTGTAGGTACCTTGCTAGAAATCTTATTCTTTCATATTTCTTGTGGACAAATTTAATAGCTGTTTTCCCACCATTTTTCCATTTGAAGTATAATTCTCATAGAAAGCACACTTCATGGCATGTTGTCATGATATACCAGTTGTGATTCAAAATAATGATGTATACAGTATGGCCCAAGACTTCTTGAATATTGTGAAATTCTTTACTTGAAAAGTAAAAAAAAAAGGTTCAGGGTTTTTTTCCCTGACTATTTCTACAGAAGATTATAAATGAGGTACAACAAGAAATAAGGATTTTCAAGGCTTCTTTTTCCAGGCTATTTAAATAGGAGAATAACTTCCAGAACTATTGCTCAGACTTTTAATGATATCTCAAGCACATCATTACTCTATTACTGAGTCATGCCAGAAGGACAGAATTAACCAGAAGCTACTTTTTATGGCTCAGGAATGCATAAACTCCCAAGGTGAAATTTTCTATTTGGGACACATCTATATATATTTTAAGAATTTTCTTCTTTCTATGCAAATTCAATTTAAGCATTCAGTGGAAAAAGCTGTATCACATAATCACAATGAATAAATTATTGGCATGATATGTTACTACTCTTCAGAATACACTTCAATGTTGTTGATAAAATTCAAGACTTTGGTCCTGAGAATTTTGAGCCTTATCTTCAGTGTGGTCAAAATATAATTACACTAATAGGAGTAAGCACGTAGAAATAGAGGACAAAAAAAGAATGTTTTTATGAAACATATTTTTTTAAAAAAAGAGCCTAGTACTGGGAAGAAACCTATATTCATACCACAAACAGTTTAGGCACTAAATTGACATGCCAATGTTAGAAGACTTGTCAGTCTTGCATCACATCTGAAGGGAAAGATTAGCCTTTTAAGACAATCTTTAGTGGACAAAACCCTCTCTGAGAGTTGTCAGCTTCTCCTCACTGAATGCCCATGTAGCCTAGAATGATGACACTCCTGTCATAATCACTTTACTTACATGACTAAATTTATGAGATGATAAATCTAATCCTGGTTTGGGTACAAGTTCACCAGTATTATCTAATCACCTCACTCCCTTCCTTTTTGCTGACACTCTAATTGTACACATCACTTATACATTCATTCATATCTTTCTGGAGTAAAACAAGAATTTCTTACTGTGAGCCACAGAGTCCATGATAGGACCAAGAACTTGAAGTTTATAGGTAAGCTAGTCCAGAGCACTTGACTATCATGTTTTCTGCTTGTGACATCCAAAAAACCTAGATTCATCCAGAGAGGTAAAAACTTCACCCACTGACACAAAAAAAATACACCAGCTGGCTAAAACAGCTCTCCAGTGAGATAAGCATAATTTTTCAAAAAGGCAAAAGGAAATACTTCATGTTGGAGAGTAAGCTCTGAAACAAGATGACATTTTATTTAGAGATGATACATGAAAAAAAGCCATTTAAACGTTTTAGAAACCTGAGCGGGTAATTTAGGTGCTTAATTTTGGCACGAAGTCTGGAAAGAAAGGAAAAAATTTGAAAGATAACAATGTTGCTTGATTCATGTGACTCACTTGGAGTAATTTAGTTTTTCCTGTCAGAAATCTTATGACTCATCATCTGGATCTCTGTGTCTGCTCTGTTGGTTCCAATGGGAGCTACATGTTGCATGTAAACACCCAGATCTGGATGTCTTCCACTTCAGCTACCCAAATAAGTAAGAAGTAACCAAGAAGATCTTTACAAAACTCTTTGGTCCTAGATTAAGTGGTTCTCATTCCTTGTTTGTAAACATCATACGTTTTGATACTATATATTGCTATTGCTTTTCTGTTATTAGGTTTTTGGGTGGTTGCTTTTTTTGAACGATCAAAGTGAACAAACAGGTTCAAAAGTATTATTTGCTTTAGAATGCAGAGGCAGTCTGCTGCAAACACTTTATGTATATTGGAATGAATACATACATTGTCTACATTAACCTTATTTTGCTTACAGACCCCACCTTTCCTTTTTCAAGCCTAAAGTCTCTGAGTCCATAATTCAGAAGTGTCAAGCTACACATGAAGGATGATGGTTTATTAAATTTTCAAAATGCATTCCATATGTAACGGACCTGCTAGAAATAGTGATAGCAGTTATTTGAAGTAAAGATCTTGCTTTTCCTTTTCAATCATGACTGCAATAGCTGCAGGCAATTGCTTTGTCTATTGGCCAGCCTGAATTATTGACTGGATTAGTAAATTGGGTGCAAGGTAAGGAACACTCTTCTTTCAATATTTCTGTAAAATAGCAAGTGCAATTCTCCACTGCGGCTGTGGTCAATTCAATAAAAAAAAAAGGTTAAATAAAATTAAGATTGTTCAGTCCCTGAACAGAAAAGACCAATGAAATTCACAGCTGGGCTACATGCTTCATTTAGCCCATGTATAAATGGAGAAAAATGAACTAATGGTAGAGTTGAAACAGTATGTCAGATTTAAGTCTCACACACTTTGTAAATTTGGAATTAAAGACTCTCATGTTACTTTAATGAATATTTTCTATTTGGTAATAAACAGAATAGCATTGTTTCAGGCTTCCATTTTTCTTTTCTCCTGGAGGATTAAACCTCATATTTCTCTGTCCTGGATGGCATAAAGGCAGGAACATGCATATTACTTACCTGTTTCCTCAACTTTTATCTGCCACCATTCCTGACACTGGAATCAACTCATGCTAATTAAAGTTTTTTGGTTTGGTTTGATTTCCAGTAAAGGAAGATATTTTAAACAGATCTAAAGTCACTGCAGTTTATTATTTCAGTATTAAAATACATATTAAAACAAAACAATACAGCTCAGAGATTATCTGACAGGTTCAGTTTAGCAAGTAAATACTCAGTTACAAAGCTCATTGCATTTACCACATAAAAGAAAAAGTGGAAACAGAAGAATTCTTTGAGATGCTATAGCAGCTCCATTCATTCTCACCACAAAAAGTTATCATGTTCAACACTGGTTTTACCATGGTAGCTGAGTTACTGCAGTTATTTAACCATCAATTATGAGAATGTAGGTATGTGCAATCTCATATTCCATTGCAGCTACTGGTTCATATTAATTACTTAATGGTGACTACCATGTCAAAAGTGGTTGCTCAAGAATTTTTGGAGCTAAAATGAACATTGGGAGCATTCTGTAAATCATCTATAAGCATTTTCAAAATAGCTACTAAAGGTAAGTTTGTGACTGCTTTGTGTCACTGGGGCCACACAAAGTATCCAGAATGCAGCAGTAAATCTGACCTTTGATTACATAATCTATTTGAAATGTTTATATTTTTTCCTATCCTGAATATTTGAGAAATTTCTGTGTAGTGAATATAGTAATATCCACTTTCAAACACTTAAGATGCAAAGTTCTTAAGACTCATTTTTATATTTGTGCTTTTCTCATTTACCTTTGCCTTTGCTTTTGCCTTTCCCTTCTGAGGATTCTGTAATCATACATTATTCTAAAGCTCGTTTAGAAAATACTGAAGAAGTACATTTCAGGTGTTTGTGATGTATGATCTGAATAATATTTTAATGCATTAAAAGGACTAATAATAAAAGACATCATTTGATATGTAATTCATTATTAATAAGCTACTGAAATTTAAAGGGAAGTTAGATAAAACTTAAGAAAATCATAGGAAAAAGAAATATATCTTTTATAATGGCTATTACACTTAGAAAACATCATGAGTGGGTGGAATCATTCTCACAAGCACCATAACTGCAGCTATGGAGCAGACCAGAGGGAATTTGTTCCCACTGAGATCTGGACAAGCTCTGTAGCAGCTCTGCAAAGAATTTTCCTAAAATCTAAGCCTTTCATTACAAGTAACAGCTCTGAATATAATTCTGAAAAATCTTACAAATTATGAATCTTACATGATTAAAAACAGGTTTCACAAAAGCCTCCTTATTGAGTAATACCCTATGAAGTATGCACACATTACTGGAAAAATCCCACCTCTAAAATTATTTAGCTTCTAGAAACTTCCATAAATACCAAGCTCCAAAAAATAACTTCAGCTGCAATTGATAAATCTATTCAGTGTCTCACATTTATCTTCTTTCTCATTTTCCCTGAAAATATTTAATAATTTCACAAAGGGAAATTATTTAGAAGCATAGAATATCTCAAGTTGGAAAGTGATCTCATAGTGATCAGCGATTCTAATTCCCTACTCCTCACAGAACTGTCTAAAACCAAGCCGTATGACCAGGAACATCATTCAGATGCTCCCTGAACTGTGGCAGGTTTAGTGTCATATCTACTTCTCTTGGAAGCCTATTGTTGTGCCCAACCACCCTCTCAGTGAAGAAACTTCTCCTAAGGAGCAGTTTGAACTTGCCCTGATGCAGCTTCATTCCATTTGCTCAAGTCCTGTCACTCATTACCAGAGAGAGGAGATCAGCACCTTCCCCTTCACTTCAACTTATGAGGAAGCTCTAGACTGCTACAAGGTGTCCACTTGGCCTTCTCCTCTCCAAGCTGAATAAGCCAAGTGACCTGAGCTGCTCCTCACAAGTCTTACCCTCTAGGCCTTTCACTATCTTGGTCAACTTCTTTAAACACACTCTAATAGTTTTATATCCCTCCTATGTCGTGATGCCCAAAACTCCTCACAGTACTTGGAGTGAGACCACACCATTGCAGAGTACAGCAGGACAGTAACCCTCCTCAAACAACAGGTGATGTTTTGCTGGATGTCCCCCAGGGCACAGCTCTGCCTTTTAGATCCCAGGGCCCACGGCTGACTCATATTCAACTTGTCATTGACCTATATCCTCAGATCTCCTGTAGGAGCCATTTGGATTATTCCATTTCAGCCAGAATATTTTATAATCTAGTAAACGAATATGATGAAAATTGGATTAATTTAGAACAACAAACAGAACTCAACTCATTCTTCTTATATTTGCATATTTACTGGTCTCATGATGTGCCAGTTAAGGTGCTTAGAGTGAGTGCTTAGGACAGCACTTTTTGCTCCCTGATAAACCTCAGGTTTAAACGCAGTAAGAAGTCCTGAGATGAGACTGCTGTTGAGAAATGTGTCAACAGGAGAAATAGGCAGAGAAATAGTTAAGTGGAGATCTTGAATGGGTTTCCCCTTGAGCTAGCACATACTTGTAAGCCTGTAAAAATGTCATCACTTCAGACCCTTATTCACATAAAGGGCTCTACTGACAAACAGACATGTTTTTTTGACAGCTTTAAGGTCTTAAAATGAAGTTCAAAGGCTAAATGTGCCTATTTAATTCTTATTCTATGAATCCTTTCACAGAATATATTTAAGGGGTTTGTTTGTTTGTTTTCCAATTCTGCTTCTCCCTTTAGGATGCTATATATGTTCCTGTGGCTAAGTATGTTCATAACGTTCCTTGTAAGAGACAGAAATATGCATAGTTGTTTTAGAACCACTTGTGGAGTGATTCTAAAGTCAGCTGCCAATTTTACCACTAAATACCTGTTATAGCTTGCCAGGCAAAACTATAACAAACCTAAAGTGATCACATTTTATTATATATTGCAATTTGAATAGTATTCTTTTCCTTATGGAAAAGTGGGTAATATGAAACTTTAAGCACTGCAACAGAAAAGATAGCAAAGAATTAAAATCGGCTCAAAATAATGTAAAATATTATATCCACTCTAAACTTCTATTTCCAGGATCAGTGTTCAGTGGAGTGTTCTTCAAAGGGATTCTCTAGTTTAATTTCTTTCCACCGACCCCTTCCTTTAATTTTCCTCTCAATATTAAAACGGTTCTTCAGCTGAATCAGATCTTTCTGGTTAGTAGCCTGCCATGCATTCTCTTGAGATGATTTAGTTGTATGCAATATACATTGTTATGGACTACTTCTGAGTTTCAGGTCATTTGCACCAGAGTGCAATGTTACCAGAGTGGGTGTAGCCAAACTATTCTCTATATTAAGGTTCCCTGGTTCCAGATGTGCTGCAGCTGGAGTTGACTTGAATGTTTTCCACCATGATATATATACTTTTATCATATTTGAAGAAGAATGTGAGAGGAAATGTGATTGGTTGTGGTCAGTGGGCAGAGTAGCTTGAGCTGATTGAAGGTGAATTAGCTCACATTTCAGTGCATGCTCACCGTTTCTAATTTTGTTTTCTGGCAGGAAATAATTAAAAGCAGAGCCTACAGCTGACTTGCCCACAGACAGTTATGCCTCACCACCACAAATCTGGTCATTAGTAGGTCAGCCTGCATTTTCCATTTTTAATATTTGGTATTATTTCTTCTCTGATTTAACATTCATGAAAAACAACTGCAGCAATGACACCAAAACCTCTCAGAAAACATCCCCAGAAACAAAGAAACCAAAAAATTATTCAAGTACTTGTAGATATAGTGAAATCATTGGTTTCCTTAGCAACTGAATGCAGTTCTATATTAAGAACAACAAAGTAATTAACCCTCTAATGTGAGATATTGCTGGAAACACAGATTTAAGTCTGCATGACTTTTTGGCTATTGCTTTAGCATATTAACATTTTAAATGATAGAAGTTAATCTCTGGTTAGTCATCCTATTAAAACAACTGGGAAATTCTCTGGAATAGCAGTACATATAATGAATAGAAAATATCCAGATTGTACATTGCAGTTGCTGGTCCTGATAGAAACATCTGTGTGTTCCTGTAATTTGATTACACTGTAAGATGACTTTCTCTCCTGTTGTGCATGCAGCCCTGATATGTCTTAATAGCTGTTTGGAGAGGCATATTGTTATAGATATATTGTTTCCATCTCTGCTAATAGTTTTTTCCTCATCTTTAACTATGAAGTCAGGAGAATCTTGTGTTCAGATATATATTTGCATGAGAATATGCTTCTGTGAAATTAAAATCTTCACAAGCAGGATTAAGAAATACTTTGACAAACACTGCATGATTTGGTAGAATGTTTAAACATCCTACAAACTTTAAGAACCAGAAGAGCTCTAATGATTTCTCAGTTACTATTTATCAAGGGTGAATGGATCTCTAACCACATGGCTTGAACATCTAAGTACATAATTTTTCAGACTTAGAGATGGTTATGGTATAATCATCTGATTTTAGAATTCCAATTTTTGTAGGTGTTTAAGTGTGCAGCAAAATTTGAACCTTAGATACCAAATTGTAAAATGTTAAGTATGATTTATGGAAATGACTGCAGTATGCACAAATCTCTTTAGAAGATCTCATTCGATTACACTGTTAACATGCAAATTAAGGCTTAGTGATTGCTAAATATTATTAAATAATACTCAAATAATACAGGTTAATTTTAGTTCATTTTTACTGGAAGAATGGTCATCTGTAATCTAAATAAAACCCCCTAAATATTATTCGGGAGTTTGTGTATCATGTTAATGAATATTTTGATGTCTTGTTCTTTATTTTTCTAATACTGTTGGCTAAAATACCAAACAAGGAAAACTAGTCTACTTCAGTAATAACTGTGCAACCCAGCTAACTTCTGTGAGATTTTCTCAGCACTAACAAAAGACAGGGTACCACCTTCAGTGAAATATCTTAGTGGTGTATCCTTATTGATATCAGAGGAGTTTTATACCAACAATTTAGCTGGCCTCTACTTCTTTGGTGGTGCTGTGTCAAGGCTTATTAGAAGGGAAGTCAGACTTGTTTCTGAAGCAGTGATAGGAGATATAACATTTCAAGGTACTTTTCACTGAGAGGATCTTTCAAAAAATTTTGATTGATCTGGTTCAAAAATGCTATGTACCCCTCTTTCTAAACTGTATCTAACTGACAAGAATGTCTGAGATTACATATTAAATATGGTCAGTCTTCTACCCTGGCTGGTTGATAAGAACTTATGGAGGTGAGGTTATTCAATTTCTTGTTTTGTTTTGGGTTTTTTTCACTTCTCTTTATTGAAAGAGAAAAATGCATTGAAGGATACAGGGTATACCCAATATTTTGTAAATATAAAAACCAGAAGTATAAACTTTGTCCTACATTGTCAGAGGAGACAGAATCAACTGTCAAAGTTTTATTCTTTTCTTCATGTAAGAAAAAAGCTGTAAAATGTTTTGCTGTAGGATATTATGCTTGTTGTACCTATCATTTCTAGTTTTCACCTGTTCTATGTGTATGAACATGTGAGTGAGAACATGCATTGTATATTTGGGGGCTTTAGTTTGTTTTCTTCTGAAAAATAATCTTTCTAATGAAAATTAATTCATTTCAAAACCTGTAACACTCAAAACCTTTTCATTCAGACTAATAAAAGTTTAAAAATCTCTTTTCATTTTCTAGGAAAAAGTTTCTAGTTATACATTATGAGAGTAATGTACAGATATAGCCATCACAGTGAAACTGATCTTCTGGAATTGATCATAGGAAAACCACATTTTTGCATACTATTTTCATCTAAGCAGGCTAAATCACTTTTCTCAGGCCCAGAGCATTGATTTATAAAAACATATAGAATAGTTAAGTGGGAAGGAAGGAAGGAAGGAAGGAAGGAAGGAAGGAAGGAGGGAGTGATGGAAGAAGAGAAAGAGGAAATAAGAGTGAGAAAGAAAGAAATACCTACAGAGAACTTTTAAGAAAGACTAAGAACATTTTTCAAGGCCTGAGGTGACAGGACAAGAGGCAATTGTTTTAAACTGAAAAATTCTAGATTTTGATTGAGCATAAGGAAGAGATACTTCATGAGGAGGTGGTGAGACACAGGAACAAATTGCCCTGAAAAATTGTGTTCAAAGGCAGACTGGACATGGCTTTGGGTGCCTTGATTTAGTGAGGAATCTCCCTATCCATGGCAGAAGGATTGGATCAGATGTTCTTGAATGGTTCCTTTCAGTCCAAGCAGTTGTATCATTCTATGAATTTGTGGTGACAGCAGACATAGATAACCACTGTGAAAACATAAACTGCTAACAATCATTTAGTTTAATAGCCAATGAACTTCCACATCTAAGATTTAAATATCTTCATTTATTGAATGACAGAACAACATTTTTCACAGAAGTATTTTCAGGACTTATGTTGAAGGTCATCCTCAGGACCCTTGCTGGGTTCCTGTGCATGACATCATTTTATCTGCTTACAGCCAGGCACTCATCTGGTCACTGCAAAATCCACACAGTGGTCACCATAATTCTTGTCTCTCATTACTCTCAGGTGCTAGAACCACTACATATCACCCTCTTCCTCCTTGAGAAGAAATTCTGTCTCACTTATATCCTCTGTACTTCCTAAAGTCTATTTCCCTTTCTGGAGTTGAATGGACAGTAAAAGCAGAGGCCATGACACAATGATTAACAGAGGGACATGTACTATAAGACTGCTTTCTCTGAGGCTAAACTCAGATCCTCAGATACCCTTCTGATTATAAGTCTACAGATTGCTCCAATCACAACAAAGGAGGTGAGAAAAGTATTTAGCTGTTTGTGCCTGTGAAAATCAAATACGAATCAATGTATGAACCAATCTTATTAAACATACTTAAATTCTCTTGGAAGTAAATAATTTGCAATATATATTTACAGAAAAATAGTCATGACATTATATCTAAAGATACTTGCTCTATTTTTTTTCATGTGTGTATCAATAGGTGAGCTTCGGTGTGCATAACATAGGATTACTTGCCAAATAAGTTCAGGATAGATGGAGAATAGATGGCTTATTCAGTTATAGTGATAGATCAGTATCTTTCACTGAAATATCACCTGTTGTCAGATTTTAGATTTCAGGGCATGAAAAAAGTGAGTGCATTTACTGAGAATAGATTTGATACTGTAGAGACAAAATAGACTGAAAAACTAACTGAGCTCAGCTATGAATAGGTAGACAATAAGAAAGATTATATGATTTTACTGACAAATAAAGATGGTATGATTTCAGTGTCTGGGATTGACACAGTAGAACTGCTGCAGTAACTTACATCAAAGACTTGATGCTTACAGTGGAGGGATATAGAGGTTCTTAAAATTCTTCATAATGTATCAGTACATATCAGAAGTTTCCTAAGCAGAAGACAATCTAGTAAGATGAGTATTTGAAGTGGATGATACATATGACTTCCTGCCATACCTGTTTGATGCGGGTTTATGACCAAATCTGAACTTTTTATTGATTATTTAGGAGTTATGTGTATATTCCAATTCTAATTTTGATCCAGTCATGAGGTACTTGCTGATGATACTGAACTTGGAGGTGCTGCTAAGGTTACCCCAGGCACAAGTACGGATTAGGACACCAGTAGCTGGAGAGAAGCTGTGCAGAAAGAGGTCTGGGGTCGCTGGTTGACAGCAGCTCAACAGGAGTCAACAGGGAGCCTCAGCAGACAGGAAGACAAACCCCATCCTTGGTGCATCAAACACAGCATCACCAGCCAGTCAAAAGAGATTATTATCCTGTTTTTTTAGCATTGGTGCAACCACACCTGGAGTGATGTGTGAGGTTCTGATCCCCACAATTTAAGAGGGATGTGAAGGTTCTAGAATGTGTCCAGAGGAGGGCAACCAAGCTGGTGGTGAAAGGGCTGCAAGGAATGTCCTATGAGGAGCAGCTAAGGACACTAGACTTGTCTAGTTTGGAGAGGAGAAGGCTGAGAAGAGACCTCGTTTCTCTCCTCAGCTTTCTGAGGACAGGAGGTGGAGAGGGAGATGTTGATCTCTTTTTCCTGGTACCCAGTAACAGGACACATAAGAATGGTTATATGCATCAAGTGAAATTCAGACTAGATATGTAGAAATATTTCCTTAACAAGAAAGTGGTCAAAAAGTTTTTATGGAGGTAGCCAGTGCCCCAAACCTGTCAGTGTTTAAGTGGCATCTGGACAATGCCCTTAACAAAGTGCTTTAAGTTTTGTTCAGCCTTTAAATTGTCAGTCAATTGTACTAGATGAACATTGTAGAATTGGTCAAAATAATTTTTGTTAAGAGCCACAAAATTCCTTTTTTTTTTTTTTTTTTTTTTTTTTTAATTTTTTTTTTTTGTGGAATTAAACCCAACATATGAGGAAGATTTCTTAAAAAAATAGGCTTGTTATAGCTTTAGTTGTGTCTCCAAATAATTGATTTGTAGTTGAGAGAAATAAGCTTAATAGTTTCATAGAAACAAAAGAGATCACCTATGCTTACATATCACCCCTCCAGGTACAGGTCCCCTAAATTATCCACTTGAAACCATGCTTTCAAGCTGTGAAGCTCATAAATTCATCACCATTTTCTGTTGCACACTCCCCCCTGCAAAGTGACACACTGTTGAAGGTTTTCCAAATAAATATCTGGTACATATGGCCCAAATCCCTACAGGGAGTGGTACTGCAATACTCTATATTTTGGTACAAGTCATAATGAAGGCTGACTTGAGGAGAGGAGAAGAGAGGAGAAGAAGGGAGAGGAAGGGAGGGGAGGTATGTAAATGTTCAGGTATATAAATGCCTGAAGGGAGGGTGTAAACAGAGCAGAGTCAGGCTCTTTTCAGTGGTAAGCAGTGACAGGACCAGAGGCAAACTGAAACACTGAGTTTCTCTCTGAAGATCAGAAAACACTTTTTTTAATGTGAGTGTGACTGAGCACTGGTATAAATTGCACAGGGTTATTGTGCAGTTTCTATATTTAAAGATATTCAAAAGCCATTCAGACATGATCCTGAGAAACTGTGTCTCCTTTGAACAGAGGGGGATAGACCTGATGGCCTTCTTCCAGCTTCAGCATCCTGTGATTTTATGAGGTTAAGACCTTACAGTATCACTTATGATTTGTTGTGAGGATGAGGAGGGGAAGGAGGAAGGATATATACTTAAGACTTACCTGAAAAGTTGGTCTAGAGACAACAACAATAACAAAAAAACATTTAAAAAGTTGATGCATTAAAAGAAATGAGAACTTTTCTCTCCTATCAAAATTCTCCTTCTCCAGAGATTGCTTTCATAACTTGACCTATGAAATTGAAAATCCCTGTAAATGTCACAGTAAAAACATCAATTCCCTTCAATATTAGATTTTTAATAAATTTTCTATATCTTACTTAGAGGACTGGCAAGGTAGATCAGATGACTTACTTTGTGCTTTCCCTCTTTTTATACTGGTTTGGGGTTTTGTTTGCACAGTTTTGTCTGCATTGCTAGGCTGCTTTGTCTTGGAAATTTAAAGGTTTTTATTAAATGACTAAATAGTTCAGATTTTTTCCTACATGTTAACACTATCACTGCTGTATGGAAAATCATACAAGAGCAGATGAAGATGCTGTATGTAAGAGCATAGTGTGAACAAGTAATCTCACACTGCTCTAGCTTCATATTGCTGTTTATAATAAGCTAAAGAATGGACTTTGGGAGGTTTGATAATTGTGGTATTATTTTGGCTAGCATGTGATATTTGTTAAACAGGAAGATACAAAATGCAGATCACCTTAGAAAACTGCTGCAGGTGGTTGAAGACATTCACTCTCAGAATTATATGAAGCAAACTCACAAATCACATAGTCAGGTGGCTGTGCACATATTTGTAGAAGTATTCCTACAACAATTCTGTTGCTTTTTATTAAGGTCAGTATTGTGATTGTTATGATGCCTGTTATAATGAAGTAAGTGTGTGCAGAAATGTGCACATCAGAGTGGAAGACAGTGAAAACTCAAACTTTTCCATCATAACTGAAGTCTCTTAGACTTACATGGGGCTGCAAAGGATCAAGTAAGGAGAACAATTTGATATTAATTTTGTTAGAATGGAAGATACTGAAGTAGCAGTATTTTCCTTGATAAAATTGTACTTTGAGTGGGCTTTGATTCAGTGTAAAATATGCTCTTGGTTTTTCCTTCAAAGGGGAGGATAAAACAAGGTATGGAAAAGCAAAATCGCCATGTGCCACACCATGGTTCACAGTGCATAGTCTCATTTAAGTAACAAGAAGTTAGACCTTAACACATCCCATCTCTGCACTTGTTCACATCTAAAGCCACACACTTTCCTTTACCAAGTTCTTCGTCTCCTGTGTCAAATGATCATTACACGTTCTTTGTCATTCTCTTATCTGTTATATTTCCTAGCAGTGATCACAGTTATGTTTTTGGATTGCCTTCATGATAAGACCTCACAAGTCTTCCTTGTCAAGTCAAAAAATTAGAAAGGTTCTTTTGGACCAAGATTACTGGTGTCAGTAGTTAGTTGTATGGCATGCACTAAGGTAATCACTGATACGCTCGAGGCTATTCCTTTCCCTATTATAAGTCCCCTACCAAAATTCCAGGTAGAGCATCCTAGGGAAAATGGGATGCATGTCCCTCTAGCAGGTAGTGTTCCACACATGTATAGGTCTTTTTTAGCAATGGTAAGTAGACATGAGACAGTCAGGAAAACAAATCTGTTTAACACCTGATCAATATGTGATGAATGCCTCATGTTGGGGAAGAGCCAGAGCAGGGTTTCTTCACAAAGGGTGACAAACTGGATGTTGAAACAAGCTGTTCCTTGCTTAAGCAGGACAGTGACCTTGCCCTGGGAGCATGCTGTTCCACCTGCACAGGGGGAGCAGTGTTGGGATGGTGACGGTGACAGTAACAGATTCGACTACAAGTCCACAAGTCCAGGCAAAGGCAAGGGAAAGGATCAGGTCCAAGGTCATGTAGGGTTGTCCAGCAAGTCAGGAGAAGAAGGAGACAATGTTGGGTTCTGACCTGCCTGCAGCATGGCACAGACCTCATCTGGGTGCCCTAGGTTGAGTTACAATAGTTTTCCTGAGCCGTGGACAGGGGTCCCAGGTAGGGCTGGGCAGGGTCATTGGGCCTCGTGCGTGTACTCAGCACCCTGTACCAAGTCCTCACAATTAGCATGAAGTTCATTCCTGATAAATATTTGATGTAGCCTAGAACCACATGACAAATCATACCTCAGTCCCTCTCTCTTTGTGCCATCCAAATCACTAAAGACACATCCATATGTTTCAGTAGGAACCATTATAGGACCAGTGTTTTATTTTCTACAGGCTATACAAAGACCTAAAAACCCTTGTAAAGAATTAGAATTTGTTGTGAGCCTATGATAAATTTGAACAAATAACTCTTAAAAAAACTCATACTCAAGCACTATTCCCTTAAGCCACCAAATATTTTATGTAGTCTTATATGGATTTTCAGAGTATTATGTTAGATTAAGAGCAAAATAAACAAAAGTTTTAAATGTGCTTATTTTTTAAAAAAATATTCCATTTTTATTACCTCTGTCATCTCTGGAAATGTAGAAAATTATAACTATAAAAGAAATATATAATATAATGTAAATAGTTCACTTTTTTTTTTAACTTAGTTGTTTTATTTTGCTTCATTTAATACAGTCAACTAGTTAGATACCAGTGACAAAATCAATGGTTGATGACAATAATTTGTTACATGAGTAACAGGAATAGCCTTTTAAGTATCTAGCAATTGTAGTATCTACCTGTAGTTTTGTATTAATAAGTTAGTCCTGGGGAAAGCTCTAATTCAGATACAGTTTCAGCTCAAGTAACAAGCCTTATTTTCACTGTCCATCTTTTTCTTGAACATAAAATGACATCTTCCTTTGACATAAAATGACATGCCCTATTTCTTCAGCACATATGAGTTTGTCTAAAGACATTAGGATGGAGTCCAGAAATGTAAGATTGTAGAATTTATTGTCATAAGAACACCCAGACAAAGCAACAACTTTAACTGTTAATTGGTCTTCCACAGTCTTCATAGAAAAACCAAAAGTGTTCTGGAGACAACTCATGGACTCATCAGCTCTGCAAGTTTGCAATTTATTTTATAATCACTGGGTAAATGGTATTATCATGAGATCATTGACCTCTTATCTTCTTTTTAATCATGTGTCACCAGAAATATAGATAGTCTTTGGTGCACTGTCTAGGATTCTCAAACCCAGAATGGACAAAGCCATCAAAGAACTCTGTAATTTGCATTATTCATAATCTGCAAGAGTCTGTCTACTGTGGGTGTTTACAGGAGGAATATTCATTCAGAGAAATATTAATTTCAGAGGTCCTTCAAAGAGGTTGAATGTGGTGTCAGTGGATGTATCTGATATCAGTGAAAACACTTATTCAGTAAAAACCTACCTTCTTTATGCTTCATTGTTGTCAGGTATAGAACCTTTTGCTGGTTATCACATGTAGACAAATTATATTATGTCACCTAGAGAAAGGCTGCTCACAAGACATAAATTCTGTAAGCCAACTCACACTCCAGAAAAGATCAGGAAGACTGAAGAAGAAAAGAGAGAAAGGCAATGCATCCAACTGAAGGTCAAAGCCTTCTTACAGGTCAGATACTTCATACTTATGCATAGTGAAATCATGGCACCCAAGGAAGCTCAGGGCTCTCTCATCAAGATTAGCTGAGATTAGTTGAAGTCTTATTTCCCAGCACTGGGGGAAAAGCCACTCTTGCTTTCTTGGGCCAACTACAACTTCTTTAAAACCATTCAGATTAAATTAAAGAAGTCTTCTGCAACCTGTCATTTGAGGGAAGATTCCTCAGAAGAAGATAGATGATGTAACAATAAATCATATCGTGGTTTAGCATTTAAAATCACCTGAGAATTCAAAAGTGCTTCAACAGGTATGCTTAGACCAACATAAATAAAACACGACCACTGTCACCTCTCTCAGTTTGAAAACTAAAGTATAAATTGTATGGAAGGTGGTATTCCACAGCTACAGCCTTCATACTTCTCCACAGGGTCTCACAGTGCTTAAGTTTCTACAGATTTGAGGATGCTTTTATGCCTCTGGGCAGAATTGACCTCGTAACTCTGGAATTGTTGAGCACTTTCTGAGTGGATTCTTTACCCACTCAAAGATTTGCAAGTGATCAACACCTGTGTATTAGTTTACAAGCACACCAGAGATGGATTTGTCCTGTAATGGATTTGCTGGAGTATTTCTGGGGGAAGAAAGGACAGAAAACCAATATGACTTTGTCTCTTGCCTGCTGGTTAGGTCACAGATAGAATTTCAGCTAACATCTGAATAATAATCCTGGGCAACTAAAGTCCTAAGGACCCCAAAGAAAGTGCTTGAGAAAGGAACACAGAAATGCCCTTGCCACACTGTCAAAGGACAGAGCAGTTTATTTTCACTACCTTCATTCAGTTCTGGGGTCCTCAGCATAGGAAGAACATAGACCTGTGGGAGCAAGTACAAAGACGGTCACCAAGATGATTAGAGGGATGGAGCACCTCTCCTAAGACAAAAGGGAGAGATGAACAGGATTGTTCAGCCTGGAAAAGAGAAGGCTTCAGTGTTACCTAATTGCAGCTGTCCAGTAACTGAAGGTAACCTACAAAAAAGATAGAGAGACTATTTACAAGGGCATGTAGTGATCGGACAAGGGGAAATGGCTTCAGACTGAGAGAGGGTAGGTTGAGATTAGATATCAGGAAGAAAGTCTTTACTGTGAAGTTAATTAAATGCTAGAACAGGTTGTCCGGAGAAGTTGTGGATACCCCATCCTTGAAAGTGTTCAAGGCCAGTTTAGCTGGGGTCTGAGCAACCTGGTCTAGTGAAAGGTATCACTGCCCAGGGAGGTTTGGACTAGGTGATCTGTAAGGTCCCTTCCAACCCATGCCATTTTGTGATTCTGCCAAAGCTAACAGTTAAATCAACAACAAACTTGACATCTCCTTTATGTTATGCATTTACTGATAGAATCGCACATCTACATTACCTATTCACTTGGAGTAGTAGGTCTGCTTTATAACTTCTTTGTTTGGAAATAGCCTTCAATAGAAGTAAAGGTGTCTGTTTTTAAAATGTGATTTGCAATAGTGGATACCTGCAGAAATTATCACTTATGGAGAAAATTTTAGCATAAATTACCAGTATTTTCAGCAAATGCATCTTGCCTTTACAGATATGGCATACCTGACTGTGACAGTTTAATGCAAAAGCAATTATACTCTATGCCAAAAGTACTAAAAGTGTTTTCCAGTGGAGGAGGAAATAGTAAAAAATCCCATCATTTTAATAAATTTACTGCATTTTTTCCCTTAGATCTTCAATATTACCTGTCAAAAAAGCATAAGAACCAACCTTATCATTTTGTTGTTTGTAAAATGTACAACTTCTATGTATAGCTTTAGCTTGTAAATCCCTACTTTCTTTTCTTACAACAAAGCAGACTCCAAAGATAATTTGAAACCTGTAACAATAGGTTTGGTTTTATCTACTTATTCTTACAGAATTCTTCTAAAGCACTCTACAGACTCTGAAGACAGCCTGTAGCATAACAGGCTTCCTACACTCACAGGCCAGTTCTCATACCTCTTGATTTCTTCTACTTCTTTTCACTCATCTTTCTAAAAAGTTTATTCTATTTGGTACAAAGGCATACACTTTCTGATTTCCAAATCTCAGCTATTACCATGCTAATTGTCTGTAGTCTAACACTTAAACACCAAAAACATGTTTGAGCAATATTAAAAGACAAAGCTCTACTTCATTTTTATAGAGACACAATTAGTTAAACTTTTAGTAACAAAAATTGACAGAGGAAATTTAAAGCACCACTGAGCACATAAACATCAGCAATTTTACTTGAATGCAAAATGCATTCTGTAATTTTTTCCCCATTCTTCATCTCACCCACTCAAAGTAATTAGATAAAGCCTTTTCAATTCTAAAATTTCAGAGGCACTATGTTTTTAGCACGTATATTAAAAACACAAGGCTTGTGTTTTTTTGATTCATTGGTTGCTTTTATTCTCCTTTCTTTGCCAATTTAATCTCTGCTCTCTCAGTGCTAAAGGAGTTGAGAGTCATGTTCAAGCAGAGATGTAACAATCCCCATTACACTTCCAACCTTCTGAGGCTGAAATACTTTTGCAGAATCTCTGGGTTAGTTTCACATATTTCTCTAATTTCACTGTGGCTTTACGTGACAGAAGTCTGAAGCCTTAAGATAAGTGTCACTTAAGAGAAATGAATTGCACTGATTATTGCACATTGGAGTATTGGAATGTTATTTTTAACCGTCATCCCACTCTAATGTAAAATGACCACCATTAAAAAGATATGGAAAAATATTTAAATTGCATAATAAAGTACTTTACATGGCAGCTCCCTCTTTTTCCTTCATTATCACCAGATTTATTTACAGATATTAAAAAAAAAAGAATTGTATATGTTTTGGGTGTAGTGTTCTGTTCTCACACAGTCGAACAAGATTATCTGATATTACTGCTCACCCTTTGATAGACAATAAATCACAGTATCTCTTGCCTTAATAACCACACGGTCCCCATCTCCATATGTTATCCAAATATTATATATGGATTCTAAACTCTAATATTTTAAATTGAAATCAAACAGTCCAATTAATTTCATGCATACGTATTTCAAAACAGGGTAAATATTGTATTGTATACAATTATGCTAGTTATTTCCCTGAATAAATTAATTTTTAATAACATTCTTCATTTACCTTACATTTTTTAATAATTTGTCTATTTGGAGCTCACAGGCATTTGGTATATATGACAGATAATATCACAAATGCATTACTATTTGAAAATTCTTATTTGTTTAATGAAAATACTTTCATTTTTGTCTTCATAAACTCATTTAAAGTTTAGGAATCTTGTTTAATATTTGGAAGCTTAGGCATTGTACTGTTTGACAGTTCTGCTCAGACATCCTATCAAATATCTAACACTATTCGGCCATTACATGACATTAGTAGCACTGTTATTACAATGATGTTTATAATATTAATCAGAAAAGAATTCTATAGCAAATAGAATCTTCTATAAGGAATACAGTACCAGTGATTTCTTACTAATAAAGGTTATAAATAGGTGCACATAAACCTTACAAAGCAAATTTTTTCTCATGTTGCCTCTCAGTCCATCTCAATTAAGTGTATAAGGTTGGAAAAGAACTTTTGCTGTCTTCCTTTTTAGATGCTTCCTTCTACACAGAATTTCTTTGTTAAACTTTCTCCATCATAAAATCTTATTTTGTTCATTCATTTCATGCACCTTAATAGAAAGTAATGACCAAACTTCACTGTCAGTATTTCTCGAAGTAGAAGGTGGTTTTTAAAAATTTGTTAAATCCCTTTTCTAGTTGGAGGAAGTTGTTTTTCTTCTAAGTCATCTCTGTGGATGTTCATGGAAGAGTATCTCCTTTAGACTTGTTCGACATCCCAGAATGCAAACAAAACAAATACAGAAAAATATTCAGTGAGATAGTCTGGCTCTAATAAGCTTTATTGACATTCTTTACCGAAAGCCTGTCATTCTTTCCCTAAGTACCTTTTTACTATAGTTGTAGTAAGTCACTTGCCCCTGTGGGCTTCTGGTATTTAAGTCCCATGCTAACTGTTGTTCACCCATGAGGCTTTCACTGAAGAAAGAACCTAAAAAAAAAAAAAACTTTCTAAAAGGTACCAGTGAGCCATAAGGAAATTCATACTCTTCTGCAAGTTGTAGTTAACAGAGCTGCTACAGTCAAGGGATAAAATTCAAAATGAAATAATTTCAGTGCAGTCTCCTTCAGAATGTGGTTTACTCTGTTTTCTTTTATAGTGATTTGTTGTCTGTTATTTTTCCTAAATCAGATTGCTAACAATGTGAAAAAGGTTTTGTTATAAAGAGAAAGTAACAACTTCAATAAAATAAAAATTGGAAAGAATGCTTTCCGGATATGTTGCTTTCCATCTTGAGGTCTCGAAGGGCCTCACTAGTATATATGTTGAACTGAGTCTTACAGCAATCTTGATAAGCAGACACCATCCCATTTTATATACAAGAGCATTAAAAACAAATTCCTATATAAACCAGCTTATGTTATGCCTTCTACAGTATCATTCCTCCTCCAACTCTACCTGGCAACACCATTCTTTTGTGCCTCAACCAGGTGCACGTCAGACACTGAATTTGCTGGTTCCCAGAGATACACAGGCAGAAAACAAATCACTGACTCAGAGTTTTTGGGCTCAGTTTACAGGCAGCTTGTTTCATCTACTTCAGTCACTGCCATCTTCAACTCATTGTCAAACCATGTTTAAGGTAAAAGAGAAGCTGTGAGAGGAGGTTAGAGCAGAACTGCAATAACCTTGTCTTATTTCATTTTAAAGTGTCAGGGAGTGTACTCTGAGCCACAAATATCTATGATGTCCCACACTAACTCACAAACCTTCTCTTTCTACGTCTGTGCCAGAGGGAGTGCATGAACTACCCAAATTCAGGCTAGCAATCTGTTATTTGCCTCAGAGATGTTGCCATACCTCTACCCTTCCAGGGTTTGAGACAATGTTAGTGACCAAAAGAGTGGTTCCACCCTGCTTTCACCCTTGTATTTTTAATTTTCCACTAAAATTATCACTTTCTGAGCCTCTTGGTGGGTGGGATTTAACTCTATTAAAATCTACTTAAAAGGAAGGATGTGAGATCTTGACCAGGAAACAAAGAGAGGAGAAACCAAGGTATCTCCATTCCACCATTTTCCTTCTTTGTCATTTTAGAGGAGGTGGTTGTTTTAGGTTGCTTTTTTGTTTGGTTTGGGTTTTTTTGATTGTTTGTTTGGATTTTGTTTGAATTTTGAGGTTTTGTTTGGATTTGTTTTGTTGAGGTGTGTTGTTGAGGTATTTTTTTAGTTCTTGTGGTTTGTTTGTTTGGGGTTTTTCTCCCTGTTGTTGTTTTTTGGTTGGTTTTTTTTTATACCAACTTTTTAATTGGCTTAAAGCAGTTCAAGTGCCAGGACCAGGACTCTCAGTTTTGCCCCTGAATTGAGACTGAGGGTACAATGAACAATTAAATATAGTCTTTAAGCTTTAAAGAATCATGTTTATCTGTCATGAAGGGTATGCATCTTATCTCCCTGCACATTAGGTTTTTCTGTGACTTTCCTGCCTAATTTTAGGTCACCAATTTGGACTAGGTGTGAATAGTAGACAAATTTTTTCCATATGACAACAGACTACTACCACCTGTAGGAACACTGTCAGTCCTGGAGTGCTTCCATCCTAACAGTCCAGTATTCTTCACTTAAGCAAAAGTTAAATAAACAGAACATTTACTAGTTTCAGGATGAATATAAGGCACTCAGTAGAAAGCAATCTAGTAATAAATTTTCTCCTTTTTATTTTCAGGAATGAGGGTGAAACTCTGTACTACGGAAATTTAGGACAGCCATGATTTTAATATGAAGGTATTTTCTGGATCATAACTGATCTAGGAAAAAGCATATATATGAAGACAAAATTGCCTAGTAACACTGATATTCGGATGATACTAAGAAGGTTTTGCATTTATCTGGATAAATATTTACAATAATAATAAAACAGAGGATGAAAAGCATGTATTTGGGGTAAGTGTACACCATCAGTCTCTTTTTTTTTTAAGTATTCGAATCCACTGAAACTCCTCATTTTTAGTTTCTTCAATGTTCTCAATTCTGAATACAAATTATCTTGTACTAACCTTCTATCTTCTTATTTTAGTAACCTCTTCAACTCTCTTTTATGTACATATGCAGACGTGGTGAAATTTCGAATCACGGCAGAAGTTCTATCAAGCTGAGGCTGTTTGTTATAGAGGTTAGCAAATATTTTCATGGTTCAGTTTTCTATTCACTCCAATTCAGGGAGAGCATAATGACTGAGGAAGTAGGTCTGTCAGTAAGACTAAAGATTTGGTCTTAAAACCGTTTCAGTAAACATCTTCAGACCGTGAGAAAGAGGCATCTGAATAAATGTATAATGGCTTACATTTTGACCATATTAATATATTTTTCTCAGGCTTTTCTAAGCAAAGAAAAATCTTGGAAAGATAGAAAAACAATAAAAATAAATAAGTTTTCTTTAACTCTTGATTTTAGAGCTCTGATCTCTAACATGTGGCTCACTGACAGCATCCTGTTGCAAGATCCTCTGATACAGCTTTCAGCCTCAGGAAACTCACTGTGCTTCCATGATTCAGGCTGACAGGTAGGTAAAGAACAACGTTGCTTGCAGCATATTACTTGTGTCACACTGTTATCCACAGTGCCACGGAGAACTGGATGTCACAGTTCTAGTCAACTCAAGATGTGATTTTGCTTGCTCATCAATTATATGAAAGATTTTGTTCAGAAACTAATAATTTTTGCAGAGACTAATGAATATGGATTTCCAGTGCATGTGCAAATCATGGAAGACACTGTTAAAAAAAGTAACATTGCGTGGTTTCAGAAATTCAGAATACCAGATTAGTGAAGGGGATTCTAAATTCAAATCAAGAAAATAAAGGATACTCAGATACATCCACTTGCTAAGGAACACTTTGGCAAGAAGAGTTTCAGAATTAAAACAAAACAAACAAAAGCAAGCAAACAAAACCCAAAACACTTATTTCTACACATGAAAACAATAATATAGTTAAAGACTTATTAAAAGGGGAAAAAAGATTGCTGCTATCAAATTGGTATTCTTCAAAAAACAATTATTTTTGCTTTCCCATCTTTGTCAGAAATGTAGCTTGCTATAATGCTTTTATATGACAATGATGCTATTATGGTTTTTTGCATTGTAATGTTGCTATGTTGTAATGAATTTTCATGTCATTACAGCAAGGGAACAGATGCTGCAATTAAGACCAGTAAATGGAACTCTGTCCTTAAAGATTCATATATCCTATGTGAAATTTTAATATCCTGTGTAATATTTGGGGCATCATTGGTTAGAAGAGGATCAATAATAAAATTAGGACTCCTGTAATGGTATAAGGTACAAAATATCAGAGAAACTGAGACATCCTTTTCTAATTTTAGATTACAAAGCAAAATGGAGTTGATTTGCCTTTGCTCTGAAGTTTATATGGTGAAAAGTGGAACTGCAGCTAAATCAGACTCCTAGAATTTTTAATCCACGCTTTTCAGATGTCAGCGACAAGATAAGGAGAGCAGAGAAACAGATGTATTAATTTAAATTATATCCATAAAACTTTTTATATACTCTTGAAAATATTTTTTCTAACATAAAGGAATATTCTTGACATAACTATTCAAATGGTGTTGATGTAAACCACTTAATTAATGCTTTTATGTTTGCTTTTATGTAGTTTGATTACTATAATGATCTACTTGACATATCCCACAATTTTTTAGAGTGGTTTCAGTTTTTAAAAAGTGATGGAGCTAATATTTTGACTACACAGAAAAACAGAAATGCACTGAAATGTCTTTCACTAGTGTTTGGTCTCCAAGATGACTTCAGAGTTCTTTCTGCATCTAGCTGTGATTATCTAACTTTGTCTTTGTATCCTGCAAAAGTTGTATTAATTACCAAACAGTTAAGTTGTAAGGGCAAAGCTGAATCTATGCTCTTTTGCTCTTGTGATCTCAAACTAGGGATTTCTAGAATAATTTCTAAGACAATTTAGAATGATTTTATAATGAAACCTCAAATGTTTCTAAATGTTTTGTGGGTGACTATTGTAAGCAAGTATTATGACTGTTGCTACACCTATAGGATTTTAAACTAGTGGAACATAAGGAGACCTTTATTAAATAATGATGCAAGGAACAAAGATGATTGATTTTTGTATTAACTTTCACCACTACTAGTAAGCTTTCTGTTTAGACAATTGCTGCTGTGAGAGAAAAATGTCAATTTATCTTGAGTGAATTAAGGCTTAATTAACCTTGCTTTCCCTCAAGGCCATTGATCTGGAAACAGCAAGTCAGTAATTGAATGTTGTAGCTACCAGAACCCCCAGTTTCTTAAAACATGTGATTCATTTCCCTGAATTACCATGGGAGCAAGTATGTTCTGGCTCTCAACAACCCTTTTACTAGAGCTTTCAATCCATCGAAAAAGATTCAAATTCATGATAGTTCTAGTACGAAAACATCCAGTTCATCTGATGTAGTGTCATTTTAGGACAATTATATATATTTTTTTTAATAACAGTATTTAGTGGATTTGAGTAAATTCTACAATTACATTAGTATAGGTGAGCACAGATTATAATTTTTGTTAAAAAATAATAATATCTTGAAATAGAACAAACTACATTTCTATCATTTTACTACTACATTTGTTCCCTGTAAAGACAACCATTCATATTAAATACACATCTATTCAACCTTCAATAATTAGGGTTCATCACATATCTAGAGACCCTTATTTAGACTACTAAAACTGGATTATGGCCACAGATCTCTAATGAATATATAAGATCAAAAAAGGTATAGTTTTGGTGATGTTTTGATGTAGCATAAGACAGTTTGGGCTTCTTTAGTGTCCTTCATTGATTCAACTAAATGTATATATATACAGATTAGATTTTTTGGTCAATTGACTTCATCAGTCCCACTTTCTGTTAAATTACACTAGATATTTTATTTTACTAGTGCTGCTTATTCTGTACAGAGAAATACAAACTTTTGTTTTGGCTGCCAGGCCAAACTGCTTTTATAAGAATCTGCTGAAGGCATCTCACCAGAGATGAAATAATGTCTGTGGTGTTTGGTCTGTTCTTACTAGTTTTCACTAGTATTACCATTTGGACCTTGAAATCAACTTACAGTGTTTGGGGATTTTTTGTCTTTACATATCTATCTTTTAAACCTTTCTGGTATCCTTTTTGTGAATTTTACTGAAGAAAGAAAAGCAACTTTAGAATCCTGATATATTAAACAGGTTGTCTTTGAGTCTTCCTTGATCTCTGTGTCTACAGAATCATACAATTTGAAAGGCAATCCACTATAGACACATACTTCACTGAAGAAATGCACACTGAATTTCTAAATGTCTTCTATTCAGTTTCACCAGCAGTTCTTGGTTTCTTCTCTCCAGAAAAGAGATGTTTCTTGAATTAGGGTGGAATTTTTTATAGTTTTATGGGTTTAGCTTTTGGGGTTTTGGGGGTTTTGAGTGTGGTGGGGTTGTTTTATTTTTGTTTGTTTATTGTTTGTTTTTTATTTTGTGTGATTTGTTTGAGGTTTTATTGGGGTTTGTTTGGTTTTTTTGTTGGTTTTTGGGGGTGGGTTTTTTTGATGACTCAGTTTACAGTTCTTTCTGGGACTTGGAAAGATCCAAAGAATTTTCCATTTTTTCTTTATGAGGTACTTTCTTCTCCTCACTTTAGGAGATTTTAGGAATTCCTGTTTTGTTAACTGCTCCTAAAACTAGGCAGGAAGGGAGACTGTGTCTGTGCCTGTATGGTTACATATACCAGGACTGCTCTCTACCCTTAAGGCCAGCAGGAGCGGAACTTTCCATTCTCTGCTGGATCGATCAACATCCCTTCCAAGCTGAGCCTCTTAGATGGGAACTGAAAAGCGGGATGGGGTCTGGCCTCTGATGAGCCTTGAGCTGAGACCTGGTATTGCTTCGGATTATGCTAGTTGTGAAGAAGCAAAGCTTTCCTAGGATTGTTCTAGTTGTATAACACTGGACACAAGACAGATGAGTACCTGGAAAGTTTTCTGACTTCTGTAGTTGTCACCTGCACTCAGCTGCAGCTGAATCATGAATCATTTGCCTTTGTCAGACTTTCTCCTCCTGAGGTCTGGATGGCCGGATCATGCCTTTCTGGGCTGTGATATCAGCCTTTTTACTGGGGATGGAGACTCTCTTCATATTTTTAGAGGCTTGCTTTAGGTGTGCAACAACAGCAAAACCTCCTCATACCTTTCTTGTTTAAATAACAGCAAAAATATTCCATATTCTTTATAGCCTTGTGTAGGAGAATAACTGCATGGAAATTTTTGATGAAGTTTTCAGTCTGACAAATTGGTAAGTGAAGAGATTCTAAAGGTAAGACAGGGATTTTTTCAGCCTGTAAAATTATTCTAAATCTATTGAATACATTCCTCCCATTTTCATTTAAGTTTAATTTTTTTATGATAGGAGTTATCAAGAGCTATTATAAAACATTAAGAGTGACTGCATGTATAAAGTGATTTCTTTAATCTATATTCTAATATTTCTTTTTATTGAACAGTGTCAAAAAGATGTGTGTTCAAAGGTAAGAATTTTCAAACCACTGTATGGATCTAAAAAGCAACAGCACTGCTTATATGAAAGATATACTAGTTAAAAGTATGGGTGTTATAAGTCCATCAAAAATTGCATAAGATATCCAAAAGTTATTTTCAACAGATCAGAGCACAGACTGAGAAATCATGAATAAATCGTTCCAACAGTACTGAAGGTCCAAGAGAGAACTGTAGTGTTATGTGAACACAAAACTTTACTGGAATAGAGTATCAAATAAAAGATATCCTAAATGAAGAATTAGGACAGTGAGATGTCACCTGACTTCTTGAACAGTATGATTGAAAGAAGGCAGCTCTGTTCCCTGAACACAGAGGTTTTCAGTTACGGTTTTTCATTCATGACAGTTTTAACATGCACACTGATGTTACAGTTTGTAGTAGGTATCAGATTAAATTTAATCTTCAAAGCTAACAATGCTTTTTATTTTGCTTACATAGAAAAACAGTGTCAAGTTCAACAGCTAGACTTTCTGAAAACCTTGCAACTTACATTATTAGGACCAATTTTATTTTATCCCAAGGTGTTTTCCCAATGTGGTTCAAAAGGAACATACACAGGCTGCATTTGCATTCTTATCTGGAGACAGACCTGACTCCAGAGAGTTCAGATGTTTCTCTGAGTTATTTTCACTGCCCACAGTATGAATGTGGCATTTCAAGATTCAGGGATTTCTGTGGCATATGAATCAATCCACTTTATTCCAGCTTTTATACGTGGCATAGCAAAGCATGATGTAGCAAACTCACTTTCTTTCAAACATAAACAAACTCATAAAACTGAAATATTTTCAGTAGTTTGGATTTATAAGTTCCTGACATCTCTAAACCACTCTTACTGGCTGGCTGCTGGGAAGTAATTAATTCAAAACCGTAAGCTGTTTTTCAAAGTTTTTGTAACTCGGCAAAATTATTTTGCCTTGATCTTCATTTCATATTAACAAATTCTGATGTCACATTGATCATCTCACAGCTCATCAGCAATGAATGTTTAGCATTTGGTATACAACAGGTTATACATGACACTCCTCTCTGTTAGGAAACTGCACAAAAATGCATACTAGTCAGTTTTGGGTTCAGTCTGTTCTCAGTGAAAGTAATGGCTTTAGCCATTGACCCTCTATTTGTGCCAGGGCAGCCTGATGGTCTGGCAGAACACTGTGATCCATAGTGCTGAAGAGTCCTCATAAACCAAATGACATTGGCCTGAAAGTTTTCATTGTGTACACAGGCAAGAGAAGATAATGAATAGTAATAAATGTTCATCAGGGAACACTTGCATAAGGAATTACTTGAATTTGTATGTATGCCAAAATAACAACTTTTCTGTATAGCAAATTCCATCTCCTTCAATGCTGGTTTCTGGTCTCAAACTTCACATGCATATTCTCAGATGCTGTGTTGCTAGTGCAACACTTCTCATCTAGCAGGTGGCTGACTAATGAAAAGACATTTAGAGCAGATGCAGACCGACATTTACAGATGCAGATTGTAATCCTGGAAAAAATCTTTAAAAATAGATTCTGTTTTCTACTTTGCATCACCACATGTGTTACATGTAGGAGTTTTCTTGATGTCATAGGTGTGAGGTGTGGGTGGCCTTATAATTTTTGCATGTGGGTGTGTGGACATCAGAAGGCTGTTTCAGCAGATCATTACAGAGACAGCTTTTAGCTAGACTGAAGCTTCTTTTTTCATTTATCTCTTGTTTCATTGGTTGCAATAGATTTAATAATTAAATTTAAAGGAAGGTGGTTCTGCTTGCTAGCTTTCTGAGAAAACTGAAGAAAATGAACTCACCAGAAACTTCTGCAATACTTTTTTTTCATGTGCTACATTTCTGCGTAAGGCTCCAAACTACTACTTCTTACAAACCATTTATGTAAGAAAAACCAAAACCAAAAAGTATAGTGTTTGGCGCTATTTTATCTCCCAAAAATGAAAACAAAATAAAGCAAATGTAAACCCATTTAAAAACACATTTAAAGAATTTAACACACTAAGCCTCTTAGATTTACTTGCTGCTAACATGTATAGGTCCAACAAGAACTACCTGGAATTCTCTATTATTTGAAAAGGTTTTGTTAAAGCTGTATTATTTTGGAGTACATATTAAATTGTGTCTCTTTGCTAAAGACTTTTCAAAGGCACTGACAAATATACTTCCTTTGTGTGCAGTGCAAAAAATGATTCAGCTACCATTGTACAACAGAAGGTAAAATAAAATCAAGTAAAACAAAACAAAAGAAAATAAAATTGAATGTTTTTTTCTGATTTAGGTATTTTAGTGGTTTGTTTTTATCTCAATAATTGTATAAAGATGCTACTTAAAAAATGGACATGTATTTTCTTAATTATATGGGACTTACTGGGCTTACAGTACATGTCCTCACACATTCATTTAAACAGAGACTTTCTACTTGATTTCTCAATTCAAAAAGTACAGTAAACACAACCAGAGGACTGACAAGTTATTTAAAGTGAGATCGATTGCTTAACATTGCACAGATAGATCCTGGATTAGGTACGGTGCTAGAATAACAGAGTTAATAGAGACCACAAAATGAAGCAGAAAGCAGCCTAAAGAAGAAGAATGATGTCTGGGAAAAGTTAAATGTAAATATAAGGAGAGAAATCCAGACATGAAAAGCAAATGGAAGCCCTTCCTGAGAGTACTCACAGCTGAGAATAACATTGCATGTGCATATAACTTTTTCTATGTGTTCATAAATTACAAATATTCTAGTTGAAGGTAAATGCCTATGCAATGAGTAGGTATTTATGCTGGTTACCCTTTAAGCTTTGAAGGGGGACAGTTAACATTTTAATGTTCTAAATAATCAGAAAGTTCTTTTTATTCACTGAGAATTTCACAGTGAATTGTTCTCTGATGTTAACTGCCTATGTTTTCATTGACTCCAACAACCCATACAGTTGTCACTGGCAGAACCATGTGTAGGTTTGGTACAGCACCAGTCATGGCAAGTCCTCCCATTAACTGCACAGGTTTTGGATCTTGGTTCATATGCACAGAAAGTTTTCTCATTTTCTTTTATTTTCTGTTTAAAGCTTTTGGTGTAATGTTGGGAGTAATCTGGATGAGGATGAAGAGTTTAGAAGGTGGAAAGAAATGACTTCTGGCAACATAGACCAGACAGCATTAGACATACAGACTGTTTGTTAGATTGTGAGCTTTCTCTCTTGTGGGGGAGAGCAGGTTTCTCTGATTGGCCAAAGTTCAGTCAGAGGCAGTTAGTTTTCCCAATTAAGAACCTAGTAGTTATCTGAAGATGCATGTATTCCCTCTATTAAGTATATCAATCTTAAATGCTATCCAATGCCAAGTCCAAGTTTATATATACCTATCCCCTATAAAACCCCTCCATTTTGTAAAATAAAGTTAGATCAGCTTTAGCACCCACAGCTGGTGTCTCTGTGTGATTTGACCTCTGAGCTCGACCGATATACCACTGGGCACAATGAGAGAAACTGCAGCTCAGCTGTGAACTCACTGGTCTGAGAAGACCCAGAAACCCCAAACCGTGTTAGTGTAATAGATTTGTTACATGCTCCATCTTTCCTGCTTTCACATGTGCTACTTCTGGATCTTTTGATTTGAATTTAATTAGGGTTTTTTAAACATTATCACAGTTAAACAACTACATGGAGGTGAAATGGGCACTCAGGTACAGAAACACTTGAAATAGATATGTGCAGCTTCACAAATTACACAGATTCACTGTTCTGAGAGAGAGATGATGCAGTCAGGTAAGATTAGTTGTACCCAATCTACACTGTGCAATGCAATACCTTGGTATAGTTGCCCTGAGCCATTTTTAAATGGACTATTCTATCTTCATGTCAGAAAGTAGTGTAAAATGAAGCTAACTGAGGTCTCAGTGCAGGACATGAGGTCCTCCTGATTTCCTCTTCCACACTGTTGTTGCCTTTGGCTAAACAATGGTAAATGCCTTCTCAGTTTGAGAATCCAGTTTTTCTGACGGGAAATCAAATTGCAAGGCTTCAAGAGAAGACATTCATGTTGTTATGATTGCTATGAAAAGAAAATGTTTTATGCACAAATAATGACTGATCACGGAAAACCAATGGATTAAATATATAACAAGAAGAATTGATGGCTTGTGAGGGAATCAAATAAAGAAAACATGCAGTCATCTCAAAAGCTCTACAAATCCTATGATTATGTAGCAGACAATGAGAGAAATTCAACTAAGGAACCATAAACCAGATCAGCTTTACTTTGCATGGCATCAGGTTATCTCTTTACATGATCATTGTTTTTCAGTTATTTACAATAAATTTGAAATTCAGCTGCAATGGTTTGATGGCTATAATACTTTTCTCAAGTAATCATTCATAAATTCTATCAACATTTGAGGAAGCACGTCCACAAAACTTTTGAAAAGCAGTGCCCATATTTATCATGAAAAAGTCCAGGGAACAACTAAGTAGAGGACACTGTCTAGTTTATAGACACCTTCTTTCATGCCTTCTCTGTACTTCACCATATATCACAGGAAAATTTTAAACTCAGTCTCTACTGGAAACTTATCTCTTTTCTCAGACATTGATGAAGTTTCTGGACTGAAATATTGATTGTGTGTTTTGGAAATATTGGTCTTCCTTATTGGTACACCTGTATAAATAAAACAGCATACACTTTGAATATTTCATTATATTTGATTTTGCTTCCATTAGGCAGCCCTAAAAGATCTCATAGTCTTGATGCACTCAGTAAATTGTAGCAGCATATGACATATAAAATTATTGTTCTGGACAAGACAAGGATGGCTAGAATGTGCCATAATATTGTAAACAATTAACTGGATGATTATTCAACAGAAAAGTGTCAACAATGGAATAGTTCTGTTTAGGACAAGAGTAAAAACTTAATAGCTGCATTTCTGACAAATAAAAGAAAATAGGAGAATTTCAAAGAAAAGTGTATAACTACACACATAAAGTTGGAATGTTTAAGTGTAACAAACATTGAAGAGAGGGGAAAAATATGAGCCAGAGTTTTTAGATCTTATTTCATCTTGAACTCTTTCCTTTAAAAGAATATATCTGGGAAATCTCTACAATTTTTCAAAGAAATATTGCACTTTACAAGATAAACTGAATTATTTTTAATCTACAAAGTATTTTTTCTTTCTTCATTTATAAGCAGACATTGATCCTGTGTCAGTGAGGGCAAGGGAAATGTTCATATAAAACTAAACCATATTTTACCACTTGGAAATTTGATTACAAACATGGGTGAGTGATATTCTGTCCAGGGGAGTGGATTCATCCTGTTCTTAATACAAGTAGAATCAAAAGTATATCTTTGCCACAGCAAGCACCTTACTTATGTCACAGTGTCCCTCTTGATGTGATGTAGCTGTTACAGACATTGAACTCCACTGATTTGTCAGACACAAAAACTTGCTGTACACCTAGATGAAAAGAAAATTTCAAATTGGCACATGTCCATGTCTTGGACCTCACTTACCACCATTCAGTTGACAGAGTTAGCTTGTTAGTTAAACTACACAGAACTTTCCACCAGTGTCAAATGTACTAAGCTGTTAGTGTACCCTGTGACTTCAGTCAGAATTTACTGGCAAAGCACAGTAACACATACTTATTTAGCACCAAGTCAATACAACTGCCATAGAAAAGCTCTTTCTTCATCACCTTTCCTTACCTGCTAAAACAGGTACTTGTTACCTCTTATCATAGGATATAAAGAAGAGAAAAAAAAGAATCAATATTGAACTGTAGGATATCATTAAAGATACCAGAAGTTCTGGGGCACTAAAAATCTAAACTGCACATACACATAACTTTAGAAGAAATTGCCATCCAGGGACTGGTGAAAAGGAAGAGAAGGTATGGATCTTGCCTGCAAATAAGTGAAATAACCCAGGCAGCCATGACTAATGTTGAGATAAAACAGTCATTCAATTAAAAGATTTAAGGAAGGAAAACTCCTTCATATCCTGTACCTGGTCCAAATATTTTCTCTGTCTCTCATGCTCCCCTTGAGATTTCCCATGTCTAGGAGCTCCTCTAAAGCAGTCTACTCCTTGTTAAAATACAAAAACATGTTATTCCCAGAGCAACAGAGAGAATCTTTCTGCATTCCTAGCATGGTTAATAAGCATTGTGACCCAGCAACCAGACAGGAATTGCACTGGGGATCATAACAATAAGGATTCTCCTACCTTCAGACCTTGAGAATCTCCCAAGTCTAATAGAAAGTAAATAAATTAAAATTTGAATAATGCAATAGAGTTCAGTAATTTGTACATAAAAGTACTTTAGATAGTGTTATATTATATATATTCTGTACAGTTTCAAGAAACCAGACCACCACCACTAAGCAGTTCTTTCAAATACCAAGTACCTTTGTTTTTCTAAAACCACAGGGCAAGATTTATCAGTTAATACTTCTACTTGTGCCTAATACTGGGGGAAAAAAAAAAAAAAAAGAAAAAGACAAAGAAAAAACAGAGAGAACATAAAAGGTTATATTATTAAATTCCTATTTGTTTTTATAAACCATGTTAAATGTCTTAAATGTTTAAATGGTGCCAGTATGTGGATGCAAAAACAAAGTAAAAAATACAGTAGTGGAATAACACAGGTTCAAAGGGGCCAGATGTCACACTGTAGCTATCGCTTTCTTCAACTACTTGTACAAGCCTGGATGTGTCTGGGGAGGTAATATAAATAGATGCCAAGCCCTAATGTCTCTGACTGATTGACGTTTTGGCAGTAACCAGTAGATGGCTGCAATTTCTAGTTGCTGAAATGGTTCACTCAGAACTATTCTGTTCCAAACAG
Organism: Myiozetetes cayanensis; assembly: GCF_022539395.1. Taxonomy (NCBI): domain Eukaryota; kingdom Metazoa; phylum Chordata; class Aves; order Passeriformes; family Tyrannidae; genus Myiozetetes; species Myiozetetes cayanensis. Next base: position 80,066,494 of record NW_026087742.1, read on the forward strand.
CTGCTGGAAATGAACCAACCACTAGAGATATCTTGAAGGCTGTGGCTGCTGGGTTTGTTCTGCCTATGCAACAGAAAAAATATGTACCTAAAAAAAATTGAAGTTTATAGACTGCATCCATGTCGTTCAGCACCTGTAGGACTGAGTAGATATTTACAGCCTCTGGCTCTCCAATACTGCTCTTATTCTTCTCTTCTCTTAGTCCATTAGATCCATTAGGCACACACACAATTAAAAAAATCTATGTGATGCCCTCAATATATATCCTCCCTCCAACTGCAGACAATCCAATCCAATATGCAGCTTTCTTTCTTTTTCCTGAAAAAATATGTGCAGACATTGATACTGCAGGAGAAAGCATATTTTGCATTATTTTTTTTAATCAGAAATAGCACTTTTAAAAAAATAACCACTCCCTTCTACTGATATACTTTATATCTGGCTTTTAAAACAGCTTTTAATCTAGGTAATCTAGGGACTTTTTTTTTTTTTTTTCTGAGTCTGAAATTAATGACGATTGTTTTATTTTAGTAGCATGAACGTTTAACAGTACAAACACATACAGTCCTATCTTGGCAAAATAATTTTTTTATCAGAGCCTCAGTATCTCTTAAACTGATGCAGAGCTGTGAATGATGTATGTGAAAACACATCAAAGAGCAATCTGTGTAACTAAAGAGAGCAAAGAAAAAGATGGAGGGCAGTTGCAGACAACAAAAAAGTAGAATAAAACACAACAAACACTAGTCAGTGACATGGGCACATCTCATTTCTTTGAAAATTCTTGATTGGAGAGGCCAGAACTCTGAAGGAAATACTGTTTTAAAGCCAAAGTGAAGACACATAATACCAAAAGGAGATCTTAAAAAAAGTCCTATGGGATGCAGATGTAATGACTAGCTGGGCGTCATGGACATGTGCTAAGTAACAGAGCTGGACTACATCAGAGCTGGCAGACAGACTCCTAGGAGTGAGGCAAAGAGATGGCAGAGCATGTGTACACTAATCCCTAAAAGCTTGTTATTCCATGAACTGAAAATCCTCTTCTCTCTCCTCTAACAAAATAGTGAACAAACATGTAATTAATTCAGTCTAATTTTCAAATGACATTTTAGGAACAGTCTCAGTTAGAGCAAGCTGACATACGATTGTGTTAAAAAAATTAGGAAGGGGCTGTAATATTATCTTCCTGCTTTCTCCAGCTGGGGATTCAGTGACATGTTAAAACAGCACTGTATTTTGCTGATGCATGTTGTTTAGTGAGTATTTTGAGGAAAAGTCAGCAAATATAGAGCTGTCTACATAGTTTATGGAACATCAAGAGAAGAGCTTGGTTTCTATAAATAATTGACATTTCACAGCGGCTGTTCAATGCTGTTTGGGTAACACTGGTAGGTAGATGCAGTAGGTTACACATTCTCTAGTTTTCTGCAAGGAGCACTGAAGATGGATAATGGTGAATAAAATCAGTACAACACGTTTCACGAAATAATGCTCAAAAAGAAATAAAGAAAAAGAAATAAAAAGCAAAAATATGCATCGTATCTGCAAAACATGAAATATTTTTAAAATTAGTCTTGCCTAGTGTGATATCTTTTTTTTTTTTTTTTTTTCTCCCTGACATAATTACTGGCAGTATACTTTATACTTCTTGAAACATTTGTTGTCCTAGTCTTCTGGTTATTTTAACACATCTATATAATTATCTCACCATCACAGTAGTCAGCTAATCATACACATTTTGAGAAGCATTAGGTATTAATATAGAAGTACAGAAAAAGAAATGGTGAATGGTGACAAAAAATATAGATTACTGCTATGAACGCAGGTATCTGTGTATCAAAACTACTGAATCACACAAACAGTTACCTCCACACTGTCAGGACGTCTAGACTGCCCAGAAATTCTCTGTCATAGACATAAAAGTAAAACAGAATTAGTACTGTAATAGAAGTGGACTGCAATAAGAAAAATATTTGTTTCTGTATGTGTCTTAAAAGGAGGTAGGTTTTCCTCTTCTACACCTTGTCAGATGAAATGTTCTGATGCTACCAAAATGTCCTTTTTATCTGAGAAAACATAGATTGAGAGCAACTTCGTTAAATGTTCATTGGTTCTTAATAGTATTGATTTTTATTGTTTTTTATTATTAAAATGTCTTTTATTGTTGTGCCACAGATAGAAATAGGTACCTGAAGTATAAAAGATTTCAAAATTATGGAGTGCCACTGTCTATCACAAATTCAGGGTGTTGATTATTACTAAACAAAAAATAAAATAAATTTTAACTAAAAAAAGCACTCATGTCTGTAGTAAATCTGATTATTTAATCATATTTTTTGCTGATGAGACATTACAAGATATAAAACCAGGTTAATTTTTAGCTGAAAAATAGAAGGATAGCCTTTTGAAACCCCTATCAGGAGAAAAGGTCACAAGGAAATTATTAGCTCATGAGCACTGAATATCAGCATATTTGCATTCCCAACTTTTTAGATTTAAAGGTTAAACTTTAAAAACTGTTGTTTCTTGTCACTAGTATTAGGACTTATCAGTTAAAAGATAAAACAGTAAGTAACTCTGTTAAAGAAGTATATTCTCCCTTTGTTGAACTCTTGCAGGAAACTATGAGAGGAATGGACTAAATCTTTTTGTGTGTTTATAGAGCATAGTACACAGAGTACAGTGGTGTCAGCATTTTTGACTATAACCTGCAGATGATGCCATAATGCATCAAAACCCCCCAAAAAACAAACAGTGAAATTTTTGATAAAATGTAAACTTAAAAATCAAATAACCAAATCTGATATTAGAAGAGCTCATTGGTGGTGACCTATTGATTTCATTGTCTCCTCTACCTGGTTGTAATTCTACTTCTGAAATCAGAATAATATATTAGTTTGGGATTTCTTTCATTTAAGGAGACGGAATTCTCTGTAGAAGGTTCTTTGTGAAAGACTCACTTGAAATCAGCTGAACCTTCAATTTTGGCTTTCAAAGCTCACTTGTGAATAATCTTGAAAAAAGAAGGGGTCTAATTGTCATGCCCCAAGCATGAGAGAGCATTAACTTTATCTTCCTCCCAAAACTTTTGTCAAAGACACCTTGAACTTTGTAAAAGTTTTTTTTTTTTTTCCCTCATTTTTCTTTTTTTTTTAAATTTTGTTTTTTATCAGATGCTAACAAATAATCTGTGAAATTACTTAAACTTTTCATTAATTCTTTGAAAGTTTGCTTTTCTTCGAATGGAATTATTGAAGAAGAAGGGTGATACTTGTTCTCACCCATCTCCCAGAATCCCCAGATCACTTTTCAAAACATGCATGTCAATTATTCTACTAAGTATGGAAAAAGCAGTCTGAAGCATTGTTAAATGAACTATGAGAAGCCTTAAAGAGACTCAGTAGGTGGCTGAAGTGAGAATTAAAAATGTCATGTTCTTGAAACTCACACATTTTTAATATTACCCTTCAAAGTTAGCAATGATGGCAAGATCATTCCAGCATCGTGATAAAATTAATTGCTGTAATTTCAGACATTTAAAAATTAACAAGATTTTCATACAATGTGAATGGGAAGGAGTCTGATGTAACTTACATTTGTTTTTATACAGGTTTAGGAAGTATTGTTAATGATGAGGGTACAGGTTGACTCTGTTTCTGATTTTAAACATAGAGAATAATTTTTTACTGTTACTTAAAATTCAACAACCACACTAACTGCAAGACTATTGACTATTATAGATTGTTCTCATATTACTCTTCCTCTTCACCTGAACTACCCTAATTTAATAGTTTCCTGGCTCTGCTTGTCTTTAATCTGCCTAAGGACAAAAGCTCCTCTTCTACACAAGACAACCTGTAATGTCTGTTCACTCCAACACGCTACTAAATAAACTAATTCTTTTTGCTTCTCACTGAAAGACTTTGAGCACACCATAGCTGCTCTGAATTTCCTCACTACTCAGTTTGCTTTCTCAAGTTTCCTCTGGAAAAATATTGATCATGAAGCATTTGATACTCATGGTATGAAACTTAAACATCATTTTGGTAAGTGTCATAGTATCATTTGGTGAAAGTTATGATGTACTTCCAGTTTTTTGATTGGATGAGGAAATTTATAATTTGGAACCTTCAAAGAAGTTTAGAGAGACTCCAGAACTCCAGGAGGAAAAAAGAGCATTTTAAGACTCGTGGAAGATCAGTGACTTTTGGAACATTTTAGGGATTTTTCTTTTTGAAAAAGTCATGTCTTAGGCAAGGTGTTATTGATAGAGAAAACAGGCAACTGCAAGATTTACTGGCTGGGTGCACAGTTAAAATTTTATTTTCTCTTGTCACAATAATACAAGGTAATTGTGAAGGTAATAGCAGCTTTGAAAAGGTGAGGTCAGAGTCTCATCTGGCCCATGTATTTGCCTCTCTGCCAGGGCTAAGCCAGAAGTTTGGGGAATGTTGTGTCAAGTGGTATCCCATTCCAAGTAAAATACAGCAAGTGCCCTGCATTTGCTACTCTGTAACTTTCTGTCATCACTGTAGTCATTAACACAAAGTAACACTTGTTTATACACCACCCTTTTCTGAAGGCCTTAGTCATGTACTCTGATCTATTTTCTTGCACCCGTGCCAAGGTGTGCAGGAGATGTGGTATTAGGAATTTGGTCCTCGCACACACTTCATAATCACAGAAATGATAGTTGACTCTGACTGCCTCTGGGCCTAGTGGAGGAACCTGGTGATTGCCATAGGTAACAAGAAGGCAGTCTGAAGGGACTGGTACCAGCATTTTAAATATCAAGCAGTATTCCTTTCTGTGGCACTCATGGTAGCTCTAATGGTGTTCAGACTGCTGAAAAATAATCTTGTATTTGATGTGAGTGTATGTCCTGGTGCATGTATAACATGAAGAAAATTGAAGAGAACGTGATAGAAAACAGGAACATTTGACTAAACAGGGCTCTGGTGATGACATCGTCTGCTTTGCAATCCCTCTGGCTGGAGGATGTCTCCCCTGAGGTTAATCTGCACTTATCTGAAACACAAGTTTCTCTTGTGAACACATCAGGTGGGGCTTTGTGCTGTGCTGATAGATCGGCACGTATAGATTCCATTTCAAAGAACCCCTTATCTGCTCTGATTTATTATTTAGAGTTAATGCCTGTCTTCGAAGATAACAGATCTTTGGTGTCTTTTGGCATGTCCACTTAAGGTAAAAAGTCAAATAGACAGTTTAGGGCAAAAAGAGTTCTTCCAATAAGAGACTCGGGGGGAGGAAAGGGGGCTGGGGGGCTGGAAAGCAGTCTATTTCACAGGAACAATAATTTTACCTTTGAGTCAGTCATTTTACACTAACAAAGTCCTAAATAACCCTAGGTGCTTTAGATAACAAAATTAGACAAAAATATTTTCTTATATTGATCAGGAACTAAAATGTTCCTTTTAAGAAGTGAGAAAGCTCCACCATTTATTCCTGATGTTTTTTTACTTCTTTGCCTATATCTGGAATTAGCTCCAGCTGGGGTTGAAGAAAGTTACTTTACATCTAACAAATACTGGTTCATTCCAGAAGCATTTTGGGCTTTTGCTTTGTTCCTAGATACAACTCAAAATTCATAGTTTGAATTCTGACTACATAGGTCCTGAGATTTCTGAAAAATATGATTTCAGAAATAAAATATCTTGCAATATTTTCTGCAGGAAAATACATGAAATTTAATCAAAATCATGTTCAGAATATAAGAAGAAGATGTTTAAATAAGATTTTAAAATTTTAGATAAGCTTTATGTTTTACTAGAGGGTTAGGGTTTTTTTAATTTTTAATGGCTCATCACACAGAATGCTTGACTTATCTTTAAGGAACATTCTCTTTAGAATTTCTCAAAACACAAGAAAAACATGCTGTAAAATAATGAAATAGAACCTGATAGATCAATTCATTTTAGAATCTATTTTTCTCTACAATCTAAATTAGCATCAGTGTGTCAGTTTCTGCAAGGGAATAGTATGAAATTCTTTTATCATACTTTTCACGCTTAATATTTTAGATTCCTGTATTCTATTTTCCAATGTAATGCAGAAATGTTGAGGATGGCTGTTCCTCAATTGTGATCTATGAATTTTTAAATATCACTGCAAATCTGAGAAGTCACAAAATCCTAACCCACCATAAAAATCTGGATAACTCTGGTTAACTCAGTATGGGTTTTACCTAAGTTTTGACACCAACCAGCTTTCTAACTTTTCTGTCTAGTAAGTGGAGAGAGACTGGGAACTCCAGATGTACCTTTCTACTTTTCATGCATCTTTTACCATGCAAAGAAATACTTTGTAAAAATAATACATAAAAGAATACACGGAAGCTATATATAGTAGACATGACTATTAGACTATTATGCTATTCAAATAGTCAGGCTTGCAGTATCAGCAGAGACTCCCTGTGAGTTTTTACTGTCCAGACACTTATCAGTCAGGCAGAGAACATTTTTCTCCTGTGCTTCTTGAAAAGGTCTGGTGTCATCCTTGTTTCTGCTGATTTGCTGCCTTTTTTCTTGGGCTTTTATACTCCTTCATGTCAGCATTTTTCTTTTAAGTTCTGAAATACTATTAACCTCAACAGTTTTATATCTGCCTGTGTTTTTACATCCTCTGTCTTGCAAGGTCTTAGGTTGCATAGTCCTTTACAGTTTAACTTTGTTTCTTATTAATGCTAAGCCAAGGTCATACAACTGTGCTACACTAAAACACGCAGACAAAGGGTGTGAGTAGCTGAACCCCAGCACTGTAGGTTACACAGAAGACATATCAGGTCCCAAAGGCTCAAATGTCCTCTTGAAGAGTCTCTTTCCCTGATTAAAGAGGAAAGTAAGATCCTTAGACCTTTGGATCCTTGGATCCTCATGGACCTTTTAAACAGATGATATTAAGAGGGATTAATTCAGTTCTTGATATGACTCCTCTTTTTTTTTTCTCTGTCTGTCATCCTCATTCAGAGAAATCCACAGGCATGGGGAATATGGTCTTAATAATGTAAACAAGAATATTGCAAGAAGTGATAGTGTTATGTGCAAGGGAAAATTATAGGAGAAATGATAAATATAGCTCCTAATTAAATTCTAACCCATGCTGTGAAAACATGTCTCCTTGTTTCAGGAGAGTATAATTTTGACTAAAGGGTTGCCTTTCTTTAACTGTAGGATGTCATGAGACATTCTGGCATGTACAGGAAATAGGAAATTCATAAAAAGTCTATGTAAAGTGAAGCAAAATTGACTTTAAACCTCTATACTCAGTGCTCAGTACTCAGTCTTCTTGTTTCATGAATATAGAACTCCAAAAATCCAATTTCTAATGGTAACGTAATTGATTTTGAAGCAATTTGCTATGTCATTTGGGAAAACAGCTTAGGCTTTCCAAATCCCTGTTCAAAGCTTCTTGAATAGACAACATTGTTGGGCTTAATCAAAAGGTCAGATAGGATACTAACAGAGACATACTTAATGGAATGTATCAAAAATTTTTCTAGCTTGTTTTCTTTCTGACAATCAGCAAATTAGGAACATTTCTTGTGAGTTATTTGGGGTTTTAGTCTTATAATTTTAAAGTAGATAATATTCCTTTATTTTGATAACAAATGGGTAAAAACATGTTTGTTTTTTTTAAAAAAGAAACTTGTTAAGCAAATTCAATTATTTTTGATTTTAAATAATTTCTAGCCCTAATATGTCCTAGATGTGTAAGTAGTCTTTATGTTCCTCCAGTTCACCATATAATTTTGAGAATTGGGATATTCCTTTAGATATCCTCAAATGTTTGTGCTTTATACGCTAATGACTTGATGCACAGAAAATTTAGATGCCTGCATTATGCATACCAGTCCATGCCTTGGGTTATTTTTATTATTCAAAATCTGTCGACTGGTTCTGACTTAGTCCTTCTCAGTTTAATCGGTACTGATTATTTCTCAGCATTTAGTAGTAGTCACAAGTGTTACTAGTGTACTAGTTCCTTATTTTTTAATTCAAATGTATTAGATGAAATTACTTGAAGCTTTAATAACTGAGAGTTATTGTTTGCATATTAAAAATGGTATATTTTTACACATCACCTAAAAACTCAAACTTAAAGTATAGAAGAAATTACCAAAAAGAGGGAGCAAGCATAACTTTTACTGCTTTTCATCTCATTATTAGAAGCTGTCTTTTGGTTGTAGAACTTCTTTAGTCATGAAGTCATATGTAGTTGCATAAAACATAGATGAGTATATTTCAGTTAATTATTCTAACTGATACTGTTATGGTCAATAAAAAGCAACTGGCACTATTACAGACATCATGAGTAAGATGGTAGACAAATAAATAGCACGATTCCGTTTACTGGAAGTATGAGCATTTACAGCCAAAATGACTGTTATTTTTTGCCATTAGAGTTACATTTTGCCATTTAAGGCATAAGATAAGTTACAAGTCTTGGGGTGGGGGGAGCACTGCAAACAGCAGGTCTTTAACTTATGATCTGTGACTGATCAATAATGGAAGAAGGCTCAGAGGTGTGCAAGCTTGGGGAATCAGCCAGGATTTGACTGACCACAGCTATTGCAAAGAAGCTGACTTCATCTCAACACAAAAGAGACCAGAGGTTAGCCTTTGGTTTACGTAAGAAGCTGTGTCAGTTGAGGGGATCAACAGGCAGTGTGTTTCTCTCTAAGTTCATTCAAAGAGTGTGAATATCTCCTTGTGTTATCCAGGCCCAACGCGGAGGCTGATGGTGAGCATATTATAGAGATTCTCATGTTATAAAATGGGAATCATGTTGGGACTGAACGGTATATTTTGTTAAGTGTAACTTACATTTACATTATGGTTTAAGTGTATTTTGTATCACTCTGCTAAAACATAAATCCTGTGTAATATTAAATATCTTCAAATAAGTAATTTGACATGAAAAATTATACACTCTGCATGTAGAAAATCTAAAAGAACCTAGTCAGAGACTGGGACTCTAACAAGTCCCACAGAAATTCTGAGGGCTAATATTTCCAATGGTTGACTTTTGATAAACACAATGTTCATGATCTATGCTCTATGATCTTAATTTATTGACAGGTACACAATCTTCATGTCTTTTTAATAAAGAATTTCCTCCGAGTTAAAAAATAGAAAAATGTCTAATTAATCAGATTAATGTATACAGAAAGGGAAATAAATCAGATTTTTATCTACACATCTAAACAGTCCCAGCATCTGCCTGTATTTAACTACTCAATTCCTTGATTTGTTAGGTCTTTCCTGACATTCCTACTCAAAAGGAACTCAAAAAAACTTGGTTTTATATATATAAACGTGCATAAAGGACAAAAAGGACTGATAAAACTCCTAAGAAATTCTTTGACGTTTACTGTTGCAGCTAAGCTTCTATGTGAGGCTTAGTAGTTCTTGGGAGATCAGTTCTGTGAATGAATGTCTTCCTTTGTAAAGCCATCTCTTTAACACTGAGCTACAGTTAGGCTCAGTGCATTTTCTTGTGGGAGCAATCTTTCTCACTTCTTTGTGTACCTCACTTTACCACACGGAAATCTTAATGGAAGAAGTATTGTTCAGTTTTACCCTGGAAACAAGACAGGTAGCAACAACCATGACTCTCTCCAGTCAGCCTTGTGCTTAACATTTAGGTAAAACCATATTTTCTCAGTCTTATAGTTTGAATTGGGAGCCATTAAAAAGAGAATAATTTGTGAGCCTCACTTCTGGTAGTATAAGTCAATCCATTTCTATGAATAATAAGGCAAAGAATTCATGTAACAGTGCACTGTATCTTGTTTCTTTATTAAAGATAGGAGTCTGAATTAAGGTATCAGTCTTCCTACACAGTTCAGAGTACTGCAAAGGTGTTACAGAACTAAGAATAAATTAACTGAAAGTGTTTCTAGTCATAGCATGGTTATGTTGCAGCACATTATAAGTTTATCCCTGGAGATTCTGAATTCAAGCTTCAAGCATTAACATAAATCTTTTTAATGTTTCTGAATAAAACTTTTGAAGTCCTGTGACTTCCTAGCATCTCAATGGATACATTATCATTAAGTGTGCTATTATAAATGTGATGAATAACAGGCTTCTCAGATTTTTCCAATATTTTTCAAAACTCTCAAGGAATAAAGAAAATTCACATAACTGAAATAGATTTAGAAGACTTTTGAAATTTCTTTTTCAAGCGTAGGTATGTACACGGACTTTACAAGTTTCTATACCTATAAAACTTATTAACTGCTTAGTTAAAAATGTTAGACAAATTCCACACAAAGTATTTTGAAAAAATTCTGGACATCTGATAGACATTTCCAAAAAATGGGGATAAAAAAGAAGGAGATGAAACAAGACCACAAGTTAAAAAGGGAGAATTAGAACAAAACAAACAAACAAAAACCAACCAACAAACAAAACCCAACAAACCAACAAAACAGAATAACAACCAAAAAATCCTAAAGCAGTTCTTCCTAGGGTTATAAAATATGTTTTGATCACCATCAGTCTTGTGGCCTCAGTCCATGCAGGGTATTCTGTGTATACTCTTCTCAGCCATTCACACAACATTTATTCAAACAATGAGGATGTTCTACATGACCAGGTAGGCCCAGAACCTTGAGGAATCTGGATCCTTATATTCATAGGGATACAAACTCAGAGTATTTAATCTATCAATTAATACATATTATTTTATGTACTTTGAAAAAACCTAAAAAGCAATATATCATCTTCTTATGTTAGAGTTATTATATTTCCAATATGTTTAGTAAATTGTGAGCATGTAGGTATATATCAACATTTCAGGCTTATTTTTTTACAATTCATTTAGTTTCCGAAAATTGATTACATAAAGAAAGTCTATTTTGCCTTTTTTCAGGGAATCCTTCCAGAATTAAGTGATATTTTCTCTTTAAAGCAAAGAGGACTTCAAAATCACACAGGAAAGTTCAAATAAATCATGTCAGTGAGTGTATGCTATGCTGACTATTTTTCTTCCAGAAGATGCTATCATTCCTCCAAGAGCTTTGTTATGCTTCACAGTCATTGCACTGAGTAGTGAGTGACAAGATATTAAAACCATTAAAATGAAGGTATTGAAAATTTTGGTAGATCAGGTCAGTAATGAAAAAAGACCAGCCTTAAGTGGGTTATCATGAATCTTATCATATAGTATGACAGCATGTCCTGTGCCTGATGGCAGTCACATTTGATTTTCCATGCAATGGATCAGACAGAAAATACCCCTCTGTTGAAACTACTTGTATTCCTTGTAGCACTTTGTCTTCTTTCAGGCACAATCAGGGAGACAATGGCATGTTCCTCTAAGTGTGACTTGGGAGACAGTGCAAGAGTCAGCTGAAGGAATGCCTGCATGTAGGTTCTGGATAAGGTGACAATGACATGATTTTGCAATACTGTAGCATTGCTATAGATGTTGTTTGTAATCAATAGATGCATCACTATTGCTACTGTTGTGTTTTGATCTCCTTGCCTACTCATGTAAACATGTTCTATAATTGTCAGGAAGTGCTATATTGTTGACAATTTTATGTAAGTGAAATTCAAAATCTCAGGTACCTGACACATATAAGGACTCATTCTGACTTTCTTTTGTTTTTACCAGCCTACAATGGGATGTCATGGATTCTCATCACTGTAGGTTTAACATATAAGTGTTGCTTAGCAGCCTTGGCTGATGCCTCATCTTAGAAACAGTTTACAGAGCTAACATTACTACAAAAAGAAGAAAACCTTTAGTCTTGACTCATTTGTCCTGCATGTTGCTTAGCTACTATATGATCTGCTTTTCCTATTTTACCTACTACTTAAGATGAGGCTGAGGATTAAAACAACTACATACTTCTAAGGCATCACATACAACTAAATGGTTGTATTCCTCCCCTCCCTTTTTTCTCTTTTCCCTTTCCTCTCCTTTTCCTTTACTCTCCTTTTCCTTTCCTCCCCTCCCCTTCCCCTCCCTCCCCTTCCCCTCCTCCTCCCTCCTCTCCCCTCCCTCCCCTCCCCTCCCCTCCTCCCTCCCCTCCTCTCCTTTCTTTTTCTTTTCCTTTCCTTTTTCCTACTGGAGATGATTATGGACCATTTTGTTTCTTTGTCTGGGTCAGGTGGGTGTTGTTTCCTTGCTTGCTTGATCCTCTTTATATAGCTTGAAGAAAGGATTTGAGACCAAGACTGTCTTAGGGATTTCTCACTAATAGTTTGGTGACTCCCTCCCCCAAGAAAATAAGGATTTTTTTGGTTTTCCTAATCTACTATCTGTTCTGGTCTGAACTTCAGAGGAAGAAAAAGTTATTAGCATTATAGTCAAGCCAGCCTGCTGGCCATTCTGAAATATTTTTTGGTTTTAAGTTTTTGGTTTTCCATATGTATTTTACGCTTGCAGGTAGTACAGTTAACCTGCATCCAGTACCTTCGGTAACTAAGTTTACTTTAACATGGCATTCCTAAGCTACTCTGAAATCTGTGTATTTCACAGACCATACTGGGCACCTGAACCTTCAAGTCGTCAGTGCTCAAGTCCCTCTGCCAATGATCTTAATACATTATTTCCTATAAAACTATCAAAATTTTGATAGTCACTTTTTTATTTTATGTAGTAAAATGTGTTTTATGAGAATACTTACCTACATTTTATAAAATTCAGTAAAAGAGCAAGTTTGCTAGAAGGTTTCTTGTAGCATGTGTAAAAAACCAAGAATTAGATTTTTCTGTAGCCTTCATCTGTTATTGTAAAGTTACTACCAATGTGACTTTTAATAGCAAATCTATAAAATTTATGAATACTTTCACATGTAACTGCATGAAACATACATCCTACTATATTAAATACACCTGTTTTCACTTGTAGGAAATATTTATATTGTCTGAGTTTTCAATATGAGAAACTGCAGAAGTAGTCTAAACCCTAAGTAAATCAATAACATCTCCATGTTAATCAACAAATAATTTGTTTTAACATAAGCATGAATATTTCCTTTTATTAAACAAGTAGAATAGTTCTGCCAGGAAAAAAAAATCACTGGCATTTTTAATATGCTACTAATTTTAATAAGGAAGTAACAATTTACCTGATACTTAGGGTCATTATTAAAATTTCACTTTATCAAATTGCTTTTTGACAAACCTAAGGTCTGTCATAACTGAGCACTTGAGTAGAAATTAGTATGCAGAAAAAAGAAGGAGATATTTTGTTTTGCTGTATTTACACACTCATTTTGGGTAAGTAGTATCCTTACATTTCAAAGCTTTTGCTTAAATAAAATAAATCCATAATAAATTTGTTTTAGTTTTTCTGATAATATAAATCTCTGCAATTTCTATTTTTCTTTTTTCTATCAAATACGGTGTTTTGCTTCTATAAATTAGAGCCACCAACTTCCCATTTACAAGTATGTTAAAAAACCACACAGATATAAGCGAGAAAAATAAAGGGTACATGATTTCTATTTCAAGTCTATAGGAAGCATACTTTCAATGTAATTTATCTATGCATTAAGTAAATTCCTTTTTTTCCATCTGGATAATGGTGTAGTGTGTTGCCCTTGGCTGGTCGTCAGGTACCCACCAAGCTGCTCTATTTCTCACCCACATTTGGACAGAGGGGAAAACATGATGAAAAGCTCATGGGTTGTGGTAAGGATGGGAAGAGATCAGTTACAAATTACCATCATGGTCAGCTTGAGAAAATGAATTAAATTTATTGCCGATCAACAGCAGATGGGAATAGTGAGAAATAAGAACAGACTTAAAAACACCTTCCCTCCGCTACTCCCTTCATCCTGGGCTCAGCTGCACTCAGAACTCTCCTACCTACTCCCTCCACATGGTGCAGATGGGAAATGAGGGTTACAGTCAGTTCATAATGTTTTTTCTTTGCCGCTTCTTCCTGTTGCCACTCTCTCTCTGCTCCAGTATGGGATTCCTTCCATGGGATACATCCTCTGTGAGTTTCTTCAACATGGGTCCTTCCCCCAGGTTGTAGTTCTTCATAATCTGCTGCATGGGTCCTTCAGGAAAAGGCTGCTCCTGTGTGGATCCCCCAGAGGGTTGGGAGTCCTGCTCCAGTTGTGGAGTCCTCTCTCAATAGGCCCACAGATCCTGCCAGGTCCCTGCTCCAGCATGAACTCCCCATGGGATCACAGTCTCCTTCAAGTATGCACCTGCTCTGGCATGGGGACCTCCATGAGCTGCAGGGGGACAGCCTGCTTCACCATGGTCTGCACTACGGGCAGGGAAATCTCAGGTTCAGCTCCTGGACCACCTCCTCCCCCTCCTTCTTCACTGACCTTGTTGTCTGCAAGGCTACTTGTTTTATATTTTCTCACTCTCTCTCCTGACTGCTCTATGGCAGTTTTTACCCTTTCTAAAATACGATATCCCAGAGGTTCTACCAATAGGGCTGACTGGCCAGGCTTTGGCCAGTGCCAAGTCTGTCTTGGGGCTGGTGGAAACTGGCTTTGTCTGACACCGGGGCAGTTTCCTAGTGTCTTCTCACAAGAAACCAGTGCTGCAGTGCCCCCACTACCAAAACCTTGCCATGTAAACCCAATACATATAGGTAGGGTGTGTTTAGGGCAGAAGGTGTTTCTCTTGTTCTCTCTGTGAAGCACAAATGAAGTTTTCTGCTGCTATTACCCAAGCTTTTCCCATGCTTGCTCTCCTGCTGAGGTGCCTTGGAGAAGGAAAGATAGCTATATAGCTAAACGATTCTTTAGAAACCTCCCACTTGGCTAGTATAAGGAATAAACAAGAGTGGAGTGTTGTTTATTGTTGGTTTGTTGGTTTGGAGTTTTTTAGTTGTTTGTTTGTATACTTGTTTTTCTTAGTTTTGTTTGTTTGCTTGTTTCATTTTTTTTTTTTTTTGTTTTGCATTTCTTGTGGAGAAGGATTAGTTTTCAGTAGTGTAGCCTCAGTAAACATCCATCCTGTGGTAGATCTACACTGAGTATGTGGTCATGCTATGATCCTACTACCAGCCAGCTGAGAACAATTGCAAGGTGTGTCCTGATATGGGCAAAACAGTACAAATTCTGAGTTTCCCAGGTTAAGGATCAGTGTTCAAGTTCTGGATGAACTTTCAGTAAAGAGGGCTTTGGTTTGGTTCGGTTTTGTTTATTTATTTGTTTGTTTATTTTGTGAAATGAGTCAGTCAACTGTGGGAATTAAAAATTAAGGAAATAGTGAAATGATAAAGCCACAAAGAGATCTGTAAAAAGGGGTAGGCATTAGCAACCAGATGATAAAGAGGAACATTGCCAAGAGTCGACAAATAAATAAATTACAATGATAAAACTTCAAGCCAAACCATTAAGTCTACTTTACTACATTTTTAAAACTGTGTCCTGTTCAGCTCTCCTTCCAATTCTGATTGCAATAGATCCTTTGAACGTATAATTAGGACTCTTTTTAAATTATAATAAAGAAATAAGTATCCAAATTAAAAAAAAAAAAAAGACAGATAAAGGTAATAGTACTATGAAGGACATTAGAATAACTGAAATTAGAAATATACACAAATTTCATGCTACAAACCAAATTTTTTTAATCAAAAAGAAAAATCCAATTAGCTTTTACTGTAGAAACAAATTAAACTGGGTTTCTGAGTTCTGTGGAACTTTTAAGGCAAAAGCCATATTTGCTGAGTTTTATTTGTTTCCCATACCTTTAATGGCTGCGGCAGGTAAGAAGTTACAGTTTCACTAACTTTCATACTTTCCAAGTAGAACTTGCTGTAAGCAGTGTCTATTTTCAGAAGCAATAATTCTGATAGATTTTGCACAAATCACAGGGTAAAAGAGATAAAAAAATTATATGATGTTTTTAAAGTCACTTCTTAACACTTGGAAAACATATGATGACCATAACAACAGCAACAACAGAAAAAGAAATCAGCAGCCTAGAGCATAGTCATGGTAAATAGCAAATTCAGTGCTTTAAGTGGAAAAGAGAGGTCCCAGAGAAACAGCTGTAGCTATATTTATAGCTTGTTCAGTGAGCAGATCTAAGCAGATTTCCAGGTGAATGACACAGGTAGTAATTTCTTTCTCCATTCACTTTTTATCCTCAAAGGGAAAGGCAAGGCAGATGACAAGGTACCCAGGACAAAAAGTTAAGGAGACAGAAGGAGCTCAAGGCTGACTTTGTTCCTTCATTTGTATTTTTAGCTTTGCCCTCCCTGGTAAGATGTGATTCTTCTACCCAAGTAGGTCTAGGTATGTCCTCATGTCAAGTCTAGAGGAACAGACCAGCTGAAGAGCAGCAGCACTGTGGAACCCAGCTTTTCATTGCAGGATACAGGAAATTCACTGGGGATGGGTACCCCAGATATCTTAGGGTCACACTGTCTGAGGAATCTGCCTGCAGCCTTCTTGGTGATATGGAGCCAAAGTCACTGAAAAATTACTCAGGAATTTCAGGTCAACCTTTTAATAGAGATACTCCATACTTATCCTACTAGTGCAAGTACTGCACAGTGCTTCTGATACTACTTGTTAGATCTCTGTTAGGCTGTAGGTGCTTTTTGGGTGATTTAATGAGTGGAATAACTACTTCACTCTTTCTTGAGAGGAAAGAGTACATTGCATTAGAAGGAAAGGATATGTCTCATTTACAATGGAACACCTGAAGATGTTTCAGTGTTCAGTTTTCAAAATCTGATTTTAGTTGTCAGTAGTAAAAAAAAATCAGTTCATTTTTACTACTGAAGTGTAACTAAGGATGAAAGAAATCTGAATTTTGCATGAGTGAAACTATATTACAAATTATGTATATTATTAAAATTAAGTACTTTGAAATTAGAATAGGTAGTCCAAGTTTTAGATTTTTTTCTTTAAAATGAAGGTGATGGAGCCTTTCTTTTTAAGTCTGGATAATTTTTTTTTTTTAATATGTCACAAATACATAAAACACTGAGATAAAGAAATCAGCACAATGAAAGTAAAAGCAGAAATTTACAATTTTGCAAAAGATTTTGACTAAAAATCTTTTGACCAAGCAGTAATTTTGATAACTGTAAATGGATATGAGAGTTACAAACTTTTGGAAAAACAGAAAACATTTTCACTAACACTTCCATATAATGACTTCACAGAATACATAAATGGGTAGAAAATTTCAGGTCCCTCTTGATCAATTCCAGAATTTTTATCAACTGTTTGTACTTGACCAGTTGCTACTTCATAGAAAAGGTAAGAAAGATATTGCCTGGTAACCACTGACTGAGACAACTTTGTAATAACCCAACATTCTTCAAAATCTTAAAGTTCACACTAAGCAAAGGGATAAAGTAACTTTCATATAGGTAAAAGTAACTCAAGAGATTCAGATGGCTCAGAAGATGTGAAGTCTTTTGAGAATGAAAGAACGTTCTCATATACTTATTATATTTTGTAACAGATTGCACTGAAAATCATGGTATTTCTTATAAAATCAACCTCTAAATCAACTTTCTTTCTTTAACACCCAATGCATCAGATTTCTTCTAAGTTTTGTTGATTTTTTTTCCTGAGATGAGTCAACTGAAATTCACAGCCAATGTATATAAGTTCTTCTTTTACATAGTTTGAATTATAGAGTGTTCTTTAGGAAATGCTTGCCAACATTAAAGTTTCCAAGAGCACCCATAAATTTTTCAGCTATAAGGCAAAGAACTTTTCTCCATGATGAGTACAACTTACTATTCTAATATTATCACTTCATATCTGACATAATTAAATTCCATCATATAATACTTAAGTTATAGCTGTGTAACCCCTCATGTAAAGTGCTAACACAAAATCTATCCTATGAGGTTGTTGTTCACTATTACTGTTGGCTGGAAACTTAAACACAACGTATTTCAAAGAATAATGCTTTGACAAATTAGGAACATTTTCAGTGTTGATTCTGATGACTGTTGCAATACAATGGTTTCTTAGTCCTGAGAAATAACAGAGGAGTCTGCAGCAGACATAATCAGACACACTAGAAGAAGAGAACAAGAAAAACAGATAGGGTAGGTAAGACTGTAAGGAATTGTTTTCTATTACAAGTTGGAAAGAATGATCTTTCAACACTTTTTGTTTTACAAATTCCTGTAAATGGTTTTTTCTTCATTACAAAAGAAAGAGAACAAAAACAAATTCACAGCTCCCACGCAACAAAAAATTATTAGCAAGGTCAAAACTTAACAGCTTATTAAGATAATAACTGGTTGAAACTGGAGGGTACTCGAGGTGCATGCTAGATACTGATGTTTCTTACATCGTCCAGCAGAATCTTTGGAAATCTGCAGATTTTCCCTCTAGCCTGACTATTCTGAAACTTGTGGCACCTCCAGAATACAACTGAACTCAAGCCTTTTTGCTGTTTTACTGGAGATCTTGATACTTTGAAGGTCTTGGACAAGTTCACTGTACTAAGGATTGTGAAGCTGCTGCTCCTCCAGAAGAGAGTCAGTCCTGGAAGTCCTAAACTGAATGTGAGGGTGTTTAAACTTCTTAATAGTTCTCTAAAACATTTAGCATCATAAAAGTGGAATGCTTCCTTCTGGACAACCCCAACTTTTGTGGCTGAACAGCAGTTTTCAAGCAAATTAAAGGCAGGTGATGTACCACAATATTGACTCTTACGTGGTGCTTACATGGGGCTTTCTCTCCAACCATCTATGACTTTGTATCCTTAATTAGTGCCAAGAGGAAAGATTTGTGCAGTGAAACACTTGATGGCAAGGATCCCACGTCATTGTGGGATGATATTACTTCTAGTCTGATATTGTGGGCTGAATTCTTAATAAGGTTTAGTGTGATTAGATGTGCTCATGGAATGTATTTTCTAACTTTGCTCTATTCATAAGAAAGTTCCTGCACTCCAAGATATCTCTATCATGTGAACAAAAGATCACTGTGAATCAAAGAGATGACTGGGTGATTCAGTTTAAAAACATATTTTGAGCCTAACTAGAAGCCTGTTAGAGAAGCACATAGGCTGTCAGAGATCCTAAAGTAGTCAGCTGTATTTGAAAGTTCCAGAAACTAACATTTATCACTTTATTGAAAATAGGTTTTTATGCAAATAAAATCAAAGCAGAAGCATTTCATCTTACTCATATCTGCACTGAAGAAGACCTGAAGGCATTAAATACCTCTAAGTTACTGATTTACTCTACAAGAGCAACAACAAAAAAAAAATTAAGTAATTTACTTTCAAATTCAGATCATAATATGACTGTAATATAGCACATGTCTGTACTATAGGGTAAACCACTAAAATACCCGAGTTAGGAGGCTATTCCACCTCTTCATTCAACAAAGTGCTTGACTGTTTCCTCAGACATCATCTTACTACATTTGTCCAGATGCTTTAAAGAGCAACAATCAATAATCCTATCTCCAGACACAATGAGAATTATTCATAAAATAATCCTTCCCTGACATTATAACTTTGCAGTCTTGCATTATTGTCCTCAGAAATCAAGATCTGAATTCTGTTTCCATTAGATTGTCAAGATTCGTTGCATTTCTCTTGTTAACTTACAAAATAAAAACCAACCTTTTCTAAAAACTTCACCTCAAATACTTAAATTCTCTACAAATAAGATGATGGTTTAGCCTTGTTTATTTTTATTTTAAATTTCAAGTGTTTTAAGATAACAGATCAGCCTGTCTTTAAGTTAAACCTAATTTTGTTTGCTAACCTTGATAACCTTCCCCCCCACCACTAATTATTCATGAGCTAGTCTTATAATTTGGCAATACTAATTCATGACTATTTATTTCAGTTCCTTGGAAATTAATGGAATTAGTCCTTCTAGAAACTAAAAAACTATTACTAATGAGTTAAGCAAGTGGTTGAATCATAGAATGGTGAAGGCTAGGAGGGACCTTAAAGATCATATAGTTCAGAGCCTGCTGCTGTGGGGAGGGAAACATGGGCAGTACTGGAAAAAACCAGCATGGATTTACGAAGGACAAGTCATGCTAAACTAATCTGGATCTTCTGTTGACATGGAGAAAGCAGTGAATGTTGTTTATCTCATTTTCAGAAATGCATTCAGCATTGTTTCCCATCACCTTCTCACGGACGAACTGGCAAGATGCAGATAGGAGGGTCATCTGAGATGTGGGTAGGATACTGGTTAACAGGTCCCACTCAGATAATGCTCTTCCATGGCTTTTACTCATTCTGGCAGCCTGTCATAAGTGGTATCCCCCAGGGATAAATACTGACCCTCACACTGTTCAATTTATTCCTAAATTACATGGGTGGTGGGATTGAAAGCACCCTCACTGAATTAGCTAATGACACCCAGCTGGATTGTTGAGGCAGACACATCAGAAGGAAAAGCCATCTTACAGAGAGACCTGAAAGGCTGAAAAGTGGACTAATAAGAACAGTATGAAGTTTAGTAAAGCTGTAAAATCTTGTACTTCAGACAGAATAACCAAATAGCTCAGTACAGGCTAGCATCCCTGTGGCTGGGGAGCACCCTTTTTTTAAAGGAACCTGGGGGTTCCAGTGGACAAACTGAACAAATGTCAGAAGTGTGCTGGTGCAAGAAAGGCAATTTGGATCCTGGGATATTATCAGCAGATATAGAGATGAGATCATCTCACTCAGGGCTTGTTAGGCTGTACTTTAGGTACTGTACCCAGTTCTAATCCCCACAATTCAAGAAAGTTGTGGACAGAGTGTAGAGGATGAAAGGAGGGCCAAAAATACAATCAAAGGGCTGGAGAGCCTGTCTGATGAGGAAAGGCTGAAGGACTTAGGTCTCTTCTCCCTGGATAAGACTCAGGTGGGGACCTCATTACAGTGTTCCAGTACTTAAAAGGTGCCTACAAAGAGTACAGAGACTCTCTTTTCATGACGAGTCACATACTGAAGACAAGGAACAACAGGTATAGGTTGCAACAGAAGAGGTTTTATTTTGACATAGGGGAGAACAGTAATACTAATCATTCACTACAGCAACCTCCCCAAGGATATGGTGGAGTCTCTGCCACTGGAAGTTTTTAAGATGTGATTGGACAGAATGACAATATCGTCTAGACTTCCTTTCTCATAAAAAGTTGGATCAGATTATCTTTTAGGGTCCCATTCCAACTTGGAATATGCTATGATTCTGTGATTCAATATAACTAAAAAGTTATTCCAATGTTTTGGAAGTGTCTTTTTTTCTTTCTCCCTCCTGTATACAGAGAATACAAACTGACCTATAAAAATATTAAGCTTCCCAAAAGCCATCTGAACAAATTTTTGCTTGGAATGAAGAAATCAAATTCAAAAGTAGGACACAGGGATTATTTTTAACTTGTCCCTTTATATCTTGTGTATGGAAGAGATAAGATCTTAATATAATGAGGTGAAACATGTGTACATTTCTAGTGTTAATATTTGGATTCTTATATCTGTGTTAATATTCAAGTTCGTATTGTATCATTTCAATATCTACTTTTATTTTACTTAAATGTTTAAATAAAAAGAACATGAAATTGAAATGCAAAACTCGTATATACTCCTTCTCTGGATAGTAAATAATAATGTTTAAGCTCTTTAAATGCCCTGTGGACTATTACCAGTATGTGAAGAAACATGAAGGTATGATTTTCTGGTACAAACATTTAATGTTGTAAATTTGAGGGAAACGTGTTTTTTTGTAAATAAGCTTTGTTTTGAAACAAAGTAAATACGCTGAAAATCACTTCAGTGCAGCAAGAACTACAAGCTGAACTACCCTAGATATAGAAATAACAATGGAAAAGTTTTGTTTCAAGCATTAGGAACACTGCTGAACACTGCGTACCTCTACATATAACTTATGACTCAATTCCTTATCTTCTCTCTCCTTCACACACACACGCTTTTCTATCTTTTTTAGGTTTTCTAGGACAGAGTATAAGAGTATACAAAATAGCCAGCTATGTAGTAACATTTACCATAAATTCTCTCTCAAACTTTCACAATTTGCAGGTTGGGAATTTGTTGGGTCAAAATAGCATATTTTTTATGCAAGAAGACTTAGTGGATTATTTTTAGTAATCTTCCTGTTGCTTTTTAATTTCTTGTACATTTTAACTATGAAGTCTCCTCTAGCAGCAGCTTCCAAAACTACAAGAACTTTTACTCATTTTAAACTTACTTTGTTGGTATTTAATTTATTTTCCCCTTGCTTTTGAATGGACAACATGTACCTTCAATACATAGCAATGATGCCAAAGAATCCACTTATTTACTCCCTAATGTAAAGATTTTTTATTTATTCTTTTCTGCAACGATGATCATAGGCAAGTAAGAATATGAAACTAGGGCAGAGTAAAGATCTTGCTTTTATTAGCACATTCAAACTTCAGTCTGAAAGAAGTATGATCAATCTCTACAACTGTACTAGAGGTTTTAATGCCAAATATAGACCTGCTACATAAAAAATGAATATGAACTATAAACATGAAAAGCTGAAAATAAGTAAAAAGTTTTCATACCATGACAGTTTTTGAAATTATCTTCCAAGAAGTGCAGACAGAAATAAAAAACCAACCAAACAAACAAAACTAACACCTTTTAAAAGAAAAAATCAATATGATTGTGGAAGGTATAAGATGATGTAATGCCTAAAGTATGAGAGGAGTAAAAATATTCTAGCTCTGCATTACAGTCTTGTAAATATTTCAAATCAGGGGCTATTTTGCTATGTTAATTTGATATAATCTGCATTATTATTATTGTTATTACTGCTGCTACAAATAATCTGGTGTTAGTCTGCTTCTGTATCACTAAAAATTCATGATCCCTGAGGCTACTGAAAGATAAAGACACATTTGTAGAGATGTTCACATTGTAATTGCCTATAAAAGAATTGCTTTCATTTGCAAGTAAATGAAAGATTTCACCTTTCAGGTAGGTCAATTTGACATCTCTTATAAGCATTAAACTCAGTTAAAGAGAAAGAAAATAAACCCCAGTAAATACAACAAAGTGATAAAAGGTGTTCTTGAATGTTATGCAAGACATAAAAAGGATCAAAAAAGTACTTTGAGCCTGTATTTTGTTTGTTAAAATATCCTCAGATTTAGTCCAAACATACTCTTTAATGGTTTTTGTGGGAGGAAAAATCAGCACTGGCTTATAGCCTTTTCTGCCAACTTTGAGCCTGAAGGAAATTTTTACAGCTGAGTTATAAACCCCTAAATATTGGCATTTATAATGGCAAGGTTGACAGACCTTTAATTTCAACACTAGCCAGTGTCAGTATAATAATTTGAAAAAGATAATAATTTCACTGAGGTCAAATTCAAGTTTAAAAAATGTGCCTGGATCTTGCTAGCCCACAAGTGTACAAATAGATCCTTAATTGGAACCTTAACTAATTTAGGACTGCCTAAAAAAATATGATACTTTGATTTTTTAACTATATCATTATTCCCAAATATTTCCATGTCCTGACATTTTCTGGCCAGACTATAGTCAAAATCCTGAATGTGTTTTTTATGTAATCTTGACTGCTTGGCTTTGGATCTCCAACTATTTTTTCTTCTGCTTCCTCTCTGTATAAATAAAGCATATGGTAATTTATTGAGTAATTAGGAGTTATAAAACATGTAAGTCACACACACATTTAATCATAAAAACACCCTCTCTTTACTACATCATGTGGTATAATCTTATTGATGTTACTGCCATTTTTCCTTCTACAGCTCTCACACAACTTTTTAGTTTCCCACTCATTTCATCACCTCCAGGTTAGCTAGCCTGAAAGCATCTTGGGTGAGGCAATACCGTGTCTGGTTTTTGAAGAACTGTAATGCCCTTCTGAATGGTGGCAGAAATAACAAATAGAATTCTTACTAATAACATTTAGACCCCTCAGGTAAAGGCATGTTCCCACAGCCAAGATTCAAAGATTTCCTAGCTGTCCCTAAATATAGGAAACATTCTTCTCTGTCTACAAAATAAAATCCCATACCTATGTTCCTCTTTGAGTGTCTTTGTGCATTTTTATAGGGAATAGATGATTTTTTTTTTTTAATCGCCATGCACTTATTAGGAATGACATATTTCTGTTGGACTGCCTTGATGATACCTGTCTCAGACATGAAAAGGTAAAATGCAGAAAAATCTTTTTATTATAAATAATCCAAATGCAAAAAGTCCAAATATTTATAAAAGGCATATGTCAGTAAATGAAACAATATCTCTCCTAGTCTACTTATACAAAGATCTGTAGTCAAAAACTATTGTTCTACCTGAGAGATTAATACTTCACAGTACAAGGAATTTGAATGATGGAAACACCTATCATTGCTGTTAAAATTCGTTTTCCCCTAGCCCTTGTTTTAGGTTTGATTTTATTATCCTAGTTCTGGATTTCATTGTTATAGTTATTTTTTTCTGCATTTGTTTGTTTGTTTGTTTGGAGGGGGAGGCAGCTCTTTTCTTTTTCCTTTACCTTTCTTTTCCTTTTCCTTTCCCTTCCTTTTCCTTTTCCTTTTCCTTTTCCTTTTCCTTTCTTTTCCTTTTCCTTCCTTTTCCTCTTTCCTTCCTTTTTCCTTTCCTTTCCTTTCCTTTCCTTTCCTTTCCTTTCCTTTCCTTTCCTTTCCTTTCCTTTCCTTCCTTCCTTTCCTCTTCCTTCCTTCCTCTCCTCTTCTCCCTTTCCTTCCTTTCCTTTCCTTCCTTCCTTCCTTTCCTTTCCTTTCCTCCTTCCTTTCCTTCCTTCCCTTTTCCTTTCCTTTCCTCTTCCAACTCCCTTTCCTTTCCTTTCCTTTCCTTTCCTTTCCTTTCCTTTCCTTTCCTTTCCTTTCCCCTTTCTCTTTCCCTTTCCTTCCCTTCCCTTTCCCTTTCCCTTTCCCTTTCCCTTTCTTTCCCTTTCCCTTTCCCTTCCCAACCCTTCCCAACCCTTCCTTTCTCAAACCTTCCCTGGAAGTTTTCTGGAAGTTTTCTTTCTAATTCAAATCTTTCTTTAAAGAAACAGATATTTTATAGTCATACTGCATGTGGATGCTTATCAAACCTTTCTTTAAAAGTTTTTCAGCATTCAAAGAGAGCAGAAGACATTAAAATTAGTAAGACTCCCTGCTTTTATAACGTTACTAAACCCTTCTGCTTTGATGCCTGGAGGGAAGGTATCCGATTTGAAAAAACTAAAGTGTATATCAACTTCTTAAACAATTTGTCAGTTGTATGTATTGGTATTGTTTAATTTTTTGTTGCTACTTTTTTAGTGAGGGTTTCTTTTAGCTATACTCTATGTGAAAAAGACATTCAAGTTTTTCATTAATGTTGGTTTAGATAGTTTAGAATAGAACTAGATTTCAATCAAGTCAGATGAAACCAGAAATAATATGCCAGAATTTGCTTATGCTGGCTTAGACTAGTAGTAAGAAAATCAGACAGCAAAATAAGAATCTGGAATAGAACAAAACTTGAGAGTTAGGGTACATATCTCCCGAATGTATCCACTGCTGTGGCTGGTGAATGAAAAGTTAGATTCTTTTGCTTTGAGACAACTACCTCCAAAGTCTATATGATTTAAGTGAATGTTTAAGGAATATAACAAATTCTTCAGTGGTGTAAACCTAAACAGTTGAAATTGATGGACCTATGTAAATTTAAGGCACTGTGAAAGTTCATTCTTAAGAACATTTTTTCTAAGATTAATTGTGTTCACTGTGTTTCTAATCATCCAATAACGTGCTGTTGAGAATTGCAAAAATCTTCCATAAGTCCTAAATCCCGAAGTTTCAGTTATCTATTTATTTATTTCACTATTCAAGGTAACTTTGGAAAAATGCATTGTATAAATAGAAATTGAATATCAAAGGAGATTATGAAATAACAAAGATAAAGTTATTGACCAAAAAATTGTTCTCTCAAGCATAAGCTTCTTCTGAATGAATGGGTTAAGGAAGTCATATATGTATGTCTTTGCCTTAGATCCAGGGACAGGTAAAAATACACAGTCAAACCATTTTAACTTTCAGCACTTTTATTTTTATAGCAGGACTATTTTTAGCATGACAAACAAAACAAAACAAAATCCTTTAAAAGATTTTAGGAAGCTTCTATGACATTATGAACTTTTATGAAGTGTTTATGTTCTCCACATACTGAACAGATACGCCTACTCAAACAGTACATATTTTTAAGATGAGATACTTGTCAGCATGTATCAGAATGTGGTTAATGAATCAGTTATTGTTACCCATAAACAATAAAGCCAGTCTGATTTTCTTTTATCTTTTGGGGTACTATGTTCTCATTTAGAAAATGTCTGTTTTGCAGTTTGTTCCTGACTTTCCTTCCATCCCTTGCCCACATTCCATGGTATTTGAATGGACCCCCCCCAACCAATCAGTCAAACAAAACCCACAAATAATTAGATTACAAATATCTATGTGTTCTTATTTGGAGTACTTTGTTTATTAGTTTAATATTGTTCCTAGCTGAGAGCTTATCTATCTGGAGCAGTGGAACATGTGAGCTCAATTGTTCCTTGCCAAGGTCAACTTTTTTCACTACAAACCCATTCGAAGTAAGAAAAAGTAAAATAAACTAAATACGTATCTTGTAATTGCTTACAGTTATTTATACCTTTAACTGGTGCCAATGGAGTTATTCCATCTTGCAAAAATCTTGCAGGAAAGTATATGTACTGATGATAGTCTTAACAAGAGTAAACATGAGAAAACAGTGGTCACTTTGTTCCTCAAAGAACACTACTGCTATATCCCTGGTCAATACTGGGCAATTTCTATTTCTTTCATGTGTACTAAACACATATTTAGGAAAGGAAAAAGTATTCATAAAATTCCTGCTGAAAATGGAAACTGCATTAAGCAAAAACCTTCATGATCTTTTTAAGCATTTTCCGAAGTGCAAGATTTCTTCTCAACAGGACAAATAAATACAGACTTTAATCTAAAAAACACTTCAAGTGCCCTAACTGTTGACTTGTACTGTCTCTATAACAGCTGTTCTATACCTAAATAACTTATTCAATTGCATGTAGCATCTCAGCTTTGAGAATATAACCTTCAATTTCAATATAAAATTTTCATATTTTCCTTGCTATTTACTACAGTCTTTTTGTGACACATAATACTACATTGGATTCAATTACTGAAATTTAAAATGAAATAGAAAATTATGATTTTTTTTCAATATATAGAAGATGGCAGTGGTTTGGAGGGACAAAGATATCTCTAACATGTTCAGGTTCAGACAAACTACATGTACTTCAAGCATAATAGTTTCTGCATGAGTGACATGTCAAAGATTACAGCTGTGGGCTCCACTTACTTTGACTATGCAGTGTAAACAGTGAAGTACCCTTTGACAAGTTTACTTGTTTAGAATGACCATTTATGTTTCCAAAGCTGGTCCTAAGTGGTAACAGGATTCCTTATGTTCTATGGCAGTGCTTAGGTTTCTATACCACTATAAGTTGAACAGAAAGGTGAACACTAGAAGTGAGGATAAAAATGAACATCCAGAGTGTGATGCCTAGTTATGATGAGACATATTGTTTACTATTCAGTGTTTGTACTTTTTCTGTTTATGTTTGTAAGCTGATAAAGACATGTCCAATCTGCCTACTGAAGTGATCTTTGAATGCTTAAATTCAAGTAAAGCTCTTCGATGTCTATTCTCAGCTTCTTAGATGCACCAGAAATTAACAGTCAACTCTCTTTAGAGTAATTCCTGGCTTATTCTCTTTCCCACTGATGCTGTCTGGCAAATTGCTGGCTGGCCAGCTGAACTGTGCCAGCAAACATGATGGGTAATGCTAATCCTTGTTTCTTCTTAATTTATGGTAAAGACATAGCTTAAGCAAGATGTGGTAATGTTTTTTATGTGTGTAAGATTACTTCAAACTCATGTCCTAGGAAACCAGATCTTTCATGTATCCAAATATTTTCTGTCTTCTAAGAAAACAAGTCATTGGCATTTCAAGAAAACACCTCAGTCGTATTTATTTGGTATATTAAAACCATCAGAGATTCTGTGATACTGTTGTATTGCAGCTTTCATGTAAGAGTTAGCAAAAACACCTCAAACAAGCTAAAATTACAGTCTAGTGGGAATTTCTTTTCCTCTTTTTAATCTTTGGAAAACAGACGCAGGGTTGAACTGTGTAAAAAGTAACTAATCCTAAAGAGTGTGCTGGGAAGACTTTCAGAAGACTTTCTGGCTGCGATCTGCCTTTTATTCAAACTAAATGAAAATCTGCTATCACTGCTATGGACCCTCAAGGGCTTTGAGACACACATAAGGGAGCACCTATTCCTGAGGGACTTCAAATCTCAATACCCAAATAACAGTATGTGAGTATTCATCACATCTCTGCAGTCAAAATATATATGACAAGTTTTCTAAGCTGCATTCTATGAAAAAACAACTGATCATTTGTTATATTTGTTTTTCTTTTCCAGGCAAAAGGTGAAAACAACAATAACAGCTTTATTCTGTGGTAAAATAAAATACATTATAGTTAGAAGTGTAATTCTTTAAATTTCTTTCCAAATATGCTTATCTTTTTGGATCACATTTAAAAAATAAATTAAGAATTCACTACTGATCTGTATGACTATAGATCCCATCTCTAAATATCTCTGTTAACCTTTTCCTTATATGAAGGTTTGAAAGTTAGAAATTTCTAAAGAAGTCAGTTTTGAATTATTTTGGCTGTCAGCTACAAATGTATGTTCACTTGTATTCACATGAATACTGCTAGAGATTTAATAACTGGTGATAGCAGAACATCTTTAGTGCCAAAAAAAAGAGAGAGGCTTCTCTGCCAAAATAAATCAGAAAGGATCACATCTTCCACTTCTATGAGTCATTGTAACTCAGTTAAAGTCAATGAATCTTAAGCACATTTTACAAGAGTGGGATTTCATCCAGCTTGTTTTTCATTTCTTTGAAAAAAGAAGCCCTACAAAGTAAGGAAAAAAAAACAAACAAACAAATTTGTAAATAATCAATTTAAAAAATCCCAAACGAAATAAAGAGGAAAAAATAAAACAACACAAAAAACACAACAACTTTTTTAGTGTTTTCTTGAGTACAGCACACTTTTACAGCATGTTTGATAGTCAATTGAACATAACATTTACACAGTAAATTTATACATTGAATTTACTCTAAAACAGGCATATAAACTTTTCTACTGAATAAAATCAAAGGAACGGAGTGCTTATTTCAACCAATGATACAATTACTGTCTTCTTATAAGTAAAAGACATTTATACATTATGATTTAGAGACCTAGAAGATCTTTTGTTGAGGTTTGTTTTCAAGTAAGAGACTTTTTTTTTTTTTTTAATTTATGTAATGTCATATCTGAAAGCAATTAATCAATGAAATATTTGCTGTGAAAGTAATTATTGAGCTCAAAGGAATGCCTCTAACTTAGACATTTAGAATGAGATCTTATTTGAACTCATAGCGTGGTATCAAGATCTCTGTTACACTTAGTTATAATTATTTATATGTCACTGGTTGGTCATTTACATTTGTAGTTTGTAGCTGATCAAAAATCTGATTCATCCTGTCACACCAAATGACAGCCAAAGACATTACTCAGATCAATATATAATTAACTGAGAATGAAATTAAAAGAAAACAGGCTCTTTCATCTATACCTGGGATTGTATCGCATGGGCTTATTATTGGGATTTTTGCTGTTTATGAGATAATAAGACCTCATGAAATTTGAGAAGCCCAATATATGCATTTCCCCCCCACTTCTATCTTTTGCACTATTGTTTATTTCAAATAGCTAATATAATGTCTATATTATGGTAAATTTAGAGCCATATATTTACATAAAGTCAGATTTGAAGCTGATTTTATCAAGATTATGATAAAGCAGTAAAAATAGAGGAAAAAGTATTAACTTGTCTAATACGTAGTGGAAATTTATGCGGCCACAAGCTGTCTTTAATAAATGTTAATTGATTGCAATTTGTATTTTTGGTCTTCTTCCCAGAGACTCCAAGCTATTAATCTGACTTAAACACAGTCAGAATACTGCAACAATTTTTAGTCACTAAAAGCCTTAAGGGAAATTCAAATCTGTTAGAATAAATGTGATGGCTTTATCCACCTTCAAGTAGGGAGTAAGGCAGAGAAGGGAAAGGAACAACAAAAAAAGAAAACAAAAAGTATTGTTTATATTTACTGAATTTTAATGAAAACCTGATGAGAATGTATGTTATGTACTGTGCTGCTAATGCAGAGCTGGCTACAACCTTTTCTGTGAGTAAAGGGATGTCTATCAGACAAATAGGTAGCCACCTGTGGTAATTATTGAGGATTTTATTATATGCAGTATTCATATATAATATTGCAGATATTTTTAAACCCTATTGGGTCAATATCAAATTTCCAAATGTCATTCTTGGTTTACAGTCTTTGGTATCTTTTGTAGTCTGGAGATCTCTGAAGTAACCAAGTACCTAGTTCTAATCTCATACACCTTCTTTTGCATACACAGCTGAAGAAGGTTGTCAGTAATTATGGTATCACCTATATAAGCATCTCAGAGTTCTTCCTTTTCAGCAATAACTTTCTCTCTTTCCTGGCTTTTAACTGATGCTATATATTTTACAGCATCTTTGTCTAACCTAATTTTTTATGTCTCAAGGTTCTCAAACTTCAAAAAGGCAAGTAATTATTAATAATAATATTGATAATAAAACAATAATAACTGCAACAATTATAATGATAATAATAATCTGAGTTTATCAAAAGGGGGTGGGTTTTTGTTGGGTTTTGTTTGTTTGTTCTTTGAATTGCTTTTTTTTTTTTTTAATTAGTTCATAAATTATTTATGAAATTAGGAAAGAGTTGAAAAAAAGAAATCTGCCTGAAATACAGACTTTGTCCAAGGGATAGTCATGGTGCTATTAACACTAACGTTACAAACCTGAAATTTTTCTTTGGGAAACAATGTCTCAACTTGTATGATCTAAATTGCCCTGTACAGCAGTGAATAAGTCCCCGCCAGGACCTTTGCCCATCCAAGGGGTCCCAGTTGCCCTGGGCCATTGGCAGGACTGGGTGTGTAGGGGTGTCACGCCAGGTTAGAATGGCAGACCTGTTAACTCTTCTCATTAGAAGTCCTCTCACCACAACTGCATGTTTTGCCTCATCAATAGCTGTCATAAGCAACCTTCAGACAGCAAAAGGAAATCATAGAATCCTAGAGTTATTAAGCTTGAAAACGACAACCTTTAACCCAGCACTATCAATTTAAACACCAGCTCAGAATGGACAGATTTGGGTGTTATGCTCACAATGTTTGGTCTCTTTCTCCTCTGTAGTTGCTCAAATGATGTTACCAAGAGGAGACCATAGATATACCTTAAAATTCATATTTCTGAACGGATGCAAAGTTTACTTGTTTCTTTACAACTAAGCAAAGAAACAGAGGCAACTAGTTTTCTGTTCCCATCAGTCAAATTACTTTGGTTGGAAAGTAATGCTAGGTCAATTGCCTTCCTATTCTGACAATTTTCTTATTTATCTCTTTTATCTCAGGAAAGAATGAGTTAATTTGATATTTTTGTGGTTTTTTTGGTTCAAGTGGTCAAAGTGAAAGGCAAATCAGCTGGCTGTTGAAGTTGTCCTACTCTGTAGAGAGAAATGTGAGAATAAGTTGAAGAGGAGGAGACAGACTGCAACACAGGATAAGCATGGGTTTAACAAGCCAAGCTAATTACAGCATTTGCTTTAGAGAGGGAACAGTTTGCATTCCCTGTAGTTCAAGGTCCCATCCATCACAACAGTTCCCTGACTATCAGAGTTGACCAACAATAGCATACACAGTCAGTAACTGCCTGAGCTCTCCTTGAAGCTTCAGGAGTCCCAGAAAAGCTAACCAGGTCTTCTGCAGTCTACCATAGGAGTGTAATGAGTCATTTCACATGTGAAAGTCTAAACAAAGTTATTGAGATTTTGTCTCAATATAGTCTTCAAGAAGCACATCACTCTTGTTAAAGAGATAAGTTGAAAGGGGAGGTGCTGACAGAGAAATTTTGAAAAGAGTAGAAGGAAAATAAAAACAAACCCAACATATGAATATGTAAAGCTTTTGTTGAGTAGATAAACTTCAAATTTTTATAACCCAGATAGGAATTCTTTTACCTCTTTGACTTGCCAGATGAATTTTATGTGTTGTCTCATGCGCTGCAGACCTGCTGTTTCTGATGTGTGAACGGACTAACTTTGCTTCTGGTATGTGTTGTCCTATTATTACAAATCACACAGGTATATGTTATTTGTAATAATAGGACAACACATGCTAGAAGAATTTTCTAAAGAAAATGCTAAATCATAAGGGTTTTTTGTCAACTTTCTTATGATTCCAGTCTATTGATTAGTTATAAAGGCTCATATTGAACATAGTAATGCATATTCATGACAATGACAATGGTTTTAAAGAATCTTGAAAAACATGTCACAGTGAGGTTGCCCACAGAATCATTAAACATGAATCATCCTTGGGTGCCTACTCAAATGTAATTAGTGGAATGTAATTAGCATCTAATTATAATATCCCATATGAAAAATCTTGGCTGCCTTTTACCATATTCTAGCCGAAATGTGACAGGAAGTACCCCAACTCATAAGACACTCCACTTTTGTCCAAAGAAAGCACAAAACCTTCAAAAATATGCTTACTTCCTTGGATTTAACATTTACTATTTTTGTGTTATTATCTGAGGAATCAGTGGGTGGTAGCAAGAATCCAAAGTGGTTAAATAAATAACTACTAGAATAAAGCAACAAGTACAGCCCTAAAAATGAGAGTGACATACAGTCAGGGACACCCTGTAGGTGTAGGTGTCCCTGTGGAGACTGACACTCAGTGTTGCATGACTACTTGGTTAAGGGAAGACCTTTCTGCGTGATGGCTTAATAAACCATGTAAATTATTCTAAGTATAAAATCAATCTGGTGAGTGTCAAAGAATTTAAAAATATAAATAAGATTCTTCAATGAATTTGGGAAGCCTTATATAGTAAACTAACCCTACTGTTGATCACTCACCTTGCTCAGACAGGGTGAAGGAATAAGAAATCACTTTGTAGGTAGATTGAAAGAAATGGAAAAGCTGGATAACAACAGAGAAAAGGAAATTACATTAAAAAAATAACTTGTTTTATTTTCTCCATTAAACTGAAGTCTTAAAGAACATACTTTAATAACTGCTCCCCTCTACATGATTTATAGGAAAACAAAGAACATAGTGTTAAAATGAAAACATTATTATGTCCTCAGATAATTGTGTATGGGGTTTCAGTGACAAGCTTTTGGCAGCAGGAAAGCTACAGGGAGGGGCTTCTGTGAGAAGCTGCTAGAAACTTCCTCTATATCTGACATTCAGTGCCTACCAGCTCCAAGCTGGATCCGCCACTGGCCAAGGCTGAGCCAATCAGCAATGGTGTTAGTGCATCTGGAATTTAAGGACATTTAAGGAGAGGAAGAAATTTAATGGGCAGAAGCAACTGTGGTCAGAAAAGAGACGAGTTAGAATATGTGAGAACAACTGCTCTGCAGACACCAAGATCAGTGAAGGAGGAGGTGTTCCAGGCACCAGAGCAGAGATTCCCCTGCAGCCTGTGGTGAAGACCGAGGTGAGGCACCTGTGCCCCAGGAGCTCTTGGAGGACCATGGGAGAGCTGATAACCACTTGCAGCCTGTGAAGGACCCCATGCTAGAGCAGGTGGATAGCTGAAGGAGATTTGACCCTGTGGAAAGCCCATGCTGGAGCATGGTAGACCTGTGGAGAGAGGAGCCTATGCTGGAGCAGGTTTGCTGGCAGGACTTGTGACCCTATGGGGGACCCACGTTGGAGCAGACTGTTCCTGAAGGACTGCACCCTGTGGGAGGGGCATATGCTGGGGCAATTTATGAAGAACTAAAACCTGTGGGAAGGACTCACATTGGAGAAGTTCATGGAGGATTGTTTCCTGTGAGAGGGACCTTGCACCAGAGCAGGGGAAGAGTGTAAGGGGTCCTCCCTGTGAGGAGAAAGGAGGGACAGACACGATGTGTGATGAATTGAACGCAATCCCCTTTCCTCTCTCTATACAATGTTGAGGGGAGGGGGTAGAGGATTGGGAATAAAGTTAAACCGGGAAGAAGGAAAAGGTAAAGGGAAGGATGTTTTAAGATTTGGGCTTACTTCTTATTATCCTACTCTAATAGGACTGGTTACAAATTAGCTAGTTCCCTTGAGTCGAGTCTGTTTTGCCTGTGACAGTGAGTGGTGAATGATTTCTCCCTATCCATATCCCAACCCATAATACATCTTTTATTTTTTCTCCCATGTCCAGCTAAGTAGGACAGTGGTAGAACAGCTTTGGTGGACACCTGGTGTCCAGCCAGAGTAAATGCACTACGAACACAATTCCACTCAAATGAAAATATTTTCCCACAAACCTTCAGTTAACTGTATGAATGCCTAGCTCCCCATTCCTGGAATCTGTCCCATGGCTTTGATGTTGAGTTTTTACTGCTGCTGTGTTGAGGAGTTTGTTTGTTTATTTTTTGCTACAAGTAACAACACTGAAAAAATGTGAGATCACAATAACAAAATTTAGGATTAAATTAAACAGTTGTAATTATGTCAGCATCATGCATGCTCTACATTTATATAGTTATAAATTTTAGATGGTGTAATTCTGAAAAATGTTCATTTTCCTTTTAAATTTATGAACCAGCATCAACCTGGAGTTAATACACTAATAAGCTTCGGT
Organism: Myiozetetes cayanensis; assembly: GCF_022539395.1. Classification (NCBI taxonomy): domain Eukaryota; kingdom Metazoa; phylum Chordata; class Aves; order Passeriformes; family Tyrannidae; genus Myiozetetes; species Myiozetetes cayanensis. Next base: position 80,101,274 of record NW_026087742.1, read on the forward strand.
TACCTATTTCTGAATAAAAGAAATTTCATCTCTTAAAGGAAAGTTAGCAGAATTAGTACCAAATCTCATGTAGTCTTTGTTAAATTATCATCATAATATATAAAGAAAATATTTTTATACCACTTTCCTCCTTTTTATTTGCTCATAGGTTTTAGAATGTTACTGAGAAATTTTGTGAAACATTATAAATATGTTTTGTATAGTTTCTATTTTCTAAGGATAAGAAAGGGCACTTGTTATGAAAGAGGGATCAGCACTGACTCCTTTGTTATATTTTAAAATTATTGTATTTAACTACATTTAATTAGCATAGTTAAAATGCTTTTTCTTATTATGATAACAAAAGGCTGTGCAACATACTTCAATTTTATTATGTACATGTAATTAAATCAACATTTAGTTGAGCATTTAAATTCAAAGGAAAATTATTTGCTTTCAAAAGGAATAGTTATATCTGTCTGTCTGATAGTAAGCTTCATAACCTTATGAAAATTGTAGAAAACATTGTTTCCCTAATTGTTTTCCAACTACCTTGTTTTCAGATGGCTCTGGGTTTTTTGTGGGTTGTTGTTGTTGTGTTGTTTTGGTTTTGTTTTGTTTGTTGTTGTGTTTGTTGTGTTTTTTTGGGTTTTGTTGTTCTGTTTTTTGTTGTTGTTGGGTTTTTTGTGGTTTTTTTGTGGGTTTTTTTTGTTTGTTTGTGTTTTTTTTTTTTTAATCTTTTTTTGTTGTAGCTAATATCTTCCTAAATTACCAAGAGGGAAGAAAATAAGTAAGTGTTCATCTTTAAGATTATTAGTCATTACCAACTGTTCCATATTGCGAAAGCTCACTCAAAGGCAGACTTAAGGAACAGGACAAAATGTATTAGAAAAATCATGAAGTTGTTACAGATATAGTACAGATACTATTAATGATATATAAACTGTTATTATATAAGCATATGGTTGTCAAGGTCTAATTTCAGAAAACTCTTATGTGGTACTTGAAAAATGAAGGAAATTATTTTCCCACATTCAACATGCTCCTTTTGATTATAAAATAGTTATTTGTTTTACTTCTTTCACAGGAACTTATATTCAAATGTAGTAACTGCATTTGAGGCCTAAAAGACTATGCTAACCAGAACAGTGGAAGCAGAATTTCAATGTCATTTTAAGATTTTATGGGAACTCTAGTGCTGTGTATTTTTATGACAAGCCAGTGAGAAAAATAACTCTCCTCTTAGTCCACCATCCAGTGCTTCCATTTCAAATTTGAGTTTACCAGTCTTGAAAGTCTTTTTGGACATATTTTAACAACTTGATGAAAATTGTGACATAATTTCTTCATGCGTGGCCAAATTAAGTCAGGGGTGGTTACTCTTAAAAAGTGCATACAAGGCCAAGTCTGATGGTTACTGACACTTAGAGGAGAAAGTTATTGTGATCTGAGCCCTTAAGAGCTATGTAGCCACCCAGCTTCTGTCAGTGTCCTTTGCTGAGGCCCAGCTATTTCTGTATCTGTAGTGGACGGGAATATTAGTGGTACCAAAAATTTCATAGTGTATTTCTCATGTAGGCAGCTGCCCCTGGAAGACTCACACAGAGAACAAATTAAGAGTTCATGGCTAAACAGCTAGGTTTAGATACAGCTGGCTACGCAACTGCTTCCTATCATGAGGATTTGAAGTGATTAGCATTTGTGGCAATAATGTGAAGGCCTTTTCTGAATAGGTCTAACGTTCTCTATGACTACTTTTCATAACTTTTTCATATATAAGTTTGAACAGCTCTAAAATGTCTTCCTTTGATTTGGTAAAGAATGTGCCTGTGTAGTTTGTTTCTTGTGGTGAATCTGAATTAATCTTGTCAGATTTTTTTAGTTTTTCTTTAGGCTCTGATGCAAGTGATAAATAAATAGCAGGTTTCCAATTGCACAGATTTGATATTCTCCAGTATAATAACATTAGGCTGGAAAATAATGTAATTAGCTTTACATAATGTCAGTATGTTTAACTAGTATGATTCCAACCTCCTGTGATTTTTCATTATTAGCATTCTGCTAAAATAATTGTGTCTGGTAGAAAATACTTCTCCATTCAGCAAATGCTCTGCACTGTTTGAAATGAACAGCTCATAAATAGAACTTCACATCACCATGAACCATCTATAACCCGAGATGCTGTGAGGTGTTTGTTAATGCTACAGTGCCTAAAGGAAAATTAAGAGCCTCTGACATGATACTTCTTTGAAGACTTAAATACCAATTTTTCTTGGAGCATGCCATTGGACACTGTCAGAGACAGTCAGTCAGTTCCTTGACCTCTTTGGAGAGTTAAGATAAATTTCACTGATGCCACCATTTCTATCTTCCTGCCAACAGGGAAAGTCACTTCAGCTCTGAAACCCAGACTAAGGTCAAAAGAGAGGAAAATATTAAACTTTGAGAAATTTAGGTATAATTCCCTTCAGCTACAATATCAACCTTACTGCATTTTCTGAGGATGATGCTATACATCTGATGCGAGATCTGTAGATTTCTGAGGACAATTATACAGATCTACTGTGTTCAATATTCATTTATAGCTGTTTCTTGAATTTTGTGAAACTCCATACACTCAAGTCACCTGCGCACCAGTCATCTTGCCATAGAACTTTGAGGAAAAGAAAACAAAACCCCAGCAATTATCTGCTGTGCCTGCCCTTGGTCTGTGACTTCCCAGTATTAATGTAACCTTTTGAGATGTGTTCAGGCACACAAATCTTTCTTCAGAAGTGACAGAGTGAAAACAGGCTCCTGCTCAGTCCTGAAGAGCTGGAAGTATATCATCTAGACTCACTCCTAATGGAGCTCACCAAAAGCCACTGCATTCTTGAATCTGAGCTTTTCTAAGTAGGAGAAGGCAGCATTGAGAACATCTTCTATTAGAAAATACTGTTCGGGATTAAATGTCTTAAATTTGATTTTCATGTTTTGAGCATGAATCTCAAAAATATTCAGATTTTTGCCTGAATTGTTAGGCATGCTATTTTCTTACAACATTCTGGATGTCTAAAAGAAAGAAGTTTCATGAAAAACAGCAGTAATAACAGAATTTTTTTGAAAAGCTGTACATACAAAAACAAAACAAGTGGAGAAGCATAGTATTAATAATTCAAAAGATTGAAAGAGAGATTAAAACCAGAATTAGTGTTGACTGAACAGAAAGAATTTCCAAAGATCACTTCATACTTCTTTGCAAGAAGCTCTCTTATTTCAATTAGTTTGCTGTTAAGACCCATTAAAATGCTTACAAAGACTATTATCTAAAGATGCAGTATAATCTTTGAAATTCATAAGAATATAAAGACAGACACATATCTAATTTTTTTGGACATAAAGAGAAATTTCAGTGGGTGTTTCAGAAACAGGATAATATGATAACCTCCTAGTGAAACCCTTAACCACTATAAATATAAACCCTGTTATATTACTTTGTTCCATCTAAGAGTTAATAAAAAATCTACAACCTAATGTACAATTAAACAAAAATAAGTAGCAAGATAAAAAACACCCCACATGTAAAACATAAACATGAATTTATTCCTTTCTTACTCCAGATTACGTGGTTGTTTGAAATGAGAAATTTTTTTAGCTAAAATTATGGTAGGCTGTTACTTTTAAACACCTCCCTCCTAATTCAGTTAGTGCAATATCTTGCTTGAAGTTATTTCCCATTTAATGACAATCTAGTCAAGTGCATTGACATATAAAGTCCTTTGGAAAAAAAGCCATTATTTTTCATTTTTAGAAAAATGGGCTCCTAATCTTCCATATGATATTGCAAGATCCACACCACTCTCCAAACCTCAGTATGCTACATTTGCAAATCCCCCCCAAAAATTTTTGTGCCACAGAATTTGACCCTTTGCTCACAGTGTCTCTTTCCACTCCTTCATCTAGCTACAGTCTAACATGTATGTTTTAAAGAGGGCTTGAAGGGTTGAATCTGAGGACATCTCATGTGTACTCAAAAATCTGAGATACACACCCTTCTAGAAATGTGTAATGAGGCTCCCAGAGTGATTCTGGGATATCTTATCTATGAAGAATGGAGCAGTTCTAAAGAAGAATGTAGGAAGACTGTATGCTTTCTGAGCCTCACTGGAATTGATCTCTGTCTTCTCTTCAGCCAAATCCAAGGCACAATCAACTGAATCATTCTGAACTTGCTATTTCATAAGCATCATTGTCATTATTATTGGTCCTTGTGTTTACACAGTGTTTTTAAGGAAAAAGCAAATGCCTTTTTGCCAGTATTAATACACCTTGGAAGAAACCTCATGAGAAACAAGTGTTTTGGTCAACTTCAACAGAGGTATAAATAAAAGAGTGGGGTGTCAGCATACTCATACTCAGAAGAAGAGATGAAGTGTTGCATAAATCTGGAAAGCATTTTCAGCTGAAATTGGAAATTTTTTGCCAGATTATTTACAGATATGACCATATTTTTTAGATTTAAAATGGTATTTTAAGGTAGAGCAAAGGTAGTGGACAATGCCCAGAGAAACTGATGATAAAAATATATTGAAGTACGTGGGAGTGTTCATTGCAAGTTAACTATCTCTTATGCTTGCATTTTTCATTTTAGGCAAAACTCAGTTTCAATATATTCAAAATTCCTCTACAGGTAGTAAACACCCAGAACTATAAAGGCAAAAATTCTGTTAAATGGAGCTCAAAAATTAATAAACGTGAATGAAAAATTTAAAGATCTGGTTACACCGACTGTCATGGCACAACATCATACTTGTTTAAGAGATGGGAAAACCATTAAATTAAAGTCCGAGTAAGTGTGAGGATTTGACCAAATAATATGGTTTGTGCTTTTATTTTTGTTGCTCAGGTGAGCATATAAACCAAATTATGTTTTGGTAAATATATAATATTTTTTTCCTTATTATTTCTTGCATTATTATTGCTGGTGAGTAATGAATAGCAAATAGAAACATGGAGCCCCTGGTGGTCTAGTGGTCAAGGGCGCGGCGCTGTCACCGCTGAGGCCCGGGTTCAATTCCCCGTCAGGGACACTTGCGGGCAGGTGGGGCTCGTTAGCCCTTAAAGGCAACCCATCTACGTCCTGAGGACCTCGCTGCCACCGTCCAAGCTCGCTTGGCCCGGCAGATGAACCTTAGGATTAAAGGGTGGGCTCAGTTCCGCGCACACTGTGTCTCACCTAAAAAATCCAATGCGCAGGCTGGAAGGTGTAAAGACCTTCCCCGGATCTTCGCTCACGAAGACTGGCCATTATTAAGAGAAATTGTGCATAATTTGAAACTGTTTCCCTGTAAGTGACATCATTCTGTTCCTTTTTCTTCTGATTTCTTAGTTAGGTGGCTTTGGAGTAGTATCAATCTTTTACTAATGAACTGTACTATTATTAGTGTTGCTTCAGGTGAATGAAGTCCTGCACGAACAATACAAAACAGCTGAATTGCTAACATTCACTGCTAACAGTGACATTGTGGGGTGCTTAACTAGTAATAAGCACCATGAACAAACCTTACTAATAGGCCTCAGCCTGTCTTAGCAAGAGGCCTGCTTGCAGGTTGTGGGAAAAGTACTGGCACTGATATCAGGTTGCAAGAATGTAAACTATTGAGATAATAAGGAGGAGCTGTTGGAGAAAGACATGAGTTCATACCGTGTGCACAGCTGCATGTGGCCAATGAGTGGGGTGTTGGTGATACATGTTTAGTTTATGATTTATAACATTTAACCAATGGTTTGAAGGTGTTCACGCTCTGCAGGGCTCTGAGGGTATATAAGAGCCTAGATTATGTAAATAAAGTGCAACATTCAGCTCCTCTGCCAAAATGACATTTAGGAAATAATTTAATATTTTGCTTCCTTTTGTTTCTTTGTCCAGCCTTTTGCTATTTCTCTCACATTCCTAGTACTGAACTGATTACCAATATACAAAAAGCAATTACCTCCCAAAGTGTCCCATCATTAGTTGTTGAAATACACACCTTTTAAAATAAAACTTGCAACAAAAATAGGCAATGGTTTCACCTAATAACTGGTTTCTTCTTAAATTAAACTTACACTCCTGCATGGATCAAGGGTTTTGTGAGTCTCTCAAATGAGTTTTCAGCATTTGTTATGCCCCAACTACAAAGGTCTTCAATGGCTTTGGTTCTGCCACAAGTAGCTGGGCAAAGGCTTTTCTCTAGCTCAGTACAGTACAGTACTTCCAGTACAATCTGAAATACCTTTAATTTTTCTACCAGATTGCTTTCTAGGTAGGCAGTATTCATCTTCTACTTGTTCTATCTCTACTAAGAATTTGTTTACTTTAATGTAATAAGAACTTGGACTACCAAAGTAATAATCTTGACCCCACACATGTTAGTTATAGAAGGTTATTTTCCTACTGCAGGGTAAAGCCAGGACTTATGGACTCCTGTTGCATTTCCAAAAAACCCTCTAAATTTAAACTCTTCTATAGTTTTACAATGAATTAATCACATAAAAGTTAGAGCTTTTATGAATGGGTTCAAAAACGCAGGTGAAAGGTGGTAGTACCTGGATTAATTTAAACCCAAAGCTGGCAAAAACAAAACAACAAAAAACCCCAAACCTCCAGGGCTGAAAAACTCCATGAGCCAAAAGTAAAATAAATAATTTTATTAAACCTTACAAGCCTACGTAAAACCTGATGAATATTAAGCAGCCCAAACAGTCGCAACTACTTGCAAGTGTCTAAAAAGACCCTCTTCTCTTCCTGTTTTGTGGCAAAAGAATTCACTTCACAGCTGTTTTCTATTACCTTAGAGGCCATGCCAACAGTTGGGATACAATAAACCCCTGATGATAAAGGGTGTAAGTGTTATCACATATAACTATAATAGTGTGAATAGTCCAACTATAATAGAGCAAATGACCTGACAGCTCCCACCCACTGAGCACTACCGCCCATCACCACTTCACCAGCAGCAGACCAAAGGACAAGAAAATTCTCATTCTGCATACAGTGCCTCTTGGGAAAAGCACAGTTCTATTAATTTACTGGTGGCAGTGAGAGAACAGTTGTCAAAGTGCCTGGAAGCAGACCAGCAGACTGTTGACTTAATTATGCTAGACAACAGAGCCAACATTTTAAAGCTGTGAAAGATGACAATTTTTCACACTTCACCTTCCCCCATTTTTTTCCTGATAGCCAAACTTAAACAATTCAAATAATTGAAAATATTAAATAGAGAAATTACCCCTCTTCCAAATTTAAAACAAAATAAACCCTCACAGATAGAATTAAGTCAGTCAGTAGTAACTTATGTTAGGATTCATCTGGAATACATAATGCTACTGATCAAACAGCCATTTTATAGTAAGTTTAACAAAATAATGTACAACACAGTCTACTTTTTAGATTCCATCTTCTGAGTGCTACAGGCATGTAGCCTAGCCACAGAATGATAGATGCTAACTAGAAAGTAAAATGATCACACATTTTGATCTCATACTTCTGTATTTTCCAGGCTTTTTGTTGAACTTACATAAATTTTCAACATTAATTTCTAATAGGTGCTCTTAAGTTTACATATACAGCCTGAGAGGTTGCTTCAGTTTTAAGTGCCTTATTCTCAAAGGGCTATGTTACCATAGAATATCCCAGATTTGTCTATAATTGGCCTGAGAATATTTTTTCCTGCATAATAATATATAATTTATATATAATAATAACAACACTTTTCAGTATTATATTTTTGTGAATAAAGCACTTATAAAACTCATCAAATGAACTATAATATACATTTTCATCATACTTTCCATCATCATGTCTCATTTTTATTAAAAAATATGTATCAGGACCTCAGTGATACAGATTGGAAAATAAAATTAAATACCAGCCTTGTGACCTATTCTGGTACAAAAAAATCTATAATAACCTTTACTTAAATCCATCTGCAAGTTATTTTGATCTGATATTTTGATGAGAGTTAAACATGCTCTGTTTAAGTTATTTAAATTGTTTCATAATATACGTACCACTTTTCTGAAGTCTGATTCAAATCAGATTTTTCATGTACACAATCACAGTAAGGATTTTCCTCCATTAATACAAGTTAATATTTGTTTAAATTTAGCTATGTTCAAGACTTCCTGACTTTGTTAAAGCTGTTGGTTTATATTCAAAACACTTCCATCACATTCAACAACTGAAAGAAGTTACTTTTCAGGGCTTCTTCCTAAACAAACCATAATCAGCATTTTGATGTTTTGGAATTTAAAATACATATTTAATATTTTCATATCTAAGTATGAAAATAGTGAAAGAGTACTGGGTCAAAGCAGGAGGTGTTGACTATCATTTTTCTGATTGTAGCTTTGTTGACTCTAGCTAAGGCTGCAGGTAGATTTCAATTTTAAGGGTGCATCTCATTCCCTTTTGAAGCAAGAAGCAAGTGTATCACCAGTGGACAGCATGACTTCTGCTTATACGTAACCTGTTTCATGTAATTCTTAGTTCTATGTTCTTGCTACTAAAATAATGATATTTTGTGAATTTTAGCTCGGAGTTGGCATCAAAAACCACAACATAGTCAAAGCAAAGATATCCTTATAAAAGTACAGTGAAAAAAGTTTATTGACGTCCAGTTCTGAGTAGTGATGTTTTTATTAGGCCCAGAGAGAGAGGAATACTTAGAATCAGTAGAATCTGAATTTACCTTGGGTTGTAGATGTTGTTCACCTAAACCTGAGACAACTAGACTGTTCAAGACCACTCTGCAGTTGAAACATATTATTGAGTGCTCTTTAGCATTGCTTCCTGAATCTCTGCTCTCTATCCTAGTCTAAATGCTACTTTAGAAAAGACATTACTGAACCACTGTTCTCTGAAACCTTACTGTAACCGTATTTCAGTTTAAAATGGATAGGAAGCTTGGTATAAAATATTTCAAGTACTAGATTTTACTGGGCTTTAAAGGGATTTATAAGAGATTTAACTCTGCATAAAATGTGAAAACAAATAAAATACTTCTATTGACCAGTATAGTCTTTAATTCTCCTTGGGGAACATGCCTGTCCTTGAATAAGTAGCTTTGATTTCTCCCAGAAATCTCTCCATATTTTGTGTGCCCCACCACATGTTTAAAACATCCATGTCTCTTGCCATGGAATTCATTTCCCTGATGAATTGAGTCCAAGAAAAATACTTAATGTAAATGTGTAGATCTAAAATCCAGCAAAATGCTAAATAGTATTAAGGGAAATAATTGGGGGGGGGGAATATCTAAAGGATTAAGAAATTTTCTTGGAAGAGGAAAAAATACACAAGAGCCAATTCTCCAAATATCTCTTCTGAGAAAAGTTAATGTGTCATCCATTTGCATTGAAAAATCCTGTTACCTGTAGGTTTAAGCCACGAGTGTTGACACTGTCTCTGTCTGGTTCCTTTTTCTTTCACAAAATTCTGAGATAAAACTGCAGTGAACATCTGCCTGTTACTCTTCTAATAAAGGCCAGACTAAGTATCAAGAAATGAAATAAGCTTTCAATATTTTATAAATTTAATTTTAATAAAGTCAACATTTATCTCTAATGAAGCTTGCAGTTATTGCTAGTGGATGAAGAAGTGAAAGAAGAGAATATTTTGCATTTGAAAATAAAATTAGTGAATTACATTTGGTCTATGGCTTAACGTTCCTGGAAAGCTGCAGGTGGACATGAAAGCTGGATGTTAAGATATCTGTTAACATAAATATTAGGATTTTTACTTGAAAGAGTTACAACAGTATATAATAAAAAAAAGATCTGAAGAAACATAAATAATGATAAATTGCAACTATAAATAAGTGAAATTATTAAAAATTTTTCTTGCTTGTACAGTTTTATCTGACATTTGTTTTAATAATGTCTTCAGTCTTAAATAAATATATTTTTCATGGTTCACTGTTTTTTGAGTTTCTTCTATTGAATGTCTCTATTGCCACAAAGATAGTTACATTTATTTCTTTTTTTCCCCTCCACATGATTTTAACAAGAAAAAAACCTTTTCCAGCCAGTCATTTGTTGTTTCCAGTTGTCATTTGTCATCTCTCATCCAGATTATTGGGATGTCATTCTGGTGTCCTAGTGTAGCATGAGGCTGTAAGTAATCACCAGTCAGTACTTTCCTCTTCATGGTGAAATTATTTTTCATACAAAGGTCTGGCACAGAGATTAGGCAACACCTACATTTGTTTAACTGTATTCTGAGGACTTGGAGAAGCTTTACGTGTTTTATAATGCTGGTAATGTCTGTCTGCACAGGAAGGAACTTCACAAGGAAACCATCTGACATCTGTGCTCCAGAAATTTTTGCATATAATTCAAAATGCTATTTTTGCTTGAAAGCATGTCATGTTTAGTTGCTGTATATTTTCAGAGCTCTCTTTCCTGTTGTCTGTACTTAGGCAACCTGAGAAAACCAGAGAACTAGAATGTTGATGCTGGCAGTAGCTGATATAGTCTGTAGAGTATAGGAAATAATGACTGGGCATGCATGGTTTTAGATGCATGTTTTCTAGAAGTGTGAAGCACAGGATTAGGGGATAAACAGAAAGCTAAGAGTTTAGTGATTTGTGAAGAGCACCACGCTCAAGCTGGAGGATTCCTTGGACTAGACCATAGCTTAATCTACTGTTAAACCCCTTTTGTATGGGCTGGTCATTGCCCATGAGGCTGAGCATTCTTTTTTTTTACAAATTTCACTCAGACACCTTCAAAAATCTATGTTTCTTATGTCCCCTTTTCCCGAGACGAGTGATAGAAGGCAAATTTGAGTCTGTCCAGTCCGTTCTAGTTTTTGAGAGCTGGTACAATCTGCTTCCATTATAATGTTAAAGACACACAATGAGGACTCTCATAAAACAAACTAAAAACCAAACCAAAACACAAACATAAACTTTTCATTCTGAATAATCTGGCTATTCAATAATCTGATTGCCCAATTATATAGTATTCATTATTCTTATTTCTTCTTTTCCTTCCTGTAGGACATATTAGTAGCAAGGCCTGAGGTTTTAGCTTTAAAATTTTAAGTAGTGGAGCATAGTGATATTTGTGATTTTTACAGGACACTTCCTAGAGTAAAAGAATAGAACAGGGCAGCTGAGTTAGTTCTAGGAATGTGTGGGCAACTGGATCAAGCCCTATCTGATATAGAGATACCAGCACTGCAAATACATAAACCTGTCTGAATCTGTATCTGAATCTGGCTCTGTGTTGTTAAAGCTGCAGCTGCCATACACAGTGTGACACTTGAACAGAGTCTGAAGAAACAGAATAATTTTCCAAGGGTAAAATATGTGAACAGCATATACATTGATACTCAAAATAAATACCTAGATCATTGCTTATGGTAAATTATTCTGAAGACTATTGCAATGGGAATAACATATGTCTAAGTGTTTGAAACATTTGTTGAACTTTATAAGATGATATTCATCGCATTCAGCTGTACTCTGTAAAGCAAGCAATGGAAGAGTCATTGTGAAAACAGTGTGATTTGCTTCTCAGGTTAAAGGTCACCAAAGGATCATCTGATTTACTACAAAAATAAAGGGAACATTCACAAAGACCTATAAAGTAGAAAAGAAAATGGCATGATTAAAAAATTGAAAGAGACAGAAGACATTCCTTCTGAATTCATTCAGTTCTATGTGATATCTTTGAAGTTAGCAACCAATAACATGAAGAAATGAGGAATAGTTTCTTGCTTTGTGGTAAAAACATTAGATATATGCAAGAAGTACATAGAAATAAATAGTAGGAAACTATGATAGATTGATCTAGTAGATTACATTAAATTTACAGCCTGTTGGAAAAGGTTTTAGAACTATAGAATGCTTGCCAAGACTATGGTAAGATCTTCAGGTGAGTGAATATAAAGTGATATAGGTTCTGGCAGCTGACAGAAACTAACAGCTGCTCTGCAGTCTGACAAATTGGCAATTTCAAAATGTTTTAGTATCAGAGATCTACAGACTTCCTCAGAGAGGGTGAAGTGTCATCTGGAAAACTAAAAATCAACGTCAGGGTCAACAGAATTGGAGTAGAAAGTGTGGAAAATCATGGACAATAATCTAGGAGGAAAGTCTGTGAGATAGCCTTTAGCTGCGATTTTCAGAAATTAACATACTGAAGAGAGGATGTCAACTTGAAATGTCAAATGGAAAATGGAACCATGACATCGTAAATAGAACAAAATTATTTTGATTCTTACTGATAGAGAAAACAAACTGATTTAAAATTGTCTCAGCTTAAAAAATTGGTTCAAAATAGTACTCATCTTTTTCTGACATGCAGCCAAGAAAAATGGACTATATTCATTTATTCATTTGCAAGTGTTGCTGTTGAGGAGAGATAAAAACTATACTGAAGCACAGAAAGATTCAAAAATACCAAGGTATGAGCTGTACCAATTGGCTCCAGTTATCTTGTCCATGCCAGCAATTCTAGGGAGTGTTGAATTGGCATTTTCAGGTTCTCCCACTGCAAAGATTCAATATGAAGGAACTAATCTTGAATTATGCAATGTTAGTGAAACTAACGAATTTTAGAAACTTGTAATACTCTCAGCAAAACATAATATAAAACTATTGCTATAACTTTTTCTAGTCCTACTACATAAAATATGTTCATGAAAGTGCTAATATTGATAATTCCTATTAACTATCTTTTTATGGAAGAAACATAAACACTGAACAAGTATAACATATTCATTCTCATGCTTTCATGAGCCATGAGTGTTCCTTTTCCTTTTTTTCCTGATTTTATCAGTTTTCTTTTTCCTTTGTTTCTTCTAATTCAGTACGTGATTTCTGATGCTTTTATCTAGTAAATGTCATTGTCGTAATATTTTTGTAACATACACTTGAGATACATTCCAATCCCTTAAATGACCATGCCAAGTATGACTTGTGATACTTGCTCTCAGTTATCTCCACTTTCTTATACTAAATTCTACAAATGAATGAATCTAAGTTTATTCTTATAAGTGCTAGTTACGGAAATGTTCTTGATAGAACCTCAGCTGCTACCAGTATCCCAAATGTATTTCCTTCTGTCAGTGTGAAACACTTAAAAATGGTGGGGATGAACTCAACCTGATATTGAATGGTTCTTGATTTAATCTGGAAAGGCTCTAGTTACAGCACAACATGAAGTTGAATTCATCTAAAAAACAAACAAACAAGCAAAACCCACCAATGTCTTTTCAACTCTTGTTGTAGAAATTTTCCTCTAAATGTGTGTCTGTATGTAATAATAATTAAGAAAGTATTGCAATTAAACACCAATTTTAGTGACTGTATAAATTACATATATGTACATAATGGGAAATTAGGAAATTATGTATTATACTGTAACTTTAATATTTTCCTGAGGATTTTTTTTTTTTTAAACTCTGTCTTTTTACTCAGATGGTGATTTCATGGGGTTCAATATTCATAACTTTGAACAGATTTGCTCCCAGACTAGTTTTTCAAGAATAATAAATTGAAGGTATTACTGTGTTAACAGCCAAGATTGTTAAACAATAACTTTGTTTACTAAAAGCAAATGTTATTTCTGGGATTATATTGCTTCTTTTAATGAGTTTAGACTTCTTATCTCACATAATTCATGCTATACCTACCATCTTCTTGCAACACTGTGACACTTATGAAAAAAGCTTGCTACAAAAGTTTGAAATCTGTAGCTATCTCTTACAGTGATCTTATATTGCAATAATTTTCACATTAAAAATGTAAACAAAACCAATTACAAACATTACACAGAAAGCATAGCAAAAGAAAATCAAACATACGTATGCAGAAGCCCACACAGCTAAACAGCTAGATTGCAGGGAGCATTTTTAGCTTCACAATTTTCCCAGTGAGTGCAAAATATTTATTAACTGTTTTTACCTTAGAATTATTTGCTTTACAGCTACTGGCATAAATGAAAGTGTCTGTTTTAAGAAATAAAAATTATTATTTAAAGATGGAATTTACTATGGAATTGGAATTGCTGCTCAAATTTCATACAAGCTTTAAAATATCCCTTAAGCGATAAGAGATCCCTTCCCATGCTACTCTGTCAGCATCTACTTTATCATCATTTACAAGGAGAATTGCAAATGTCTCCAATATTTGGACAAATGGGATAAATGAGGGTATTTGATGGCTGGCCTTATTCCCTAGATCATGTCACAGAAATCAGTCTCCCTTCCCCAGTGTAATTGTTACTTGCACGGGCAGACCAAATGTGTGGGAGAATAGAAGTTCAGGTTTGAGCAGAGAAAACTCTCAAGGAAGTAGTTTGCTATTACACAGCTGAGTGATTGGTAAAATCCATTGATTTTTTTCTTTTTAAACCCCCATGGGCAGTTTTTGATTTTTGAGTTCACTCTTTTAAAATATAAAACTGTAGATGTGAATGAGTATGCTTCAGGCAACGAACAGACAATCGAGAAGTTATGAGCAATCTCATATGCACAGTAAATTGACTACAAGTTTCTGTGGTGTGCAAAGTAATTATTAGCTAAAAGAGAAAGAAAGATCAGTTGCATACTTTATTTTCATGTTGGAGATCTCAGTAACCCTATGGCTTCCCATTCGTTAAAGAAAGCTGATTCTTATTGTCTGTGATACAGGACACTAAAATAATGGAAAAAGAATTGGCATTTCTTCTAAAACATACCAAGCTCATTCACTCCTTTCCTTTCTATAAACACATCTATACACCCACTGTTTCTGGGAAGTATTCCAGCTACAGTGAATTCAAAGTGAGGAATATGCACAGCTGGGTGGCTTGTAAGGTGTTTGGCTAAAGATTTAGCAGAGAAAGAAAGAAAGGGAAACAGAAAAGGAAAGTCAAAAGAAGGCAGAAAAAGAAAGAGAGCACTCGAAAAGGATGAGGGTGATGTTTTAAAGCAAGAGATTAATCATTTGCTGACAGAAGGGACAAGATGGGTTTGGAGAAAAAAAACAACAAAGAACTGTAAAAATAGGAACAAAATGGAGGTGAACACGGAACATGATGAATATAGGTGAACATTTTCTCGTTATACCCATTTCTCTCTATGAATGCTTTGGTGGTTTGTGTTTTTTTTCCCTTTGATTGCCTTTTTTTGTTTCTTTTAATCTTGTGACTGAATCTTCTGGGATTTTTCTAAGGTTGTTATGGACTTCATATATATGACTCAGAACTACAGAAGCAAGCTGACTCTGAATCATTCTTCCCAATAGTGTAGACACTCTTCTTTATGTGTCCTTATGGAAAGCATTTAACTCTGCAATGTCACGCTTTCCCCATCCCCCTTAAGTTCTTGAAACCTGCAAAACTGTGGAGTATGTTCACAAAATTGATATATATATACTCAATATAATATTGACAAATTGTCATAAGCCCTTATAAGAGTTCTTAAGATTATTTGTTGAAAGGCCAGGCAAAGCAGTTAGCAAAACTATATTGTGTTTCTAGGTGTTTAAAAATGCAGACAAATTTTTGGACTTCTAGAGATCTCTGATATTGTATCTAATTCAAATGGCTTGAATACACATGAGAACAATTTGCTGTCAAAGTTTGACCATTCAGTCACACTCAATCTTACAAGAACAGCAAAGAACTGAAATGTCATGTCTGATGAATATTCATTTGAGAATGCTTGACTTACACAACGAGGAAACACTACTGTTAGGAAAAAAACCTTTCATAGAATCATTTCATCTCAATATTTTATGAAAAGAAGATAGAAAATTGCTACTTAGCAGGTGAAGTAAGTAAGAAACATGCAAGTAAAAGTCCCATCTAACCAGAGCCGGTTTTTCCAAGAAAATTTTGTGTCTATTTATAAGTATGTCTTTCATTTGAATGTTGTCATGTGCCACACAAGTAATGCTGTCACTATGGAAAAGCTGATGCATCTGTTCTGTAAGAATTCTACTCCACTTACTGAAAATATCTAGCTCGTATCATCTGTCTAGTAGGTAGAAACTTTAGAAATCCCTTAGAAAAACTAGAAGATTTTGTACAAGCTTCTCAGCTATTTTTCGGTGTTACAAATTGAAAAGTTAGTTGCTGGGATTATCTGAAGAGATCTAGCATCTGATCCAGTGGAAAAATCATGCAAATTACTGTGCTACTATTAAGATTTAGGTAGTGGAAGTAATTACAGCAGTGGAAAATTTAGCTCTGAACCAACTATTTGAGATTAGTCAAATGATGGGAGACAAACACTGACACATTTCATTGCAGTGTACCTCAAGTTTTGGTATTAGGTGTGCACATATATAAGTAAGACGCTTTCAAAGCCAAAAGTCATGCACAAATTTATGTGTCTGGAGAAGATGGAATAAATATTGTTGTAAATCCATATTCGGTTGCAGGTAGAAGCTTTTAGTAACTTCCTTGATATTGGATGACAGACAGTGTCGCTGCAGCATAACAAAAATCTGTTTATGTCTCTCAGCAAGAACAGGATTTTTTTTTTTTTTTGAGAAACTTATAAACTATGTTATTGCTAAGAAAACATGGCCATGAAGCTAGACATTTTGAAAAGTGTAGAATTTTATGTAAAGATGGTGTCAGTAAATACAAGCAATCCAATATACTACATATTAAAGAGCTACCCTGGTTTCACTCTTACTGTTCCTCCTGTCAAATCTACTCCTTCCACTGATCTTCTACCTCTAGATTCTGCCTGTAGTAGTATTTGAAAGGGAAAAATTTTGTACTCTTCTTGCTGCAATGCCCCAAAGAAGAAATTGGAAATATCAACCTCAATCAGAAAAAGAAGGTAGGGATATAGTCCCTATATGATACAGATAACAAGTCCTAGAGAAAAATCGTGTTTATGATATGACCAGGACTTGAACAGTAACAATGGACTACATTAAGAACCTATTCACCCAATAAAGGACTTTTTTACTCAATCAGACTTGCAACCATAAAGAGAAATTCCATGTCCAACAATTTTAAAAATCTGAAATGTCTTTTTTAATTTTTTTTTTTTAATTTCATGGGTAGGCAGGGTTGACCTACAGGTAACTGTGGCTTGCAGCTAACATTAGCATGAACAAATTCTTTAAGCTTACCTGAACACATGAATCCTGATATTAGGTCTGTTCTGCATGTGGAGGACAGGTATTGTCATATGGGGAGATGCCAAATCCTACTGTTGGGTTCTTCTCCATCACTAGTCATACTGAGCTGCCGTGCAACTTCACAGTAATTTCCTTCACACAGAAACCTACATGCAGGTTAAGTGTTTGAGCAGGCTGTGAGGTCACACTCTGGACATATGCAAGACATGTCAAACAGAGCATTAGGACACTTTGGTGCACCTAAGCCACAAGAATCATATATAGATTGCTGCTTCTGCATATAGAATTCCTTCTTTACATAAACTAAAGTATGCATTATTTATTTTAATTTCTTATTCTTGGCTCACAGTTGAATGATTTTTCTCACCCAGTGGCTGCCATTGGTTTACAAAAACCATACTGACAATAAAACTAGACATCTAGCTGGCTCTCCTTGCATGTTGAAATGTTTGATCTTCCCTGGATTTCATACCTTCTTTGGATACAAGAATTTATCAAAGAAGCAATATAAATACCAGGGACAGATTTGTAATCATTCCAGAGACTCATCTTAGAACAGTCTGGTGTCAAAACACAGTGGCCACCATTGAGGCCCTAGCATCAGGTTAGGGGAAAGTAAAAATCAGAAAGGCCATCTGGCTTGATGGTGAAGTTAGAAATCTGTTCTTAATGTATTTATGATTTTTGATGGGAAAAAAATTCCCAGAAAAAGGCCTCAAAGTCACAGGGAATAGAGAACATTTTTAGAAAAAGAAAAGGTTTCATCCTTATGCATAACAAAATGCCTAATGAAGAAAGGAAAAATCCAAGTCATTTTTGAAGGGTAGATGTTGAATATCAGTTGTGGAAGTCTTTAGTCTGAAGCAACACAAACATAAGAATTTCTGCATCCTAGAACCTGATAGATAGTCATCACTGCACAGGGTATATGCATTTCAAATTTTTTGTTTTGCCTAAAAAACCCTGTACTATTCATAGTGCTTGCATGATATATGTATGCATATGATCTCTAACTGTAGTGGGTTTCTGTGGCTATGTTTTGGTAGCAGGGGGGTTACAGGGGTGGCTTATGTCAGAAGCTGCTAGAAGATTCCCCTGTCCCATGGAGCCAATGCCAGCCGGCTCCAGGATGGGCTTCCTGCCACTGGCCAAGGCCAAGCCAATCAGGAATGATAGTAATGCCTCCATGATAACATATTTAAGAACATAAAGTTATTGTGCAGTGAAAAATTTTAGCCAGGGAAGAGCGAAATGAGAACATGGGAACAACAAGGTAGACACCAAGGTCAGTGAAGAAGGAAGGGTAGGAGGTGCTCCAGGTGCCCAAGCTGTGGCTCCTGCAACCCATGGTGAAGACCATGGTGAAACAGCTGGATGCATGAAGAAGGCTGTGACCCGTGGGAGGCCCAGATGCAACAGGGTCCTGCTGGAGATCTGCAGTCCATGGAGAGAGGAGCCCAAGCTGGAGTAGGTTTTTCCCAGGTAGGACTTGTGGTCCCTATGGGGAATCCATGCCGGTACAGCTCATTTATGGAGGACTGCACCACATGAAGAGGTGACCCACGGGACAGAATTCATGAAGAACTGTTACCTCTGGGATGGACTCATGCCAGCGAGGTTTGTGAAGGACTGTCTCCTGTTGGAGGGACCCAATGGGGAGCACAGAAAGGACTCCTCTCCCTGGGCAACAGCAGAAACAACAACTGACCATAACTCCCATTGCTTCCACCCTGCACTGCTGTGGGGGAGAAGGTAGAGTCTGGAAGGATGAAGGGGTGGGGGGAAGGAGTTTTTAAGATTATTTTACTTCTCACTCCTTTGCCCTGATCCTGTTAGTAATATATTTAATTACTATCCCCACTTTTTGTCTGTTTTACCTATGATGGTGATCAGTAAGTGACCTCTCCCAGCTCTTATCTCATCTCATGAATTCTCCAGGGTTTTTTCTCTCCTCTGTCCAGTTGCAGAGGGGAGTAAGAGAGAAGCTTTACTGAGTACCTGGCAGCCAGACAGGATCAATCCACTATACTGACCAAGTAGATATTTTCAGTTCTGATTCTAAAATGTGTCAAAATAAATATCAAAACACTTACAAAATTGTGAATTAAACAATTAAATATTATTTTTCAACTTGATATGTATTACAAGAGAGGTGTGTATATATATATATGCTGTAGTGCAATGGTATATGAGCATCAAAACATGTATAAGAATGTATTGTCTCATTAACTTCTCACTTCCCCCTGTGGAAATTATTCTTGCCAGTTTCTACCTGACTAAAAATGGACAAAGGTATAACACAGCAAAACCAACACTGAAGAAGTGGCTGTCACAAATCATGAACAACTGAAAACTGGTACGCAATCTATTAGCACATCCAAGAGATATTAAGAACATTATCAACTGAGAAATCTGATAAAAGTGGTTTAGGATGTTTGGCTAACTTTTGAGAACAAATACTATAATAGGCTAAGGACCAACACTACCAACTAGTTTTTAATTTCAAGAGCTCAGCACTCTGTTATTGTTGGCCTTTACTTTTTCCTTTATCTAGAAATAACAAAATTATTTATAATAGCACAAAAGAATTTAGAAAAACATGCAGTAAGTTTATACATATCAGGAGACAGACACATACATTATACACATGCTGAGTAGCACTTCTCCATCTTTCAACGTCTGGGAAATTTTGGTCTATGTACTTATTCAAAACAGAAGTAATTGGAGCTTAATAATATTGGACAAAAGTTTGGGTAAGTGTGATTATTTGCTTTATGCCATTTCTGAAAGACTTCTTTGTTT
This sequence comes from Myiozetetes cayanensis, assembly GCF_022539395.1. NCBI lineage: Eukaryota > Metazoa > Chordata > Aves > Passeriformes > Tyrannidae > Myiozetetes > Myiozetetes cayanensis. The sequence continues at coordinate 80,121,169 of NW_026087742.1, forward strand.
ATGTTCTTTTACCAATAATTTCGGGTAAAAAATGCCTAGGTAAGTGTACAATTTATTTTGACTGAATGACATACAACTACGTGTGGCATGCTTGTGATACCAGTCTGTGTTTTATTTTATTTTATATTGTTTTATTTATTTTAAAAATAAAAGCTGAAGAGATTGTAACTTCATTTGATGAGGAGAAATTAAAGATGTGCCAGATCAAACTAAAAGGCAGAGAGGTGTACCTTTTACTATACTTTCTATGTAAGTCTTTGTAGTACAGCCAAAGTCAAAATTGACTTCAGGCATTGAAGTTTGAAAGACCAGAAATACTCTTTAAATCACTGGTATCCACGACTAAGATACCTTTCTTTTTTAAAGATCTATATTTCAACTAACCTGTGCATGTGTGTGTACGGGCGTACTTTTACACAAAAACATTTCTGCCACCTCTTTTGTACCTGCTTTGTTCCAGGATACTCCAGAGTTTTGGAGCATATGACATTCAGCCCTTCCTTTCAATGTCTCATATTTCTCCTCTCCTGCCAAATCAAAATGGGAAGATTAAAATATAAATAGTAGATGTTAGGATTATCATAAAGCTCCAGACCTTGGGACAGTGTGTTTAGTGACATGAAGCTGGTGCAATTACAGATTTCATTTAAGGATCTACATACAGCAGTTAAAATGGGAAGGACTTTAGGTTAGCCTGTACCAGCCTTACCTCCAAGTTCACATAAAAGCTCAAGGAAGAATTCATCAAAAAGTCAGGCAGCCTTTTTCCTGTTCCTGAAGATACAGTGGAGTTTGATATGGGACAAATATTCAGAATAACATTTTCCTCTCACTTATTTCCTCCATGCAACACTATCTACCCTGACATCATCATGTAATATGTTAATTTAGATGGATTTAAATGGATTTTGATCTATTCGAACCTACCAGAACATAGCCCAGCTGACATGTTTTCTACAATCATTACATATAGTGAAAATCATCTCCAAAGGACTACTGATCTGACTTTACCAAAAAGTGTAATCCCATTCCATAAGCATTCAGAAGGAATACAATAAAATAATTTATCATTCTGATTATTCCTAAAACATGGATTTATTGAGAAACCTCGAGATATGAAGCACAGACATCTTGTCTAGCTGTTTTTAGAGATATTTTTTTCTATGATATGTAAAAACTGAACAAAAATTTCAACTTGTATATCATGACAAACTCCAATAGCAAGGCTATGAAAGGAAACATTATAAACCTCCTAGACCTTCTAAAGTAATGTGATAGAGAACTGTAAATTCCTTAAATATCCTAATAAGATTACCCATAACATCAGCTAACAAGCCTTCAGGGCTGAGGTTGTGCCAGTCTGTGGATACTCACATGGGTGTCTGACTGGACTGGGAAAATTTACGACCAGGACAGGGAATTTCTTTGCCTTCTCCACACAGGTTGCTCTTGGAGCATGCTGCCCTCTAAACCCTTGCCATCCATGCCCAAAAGAGGGGCTTGTCATTCCCTCTTTCTCCCATCCCCACTTTTTATTTCACCAATCCTGTTGGCAACAGGACTCTCTTTAGTGAAAAAAAAATTATATTTTTGTCAAATTATAACAAGATGTAGTAAGAAAGGTGAAGGAAGGAAGAATGAAAGAATATTATTTTAACCATTAAGATAGGCAGATATCTAATACACAATAGATAATGGATAGACAGGAAAGTAACCTCTCTTTCAAAACAGAAGCAAAAATGGTACAAGTGTAGGAGGATGTGGATAAAGAAACAATATGGTTAACTGAAAAAGGTAAGAAGAAACAATCCTCTCTCACAAGGTTGGTCTAAGGTCATCTCTTCAGCCTTGAGAAGAGACAGCTGAGAGGGAACTTCAATGTTCCTGAGTATCTGAAGGGATTGTGCTAAGAGGATGGAGCCAGGCTCTTCTTGGTGGTGCCAGGCAACACAATGGGTGGAAATGGATGAAGAGGAAGTTCCACTTGTATATGAGGAAGAACTTCTTTACTATGCAGGTGACCAAGTACTGGAACAGATTTCCCAGAGAGGTTGTGGAGCTTCCCTCACTGGAAATACTCAAGAATTTTCTGGATGCAATTCTGTGCCATGTGCTCTGGGGTGACCCTGTCTGTGCAGGGAGGTTGTGCCGTATGACCCACTGACGTCCCATCCTGAAAGGTGGGAGTTTGGATTTTTGATCATTGGTCCCCCAGGAAAGTTGAGACCCTAGTGTCTGACAGTCTGCCAACATCTTGTAAGGAGACCCTTCACCAACAGATTCACAAGATCAGAGGGTACTTTGACAAATACAAATTGTGACAGATTAATAAGCTTCAAAGGCTTTCAGTGAAAGTGTCTCCTGCAAAAATGTGTTTTAAAGCAATCTACTGATACATATATTAAGCAAGAGCAACTTCTAATATGAAGCAATCTAATATGCTATGGTGTAAGCACAATCAAAAGCTCTAGTCCTAAAAGCAGCATTTAATGTGCTTAAATATATTTCTTATCCAAGGCTTCCCTCTGGGGGGGCAGAGAAGGTGGACTTAGCCCATCAACTGATCCCAGTAGTTTTTCTGGAAGTGTTCTTCCAGTTCGTCCCTATCCTCAACTTACTTTTATACTATTTTCTTTTGAGTTTTAGTGACTCCAATCATAAATAAATTTTATTTCTGACTAGTGTACCTAATGGTAGGGGGGACAGGTGGCTGTGGTTCAGCACTTGAGGAGGGGGTTCAACATGGTTGTTGGCTTTAGCAGCAGAACATTTTGATTCTCCCTTGTCAGACAGGTACTATACGGTCTCAGTACCACAGTATTGTCCCATTGTGCTGGGATTAGAATGGAGGGGTACCACGTAGTTTCCACTTTGTTCCACACTGTTCTGTTTCTCTGAGGAGATGTTTATCGTTGTACTGGGGAGCATGTCAACCTCAGTCCTCCCAGGGAGTTTCAACTGTTTTTTTACCTTAAAATTCTGAATCTCCTTTAGGTTTAACTCTATCCATCAGCCCACACTTACCCATTCTGTGATTCACTGAAATTAGTTGTAGTTACAGAACATTAGTTCATGTTAAACAGATATGAGGACTGATATTAAAGCAACAAGTTAGAAAATCTTTGTGTACAGTAATTTTCTTTCTTTTGCTGTAGGCTTGTTGTCTTATAAAACAGTAAACAAAGAAGAAACAAAACTGTGCTTTTTAAGCTACATAAAAATGTATCTAGAGCTCAGGGGTAGAACACTTTCCTTTGTAGTTATAAATCTAAAGAAAACAATGCAACAAATATTTATAATGTTATTCAGCTGTTTCTTTTTTTTTTTTTTTTTTTAAGAAACTAGAATCCCTTTGGGAAGGCTAAAAGTCCATGAAACATTTAGGGTCTCTCTTTATCTGCAGAAGGAACATACAGAAGAATATTTCATGTATGTGTATGGAAATTTACACAAAGTGCTCTTATTAACACTAATGAAAACATAAACAGATGTGTGCCAACTCTATCTTAACATGTTTCAAACCAGAGCAGAATAAACATCCATGTCAAGCATCAATAGAGATGCATTTAGATTCACTAAAGTAAGAGAGAAGTAATTGTTTACAATGGCTGCAGTTTGATTAAGGTTTAAGTGAAGAGTGGGTTTAAATCATGCAAGTTGAGTTTTAGCTCAACTTGCCATTTCAAAGTCAAAATACCCTGAATGTAAGAAAAGCTTATAATTATCCCAAATCAGAGCCAAAGCAATTCTTATATATTGTACTTTACAGAGATTTGTTGATAATGGCTTTTTGATTTTTTACTTGTGTGCCTCATTAAAGGTTGAGTGGACCTTTATATGCATGTGTACACACACATACACACACACATGCACGCACACATTTTACTTAAAATGAAGTTTGACCTCTATATTCAACTAGACAGATTCACTTAGTGAAGAGTCAATTAAAAGAATGACAAATTGTAAGGGTAGATCTATTTTCAGGAGGCAGAAGAGTTTAAACTGCTAGTGTCTGGGAAACAGTGTCACCTCCAATAAGATAGAATGATTGATGCTGTGCAAAAGGGGAATGGGGATTTCAAGAATTGCCAAAGCCAGCTTTGCAGTTCTCAGAAAATGAGAGCTCTCCCCTTCCACTTGACACTTCCCATCCTGTAAGTATTGTTTCACTAAAGGAGAAACAGATTAAATTCCAGCTGCTGTCAGTTCTTAGCCAGGTCTGTTGAAGAATGTGGCTTTTGAAAAGTTGTATCAATACTTCCCTTTCATTATTACCAAAGCAGGCTTAACTGTCTTTGATGTCTTCTTACCAGCATCATTACAGTTTTCTACAACGAGTGAATAGTGGTCTTTATTTAAGGTCAGTGGAAATTCTGAGTTGGAATTGCAATGCATTGGGGGACTGGATTGTTCATTGTTTATAATATCTTCCTTTTTGCAGTCTGTATCAAAACCAAGTGAAAGAATGGCTTCTATTTTCTTTCACAAACACAGATCAAGTTATTAACCTGGACCATTAGATTTTTTAGAGTGCAAGCTCAAACTTGCTTGTTTTTTGCTTGTCTGAAGGCTTAGCATTGCTTGTCAGAAAACAAAGTAAAAGGAAAAAGAAAAAAAAGCTGATGAATCAATTATATAAAATTGTTTGGCAGATAGTCTACTATATCTATAATATTTTATATGTGAACTTTTGCCATACCTTATTGATCAACATATCACACTTTTATGTGTGTTCAATATCTAATGATAACTGGGTGAGGTAAAAAATTTCTCTCTAAATACTATATATATATATGCACAGGGGTATTGCACTCAAGCTTGTGCATAGTCTTTTGGGAAATCAATTTAATAAAAAGAATATATTTAATCATCCACACTTGTGGTATTTGTACAGTGTTGATGCTCAATTATAAATCAAGTGTATCACTTCTGCTGCTCTACCAATATTAACAAAGTAACAGATAAATAACAACAGCAACAGCAAAGCTCACAGAGCAATAAAAATAAAACTGTTAGTATAAGTTGTTTTCTGTATTCTTCTCTGGCTACTTGGCTGGAATAGTTTGGAAAAAAATCTATGCATAGCTCATGAAATCTTGCTTTTTATAAACTCTGTGTGCAATTCTAACCCATATTGTGAATTTAAGCAAACATTTGCTGATAAGTGTATGTCATATGTCACATCCTAAGTCAAGGTACAGCTATAGGACAACTGAAAATACTGAAAAATGAATTACTTTGTCTTGAAGACTGCATTTGCCAAGAAGATCTGTAACAAGCCAAATTTAATGGCTTGTGTACAAGGAGGCAACACATATTTCTCAGCAGAAAGGAGTAAAGGAGAAAATATATTTTAGAAAGATACACAATCAAATAGTTTTGGATAACCTATTAACACTGGAGCTGAACTCCCAAAAAGGTTGCCTTCTGAGGAAAGAAGTGATAAATTCTCTTCAGGGGAATCTTGAAACTCCAGAAACAATGATTAAAAAAAAATCCTGAGGATGTGTAGACAGAAAAGCAAACTGAAGGTAATATTTGTGCAAGTGGAACATCTTGTTAGAGTGATAATTTGCATGTCTTCAAAATTCCCTAGGAAAATAAGGCAAGATCCTGTCTAAATCACTTATTTTCTTCCTAAACTGGAAAGAAGGACCAAAGTCCAGTGTCCTGGTTTCAGCAGGAATAAAGATAATTTTCTTCCTAGTAGCTGGTAGACATCTGTGTTTTGAATTTAGTATGAGAATAATCCTGATAACACGCTGATGTCTTAGTTCTTCCTTAGCAGCTCTTACTCTAGTCAAGGACTTATCAGTTTCCCACACTGTGCCAGTGGGTAGGTGCACAGGAAGCTGGGAGGGAGCATAGCTGAAACAGTTGACCTGAGTTGGCCAAAGGAATATTCTGTACCATAGAACATCATGCTCAGTATATGAAGTGGGAGGAGGTGGCTGGAAGGGGCTGACTCTGGTCAGAGACAGGCTGGACATCAGTCAGCAGGTGGTGAGCAACTGTATTTTGCATCACTTGTTTCTCTTGGTTTTATTACTCTCTCTTCTTCCTTTCAATTAAAATTAGGAGTAGCAGTAGTAAGTAGTAGTAGTATATTTTGCGTTATTTCAATTACTAAACTGTTCGTAGCTCATGAGTTTTTACCTTTTATTTTAAAAGGTAAAATGGTATTTTCCCATCCCACCAGTAGAGCAGGGGAGGGAGTGAGATAGCAACTCAATGGAACTTAGTTGCTGCCTATGCTTAAACCATGACACCTAGACAATGAAATAGCTTCCTATTCATCAGTATTAATATTTCTGTTATGAAAAACTCAGTAGATAACTTTTCAATTTCAAATTTTTCATACTACTTAGAAGAGCTTCTCATCAGAGTTGAACACATCGCAGAGAACTATGTGATGTTAGAGGTCTGCTTATCAGTGTGCTGGGAGGATTAGTATGTGGATTCAGCACTAGTTTGGACATCTCTCAACTGTGGATTGTGAATCACTGCTGTACATTTTTGATTTGACAGAGTAAAAATGTCTACCTGTGTTTAAACTTCTCTGGGTTACTATCATATAAAATTCAGAGTCTGAACCAAACTAGAAAACTGCTGAGGAACTTTCAGTGGTATCACATTTATGAATTAACATTCTAAAATACCATTTCTTGCTCGTGGAGTTTCTTTTTTTAAAGAGTTATGAACTTTATTTCCTTTAAGTTATTATTTAAATTATATTCTTATTTCTTATACAAAGCTTTGAACTAACAGAGTTGTGTACAAAAAGCATTTAGAAAGACACCTAAAAGGCCTAAAAGGATCACAGCTAATGGACAACCAAAATGAATGAGGAAATGGCTGCCTACACTAATGCTTCCAAGATTATCCACTTAATTGAAGTGAAAAATCCCCCTGATATCTTAAAGACATAAAGAAATTGGTATTTCGGTATACTGCATATTAGTATACCATATACTTCTGCATGTTAAATTCTACTGGAATTTCCTCTCAATGCAATTCATTCACCTGGATGTGGGACATCAGCTCTACTTTTAGGAGTGCCTGACAAGTAAGTCAACAAGAAGAGCCAATCTATAGAGAACAGGGTATAGAGAACTGCACTGCAAAGCTATTTATCATGTTCCTTTTGAGATACTTATGCAAGCAAATTCTAAAGCTTGTGTTCATGAACCTGCAGTCATTTCCTGCATAGCTATCCAATTTACTTAGGTAATTTTAGAAACTTCATAAAATTGCTAGTGGCTTTATTTTCTTCCTATTGACTAGTCATTTATTCACCTCCATGGTCTTGCATGGTTTAGAACTGGTCTAAATAAAGATACTATATTTAGCACAGCTAAGTCATTTCATTGAGAAGCACAACAGAAATGTGTATATAACATCTTTGGCAGATTGCTCTTGTATGTATTAATTCAATTAAACAATTTATAAATGTCTGTGAAATCTGAAATCTTAAAGTCCATTATGATTTTTGCCTTTTTTTTTTTTTTTTTATAGATATCCAGATAAGGCTGAAAAAATAAAAAGTATTTTAAAGTGTTTAGTTTCCTGGTAGTTTTTGTATTCTTCTTAGACTATATGAAAGAATTATCTTGCAAAAAAATCAAGACAGAATAGAAGATTACAAACATTTCATGGAGACAGAGGTCAGTTTAAAGTGAATGAAACGTTAACTGTTACATTAAAGAGATTCCTGAAGCACTTTGACATTATTAAGTTTTAAAAGTACATATAAAATATGTACTGGGATATAGGAATCACAATTATGCAACACAAGAAATTTACATTAATGCTTCAGTTGTATTATTACATAATTCTCTTCAGTCTTAGCAGGAGAAAACCCAATACTTTTGGTACTTTTGTTAAAAAAAAAAAAGGGAATTTCAGGAACAGTATTTAAACAGGATTTAAGTTTAAGTTTAAATTTAAGTTTACCACCTCAGTGCAGCTGTAAAGAGAAAGCGCTGTAGCAAATTTACCTTAGTGCTCTTGGAAAACAGGCATTTTAGAATTATTACCATCTCAACAATGTAATTCTTTTCAAATCACCAATTACAAAATAGCTGTATCTTGTTCTATGACACTTAGCATGCAGCAGTTTTCAAGCTAGTGAAATCCTACGTCAAGAATGCTTACTGTACTTCCATTCTTATTTTAGCCATTAAAGGTCAGAGTGAGAGCATGTGTTTACAGTGACATTGTGAAGGTGATAAAGCTGCAGCCACAGACAACCTGAAGGAGCTACACACTTCTTTATTTAAGCGTGATGTAAAAATACTCTATCTCTTTTCTCCAGGCAGTCTTGGTTCAATATTGCAGAGTAACAGCATTATATTTCATAACCTTTAGCTTGTTTATCATCGATCAGTGACATTAATATATCTGTGTATGACACACACAGCAAATGAACAAAAATGGAACTTGAATAAATTTGTTTACTCTGGTGGACTATAAAACATTGAGATTTCTGCAACTCACTTTTGTTAAATATATTTTTACATTCACCCTCCCAGTTTTTGTTATGTAAAGCATTTTAAGTGTGGCAGAGTATTTTTAGTATTGGATGTCTTGGAAAAGAAACTCTGAGATAATTGTAGGAAATGTTGGCCAATTTGTTTTCTTTCTTTTATTATTATTAAAGACACAAAAAACACAGCAAAAATAGACAGAAGTTTGAATAGCAAATATGTATTGAGTTTTGTTACCTGATTCTCTTTTGGAGTGAGTGAAATTCCTACTGTTCTGTCATTGATGTCTAAAAATCTTTAACATATATACCTTTGAATTTTTTTTTTTCAGTTGGAAGGTAGTTTTTTTCCCATTTTGTTGATTTGTAACTGAGGTAACTGTCCCCAGGCTTCATGGCTAAATACAGCAATCAAGATGTCATAAATGAGGATCTTATGGTAGAAACTGAGCTCAAAAAGGCCACATTTTTTTGAATTTACTTCATTGTGTTTTTGCAGAATATGCCTATTAAATGACTTGGAGATGCTTGGTCCTCTTAAAGGACTGGGATCTTTTGTTAGTAGAGTTTCAGAAGCCTTCGCTCAAAGCCTTTATGGATCTTAGTGAGAGGAATGGACAATCTCAAAAGTCATATTACTAAATTATGTAGTCTCATATTAAAGGCAAAGAAAAAGACTGTGGATAAACAGGACAATCAGAGATAGGATGAACGAACATATAGATTAAGGTTAACTGGCAGAAGTAATACAGATCAGTGGTTAAGAAAGCCAAATTTTGCCAAAAGTAGAAGTAAAAACTAACTGGTGGGCAAATATAACATCTCTGTTAATCTCAGTAGACTGTAATGAAGCAAATGGGTTAAAAGAATGCTGAAGACTGGAAGGCAGTGTACACTTACAGGCTTTTCTTCAGAAAAAGAGGCAGAAGAAATTCCAAAGTGTGCCAATTCCAGCTATGACTAGAAAGTACAAGAAGCAATGAATGCACACCATCCAGACATCTTCCTTTGAAGAGCTGGAACCTGGAAGCAGGTTTTGCTGTGTTCTTTGAGTGGGCTGCTTTCTTTTGAGCAAAGACATAAGACATAGATGTAGACATAGACAGGAGAGCTAGAAATTGTGACACAAAGCGATCCAGGTTCCCTGTGGGAGAGAGCAGTAAAGCAACAGGCCCAAGGCAGTCTCTTGTCTTTTGGTCTCCTGCAGACCTTATGGGAATAGAATATCTGTAATAAAAATGAAATGTGAGTGTTGGACTGTTTCTTTTGCTTTATGTACTTTATGGATAACCATCCTCTGAAGCCATCTTCAATTAATACTTGAAGCTTTTCTTTGTTTTTAGTAACCTAATGGACAGATGGATAAACCTGAAATGTCTTGACTTCTAAAGGTTTTGGTATTTATAACACATCCCAACATTTTCAAGATGCAAAAGTAAAAAGGGCACAATAAGCTCGATATGATACAAGATTGATCATGAATAGGTTCCAAAGGGAATCTTGCCAATTTTGCCCCACAGGTGAATTAATCAGACACAGACAAACAAGTTTAAAGGAATACAGGGAATACAAATCAGGAGTCACATAAATTGAAAGTGACTTAAAGTGACTAATTTTCACTACTGAGAGTCTACTATGACTGGAATTTCTACCAAATTTCACCCTCTAAACAACTGCACTCTCTTCCCCAATTTGATAATGCCACTGGCATTTTTCTGCTTTTTACTTAACATCTCACCTCTTGCTCTACTGATAACATGCTGTGCAAAAGATCTGCCTGATGAGTGCCTGCAGCAAAGTGTTCTGGAGTTAAATTGCTTTTGTAAATGTTTTTACTAAAATAAAATGAGCAGCAGGATGTTTGTCATTTCAGCTGCAACAGAATAAATATTTTATCATCCGTTCTTCAAAAGCTCATCTGTAACTCAATGAGTTTTATAGAACAATTTAAAGAGTAAAAGCTTTTAATTCACTTTAACTTTGATTATGTTACATGGCCTATTGCGTTAAAAGCTTGAGTTAATTTGTGACTGAGGTTTACTTGAAATACTGATTTTTAATTACTTTTCTCAGGTAAACTGCTGCCTTTTTCAAATTGGTGTACAGAGCATATATATAAGCAAAATAAGACTATCTTTGAAAGAATTTCCATCAAAAGAATTTTTTCAGTTTTGTAAAGTGGGTGGTTTTTTATTCCTTTTTCTTAGAAACTCTCAAAAGCATCAGAATGTAGTATGCAAGTGATACAACATTAATGAAAAGGCAGGCTGAAGCATTTGAAGTGGGGAAAACAATCACTTAACTTCTCATCAAACATGCAGAGAGTTTAATCTGGTGCCCTTTAATAAAGATGGGCAAGAATTTTTATCTAATTATGATGTCCCTCCCAAGTTGTTAGAGAATCACTCAGTGAAGGTCAAGATTCAAGGAGCAGAACTTCAGGCCACATCTGTTGCTGACCTTGAACGCTGCAGGGAATCAAGAGCACTACTGCTTCACAAGACTTTGATTTGCAGCTTCTTAATCCCAGTAGTACCCTTTTATAACAAGAAAAAAACATGTGAAGATAAGCAGAAATAATAAGCAAAACGAAGCATAGGTATGATGAGGACAAATATGAAAATAAAAAAGCAATGTGTCTTGTTTTATCCTATATCTCTTCATGCCATTTATCAGAGAGAGACAACTGAAATGGCAGAGTGAAACAAAGAAGCTTCATGGTTGACAGTATCTTCATAAAATTCATATACTTTTTAATAAACTACAAAAAGAAGAATTCAAAATAAGAAACCTACATATAAAGGCAGATGAGAGACCCTTGACTTATAGCCCTGATACTATGAAATATTTTATATCTTTGTTGGTACTCAAATCTCTTACAGTTATTTTAAATTCTGGTTTACCTTACCTTACTTCGCCTCACATTGCCTCACTTTGTCTCCCTTGCCTTCTACTGTCTTGCTGCTCTCCAATAACACTGATATATATTTTATGTAAAATAACATCTGTTCAAGTGACTGTTTTTCATCCTTCCTGATTGTAAGATTCCTCTGTTCTTTCTACAGACCTCTCTCTGCTGTTTGCTCTACAACCTCTGCCTGTAGGAAAATTCACTCCAGATCTGCTTGGCATAAAAAAGCTACTATTTATGTGTCAATATGACAGATGAAGTGGAAGGTCAAATGCTATCGTCATTTATGGGTGGGAGAACTCTCTAATTCCAATGTCATGGCACAAAATCCCTACAAATAATCCTAATTTAGAATGTAGTAACAAAACCTGTAAAATGATATGGTAGCATCTGCTTTATTATGCTTTAATTTCATGAAGGAAAATGGTCACATCTGAAAAGGAAAGAATTATATATAAATCCTATACATATTTTAGTAGTACTGTTTGGTTTATTTTTATATCTTTTGAGAGTTAAAACAGCCTTTATTTTTTCTGTCATGTAATCTGACTTTTAGATTCTGCAACATATATATATGGCCCAAATTTTGATTTCTTTGGTTCTCAAAGTACCCATACTTAAGTTGTTTTGTCATTTGCTTTTCTATTTTCTATCTTTCTGTTTTTATCTTTGTTTTGCAGTGTTTTGTTTGCTTTATGTTTTTTTCCTTGCTTCCCAGGAAAACCTGTGTCTTTTTCTATTTGCAAGAGAAGGCATAGGACAAGCATTTTGTTACCTTCCTCCACCACTCTACAATTCTTCCTATGCTTCTCAGCCATATCTCCATTTTCTTCCTCCAAACATCAAACCCAACCTGTTGTCCAGTCCTGGAGTCATCTTCCTCACAGATCCCCACAGCGTTTGTCCCTTTTGCATGACACTTTAAAAAGTGTTTCAGATAACCAAATATTGATTTTAAGAGCTATTGTAAATGCTTTAAGAAACAACTGTGAAAGACTGCCAGCTAAAGCACAGGATAATATGTGGGATACCAATTGTCTTTTAGAAACACATCTGAATGGAAGAATTACACATGGGGTGCCTACTTAGTGCCCTATGCAGGCACTTTATATTTTGTCCTCATATAAATTGAGGATTTCTGTATAGACTGATTTGTATTAGCTTTCACAGAACTAGTTTACTTGCACAGCTACTACTTTACATATTCTTAGGGAAAGAAAATTTAGTACCACATGCCTGTCCCCTTGAAAATTTTGTGCATATCTATGCACATTGTATACACTTGCACACAGGCTTGATTAAGGAAAGCATAACCTGTATAAGGCATACTAAGTAAAATTTAATGTAACTTAGCATAATCTAGGTGAAATAAAATTTTGGTTATTCATGTGTAAGTTGATATCTCTTGCTCTATACCAGGCACCAAAGCTGAACATTAACCCTAGAGTAAGAGATACTGTTTAATTATGTTTCTTTTATTTAATTTTTATTCAATTTCTATCAGCCTTTTCTGAATAATAGATGTTATGGAAGTTAGCCCAGAATTTAAGACTCACTTTCATATTAGAATGTTGGCCTACTTCTGTGACTTCATTAGCTAAAATATTTTTTCCTATTATTTTTCAAAGACTTGAATTTGTATTTTCTGCTTGTAAAAATGCTACTAATTTTTTAATGGTACAAATAATGATCTTTCTAAGTTCCAAAGCCAAGCCCTATACACACTGGTACAATTGTTGATTCTGTGTTTTCAGACACAAAAAGATAATCTGCTTTGTTAGAGTGTTGATAAATCAGAGGTTTGTTTCTTTCTCAGTATATTGTCTCGCATTTACAATAGGCAGAATAGAATGACTTAAATATATGATGTTTTATTAGCTGCCACTGTTGCTTACAGAACATTTATAACAAGCTCTTTGAGAATCCTTGTAATGGTGAGGAAACAATTTGTTTTGCGAATTAATTCGTTGAATGGGAAATGTTTCCCGTTTGCTTTCCAAGCTATAATGACGTGACTGAATTCAGAAGTGCCCTTGAAAATCTGCAATGTAGAACAGCATATACACAACACATTCATTCTATACAGTGCCAAGGAAACTACTAACAATGAATAAATTCATGCTGTTTTTCTTAATTTATTAACTGGTACTGATTCTGATTTCATTTTCTCATTTTATTTCAGCTCTGATATACAATTTGCTGTAACTCAATGAAGTTTCAAGTCACCACAGAATTTAAGCATGTGCTGAGTTTTTAGAGCAGCAAGTACAAGTCTACCTGTTTAGGCTGATGATTCTCTGAGGTGTGATATGCATTGCATTTACTATGCAGCCCTTGAATCTTCCTGATTCTTCAAGTCAGGCTACTAATTCTGGTTTCTGAGATTTCAGGTCTCATCTCATGGACGATTAGTAATCAGTGATAAAGAGAACTCAGCCATTACCCTTTACTTCTCTCACTCAGTAATAAGCCAAATTAATAGCTTGAACTGAAGAAAATCAAATATCAATTTCTCTTTTTGTAGGGGGCTGTATGCTTTAGCTCTTTGAGCACCTGACCTACACACTCCCTGTTCAATACTAAATATCAATGCCAATAAATGAAATAGTTGTAAGTCCCTAAAAACACCTGATCAGTAGTAATAATCTGGGTGTTTTTTTAAGTAGAAAAGAAAACATTTAGTGTTTTGTGAACCCTTGAAATGTAAAAAGTCACACTCAGGTTCTTTAGCAGAAAGAAAATATTCAAATTAACAAGAGATCTTATCATTGATTTAAGTTGGTAAAGTAGAGGAAAATCAGTGGCACAATTTAACTCACTTCTCCAAAATCTACATTCAGGTTTTTAGTCATCTAAAGTTGTTAGAAAAACAACAACAATCAAAGGCCAGAGTACCCGCTGGGGGAAAAAAAATAGTTATGAAGGAAACAATTTATTCAGAAAATTTAATTGTTATGTAAGGTCTGAAACATATAAAAATTATTAACTTTAACAAATAAAAAAAAGTTTCATTTACAGATACTTACTTATTTTCAGCTTTCTTACCCTTACTACCAGGACTTCTATCCACAAGGAAAACTTCTATTCCACAGGTTCAGTACTGGGCCCAGTACTGTTTCACTTATTCAGCAGCGATTTGGATGAAGTGGCAGGAGCCTCCTCAGTGAGTTTGCTGACAACACAAAGCTGGGAGGAGTGGCCAATACCCCAGGGGGCTGTGTAGAAGGACCTCGATAGGGTGGAAAGATGGGCAGACAAGAACTGTCTGAAATTCAACAAAGGCAAATACAGGGTCCTGCACCTGGTCAAGAATAACCCCAAGCACCTGTACAGGCTGGGGGCCAACCTGAGCAGGTCCTGGAGGTCCTAGCTGACAACAAGCTGACCATGAGCCAGTGTACCCCTGTGGCCAAGAAGACCAGTGGTATCCTGGGGTGCATTAGGAAGAGCATTTGCCAACAGGTTGAGGGAAGTAATCCTGCCCCTCTAGTCAGCCCTGGTGAAGCTTCATATGGAGCACTGTGTCCAGTCCTGGGCCCCTCAGTAAGAGAGACATGGAACTCTTGGACCAGGTCTAGTGGAGGACCACAAAGATGATTAAGGGACTGGGGCATCTCTTTGCAAGGAAAGGCTGAGGGAGCTGGGTCTGTTCAGCCTCAAGAAGATAAAACTGATAGAGGACATCATCAATGTGTATAAGTATCTGAGGAAGGGCACTGAGAATGGAAGATTTGGCGAGGAGAAGGGAGTTGTTCTTTAGGGTTGTCATTGCTCAAGAGATCTCTGCAGCTGGAAAGACCAGAGACGAGATCAGTGTGGCAAAATTCCATTTATTCTCTTCCTGTCCTGAGGTATAGAATTCTAGAGTAGAGATAACACATTCTCCTAGACCTGCCTGTGAGGCCCTTGCTGGGAGAACACAGCTTTATAGTCATGCGCATGAGAAAGTTCTTGATATGAAAGCACCCAGGACAGAGGTTGGACTGGGATTTTTCCACCCTCTGTGATTTCTTTTGCAGTGTATCTTAGGGTTTTCAACCTGGAAATAAATTTTCCTTAATACCTTAGCTGCAGTTTGGTCCTATGGTTACCTGTGTGCATAACAAGATATACGGAGGGTGTCCAGAGGGCCTGCAGAGAGGCTCTGCTCGGTGGTGCTGAAGGATAGGACAAGAAGCAATGGACAGAAACTGAGGGACAGGAAGTTCCACCTGAATATGAGGAAGAACTCCTTTACTGTGTGTTTGACCGTGGGCTGGAACAGATTGCCCAGAGAGGTTGTGGAGTCTCCACACTGGAGGTAATCAAGAACACTCTGGATGGAATCCTGTGCCATGTGCTCTGAGAAGACTTTGCTTGAGCAGGGAGTTTGGACCAGATGACCCACTGTGATCCTGTCCAAGCTGACCCATTTTGTGAAAACAACATTACAGTTTCTCTAGAGGAAAGTATGTAATACTTTAAACTCAAGAAGCTTAATTTCAAGATGTGTAAAACATTTTCTATGGGGTCATCTAATTGATACCGCTACTTTTGTTGAGAACAGGAATTAGTTTAAAGAGACCTGGCATTATAGCACAGATGCTTGATCCTTTCGCAAACAATTCCTGAATTCCCATGGACGTGGGCATTTTGTTCCAAGAACATTGAAAGTCTCATTGGGCACAGTAGACTCCATGGGATACCTGTCACTCTTGTACTGTAGTGCATTTCAAGTTTCAGATGTCTGTATTTTCCATACAAGTAATTTTCCATACATAAGGGGGTTTACTCTATGTGTTAGCCTACAGACTGGCAACCCCCTAAGGTTAGTCCAAGGGGAAGAACTTGGCCTTGAGGCTAGGCTCTGATGTTTATATCAAAGTGATGCCGACACATATTGAGAGGAAAAGTCAGGAAATTCACCAACAAATAGCTGCTTTGAAAGTAGGTTGTTTTGAATTCTGATGCTTTTATTGTTCTCTGCTCAGCAAACTGGCAACTTGACATAACGGGTGTTGCCTGGTGCTTTCTCCTGTTGGTACTTGTACACAGAAGAGGACAGTAATTTTTCTGTGTTTGACTACATCCACATCTCTACTGAGAATTTCAGCATCATTTCAAGCTTTCATAATCTTAGTAATTATTTAATTAAAAAATTATTTATTCCTATTAGTCTAGTCTTTCAAACATCATTACTAAGTTCATTCAAATGACAAGAAGAAACATATAAACACAGGGTTGTTTTTTTTCAATATATTTATGATTATATTTATCTCTCTGCCACCTTCAATTCTCCAATAATTAGTTCTAGACTTAAAAACAAAATAAAAATACATAATTCCCACACAAATAATATTTGGCTCATTCTAAACAGTTTATTTAAAAAGTATTAAAATAATAATTTTTATTTTAGTTTCATGTTTCTTACAAAATGACAGTAATGTCTCTTATTATATAAACTGACCTCTTGAAACTCTGAGAATATATTAAATTGATATATCTCTAGGAAGCTGTTGTTCTTGAAGGTAGCGTATTTGACAGCTAATATCTGACAGCACAATACCTAATAACATTCAGAGAGGTTTCAGATGAGCAATAACTGATGAATTAATTCTGGACAACATACAGAAGTAGCAACAGGAAGAATGTTACTGAGACAGAAATAAATTGTCTTTGACCTAGTTTAACCCATATCTGTAGACATATGGACAAACAGGGGAATAGGCATTGGTTTGTTCTCAGTTTTTCCATTAGGAAAATCTAGAATTGTTCATAGTTATGCTTTCCCCACACTGTTTTTCATCTCTCCAGCTCAGCAATACCTTTAATAGAACTGGCTTCCCTGAGCCAGTCTAATGTTCTGTTCAAAAGGAATTAAAATAATTTGTATTTACTGTCACAGTGCTATAAGAGTGTGTTAATGTTATCCAATGTATGTAAATAAATAAGTACTTCGAGATATATTTTTTTACTTTTTTAGTTGTATATATCTAGGCAGCTTCAGCACCTTGAGCAATTTGCAAGTCCATGGGATCAAATAATATATATATGAAGTTGCTGAGGAATTTGGGTGATGTCATTGTGTGTCTACTCTCTTTGACAGGTCATGACAATTAGAGGATTCTCCCAATTTCTGCAAAAAGACAACACTACAACCATTTCTGAGAACAACAAGAAAGACTATTTGGAGAGCCACAAGCTCGATAGCCTGAGGACTTAAAGAAGGCACCTGAAAAAGCTATGGATAAGCTCCACATGGAAGCCATGTCCAGACACATGAAGAACAAGATTGTAATTGGAAACAAAGACAAGTAAAGACAAAGGTGAATTACCAAGAGCATATAATGTCTGAGCAATTTGTTTGCCTTTTGTGATTCCTGGGTGTCCTCTAAAAGGAAGAAGAGTGGATGTTGGTTTTACCAGGGTCCTTGATGTGATTTTGCACAGAATACTTACAGCTACACTGGTGAGCTATGGCCTGGATAAATGGACTTGAAGGTAAGAATAAATTGGCTAGTCTTCCTGATTTTCCACAAAGTCATTATCACAAGAACTGTTGTTAGTTAGACATTGTCCCTCAATATCAATAGTTACTCACTGCCAATATTACTTGTATCAATTATCTAGATTTCATTCATACAGAGAATAAAACAGGTTAGATGGTTATAGAATTCAACTCAGTGAAATTTCAAAGTTAATGCTGATGAAACTGAAAGGAGTAATTGATTGTGTGGTACAAATTCAAAGTCATGTTTAAGGGTCAGGTGTGTATGCTGTTCTCAGCTTAGTGCTATGTGTGGTGTGTGGTGATATTTTAGGTGATTTGTCCAGCGTAAACCAAAGTGCAGTTTAATTTTTCCCTGGATTCAGGATTTTTTGAGACACGATTTATCCTCTGAGTTTCAGTTTAGGCAACATAGTGATACCTCTTTGTTCTGAATACAGTTGAACTACCCATCAATAACAATGACCATATGTCTGGCAGCATCTTCAATTGCCAAACTTTTGATCTCCTACAGGGTACCAAAACATTCTAAAAGACTAGGAAATTTGTGCATATATTTGGACTCCGGTTTAGTTATAATGATCCTATATATAGAATAATGTGTTATCTAAGTTCTTCAAAAAGTAACAGAGGAAAAAAACCAGAAAAAGTTATTAGTCTGAAAAAGTCTTTACCCTTTCATACTGCTACACACAAACTATTATGCATTATCTATTCATTTTTACTAAAATGGATTTTTATTAACTAAGATTAGACATTTCATGTAAAATATTTTCCCTCTTATACTTGTGGTAATGTAACACTTATATTTGTCCCTTTCTCTTGCTCAGATTGTTCTATCTTTTTCCTTATTTTCTGTCTGGTGTTGTTGTAGGTCTAGTCTCTAAAGGCAAAACACAATTTGATCTAACTTTATATTCTTAAATAACTAAATATAAATCTGAAATAATTATCTGATAGACAATATCCTAAATCTGAATACGACTCATTAGATGGACAACTGTAATTTATAGTGTGAAGAGGAGGTTCTAGAACTATGTTGGGATGAATGGGGATTCTCATATTTTCTCCTATTCTGATATCATCATGTACGGCAGGATAACTATGACATCATTACCATCATGGAAACCTTGTGGCATGACTCAGACAACTGGAGCACTACAGTGGATGACTGTAAACTCTGTAGAAGGGAAGGGCAGGGAAGGAGAGCTGGTGGGTAGCCCTATGTGTTAGAGAGTGTTTTGACTGCCTAGGGGTTGATGATGGTGAAGAGGGTTGAGTGTTTATGGGTAAGAGAGGGAAGACCAACAAGGCAGATATCGTGGTATTTTTTAATTAGTGTGTTCTTCAGTTACATTTCTACCCACCTAACATATGCAGATGATTTCACCAATCTCAGTAAAATGATATATTTAAATATATTCAAGAATCAAAATAAATTTGTTTTCAGTCTGTTTAACTTGTAAGTGGAAGAATCATGCATATTTCTCCACACTACTCTTCAGGAATGAGTCTGCTATCCAAAGCAACATCAGAGTATTTCCAAACATATAATAGTGGTCTGAAAAGATCAGCTTCAGAGGGCCAAGACAGAGTATATCATCAGCAAGAATGTTTCTGGAGTGCATTTCTTTCACTGGGACAGCACGGCTACACATGTCAATTTGTCATCAAAAGGGAATGAAAGGCAACAAGTTAGGTGGGAGTGTTGATCTGCCAGAGGGTAAAAAGGCTCTGCAGAGGGATCTAGACAGGCTGGATTGATTGGCTGAAGACAGTGGTATGAGGTTCAACAAGGGCAAGTGCCAGATCCTGCACCTGGGGCACAACAGCCCCCTGCTACAGGATTGGGGAAGAGTGGCTGGAAAGCTGCCTGAAGGAAAAGAACTTGATGATGCTGGTGGACAGTCACTGCCCATGAGGCAACAGTGTGCCCAGCCAACAAAGAAGGCCAATGGCATCCCAGCCTGCATCAAAAGTAGTTTTGACCAGCAGGACCAGGGCAGTGATTGTCCCTATATATTTGGCACTTGTGAGGCTACACCTCAAATCATGTGTTCAGTTTTAGGTCCCTTACTACAGGAAAGACATGGAGGTGCTGGAGCATGTCCAGAGCAGGGCAGTAGAGGTGGTAAAGGATGTGGAGCACAAGTCTTATGAGGAGTAGCTGAGGGACCTGGGATTATTTAGCCTGGAGAGAAGGATGGTCAGGAGGACCTTATTGCTCTCTACAATTACTTGAAAGGAGGAAGTAGCAAAGTGGAGGTCAGGACAAGAGGAAAAGGTCTCAAGTTCTGCTAAAGGAGATTTAGATTAGACATTAGGAAAAATTTCTTCACTAAAAGGGTTGTCAAATTGGTGTTTTCTAATATTGTCAACAAGAATTGTTGTGCTTCACTATTTTTCCTGCATTCTTTCCTTCTCTAAAAACACAACAACTGCTCTCCTGGCTCACGATAAAGGTTCACTTCATCTAGTTAATTATTTTTTGTTAACAGTCTGAAGGAGAAACTGAAGTAAAAGATACTAACAACCCCAGCAAATACAGTTATAGTTCACAGACATTCTCAAAAACCGATGCAATCACACGTTTTTTGACAGATAAAGTCTTCCAGCTACAACAATGTTTAAAACACCTCTTGAAATAAAGATTATACCTTAACATGTCTTTAATAAATAACGAGTTCTTTTCTCTGAATTTCCTAGCCCTTTCAAAAATCTCTTTACAGTTTTATTGTCTGCAACATTTGGCCTTCATGAGTTCCACAGTGTAATTGTATGTCATACACTAGTTAACCAATTTTACTTGCTATAAATTTATTGCTTGGTAATTTCAGCCATCCATTTTTGTTGTTGTTTTAATTTTAACAGATAAGTAATAATTTGGTATTCAGTTTCTCCTCTGTTCTTTTTGTACAGAATTCTCATACCACTCTCCATTAGGCTTTTTTTTCCTGATATTTTCAAATGAAATCTGTGCCCTGTTCCATGTAGTTGTTCATCCTTGTTTCTCATGCTACGTAGATGTTAACCCTGAATTTCCTCTACTCTATTATCATTCAACACTATGAAATATTCCTTCACTTCAGCAGCCAGATTTAAGCCAGCGATCACAAATTTGTATGGAATTGTACGCTGTGTGCAAACCTTATCCCTCACTATTCACCTTTTTTTTTTTTTTTCTATCTGTGATGAATATACTAAGTGTGAGTCTCAGCAGGTATTCTGATGGGGTTGCAGCATTGGTAAACTATACTGAAAATTAATCTCTTTTCTTCTTGGTTTCTTTTTTTTTTTTTTTCCCCATAATTCTTTGTTTGCCAGTGGACAGAAGGACTGTGTTTCTTAGCTCACTTACTGGTTTTGGCTGGGACAGAGCTAATTTTCTTCATAGAAGTGCTTATACAGCTCCATGTGTCAAGTATTTGTCAAACGCTTGTCATGCTGCCCTGAAAGCAAGGAGGCTGGGGTACATGAGAGGTTGGGAGGGAATTCAGGTGGGACAGCTGACTCCAACTGACCAAAGGGTAACATCATGCTCAGCAATAAAAGTAATGAGGAATAAGGAGGAAGAGTGGGATATTCAGAGGTATGGCATTTTTCTTCCCAAGTCACAGCTATGTGTGACGGAACCTGGCTTTTCTGAAGATGGATGAACACCTGCTTGCCCATGGGAAGTGGTAAAAGGATTCCTTGTTTTGCTTTGCTTGCATGTGCATCTTTTCTTTTACCAGTTAAATTCTTTTTATCTCAATCCATGAATTTCCACATTTTTAAATTTCCAATTCTCTCCCCCATCCCACTGTGGGGAATGACCCAGTGGTTGCATGGGGCTGAGATGCTGTATGGGGCTGAGCCAGAGCAGCTCACTGGATTTTTATCTTTTTAGGAGAAATTGATGTGAGATCTTTCTGAAAGAAAATCTTATTTATTCTTTAGTGAATCTACAAGGCATGCACAAAAACAGAATGTGTTTTTCTTTAATACTTCAGGTTTATTCATGTACACGCTATTTGTTTTCAATGTTTACACTAAGACATGATGATGGTCTACAAAGTTATCTTTAAAAACATGTCATAAAAGTCACCTTCCCTTCCTTTGATACCAAGGATGATTTGAACCATATATTGATTTAATGTACTAATTCTGATTGGAGATTCATATCTGAGATCCATAGCAATTCAGAGATTCATATCTGAGATTCAGAGATTCATAATTGAGTCTTTGATGATTCTATGAATATGATGCCTAATATATTCAGAGATTTCATATCTGAGTTTCTTAAGAGTGTCTTTAGAACTCACTGAGCACCAGATAGATTGAGTTGGCCAGCAGGATCCTAGCTTCACAAGGCTTTTAAACTGTGACATTCCTGCATTGCATTATTCATGAGCTATATTATATGTTTGAACTGCCTTCTTATCTACTAGTCATTCATGAATGATACTCTCAAACATGTTGTTATAAGCTGTAGTAATACATAAAACACTTGCAAAAAACCTGTTTTGCTCTGAAAATAAAACTGTCTTTTTTTTGAATTATTATCTACATTTATTCTCCAGACAAAACATAATAAACCATAGAGATCATACAAGAATTCTTTCTTTTTCCACTTTTTAAGTCCCTTTCAGCTATTCATGCTTCTCCTGTAGTTTGTTAGTTGCAATATACTGTGATTAAATCTATATGATAGATAATTGTTGCTAATATTTCAAATATCAAGAAGTAAATTTTCCACTGATGGAGTTATGTCACTGCAACTGGTCCCATCAGTACAGGCTCATTTCCACTTGTGACAAATGAAAGTCTTCGGAAGCATGGAAACTTCAAAGACCATAACACTGAGATGCACAACATTATGGATGCATAAATTCAGGGAAAGGCTGTGTTATCAAAGCTGGGGGGTAATTAATGCAAATCCCTAGACTTTCAAGCAGGTAAATAAGCATGAAAGCCTCACCCATTTTTGCAAAACTGTATACATTGGTTTGTTTTGGTTCATGAAGTGGATGAGACAGTCGAAAAATATGGCTTTTGTCAGGAATAAGACACAGATGCATTTCCTAGACTGTAAATTAGACTGTAGGTGCTGTGTAAATATGATAAATATAATTTGGATTGAAACAGGAGGAGAGGCTGAAGTTTCAGGAATAGTTTTGAGAGAATGAAACATGTCATGAATGTCTAATAGATAAACAGAAAGCAAGACACTTGAGGCAATAATGTGAAATGTATCTGAAGTAAAACTGTGACCCTTGTTAATAATTAATCAAGTGGTATAACAATGAATAAATGAAGAAAAATAAAATTGGGTTATCTTTTTTTAAATATTATTCTTATAATTTTACCTATAGGTATAAGAAAGTAATAAAGGATCTTTAGAAGAAATAATTTCCATAAGGAAATTCACTTTGAAAGAAGCTAATTTAATTTGAGACAGATGTGGAAAAGGACTATTTAAGCCTTGTGATTATTGACAATACCATATTTTTTCTCTTAGGAAAAGTCATATTCCCCAAGAATTTGCCAATAAGCTTGCAAGAAAGTGACTATTTGTTTTCAGTATTTTTTTATTCTTGATTTCACCTCACTTTTAATACAATTACCTGAGACAGAGTCAGGATACAAATCTTACAGGTTCTGACAGCCTTTCTTGGAAGATGCATGTCATTTCAGCATTCATAAGAAGGGAGGGAATTGAGAAACTATAATTTAAATAAAACAGAGTAAAAAACCTCCCGTATTTTGAAAGAGAACTCCAACACTAACATTCTGCTTTGTGTCTAAAAAGTTTAAATGTCTTTTTAGTTGAAGTCACTGCTAAAACTACATCACTGACAGACATGGACTAATAACTGGAAAATAAAACACCATTCTGTTTCTTTAATACAGACCTAAGGATTGTAAAAGGATCCTTTTAAGTATTTTGCTTCTCACTGATCACAAAAAATAACTTGTTTTTCCTTAACAATTTCATCACTGAATAGATAGTGAGAGTGTTTGTCTTATCTTCTATAACAGATGGGTACCTATCTTACAGTCCAGATTATTTTCTGCAAAGTTTCATTTTATTTTTTTAAATTATCTTCTTTTCTTTCCCATACTAATGAAGTTTTCAGTGTTTCTCTATAAAAGATCTGCATTCACATAACTGGAATTACACAAATTTGTACCAGAGTTCCAAAAGATATCCTGATTTTCACAAACAAGTTTCTATGCTGATCCTTTTTACATGTCTTTTCGTAAGCTGCACATATCCTTTGTCATGTTAATCTCCTAAAATATATTTAAATAAAATTTCATAACTGTTTGGAGTTTGGCAGAAGTCCTCATTTTTTGTTTGTTTGTTGGGCCTTTTTTCTTCTCTAAAATCCATGTATTTCACAGCTTAGTTTTGTTTGCTCAGTTTGTTAATATATGATTTATGCATAGATGTCATGGGCAAGAGTGGAAGGCTTAGATAAATTTTATTAAAAAACTTTGCTGTTGAGTCAAGAGGTACAGAAAGGACTACCTTGTCTTGTAAACCCCTTCTCAGAGAGGAATCTAGGTATGGCTGCATCCAGTCTTAGCCTCAGATTATGTCAATAGTTTAAATTTAAGGAATTATAGAGGTGTGATTGAACCACTTTTATCTCACAGGTTTTAATGACTGGCAAAATGAGAATATTTATATAAAATTAATATTTTATTATTACAAATGATCAGACAAAATATCTTAACCAGAATTATTTACTACACAATATAAATGCTAAAAATCTACCAGTATAATATAGCATAAAGTAGTATAATGCACTGTAACAAAGCAATTTTTGAAGCAGTTATATTAAAGCTAGCAAAACCAGGCAGTGACACTGAGTTGAGCAAAATCAAGAGAGGCTTGAAAGAAATAGTTATTTCCAGAGAGTGATTCTGCTGACTGTGAAACACATAGGATGAACAGTGTCCTGGATAAACCTTTCTTTATCACCCTTTTGATTACTAGATAATGACCTGATACTACATGGCTAATTCTAGCCGTTTAATAGGCGAGATTCATATACACTCCTTGATACATTTCATACCCTTCATCACTTTACACACTCCTAAATTACACATTATTCAGGTGAAGGAGAATATTATCTTCTTATGCTTTACATGAAATTTAAGCAAAAAGTGTATTTAAAATTTGTCACACTGAATTAATCCAATTTCCTAATCCCTACTCAGCGGTCTGTTTATGATTTATTTATATAATACCAGTTTGTAGTCCATTTGACTACAAACTGGTATTATACAAACTATTTTGATACAACAGATTTTTTCTCCTCTTTAACTGATTACTACTTTCTCCCACTTTTCTGACTACTGGAACTTCCCAATGCCTTTAAATTCATACAACTTTTTCAAATTATTGCCTTCTTTATTCCATCTTCAGTAACCAGTAACCAGTTTTATGCATTCCTTTTAATAAGCTAATTCATGCAAGTTGATACTTTTTCTCATCTTCTTTCAAGAAATCAAATGACAAAGAAAGTTAATGACGAAAACTGCACCATTGGGAGGTCAAAGAGTTCATTTTCTGACACAGACTCATTAGATGATGTGGCTCACACCAAGGGTGGCATTGATTACCATAGCCTCTGTACTCTTAAAGGTTAATGATCAGGATAATTAGCTGACCTATTGTAACCAGATAACATTCAATTGAGATAAGTGACAGGTGACTGTAGTTATTAAAATAGACTAGAAACAGACTCTCTGACATTGCAACTTACTTATTAAAAATTGCCTGTAAAAGAAGCGGTGGAAAACATCAGCTGCCTCTTTTAGAAAGGTCTAATTTAATAATTTCTACTCCTATTTTATCAATGCCCCAAATATCTGTCTTGTGTGTAAAAAAAGAGTAGAGAGAGATATTTAGGAACAGAATCTGTGGTGGAAATTTTAAAATGTAGTTGGTCACATATTACGTGATAAAAGGGGGATTTAAAGCAACTCGTGTTTATTTTTGACACCAGAATTCTGCTGCCAGAGTAAGACTTTATAGAAGTCCCATGACAAAATTATTTTTCTTAAAAATGTTTCAGCATGTTCTGTTTAAATTTATGGTGCTGCTGGGGTTTTTTATTTGTTTTAGGTATAAGCCTTTTAGCTTGAGATGAGCAAATGTAACTGAGGAAGATGTATGGTGATATTTTCCTATATCATAAGAACAAGCACATTCTTGACATTTAAGAGATTTGATCCAGAAAATTCATTGTCCCTATGTATTTGGACAACGTGTCTGAGCTCTGGAGGATCCCTGTACTGCCTTCTTTTTTTTTTTTTTTGAACAAGAAAGGCATAAAAACCTGTCCTTACTTGTGAGACAGAGATATCCCAGTAGATATTTATGAAGTCTTATTAAGCTTCATGAAGAAGTAGCATATGTAGAAACACAGACCTAGGGGGGATAACCAAGACAATTAAAGTCAGTCCCATCTATGAGATGGAACTTCAGAAGAGTCCACATATTCACATGTTCTTGCTCTGTTTTCCATACAGACAGTAACAAAATTTTATCTCCATAGTACTTCGGATATTTAACACACAAACACCAAAAATCTAGGAAAAACCAGGTAATGCTAAAGATTAGATCAAGAAGCAATGGTTTTAGCCTCTGAAACCTCAAGGAATTTAGGAGCTCTAGAACTCCTTAGCTAAAGAACAGATACTACGAATATAAATAAGGAAAAATTTCTTACCTTTATAAAATCAAATGAATCTCTAGCCCTGAGAATATGAGAATAAGACATCTGAGGTTATTTTCAGTATCACTCTGTCACACCACAGCAACTTTTCCTTTCTAATTGCAGATGCTCCAAAGGAAGACCAGAAAAGTTCTCCAAGCCAAGAAAAAACCTCTTGGACAAAGCAGATTCTTATTCTTGGATGATTAATTAACACAAGCCAAAAGGATATCTGCAGTTTCTTATGGATTTCAAGAAGTAGTTAGCATAGCTGTCTTTTCAAGACCACACTTTCACATAGGTGAAAGTTTTGCTGGTTTGTTTTCTTGGTGTAATGTTATGTTATACATAATTATACATATACAAGTAGATATATTTATATGTATACATAATTTTCTGTATATAAATATAGTATATATATGACAGTTATGGTATACCTTCATACTTTTTCATCTTAAAGATACTCTGAGCTTTTACTAGTAAATTAAACAATAATAGGGAATGTTCATCATTACAGGGACATGATCATCTTAACTATTAAACTGTCAGAGCTATTGTGGCATGTTTGGGGTCAATGCTAATCACTACTCCTGTAAAGCATTTCTGTACATATTTCTGCATCTAACACAGACTGACCATTTCCAAAAGTCATTTTACATATAACCAAACTGGTTTGCACATAAAAAGGCTTGGTGTTGCTATCACAGACTCTTCTATATCATCCGGCCTCAGCGTTACAGAACAAGATGTGTTAAATTTGCTAATTAGGACTCCAGCTTTTGTAAAATCATTAGATCCCAGATACAGCTGATCTCCTATGAAGGAAACCTCCTTCTCATCAAGAACACTTTGTTTCTAATTCCAGCCTGTTTTGTCCAGCACATGGTAATGTTTCTGATGACTGCAATGATAAAATCCAGAGAAGAAAGAATGATCTGAGATTTCAATAACTAGATGGTGAGAAAAGACTGAAAGAGCTAGGTTAATTCTATCAGTTTAAGGAGAGTTCTAACTTATAAATTTCTAAGTCTTTGTGTCAAACAGAGAGAAAATGTTTTCTTCAGGGCCAATGAAGTTAGGGCAAGAAATAATGGGCATAGTAAGGGAGATTTAGATTAGATATTAGGAAGAGCAAAGGTAGTGGAAGGATTTTAGGGTCACAAAAACAGGTCACTTAGATTGCTGAATGTTCACTCTTGGAAGTGTTTGAGAAAAGCTGGAGAAGACATTAAGAATTATTTAATTGATAAATAATAAAATGTTAGAAACAATGAAAGCATTGAAGGGGCTTTCTAACCCAATTTCATTAGAATTTCTGATCATGATAACTTCATATAAGAAAAAAATTAACAACTAAATCTTTGGCACTTTCAGAGAATTTTATTTGATTGGAAAAATACAATAAAATTGAAAATATATTGTTACTATTTATTGACTGTAAGTATACTTTTGTGTCAGTATTGGGTCATAGCTGATGAAGGAGGTAAAAAGAATGAAAAGCAATTTATTTAAATGAAATCTTATGGCATATTCTCACACATATTCTAAATGTGAACACTGATATTGATTTTCTTCAAGTATACAATAATGATAGGGGTTTTTTTACACTTCTTCCACATAACACCAGATTTAAATGTGTTCTGTCACAATTGTTCTAATTACTTTCAAGTTAATTCCTTTTCCACATCTTAATATTCTAGGAAGAGATCTGCTGTTTCATTCCTACGCTTTCTTCTCAGTTTCTTTGGTTACGGTTATTACTTTAAAAGTCAAGGTAGAAATTCCACAGCTTCTAGCTTCTGATTTCCCTAATTCCACGTTCAGTTAAACAGATTATTTACTACATAGTGTATGTTGTATTAAAGGAGAAAGTGACCTTATTTCCACCACCACGCCCCCTTCCCCCCACCCCTCCCCACCCCCCGTCTAGATTTTTATTACATTGCACTAAATCTGGCATGGCTGTTTATAACAGCTGTTCCACTTTTCCTTTATTCAAGTATTGCAAGCTATAAAGTTTCATTCTAGGTTCTTAATGCAGTCAATCATTTACCTAATAAAATAAAGAAGACTAATGAATCTTCCCCATATAAAGCTTCATTTAACTGGACTTGACAATACAGCAGTATTGCTAAAAGATGTGTGAACAAGCAACTGGAATACCTGGAGGCGGATACACTTCAGTAGCTCACAGTAAGTCATATACAGGAAAAGGATTGCAACAGTTGAAGGATAAGCAAGAAAGTTTGCCTCAGGCTACCTCTGGGGCATTTGAAGTAATGTAATTTTACCAGGACCAGCATGGTGAAGCATATATTGCAACATAAGCTACTCATAAAGCAGTTGTAGAGATTAAATGTCTACTAAAGGCTTAATTTTAATTGGAATATGATTAGCCTGAAGGCATAAAATTATGTCTAATATATTTTTTCTTCTAACAGTTTAATAAATAGTTACAGAAAATACTTAATGAGAATTTCATTATAGTATTAAAATCCAGATAAATTTCTTAGTTTTCTCTTGTAATAAAAAGGTAAAGAACTAAATTTTAAAGTTAGTATAGAAAATTGCTTTTAGTTCACTATCCCACGATTGATTGAAGCTGCATACTGAAGGTACTGATTCAATTGAATATTTCTGTATATATGCAGAATCTTTGCAAAACAAAACAAAACAGATGCATTTGAAAATTGTTATGTCCAAAAGAATAATCTCTTTTGTATGAAATGGCTGTATACATTTAATAAGAGAACACTGTTCATCTGAATAATGCCTTGAATAAATAAATGTTAATTATTTAGAAAGAAGTCTTCCTTCCTTCCTTCCTTTTCCTTCCTTCCTTCCTGCCTGCCTACCTTCTTTCTTGCCTTCCTTCCTTCCTTCTTTTTCCACCACAAAGTGGTAGTCTGAATCTCTTCTCTCAGAGGAAAAATAGGAAGAAATTCACTTTTGTCTCCTCTGTAATGAATGAGCTGTAGTGGCCTTTGTGGCAGAGTAAACTGTACAGCTTTGTGCAGGCCTTTTTTTTTGTTTTGTTTTCTTCTGTGTTTTATATACACTAAATTGATGAAATTTTAGAAGAATTTAATTAAAAGTCAAGAATTAGCTTTATAAAATAAAAAATATTCTTTTTATGCCTAGCTTAGTACCAAGATAGCTCATTTAACAATTTCTCCAGCATGTATCTATGAGACTCTTGATACATACAAAGGCTCTATATTACAGATATTTTTTCTGTAATAATATTAAACATAAAGATTACAAATCCTGTGGACATAGAGGGATGTTCTCTGTTCCTTACACACAATAGCGAACTGGACCTACTCGGTCTCTAGGAAGCTCTGTCTACTTGTGATTGCCATCCAGATCTAATCTATTCATTCCTACAGGGCAATAAAAATATTGTTATTTTGTTGGTTTTAAAAAGACATTTTCTTCCCTGCAGAGAGACCACAGCTCTTAGGCCAGCTCCTGTCTTATTGACAGAAAGAAGGAAGAGAACAAAATTCATTCCTGGCTCTTGTTTTAGAGCAGTAACTATCTCTACGAAAGTACACCGCATTTCTTTTAGGAAGGAAAGGTCTTGATATGTTAATTTTCGTTAGAGGTTGATGTCTTTGTGCATCTGAAATATCAGCATAATCAAGACTATGTTTCTGTGACAGCCTTCACCCCTGATTTTATTTATATTGCTTTGTGTCAGACCTAAGTTGGTTTCCTGAAGGGCACTGCCTCATGCAGGCAATCTTAAACCGAACTCGAGAGCACAGCAATTTTCTTCCAGAATGATATTGATAAATTCCTTCTTTATTTGCTTGTTTGGTTCTGTTGTGGGTTTTCTATTTGTTTGTTTTTGTGGGTAGTTTTTTGGGAATGTTTATTGGGTTTTGTTTTTTTTTTTTTTGTTTTGCTTTTGGTTTTTTGTGTATGTATGTTTGGCTTTACTTCTGGATGTCCCTAAGTGTGCTGTCATATTTTAAGGCAAACATAGACCTTATATACTTCCACCATAGCTCCCCAGTAAGTTCACTTAACTTCCTTTCACACCTGTGCTGTCACTAATTACTTGTTTACCTCCCTGGCTATAAACATTTATAGTCTTCAATTACTCTGTGCACTAATTATCCTGAATAGCTGGTTTGGGGCAATGGAAGAAGTCACTGGGAAAACACATATTCTTGTTTTCTAGCATTAGATATATACAGTCTTCCTGTAACGTTACAACAGTATATACTTTCTAGTTTTCTAAAATTAATTAACAGAACTAGTTGGTTTTGTTTTGTTTTGTTTTGTTTTCCTTTTAAATCTAATTGGGAAGGCATAGGAATTCAGATTATTATTTGAAAATGATAGAGGTATATTTGCAAGGAGGAAAGCTTAATCCTCTTATCATCCTCTTCTCCATTTTACTCCTAAGATGCATGCTATCCCTCATTATCTTTATTATATTTTCATAATAATGTTTTCAGGGATCTTTTATGCCTTCCACCTCCCTGAACACATACATTCTATCTTTCTGGTGTACAATGTTATATAACTACATATTGTGGGGACTATTTTGAAAATTTCTTTGTAAAACATCAGTATCTGTTTTTTCGTACCTGACCTTTAACACTATTTTTTGTTTCATTGCTCTGAGAATTTGTTTTATTTTCCTCTATTCATAATTCCTAATGTATTTATTAATTAATCTCCTTAATAATGCAACTAATTTTTTTTGTGATGTTTTATTCAAGTCAAGGTCAGTCTTTTTTCCTGGATGACTTTGTCTACAACTCATTTACTCCTTTGTTCTTCTCTTACACTAATAACACCAAAATAGTTCTTCTTCAACATTTAATTTAATTTTTCTTCTATGAAGTGTGTTTTTAGGTATTTTAGAACAAATCTGTGGGAACGTTTAGAAGGAGTGGAGGGGCACATGAGGTTATCATTCAAAAGAGAATTTTTTCTGATATTCATTCTTATTTTCTTTTTTCCTCTACATACCTACTAGGGTAGTGACCTCCTGTTCCCCATGTAATCTTGGGCTTTGTTTTAGAATAGCTATTTCATTCCTTTGTTATATATCACATAATTTTTTGTAAATGAAACTTGTCCCCTTTGGGAGGACTTAATCAGCATTTTTTCCATAGGTGTAATGAAATGTTATAAATCTTTCTGCAGACAGAGGGCATATAGTAAATTACTGTGATATTGACCAAAAATTAGTTCATGCATGCTTGGAAAAACTGAGCTCAGTTATTAATTATAGTCATTAAAACACAAATCTACAATTACTGGAAGCAGTAACAAACATAAATCAGATTAAAACCCACTGAAAATAATCAAATATTTAATATTCTCTTTTTTGCTTTCTGTAACTTTTACCTCTCACAAGAATGTTTCTCTCCATCCTTCAAACTTGGCTGAATTATTTTCAGAACAAAGCATCTCTGTTTTGCCAGACTTCTTTATTATAGGGAACGTTTTCAAAGTGGATCACGTCATAAAACAAAAGAGGACTTGTATAGTGTGGTTCCACTTCCCAAGACATCAACACTAGCAAAAATGCTTACATTTTCCTTGGATAGCCAAATCAGCCACTAAGGAATTAAAAATATCTGAATTTACAGTCTTTTGAAGTCTTTCACTATCAGAGGAACTAACCATTTGTAATTCCATAGAGTCACTACCTACTTAGGTATAGTATTGTCTTAAAATCGATTGAAAACACATGCAAATAATGTGCTTCCATTGCTTTATATGATCTTGCATTTGTGTACTCCTGATATTAGTGTACTCCTGATACACAATCCTGTATCAAAGGGGGTGGGTCATCTAGCTGAATAAAAAGGGTCAGTAATTCAGGTTAATACTACTCAGCACAAAATTGTGATGAAAGGAGTTCTACAGACCTTAGGAAATATTATAATTTTTTTTTTTTTGCAAATAAGAAAGTGACAATTAGAAAACCAAACCAACTTACTGTTACCTTAACGACATAAAAAGAATAATTATAGTCTCCTACAACCTTCTTGCTGCTAAATTGGACAGATATAGGTTTCAGGGATGGACTGCTAGATGGACAGAAAATTGGCTGCATGGCCATGTCCAAAGAGTTATAGTCAAAGGTTCAATGTCCAAGTGGAAACCAGTAAAAAACAGTGTCTCTCAGGAGTTTGTATGGGAACTAACACTATTTAATATATTCGTCAATGACATGGACAGTGGAATTGAGTGCACTCTCAGCAAGTTTTCTGGCAAGACCAAACTGAGTGGTACAGCTGATTCACTTCACATGAGATGTTGTTCAGAGGGACCTTGGCAGGATTAAGCAGTGAGCTAGTGCAAACCTTGTAAAGACAAAACAAACTGCAAACAGCTGCATCATGCCCTGGCTGCCACAACACGCTCTGTTTGCCCATTCTGTTTGCAGCACTCCCTACGGCAGCCTTTGTGGGAGTCTTGGTACTCCCCAGGGGTTTCCCCAGCTAGGAAAACAAGATCCCCATCTCCGCTGTGGAATAGGCCTGCTCTGGAGCTGACTGTCTCAAATGATTTGTTGGGAATATCTGCAATGCAGATTATATATTTCAATATTTTTCAGAAAAAATACATGTTATATATAAATAATTGTTATTGTTTAAATCCTTTTAAGTCCTTCATACTTCCTAAGAAACCCCACATTTTGTGCGTAGCAACTCAACAGTGTGGTACTTATAAAAACTAAGTGAATCATTGAATGTAAAGTCCATCTGTATAACCATGCATCAGAGAAACAAACCCAGAAAATTTGCATATATCCTGTACTACAAAGTATTCTTGAATGACTGGATATGCCAATTACTGGTTTGAATAGATGACACTACTTCTGCTGGTTTAAGCTTATCGGATCTAACAACATTGATCAAATTGTCACACAATACTTTTTAAATCTAAGACACAATGATAAAACTGAGAATGCTTACTTTATCAGTTAATAAAAATGCTCCTAGGGCTAAAGAAATAGATGATAAGTGTGACAATTTATCAGGAAATCCAACTGCTGATAATTCAAGGCCATGGAAGTTGATTTCAATTTGTAAGTAATATGAAAAATACATGTGCTTTACAAAAAAAAGCACAATAAAAAACCCCTCAATTATTTATTTATATACATGTAAGACAGCTTCCATTTATTTTTAAACAATGGTTTGGAAATAAATGGTCTCATTTTCTCTGCTCTGTGTTCCAAAATGGTTGGAATTGACTATGGCTAAAATTTATAAAATTACTGAGTATGTTTGGTGCATCAATAGGAAGAGAAAGTGAGTGATCTATTTATTAAACTAAAAACAAAAATGAGACTATTCTATGTTCTCAGTGAATAAAACAGCACAAGATATATAAATCTATAGCAGAAGGCAAGGAGTTCTCTTGTTATTATATCACTGCTGTTATTTCTTTTGATGCTCTTTTACGCATATCATCCCCCCTGGGTCCCAGAGTCTTCATGGTTCATTGTCTATTGATTCTCAATACTACTTCTAAGAATTGGGAAGATAAAGAAATATTCAGAAGTGAGCAACAAGTAGTTAGAAGTAAATAAATTCTTTATAATAAAAGTAACTTGAAAAGATTTATGACAATGAGCTTTATATTACATTAGAATACTTCATTTAGCTCTGCCCTGAATTCCATTTCATATATTTTACAAGGCTTGCAGTTTATCTGCTCATATCAGTAGACCTTTTTATTTAATTTTCTCAGACACTTTGACATTTAATAGGACTGAATAATGAAAGCTTCCCACAATGAATATCCTGTGGTTATTTATATTCGCAGTAAACATAGAGATTTAAGATATTAAAGTATTCTTTTGAAGCACACGTAGAGTGCATGATGGGCATCCACAGTTATGGCTTTCTTGCCTTTTTCCAGACCTAAATCTCAAGGGGACAACTTTTCTCATAAGATAAAACCCATGCTCAGATGGATTTTTGAGAATTGCAATGCAATGTTAACACTTCTGAAACTTTCTTAATCAATTTTAAGTGTGTAAAAATCTCATGAAATTGCCATTGGTGTAATAAAGCCTTCTTCATTACTGATTTTCTGACTTTCTCAAAGTGTTTTTCCACACAGCTAGTAAATAGCCAACAAGAACAAACATCTGTAGTGACCCAAACAACATCTGTAACAGCAAATCAATAAAACATTCAATTTAGTTTTATTTTGAACAGAATGACATTCATTTAACAGCAATAATTTAGAGCAGAAGCTTTACTGTAGCAAATATCTGGTAATGTATATACTTGTGAACAGGCACACATAAATATATGGAGAGATATGTGAATATATACAGATACCTAGTTTTTATATAAATGTATCATATAAAAGGCCTCAATTGTCAAAATAATTAAATTTTAGCCCCCAAAAGACAGCTAAGCACATCCAACTTAGCTGATATAGAGCCATCTATTTAGCACAGTAAAAGCTTTCATATCATAATTGCAGGTATGATCAGCTCACCAAAGGCCATTTAAAGTGTCTGTAGTAATGAGAAATCTGTATTGCAACATACTGGAGTGGATGTTTTAACAGCAAAAATAGTATGTGACAATGCATAATGTAATAAAATAACCGAGACAACTTTAGTGTAATGTTAAGCAAGAGGGGAGATAATTCCAGTGCAGTGTAATTCATGCTTCCTATTAAAAGAGATTTCTAGAACTGCTGTTTCCCAGAACTTTACCTCAGATTAATTTGAAAAGAATGAGTTGTCTTACTCTAAAAGACATAGCAAATGCACTAAAATTTGTCTGAAGTAGATGATCATGGGAGCAGGATACAGGAGTCTTATGGATGATAGGTGTAAGAATACAGACAAGTATCCCAAGTATCTCAGGAAAAAAAAAAAGAAAAAAAATAAAGAAAAAATAAGGCTTCTGGACTGCTTTAATTATTTCCACCAATATTTGAAAGTGGTTTATTCTCCTAGAAGCAACTTCAAAGTTGAAAAGGATCTATATGATGCAAAATGGGAGGAGCATATTAGCCCAGTTAGGGAAAGAAAAAAAGAAAAATAAGCAGATGTCAGAGATAATTCTTTCTTCCACCTGAGAGCACTTTTCTTCTAGTATTTGCTTCTTGATTTTAAGACTTCTCAAGTTATCAAGAAATTTTGAGAAGTGTTCTAATTCATGCAGAAACATTCCTTGTCCTCCTAGGTATTTTGTGATAAGTATATAATTTTCCCTAATTTAATATTTAATGAATAAAACCTGAACATATAATTTAAATGTACTGAGTGATCTTCTACATAGAAGAAATTATCCATAACTGTCCATAGGAAATGACAATTATGTTGGTTTCATCTGGTATAGTCCTAATTTCTTCTCAGTAGCTGGTAAAGTGCTGTGTTTTGGATTAAGTGAGAATAATGTCGATAACACACTGATGTTTGGTGGGTACTATATAGCATTTATCCTAAGTCAAAGACTTTTTTTGTGTCTCATGATCTGTCAGTGAGGAGATACATAAAAAAGTTGTGAGGAAGCCAGGATGGGTTGTTCAAATTGGCCCAAGGGGTCTTCAACACCACAGAACATCATACTCAATACATAAAATGGGGGAGTTACCTGGAAGAGAGGGCCAATAAGGGTTTTGGGACGGGGTCTGGCATTGGTCAGTGGGTGGTGAGCAAAATACCTCACTTAGTTTCCCTTGGTTGTTTTTGTGGTTTTTGGTTTTTTGTGTGGTTTTTTTTTCTTTTATTAACATTGTTATTATTTACTATCATTATTATATTTTATTTTTGTTTCAATTATTAAACTGTTTTTTTGTCTCAACCTACAAGTTTAACTTTTGATTCTCCTCCCCATCCCACCAGAGTGACGGGAGTGAGCGAGCAGCTGTGTGGTGCTTCGTTGCCAGCTGGGCTTAAATCACAACAGTCATTATGGTAGAAAAACACTTACAAAACTTGTCGACTGACTCAAAACCAGTTTCTCCTCCCCAACAGAAAGAGTAGCACTCCGGTCAAGTATCCTGTGATTTCCAGAGGAGACAGAGATTATACCAGAGACAAATCTCTCAAGTAGCAGCTGTTCGATGGAAGAATTAACAGTGGGCCCTCACTCCTAGTTAGAAAAGACAAACATTATGATGTTCTTGTGTCAAGTAGAGACTAATGCTCAATCTGTGTAGTTAAATGACTTTTTAATTTTTTTAAAGCAATGAACTGTTTCCATTTACTATGGATTAAGTTTTGCTATTCAAATGCCATTTAATGATTTTCTCACTGAAATGTGTTTTCATAGAGGAAAGATAACATTTATCACATCTAAGGCTAACAGAATCTATACTTAGGTCAGATTAAAAATAATCAAGCTGAGAGGTTAGGTTTCTGAACTCATTTAATGCTGGTACCTATTTCTCCAAAATCATCTGGTACTCTATAAAGTTTCTCTTTGAGATTTTGAATTTAATTGTGTGTGTGTATTCAAAAGGTAATTATGCAGCTACCTAATTAAAAGTTCAGTCACATAATCATTAAAAGTGTCTTTTGGTGACAGTTGCAGTAAGTCAGGCTCAGAACTGAATGATTATCACCTGCTGATTGCAGAACTGAATATCTATAATGGGAGTAAATTTAAAGCAGAACTTGTTATAAACTAATACTGATCCTACATTATAGTGATTATTTTGTTGTGTCAGATAACTATTTGAGAAGAAAGAATTATTTTCAGCTTCATTTACTTATTGACAGACATAGAATTAGAAGGTAAAGAATCAGAGTATTTTATGCAAAATATTATGTGTCCATGAGGGAATGGTCAAATTAAGCACTCTTAGATGAGGAGCATTAAGGATCTTTAAGATAGTGTTCTTTTTAAAATTTTAAAAACAGAGAGAAAGGAAGTTATTGAAAATGGTATAATATATACATTATAATATTACTATACAACAAAAATAAAACCAGTTTCTAATATTAACCAAAATACTTTTATAATATTTAGGCTTTTATAATTTTAGATAAAATTTGTTTGGCCCTGACCAAAAATTTTCCCATTTCTTTAAAAAAGATTGAGAGCTTCTGTGTCTTTGGTTTTGTTTTTTTTTGGTTGGTTTTGGTTTTGTATTGCGGGGGTGGGGGAGGTTGGGTTCTTTTTGTTAGGTTGGGGTTTTTCCAGTGGAGTGAATAACTTAGTTTTGGTCTATTCTTACACTTATATATTAAAATTCAGAGTTGTCTTGGGTTTTGAACATATTTTAATACCATTATTTTTAGCTGAAAAGAAATTAAGATTTGTTTAAAAGGAGAAAAGGGGTCAGGAATGGTGTTTGTACCAGTAAAATTTACATTAGGACTTAGAAAAATGATATCTGAATTAATATCTAAAATCCTACTGTTATAAGGATATCAAAATGCATTTCTGTTGCTGTTTTTAATTTCTGAACAGCAAAGATATATTAACAATCCCATAAATCACTTCATTGTTAGCAATCTCACATTGCAAGAACACAGAAAGCCTAATTGATAGCTGGTCAATAGAAAGTTACCTCTTGCTGAAGATTAGAATCTCTTAGTGCTGAAGCTATTTAATTAGTACAGGTAATTGGAATTTGGCATTTACTGAAATGATGTAAAACCAAACCAACTCAAATTATTTGTGCTTCTTATTCTGTTTTATTTTACTGCTTCTCCAGAACCATAAGAACAGGATGGTTTCAAGACACTTTGCAACAGAGCACCATAAAATACTGCTTCTTGGGTTCTTATCTTGATTCACTCATACCTTCTTGAATCAGAAATATTTCTATGGAAATCATTTTATTTGTACTAGATTTATCTAGCTGACATAAAATCTGTCAAGAAAAAATGTTTGGTTTTGTTCAGTTTGGTCTGGTTTTATGTGTGAATATAGCAGCTGCTATGGTAGAGATATTGTCACAGGACCCTTCCCTGGTTTTGGAGGATTGGTGGGTTTTATTCCTTTGAACACTCCACATGGCTCTAGATAGCTAATTATATCAACCTGTGGAGGCTATTTTTCCGTATTTCTCCAGCTGATGACATATTCAGTTTGAATGAAATAGGAATAATATCAAGGAAGAAAAATAGAAAAGTCTTAGCAATTTCACCACTATGAGCACTTCTTTTCCTAAATCAAGCATGTAATTATCAAACTTTGTCTATATTGTCATATGGTTTAACCTTTATGGAACTAATTAGGTTGAAGCTTAAAATTAGTTGCTGTCTAATTTGATGAAACAGCTGCAACTTTTTTCCTTTCAAGGAGAAGCTGGGGGGAAATGTAAGCAACTGAGATGAAAAGTATTATCATTAGCACAAAAGACAGACAGCTATTAGAAAAGAATCAGGAATTGAGGTTACCTACATAAGAAAACTTTTTGAGTGAACTGGGTAAGCATATATGCAACATAGGAAATACTGCAGTATGGAAAAACAAAGGAAAAAATGAGATACTACAAATTTATTTTGATGTCTCAGTGGTTTTACACTATTTATTCTGTGAGATTTAGAAAAGCTTTAATTAAGAGAATGGTGACATGAACTTACCTTTCACAGGAGCTTTGAAAATCTAATGCATCTCACTTGGTCATTCTGACCAATTTTGCTCAGACTACAACAAATTCCCCAATATGTAGTCATCTTTTCTAATATATATAATTAAATGCATTAGGTAACTTAGGGAGTGAACTCCCCAAAATACTTAATGAAAGCATGTGACAGAAGAGCTGACTCCTTTAGTCTAATAAACATTCTGGCAATAAGTCTGAACATATTGACTCTCATATTAGGGTGGGCTCTTTGAACACATGCATCCACAGTTGCTGATCAAGCTTCACTAAGACAGTCGCTCAGGTTTATTTTGTAGTGATGACGAACATTCACAGACACTAAATCAATATTTTGAAGATGATTAGAGGATAAAACACTATGATTTTACAACTCAGCTCTCAGCTGAGATCCATAACTGTATGTTTTTACTAGTTTTGAACAGTCAAGAACCAATTGCATTTGAAGTCATTCTTTTATAAAAACTAGCATTTTCAGAATATGGCAACAAGAAAGAAGAGGAAAGAATCGCTTTTAAAGTATAGGTATTTCTTACCAATGCATTTCATGACCCAAGGCAGTGGCCTCCTGAATCCCTCGTGATCTGCACACAGTAGGTTTGAATCCCATCCTTGATGAGAAGGAAAGCTTATGACCCTGAGATTGGCTTAGTGAGTTAGAGCGTGGTACTGAGGACACCAAGGTTGTGGTTTTGATCCCGGTATTGGCCAATCATTTAACAGTTGAACTCAGTGATCCTTGTGAGTCCCTTCCAACTCAGAATATTCCGTGATTCTGTGAAATGATTCCATTTGGAAACCAGTTTTCTGCATACATGCAAGGGATAGGTCTGCTTCTGTGTGAAGTCTGGATCCCTGCATCCACCCAGCCAAGGAGGTCATCGGGAATTAGGATGACCTAGGATGACCTAGGAATTAGGAATAGGCAGACAGTGCACATCCAGGGTAGAAAATGCTCTACCTCCACGAATTAGATCTATTTACAAACTAGCATACATGCCCCTCATCCTGCTGGCAAGCTGTGCCACAGTATTCTTTCTCTGCATAATTGACCACCACCTCTGTCAAGAATTTCCTGAAGCAGGACATTACAACATAGTCTATCACAGTTTATCTCCTTCTGTGTGTGAAATATAGGAATGCATACTGATACAACTTAAAAAAAAAAAAAAAAAAAAAAAGCTCCCCTCAGCCCCCCCAGAAATCCAGAAATAGAAACAGGTTTTTAAATATTGTCTTGTATTTACATGCTAGGAGCCCCTGGTGGTCTAGTGGTAAGGGCGCGGCGCTGTCACCGCCGAGGCCCGGGTTCGATTCCCGGTCAGGGCCACTCCCGGGCTGATGGAGCTCGTTAGCCTTAAAGGCAACCCACCTACGTCCTAAGGACCTCGCTGCCACCGTCCAAGCTCGCTTGGCCCCGGCAGATGAACCTTAGGATTAAAGGGTGGGCTGAGTTCCGCGCACACTGTGTCTCACCTAAAAATTCCAATGCGCAGGCTGGAAGGTGGAAAGACCTTCCCCGGATCTTCGCTCGCGAAGACTGGCCATTATTTATTTACATGCTGCTAAGGAAATCAGTAAGCAGGTAATATACGCCTTTCAACCAAAGTTAAAGACTTTGCATCTAAAATTTTTCCCATTTTTAAATAGATGATGACCACAAAATCTAGAAAACTACAGAAAAAGTTCCTGTTTAAACTTTAGTACTGTGAATGGGGTATGTAAGATTCTTGTTACTACACAGAAATACATAAAATACATGTACATATATTTCCCTACAGACACTATGATATTTTCTTTTTAAGTATTAAACATTCCACTTTGCTCTTCAGTCTTCATAACCATTCAGGGAGAATTACATGCCTTAAAAAAAAATCTTCAAATTCTGGCTAGCTGACAAAAGATATATGAAACCCAGAAAAGAAATAGAAGCATAAATGATTTTCTTTTATTACAGTAAGGCACTCTAAGAAAATAGATAACTTAATTAATTTTGTTCAATTTGGTTTTAAATCAAATCTGGGGATGAAAAAAAAAACACAAACAGAACCAAAAAACCTTGAAATGTAATCCTTGCCTTTTAGAAAGCTTTAGATGTGAGCAGTTTATATCAGATTAGGCTTCTCCATTATCATATATATGTGTATGATGATCAGACAAAAAAAGGTTTTATATGAAGTATTCAACAAATTTTTTCAGGAGATAACATGATATTTTCTGATGCAGAACTATGACAATATGGTTCTATGAGTAGACTTGTAGGCTGTATCCACTTATAAAATAAAGACTAATAACCTTATCACTATTTCAACATCAAATTATTGGTCTGAAGAGAAATGTTACTTTTTGAAAGTCTGAAGACTGAAATATTGTTGTTATTATAGAAAATTAACACTAAATATTTCCTAGATATTTTTTTCATTCCCTTGAAGGTTGGGATGAAGTATAGGGAGGGTTTTTCCTTCAAAAAGTCTGTAGTCTCTGGACAGTAGTTTTCTTTCAGACTGAGAACTAGTATTTCATGTAAATAATATGTAACTTTTCCAGACTTCTTTTGAGTAAAAATTGAGTGTTTTCAAAGCCCCTTAATGCAAATGAAGTGTGCTGGATCAGTCTTCTTTTTTTAATGTATTGAATTGCTGTATTACAGATTTTAAAATTGATTAAATGATTCCTAACAGTTACAATAGTGCTTAATCAATGGAGAAGTTCAGCATTTATCTGAATTGCAATTAGCTATGCATTTCTGAAAGAAAAGATTTACCCTGTGTTCTAGTTCCAACAAGGACTTTGGAAATACATTCAACTTACATTTTTATCTGCCGCTTGTTACTGCAAGATATAAGAAAATCTGAGAGTGTTCCCATTAATGATTCATCTGGCATTAGAAAGTAAGAGTAATTTCCTACTGGAACTCAAAGTATTTGATTGAATACCTTTGAGATAGCTGTGAGAGAATGGTTGTGGACTGAACAAATATTTTAGAGGGGAAAAATTTCTATAGGAACTCAAACTGCAGACTTTAACTTAAACGGAGAGTCTATATTGTAATAACGTGTGTGGTTTTATTTGAAACACGTAGCTTTGTGTGCAATCTGTGAAGAGGAGAGGTCTAAAGAGGACAAAATGTTCAATAACAATGTACAGCATATTAGATATGAAGCTCTGCAGAGTACTATGGAGTCACATCTTCCTGTCTTACTGCTGCTGTAATAATTCTTTACAGAAAATTCAGATAAGGTAGGAAGAAGTGATCAAGCTAGATGTCTAGTAGTCATTAGTGGAAGCTGTTGGGAGGTGAATGCTTGTGAGAAGCTGCAAGTTCATGACTGATGGGTTCAGATGGGCAATTGAAGAGAACAGCACTGGAATACTGATTTGGAAATAAGATAATAGAAAACTGAGATTTCTCATACAGGGACAGGAGTGGAAGGAACAGTAGCTATGTGAAAAATTGGTAGAATATTTTGTGGAAATTAGGGGGAGTGTGGAAGTCACTAGATACACAAGGAATGAGAATACATACGGAGAAAGAAAAAGAGCTGGAAGAGTATGACAAAGACAAAAGCTAGTAAAGGAATGAATGCTGATGATAGCACTGGGAAAACAGGAGGAAAAAATAGAATAGTAAAAGAAAGCAGTAAAATTGGCTTTAGTGAGAGGAGTAGGAAAATAAATTAACTTTTTATAAGTACAGAAGAGAATGTATACATCACTGTTACAATCAAATTATTTATCTAAATAATAGAGATATAAAAGTATAGCAAAAAATTTGGAATGCAATTTCAGTGCAACAGGTGTTAAGAATTTCAGAGAAAATGCCAAAGATTTTCTTCAAACATGAAACAAATCCTTTAAGTGTAATTTAATTAACACTGTTAATTTAAAATATAATTACAAGAAGAGGATCAGAAAAGGAAAGTTCCCTTCTATTGCTATTCTATATCTTTTTGTGGAAAACTGGTAACAAACTCTGACAGAAATAGCTTCAGAAGTGGTTTTATAATTAGGAAAAAATATTTTTTTTAATGTTCAAAAGCTCTGTATTTTACCAAACTATTTAAAAATGCTAATATAGTGGAGAAAATATTTTGAAAGGACTCACAAACTAATTAACACCACCCACCACCACAACCACCCACACTACTACTATTTCTCTCAAAGAATTATACTTTCTAAAATGTAAAAAAAAAATTGTTCCAGCACATTGTGTCTAGCAAAATTAGATTTAGATGTTTTGGAACTTGAAAACATTGCTACTTACATAGGCTAATTGGCAAAAACATAGACATCTCTAGACGACATAGTTTTAAGCTGTGCCAGCGGAGGTTTCGGTTGGACATTAGGAAGTATTTCTTCACAGAAAGGATGATGAGATGTTGGAATGGACTGTCCAGGGAGATGGTGGAGTCACCATCCCTGGAGGTATTTAAGGAAAGTTGGTTGTGGGACTTACTGCAGTGGTCTGATTGACATGGTGGTGTTTGGTAATAGATTGGACCAGATGATCTCAGAGGTCTTTTCCAACCTAACTGATTCTGTGAGTCTGTATTCTCCACTCTACATCAAGAAAGGTGGCAAATTATTGAAGAAATATGGGAAAAAATGTTGGGAAAATTATTTATTTAAAAAAAAAAAAGGTTGAGCAACATCAGGAAATGATAGCATCTGGGAACTTTTAGACTGTAGGTTTTTTCTCTAAAAAATAGGCATAAAAGTAAAGACCACAAAGAGCCACCTTCAATCAACACTTTTTTTCCCCTAGCATCACTAGATCCACTTCTAAATCAATTTAGTCTAATGAAAGCATTTTTTCTTGTGTAGACAAGGCACACACACTAATTTACCTTGTTCCCACAGTAATTGAAGCATGTGCTGAGGACTCCCAATTACCTTTGAAGCCATTTCTTATTTCTCAGACATCTGTCAGTTCTCACAGTTCCTTACCAGAGGAAAATCTTATTTTTGACAATATTTTCTCACAAAACTTTATGTCTTAACTGAGAAATTTATTTTGATCCTTGAGGAGAGCTTAGTCAAAGCCTCCTTTAATAGATGTGACTGCTTTTTGTCATCTCCTATGGTCTCTATTTCTATTACCTTGATGTAGGCTCTTAACTGAAACACCTGGTTGAGCAGTGGAGCTATTCCAATCTCTTTGTAAGCAAGAATTATCTACAGGGGTTCATTCAGCCCACCTTCTGAGAGGTGCAAATGTATAAATTTTCCACAGAAGGAACTTAAGTCAATTTGGCTTCTAACTTAAGTTCAAGTCTGTGGAAATATATCTGGTCCGGCTGTCCAAGGGATGCATATTTTGTTAGACAACACAAATTTTATGCTACCAGTTTTCTGGATTCAGGTGGTTGGGTGGTACTCTGATGACTCATGTGCTGTTCTTTTTAGGAACAGAGAGTGAAGAAAGGGCTGCTGTACTCATGACTACTCTGCTATATGTGCTAGAGAGGCTTGCTTTCTGTGCTGAGAGGGGCCTTGCTAGGTGGAGTGTACAAAACCTGC
This sequence comes from Myiozetetes cayanensis, assembly GCF_022539395.1. Classification (NCBI taxonomy): domain Eukaryota; kingdom Metazoa; phylum Chordata; class Aves; order Passeriformes; family Tyrannidae; genus Myiozetetes; species Myiozetetes cayanensis. The sequence continues at coordinate 80,165,850 of NW_026087742.1, forward strand.
TACTTTCTACATAGCCCTTTATGAGGTCTGGTGCTCAAGGATGTGTATCTTCTTAAAAGAAAGCTGATGTGAATCCTATAAATCCCAAAGTAAAAAGTCACACTTTCATTTCACTACGCAAGTGAAGTTCACTCTCTTTCTTTGAATAAGTATCCTTTTAAAAATAAGTACATGGTGCTAACTATATTCTTGTGCTCTCAGAGAACTTCTGCATTTTTTCCTCAGAAACTACCTTTTCTGTTTCATAACCGTTATCTCTTTACCATTCTTTTGGGAGAAGTTGTTTAGCAAATACAGGATTAAATAAGGGGTTAAATAAACTATATATGATCTATACATGATATATGATGTTAACACAGTAAAAAAAACCCAAAACCGAAACAAACCCAAACCCAGAGCAAGCCAACACAAAAAACTACCACAACAAACAAACCAACCAACCAACCAATCAAAATCCTGTCACAATCACTGATTTCCTAAAGATGACCCTGAAGATGGATTCATTAAGTTATACAGAGGCAGTTAAATAAGTGGCATGGTGTTAGTGTGAGCTGCTTTTATAATTTTCTGGGCTTTTCTGCCTTCTTTTAAACACCAGTTAGGGTGTTACACAAAAGCATTAGATTCTGAGACTGTATGTCATCTCTGTCCCATTTTTACAAGAAAGCCTGAAAAAGAGTTTTGCTGGATTGCCCACCTTGCCTCACAGTGGCAACACCCAAACAATACACTAAAAATACTAAGACATGATCAGCATCTAATGGTAACTCTTAGTCTAAACTTTCAAATCTTAACTTGTAAGGAGATCTGGGATACAGATATATTAAATAAATTGCCTAAGGGATTTCTTTGGTATGAGATATTGCGAGTTCTTGGAAATTTTTACTCCCAAGTAAACAGTAACATAATTTCTCCTTACAGGGAGAAGTGAACTGTGGCTATGATATTACAATTTTCAACCTCTGATCTTTCTTCCAGCCAAATAAAGCATGATATTTGTTTAGTTAACACAGCAAAGAACAGGGTGGTCCTTGTGTCTGTTATTGTTTCTTTAAGTCCTTTTTGAAAAAAAAGAAATTAATGCCTTGACAATTTATACCTTTTTTCCAGCTTTGTTGTATTTATTTATTAAAACAAGGATTTGAGAAAAATATTTGGATTATTTCTTAAAAGATAGAAACATTCACTGAAAAATAAGAATTATTATAAAAATTATCGTGAAATTATTATTGTGACAACAAGGTAATAAATAGATGAGAAAAAATAGACATCTATTATAAGAAAATATAATCTTAGTACCTTTGGGCCAAAAATGTCTTAGCACGAGGCTACCTAGAAACAATTTTAAACACCCATTAGATAAAATAATGACCTGGCAATGCAGGAGGAATTGTCAGTCTCAGTCTCATAGTGTGAGACTAAGTCTACCTCAATATACTCTATACATTCTATATACTATTTTATTAGGAATATGGGAGAATGTAAAGAATTTCTATAAAATTGGTTAGACATTTCCCAAATACAATTGATTAAAAGAAAGTTTTAGAAATACTATTGTGTGCAGTCTTAAAATGCTTATATAGATATGTTATTTTTTAACTGAAGATAAATTAATTTTATTGCTGATTGCTCATCACTCTTATACAATACTAAGTACAAATATTTGGATTGATGTTGATAGTGCTGATCGTCTTTAAAAGTTTAGTGCTTTTTCTGGACAGCTATAAATCACAGAGGTACAGAATGCTGGTCTGATAAAGGACAGCATCCTTATATTTCCTGGGATGTAAATGTCACAGAATTAGACAAATAAGGAGACAGACCTTCTTAGTCTCATTAGTAAGATAAACTTTCTTACTGAAAAACTGAAGGTTTTACTAAACCTCTAAAGAGCAGCTTGAAATTATCCAGTCTGCATCATTCCAGACAGCTGAGAATAAAATCCTAAGATACCAGCTCAATAACAATAAAAATAATGGGAAAACTCCCCAACCCAAACCCCAAAGAACCATTTGAATAATTTCTATTGTTCACATAATCATTTATACAGACATGAATATTGTGATATTATATTTTCCTTTGTAATTGGAACTCAGACCAGATTGGATGCTACCTAGATAGAACAACGTATTACTCTGTAATTTGTTGTATGTATGAGTCTGCAAGGATAAGCCTTGTCTGATCAATTGTAGACATCAGCAATGCAGACTGCTACCCCAAAGCTTTCCATTATAGGTTCCTTTCATAATCAATAGACATAAATAAGGTGTTCCAGGGCATGATGCATCCACTTACTAGAGTTATCATAGAGATAAAAGTATAGATACTACATAATGTACCTGTTTCCTTAGTTCTTCCCCAAAAAACCTTAAGAACCTGATGATAAAGTGATGACTGCTATTTTTTCCGTCACTCAGATTTTTTTCTAGTATGGATGGGATCACATTACAAATGTAGATACATTCTTCAAGTGATCATCTGACGTGTTCAGAGCTAAAATGATTCAGTTTATCCAGAGAGCATAATTTATTTTTTTTTTTCCTGGCAGAACCGTGTGTTAACCAGGTTGGCCTGTCAACACCTAGTATGCTAAAGCACTGTTTTTGTTCCAAAGCATTCTGGCATAACCTGGGCAGCTTTCCCAAGCTGCCAGGTGGAAGAGATGGAGAAATGCGGGTGTTAAATGACTATAAGCCAAATTGTGTCAACTGTTTCTTACTGATTTTTTTAGCTGGGGGAACTCTAAAATTGAAGTGGAACTTTCTTGATTTAAAAATAAATAAATAGATGTTGAATACCTTTTTTTCCTTTCAGGAAGTGTATATGAAAAAGTTAAAATCTAATAAACATCCTGTCATGGTAGTGGAACAGATATTACAGTTCCTGATACTTAAAGTGTTTTTGTATGGGTTTTTTCTTAATGTTTTTAAATTATGAATGGCCATTTCTGGTGTGTTGTCTTCCTCCAGCTAATTCTCAGTCATTATATGACACAAATATCAGTTCAAACTCATTTATATTACTTTCCTATCCTGCTTCAAAATGGAAAACTGAAAAAGATTGTCATAATGGTACTTCTGTGCCCACTTTATTTGTGCAACATTCCAATCATTCTACAATCTGAGCAAAAAGTGGGGGATATTTCATGGGGACGTGCATAAAAGTTACCATCCCCTTTGGAATTCTAATTAACTCCCTACATCACTTATCTTGATTCCACTAATATTGCAGTTTTGTTTTCATGTAAAAAAAAAAATCTTTTAACTGTGGTGTAATTTTTACTGAGTAATCAACAAAGTGGAAGATGTAGAGCACATAGATAAATGGAATGTAATATGTTAATTATCTTTTTGATCTAACATTTCACTGTGGTACTACATAAAAAAATCATACATTTATTCAAATAAAAACAAGAAAATAAGCAAAATAAACCACAAAAAGAGATTAAACAACACAATGTAATAATAAAAAATCCATTCTCAGGTTCCTAGATGGAGAGCTGAAACAGATAGTAAAAAGAATAGTTGATATTATAATACATTTAATAATAATGTTACATTTGGTGTCTTGAATATAAGAATGAAATCCTATGCAGTGTGCTTTCTTCTGAGTCTAGGATAATGGTCTTTTACGAAATCCTGTTATACATCCTGAGACACAAAACCCTCTCACCTGTAATCCTTCTTTATAACATACTCAGAAAAGAAGATTAAGAAAAGAGAAAACAATAAAAAACACAAACCAACAACGACAAAAACATCACACAAAAAAAAGGGTAAGAGGCATGGTAAGAAGTTTGAAACATAAAGCAATAAGACTGTTATTAATAAAAGCATATTGTGGTTAGATGAAAGCTACAAACGTTCATAAACCTCCTTCTGTGATGATGACATTGCAATAGACTAGCACTACTATTGAAATAAATCTTGGAGTTAATGACATGGATATTGTGGATAAGATGATCCACAGTAGCTTCATTTAGCAAAGCACTTAAACTGTTAATAATATATCTTTAGCCTATTTCAACACAGGATTAAAATCCCTGCAAAATAATGAGAAATGCATTTTAGCACCAACTTCTTGGAGAGTATGTGGGACATCTCTCTTGCAGTATCCTGCGGAGGGCCGGGAAACGGACTTTATGATCATTTTGGATTCCTTACAACTCATCATATTCTATGATATTGTGAATGTCCCCAGTATACTTCTGGGTAAAGTCAAATAAATTAGTTTAAACAACCCTCAAAAATGTTATTTAGTTTATTTCACTTTTTTGAAAATGAGCTATTGTTTGAAATATCACATCTGCTAGATAAACTGGTAGCTGGAGATCAGGTACCAGGACAAGATATCAAAGGAAGATCTATTCCCTTCAGTGTAATATTTTAAACTATACTTCTATCTTAGCATACTGTAATGTGTGATGGTTGGATGCATGGGGGGTGAGGTTGCTAAATGACAATGAGATCACATGAAGCTGACCATGTAGATGTGACTGAAGTAAATCAATGTCTATACATACAGTTTCTTATGTTTTTCCAGTTTCTTTATTTAATACTATTTTTCTTGATGTGAGTAATTATCCACATTGTTATATAATGTTATTCACTAATTCTTTGATTTAAAGCCTGCTGAATTTTAAGAATATGATTCCCTTGACTTATTAAGCCTAAGAATATTTGCACTTTTTAAAAATTTTAGATCACAACAGGAGGTTTTAACATAATTATAAAAAGGCATCTTTGTTCCTAACTTCTAGGGTAGCATTAATTATTGCTGTTGAAACCTTTACACTAAATTCCACTGTCACTACTGTGAGATTTCCTGGCTTTAATAATTAATTCAAACAGTATAATCCATATTATTATTAAATTTCAGTTTAGTACAAAGAAGTATAATCCATTTATGGTAATACAATAACTGCTTATTCACACTTTTATGAGTGTATCTAATGAAATGTTTTAAAGCTTTTTATGCAAATAGGACTTTTATATATTGATCAGATTTACAGCTTTTTTCCTTTCCTACAATTCTGCATGAACAAACTGCATTTTGTGCAGGATCTCCATAAATGTGCACATACCTGATTAGTAGAGTGAAATGATGAGTATACATATCTGTACTTATTGCCAATTATTTATGTTTTATTGTTTTAATTATAAGGAACAGTTTTTACAGCGGTGGCAATACAATATTCCTATGTAGAACAGAGTTAAAAGAATTAATGTACTTTTAAATTAGACTGCAAATTAAAAGATATTTATCTGGCATTAATTTTAGGTATCACTTAGAGGACCTGAGATGTATTTTAAATGCAGAGTAAACCGGAAAGTAGAAGTTACATTTCACTGTTAACCGACTGTTACATGACAAGTAAACAAGTTTAATCGTGTTATTCACCTCATTGACTTTAATGATTCAATAATAGATGTAATAGGCACCTCAGGACCAGATGGCTTAGGGGAAAAAAGTCCCCATGAACTACCACTTTTTCATCTCAAGTATCTGATAAATATGTTGACTCCCTGCACTGCGATGACAGCCAGAATTTCTCACCAGCTGGCCAGTTGCTCTGCACAGTGGGTGCTATCATCCTCAACTGAATGTTGAATTCTCAGCTCTGTAGTAAGGTCAGGACTTGAGGGTTGTTGTTTTTTTTAAACACAGTTTTTTATTGATTTCACATAAACATTGCAATTATTGACAAAAGGATAAGTGGTTAAGGTCTTAGTAAGGGGTGGATAAAGAGTTAAGGTTGAATTCAAAACGAGCTCTACTGGTAACAGTGCCCATCTGCCCCTTGAATTAGCAACATGGGTTGAATGTGTAAAGAGCACATGGGGCTACAGCTACCTCTCATCAAGTTGTTTTACTACCCCAACCTTTTGCTCAGTATAGTGCTACCTCAAGCAGAGCCTGCATATGATCATGCCTGGCAGATATTTCAACCATGAAAACACTGTTTATTTCTAGCTGTCATCTGTGCTGCTGCAAAAAAAAAGTGCGCAGAAGAACACACAAACCCGCCAGCAGCCCCTCCCCGCCTTCCCTAGAAATGTCAACGAAATGGACACGTTGATTATCTACAGGCTGTGTAAGCCAACCCTGTTCAGATCTGAAGCAATATACAGCCTACTGTCTGCCACTATTGCTTGCTTTTGGCCATGGTTTTTTTAGCACTTCCTCTCTACTTGAATATCACATCTGTTTCTGCCCCTAGCTGTGCAAAATCCAACCATGGTAGAACCTAACAAAGACAAAAGGTTGCTGTGTTTTTCTTTCATGTGTGTGTATTCACAGACATTATTTTCTCTTTGTTACTGAACTTCTGATTTGCCTTTTTAAAACAGACCATACTTGGTCCTGCATCAAGAAGAAATTTTGTCCCAAGTCTTGGAAGGGAAACTGAAACATATGTAACCAGAAGAGAAAAGAGAAAAATAAGACACAGGTGCGCTATCTTGTCAGTTAAGAGATTCTGAAACACAAGATAATTCTGAAAGCCTGTGGTAAGCTAACTGTATGTCTCTTCAAAGCCCACTTTTAAAACAAATTGGAATTTCTCAGCAATTATATCCAAGTTGTGCTAAAATTCTAGAAAATTCAGAGTAAGTGGCATCACACAACTGTATATAAAGAAAAGTAAATCTTTATTTTTCTTTGTTACTCACTGTATTTGTAACATGCTACTTATTGCACTTAAATTCACAAGTTCTTCAGCTATTATCATAGTAATGAAAAAGTCTCTTCTGCAACCACAATAATATATATCTGCCTCTTCTGCTACCATAATAATACGTATCTTCCCATGACAGTATATAAAGCCACTTATTCATATTAATTCATCTACTCACACAATATCAGTTTGGAAGAGGGTACTACTATTCCTCTGTGTAGAAATGTCTGGTTTAAATGAAAAGAAAGCTACTGATAGTAGTCTCTTAATCAAAGACATGTCTTAATCAAAGACATGTCTTTGTTCACATACCTTTTAATGAAGTATGTATGTGCCAAAACAATTGCATCTGGAAAAATTATTATTTGGCCAAAAGAGAAGTAGGAGCAAGTAAAAAAATAAATGACTGAAAACCAATAAAACAAAGTATTAAAATATAAAGAAATTGATATTCTCAGCACAATGAAAATCAATACAAAGATACATCAACTGAGGCAAGTAAAGTGTAGAAATAAAAAACACACACAAAAAAAGGGAGGTGGAAATAGGAATAACAATAATGTAAAAATAACAATAGAAACAAAAATATTTTTTTTTTCAATTCTGTCAGAACCAAAACCAAAACAAAAAACCAAACAGGAAAATCAAAACAGAAGAAATGTTCTCTTCATCACCTTTCATAAAAGTAACAAAAAACTCTCTCTACTCAAGTACATAAACCAAGGTACAACACACACAAAAAATGTGATTGAACTACATAATGAACAGATACCAGGCCACATGGAGAATTTACTCTTTGGCACTTCACAGCTGCATGCAGTCACAAAAGCTAAATGGTCCAGAACAATTCATTTCTCCAGTGGGGACCAATTTTTTTCTACAACAGATAACATGTAGTACTGGGATTTTTTCAGCACTATGTTATGTTTCTATAACCCTCACAATCTATATATGTGATTTTTTTCAGTTCAAAATGTCTGATAGTAGACAAAGTCTGTGCAGACCAGGTGGCTGAATAAACTTTAGAGTGAAGATCTTATTGAATGAAATTATTCTATGTATTATAAAATCATCCTAAATGCAATCACACAGCACCTAGAGGATGGACAAGGGATCAGAGCCAGCCAGCACGAGTTTAGGAAGGGCAGGTTCTATCTGACCAACCTGATCTCCTTTCATGATCAGGTGACCCACCTGGTGGATGAGGATGTGCATGTGTCTATCTGGACTTCAGCAAAGCCTTTGACACTGTCTCCCATAATATACTCCTGAAAAAGCTGGCAACCCACAGCTTGGACAGGGGCACTCTCTACTGGGTTAAGAACTGGCTGGAGGGCCGGGCCCAGAGAGTGCTGGTGAACGGGGCTGCATCCAGCTGGTGGCCGGTCACCAGTGGTGTCCCCCAGGGATCAGTGCTGGGCCCAGTCCTGTTTAACATTGTTATTGATGATTTAGATGAGGGGATTGAGTCCATCATCAGCAAATTTGCAGACGACACCAAGTTGGGGGGGAGTGTCGATCAGCTGGAGGGCTCTGCAGAGGCTGGAGAGACTGGAGAGTTGGGCTGATTCCAGCGGGATGAGGTTCAACAAGGCCAAGTGCTGAGTCCTGCACTTTGGCCACAACAACCCCTGCAGCACTACAGGCTGGGCACAGAGTGGCTGGAGAGCAGCCAGGTGGAAAGGGACCTGGGAGTTTGGATTGACAGGAAGCTGAACATGAGCCAGCAGTGTGCCCAGGTGGCCAAGAAGGCCAGTGGTATCCTGACCTGTATTAGGAACAGTGTGGCCAGCAGGAGCAGGGAAGTGATCCTTCCCCTGTACTCAGTGCTGGTGAGGCCACACCTGGAGTGATGTGTCCAGTTCTGAGCCCCTCAGTCCAGGAAGGATATTGAGGTGCTGGAGCAGGTCCAGAGAAGAGCAATCAGGCTGGTGAAGGGACGTGGGCACAAGTCCTATGAGGAGAGGTTGAGGGAGCTGGGGCTGTTTAGCCTGGAGAAGAGGAGGTTCAGGAGAAATCTCATCACTCTCTACAACTTCCTGAAAGGAGGTTGTAGCCAGGTGGGGGTTGGTCTCTTTTCCCAGGCAGCCCTCAGAAAGACAAGAGGGCATGGTCTCAAGCTCTGTCAGGGGAGGTTTAAGTTGGATCTTAGGAAGAAATTCTTTACAGAGGGGGTAATCAGGCATTGGAATGGGCTGCCCAGGGAGGTCGTGGATTCTCTGTCCCTGGAGGTGTTTAAGATGAGACTGGATGGGGCACTTAATACCATGGTCTAGTAAGTGTGGTGGTAGTGGATCAAGGGTTGGACTTCATGATCTCAGAGGTCCTTTCCAACCCATCTGATTCTGTGATTCTATGATCTTTCCTGGAATGTTCTTTATGCTAGAATAAAACATGTCGTGTGATAAATTTAGATTCATTTATACTGAGATGCAAAATTAGTCCATACTGTGCCTTACATCCCAGTCTTCCAAGCATCTGGATCAGGATAGAGATGCATTGCAACTTTCTTTTGAAAATAGCCTGGTTTTACCTCTCTACTAAAGCACATCTGGAAATACCTTTACAGTGAAAGCAAGACATAGGTTGCAGAAAAAAGGGGGTAATAAATGTCCATGTCTTAATTTTACTCTGATATAGGTTCAGGATATATCTGGGGAACTCAGATTCTGAAATACCCTTAAGTACCTTGTGGGATATTTTTGTCCATAAATTTTGTCTAATTAACACTTCCACCCCCTCACCAGTGGTCAGCACAACTGTGCAGGGGCTCAAGGCTTACGCTTTCATCCCTGACTCAGCTGTCTGTTCAAACCTCAACTCTTTTTCCTTCTTTTGGGGGAGTCACCTTCTTGCAGGGTGAGCTGATTTGGGAAACTGATTTGAATTGAAACCACAGTAGTGTGTATGCTTTGATCTAAGGGATTTTGAAGTTGCAGCCTCGGATAAGAGCTGTTAGAACACGTGGTTCAAACCTCTTTTATTATGGGTACTTTATTTTTTTTTACAAAGCACACAGAAAGGTTTTGGTTTGCTGCTTAGTCACACAGAATTCAAACTTTTTAACAATATGTGTCATGGATAAATGCTTAAAGATAATAAAAATTACTGTCACTCTTATTTCATTTTAGTTCTTGTTTTCTTTCTTCCTTTGCAAGTGTTTGATATTGAAAATTTCACTTGCAGTTTCAAGAACTCTTTGATGTCACACTTTGAAGAGGGTTAATTTCTTTTCAGTGAAAAACTGTATCAATCAATATAAATGCCTTTTTTTTCCCTCCAGGGACAGTATCAAAAAGGAATTATTAAGAGTACCTTCACAATGCTACAGACAAATAAAGGTTAACTGTGTCTGAATTAGTAACTTATGTAATTTTATATATTCTATGATTAGATGAATGAACATAATACACCTGAAGTGTGAAAGCTTGCCCTGTCCAGCATTTTCTAGTTTTTCTTTGACTTCTTCTGTCTCCTGTCTACCCAAATACTGATTATGTAGGTCTCTAATGGTCATCTGTGTATTGTTGGTAATTAACCTCACTGACAAAGGGTAATTGCTCAATTGTCTTTGGAGAGTCTGATGGAAGAAAGTGAAAAAGGAAAAATCTCCAGAGCTAATAATGCAAGTTTGTATCTTTTAACTTTCACTTGACAATACATACATTTTCTCCTTCTAAACACACATGGCCCAAAAGCCAAACTACTATATTAGATATTGTAAGTTTACACTAATATGTAATATTTCTGGATATTTGTGAGATAAGCTTTTTCGTTGTTTCCTTTCATGGTGTTTATATTTAAAAGAGGTGTTTGTTTAAACTCTAGTGAAGATATCGTTACAATTACCACTGGGAGATTTTAAATTTGGTTTTAGCGATGGAAAAACTTTCTAAAAATATATAATTCTGGGTGGTCAAATGTACTCAATATGCTAGTAATGATTCTACTAGTGTTACAACAGAAAACCGAACAGATTTCACAGATGATATCCAGAAAGCCAAATAGCAGTCTCTATTCTAATCTGGTAGCATTATGTATTCGAGGTGCTGATAGAAAGACTTATGTAACATAAACAGAAAACAGCTGAATCATTTCTTCCAAGTGTACTTTTCAGACAGGATAAAATTTCAGTGAGGACTTTTGTGCCATTAATAAGGAGCCTGTGACCTTCCTAATGTCTGTTTAAAGTCCAGAGGTATCTTGGAATAAGATTATAGGTTGGTGAGACACTGGTACAGGTTGTCCAGGGTGGTTGTAGATGTTCCAGTCATAGCAGTGTTCAAGGCCATGTTGAATAAGGCCTGTAGGAATAGATACATTTCCAGAAGAAATCATAAGCAGAAGTTAGAACTCGTTTCTCTAGGAAGTCTTTCTGCCTAAGGTAGTGGCACTTTCTCAAAGGCAGTTTCAATGCTTTCCCCTCTCCCTGCAAAGCAAGAGAAGTTCTCATCCTTGCTCTCTGGTATGCAGAAAGATAACGTTTGCAGACATGTACAAGGCCTCCTTGGGCCAGAAAGAGAGGGGGAGAGAGAGAGAAGACACAAAAAATCTTGGAGGAGGAGAGGCTTTGTCTTTTGTTTCTGGGACCCAACGCATGCATCATCATAAACAAGTGGTCCTTGCATCTGAAATAAACGGGTTTTTTTAATCCTTCTACTGACTTTTCATTCCTGGGAAGAATACCTGTGTATATTTACCTTACAACACCTTGAGCAACCTGGTCTAGTGAAAGGTATCCCTGCCTATGGCAGGGGTGGTTGAGACTAGGTGATCTTTAAGGTCCCTTCCAGCCCCTTAACATTCTATGATGATTCTATGATTTTATATCATCTAATTCCAGGTACCAACTCTCTTTATGACCTGTATTCAAAGGAGGGTTTCCACAACTGATAGAATTGATGCCATATTGCTTTTCACAAATGGACAGGAAGGTAACTAAACTGCCTCAAAGACCTCAACACAATTATTTTTAGTATCTATTATAATGTTGCCATTTTTAACACAATCTGTATTTTCCCTAACAAATTTTCCATATTCATGATCAGACTCACCTTGCTATGATTGTATATAAAGCTGCTAATTAGTAGGAGATCAATTTGAAATTGCTCATTCCTACCTCACTTTATAGTAGGCAACAGACCCAATAATATTGCTGAAGTGAATCATCACAGAGTTCATTTTTATGAATATATTTAATAACAAAAGCACATTACCCCAAACTTTTTAATTTTGTGGCCCATCTACAACATGTAGAAAAATTGAAATGAACCTAGAAAACTGAATTAAAAATGTAGGAAGCCAGGAGTTTGTATTTCTAGCAAAAAGAGTGCAGATACTGAAAATACAGTAGGTTAGACATGCTATATGCAACATTATCTTCACTTTAGTCAGTGAGGCAGTGTGATTTTCCTCCTGGTATTTTGGAGTGTCAAGGGAAGCAAGCCATCATATTCCCATCCCATTTTCCACAGATCTTTCCATCTGACCCAGGCTGAGTCTGACAAAATTAATTTGGTACATGGCTGAGAATCCTTGAGCTGACCCTACCTGTAGCATGTTAGAGAAAACTCTCACCTATCAGTTAGTTTATAAGTAGATCAAGTAACTTTTCCAGATCCAACACGCATTTTCCATTGAGAAGCTGTTTTCTAAACTCTGCAGATTTGCTGCAAAGAATAATGAAGAGTTTTCATTTCATACTTACCTGTACCATGGTTCTGAGACATCCCTTCGGTGTAGAGATTAATACTGTGATAATGAAATCACAAAAACATCATGCACAGTGAACAAGTTGAGAGAAAATTGCTAATAGAAAAAAACCCTGAAATATTTTTAAAAGATAAAATTGGTAGAGGAATTGAAAGAAAAAGTTAGAAATTTTGCTTCTCTGTAGCATTCTTATAACATATAAGAAGTGATGTACCTAAATATCTATGTAGTAAGCATTATTTCTCATTCTTTTAGGCTTACTTGTGAGGACTTTACTCACATTGAGTAGTACCTATCCAGCTCAAATTCTCCAACTGAATTCACCAAGTGAGATGTTATTCACTGGAAAAGACATAAAATTCTTTCTTTGCTTGTGTAGTGTGTTGACACTGGCTGTATGCCAGATGTCCACCAAAGCCATTCTATCACTCCCCTCCACAACTGGACAAGGGAGAGAAAATATAACAAAGGGTTCATGGGTTGAGATAAGGACAGGGAGAGATCACTCACTGATTACTGACACAGGCAAAACAGAGTCAACTTGAGGACGTTAATTTAATTTATTACTTACAAAATCAGAGCTGGATAACGAGAAGTAAAACAAATCTTAAAACCACCTTCCCCCCACTCCTCCCTCCTTCCTGGACTCTACCTACTCCCCCACAGTGGCCCAGGGAGATGTGCAGTGGGGGTTATGGTCAGTTCATCACAGGTTGCTCCTGCAGCTGCTAAGGGAGAGGAGTCCTTCCCCTTCTCCCTGTGGGGTCTCTCCCACGGGAAACAGTCCTTCACAAACTTCTTCAACATAAGTCCATCCCACAGGCAACAGTTCTCCACAAACTGCTCCAATGTGGATCCCTTCTAAGGAGTGCAGTCCTTCAGGCCCAGAATGCTCCAGTGTGGGTCCCCCACAGGGCCACAAGTTCCACCAGGAAACCTGCTCCAGCGTGGGCTCCTCTCTCCATGGGTCAGCAGGACCCTACCAGGACCCTACTCAATCATGGACCTCCCACAGACTCACAACCCTCTTTTGGGCATCTACCTACTCTGGCATGGGTCTCCTCCACAGGTTGCACCTCCATGGGCTTTACTGAGGTCTGCACCATGAGCTGCATGGAAATCTATGCTCTAATTCCTGAAACACCTCCTCCCCCTCTTTCTCCACTGATCTTGGTGCCTGCAGAGCTGTTCCTTTCACATATTCTCACTCCTCTCTTCTCTGAGAGCAATTACATCTGCGCAGTAACTTTTCCTTCTTAAATAAATTATAACAGAAGTGTTGCTGTCATTCCTGATTGGCTTAGCCTGGGCCAGCGGTGGGTCCATCCTGGAGCTGGCTGGCACTGGCTCTGCCAGACCTGGAGCAAGCTTCTGGCAGTCACTCACAGAAGCCACCCATGTAGCCCTCCACCCTACTACCAAAACCCTGCCATGCAAAGCCAAAACAGCTGGGTCAGATGTAAGCACTTTGATGGAAATTATCAAATATCCTGCTGAAAATATTGACATTGAACTATTGCTTCTAGAGAATGAGAACAGCAGGTTTTGTACTATTATTAGAAGTATTTTTCAGTTCAAAATGTAAAAGAAAAAATATGCGAAGGAATACAAATAATGTGTGTGGTCTCTAGAAATGTAAACATTGCTGCATTTTGCAGGCATGAGTGAGTATTTCTTAAAAATTTTTTAGAATACAATATTATTAGCAGAAACAGAAAGAAGCCATAAAATATACCATGATAAATCTAAATAATTAAGTTCCTTTAGAATAAGATCTAAGTGGCAGCAAAAATTATATTGTAGGACTTAAGATCACTTTTCATCTGTAAATTATACATGATCGTTTCTTTCTAGACCATAGAAAGTTAGTATACGTGACCTTTTCAACAGGAAACATAACCTTTAATGAGTAGTTGCAAATTGCTCTTTGTCCACTATTCAGCAACTTTGATATTTATGCCTTTTAACTAGTTTAATGAACTTTTCTAGATGTACTTGAAAATGCTTAACAGTTTGCTATCTTCCCGGAAAATGTCAGGAAACACAAACAAACATTCAGTAGCAGAAAGGTGTCATGGCTCAGAAACTACTACAAGAACAAGAGATTATTAAAATTGTTATAATTCATTAGATTCAGTTTGTGTAATTTCCAAAGAAGAAATGTCATAAAGAAAACTTTGTGGTGGCATGTGCTATGCAGTACTACTGTAAGCCAATGAAGTATTTGAAAAGTATTATTTCCATAAACAATTTTTTTCGCAAACCCAAAGAACTATTTTCATGTTTGACTTCCTCTTCTACATAAATCTCAGAATTCAGTTTTATATAAATCAAATACTGTCTGCATTTATTTTTACTGCACTTTATTTTATATGACCATAATATAATCTACTTGCAACACACCCTAAGATTAGCTCATTTCATTAAAGCATGGTGCTAATAACACCAGGGTTGTGGGTTTGACCCTGTATGTGCCATTCACTTAAGAGTTGGACTCAATGGTCCTTGTGGGTCCCTTTCAACTCAGAATGTTCTGTGACTAAATGCTGTAAATTGTTATAAAATGAAGCAGCATATACCAATGCGATGCTGGAACTCTAAATCATTGATACTTCCTAGTTCCCAGACTAATGTTTTTCTTGAGCCTATGGTGTCAGAAGTCTTTTTTTCTTTTTTCTTTTAAGTTACATACCCAGTCTTAAATTATCCTGTTACCAAAAACCAGCAGGTATACACTAGAGCATATACCCACCCACCTCTGAATATATAGGTTAGCTATCATTTCAGAATTGAATGAAAATGGAGGTTGAACTGTAGAAGTGAATCAAAAAGCATATATCAATCTTTTTTTAAAATTGGTCTAAAAGTGTATGACATAGCTTAAACTAATGAAGAAGAACCTACAAGTATTTCATAGGCTTTAAATAATTATCTTGTGCTACATCATTGAGCTGAGCTGATATTATTACCTCCTCTGTTATAACATCATTATATAAGATTTAAGCATTTTCCAGGGATGTCAGAAGTGTCAAACCTTTCTAAAGTTACCTCTTCTGTGCCACTAGATTAAGATTAAATTTATAAATGATTTTTCTCTCTGCTTTTTGTTGTAATTTGTCACTGAAAATAAACAGTTTGACATTACAAAATCCTTTAAAAAAATTGTTTGCAAATTAAATTGATCTAGGCATGTTTCCCTACTTTCGGTGTGGCAACACTGTTTACTTTAAGTCCATTTCTGCTATGCACTAGTGTAGGCAGGAGCCAACAGCTTTGCAAACAGGCAGAGGCTCCACACAGAGCTGCTAATCAACTTTGCTTAACAACTGATATTAGTTAGGGAACTAGTGGATTAGGACAACGTATTTGCAAAATGTCAGATCTGTTTGTTTTGAGACAACAAGAGCTACTTCAGAGGGAGATTAAAGATCAGATGAGGTCCTGTGAGGAAAAAGAAACTGGATAATTCGGTTTGGACTCTGCATTAGAAACATAGAGTAAAATATAATAAAATCAGCACCTTCTCAAAGAATCTCAAGTCAAGGGAAAAAAAGCCAAGACATCCAGGGATATACCACATTGGAGTGTATCAGGAAGGGATTTGGATCACAGTCTCTGTGTTTATGTGAAGTAGAAAATTGATTTAATCTCACTTTATAAACAGACTTTGGATTTTATTATTTTAGTAAAGGAAAATAGGGCACATGCAATTCTCACAGAGAATGAATAGTGTATATTTTAGAATGAAAAAGTGTTTTGTATACATGAGACAGATTAACTATCCATTAATTGTTTAAAAGGCCAAGCAGATAAATGCCTAAACTGTCACACTACTAATATATAATTTACAGTATTGAGATGAAATCTGTGCGTAGGTACTAAGTGTGCATATGAAGTAACTGTGCTGAATCCAGACCAAGGGACCTGGAGAAGCAAAAGTCAGAAGCATATCCTAACAGCTGGTTGACCAGGTGCGACGGATGCACTCCCATTTTTACACCTGGCTCCCACTGGTCACATCCAGCATCCTAAAGGAGATCCCCTTCTCTCCTAAAAGAGAGAGGTTTCCCAGGGTCAAGTGGGAATATAATGAGCCAGGATTAAGTTCTCAGACCAAAAGCAGATCTTTGTTAGACTTGAACAGGAAATATTTCAGCCTTCTCATATGGGCTATTTCTGACCTCACCTACAGAAGTGCTACCTTTGGAATGTCTGTCTGCTCCTCAACCTATTAGGTAGTCATGATAAAAAGATATCTTATTTTTAAAGGTTGATGAAGCTGGTCCTTAGTGTCCATCTCGTAGTTGCACAGGGACTAGGTCACTGATTGCCACTCCCAGTACATGGTACCTGTCCTGCTCTTGGAAGAACATAGATACATTAGACACTTCAGCAAATCCTACTGTCTGCCCAGCATAGATGAGATCTCAGCTGATCCTGTTGGCTTGATTTTGGACCTCACATTTAAACAGAGATTTGGACCAGTGTAACACAATCTGACTGTGCAACAATGTCCTGAAATCTAGAAAATAACTGCCTGTAAGGAAAATCTGAAGAGTTTAGCTAGTTTAATCTAAAGAACTGAAAACTAAAGGGAGACAAAGTAACAGCATTCAAATCTATGGAATATTATGGCAGAAAAGTATAAATGAACTGTTCTCTGAGGGGAAAGGCAAAAAGAAATAGGTTAAATTGTAGTAAAGGAGATCTAACGTAGGCTAGGAGAAACTTTACAGCCTTGAGATTATTTAAGCAAGGTAATAGATTGCCTGCAGGATGTGGAAAAGCATCTTTAGATGCTTTTAAGAACAGGTTAGATAAACATCTGTCAGGAAAAGTTTAGATAGAGTGACCCTCTCTTCAGGAGGATATTTCCACATATGAATTCCTGAAGTGTTTGAGAAGTTTTTCATCCTCATTTCCAATGACTTTAACACATCTCAAAATTGTATGTTTAATAAATTTACAAACTCATTAACAGAGAAGTACACATCATCCAGTCATAAATGTTACATTATTTATTAAAGTTGGTTTGTTGTTTTCCTCTTTGCTCTGTTTTGTGACCAAATAATGCTTCTGTTGAATAACAAACACCACCTTTAAGAGGTGCATAGCAGAGCTGCACATAACTGTAAGACAGAGCAGGACCCTGCTAGTATTATTTATGAACAATAATCCCTAATGTATTACACAGTGGTTTCACTTCGCCAGAGAGAAAGGATTCAATTTACAACATAAAATTAGCATAAATCCAATAAATAGGGTAGCTGAAATTTAAACAATATGCTGGTTTTTAAGAATATGTGAAATAGTTGTCATTTTTGTTGTTATAATCTTACTTGTTCCAGGCTTATTCCTGCAAAGAAATCTTGGAATACCTGCCTTGTAAAGACATTCTAGTTAGTTTATATTCTGCTTAAATGTGTGATTATTCTAGGAGGTTGGATTAAGAAGGAATACTTTCCTTTTTTGATTAATGTTGGCTCAGAACACATACAAAGCCATTTATCAACAGATGCTTTTTGACACCTGATGAAGTCTGTTCATCCAGACATTTCTTCCTAAAGCATGCTTGTATAAACATTCTCTAATGTATAAAATACAGCAGTTCTGCATAGCTTTGAAAGTCAAAAGGTATTATATTCAACAGATGACAAATGGTTTATTTTCCCCAAAGAGCATGACTTTGTATTTTATGTTATTTATACAGAATAATGCTGCAGCTCCGTGTTCCAGTATTCAGAAGAAAAAGGAAAAAAGTAAAGGACATAGATGTGTCTTTTTGATACTCAACAGTGTTCATAAGACATATATATATATATATATATATATAAAATTTAAACACAGTATTGTCAGTAAGTTGTTCTCATAAAAGTACACTACAAAAAATTATCACCAGTGAAGGAAGGCAAAAGACAAACTTATCTTTCCTACAGTAGCAGGTCTATTGCCCTCTTTACAATAAATGTTCCATAAAGTAAATCCCATAGATATTTTTCTCAAATGCTGCTGTATTAATCACTTAAAATAAACTAGTCAGAGTGATTTCAAAGCGAGTCTGTGGGCCCAAAACAGTGCTGGAAGACAGATGTTTATAATCACCAGTGCTTCTTCATACTAATTTTTTCAAATATTTCTTCCTTGCAGATACCTAAGACTCTGGTTTTAGTTAAGGGAAATTCAAGCCTGAATGATGTTCCAGATTTTACAAAACATTTCCATTAGAAGGCTCCATTGACAGAAAATTTTTAAGGTTTAGCAAAAAGGGCAGTTATTTAGGGAAAACAGCAACATTCAACAACAATGCCAGCTGGACTAGAATTGAGCAATGTTTCCTCCTTTTGAAAGTGAAAAAATCTTGGGAAGCAGCATGTGGGCGTAGGGATATGGATAGCAGGATTGTGTGATGCTGGTGGCACAGTACCTAAAGTTTGTTACATCTTGTTACATCTTTCCAAGATTAACTATTATATTTGTTAGAAGTTCTACCCTAATTTTTCATACAGTTTTCCTCATCTGAACTGGGAGAAGTGAAAAAAAAATAAAAATCCCAAAGTTTTCTGTGTGGAAATGAAAGAAATACAAAACATACAAAGTCCACTGAAATAAAGTGAAACATAATGATGGAGATTTTTGTGTCAGTTTAGGTTTTAAATTAATTATAATCCTTTTAAGATGAATTATTGTCCTTGAAAAAGACAAAACTGTTATTATATCTGTCTAGCTGAAAAAAATAAATCCAGACTTTGTTTTACAACTAAAGTCAACTGAAATTAGTAAATAAAGATTAAATAGATAGAAGTCTTAATAATTTGTGTTTTCCTTCTGTAGAGAATGTATCACAAAAAAATCTTAAGGCCAGAACTGCCTGGTTATGCAAAATTCATACAGCAGCTGAAAGTTAATTAGCAACTCTTAAACAATGATTTTTGTGTACAAAAACCAATGGAGGCATATTTAGTCGTGGTCATACCATATTATCCAGTGAAAAAATAACATTTAAAAAATCAACACAAATCAAAATAAACCAGGTGCTTATTATTCTGATTATAAGACAAAAGATATGTTCAAGAGTTGTGAATGATCAGTGTCTACTGATACTGTCCTTTTACTCAGTGCAGTGGAGTGCAACGAAATTACTTCAATGATTCATGTGACAGACACAAAGTAGAGAATCCTGTGAGGGATCTTTTTGACAGGTGACCTGAGCTGGTGCATAGCTGCTGCAGAGAACTGACCTAGGGCTGGCTTCCTTCTATCGAGTGTTTTCAGCTCTTAGTGTTACCCTCCATTAGGAACACTTATTGTTCTTGGTTTAATTTGCAATATGTGCTTGTGTATGCTATAGCCACTCAAAATCTGGAATAGAAGTGAAAGTTTGTATTGATCTACAATTCAGGTGACAATGGGTACCAAAATGCACAACAATTAAATTACTCTGCTAATGTAATAAAGGATAGTTAACTGTAAGGGGTGGTAAGTGACAATTCAAAACATTCTTTCTACTCCATTTTTGTGCTTGACAGAACTTTTTAGCTCACCGCACATTTTTACTGAAGAGTTACATAAGTAACCTCATAAATGAGTCAGGCTGCACTGTGAGCAAATGCTGCTGGAAGGCATGTAATGGTTAGTCCAACATATCATCAGTCAGCAGGAAACTCCAGTATGTTTAATTACTGGATGGAGGAAAATGGGAGACAGAAGAGAAAAAATCAAAAATACACTGTATGTGTATGGGCATATGTATACGTATACATATACATATATATACATATACATTGAATACACCTTCTGTCCCACTTGTCTTAAAAAATGTTCCCTCTGTTCTTCTTTAGAGGAATGACAGAATCTCAGTGATGGTATAGACATCTAATAACAATTTCTATTTATTTTGGAAATAAATATTTTTGAAAAGTTTAAGATAAAATAAAAATAAAGTCTTAAAAAATTAAATTGAATTTAAAAATAATAAAAAAT
Organism: Myiozetetes cayanensis; assembly: GCF_022539395.1. NCBI lineage: Eukaryota > Metazoa > Chordata > Aves > Passeriformes > Tyrannidae > Myiozetetes > Myiozetetes cayanensis. The sequence goes on from NW_026087742.1 coordinate 80,186,218, forward strand.
AAATAATTACAAAGAATAATATTTCTTTTTCTTTTGGAAACTCATAGATTGTGTAATAGTAAAAACATATTTTAAGATTATTTATGTATATGTATAGATATGATTTTCTTGATAATCCCATAGATATTTCTAAGGGATCAATGATCTTTTGCATTATTACTTTTTATAAAAACTCAGGTTATCTACTTTGATTTGAATTAAGTTTGCATGATGTTATTATAGCCTTAAATAATGGGAAGGAACTAAATAATTAAGTAAAAAATTAAGTGAACAGCTTTTGAAAGGAATCAGGTTGAATGTTATTTTAGATAAAAGACTTGTATCAAATAAAGAAATAAAACTAAAATTTCCAAGTTTAGCAAGGTCGATATATTAATTTATTAAATTTTTAAGTTTCTACCTGCAGCTAGTGTAATTTTCTCCGGTTACAGTCACTCAGATTTGCTTATAACTGTTTTGTGCGTCTCATGCTTAGACAGTTACTTGGCAATATTTCTACTCATCCTAAACACAGAATTATCTGAGAAAGAAGATTAAATATTTTTACTTAAAAAATCAATAAAAATTAATGTATTAAATGTACTTGTTATCAGAGTTGTATTTCTAATGTGACCAAGTCAATGTTCCAGTTATTTTACCTTTGCTTTGCCTTATTTTTGTAGAACTGCCCGGCACACTGTACACATTAGCAAAACTAAACTATATGTACTATTTTTTAATGACTCTTACACAGCTGAAAACTACACAGTAAATTAAGAAAAGCATTAGTAACAACTGAAAGAAACAGGAGATATACACAAATTATTTTGACAACCAACTCAGACGAAATATTGTAACACAAAGCAAGGAAAATGCTCACATTTTATAAGGACACTGTTCTCACAACCAGTCCACAGCTCAGAAAATTTAGATCATGATGACTTATTATAAGGGGAACATAAATGCAGCACATTTCCTCTACAGTCACTTGGAATCAGTATAAGGATCCAAAATTTCTGTGATGTCAAACACTAGAAGTCACAACGTGTAAAAAATTAAGAATCTCCTTGGGCCAAATTAAATGCCTTAAAATAGATTTTTTTTACTCTTGCTGGTATTTTGACGTCTCAGCAACAGGTTCTAATTATTACTTCTGATAGGTCTTTGAGGAGGAATTGATTTATTTCATGTTTTTTTGTTGCTGTTGTTGTTGCTTTTCTGTTTTTTTTCCTTATCACACATTGATTCTAAAATATGTGTGCACAGATATATTGTGTCTGACTGAGATGGAGTTCATTTCCCCATAGCAGCCCTCATGGTTCTGTGCTTTGAATTGGTAGCTGGAAAGGTTTTGATACCACACCAGTGTTTTGGCTACTGTTGAGCAGTGCTGGTGAAGCAGCAGCACTGTCTCTCAGCATTCCTCCATCACTCCTCCAATTGAGGGCAAGATCCTGAGAGGGGACACAAGCTGACCCAAACTAACCAAAGGGATATTCCATACCATGTGATAGGAGGAGGAAGTGGGGGCACTCCTTGTTTTTTACAGTGTTTGCCTCCTGAGTAACCTCTACAGGTGCTGAAGCCCTGCTTCCCGGCACGTAGCCAAACATCACTTGCTAGTGGGAAGTAGAGAATAAACCTTGTTCTTTTCCTCTTCACTTGTGTGTGTGTGCAAACTTTGGCTTTAGTAAACTGCTTTGTACCAACCTATGAACCATTTTGCATTTTTTTATCTCTTCCCTGTCCAACTGAGAAAGGGAAGTGATACAGTGGCTTGGTGGGTCCCGGCATCCAGTCAGGGTCAGCCCACTGTAACTGATAATCATTTTATTACCATCATAGTAATTACAACCCTTAGGCAAAATAATTTTAGTGGTTAATTTTCACCTATGTTTCAGGAGAGCTCTGCCTCAATGCTTCCATGTACAATATGCCCTACATTTTTAATAATTTAATAGCCCCAGGAAAGAAATAGTTCTGGTGTGGGTGTATAGATGTATAGCTAGAGCCACAATAAAACACAATTATAAAAAAACCTCAGCTTGAGTTCCATTTAACTCCAAAAAAAACCCCTGTGAAATTGCTTTCAAGTGTGTTTCCAAAATGTGTTGTAGTGTTTAAATGCTCAGTTCTGTTATGGTACAATTTTCAGTAAAATAATACCATTATAGAGGAACATGTGCAGGATTCTCTTAAGTATCATATCTATCAGACCCAACATTTTCACATGTTCATAGTTTGGGTGCTGCTAAGGTATTGATATTTTTAAAAGTTTACAGGTTGCTTCTGCTGCTTTTGCTTTCATATTAAAATTATACTACCTGACACTAGTCTAGAAAACAAGCACATTTGAACAAAACAAAACATTAGCTTTGTTTATTCAAAATAACAAAATGAAAAGCCAGAAATAAGGTATAGTTTCCATGTGCATCAAACTTATAGTTAAACAATAATATGTACATCTTCTTGAATGATAAGAAAACAAGTTATATCCAAGTTAACATTCATCCAAAATATTCCATAATATCCCATGGAAATATTTTACCAAATAGCAGATTTTATGCACCCTCCCTCCCAGTGTTGCTTTACCACAGGAAATGTTAACTCTCTTGAAGATGGAAACCTTCTATTTTAAAAGGGCAAATTTCCATCTCAGAGAATGTGAATATTTCATTAATATTGTAGCTTAGTATTACTATGATACAGTAAAGATGAAAAAGGAGTGCTTTTTGCAGTGATTGATTTTATCTGTTGGAATGTAATAGCAATGTGTTTATTTAATCAGGACTCTTATTGTGGTACTTGAACCACGTGTCCTAATTTGATATAAAAATGTCAGGATATTCATATAAACTTATTTTAAACTAGTTAAAATCAATGCATTCCAAGCATGTAAGATACAACATATGGATTTCTGTTCTTTAACCTTATGAACATTTGCACATGTTCAGGAAAGCCCACTGGATAAAATTTATGTATTGCTAATGATTTTTATTGGCCCCATGGCCCAAAGTGGTGGCAAAATGCCCAGGACTTTGAAAGAATCCTGTTTTACTTAGTAGTCAGAATGCAGAGAGCCATAAAAACAGAAGGGGCTTGATGGAAGTCCAAATGCTTTCTAACTGGCAGAACTGAGGTTGCCTGTGGTGTGCAGTCTTTTGTTGTCAGATCTCTAAAGCATGTTTTGGAGGGGGGGAGATAACCCAATAAAACATATTAAACAATGATGTAAAGAAGGAGTGATGTCCTTGAGTTTAAATTTTCCCACCGTTTCCTGGAGGACCTGATGTGGAAAATACTCATAAGCATAAGTTGAGAGGGAAGTAGAAAAGAACTGGTTTCACTGTGTCTTTTTCTTTCCGTAGGACCATCTGGAATTTTCTCTGTTGGAGCATCTTAAGGATGCTGTTCAAGTCTTTGGAGAAAAATACCACTTATCTCTGAAATTGGAGAGCAGCGGTTCCCACACCATTGTCACCTGTGGCTGATCCTGAGTATGCTAATGAAGATGTTTGTTCAAAAGTTAATGGTGCTTCAAAAGCTTGCAGATTCCTTTCTGCAGGTACAACTGTGCTATTTATTCAGTTTTCACACTTCTTATGGTCATATTCTGTGATTTCACTATGTTAAACAAACCAAATTTAGTAAAATTGAAAAAAAAAAAAAAGAAGACAATAATTTATAGCTCCTATTTGGAAATCTTTGACATAACTGTGCTTTTTCCTCAACTCAAATCTAGGTTTCCATGTTTAAGTAGTAAACACAAAGAAAGAAAACAAAATACTTTGTTATTAGACAATTATACCATTCCTTGTGACTAAAAATGTAGAACTCTTCATAATACTTTAAATTTTGTAAGAAATAATTGGGAAAGTTTTGGAGATTCATAACTAATTCCCCTGAAATCTACACCATTTACAGTAGAACTAATGAAAAAAGAATGACATGATGTAAAGTGACAACTACTCCTTATATAATTATGATTATTAATACTGTAATGAAATCTATTCTAAGTGTAGGCTAATCCTTTGCAAAATCTGCAAGAGACTTTATGTTAAAAGTATGAGAAAAAGATGAAAAATAAGGTAGCATCTAAACTATTTACATACACTGAAGTTACAAATTCAGTGTGTCTTTTAACATCAAATACTGGGGAAGAACAGGGAAAAACTCATTCTTATCTCACGCTGGATCTACTGTATAGTTTTAAAGAAAGTGGAAATTTGCAGACTTTAAATATAGACCTTAAAAGTTGTTCTTGTTTTTTAACATTGCAAGTGAAATTAAAAAAAAAAAAAAAAAAATCTTTAATAGTGCTTTTGGGGGTTTTATTGCAGAAATAGTGCTGGGATTCAATTCTGCAATAAATCTGTGAGCATATACTACTGAGTCCTTAATACTCTTTATAAGGAGTCAAAAGCAATAAGAAGAACTCATCTGATCATCTTTAAACACATATTAGGATGAAATGAACTGTAACTAAAAAGTTCTTCCTTCAAACTGTTAATATATAAAATAATCTAAAGATTAGTATCTCAGTGTTTCCAAGAACTACTACATAATTGGGATTTCAGTACTCATAATTCTCAGTATTTCTAGGCTAAATTCTTAATGGAAATCAGAATGAAAATAATTATCCATCTAAAAAGCTCACCAATATAATCTGTGCATTACTATGAAATTGAATTAAAAAAATAATTCTTTACAACCTAAAAAAAAAAAAGAAAGAATTTGGAGAAACTTTTTAAAAAATATTTAAGCTTACCTCAGTGCCATTTCACTCAACAGCTTTGGTGAAAGAAAGGAATGGAAGAAGGATGACCAACATTATCTCAGAAAATTTATTTCCTTAGAAGACTATATTAAAAAGCCACATTTAGGTGGCTTCCCACCTGTCTAAACATTAATTCTGGCAAATTAAACTGTAAGAAAGATATGAGTGATCAAAAGAGTTCTTCAGAGTAAAGACAGGTCTTTAACTGAAGTTATAATTTATTTTATAAGCTCCAACTATAATTACAATATTAAAAATAATAAAAAATATTCCCCCAAGACATAAGATTCCTTTACAAAGACAGCAGTTTAATGTGAGCTTAAAACAAAGATCACATCGAGTGACAAGGGGAGTCTTATTTTGGTCTTCAAATATGCTGTTAGAGTTCTTAGAACCTTGACTCATGAAATTATTTCCATTTTTAACATGACTCTTTTTTTGATTATAATTACAGTTATTTTTGCTCCTTTCTGCTTTTATTTAATGTCCATTCTGACATAATTACTTCATGGTATATTTCCAGACAATTTTCCTACTTACTCTCTCTGATCTTTCTCAAATAATTCAAAATTAAAAATAAAAAAAAAAAAAATCTCTGTTACTTTTATTTTTTCCCTCAGTTTCTTTCCAACTAAGAAAAAGGTCTTTGCTGAAGCGAATCTCTAGCCAAGTCACCTGTGAAAATGTTTTCTTTTCTCCTACCACTAGCTCGTTTTTTTTTTTCAGCCAGGTCTTTTATCTAACTGTGATGCAATTTCTGGCAGCTTAGCAACAAGATCTTCCCTGCACTTTTATTCACAGCACAAACGGTCACAGATAGACACAGTGAAGAAAACAGGCACAGCATTTATTCCCGTGCAAAAGTGTGTTCTTAAGAATTGGAAAAGATCATTTCACTCTGCCTATTGCAGTAAAAGTGCAAGGCAGCCATGAACTGCATTTAGCTTGAGGAAATTTCTCGTCTTGCTTCCAGATATCAAGGTATTCAAGAACTAATGTGTTCAAAGACAAGTTTCTGTCTTTCAACATTAGCAGGTATACAATCTATCCTTGTGTAATATTGTAATTTTAGTAGTAGTACTGACAAAATTATCTAAAGGATACACCTTAGCAATTTATTTTATTATTTTATTTTATTTTAATTCTGGAAGAGGATGGAGCCCAGCATTTTCTACTATTTAAAGAGGGAAAAATAATAACCATCAAGTTGTTGCTAATTAGAAACGTGGCACCCAGTGATTGTTTCTAGATAACCAATTACTGACATAGCCACAGCTTTGGAAGTGTTGGCACAACAGCTCTGGAATTCACATGTCAGCTGCTGTTAGATGAACTTTTCTCCTGCATGACTGAAGCAGATGGCAACTTCTTTTAGCTGAAGGAAGACAGGATAAAAATTTCTTGTACATTTTCTCATGCATTGAAAATTCTTGAGTAGATTCTCAAGAATTTACTAGGCAATCTGTAGAATTTAGGCAAACTGTAAAAAAGTTGTTCAACTGACAGCCTAGAGGGACTCGACACATAGAGACTATTTTGAATCAAGAGGTCTGTTAAATGTACAGTATTAGCGTACTCTATATTAATGTACTCAGCATCAATGGAAGCATATTAACTAGTGACTTGCTATACATACTGGGTGTCCCTACAAGTCATCTTTAACCTGCTGATATTCACTTTTTGAACAATATGATCTATGTATTTGGTACTGCTGACTAATTTCTGCTATATTTGTTTACAGGAATATTCTGTATATCCATGCCTATTAAGCAGACAGCCCTGATAAAACTGATGTTTCTGACATTATACACTGTCGAGCTACCAACAGCAGAACTTTATATGTTGTAGAGAATTTTGCCAAAAGAACATCAAACAGTTAGATGATGACCAGACATAAAAATAACAATTTGCTACTGCTTCTGAGCATTATCTGCCAGGGATACGTACAGAAGCAAAATTTAGACTATAGAATAAGGAGCTATCAATTAAAAGGAAACTAAATCACTTCATTCACTTTAATGAAGATCTTCCTCGTATCACTGGTTTGACAAGCTCCTCTTTAAAAGGTCAACTGCTAAAGCGGCTTTCTACATTCTCTAATAGTTCTACTACTGAGGCAACACAAGCAGGCAGTTGACCAACCATGGTGACATAAAAGGAACTCCTGCTCACACAAAAATCACATGTTGTTGTAATATAGTTTTAAAGAAAGGTGGTTTTAATAAAGAATTCTCTTTATACAGGAGGCATTTTTTTTAGATTTATATCCTGTAGACTATGATGACAACTCAATAATGACTGTGCCAGACCCCTATATTAATAAGATTTAATATGGCAAAGTTTCCAGAAATGTGTTTTTTGAAATATTATGAGCCAAAAACTGTTCCTCTGAAGCTGAATCTCATCAACAGTTTTTTTTTTTTAAGTTTGAATTCAAAGAATTATATATAGAATGTTAGGAAAAAAAAAAAAAAAGGCAAATTTGTTAACTAGTCCCTATATACAGAAGATATATGGTTACTGTGTCATACTCCTACTAGAGAAGCAGATTACTTTTTTTCTAAGTCTTTTGAAGTTTGTTGTTTTGGAGCTAAGAATAGAATGAAATTAATTTTTGACTGCAAGTGTATGAATGCCAGAAGTTCTGCCTTGAAGTACCAGCTAAAACACCGGTATTTATATGACTGCATTGAAGTGAAATATTCACAAATATTATGAATAATATCCCAATAAAATATCCCAAATATTCAGATTTTAGCAAGCATCAATAACTCAATGAATTAAACATTTGTTTCTTACCAAAATCATTTTTTAACTCTTCTAAAATTTTGCATATAATTTGATACTCTAAGCACTTGTAAATTTACAATAAAATTATTAAACTGGTGCCTTAAGTACAAGTTTTATGCGAGTAGTCTCATTTGATGGAGTACGTTGAGATAACTATCTCATAAGCCAATGTAGCTTTAATTGTAAACTTATGCTTTTGGTTTGTATTTTTGTGTATTTCTTCTCTCTCAGTTTATGTCAGAGTACTTTCTATCTCAAATTAAAGCTGAGTAAGGCCAATCACTAAAGGTGCATGTGAGTCTTTTTATTTTTCCTTTTAAGTAAGTGAAAATTCAGATTAAATCCATTGTTCCTGTAAGTCTTTAGTTAGTTATCCAAGGATGATTTTTAATTTTTCTTGTATGAAACGACTATGCATATAAACATATGTAGATGGATGTGTGTTGTGTTTGTGGTTTATATATCTAAAAACTTCTACATCTGCACATAGATCAAAGCAGAAATGTGGAATGCATTTGTATTTTGGGGCAACAGTATAAAAATTTTTTGAAATGTGCAATAGATACGTTTGGTGCCTAATTTTACAAGTAGTACATTAGACTGATTTAAGAGAAAGCTACCAAAGAGGTCGTGTTTGTGTGAGGTAAGCTACTGAAACATCAATTTCTTAGATCATTCTTTAAATAAATTAATTTCAACAGGTAGCTATTTTTCAAATTATATTATTAATTTTAAACCAGAGTATGAGCAGATCTGAACATCTGCAGGCCTTTCCATCTTCTTGAAAATATTCTGTTGCTGTGCATTTACCTGAATTGAATATTAGGTGTAGCACTAGAAGTGTACAGGTGTAGACATTGAAAGCAGGGGTGCTGTCTGCTTTGTGCTGCTTTTATTCTCCTGAACAGCAGAAAATAGCTGAAATTAAGAGTTTAGCTTCATCTTACATACTTGTGTCACTGAGTAAGGTCTAAATCATTAGATTTAAAGGAAGGGAAGAAATTACTAGTAAAGGGATGTCACAGAATTCCACATAACTAGGCAAAACTTTGGTCAGTTGTGACTCAGAGTCAGAATCCATTTTTCAGAACTCATCCTGTAACAGAAAAGCTACAGTGTAGTCTTTATACCTCGTAGGGGGGAATCCTTCTAGTTATTGTTATTTAAGTAAGGATATATCGTACTGTGTTTGGAGATGTCAAAGAAGCAGGAACAATATATATGGTTTGGAGCAGTTGTCAAGTTTATATCTAGCTGAGAATTCTGCATTTGATGCAAGCCTCTGGCAAGAGTTTTGGGAAATGAATGTGATACAGGGCAGATAATGAACATTCTTACCACCGAGGTATTCATATTATTTCTTTTGCTTAGCCACAGGAAAAGTACATGCAACTTGGCAACACAGTGTGTCTAAAAAATTTGATAAGCATTATTTCATAGAAGAAATTTTAAGAATACAAAGAAAACATAATGAAATGTTTTGCCTTGCATGTATTTTCTTTCACTGCCATTGAAAAAAGCTATGTAAAATACAAAGTTTCATTCATATTTCAGCCACAGACTGCAAACACAATAATTGAAAACAACATCATGACGATTCACATCATCTTCCCTGCTGCATTTCATACCTGCTAACCAAGGTCAGTAATAAATTACAAAAACTTAGTAAATCTGAGAGTTGGCAAGCAAGCATTTCACAAGCCCTTTCCAGATTTAGATTTATAACTTATCTGGGGCTGGCATTACCATATAGTTCAGTGATATTAACTTAATATGTCTCTGATAGATGTTTGCATGTATGTAAATACAGAAAACCACATATATACCTATATAATTATATACACATATTTATGTATCTATGTAAAGAAACCCGTGTGTGCAAGCATATGCACAAACAATTTTTTCAACTTCAGAGACTAACAGCCCCCACATAAAAACCCGTAAGTGCAATCAACTTTTTGGATCAAAGTTTCTGAGGAACAGTGGTTAAAAGGAACCTAGTCAAAAACTTTAGGAGAAAAAAAAAAGAAAAAGAAAAAAGAAATGTTTAGTTTTGTATATAACTTTTTTATGGAAGACTTTCTGAGCAAAACTGAAGCAAACAAACAAACAAACAAACAAAACCCCCAAACTTTAATTATCACATTCAAAAAATTATGGGATAATTAGATATAAATCTAATTATGAACTGTCTCTGTACAGTTTTTAGTCTGTTTCTTTTCTATATGTCCTTGTAATAAGGAAAAAAAAAAAAAAAGCTAAAATGGAAGAGTCAATACTTTAAAAAAAAAAGTAGGAAACTGTAGACATTAAATTTCAAACATTTTTACTGGTTGTGTTCTATGAACTTATATGGTCAAATTTTCATTCTCCTTGATAAATGTGTACTGTGTTTGTACTATTCCTCTCTGTATTCAGCCATATGGATCTATAGTCAGAATTATGTAGAAAAAGTATCAATTTGGACTGTCCTCATTAGAGGACATTAGACTGTTTCTAATCTCAGGTTAATGGTTCTGCAGGGTTTCTTTCAGTTTTATTCAGGAGGTAACATCAATTCTCTGTAATAGCAATAGCTGCATGCAAAGAATGGCAGTCCACAGCTCAATGTCCAAATGGAGATCAGCAAAAACTGGTGACCCTCGGCAGTCCCTATTGGAACCACTACTGTTCAGTATCTTTATTAATCACATAGACAGTGGAACTGAGTGCACCCTCAGCAAGTCTGTACATGACACTAAGTTGAGTGGTGCAGCTGATGTACTAGAGGGAAGACATGCCATCCAGAAGGACCTTCACAGACTTGAAGTCAAAGACAATATGAACTTCAAGAAGTTCAACAATTAGCTCAGTTTGTTAAAGCACAGTGCTACTAACACCAAGGTTGTGGTTTTCATCCCCATATGGGCCATTCACTTGAGAGCTGGTCTTGGTGATTCTTGTGGGTCCCTTCAAACTCAGATTATTCTGTGAAAGGAGAGGAGAGGGAAGTCTGTGAAAGTGCAAGGTCTTGCACCTGGGTTGGGACAATTTTCAGTATCAATGCAGAGTGGCGAATGGATTGAGAGCAGATCTGCAGAGACTTTGGGATATCAGCAGATGAAAAGTTAGATATGAGCCAGCAGTGCCCACTTACATCCAATCATATTACGAACTGCAAAAATGAAAGCATGGCCAGCAGGTCAAGTTTAGTGATTTTTCTCCTCTACTCTACTCTCATGAGATCCCATCTGGAGGGTGTGTCCAGCTGTGTCCAGCGCTGAGATCCCCAGTGCAGGCCCAGCACATGAACCTGTTGCAGCTGGTCTGGAGGAGGACCATGAAAATGACCAGAGGGCTGAATGTCTCTCCTATAAGGAAAGGCTGAGGCAGTTGGAGTTGTTCAGACTGAAGAAGAGAAGCACAAGGGAGGCCTTGTTGTAGTTTATCCATATATAAAGTGGTCTTTTGAGAAAGACAGATGCAGGCATTTTACCAGGCCCTGAAGTGGCTGAACGGCCTTTTTTAAACTGAAAAAGGGTAGATTTAGATTGGAGATAATGAGGAAATTTTTTATTATGTGAGTGATGAGGCACTGGAAGAGGTTGCCCAGGGATCCATCACTGGAAGTATTGCTGTGGATACACCATCACTGGAAGTGTTGAATATTTGGTTTTGAGCAACCTCATCTGGTGAAAGACGGCCCTGCCTATGGTAAAGAGATTGTATTCGGGGAACTTTGAAGAGGCTTTCCAACCCAAACTATGCTATGATTTTATGATTCTCTGATTCTGTATGTCTTTGTGCCTATACAAAAGAGTTCCCAGTGTCAATAATACTTAGGATTATAGAATAAGTGTCAAAAATAGCATTTTTCATTACGTAACAGCTTACAGAAAATCTTAGCATTATTATTAGTTCTAGTAACATTTTAATTGGTAATATTCTTTAATTGGTTAATATTCTATTTCAACTCTTTATGTCTATTAATTTTATTTATAGTTTTTATTTTTTATGAGCTTTAAAATATGCTTCTGATTATATTAAAACATTTTTCTACTTTGTGTCTTATGTTTATGCCTCTCGTTACCATAATACCCTATAACTTTACATGAACAAGATAACTCTGATGTCACTTTGCCCTGAAGAAGATTATAGTGCCATAAATATTACCTTTGAAAGCTTACAAATTACATCAAAGCTCTTGAAAAAATCTTTTATACACTCAGAAAGCTCACTTCAGTGCTCCAGAGTCCTTGAACAAGTTTTTTGAAGGAGTTGAATTAAGACATATTAGAAAAAAAGAAAAAATCTGTCTGGTCAAAGAAACCTTGAAGAAAAGCCCTCCGATGTGTGCAAAAGGCTTTATTTAATGGTCTGACTACTAATAACTGAAATTTAGCCACTAGCAAGGTTAAGCCTATAAAACTGGTATTCATCTGTCTTCTCTTCTCCAGCTTAAAAACCCCTGACATTTTCACTATTCTAAATACTGGTCTTGATTTATACAGTCCAATGCTAGACAGCGATTCTGCTCTGTCTCCCTTTACTTCTCTGCAGAACATCATTCCACCTCTCATTCTCACCTAGAGAACAGAGAAATACTTCATCTGAAAATCCTCTAAAGTGTGTATAACTGTCAATCGACGCTAAGGGTACAGAACAAATGCCAAGAATTTGTAGAGTCTTTCAGTGTTGTAACTTCACTGCTCTCCCAGGTGAATTTTGCAAATAGTGTAGAGTGTAGAGAGTAAGAGGCTGACAGCTCTGAAGCACAGCTGAAATCTCTGGCAAACAGATTTGCTGAACTTTTGGTTTTCAACTAAATGCTTTGTCATCTCATAATAGGGACAAATTTAGTCTAATTTTCAAACTTGTCTCTTCAGGAGATCTTTAAGAATTCTACCGTGTGATTTACTGTGGAATTTTATTTAGAATTATTGCTACTGGGCACAGAAGACTGTGGAAGCCAAAGCTGGGCTTTTTCCTTATATTTCAAGTACATGATATGCTGTGTATGCTCTAAGACTCATGGGCATTACTGTTACACAGCATAAATGCAGTAGGTTTAATGAATTTAAGATATGCACAGTCACAAACTGAGAGGTCTAATGACATGACTCAGCATTCCTTTCACCAACCTACGGCAGAAACAGAAACAAATGTGTGACTGATGAAGTGGAATTAAACATTAATTTGTATGAATTCAACAGTGAATTTTATTTTCTTCAATAACCATGTAGGTGTTTTAATCACAGTTTTTATTTCAAATAAGAAGTAGATGTCTGGTACAGTAATCCATGAATTCTCATATGCTGTTTAGTTCTAATGGAAATTTTATTTTTTTTTATTTTTTTTTAGAGATAATTTTTTTCCCAGCAACAAAGTTGGTATAAAAAAGTAAGGAAAAATGCATTGATAATGATTTCAGCGATACTAGAAGTAACTTTTTTTTGTGATAAACCAGTTTCTTGTCTACTTTTTTCTCAAATAGCTTTGATTTTTAGCTAATAAATAGTGTGGAATTTAAAAATGTATGAATTTTATAAAATCCAAATGAACATTTGTAGCAATCTTCTGTTCATACTTCCTGTTTAGTTATCTGCACAATGTAGAATACTGTAAATTTTTTTGCAGCTTTTGTTGCTGGAGTGACTAATGTACTGGTACCTTAACATGTACTTTGCTAGACATGAGAACAAGTTAAAATATCTCAAAATCAGAGAAAACTTTTTTCCTGTAATTTGTTGACTGTTCATTTCCTCTGCCAAACAATGAGCCTTTGAAGACACCTTTTCTACATGACCATCCTGAATTTCTCCATGTTTACTTAATGCATTATGAGATCAATTTACAATCTATTTAGCTCTGTCTCTCTGCATACAGTTGTCCATCATCACACCTAATCTTGTTTATATTACTGCTTTCAATAAAGCAGTTCTTACAAAGTTCTTGTCCTGTTGATGCCCCTGGACAATGCAATTATTTATATCAAACTGGAGTAATTTCAGATGTTAAATGTGTGCAATTCCCATTTTTATATGCTACAGAGTTGTGTTCTTAATAAGTGTTTTTTTTTAAATGTTGATTTTTTTTTCTGGATATCTAGAACATCAGCTCAAATACATTGTTCAAGTAATAACGTCATCAAAATAAAAAATGCAAAATCATGCTGCTTTATTATATATTTTCATGGAAAAGAAAAAAAAAAACACACAACAAACACACATCTTTTGAAAAGAGCTCTACCATGTCAGGGCATGTTATATTATTTTCTCCAAAGATCTGATGTCCGGTTCTATAAAAGCCATGATTAGCATTCTTATAATGGAATGAATATATGAGCTCTGTTTCACTGGGGCTTAGTTACATTATTTAGACCTGAGGTTACAAGTCCTTAGAATTAGTCATGAATGAGACTGTCTTACACTGAAATGTCTCCTCTTCTCCAGGCTGAACAGACCAAGTGACCTCAGCTGCTCCTCATAGGGCTTCCCCTCAAGGCCCTTCACCATCTTTGTTGCCCTCCTTTGGGTGTTCTCTAAGAGTTTAATATCTTTCTTATATTGTGGTGCCCAAACCTGCACACAATATTAAAGGTGTGGTTGTGTGTGACAACTTACAGACAGAAAAAGTGGCACAGATTGTTCTCACTGTAGAGGTGTGAGGATTTAATTGTTGATAGATGTGAAATGTTTGAGGTCCACAGATGGTGGTTAATCTCAAAGTGAAAAATATCATCATTATCCTATATGTAGAGGACGATAACTCACTCTGATTACATGTATATTCTACCAGCCTTGTGATTTGGTAATCAAACACTTCTTGAACTGGAAATATTTACAGTGCATATGTTAATATAATACAACCTAGTGAGCTTGTAGGTTGTATACAAACACTCATGTATTATTCAGGGTTTTTAATAAAATTGCTAGGCAACACAGCTGCTTAGGGTAAACTCTAAAAAACCATGGATAGCAATGTAAGCAATAAATACTACTGTCTTTAGAAGGTCAGGAGAAAATAAGAGTTTTTATTGATGTTTTTATCTCAGTAAGGTAACTTGCTCTCACAAGAACAACAGGTTCTGTCTGATAGCTTAATGAAGACACAAGCAAGAACCCCAGAAAACGCTGTAAGTCTGCATTGTGTCCTTGCAAATGCTAGTCTGTATGAAAGATGAAGGAAAATAAATTTCATTGACCTGAGCCTGGATTCCTATTGCCAGAGACTTCAAATGCATGAAAGTTAGGAGCCTGCTCATACGTGGAAAGAATGAGTTTAATTGCTGGAGAAATTTAGTTCTCCCTATTGACTATAGAGGAAATGGTTGTATTTAGGTGCGTGTCACAACACACTCTTTGTAGGAATAGCCAGCTCAAGGGATTCCTGTCCTTTTTTCCAGTACATGCTTCAGTTCTGCACCTCTTCATTTATTTAACACTACAGGTTGTTAGTGGCCATTACTACTCATTTCACCTATTAGTTTAAAAAGTTGTCCTCAAAAACAGGGCAGCTAAATTTTTAGACAGCTGTGTTGCACTGAATACCATATCTTGCTGGATTTACATCATGTGAAATTCTGTTCAGAGCTTCTCTAGCTCTGTTGAAGGGAGCATGTTTGAAAAAACTTCTAACTTTTTTCACACTTCTACAAACAAAGAACAATTGTAAGGCCAATACCATTTTTCTTATTTTAATGAATTCATTGTTTAGTGTTGAAAGAAATTCCTCAGATTTTTTTTTTTTAACATTTTGATATGAATGCTATGCTGCATCTAAAATGGGCTTATTTCTAACTCTACAAAAATAAGCAATAAGGGAAATGCCAGATTCAGACCAATTTTTCAACCTCACACAGCAGAGAATGCTTGAAATATTTACCCTTTAACAGATTTTTAAAAGTCTTAATACATAAAGCAACTGCAAATCAAGCATTTAATTTATGCAAGAGAGTAAATATGAAATATTAATAAATGTTAATAGAAATAAGTACAAATCTATCATATTTTATCTTAACTTCAGTCGGGAAGCCATTTCTCTCACATGCTGTTCCTCAGAAAGGGAATAAAAAGCTGTAACAACCATAAACAAGTAAATGGGGAGATATGATATGAATACCTGTAGAGAAACCATCTAAGACATCATTCAGTGCAGATGATTTTTATAATTAGGAAGAGAAAGTATTGAAGAGGTGGTCTTAGATTCACGGAACAGCCTTCTTTAAAGTTTTATTTGGTTTTCTCTTTTCTCCTACACTGTTTCTCAATGTTCCTGAAACACAGTTCATAGCCTCACATCCTTCCTGTGTAACCTAGTTCTGTCTTTCCTGGTTCCTCAATAGATGGGTGCTTATGTGAGTTTTTCCTACAGGTCTCATAATCTTTAATTTTGCTTCTGGTGTTGGAGAAGGGTGGTTGAGGAAGACAACACTAATTTAGAATTGAAGTCTCAACCCTAATAGAAGAAACTCAATTTAAACAATTACTAACTCAGATGAGAGTTGTTGATATTTAGAAATGGAAGGAAAAAACATTTTCCAGCATTGAATCTTTTTACTGATTCCTGGTACTTAAGACTTACTTAGACTTTTTGTTTTCTTTTGTTTTGACACTGCAGAAATTTTCATTACTATCAGTTCATAAGAAAACTCATGGGAGTAACTCTACAACAGAAAGTCTTGGTCAGAGGACACTGTCAAACAGACGCTCAATTCTCTTCCTTTTGTATTGTTGTAAATCAGAAGTGACTGCACTGATTTCTATGGATTTCCACTGACATAAACTAATTTAAATCCTATCATGTTTTATTATCATGTTTATTATCATAAGAATGAGGCATTTTTTCATCTCCCCATGTAGAACAGCATTAAGAAGGAGGAAAAAAAATCCAAATTGTTTAATTCAAGAATAAAACTTCCTAGTAGTACAGATTCATTTTAAAGATTAAGCCAATCTTAAAACAAAACTTTATAAACACATGCTGTCTTATGTAAACTACTTATTCAGAACCCACATTTAAAATTTAAACTATCAGGCATTGTTAGGAACAAGAGGTGTACTGCACCTGATTTTGAAAACTGAGTGCCTTTATTTTCTCCACAGAAGTTGAAAATTTCCTTGATGTTCCTTGTTTTAACATTCTCCTTACGAGAAGAGATTAAAGTGGGTCACAGTGGCAAAGATTTAAAGAAGATTTAAATGGAGGTTGTGAATTCCTTTAGGGATCCCAAAATCTTAGAATATGTAAACAACAAAGTACATAATCTAATCCCCTCCTCTCTATGAATTGGTGAAGTCAGTCCTCTACATGAAAACAGTTTATCATAGCAGAGAGATTTACCATCCTATTATCATCCAGTTGTTATAATCCATTTTTATTTTTGTTGACTACCTCATATTTTTACTTTCATTCTATAAAGGGAGGGCTACTGTTTCAGAAGAATTGCATGTTGCTCTTTTTTAACAGTTCACTGGAATGCCTAAGCTTATTCATAAATAACTCTGACTGTGAGAATACCAGGGTCTGTATGTGCTAAAATTTTTCAGATAATTTGAGACAGGGTTTCTGAATGGAGTCTCTAAGTCATACTCACAAACATACATGCATACATATACACACACATCCCCACCACTCTCTTGTAAAATATACGTTTTAATTCTGTTTCAATTTACTACAATTATTTGATAATCAGACTATAAACTGCCAAGTCTGAATAATCTGAAATCCAATTTGGGGGAAACTTTAGGCATAAAAATCGCAAGGACTGAGTGGATTCACAAAACTCACATAAACACCCCTCTTTTGAGGAACCAGGAGAGACAGAACTAGGTTAGACATGGAGGATGGAAACATAAGGAAAGGAGCTGGACAAGATAATAATAGTTTAAATGAGATTGTTCTGAGGGAGAAGCAGCATAGAAAGAGATCGATAGGAACAATTTTACTAAAGAACTAAATTTGGGAGAAGCACGATAAAACTGTAGTCATTTTCTGGATCATTTCACGTTAATTGTTTTGTGGTTGTTTTACTCATTACTAGAGGACATAACTGATTGTTAAATGTTGATAGTTTTGGACTGAATAAATCATAAAACCTCTTTCTCTGTTTCTGAAGAACAATACTATGCAAAACAATACTATAATAAACAATATCAGTGAGGATAGGAGAAGTTTCCCAAAGGAAGAAAGAAATAACTATTAACGTCCCAGGAACACAAACAAAATTGAGAGGGGTTTCTGACCTTCTTCTGTGCTTCTCACTTAGGCACAAGTTTAACAAAGGTAGTCTTAGGAAAATAAACTAGTTCTTATGTGAATATTTCTATCATTCATTTATTTCTCCCAATATAACTTTAAGGGTTTTTAAATGAAGATTTGTAGACATTGTCCTTCACTATCATTTTATGGGCCATATTATGTTGTCAAGACTCTCTCATGTCAAATTTCCTTGGAGTATAACATCTACAAATATAATGATCACAACTGTTTTTTCCCAGAGAGCCAGAGCCCACTTATCTGAGATAAACCTAGCATTTTTCAATATCACTGGATGAAAACACCCCTAATTCAAGGCACATTAACACAGCAATATGAGGAACATCACATTGCTTAGGAATAGGAGAGTGTCCATCTTGAACTGTCCAATTTTTCTACCATATAACTACCGAGATGTACATTTTCACTGACTGTGTTCTTCAAGACCTACAAATAATTTTAAAGGCTTGTTGTTTTTCTCAGCTGGCCGCATCTGAGGCACAGTGAGAACTAGAAAAATCAATCACAGTTAAAGAGTTTCTGCATCTAGTGAAGGAAGGCTTACCCTCAGAAGTGTGGCAGGCTAAACTGCCTCAGTCTAGGGCATTTCAATTTAATTCCTGCCAATTAGCGTAAATCTTATATTACTTATTCAACTATTGAGAAAAAATAATATATAAACAGTTAAAGAAAAAATTAGGGAAATTCCTTTCCTACCTCTCTGGCCATGCTCTTCTTCAGTCAATCACATCTCCAGTTCAGAGTCTCAATTTCCCTTTATTTTGCCACATGTTACACTCAGTCCCTTTCAGTCCCTTTTGTAAGATGACAGGCAGTATAGGAGGTTGGGGTTTGCATTTAGTGGTTTCTTTCTGCTGCTTCTTACTTCTTATTTATTTTCCTCCACTGCTTCTTACTCCTTAAAATACTCCTCTGCTCTGGTATGGTTCACCTGCTCTTGCCCCCCTGCTTCAGCATGGATACTCCACTGGCTGCAGTCCCTTGGGGTGTCCCTGCCCTGGTGTGCATTATCCATGTCCACAGTTCCCTCAGAGGTTTCTCCTCCATCACTGAGAATCTCTTTCCAAGGTGATTACTCCAGCTGTGCCTCCTAGCCCTCACAACTGCTGCTCTTAGATATGCTTGAGTAGAGGAACCATGAGCTCCTCTCCGTGGTTGAAGCTCTGACATTCAGTGATCTTTTTTGGCCTGTTTCACAGCCTTATGGAACCAGGTAGGACTAGAACAAGGTGGTTTACTGCCTTCTCCCACACAGCTCACCCTGACAGCACCCTGCTACCAAAACTCTGCTATTTATGCCCAATATAAGACAAAACATAATTATAATGATGGTGTATATACCCATCCCCAGAATGGAATGTGATGCCTTCCCACATAGGCTTGGTGAATTACTGAAGGAACATGAATGGTGACAAAATGTTTTGAATTTGGTCACTGTTGAGACCTTGTGAACAGATAGGCTATTCATGAAATAAACAGATTGCATTTGTTTGCAGTTTGCAGAGCACGATGGGCTCAGAAAATGTGGGTCATGTCTACTAAACAAACTCACTTTGCACCTTTTCATTACAGACTCAAGTAATCTCTTTGAAAATCAATAACACCTCCAGCCTATACTTGCACCTCAAAAAGGTATTTGTGTCTATTCAAGTTTTTGAAACTGCATTCATAAATGCTTTTGCACTCAGATGATTATTTCCTAGTGATAAATTCCTGCCAAATTAAATATTTCTCTCCTTTATAGTGAAATAGGTGTTCAGAGCTAATTCCTGATGTGATCATTTCCAGGTTCCCCATTCAATATGATTTATCTACCTGAAAGAAGTATTATGGTTGTTATCAGCCACCACTAATGAAAGCACGAAAATGACACAGTATGTACTTCTACTGACGAGTCATATAGTCTAAATATAACCATATAAACCACTGCTGTGGTTCTGGTACTCCTTGTGACGTGTTGAAATGAAAAGTTGCTAACAGATATGAGTGTGCAGATTTAGTATAAAAGAATGTCTGTAAGCCAGCTGGCCTAATGTTTGTGCACTGTAAGAAGGTCAAAGGCCTTGTATGGTCTTAATAAATAGAATCAACTGACTTCATATGTATTTTGGCACTAATATGTGGCCTATGGCATCATTTCCTGGGGTTTAGTACAATATTAATAAAAAGGCTATTCCAGATTAGGACCAAATCAGTGTTATGGTGGAGAGCAGTTTTTCTCTTTGCTCAATCAGAAAAAAAAATAAATTAAATTGAATAAAGCACAGCTGCTTATGGCATTACTTTGAAATACACACGCAAATACAAATCCTCAAGTTAAGTTGAAGCTTGTTTCATTTTTTTTTATTTCTCATTAGTTTGCTGACCTCTCTGGAAATGAAAAAAAAAGGAAGGAAAGAAGAAACAAGTCCTACCCAGGCCAGAGAGATGAATAAAGCACATGCCAACAATAAATCCAGGTTTAGCCTTTGGCTCTGAAACACCCTGAATTCATTACGTTTGTTTGTGCAGCCACTGTTATTCTGTTGTGACGACGAATTAAAAATCTGATTTAAATTAAAGCAAATCACAAAATAATTAGAAGCTTCTTGTCTCTCATACCACTTTCCATCTTTTCATCAGTTACTGGTCCAGGTTAGGGATCCACCACCTGCCATCTGATGCTTCAGAAGGTTTATCTGTTCATCTTTTTTTTTGCCTTCACCAACATATTCATTTTTTTTCATGGTATCATGTGGGGTACTTATACATTAAGCACTGTTTGACCTGCTTTCTTTCAAAGACTCTTACTTTAGATCTCAGAGGAAAACATACCTCTTGATTTCTTGTTTAAGAGTCCTAATTGCTTGTTCCACACGCTTATCAGCCATTTTTTCTGAAAATTTTTATGAAAGCATCTCTGAAAGATATCATTTTAAACATTTTTTTTCTCACAGTAATGCATTCTATTTCTGCATTGAGCTGTGTTGTGACTCAGTGTGCAGCACCCGTTCCCATAGATGTGTTCGTCATTTATGAGATCCTATAATCCTGTCTTACTTATTATTTCATTTCACTTCTTCTCCTTGATAAATGTCAAAGTCAACTTTGTATTTAACTATGGATGCATGGATATAGTAGTGAGTATGAGAAAAGTAATATGCTAAAATTCTGAATCCAGTAGAGTGTCATTCATTAATCAAAAGTATGTGGATTTCCTCCCTATCTGAAGTATACAAGTTGTCTGTATTTAAATTAGATGTTTAAGACATTTTGGAAAATAGTGAGTGTGTGTGTGTGTGCCTTTGTTTACCTGAATGTGTGTATGAATTTTTGATGGCTGAGGGATGAAAGACAATGAAGTAGCAATTTCAACATAAATAGGTGAAAAATCCTTTTCAACTTTTCTTCAGCTAAGCTAAGGTAAAAATCTTACATTCAATGTCTCCTTTTGGTTTGGTTTGGTTTTTTCCAATAAACAAATAATTTTGGATTAAAAGAGTGGGGTTTAATTTCCTAACTTGATTACCTGCTGCCTTTTTGGATACTTCAATGTCTCCTGTTTTCCTTCCAGTTGCAAATGAATTTTAAAATGTTTGTGAAAACATTTAAAAGTGAGTAGGAAGTGATGTTGCCAGTGGTAAAAATATTAATTTTTAATTTTCTGTGTCTGTATGGTGACTGGAATTATTAATGCATGCACCAGTTTTGGAATGATGTAGCTTTCAAAAAGTTGTTTTCTGTCATTTTGCTATTTTAAGGTATGACTTATTCTGACAAGGAGATGAAGCTGGTAGAAATAGGAAACTTCAGTAATATTATGAATGATGTTTTTCAAACCATTAAACTTGTTGAAACAGATGCAACATATTCTTTTTTTAAGCCTCTAGATTATTATCAGCCTTGAGGTCACAGATTAATTATAGTTTCTTCAGCACCCCTGCTAAATCACTTGAGTTACAGTAAGGATTTTTAAAAGGAACTCTTCTAAGACCTAGGTGTTGGCATGTGATTCAAACCATGAAAATGGGAACAGAACAATTTTTGTTACAGACTTGATTCTGTGAATCTGTAAATGTGAAATAGTGTGCAAGTCACTTAACATAAACAACTTGTACATGTAGAGTGTTACACATTCTTGATTTGCCTTTTTCAAAACGTACAAAAATTGAAATAATTCTTAAAATATACCTGCAATGAAGTATTTTCAGTAAAATCCAGAGAATCACACTACCTTGATACTAGTTCCTCATGTAGCACATTTCTTGAATTTACCCATTTTGTAGACAAAAGAGGTTTTAGAGATATGGGATAATAAATGATAATGTGAAAAAATATTTCCCATCAGTCACAAGGACTTCACTTGTCAAGATTAATTAATAATTGATTCATCAGTACTTACAAGGACAAAAAACTGATTCAGAAAAATTTTTGTATATGCCTTAGGAAAAAAAAAATTACACTGAAAAGAAGCCAATATTGAATTTTTAGTCATGTGCAATAAGTGAATTAGGGATTAACAAGAAACTGTTCTCACACAAGTGTTTCAAATGTTCAAGTGAGTGAGCTGTTTCATGTTCTGAAAAAAGGAAGTAGAAAACTCTAGTCTTAAATTACTAACTCGATAAATGCTTCTCACTCTCTAGCACTCCTAAAAATGCTTTGACTTCATTCATCCACTTGATAACCAACAGTACTAGTTGAGCAAAGAAGGCAGATTATTCCAGAAAAAATTAAGAAATTAAAAATTTTCCTTTTCATAGATCTTGTAACCCTTCCACAGTTTCTCCATTCTTTCCACTTGATATGCCATCTTACATGGCTTCCTATCTCCTAATAATGTACTGAAAAATACAATAATTTTCAGAAGAGAATAGAGATATTTTCTGAGTTAACTGCTTTGAAGTCCAGCTCAATAGAAACAAACAGAAACTGAGATATTCTTTGAGAAATTGTAATGAAACATTACATATTGGGTATTACCCTGACATGTCAGGAATATTAAAAATTACGTAAGCAGTATATGATTCTACCCACAATTGACAATAAAGGTAATTCCTGGCTGACTGTCTCATAGATGAAGATAAATTATAACGGATTATGTTATGGAGAAGTGAAACATATGAAGTCATATTTTTATGGATGGTTTTTAAAATACTGTATAATTAATTCTCTGTTTAGGGACAGAATATTTTGATGTGAGTGGAGAAAAGTAATTCAGGAGTCAACGAAAAAAAAAGTCCTCTTTTTGGATCTATTGATTTTTGTGTATACTTACAATAGGTAGAGACAGAGACAAATATGCTATCAGATGCTCCTAGTGTTAAAAAGATATTTTGCATCTTCATCTTCATATTTTAATTCTTCCTAAAGAGTTCAAAATACAAAATTAGGACTCTTATGTGTATCTGAAATTAAGTGACTGATTTTCAGGTGTTATTTAAAGTCTCCATATTTTAGTGGGATTATAGTTTATAGTTTATAGATATTTTATAGTTTATAGGTGTAATTTATAGATATTAATAACTAATGTGTTCAGTTCCTGGAAGGAGAAAGGAAATGAATATCCATATCTAGTATAGCTACGTATAACTCATAGCATAAAGATCTATCTAGCACAACTGTTTTTTTCAGTAAAAATATCACATTCCCTTAGAGAAGTTAAGGCTCCTAGCTCATGAGTTGCTGATTTAGATTATATCAATTAATTCAAATCATATCAGTTGTGGGGCTTTTTTTGTTTGTTTAGTTTAGTTTTGTTTTGTTTTCTGCTTTTTTTCCCCCCATAGATAGAAAAGAGCAATGAGTCACTTCTTACTAGATTAAACCACCACATTCATGCTACAGGTTCCGCATTAAATGAATTGGCACAAATAACATACAAAATTTTAATGGTTAATATTAGAAAGAGAAGTAAACAGCAATATAATAAAATCAGAAAGCAAGAATTTATTCCATTCTTTCAGAATAATACTGAATATTTGCCTTTGAAAATGCTGTTGGTTCAGTAATGGAACACACAGGAACTCAACACATTCCAAGACTGAAATGTTTGTTTATTTAGGTGACTGAATATAGACTAAGGATTTTTTTAGTCCCATTTCTTGCTTAATGGTTGTTCTTAATGTCTCCTTTTCGAACAACTGAGATTTTGGAAGAAGAAAACAAAGGAAGATTAGTGATCAAGCCATGGCAGTCATGTTTGCGAAGTTCAAAATACAGCAGTGACAGCACTTTCACTGATGTTTTCTATGGATAGAGGAGGCTGGGCTAGATCTCATTCATAGACCCTTGCTGGTCCTGAACTGTACAGTGTAAATCATCTGCAAACAAACTTACTATCCAAATCCAAAGAAGGATTGCTTCCTAGGTTGACAGATTTCGCTGCTTGTTTTGGAAATGTTTTGGACATTTTATTGTGGAAATGTAGTTACTGATTTATTTCTAGTGATTTAAACCAGCAAGAGAGTGTGGCTTTAGGATGTAACAAGGATTAGTTCACCCTTTTGATTTGCCATGAGTGAAAGTTGAAGTCGCCAGAGAGAATTTGATTTTAAAGTGGAAATAGTGCTTTTAAAATCAAATTTTCTCTGGCAACTTCAATCAATCACTTTAAAGTGCTTTTATTTATAAGCTACATTTTATTTCCCTCCTGTAGGCAAATGAAAGAAAAATATGTTGGAGACTGAAGAAGTTTGTGAACCTACCCTTTCTTATTCAGAACTCAATTCCAAAATTATTTATAATATCTCTCCATACATTTCTAACATTAAGAATCTGTGTTATCAACTGTATTCTGGTCTTTTAATTTCTTCAGGTTCCCTTCCTAGCTGTGCTTTTCTGTGACCCAGGAAAGAATTATCTTTCCAGTCAATTTTAGCCAAAGCAGAGATCTGTAATGTGAAAAATATGAGTACTAATGAAGATATATGATTAAAATGATCTTACCTTGTACTCAACTAGAAGCATGCTGTAATAGTGTAATTAACAGTATGTTAAGTATTTTTCAACATTCTGATAGCATAGTCAGATACAATATTACATATGCATGTGAACAATATCAACTTCAAAGAAGCAAAGAAATAAGAATGTATTTGCATTGTGGTTTAACCTCAGTTTTCAACTAAGACCTGCACAGCTGCTCTTGCACTCACCCATGATGGGATGGGGGAAAGAATCAGAAGAGTAAAAGTAAGAAAACTCATGTGTTGATATAAGAACATGTCATTAATGTCAATAATAATACCACCAGCAGCAACAATAACTATTATTATTATCATTATCTATTAATGATAATTTATTAAACTAGTGATGCGAACGAAAAACCAACATTCACCACCAAATCACCAATGTGCACCCCGCTTCTGAACAGCAACCTCTTGGAGAGCTTTCTTCCAGATTTGTCTGCTGAGCATGAGGCCATATGGTATGGGATATTCCTTTGATCAGTTGGGATCAGCTGTCCTGGCTGTGTTGCCCCCAGCTCCTCATGCACCCCCAGCCTCCTCACTGGTGGGGTGAGAGGCAGAAAGGGGCTTGACTCTGTGCGAGAACTGTTCAGCAATAATGAAAATATCCCTGCGTTATCAGCATTACTCTCATCCTAAATCCAAAACACTGCATTGTACTAGCTACTAAAAGAAAATTAACTCAGCTGAAATCAGGATAAATTGGATGTAAGAGGCATCCAAGTAACAAAGATTTCCAGACCAAGAACATGATAACAACATACTCCAAACAGACAGGACATTCTCCCAAACACAAGAGACAAAATTAAGTAAGTAGTACTAGGAGCAGAGGAGACACATCAATCCCACATTTCTTTCTGGAGGAAAGACAAGGAAGAAAGATGGGATCAGTTCCAATTTCTCTTGCCAGCAAGGTCTTAAGCTTCATCACTTCAACTTTGGTGCAAAGGACAACCAAGACTCTCCTCCATCAGTGCTAAATGTACAGCATTAACTCTATAGTATTGCATACTCGCAGGTAGTTTAGAGTATGATTGTTAAACATTACCAGCTTTTCATATGTGTTGATGGTTAATACTGTGAAAGAATTGACCATAGCTTGAAGTGAATTTTTAATTATTTACTTTAGAAAAGTTTCTTTTTGAAGATTAAACTTGGCCCAATTTTTCTCTTAATTAACCCATCTTTAGCCTAGGATAAGCTGGGCATACTTAGTGAGTTAAACTCCACAATTCCAGTGTGCCTAATAGAGTGTTTTGAATTTCGTGGAATTGTGATATCTATCACTGAAACTTTTTGGATTTTACAAAGGAAGAGCTGTTCTTCCCTAGCTTCCTTCATGTCTTACTGTTGTAAAGTAAGTGACATACTTTTTAACCACTTACATCACACTAGCAAGCCTTTAGCTCTGGAAAGCATAAATCCAGAGAATACAGTAGTAGGGGGATGGTGCCAAGATTTATGGGACAGATCAGCCTGACTGAATGCAAAAGATGAGGAGGAAGTCCAGGGAGATTTCAACAATTAAAAAAGTAGTAAAAATGAGAAAGCTGAGGATAATGACTGTAGAAGAGGAATGTTGACATCTGGGGACAGAGAAATAAAATTATTTCAGAAAATATGGAAATAGAAATACTCATGTGCTTTAAAAGGGGAGTGGTATATGTTGTTTTGCAAATTGCCTTTCTCTCTTAAAATCAGAACCAGGTCTATGTGACTTCACATGATAAATGTTTTACTCTGCTTATCCCTGTTTTGATGAAAGGAGTCCCTGTCACTCTGACAGAGATAACTACCTGGATTTAGAAGTAATTAAAAAAAATTAAATCTGACCTGCAATCTGAGTGCTATTCTTACTGCTATTCTGCAAGAAATGACATTAAAGCTAGTATAGGTAGAGTTGCTTGAGTGGAAATACTAGGAAAAGCAACTGAAGGAAAAAAAGTCACTAAATCTCATCTCTAAAGGAGGCAGTTGACTTTGTTCTGGTCTTAGCTTAAGAGGTCTGAATTTTTAAACAACATCATTGACAAGTAAGATGTATTTGACTATGATAGAATCATACAATGCTTTGTTTTGGAAGGGACTTTAAAGGTCATCTAGTTCCAATTCCTCTGCCACAGGCAGGGACATATTCCACTAGATGTGTGGCTTTGTTATTATCCAAGAAATTCACCTGGCTTTATATTACAAAAAAAGTGGATCATCTTTACACAGACACAGACTCCACTGGATGTCAGTTGAACAGTATACGGATGTCCACAAAACCCTACTGAGGAAAACGTGTCAAGGAAAGTCATGGATTTCTTTGGCAAGTCTCTGGTGCCCCCCAAAAATAAACACTGAATTATATTTACACCAAGAAAAATCTTTATCCTGTGAGTTCATTGGCCTTTCAGTCTCTAGTGATTTACTGCCTGAAAATTAAAATATTTCTAATAGTGATTCTTTCCTTGTGAGATATCTTCTTCCTTACAAATTTCTTCTCATGTCTTTATAGTCAAAGCATATTTTGCAAATCAAATGCCTCCTAAAGGAAAGGAGGATAGAGATCGAGGAATGTCTCAGTCCATGCCATTTTAATCAATTTCAGATCCTTAAAGACGGAAGAGTTGATCTGGAGAAGGTCCTCTGGGTCGTGGATAAAAGTTGGTCTGACTGAATGAGAGCAGCTGTAGCAGTAGCTGCAAGGAATCCGCGCAGAGTTCAACATGGAAGCTGAGGGACTGGGATAGGCCCTTCAAAGAGAGCACTGGAGGATTTTTAAGTGATCACTGACAAGACATGCAGTTAACATACTGGAAGAAATAATCACAGTTAAGTTCAAAAGTGGTGTTAATTTAAAAACCTAAGTTCACGCATGTAAAAGCACAGAGTTGATGCAACTGGTGAAAGGCAGAGATGAACAAAGGTCAGCATATACAATCAACTAGTTTGAGTGAGCTGAAACTTGAGACCAGATTCCTTCCACATATCCTACTCTCTGCTACATCATTACACATTTTTATCATTATAAATTTTTCCATTATATATAGTTTACTCTGCACTTTCTCCAACTAATCTTGAAGTGTTGGAGGTAGAGTGATTATTTTTGACCATAAAAATATTCTGTTAAAAAAAAAAAAGACATAATTCATTCCATTGTTTAACAAAATACGGAGTGATTTATGCTTATTCTGAGTAGCTTAACTTTAGTAGTTCTTTAGACAGCTAATACTAATGTATTTACAAGTATATCTTTCATTCTACATGATAATTATACAGGGAAAATATTCTTCATTAGCAACTTATAAAGGCATTGTGAATATCTAAAAGAACTGTTTTGACTAGAACACTAAATAAAATTAATTAGTATTTCGCACAATGCAGTATCATATTATATTTATTCATCTATTCCAAACATAATTGAAATTATGAATCCTTTACTACTGGTCACTCATTACTGTTTTTGAGTGTGGAGTTTTCTTTTTGTAATTTTTTGTAAAAAATTTCCAAATTAGTTTAATTAAACAGAGAAAGTAATTGAGTGAAAAAAAGAGATTAGGATTATGTCTCAAAGCATGCATTATTTCTAATGAGATTTACACCACTATTTAACTTACTTTATCAAGTCAGATTATTATTACTTCTCAGCTGAACTTCCTGGCATGAAATTAACTGTACCTGTTCCAGAGGGAGATAATGTAGCCTATTTTACAAATCCATTTACAATAAATAATAAGAAAAGCAAATGGTTCAATAGAAAACTTGTGCAGTTTGTCTATTCTTTTTTTTTTTTTTTCTGGGCCTGAAGGTTGTTGTGTCTATGGCTATATCTTCTTGCATAGATTTTAGGGTGTTCTCTACAATTCTACCTTGAAAATGAGGCTAAACAGGCCAGTGGAATTTAGGGGAATGGATATGGGAACAGGGTTTGGTTGGTGTGTTAAAGGGTAAAGGGATAATATGCTGCTACTCTAAAATCTGCATTTAGTACATAACTACTTCTAAGATCTACAAAAATTAAAAAATTAAAACTCCAAGGTATCCGGTTTTTTGTTTTGTTTTGTTGTTTATTTCCTAAATCAATGTTGTGGGTAACAAAATTCTTTCATTATCAATTTTTCTTTTGGTTTTGAAATCTTAAAATAATTTACTGAAGTCTTTTTTTTCCTAATGCATTATGTGAAAAAATACTGAACAATACAGACAAAGGTGGCTCAAACTTATTTTTAAGGTACTTTCTTTATTTTCTACTGTATGTAGAAATGTTTCTGTCTTATTTCCCTTGGTGTTTTATTCTTATTATTGACTAATATGACAGTTCTGGCCCTGATGTTAATAAGTATAATAGTTTTGGGGGTTTTGTTGTTTTTTTCTAAGCACATCAACAGTTTTTATGGAAGTGTTTTGAGTAAATACATTTGATAAAAATTATCTTCCTGAAGCAGCAGCTTTTATTATATTAATATACAGAAGTTTTGTCTCTTATAGTCAGAGGATTTTTTTAACATTTCTTTTCTTAACTTCTCTGCTCTCATTTTATCTGCTTTAAATATTACTTGCCATGAGAAATGAAAAATTTTATAAGGTGAAATTGCCAGTGCACATTGGTCACTTTTTTCTTCTGTTGACTATATTAGATGACAAATTATTACAATTAGTATTGATCTCTCTGCATGATGCTTCATTCAAAAAGAGATTGGGAGAGATTATATTCTGTAGCATGTCTTGTTGTCTTGAACATATATAAACTAGACCACAAAAACAGAATTAAATACTTTTATCATTCATCATCAGCCCTGACTAAACCAGGAAGGTCACAGTTGACTGCAGGTTAGCCAGTGTGATAACCATCTACAAGAAGGACTGGAAGGAGAATCCATGGAACTACAGGCCTGTCAACCTGACCTTGGTGCTGGGAAAGGTCATGGACCGGATCGTCTTCATTTCCATCATACAGCACATGCAGGACAACCAGGGGCTCAGGCACAGCCAGCATGGGTTTATGCAAGAGAGGTCCTACTTGACTTGACCAACCTTATCTGATATGTTAAGGTGACCCTCTTACTGGATGAGAGAAAGGCTGTGGATGTTGTCTACTTGGACTTTAGTAAAGCCTTTGACACTGTTTCCTACA
This sequence comes from Myiozetetes cayanensis, assembly GCF_022539395.1. NCBI lineage: Eukaryota > Metazoa > Chordata > Aves > Passeriformes > Tyrannidae > Myiozetetes > Myiozetetes cayanensis. Next base: position 80,216,087 of record NW_026087742.1, read on the forward strand.
ACATTCTCCTGGAGAAACTGTCTGCTCATGGCTTGGGCGGGTGCACTGTTTGCTGAGTAAAAACTGGTTGGTTGACCAAGCCCAGGTGCTGGTGAAGGATCTGGAGCACAAGGCTTACAAATAGTAGTTGAGGGAGTTTGGGTTTGGCGTGGAGAAAAGGAGGTTCAGAGAGAGCCCTCCTTGCTCTCTGCAACTACCCGAGAGGAGTTTATAAAAAGGTTCATATCAGTCTCTTCTCCCAGGCAACAAGCAAGAGGACAAGAAGAAATGGCCTCAACTTACTCCACAGGAGGCTTAAATCAGATATTAGAAAATATTTCTTCATCAAAAGGGTTTTCAGCTATTGGCAAAACTGCCAAAGGAAGTGCTGAAAAGATGGAGCATTTGGGTTAGTGATTGGGCTCAGAGCCTCAAGTATTTTATGATTCTATTTTATGATCCAGTAAAAATATGATTTATATTTTATTTCCACTGATCAGCAAGTCTCAAATTTGGGGAAAGAAGAACTGTGTATGCTCATGCATGTATTCAAATAATTTGTATATTTTTTATTCATCATTCAACTTTCTTCTCTCTGACTAATAAGGAAAGAAAAATTGTTAGCTGATGTAAGTAAAAAAAAAAAAAGTTTTTATTTCTTGCCTCTTCACCTTGCTTGTGCAATATCTCTTAGTTAACCTCAATACAAAAGTCATTTCATTCAGGAAAATTCAAGAATTTTTTTTTTTTCATTACATGCCTTCTGTCTGTAATTCCTGAGTGTAAGAAACTGCAGGGAAAAAAAAAAAGGAAAGAAAAAAAAATCAACCAAGTTAACTGATAGAATTTTATTGCAGTTTTTCATACTTTTATTGTAGTTTTTCATACTTTCCATGATGATTAGTAGAAAAGATAAAGAGGGTTCTCTTTCCTCACCACTGAAGACAGTGAGAGGATCATCTGTGTAACATGATAGCTCCCTCTTAATAGTCCAAAAATCTATATCCACTCTTTTTTTTCCCTCTGAACTTTCGGCAAGAACCCACATTTCATCACTTTCTCTTACATATATAGGAATAGTTATTATAGGAAGTTTTCTCTATACCTTTTTCATTGTACTTGATAATCATGTTTTCTCTTTAATTATCAACATGGATTAGTAAATTATCTCTCTCATTTCCTTTTAAAAACAAATTGGCACAGGTGTAGTCTCACCACCCCAGTGAAAGAAATGGACTCCAGAGTCACTCTAGATGATGATATAGTTTTAGTCCTCTGAAGCAGATTCTTTCAGATTACTCTCATATGTTTTGAAACTTTGTCTGAAGTTTTGAATAACAGACTCATTCCTGAAGAGGAGGGTGGAGAGTTATGTATCATTCTTTCACTCACAAGCTGCCTTCCAAATAGAATGAACACATTAAACTCAGATTAGTGAACTCAAGCACACATGTTACCTGCATAGGAATCTAAGTGAAGAACCAACCAACTAAAAAAATACTTGCCTAGCTATCAACAGCTGTACTTGTAGATAACTTCTCCTAGGAGGGATTAGAAGTCAGAAAATCATAATGATGAATGCTGTTTTAAGAATTAATCCAATGTGACTTTCTCAGTAAAGAGAAAATCTAAGAAGGATATAAAAACCTCTCAGTTTTCCTGACAACTGAAACTATCAGGTATCATAGCTCATAGAAAAATGTGTCTTTGAGATAGTTATATACTAATGTTTCTTAAAGCAGTTTGTATCTATATGAATAATACAGTTTCTCTTTAGATACAATTTTTTCACAAACACAGTCTCACCAAATATCAAATCACATCTTCCTTGTCTCTTCAAACCATATTCCTTTATGTGTTCTGGTAGAGATCATATCCAAAGCCAATGATAAATTTAGTAAAGTAATTTTTCAGTTTCTAGTCCTTTAAATACTTCTGTGTATATTTATATATATAGGTATTATATAGAGAGTGAGAGTTGTATAAACATATTATATAATATATATAACATATATGTTATATTTAAATATATATAGGTGGATATATATATATATATATAAATGTATATATGTTTAGGTACTACCTGATGTTTTAAATTACAGAACTGCTGAAAATATTACTTATTTAATAAACACTTATAATTGTGAAAATAAATTATGTGTGCAAGAGGAGTACCACAAAATAAGAAAAAATGCATACAAGTACACAACAATAAAATTTTTAGGCTGTTATTCTCTATGGGAAAAATAATTCAATGTTCATTTTTATAATAATTTATTGATGGCTTCAGAATTTGGTCCCATTTAATTATATTCACCATTTACAGCACAGTTTTCAAATGTAATGCAGACTGCATGGATTATTCTGCCTACATGCCTCTTGATCTTTTAGTTTTCCATTAATTGCAGCTCTGTGGTTTTTACTTCCTACCTGTTTTGTTGAGGAGACAATGGATTTCAGATGGTATAAAACAAGAAAGAGAGCAGGAAGAACATTGACCTGGATTAATAAGAATTGACTACCACCTGAAAGTTCAAAATACCAAGTCTCATGTGTAGAAATTAATGGACTGACAAACAGTTGCTGTAATCTCAGAAATCATCATAAAGTGATGGTATCAGAAGAGTCACAAGAAGGTGATTAATATTGATCACAGGGTAATGAAAAGGCAGATTTGGTCTTTCAGAAAAAGTTCTCTCAGGAGACAGAGGAAGTATTACTTTGTGTTCATAAGGCATTGTTGATATTTCTTCTGGAATTTTACATGTTTTTGATCACTTACATTCAGAAAGCTGAAAGATTAATATTACTGAAGACACTAAAAATGGACAGAAAAAAGAGCATAGTTTGGTTATCCAAAGTAGAAGAATGACCAGAGAGATAAACAACTGAGAACAGATCTTCAAACAAGGAAAATTGGTGGTTTGGGAACAGATGGATATGTACAATGATGAATAGGTTTAGGTTAGACATTTCCTGTTGTTGGAATCATGAAATTCAGACATGGGTTTTCAGCGGTAATGGAGAAGTCAAAGCCACTATATTGCTGTAAGATGGATTTTGATTTATGTACATAAATAAATATATAACATAATTATTGATGAAAGCATTTGGATTTAATAAGCCAGGAGTTTTCTTCAAACCGTAGCTATCTAGCCTGAAGTATGACCTAAATTTAGAAAAGCCTAGGTTTTAAAACTGTCTTTTGATGTCATCTTTAGTGCCAAACCTCCTCAATTGCTTCTGCAGCATTAAAGTAGGTTATTTCACCTGCAAATGAGATTCAAAATTCCTAAAAAATTGTCACTACTTGAAATGCTTATGAAGGACTTGAATGAATAAAAAATAGCACTGTTTCAGCATTAAAATTCAGAATCAAGTGACACTTCACACTTTATTCTGTTAATTTTAACAGAGTTATGTTGTTATCTTTAAATGCATAGAACAGAGAGTTTTACATATTCTACAGAAAAAAGTATGAGACATCTTAATCAGGTGTAGTAGTCTATGATAATCTATTGCTAATTTATTTTTGTTAATACATTGAAGTAATTAATGCTGTCATGGATTATCTACATACACTCCTCATGACAAAACTTATTGATACATCCACCATTCTTCTAAAATCTACTCATTGTGAATATGCTAAAACAACATTCCATTAGCAGATTTGCTAAATAAAATAATGTCAGCCAGAGAGTCTGCAGATTTCTCAGCTCTTAAAATATCTGATCAGGAGAACTGCACTCATGCATTTTGGCACTAGAGTTATAAATTATGCATAATAGAGCATAATATTAAAACATTAACATAACTTAACAATACCAACCTATTAGTTCCTTAGTGAAAGAAATAAAAAGTGTTGTATCTGAGTGTCTTGAGTTGATTCACCTAGTCTGTACATGTTTAAGATTTATAGTAGTAAAAATGGTTATTTAAAAGCCTTAGATCTTTACTAATATAACATTACTTTTTTTTCTTTAGCTGTGTAATTTTCTACATACCAGGCTTTGTCTTTTTTTTTTTTTTTTTTTTTTTCAACTGACATGCTAAGTAATACCCTTTTCTTAACCTGCAGAACAGTACAGTTAGCCAAGACTAGACAGCTTAAAGAGATAAATCTCTGGACCACATCTAATTTCACTCTGTTTCCAAAGTATTAAAATACATGTAGCAGTTATCTTTTAAGGATACTTCAACACATTTAGCTAATATTTAGCAGAAGAAAATGGATAATACTTTTCCTCATATGTGATGCTTGTCACACTAATAGCATTCCTAGTGTTTCTGAAATCTCAGATGAATGTTTCCCTATTTGAAGTGTCTAGCCAAGAATATGGAGGTTGGTGTGATCTTGTGGAATTTTTTTCAGACTTAGAAAGACAGATCTTGGATTGACACAGGGATTTCTGAATGTTTGTCTGATTTTTAATTTTTTATTTTGTTTTATTTTGTGCTATTGTCTCAGTCATAAGTTACAAATACACCACTGGAAAAGACTGTCCCATTGCACATATAGACATAGTAACTATGTGTAATATTCCTGTTACTGATGTCTAAGGGTTGTGTGACATGACTAAGGTATCATGGCCATAGGCAGAAAAACAGAGAAAGTGCTGTATCAAAAAAACCCCATGTTATTTTACCTCTGTTTCAAAGGTAATTAAACATACTTTACTCAAAAAATTCCCTGCTCCTCTACAATTGCTCCTAATGAAAGTGCTATGTGAGGAGGGTGTTGTGTTTCATTGTATGAAACACAATATATAATAGTGACAAAAAGTTCAAACCAGTATATTTCATCTGATTATATGAGACATGCCTTGTTTTCTCATGTCTGTCTGCTTTTTTTTTTTTTTTTTAGATGAAGGAGAACACAAACAGAAAGGCTAAACTTTCATAACAGCGTTAGGTTTTGACTCTTCTCTGACACACTCTACATAGGAAAAAAAAAGACAAAGAAGGCATCTATTCCTGCCTTATTTTCTCTAGAAGGAAGAAATAAAGAAAATCATAAACTTTGTACATCCAGCCTACCTGCTTACTATTAGTAATTCTGATTTTCTTAATCATCAAGGTTCATTCAGACACCAGGATCAGTTGTCCATGCTGAGAGCATGGATTTGAACTCAGCATCCACTATGGCATCATAAAGTAACCCTGGTGGGCTCTCAATCACCCAAATCCTCTCCGTGTCTATAAAAATAATTATGTGGGAATGTAAATAAATAGCATGAATATGCAGTTTAACAGTAAAGGTACCCTTGATAGAAGGTTATTTGGGGAAAATAAACCCAGTTTCTGTCCTTGCTCTAGAGTGCTTCAGTATTTTTCATTCAAGGTTGACTATATATTCAAGACTGATGAGAGAAAAATAAGGAGAATACTCTCATCAGCATGCAAGGGTCATATTCCTTTTTTTATTGTTTTTCCCAAGGTTCATGACTTTTGTATTCTCAAATAGAGGATGCAATAGATTTTGCAGAAGAGATCTAAGTTATAGTTCAGCAGATGAGTATGAATTTCCTCAGGCAAAAGAGGGCACTTAACACAATTTGTTGAACAAGTAGAGTAACTTCTTGTGTTACAAAATGTAGGCAGGAGTCACAACACAAGAGTCACAAGCTGCTCCCGTTTTAAAATTAAAGAAAAAACTACACATATCTACTAAAAAGAATACATTACAGCCTAACTAACTAAATTCAAGGGAGAGGTAGAATTTATAAAATACTCTTTCTTTGGACTTTTTGTGTCATCTGTTAGGTATGTCTTCTCTGCTATGGATGATGTCTTTTATGGATCAAATACATAGATGTTACTACATATAATAAATAATGGCCAGTCTTCGCGAGTGAAGATCCAGGGAAGGTCTTTACATCTTCCAGCCTGCTCACTGGATTTTTTTTTTTTAGGTGAGACAGTGTGCGCGGAACTGAGCCCACCCTTTAATCCTAATGTTCATCTGCCGGGGCCAAGCGAGCTTGGACGGTGGCAGTGAGGTCCTTAGGACGTAGATGGATTGCCTTTTTAAGGGCTAACGAGCCCCACCTGCCTGGGAGTGGCCCTGATCGGGAATCGAACCCGGGTCTCGGCGGTGACAGCGCCGCGCCCTTAACCACTAGACCACCAGGGGCTCCACTACATATGAAAGTGAGAAATAACTACCTTCACATGTGTATATAGTCCAGCTTCTAATAGGTGTACAAGGCGGGGGAAATAAATTCTTGCTACTACATTTGCTGAAGAAAGCCAAGATTGTTACCTGTTAGATAAGTACAATTAGATATGATGAGTGCCATCTTCATTGCACAGGGGATTCAGGTTCATATGTTTTTTGAATTTCATTTTCCAAAAGAGATAACCAGTATTGCGTTCCACACCATCAAACATGAGATTGTTGAGGATTTTGGCTTTAGAAAAAAAACAAACAACCCAACAAAATACAAAATCACAGGAAATTCTAAACTAAAAATATATAGCTTCATACCATAGGATCATAGAATGGTCCAGGTTGGAAGGAACCTTAATGATCATCTGCCATGAGCAGGGACACCTTCCACTATATCAGGTTGCTCAGAGCTCCATCCAACCTAGCCTTGAATTATACAGATACATATGTGCTGGTTTTTCCTGGGGTAGACTTAATTTTCTTCACAGTGGCTGATATGGGGCTGTGTTTTTGATTTGTGCTGAACACAGGGTTGATAATACAGAGATGTTTTTGTTATTGCTGAGTAGGACTTACAAAGAACCAAGGCCTTTCTTGCTGTTTTTGTACTGCCACACTATCAGGGAGGTTGGGGTTACATGAAAAGTTGTGGTGAGGCACAGTCAGTATCCAAACTGACCAAAGAGATATTCCAGACCATATGACATCATGCTCAGTGAATAAAGTGGGGGGGAAAAAGAGGAAGGGGAGGACATTTAGAATGATGACATTTGTCTTCCCAAGTAGCCATTATGCTCAATGGGGCCCTCCTGTCCTGGAGATAGGTGAACACCTGCCTGCTCATGGGAAGAAGTGAATTAATTCCTTGTTTTTCTCTCCTTGTGTGTGTACCTTTTGCTTTCCCTATTAAACAGTCTTTATCTGAAGCCATGAGTTTTCCAGCTTTTACCCTTCTGGTTCTCTCCCTGATCATGCTGGTAGGAAAGTGAGTGAGTGGCTGTGTGGGACTTGGTTACTGGATGGAGTTAAACACAACAATATACAATATATATATACCTTGAAATATTCAGGGGACAATTAAGTGCAGTAGAAATGATACTCAGGCTCACACTTTAAGCAATTCATAAAGCACTCTCAATTCTCTGCATATAACAAAGATTATGAGTTCCAGTAAATGGAAGAACATGGACATATATATAAGAACTATATCGTAGTCCAGGGTGAAATGAACCATGAACGTAGAGCCACTTCATTTAATTTTAGAATTTCCAATCTTCTGAATACTTCCTGTGCAGCTTAAATACACAAATAAATATATGCAGATAAATTCCTTAGGCATAGTAGGATAATGAAGTATTTTTTAGAACTTCACACCCAATTTTTTGTAAATACTTTCATTATTACACTTCTCTTTATGATGTTGAACTTTTCTGGTTAGAATGTGTGTGTGGGGTGAGGGTTTGTCGACAAATAAATGTGCCTTCAGAAAAAATTATGGACTGTTGAAATACTGTAAATGAAGCTTTAAAATAGATAAGTTAATGGGGAATAAATACAAGGAATTCCTATCTCTGAAGACAATTTTCTACCCATTTCTTCCTGCCCACTTTACATAAAAACTACATATAGTGGTATGACTATGCTATATTTCATTGTTCTGTCACAGTGTCTTTTCTTTCTTTAACTTCTAACTTAATGTTCCATTTCACATTTGACACACAAAACACACAAATAAAATCAGGGGAATAGATTTCTTTAAATTTCCAGTATTTCTGAACTAAATGTGTTAGCCTTAGCGACTTTCTAGTTGACAAATGTTGATCTAGCACTGACTTATAATCAGTACAGCCCATAAAGAGTAATAGAAGTCTTGACACTGAAATATACTGGCATAGAGACTTATCACTACCATTTTCTATATACCGGTAGTTTCCAGTATAACTTGACATATAACATTTGATAGAAATTTCAAACATAGCTAAGTGAATTGGAGAAAATAGTTGGGACTTTTGAATTGCAGTTTCTTATTTGTATCTCTTGCAGTCTGATTAAGCAATATCCAATTTGTTTGTTTGTTTGTTTGGTACCAATGCAAAGGTCTCTAAGTGTCCAGTCAGCTATGCTAAATTTACAATTATGGTCGTAAAAGAATTTCTAAAAATGAAGTCTAAAATCAGGTCATCTGGTTTTGAGAATTACCTTACCTGCCCAAGTATGAAAGTTTGGGTATTTACTGAGTAAAACTACTAGAGAAACTCTTTTAATATGTAGTCAGTGAGGATGCTGCGTATGCCACAGGCAGCATATTAAGAAAAAGTATTAAAATAAAAGAAGAGACTTATTTTGTATAACCTAAAGCTAAAGTGGCAATCAAAAACCAAGGGATTTTTGGAAAAGAGAAACTAAGAAATTGAAATTGCATGAAGGTTTCTGTTACAGCAATCTTCCTACAGGCTTCCTTACATGCTGAGGCGAAGTGTGTGCCATAGATGTGCTTGAGTTAGAGGGAGAGTTGAGTACATGTACGTGTGTTTAGAACTCTTTCAAATGCAATTTGCATATATAGGACAGGTTGTTATTACTGAAACAAGGTGTGCTCTCCTCCTACACATTCCCTCTTTAAGTATAACCTATGAATATTTATGTAGCATTGTGTTTTCCAAATTCATTTAGGAATATTAAAATTATTGAAGGGAGATAAAATACTTATTAGTTCTCTTTCATATCTAGAGTTCTACATTAGACAACAATGATTTAAAACCTTTCTTAAAACAATTGAAAATAAAACAATTTGTGCAACAGATGAATAAAATTAAGGCAGAGAAATACAGTAGAAGTGGAACTTAAGAAGGTAGATTAAAGATGCAGTTGTGTAAATGCTTGTACTGATTCACCTGGCATCAAAGTAACTCAATTTGTTGCATATTCAGTTGTTGCTCAGTGTTTTTATTGATTATTACTAGAGGACATTGGTGCATGTAACTTTATATCCTTTAACTAAAGGTATACAATTCCCCTTTGAGTTAGTTACAGAGTATCCTGTATCACCTGAATTACCCATTTCTGAGTAACTACTGAAGTAGTTCTAATAGCTTCCAAAATAAATACGAGAAACTACAGCTCATACAAACTAATCTGAAGCTTGGAATACATGAGTAATATGAGTAAGCTCATTCTCTGTCATCATTTAGCCATCCACCTTCAGTCCTTGAGTTGGGATAATATTATGTGGCTGGAAGAAAAGGAAGGATAGGTCATGGCAGTTTCTGCTCTTGTGACTGGAAGTTTTTGTCCTCTGGACATTTCCAGAGTATGGCTACATTTATTTCTGCTTCTAGAAGCAGCTTTAAGGGAATGCTGATAGCATTACCAAAGCATTATCCTTTCAGGCAAATTCATGGTTACAACCCTCCTGATTTGTGTCGGTGTCAGGGAAGGAGATGCTACACCAAAGCACACATTTGTTTTAGAAAAAAATATAAGTTGAATGCTTTTCTCAATTTCATTGATGTAAAGTTGTATTAAATCCTAACTAAATTCTTAAAATCCTAGTTAAAAAGTTCTCAAAAATTTCTTGTAGATCTAAGTTTACATACCAATACTAAAGATAAGACTTCGGGCAAATATTCCCTAAACCACATCCTGTAAATTGTTATATTTCTAAATGCATCAGTCCCTTGAAAAATGATTGATGACTTAAGTTGATTGAAATTGTTAGCAAATTGATCAGAAAGAGAAGTGGTTTTAATCTATGAAATGCAACAAAACAAAATAAATATTTTCCATAAAAATTAAGTATTTTGAAAATTACTTTTGTGTGTCAAAAATATTACTGGAATAATTTCTTTTCTCCATTTATCTCTCTGTTCCCAAGTCAAACCATCTCAATGAAAGAGCAAAGGCAGAAACATGCTTTGAGCCTTCCAAAATAATGAACAATTTAAAAACTCTTTAGCAATTTATTAACTTAGCTGGTTTTCTGTTTGGTTACATTTTGTTTGTGGATTTTTTTTTTTTTTTCTGTGTGTGTTTATAGGTTTCCTTGTATGTTTTGGTTGGGGTTCTGTGGTTTGTTTGTTTGTTTGTTTAACATTTAGTTTCAGATCTGGGTCCAATGTATTCTTCTTCTGGAATTTTTAAAATCTTTCTCCTCACCTGAACCTTTAAAAACTATATTTATTTATTTTTATGCTAAAAATATCAGCACCTGTCACAACATATTAGTAATTATACTTTAGGAAATCCTGAAAGATCACAAAACTTCAAACTTAGTATGCTGCACAAAAAGTAATATTTTAAGATAAATAGAATTATGCATTTCTCCAAAGTTTATTCACCATTTAAAAATGACATCTATTTTTTTTTTTTTTCATTTTTACTACTGTCCTAGATTACACAAAAATTTTGGTATGCACCTTTTTTTTTTTTTTTTCCCAAACTTGCCTACTAATTTGGACCCTGAAGGGAACTTGTGATAAGATAAGGGTGGTGCTACGATCCTAGAAGAATGTATCCACTTAAATGCTGATGACATAGTCAATCCAGGTGCAAGGTGATGATTTGCAAAGTAACCACCGAGGTTACTGGTGTGCTGTGGGCATGCACACCTGTCACCTCGGGATACAAGCTGGGTGTTGTTTCTTTGTTCTTACACCACTCAGCCTTGATAATTCCCCTCTAGGGAAGCACGCATAGACCTGAAGATACTTATGGGCCATAATGGATCCACCTCTGCTGATGTAACAGGCAGCTGTAACATTTTAGAAGGCGTCAGACTCCTGAAATGTCCGTGATCCAGCAGTACATCATCCAGTGTAGGACTCCCCACCGTTTACCTAGGGCATTCCCACCCAACCAAAGGTCAATAAAAGAACAAATATGGACTTCAGTCAACAGTGGGTTTTCTTCCTAGATCACACTGGATATTCTTTACCACCCAGGCTTTCTACCACTGCCTCAGTCTGGATGGAGACCACCACTTCAACCAACGAACACTGAAATTGCAACAACCGTTGCTGGATCCGTTGGGTGCCTTCCAGTTGCCCAGGATTCTGCAGCCCTGCTCTGACTGCTTTTACCAGCACCACAGCCTTGCTTCAACACTGACTCTCCAAACATTCCTGCCGTATTTTCCCATTATGGGGGAGGCAAACCACATGGAACAGTGGCCATCTCATCCCTGTCCTGTGACTATGTGTGTTTTTTCCAAGTGGGAGAGACTAGCTGCCATCCTGATTTGACCCTGTGGACAGGACTTGGGAAGTTTATCCTCATTGGTGGGTTTAACTCAGTCTTATCAGTATTGTTATCAGCATTCTTTTTGGTAAAGAGTGGGGTTTTTTCCACTTACATCTGGGAGTATTCTATCTATCTCTCTGTATTGGAGAAACCAGAGGTATTGAATCTGAGGAAGGATATTTCTGTCTAAGGTTTCAATCCCTCCAAATTGTCTCACACTGCGACAACTACATTATTAATACTCTTTAAAAAAGAGCAAATAAACCCAAATTGTATATGTATATATAGCTACTAAAAATATCTAAAGTAACAGGTGTCTAATGTACTATTGTTTTTTGAAAAACACCCTTTTGATTGGTGGCTGTGTTTGTTTGATAAAATCTCCAGCTTTGACAATATTTCTCCATAGCCTTCACTTCAATAAAATTTCTAATTGCTAATGATGTGCCTGATATGTGAAACTGTCAATGGGATGCTTTTACTTTGAGTGTTCTAGAAACTAACCTTACAGCATGACTCACAGGTTTTCCAGGTGTCAAACTGAGTCTAGCCACATAAGGTTTATTCAAGAGTGCTGTAGTTTAAGCATTGACTATATAATCCTTGCAAGGAGTTATAATAACGTGTTAAATGAGGGCTATAATAATGTGCTAAATGGAGGCATTTTCAACTCACCCAGTTAACGTGAAAAAGGCAGCTATTTCCAAAGTCTCTTTTGAGTTGTGCATATTGATGCAAAACCACTAAGATTTCCTATTGCTTCTTTTAAACCTGATATTAAAAAAAACTACTTATGCAAATACAGATAAATTTTAACTTTCTGTTTCAAGCATTAGACTGTGTATAGCAGGACGTTTTCTTGGTGCTAGTTACCCAACAGAATGATTCTCTCTAGAACGTGTCTGCTTGCAAATTGATGATAATCAGAGAAAACATACTTTACTGATCATGATGTGCCACATGGTTTCCTACTGTGGATGGCAGTTTAATTTTGCGTTTAACAGAATAGATATATAGCAACCTTGCAACACAACCTGTAACTCGCAGTTTTGATTCCTGAAAGGCTTCTATGCCTTGTTTTTTGCTGATGCTTATCTTTTTACATGATCTTGGGTAACAGGTTCAAGGGATGTGGGGTAGATTAAAGCACGAATACCAGGCTCAGTACTACATCATCATAGGTGGTGGTAAGGGGAAGTAGATGAGTAGTGAGGCTGTAGTAGAGCAGCTCGTGGCTGTAGGAACCACAACTGATTGGTATTGGCCAGCTGCCTGCCAAATTAAACTGAGCTGTTTAACCTGGGAGAAAAATCAAGAGCTCAAATATGAGGCAGACAGAGCATTTTGGGGGTCATGGGAAAGAATGAGTTCTTAGGGAGACACACCGCATGAGAGCAGAATCCAGATGGAGAAATCTTTTTAACAAAGTTTGAAATTTTAATGCATCCAAGTCTCATTAACCTTAATTTGCCCATCAGTTTCACTGTGCATGGACTTTGCCAAGACGTTTCAACAGATTTAATTCACACATCACTGCATTTCTTCCTCATCAGTGTCCTTTAGAATTCTGAACTTTCTGAAAAATGAAAAAAGAAAAGAACCAGCTATGACATTTCTTTTATATACTCCTTCATGTTAGTAAGTATTCTATTGAAATACTTTCAAAAACTTTTATACACCAGGGAGCAAATTCTCTTAGTCATTGAAAACCGATGGTTGGCTCTGGGTAGCTTTTAGCTCTAAAAGTTTCATTTTAAGAAATATATCAAGACAGCCACTGATTTTGCCCATATGATTTATTCAACAGATAGTTTTTGTAAAATATGGGTGTAGCCTACTGGATTAAACTGGGTTGTCAAAATCTTCGAGTAAATTGTATACACCAAATAATGGAATATGTCTCAAAATGCTTTGAATTATAATTTGATTTTTTTAAAGAGTCTAAAATCCTGATTTGGATTTTAATCCTAAAAAGGTAAACAGTAATTTTCAAAGAAATATACTCCTGCTTTGCCTAAGTTTGATTGATACACCAATGAAGAAAAGGAGAGTTGATATTGCTTTTTCAAGTATTTAATAAATGCTAATAACAGTTAAGTCTACTTCTAAATTATAGTTACAGTAATAATTAATTCCCATTGCATGAAAGACTTTGGGAAATTAATTCTATAGTTCTATGAAATGTGATCCAGCCTGGAAGTAATTTTTCAAAACAGGGAGATTTTGTGTTAATTACCTATCTTCAATCTTATTCTAACATTACAGTGAGTAACCAAAGGATTACTGATACTCTTTAGAATAAAAATAAAATATTTAATTACATGTATTTTTCCTTAACATATATAATTCAGTTGTAGAGCACAGACAATAAAGATACCATTGAGTTGATCACACTGAGGTTCCTCATGCCATTTAAGATACTTGAGTTTATCAGATATCCGTGTAGGACCGGTAGATATCCCAGGACAGCAGACTTATACTGGCAGCTGGATGCAAGAGAAGATACTCTAGAGCATCTCCTATGGCAATAGACACTGCTGTGAAGCAGCTCAGTCAAACCTAGTGTTCCCCAGATCATAGCAGAAGCTTAAACTTCTATCAGTAGACCTAGAAGCTTCATTCAGAGTATAGTCCTCTCCCTACCTCCAAATACCACCATGGTACAAATCTCCCTATTGTACTGAGTTTTATATCTGAGAACCATGGTCTTAGGTATCCTAGGGCCCCTCAGGTGTCTCCAGATGCATATAGAAATGCATGCAACCAAAGTGAGCCTCAGTCTCCACTAACTGTAACAGGAATCCAGCGACTTAGGTTACACATAGAAGTCAACATTTAGATGTTCACAGTACATAGCTGAATGTTACCCAGAAATACCAGAATCAGGAATTTGATCCATATCTCAAGATAAGCTCTTCAGCAATATAAACACAGAATATACTTTATTCCTAGAATTGTTCTTTTTTTTGTAGGTAGTAAGTAACAATCACATAAGACTTAACTGTTAAGAATTGCATTAAAATACAGCAAAAATCTGGTAAAGGGAAGAAAAGCAAAATGAGTTCTTTCCTAAGTTGTAGTTTAAATGTTTCAAAGACAAAGAGCATGTATAGCCAGCTTCTCAAAAAGTACTGCCAAGAAATGCTGACTGTACAGCTGGACTGATCCAGATTGACATCAGTGGTAGGAGAGTCCAATAGAAGCTTTCAAGAAACAAGATATTCTTGGCAATAAAACTAAAAATATGACTAGCTATACCAGTTCTGATATAAAGATGGCAGGTGTTCTTCACATTTTTTAAAGGCATTATTGGTTGAAAGCAATCCAAATGGTGATGAGCAAAAAGGAGAGCACCTGCTTTTCACTGATAAACACATACTGCTCAAGACAGTTCTTGGATAAAGACACATGTGTATGCTTCTGTAATAACTGCCTGTTTAAGAAATGTCTGGGAAAAGAAAATAAAGAACAATCAGAACAATATGACAACATTAAAAAGAGACTTTCGTGCTGAGTATATAGTAAAAGGATAATTTTTCTTGCCATTTTTAATCATTACCAACAATAGCTGTTTCTACAAGACTTCTTTCCTCAGCCCAGCTGCTCCTCCTACTTTGTTATTCAGCAAGGCTTGATTTGTAAGAAGCTATTTTTAAAATAAAATCTGTTAATAATAGAAAAGAATAATGTTACGAGTCAGAGAAATTAAGTACTTTGACATTATAGTGAATATGTTCCTTTGTTGAGCAGTGTTACAACTACATCCCAGCCTGAAGTAATAGCTGTGGACCTTAAACCATAAAATAGAAACCACTATAAAAATCAAGTGAAAATATTACAATTATGTGGAACATTTATTGCAAAAGTGGTCTAGATCTTTTAAGTTCTTTTACAAAATTTTTCAACAATTGAATATGTGAATTCTATTCAATGTACTATTGAATACTGAGACACATATTTACCCAAACATATGAACAGCAGCTTAGCTAAAAAATATTACTCTTCACAGCTGAACTCATGCACAGTGATTACTTTTTGCCCTCAAAATTAAGAGATGACATATGGTGATTAAAATAAATGGAAAAAATATGTACTGAAATGTGCATTGTGCCTTAAAATATTACCCGAAGGTCAATAAATAAACATATTATAAAAAAGTATAATTTTAAAGAGTCAGATACAAAATATGAGCCGTTTTTCTGGGGTAGAACAAAAGGATGTTTTTAGTACTTGTCATGTTGTCAACTTTCAATTAACTTGCCAAGAAAATGACAAAGAATTGATTTCTGAAAATGTAAAATAAAAAATTCACACAACAAATTTTCCTGAAGACTTGTTCTCAGTCTGAAAATGGTCAAATCTATTCTGTGTGGTAACACAAGGAAATGACAGTTCATGCATAGATTTACCATTACACAAATGCAGACAGAGCATAACAAAAATAAAATAAAAAAAAATCTTAGAATAGGATCAGGCAAGCACTGGAAAGTATAAGAACTCAAATAACTCATTTTATTTATGCAAAATACTTAAAAATCTTCTCTTATAGAAATGAATGTAAGTAATAAAAAGAAGACTTGAACAGGCTTCTCCTGTTTTGCAGTTGTCATATTTATGTCTTTGATTAATGAAATATTTCTTGTCTCGTAATGTAAAACCAAACAAGCACTATACTGTTCTACTAGGATTTTTTTGATTGATCAAATAGAATCATAGAATGGTTTGGGTTACCTTTAAAGCTAACAAGTCCAATCTCCCTGACCTGGGCCAACCAGACCAGGCTACTCAAAGCCTCATCCAGCTTGCCCTTGAATGCTCCCTGTGAGGGGCCTTCCACAGCTCCTCTGGGCAACCTGTTCCAGAAGGTCACCATCCTCATCATAAAAATGTTTTTCACTAGGTCTAATCTAAATCTATCTTCTTTCAGTTTAAAGCTACTACTCTTTGTTCTACACTACTGGAGGCACTGGAGAAACATATCCCTCCTTCTCATTAGACCCCTTTAAGTACTGAAATGCTACAACAAGGCATACCCAGAGTATATTCTTCTCCAGGACAACCCCAACTTTCTCAACAATTTTTCATAGTAGAAGTGTTTTTTCAGTCTTCTGATAATTTTTTTAGACTTACTCAAGAAGTCCACATTTTTCTTGTGCCAAGGATCCCAGAAGCAGATGCTGTATTCCAGGTGGGGTCTCACAGGAGCAAAGCAGAGTGAGAGAATCGCCTCTCTCAACCTGTCAAGGTGCCTCTGGATGGCATCCCTTCCTGTTACACCACTCAGTTGGGTGGCATCTACAAACTTGCTGAGGTGTAGACTCAGTCTATGTCACTAATAAACATATTGAACAGTATTAGTCCCAGCAGGACTGTTGAAGGACAATAGCTGTTACTGATCTCCATTTGGACATTGAGCTGTGGGCTACCATTATCTGGGCACAGCAATCCAACCAAGCCCTTACCCGTCAAAAAGTCCATCCACCTAATCTGCATCTCTCCAAATCAGAAAAAAGTATTTTGTGGGACCACGTCCCAAAGCCCTGCAGAAGTCAAGAAAGATGACATCGGTTATCTTCCCTCATCCACCGATGCAGTCAGTCCATCATATAAGGCTACCAGATTAGTCAGGAACAATTTGCCCTTCTTGAAGCTATGCTGGCTGTCTCAAATCACCTCACTGTCACCCATATGCCTTGACATATCTTCCAGGAAGTTCTGTTCCATCATCTTGCTGGGCACTGAGCTCAGTAGTTCCCAAGGTTTCCTTTTTTACACAATTTTTAAAATGGGTGTGAACATTCCCTTTTCTCCAGTAACTGCAGAATTCATTTGACTGCCATGGCTTTTCAAATACAATGGAGAGAAGCTTAGCAACTGCACCTGTTGGTTTCCTCAGGACCCTGGACACAAGAATCTCAACAGCTCCACTGGACCTGTTCAAAGTGTCTTAGGAAAAGATGTATAATGCCACTAAAGCACTTGTTTATCAACTATAAAAGGAATTTGAAGTTACCAACTTGGCTTGTCTATGCTGTAGATGTGTAAGTCTAGTCAGACAAATGCCTGTTCAATTAGTAAAGTTATTATAAATCCATTAACAGTCACCATGTTATCTATCTATCTATCTATCTATCTATCTATCTATCTATCTATCTATCTATCTATTTATCTAATCTATCTCTCTCTATATAAACATATATATATTATTTCTTTAAAGTCCTTAATAGTTCTGCTCCGGACATCCAATGTTTTATAAAAACCCTATGAAACTAAATCATTAATTGGTTCATATTTGTATTTTCTGCCCTCAGTGTGACCAGAACCAGGACCATATGTCTAGAGCTTGAAGGTATACATGTATGAATATGTAAACTTGTTTAATGTAGTCACAGATGTTTGTATTTATCACATGAATATTAATTTTACTTTTCAGTTTTATAACCTCAAGTAACTTGTGGTAATAATTAATACAAGTTAATTAAAAGGATATAATGTTTGGCATAATGTTTAGTTGTTTTACTTTGCAGTTTAATTTCTGTCTCTAAAATCTTACACTATACTTAAGTAAGGAGCAGAAGTTATGGACTGCTGTACAATAACTTATACCATTCATTAACAGATATGCCTCCTCATTATTTTTGTGCACTCCTGCATGAATAAGACTGGTGTTTTCACAGTAAGTTTTCTCTTGCCCTAATAATTTTCTTTAAAAAATATGCAGAAAAGAAATCAAAATTCTAATATGTTTGGACTGGGCTGACTTAAATGAAATTCAGTATTTCAGCTGAAGAAGTATTATAACTTTATAGAAATTAATCCTACTGATTCCTTTATTCTTTTTCCTATATCAATCTTATTTTTTGCTAATGCAATTTGACAAAATACTAATCATGTCACTTCCAGCTCTCAAAGGGATCAAAGTAAGACCATCAATGCACGTGGTTGACTCATATTGTCATTACTTAATGTCTTTTGTTGTTGTTTTATTCTCTTACTTTGTCCACATCCTCTCAATGTCCTAGTAATTCTTCTCTGATTTTGAATTCTTTAAATTATATATATATAATTATTATAAAAAAATCATGTTATCTGTAAACATAATCCCCCCCCATGTTTACCTTTCCAAATATTGTAATATTCACGTAGTACATTGAATTATAAGCTAGTGATGGACAACTATAGACATAAGCATGAAACAAGGATGTAACTGTATCAACTGAGTCTGTATATTAATCATTGCATTACTTCTTTCCTTTGAAATTCAACCTCTGTTTCATAAGAAAAAACAATCTAGTGGCATTCTACAATGGAGTGGCTACATCACTGGCCAAGGGAAGGGATACAGATGTCATTTATCTGAATTTCTGTAAAGCCTTTGACACAGTTCACCAGAACATCCCTCTTTCTAAATTGGAAAGAGACAGATTTGATGGGTGGGCTGTTAGACAGCTAAGAAAGTAATGGGTGGTCGCATGCAGAGGCTGGTGGTCAATAGCTCAGAGTCCTGATGAACATCAGTGAAAAGTGGTGTCCCTCAGGGATCTGACACCTGAGCAACGCTTTAAATATCTTCATTAACGACATAGATGAAGGTATCAAGTGCACCCTCAGTAAATTTGGAGATCACACCAAGTTGAGTGGTGTGGTTGACACACATGAGGAACAGGATGCCAAAGGGACCTGGACAGGCTTGAGAAGTGTGGCCATGGAAATCTTGTGTGATTTAGTAAGACCAAGCACAAGGTGCTGCACATGGATCAGGGCAGGCCCCAGTATCAATACAGGCTGAGGAATGAACAGATTGAGAGCAGCCCTGCCTAGAAGGATATGGGAATGCGTGTGAATGAGAGGCTGGACATGATCTGGCAATGTGCCCTTGCAGCCCAGAAAACCAACTGTATTCCTGGGCTGCATGAAAATCAGAGTGGCCAACAGGTCAAGGGAGGTGACTCTGTCCCTCTACTCTGCTCTTGTGAGACCCCACCTGGAGCACTGCATCCAACTCTGGAGTTCGCAGTACAGGAAGGACTTTGACCTGCTGGAGAGAGTTCAAGAGTATGCAGCAATAGGAAAAAGGAAAATGGCTTCAAACTGAAAGGGAGAATGTTTAAATCAGATATTAGGAAGAAATTCTTTACTGTGAGGGTGGTGAGGAACATGTTGCCCAGAGAAGCTGTGGATGCCCCATCCCTGGAAGTTCTTCAAGGCCAACTTGAAGGGAGTTCTGAGAAATCTGGTTAAGTGGAAGGTGTCCCTGCCCATGGCAGGAGGCTTGGAACAAGATGATCTTTAAGGTCCCTTCCAACCCAAGCCATTCCATGATTCTATGAAATTCATTATCTTTCTTATTAAGGAAAAAAAAAGAAAAAAGGAAAAAAATCAACTCAAACCAAACCCCTAAAGATATTGAATGGATTCCAAACCTCCATGTCTTCTATTTCCAAGCTTTCACATAGTCATAGTTTGTGATCTTTGCTACGTTTTACTTCTGGAAGAAAATGATTGCACCAGACTTTCTAAACTGAACATCAGGAGGGACTTTCTGAAAGTCTGAATTGATTATATTAACTGTTCTCTTTTTTACAATATTCTCACTGACAAGTAAAAGATTCCAATGTGGAGGTTGTCAGATGCTTTTGATTGAATATGCTATTTGGGAGCCAAAACACTTCACGAGCACTTTTTTTTTTTTTTTAAAATGCTTTTCCTATCCTTTCCTACTCCTATTCCCTTGCAAAATAGATTTTCCAAAACAGATTATTGCAAAATATATTTATAAACATGGATTTTTTTTTTTTTCCTGAAGTGGAATGGTTTTCTCCCAGACAATGCACTTAGTAGATTACATACATACTCTTCTATTTTTTCATTTTCTTTGCTGAAAAGTCATGTTTTTCCTAACCATTCTTTACATTTTCCACAATACAATTGGTAGTATTCTTTGGATTTTTTTCTTATTTATGAAGAAATTATTCCAAAGCTGTGAATGAGCAGAGCAAAGCACATTGTTGCTGCCACACCCATGATATTTTTCCCAGTAGTAATTCTTGCACATCTGAGACAAAAGCCTTCTCCAGTCTTAATGTTTTTTTAAGCTATCCAATATTTTTTTATCAAACTTATACATACACCTCCACAGAATTTTAAATTCTATTCTAAATATGAAAGAAAAATCTTTTTTTTTCCCTGTGTACACTGTCTTTATCTGTCATATGATAGATCATAATACAGAGTAAAAACAAATAAAATTAATTTTGCTAATTTTGTAGGCATGACCAAAAAATCTGTCTTTTCTCTTACGAGTTTAGAAAAGAGGTGGGCTGAGGAATGAACCAGCAATATTAATAACCAAACGTGAATGGATGGAGAAGTAACCTATCAAGAACTACTAAATTCAGCTTGACCTACTAGTTTATACTAACCTTACTTTACTTCCTTATTCATTATACAACAAGTAAGAAAGTTGAAACTGTCTGCAGTCATCAAGTTGGAGAATATAATATGCTCTGATCTTTTACCTTCAATATCAGAATAACAGGCTACTTTAAGATTTATTCTGTAAACTTTTATTGCATTATTTTCAGAAATCATTTAGTTTGTTCAATCTTTTCAAGTAGATTGATGTATTTTTTTTTAATTTATAATAACACAGAAGCATGTATTTTTCAAATAATTTGAATGGAATGAATTTACTTAGTTTAGACAGCTAGGGACAGACTCACTTATTTTACCCTGCAATGTGTGATCAACCACAAGGAAGATACAGAAGACCTGATTTTTTTAATATAGAAGTGATACCAATGATTTTGTTAAAGTCATATGTAATTTGAACTCATACAGTAAGAAAAAAAAGATTCCAGGCTTTTTCCTTGTCTTTTTATTTTATTTTAAAAGCTTTTTAATGTCCTTTTGACTTAGAAAACAACTCCTTAAAGCAATAGAGATCAGATCTAGTGTTTTTCAGGGAGCCACTGGCAAAAGACAACTAAAATTAGGACTTTCACTGGTAAAGAAATTCCTTCTAATTTTATCAAAAGTTAGAAATAAAAGAGAGGAACAATGCAGGGAAAATATTCAAACCCCAAGTCCTAATTTAAATACCATAATGAAACACAATTGCATTTTGGTGATTAAAGTAACCATATGGTTTGTGGTTTAGCTCAGTTACATCTATTGAGCTAGTCTATAGCCCATGCTTTCCACACTACCTTGTGGTTTCTCCTTTTGGTCAGGCATATTTTTGGTACCACTTGCTCACTTTTGAAGCTCTCCAGTGCATCTCAGTGGATTTCTTTTTTAAAGAACTAGTGTTAAACTAATAAAAAAGTACTAGAAATAATAGTATAAATGAGGCTTATAAATTACTGCTGCAGATGTTCAAACTATTTATAGCAGAAAAAATATGCAAATATTCAAGGAAAACTTGATTGGATAGATCAGTATCACCACCAAGGATACTGATTTTGTAAGGAAATCAAACTGCACTGAATTATATTTTTATCCAAAGATCTTTGCATAGCTAAATTGATATTGATCCACCTCACCATGACCAGAGAATATTTTTCCTCTCCTTACCCGATGTCACTGGTTGAGGATGTGATTTACCAGATTGAGTTGCACCTCTGGAGGGCACTGGTTTCAGAACATGGGATACTTATTTATGGATAGTATTATAGAATTCACAGACCACTAAAATAATTAGTACTGATTTTATGCTTTTATTTTTGTATTTGTCAGGTTTTAAACACTTTCAGACTTCTGAGACTGTTGTGACATTTGTGTGGCAGTTTTGAAGACTTTCCCTTCACTCCTTTGAGTTTTGCATGATGGTACTGAAGAACTTCCTCAGCATAAAAGAAGCAATTTAGGCAAAGGACTGGGAAATCAATCATTTCTCAACCCTGCAGAAACTCATCCATGTATGGAAGAAGCACCCTCAACTAACAGACAATCTTATCTTCCACCATTTCTGTAGGCTATATTCTGTATTTGCATTTTTGTATTTTCTTCACTGTTAAAATTTCTCCCCAGCAGCAAGTAGTCAATACTACAGGTACCTTCTACTTTGGTGCTGCAGGAATGTAGTCTTTTATAAACACTGTCTTATTTAAAAAAAAAAAAAAAGAAATAGAACTTCTTCTCAATCAAAAAGTGTTAAATCCAAAATCTCACCTTACTCATTAATAAGGTATTATTATTGTTAAGAAAATGTAGCTAAGGGTTCAATGGTTGTAAAACTAAATTTGTCAGTGCTAAAAAGAAAAGTGTAAGTAAAGTCAATCAGTCTATCGCAGCTTTGAGGAACTGGTTAGTAAAATTATAAAGTTGAAGTGCTGGATTTTTTTCTTAAGTCAATCCCACATACCAGCAATTTATTTATAACAGAAGGCTTAGAGTCAAATTTCAACCCAACAATGAAACTACACAGCAGCTGAAATACAGGAAAAAGTTTTGAAAATCATTGACATAAATAGGATATTTAAAAGAAGAGAGTAAAGCATGAAGGAAAAAAAAAAGAAGAAGAAAAATACTAAACATCAATGAAAATATTTTACTGTTCTTTGAATTACATAAACCCTGGTTGCTTCAGTGCAGTATTTATTTCCTAATGATGTGCACCTGTAATGTAGTTGCAAATCAATGAGTTGGTATGTCAGATTCATTTCATGCCTGTGTCAGGTTTAAGTTACAGATAAATTAATAAGCAAAGCTCAGTCAGGCTCAGTGCCAAAGGCAGAAGGTTTTAAATGTAATAGAAGCCTAATAAAGGCTGGTAAAGTTAGCTTTTGTAACTTTATTTGCCTGGTCAGAATCAAGATAAAAGAAAAATCTCTGTGTATGATTTGGACTTCATTAGGGATCTTCCTTGAACCTTTTTAAAATTTGGAAGGTCTTTTCAGTAAATCCAGGCAGTGCAAGCAATTGTCATCCTCAAAATAATTTGCCTTTCTTGTCTTGCCATTCAGCAATAACAGTGAATGAAAATATTCACATATGGCTTTTAAAAAAAGTTAAGAAAGAGAAGCCCACTGGAATAAATATTTTCACATTATTTAAACGTCATATACTACTTAGCTGATACCACTTCATTTTCAGTATTAATAAAAGGGCTGAGAGATTTGGCAGAGAACTTTATGTAAAGATCTTTCCACTTTTTCCAGTTCCCTAAACAGGCCAAGTTGATTGATGGCCCACACAAATGATGGGACTTTTTCTTTCTTGAAGTCAGCTTTCTTTGAACAACAATACCAATGTTAGTTCTGTAGACTTATCAGAAAAGAGCTTTTATTTTTGTTAGGGTTCAAAAAGTATTTTTTAGAGGAAAACTCACCATTTGAATTAATACCTTAACATAGTATTTTTTAACACAGAAACTTACAGGGCCTTGGACTTAAAGGGAATATCTAGTGATCATGAAAGCTTCAGAAAATAAATTTTCCCATGTTCGGCCTAGAATTTCTACATAGCTCTATAGGAGGGTAGAGTTGAAACACACCTATAGAGCAAATAACCCCATGGTAAATCAAAGGATCGGTCCATGTTTTGAAACTGCCTTGCTCAAGTTCCTGACTTGTGTGTTAGCATCTTAATCACATGCTCCTCTGAGGTGGTTTTTCCTGATGACATCCAGAACAGCTTTACTATAAAAAGGCCTATCAATATATATCAGCTACAGAACTAGAGATAACAGCAATATCCTCGCAGAATTCTGCTGTATCACCAAGCAAGTCTGATACCTTCCATGTAATAGAAACGTCTTTAATACTCTGAAGAGCCAACTTTAAATCAGCATTGTAACCTTCATGAAACTACATCAGATTTTAAAGAGGACTTTGTCATTACATGTTCAACAGTCCATAGGGTAAGTTGGGGAAGTGGTATACTCAGCTATACCCTGTAGTATACTCTGTAATAGTGAGTGATTCCTTTTACCATTTATGGTGTTTCTTGGATACTAATCAGTTTTTCAGTGTTTCTCTGAAATCCTAGGAATTACTTTGTTGCAAGTGAGTATATTTTTTTTTATGTGAAATATTATTTCATGGACATTTTAGAGGCTGTGTAGAAGAAAAGGTGCAATTGGAAGTAGCAAGAATCACAAGCTTTCCTATTTATCATTACAGCAACAGAAACAGTTTTCATAAGTTACCATGGATAAAAAATAAGCAATATAATAAAATGACACTTCAGGTAAAAAAATGGTTAATTAAATGTATACTAGAGAAGACTGAAATCAGTTACTACTTATTCAATTTAGCCTCTGAAATGTGTATTTCCCTTATTTTGATGTCTCATTTTGGGCCCTTAACAAGATTCTAGGCAGTAGACACGTTACAATTAAATAAAATCTAGTAATTGATTGGTATTTTAGTATATTATCTAATTGCAAAATTGATTGTCATAAACCAAATACTGAAAGGGTCACAAAAATAGCTGTCAAGTATAACTCACTTCCACACTGGCTGCTGGTTGAGGAAGAGAGCAATAGAAAACACCGGGAAAAGTTCCAGAGGATTTTAAGATATTAGTGAAGCAATAGCCTGAACAAACATAATTTGATTAGGGCCATTCAGCACAGGTTTAAGAGGGGAAACTCATGCTCAAGCAAATTAAGAGGTCTTCAAAGACGTTATTGTCATGAAGTTCTGAGTAACTTCGGTGATGGTAATGGGATATGGACCCGATCACCTCTGGGTCATTATTTCAAATTTAGCCTGGGTCAACAGCAACCAAAGCTTGTCAGTGTCTTATGGCTTAGTGACCTGTGTGAAATAAGGGTCTCCTTTGCATACTTATTGGACACTAGCCCACATTAAAAAGTCACTGTCACAATTGATGCTGCTGTTGTCAGTCTTAACGGCAATGAAAGGGCTGCATGGGCATGCAAAATGCACATCCCTCCCAACTCTGGAGGTGAACTTTTTGGGTCAAGACTGAAATATGCTGGGAAGCCAAAGCAGAAATACCAACAGTACCTTTGTGCTACCTGTACAGGTATGTGAACAACCTAGCTCAAGCAACTATATGCAAATAATAATTGGAAGAAAAAAATTAGGAAAACAAATAAACAAACAGAAAAGAAGAAGACACACAGTAATAAAAGTCTGTACATTTATGTTACTTTAGTCTATATGAATAATTTCTAGAAAGGATTTTGCAGAGGACATAGAATCACAGAATATTCTGAGGAAGGGACCCACAAGGATCATTGAGTCCAACTCACAAGTAAATTGCCCCTGCAGGGATCAAATCTACAACCTTGGCATTATTAGCACTGTGGTCTAAAAAACTGAGCTAATCTCAGGTTTGATTTGTAATCTTAGGGACATATGTCATCAAGGCATAAAAGGCACAGTTTATTTCATTCTATATATGTAAACACTTGAGTGTCAATGAAATTTAGTCTGTATAAATGTGATAGACATAAAATACATTTTTAGTTTATTTGAAAATATAAACTCTACAGGTATTTATTATTTATATTATTATACTAATATTTATTAGTAAAAAATTATTAACTAACAACTTTGTTTATTCCAAGTTTTGAAGACACTGACCTCAGATAGTAAGCTGAGATGCCACAGACTGGAAAATAAAGCAATGCTGAGAACATGTTTTACCTAAAGGCTAATGCCTAATATGACTGCTCTGGGTACTGTTTGCTTATTTTTTTCTTGTTTAATTACTCATCCACGAATTCAGTTCATGATTCTATCTGCACAGCTTTGTCATATTATTCTGAAGTCCAGATATAAGAATTCTCCCTAAAGTCCACTTCACTCCTTTTCCCTGCAGACTTCATGTCACACTTCCTGGGCTATAATGGCAGATTCAGCTATGACTGAGGAGGAAGCCTACTCCCTATTTCCACCCCAGGGACTATCCCCAAGAGAAATGTTCTGAATCCCAAATGACTGTAGGTGCTTTCTGAGGCAGGCATCACTGTACGCATATCACCTGACTTTCAGTATCGTGCTGAACGTTATCTGGCAACAGAAAGCTCCTAACCAACACGTGGTACTGCTCTGGTAAGCACTAAATTCAATCTTTCATATGTGATCATTGCAGAAGTAGAAACATATCGTACATGCAGCAGCGGATTTCAGAAAGAGAGAGAACTCAAACAACTGTAAGTTAGAAAAGACCCAATGCTAACTGTATGTCAAATAAGATGGATAAAAAAACAGTTAATATAAACTTTAAAACAGAAAACAATGGAAAACCAACCTATTGAAAGCAAACTTTCTAGCTCTTCTTATAAGATAATTTTGCTGATAGGCTGCAGGTCTAAAAAACCTGATATGGTAAAAGATAGTGTTTAAATTGTCTTTTTCAGTTCAAAATATGAACTGTAATGAATATATTTTTAAAAAATTATTTACTTATTTAGATTGTATTAATGAATACATGTGTAAAAAATTGAAATATCAAAACTGATTTCAACCTTTAAACTTCTCATTGTAACAATTCAAAGTAAATGTTTGTTCTTTCTACAATTTCAAGAAAATTATTTTATGAAAATTCAAGATATTGAAGGGAGAAATTTCCAGTAATTTTACCCAACTCAATATAACGTTTTGATTAAATGTTCTTGCTTTGCTTTCAGAGGGAGAAAAAAAAAAACCTCCAGTAAGCCTCTGTCTGCTTTTTTCATTGCCTTGGGTCAATTAAGGTTTGCACTCAAACAGTTTAAATTCCTCAGTTCATTTGTATAGCTACATCCATGTAAACCATTCTTCACTCTAGATGCAGAAAAGAGGAAATATCCACATGCCACAAGAAACACCTTAAAATAATGCGTATTATGCCTGATATTATATATCTTACTTACACATGAACTAGAAGTATATGCCATTCTAAAACGTAATTTAAAAATGTTATTAATACATAAATTCAACTTTTTCTTTTTGGAAAGTTAGGGTGAAGGGGATGTGTCACAACTCTTTACCCTTAGAGAATCACAGAATTGTTTAGGTTGGAAAAGATCTTTGAAATCACATCCAACAATTAACCCAGCACTGCCAAGTCTGCCACTAAACCATGTCCTTAAGTGCCACATCTACAAGTCTTTTAAATACATCCATTCTACCACTTCCCTGGGCAACTTCTTCCAAACGTAACCACCCCTTCCATTCAGAAATTTTTCCTGGTATCAAACCTAAACCTTCCCTGTTGCAATATTTCCCCTTGTCCTGTTGTTTGCTACTTGGAAGAAGTGACCGACACTCCGTCTTGCCACAGCCTCCTGTCAGGACGTTGTAAAGAGTGGTAAAGTCTTCACTCAACCTCCTTTTTCTCCAGGCTAAAGATTCCCAGTTCCCTCAGTCACTTGTAAGTTCCCTCAGTCTCCCTTCGTAAGACTTGTGCCCCAGACCCTTCACCAGCTCTGTTGCCCTTCTCTGGACATGCTCCAGCACCTCAATGTCTTGTAGTGAGGGGCCCAAAACTGAACACACAGTTCAAGATGTTGTCTCACAGTGCTTTTTAATGGTGAATAAGCCATATTTTAGAATGATTGGTCATTCATAAATAACTTGTATGTAGAAGAAGCTAGTCTACTTTTCTCTTTGTATCTATTCATTTGTACCAACAGATACCTACACCAATACAGATAAGCAGATAAATACATAGATACAGGGATAGATATGATGAATAAAAGAGTTTTAAACTATTTCAATGATTTTATTAATTTTACTGCAGTAGCTATCCACAGGATTACTCTCATCAGCAAAATGTTAAGAAATTGTCAGTGGAGAACTAGCTGGTTATAGTGGCCATTTAGCATGGCTCTAAGGTGTTTCTGATGAAGAAGAGCACCTCTCCTATGAAGACAGATTGAGAGAGTGGGGTTTTTTCAGTCTGAGAGACTGAAATGGTAATGGTTAATGACTCAAACAATTGGTCATTTGCAAAAGCAACAGAGTGCTTTGCTGAGACAAGGTTCCCACCCTGGAACCAAAGAGGAGGAGGAGAATGGCGAAACCTCTGGTCCACGTAAGACGGAGGGTGTGTGCACCCACCACTCACCAGATGCTACAAGCTGGGTTTTGAGCCAAATAGGGGAGAAGACCAGTAAGAAGTACACACTGTAGAAGCAGGATAGTGTGTTTTAGTATGCTAATATGCTCTTTTACACAGCTGGCTCATTTGTAAAACTCCTCCCACAGGGGAGGTATTGGGACATTCACACATAGGCCTGAAGAAATTCGTCCCTTTTGATGGGGCATAACTGGCTCAACTATGCTGGCTCAACTGTGCTGACATGAGAAGCAGCAATCATGTCTTAGAAGGTGTCATAAACCATAAAAGACCCCTAAAGTGCCTCCGGAGTCATTCCTGGGGCCTTTCACCAGAGGACTGGGCATGATTCACAGTATTGAAACAGTTCCATAATGTTTCAACAGACTGCATAACCTAACCACCCCCCTCAGGGGTATACCTGGGCATTCCCATTTAAGCCTAAACATATATTAACCCATTTTTGGTTTGTGATCTGTTTTGTCATCTGCTTTGTGGGCTCCCCCACACCCAATGGATCAAGTGACCATCACTTCGACCAAGGAAAAACTAAATTGCAACAATCAGGTCTTATCACTGGATCCACAGATGATATCTTTCTACTCTTATCCTTTCTTTCTCTTTCTTTCTTTTCCTCATATATTTTCTTAAGTGATGTCTTTATACTATTATCACATGTCAAAGAATATGCTGAGTTGGAAGGGACCCATGAGGATCATCGCATCGAACCCTTAGCCCCGCACAAGGTCATCCCCAAAAGTAACACCACATACCTGAGAGTATTGTCCAAACACTTCCAAACTCTGGCAGGTTTAGTGCTGTGACCACTTTCCTGGGGAGCCTGTTCCAGTACCCAAAAAAAGGCTGAAAAAGCTTTTTCTTCAGCCTGGGTATATAACCTTTTCCTAATGTCCTACCTAAACCTCCCATGACACAACTTCAGGCCATTACCTCGGGGCCTGTCACTGGTCACCACAGAGAAGAGATCAATGTCTGCTGCTCCTCTTCCCCTCATGATGAAGTTGTAGACTGTAATGAGGTCTCATCCAGGCTGAATAGATCAAGTGACCTTAGCCACTTCTCATATGGTTTCCCCTCAAAGCCCTTCTGACAGGATTGAGAGGGAAATGCTCTCTGCTATCCACCCAACCGGGATGGAGTTGCAGCACTGTGAGCCCAGGTGCAAGACGCAGCAAGGGACACACAGCACGCAGACAGGCAGGCAGGCAAAGAGGCTGTATTCAAGTTTCCCGCAGCATATATGGATTCTGGGAGGAAGGGAGGGGCTTGGCTGCCTTACCAGCCAATGACAAAGGCGGAGAGGTAATACCCAGTAAGAACCCAGGAACCGGGGAAAGGCAGGGGAAACAGCCAACGGGGTTAGGATAGAGGCGGGACCCCGCTCTGGGGGCAGAACAGGGACTGCATTCCAGTGTAGGCAGCATGGGATAACAGGGGAGAGAGATTACACAATATAAGATAACGCGGAACAATGATTTCGCAATACGAGGCTTCGCTGAGCTGACTCCAGGAGCTCTCCCGGGCTGCAACTGTCTCTCCTCTAGGATTGATGTTTCCACTGCACGTATTCCACGTTGTCTCCCACAGTTCCTCCGTTTTTATTTAGTAAAGAAACATAGACTTGAGAAACATTGTGCATCACCAAACCCTGAAGACATTTGACTATACAGGGGAGAACACACAGAAGGATTAATAACACAAACAATCCTAAAAGCAGAAATAACAACAATTTTTTTATGGGTGATGAGGAGGGAGATCATGGTGATGGTGAATCGCCGTTGTGAAGCTTCACCAGGCGTGATGGAATCCACTTAGGACCGGAACCTGTAGAGACACAAACATGTCCCCTTCCCCAGGTAATAAGTGGCACAGGGCCAATCCAATCACCTGTTATAACATCTTTATATATAACCTTAGCATCAGTAATGACTTGGTTTCGGTGTGCTTTAAAATGCTTTTCTATGGGGGATGTGTCCTTTTTCAAGTTGTTCATTTACTAACAGTTTAATTTGCCGCAGTTTTTCCCCTTTTAGAGGCCACTGGGATACCCAGATGGGCTCGTCTGAGAGCCATGTAAGGGCAGGGGACTGCGGCTCTCCAGTGGCCTCAAGACTAAATTTGAGGTGGTGAGATGGATGTTCCATTGTCCTATTATATCCCTCCCCCAAAGGGTCATTGGAATATTAAGGACATAGGGCCTTGTTGAAGCAGTTTTACCTTCTGGCCCTTCAATTAGTAAAGTGAAGGTACTTTGAAGTGGTGTTTGAGCTCCTCCTACCCCTTTGATGTCAATATAGGGCTTGGTGGTCCTCCATTCCTTTGGCCAGTCTTTTTCTGTGAAGATGGTGACATCTACTCCTGTATCTATGAGACCTTTAACTTGAATACACTGGTTAGAGTTGGGAAGAAACACAGAACAGGTTAGCATTGGCCGATCAAGCAAAATAGCTTGTGTCCATTGAACCATAGGCATGGAGTCTAAGTTGTTTTCCCCTGTCTCGATGGGGGTTAGATTTGCAATAGGTGTGTCTGTGTCAAGGTCCACAGGTGGAAACAAAGCTTTCACAGTCACCTCTATTACCTTGGGATTGTCTGTTGTTACTGATTGAGGTAATACCGTTATACCTGTTTCAGTTGAGGTAGTAGTTCCAGTTAGGATGTATTGTCCAGGAGGCACTGGTGAATTACCAGTTGGTTTTACAAGAATTTGTTGGTAATCATCACTGTGAATGGTGATTGGGTGGGGAGGTGCTAGTTCCACCCTGGAGACACTTGCCGAGTGTGAGTGTGCCAGAATGGGGGGAGCCGATGGTTTTGGCTGGGGTGAGGGGCAATTTATGTCATAGCGCTCCCCTAAGCGCTCAGTTCCTCGTTTCCCGGAACTGGGGTCAGCTTTTGCGGGAGCCTGGGTGAGAGTGGTTTCCCCTCTCTGTCATAGTGCGATCTACAATCAACTGCCCAGTGTAACCCCTTTCTGCACCGGGGACATAAGCTGGGTGGCATTGTAGGGGCTCTGTTCAGGTGAGGGCAGTCCCTTTTAAAGTGACCCGGCCTTTTGCAGTGGTAGCAAGTGTTAACAGTTCGGTGGTGTTGTGCAGCCATTGCTTCGGCTTGTGGTGGATTATCGGGGGTGGTGGGTATCACATCTCGGCAAGCTTTAACCATATCCATGGGGGTAGGGTCTTTTAGTGTCCTTAAAATACGTTGACAATCCTCATTTGCTTGTTCTATGGCTAATTTTTGAAACAGGGAATCCTGAGCCTCTGGGATTTTAAATTGTTTTGTGAGAGCATCCTTCAGTCTCTCGGCAAAGTCCATAAAAGGCTCCGTCGGTTTTTGACGGATCTGTGTATAGGATTCAGTGACCTCAGAGGCTTCTGCAATACTGCGAATTGCCTCAAAAGCTAGGGACTTAGATTTCTGCAAATCATTTAAAGGGATTGTGGCTTGGGCGTCATTAGACGAAAATGGCCCAGTGCCAAACATCCTGTCAATGGTATTATCAATTGGGGTACCAGTGGTGGGGAATATTTGTTCTGCATGTTTGCGTATTAATGTTTTCCACTCTTGTAGAAAAAGAGTGTTTTGCATTTTCGTAAAAAATGCGTCTGATAATGTTCTTATATCATTCGGAGTCAGGTTGTAAGCTGCAAATAATGACCTCAGAATTTCTAGAGTATAGGGTGAACTGAGGCCGTAATCGCTTATTGCCTTTTTTGTATCTTTAAGGAGTGGCAGAGGCAATGGGCTCCAGTGGGGAGGACGGTTATTGCGGCGATAAACAGGGTATGCCTCATTGAAATAGCAATCATTTGCGTCTGCTTCCTGATTTAAGGGGTAGCAACCTTGAATGGCTAGAGCACATGGCTCGGGTAGAATGGGTACCTGGGCGTGGCCATTTTGAGAGGCCCTCACTTCCGGAAGACCGGACGTGGGCGGGGCTTGAGGTGGTGGTCTGTCCCCCCAAGGACCGGAAGAACTCGATGGTATTGAGGGCAGGACAGCGCCACCCGGCTGCATGGCAGAGTAATCGCCAGCAGTCTGAGATGCAGCTAAGAAAGCTGAGGTCACCCTTGTGGGGTCAGGGGGAGCCACCCAGCCCTGGGGCATGGGCTGGTGCTGGCTGCAGTTCATGTGTGGGGAAGGGGGAGGGGGCGGGGTGGCCATGCGGCTGGGGCCATTGCAGAGCTGGGGGCGAACATGCCACGGCATGCCCTGGGTTAGATGGCGGCGCAGAGGGTAGAGTTTTCCCCCCTACAGCTGTTCCCAACGCCATACGCGCGCATCGAACGCAACCCTGTTCTGCCTCCCGCTCTCCCACCCCAGAGTTTATATTTTCGGTTTTTTCCAACAGAGTTAAAATCAAACGCCAGGCGATAGAGGCTTGGGACGCAAGAGTGTCATTAGCCTGTGTAGCTTTCCATAATTTAAGTCCCAACTTGTCCCATTGTTCATAGGTGAGTGTACAGGGAACAGCATGATTATTCTTGGAAATCCACTTAATTAGAGCTTTTAATGACTGTTTATCTAATGTATGTCCATGAAGGTAGATAAAGTTCTTCAAACGCTTATAGGTATCCTGCTGTCTTTTCGAGGGTAGTAAACCCATGATATAAAAGCGAGGTAGTAGGGTTGAAGGAACTATACAACTGCTGGCCTACCTCAAAATCTAGGCAGGTCGAAATCCGAAGCTGAGTTGTAGAATCCGTCCGAGCGGGAAGCCAAAATTCCACTTCGTCGCTTGAGCCCAGAGGCGTCCGAAAGAATTTCTACACGGTAGAAATGCAGGCGGAGCTCGAGATCACGTTGGGCGCCATTTGACAGGATTGAGAGGGAAATGCTCTCTGCTATCCACCCAACCGGGATGGAGTTGCAGCACTGTGAGTCCAGGCGCAAGACGCAGCAAGGGACACACGGCACGCAGACAGGCAGGCAGGCAAAGAGGCTGTATTCAAGTTTCCCGCAGCATATATGGATTCTGGGAGGAAGGGAGGGGCTTGGCTGCCTTACCAGCCAATGACAAAGGCGGAGAGGTAATACCCAGTAAGAACCCAGGAACCGGGGAAAGGCAGGGGAAACAGCCAACGGGGTTAGGATAGAGGCGGGACCCCGCTCTGGGGGCAGAACAGGGACTGCATTCCAGTGTAGGCAGCATGGGATAACAGGGGAGAGAGATTACACAATATAAGATAACGCGGAACAATGATTTCGCAATACGAGGCTTCGCTGAGCTGACTCCAGGAGCTCTCCCGGGCTGCAACTGTCTCTCCTCTAGGATTGATGTTTCCACTGCACGTATTCCACGTTGTCTCCCACACCCTTCACCATCTTCGTTGCCCTCCTTTGGATGCCCTCTAAGAGCTGAATATCTTCTTATGTTATGGTGCCCTAAACTGCACACAATATCCAAGGTGCGGCCACCCCAGGGGAGAGCAGAGCAGGACAATCCCCTCCCTTGACTGGCTGGCGATGCTTTGCCTGATGCCCCCCAGGACACAATTGTCCCTCCTGGCTGCCAGGGCTCTGTTGACTCACATTCAACTTGCCACTGACTAGGACCCCCAGGTCCCTGTCCACAACACTGCTTTCCAGCATCTCATTCCCCAGTCTGTATGAACATTCAGGGTTGCCCCATCCCAGGTGAAGAATTTCAAGAGTTGTTGGTGAAAGAAGTGACACATTTGTGACACATGAAGTCAATGCAGAAACTCACCCTCCTGATTCTCAAACGCATTAGAAAATTATTTATTTTGTGGAATTCAATCTACTTCCTGGAAACTTCCAAGCAATGAGATGCAATGGTGTGTTTTGGCATAATATGTAATGAGCAGCAACCTTGTTTGACAGAAAAGCAAAATCCTAGACCTCACACATCTTTTCCATGTCTAACGTCTACAAATCTGTGATAATCAAATATACTGCAGTCAAGTAATTTCACTGTGGTATTAATTGTTCTATCATGCTCTTACTGTGTTTGCATATATGTGTGCTGGTTTTGGCTGGGGCAGACTTAATTTTCTTCACAGTGGCTGGTATGGGGCTGTATTTTGGATTTATGCTGAACACAGTGTTAGGGTTAGAGCTGATATTATAGTGATGTTTTTGTTATGGCTGACCAGGGCTTACACAGAGCCAAACCCTTTCTGCTTTTCATACCACCACGCTGTCAAGGAGTTTGGGGGTACATGGGAGGTTGTGAGGAGACACAGTCTGAACGACCCAAACTGTTCAAAGAGATATTTCATACTATATGACGTCATGCTCAGTATATAAAGTGGGGGGGAAAAGGAGGAAAGGGAGGACATTTGGAATGATGACATTTGTCTTCCCAAGCAGCCCTTGATGGGGCCCTGCTGTCCTGGAGACAGCTGAACACCTTCCTGCCTATGGGAAGCAGTGAATTCATTCTTTGTTTTCCTTTGCTGGTGTGCATGGCTTTTGCTTTCCCTATTAAACAGTCTTTATCTCAGTCCACCAGTCTTCTGGCTTTTACCCATCCAATTCTGTCTCTGATCCTGCTGGTGGAGAAATGAGCAGAGTGAGTGGTTGCATAGGGCTTGGTTGCCAGCTAGGTTAAACCACAACAATGTGCTCTTTTGTATAAAAGTAAATCATCCCTTATTTCAATGGTTTTACCTGAAGCTATATAATGCTTAATATTCTATTATTCTGTTCTCACATAAATTCAGTATTCCATATTATAATAATCTCCTTAGTTCAGGTTTTGACATTGCATCTTATCCCTTAATCATAGTTGTTTATGTATGTTATACATGTGTACCTACATGTAAGGAAAGGTAAAATACTAACCTTCAAAATTTAATAATTACTGTATTTTGCAATGTTAAAGGAGCCTTGTAAAAGCAATGATTCATCCACTGCTGGCCATAGCATATAAAGGCAAATGTTAAATATCCTTCTGTCATTGAAATTAACGTGGTGGCAAAGGAAAGAATTTCCCTTTTTGCTATTTATTTATATTTGGTTACATGGCCAATGGAATGTCTGCTTAAAAACAAAGAACCTTTCACTAATGTTTATTTTTTGCCTCATTTATCTTACGTATTATCAACAAGAATCAACTTTCTTTCTGCAAAGAAAACTTAAATGCTTATCACCCAGATGATATGTAAGAAAAAGCTCTAAATTTGTGGGCAAATTCTTATCTGTGGCATGCAGGAACACATGAAATATCAAAAAAGAAATGCATCAACATTAATGTCAGTGAGAAGAAGGAAAGCAGGACCTGCCACTTTGATTAACAAGTCACCTGACAGAACTCCTTCCTGTGCATGGAGAACAAATATATAACTCTGGCAACCAGGCTGAGTTGCTGTTTTCTCAAGTCACAGTTATTAATTGCTTTGTAATCTTTGTTGCACCTCAATCTAGTTATCCTATAGTACATAAGACTGAAGGCCAGACTTCTTTGTTTATACATGCTCCATAACAAGTATATTAGACCCATTTCTTCTTAGATGAGAGATTGGCTTTCTGAAACTGTTTATACCTCTCCTTTAATGACTCTTTTTGCTAGTATATTCTACGAGTGGTTCTACATAATGTACTTTCCAGAGCTATCAAGATAATTTTTTATGTCTGTCATCTTGTTTTGTGAAATAACCTGGTGTATGCAAATGATAGATTTCTTCTGTCAGGGTGACTGCAAGTCAGGAACTGTACATATACTTAAAAAAGCATGCAATATTGCTCTATTCAAGAGGTTGTTCTAGTCATTCATATTTAATACCCTTTCCCAGACACTCCATTCTGAATCTTGATCAATAGTATCACAGATGGGTAAGTGACAGTGAAATGGTACTGTCAGAAACTCATAGTCTCATCTAGTGTCACAGGGATTTAGGTAAAACACAGTCCAAGTGCTTCCTATCCTGCTGTTAAACACCACTAAATATTGTAGTCATCTTACCATTTTGTTTAGTTCCCGTTAGTCCTTGTTTTCAATAAAAGTTTCCAGGAAACAAACTATTTCTCACTACTCTTTTTCAGTTTTACTTCCCTCTCCACCCCCTGCAATCATGGTAGTAAAGAATAGAAAGGATGGAGAGCCACTGGCATCCACGGGTTTCAGATGTGGGATCACCACTTGTTACAACTGCCCAAGCTATCAGGATCTTGGTTTATTTAAGTATGTTCCATTTCCGTTAAGGAGAGTAAGAGTCCGCACATGATTTAACTGTCCCCCTCAGCAGTCATCAAGTTTAATCCTTCTCTAATGCATAGCTTTTAGAAGGGATATAAACTCAGATTTTTACTCTCTTTCCATTCAAAATACAAGCAAATTACAGTCAGACCCTATGACATTTGCATATCCCACACTGAGCACCCAAACTGTTTTTGCTTCTCTGCACTTAAAACTCAGTAGGAAACATGCAAGAAAAATGTCTTTAAGATCACACAGACAATTATCATAAGTATAACTAAAAGCATTACACCACTATTCATAAAGGTTCTTGGTAATCTAGTGTTGACATTGTACTGCACAGAATATCTGCATCAATATACAATTTCATGGAACACCATGTTTCTCTCCTTTGACTTTCACTGCCCCAGCAGATTACTTTCTCACCCATAATTTCTGTAATCTGTTTGGCAGTTTATAATGGCTTGGGAAAAATGCATGTTGCTTTTTGTGTCCTTTCAGGCTATTAATCATTAGTAACCTTGTATTCAGAGTTACTTCATTAAATATGTATGCCTTTTAGTAATCTGATGCCTAATATATATTACAAACATTGTGCACCAACAGCAATTATATTCTCTCTAATGGGTTTTGTAATTGTAGCACTATGTTGGAGAAGCCTGTGAAGTCTGAAATTCTAAAAGTATCAGTAAAAAAGATTCTTTTAAATGATAGATCAGTAATAAACATATAGACAAAAATATTACTTAGGAAAATGATATGATGAACTATTTAGGGAACTGAATTATTGAGATTCCTCTTTATTTCAATCTGATGAAGAACAAAGAGATCACAAATACTGAAAAACAACAGAGTACAATAATGTCATTGTTTAGTTCACATGTCCTCACTGCTCTAAACCTTCAATCTTACTAAGGCATTTTGTTTTGGGGTTTGATTGTTTTTGTCTGTTTATTTTTCTCAGTGGAAATGATCCTTTTGAGAGTCAGAGGGAGGACCAGCAGAATCGTCTTGGTGGAGATTGCAACACATTTTCCACTTTCTGCAAATAAAATACACCATGAATATTTACCAAAAAAATATTGAATAATAGGAAAACTAACATCTCAGCTGTCTTTAATATATTTGTCTTATGCTAGTAAACCTGCAGAAATAAGGACAATATTATATTATTTTCTAAAAATATAAAACCAAAGACCAAGTATAAACCTTTATTTATGGCACTTTTCCCCCTATGTTTGAATGAATTCTCATAGGATATGATGAGCTGTTAGCAAATATTTGGCATGCTTTAGAACTGATTGACAAAACTTTTCTGAATTGTAGCTAGAAGTAGCAAATTGTGTTGTTTAGGTGCATAACAAAGCTTTTCTCTGTTTATAACTTAATTGAAAAATATTTATTAAAAAATTATGATGAGATTACTCTCTTTTCACTTACAAAGGTTTCGAGATATAGTTACTTATGACATTCAAACATATCACTGGTACAGAGATCATGAAATCTGAGCACTGCTGACTCCAGAATTTCCAACTCATTACAAGTGGTGAGTGGTTCTGAGATTCCAAAAGATATTCTGGCATGTGATATTTTACATTTTTGTGGTGTAAGAAAATCTTTAGGTTAGGAAGTCAGGTGTAGTAAAACAGAGAGATAAAGGTTAAGAGGTACAGAGTGCATGAAGGCAGGTGGTTGGCCATGAACTTGCCTGGCTATGTCCAAATGTTTGTAGTGGGACTATCAGGAATACCTTCTCAGCCTCACTGGTGGTTGGATCCAGGGGCATGGAGCTGCTGCAGCAAGTGCCCTGTAAATCTGAGCCCACAGACTTTTTCAGATTCGAGTTTGATTTTCTCAGAAGAATATGTAAATTATAAGAAGGCCATCAAATCCCCATCCCAGCACACTGTTGTTGAATTATTTGATTGAATAAACTATGAATCCTGAAGAATGTATTTGATATTATTTGGAACTTTTAAGTTATTGTTTTACAAAACATGTAAATGTTTTTATCAGCATTTACTCAGAGCTTGTCCATCAAGATTGTCCATCAAGAAAAACTCAGTGGACTTAGAGAAGATACAGAGAAGGGCAACAAACATATAAGGGAGCAGAACACCTACTTTTAAAGGAGAATTTGAAAAGACTTGGACACCAAATTGAAAAGGAGGAGAATGATTAGTAAGATTTAGAAAAAAACCAAGAAAGTTAAGATGATACAGAACTATTATTTGCCAAATCCCACAGTACTAGACATAGGGAGCTCTCACTGAAGCTAGAACAAGATAAACATTTCAAAAGTAATGAAAACATGAGGCAATACAATTCTGGAATTTATTGCTACAGTATTTTGTGGGTGAAGACTGAATCAACAGGCTCTAAAGTGGTTTAGAAGAGTTCATAGATAGTAGGTCCATAGACAGATATTAAGGTGAATGCATAGGAATGTACCTTGTAACATCCTTAATTTAACGATTTTGGATAATAGAGTTTACAAGGGAAATGGAATGTAGTAGCCAGGCTTGTATGCTACTTTTATATGGTATGTCCTAGTATAGTCATACTATATTCCTTACTGAGAAAAGGACTGTGTGATCCAACATTAGGAACATTTCTGACATTCTTATTTTTATGTATTCCATCAGGTTCAACAGTCCATTTTCTTCAGTCTTACACATATGTGTTCCATAAATTTGTGATTGAAGGTACTCGTTCAGCAGTTTTCCCATGAATATGTACTTTTGCAGACAGTTTATCTAATTTCCACTGTCACACCAGTATAATAAAAACAATAAGTGGTTTATGGCTTCAGACTGTTAAAAACTGCAGAAAGATAAAATGATAATTAAAGGAATATGTTCCAAAAAGAAATTATAGTGACAGCTAATCAACTTAGCACTAACAGCATGAATAAAATATCAGAACAGGAAATATTGCTTAGAACCACAATCTTAAAATATAATATTAAAAGCATTTTAGACATTTGCTAGGAAGTACCCAGGTACAGTCAATAGACATCATATTTTTAGAAGATCCTTTAGCACCGGTCAGTAGAATCTTGTGGTTCAGTCTCACTATTTAAAGAAACCTCTGCTTTTGGGTCAAATGGTTTGAGAAATTGCTGTTTCCTCAGAGCACAAAATAAAACACTTTACAGTTCACGATTTCTATAGCAGAGCACATCCCCTTCTAGAAAAGACAGTAAAGATAATATTGTTAATGGATAAATCAGAAAGATTGTTCTTCCTTGACCTTGGACAAAATCATGACTTTGCTTAGAGGGAAAGTCTTCCATCAATTTATACAACTCATTAACTGGCAAAGATGTTACTAAGAACTTACGGGATAAAAACATCTTTTCTTTCATATTGGCTTGAACTTCATATTAATTGAAAAGAGGACTGAGTAAAATGTTCAGGTAGCTAGTAATAGGTATGATGTTTTAAGTCTAGGTACAAAGAAAAATAACAAATGTATCTGCTGTACACCCCTGAAAATAGCATTAGAAAGACAACTTGTGACATTATAAACCTGGTGATTCAATACCTATGACTCTTCTTTTATCTGGAGATGGCCCTCATGTTACCTATTTCTCTACAGAGATCTTATTTAAAGCAAATGACAACCAATGACATACTTTTAAAATAAGTACATCATTAACATCTCTAAACCTTAAAAATG
This sequence comes from Myiozetetes cayanensis, assembly GCF_022539395.1. Lineage (NCBI taxonomy): Eukaryota > Metazoa > Chordata > Aves > Passeriformes > Tyrannidae > Myiozetetes > Myiozetetes cayanensis. The sequence continues at coordinate 80,256,358 of NW_026087742.1, forward strand.
TAGAAAACAGTCGCATGCTATGAGGTGTTGGTATGAAAGGCGTAATTGTCTAAGCTCTCAGTGTGGGCAACCTTTTAACTGCAGTGTAGTGTTTCTGATAGTACAACTGCTGGAACATTTAAAGCAAAAGGTTTGGAATTGTCTCCTGATGCGAAATGCATCTTCTTGGATGCAAGGCAAGATTTAAAACTGTAAGGTATACTTTCCATCAGTACTGATTGCAAATTGTTCCCAATATTCAGAGACTCTAAAATTAAACACATAGATCACTTAAGTTGAATGCTCTAGAAATTCTCTTGTAACCTGAGTAGAGTCTGGAAAACTTGGGCATCAATTTCCTGTTGTGTGGGCAGAATTTAAATTAAATATTTAAAACTATTGTCTGGATCTGCAGGTGTGAAATGGTGTGTAAAACCAGCAACTGTCCCAAAAATCACTCTCAGAAAAATAGATGCCCAGTTTAAATAATCAGAACTAATAACACTGTTACATCTGTAACTTCTATGATTTCATGATTGCTGTAAAGATGTTTTGAATGCATCTATTTCTATGCAAATTCAGTGTGAATATGTCTGTTTATATGCAAATAAAACAGATTATCAAAAAAGAGATTTTTTTTTTTTAAGATGATTCCCTTCTTAAATGTAACCACTAAAATACACTGTAACATCTTTGTTCTTTTGGTGTAATTGCTATAATTTCTTTGAAAATTTCCATCCATCTCCTGTTGGTGCTGGGTGTATTTTAGATAATAGAATCCGTTAACATAAAATTAGGGATAGCATCAGAAGCTTGTAAGCAAAATTCTTTGAAAAAACATTCAAAAATTGTGAAAAAATATAGGGATAGCGACTTCAGAGTTAGAGGAAAAAATAATATTCAAAATCAAGAAAACTTATAGTTGAATCCCAAATTAACTTAACCCTCTCTCCTTAGACATCCCACTCAAATTCCTCTTTCTTTCTGTCTTCATGACATGTCTAGCTTTCCTGAAAGAACCTTAAAAAGTCTAAAACTCATTAACTGAATGTTCATTTTTATAGATTAATGATAAGCATATGTTCCAGAAACTAAAGTTTTCAGATGTTCTTTATGCCTAAGACCTATTCTACATTCTTGAATTAGGCCAGTATTTTAAACTGCCCATAAGATATTATTCTCAAAGAGCACTGGAATCTCAGAGACTAGATAATGATGTCCAGTTTATCTTCAGGCAAGCATTCCTTCAAAGGAAATGCAGCAATGTGACTGTGCTGTCCCCATGCTTAAGCACTTAATTGGACTGGAGAGTGCTTCATGTGTACAGCAACTTTTTATCCTCTATAACAAATCCTGCCAGAGTAGTCTGACTGAAAAAAAGAATGAGACTAAAATTATGTGATTCTTTTCACTTCAGTCGTTTGGAAGAAAGACTTCTAAGCCTAGACACTTTCTACGCCTAATGATTCACCTCCAGAAATTAAATCATCCTCTAGTTCTTAAGAGCTGTGCCTGATGGACTGAATCATTGAATTTCTACTCAAAGAGTCTCCACCTCAGACCAGGGCCTTGTTCAGTCAAATTCTGAATACAGACGAGGATAGAAAGTTTGGCAAAATTCACAGTGAGTGTTTTTGCAGTGTCTGGCTGATTCTTTGTGCAGAGTTTCTTTGTGTCCATTGCCATTGCTCCATGCAGAATGCACATCTGAGAGAGCCTGGTTCTGTCTACACCCTTCTATTAAGTAGTTAGGAGAGAAGAAAGGTATCCTCTTCCTCTGTCCTACTCTGGGTGAACAGAATCTTAAATTTAACATGTCTTTGAATAGATTTACATTTGTATGTATATATATATGTATATACGTTCTTCTGGGGGGCTAACCTCTCTCTGAAGCATCCTCATGGCCTCTTTTGATGTCCAACACACTATATGTGTAAACCAGTTCCTTGCTTTTTGAGGTAAGATCTCTCAAAAAACATACGTAGAGGCCTGCACGAAGATCTTGGATTGTACTGACTTAACGTTACTTAACATGACTAACAATAATTGATCTCTTTCCTAGAAAGCGAACAATCTGCAAGTTAAATTTGAAATAGAAACTTCATTGTTTTGATTATAAAGCTGTAATGTACTAAAATTCTGATGAAAATAAATTCACCGTTTGGATGAAATAAAAAAAAAAAAAAAAGGAGAAAAGAAAACCAGGTTAACATAGCTCCCTTTTAAACACAAAATCATGAATCTGTGAGAATTTCAGCCTCAAAAGGATTCCTTATTAGATGAGAATTATGACTGCCCCAATAACTTACTCACAAACTACCTATCTAATAATTTGTCAGCACGAACTAATAAACTCCCACACAGTGTACCATTTCATTTAGACTAGAAAAATACTCATTAAATTGAAAATCATCCATACAGTATATGTTAAAAGCACAAGTGAAAACTTAAGCATGGAGTTGCTATGGCAGACGAACTCAGTAAATAAACTATTTTAAATACTCTACTGATTACCATAAAGCAGTCTGAGAAACACAAAAATTGCCTCTTTCTTCCAATATTGCATTTACTTTAGAGCATTGTCTCAGTGTTGTATTGATATAAAGATGTTTGAAAATGGTGTCTGTAATCTGCATTTTTTGATCTGTTTAAAGAGCTGCTGGCTTCAGCAGAACATTAATGCAAATCTAATGTACCTGCTGGTATGATTAGCTGAATCAAATGATGGCATTTAAGTAACACCTAAATAATCTTAATTAGGATCTTCAGCTCATCTTAGCACTTGGAACTCTACAGATGGATAGTCTTAATTATCAGCCTTTTGATTAGGATAACAGCTCTAATCAAGATGATGTGGTTCTGATAGACAGCATATCAGTAAATTAATGACTGTTGTTAAAAGGAAAACATAAGTGAAAAACAAGAGCTGTCTGCTATCTGGAACCTGGTAAAAGAATAAAGTCTACAGTATGTGAAGAAATTAATGTTTTGTGGGAAGAACATAAGTATTCACATTTGGTATGTGTGGAATTGAGCCAATAATAACGCCTACCCCCATTTTTCCCCATTCTGCCCCCACACACACTAAATATGGATCTGAGTTCTCTCTTGCACAGTCACAAATCACAAGTAATGCAAATTAGTTTATATACATTCCTTTCTGACATCTTGTGATTTTATGAAAGTCCGATGGACACAGGGCATATGAACCAATGCCAGTGAAAAGGTTCCAAATGTAGGTAAAAGTAACAAATGGCTTGTTAGTGGGTGCTGTTCATTTGAAATGGAGCCTATAAATTTAAATGTATTGCTACATCACCAGAAACACAAAGCCATATATGAAAATGCAATGCTTTCTTGCAGCCAACTTATATGCTTCCGAGATGTTTCATCATTCACTCCTGAAAAATTAATATAAACATTAGATTAATTAGGATACCATTAGGATACATTTTATTTATATATCAGTAACTGTTTTTAGAACTTATTTTGTATTAGCAAATGAAGGGTGTTGAAATGTCAGGTTTTTTTACCTATTTCAGATCGGAATACTGAATCATTTCTCACATCCTGATGAGAGTGAGACCTGTAGAAAATAATTGTTTTCAACTTTAAATGAGTATCTTGGACTTACTTTCTGATACACTCCGATTTCCTTACAGAAATAAAAAAACTTCATGGCTATAGTTTGGACAAACTTCATGACTACAGTTAGGGGAAACCAAACAAAACCAAACCAAAACAAGAAACATCTCAAACCACACAAAAGTAACTGAACTTGAAGAGAAATAACAGAATGAAGTCAGAAGGTAGTATTTGGAGATGAAAAACAAGTATTTTTTGGAGGAAGAAATAAACAAGGCAAGGGAATTAACTGAATCCTAAAATAAACCCTGTAAGAGCTTAAGTACAGTATTTTATCAATGAGTTCTCTGAATATTCAAATAATTTAATGGGAGAGAAGGCTTAAGAGTTTTCCTTGTATACTTTATTTCCAGGGAACACTGGCAAATTCATGCTACACTTATAAACACTCAGTGAGGAAAACAGATGTTATATGGAGAATAACTGATCTATAATCAAAATAATACTGCTTGCCATGACAGTTAATGACCTTATCTGATTAGGACTGTCTACAAGATCAAATGACCTGAGAAATACTGGGTTTGGGCCCATGAAGAGGGAAGTGGCCAAATGGCAGTCATAAATGCTTTTGACAGATAAAAAGAAAAGAATTTTAAAATATTGATGTTAGATGGTATTCTTCACAAAATCATCCTTGGAGGAAATATTAATGAAGACTCAACATTTTCCTCACTATATGACCTGACATTTAGGTCACACACTGAAAGACCTCCCTTTGAAACTGGAGAGCAATTAGACTAACCTAAAAATCTGAGAGTGTTAATACTGAGTTTCCCACTTGATATGATATCCCAAGTCAAAGACTTCCATACAAACAGTATTCATCTTATGAACCGGATTTAGTTGAGATAAAAAACCCAAAAGATATCATGGTTTTGTAGTTTCATGCAGCTGTTCATCCCTCAAACCCGCTCCCCATCAAATCTACAGATATTAAAGAGATATGATCCAAAGGAGAATTTTGTGCCTAAATCCTCCAATTATTCTGTCAGGTAGGATATAATTTAAGATATATCTTGAAGTACATTTAAATATAAGACAGTTTGTAAAAGATTTAGAGGAATGTGAATGCTAAAAAAATGCAAATAAAGACAGACTTTGAGCCTCAATATACATATGATTTTAGTACAATCAAAGTATACTTACTCTTGTATTAATTTGTTCTTATTTTGTGCCTATACTTCACTAAGTGTGCTGCTTACTTTGCCCACTGTATATTTTTTCATGTTTTCAATAACAAGAGAAAAAAATTTTTATAATAAGCTATTTCCTCATTTCTTATGAGCATATTTTTAAATATATCAATGTTATAATCTGTTATTAAGCCAGGTTTAAAAAGTATGTTACATTTTCTATATGTCCCAAAATCCCTTGTAAATAGTGTGTTTCAAAAGAACAGGATCTAGAATCAAACTATACATAAAAGGTAATACCTTGATAATCCTTCATCTGTCCTCCAGCATCCTAGTAAAGCCTGTGTTTAGAAAGGTATTATATGCTGAATAAGTAAGCAGAAATCTGTAGCTTATTAAATCACCCGTTTAATACAGTTTGAAATGTATTTATTTTATACATCATACAATCTATTTTAATTAATTGATTTTTAATAAACAGTTGCATAGTGCTTGCTGTAATGTCAGTTAAATGCCTATTTGTAAGTAAATAAGCATTACCAATTTATATTTATAAAGTAGGGCCCTGATCCTGGAAGTGGAACTACACTGATGGATGCTGGTACCACAGTGTCCCCAGTAGGACACTCTGGAACACACAGCAGAGCTCACAGAAGTCCAAAGGAAACAAGCAAACAAGAAAACCTCCTGTTTTTTGTTTGGGGGGTTTGAGACCTTCCATAAACTTCATTATCTATCATGTTGCATCCAACACCCTGATAATGAAAACTGAAATAGTGAAGGCTGGATCCATGTGGAACACAAACTCTTTGCCTTCTGACACCTCTGTGCACATAAGTACACAGTAATTGTGGCTCCGGTCCCAGCTGTCACTTTCTGAGTATTGTGTGTGTTTGCACCCACATTTTAGTGTTTGTATTCACAACCAGCCTTGCAGGCCTTTGCTGACTTATTAGAAGATTCCTTCCTCTTTATTGTTCATGCTATTTCATTTACTTAAAGGAATTAAGTTTTTAGTGGGTTTTAAATTGTATAGAAATGTTTTAAATAATGCTATTTTTTACACTAGAAGATGTAGAGGAAAGCAGGCAGGGGAGCATATAGAAGAAAAAAAAAAGAAAGGGCACGACATAACAAGACCCTGAATGACATTTGACATAGAAATTGCTCATCATTTACCATGGTACTAATTGGTCCCTATCTAAGACTTTTCAAATTAAAATTATATGCCTCTTACTATAGGTTATGGCTATCAATTAATCACAACAATGACATTTCCAACTGAGAACTGGATCAGTGCCAGCACTGAGAGAAGTCTTAAAACCCACACCCCTCAAAAAAGCCTAAAATCATTTGGCATTTGAAGAGACACATTTTCTAGGTTCTTTTTGTCTTTTTTTTTTTTCAGTCAGTTACACTGCTGCTTGCTGCTGCTGATAAAAATTATCTGATTTAAGATATTTATGTTAGAAATTTAAACCCATAAAATGTTAATACCACATGATGCTAACAGAGATGTGGGAATTAACCGTTCTTAAAAGTTGTGGAAATAATTTTTTGCTTGTCTTTACTCTAGAAGACTACAGTATTTTCATTTATTTTCCATTCAGGTTTTTAACACAGAATTAGATAATTAAGTACCAATTTAAGACATATTAAGTAGAGGAAATTAAACTGAGTTTAACATGTAGGATGTAAAATTATTTTTAAAAATATTTGGAATGTAGCAAAGGTACTTGATTTCTTAGATTAGATATTTTATATGGACAATATGTGTTGATGTGATGCCTAAACTGAAGGGAGATAATTTTATAATTATTTTAATAATTTGATTTTTTATTGGAGTATTTTGATAATGTCACTGTATGGAGAGTAAATATAATGTAAATATTTCAGAGATTTACCTATGACTCAGTGATCTGGTGGCTATTGTAAATACTCTCAAATATACTACATTTCAAATATACTACTCTGAATTTTTAATCACTGGATTGTAAGCATAAAAATGATATCTTAAGGCATATAAAAAGCTCATGATGGCTAGATCCCATAAAACTCCTTTTGATTCAGTGCTTATCTGACTCCTACACATCTATTCTTTATCTAGAAAGAAGGGACAAATGCCTGAAGTGTGGTATTATGAAACGTATTCAAGAGTGCAAATGTACAACAGGCTTTTTTTTTCAATGTAATTCTGGTCCCTCAGTGAGAAAGACTTGGAGTGATACTCAGTGTGACACATCTGCAATCACACATAGGCATCCACCTTGATCCTCAACCATTTTTTTCCCCATCTTGTATTTCATATCAAGCAAGAAAAAATGTTGCCTCTCCTGTTCGCTATTTAAATTCTTCACACTCTCTGTTGGCTTAGATTGGCTGAGGCCAGACCTGAACTATGCATATAAAATTTGAAAACATTCTCCAAACTGAAAAGATGTTCCATTGCTATAACTAAATAATGTGCCATATAATAATACATTATGCTAATATCATAATAATAAAACAATAATAATAATGTTAAAATAAAATTCATGGGTATTACAATAAGTAACAGCCTTAGGCATAATACAGTGATGACCATTTAGACAATAATTAAAATGTCTGTACAGAAGTTAATATTCCATTTCAGGGGGAGGGAGTGGTGTGTGTATGTGTAAATGTAGCAATTTGTTTTTCTTTGTATTCGAACCAAGTCCTTAATTTTATTTTCTATGCATATACATTATAAGCATATATATAATATATATATAAAAATACATATGATGTATATGCACACACACAAACACACTCCACTTTACCTAACTATCTAACAAGATCTTCTAGTCCAGATGCCAAACAGTCACAAATAGTTAAATGTATCCTTATCCTGTAATAAGCATTAATTTTCTTTTCTCATCTGATGCCTTGGACTTGATGGAAAAATTTTATTCAACTAGGCTGTTCCAAACTCTCTTCAAATGGATGAAAAAGCCCCCCCTGAAAATTCTAAATGCAGTTTCACTAAAAAACACATTTACTTTTTCTTCTGTGAAACTGAATTTGTTGGTTTCAATGAATCAACTTTTTCAACTAAAAATCAACCAAACAACCAAAAAACCTCTATGTTCTTAAAAATTCATAATTGTTGCAACATATTTTTGTGCCTTTAAGAATTCAGTATTCAGTATTAATGTCTAATAATGAGAGAAACTGTTAATCTGAAACTAATTAAAAAATCTCCCATTTCAATGTAGTTAGAATAATGAGGATGGACATAGCCATTATTGACTTCTATAATTTTCTTTACATTTGTGAACTGCAGACAACATTTCTATCCTTTAAGTTCAAAATTAATAAAATTGTTTGAAAAACTTTTCTAGAAAATAAGTCAATATCTATAGAAAAGATTATATTTTAAAATAAAACTTTTCCGATATCTTTTTAATTGAAATTTAAAATAGTAACATTTGTATATGATATTATTTAATTACTTTTATATTAATTATGTTTACAATTTCTCAGCTTCATTTAGATATTTTTTTCAAATTTTTAGCTCATACAGACTGTCAGGTATTTCTTAATGTATACTTAAATTAGAAAAAAAAAAAAAGGAAGAAAAAAAAAGAAAAACACAAACATAATTTACTTGCCAGAAGTTTTAGCGTGAAAGTTATATACTTTTTAAAGTACTCAAAGTGTTTCTATTAATTTCAGGAAAAACTGATTCTGAACTCCAGATATTGGAAAACTAATCTTGGGCAAACAAGGCTTGACACTAATTGGTTACAATGCCTATGATAACAAACTGTTAACAGGGTAAACTTAGAGTGTCAATTGTCAACCAGTCACTTGTATCAACAACTAAATGCTTATTTAATCAAGTTGTGGTAGGTAATCTGAGAAGGGTTTAGGTTTATTTTGTTTCCTTAGGGGTTTTTTGGGGGCAGTGGAAGGAAGGAAGGAATGCGAAGAGGGGCATACATAGTAGGACATGTTTGATGTAAAAAAAGCCCATTTTAATAAAATTACAAACCAAAGATTTAACTGACAATGACTGAAAGTGTGCAAATACTGTCAGATATGAAGGTACAGGCTCAAGTGTCAAATAAGGAAGTTAGACAGGTAATCCAGCGAGTGGGAAATATGTACCACAAAACCCATAATAATGAACCAATCACCAGAAATTATAACTAATTCTGTAGAATGTTGTTACTATGAAGAGTTGGGATCTGACTTCCTTTTGCCAAAGAGAGAACAAACTGTGGGTCTGCCACCTTCTGATAACAAAGATGGGGTATGAAGACAAGCCAATAATTCCTAAGAACAGTAGTAAACACTGCATTCTCTTAGCAGAACTGTCTTGGTATACTCTGGACATGCTGGTCATGCCCCTGCTGAGTTAGTGGTCTTCAGAGGTTTATAAAGAAAGGTGCCTGCTGCTGCATGACTGTCTGGTTTAGATGAGAACTGGACACCAACCTTGGATGAAATTCTCTCTCTTGCATTATCTCCTCTCTCTGTCTCCTTTTCTTTCTCTCTCTCTTTGCCCATGAAGTCAGATCATGTTGGAAGGGAAATCAAATTAATTAACTGCCAAGTCCCCTGGTTTTGTTGAATTTTAGATATTGCTGAAAAGTTCTTCTGAAATAAATATTTTTTTAGTAAATTAATAATATTTCACAGTCTGGTTTTAAATGTTTCAAAGCTGATTATACCTTACACAGATTATAGATATAGCCAGAACATACTTGTGCTCATGATGTTGAGAAAATAGAGGCACAGACCAAAGCTAGTTGTTGGTAGAATGCTTTGTTTGAGGGGTTTTTTCAGTAGTTGTTTGGTTTTGCTACAAGATCTGAATAGGGTAGACTTAGAGACCACTAAATTATTTTCTCTGCTGAAATAAAGAAAAAAATTACCTGGTCACTTTCTTTTTGTTGTTGTTGTTGTTGTTGATTTCTGTAAGAGAGTGTTTGAAAGCCAGATGAACCACTTAAAGATAGTCTGGAATGTCTGAATCCATTACTTTGTAATTTATTTTTTGGGGAAAAATGCTAATAGAGGAGGATAAATAAAAAAAAAAAAAAAAGAGACTCAACTTTCAGATGAAAGATTTTATTTTCAAATACCCTACCTTAAAGATAAGGTAACAGGTAAATTTTGCTATATACAAAAAATAATTAATTTTCTTTCTATCTCAGGAAATTCCTTTTCTGATAGTTAGTATGGCACAATAATAATAAGATTCTTTTTTAACATTAGAGCTCTGACAAAAATCTGTTGTTATCAATAAAAATTATTACTTTAATATAATGATTTAAGACAGCAGTCATATTTATGAATGTCTTCTGTGTAGTCATGTTCAAGATTGTAAACAGCTAAATGCTTTTCAAAGTATTTGAATGCAAATATAAAATAAATTATAAGATATGGGAAAATAAATATTTATAAATTTATCTTTATTTCAAATTTCTGGGTTTTTTCCATTCAGAGAAGAACCATATCTGTTTATGTGTTTAGAACTGCACATGCAATTTGCTATCTCTAATTATGACAATGGTGACACTTTGGTTGACATCACCACATCCTAATCCTATTGTAGAGTGGGAATTTCTTAGAACACCACTACATGAAATAGCAACAATATTGCTATATCAATTTTTAACAGAAATAAAATATTTTCCTTGTTTTCTTGAAAATGTATATATAGTCAGTGCAGTTCTTTAATCCCTGAGATCTTGTACTTATTGTCAGAACAAGACAGCACTTCAAACTTCAGTATTCATCCTTACAGAAGTGCTACGTTGTGCTTCTATTAAATTTATGAACCTGACTTGCAGTCAGCTCTTTTCAAACAAAAAAAATTTATTCAGTAAAAAGTTAAGTAAATTGATGCAGTTTAGTTTGCCAAAATTATTCATGGCACGCAACCAAAAACTGAAATCCATTGTGCAATTCACTAATATCTTCTTATGTCTATATCTGGTTTGAATACTCCTATCTTATTCATTCTCAGTGAATCAACAGCCATCTACTACTTCAGATTACAGCTACTCCATTCAGGCAAGCATTTTATAAAAGAGACATATGCATTCACTTTAATACAATTTATAATAATAATAATGCTTAGTATCTGTATTCAATTGCCTCATCAAGTTGGCTGCTCCAAACAAAGGACATTGACTTTTCAATGGAAAGAAAATGGTGGTCAGGGAAAGAAATTACAGTTGTCCATAGGGAAAGGAGAATCACTGTTAAGGATAGTACAATTGCTATTGAGACAAATATCTTTGGAGTTCTTTAATACTCCCTGAAATATGTCTCTAACCTTTTCCTAGTACTGTATTAGCCAGTCAGTCAGACTACTTTTGTTTCATACATGACATGGATGAGGAATGTCTGGGTCAGTATCCTTATGAACGCAGTATATAATCAGGAGCACTGCTGTCAATTTGTGTTGGCATTTTGAAAAGAAATCTCACAGGCTGTCTCTCTGCCTCATAGTTCTGGTTAGCTCCAACATCATGTGTCATTACTAGCATATTACAAATAGAGCTATTATTATGTAGTAATTTCATTTCAATACAGCACAGAATTTCCAAAGATGTTAGTTGGTATTAAGTGCTGTTGTCAGCTGTTCACTGGGTGTCAGCATTAAGTTATGTGAGAATTAAGCTTCTGTCCCAAAGAAGCCATTTCCTCTAGTTCAACCTAAAGGAAAGAAGAAAAGGGAGGTAAAAATTATAATTCCAAAGATCAAAGATCCTTTGCTTTCTGATAAGCCTGCTTAAATGGCTGAGGGTGATACTGCAAAGGGAATGGATGAAGTGGTGAAAACTGGTGTGGGAGTTGTTTGAATGATATTCAGTCTGCTGAAGCAACTTGACAAGTTCAACTTGTGACCTGATGCAATGTGTCTGATTTTACCTAAAACAAATTACAAAGCACTCACACAATATTTTGCCAGCAGAAAGCAAGTGGGTAGTGGTAGCAACTTCAGCTGACACTATCAGGTCTTTACAAGGTTTTCTTTCTATGATGAGTGGAAAGGGAGGCTACAGAAACTACTAAAGAATAGTGGTTTCTCCTTGACTGTAGTCAGGATAAAGCCCTTTCTAGCTCTCCTTTATTAGTAGTTTTCATTTCCTGAAGTAATTTTCCAAGGCTTATACTGAAACTGAAAGAAATAAGTATTAAATTTGCAGTCTCAAATCACAGATTTTTAATAAGCAAAAATATTTTCTAAGGGATTATTCATTCTCTAGTTTCAATGGGAATTTTGAAATATTCAGCCTTCCCCCTCATGCCCCATTCATGTTTGCCAATTTTAATAAATATGAATATATAAAAATTTTAATAAATACACCCCATATCCACACATGGTGTGTGGGGGGACATTCGTCAAAGTTTTTTCGATAAGAACATGTACAGACTACCACATGCATGGACATCATTGGCCAACACTTAATCATCTCAGATCCATTTTGGGATACCTTATCACTGATTGTGTAATGCCTGTTATATTACTCTGATTATAGTTAAAGTTACCACATGGTATACCCATGGGGTACTCCAGCTATGTAGCTGTAAAAGTTTAGCAATCACCATGAACTCAGCTTGATCAACTTCTGGAAAATACCTCGGGAATGTATCTCTCCACTCCCCTTTGCACATGGACCCATAAAACCATAGTAAGCTGCCAAAAACCCAGTCAAGAAGTTTTAGGCACATTCCCATGTTCTGTTCACTAGTCTAAACTGTCCATCATAGCTATAGCTGACAGTTTAAAGTGGGGGGTATGAGAGATGTAGAAGGTACTGCAGTGTACAAAAAATAAATGACAAAGAGTGCTGCCAAAGTGAATAGGAAGTGTAACAAGAAAACTAATTAAATACTTAAACATACCCTGAACAAGCTTGTGTATATTGTTTAACTAACCAGACATTTATTTGTGCAGTATCTCAACAGGCTTCAATTTTAAGAAATCAACTAATTCATATGGCTTTGTTTATAATTGTTTGTGTAAGTAAATAAAGGTCATTTTTTCCTTTTTACATGTTTTGTCAAAAGTTACTAGAAGGTGGGACATTTGCAACTTATGATCCCAATTGTTAAAAATTTATGTGTAGAATTCAAATCTGGTAAGAAATTTTAAAAAGTGTCTGTGTTTAAATACACAACAAATATTACTTAAAACAGTGTTATTTTCCAATGTGAAAATGACTTGGTAATTTATTTATTGCAGAAAAAGCCTCTGTATCTTGGAAATTTTGCTATATATATATCCATAACAACATTTTGCAGGTGCTGTGCAGATGTTAAGTGTTGCTTATGAAATGCAAATTTTTGGCTTAACCTACCATCAGAAAAAAGCTGTAAAGAGAATATCATGTAAACCATCACACTATTTTACTATATTTATATAAGTGTGAGGCCCAAAAGAACATCTCTCCTCATTGGCGAAACCTCCTGGATGTTTGCACCCTGCTGTGTTGTTCCTCTTGCAAATGCTGGTGTAGCTTCAGTCGCCTACAAGGGACCAGACATGCAAATGTGAAGCTTCTTCTAGTTGTCTGAAGAAGGTGTCATCTAATTCTTCATGATCAGAAATATGTGACACTGTCACACTTTGTTTAACCTGTTAATTCTGATCTTAGCCAGGTAGTAACTTATCTCTAGGCATAGCTGTAGACATTCCTGTTAAAACTTCCCTTTCTCAAGTTTCTGTGTCTCTTCAATTGCTTTAAATTTTGTTTAAATTTGTTTAAACTAATTTAGTAATTACACTTTACATATTGATATCTGAAACACAATAATTAAACATTTCTCCACAGAAAAAACCCACATTTTTCTCTGATCTTATACATAATGCAAGCACCCTATGTACATCAATTCAATTTGAAAATACCATATTGCCTACAGATCATAAGAAAAGTAATTAAATACATTGATTAAATTATTTACATTAATTAAAAATATCCCTCTAATACAAATATAGGAATGAAATTTTAAGTAAGATAATATAATTCCTAAGTCTTGTCAAAAGATGGTATTGTAGTTAAAATTAATAACTGTAAAAGACAAAACTGAACAAATATATGATTATTAAATAAAAGTCTTCCTATCCTTTTTGTGTTTCATCTACCCAATTACTTCTTTTGAACTGAGTAGTTGTTTTCATTTGTTGCTGGGGTTGTTTTTGGTTTTGTTTAGGGTTTTTTTGGTTTGATTTTTTGTTTGGTTTTTGTTCTTTCTTTGGTTTTTTTCCCTCCAATTACTTTGATAATAATCCAGGTGGAACAGTGGCATTTTTGTTCTTTATGCTGTGTACTCTGTGATTTATATTCATTTGGGCTTTCCACCTACTATAGGTTTCTAAGAACTAAGAGTTGCATTGCTGTTTTTCCTCTCTAGTTACAAAAGCATTTTACATTTCATCTAGCAATTCAAAACAATGAATGAAATATTCAGGCCCTGGCAACAATAATGCGTTTGAAGTAAGACAGTCTTTCTATGATATAGCATAATTCTGGGGGGAAAGCAGAGCCAAGATAGATAGATTGATCCCATCTATATCTTTCAAGTTTGAAGACATTTCTGGAGAATCACTTCAGACTGTTCCTATTTGGTATTTTATATTGTTCCTAAAGAGATCATAATACATAGTAATATTGAATCTAAATTATATGTGTTATTCTAAAGATACATTATCCTTTCTTATCATGTGCCAAATGAAGCTCTTAAACTGCTAAGAAATTGTCTAATACATGGAGCACAAGGTAGTAACAACTTCAGGGAGAAAATTCTTTGGCTCCTGGGAAGCCTTATAACTTGAGAGTTATAACTTGGTTAAAAGTGCCTTGAATGCCAAAATTCCGAACGCCAAAATTCCAAATGCCAAAACAGTTGCACCAACCTTATACTTGGTTTTGAATACCTAAAAGTGAAAAAACCCTCTTGGCAGACTTCCTTCACCTGGATATCCCAGTGGCATTTTTCTCTCAGTACTCAATGATCTTATGACTTTTACCCTCCTTGGTAATGCAGAAATGCAATATTAAAAACTTCCTTATCTGAGATAATATAAACTGTTGAATTTTTTTTTATGAGCTATAGGATCTTGTAGTTTTAGATCTTTATTAGGTTTAAATTTCTTACATAGGAAACTTTCTTTTAGAACATATCTGAGCTATACTATTGTCAGCAGTAGCAACGTGGAGAAACTCTAGCTAAATCAAGAACTGGGAGGACTTTCTGAAAACAAAACACAACAACAAAAGAAAAAATCAATGAAAATTACTTCACTCTGCTTTTCACAACACTTTTTTTGGGGGGAAGGGAAATCTGAGTAAGGTGAATCGTGTCTCTGACTACTTGTTGTATACAGTATCAAAATATACAGTCTGTACAGTAAGAAACTTCTAAGGAAATGAGAAATGCAAAGAATCAGGGGAAAACCACAGGAGATCTATGACTTGCTAAAAAACATGCAGAAAGTTGTTGTCAAAACCCACAACAGAACTGAAGTTTCCCAGCTTCCAGGCAGCTGACTTATTCATTGAATGACAGTGTTTTCCCTTAGATGTTGAGTCCATTTTTCAGCAAACAGAATTGGATCCTTAGTAAGTCTCTATAATATCTTAGGATGAAACACTCTACAAGTATAAGGTTACATCATTGCATTACCAGAAATTAATGCTTTTTTCACTATAAATACAGATAGTCTGAACCACCCATCCACTGGCCTGTTTCAGAACTGCTCTAGTGTTATCAAAAGGACACTTTCTCACTTGTTAAGTCTTTTGCTTTTAGAATAGAAACGGCTGTTGAAGTGTAAAAAGTAAACTACATATTTTATTACTTTTATTGAATTTATTGTGAGTAATGGCATGCATTTTGAATAAGTAATGCTGCCTTATGTCCTACAAACTGCTTTTGGAAACTGAAATAAGAAATCTCATAAATTGTGTATTAAAACAGTAGACTGCACATTTGTAAGACATCCTCTTTTATGCCCATAAAAACATCTCTAAAAACAAGGGAGTGTTTGCCAAGGAGTCAATCAGGTAAGTCCATATGTTATTGATTTCTCTATTGCTCTGCATCATTTAAAATAGCATCAAAACCAAAGAGCATAAAACCTTGCACTTTAATATGCTTTAAATTCACTTCTTTCATCTTGTACTGTCTGTGGCAAACAGGCATGAAAAGTCTGCCTGGCTCATTGACTTTCTAAGGTCAGTGTTAGGTCCTGTTCTGGGAATCTGATGCCACTATTTAGTCAAAACTCAGTCTTCTTCTGGTTATGAGCAGTTTGTACACAATTTTGTATATGCTATATAGTTAAATTGTTGACAGGGAGGCTTCAGAGACATACATATACGATCTATGAGATCTAAAATATGTCCGATTTATTAGGATAGCTCAGGGTTTTTATAGCATCTGTATACAAGGTCTCATGACAAGAAGCACATAATTGGTTACAGGTCATAGTCCAGATGTAAACATGCAATACAAATACCTTTATAATTGGTTATTAACAGGTAACAAGGCAATTATTTACTTTATCGAACTCCACCTTCTTTTTGGCACTGATTTCCTTTTGTTCTAGCAAAGAGACCCGTGGCCATCTTGACACCTATAACTTATAGTACCTATAAAACTATATGAAAGTTTATGAAAGTCTATAAAAGTACAACACACAATATAAATTGCTCACACATACATCATGTTCCTCCCACATTAAATAGATAAAAATTTAACCGAGAACTTAAAATCAGCTTGCAATAGCTAATGTTAGGCAGAGACCAAGGGAACGTTGACCACACAAGTGACACATACATCTTTTCAAACTCACATGCATTGTGCGAAAGCAAAACAATGGTACACACTAGTGGAGAAAATCTGGGACTTAACACAAGCTCTTCAGAGGGATAAATGACAGTGCCCATGTGTCTGCTGTCTCACACTCTGGGTATTACGAGCCGTTGCATCTCTGAGACACAGCCAATACTGGGTAGATAAGTTGCTGTCAGGTCCTTTTCTAGAAATGTATAGGAAATTTGAATCAAGATTTCTGAAGAGTTTAGAACACTGTAGATATGCTAACATGAAAGACTTTAAAATGCTATAGCAAGCTACATGAGACCTACATCACAGCAACATGGACTGTTTTCCTACTAACCAGATAACCTAATTCTTAGCCCAGACTCAAAAAGACCTTACAGATCAAGCAAAAATCTAAGAAAAGCAGAAAAGTTTTCTGCTTCTGTTTAATAGTTTTGCCTTTAAATAAGAAGATTTTAACAGCTCAAATGAGCTAAAGTTTTCAGCTGTGACATTCTTTGCCTTCCTTCACTTTTTAACTGTAAATGACATGCAGCGCTAATTCCAAATTCCCTAGATCACTGAAAATCAAGAAAACTTGATGCTCTATATTACTAGAAATCAGTTATTTCTTACTTCTTGCTTCATCATCTGGCAGAAGTTTTATTAATTGGGGATTATTAATGAATGTGTCACTTAGTTTTTGAGATCTGGATGCAGACTATTATGAGTTTCGAATTATGAAAGGATCTATTACTAGCTTTTCCAAAAATTTAAAAATTGTATTTCTAAATGCTTTAAAAATGTTATATGTCTCAGAACATTCATGACAATACTACAAACAAATTATTATAGGGAAGAAATATGAAATCTAGAAATAAAAAAAACTAGGGTTCAATTTTGAATATTTGATTTATGTCCTGACATACTTTTTCAAAATTAAGAGTTAATTGTCATAGGAAACTGTAAGACTCAGTAAAAACCTCTTGTAAGATCTACAACTCAGGCTTCTAAATCATATGTTTACTATAAGACATTGGAGATTGCAACATTAGAAAAATATAGATTTTTATCATTGTCTGTGACAGAAGCTATTCTTTGAGCACTATTCTTGGACAACATCATTGCTAAAGAAATGTTTCAGTACTCACAATTTATTATTTAATTGAAAAAAATCATTAAGTAATTAGAAAGCTCAAAATTTAAGATAAACATATAGGTATATACACATAGAAACATGCTTACATGCATATGCATATATATATATAGATATGTGACATCTTAACTTGAATTGTACGCTCCAGGAAAAATCATTCTAATTAAATAACTAAGTGGTAAGGAGAAAGATATATGGGAATAGGTAAGCAAAAAGTGAGCAAGAAAATCGTTTCTGAGACATTAATGTTAAAGCACAAACTGGAAATTTCAGCAAATGAGTCTAATAGACCTTTATAAAGTAGTCACTTAACCCAGTTATTGCCAGTCATGAATAGCAGTATTTTGGACTGTGCTTAAGAGATACATTTAGATGAAAACATAAGCAGAGTTATCTCTGAAGGCAAACCATTGACATAAGTTTTGAAATATTTCCAGTTTCTAGCCCTTTTCATGCACAACTATAGTAATTGACTTTTTTTTTTTGTTTGTTTTTTGTTTTTTTTTTTTGTTACAGGCAACAGGTTTAAAGGATCATATTTCACTTTATTGAGTACCTAAAGCACTAGAAGAGCTGTCCTGGGTCATACCAATGGTCCCTCTACCTGACAGCTATGTTTCTAGGAGTGGTCAGCAACAGCTCCTTAAAAAAGTGACAGGGTAAATATTCCAGGTTCATTTCCTGGGAAAATTCTTCCAGCTTACAGAAAGCACACAGAAACAGAGTTAGACCTAAAGAACTACATTTCATTTCAGGTTTTGACTTAATTCCCTTTGTTTCTCGAAACAAATGTCTGAGGGCTGACACCTCAACATAAAGGTTTAAAAGGTATATTTCAATGTTTGTACTTGGTTATACATAATTATAATTATACTGTTGTATAGTTTCACTAACTGGTTATTTATTTACTCAGTCAGGTGATATAAGCAATTCTGTTTGACTTCTTTTGACCAGTCGCAGATATTATAAGCAACATATCCTTTGAATAAGTAAATCCAATCTCTTAAGAATGTTAAATGAATATTAGTGGAATTAATTTGCATAATGAATACTTTTAAGAAAGTTGTGATAACTAGGCTGTAGGAAAAAAAAACAAACCACAACCAAATTCATTGAATAAATTATTCATTGCTTTTTTTCCTTTTAATTATTCATTCATCTCTGAATGTAACAAGTAACAATCCTCATGTTCAGCAGTTTTATTTGTGTTAGAAAACCAACAAAACTCCTGTTTCACTTCCATTCAGGGTTGCTCCTACAGTTCATTATTAGGCTGATAATTTCTGCTCTGGTAGTTTACTTATTTTATGAATAATTTTTCCCTTGGTAGACAGCAGTTCATCCATTTTATTTAAAGCTATTCTCAATGTTTCTAATTGAATTTCAGTCCTGTTTCTGCTTGGAGAACAATATATATAAAGGAGTCACATGTTTTTTGTCTGAGGAAGTCTAGCAGAGAGATATGTTCAACTTGATCTTTTGGCTTGATTTAGTTCCTGTATTTATATTATGAAGAACTCTTGCAGTGTTATCAGAGTTTTACCTTTAAAGGTTTTCTGTATGTTTTATGTCTTTATAACATTGTCTGTACTTGTTTTGTACATTTACTGCAAAATATTGTGATTAGGAAGAAAAGATAAGAAAAATTCCTTAGCCTTTATGTGCAATCCAGGTTCCACATCTACTACTTCTTATTCCTTGAGAGCACATCCCTTTATTGACAAATTTCCTCAAGTGTTTCCTTTTTCTAATAACTGGTAATAAGATAATTGCATTAAACTGAGTGGCTTGGCAAAAGATGACCATTAAAATATTTCCAAAAATGACTCTCAAACATGTGAAGTTTTGTGTGCCACACTATAACAAGGATATAAAGCTATTGTAGCATCCAAAGCAGGGTCACAAAGATGGTGAAGGGTCTATAGGCAAGCCCTTATGAAGAGCAGCTGAGGTCATTTGGCTTATTCTACCTGCAGAAGAGGAGACCGAGGGGAGACCTTATAGCAGACTAGAACTTCCTCATGAGGAGAAGCGGAGGAACAGGCACTGATCTTGTGTCTCTGGTGACCAGCGACAGGACTCAAGGCAATGGCATAAGGAGGCTTATAGTGTATATCAGGAAACAGTTCTTCACCCACAGCATGGTTGGGCACTGGCACAGGTTCTCCAGGGAGGTAGTCATGGCACCAAGCCTGTCTGAGTTCAGAAAGCATTTGGACAATGTTCTCAGAGACATGGTGTGATTTTGGGGACTGTCCAGTGAAGACCCACAAGCTGGACTCAATGGATGTAGTGTACCTGGACTTCAGCAAAGCTTTTGACACCATCTTCCATGGCATACTCCTAGAAAAGTTGGCAGCCCACAGTTTGGACAAGTTCACTCTTCACTAGTTTAAGAACTGGCTGGATTATCGGGCTAAAAGAGTGGTGGTGAATGGTGCTGCATTCAGTTGGTGTCTGGTCACTGGTGGTGTCCCTTAGAAAAACATGGATTTCTTGTTGAGAGAAGGTAAACTGGTAGCACAAATAAAAACAAGTTTGTGGAGAAGGGCAGCCTGTTCCTTTTCTTTAAAATGTTATCACTTCAATGTTCCCCTTCTAATTTCTTGGTAAGACAATTACTTCTCTATTTCTCTCTGGTGTCACCTTATCTCATGTTTTAGGAGTAAACCTGAGGGATTTATTAACCCTCTTGCCCAAAACACTTTTTGACTTGTATTTGATTTATTGCCTTTGACTGAAGAATCATTCACCACAGGACCAAGGCTGATTTATACGAACTTTAGAAGTTTTGAAAATGTTATGTTTCTTTCTTTGTAATATTTTTCTCTCAACCATTTTGACAAAAGTGACCATGACACAACAAAATATAAATGCAAATTCAGTGATTTGCAACAATCCATCTTGCTTTATCTCTCCCAGATCTCTCCTCCTTTTGAACACCAACCCTTTAGAAATGGGAGGATGGAACTTCCTCAGGAAAATTAATTTAGCAAAATAGATACTTGAAGAGGCCCCAGGAATCCAGTGTGAGTGTCCTGAATCTCTGATACAACTAAGTGAGAAGAGAGAAGGAATAGCGTAAATTTTCTTGAGGTTTTGTATTCTTATATCTCCCTTGGGCTTTTATTAGATCTGGAGGGCCAGTGTGTCTGATTTCACTTCCTTTCCTATACTATCTCCCTGCCTCCACCTTCTTCATAGGCCAATTTTCTTTTTAACCAGAAGAGTGACAACATGTATGCTAAAGTCTGTATTTCAAAAAGAAACTATGAAAAAAAAAAAAAGATACTGGTAGCTTAGTGATTTTATAGAATCATTTAGAGTGATGTGAATCCTTAAAGAGAATCATAAAGAGTTTGCAAAATCATCCCTTGGTATCAGAGCCGTGCTGAATCTGGAAATATTTGGAAAGTCCACATAGCTTTACTTGAGTGAAATCAAACACTGAAAATTAATTCTTCACTACAAGCTGCAGATATATTTCAAAAACAGCATCACCTGCTCACCAGAAAGACAAAGTCAGGCATAGATCCAAAATAGCAGTAGTGTTAAAAATCTTAGATAAAAGGTTCAAGTTACCAATACACCTGTTCTTGAATCTCTATTCCCTAAAGTGCCTTCTCTGATTCACATTACAAAACTTACAGAAAATTCCTGTTCCGCTTAAAATCTGCGCATTGAGTTTCAGTAGGCTTGTTTTTGGTTTGGCAAGAGCAGGCATCTTTGGGTCAGTGAGAGTAGAATAGAGTCCCTGAAAGGCTTGTCTCAGCCTTCACCACAGGAGAGATTAATGTTCTTCCAGAGTCACTGGACACAAGCTCCCCATCAGACAGATTAATTTAAACGCGACCATACGTGCTGACTACAATTATCACTTTTTCTCAATCAGCAGAAGTAAAGTCCAGGAAATAACAACTTCCTTAAACATCCCAAAGACCCACAAACTGAACAGGGATTCCAGAATGGAATGTATATAAGAAAGGCATCTGAACAGTAGTAAAGATAAATTTAGCTGTATTCATTCTAACTCTTCTCAATGCAAACAATAGAAACAGAGTGTAGTGCCCCTTTCCTCCCTACAAAGTTCAGCTCCACAATTAGATATCCCAAAGGTAGAGTAACCACTTAGGAATTTGAAAGCTAATAAAATCTTAGAGTAACGAAGGGCAATGAACAGCTCTCTGAAAGAAATGTTGATTACCAACATCAGGTGTCCTTTCTTTAGGTAAATGGAAGCAGACAGTTCTCTGTCAAGAACTGAGTCTTATCATTTCTGAAGAGAAGTCAAATGCCATTTCTCTTTACTTGTCAAAAGGAAGAAATTATCCTCCCCAGCTACACGTTATTATCCACCATCTGTGTGATAGTTTCTCGTAATTACTTACATACAGCCTTTCTGATAAGCCTTATTCCTGACAAACAGAAAATAAAATTAACTCTCATATACTAGAACAGTCACTGCAAAGATGGAATAAATATAGTAGAGCTTTAATTTTTCTTTTTCAGAAACGTGACAAGACAGCTGCTGAAACACACATTTAGAAATCTTTGTTTAGAAAGAAATTCTAAATGAAGCTATAGCCTCTGAAGCCTAAATGTGCTCCCTGTTCAACTGGAAGGAAATAGTCAGTTGTTCACTTTAAGAAAGGAATCAACAGCTAAATAAATATAAGATAATGCAGATTTATATGATAGCCAGAGTTTGTTTTCTTTTTTGTCACTGAATTTTAAAACCTACACCTGGGTTAGGCACTAGTAACACATTCAGATGCTTTATTAGGAAAAACAAAAAGCTTGTGTTTTGTTTTTACTGACTCTATGCATCTGTTTCACCATAAACTTTAGAAGGTTAATCCTTCTGATGACAGATCAGTTATTACTCTATTAAAAATTAGTTGATGTTATAGTCATGACTGGGAAAAAAAAAAAAAAAAAAAAGTGATAACTCATCCTTTCCTGAACAGAATAGTTTTTAATAAGAAAACAAAATGGTATGTCAGTTGTAGCATATCAGAGATGGTTTCATAGATCCTCTGATAGGCTTATTGTGCAAATGTATAATTTACTGTGAGAAGGACTGGATGTTGTTTCACTATCAAAAGAATTGGAAGTTATAATGATATTTCATATACACTACAGCCATCTGACACTCTACTGAGGATTAGCCAGTTAGGCTAACTGTTTTATATAGTCTTCAATTTTGGACCTGAAGTTTTAAGTACAATACCTTCATCATTCATTTTAAATCAATGTTATTATAAAACTGATCTTTATTTTTCTCTGATACCTGTCACTGTTGCACTGAATCTTTACTATTGACTTCATGTATCAGTGATCTGGCAATATTTTAAAGCAAAACTGATTTAAAACAGACATTGGATTAAATCTGCAAATAATCAGGCAGAAAATAAAATTATAGGTGAACAATTGTTGTATACAGAGAGAATTTTTTAAAGGAACAAAATTTCATCTCACCATTAACATTAGACTGCAAATAATCTTCAAGTACCACATAGGGGAATTCAGAAAATCTAAACACTTTTTTTGTCTTTGTGGTAAGACTACTTTTTCTTTGATTTAGGACTACTAAATTTTCTGCCACAGGGAGAAAAAATTAGAATCCAGTGAGAGGAGTTCCAGAACAAAATCTTTTTAATTTTAATCTTAATTACAAAATATTTGATTGCCTTTTTTATTGATATCCATTTGTTCTTACTCTCCAGGAAAAGTATAATGAACCAATTAATTTACATAAATGTATAAAAAAGGTACTAAATTTAAGCAAAATATTAGAGAACACTTTTATAAAGTGAATAGAAAACAATCATGTGTGAATAGCTACTATGGAAATTCAAAGTTATATTAATTAAGAAGGATTGAAAAGGATACTCTATTGCTTACTAATTCAGTGCAGCTATATTCAGGGTAGAGAAATCTATACTAGACAATCTAAAGACTTTCACACAGTCTAATACATCATAATCTCTGAATATCATCTATATATTTGTAGTGTAACCTATATCTGTTGCTGTATGTTGCATTTTTTTCCTGGAAACTAACAAAATGATATAAGATCAAGTGTCTGGTCTGGGTTGGGGTATAGTTAATTTTCTTTGTAGTAGCTGGTATGGTGCCATGTTTTGGATTTGTGATGAAAACAGTGTTGTTAAAATAAGGATATTTTAGCTTCTGTTGAGTGGTTCTTGCACAGAATCAAGGCCTTTTCTGCCTCTCACCCCATCCCACCAGTGAACAGGCTGGGGGTGCACCAGGTGCTGGCAGAGAACACAGATGGGACAGCTCATCCCAACTGACCACAGGGATATTTCATACCATATGGAGTTATGTTCAGCATATAAAGAGAGTGGAAGAAGGAAGGAGAGAGGAAGAAGGAAGAAGAGGGGACTTTTGGGGCTATGACTTCTGTCTTCCCAAGTGACCAAGAAAAAGTGTTATTAGGAGCAGCTGAAAGAACTGGAGTTGTTTAGCCTGGAGAAAAGGAGGCTGAGGGGAAACTTCATTGCTCTCTACAACTACTTTAAAGGAGGATGTAGTAAGGTGGGAGTCAGTCTCTTCTCTCATGTCACAATTGACAAGACAAAGGGAAATGACCTCAAGTAGCACTAGGGGAAGTTTAGCTTCGATATTAGGAAAAATTTATTTACCAAAAGAGTTGTCAGGCACTGACAACAGTAAATAGACTGCCCAGGAAAGAGGTGGAGGCACTGTCCCTGGAGGAATTGTAGATGGGGCATTTGGGAACATGGTTTAGTTGTGGACTTGGCAGTGTCAGGTTAATTGTTATACTTGATGACCTTGGAGATCTATTCCAACTAAATGATTCCATGGTTCTATGACAGTTACACATGAGGGAGCCCTGGGTGTTTCTCTCTCATCATGCAATTCAAGAATCTATTTCATTTCGACCTCTGTATTGTCTCATCCTTTAAAAATAAGTAAGAAAAAAATAAAATCAGAAGAACTAAATAAATCTTACTTATTAACAACACTTTATTGATAAAATTTTAATGATTAACTTTGTTAAGGATATGCACACATATGTGTGGCATAATTATTATACATTACACAGAAAGTTAAGAGGACTATAACACCCAACAGAAATACACTAATCAAGAGCTGATACAATGGACAGTTAATATCTTTTTCTTTTTCTACTTACCTACTAAACTTTACAAAGAGTGTCTTTAAATGAAAGGGTTTTTCAAAAAATTAACAGATGAACTAATAAATTAATTTCACTAAATTAAAAAATTCTCTTGAATTTCACTTACAGGTTTTCTTGGATTTAACTTGACTAAAAACAGCCTAGGAAACCCTTTTTCTCTCAGAAAAAAGAAATGTGTATGTGTGCACCTGTGCTTGTTTAATCAAGCTGGCTTACTGATACAGGAGGCTACTGAACCCTCTTCAGAGACTTTCATAAATCAAATTTTAAAACTGAGTTATTTAAATAATGTTATTCAGCTTTGTTCAGACCTGTATCATAGTGTTATGTTTCTTGTCTGAGGCCTGATATCTCCTGCCTAACCTTTTTCTACTACTTTGTCCATGAGGGATTTGGATTAAATGGGTCTTTGTTATGACAATTCTACAAATTAGGGATGTTTTGTAAACTGATAGTGAAGTCTACGTATAAGTCACTGAAGTAGACAACAGTTTGGATAATCTCTTGAAAGCTTACTTTCCATCTTTTAATATTTAATGAAAATATTACAAAAAAATAAATATTTTTTTTTTCTGAAGAAATAGCTGATAATGAAATAGACTGAAGTAGATACAAGTAGACAGAGGAGAAGGGTTAAATACATAAGGAGAAATTTCTGCCCTCATTGTGTCTGCCATCCGAGTACACAGTACTTACTAAGCCTTGAAAACAAAGATCAACAGCATTCTTGAAATAGGAGATACAATCATCATCATCATTATGTATATTGTGGAGCCACAAAAACGTATTAAATAATTTATTCTCTTCACATTTTTTTTTAATGTGGAGATTTCTTTGCTCTACTATATAGACTCAATGAAGGCTCGGAACTAAAAACCGTGTGCCATAAAAACATAGGGTCCCATTTATACTGTCCAAGCATGGCACTTCTACATGCTTTCTCATCAAATGTTATCCTGGAATACAAATTTTAACAAAAAAAAATGTAAAAGAGGGAAGTTATTGAAGTGAGTTTTCATATGGCAATATTATTTTTAGCAACTAGATTTTAAATCTCATTTCCAGGAAAAGGAAATGCTTTCTATAAACACTTGCCCTACACAGAACTGACCTGGCCTATTTTTGGAAAATATATGTAGACCGGCCATCTGTACTCTATATTTGACAAAATGTTCAGACAATAATAAGGCTCAATTTTGCAGTACCTTACTCTTACTGAAGCAGCATAAATGAATTAAGACTTTCTCATAATTTATATTTTAAAAATACCCTATCTAATAAAGACACAACAATAACTAATAATAATAATAATAAAAACTCCCACATATGGACAATTTAGAAATGTAAAAGTTGTTTTTATTTCAAAGTTCTTGTTCAGATAACATGTACTTCAACATACAGCTCAAAACTTCCACTTTTACTAGCTACATGCTAGCTCTCTGAACCAAAACAGTTTAATAGACTCAATACAGAGAAAAACTATGAAAAAAACCTGATTTGCTTTCAGTTGTCCCCGATTTTTTGCATCCAGTATGTTTTTCTATGCTGACTGTATGTTTCTTCCATTCTCAAATGAAACAATATTTACTTATTGTAAAATATTTGCATTATGCAATTTGAAAGGCATTATCTACACACAAATAAATATATCAATCATTGTAACTCAGTGTTAAAATCTGTACAGAAAGGTGTCTTCTATTTAAAAATTCGTTTATTTCAGTGTCATATGACCTTTCTTTACAAGAGTTCAAATAAAATTCTCTTTCAATAAATGGCTCTTAAATTGAAATAAACATCCATATACTAGTAGCTGTAGGATTTTTAAAACATCTTGGGTGGTTGAAATTTTAGAGACATACACTGAATGTTGTTTATTTATGCCCTGGGGATAAACTTCTCATTTTATTTCTCATAAATTTCTGCATCACCTTTTAAACAGAAAGACTATAAAGTTTACATCCTTTATTAATAACTATCCTGAAAACAAAAGCATTAGTTTGCTACCCCAGTCATCTTAAATACAAGGTGGATATTGAAATAAAAATAATCCAGTTCCTGTAGGACTCTTTTTATATGTGGGGATCAGTCTGAGTGCCTTAAAAACTATTGTTGTTTTCTTTCTAGTCAGCTAGATAACTTGGTTAGCAATCAAGTATGGATTTTTCTAGGATAGAATAACTTTTTCAGCAATGGTTTATATAGCCAATGATTGGGTCTGTAACATTAGTTCTATTTGGTTTGGGGTTTTGGTGTGGGGGCGATTGGAATATTTTGGATTGTTCAAATCAGAACTCACAGAGCTTTAAAAAAGAATCAGGCTGGTGGTAGACTGAGTGGAAAAAAGCTCTGGGGAATGGGCGCTGGGGACAGTGAGCTGTGCAGGAGCCACCAGGAAGCCCTGGAAGGAAAAATGACCAGCAGTATTAGGGCTGCATCACCTGGAGCACCACCAGGAGATAAAAGAAAATTTATATCTGCCTCTATCTAGCACTCACACATGCTATATCCAGTTTGGAACCTCCAGTCCGGAAAGACCTCAACATACAATAGTGGAAAATGACCAAGATTATCAGACTGGAGTAGTTACTCCCTAAGGAGAGGCTGCGAGAGTGGGGTTTGTACAGCCTGCTGCAGACATGGCCCTCATGGCACCTCACAGCTA
The DNA here is from genome assembly GCF_022539395.1 of Myiozetetes cayanensis. Taxonomy (NCBI): domain Eukaryota; kingdom Metazoa; phylum Chordata; class Aves; order Passeriformes; family Tyrannidae; genus Myiozetetes; species Myiozetetes cayanensis. The sequence goes on from NW_026087742.1 coordinate 80,283,930, forward strand.
ACCTCTGAAGAGAGGAGGTGGCTGTGAGGACATAGTTTCATCTTCACACTGGTTCACTGTCACAGGATGAGGGACAACAGGCATAAATTAAAACAAAAGATGTTCAGGCTGGATATGAGAATCTTTTCTCAAACAGATAGTCAAGCACTGAAACACGTTGCCTGAAGAGGTCATACTGACTCTGTCCTTAGATGTTTTCAGAACCAAACTGGATAAAGTCCCCAAGATCTGATCTGACTGTGCTGTTAGCAGGAGTTTGGTTCCAAAGTGAATTATCCTATGCTCCTAAAGAAAAGAATAGAAATGTGGACATTGACTATCCTAAAATACGTAGATAGAAAAAGTGAACTGAGTTGTCTTTATCATTTCCATAGACTTTGACTTCTTCCTTGCATTCACTAGTTATAAGAAACTCTAATTCAACTGATGACTGAATCTCTTGAATATCTAGTTTTAAGACTTCTTACATATCTTAAAAAGGGATTATTTAATGAAGATTGTACAAGCTACTCGTATGGGTCCTGGTGTGTGACCCAACACCTGCAGCTGCCATAAGAACTGGCATTAATTGTCTATGGTATTCTCTCTCTTAGTTATATTCTTTTTGTCATGAATTCTTCTTCTTGTCTTGGAGTTAAACTATGAAAACCTATTGCTTACTATAAAAAGCTCTAATGTTTCAAAGTTTCTGTACTGGAGTTTGGATATTTAAAGATGATTTCTGTCAGGCCATTTTATCTTATTATGACAAAACCCCAGTATGATTGTTTTCGAGTGACAGTTTACCTAGAAAAGTGTCTTGCTTAAAGGCTGCTTTTAAGCAGTTTTTAATACATTTTCTAAGTTGGCTCTTGATCTACCTTTATTACCTTCTTCCTAACAGATGTTGCCATCTTCAAAGGTTGGAATTAGCATAAGTATGTGCAATGTAAAAGCCCCCAATGACTAACAATATACAAGTCGATGTACCTCTTATTGACAAAGAACTTAGTGTATCATAAATTTATATAAGAAAGAAGTTTTTATTAAGATATTGAAAACTCATGCACTTGTACAGCTAACTTTCAAGCTTCTATTTACCTGTAGAACATGCTTTTAGCAGTTACCTAGGTTTTAAATTAAGTTCAGTTCAGAAAAGTCAGGACATCTGAAATACGGACAAACAACCTGATTTTGTAAGGATTATTTATAAAGATTTTATAAGGAAATTCTGAAAGCATTTCATCCCACCAAAAGTCTTTTTATTGTAGACTGATCTGAACAATCTATTAATGCATGTTTTAAAGAAAGAGACCTCCAATACAGTCCTGTTCATCTTTTTAATTTGTAATGGTTAAGGCACAAATGAGTGGAATGTAACAAGAGAGCTGTTAAATGTTTGAAGCAAAAATCTGCACTGTGATATTGCTGCAAAATTTAAATTGGCTGTAAGTTTCGCTTAGGGGCAGAGAGTTTAAGGAACATCTGGAGATTCTGAAATAACCTGCATTCATTTACGTTATTTAAGTTGTAAAATCATATTCAATCTTGACCCACTCAGGAAATCTAACATAAACGTCCTGCTGATTTTGACAGCCATACAGCAAAAACACCCTCTAATGAGTATTTAATAGTCACCAAAAGTTTTGCATTAAGTACAAAGCCCTTTTGATTACTTATTCCACTAATTTAAAGTAAATGCTTTTACAGATGGCATCTGTTAGGACGCAGAGCGTGTGCTGCATTTATATGTAGTCATTGAAAATAAATTCCAGCTTTGGTATAAGGACTGTACAAAAAAGATCAAACACGAAACACTGAATAAACATTTACTAGTGATATTTTTAAAGCTCTTCATAAAAGCTTATCCAATACCAGAATACAATACTCAAATTATATGAAATAATTCAGAAATGCTTTGTCAAATTAGCACCTTAAGAAAAATGGCTGAGACAAAGTAATTGAGCTCTTCCCTTTTGTTTATCATCTTCCCTGGGGTGCAACAATATTATATTTCAATATACCCTCAGACAGTATTACCTTATGAATAAAGGAAAAAAATCTAAACTTTTAGCTACTAGAGATTAATGAAAGAACAATAATGTCTTAGATTTAAATGAGAAAAAATAAAGAAAAATAAAGCTATCATCTACTTTTTTGAAGAAGGATATGGGGAAACATTATTTTTTGTCATTGCCAAGAATTTCATCAAAAAAGTCATGCTAAATTATATGTTCAAAAGTGTGCAAATTAAGAATGATCTTTGTCAATTTACAAACATGCCCCCAAAACTACAAATATTTAATGATTTGATATGTTTTCAAAGAAACATCTTCTGCATATTTTAGAACAGAGATATTGAGGGCATATTGAAAAATAAAAAAACTTTTAAAGAAAATATCAGTTAAATTAAATGCAAAGTATGTAGCTCTCTTTTATGCTTATTTTCAGTACTTTCTATTAAAGCCTTTATGATTACTTTTAAAAGCAATTAGAATGAACACAGTGTGTATGCTGTCACAAAACAAACAAACAAACAAAAAAAACAAACAAAAACCAAAAAACAAGTGAATACTAGTTTTGGAGTAAAATTACAAAAATTTTTAGGGAAAAATTTTATAAGAGAATATCTATTCCTCCAGGAACTCAAAATTATTCATTATGTTAAATCAAGCACCTAAAATTTAATAATCATAATCACAATTGTGAAATTTTGAAGTCTTGCTTTTCTCTGTGTTCCAGCATGCAGATCTGTGGGTTTTGACCTTGTCTCAACTCTGAGGAAAGGCACACGTTCCACTCCATGATCTTTTTCACCTGTTCATCAAGACTGAACATTATCTGAACTTTGTCCCTCACTGTGCACCTAAAGATGCTTTATTGAAAATATAAGCATTGGGAAACATAAATGTGTTTGTTTGTGTGTGTAATACATTAACAAACTTTTCAAGTTTCATATGTACAGAAAATCAGGATGCAATCAAGATGCCCAACTGAACCCAGAAAACAAGAACACTCAGTTTCAATATTTTGAATGAAAGTTGTGTTTCTTTTCCCTTTTTTAATAGATCACCTATCCTAGAACGTCAAAAAAATAGGAAGAGATTCTATTAAGTTCAGATTGCAATTACTGCTCCAGTCATCACCTGTAAGCATCATATGCTGACGAGCACATGAAAGACCAGCCTTATTTAGCAGACAGTAACAGCCTATATTTCATTCATTTCTAACCAGTATGTTCATAATACAATTCTGAAAATGCTACATCTTCTGGGAGAAAAAGCATAACTCACTGGCCTTCCTAAGTCTATGTTTGGTCTTTACCATTTTGATTTTGTTAGAACTATTTCAGTGGTAAGAGAATAATGAACTTTTCATCCCTATAGACTATATCTTATATTTATTTTTCCATCTCTATGGAACAATAACTTTCAAGGAGCAAGTACATACCACAGGAACACCTTTTTCCTGAGCTGGTTTTATTCCAGTTACCTTTTTATAAGGTGATAGGTTCAAGGCAAGTTGTTAGTAATAGGAGGCCTAGGATACACAGCAGTGTAAACTAAGGTTGTACAGACAGAAATTTCAGTACTTTTCTCTTGTAATTGATAATTACATGAAACAGATACGAGAAACTATGAATTTAGAACTTTGCACCAAATTTTCATTGCCTCAGTATTGTGTCCACATCCCCAGTGTTTACGCCTATACGTAACTGAACTTTTTAATTGAAAATGACATTAGGTATATAGAATTAAATTTGTTTAAAAGTGTTGCAGAAGAACCAAGCCAATTACAATAACCACTTGTTATTTGGATTACATAGCAAGGTTTTGATAGAGGGGTGGTGACAGGGATGGCTTCTCTGAGAAGCTGTTACAGTCTTCCCTCATGTCCAACAAAGCCAATGCCAGCTGGCTGCAAGATGGACCTGCCACTGGCCAAGGCTGGTGGTAGCAGAGGCTCTGAGATAGCAGCTGTAAGAAGGATGGGGGAGGAGGTAGGGGGAAATTGCTGTGCAACAGTAGCAGCAGCCAGAGAGACCCAAAGGTCCGTGAGGAAGGAGAGGGAAGAGGAGTTCCAAGTGATGGAGTACATATTCCCCTGCAGCCTGTGGTGAAGACCACGATGAGGCAGACTTTCTCTCTGCAGCCCATGGAGGTCCACGGTGTAGCCAATTTCCACCTGGAGTATGTAGAGGACCCCACACTGGAGCAGGTGGATTCCTGAAGGAGGCTGTCATCCACTGGGAAGCCTGCATTGGATTAGGGTCCTGACCAGACCTGGGGACCCATGAAGAAAGGATCCCCTACTGGAAAAACTCCTAGCAGGACTTGTGATCTTGTGGGGGACCCAGTCTGTTCCTGAAGGGCTGCATCCCAGAGAAGGGACCCATGCCTAAGCAGTTCATGGAGGACTGTCTCTCATGGATGGGACTCCATACTGGAGCATGGGAAGACTGTGAGGAGTTATCCCCTGTGGAAGAGGGAATGACAGAAAGAACATGTGATGAACTGACTACATCCCCCATTCCCTGTATCCCTGTACCGCTGGGGGATGGAGTTAGAGGAAATAGGGAGTGAAATTAAACCTGGGAAGAAGGAAGGGATGGGGGAAATTGTTTTTAGGATTTGGGCTTTATTTCTTATTACTCTACTCTATTTTGACTGGCAATAAAAGGGACTAATTTTGCCAAGTTAAGTCTGTTTTGCCCATGACTGGGCAAAGTAACTGGTGAATGATTTCTGTCCCTTTCCTTATCTCAACCCACAAGCCTTTTATTATATTTTCTCTCCCATATCTGACTGAGGACGGGAGTGATAGATCGTCTTTGGTGGGTATAAGGAATCTATCCAGTGTCAACCTAACACTTATTCAAATGGGGTATTGAGAGCAAATAGAAAGCCTGTGTGGAATATAATCCAATACCAACCAGAAAATAAAATTTCTGGTAATAAAAAAATGGTATTTCCTAGATATCAGGAAACATAGGAATAAAATGAGTATTGTTAAAAAGTCAAGATGGCTCAGCTCTGAAGAGGAAATTATGAGAAATAATAACAGTTCTTTGCTGTATAAATAGAAAGAGAACAAGTACACAATAAAAATGAGGTCAGAATATAGTAGAGATAAAAAATAATCTATGTAGTATCTAAAATGTAAAAGAATATCTAGCTCACTTTTGAGTAAGATTGAAGATATGACACACTGAGAAAAAAGTTAATTCAGGGAATGATTATTAAAAAAAAATATAATTACTTCTTGGGGAGAAGCAAAGTTTCAAGATCTCAAAGTCAAAGGATCATATGACATTCAACACATGAAAACGGCAAAAAAACTGGTATATGAAATTATAGACCCAGAAACAAGGTATTTTAATGAACATATCTTTATCAAAAAATATAATATAAAATGAAATATCAATATTTACTTTATGGAGATATGATTGAGGAGCCTGAAGAATCATTAACCTCATATGAATTTTGTTTAAGCTTTTAGAACAATTGCCAAAATACATGATAAAGACAGAAAAGGAAATGGAAAATGGAGCATTTTGAAACATCAGTTTAGCGAATTACCTGGTGTTTGACTCCCATCTTTGCTGTCTGGTCATAAATATTTTTGTAAAAAAGGTAATATGAAAGACTTGGTTCCTTACAGTTTTCTCATAGAAAAAAAATTATTAATAATAATCTTAATACGCATAATTACCATTCCATTCTTCCCAAACTGATGAAAACTGTGAAACGTACCAGTGGATAAAATCACGTGGAACCAGAGCAAACAGCTTCCTAGATTTAGGAAGACAGTGGTAACACATATGAGAAAGAAGATTAAAACAAAATAAATCACAAACAGAGACTGGAATGAAAGAGCTAGGTGACTTTGAATATGGTCTGGTCCATCTGCTTCCTAAAATCTATTCACCTGTTAAGTACAGTTTGTAATGTAAAGGTAACTGAACAACCCATCCTACCACTGGTTCACCTCAGATACTTAACTTCTATTGTCTTATCACCTTTCTTTTTGCTAAAAATTTTCTCTTTCACCCTGCCAAGGATACAGTTTTCAACCTTTCACCCACTTGTCACATCATCAGTTGTCAAACGCCCACTCAAGCAGTGAAAAAAAAATTAATCTAAGTTAAATGTAGCAAAACGGTTTTAGACTGTATTTAGATTGAAGGTTGTTACTTTGTCTAAGTTTGAGGAAATATTTACATATCTAAGAGCTTGTCTGATTTAACTATACCTGTTGTTTTAATTAAAATTGTTGTGAGTTCAAAAGGAAATTGAGGAGATATTAATAATATTTGTCAATGGAGAGCTGTGCTACCTTTGTCAAGATTCCTCTGATTGCAGATAACCAGGGAAAAAAATGTAACTTTCTTCATATGAAATAAAATGCACATAGTTTAATTTACATGTCTGAAACTTAGATGTTCAAACTTTAGGTAATCTGTCTGCATTCCACAATACTCAAAGAAGATATAAAGGATCTCCAGATGACTTCATCCTATTCTAAGATAGGTGTACAGGGCAGGTCTTTTGAAAAAATAAAACTAAGATGAGGTGAAAAAACCTAGGAAACTGCATATAACCATAAAGAGCAAGACGTAGCTTAGTCCAGTCAAACCTGGAGTTGTATGTTTGCATGTTGTATTACATCAAGGGCTGAGGTGCTGTATTACAATTGTCTGTCTAGATGAAAGTCTAGATGAAAGCAAAAACTAAAGTTGGATTATCTAAAAAATAGAAAACTAAGATAAAATCACACACAGACTTCAAATAAGGAAAAGGTTTCTCACAGGCAAAAAGAAATAGTTCTTCCTTTGAACCTACAAAAGATAAGACTTGGTGTTGAACTTGCACTGAAAAAACCCAAGAAATTTCAGGTTTGAACTGTGAAACATTTTCTTGTGATTTGAGTAGTGATGTGCTAGAACTGATAGCCTAGAGATGGTTTTGGAATTCTTAAGAAGAGAAAGGGAAAATATCTAAAAATAACTGCTCTTTGTTCAAGATGGATTGGGTGGTTTCTTGTGATCCTTTACAGACCATGTGACTTGAAGAGAAAGTGTGACAGTGAGGTGACTGGGCCCCACAGTATGATGAATTCATATGAAAGACAAATTTTGTGCTGTATTTTTTCAGAGAAAAGTTGCTTACTAAATACCACTAGTTGGACTTCACTGGAGCTCTATGGAGAGGTCAGTCACTGGTGTTCCAAAACGATTATATGAGATGGGAACAAGATAACAAAACCTTACTAAGATCCTGGGACAATAAGGGAGAGTCAAGTTAATCTACCCAGAAAGACACAAATGATAGGTTTATATTTACTACAAAATGACAAGAAGTGACCTAGGTCTAATCTGAAGCTATTTAGCCCAGTTGTGTGACTCTGTGATAATACTAAGGCATTATTCAACTCACTTGCATTTATCTCTCTAGACATACTTTAAATTATTTATTTAGTCTGGGGAAATGAAAATTAAGTGGAAAATTATTTTCTTTGTAAACACATCAACAATACAAACAGCAAAAGAAGACCAGAACAATTTAAACTAAGAAATAACACTGGTTTGATAATAAATGTTGCAAAATATCAGGAAGAATAATTTGATTGGAACTGTAAATTATGTATACTTTAAAAGTGTGCAGAATACCTTTCATTAAAGTAGCACATGTGAAACTGTTCTTCCTTCAATACTTCAACTGTTTTCAAGATAGTGTGAGCATTTTGGTTCATTTCAATTCATTCATCATTCATCAGTCATATGTAGCATTTTACTTCTTTTATGTGCAGTTGTAATACTTTTAAGATTAAATTTAATTTATGCTGCCCACTGTAATGACCTAAAGGGTTATTCAGTCTTGTGGATATACAGATCTTGTGACTGTGAGTTCATAGGGTTATGTAATATAACAGGACATGGAGACTTTATCCTCTAAATTTCACTACTTCATTACATATTGTCACCAATGCCACTAAAATCACCACTAGTAAGTATACCTCTGATTAATAAAGTGCATTTATACATGTATCTGTCAAACTATTGCAAATTATTGTTTACAATAAATATCATAGCAATAAGAAATTACAGAAACACACAATAACAGAAATCAAGTATATATGTAACATTTCAGGTTATGACAAACTTATTGCTAGTGAAGCAGGCATTAGTAACACAGCAGAAGATTGTTCTGATAGATTTCTTACATACATGTGTTGCACCAAGCACATTAGACAGAACGGAGAAGGGGACCAAAAAGACTCCAGAATGGGACCCATCCCAGAAGTAAGAGGACAAATTGAACTGTCTCCAGAAGTGGGTTCAGAAAGGAAGTGATAGAATAACACACCGTCTCACTTTGAAGATAATTCTCATCTTGGAGTTTGGAGTCAGACAGATGTCCCTAGTAATGGTCCAAGATCTTGTTGAGTGTTTGTGCAGACCTATTTAGAACAGGAAAAAGTATGCAGCACAAGGAATTTCTCAGAGACAGAAGCTCCGCTTTGGATAAAAATGAAATCGTATTATGGAGGCACAAAAAGACATAGGACATAACTACTTCAGAAAGCCAGTAAATGCTCTTGCTTTCTATTTTTCACCTGTTATAGCCAATAGATAATGTTTTTTGATCTCTCAGATAAATTTTTCCAGACTTTTTCAGGCTTGTACTATTCTTGCCATTAGAACAGACAATCTTTTTCACTATTGGTATTTCAGCAGACATTTCATTCTCTTCAGTAATTTTCCTGTCTAACCAGGTTGCCTTTCTGATGGTTCATATCACCTGCATAATGAAATATCTTATGGTTAATAGCACCTTTGTCAGAAGAAGTCATAGGATTAAGAAATATAGAAATCATTTGTATGTTGTATAACTTTCCATATGTAGTAAATTCTACCTCCTTCAAGCTTCTTTATACTGGTGTTTATTGTTACCTTGTAGAAGATTCAGAAGTAGACATGGATCCCAAGTGCATGAAGTACTGGGCAAATAACGGAAATAATTTTCTTGTGATTTACAAAGACGAAAAAAGACAAGATTAAAAAACCAAACCCCAGTGTTTCAGAAACAGTTGCAGTCAGATCAGTGTTCTATTTTCAACACCTGGAAAAAACTGTACAAGTTGTAGAGGTCTTTCTTTCCATCCAGGTGGACCTCTACTCCTTTTGGTGTTCGCTTTGGATACTCTCATTAAACACTTACTAGGCAATATTCACTGCATGGACAGCTTGGTGAGTTAAATAAATAATTTCTAGTTTTTACACTCCAAATGCTACTTTTACTTTTGTAGAAACTGTTTTTCCAATTGGCTAAGCCTCCTTTGAAAATAGGACTTAATCTTAAATGTTTCCATAAAATATTCTATCATAGTTAGACTGGCTAACAGCTACTGTAGATTTCAGAATATACTGCAATAAAGAAAATACTAAAAATCGTTAAACCCATTTGAAATATCAAATTGAAATGTGCAAATACACAACTTGTTAGTCAAAGATGTCATGGTCAGGCTTCCCAAAGCAGAAATCTCTCAGAATTTCATTTAATAGAATAAACACTACATCCTTTTAGTAGCCCGTACATATTCATAGAATCATAGAAATGTTTAGGTTGGAAAAGACCTTTAAGATCATCAAGTCCAATTGTTAACCTAATGCTACCAAGTCCACCACTAAACTATATCACTAAATGCCCTATCTACACATCTTTTAAACACCTCTGGGGACAGGGACCCAGCCATTTTCCTGGCTAGCCTTTTGGTTTCTTGACAGCCCTTTCAGTGAAGATAGTATCTTAAAAATTGGTAAAGACTTTTAAAAATAACACTGAATCATAAAAATAGCTTTTTCATTCGTTTGGAGGTTAATAATTCAGGTAGATGGTTTGGAAACCATAGATGGTTTGGAAAATTACTTGAAGATTTCTTATATCACCACTGGCATGTAACATTTCTTAAAACAATTTAAGTAGAAAGTAAGTACTATATGTCAATAAAGATTGATACAAAAAAGAAAAAAAACCTGTCATATTACACTATGCATAAATGTACTACCCTAACTGAAAATTATATAGAAATGTAACAGTAAATAATATTTTTAAGCAAGACATTTTCACTTGGGAGTATTTAAGTACCCTTTTTTCTCAGTGGTAGGGCAATTAAATGTATGTGACTGTTGCAAGGAGCTGTCTTATGTCTTTCAGTGTATTAACAATCCTTTCAGACTTGTTTGGGAAATAACATGTCCTTTCTTCACTTGGAAAGAACCAAAAACACTCAGGATCTTATAAGAAATGTGATGCAAAATTTTATCTTGAGTACAAAATTAAGGGGTAATTCTTTATATTTTAGAAGTAAATAAAATAAAATAAAATAAAATAAATATATATATACACATATAAAGAAATGAAACAAAACTTTGGAGGAATATATAATGTGGGGAGAAAAAATATTTCCAGTGAAGAAAGGGTTCTTCAAATAAATTTGAAACAAATTTGGCTGTGTAGGAATACATAAGGAAAAGGAACCACAGGAGGGCATTTGTAATCAGGAAGTAATTTTAGTTTTAATAAGGGGAAGCAGTAGACAAGACAGGTCTTTAAGTCACCACCTGGAGGACTTTAAAGGAAGACGAAAGCTCAGAAAAGACATAACAGATTAATTTTATAATGGAATTTTTTTTTTTTTTTTTTTTTTTTTGAGAAAACAGGGAGGCTGCATAATAAGCTGAGGGGCAATAAAACATGAGGGACTTTCTGTGAAATCCAGGAAATTACCTATGTAGGAGATGGTATGATTGAAGACAGACTGTGATCAGAAAAGACTACCAAAGTCAAGAACTGTAAGTAGGATAGAGGACTAATGATCATGATGCCCATTGTTAATCTAATTAACCTTTTTTACATTAAATTATTCTTATTATAAGTAGCAGTTTTAGGCACTTATATCATGAAGAGAGATTTACCATGTGAGAAAAGGAAGGTGAATGGTATAAAAAGTTCTTGTATGAGAGTCTCCAAAGAGCAGAAGTAGTGAAACTGTGCAAGCAACAATGACTGCAGACAAAATGATTTTAAAATGTTCAGAAAAGCAAATAAAAAATAAAAGACAAAATAAAAGGTTATAAGCTGTTTTAAAGCACAGAAGCTTTATGCGTGAAATTTATTTGCATTTTTAGCTGTGTTTCCCAGGAATTTTAGCATAAAGGTTCTTATTTTTGTATACAGAACATCGGTACATATTGAGAGCATTCCTTGATCAATTAAGGTCCTTACCCTTTCTTCTGGAATGAATTTCATCCCATAACATTAACTGGCCTTTGAATGAGTTCTTTGTTTGCTACTACACTGTGCATAATTTCTTAAGCTTTTCCCTACCGTACATTTTGGAATTAAAATGACATCACAAATTATGCCCTAAGGAGTATCTTACTTGACTCATTTACGAATAAATTAATATTTTAATGTATCTGGTTTTATTGTTTTAAAAATTTATTTCAAACATTTTACATTTCTAAAGGGATTTTTTTTTACATCCATGACCTTAAGGTATCCTGAATGCTTTTTCCTACCAATAATTTCATTGAAATTAATAGATATATAAGGGATGAAAAAGCCTTCAGCAGAGTTGGCATTTCAATAGGTTCTTAAACCCAGAAATAAAAACATGCATGTGCATACTCTGTTATTTTTAGATATCCTGATTTCTGTTTGTAGCAATCAGTTTGTAACTTTAAATCCTAAACTCACAGAACTGTTCAATACTTTCTTCAGATAGACGTATTCTATATTTTGTAAGGAAACTTATTAAAGAGATAAATATTTTTGAAACTAATTTTATGTATTGTTAACATTAATAAATTCTTGGGTTCTCATTATTCTGTATTGATATCTGTGAAAATGTTTCAAAGGTATTGTCAGTTTTCAAAGACGCTGTGTAGTAAGGCTTATATCTTTATAGGCATATTTCCATACTATTTTCTAAATTATTGCACAGCTAACAATAACTCTTCCTGAAAATTCTCATTCAGACTGAAACAGCTGTGTTATATCTTTTTGGATGTATCATCCTTTCCTCACCACCAGAAATAATGAACAAGAAGGTCAAATAAACATGTACTTTTGCCAGCAGACAAATAAAAAGTAAACAATCAATATTGTTTCTAAATACAAAAACTAATGAAAAGAATTTTAATGGGAGAAGTGGCTCACAACAATAAATACAGCAATCCACTCTCTAAAACTAGTTTTTGGCTGCCCTTTCTGCTCTTTGCTCCCTGAGCTGGGTTGTAAACTCCTATTACTGTTACCCAAATGTCATTAAATAACTCCGAGATTTTATTATTTGAAAAAGAAAGTTCTGCTTTTATCCACTCTAAGTATAAAATCATGCTTAGATAAATTAATGTCACACAAACACTTTGACAGTATGGCTTTTAAAAATATCAACTTCCTATAAAGAACCTGATCTGATCAGTGAGGTTCACTTTGGAAACTGGTGGTCAATTATGTCTTTTAAGGTACTAATGGTTGATCAGAAAATAGTTTTTAGTCTTGGTATCTAAAGGAAATACAACTGTAAAACAACTTGAATTGAATATATGACCTATACCTAGTGACCTGATGGCATTTTGGTCTTGGAATGCATAATAGTTCAGAAGTGAGATGATGGTTCTGTCAGATGCAGTATAATTTCTAGTGATAACTAGTGCATAAATATAACCATCTTACTGATAATTTATGTAAATGACCAATAATCAGTTAGAGGTCTAAATATATAATTTATTTCCTTCAGTAGTTTCTTCAGCCAAACAAGTCTAAATGAAAATCTAAAGCTCTTTATTTTGGTAAAAATATTTCAGCAAATTTTTGGAAATTGTTTTCTTTCCCTCTTTTGTCTCATAGGGAAAGGTAAATAGCTGAATAGCTACCTATGGAATTCATACGAAGAAAAAACATTATCCCTAAAAAATAATTGAATGTCAATAGTACTGGAGACATTCTGAGAAATTGTACTGTTTTCCCTGGATCACCAATGTCACTATCAGTCTCACAAATCCTGTTTTTACACAGCACTTGCATCAAGGCCTCTTATCAAGGGTTACTCATGGAGGCTTATGTGGGTTTGCTTCTGTGTAAAGACTCCTTTTGATATTCCTTAGAGACCATGTTCATTTACAGTTTCTGCTACAGTTAATTCTCAGAGATATAATGATCTATTTCTTGTGGAATACTTTCTACACCAGCTTTTCTCAACTATTTAGCCACCTTTACTGCTTAACAAAATTATTCATCTGCACTGAAAACAGAACTACTTTCATTTTAAAGTTATTTCTTCTGTAGGAACATAATGAAGGAAATATGGGCCCTGAACTTGGACCTGTTCAGTTGTAATACATCAAAAGGTGCCAGAGAGAAGCCAACCAAAGGTAGATCAACTTGTAAAAAAGATGAACCTAAGCCATACTTTATAGCCTACCATCTATTCAGTCCAGATTAAACACTATATATTATTTAGTGTTGTTGTAAAGAACGATGAACCAGCAAGTTCACTGGGATTTATAGAGGATTAACCCATCTGAAAAAAACAAATAGCTCTAATTTTGATATTTTAGAACTTAAGTATGAAAGCATGAATTTTTGATTAAAAGGCCTTTTTTTCCTTGAGCATCTGCCATTTCCAAGGTGGATACACTACTTTTTGTAGGACTTAATCTCCTGTGAATAAGAGTTTTCTCAATCTTTCCTCACATCTTCTCCCCAGGATGCCTGTGGATATAAGATACTGTTTTTCCTAGTATCTGAGAGATGTAAACTATTGCCTGCTCAAAGTAGAACCCTTTCTTGAGAAAGAAAGGTGACAAATGTAAGAAAATTTCACAATTTTATTTTCTCATTGTATGCTTCTCTGTAAAAAGAGAAACATTCAAGAGACTTGGACCCTTGAAGAGCTCAAAAAGGGAGGAGATCAAGAGCCACAGGAAGTAAGGCCCCCTTAAAAAAGATATGTTAGAAAAATCTATTATTGCCACGTGGGATGCCTGACTGACCCCAGACTCCGTCTATCGTCACTTCTTTTGGGGATAGTTGGACCCTCCTGCTCTGGGATCAGCTTGTCCCTCAGTTTTGGGATTGTTTGGCTACTTCTGAAAACTAATTCACTTCATTTTTGTATTTTTATATAGTCATACAATTAATTTATATTAAATATATCTGATGTTATATTGTTGATATTTGCTTCACTAATGATAAATTGCAGTAATTTTTAATAGCCTCCAACTATTTTATTGTTGCTGTTATCAGTTGTACACAATACCAATTGATGCTATTATTGTTTGATACACCATATTATTGATTGATATTACATTATGGTTTGCTGATAGCAATTAGTAGTAGCTTGATCTATAGTCATTCATATTCATTTTATTAATCATAGTTGTACTAGCTACTAGTGATTTTTGTGAGAGTGTCGTAATCTGTAATAAAGTAGTGAAATTTAAAGCCTCTTTATCCTTGTGTATTATGTCATCCTATGAACTCAGAGTCACAATCTCTATAGACCCAAAGGCTGGATAACCCTTTAAGTCATGATATATAGTCAGACCTCTTATGAATTCTTTAAAAGAGTTATCAAATATTGCATAAACACACATACAGGGTATTTGAAAGGTAATTAAAGTCTTACTGACATCAGATCTGTGGTGCAACAGCTGCAAGTGTAGGTCTGAAAAAGACAATACAGTCCTATGCTGTATATTTTTTGTCCAAGTTCTCTTGAAATCGCCCACCTTGTCTATTTATCTCTAGGATTGTTCAAATTCCACCAGTTTTCATTACATGCATTTTACAGCCTATGTCAATGCTAATGATAACTCTGACCCTACATGTAATTTGGTGAAAATCTGAGAGAGCGTAAGTTTGACATAGACACAGAAATATCTAAGCACTGTAGGTTTATTTCATTTTGAGGTCCTTCAATGACATGAAAATGCCCTAGTGAGACAATAGGGCTCTTGAATGCTTTCTTAATAAAGTCGTCAAACCAATAAAGATGATTTCATGCACATTGCAATTAACAGTGTCAATGACTCTGCGAGAATGATCATTTCTCAACTTCTCAAACCTCTGCAACTAAATAGAAATTCATAAGCCATGATTTGTAACTAAGCAATAAATGGAAAACTTACTGATTTTTACTGCAACATCTGATAATGTACAGTACAGACTGCTGAAAAATAAGTGGACACCCTTGTTGCGTATACAGTGAGATTTTTATCTCTCAGAAAAACAAATCTTGGCTTTCCCTAGCTACATTTTACATGTAAATAAGTTATTAAAGCACGACCATGGAGCATGTGCTATTGGACTAATCACTTGCTATATTGACAGACCCTGAAACCTGAGGGTTTGGAAAGAAAATTAATTCTTTCTTCCTGTTCCCACTCTCTTACTCTTGAAGATCACTCTTAAGCTGACTATTCTTCATGCAAGTGAAAGAAATTGACAGTCTATGAATCATTCACTTTAATCCCTTTTTTCATTTAGTTCTAACATTAAAAAAAAAACCACTTTTTTTTTTTTTTTTACTTTCTAGAAAGTCTGATAATAAAGTAGTTCAAACATATTCTACATATTAATCTATATTCCACATGGAATGTTTTTTAAGGTTAGTATTAATCCTTCCAGTAATAAATGGCTTTATATTACTGTTCCCTTCATGTTTCTTAAAACTATGGTCTGTACAATCCAACTGCTTCATGACAAAATGATCTTTATAGCTGTCAGAGAGACAAAGAACATCTACACAACCGTTATTTCATAAACATTGTGATTTTGGGTATTTTTATTGGTGTTTAATTTAGTTAGCTGTTTCCCTGGTCTTTATTCACTTTTACCAGAGCAGAGAAAAACTACACACTCCCCTTTTCCCCCCATTTTTGATGTATCAAAATTTAGTAAGTGGAGTGGCATTTCTCTAGGAAAGACTATTTTATTCGACTTTGGGCACACCAAGTATCTTCTCTGCTCATCTATGTGAGGAAGAGTAGATAGATCCTATTTTGGGGTAAACGTTTCCCCTCAGGAGTGTTTGAGTTACTTTCTGGGCAGGGCTGAGTCACCCTAAACCTATTGAGTAGAATGATCTTAATATGGTATTGTAGACCATGCTTCCAGGAAACCTCACATGAGAAACATCGAGGTTCCACGTCTAATGCAAGGGTGCATTGTAATTCATGTTTGCAAGACAAATCAAGCAAATATGAAGAACAGTTATATTTTTAACTAGAACCTGTAAAAAACAAGTAGGTTGCATTTATAGCAATATCATCCCTCTTTAAGACACAAAGCAGTTTAACACAGTCTAACACAGATATTAGAAAGAAAAAAAAAAGCTTAATTACCACTCCCAGTCCTTGCATTGCACCAGATGTTGACTTAATTGAACAAATACTGTCTGTTATGACTACAGCAAAGCATATTGCAACTATAGTTATATATGTGATCTGTGACACAGATCACAAGTCAGCATAAATCAATACAGTCCCATTGATATCAGTATATGTAGGCTGATTTTCACAAGCAGAGGTTTTGGCCTGTAATTTTGTAAGAAATGAGGAGTATATCAAAGGCATTTTCACCTTACTTAAAACCCCCAAACTTTTATTATTATTATTATTATTATTATTATTATTATTATTATTCAGGCTGGAAAGGTACACAGAGAGATTTCAGACCTCTCAGTACATATTGTAGCCAGATACCTTATCTGCTGACTTAGCACATGCTGAGCTATGACCACATCTGACAACTTAACCTCGAATTTTGCCCTCAAAAACTAAAGCTTTCCAAATAAAGCTAAGATAATCCAAAATGTTGATTAAACAGTTTTATCAAATAGTGGAGCATTAAAAATCTCTGTGACTACTACATATGCATAACATTACCCAGCCATAGTGGAAGGTTTTATGTGTAGTGTTCCTCTGGGGTTTACAAATCTGTCTTTGTTATTAAGTCTGACACAACTAAAGAGCTCATTTGAAGTAAATTACATTTTTAGCTTTTTTATTATTTTCTAACAAATGGAGTATCTATGATAAAATTCAGTGGGCTTTAGATTTCCAATCATTATGAGATAAAACAACATTAAAAATATAGCATTAAAAATATAGCATCAGGACCATGCAGAAAAGGTGCAGAAAATTAAATTTATTAAGACATTTTTGTATGTCTGAAGTTCCAAAAATAATCTAATCTGAAGGGGGTTTAGAGTAAAATTTCATTACAATATTTAAAGGTACAGGATCAATATGTATCTAACAAATGTCATTATTATAAAAAAGTGAAATAGTCACCTTTACTGCCTCACTGACCAGTTTATGAAAAGAAGAAATCGTTGTATGCAAACAGGAGATCATTACAATGTAGTGTTGACTTTCACTCTTTAATAAGGAGATTCAGTACTGCATATGCTGTTTTGAAGGGCCCCTTGAGCTTTTATTATTTTATTGTGAACTCTGTGCCTAGAACCACTTAGCCAAGTAAAAAGATTAGCCAGGGGCCTCCCATTCCTACCAAGTCTGGTACAAACTGTAGTTAACAGATTAAGTTGAAGGGCCCTTCTGTTGGGTGCTTTCATTGTTTCATTTCTTGGAGTACTCCAGCTACAAGACACCAAGCTGATTACATGCATGGTAAACAGTCTGTCTTGTTTTGAAATTTGTATGTAGGGTAATGAACATTGCAAACATATGTAAAACTTCACACTAAGTTATTTTAGAGCTGCAGTTCAGTGCTTATTAAAATTCTGTCTTTCTCTCCTTTATCAAACAACGTCATTCAGCTATAGTGATTTCACCAGGGGTGAAATATGCTTATTCAGAAATGGAAATCCCAAATTCCAGGAACACAATGGTACAAAGGGGTCAGGCTTTCCCTCTCAACTATGCATGCCACTTTTTTTTTCCCCCAGAAACTGAAGTAGGCATAAAAAATCCAGTTAAACAAAGAAACTGGAGCTAAAATTTAAATTATCTCTGACTGAGGTGACAAAAATGGTTAGAGGAACAAGCATGCTGCACCCAAAATGGATTATAATTATAATTCTTTATAATTAGCACCATCTTTGAATTTCAAAATATATTTATCTTTTAAAAACATTCAGATCTCTCATTCTCAACAGACCCCCACTCTTCTTTCTCTTTCTGTGTAAAACTAAAAGAAAATTAAATGTTGGCAGTTAAAGTAGCTACATAAGTGTGGCAACCATCCAACACTCATACAGACATATCTGGAGTCATCTTTACATGTGCAAAAATAGTTGAAAAAGATTTTAGCACTCTAGACATTTTATCTGGGTAAGATCTTACTCAGTGGAAGATGATTGACAGCATCTCTTATGTTCAAAGATTTGAAAGGGGAATGTACAATGTCTAATAAAATGGTGCTTTTCACACAGTTCAGCCATTTATTTGTTTGGAAAACCACATGTAGAGCACTCTGGGTCAGATGCCACGGAAATGTTTCATTGTCTTATGTAGATGAGGCTGTCCTCTTGTACAGATCCACTATATTTACCAAGGTAATTGGTAATTGTTATATACAATATCACTTCTACCACAGAAACATGACCACTGGAGATTTAATGAGCTGAACCTGTGTCAGAAAGGAGCATTTTTATTTACTGCTATGAATTCTTTTAAGTATCCATCAGTGTCTATTTTGTGCTCCAAGAGGCTAGTTTACATGAATCAGTCAAATATAATCCACCACAGTTTCAAATATATTTAAGTTCATTATTAATACTTCCTCACAATTGACTGAAATCTGCATTTTCCCAAGAAAAGTTTTTAAACGGTAATGAATCTCATAACAGATATTTCGAAAGGACAATCACTCTAAGATAAGTCACATTGAAATAATAAATTGCTGTCAAAAAATTGTATACTAAATGCTGCCCTACCTTTCAGTAGTGTCGGTCAAGAATAAGTTTTCTGAAGCCAGTGCAATTATTTTAGTTTTAAATCTATATATTTGAAATCACACAGTGGTTCATTCCTCCAGAAATTAACCAGGGTTTGTTCATGCGCTCTTTGTTCAGGCAAACATATATTCAGGTAAATGTATAGAAGTTTGTGCTTGGAGAAAGAATTATAGATTATTAAAGTACTGGATGAGTATAACACAAATAATTTAATTCTAGGTGAAATCCATTGCCTGTGACACTCCCCGAAGCACACACACCAACACAAATGCACATACACTCATATAAACACATGGAGTCCTGTAAAAAAAATCTAAGGAAGTAAGCTTTGTTCAAGGAGCACCACTGGGGCTAGAAAGCAAAATAACCATTTTTGAAACCAGAGGTAGGCAAAGAAACAGTAGTGAGATTTGTACCCATGAGTTACAGTAATGCACATCCCCACGTTTGCATCCAAATCCTTAGGATCCCCTGTAAGACAGAGGTCTTCTCTAAGTAGAATATAAAATCTACCAGATGAGTGAGTTTTATTAACATTTTACATTTATTGTAAGCCTAGTATAAAACCCTCTCATAACAAAAATGGAAGGAAACCTTATATAAAACACGCATTATAAAAAAACTTCAGTGAAACACTGAGGAAGTTCTTTCATTTATCTTTATTATTTTTAAAGTGTTATTCAAAGATGTCATCTAATTCATCACTTTACTGGTTTTTATGAACTCTCAGCACACAGAAAGGTATTTCAAAAATGCTTTTCTGTCTGGACCAAAATTTATCTCTAGTATAACAATGACTCAAGATTCATTTTATACCTTGTTTACCTTTTTATTGTTGTATAAGAATATAATTTTGTTTAGTGTCCACTCTCCTCTTCTGTTTTTAAGAGTTTCATTTGTATAAAATATTATGTGTAATAAATCATTCATGGCAGAAATAGTAATAATATTGACCACACATAACTATTTATCATTGTGTTTATCATTGTGCTTGCTCTCTTCCTGCCCTGCATATACTCCCTACTGTGCCTGCAACACCCAAGGAGAGCAGAAAAGCCATGCATCACTGTCAAGAGGGATTTCCACAGGGAAACTGGCACAGATATGGTGTTATAAATACTAGTGTACCTTGTGAGACAAGACCTGATGGCAGTCTTATGGGTTTCAGCAGTCTTTGGTTTAGGCCTGAAAGAAAGGTGAAAGAACAGGACAAGGAAAAAAAAAAAAAAAAGGAAAAAAAAAGCCTTTAGAATATAGTTTTACACTAAAATATAAACATTTGTGACTTCAGCAAGAGGCCAAATGATCAAGAAGACCACTATTTCAATAATTTTAATAATCAATATGCACTTATTATTTTGTGTATCTGTACACAAATTAAATCTGTAAAGGGTTTCTATCAGACTGGGTGGTTTCTATCACTTTCTATCAGATTGGGTGGTTTTCCCTTGTACTACAGCCTAGTGAGTGCTGTTCAGCTGTTCCACGAATTCACGCAATGTCATTTGTGTGTCTCTCTTTATCATTCCAGGGATGACAATCTTTGAGTTAACCAGTGTAATACCAGCCTGTGGCTCAAGGTGGATTTCTATGTTGCCAGAAGCTTTTGTTATTACAAAGGACACAGACAAAAATATTTTCCTTCTTAATCTTTGCAGGAAATTAAATATTGTCTTTGTTGATGAGGTAAAGGATTACAAACTTGTTAAGTGATAAAAATACAGGTGTGGAAATGTCTTAATTTGTGGGATAGAAGACACTTTCTCTGTCTAAGTCCCAAACCCTGCTCATTTCTTATGTTGACAAGCCAGTTTCTGTTTCTTTTGAAATTATTCTCTGGTTCACTAAAAATTAAAATTTGCTTATCAAATAAACAGCTTCAGATTTACACGTTGTTTGCAAATAAAACTTATTTTCTTCTGGGAGTCTACTTCTGTTTTGCTAAAGTGATTTCACAGAAATATCTGAAAATACCAGAAGCTGGAGTTTTCTTTCTCTTTTAGTAAACCTCAATTACTTGAGGGACTGACACAATTTTCTTCCCTGTTTGCATGAGAGAAAGAAAAGTGTTAATCTCTGAAACTGCTAGTTTCAAAAGATTAACTTGCTCATGTCATACTTTATGAGTCAAAAATAATTTTCAAAATATTCTCATTGTAGAAAGATTGATTTGGATTTTTTTCTGTACACATCAGTGCTATCTGGAGTTATAGCATACATATACAAAACATAATATTTAAAACTGATGACTCACAGTAAACATGACAGCCTTCAAATGTTCAAAAAAGTACTTTTATCTGTTACGAAAGCTGTTCATCCTTCTTTGAACCTGTTTTACACCCCTTTCCACAGTGACAACCTCATATATTGTGATTGATCTGTAGATCAATGCACTTTGATGACTTAAAACTTTTTGTCTCAGTTATACCAGTATCTATTTTATATGCAAGTCCCAGATCTGTGACTTCATCATATCCATGTCCTGCCACCAGATACAGAAGTGCTTTGTTCTGCCTCTTTTCATGCTGGAGGAGTTTTTCCTAGGGGTTGCTCCTTGTCCTGAAACATGAAAATGTGTGAAGCATAAAACTCCAGCTGTGAATACTTACCTCCCTGCAGTGTTAAAAAGTTCAATATACAAAACACCTGGTTTCAAGCAAAATGTACACTAAGATATATGGCAATGAGACAGATTTAATATACCCCATAGGGCCCTCAAGCAGTTTTTAAATTAAAGACACAACACAGTTTACTTTCTTTTCTCTTTTTTTTTCTTTAAACGAGCCTTTACTGTTTTGCAAATAATGAATTGATACCTCTTCCCACTGAAGAGAAAGTCATAAACAAAAAAGCAATTTGTGGTGATCACAAAGGATGAGGATTCATTGTTATGCAAATAAAATCTGAAATAGTAAAGTTTACATTTTGAGCAGAAAAGAAAGCCTTTGTTCCACACAGAAGAAATATAGAGGGTCCCTGGAAATCTTGACCAGGAGTGCATTCTACAGTTCACCTAAGGTTTACTTATACATTAGCATGTAGACTACTATTTGAAGGTAATAATAAAGTAGAGCCTCTTCCTCCTACATTATGTTCTGCAGACAGTATTTTACATTTATAGTTGTCTGTACCTCCATATGAAGCTACTCTAATGCCCAGGAGTATAATAAATGTGTCTTGAAATAATTGACAAGTTCATAAGAGAAAATAATTAGGAAATTCAAAAAATCATAGGTCATCAAATGTTGTTATTATGGTTTCATAAAACAGATAGAGACATCCTCACTGTTTGTGTTTTCACTCAGGCCCACATACTCATTTCTCCTTGCATTATATCTTGCCTATTTAGTAAACCTTTCCTCTGGACAATACCAGCTTTCTCTTCAGAGGATAATATGTATAACAATCTTCCTCAACATATGGGCACGTGAACAAAAATGCACTTGCATTTTTCATTCATTCACTTAATTTAGGTTTTAAGAAGACAGACTTCTGTTATATGCAAGGCATGCCTATGAAATGAAAAATGTAAATTTTCAATGCTTATTTCAGAGGAATCTTTGGGGCTCAAGTGTTTGATGCACTGAGTATTTAATATACTCGTACTCCTAACTGCTAAGGCAGGACCGAGAAATTTTTTGCATGATAGATGATAAATTTTGGACCCTGTGATGATCTTGACAGCTGATTTAAAAGACCAACTGAATTTCACTATTGTTCATAACTAAACCAGAGCCAGAAACAGGTTTCTTGGAAGTCATGGAGGACTGTTCTTCTGTAAGGGAGTTGAATCACAGATCAGTTCAATTTTTTTCCCACTCATGACTATGAATTTAATAT
Organism: Myiozetetes cayanensis; assembly: GCF_022539395.1. NCBI lineage: Eukaryota > Metazoa > Chordata > Aves > Passeriformes > Tyrannidae > Myiozetetes > Myiozetetes cayanensis. Next base: position 80,306,742 of record NW_026087742.1, read on the forward strand.
TCAAATGACTCTTAAAATAAAAAAGTGCCTGTCAGGTGTCATTTCTGAACTATAATGTAACAGCAGCTGGATATGAACACTATAAAAGAATGCAGACATAAAGTGTAGACCAAGTACAAGAATGCCATGCAGAAACCAATAACAGACTCAAGAGTAGAATTTATGGAGATATTTAATGAATATGGTAAAGAATTTAATGAAATATGTTTATTTATCCATATTTTCCATTTCCAGTGATCAATGACTAAAAAACTAGAAGGTTTCAGTTACATATAGTTAGTGAATTTCCTACTCTGTTTCTGCTAATACTTAAGATTTGCCAACTTTTAACTGTTAAAATATCCTTACCTTAGGGGTCATCACCAAGTAAAATAAATTTGTTAATTTAAACCTCCTTAATGAAGCCATTACCTTTATGCATCTCTAGAGACAGATGAAGAAAGAATTATTGGAGTAGATAAGGAACAGCTGCAGTGAAGCTACCACTATTAAATAACATTTTTATAATCTTCAATAACTCTGCATTAAATAAATCAATCAAATTACCACTTTATATTTCCGAGGAGTCCAGTAGCTGTGTGCATATTTTTGCTCCATATCAAATTCAAATTATCCTTAACGTGTTATAAAATACTGACTGTATAACTTCATTGTTGCCATGTGCTAAGGAAATAGGCCCAGGACAGTAACATTATTCAAATTATATGCCATAATACACAAAATACAGCTACCTCAGCACTTCATTCTTTCATTTTTCTTGCATAAAACTTTGTTTGCAGTTATGCTTAGACATTAAAATTAAATTTATTTTCCACCAAGTCAACTTGATTGTTACTAACAAGAAGAATGTGTTTTTGTTCATCATGCTAATATCAAGAAGTTCCAGTCACCATTTACATAACTACAGTTCCAGACTTCTTGGAAGATTCTAATTACTTCAAATACACAAGATTCTAAATACTTCTTTTCATTTTAAATTTGTATGCTTTCTAATTCACAAAACTAACTCCCTTGTTCATGTCTATGAGTAATTAAAACATATTACTTCATCTACCCCAACTACAGATCATCAGGACTTAAATATACACATGTATGTTTATCTGTGTGCTTATGGAGCCTTCATGCTTTTTGATTGCCAAGTTTCAAGTGCTGCTAAGACTTTAATCAAGCAAAACAGTTTAATGGATTGTCCTTTTGTGTTTACTGCCACAAAATGAGGAAACCTTCCAAGAGGAGTAATTGCATTCATTCTAAGTTGTGGTCTACAGCTTGCCTAGTGCTCCGTTGAACCTTTCTCCAGAATTCCAGGTCTTATTTGTTCAGTTCATATAATTAAGTGTAGTTCAAAATAAAGAAAAATGTTAAACCTTTCTTTTTGCCTTTCTTTTTGGCTGATTCACCAAGATTCACTAGAAAGAAAGAAAAATTATTTAATTCACAAGGACAAAAGAGGTGCAGGTTACTATCAGGAAATATCAGGTTTAACAGCAATATTCTCCCAAGGGTACGACCTATATCACATTTGTACTTCATTAAAATTGTAAAATGTAAAACAAAGTATAATCTTGCATTAACTGGACAGTATACTCTAGTAGATCTCTCGAACAACTAGATTGAAAAGTACTTCTTTGATTAAGAGTTTGCACCATAGTCTAGATAAATTGAATTTTTTATTTCAACATTGTATTCATCATCCTTTGATGAATACATCCTTGAATGGTATTCACAGGCTGATTTTGACTTCAATGAATGTATTAAAATTTTGTAAATCGTAAATCAAATCATGGAGAAAAATATTTTTTTTCTGTGGGATACCTTTAAAAGATTCATCATGCTTATATATTTTTTCTACTTATCATTATTGTTCAAATAGGTATAACTTATCCCTTAAATGATGAAAAAGATTGTAAACAGAAAATTATTAATGCCCAAGAAATAACAAATCAGAAATGCTACATTACATATACATTGCAATTCCTTCAAATAACAGGATACTTTGAGGATTCAAGTCTGTTTCAATACTTTCAGTGACTTTCCAAATATTCATAAGCATTACAATCTCAAAGATAAACTCTATACAAACTTTCATCTATAAAATTCCTTACAAAACTTTTTTTTTTTTAATTGGAGAAACTGTACTTAATTTTTCATCATAAAGCTTAAAAGACAAAATTGTTACAAAGCAAAAATGTTCAATGAAATTTCAATGTTTCAATGAATGGGAATGACATGTTATTACAATGATAGATTTTAGTAGGTGTTTAAACAAGACGTCAAAACTGTTAGTAGCAAGAAGAGTATCAGTTGCTTTTAGAAATAATGTGATTTTTTTTGTTTTTTTTAATGAAGGTAGATTCAGGGCATGCTTTCAGTCAGTTCAAATCCTTTTTCAGAACCAATTTTTGATCACAATTTATTTGCAATAACAAGCTGGTTTTCAGTGGTAAGTAATAAAAAACACCAAGTGAACACCTACAAGAAGAGGTATCTGTAAGATGTTCCAGTAGGTGTTACTTTCAGGCTTCAACTCCCTTCTGAATCGATTTTCTAGGAGAATCCTAGAAACACAGACCATGAAAACATTTCCGATTTTAAAAATTCTGTCCCATATCCAGAAGTAGTATCAGAGGCGGTAGGGGGAAAAGAATACATTTTCAAAGATGATTAACCTTCATTCTGTGAGTATTAATCAGCTTGAAGTATTAAAAGAGATGACATAAATTGAGTTGAATTGGATAGGATAATTTCATTTATGTACAGCTGAAAGAGAGTCACTGTGCATGGGTTCAGAAAACCAGGTTTTTAGTCAGGGGGAATTATTTGGCTATAGGAGAGGGGTCCTCCACTTCAGAATTTTCCACTTTTTAAATATCTTATGGAATAATCTTGTGATTTATATTTCATAAAAAATAGATTTAAAACAAACAAACAACAACAACAAGCCAAACCCTGAAACAGTTCAGAGATGACATTAAGTCAAGGGAGGGAGTTGATCTGCTGGAAGGTAGGAAGGTTCTGCAGAGGGATCTGAACAAGCTGGATCAATGGGCCAAGGCCAATGGTATGATGTTCAACAAGGCAAAGTGCTGGGTTCTGCCCTTGGTCACAACAACCCCGTGCAGTGCTGCAGGCTGGGGGCAGAGCAGCTGGAAAGCTGCCTGGTGGAAAAGGACATTGAGGTGCTGATTGAGAGTAGGCTGAACACGAGCTGGCTGTGTGCCCAGGTGGCCGAGGCCAAAACGTTCTGGCTTATATAAACTCCACAAGATATGAGGTTTTTTCCCTTGTCTTTCAAAAAGACTACAAATGTCCTCTGACCTGTATAGCTAGGCTAGTACTGAAAAAACAATTAGTCAAAATTAATTTCCTATCTTTTCAGTTGCCCTTTTTCTTTCAGGAAAAACACAGCTTGTCTTTCCAGTCTGTGATGCTTACATCTGCAGATGTAAGTACTATGAAATAGAATCCTAAGCAATATATGAAAAGGATTTATTTAAAAATAAAATAATTATGGTAGAAGACATTTATACTGTTCTGTACTATAAAAAAAAAAATTGTTGTTCTTTTAGATTCTTATTTCTGTTACAGTTGAATTTCAGTATTATTTCACTGAGTTATAACCAAAAATAAAGACAGATTCAATAAGCACATAAATACATAAATTATTCTCACCAAGACGATATCAAATACTTAAAAAATAAGAATACTCTGGAAGATCTGAAATTTTCTAGCATGCACTCACAGTAGCCTCCCTTTTTTTACAGAGCTTTGAAGGAAAGGTTTTTGGTGGATTTTTTTCCCTCTGGTTTGTTTCATTTTCTTGTAGAATGACATAAACTTCACTTAAGTTGCCATATTTCTTAGAAAACATGAAATTAGAATCCAGTGTCTGATACAGTGTTGTCAAGAGGTGAATACCTCTGTTACATATTTCTTTTTTACATTGTCTTGCTCAGATGCCACTGAATTGCTCTTCCCAAATATTAAGCCAGTCAGACTAGTCCTTAAGATAGGTTTGTGTTTTTTTCATTTTTAAGTTATTAATTTTTTAGCTGGTATCAGCATGTAGAAAACTATTGGAAGTCATTTTGGAAAGGAGAATAAAATACTGTTTTATTATGCTACTGATACGGGCTTTTGATTGGTAATTGTGATCTCAATCCACTTTTCTGTTCTTTTATTTTATATTTTTTTCTTTCACTGAAGAAAGATTCTGGCTTCAAAAAGTTTTTTTCACCCACTAATTGACTCTATTTCAGACAAACACAATATCAAAAATGTTTGAACAGTAATTGACTTTTGCAGACTCTTATGCATCTTCCATAGGAGCAAAAAACTTGATACATTGATATGCTCTCTTTCTACTTTATACCTAATAAAACATCTAGATTACTTTTGTGTTATGGAAGCCTCAATAAGGAGGCTTTATATCTCTGGAGAAAGATGCTGAAGTGTTAAAAATACTGTTTGTTATAGTTACTTGAAAGATATTAATAGTCCTTTTGGCTACATTTATACTTATAAACTAAGCAGGTCTGGAGAGTGGTTCATACAAAATGTCAGACTGCTTAGTTGCTTGAATGCCTCTTAATGCATACCTTCTACTAGAGAAAGAAGCATCCTTTCAGGCAAAGTCAGATAGAGAAGGGGCACACATGGGCCAAGGCTGTTATTAACAACAGTATGAATAATTCCTCCTTCTTGTGGAATTGAAAAGGCTATAGCCATATGGATGTGGGCTGTGTTATGGCACCTGTCTTCAAGGCCAGAGAATACATCCTGTCCAATTGTGTTGATGTAGACATTTATTGCACTTAAAACATTTTGATAAGCTGTCTGCAGAACGTATTTAGGGAAAATCCATATGATCTTTTTTTAATTATAATTTGTTGTTTCTTTCATTGTTTTATGATTACTTTGCTTTACAATTTTGCTTCTGTATTTTCGTGTGAGCTCAGTCTGTCCTTCTTTCAAAACAAGTGATACCTTCCTTCTGAAGGCACAGCAGTATCTGCTTTTTCTAGTCTTGTGACAGAGAGTACTTTGTGTAGAATCTGTAGTTTCTCTGAAGTTGTATCCCAGTTATTTCTGACTTTCCAACACATTTGGAAATTAGTGCTGGCATATGAACTTTACATTTAAGGTTTGCTCTCAATCACACATTGGTATTTGACTTTGCTTCACATTGAGATTTGGAGGAGTCTAGGCTTCAACTCTTCTTGCTGCCCTCTCTAGAAAATTGGGGATAATACAGACAAATATCCTTACTGTCTCTGCTCAAGGCCCCCTAAACATCTTAAGTGGGGACAAGGGTAACTCTACTATACCATCCTGTTGGGCTTCACAGTCTACCTTTAAACACTGCTGGGATCAGTGAAGACATTAGGGAGAGAAGTGAGACTAGTGTCTGATAAAGTTCATAACCTTTTTTTTTCACAAAGAGGAAAAAATTGTGGATCACCTGAATTGTCTTTGAGAAGTTCCAGAATCACATTTCTACCTTAGAATGCTTTCAAATGTGACACGGTTACCTTCTTCCTCAGCCTTTTTCACTTTTGATGCTCTCTCTACACGGCTCTAGATCTGAGAATATGTAGTGAAGGTGTTGGCATAACAGTTGCTTGTAGCTCTCAAGCCATTTAATTTTTCTGAATAGTTTGGAATGCTTTCACCTCTCTTATCCCTTTCTAAGCTGTTTCTGTAAGGATAGAAAAAAGGCCCATGTTAAACTATTTTAAGATCCAAGTCCTGAAAAACAGAAATATGTGCATTACCTTCCTTATTTAAAATTAATGAAATTACGGATCTACATGCTAGTTCTCTGAGGATTTTTTTCTTTTCAAAACCGAATTAATAGATTAGGGGAAGAAATCAAATGACCAGTATCAGGGAAAAACATGTAATGTCAAAAATCCTTAATATGCTGGGTCAAGTTCCACTTGTCCCACTAATAACAAAGTCAATATGCCTATAAGCACAAACAGTGACAGTAAAGAGTAATTTGAATAGCCTTCTATAGGAACTACTTAGCTTATAAAATAACCTTTCCCATTATAAAAAGAACCTAAATTTAATTACTCAGTCTTCTTGAAAAAACTACTAGGAAAGGAGGTGTGAACTGAGAGTTTCTATGGATGACATATCTATATTAATCTGTGTGGTGCATCTATTGATATCAACTGAGGTGATTCAATATTTTCTAACATTATATATTTACATTTTTAATTTTGTAGGTAATTTCTGAGTGTACACAGAGATGTGGATGAATGACTGAATCTTTGTTACAAATTTCTCCATCTGTAACTAGTTGCTGATAATAAACTGTCATTAACTATAACAGACATAATGAAAAATTATCGTGGTATTTTCTTTAAAGGAAGTAGTGGGAAGGAGAAGTATGACTCATAGTCACATAAAAATTCCTACAGACACTTTTTAGGGTGTATTTTTGGTATCACACTTGTATAGACCTCTGCACAAGTTTATAATATATATGTAAATGGCAAAAAATAATTTCTAAGTGCAATGAGGAGCTGCCATAGACCAGTTTCTTGTCTAATAGCAAAGAAACCATGGGATTTGGTGAAGAAACTGATATAATCATAGGACTCAGTGCATTTTACTTCTGCTGCCTGTAGAGAGAAAGAAGAGTGAAATTTATTTCTCTGTGTAGATAATGAAGGTGCTGAAGGAAAAATAATCATTAAAAGGCTGTTGCTCTCACTCATACACTCACGCATAAGCAGAAGTGAGTACATGGAGAGAGTGAGTAAACACACTAATCAGATTTCATCAGCTTCTGAAGTGGTTCAAATAGGGCTTAGCCTCCTCTCATATATGTCAGGCATCAAAGCTGGTTTGCGGCTTTGCTGAGCACAGGACACTATTAAAAAAATTACTTTTTCTTTTCTCCATTTCTCCATGTTTAGATAATATAGATAATTTCTCTACATTCCTATCTTCTCTATATTTACTGTACTTCCCAACTATTCCGAAGTGAAACTAGACAGTTGAAGAAAATAAAATTTCTTTCAGTCCTATCAATGGTCACAGACCAAGGGCAGCCAAACTGTAATATTCAGGTGTACTGTTCAGTTAGGGCATAAATATATAAAATTTATGGAGGAATGATAGCTGAGTAAGAAAACTATTAAATGTGTGCAAGGGTCACAAAATCAATAAATGAGAAAGTTACTTTTACACTGCAGTATTACTGTACTCTTTCTGGGGGTATATAATGGTTATGACAATCCAAAGCTGTCTTTCCACCCAGTTTGATATTAAGAAGTAAATAGGAGTACTTTATGCTTCTAAAATTAAATTCCTATTCTTAAGTAGCTTTTCCCACTAATTGATGACGATTCATTCTGGTGTTCCTGTAAAATAAGCTGTAAAACACTATAAATTATTTAGAATTCTAAACTCCAGTATTGAGGAAAGTAAGATCAGTCCTCTATTCTTGAACAGCAAAGAGACACAAAGGAAAAAAAAAAGTTAGAAGTGTAAATAAATGAATATACTTAAAGGAAAAATAGTAAAATAAACACTGTATCTTTTAATAAGTGGAAAATTATACCACCCTTGGTGGTATATAATTCAAAATGCTATTGTACATCTTCTGTAATGATTTTTCAGGAATGAAAATTTGTTTCATAATAAATATCTCTTTAATCTGAGTATCACTTACAGCAGAAGAGAGAGGGGGTACTTTAACCATCTGGTTAAAAAGAATATAATCAGTAATTTTCTGCAGCTGTTTATTTTGGTTCTAAATGTTTTGAAAATGTGTAGCACATTTCATTTGAGATACAGAATTGGAGAGTCAGTTCAGGTGCTAGGCTCTCTCCCAGCTGCAACACGAACTCGCTACCTCACTCTGGGAAGACACATTCATTTCCTCCTCTTCAATGTTAACAGAGTCTTTCGAGGGGGTGTTTATGTGGTGAAACCTCATTCTATTTTAGTGATGCCCATGCTAGTCTTAGGTTGCTTGTTATAGATGTACTGAATCATTCAGGGTCATGTGATGATTTAGACTGAATACCACTTTATCTTGGCTAAATTTTTTTCCTTGTTCCCTCATCTTATAAGACAAGAGTCACAAAAATAAACACCATATTTAATTAGACAGAGCACTCTCTAGAAGAAAATGGGATACAGAGTTAGCTGGAAAATGGAGAAGAATGAGGTACTTAATGATTTTTTTTTTTCATCAGTCTTCGCTGGAAAGTGCAGCAGCCACACCACTCAAGTTGCAGAAAGCAAAGGCAGGGACTGCAAGAATGAACTGCCAAGTGTAGGAGAAGATAAAGGTCGAGAATATCTAAGGAACCCAAAGGAACGCAAGTCCTTGAGAGCTGATGAGCTGGTCTTGAGGGAACCAGTGGAAGTTTCTAAGCCACTGTCCATCATATTTGAGATGTGGAAGTCTGGTGAAGTTCCCTCTGATGGAATAGGGGAAACATAACCCCAATATTTAATAAGGATAAAAAGGAAGCACTGAGGAACTAAAGATCACTCAGTCTTACATTGGTGCAGGCAAGATCACAGAGCAAATCCTCCTGGAATTTCTACTAAGGAACATGGAAAACAAGGAGGTGATTTGTGACAGCCAACATGGTTTCACTAATGGTAAATTGTGTCCAACAAATTTGGTGACCTTCTATGATGGGTTTACAGTCTTGTTGGTTGAGGGAAGAGTGATAATGTAACCTACTTGGACTTGTGTAAAGATTTGGCATTTCCTGCACAACATCCTTGTCTCTAACCTGGAGAGGTATGATTGGATATACCACTCAGTAGATAAGGAATTGACTGGATGGTCACACTCAAGGAGTTGAGGCCAACAGTTTGATGTCCAAGTGGAGACCAGAAATAAGTGGTTTTCCTCAGGGATTTGGTGTTGGGACTGGTACTGTTTATCTTTGTATGCAACATGGACAGTGGGATTGAGTGCACCCTCAGCAAGTTTGTCAAGGACCCCAAGCTGTGTGGTATGGTCAACATAAAGGAGGGAAGGGATGCCATCCAGAGGGTCCTTAACAGGTTAGAGAGGTGAAGTTAAACATTAAGTTTAACAAGGCCAAGTGCAAGGTCTGGGGTAAGCCCAAGCACAAATACAGGGTGGGTAGAGAATGGTTTGAGAGAAGCCCTGAGGAGAGGAACTTGAGAATGTGAATTGATGAGAAGAGTGACATGATCTAGCAATGTGTGCTCACAGCCCAGAAGGACAACTATATTCTGAACCACATTAAAAGCAGAGTGACCAGAAGGTTGAGGGAGCTGATTATTACCCTCTACTCCACTCTCATGAGACCTTACCTGAATTATTGCATCTATCTAAGAAAGATACAGACCTGCTGGAGGAAGTCCAGAGGAATATCTCTCTGATGAGAGTGGAGGCTGGTCAGTCTGGAAAAGACAAAGTTCCAGGGAAACCTTAGGGCAACCTTCCAGCACTTAAATGGGGCTTACAAGAAGGCTGGAGAGGAACTTTTCTCGAGGGCATGTAGTGATAGGACAAGAGAAAATGGCTTCAAAATTAAATAGAGTACCTTTAGATTAGATATAAGGAAGACATTCTTTACTGTGAGGTTGGTGAGGCACTGGAACAGATGGACCAGAGAAGCTGTGGATGTCCCATGCCTGGATATGTTCAAGACCAACTGAGACTCTTAGCCTAGTGGAAGGTGTCCCTGACCATGACAGGGGGCTTGGAACTAGATGATCTTTAAGGTCACTTCCAACACAAACCATTCTATGACTCTATAAATGTTCACTCTTGAAAAATTACCACGAAATATGACATTTTGAATAAGGTTCTAGCCTCAAAAAAAGGTGGCACCAATTTCCATGTATTAAAAGAAACTGCATACACTACACAGCTGTTGCACCTAATCCTTACAAGCAGTGAAGCTAATTAGCCTTGGCACAGCAACACGCTGACAATGTTACATTGCTTGGGTGCTGTCAGAGCAGCTCAGGTATCTCCACACAACTGCACAGTTCAATGCAGGCATACACAACAGGAATCAAATTCTCACTTCCCATACTCCACTGCTTAGATAATGCCAACTCTGGAATCAAATAATGTCACTAATTAAAGGAACATTTTTAGCAGGAAGAAAAGTCATGCTAGCAGATTGCAGTTGAGTAGAGAGGAGAAAGAAATGATGAGGACACAAACCTGAGAAGTAAAATGTGAAAAAGCATTTATGAAAGTAATGCTTATCATTTTAGATTCTTGTTGAATCCAATAGTTCAATATAATAATTTAAATGAAAAACATAAAATTTCAGTTAATATAGTAAATCCTGCAGCTACCAAGAGAGTGAACAGCATTCCAGATGGTTGAGACAAAAGGGGGCTCTTGGTCTTAAATATCACTTCTTGTTAAACTTCTTTTTTATTTCTTCTGAAACACAGTGAGAAATTACTTTTTTGCACACATCATTCAGATGTTTTCTGGAACATCACTAGAGGCAATGAGAGAAAATTATACAGAAGTATGACAACCTTTTGTAATAAAAAAATATATATTATCACATACATGCATATTATATATTTTTTCATCTCTACCTATTATATGTCTAAACAACAACTAAATATTTTTCCAGTGATACTATCCCTGATAAATATGTGTGTTACTACTAATCGTGTAGCTAAACTGTGTAGTCTAGACATTTTCTGAATGTGGTCCCTCAGGTTCCAGGCATACATGGGTATGTTAATACTAAGCTTGAAAAATGAACTTTTACTCCTCTCACCCCAAACCAAGTAATGCATTTTTTCCTAGTATTCTATGTTGATTTCAGTGGCACATGGAAAATATTCAAACTGGGAGCAGTAATTCATTTAATATTTCCTTTACTCTAAGCAAGTAGGATTTCACCAAGTCTGACAGGCAGTGTGCTGTCTGAATCCAATCCATAAGATGACTATGCCTAATTTATCTCAAAATGTTTGTAGAAGAGCTAAGACAACCTGAAAAGGCAAACAGTGAAGACTTCTGGGTTTTAAAGATTTCTGTGGAGGGAATGGTACTAACAGTTGCAAGTTGCCACAGGCAAGCAATCTGATCCCACATTTGGGATTTAGTCCAATCTTGTACCATCAATTAATGATTCTTGTGTGGATAAGGGACTCAGCAGAGCTCATCTGGCATAAAACAAAATAGAAAAGGCAGAAGCAGATTTGTGGCAAACGTTTCTGTTTCTGTATTACCTCCGACTTGCACTCAGGGTTAATGGCTTGTACTGTGCTGGATCATGCTACATGACACCCCTTCCCCCTCCCACCCCGCCCCCCGTCATATCACTGAAGAAAGACTTTTGTATAATTCTGTGGCTGTATATACTCTTAGATCAACACCTGTAGAATCACGTGCAAAAGTTGGCTTCCTGATTTCCTCTCTGGTTCTGTGTTTCGTCCCCATAGGTAACATGTAAAAAACCTGAAGGTTTTTGGTGGAGCAGCGTCACTAGAATTCCTCCCTTTTATCTCAGTCTTCTTCTTTTCAGCCTGAATTCTTTCTCAGTGACATGTTGCAGAGACTCTGGCAACATTACACCTGCCTTTGTGTTACAACCAAAATACATTAAGCCCTACAGGCAGCAATCGTCACCAGTTTGTGAAAGCAACTGGAAATCCTGGACTCACAACATTGCAATTATGGGAAGGCTTAAGCAATGCAATTAATTCTAACATGACCCAGCTTCCACTTTAGTATCAGGAATTGTAAATGAAAGGGGAAAAATCTAAACTGATTAAAATTTGTCCCTGTAGGAGGAAGACCAACTGAAATAGACACCTTAGTTGAAGGTGCAATATTTAGTTAATTCTATACTGTTGCATAGGAGGAAGTCATACACCTGGCAACATATTTTTTATATTTTTACATCCTCATGTTAAAATTGTTGACTAAAGTGACTGCCAGTCAAGGTCTGTTTTTAGCAAAGTGAGTATGTCAGAGTGTGGTGGGGGAGAGGCTTTTAAGCTCTCTTTGTGTGTGTGTTTGTCAGTGTGTGAGTCCATTTGAAAGGCTGTTATCAGCGTGTCAGGGTGTGTGGCTTTGGCGTCGTCTGGCTGTGAAGCTACACAATGCATCCTATGTAAGAGTTGCAAGGTGATCTCAGTTTAAACCAAGTCTGTCATACCTGCCATCGAAGGTGATAGGTAGAGGAAATTTTCAACTAATACTTTATTTTTTTCCTGTAATTTAAACTCAGCGTAGTATCAATGTACCAACTCAAGTTACCCCGCTTTCCTTTTATCAAATATTTTAAAATTGAAAGGTGCTGAAGAATATTTCTAAATTATTCCTATTGCCCAGAATAATGGATACCTCAGTGTTAATAAACATGTGGTATACACTTAAGCTAAACACCTGCTTAAGTATAAGCAAATGCTATTTTCTTCTTTCCTGAGTTAAAATAAGAACTGGGTAATCCCTTTTAAGAAAATGCCAAAATGTTAATACTTTTGTAGTCACATTTATTCATGCATTTTAAGGTACATTTCACTCAAAATTCAAGGTGCAGTTCTGGCTGTCTCTGTTCTTGTGTGGCCTTGTAATTTCTCTCATCTTGTGATCAGATGTTTGTAAAAGTTATGCTTTGTAAACTGGCCAGACCACATGCTCCCCTAAAAGGGAAGTTGAGAATGTGTTCATCTTTACTTTGATAAGAGGTTATGAATATCCCCCTCTACTGTTTCCTCAGATGAAATATTTTTGAGAAAATGCATTGTATCTCTATATAAAGGCAATATATTGAGATATATACAGACGTTATATATATATATATATGATTAGTATATCTTAATCTCCATTTAAGGCAAATTCTGACCAAAGCGAAGCCCACAATAAAACTCCAGGACCTTTCAGTGAGACGTGATTTTCTTACTTTTCAGACATATATTTTTAATTGTAACACTGATATACTGACAACTCATGAAACTGTTGCTGCTATACCTACTCTAGTGAATTGAACTAATCAATAGCATCATATCCATGCATAACATTTAAAATGTCAACATGGTTCTTTGCAGAATTTTAGATACAACGCAGTAATACTAAGAAAATATCCAGACATGACTCAGGGCAGCCTCTTCTGAAGCCATTTTGACCATATGACTGCAGACTATGTCATGCCATTTACCTTCTGGGACAAACAAAATATGGTCATGATCTATTTTGTTATCGTCTGTACACCTCATATACTTTACATAGAGGATCATTTATTTAAATAAAGGCTATGATGTATGCAGGTTCAAAGCCCATTACTCAGTGCAGATGGCCAAATGCTTCTCACAGATAAAGTTTCCATCTTGAATCGATGGTCTGAACACTTTCAGACCCTCTTCAGTACTAACCGTGTAGTTCAAGACTCAGCATTGCAGTTCATCTCACAACAACCCGTGAAAACTGAACTGGATACCGCCCCCACCATGGGAGAAACTCTTAAAGCAATACAGCAGGTGAAAATTGGCAAGGCAGCTGGGGTTGACGGAATCCCACCTGAAATCTGGAAGTACGGTGGCCAAGTACTCTGTGCTAAGTTTCATGAATTTGTGGTGCGCTGCTGGGAACGAGGTGAACTGCCTTCAGACCTTCGTGACGCTGTCATCGTCACCTTGTACAAGAGGAAAGGAGATAAATCAGACTGCTCAAATTACCGAGGTATTACTCTGCTCTCCATTGCTGGTAAAATCCTTGCAAGAATCCTGTTGAACAGATTAATACCCGCCATAGCAGAAGATCTTCTACCTGAAAACCAGTGTGGTTTCCGAGCCAACAGAGATACCACAGACATGGTATTTGTTCTCAGACAACTGCAAGAGAAGTGCAGGGAACAGAACAAAGGACTCTATGTTACCTTTGTTGATCTCACCAAGGCTTTCGACACTGTGAGCAGAAAAGGTCTGTGGCAGATTTTGGAAAGTTTAGGATGTCCTCCCAAGTTCCTCAAAATGATCATCTTGCTTCATGAGGACCAGCGCGGCCAAGTGAGACATGGTGACGCACTTTCTGAGCCGTTTCCAATAGCCAATGGTGTGAAGCAAGGCTGCGTCCTTGCACCAACTTTATTCACAGTCTTCTTCAGCAAGATGCTCCAAAGGGCCACGGCAGACCTCAATGATGAAAACGGTGTCTACATTCGATATCGTACGGACGGGAGCCTGTTCAACCTAAGGCGACTGAAGGCCCACACTAAGACCTTAAATTGTCTTATCCGTGAGCTGCTTTACGCTGATGATGCCGCCCTTGTTGCTCACACAGAAGTAGCTCTGCAGCGTCTAACATCCTGCTTTGCAGAGGCTGCTGAGCTGTTTGGACTGGAAGTCAGCTTGAAGAAGACAGAAGTTTTATACCAGCCTGCACCTCAGGAAGTCTCCCATCATCCCCATATCACCATTGGTGAAACAGAACTCAAATCAGTCCAGCAGTTTAGCTACCTGGGTAGCATCATCTCCTCAGGCGGTAAGATTGATGCAGAAATAGACAACAGGTTAGCAAAGGCATACAGAGCTTTCGGTAAACTCCATAAAAGAGTGTGGCAAAACAAACACCTGAAGAAAAGTACCAAGATCAGTGTTTACAGAGCTGTTGTACTGTCTACTCTTTTGTATGGGTCCGAATCATGGGTCATTTACCGGCACCACTTGCGTCTCTTAGAACGCTTCCATCAGCGCTGCCTCCGCACAATTCTAAACATCCACTGGACTGACTATGTGACCAACACGTCTGTCCTTGAACAGGCAGCAATCACGAGCATTGAGGCCATGCTGCTGAGAACACTGCTGCGCTGGGCAGGGCACGTCTCCAGGATGCAGGACTACCGCCTCCCTAAGATCGTACTCTATGGGGAACTTGCCACTGGCTGCCGCAAGAGAGGAGCCCCGAAGAGGAGGTTCAAGGACTCCCTGAAACAATCCCTCAGCCTTGGCCATATTGATCATCACCATTGGTCTACCCTGGCCTCCAGTCGGGAGGCCTGGAGACACACCATCTATAACGCTGCTGCTGCTTTTGAGAACACACGCAGGATCACTCTCGAGGAGAAAAGACAACGCAGAAAGAATCGCGTCTTGTCTGTATCACCTGGGGAGTCTTTCTGCTGTGCCTTCTGCAACCGGACTTGTCTATCTCGCATTGGCCTTTTTAGCCATCAGCGCGCTTGTAGCAAGCGTGGGTAGAACCCTTTCAAATCTTCGTTCGCGAAGCCTAGCCATGATGATGTATGAGTTTTATGTAAAGAATTTTGTTTCTTAAAAGTTTAGCTCTCCAAAAAAGAACTTAAGAAAAAATTTTAGTTTCAGAGAAGACAATTCTTGCAGGTTTTTTATTAGAGATCTACTGAACTTTGTAATTTTAAAATCTTAAAATATGGCATTTGCTTTGGACTTTAAACAGTGTACTTTGGTAGAAAAAATATTATAAATAAATTCAAAATTAAAATAAATTATTATTGTAATCTCAGATTACTTAGTGACAATTTTCCTTTTTTTATATAGTTTTCATATAGTAACTTCAACCTGATTTTGCTAAACATTCCAGTATCTCAACACAAGTTTTTTTTATTAAAGTATATCCAATCATTTATCGTTATAAATCTTTCAAAGGACTTGAATAAAAAAAAATCTGGTTTTCTCCATCAGTTAAAAATATCACCCTAGATAACGTAATCTTCAGATGGTGACTGACTTAATATCCAGGACAAATACTTGATCATGTAACTGACTAAAACTGCGTGGTGTATGTTCGAATTTACAAAGTATTTGTTGAAATAGTCACATATGCAGTTAGAAAACATCCTGTCTTTATATATTGCTTTAATTTTTAAATTGTAATGCAATAATTTATTGACCTGAAACACAAATAACAGACTGCGCATGCCTCATATCCTCTGTGCACACCTCATATCCTCTTCATATGTATTGCTTTCTCCATTTCATACTCATTTAGAATTTAGTCTACTATAAATTACATTGAGAAAATAAATAGAACTGGTCAGTAACAAATGTATGATCCTTTTGCTGTGCTAAATAATAGCTCTGATAGTGATCTTTTCAAGGCATCTGTGGATACTATCATGGGTATCAGACATAGTAGAGTATGGGTTATTTTTTATTATAAGCTCCTAGTCTGACCTTCAGGCCCTGTTTTTGATAAAAAGCCATCAATTTGGTTATATACTACTATGAATCAAATGTTAGAACTTTAACAAATAATTCAAACTGAAGTAAATTCTACCTGTTTAGTCAGCCTGCCATTTCTCCTATGCATCTTACTCTTGCTTATAGATAATTTTATCCTCAGAAATTAATATAGACTTAACTGCAACTGTGGAAACATAATCACAATTAATTTCATTAATTATATCTGTGGCATATGTGTATATATATGCATACATATATGTATGCACACAAATATATTTTTCACTTTAAAATTCTAATATAGGATTTGGCCTTGCACTAGTATGTATTTAGTATATCTCACAGCTGCTCTGCCCATAAGATTTAGCTCAGAGTGTGAACATTATTTTAGGCAAATATGGATGAAAAAAATATCGAAATATGAATAATATTATAGTTTATTATCGAAACAAAACATAGCCTGATTTAAGACCCATAAAAAGTTAAACAAATTCAATTAAAATGTTATTAAAATTTAACAGAAGACATTTACCAGATAGATTGAGCCAACAAAGAGATGTGACCCTGTGTGATCCTGCATAAAGGGATATCTGGAGGTGCTGATTGACAGGAAGCTGAACATGAGCCAGCAGTGTGCCCAGGTGGCCAAGAAGGCCAATGGCATCCTGGCCTGGATCAAGAACAGTGTGACCAGCAGGATAAGGGAAGTGATTCTTCCCCTGTACTCAGCACTGGTGAGGCCACCCCTGGAGTGCTGTGTCCAGTTCTGGGCCCCTCAGTTCAGGAAGGATATTGAGGTGCTGGAGCAGGTCCAGAGAAGAGTAACCAGTCTGGTGAAGGGACTCGAGCACAAATCCTATGGGTTGTTTAGTCTAGAGAAAAGGAGGCTCAGGGGTGACCTCATCACACTCTACTACTACCTAAAAAGAGGTTGTAGCCAGGTGGGGGTTGGTCTCTTCTCCCAGGCAACCAGCTGTAGGACAAGAGGGCATGGGCTTAAGCTCTGCCATGGGAGGTTTAGGTTAGATATTAATGGCCTGCCCAGAAAGGTGGTGGATTCACTGTCCCTGGAGGTTTTTAAGATGAGGCTGGATGTGGCACTGAGTGCCATGGTCTAGTAATCACAGTAGGGTTGGATCAAAGGTTGGACTTGATGATCTCAGAGGTCTCTTCCAACCCAGTTAATTCTATGATTCTATAAATTTAAGTGTCAGTGCATTCCTCATCTTAGTCTGGAGAAAATATAGGAAAGAAAAACAATCCTAAATTTAATATCTGTAATCAGGACTAAATCATGAAAATTCTTAGGAATCTCTAAATTATTTAGTACTTCTCAGGAAAAAAAAGTACTGGAGTACTGTGGAGTCTCTAAATGTCAGCTGAATGCTTAAAACAGTTAAAAGGAGAAAAAGATGGTAGAAGTTGTTAGAAAAGGAAAAAAACTTGGAAATAAAACAAAAATATCAGCAAACTGCTGTTATCTGTGCTATACTTTGCTTCTGTCTTGGATACCAGTTGTAGTTCTGATCACCTCCTTTCTAACAGTATATCTTAGAAAAAAGGTAGAGAGAATTGTGACAAGGACGATCAAAGATGGGATATAAAAGAAGAATATAAAATCATCAAATATTCAAGAGGTTGAATAAAGAATATTTGCTCACAACGTCTGACAACAAAAGACCAAAAAAGTAACCAAATGAAATATTCAAACACTGTTTACTACTCACATAATAATATTCTTTCTCATGAGTGTGGAACTCTCAGACTCTGGATGACAACAGAGAAGTATAAATGCATAAGTGGTTCATTGTGAATGCAATACTTACTCTCAGGAAGCCTTTATTGTGTATTTTTAGATGGAATTTTACATGTCTATTTGCCCTCTGCTTGAATACTTTAAATGTTTTCAGTGGACACATCAAACACAGACACTAAGGCCAATCAGTCTCTTGCATGAGTCCTAACAGCTGGTTTTTTATATATGATCTTTAATAACCCAAAAATATTCATCAATGTTTTATGAAATGATCAGTTGAAAAAGCACCATTATCTTACTGGTAGATTTCATCAGATGATTTCCTATAAAAACTGTCTTTTGAATTACAGTAATTTACCTTGAATTAAAAAAAAAAAAAATACTTTTGAATTAAAGTGAAAAAGCCATGTAACATTTTGGAAGACCAGCATGTTACACTGCACATGGTGTGTCATGTCTAAAGAAGTCAATTAAAAATAATGTTCTGAGTCCAAGAAGTGATATCTGTATTGTAAAAGCAGTAATTCAAATTCAGATAAAATTCCCTATATAAAAGAAGACACAGACAGGTAATGTTTCAGAGTGAGCCGTTATTTCAAAAGGTTTTGATGAGTGCTTTGTTTTATTTCATTTTGAGGTGTTCTTTAATAAATACCACAAAATAAAGAATTTCTTAAATAATTTTGCATAAAGATTGCATCTAAGGAAGCTTAAAACTGGCTATTTCTTCTTAAATTTCTATAGAAGAACTTCTTCTGAAAGAAAAAAAAATCCTCATAAATTGAAGAGTTCATGATATATGAAGTTAAGGGAAAGGTGAACACTAATATTACACATGTAGAATTAATTAAAAAAAAAAGAAAAGGGTCTCAGGGAAAACACGAACAAGAAAACAAGTACTTTCATTTTATACAACCTAACTTTGGTCCATTATTATTGGAAGGCAGTGAGATGGCAAAGAAGAGGAAGCCTTTAGATATGTAATATTTTAATTATGTCTGAGAGGAATTTTGTGTAAAAGACTGCGTGTATGTAAGAAGAAATTGTATAATTTGTTCTTTTTTATTGGTAGCAACGTGATGCTATTTTCATGAATGCAGAGAAATATCTTAAGAATTCCAGTGGAAACATACTCTAATGAAATAATAGAATTAGCTGCCACTAACTAACCATGAGGTATGGTCGGAGACTATGAAAGTGATATCCTTTTGGTCTCCACTGTGAAATCACAGGCCTCAGGTTATATGAATGATATCTTTTATTAGGAATGGATCTAATAATATGAAGTTACTAAGGAGAAGCCTAAAGTCCTGTCAGCATTTGTCTATGCTTTCGAGAAGTTTCTGCCGCCTTTCACCCTAAATAATCCATTATTTTAGTATCACCTGCACTTCATTACATATAACCATGTCTGGCATTTCCAAAAAGCAGTGAATTTCTGTATGGTTCCATTATGAATCCAATTTTCTGCACCATATATAGCTTAACAGCCATTTTAAATCACATTGGCCAGAAACTTTGCAAGTATATTTTAGAAACTAACATGCTGGCCATGGAATCCTAGGCTATTTCACAGTGAGAACAATAAATAAGACACATCTGGAAATACAGACAAGTGTCTTCAGTGTTCATTGGGATCAAGTCTTCTGTATCCATTTTCATACAGAAACTTTTATGTGTGCACCTACTCAAACACATCTACTATGGCAGTTAATCATTTTGCTACACCAGCTTTTGAATACCACTAAGAAGGGATACATGTTTGTGACATTGTTATCCCATTCTTCAGGAGGTGCAGCATCAGGTGGCGCTGCTCAACTTTTTCTATCTTACCCTCTAAATAACCTCTTACTTTAGGGTGAAAATAATCCTTTGTTTATTTAAGCAAGTAAGGGCTACTGGAACAATGTTGCAGTTTCAAACTTCTGGCCTGGAAAGATGTTCATAAGCAATAACATTTGCTTTCATCTCACTTCTACATCTAATACATACATAGGTTTAAAAAGACTCAACATTACTGATTACTTCACTGCAAAAAAGTAACCTGCAGAGCTGGAAGAGTAACAAAATGCAGAGAGATGGTACTCATATTTGAAATAGATTAGTAGCAATTGAAGAATGAAATCAGTAAAAAAAATGAAAACTAAATTTAAAAAAATTATATTAATGGCATGAGTAGGCTTCGTACATATAGAGAGTAAAATTACTTGAAAACTGTTACATTTGTATTTCAGCTGTGTACAAAACATTCTTGATTTTATTTTCCATACAAAATTATAATATCTCTGAAAAATCCTTTCACTCTGTATTGGAATTAAAATTATGGCATTCCAAAATAGCCTTTGTAATTACTTCAAAGGTTTTTTTGCCTTAAAAAATTGAAATTACTATGGATTTATATATCAGAAAAAGAAGGTTGAATTTGGAAATTTTCCCAACTTTACCTTCCTATGACCTGATTCTGCTAAATGTCAGGCTATTTCAATAGGATTCATATTAGTATGGAAATAGGGAGTTGTAAAACAAAATCACATAAAATCTACAAGTATTTTTTTAATTATTATTTTTGAGACCCTATAAGAGAAAATTTAATAGAAATGTGCTAATACTGCTAGACAATAAGTATACTAGATAAGTTTATCTGTTTTCATGTCATTGTTCTCTTTAATCAGACAAGACAGAAGAACCATGCAGACTATAACTTTCAGTGTCGTCTATGAAAATATTCTGACATTGATTATAATATGAACTACAACTGTATTGTGGCCAGTTACAGGAGAGTTTAGACAAGTTTACAGCCATCCCATGTTTTTTGATGGAGTTACCATTTCTAAAATCCCAATCTGTAGGTGATCCAGCACCTTACTTAATAAAAGCGTAGCATTTAAACATAGTTTTAGTGTGTATAAAAGTATAATATAATAAAAAATTATATAAATGTAAAATCATCATGACCAGAGAAGGTGCAACCCACTTATCTATTTTATGCACACATATTTAGAGGAGTGCTAGTGATTGTATAATCACCCCTAAAATCAAGATACCCAGTCTGATTTATCAGTTCTGTCAATGTCTGATATTTTGTGTACATACATGCTACTGTGGATGAGGTGAGAGAGTTTCATCTTAATATGTGCAGAATCTTTATCCTTGGCACAAATAAATAGTTTTTCTTATCAACAATATTGCCTGCTCAGTTTTGGTTATAAGCACATATTACCTCCATAGCAGCTACAGCAACTGCCTGCATAAGGACAAACATTTGGCAAGTCCTTAATTGATCCATTGATTGTGCTGATATCATTTAGCAGTGTGTTACAGAAGCTGTCCAAGACCACGCAACTGGAGTCAGCCCTCCTCAGGATGACACCAAGGGTTCTGCAGACCACCAGTGGTGTCACCTCCCAGCTAGACAGTTAATATCAACATGGGTTTGCCTGTATTTAATTGTAATTATCAAGAACTCATGCACTGCTCTTTAAAGGTCAGGCCTGTTTTTCTCTCCAGTTATTGTGCTACAGCTGAATGTCTTTCATGTTTACTGACAAGAAAGGTAGGTATGTAACTGTAAAAGATATCAGTGTCTTTAAGGTTTTCCAGTTCTCTTCTTCAAAGGCATCTGTGTATCTATATGTATCTCTCTTTATGTTTATGCATAAGCATAAAAATATAAAAGAAGGAAAATATCTACCTAATTTCACTGATTTACTTCATGCAGTCACAGGAACCCAATGAGAATTAATTGGGTAAAGGAAACTCCAGATATTCAGGTCTCTTCCATTTCTTTCTGCCACACTCTCTTTCAGGAACATTTATCTTTATTTTGTAGTGGACAGTCAGTTAGGAATTGAGAAATTAAATTAATCTGATGTGCCAAAGTAAAGCTCTAAAAGAATTTGATGGTAGAAGCCCCTCTCTGATTACTGGATGAAAGTTAGCTAAGGAATTCTTTTTAGTATTCAATAAAAGAAGAAAAAGATACTTCCAACATTTTAATGTTGGCTTTACTCTTATATTTTTAAGTTTTAATATTCTGTACACATGTATGAGAGACAATGTTAGATTTAAAAATTAAATGGCAAAATAATTTTTTTAAGAAAGTTCAATATAGAAGGGTTTATACTTGTTTGTTTCAATGTTATTGGTTCCTATTAAGAGTTAGATAGCCATTTTTAATGCCATTAATCTAGACTTGAAATCATCAATAAATAGGCACTACTATCAGGCACATCCCACCATATAGGTACTGCTGAGTTAAATGCACAAATACGTATTTTAAATTTAGAGCAAGAGTTTGTAAAATCAACAACATTACGTGGTTAATTTTACTTTGTCTCCTGGTGGAAGGTGTTCAAAATGAGGAGTAGCTCCGCTGTACAAATCATCACAAAAAGATTTTTTTTTTACACAATTACAATGGAAATTTCCAGAACTGACATAATATGAAAATATTTTTTCTAATTACAGATAAAAAAAGAAATACTAGAAAAAACAAACAACAAAAAAACCCATTAAAACTGAAACAAAAACCCAAAACAAACAAAAAAACACAAAAAAACCAAACAAACAAAAAACCCCCCCATAAAACCAAAAAATCCCCAAATCAAAAAACTCATGCTGAACAGATAAAACAAATCAAATCACCAAACTCTTAAATTAATAATCAAAATAAAATTACAGTTATGTTTTTAATTAGTAAGATATTTGCAAAGTGCTACAAACCACTGTATTTTAAAAGGTGTAATCCACTTCCATATTTTAACTTGAAAGTTTTCCAACAAAAACAAACCTGTTCTGTTATTTCTAAAATACTTTTCATGTTTAATTTATTTTTTAATTATTACAATTTATTAAATTTATAGTCAGTATGGCAGCATGCTGACATAGTCTTCTTAGATAATTTGTATCACAACATTTCACTTATTGAAATGATAGAAGACAATATGTGGAATACAAATAATAAAATATAGTTTTCTAATATACCATAGCTTACTTTTTACATATATATTCACATATGAAAATACTCTAAAAGGCAAGTAGTTGTTTAAGAAACTCTACAGTTACCAGTAAAAGACTGAAAATCATGAAGGACTCTAAGCAGCTGTGAGTTTCCTGTCTACACAAAAAGCAAGATCTGTGTTACAATTAAATATATAGCACATTTCCAGCTTCTGACCACACTGCCATAAACACATTCAATGTAAAAAAAAAAAAAAAAAAAAGTTATTTGCTTCTCAAAGACTGATTCAGCAAAGGATTTTTGCTTTCAATTATCTTT
The DNA here is from genome assembly GCF_022539395.1 of Myiozetetes cayanensis. NCBI lineage: Eukaryota > Metazoa > Chordata > Aves > Passeriformes > Tyrannidae > Myiozetetes > Myiozetetes cayanensis. Next base: position 80,329,931 of record NW_026087742.1, read on the forward strand.
ACACATGAAGATCCCTGATGAGATCTGTGAGAATGTGTTTTGTGTAAACATACTTGTTTAGAAGCACCAGAAGGCCTGAATTGTAACAGTAACATAAAGTATTAAGAAACCTTCTGAAGGGAGGGAGTTTACCTTGCTGTGAAACCTGTTAGAAGTGACAGGAGAAGCAGATCCTTAGTGTGTATCTGTTAGGTAAGAAGCACTTCATTGCTTTAAGTGAAAACTGCAGCTACATAACAGAGAGTGCCTAACTTCATCATTTCTCATTTTGTGAAAATACTAACAGTGCACAGACATCAAAAACTAATCTAAACTATTAACACAATACTCAAACAAACTGAAGTGATGAGTACAAATAGAAGTATCTGTTGGCAGAGTCCTGGAGTGATGGCTGATTTATCTCACAGAGCACTTAGAAATCAGTGCTTAATTCTTTTTTTCTCAGCTCTAGATCACAGGTCATGTACTTAACTACACAAATCTATTTAAATAAACAATATGCTTATGTCTCATTATTCACTCTGTAGCTGCAGTCCAACTCAAAGGAGGTGGAGGCAGGAAGGACATGGTAAATGAAGAGCAATATGATTATCATTGTTAGAAGAAATAGTGGGGGCAGATCTTTAACTGATATATCTTCATATATTCCATTTCATAAATACTGATTCACATTGCTGAAGGCTTTGGAACAAAGTAGTTGGATAAAATTTACAGAGTATCACTGGAACAAATTGTGTGTTGTACTATCTACGTTTCCATAAACATTGGGTCAAGATGTCCAAACTGGTTCACTTCCAATATGTGAATCAAATCAGGAAATGGTATGTCACACCAACCAAGATTTTTTCACACAAAAAAATTAATATTGGTTATCTTAAATACATGAGTTATGAAAGAACTGGAAAGGAATTTCATTTGCCTTTTGGTAACAATTAATGCATAATAAAAAAACATGACATAGTAATTTGGACCTGTTTATTGTATCTTCTTCACATATTTTTCATTTAACTTAGGCTAGCATAGAATCCACACTTTAGCCCTCTGGGATTGATCTAAAGCATAATGACTGCTAGATCAGGGTCAGCCTTCCATTTAAAGTAGGTGTACGCTCAGATGCTCCAACCAGCTCTAGCTACTCTCCATTGCTGTCTGATGACTGACAGTTTAGAGCACCCCTGAAGCTAAACTGACTAAAAAGCCCTTCCAGATCAGTGTTCATGCTCAGATTAAAACACCTTAGATTTAGTGAAGGACTGTAGATTTCTATGAGTTCTGAGTAGTTTTCCAGTTATAGTTCCTGGTAGATTGAACAGCTGGTACAGGAAATATTTTTTCTTCACAGCCAGATTAACAAAAGTAGAGTAGATTGCTACTCTTTTCCCATCACTCCAGTGTTTGTCTATCAGTTCTAAGATTCAGGTATGCAGCCAAAGATGTTAGTTTCAAGTTTGCTAGTCACCTTCTGCACAGAAGATATTGTTATCTAGTGTTAATTTATCAGGTTAATGCATTAATTTGTAGGACAATTTCAAAGGATCCACTTCTCTGAAAACATAAAATATTATTTCTTTCTTATGTGATTAGATGGTTGGGGATCTTATTGTGAAGATATCAAATTAATTACATTAATATAGTTGTGCTTTCTAAGTTTGGTTTTTTTTTTTTTTTTTTTTTGCTTGCACATTCAGGGCACAATTCACTATTTATCATTTTTATTATGCTCTTCAGGCTTAAGGTTAATGTGTAAGAGCAACCACCTGAATGTCAACATATTTTCCTCCCAGACACACACAATAAAATTGCAGAATATGGTCTTTTACGATATGTTTATTATTAGCTTGGCAAAAATATGCAACTAGCCTTAGTCACGTCCAGAATTCACTGTACCTTCATCTCAGCTGTATGAACTCTATTACTGTGTAACTAGGGCTGACAGACATAGACACATGCCTTTGTAAAGTTCTCAAAACTGCCTGTCTCACATGTACAAGATTATCAGCTTATATTGATGATCTCTGACATTCCAGAGCATTGACCAGATAATATAATTTTAGTTATTTTATAATAAGGTCTTAGCTCCCTAAAGGTCCTAGCTTTCAAGGCCCCCCAGTAGCCTAGAATATTTTAGAGTGTATTCTGCCAGGCTCTGAGATTGGGCTGTACATGTACAGAGCAGGAAGATGAGAATAAGCACATATTTCCTTCAAGTTCTAGACTGGAAGTTTTTTTCCATGGCATCAGACATGCTTTTCTTTCACAACATGCAAAGTAATGGAAAGAAAAAGGCACTGAACTTGCATAGTTTTCTCAGTGGCTGAGGCTGAAACATGACAAGTTATGGGCAAACTGACACTTCCACTTGAATAATAAATATGCTTTTCAACTGTTGCTGAGTATCAGATGGTGGGCTGAAAAATTAATTATTATTTAATTATTTATCAAGGACATGAATACAGCTTCTTTTCTAGTAAAGGAACTCTACATAATGATTTTTACAAAACATTGCATTTCTGTCTCCTGTGATGAGACAACTGTCTGTCTCCATGAGCTATCTGGTAACTAAATAATGAAAGCTTGCAAAAAGGAAAAAATATATTAAAAGTAATGAAATAACATATAATTATACAAATTATTCCATCTGGAGCGTGTCATGAATTACATCAGAGAGCTGATACAGAAGTTTAAAAAAAATATTTTTGCCACTGAAGAAACTAAATATATTCCCTGGTCACCAAAATAAATCTCTGGTTGTAGTAAGGTAAACTTTAATAACCAGATAAAATTGGTGTTACTGTAGCATCTAATTCAAATTGCACAAATGTAGTAACTGCAGAGAACTTCATTAACAGTGAGCAAGAATGCATCACTTTTAACAGAACATCTGTGAGCTTTAACAAGAATACTTTCATTATGCTTTCAGGAAAATCTGTCTTAAGTGTTAATAAGATAACAAGTTTAATTAATAAAGTCAACCTAGAGTGACATAAAAACAGCTTGCATTTACCTTGACTCTTTACAATGAGAATTTTATATATATTCATTTTTAAGTGAAACTTTTTGAAGAAAGCATCATTGAAGTTCAATTTCCAGTTAATTAGAAAGATCAATGAAGTCAGTCCTGTGTTTATCTGAAACAAAACTTCCTGTGAGTTCATAATAGTTAGATACAATTTAAGAAATCAAAGATAGTCCCCCTATTTTTCCCATTACTGAAGTATTCTGAGCTGCAAATCAAGACTAAACTACATTTAAAAAATTTACAATAAACAACAACAACAAACAAAACCCACAAAAACAAACAAAAAGTTTTGTTTGTTTGATATACATATTGCAATTTGGGCCTATGTTAATTTCACACTTAGCAAAAATACAGGAACCACAAGAAGAGAAGGACTCTAATAAATCATGTGACTTTGTGACTTTTATGATACTAAGTGAATTTTAGGAGAAAGCTTTGTGGACTAAAATCCAGAAAATTCTGTTGCTCTGTTAGGTTAAACTTTGCAAGAAAAAAAAAGAAAAACAACTTGGCTTCAGTTTAAGGTTACATTGCACTGCTTTGGAGAAGGTGGAAACCTCTGCTGCACAGATTCACAATCTCATTACCCAATGCTGATCCTAAAATAAGCCTAAAGCAAGTATGAGAAGCTATGTCTGTGATATTGCACCTCTAAAAATCTCCAGATTCACAGGGCTGGGTGTGTGTTAGGTTGTACTCTCATTTAGGCTGACCCCCAAGGGCATACAAGTCCTTCCCTGCTACTTCTCCTCAACCAATATACCCCAGTTTTCATTATAAAGAAACCTTGTACATGGGTAAACGTAGAGCCATCTGTGCTCCACCAGGCTACCAGTGCAGGCAATACAGATGCTGATACTTTGGAACATGCCACAGCCCTTTTTCTCGAAGCCTCCACTGATTTGAATAAAGACAAGACAACCAATTTGAATTTCAGAAAAATTTAGGTGAGGTGATACCCCCAGCTTTTACAGCGGACACTGCCTTTTTAGCGTTTCCTCTGACAAGAGAATGGCAAGAAGGAGACAGAATGCCAAGGAGACAGAATGCCATGTAATGCTTTCCTACCCCCACAATGTTTCATATAGGGACCTGAAAGTATACGTTAGCAAAATAAACATGCCTTTGGGAAACAGTGCTGCTGGTTCATATGCTGGAGGAATAAGTACACTCCCTAGCACTGAGGGACCTTGCTCCCAGACCTTTGTGGTGTTTTAAAGGTAAACTGGCAGGAGAATTGAATCCCACTCAAAAGAGATTTTAAGTCAGAATTACAATTTAATAAAAATAATACAATAAACACACTTATACAAACGAACAATTGGTCTTAACCCACAAAAACCTGGATGTATAACCCGGCACCCTGGGGCACTCAACAGAATAGTTCGTCGGCCTCCGTGCTGAGCTCCACGTGGGCTCCCTGAGTCCAAAAGTAATAGGAAAACAAAAAACCTGTTGGTGCAAGTGATGGTCACAGTCCGGCCAAGGTTCTGATCCTCCTATGGATCCCACAAGTAGTATCAGAAGTCCCAAGACCCCAAGATCATATACCCTCAGGTTCGGGCAGGAATGCCCATTACCTTCCCCAGGGCGGGGAGTTCCACAACGGGTGATTGTGAGTTGTGGGTGTGAGGACAGGAACAACCTCCTATCTCCCAGGCCTCTTAACACCCAGCTTATAGCCTGAGGGGTCAGGTGTGCTCTGGGCAGCTGCTGCAAATGGTCTGTTGTTAATAGTTTCTGGGAAATGACATAGAGGGTGTAGAATACACAGTTTGGGTTACACCCACATAGCCATGAACTGGTCCCAGCTGTTCTAACTAGGACACCCTTTATGTATCATTCTGCTCCATTTGACTCAGAACTAGTCCACACCACAGATCTTCATTTTATCATGCAAAGTAGTAGTCAATATTAAACTAATATAAAAGCTTTTTTTTTCATTCCTTCATACGATATTAATTCATCTCATTTTTTCAGAATTAACTCAGTAATGTTGTTTTAGAAAACAGCAAAATTCAACAATTGTTGCCAAGAAAATTTCTTAACATTGTGTTCAAGAATATCAGAAGGTATATTTTGTGTAATTTGCTTAAGGATTAAATTTATATCCAACCACAAAAGAAAAAAAAAAAAAAAGAAAAATTTGAAATGTATCTCAGAGGAGCACTGAACAGTTGCAGAAATTCTCTTGATCACTATAGCAGAATTTATTTTCAACATCTCACAGCATTTGTGCTGATCCTTGAAGTGTTTTTAATATCTTAAATCACCAGACAGCATTTTGCAAGTTGTTAGCAGGGGTTTATAATATACATATTTATTTATTTTCTGTACTGTCCATACATTTCAAGCCAACAGGTACACACAGAAAAACCCCCATGAGTTTATGAGAAACTAAAATATCATAGTAATTACTGTCTTTTTTTTTTTCCTGTTAAAGTTTTGACTCACTTTTAATTGTCTATAGGGAGATAAAATGTAGCACGTGACAGCCAAAAACCATTCAAATAAAACCTACAAGTATTCAAACAGGAAAGTAGTTCCGTAGACACAGATTTACCTATAGCGAAACATAATCTGACTTGGAGATGAGAAACTTCAGAAAGAATTAGATTTAATATATGTAGAGCTAATATAGTTTCAGCAGCTGTTTTAAATATACATAAATGAATAAATGAGCATTTTTCTCCCTAGATGAGTATTCATAGGAAATGTTCACTGGATTAATTTCCCATTAATTTGTCTGTGCTAGTATTCTTAACACAGGTTGTACATTGTATCTTTCTGCTCTGAGATAGTTCAAAATGAGTGCTCTCAAAACAGAGGTGGAAAATCTGTAAAAATAATCCTCATTGTCATTGTTAATTAAAACTCAAAAAGTGGAAAAAATGTTAAAATAAATCTATGACTGATGAATTAAAATGAGTTGTTGACTGTTATGCAGTCATAAAAACCTTTCAGATAATTTAAATCCAGTTGCTCTTACTTTAAACCCAGCTCACATGACAACCTGGCAAGGGAAGCAACAAGATGCTAAAATTGCTTAAAATCGTATGACTTAGTGAGCTCTTCATCTTCTATGCATATATGTGCTCTGAGCATAACTAATTTATAGCTAATTCATTTAGTACTCAGAGAAAATAATGATACTCAAAACTTGGCAGAATAAAACTTTCTTCCAACTACAGTGTAAAAAAAAGTATAATTATTCTTAATTAAAATGAAATTAAAATGACTGTAATACAAACTTAATAGATACTAAAGTTATTACAACAGGAACATAAGTTGTTTCAATTGACTGTATAAAGGAAATATGACAAATCTTTTGAGAAGTATTTTATTTCCACCCCCTCTCCCCCAAATAGTTCAATGTCTTAGGTTATCCTGAAATTACAGAGCCTGTGGAGGCATTGATAGTGGCTTTGATATACAACTTATAATTCTGTTAGAGTATCTCATGTAAGATTTTTGCTGAACTTATGATGAAGGTTTATTTGGCACTTATTTCCAACATTTGCTGTAAAACTTCACACAATAGAAGACTAGCAGCATTAAAAGCAGACAAAAGAAGAGAAAATCAATCACAAAGCTCAATAAGATAAAAAGAATGACACATATTATAATCAGGAACAGAATGATAAATCAAGCAAATACTAAAGCTTTTAGGACCTTGACATTTTTCTTTGGATAGCTTCACAAAGAGATATTTACTGTAAAAAATAAATTACTGTAAGAAGGTGCAGAGTAAGCATTTCTTTAAAATGTGTAGTCAAATAATTTCTAGTAGCTACTGGTGAGCAGAAAGAAAGTCTCACATTTTCACATTTAATGAGGAATAAAGATCACGGATTTATTCATATTGTGCAGTGTTATATTTTTAATTAATTGTAGTCTAATTAGTCGAAGACCACACTCAAATAAAAAAGTTACTCTATTATACAATATTTGGCACAACACAATCTGCCTGCACATGCACAAACACAAAACAAAAAGATTAATCTCAATGTATATTATGTACAACTAATTACTTAGAGTTCAACCTTCCTAATTTTAGATGGTTTTACTGAAATGCTGAAGTTCAGTTATTTCCTTTCATTTCTTTCTCTTTCAGCAGACAGAGATTGATTACCTTTGCAAGCACTGGCATGCATACTCTACACTGTTAAACAGCTGGCATGGTTCCTGACCTAGTCTGACTTAGCCAAGCAGAATGTTCAGGAACCATATCCAGACGTGGTTCAAGATTGAATAATTCAAAATGAGTAATTTTTATACCACTGCCTGCGTCTGAGGGTAAGAGAATTTACCTGCTTAGGCACAGTTTATACCATCACAATTGGCCTTCGACGTCGTAGTCACTATCTTTTTTTATTTATTACAGAGACTTAGGGGCAGTGAAAAATGTTGACTAAGTTTTATGACTTTCAGTGTCACATATAGTTACTTCATGTTAATGCCTTTCACTTTTAACATTATCAAATTAATACATACATAATTTTAATATAAATCCTATAAAACAGTCACTGCTCAGCTCTATTGTGGTTTAAAGAAAAAAGAGCTTTATAATTTGATTTGCTGATTCTAAAAGAGTGTTAACAGCTTAATAATATTCTGCTATCTCTTGTCTTACTTATTTTACTTATGATCCCTATGGAATGAGATCCTATGAAATCATATGAGATCATAGTATATAGATATACAGTATATAGATATACTATCTAGCATTCCCAGTTTCTTCTGTGGCTTGCAATCACTACCACTAAAGAATGAGTAGATATGTATTACCTGAGAGATGTGCTGCCTAAAGTATTTATCCTACTATATTCTTAATACCTGAATTCTAATTTATATAGGGATATGAAGTATTTATAGTGATTTCTTTTCAAAATCAAAACTTAAGAGATTTGATGATGTGGTACATTGAGGAATGCAGGTGAAAGGAATGATTTAGTATTGCTTTCAAGGTTGCTGACAACTAAAACAAAAAAGGACAACAAAAATAGACAGGCAACATGAAAATTCTGAGGATCTTCGAGGGAAATATATACCTAGTCCAGAAGTCTATTTGTCTCTTCTGAATGATATTGACAGTGGGTCAACTTGGGTGAACTTATACATTTTTACAAGGTTGACACTCAATTGAGTTTAGCTTATGCAAAAAGTATTTTGGTGCTATATGTGCTGATACTATCATATTCCTTTCCTTCTTTCACTACTGCTTAGCTTTAAGAATGGCTAGGAGTCTGTCCAAGGGCATATTTTTATTCATAGTCATTGTCAGAGAACCTATGAAGCACAAAGGCACTGAAAAACTCTCTGAATTGATGAAGTAAAGAAGCGATTTAAAAGCTGGTAAAAGTAGAGAACCAATGCATGTCAGATATAGAAATCAACAGTTTGTAACCATAAAGGGCTTCATGCTTTGGTCTAATGAGAAAAAGTATTAGCTCTGTGGAAGTAACAAAATGAGTTACATAAAATGAGTTTGGGAGAAAGATGAAGCCCTGTGGGTTGTACTGCAGGAAGAATCCATAATACATCCTAGTTTGCAGCTATGTGAGCCTATAAACCAGAACATAATATACATAACATATTTTTCTTTACAGAGGACAACAAACATGGGAAACCACAGCAAATGTTGTAGCACACAGCTTAGAGAATAAGTGGTGACTGACAGTGGTGATCTGAAGACAACTGAACAAACTCCACCAATATCACCTTTGTAAATCTTCAATGCTATGTCCAAATATTTCCACAGAAGGCTTCTTCCCATTCAGCATATGCAATTTAAATATATTTTCTGCCTTAGTCTATTACTTGGTTCAAAAGTGGTTGAATTTTAGAAGCATTTTATTTCAAATATGTATAGTGAGAGCTGATAAGTTGTAGTCCATTCTAAATCTTCCTTTTCAGATACATATGAAATAGGCTGAAGCAAAAACATATAATTAATACCATGAATTAGAGGCATTTTACAATTCTTTAAGTAGTTTGAGCTTCATTTATTAAAGCAGTTTACATAGCCTGAAAATTTGTTATTGAAAATTGCATATAAAGACAGATTCTATATCCATTCACTCATTAATTCAAAAAAATTCCACATTACTTCTGCAAGCATGCCATTTTGAAATTACCATTTTACTTGATGCATATATTCAAAGCCTCCCAATGAACGCAAAAGATTATTTCATTATTCTCAGTGCAATATCCAAAGCCACAGAAAGATAAGAAAGACAATAAAGTACATTTTTCACGAAATTTCATTTACAGTTTCTTTTTAGCTGTTAAAATGCTATGCATTGTGTTTTTCAGTCCACTCCTTGTTTCTAATTCACCTGGGCAGCTTTTAACTTATTTTTAATCAGGAAACTAATTAGAAGGCATGAAACATCCCCAGCACACCTTTATTATTAATAAAAATTGGGAGATTTAACTGCCTTATTACAGACAAGAAGCTTTTTCTTGTGTTTAAAAATAAAAAAGCATTGGTTAGACATTTATTCTATTATTTTTTACCCTGCGGTCAGGAAGCTTTTAACTTCATTTTTTCAACTGGAAAAAAAATAAAATAAATAAAAACCAACCAACCAACCAACCAAAAACCCAACAAAAACCCCCAAAGTACAAGTTGAAGTGCTTCAGCTTCTTGGGAAAAAAATGCACTGAAAGATTGAGTAGGTTACCTTATTATGAATAAGTAATATAGTGAGGTATTTTACTGGTAAATGAGCTTGCTATTCCTGTACATGCACCAAAATAAATTCTTTGGGCTAGGTTGGGTTTTTTTGCTTTGTTTTGGGGATTTTTCTCTCTGTTTTTATTGTTGCTTTACCATTAGCACTTTCTAGTCAAAATGATTCAAGAAAACTGAATGTATAACACACCCAAATGATTTAAATTCTGAATTGGAGTGGGAGTTAGTTTGTTTGATTTTTTTTTCACTAAGAAAAAAACTATTACGACACTGAAAAAAATTTAAAATTTTCTCTCTAATCTTATTCTGTGCAGAAATAGACTTTTTTATCAGCACTAGGATGGTTTGCAGTGCATTCCAGGGAAAAAAATTAATATTCAGGGTCTCTTTCAACAAGGATAGAATGAAAAAGGGACTGTCTTAATTGTATTTGTTGATTGGTTTCAGTAAACAATACCTTAATATTTACTAAAAAAGAATAAAATAAAACAAAAATCAAACCAAAAATATTTATATCTAAATATACAAGAACAATTTATTGTCATTGCATGCAAGAAATTACTCCAGATTTGAAATGTATTCAGCACCATGAGTAGTTCAGAAGTCCTAATAAATGAAAGTAATTTAAATTAGATGTTAGCCTTTGTCTATTTAAATATAGAGTAATGTCAATAATAATTCCTAATACCATCCTTAATGCATGATCTTTCTTTTACCTTTAATTTTTAATCCTAGGTGTTCTTCAGTCATTGTCAAATGGAAAGAAAACTGCTACTTCAGAAGGATTGAAATTTACCTTGTAGTGGAGGCTAATGTCTTATTTATATACCACTTAAACCTTACTTTGAAGGTTTAAGTAGGATTCAAGAGATGGTACCCTGTACTGTATCTCCGTATAGAAACAAATTTTGCATTAGCAAAGCTTAGCTGTTGCAAAAGATCTTGCATACTCTATGAAGGGGCAAAAAAATCCATGAAGAGCTCATATGCAGAGCCATGTTAACTGTATTTTTTCTAAGCCACATTCATTATTGATAGATTTTAACAGAAGTAGTTAAGCTTGCCACTCTGTGATACTTTATTTTATTTATTTTATTTTATTTCATTTTATTTTTATTTTGTAAAAGTAAGGCCACAGAATTAATCAGTCCCATCTGCATGCACAAAAGACATGACACATGGAACAAAAACCATCTGAAACAAAACTATGCTTCCTTTCACAAGCAATAGGGGAAATTAATGTCATCACTAAGCTGAAGACATAAAGAGATTCAAAATTAAAAATCCTTTGAAAGCTTCCAACAAGATTCCTATAATCAGCAGGAAGATAAGTAATGATCAAAGCCCCTTAAAATAATATTGCTCACCCCATTAGAACTGCTTAAATGTACCCTACCATTCATCAGAAATTATACAAGATTACTGCAGAAACTATGCCATTGTTTCAGTAAGAAGCCCAGATGTTTTAAGGGTAGACTTCACAACTCACATAAGGTTAAAAGCCAAGACTAAAAAAGAAACCAAACCAAACAAAAACATATCACACACCCCCTGCCCCAGCCAGCTGCAGTTATAATCCTTCATTATCACTAATGTAACACTTCATAGGTGCTCAATTGCTCTGATAAATTGCCTCATATTGAAGCTGAATCGTGAAAAGGGAAACAAAGTGAATGCCTTTCCCAATGGAGAATTTTGGTTCCTTTGGTTATTTGTTGTTTGGGGTTTTTTTCCCTTAAACAAAGATAGTATAAACCTACTATTTTTTCTTTTCATCTGAAGAATCTCTCTTCTTTTGTTAAATTTCATCTCAGCTACAGTGCTATTAGTGAAAAGAGAAAAGTACAGTTCTTCATACTTTATTACCAATGTTGCTCTTTGAAATAGCCCCAGGGATCTTACACAGAGTTAAGTGTCAAGTCAGGATCTGAAAACATTTCTAAGTAGAAGTCCAGAATAATGTATGTTTGACAGTTCTACTAAACATTTGAGATTTATTATCTGATACACTGTGCTTTTAATAGCAATATTGTTATTGCTTTTGTTGATAACAATTTGCAGTAGTCACCTTGTCTCCTCCTCTAGACATTCAGAAGTAGCTCATATGACATTGTTTATTAGAATTACTTGTACATGGAGGAAGTTTGCAATGTTTCAGAAATTGCTTGGTGCAAGCTGTTTCAAAGGGAATGTCAACTTTTAGTATATGCAGTGTCCAAACTCATTTTGATTATCACATTTATTTACTTAGATTTAAAGACACATAAGCCTAGGGACTCCCTATTTTATGCTTCAGGTATGCTTGTCAATCTAACTGCAGTGTAAAAATCTGAGTTCAAAACAGCAGCATTCTTGCCTCAGATACCCATATCCAAGTAAGACAAACACTATCCAAATAAAATCAACAAATTTCTATTTCACCTAAAGCCCAAATATGTTGCATCCGCTATCCTCATCAATTTTTGTTATATTCAAATATTTATAACAGCTTTGAAACAGCAACGCCTAATACCACATTCATGACTAAATTGACTTGAAACCCAGAGAACCACCACCAAAAAATATCTCTGTGGCACAGAACCCCAAGAAATATTTTAAACAAGATTAATCTCTGCCAGCAAACATCCAACCAAAAATAGTAGACAACCACTGCAAGTGATTAGAATAGAATAGAATAGAATAGAATAGAATAGAATAGAATAGAATAGAATAGAATAGAATAGAATAGAATAGAATAGAATAGAATAGAATAGAATAGAACAGAAAGTAAAATTCTTTTTAGTTGGAAGGGACTGACAACAATCTAGTCCAACTGCCTGACCAATTCAGAGGTGACCACAAGTTAAAGCAAGTGGTTAAGGGCACTATCCAAATGACTCTTAACGACAGGCTTGGGGTGTCGACCACTCTTCCAGGAAACCTGTTCCTGTGTTTCGACCACCCTCTCACTAAGTCTAGTCTGAACCTCTTGTGGCATAGTGTTGAACGATTCCCATATGTCCTGTCACTGGGTACCAGAGTGAAGAGATTTGCACTTCCCTCTTCACTTCCCCTCCTCAGGAAGCTGTAGAGAGCAGTGAGATCACACCTCAGCAAACGCAGAGTCCTCAGCCTATCCTGATAGGACATTCCTTGAAGATCTTTCACCAGCTTTGTTGCATTCCTTTGGACACATTCAGGGACCTTCACATCCTTCTTAAACTCTGGGGTCCACAACTGCACACAGCACTCCAGGTGAGATCACGGTAATGTTAATACAAAGGAGTAATCTCTTTTGACCAGCTGGTCACGTCATGTTTGATGCACCCCAGGATGGTATTTGCCCTCTTGGGTACCAGAGCATATTACTTGCTCTTGTTGAGACTGCTGATGATCAGCACCCCCAGATCCCTTTCTGCAGGGCTGCTCTCCAGCTAATGTCCATGTTTATACTCAACATTACTCCGTTCCGGGTGCAGAATCTGCCATTTGCACTTGTTAAATTCCATCCCATTAATCATAGCCCAGTGCTTCTGTGATGATAGCTTCAGTCTATCTAGATGCCTCTACAAGGCCTTGAGTCCCTCAAGAGAGTTAACAGCACCTACCAGTTTGGTATCCTCAGCAAACTTGCTAATGTATTGAACTCCTGCATCCAGATCATTGATAACACACTGAAGAGAACTGGCCCTAGAGCTGAGTCCTGAGGAGCACCCCTGGTGACTGCCAGTCAGATGTAGCCTGATTCACCAAAACCCAACGTTAATATGTTGCATATTAGTGATGAGACTGTCTTTTCTTCATCAAGAACATTTTTCACTTATTCGGCATTTTCTGCAGGCTTGTAAAAGACTAGTCATTGAAAACATAATGCACTATTTAATCTCATATAGAAAAAGGTCAGGTACCAATAAAAGGGGTTGGATTTCATGTGAAAGTCTGTTTGATGAGGTCAACTTGGGAAATAATTCTGGGTGCATAAAAGCATTCCTATTCTCACATTGTCTTTATCTGGAACAAATATAGGGATGATAACAAAAAGACCCTCATCATGATTTATTTTAAAAAGAAGATAGTCTACCAAGTGTAGACACGTGCTGTGTCAAAGCAGGAAAAAACACCAGCTGAGAAAGAAAGTCAGATTGTTTCATTGCAGCTTCTTGCACCATCTTAACCAGAAATGGGTGACTGGGTATGAGCCATTCTACCATGTTAAGAGATAACCCTCCAAGGAGAAAATAAACATTTTTCCTCAAAGCAACCAATTAATTTCTAAATTAAAAATGAAAGCCTATATCAAGAAAGGAGTCAGTATTTTCTGGACAGTCCCATAAAACCAGGAAGAATAAGAAGTAAAACCTTAAAATATGAAACAGAATTTTCACAAAATAATTGGTGTTGAGTGCTAATTGCAAAATAGGTAAATATTTCTCCCTCTGAATCTGGAGGCACAGATTTTTTTATTCCTATTTTCTAAATTTGTAAAGCAAAAAAAAAAAACCAAAACCAAAACAATCCATACCACAACTGCTTGAGCAATTTCACTAAAGATTCAATGACACAGGAACAGATGTGAGATCTAGGAGATGCCAGCATGGCAATTGCTTAGAGCTTTACACTACAGCAAGTCCCAGTAGACCAAGTAAGGTAGTTGGGCAAGTAATTTGCAAAAATGATGGGAAAGAAGGCTGTGACTTAACCTCTTCCTTGAGCATTTGTTTAAGAATAATAATAACAAAGCTTCACATCTCTCCTCTTAAACTACATAAGACATGTGTTATAAATTTTCTGAAATGTGAGAACAATTCAAGACTGGTTTAGACAGAGTAAATGTATGGTGGCCTTCTGGATTTAATGGATACACACCATGTGTGAATTTGGCTACTGAATGGGATTTCACACTTTCCGTTTGGGGCTATTTAAGGCATCTAGCATTGGCATAAGCTAGAGGATCTCTAGTTAGGAGCTGATAGGAGATAGATTTTTAAAAAAGTTTCTCCAGAGAAAAATCAAGAATATTGAAGTCCAGAAGCCCAAAACTTGGCACTGTGAATGATTTCCCTTTTCCCATCTTTCCAAATATATAATTTTTCCTTTTTCCCTAATGCTTCATTTTAATATTCAAATTCACATAACTGAAATCCTATTAGTGCTACCCAAAAAAGTTGCATATTAAAGAGAGAGATGTGGAAAGCACTCATGTCTACCAAAAACTATACCTCTGATGAAAGATTTACATAAAATTATCTCCTGTGTTCAGTTCAGTCTATATTTGTATGTTTATATGTTACCAACACTTACCATGGGTAACGATTCAACTGGAATGATTTCACTGGCAAACAAAATTCCATTAAATTACTAATGATATGAATTGTTGTGAAAAGAGAAACAGGTAATACAATCTAAACCTGAGCTGAAGCTCATTGAATTTCAATCCAGAAATCTTGAATTTTTATGCAGAGAGCACTGCAGTTTTTCTCAGAATCTGACAATCATACATGTTTGTGAGGCTTAGTTTCTTAACACATCTCCTTAATCCTCCTAAATTAAACAGTGGAAAAATCTTCTGGGTGTCAAATTTCAAACAGAACTGTAATTGAAATAGGCCTATGACTAGAAGTTTATTAGCTCAAAGTAATAGCTGAAAAGGCTTGAATTCACATGAATCACGAGTTGTAGTTTCTAGTATTTTACAGTACACATCAAAGTGTAATTCAGTCTCCTTAGATTCATTTGTCTTTGTACATGTTTAAATAGAAACAGCTAATTGTAAAGTCTTAATAGTATACTGTTAGTACTGTATTTATTCAAATTCAAAAGAAGTTTTGATGTTTGAAGACAAATGTTTATTGAAGAGCACCAGAGAACTACTTTTGCCTATGGGTTACAGTAAAAACTGAGGTAGAAAATTGTAATGAACTTCAAGCTCTCTAGTAAGTGGTTTTGGATGTTTGTTTGATTTTGTTTCGTTAAACCCACAAACAAAACTGTCTTTCAAACAAAATCAAATCTGGATTAGGCCTGAAGGAAAAGTTCTTGCATATGTTCTGGACATGAAATTCAGGAGTTAGCTGTGTGATTGTAATGTTCTTCAGAAGTGACATTGTCCATAGGATCTAATGAGCACTGGAATGAGAGGCTTGTAACAGACTTCAGTGAAATCTGTAACATGTTATGAATGATCACACATTTCACTAAAATCACATTTTGTGAGCAAGTATGACTAAGATATTTTAGTAAGATATTATATATACATGCAGTCTAAAACTCTTTACACAGTATCAAACATATTTTCCCCTTGTATTGCCCTGATCTTGATCCCACACGGAGTAAAGGTACTAAAATCATACTGTTGTACTGCAAAAACAATCTTAAACATTTTTAGAAGTATATTACGATTACAAAGATTCTCAGAATAGTTTGTTACTGCTGTCTGTCTTGTTAGTCCAGCTTCCATAACCACCTCTATTAAGCAGATTGTGGCTCAGATCTCATACATCTATCTATTTTTTGGTAGGGTGTTTTTACAAGCACAAGTAACATCTGTCCTTTTCATTCTCTTCACAGCATCCAACCACTCTGGCAGATGTTTCCAAAACCATACTGTCTGCTAACATTTAAAGGAATACAGTATTTGCATAAACACTGGGAATTCCAATCCTAGTACTTTCCATACTGTTTTAATTTTTTTTAAATCAACATTTTCTGTTCTATACACATAATTTTGTTTTACTCCTCATAAAGCAGACATTGTGTGCACACATCTGTTAAATCTGGGCTGCATTTATTACAGTTCTGCTCTTCCAGAAACAGGAAGGATTAATTACCACAGACTGGCTCTAGAAGCACCCCCGTGTTTCTTAACACACAAAATTAATTCAGAGTTGACAAAACTCTTTCAGACACAACCTGCTTCCTGCTGATGGTGCTTTATTAGCATATTCTTCCCAGAAAAAAAATGCTTCATAGACCCTTTTTACCTCTCCTCAGAGTTCAATTTGTAAAGCACTGAGTGACAGGCAGCAAAATGGCTTGAATATATCTAAGGCAAGTTGCCAAATCCTCCTGATAGAAGCACTTTGGAGTCTTTGTTCTGAGTACATTAAAGTCACAGAAGGTCCATGTACTGTAGACTGTACAGGGCAGGCAGGATGTTCACAGTAAGACAAAACAGCAGGTGATAAATGACATTAAATAACAGTGAGAATTTACCACAGACTAAATTAACTACTGGAGTGAAATGTTCTCAGCTCTAAGGCTATATTAACAGTGAATTTATAATCAGGTGATTATAATTCTTCTTAGTGTTCAAGGAAGTCTATATGTAAAAATGATCAAGACAGCTCTATTTAACTCCAGAGACAAGCTTTTGGAACGGGTTCTAAAAACAATAGAGAGTAACTCTTTTTTCCACTCTTATGGAGTAATTTATACAATAAGTACATAGAAGTCAATTCGATTGTTGGATACCTGATACGCTCCATTTCATAAAAAATTAGAGTCACATTAAGTTGCTCCTAGCTGGTCGAACTCTCAAAAAGAGGCTTCTGTCATTTTGATTTAAGAAACCTGCAAATGAATATTTGCTGGCTCAGAGGTGAGGGGAAAAAAAAGTGAATCTCTGTCATCTATAAAACTTTATATTGAGTTTTTTGTTTATGTTTATAATTTATTAATTATTTCACCAATTAGCATTACTGCACAAACTCTTAATATGGTCTATATATGTTATTTTTGTAATATGAAAAATATGTTTATTTATTATAAATAAAAAACAGAAACCTGAGGGAAAAAAAGAAATAATTTATACATTTAATTTATATTTTTCCATTATTTATTTATGCATTTAATGAATATGGAACCATTCATTTCTCTAGTGCTTTTTTCTCTACATGGAGAGACAATTTTTCATAATACTCTGCATACATTTTTTTTCCCCCATTTGGTTTGCCTGGAGTTAACACAGCTCTCTAGAATACCTGAGAGAATCTGCTCGTTTTTTCTCTAGGAAAAGAACACAAGCATCTAAAGATAGTAAAACAACCTAAGCAAGTGCTGAAGATCAAAATCAATAAAGAAAAGCAAGACAAATATAAGAGACAAAGAAACACTGAGCAGGAAGCATTTGAAGAAGGGCCTAAATACTGTATTCTAAGACTTGGTGTTATTTCCACTTAAAATTGAGCTCTTTTATATGGGATCCTTGTCCTGAGAACTGTGGGTATTTATTAGGATGCACAGGATAAAGGAACAAATTCATACAAACTAATATATTTTATAATAAGCTAGGTTAGTTTAATAAGCTTAATTGATCCTAGTGACCTCACACACAAAGACTTAAACCTAACTGTTGTCCCTGGATAATGTTCTGTCAGCTGGACACAAGCCTCAGTGCCTCATTTCCCCTGAGAAGTTCACCCATTCCTGTGAGGAGAAAAGATTGTAATGACAAGCGGAAGACTCCAGGCATTTGTTTATTGAAAGGTTATAGTGTACTCCCACTGCTCTTAATTCCTCAGTTTGGGTCTACTGCAGACATCACTCTTAAAAGGTAATAGATATCAACTGCACTTTGTGAGGTTATAGCTGATAGTCTTTACATGATTACTCAATATCTGGCATTGTAATAATATGATACAAACATTTTTCTCTCTGCACAGTGTCCACTATGTTTGATAGAATGTAATTAAGTGGCACAAAATAAAAACATATTGTATTCTGTTCTTATACTTATTAATTCCATGCACTCATTAATTCCATTTCTCAGAAGCTTTTAAAATAAATACACTTTAAAATTACAACAGTTTGCTTAGGAACTATGTTAAATTTAAAAAAAAAAAAAAAAAAAAAGGCATTATTTTCTAAACCCAAGAGTTTTGAACTATAAAATCTGTTAAATAACTATACCACCAAATGATCACAGTGGACTTGTCATCTTTCAGAGGAAATAACAAAAAATCCTGTGTTCCTATGATTTCTCCAGAGGCCAATCAAGTATGAAAATCCTTTTTGAATTATACTTTTTATTCTTCTCAACACATACATTTCAAGGGGAAAATACCAATAAGCATTTCATTCCAAGAAAAAAGTAAAAAGCAAACAAGCTATAACGAAGGTGACATGTTGTAAGCATTAGCAAATTCTTCAACACAGAAAACATCCCTACTGTGTACTCACACAAGTTCTCAAGGAGTGTACTGGATCCAGATGCCAAACATATCATAGTGAGTTAGATCACGGTTTTCAGTTTGATGCTTCACTATAAGACAAAATCTGGCCCAGTGTTCTGCTTTTTAAAAAATATATTCTGCAGGCCAGATACTATTATGTGCCCTTTTTATTTTTAAGATTAGAGTACTTAAAACATAGAAGCATAAAACTGATATTCAATCAATGATTTAAGCTTGAAGGTTCCATTAAGAGCAACCATATAAACTCAGTGGGAATTAGAAGCCAAAATGCAAAAAAATATAACTTGATTGAATATTTTGCCTTCTTTATTTGATCAGTGAAAGGCTACCTTAGAATTCACACAACAGTCTTTTAGAAATGTCACATTTCTATGCTGGAAGATGTCTGAATTCTCATATTTCAACTTACAACATCGTTTAAATCATCCATAATTTCCTGTTTTGGGTGGAGCAGTGTTATCAGTGATCAGCAGGCAGAGATAAAACCATGTTCTAAATAGCACTTCCTCGGTTCCTCCATATTCCTGATTTAAAACAGCAACAACTGAATTGAGTGGGAAAGTCTCCTCCCTTCTACAGGGAGTAAGTTTGAGACTCAGGGCCCTTTAAAACATTGTTCAATTACTTTCTCTTTTAAAAATACACATGGGATCATTTTGCCCTTTGATAAGGTAGGCATATAGTTTCCTGTCTTTATCCTATCATCATTTCTACAAGGCACTTCTACAGCTGCTTTAGCAAAATGACAACAATAACAAAAGCATGCACAAAGCATGTGGGCTTTCTATCTGTGCCTTGGAATCCAGACTGACTTTAGTCTTGGTTTCTCCATCAAAAGGTCAGGTTACATTACAAGTCTTTCATCAATTGTTCTGTGCTAAGGTCTTTTGTATTTCTGATCTTGATGTTGCTAGGATAGGGTTTTTTGTATGTGTTTTGTTTTGTTTGAGTCCCTATACTTACTACATTGAGATAAATATGCATATGATTCAGCTCTCATCAGACACATTTCTGTGCCCTGTGCCTCACAGCAAAGCAAAGGTATGTAAATTGGCAACAGCAGTTTGCTGCCTCTTCTTTGAACAGATTGGACCCCAAGACAGGCCCTCTGGCACTCTTTCATTCTGCTTCTGATACTTGCCATTGTGGAGTTCTCCCTGGCTTGTTCCTTGCTGTTAACACTAGGAAATCTCACAAGCGTTCAAAGGAAAAATGTCAAGGGTCATTAAAAAAAAAAATAAAATCTCAGTGTGTGTTTTTAAGAAATGTCTTATTGTTGTTCTTTAGAAGATATATGAAACAGAGAATAGGGAAGCTACAAAAATATACAATCCCTAATACCAAGCTGTTTATTTTTGTTTGAAATGAAACTTTCATAATTGCAAATACAAAAAGAAATATCTAATATTAGTTGTTCCAACAGTCTTGAAAAATAGAATCATGAATTTTTGATTGTGCAAAAAGACAGCATTAAATTTATCACATATTAAATTCAATGGACTGCCCAGATTACTACAGAGTAGAAAGCATCTAATTTAAAACTCTTTGGGGAACATTAATTATGTTTTTTATAGTTATGATCTGTCAAGTTTCCCATGAATACATAGCAGCTAATTTAAATTTCCTACAGACTTTAGATAGCTGTAACTCCAAAGTAATGCATGTTGCACAGCTATAATATGCAGTAGTGGGCAAATATATAGACCATGTGAAGTGTACTTCTGCTACCTGTCTCTCACAATGGTACATGTTTGGGAATTTGAAAACTAATTTCCTTCTCTCAGAACTCAATATGTGCTACAATTCTTTCAATCTTTAATGTTGAAAGCCTGACAAATGCTGTGTTTGATGATGCTGCACTACTTGCAACATGCTTATTACATAAGGAAAAGATATTGCATTTGATTTTTTGTCAACATAAAAGCAATTTTGGATCACAAAAAAAACCCCAAATAATTAAACCCTTCATAATTTAGTATCTGGAAGCCTGCAGCCATTAGTCTGTGAATATGGTTTCAGAGACAAGTAATCAGGGACTGCCTGAATCTATGTTTCCTATTTTCCTATTTTATACTTCCACACATTTTCTTCATGTACATCTAGCTACACCCAACTGCCATAGTCAACTACTGCTGAAACTGATCCTGGCTGTTCTGTCAGTTGCAGTCAAAACCATTGCAGGCAATAGGCAGATTCTCTCTCCTTAATAACTCAGTCAGTGTTTTTTGGCCCAAACTTAGCCCTGCTAGAACAGTTGTGAGACAGGTATAGATGCTTAAAATTGTGTTTCTTTCTGGTTAAGAAAAGCATAGAAGTGAGCTGACCTCAGTGGAAGAAACAAATTCTTTGTGTGTGTGTGTGTGTGTGTTTGTGTGGGAATGTGGAATCACTGAAGAACCAAAAAGTAACATGGTGCTGAACACAGGCTATTTATCTTGCTAAATACACAGTCCAAGTCATACAATCTTTGTTCACTTAAAACTACACCAATTCCAAAAGAAACTGACTACATAATTTCCCTTACTATGAATAATTCTACTACATTAATATATTTAATGCACATGAATATTTATGACTTCTAGCTTATGAGGTATTGCTAGTACTGAAATCATTGTGAGAGTAAAACAATATTCTGCATTTAAAAGGTCTTTCTACTATCTCTGTGTCTATCTGTTGTTGAAGAAATTCTACAATAATTTAACTGAACTTGACACTAACATCTGCAGTGGGGTACAGATATCAGAAGAAAACAAATGGCATTGGATGGTTTAAATATTTCTATTTGCATTAACAAGGCTGGTGTTTCTCACTTGGTTCCTACCCCAGTAAACTAATAATGCTGAACATAACCACAGTACTTGCATTGAATACAATAATGGGATAACTTATCTCTCAAAATTTACCAAAACACTTCTTCAAGTTACTGCTTTATAATGAACATATTCATTATAAATGTTCATTATATGGGATGTTCATTATGGGATGTTTTGCATCAAATATTCAACAGAATTTTTTTTGAGATTTGGGAGCAAAAGAAATTAAACACATTTTGTTTTCTATCTATTTCAAGGGAGGGCATAATATTTATTATAGTATATTTGGGGAAAAAAAGATAAAAATTTCTCAAAATAGAAATTACAATTTTACTGTTTTCTGTAAGAACAATTTTATATTTATTTACTTTTTTATTCATGTGTGGGTGTGCCTATACATTAAATATATACAGAGTCACTATGCCATATGGAAAAGTCTACAGCATCTAAACTTTACCATAAGGCTGGATGTTTATAATGAAGTACAGTTAACACTTGAAAGGTTCAGACTCTCTGATAGAGCTGCTGGAAAGGACAAGAAACATTGGGCTGCTTGCTTTTTAATTCCTGTAATAAAAACAAAGAGCTGTGTTTAATTTTATTGAAGTGATCCAGGAAGCAGGAATAGATCCATCCACAATGTTGATAGGGAAACCACAGTGTTGATAGAGAAAAAAGATCTGTGTTTTGGTACAACTTTTTAATTCATCACATAACATAGTGTACCATAGCTGAGCCTGATAAGATATAACATTTCTGTCTTCCAGTAAATCTGTGCTAGAAATTCTTTCTAGTTGTATACAGGACCAATTTTTTTCTTTTTCAATATTAATGTTTACTTGCTATAGATACTCAGACAGAAGATTCCAAACTTTAGTCAGCAGATTATTGACAATCTCTATAGAGATAGCTGGTGCCATGTGGCCCTGTCTGGCCATATCTTGCTCTATCTTTGATTAGGATAGCCAAAATTCTTGTTCCGTTAAGGCAATGGCAAAGACATTATCTAAATGGCAAGCAAATGTTATGGGTATCAAAATCCTGTTGAACTGAGGTCAGTAAGTTTTCTATGTAGCTTCTCCCCTTTTTGAAAGTAAAATATGCCAATTATTCTAAGATTGTTTGCCTTCTGGAGATACATTCTACTAACTGAAATCTAAATAACTGGGTGTTTTATTACTTAAATTATGAGTGCTTTTAAATGGCATTTGTTTGTATCATGATTGAGCCATAATTTGAGAATATAACAAATTTTTTTCCTGGAAAATATGTAAAATACCATAAGCAAAGAAAGAGGACAAACTTTTAGAAAACTAAAGCCAAGGAAAATTAATTCTGTCTGAACTGCAAACCTAAAGCACCACAAAATGTAGCCCAACTGTGCAGATTGCAATTTCATTATTTGAAATCCAGTTGTTTTTTTCGTGTCTCAAGTGCAGAAACTGGCCTCATAACAAGAAGGGCTGAAACTAAAATGGTTCAGATGCTTGGGAAATTTGCTAAAGTGTATAAGCAGAGCTTTTATGCAGTACTACAGAATCCTAGGTATAACCTGGGAAAGACAAAGTCTATCTTCAAACTGTTGACTTGGTCAAAGCTGCAACAATGCTGTTCAGCATTTGGCCTTTCCCTCATGTTGGCAACATTTCCTTGTCTTTCTAGTGAGATCTCAGATGGCAATCATTTCATATGGTACTCTCCACAGAATGCTCTTCTACTCCCTTGTGTTTTTGCATACTGTTTTGACTCTCCTCAGCATATCCCTCACTCTGGAGTTGCTGTAATTTACACTGCTGAGTAAAAAAACCCTCTCTGTGTCAGAATGGAAGAAACAGAAAAGGCAGTGGAAAATTAAGTACAGCTATCCTAGGTATGCTTCTTAAATTACACTGTCTTATTCCCTGTTCCTTCTCTTTTGCCAGTCATGTCAGCCTTTAACTGCCATTTATCTCAGTGGTGTCCTTGGGTCTTACTTTCTTTTTTTTTCATTGTATACTCTAATCTCTTGTTAGAAGTCTAATGAGTTCTTCTTGTTAAATTCCTCAGGTTGCAGGACAACCAACTTCTTGTATATATCTGTAAGACAGATCCATATATCACTAAAGTCACACAAAGATTTCTCCAAACTGATTTCCAATGAGCTGTTGGTAATTAATACTTTAAAATCATTTGTTATTCTTTATGCACATAAAAAATGAAACAACCTCAAATGAAAGAGCAGTATGCATGTATATCTCGGTTTATAATTTACATAATTACATTGCTTTAAATCACAAGCTTCTCTTTCATTCCCTGCTGTTCATTATATCTATTATTTTGTCATCAAGTAGAATTGTTTGAAAAATGTCTTCCATGTCTTACATTCTTCCATGAAAAAATGTAATTTTTTTCTGATTGTGATATATGGTAAAGTTTAAAACTCAATTTGATTAAAGTTTTAAATGGCAGGACTCACACAGAGGTAAAGTTCTTTATTTTTTCAAGAGGAAAATTGTCAAGATCTGTGAAATATTAAGGAATGGGGATAATTAAAACATTACTACACATATAACAAGCTAAAAATATTATTAAAAGAATAATTATTATTAAAAGAATAATTCCACCTCCTTAGTATATAAGTTTGTACATATGTAGACAATCTTCTATGTATATCATATTTCTGGTGAATTCATTACAGTATAATAATGTACTTTCATTACAGAGACTTCTGACAATCAATACCCTCTTTCTGTAGAACATTAAGTGTCAACTGAAATGTTGGAACATTCTAGCTGACTAGTTCTTAAATATTGTTCCAGCCCTTCTCTTGAATTTTTATATATTCTTACATCTATTTGCTCAAAAGTGGTTTTAGAAAGAAAAGTATCATTTTGTCTCACCTATATAAGACAGCTGTCTCAGATTAATAGTGACAAAATGAATAAAGCCCAATAGGAAACACTAACATGTATGAACGTGCTTTCTACAGGAATTGATCTGCTATTCAGAAAATCAGGATCAGGTTCAAGAATATTATGCGCTTCTGAAGGAAAATCCAACTGCACTCTCTGCATGGGCAGAAGGCCCATTCTGAGGTGGAATCACTGTCATTCTTCAGCCCTGCTCAAAAGGGGCTGAGGAAATCAAAGGTGACCAATAGCTGGCACAAAGTTCACTTTTGTGGGGCTCAGTGTGGGAGCATATAACCTCAAGACACACTTTTATAGACATCTATTTCAGAATGTTTCCATGACAAAATACAATAGCATCTGGATTTGAGCTGCTGTGTGAAGCACCTCTTATTCAGCATTTCATCAGCATTAATGTGAATGTAAGAAGACTCAGTTGGAAAAAAAATTATGGAAAAGAAGAAAATTCAGATCCTAATTTCTTCAACTTCTGATTAAAATTAAGTTCCTCCTCTTACTATTCATTAGATGACACAATGTTAAAAAGGTATCATTAAGGTCGTGTCTTGACAGCAGTCCTCCAATGTTAAAAACACTCTAGGTCCTTGGAACATTAGAAGAATTGACACTGCAAGGAGTAGGAAAAGGAAAAAAGTTAAAGGAGCCCTAATCTCCTATCCTCCTCTTGAAGAGGATATCAATTATCTTTCTTTTGAGGAAAGGAATCAGGAACCCATTCTATTTCTTATGCCCTATTCACAATCCTGTCCTTCCTTATCAGATAATGCCGATTGCTGCCCATACTAACACTGCCATTGTACTCTCCAAGACACTGCTTTTACATTTTGTCATAATAACCCGCATGATCATTGACTTACAGGTATATACTTTTCCATTGGAATTATAACATTAAAACAAATAAATCCTTTATTCCACTGGAATTCATTCAACATGTGTTTCAAAAGTAAAAACATGATTTGAGAAAAAAACCCTGCAAATTTTTTCTTATTAATAAGTCAATTCCTAAGATGCTTTTTTGATAATAGTTATTGAGGGATGTATACAAATGGCTATTTTTCCTGGTTTTGAAAACTACTTCAAACAAAAAAAAAATTTAAAAAGGTGGGTTTTTAGTTTAAATAGAGTTGTAAATTTATTAGATAAGAATGAATAGAGTCTTAAAAGAGCCCTGAGCACTGTCTGTTTCTAGATTTTTTTTCTTTTCTTACAGGCAGGAATATGTATGAAGTTAAATAGGAAGAGAAAGGGGGAGAGTGAGGAGGGAAGGAAATGAAAAAGAAGGAGAGGGAGAGAACAAGCATGCGCTTATCATCATGTTTAATAAATACACATAGCAAGTTGAATAATGTTTTTGGGAAAAATAAGGGTTTTTTTCATTCAGATACATTACAAAAAAATCTACTAATTTATTTGTTCTTTTAACAATGGAATTAATGTCACTCAAAATACCTGTGTATGTATATACTTCTACCTGAAGGTAACCTTTGTAATTTTGATACTTTTTTTTTGTGGAAGCAAATGTAACAGTACAAGAAAGAAAATTTTAAATTTGAAACATGTCTTTGCTGAAACAGCCCATACGTACTTATTTTCTACAGAAGAACCTTAAGAGTGTCCAGTAGCAAAACATGTTTCCAGACATGTCTACTTTGATAGCAGGTTTGTCAGGAGTTCACTGATATTTCTCAGCTGGTCACATGCAGCCAAACACTGCATTCTGTTTTCCAAGGGTGTACTAACATGAAATTAAACCTTCTTTTTGTTTCCACGCTCAGGCTCTAGATATTTATGTAGGTATTGCAGCCGATTTAGTAGTGACCTTCAATTCCAAAGCAGATATAGGCCTGGATGCTTAGTAGTGGTGATTTGTGCTTATTTATAGTCAAATGTAGTTCCTCTCTTTATAGAGAAGAAAAATTTAAGATAGAGGAAAATTGATTGTGTTGATGATCTTGATAAGATTTACCTTTTAATTTTCCCCTTTATAGTGATTTTTTAAAATATTTTAAACAAATTTAATTCCACAGTTGTGTTAACAATTCATAATATTGTTTATTCTGGGGTTTTTTTTTGTCCTACTTTGACATCAGATTTGGAGTAATTGAGGGGAATGATACTCCCATGTTGTGAAAACATTTAGTTATATTGAAGTCTGTCTCTCTCTTCTGTAAGACATTTCCTTTGCTATTCAGAGTATCTATAGAATGCAGATCTACATCCTGCACAAAATTAGAGGCGAAAAATGTGGACATCATGATCCTGCTTTGGGTGACAATCTCAATTCTCTTTGAAGAGCTTCTGCTCATTAAAAAGAGAAACCATCTATTCATTGTTCAATTAAAGAACATTTGATACAGAGACTGTTAAGTTATGGAATATAAGTCAGCCATTTGAGATAAAATATATTATTGCTGTTAGTAATGCTATTACTATGATATAGAAACTGAAACTGATATTTTATTCTTCAAATTTCTTTTCTTCCAACATTTATTAGCTAACTGAACACATACATAGTACAACATATCTCCTTTCATAGGAAAAAAAAAAAGAGAGACCAAATTAAAATGTCTTTTTAATGTCAAATGAAATTATTTAAATATTCTGTTTGGCTTTTTATCATCCATGAGTGTTAGCTGGATATAGAATCAAGAAATAATTTTACCTATTCCCCAATCTTCAGTTCTACTATGTCTGTCAGCAATTTTGTTCAAATTGTTCAATAGCATTTAGATTTTATGTCATATTCAAATTGGGGAAAAGGGGTCACAGAGGAGCAAATGCTAAGTGGAACATTTGGCAGAAGGCTAGTGTCAAGTTGTTAATGCCTTCCAGATTAGTCATATGATCATAAAAGTCCTACCAGAAACTCATATGTCACAACATACATCTGAAAGAGATTTGGCAAGTCTGTTTTTGCTTCCTTAACAGTATCTTATCTGTCTTCCTTATAGTCTGCCTCCTTTGTTTAATAAATTCCCTCCTCTTTTACACACATAGAATGTCAGAAATATTTTCTTTATCTGCCTTCAGTGTAAATGTAATGGGATGGCAGGATATAATAAATGTTTAAACCTATCATAACTTCTCTGTATCTCGAAATTTTATTTGCTTCTTGTACCCAACCCCTTAAGCTGAGCTGCTTCCAACATCGAAATGTGATGAATTTCACACCACCTATTTTTGAACCAACTCATGGAATTTTGTTCTAGGCAAACCTCAGCTGAGCTACTTTTTCTGGTAAATGTGATTAGAATAAATTATACATTAGTTGCCTACAACTGCAAATGTTGTAATATAATTTTTCTTAGTACAATAATCAGTACTATCTTCTCACCACTTTCAGTTTCTTTCTAAGCTAATACCATCTCTCCAGCTGATAAAAAGACCTGGTTTAATTACCACTGTCCTTCAGAGCTCATGTATATTATCAATAATGATAATATTGCCAAACATGCAAGTGTGTTATTTTTTTTAATGTATTTTTGTTCAAAAATTTAGCAGTAAACCACATTTATTTTGACTGTTTTTGGAGCAATTGTATGAATTAAATGGGATGTCCTATCCTTTATCTTTATAAATACTATTGCATGGTTTATTTGTTTGTTTTTATTTAAACACATATTCTGAATGATCTTCAAAATTTTAAAACACTTCTGTTTAAAGGCTACATCCTGCAATCTTAAAAAAAAAATAAATTACAATGCCTCTGTGCACCCTCTGTATATGTCTCTGTTGGTTACGGTTACTAAACCTTGACAATTTACTTTCTAGACTGACTTCACTTGTGAATTAGAACATATGAGTCTGTATTGGGAGACCAGTGTGAAATACATCTAATGAAGCACTAAAGCCACAGTCTAAATCTCTGTATGTGAGCTAGTTATTCTATTCTTCTATTTTACTCCATCAAAAGGCAAAGCATTTTTGGATGTGGTTCATCTAAAATAGGTCAGTTTAATTAAGACCTACAGGAGATGTGCAAAGGAGACAATACATTTTCTAAAATATGTATATGATAAAGATAACAAAAAAGACTGTGTTGGAAGTTCTTTTTTATTTTACCTATAAGTTTATTTTCTTTCATTAAACCAGTGAACTGACCAAATAAACAGATCTTCCACTTGGTAAGTGTGGCACCATGGGTTCTCTTTCTCAGCAAGTAGAGTAGGACAGGATAGCACACATTAAAAACATTGGATTTTGCCAGCAGGCTGAGGCCTACTATCTGTCTATTCTGGTATCTTGGCCCTATTTCAGACTTTTTAGAGAGGGATATACAAATATTTGCAGTAGATTTACCATGAGTATACAAATCACAAGGTAGTTTTACTTTCATTAACAATATTTGAAGGATAGTTTTTGGGCTTTTTCCCCAGTAAAGACAATTCTCTCCATCTTTTACTTAAAAGCTCAGTTTCAGCACACTACTGACCTCAGTTTCAGCATAGATTTTGACATTTTTACCTGATGGCTTTAGGGATGATAAACCTTGATTTACAGAGCTTGAAATAACAGCACAGGACAAATGTCTTCATGTATCTCTGTTTTACAGGTTTTCAAATCAAGCAGTTCGGAATGTATTGAACATCAGTTCTACTAGAAGAAAATAAATAAAGCAGGGATCACATAAACCACAAAGAACACCAGTAATATTTCAGTCATTTGTATGCAAGCAACCATTCAAAATGTCAGTATATGGTATCTTCTGAGACCTATAATAAAGTCATAGATTTGCAATTTTCTCAGGGCAAACCTTAGTGCAGATTAATTATATGAAAGTCAATGGAAATCACTTTCTAAATGACAAAAGAAACATTAAATATACAATAAATTTTACAGTTATAGAAGAATAATACAAAGTGTAAAATGTCTATTTTCTGGCTAAAGAAAGGTGGAAAACCTGTGTATTTGTTGACAAATCATGCTCCATGAGGCTATCCTTTTGGCAGTGTTCCAACCACCACCTGAAATCTCTCATTTGAATCAATAATTTTATACTCACATTGATTATGTAAAGGTGACCAGAAAACTATAAGCATTTCTTCCGAATGCTTTAGAGAGAATCCACGAATCTGATGATCTTGATACTTGCCAACTTAAAATACATACAATTATAAACAGACTGACCAGTTAAATATCTGAAATTTATATATCTGTTGAAGATATATCACTCTATATGTTTTCTATTTCAGCTATGTTTTTCCATTAATTTTTTAATACCACTCATGCCTATATGTCTGCTTTTCTGCTTAAGTAATTTAGTTTTGATTTCTCGGTAACACAGACAAATGAGGTAGAGAAGTATTTATAGGCAGTTAATTTTGTAAAATCATTGCAAATTTCTAATGGTACATTCCTCCCCAAACATTACACTTTTGTTAATATTTTACTGACCTTCATCTTGATTGCTTACCATAACAGCCTATACTGAAACTGTGTGGGCAACCTTTAAAAATAATAGTGCCAACGTCAATCACAAAAAACAACACGCAAAAACCTTCTGCAAAATGATCAATTAAAGCCTAAGTACAAATGCAGTGTAGCTAGGCAGACTGACTGAATTTACAGCCTCCAAAGCAAAGTATACAATTAGCTTCAAATGCCAAACTTCACATGCCATTAAAGTGGCTGTATATTAAAAACAACAATAAAAAAATTGTAGTGAATTCTGTATTCATGATGAGTAGACTTAAGAATTTCGGTGAACAAAAGCTATTCTGCTACACTCATTTGCAAAGGATATAATTAGTTGTTCTTTCACTTTCTTGGATAAAGATGGCACATATGAAAAATAATAGGCTGTCAATAGCCAAAAGGGTTAGAAGTGTAATTTTAACAAAGGAATATATTTAGGACAACAACAACAGATTTCAGCTGAATATATATAGTATTTCAGAAGATTTTATGCCAAGAAAGATGTAATTTATATGATATGTGGTATTTCTACTTTGTTTATTTTAGCCTTCTTGTTCTAAAAATTACTTCAGTGATAGTAGCGTTTTGGTACTGCCTTTGCTGCAGTTTTAGAGGTCAGAAAATTGTTACCTCAAAAACACACCTACAACTTAAAGAATGGTAAAGACTGCTTTACGTGAGCATACCACGCAACCATATACACACCAGATATTTTAAAAGTTCAAAAAAATGTTGAAAAATTCATGTTGGCATTCATTCCATTCTGTGTTCATGACTGTGACAGCATAACAAATTTAGAGGAAATAAAGTAAGGCAAAAGTGAGAATAAAGATCCAGGATTTCTGTCCAAATTTTAATTACAGTTAACATTATGGTCTTGTGGATTCATATTCAAGAGTCCATATTTAAAGCAAATTGTTTTGATTTCTGATTAAAAATTACATAATTGTGAAGGACACCAAAAGGAATATTTTTATTTAGTTTTCTTGGTGATTTTGCAGCTATATTCCTCAAAGTAAATAGAAACTAAAGTCAAATAAATAGTTGTTTTATGTGTCATGGATAATCAGGATAGACAGGAAACTAAAAATTGCCTTTCTCCTAGAGAAATTTTTTATTCAGTTGTAAAACCATAAACTTTTCATGGATCTTGGAAGTAAAATTGTTTCTGACATCTGTGATAGTATTTCTAGACAAAACAGGGGGAGTGGGAGAAGACCTGTTTGCCCTGCAGCAAACAGCAAGTCCCATTTTCAGATAATTTTTAAAATGTTTTGGACCCAGGATTTAAACACCATATTGCTCATATCTGAGTGTTTCTATTAGAAGGATTCATCACTAGTTAATCAGTTAATTATGCAAGTATTGGAAACTGTATCAGCATATTTCAAGTGAATGTTCTGAACTATTTGATTTTCTGTAGTTAATATCTGTGTGTTGTTTAAAAAAAAAAAAAAAATCTGACATTTTCTAAATGTAGCATTGTAGATTTTCATGGTTTTAAAACTTCATGGATCACAGAGTAAAATATCTTACCTGTCTGCAAATTGCTATCTTTCACTATACAAAGACAAGTGTGGAAGAAGAACAAAAGGCCTCCAAAAGAAATTTAAAAGTCTTAAATGGCACTGTTAGGTCTGCAGGGTGATGACTAGGGTGCTGACTTATCCCTGGCTTGAGGTCATGCTGCAAAACAGAACGTGAGGAACTGCTGGAGACATTCCCTGAGAAACTGGTGGTGTACATGGCACACAACCACGCTGACAGAGGTTAATAAAAGCATTGTGATGAAAAGCTGGATGTCATAGTTGGGTAAGGGGAAGTTATTTTACTGATAGCTGGGGATGTGGCAGAATAATAACTGGCAGCAGCAAGTTATTATCAGTATTAGCAGTTACTGACAGTAATAGCATATAAAGCCAAGATTACCTAAATAAGTATATTTTGGTATGGTAAGTATATTTTGGTTTGGATGTAGTGAATCTAGGAAGATGTAATTAGGGGCATGTTGTTTATATAGGAGATAATGTGGACAGAGAAAGGGAGGTATGAGGGCAATGAAACGAAGCATGAGGAAACAGGACAGGAGATAATAAAATATGGAGATAACATAATAAGGTCTGTCTGCAGATACCTGCTTCACAGGTCTGAGTTTGATTATTGCAACTGAAGCAGGAAAATAAGTCAAACATAATTCTGACCATGCTATACGTGTTAGACCTTTTTCTATAACCAGGAACAGGGGCAAGACTAAGTGAAATGAATACCTTGTTTAGAAGGAGGATGCCCAGGACAGAGTGATCAAACATCCTTATATCACTGTGTCAGTGTTCATTCTAGGCTTGATTTCATCAGCATCTTCCCAACCACTTCCTAGCAGACTGCAAGATGGATTTCTTCAAGAAGCAGAGCAGTTCACTCCTCTTGTCCCATTTACAACCCTTCCTCTGCCTTCATCATGTGAGAAGAAGGAAAATGAATGGTTTTTTTTCAATGACCCATTATCAAGTAGTGCCAGTGGGTGGTTTGCTATTTATCCAGCTATTATGAATTAGGATAAATGTTCAATCTTAATTTTTAAGAATCCAGAAAGTTACTATGTTTCATTTTTTTGCAAACAACTTTCAGTTTCAGTACAAGAAGGCTGAATCTACTTATTTCACATCTTCAGCATTTTAAGGAGACAGAGTCTCAGTTTTCACTACATGCATGTACCTGCATGTCCACAGACACTATTTTTATCTAACAACTACCAGTTGTTAGATTGTGAATCATTATCAAGAAATGACTAACCATCCAGCAGTTCCGACTGAGAACAGTAATAGCATAATTTCACCATACAGAGATTAATTTTCATTTTAAAAAAATCAGGCAATATATCGGCTATAGAAAAAGTCTAATGCACTATTTTATTGCCTAACTATATTATCCTGAACCCTCTTATTCTCCAGTTGCTCTACTATACCAACTAGTTTCCCAGTCTCTCTAGTCCCTGTCGAATTATCTGAGCTTTTTCTCATACACTTCATGCTGTCCATCTTCCATTTTCCCTCCATACTCTAGCCATATAAGTTGTATGACTTCTAGACAGGCAAGAGGCTGATTGTTCTGCAGATAATCCAGGGCTATGTACATACTGACTTTTTAGCTGCAAAATGTGTCAAGCAAAATGGAGAGTAGTAATAGCCTCGTTTTATCTGCTTATCAAGTGAATTGGTAGGATTTATTTTCATTTAGTTAGACATTGTTTTCACAAAAACTTCATATTTTTGAAACTCCAGACTCTCTGTCAAATTTGTTTGAAATCAGACAGAGTCCACATGTTAGGAGGAGTGACTGGGGGAGACAAAGAAAGATTACAGAGCAATTGCTTATGGCTTTGTTTTCTCTGAGAACTTTCCAAATGTTTGCCTTTTTTCAATGACCTTCAGCTAATGCATTGTAATTCATGATTGGCAATGACTTCACCTAAAGGCTCTTGGATATAACTCTGAAGAGCACAGTAGAAAACTCTTAACAGGGACGAAAGGATCCCCATTACTGGCACTGTAAAGGAGCTCTCCTCACTCTAAAAAATTAATAAAATAAAATAAAAAGAAAAAAAGAAAGATAAACAAACAAACAAACAAACAAACAAATAAATAAAAGCACTTCCAGTTCTTTAATCTTATTTTAACTATAAGAGTAGATTACATGGTTCAAGACACAGGAATTAATAAGCCTTGGAAAGAAACATCAGCAACAATAAAGAATCAGAGGACACGAAGCCCCAGTTACATAATGCTATCAGTTTGGGAGTTTGAGCTATTGGTCAACACAAAGACATGCATGGGTTTCTATGCTAACCAGGGATGTATGTGATATGTGAAGGAAGGATCTGACAAATAATTTCTTTCACTAGAGCAAAGTGAGGACCTCCTTAGGGCAGTTAGAAGGGTGCACAGCAAGCTCACCACCTTGCACTTCAGGAGAGCAGACCTTGGCCCCTTCAGATATTTTTGTTGAGTACCATGGGATAAATCTCTGGAGGCAGGAGGGGTCCAGGTAAGCTGGTGTCCCAGTTTAAATGAGACAAGGGTCTTTTGCTGAGGATGGCTTAGGAGGAAAAGACCCAAACTTCTCTTTCCAAGCAATTATAAATCCAAAATTAAGAGGCTTCGATTGAAGGAAAACAAATTATGGAAAAGGGAAAATAACAGCCCTTTATTAAAAGGTATGTGTGTATTAACAGGAACACGAAAAAAAAAACCAAGTAAAATAACTAAGTAATACTCCTATACCCACCAATAATCCCCTTCAAGAACAAAACCGATAAACCGGCAAAAGGAAAATAGTTCAATTTCTTGCACCCTTTGGTGCGGTTCCAACCACAGTCAGCAGGGGGCGCCGTCGGGTCACTGGAGATGCAAAATTTGTAATGTCCTGTACCATTCACCAGGTGGCGCTGTTGGGTCACTGAAGGTGAAAAAACTTGTAGTGTCCTATTGTAGTCACCAGGTGGCGCTGTTGGATCACTGGAGGAGTAGAACTTGTAATGTCCAGTGCCCGTCACCAGGCGGCGCTGTGAGATCCTTGGCTGCTGCCAGGTGGGGGGGGGGTGGGGAGAAGGGGAAGGAAAACAACAGCAATAAAACAGAAAGTTCTCCCAATGGAAGAAAACTCACAAACTTCAGCTGATTAGGGTCCGTTGTAAGCAGGGCTTGCAGCCAGCCACAGCTGAGCCAAGAGCAGCAGCCAGAACTCCCCTCCGACAGGAAAGAGACAAAGGAACCCGGCCATGTCTGCAGCCCGCAGCAGCCTCTCCCCCCGGCAGAGAGAGAGACTCCCCTCTCCCCCCAGCCTCCACCCCCTTCCAGTCACACACCAGCCAACTCCCCCCCTTCGTTGTCAAGGAAACAAATCTCGGCCATTAGGGGCTCAGGTTGATTCTTTTGTTCAACTAATGGCCCATATACAGAGCACACACACACACACACACACGGCAGGAGGAAAGGAAAGAAAAATTCCTTGCTAAAAATACGAACTATGACAGCTGGTTAATATTCAGGGATCACAGAAGCAATGCACACCAACAAAGAAGCTAGGCAAAAATGCCAGGAAGCCTGTGTGCATGAACAAGTAGCTCCTGGACAAATTAAAAACCAAAAAGGAAGCCTACAGAGAACAGAAGCAGGGACAGTAGTTTCTGGGGAAACTGAGAGAATGTTTGAGCAGCTAGTGATCAGGCTAGGAAACCTAAAGCCCTGATAGACTAAATATGGACATAGATATGAAGGGTAACAAGAAAATCTTTTATAGGTTCATGGGTATTAAATGGAAGAATTGGGAAAATGTAGGCCCTCTCTCGAAAAAAACCAGGAAATTTGGTTATTCAGGACATTGAGAAGGCTGAGGTATTCAATGATGTTTTTATCTCAGTTTTGGCAAGATGTTTTGTTGTTTTGTCAGATGTTTTGGTCAGTGCTCTAGTCACATCACACAAGTTGCAGAAGGCAAAGGTGGGAAATGGGGGAACAGAGAATTGCCAACTGCAGGGGAAGATTGAATTTGAGCACATCTAAGGAATCTGAAGATGTACAAGTCCATGGGACCTGATGAGATATATCCTTGGGTCCTGAGGGATCTGGCAGACAAAGTGTCTAAGCCAGTAGATATCATATGGATTTGATGGAAAGACCACTCAGTGAATAAAGAATTGGCTGGATAGTCACAGTCAAAGAGCTGAGGTCAACAACTTAATGTCCAAGTGGAGACCAGGGACAAGTGGCATCCTTCATGGGTTGGTATTGGGACCATTTTTTTTAAGTGTCTTTGTTGGTGACATGGACAGTGGAACAGACTGTACCCCCAGCAAGTTTGCTGATGACACCAAGCCATGTGGTGCACTTGACACGCTGGAGGGATGAGATGCCATCCAGAGGGACCTTGACAGGCTTGAGAGGTGGGCCTGTGCAAACCCTATGAAGTTCAACAAGGCCAAGTGAGAGGTCCTGCACCTGGGTCAGAGCAATCCCAAGCACCAGTACAAGCTGGGAGGAGAATGGATTGAGATAAACCCTGGGGAGAAAGACTTGGGTGGTTTTGTGGGGAAAAAAAGTGCTCAATATGACACAGCAATGTGCGCTTGCAGCCCAGATCAGCTACATCCTGAGCAGTATCAAAAGAGATGTGATCAGCAGGTCAAGGGATGTGATTTTCTCCCTCAGCTGTGCTCTAGTGAGATCCCACCTGGAGTACTGCATACACCTGTGGGGCCCTCAACGGAAGGAAAACAAGGACCTATTGGAACAAATCCAGAGTAGAACCACTAAGTTGATCACAGGACTGGAGCATCTCTCTTGTATGAAGACAGGCTGAGAGAGCTTGGGTAGTTCAGCATGGAGAAAGCTCTGGGGAGACCTTACCTTTGTGCTCTTCCAGCACAAAAAGGGGGCCCACAAGAAGGTTGAAGAGGGACTTTGCATAAGGGCATGTAGTGATAGGACAAGGGGTAATGGCTTCAAACTGAAAAAGGGTAGATTTAGATTAGACTTTAGGAAGAACTTCTTCATATGAGGGTGGTGAGGCACTGGAACAGGTTGTCCAAAGAGGTTGTGGACTCTCCATGCCTGGAGGTGTTCAATACCAGGCTGAATGGGACTCTGACAAACCTGGTCTAGTGGAAGTTGTCTCTTCCCGTGGCAAGGGGTTTGGAACTAGATCATCTTCAAGTCACTTCCAAGCCCAACCACTCTATGATTCCATGATCTTCTGAAAAGTGAGTGTTTCACATTTGAATTTTAAGTGATTTTTTACAATTACATGAATAAAGATTGGGAAAAAAAAACTTTATAACTGTAATAATAAAAATTATCACATTATCAGAATATATTTTATGATTGGTTTTCTTAGTTTATATTGCAGTAGAAAAGATATAAAACAAAATAAAATACATGCTTTTAAATTATATTTTTCTTTCTTCTTTATCACTGAATGAAGAACAAGAAAATACATTTTTTAAATTTCAACTGGAGAGAGAGAGATGTATCTGGAATTATTTTTTTGTGTGGCTAAACAATAGACTGATATTATTACATGAACTTTGACAGACCTCCAATAGTTGATCTGAATGATCAATAGAGATACGGAAATATTGTATAAATGATAAATATTTTTACAGTAACTAGGGGGAGAGAGAGACGATAATCCTTTATGCAGTGTAGGGTGTACTATGAATAGAACCAAATGAATTCTCCATGACTACATTCATGTTATGCTATAAAATGTAATCATATGACAAGTGTCTAGGAAAAAGTGTTATGGAACTAAATCATCAACAGATAGACTTTTGAAGTAGGTATGATACATTGCATATTTTTCCATTAGCAAAATTTCTATAATTAGAAAGTAAAACCCATTACTTGGTATGCATAATATTATATCTGTATTGATTCACAGAAAAGGACTTTTTTCATTTAAACCTTAAAAAATATTAATTTATGCATTCATACAATATCATGAAATATGAGTTACTGCAAAAGCAATCAGCTTAGACAGCTCATTAATCTTTCTCATACAAATATTGTGATCCCTCTATCTTTCCTCAATGATTTTTGTGTGTATGATTTAAAGATCAAAGAAATGATAACTAGTTTCCGTGACAGCTTGAGATACAATGTGTTCTGCAACATGATGAACAATTAAATTCTGATTTAATTTCCTTTATTATTTTATGGTAACATAACATTAACAAAATAAATATGCTTTGATTGTGCTGTGTGGGTGAAGCAGTTTCCTACCTTTAAACTACATTCATGTATTTGCTGATACTAACCAGATTTCCACTAGTCTAAATAATTTGCACTGACACAATATTCTTTCACAGCTCTTAAAATTATATCTTCACAGTCCTCATTTTGTAATGATACCCAAACTGGGTCTCATGAAGGTGTCTTGTGTACCTCAAGCAATGCAGCTCCTCCTAGAGTATGTTAAGAGACTGACTACAGTTAAATTGGCTCCAGTATTTGAGTCAGTTGGTTCAGAATTTTCTAATTTGGGTATTTCCAAGCGGCCCTATTTTGCTAAATGCTATGACAGAAATCTTTCCATTACTTCCAGTAGACTTTGATCTACAGTCTGAACACCATATTGCAATAAATTGCATACACATGATATAAGCTACATGGAAACTCATTTTTTATTTTTTTCTTAACATACTAAACACTGACATGTTTGCTAAGATGAAGTCCC
The DNA here is from genome assembly GCF_022539395.1 of Myiozetetes cayanensis. NCBI lineage: Eukaryota > Metazoa > Chordata > Aves > Passeriformes > Tyrannidae > Myiozetetes > Myiozetetes cayanensis. The sequence goes on from NW_026087742.1 coordinate 80,368,186, forward strand.
TTATTTGACTCGGAAGGCTGAGAAGAGGATCTATAGTTATCAGTATCTATTGCAATCATGTTTCTGAGCTTTTTGGGGCATTCCGTTTGGATGTACTCAAATTTTTCTACTTAGGTATAATATACAGAATGTGATGAAAACACATTACTGCTTTTGCTTGTGCCCATTGCTTCACTTCCTGTGACTGAAAACCACCAAAGGAGTCGAGTCTGGTTCCAATTTCTCCATACTCTCCTATTATGTAGTTGAAGACAGGAGCATGTTGTCCTCATATACTTCCTCTTTCAAGGCTCAAAAATTTACCCAGCCTCTTCTTGAACATATGCTCTAGCCTCCATTAATCACCTTGGTGGCTCTCCACTGGACTCACAGAACAAGCTTTTAATGTGCTATTACTCTTGTCACTGCAAGAGCACGCTGTTGACTTCTGCAACAAAGTCTTGTCCTCCAAGACTTCTGCTTTTTAGCATTACTGTTCTCCACACACCTGTGCTCTTCCCCTTCCCCTTGTTTTTCTCCAAAGCTGCTTTCCAGACAGTCAACCCATTCTCCCTTCGATGTTCTGCATGGGATTATTCCACCTCAGGTGCAGACTTTCCACTTTCCTTGGTTGCACTTCCGGATGCTCCTTTCAGTCCATTTCTCGGACATGTAGAGGTTCTGCTGCATCACAGGCCTGCTCCCAGAGTATCAGAGGCTCTTGTCCCACTTGTCATCATCTGCAAATACACTGAGAGTATGCCCTCCCTATTCTGGAAATAAAATGAGTTGAAAATTTGTTAGTATAAGGACATAAAAACCTAATATAAAAACCTCATCCCAAATAGAAAAAAATGGTATAACAAAATGAAATTTGTATATACACTATATGTGGTGTTTTGTGGGTTTGCTTTGGGCCAATTTCTTCTCACCCCCCACACAATTGCTATAAGTTGAGAGAAGGTTTATGTAGACAAGAGATCTTACGTGGGGAGAATAATATTAGGATTTATTACTAGCAAGATAAAAACTAAAGAACTAGATATACAACAGTTATAACTAGGCAATAGTGCTATATATTTGCAGAAGTACTCCTCTCCTCTTGTATCAGTTTAGGAGGAGAAGCAGTCTCTTTTTCATTTCCAGAGCTACAGGTCTTTTAAATAATTTTTGCAGCATTTGAAAGTTCCTCTTCTGTTATCTCTAGGACATCAGCTTCGATTCGTCGCAGCTGGAACTCTCTCTCTCTCTCTCTCTCTTCTATGTCAACCTCAGGCCTGGGTCTACCCCCTCCTGGGCTAAGATGAGAGGTTGGGGGTTACCTGGGCCTTGTGGGATCCTCCACGGAAGACAAGGGAACGCTTACCTTACCACGGTCTTCACCACAAATACAAAGGGTAATGGCTTTTGATTCATGCCTGTTTCTTGTGGGGTCCCTCCTCACGAGAGACAGTCCTTGATGGACCTCTCTAGCATGAGTTTACCTTCGCGCAACAGTTCTTCCATTCTCTGCTATCCCTTAGGGTCACAAATTCAGCTGCACCAGCATGGATCCCTCACTGGCATTACAACTCCTACATGGGCCATTTTGCTCCAATGTAGGTCTCTCTCTCCGTGGGCCACAGGTCTCCAGCAGGACTCTGTTTCATCTTAGGCCTCCCATGGAGTCACATCTTCTTCATGCACTCCTCTGCTTCGGCGTGGGTTCTTTCATGAGCTGCAGAAGGGGTCTCTGCTTCCCAACAGTCTTCCACAGGTGTCAGGGTTTTTTAGTTTTCAGTCTCTTCCCTGCTGAAGGAAAGAGAGAGAGGGGGAGAGAAGAAGCCCCCCCGTCGGGCTTCTCTTCTCCTCTCCTCCGGTTGCCAGCTTTGACCTTGGAGGCTGCTCTGCCTCTCTGCCTGAAATTTCTTTCTGCAGCATTTCTTGTCCAGGCAGTCTTCCTTTAGAGTTTTTCCTCCACCCAGTAACATGCCTTGGTCAGGGGGGCTTCAGTGCCACATCTGCCCCCAGTCCAGGGCCAGGGAAGGAGGGTGGCCTGGCCCACCTGGGGCCTACGATCTCCTCCTACATGGCTCCTAATTTCTTCCACGCCACCAAACTTCTCTTCCATTTTCTTAAATATGTAATTGGCAGAGGCGTTACTAAAACTTTTGATAGGCTTTGCTCTGAAAATCCACCTGGAAAAAACTATTTTCAGCCCCAGGGGGTGCTGGTCAGCAAACCTATGACATGGTGCTACTGTATCTTCTATATTCTTTGGTATCTGTATCTATTTGTAGGTATCAATATACAATTAGTAAAAACAATTATAACAAGTTTTCATTTGAAAATGAAAACAGTTTTCAGTACTTTATTTTAATTGGCCCCAGGAAGAGATATTGAAGGTATAACTGCTATGAAATGGGTAACTTCCTTTACTGTGAGATACAAATGATTCTTTTGTCTACTGCGCCACTGACAACATGAACTCTAACTAAAACTGTTTTACAAGGTTTTCTCAAGTAAAGTGTTATAAAACAGTCACTGCGCAACAAACACCCTGGATGTTCTGTCCTATAATCTTTTTAGCTATAATAATTGTGCCTAATTTCACCAGTTTGTTCCAAGAGGAAAACTGTGAAGGTAATCGGTAGTTTTCAATATCTTGCAAAACACAAGTGCTCTGTAAAGAAAGGTCAGAACATTTTCACCCCAAAGGAATGTCTGCTTATTTCAGGTGTTGTTCAATTTATATGTTAATATACAACAAAACTATAGGTTTTTACCCACTCTTTTCCCAGGTCACTTTCCTTGTGTAGTTTGCACTAAATAGCTAACATATGCCATAGCAAGTATTGGAGGAAACAATGACATTTAGAGCTATGTCTAGCTAGACTGTAGCTTTCATATGGAGTTTTAATTTGTACACAAATTGAACTTACTTACTCATACTTTAAACATGATTAGTCAAACTTACTATATGCTGCAATGAGCATAAAGAGATATATTAAAATTCTGTTTATTCATTTTTTGGCCCACTGTGATTAATTTAGCAGCACCAATAAAGAATCAAAGTAAGGCCTAAGCACCAGAGACAGAATTTTGAAAATCTGGATACTTACATAACCAAATGCTAAAACTACCACAAATCTACACAAACAAATGCACTCTTAACAAAACAGAGTTTACGAGTGTACAGTGTTTGTTTTTGAGAGCGTTTTGATACCTAAAGAGCTCAAAGAAGAAATCACATCCTTAAACCTGAAGAGCTCTGCTTTATCCCCATTTTAACTCATACAATACCGTGATCTTTCCAGAATTAAATGATCTTTACTAAGAAGGGTCCAAGCAACTATTAATTGTTTAAATTGCAACAGTCCCTAAATTAGTGAATGTCTGTCTTCCATGGAGACATAGGCTTTGTCCCAACAAGTACACCTTCCAAAACACAAATGCAACTAAGCAATTTAAAAAAAAAAAAAAAGGTACCAGAGGCTTACTTGATTATATTGAGGTAGTTTAAGAAAAAAACCCAAACTAAACCAAAAACAAACAAATGAAAACCAACAAAACCCAAAACAATCAGAAAAAAACCCCAAACAACAGAAAAATCAATTCAAACCAAAACAAAAACCACAAAGCCACCAAACAAAATCCATGTCCCCTTCCCAAAAAGCTCCACCAAAACCAAACAGGTTTTTTTCAGATTTCTTGAGATTTTTGATTCACATTCTGAAACAATATTCAGTTTCAGTTGAAGCGTAATTTTAATAGTAGAGGTATGATTTCATGTACTCAACTAGAGCTGAACAAGATAGATTATTTCTGATGGAAATAATTTGTGATACATTATTAACTAATCATTGATTCAGTAGTCCTTTTGTGTTTCAATTCTTGAGAAGAAGCCGGTAAAGGAACCAAATTTCTAGGAATGTAATGAAACTATCACCGCACTTCTGGTTCAAATATTGTGCATGGATCTGCCAAAAGAGTACTTTAAACTACAGAATATTCTATAGTATCACACCATACCACACTACTATGAAAGTAGTTGTCTCCTAAACAGCAGAGAATTATAAGATTCAGATAAAAATATAGAAAGCCAATTTTGAATTAACTCTGGTATGGATTGCCAAACGCTCTTGGCACCTCAAGTACTTCACTGCATGGCAATTATTTGTTAGTAATCAGAAAGTTTAGATCATTATATCAGGACATCATTAGTGGCAAAAGATTGTAGAGATTATTTTTTTCATGGTTCTGCTAAGAAGCTTTCTCAGGTTTTTGGAAAAAAATAGCAAGCATGGAGTTAATCAACAGTTAAAAAAAAAAAAGATCCTCTTCCCCTGAATCTATGAGTGAAGCTTCTGTAAATAAGAATAATCAACAGCAATTACCAATAATTTACTCCCTAGGATTGTTGAAAAATACTATACAGAAATCTGTCGTAAACTCCCCATTGATTAAAATGCCAGTGGGAAACACATTGTGGGACAACGTGTACCAGTATAGGTTGTTGTTAATTGCCTTCTGTCATAACCTCTATACACAGCAGGTCAGATTGTGGTCTCACATATGTCCCTGTAACCTCAGTAACGTTAATGATTTGCATAGACATATCTGGAAGAAGATTTGGGCTTTGAATAGCCAGAGACGCTGCAGTTTGACATACGTGAATGAGCTCTGTCTTATCGTACATGTGATATACTTTTCAATCTTTATTCTAATTTTAAAAAAGTAGAGTAGAATCCCTAGAGAGATGCAATGTCTTAGCCTTGTTTTTAGAATTACGAGGGAATAGTATAGTACATTTTCCCCTCTACAGGCACACTTAAATTTGATATTCTAAACCAAATGTTTTAAATCAAACCCATCTACACCCATGGAGAGCCAAAGAGATGGAGGGAGCCAAAGAAATAGGAAGTCTCCATGGAAAAAAATTAATTTGGTTTTGTTTGTTGCCGCTATATATTAAAGGACCTTTCAATTTTAGGAATCATGCAGCCTTTTACCCTACTTGCAGATCCCTGCATCATGTATAGTTTTAGAATTCTTGGATTGATAGTAATGGAAGATGAATTTTTAAAGATGACAGATTTTTAAGAGTACAAGCAATCTGCATATCCTGAATTGCATTTTCTGTTTGATTATCTACCTTTCTATATGAGGCATGCTCTTTCTCAAACTCTACCATATTCTCACACAGCATTTTTACTCTTGTCCAGTCTTTCTTTCTGGCTGAAGAGCACAAAGACTGTGCAAGTCCATGAGATTTAAAAAAAAAAAAATCTTTAACCTTATTCATCTATTTCTTTGACTATGACATGGTCTTACTAAATACATCATACGTAGGAAATAAAATAAAGATTTAAGTTATTGGAACAAATCTGGAATGCATATGCAATTTAGGAAAGCGGAATTGTTTGAGCTGTCTGTGAGATCATGCCTGCAGAAATTAAAATTTAAGATACAATGACAAGAAATTTATGTTTCATAATCACAATATCAATAATTTTCCCTGTAGGTCTAGCCCTCAAGTTTCCCTCCTGTCTTGTGGTTGGAATTAGGGGTTATTGGGTGGGGTTGGTTTGCTAGTTTTAGGTGGATTTTTAATTTTTCTTGTTTTTCTTTTGTAAAAGTTTTTTGCACAAGCCCAGAAAAGAATCCACTTCTGTTCCATAATTCTTAGGATACCCATCTTTGCTGGTATTTCTTGTTGCTGCTGTAAGCTTGGAATGTCTTCCAGAAAAAACCTTTAAGATCTATGATAGGGAGAAGAAATATTTTTATTACTACTTGTTGCTATCTTCTGAGGTTTTCAATGAATGAATTAGTGGATGAGCAGCATCAGATGCTGAGATCAAGCTATGAAACAAAAGAGCTACTGAACAACAGAAAATGGAGAAGAGATGGACTACTGCTGTTACTAGTTATATGGGTAAAGAAAAAATTGACATTGCTGCCAGGCAAAGGCAATAAAGCTGAACACAAGATGATAGGAGACTGCTATCAAACACATATTCATCCCTTAGGCACAATGGAAACACACGATCATTTGCTGGTATGAATTGTCATAATCCAAGTAGTTTAACAGAATTGCAGCAATTCAAATTAGCTCGTACTCTTTAGAATTTCCTAAAAGTCACTGCTAAAATGGTAATCCTTTCCAGAACTTCTGAACAACTTATATTAAGTGGATGAGTAGATGCTCATAGCAAAACAAAGGAGGGTTCTGTACTGCAGAAAATCTTTTGTAGATTAACATGTACAGAAAAGTAAATTGAAACTGAGAAGAGTATTACAAAATACATAATGCTTTGAGTCACAGACTTTGGATTATGAGTTTGGTTCTGAAGTATGAAAGACCACAGAAGCTAGAAGATGATCTCCCAAAAAATACCCACTTTTTTCATCATTATCTTTTTATGATAAATGCTCAGTCCCCCATTCAAAGGTAGATTCACAGACTCTGAAAACTAATTACTGATGTGAATAGTAGTGCCTCCACTGTAAAGAAAACACATAGCAGGTGTTGATGAGACCAAAAAAAGAACGTATCTAGCAGTTTTCCACATTGAAAGGGAAGTGATAGAAATGTTTTCAATTTTTATTTGTTTTGTTATAAAAAGATTTCAAATTCTGATAGACATCTTAAAATTCAGAATAGGTGAAAAGGTTCTGTAATTTTAAGTCAGCTGTTGTCCAAATTTTGGCTATGAAGGAGTTAATTTTCGTGCTAGTAGCTGCTATGGAACTGTGGTTTTGATTCAGTGTGAGGACACACTGATGTTTTGGTTTTAGCTCAACAGTGCTTACTCTAAATCAAAGACTTTTCAGACTCCTGTGCTTTGACAGCAGACAGGTGCACAAGAAACCAGGAGGGAGCACAGCTGGAACACCTGACCCAAACTGCCCAAGAAGATATTCCATACAATAAAATGCCACGCTCAGTGTATAAACTCAGGGGAGTTGGCTGGGATCTGCCAATCCCTGCTTGGGGATGGGCTGGGCATCAGCCAGCGGCTGTTGAGTAATTGTACTGTGCATCACTTTTTTTTCTTGGGTTTTATTCCCCTCTCTCCTTTTCATTACAATTTATTATCATTATATTATATTTTGTTTCAATATTTAAACTGTTCTTATCTCAACCCATAGGGTTTAACTTTTTTCAATTCTCCTTCCTGTTCCACTGGGAGGGGAGAGTGAGCAAGCAGCTGGGTAGTACTTAGTTGCTGTCTGGGGTTAAGCCATGACAGCTATACAGTTTAGAAGCAGTTCTTCCAAGCTCCTCATGCAGAATGATCAAAACCAGGAAGCCAACTGAGAACATTAAAGAACACTTCAACCTAAAGTCATCATAACGGGCTTACATTATTTACTGTGGGATGACAACACTTAGTATAGAAAGATACACCAGAGACTGGTTTCATTATCATTTGAGCAACGCCAAGGTTAACATCATTGGATGTTCAAGAACTGTGTTAATGCAAACACTACCTGGAGCTCCTGGGCAACAGCACTTCTCCTACACTGCTCAGCTGCTGCTCAAGCAGCTGGAGCAGAAGAGGCATCTGCACTGCTAATATACAGAAAGCAAACAGGTTCTTTGTAGCCAGGAATGTTTTACCTTGATACTTAGATGGCTTAAACCGATAGTTGTTTCTACTACTATTAAAAAATAGTCTTATAGAAAAAACGCTAGAAAATATAAAAGTACCTTCCACTAGATAGAGTGGGATTTAAGGAGGGAAAAATAAACACAACCAAATACCTGGTTGTTGGCAATTTACTTTGTAACAGCTTTGAGATAGAAACTAGTCATCTGACCCTGCCTAGCCATGTCTTTTTCTTGTGAAAATATCAGAAATCTTACCATATTTTAATGAGTTTAGAGATACAGCGGGGTGTGTGTGTCTAGGTAGTTTTAAATCACACCATTACTGAAATAATGTAGGAAGTAGTATTTGGCATGTTGGTATTCCACGTTTTTCTGAAATACACTCATTTAAGAGATTGCATAAGCAATAAATAACCTTGTTGAAATCAGATGTGACTTGAGAGGATGGACTTATCCACATTCACACCATTTCTAATACAAAACAACCCCAGCCACCCCACCTCCCTTTGAAATCTTGAAAAAATCCCTTTGTAGCCAAGTAATTTATTGCAAAAACTATTGTCTACAAGATTCTTCAGCACAGTCTTGCTGATACACAGAAGATTGCCACACATAAATTACAACAAATCTTACACACATATTTTTTCATCTGAGCAATAAGCAAAAGGTGTCTTTACACTTTCTATGATGGAAAGGCAAAAATAAATATTAAACTGGATATGTGACAGCTGATATTAAAATCGAGGCCAAATGCTATCCAGCAAAACTGTCAGAATTATTCAGCTTCAGCTCTTAGCTTGCTTCTGATTATTCATGATTTTCTACGATTGGGCTCCCACCATTTTTATATTTCTTTTTTTTTTTTTTTTTTTTTTTACATGGCAAAGGGAAACTGCACCTGAATTTCTACTGACATATTTTTTCTCAATACAATGGAAAAAGAAAATACAAAAAGCTAAAGACATTCATAAACCTTCCAACAACAGGCAGAACTAAAATTAGCCCATTCTCAGTTTCTCTTGCAGAATAATGGCAGCAAAAAGGTGTTCAAGACGTACACATGGAAGAGAAGGCAGAGACTGATGTTAGATCTGTGTGCTTAAATGCACACTATAAAAACTAAATCATGTGAATTACACTTTATCATCTAAATGGATATTTGCAATCATATCAGACTTCAACATAACCACACACAAAAAGGACATAAATGTCTTCTCCAGGGTGGTTGTTTCTTTATTACAGGCTTTAAAATTCTAGTAAGCGTAAATTCAGTTATCACTCACATGGAAAAAATATACCATGGACATCTGATCCAGTGCTGCAATTAGATCTCCATGCCTTTACTGAGCTACAGTGCTGCACTTTTAAGTGCACCGGCACTGTCTTGCTCTGCACTCCAGATTCAGCAGTCACTGCCTTCAGTTTTGTTATCTCTAAAATCTTAGTCACTTGTCCTTGCAGCTTGGCAGAAGTTGAACTCTAGATCACAGTCGCTTTCTTCATGGACAGTATTGTTCTGCTGTTAAAAAAAAAAAAAGGTACAAGCTGAGGGTTCAATTACAGAGGGCAGTTGCATTGCCCCAGGGGGTGGAGAAACCTACAAACTGTGAATCAGAGTTACAATATGCCTCCTATTTCTCCTCTTCTATAAAGTCATTGATGTATCCCTCTACACCACTCCTATACTTAATTATATACTAGGGCATGTATAATTAATTAATTATACAAGCTCTGATACAGCTGCACTGGCCCAACACTGGGAGGGGAAAAGCTGAGCCTACCACCTGTGCAGGAGGGGAAATAATAGCTCTATTGAGACTGCCTTTGCCTTCCTTGTTGTACTGTTCTTAGATTATTCCTTTAAAAAAGGAAAAAGGAAAAAAAAAAAAAGTTAGAAAGAAAGTACTTTTTCCAGAAATTATTCTTTATTTTACTGGACTTCAGATCAGACTTTTTATTTGGAAGCATGTGTAGATGTAAAACTAGTTTATCTAGCAGGATATACATTTTCTTTCAAGGGATGTCTGACAGTCTGTTACCACAGTGTATAATGGAGAGGGTAGGGGCAGATCACAGGCCAGATTGTTAGCTAGTATAAAAGAGGTGTTAATGCCATGACTTTAATAGGGCTACGTCAATATCCACCAGCTTAAGATTCTCTGTATCACAGCCTGTAGACCACTTGTGGCTTGCAAAGCCTTTGTATTCGGTCCACAAAGGGACTTTTTAATTGTGGCTATACTTGACAGAATCATAAAAATGTACTATTATCAGTTTACCCAGTGATTCTCTAGCATTCCTAAGGATTAACTTCTCTCTGTGGAAGCATACAGAATGGTGAGAAAACCTTCTCAGCTAAATCCAAGTTCAGCTCAGAGGTGACTAGTGGAAACTTTCATTAAACCATTTCTATTGTGATAACTCATTTTGAACCCATGCGGTCTCAATTTATTAGCAAGGAAATTTAGCTGTGAAGATTCCACCTCAGAGTAAATTAAGAAAATATGTTGAGGGTTTTTTTTTAAAGTAACTTTTTACATGCAATATATCACCTTATAAATGGGAGAAAAAACCCCAACTAAATTAATGTAAATTTTGTGATGCTATTCTGAGGCTGATGTCTGTTAAGATTTCCAGCATGAAAAAAACTTTTAGAATTCCTACTTTATATACTAATTACTAAGTAAAATTAAACTATAGGAAATATTTAACATGGAATTATTTCCACGGAATGGAAATTTTCTCTACTTACTTATGACAGAAAGGTGGCCTTGCTCTCTAGAACTTAGTACAAAAATAAACCTGAATGTATTCATGCATCTACACTTATAATGGCTTTTCTAGAGTTTGAATGCATGCCATGTTTGTTAATTCTTCCTAAAGAATAGTATTGAAAGTATTAAGGACTTAAAAGATGTAGTACAGCTATCCCAGGCTCCTTGCACAAGTTTTTCTTGCCTAATAATAAACAAATCAGAGGATGTCTATTTTGTATTAAGTAGTTATGGGGGTTTGTGGCTAAAAGTCTTTAATGCTTCAAGTTTCATCTTGTGTACCCCTCAACTCCCTTCACCATGTAGTAAAAACTTTTCTTTTTCTCCAAATAAAAGCTGTATCTGCATATGTGAAGCTTAGAGAACATCTGGGCCACTGAGAAATTATCAAATATTGTGTAATATTGTGTAAGTTGGCAAAATCAAAACTGTTTATGTTGGAATAACTTTTCCCCAAGAGGTGGATGCTCTTTGGCAGTCAGTGGAATGATCCCCAGATATCCATCACTCCCACGCTGTTGATATATTAAACTAATACATACTGAATTCTGGATACAGAACATACACATGTCAAAAGTTGACATCAGCAGGGAAGAGATAATCCTCTGAAGGCAGAATCAGTCAAGTAATTTTATTGAACTCTCTTGAAGTTATGCAGATTTCTTGGGCAACATGGCAAAGAAAATTAGAATGGCAAAGCTTTACTGTTATTAACAACAATATATTATCCTAACATAATAAGTTTAAAAATAATGAAAATTTATTACAAGGATACTAAAGATTCCTGTAATTATACTTGAATAAAAACTTTTTCCGAAATATCCAATGTTAACCAAATTGGCTCTAGAGACTAGCTTCAATTTTCATTTCTCTTTGTTTCTTACCTCTAAGTCTCTGCTGATGGAGACATTACTGTTTTAATGATGCTGGTGTCTAATACACTGCAAAGAAGAAAATATTTTTTTTTCTTTTTAATATGTGAGTATTCTAAATCATTATTATGCATAGCTGTATATCTTCCAGAAAATCTCCTCAGTGCTCAAATCCAGAATGAAAATTCAGTAGAATAATCTTAAATTTTCTTCCTGTTATTCTTTCTTTGTACATGCAGATATTGACACCAGTTGAGTCCATTTAAGATGATGGTCAGTAAAATGTGTACAATTTTATGAATACTTTGGTCTTCAAGTAAATAATTAAAAAAACCCTTAGAAATAACTGTCTGTAAACTGCAATGTTATAATAAAATTTCTTCAAATCTTGCTGCTTCATATAAAACCTTTTTCTTTTTTTTCCAGATTGATGCTATAATTTCTTCCTGTTATACCAGCAAAATACATTAGCTCTTTTAGTGTTTCAAGAAAGAAACTAAGCATCAACTAAACAAAAGAAACACACATTATCACACATAAAATTTGTGCAACAATTTAGAACTTCACCTTTCCAGTCTATTTCACTTTGATTCACTATAGATATAAGACAGTTATGAAGACTGTCTAGTCTTCCTGAGCATATTTTTGAGCTTTTGCTTAAGTTGCTACTCTTTCATACCATGCATATATTTAATTTCTTATGTTAAAAGACAAAAATGAATCCTGACTTAAATTGAAAACTCAAATAAATTCACTCAGAATTTTGAGTGGAGTCAAACAATTCCAAACACTGAAGAATTAATGCAAACTATTTACTACACTTCTCATGTGGAAAAAACTTTTTCAATAGAAAATGAAAAAGTATCCCATTGTAGTGCTTCCTATTTTATCAAACTGGATAAAAAGGGAATGGAATTGACTACAGTAACTACAGAACTGCATATTTCTTTATACAATTAAAGTAGTAATAACATTATTGAAGCCTGTTTGAATTAATATAAAACATGTAATACAAACCAGAAAATATCTCAGGTGTTCTAAGTCCAAGTACATCTACTGAAATCTTACGATGCATAAGAGAGTATCTATAAAGCAGACAGTGGTAGTATATAAATGCTGGCATGTCTTTAAGAAATTTGCAACACAGAAAGCATTCAAGAAAACCCATAAAACAGTTGGTGTTTGAAAGCTTTTTTCCTTTCTGTGGTAAAATGTTCCTAACAAGATTCATTTCTTAGCTCTGTCTGTTTGTTATCATATCTCTGATGATGCAATGGAAAGAAGATTCTAAGCACTAATACTGGTCCAAATTATTTATACAGCCATACTTGTGCAATAGTACATGTGTACATCTTTTAAGAAGCTTTCTAAATCAGTCCAGAAATCCTGAGCTAAGTTTTCCTCTTACAGTTGTTTGGCAATTTGTAATTTACTGAGTAGCTGGATATGTGCAGAAGGACACCATTCCAGAATGCACCACATCACAACATGGCCTTGTCATTCCTGTTAACTGTACCCTTTCAGCTACTCTCTTCACTTACTCTTCTACCAAAGATAAATTTTTTAAGAAGTAATAATATTCCTCTTATTAAGTCTTGCTTACCTTTTGAGCTAACACCATTGTTTACGTGCAGTTCTTTTACCAGTCTCCAGTTTTCTTCTCATGTGAAAAGTCCCACTGTTTTTTGTGACTTGTACTGAACTGCAAATTTTCTGTCTCTGACACAAAAAAGTGTCTTGATTTAATGTTAACTACCTGACTGAATGGAATAAGTTTTGCTGTTCATAAATGTTTACAAGAGGGTCACTAGCAGGTTATAGGCTCTACTGAACACTATAGATTTTTTTTTTTTACACTGAATAGTAAAAACATGTCTGGAAGGAAAAGTAGAATATTCTATTCCAATTCTATTCCAACCTGTTGCATGTTTAGATGCCTAAACCATCTGATATTTGTCTTTCAAGGAAGGTCATAAGTTGTTAGGGTAAGTCAGGATATCCACAACCAAGTCAGAGAACTAACCAGTGGTCCAGCTTTTTTTTTTTTTTTAATCTAAACACTTCAAAACTTTAGTTTTTCAGTTCCACATTTATTTATTTCCAGCCCCTTTTTCCCATTCTTTGCAATTCTCAAATAAATATTGTCTTACACAAAGATTATTATGGGATGGCTTATGGAAGTATGTCTTCCCTGTGAATGAAACCGTCTCTATGAAATGGCACCAAGAATGAAAAACATTACTTTCTTTTAAAATTTTCTTCAGTTACCACACTATCAACTTCTGATAAACCAAAATTCTGGCCATTAACAACAGAGCTTTGTAAGGGCATATAGATTCAGAAATGGAACATCCAAGAAGGAAGCACCAAAATCAAAACTCATTTAAAAAGGTGGTTCTAGCCTGTGTCCAACTGTCTTGGTTTTCTTCTTCCATGACTCACTTTGAAGGTGAGGTAATCCTGAGAACTTGTCAGAAAGCTGAGACCCTGCCTCAGAATTAGGAAAAATGATGGGAAATCAGTCCAGTGTAAATAACTTTGAAAGAAAAACATTACTGAGGTTCTGAGGTGCATTATGCTTCATCACTTATGAACCATACGTATTTTTCTGATGGAGATGGATAGCCAAAAAAAAGATAAGGAAATTTGTTCCTGCAAGATTTCCTGCCTGTTTTGGTTAATTCATAAAACTGGCCCTGAAATAGCCTGAACACAGCACAGACTGAAGGAGTCAAGGGCAGTCACCAGGTTCTACATATCAGAAATTCCACACTTAAGCAGAGCTGTCAATTAGACAAGTCCCACTGTATGGTGTGTCTTCTGTCAAACATTTCTGAATAGACCCTTGTTCCATTTGATACTATCTTGAGGAAGCTTTATCACAGTTCTGATGTGTGGTAACAGGATAAGCCTTCTATTGCTGCTTAACCTTAATGTGCATCTAGAGTTTACCATCAAAATAGCTTTTTTCTGTGGTGATGGAATGCTCACAAGGGTTTTCATTACAGGATAGAGTCTGTATCCCATAGGCTTGATAAATCCTTGCTAACAGGAGTTCCATCATCTAAAAGGCTATCTGTTCATATATGATAAGGTTTCTAAGAGCACAAAGTCTCTAAACAAACCAGTTCTGTGAGAGATGCATCTGTAAAGTGTCAGCTTTATTGTCAGATAATGCTTTAAATTACCTATCTATATATTTAGCAGGATAATAAGAAAATATCTAATTATAACAGTGCTTGAGAAATTCAATTCAGCCATTTTATGGAGGAAACAAAAAAAAAGTTAACATTTTAAGGTAGTATATTTGTTTTTAATGTTATTTAAATTTAAACACAAAACACTTTAACACTTAAAAGAGTAAGAGTATTTACATCTAGAAATACCAGAAAGCTCTTTAATTTGCTCATAAAATGTTGGGATCAATAATTTTAACTATTGTAATGCATTAGTCTGTCAATCAACAGCACAGAATCAAATGTAAAAAAATTAAGAAGAAAGTGCTTCAGATTCATCAGATTCTTTTGTCTTTTTTCTTTTTCAATCAGAAGTGCAAAATAGAATTCAAGAAATTAGGTGTTTAATTAAAACTCCACTTATATATAAATAATTTTTATGTATAAATATAATATGTACATTTGGGTCTACATCTGTTTACTCTGTTTTTGTGTGTTTTGGACTTGGGGTTGTTTTTAAAGAATTCCACTGTTGCAGGTACATTCTGTACTGACTGCTGCATATACATCCAGGTTACGTCATCCAGACATAACACGCAGGTGAACTGTTGTTGTAATTTCACTATGAAAAATATAATACTCAACCCTTTATTTAAACTAAAGTAGATGTAAGGGAGACACTGTGCAATCAATGGGGATAAGCAAAGACACAAGGTTTTGCCTATGCAAAACTTCAGCAATGAAAACCAGCGTCGGTTCCTAGAGTACATGAAATATAGGTAATACAAAGAACATTTCAATTGTACTTCTGTGCCCCTACTAACTTAAGCTACTGCTAATAAACAGTTGTATCATTTTCTGTAGCTAAGGAGCTCAAGAAGATGAAAAAGTATGTCAGCATCTAGGGACAATCTGTGGAGTTCAGTATGGATTTCTGATTTATGATGCTAAAATAAAATGCTATATGCATATATAGTATATAATTTATCCTGCGTATAAATAACACTTCTGTACATACATAAATGCCAACATTTATGTTCGTATGTGCATTTGTATAGTAACTCTACAGGAAATTAATAATTAATTGTATTGTAAGTATTTTTATTATAATTTATTTCATGTCTTATGAAAAAATAAAAGGTTTTAATCAGTGGCCTTTCAAATCAAAGATTTGAACTACAATTTTCAAGACTATTTAAATTTTATCACATTTTCTCAGAATGATTTAAAAAAAAAGAGAAATATAAAGTTGTAGATTGTGATCCAAATCATAACAGGAAAGAGTTATTTTCAGTATCCATGATGTAAGTGGTTACTAATATATCCATGCAGCTGGGGGAAGGATATTAAAAAGGATCTTAAATAAACTATGTTTCTATGACAGTAACTTGGTTGTGATTCATAGTCATAACAGCAATTATTTTCTGATCTCAACAGGGTAAGGAAAGAGGGAGTGTTGTTTCTTCAGTTTGGGTGGTTGAGGATGGCAGTAAACTGTCTGAAAGTTACTGTTCCTCTTACATTTTTTCGTGTTCCCTAAACTATTTTTCGGGAATAGAGTTAAATGGTAACTACATAATGAGATATTTTTGTAATTTTATCTGTGTTTATGATCTCCTCCCACACACTCTCACTCATCAGATGCACCACAGCATCTTCACTCTAGTACTTTTGGCAAAAATAATTAGAGCAACTGCTAAGTTGATTGTGAGATCTCTCACCAGGTAATAACCTTCATCTACTGAAGCTGGAAAAGGATTGCAACAATCTGTTTAAGTTTTCCTTATTAAGAAAATCATATACTATTTTGCTGAACATATCACATTTTGGAATTAGTGGCAGTCACTAATAGAACAGACACATTTTGCAACATAACAGGAGCAGATGTAGGAGTTAAACTGGATCAGTTTAGAAGAGAATAAACAGCAGGTATTTTTCTTTGAAAACTCTATTTATTTCCATAGGGGGAGGGGAGGAAAACCATAACCTTCTTCTTTTAAGAAAGTTTTAAAGATCACAATGGAAATCCCAGTTAATAGCTTGTGTGTTTTCCAAAATGTGCACTGTCTGAAACAATACATGCTAAGTATTGGTGGTATTTTATTTCCCTCAGTACTTCAGGTCTAGTGTCTAATAATGCAGATCATAAACCACATATGAACTTCAAAAAAATAATCATTTTCTTCCATAATCAATGATCTCCATAGTCACTGATAAGGATTTTCTTTGTCTGTCTGCATAGGCAAATTTTTAAATATATCATCAGGAATCCAGAAATACTCTCTTTTTGTTGATTTGATATTTTTCCCCAAACAGATGATATATGCAGTTCTAATAAAAAAAGGCATTGTGAATATAACAAATCCTATTGCTTTTATTTGTGTAACATATGCTATATATATGTAACTGTTTCACCAGAAAACATGAGTTTGTGTTCTTACTTGTTATATAGTGGTGAAAATACCTTGAGAGAAAATTTACCTTCGGGAGTACAAATTTGCCTAGTTTACCTTCAGGACCTAAACTACAGATTAGAATTTAACTGGGGGAGAGCAACAAAATGTTAAACTGCTTTGCTTGTCTACATAAAGTATGCCATAACACTGGTGAAATGTATTAATTTGTCTGACCAAAGTGACCCACTTGTGTACCTGAGCCACATGTTTCTGTAAGGCTGATTACTTTACACTTGTACAGAAATAGTTAGAATTAAGATGAATCCTCATTAGTATAGGCTATGTATTATCATTGTAGGCTATGTATGGAAAGCTCAGCAGTGTCTTTCCCTGTTGTTAAAGTGCTGCCAACTGATGACCACAGTGTGGTTTTGACTTGGTTCATCCCTTTATGAATATCAAATATAAAAGTTTATTTTATGTGATTTGAAACTAATTATTTCAGAATTCACAATAAAATGCTTGTTAGAAATTAATGTTTTAATATGTCACAAATCCTTCTATGAAGTTTTATTAGCAAGGAGAAAAAAATTACATATTTATCATGGCATTGATTCTTCGATGTAGAACTGGTTCTTCAGGCTCTGAAACTTCATTATAGTTATGAAAGAAAGTATCTGTTTTTCAACACTGTTTAATGCGTGAGGACAAGGTTTTTTTAGCTAACTGCTAAAGTATGATTGCTTTGATCTTTTAACTATAGTCCTTTTGAAATGACAGCTTGCAAAGAAACACAAGAATGCGTTTAGATTGAAAATGTACTGAGAAATATTAAGGAATAAGGTTTGTTCTTTGGCTTCAGAAGACATACTGTACCACTTTATGGTAAGATACAGAACCCAGCCCTGTGTCATTACTGATTGTAAAACCAAGCAGAGTTCCCTGTGTTCAAAAAAAGTGTACTTATAGCCATATCTCTTTAGATTAGTCTAGATTTGTTTGACTTTTTCTGTTAATCCAACAATTATAAATTCTAAATGGAAAATGGACAATTTGGTACTCCTATTAAATACAGTGACAAGGAGATAATAAGGAGATAAATAAGGACCTCACCTTGAATATTGTGTGCAGTTTTGGGCACCACAATATAAGAAAGACATTAAGCTCTTAGAGGAGGGCAATGAAGATGTGAAGGGCCTTGAGGGGAAGCTGTATAAGGAGTGGCTGAGGGTGCTTGGTCTGTTCAGTCTGGAGGAGACTGAGTAACAATACAGTTACAACTTCCTAGTGAGGACAAGAGGAGCAGCAGGCACTGATCTCCTCTCTGCAGTGACCACTGACAGAATCCAAAGGAATGGCTGGAAGTTGTGTCAGGGGAGGTTGGATATTAGAAAAAGTTTCTTTTTCTGCAGGTGCAGCTCAGGGAAGCAACATATTACTATTAGCAGAGTTCACTAATGGAAAATAGTAAATCAGTGGATCAGATCAACTTAAACTGGGTAGAAACCCAGTAGAACCTCTGATTGAGAGTTACTGCAAAGCAGAGACCCTATGTTGTACCAAGATGCAAAGCACTTTACCTAAGAATTTCTCTTCTGAGAAAAAGATCATAAATTCTTATTGTAATACTTTAAGAACAAGTTGCTGTTCCCTCGTTGATCTAACAATATAGAATTTTCTTTTCTCTGTTTAATATAAATGTAATCTGTTAGCCATTTGATTCATATTTATGAATAGGGTATATTTTCTTACTAAACAGAAAGTTCATTATAAAGTTTGAGGCCTCTCAAACTTTCTTATTTTTTCTATTTAATGAAACCCTTAAATTTAGTCATGCTGCTGCCAGTGAAGCCCCATAATAAGGTTACAAGCATAGTATATATTTACATTATATAATTTATACATAGACACATGTATATATACTTACACATTTTTAATTTTAATAATTTTATTTTACTTTCATATATTACATAAACATTTCATTCTTAAATATCTTATGGAGTACGATGTGTTCTCTGATACTTCCAGCCATTTATGGGTGGTTCTTCTGTTTCTTCTCATCACTGCAAAGCACTGATCCTTTGAAATTGAGTTTGAAAGTCAACTATTTTGGCAGATCATTTGCACATCTGATAGCGTTTTCATATAAAGTTACATTCTTTACTATCTTAAACACCTTTGCTAGTATTTCAGGTATCCTACTTATAAATGACTTGGAAAAAGGAACACTCAGCAAGTTTGCTAATGATACAAAACTGGGAAGAGCGGCTGATAGCTCAGAGTGTGCTACCAGTCAGTGAGACCAGGATGGGCTGGAGAGCTGTGCAGGGAGGAACATAATAAACCCAGGTACTAGTACAGGCTGTGGGCTGACATACTGTGAAGCATTTCTCGGAGAAGGACAACAAGCTGTCCATGAGCCAGCAAGGTGCCCTTGGGGCCAAGAAGGCAAACGGTATCCTGGGGTGCATTAGGAGGAATGAGGCCAGAAAGTCGAGGGAGGTGGTGACCTTGTCCCTCTGTTCTTACCTGGTGAGACCACATCTGGAGTGCTGTGTCCAGTTCTGGGTTCCCCCATCTAAAAAAGTAAAGGAAGTACTGGAGGGGGACCAGTGGAGGACTGTGAACATGATTACAGAATGCGAGTATCTCTCCTATGAGAAAAGGCTAAGGGAACTGGGCCTGTTCAGCCTGGAAAAGAGATAATTGAGAGCAGACCTTATCAATACTTAGAAATATCTTATGAGCAGGTGTCAAGAGGATAGGGCCAATGATATCCACCTTTCCAGTGATGTCCAGCAATGGGACAAGGGGAAACAGGCACAAACACAGGAAGTTCAACCTGAATATAAGGAAAAATTTTGAGATTTACAGAGCACTGGTATGGGATGCCCTGGGAGATTGTGGAGTCTCCCTCTCTGGAGATATTCAAAACCTGCCTGGACATGACCATGTGCAACCTGTTTTATGTGAATGTGCTTTAGCAGAGGAATTGGACTAGATCATCTCCAAAGGTCCTTCCACTCTGATCATTCTGAGATTCTGCATTCTGTGTATATGGTGATATATTTTTCCTGTCATAACACTTTAATACTCTTGGGTTTTTATATTTCTATTAGATGTACATTGAGACCTAATTAGGTGATAATTATGTAAAGTTGCCAGAAAAACACTTTCTAAAACAAGTGAGGCTTTGTTTGGTTTGGTCTGGTTTTCCAAAGAAGCAGGTTTGTCTTTTCTTTTGTGTTTAAAGCATATGGCAGAGTGGATCAGAATTTTCCTTTTTCAGAAAGTGTCTGCTCAGTACTGATCCAGGAAATATGTTCCAACCAACAAAAGTCTAAATACATTCATTAGGCTGGTAAAAATTTCCTGGGTATTGGTGAGCAGTGTTAGAATCTTTACAGCTTTGTAATGAGAGTTTTCTATTTCTGTTCTGAATTTTTTAATGAAATGTAAACATGAACAATAGGTGTTGGTCAATTGTGTCCTTCAGGATATGTATCTGCAGCACTGATCAATCAGTTAAAGGAAGTTTCTGATTCCTTAAATAATTTCTAAGAATTTCCTCAAAAAATTAAGTTGGAGAAATTATTTTTTTGCTATTGAAATTAACTAAAAATGAGGACTGTTTACTACATCAGATTCATCCTTTTTCCTGAGCATAATTTTAATCTGTGAAATCCTATTTGGATATATATTGTGCTGTAGTCAGACACTCAGGTTGATACTCTAGAGATGATAGATTTTGCTTTTCTTACAAATGTCATAATAATTTGTATAAAAACAGTGTATCCAGCTCTGAAAAAGGCTTCAATCCCTCTTCCCATAAATTAAATTTGGATTTTTCCTTATTTCTAGAAATAACAATTTTACTGTTTTCAATTTTTGCCTTTGTAACTGTGAAAATTCATTGCTTCTTAATTTTCCCTGAACATTTTGGTTTACAATTGAATCTTTACTGCCAGTTTCCTTTATTTTTCCCAATCTACTGCAGGTAATACTTGTATTTTCCAACCTGTATCTCAGATTAAAAAATTGAAAAGGACACATATCAAAACAGATTATATTCTGAACAGATTTTTAAGGAATGACTGCTAACACAATGTATTATTTGATGTCCACATGGTTGGTATTTATACACCTGATGAGAAGAGGCATGCATCTCTAACACTGAGACTAACACAAATGAAAGGAAGATCAAATAAAAAAAGAAAATTAAAAAAAAAGGGAAGAAATTCTTTATTATAGCATTCTGCAGAAAGTTCCTTTTAATTTAAATTGTTACCACTCATAAATGTAAGCAATGTGTTAGCAGACTTTGTGAGACTGTTAAGCAGATAGTGACGGTGTTCCTACCATTTGAGATAGAGCAATTTTTTACATATAGTTCCCATAAGAAGTAAAGTGTCAGTCTCTTAGCCTCAGCCACTGACTAGCTAGCCCTACACCTGCAAGGACATCATCCAATAAAATGTGGGGAGAGAAAGCAACCACTTAGATGCATAGAAAAAACCAGAAAAATCAAGCTGAAAATCTCAGTGAAATGTTTTAGTGTTTATTCCTTACATTAATTATAAGTTGGATGAACCTCATGAAGATCTTCTTGTCCTTCCAGTAAAATACAAAATGTTTCATTTAAGTTTATAAGTGGTGCAACCCTCAAGCAATTAAAAAAATAACAGTGCCTAACATTTATAATTTTCATTGTAACAACAATATCCCTTTAGAACTATGTCTCTGAAATGCCTAGGGATGCTGTCTCTGATACAGATATGTTCAATAAATCATCTGGGCATACACATACTATTATTACATCTTATAATTCGTAAGATTCCATAGTAAGTCTCTACAAAACTTCATACACAAAACACTATTATTATGTATTATTATTGTATCATCATAAATCACCAAGCCAACTGAAATGGATGTCTTGGGCATAAAATTATAAATTTTAAAATCCAGTCCCAGAGTAAACTGTTTATGTTTACCTCAGTAATATATTATGTTCAAAATTACTACATTAATCCTCCAAACTAATTTTTTTTACTGAGTATGTTTCTTCATTTATAGTCTATTACAATTTAACAATGTCAAAGTAATGCAAAATCCTAGAGATAATATTACCCTATTATAGTTTATATTTTATTATGCCTTCTGTTTCCCTCCTTCCCCACCTTCTTCCATCCTTTGGTTCTTTATAAATAAAATGTGTGGCATATGTACCATTATCGATCATTTTGTGACAGTAAAGTTTTCACATTTCAGTGAGTATATTCTGCAGATAACTAGAGTTTGTTCTATAGTTCTTCATTCTTTGCCTACTTTTATTGGTTTTAGGTTTCTGTACTTGAAGTCTTAGTATATCTTAAAGAAAAACATTTATGGAAGTTTCTTCCTCCCTCCTACTCTCTCTCTTTTTCTCTGAACAAAGGTGGATGTTTAAAGAGCCTAATTGTGAGTGCATCCTGAGAAAGGTAGTCTTTCAAGGTCTGGATATAAAACAGAAGAGTCTCTCTCTTGAGGAGAGTTTAGGGTGAGACGTCAAGTGCCTTGAATAAATGTCTGAGGTACTCTATACCAAAATACTGAGATAACCAAAGCTTGACTAAACTCTCATAAAGAAAACTTTAAGAAATGGTATGACATAATTAAAAATGGGTAAACTAGATGTAGCGAACTAGATTACTCCAGAAACGTCTGAAAAAAACAAACTTATTGCATAGAGAAAATAAAGATATCTAGGTTAAACAAGATGGGAGAAAGGTTCTGCACCGGGGATGGGACAACCCTGGATGTATATAAAGAGTGGGGAATGAGATGCAGTACCAAGAAAAGTCACCTGGGGGGCCTGGTCGATGGCAAGTTGGATATGAGTCAGAAGTGCCCTGGCAGCCAGGAGGGCCAACCATGTCCTGGGGGGCATCAGGCAAAGCATCATCAGCTGGTCAAGGGAGGGGATTGTTCCTCTGTTCTGCATTGGGGTGGCCTCACCTTGAATATTGTGTGCAGTTTGGGGCACTGCAACATAAGATGCTCTCTCTTAGCATCCAAAGGAGGGCAACAAAGATGGTGAAGGGCCTTGAGGGGAAGCCATGTGAGGAGCAGCTGAGGGCACTTGGTCTGTTCAGCCTGAAGAAGAGGAGACTGAGGGGAAGTGTCGTTGGAGTCTACAACCTGGTAAGGACAAGAGGAGGAGCAGGCACTGATCTGTTCTCTGTGGTGACCAGTGACAGGACCCAAGGGAATGGCCAGAAGTTGTGTCAGGGGAGGTTTAGGTTGGATATTAGAAAAAGGTTCTTCACCCAGCGGGTGGTTGGGCACTGGAACAGGCTCCCCAGGGAAGTGGTCACAGCACCAAGCCTGACAGAGTTCAAGAATCATTTGGACAATACTCTCAGGCACATGGTGTGACTCTTGGGGATGGTCCTGTGCAGGGCTAAGGTTTGGACTTGATAATCCTTGTGTGTCCCTTCCAACTCATCATATTCTATAATTCTGTGAAGAAACTAGGCTTTAAACTTAGACACGTAATCTCGTTAGGCATTATCTCTACTGCCTCTTACTAAGAAAATCAGGCATAATAGTAATCTATTATGTCTGTTATTCTAAATGAAAAAGGCAGAAAACTTATGTTGCTAAAAGATGAAGACAAAAGCAGTGAGATGCAAGAAATGAATATTTCCTGGTGAAATTGCAAAGCTTCAATACTATTTAGAGCATTTAGACAGCACTCATTGGGAGATATGGCAACTCATTGACATTTTCACAAGTGTTGTTTATCTTTTGTTGTTGGTTTAGTGTTTTTTTCTCTCCAGTTTCCACAAAATGAGAAACTTCCTTGCATCCTTAAAAAATCTGAAGCGGTAACTTACATAACAATTCAGTCAGTTTTAAGTAAATAGGAAATTACAGCACTAGGGTGTTGATAAGACCACTTGGGATAGAAATGTCAGTTTCTAATATTAAGTGTTAAATTTCTTTTAAAATAATTTAAATTAATTTTAGCACATAATAATTAACAGTTTTATTTATGCATTCTCAGAGGATTTCAGTACTTGGGGATTAGGGATTGCAAATCAACAGGGGGACTGAAAGCATAACGTTCAAATAGTCGCAATTCTTAGGGGCGTGTTTGTTATATGAGCACAGACTGTCACCCTCTGTGTTGTTTGCACAGTAAGGAAAAGGATGTGAGCAAGGACATGCTTGATGAGGAGAATAGATTTCTTTTACAACACTCCTCGCTTGGCACTGCTGTATATTACAGGATCTGGAGAGCTTACTCACTGCAAGGTTTGCAGCTGTGAACACAGACAATACAAAGTAAAGGACTTTTATGCTGTGCATGGGGGCTTTTTATTCCTTCTCTCACATTTTGTGTTCTGGCAGTGCAGATAAGCCCTCATTAGGGATTAGGGTGCCATTTACCTAGGCATAGTACACACTAAAAAGAAATATTCCTTTTCCCAAAGAGTTAATTTAAACACTGGCAACCTTTAAGATACGTTTGTTCATGCCTCAACCAGGCTAGCAAATATATACTTTATTCACATAAGATACAGCTGGGAAGATAGTTCTATTGTGTATATTTGGGATATAGGTGGCTATTCATTTTGCAGCTATTTACTGCTTCCATTTACCTATATTTACTACCTTTATTTACAAAGGTATCAAAACCCTTTTTTTTTTTTTTAAATTTTACCATATGATTTTATTTGTGAGCCGATCCTTTCTGTAAATGTCTTTCTTGTTTTCCAATATTGACAATATAAGCAAAATACTTAATTATTGTGTTCAAACATTCATTTGTTATTCACTTCCAGACATTAGTTACTTACTTACATAACTGATCAACTAACTTCTCCCTTTTTTACCCCCAACTGAAAACCCACTATTATTTTTAAAATACAGGAAGCAAGGAAATATAATGAATAACATGTTACATGCACTAACTATGGCAAGACTTTCAGGATTAGTTCTACCTGTATGAATCTTTACTGCATCTGTCAATGGAACAGTAGACCACTAATTATCTAAACTGTATGTATTGTTTCAATCCCCCAAAAGTGCAAGACTTTCAGCTTTTTAATATACAACCAAAGAATATAGTATTAAAAGTAGGTTTCAAAATCTGGTACCTGCCTCTCACTACTGATTTTACATTTTCTGTTATAAATTACATGAGATTAGTAGAGTACTTTTCCATTTTTTGTTCAAGTAGGGAGTTACCGCATTATGTTCATCACCTGATTTCACCCCCATACTCTGAATTTGTGATTGAACTTTAAAAACAAGCCCTTAAAATGTATTTTAAATGTTCACCTCACATTTGATTTTAAGCAGGAAATAAGTTTTGAGTCTTACTTATTTGTCAGTTTCATCTATAATTCATTAGGTGGAATGAATATTTCATTCATTATTGCATGTGTCGTTCTGCAACACTTTGGTTATTTTCATCAAGATGTACCATCTTTCTGGCTTTGTGATGAACATCCCCTTATTATTTGATCTTTCTCTAGAGGATAAATCTTCCTGGTGGTATGTAGGACTCCACAGCCACAATATTCTAAAAGGTACTATATCAGTTTTAACAGTATCTTTTCACAGTTTTTTGAATGCTGCCATTTACCTCTACTTGTACCTGAAATAATTGCTTGTTGTTTAACAGTCCCTTGAGCCCACGAATGGAAATATTGGATTACTGCTAGAAACTGTCAGTTTTTCAAGACTCTTCAGGACATGTTTATTTTTCCTTTTTTCTTTCAAATCTTTTCTAATGTGCTATACTTTTCAGCATTTTATGGTATGCTATATTCCAACTCTTTTCCCCTCACTTTTATTCTTTATACTAGCTTTCCAATCCATGCCTAATTATTCTAGTTGGAAGATTGGTCATGATAAGACAACTTCTTTTACAATAAAGGTTTTCAGGAAATAGAAAATACTGAGATTTTTGCATACTTTTATTAGAATTGTTACAATAACACTACATCAATTTTAGCAGCCAAGCACAGTGTAGGTCTCATTCTTGTAAGTCTGATAGGGACACACGCTTAAGGTGTCCTTCTCTAGGTGACTTAGAAAAAAAACCTGTGCAACTTTCTTGTAACTTGTGATTTACCAAGAACTAATAGATCCATTTTGCTGGTTTTTTTTGCTTCATGACTGTCCAAAATAAGGGTTTGTTTTTTGGCAACACAATTTTTTTTTCCTACATTTTTTCTTTTCTTTTCTTAAAAGTTTGAAAAACTTTAACTGAAAGAAGCATCAAAGACACCTAAGAATAATTTTATTTTATTATGATCTGTAAGAAAAAAAATAGATAAATAAAAGCAGAGATCAAACATATTTGTGATAACTTAGTCTCTGAAAAATGAAGTTATTTCCCAAGTTATTTGCTTTTCTTTTTTAATTATTATTTTTTTCATCTAACTCATTTTTTTACCTTATTCTAAACATAAATAACATTTTTACTGTCTCTTCTCAATGTCACATCTCATTGTGATCTGTAATCACAATTCAATTATGAACAATCACTACTTCTTTTAGAGTCATATTATATTATGGTGAAATATCATGAATGAAATACTATGCCTCTAGGTGTTTGTCATTGACTTCAGCATAATAAATTTTCATCCTATGGCAGAACAACCTGTAGCTTTAAAATCTGGCTACTTTAACAGATAGTGTCATTATGAGGACAAACTTTCTTTAAAAAAAATATTTTCTGGAAGGTGGAAGGTGAAGAAGTTCTCTTATGTTGAACCAATCTCTGAACCACAGTGTAGAAGTTGTGTGAGCCATACATAAAAAATGCCCTTGTTTCTGGGTGACAACAACTGTGTGTATGGCAGTTTGATACGGAGACAGTTTACAACTGACAATTTTTGAAGTTATTTGGGATTCTGAAAATTCACACAGAGAACTTCTAAAAGCAGCTCCTAAAAAACTAAGCCTCTGGCTTGCAGTCCTGATGAAGGTCCATAAAAAAGTCTTCCTCACACAAAATAAGTTCTTTCTGAGTTAGGAGTGAAGGTGTCAGAAATACTGAATAGCATGTTAATGTACTTGGTGCATTCATAGGCAATCCTACTCTTTCAAGAGATTTAAAAGAACACCAGGAATTCTATAAAGCAAGAATGATGTTTAAAACTAATTTAAAATTTTAAAATAGCTGGGGTGGGGGGTGAAGCTCTAGATTAAAAAGTTTAAATTCAATTATTTTTGGCCAAACTAAACTTATTATGGATGTTAGACATTACCTTACAAAATAAATTTAGCAATTAAACTTTGAAAAATCACCATTAGAAGGTCAAAGAATTTATCTTTATTTTCGTTTTCACCTCTAGATTTGTTCTGGATTGTAATTTTGTAGTGCTTGTTAGCATTTCTATTACAACATAGTAGGTAAAATCTAGCCTATCCCAGATATCAGGTTAATTAGTTCATGAGTCTGTTTGATCCACATCATTTTTCTTCCATTAATTTTGACATGTTCATTATCAATAGATTGTTACTGTTGCAACAGATACAGATGTCTTAGTAACTCCTTTTCCCATATTTATTGTGAGAGCTCCTGGAGAGCTGAAAGCCCAGAACTGCAGCTCGAATTGCAATCACATTTAATACCTTGCTATGTACCATTACCCCATCACTCTAAAGTCTGCTATCTAATCAAACGCTCAGGAAACATTATGTTATATTCCATCTCTTATCTTTCGCCTTAAGAAGAATTCAGAGATATGAGAAACATTTGGCTGCAATCATCTTATTCAGTGCATGTCCTAAGTTCAGCAGCACAGAAAGAGTACAACATTCTGATGATCTCTCTGTGCTTCTCTCTACCTGGGTTGCACCAAATCCACTCTGAGGCCAAAAGTTGGCCCTATTCCTCAAAGACTTGAAAGGACTAGGTCGTGACTCCTTCATACCTGCAGCTTACTCTGACCCAGTGTGGCAGCTGTAGTCTTTTAGAAACTGTGACAGATGGAGACCAGGGTTAAGATCCTGACAACTGCCTTTGTCTGCTTAACAGACAGGAAATTTTTTTCATCGAAAATGAGAATAAGTTCTGGACCACAGCACCTTACAAGTGAAAGTGAAGATCCATCTCTTTTCATCTGCATTCATGCAGTCACCTCTGAGTGACCCAACAGTATTCCCTTGGACACTAAGACGAGGGAAAAACATGATATGTTCAGATGGTGTAAGCAGAGTGGATAATTTCAGTCCTCTCACTGCTTTGTTTTATAAAAGACTGTTGGTGCTGGGATTCTGTTCTGATGGATTTAAAATAAACACAGAGATTAGATAAAATACCTTAGATAGACTGCTTATGCTTCCATTTAATTTTCATACCAAACATATTCGTGCAGCAAAACACATTCCACAGGGAAATTAGTTCATCAAAACAAAAAGCATGCTGTGGCCATTAGCTGTTTCCTAGTTTTGTTTTTTTCCTTCCCTCTCAATCCATCAAGTTCCAGATCTACAGTGTTTCTTTGCCACACTTATATACATTCTTTGTCATAAATGATCTACGGGTTTCTGCTTGTTCTCACCTATAAGTCTGTCCCATGTATCTTGTACTCAGTTACAATAATTTTATAAAATACGCTCATGTAAGCAAATGTGAAAACAACTTCCTCCACTGATCCTACTTAAAATATTATGAGATTTCCTTATATTTTCCTTTCTCTCTGTGTTGTTTCATGTCAGTTCATCATTGCAAAAATGGTTTAAACATGTCTATGTTTCTGCGGCTTGTAAATTTTGGCAACTTTCAGAAAAATGTTGAACTTCACATCTTATCTCAACAGAATGATGTGGGGAAATAATGTAGGGCTTCATCTCCTTTCTTTTGTCTCTAAGTTTCAGTAACATTTTTAGCATGTCAGGAGTTAGAGGAATTTCTAAATTCAAAATATCAACATAAAATGAACATAACACAGACACTTGCAGGGAAGTGTAGAGGGGGATCTTGTGTCTTTCTTGCATGAGTATCAAGTTTTATTTTAAGACTTGAGTTTTTCTCAAGCCCTATGACTGTTCTGTTATTCACAGCAGATAAATTACTTCTTCCTTACTGAGAATTACAATTTAAGTAGACAGTACATTGCCTTAGTTTTCAGTTGCTTTAACTTTTTTAAAATGACATAATCTGTCATCAAAAACATATTTACATTTGCTATATCATCAGCTGCCAGGTTTGCTCTGTACTCTTTTGCATGTGAGAAGGACTGGGGGCACCTACCTCAGCTTAATTAACTCCACCTGGCTTGAGACTCTCCCTTTCAACAATCTGCATTAATACCATTATACAGGCACAGCAGGAGAAAGCCACAAATCTCATGAAATTAAATCACTCTCCATAGAAACATCTTGAACAATAGCATGAGAACATGGAGCCAACCAATCGTGTTCAGGCACATGGAAGAAGAAGAAAAAAAGTTGCAACAAAGATAAGAGTATGGCAGCAGCAACTAACACACGAAAAGAAAAAGACATTAGCTTCAAAATGGAAATGATTTCTTAATTATTCCCCCCCTTGTCTCTCTTCCTTCTCAAGCAATTGCAAAAGAGTCATCACCGTTGCTTGAAGAGAAAAAATGGTACAGTGACTCATCTTTTGCAAATGTTATGTACTTAGGGTATGATCCAGTCATATGTCAAGCACCAGTAAAAGGCTACACCGTCCATAAGAGGGCTCAGAATGTCAGGGTCAAGTCTGTACTCTTATTGTTACTGGAATCAATGCCAATTTTTGTATTGCTTTCAGTGGTTCAAGAGCAAGGAAGAGCAAACATAGATGATATTTTTCTGGTTTTACAAAGAGAGGAAGAGATCCCTTCTAAGAGGAGAATGATACAGTGAGCTGCAAAACAAACATACAGGAAAAAAAAAGACAGAAAAGTACATGAAGGTATTGTATTATTTCTAAAATGGTTGTCATAAATCTAATTGCAGAATGACAGAAGAAAAAATTTTCAGAACAAATGACAATACTCTTTGAACTGTATAAACTTTCTGGTTCCAAAGCTACAGTTCCTGAAGCTACAATAAAGCTGTTTAATGTCTATAGACAGAAGAAAAAAATTGAAAAGAAATTAAAAAAAAAAAAAATAAGGAAGTTTTTGGCCAGTAAGGCACATTAAAGGCCAGATTCTGCCAGGGTTTCTCACAATAAGTAAAACATTACTGTTCCAGTAATCCTATTGATCTTACTAGGTAGGACAAGTTCAGAGTAAGACACTGGTCAATACTAGTGGGTTGGCAGATTTTGCCTCTAAGTTATCTTCTCCCTTACATTCAATCTCTGTAGGTCGGTGCTGTTCCTCGACAACTTTTTGAAGTAATAATTTGTAAAATTCTGTTTTGCTAAGTTCTCAAATCAGCAAATACTGTAAACATAAATTTACAGCACGTATTTCTAACTGTAAAATTATATTCTTTTGGAAGGTGTCCATTAATATGAAAAATATTACTTTATCTCTGTAGTCCTCATGTCAACAGAATCCTCAAAGGGAAAAGGATGAGAGAGACATAGTTTTTTTTTTTGACTTTTCAAAATTTATGAAAAGCATACGCAGTACATGAGTAAACAGCTGAAAAAACCCTGCTTTAAATGGAGAAAAGGAAAACACAGCAGCCAAATCTCTAGTTAGAGTTCTCAGAATCAGAGCACTACACTATCACACAAGGAAAATTAATGGCTGAATGTATACAGGGATGTTGATTTGACATCAATGAGTTAATTTATATGAGAGTTTTTATCGGGAAGTTTAATAAATATTGTAAATTATTGTACAACAAATTGTATGAGCAGTCATGCTCTAGCTAATACTTCCGTAGGTTGTTTTACAACAATATATATATTAAATCTGATTTTAATACCTGCTATGATTTATTGTTGTGTACCACCTAAGGCCTATCTTTTCTGCACAGTTTCTTTTGCCTCAATGTTCTTTTACTAACATCAAATCATTTAAGAAAACACTGAAACACATGTAATATACCTACATGAATAAATTTAATATTTAATGGTTCAATGCCCTGACCTTTCAAATCACAATACAGGACAATGAACACACTTTGTTAAACATGGAGGCTAGTGGGTGTGCACATTCTGAGTCAAGTACTTCAGCAAGGGAGAAGCAAAGTCAAGTTAGAACAAATTTTCCAGTCCCAGAAGACCTGTTACTGAAATCAAATTATAAGCTTGGACTATCGTAACTTATTCCTCAAAAAGTCAAGCCATGCACTTGGATAAACAAGTTACAAAGAACCAAGCAGTGAAGTTTCAATCAAGCAAAGTGGGTTACTCTGATGCACACACGTGCAGCCTGCATGTCAGATGCACTATCTCACCTCTGGAGTCCTATAATAATATATTGCATCAACTCATGCATGCCTTATAGCAAAACGTAGCCAGTAAATTACTTACCAAGAACCTCTAATACTGCAAGTCCTGTATATCTATCCCCCTTGCTTTTTCCAAGCAAATGCGTGATGGTTTTAGAAGCCATACCTCTTCTTATCAAGACATAGTGTTGTTTTTAAATGTACCAAATCTTCCTTCAGAAGAAAATTGCAACTTTTACAAGCCTAAAAAACATTATAACAAAGGGGTTAGTGTTCCTGTTACCCTGAACATGAGGAAAATGTCCTTCAGACAATACTTCCACATAATAATTGAAATCATAGGATCACAGAATTATAGAATCATAGAAAAACAGAATGGTTTAGGCTGGAAGCAACATTAAAGATCATCTAGTTGCAGTGTCCCTTCCATGGGCAAGGACACCTTCCACTAGACCACTTGATCTGTTGAACTTCATGAGGTTCACATAGGCCCATCTCTGAAGCCTGTCAAGGTCCCTCTGGATGACATCCCTTCCCTCCAGCATGCTGACAAACTTGTTGAGGGTGCACTCAATCCCACTGTCCATGATGCTCAAGAGAGAAATTAGATGCTTTTGTATTTGTTCTATCTTAATGGTTTATTTCTATTTAAAAGTGAAAACTAGTAAGAGCATGGAACCTCCTTATTCTTTGTTAAAATAAAATTTATTTTTTAATAGTTTAAAAAACAATAGTTTAAAAATAGTTTAAAAAACAATAGTTTAAAAATAGTTTAAAAAACAATAATAGACATGCTAAAGAAGGAAAACTAAGTAATTCAAAAGGTTTAGATCTAGAACAAAATATTAAGTCAATTATATAGGAGCCTTCAAGGGTTCAAAAATTCAACTCAGTAAAACAGATCCAAACATTCTAATACAGAGAGGAAAGGGGGATCTGATACAATGCAGAGCAGTCCATATTCTAGTCCTTCTCATCTAAATTATCATGTACACAATTTTAATACATATTTTAATAAATTACCTAATTGAGTCTTCTATATAAGTATTGGCATTTGAAAGACTTCAAGACTAAAACTTTAAAAAAACGCCCTCAATTTGTCTTACAAGAAGCTCCCCTGGATGAACTGAGGATGTACCAAATAATGATAAAGTTAATTCATGTTGTTCATTGAATAGAGAAGCTAGTAAATACTCAGGATTATTTACCTTTTCAAAATAGATAATCACAGAATATGGCAAGTTGCAAGGGACACACAAAGATCATCAAGTTCACCTTCTGACTCTGCAGAGGACCATCCCCAAGAGTCAAACCATGTGCCCCAGAATACTGTCCAGATGCTTCTTGAACTCTGTCAGGCTTGGTGCTGTGACCACTTTCCTGGGGAGCCTCTTCCAGTGCCCAACCACCCACCGGGTGAAGAACCTTTTTCTAATATCCAACCTAAACCTCCCCTGACACAACATCAGGCTGTTCCTTGGATCCTGCCACTGCTCACGACAGAGAACAGATCAGTGCCTGTTCCTCCTCTTCCCCTCACAAGGAAGTCATAACCGCAATGAAGTCTCCCCTCAGTCTCCTCTTCCGCAGGCTGAACAGACCAAGTGTCCTCAGCCACACCTCACATGGCTTCACCTTAAGGCCCTTCACCATCTTCATTGCCCTCCTTTGGATGCTCTCTAAGAGCTTAATATCTTTCTTATATTGCAGTGACCAAAACTGCACACAATATTCAAGGTGAGGTCACCCCAAGGCAGAAAAGAGTGAGACAATTCCCTCCCTCAACCAGCTGGTGATGCCCCTTCCGGACACAGTTGGCCCTCCTGGCTGCCAGGGCACTGCTGAATCATATTCAACTTGCTATCAACCAGGACATCCAGATGCTTGTCTGTTGCATTGATTTCCAGCATCTCATTCCCCAGCCCATACAAACATCCAGGGTTGTCCCATTCCAGATGTGAAATCCAACACTTTCCCTTGTTGAACTTCACATGGTTGGTGATTGCCCAGCCCTCTAATTTGTAGAAGTCTCTGCAGGGCCTCCCTGCCTTGGAGGGAGTCAACAGCTCTTCCCAGTTTTGTGTTGTCTGCAGACTTTCTTAGTATCCCTTCCAGTCCTGGGTCCAGTGAAGATGTTGAAGAGCACAGTGCCTAAGATGGAGCCATGTAGAACCCCACTAGTGACAGGTCACCCATCTGATGTTACCCCATTCACTATTATGCTCTGTGCTCAACCCATGAGCCAATTACTCACACATCATGTGGTGTGTTTATCAAATTGTGTGTTGGACATCTTGTCCAGAAGGATCTTGTGAGAGACAGTATTGGAAGCTTTACTGAAATCCAAACAGATTTACTGAAATCCAAACAGATAGCCCAATTGCAAATGCTTGATTTTATGTTGGTGACCATTGCAGTCTTACTCCTGTGATTTAATAGAAATAGCGTTGTAAACCTGTAATTAATTTGTGGGAAAAATTATTGCTTTTACAAAGTAACATACTCAAGAATTTTGTTATTTCTTATTACAAAAGTCTATATGCTTATATACTGTCTTCCATCCTATAACACAAGGGGAAACTACTGTAAAAAAAATACAGAGATAATGTGGTGTTCATATGTAAGCTATAAATTCAATTATAGTACTTTGTATATTAACATGTTTATTAACCACATGGCAGCTGTATTCCTGCCCTGCCTTCTATGTCAGTGGGATGACATAGAACATAAACATTTAACCCAGTGCTCTATATGCGCTTATGAAAAAGAAAAATTCAATACTCCAAAGTATTTAGTGAATACATTCCCCTACCATGTGGATATTTCTGTGTAGATATTTCTTCATGAACACTTTCTCTCTTTGGCTCTTTGGTTGAATCAAGACACGGTAATGACAATTTTATGATTCATTGTGCTTGCTTATTCACCATTTCCTGCTCTCAGTCATGCTTTATATCTTTTTATTTGGCCATTTTGTCACATAGGCTATTTGTTCATGTGGTAACCATCCTAACCCTTTCACTATGGAAAGAAGCTATTGGTCAGTGGTGAGTAGGAACAAATACGCAGCAGTAAGAAAATTAATGAGGATGGGGAAGTAGCAATACAGACGTTATGCATAAGAATATTTCCGGTTTTATTTTTATTTCTAACTAGATACTTCAGAATTATGTTCTGTATCTTCTAAGGTGCTAAGGAGCCTCTCTTTAATCCAACTGTACTCCTAGAATTTAGTCAAAGAAAAAGGATTTTGTAAGAAATATAATGTTCAGTATTGTTTAATCACTCCCCAAGGTATTTATTACCTAATAAATATGTCAAGATGTGTTTTTAATTTCCTGGTACTTTGTTAGCTTCTAGTTTAGCAATAATAATACACCAACAAAATCAGACATTGGTGAGAAATTCTGCAGTACCAGCAGTCCTGGTAAGGAGACTATACTCTTACAATAAGGTGCCTCTTCATGTAAGAAATAACAATAAAAATTAGTGTAGGTTGCTAAGTAATGTCTTACATTAAGGTTCCTAAACATGTATCAACCTTAAGATTTCAGATACTCATTTTTGTAAATACTATGTGATTATTAGCAATGTATTTATTGGAGCTTTTATTACTGTATGATTGATCCTTATGATTTTCCAGATACTGCTTAAACCTTGGTGTGTTTTCCACAATATTTTCTTACATAGAAGCATACTGCAGAACTTCTCATTCTGCAACAGACCTGAAATCCACCTATTCTAAAGTCTTCACTCTGAATTGTGTAAAATGATGAGAGGACACTTTAAAAAACATAGTCTATCCAATATCCTTTCTCATGTGCCACACACATCGAAGAACAAACATGTGATCATGTGCAGCCTCTAGGACCTGGTCCTGGCAATCCACTTGCCAGAAAACAGCAATTCCATTTTATAAAATAATGACAACTATAATGATGACAGTAGCGAAGACAGCAACAACGATATTAATAAAGATGATGGCAGTTAGTGTATGTCAAGTACTAATAGACTGCAGTTATGTGGCTTTAAAATTCAGTTTACCAAAATACATGGAAGAAGTCAGGCTAACCCTTTTTTCATTTAGAGTGGATTCTTCAACATCAGTTTTCTGTATGCAGAAATCTGGTCTTGGCACATATTTTTATCTTCTGTATATTTGTAAGGTACCTGAGTGACTGTTTCCAACACAGTATTTATGATTTATCATCCAGTTAACAGTAAACAGCAAGTCCTGTAGCATTTAATATCCCCTAATCTTTCACAGATTCATTCCAGTCAGGTCTGCTGTCTCCTGTGGTGTAGGTAGCCATCATGCATGGCATCAGGAAGCAGCAACACAATTAGCATTGGAGATCACCAGTGGCACAACAGTATCTGGAAACCCTTTTGGCCAGCAGCCTACACCTCTTCAGTCACCTCTTCCCCCAGGCAATGACTGAGACAAAGCAGCTGAGCCCAGGAAACATGTGAAACAAGCAGCTAACCTTTCAAACGTGCTTATAGCTGGGGACTTCTCCATTATCACCAGTCAATACCCATGTGTCAAAGAGAAAATAAAAAACAATTCTTCTTCACAATAATTCCCTCATTATGAGATAAATGTTTTCACATTTTATTCTCACAATGGGAGAAATTACATATATGTTAGCTTTAAAAAGAAAAAAATGTTTAAGGAAATAATGTTTCAGTGGGTCACTTTTCAATTAATGTCTAATTAAAAAGATGCAACTCTTTTCTAAATGCTTTATGCGTACTCCTACATGCAACTAAGTTGTTCATTTTATGTAGGAGACACTTGGAAATAGAAAAATGTTGTGGAGTTAGCCACACATAAGACAGACAAATAAACAGTGATTCTGTTGAAACTTTAACTTTTCTTTCCTCCAAGACTCAGCTTACTTGAAGTCCCTGTTCCTATATCCCAGAGATAAAGTTGGAAATCCTGGTCTGGAAGGCTTCACAACTCCCATCAGCTTCTGCAGAGCCAGAGCTGATCTTGATTGTGTAACATGGGATCACGCATTCTGCAAGTTTAAAGAGCATGTGGTTGACTGTTGCTCACATACTGGATATGACCCAAAGCTCATTAAAGTAAAAAAAGATTACTGTTGCTGACCTTAATGGGCTTTGGATCAAGCCCAAAAACAGACAACATCTGAAATATTCTGTAGAGGATCTGCAAAGGATTAACATATAGATTTCACTGTTGTACCACTAATTTTACTTGAAACATCTCAAACGTATTGCTTTGCCAAAAAAAAAAAAAAAAAAAAGAGAGAGAGAAAATTTTTAGGAAGACACATTAAAAACCAGTATTTGTATAATTGTCTGTTCTCTATGTCAACATTTTCTGTAAAGCAAGAGGAGTGACCAGTGTCAGCAAAGCAACACATTAAAATCTATTTCTTACTGATTCAGAATGGTTTCTGCTGCCCCTAGGGACACTATTTGTGTCTGGCAAGAACATTTCAGTCTGACAGCTCCTGATTTTCAACAGGGAGGGGAAAAGGCAGAGCTAATGGATGTGAATGAGCTTAAAAGCTAGTGAACTTATCAATCACAAAAAACTACTGTATTTTGAGAAGGAAATAGAGGTACTTTGGCAAATAGAAAAAAAAAGTCAATAGGTATTTTTTTCAGACACTGATAACTATCGTCAGATTTTGGTCAGACTATTTTGGTCTCATAGTACTCTTGTCAGCATTGATTATTGCATAAAATTCTTCATGTACTGCATGAAATGCATCACATACAGTACTATAGGCAGGTCAAATGCAGAGATCCCAGTGTAGTTTTTAACTATGATAAAACATTTTTTTTTCATTCATTAGGAGGTTGTTTCAACAATGACTGAACAAAATTAAATGAAACTTTAGGATCTGAACCAAAGAATCCAATTATATTTACACAGTTTTTGCACAGCTAGTCTATTATTGTTCAGCTCATGAATGTTTTTGAAGGTTTCATATTTTTCATCAGAAGAAATCTGATACTGTGTTGCTTTACCTAAGCAACACTTTGACTGTTCCTTCCAGGATTTACATGAATGAAAGGAAATTCTGATCTGCTACTGTAATAGTTATTACCTGCGTTGTTTCTTTCTTCTCATGGTACCTGCTCTTACTCAGCTACTATAAAAAAATATCAACAGAGGTTAGACTTATGATGACTAGGAGAATGAGATGGGTTATTTTTCATGTCCCTGATTATGCATAAGATAGTGAGAACTTTCTCAAACCATACTTCAGACAAAACATTTTAAGTTTCAGAAAAAAACCACAAAAGCCTAAAAAGTAAGATTCAGTAAATGCCAACCCTTTACACCTGCAATTAGTTTAATTTCCAAACAAAATAATTTTGAACTATAAAACTATATTTTTAATAAAAATGTCAAATAAGGCATTCTGATAATTTTCAAAGATTATCTCCCTAATGTATGTAATTGACAGAAATAATGAAACAAGTTTTGGCAAATCAGCATTGTCAGTGACAGATATATGATGAAAAAAATATCAGACTTCCTAATATTCAATGATTTATTATCTCTACATGCTGTAAAACTCAGTTGGTGAGATGCTTTATCTGTGTTTTAAGGCTTGATTGTCATCTAATGGAAGTACTTTCCAGAAGTAGTTAACTTTTCTGAGGGAAAGGTAACTGTTCAGGGAGAGACTCATAATTTCTTCTTACTTTAAAGTCACTTAACATTGGCACACTCAGTGGAAAATTTTAAACCTGAGCAGTCAGGATGTAGATTAATTATTTAACACGTAATTGTTGTGTATTATGTTTATTGACGTTTACAAAACTTTTCTTTAACGCAGCTAAAATATGCTTGCTTTATCCCATTTTCAGAAACCAGTGCAGCATTATTTCCCTGACTGCACACCCTGAACTACACTCTCTCCATAGGCCCTCAGGCTGAAGTGTGTTTTACAAAGCAAGGTCCTAATTTACAGCCCTCTCCCGCTACTTTTTGCCCGTGGCTGTTGAAACATAGATAGTGCTTGTAAGTGAATCGTTTTCTACTACCTGAATGTAGTTTTAATCTTATTAGCTCATCTATTTTCTTTTTCAATGTACATATTCCTTATGTCTACCTTCAGCATTGTGGAGATACAATACAGGCTCCCTCTTAACACACTCTTTAATTACAACCCACAACCAACCCCAAAGAAAGACTTTCCAGGTGAGTAAATATTCACCTGAATGCAGAAGCAAGCAGCTGAGCCTGCCTTGGTGATTACTGAAGAAAGTGAATCACTAGAAATGAATGAATTCCTGGATGCTGCAGCTGAAAGTGGTCAGTCACTGATGGGAGTCAGGGGAGGGGAAGTCAGACATCAGGGTTGCAATCTCTCAACTGGGAAGAAATAGACAAGCTGGGTGTGCACAGAACTGCCCTGAGTAGGGTGGCTTTTTGTTTCCTCATCCTGCTGTAAACTTCCAGTCTCTCTTAAAATCTTCGGAGCGGATGGTGAATAAGGGTCTGGGAGTCCCTAAGCTTACAGCATGGTGGTAATGACCTTACCCTTAAATGATTTATCTTTGAAGCTCAAGTTGACTATATCCAATTTCTTTTATCACCAATGATTCCTTGTTTCTGAATTCTGTATCTTAAAGTCCTAATATGTTCAGAGCAGCCAGAAGTGCTCTACATGCTATTAGTGTACTCTGTTGGTTTCTTTATAATCCCAAAGGGCAACCTGAAGTGCCACCACCTTCCAATGCTTTAAGTTATGTTACAGGTGAACAATGGGGGAAGAAAGTCAGAAGATGGAGGAAAAAAAAAAAAGGAGAAAATATGAGTTTATATTTTCGGGAGAAAAGGATAAATAAACAGCACAGAATTGTTTTTGTTCTTTTAATGGAAATGTTTCCTGATACGTTTTGAGCACCCTGATATGCTCTTCCCACTTTCACTCTCCAAAAATCCTAAGTTTTTGCTTTTTATCCACACAATTTCATAAACAACACCTATCTTTCTCATCTTCAGGATACCACTGGATGTTAAGTCAAGCTTCTTTTTTTTCTCTACTTTACTGTGGGGTGGTTTCAGTCACCCACCCACAAAGGGCAGATGCAAGCTGTTTTACTTCAGATGCTTTAGAGAAACAATAGTCCCACTTAAACTTACTCAGATATCATGCTGGGGGCAAAAAAGTGGAGAGACAGGCAGACACACATACCTATGCACATGCATTCACACAGACAAATACAGATCTCTGTGTAAGCAAGAGCAGACCCCTACATTTCAAGGTAAGCCAAGACATTACTGAGAATATCGTGCAGTCTAAAAAGGCTGAAATGTCTATTTTCTTATCAAATAAACTAGGTTTTGTGGTGAAAGGCTTACGGTTCCTGTTATCTGTGGGCTACTGGTCAGCTAGTGATAGCAGGCTATGTCCAAAAGTCACACCTGGCAAATGTTACTGTCAGGATTTTCAGTGGACCCTCAGGCTTATTATTGACCTTTATTGTTGAACCCATTAATCTAAATGTGTCTGACAGACAGCACTGCAAACATTACAAGCTGAGGTTCAGATTAAGGAAAATATTAGTCACTTTCATTTATTTGTGAGATCTAATTGAAGTATACAGTAATTAATAGATACCAAGACAACTCAGCTTTTAGGTGTGGGTCTTATCATGTTTCCCACCATTAGGCGAACTTAATATGCATTTAAAGTCTTTCAAAGCTATCAAACAAGACTTCCTCACTGCAAGACACAGTGTTAAGAAGTTGTGGACTATTTTTATCTCAGTTTCTCTTATTTTTCTTTTCTCTTATTCTTCTCAGTAATTTCTTATTTTAAGGCCACACTAATCAATTGCTGTGCCTAAACAAAAGCACAAATCCAAAAATATAGACTGAGAAAAGTCCAAAATCTCCAGATGAATCAAGAAGGTCCTAAGCAGACTCTGGGTGAAAGCATGTGGCCCAAATGCACTTGTTATAAAGGATATTTTCAAGTTATTTCTCTATTCTATTACTAATTTTTTCTGTTTCACTCAATTTTTTTTCATAAGTACAAGATTTCAATCCT
Organism: Myiozetetes cayanensis; assembly: GCF_022539395.1. Taxonomy (NCBI): domain Eukaryota; kingdom Metazoa; phylum Chordata; class Aves; order Passeriformes; family Tyrannidae; genus Myiozetetes; species Myiozetetes cayanensis. The sequence continues at coordinate 80,408,394 of NW_026087742.1, forward strand.
TTTGAGTTGTTTTATCCTCCAAAAAGGCCAATATTTTGCAAAGCATTTTAAACTTGAATGGAACCTCTTGCCTATCGGTGTTGAATAAGTTTTGAAATAATGTAAATGAAAGTGTTAAGTTTTGCAATTTTAATAAGAGCTCTCTTGTTAACACAGTAGGAACAACAACAAAACTAGAAAAGACAAATTTTTCACTCTACACTAGATGATATTCTGCATGGCATCTACCATTAAAATATACCACAGTACATTTTTCCCCTCTGTGACCTACCATGTCAGTCAATGTTCCAGTGATCTTACTTTAGTAATTTTCAACATCAGGAAATTAAATTCTCTGCTTTGGGGTATTTGCAAAATGTATTTTTCTCTCTTATTTAGTGATAATATAAAACTCAGAAAGCAAAAATCTCTGAGAACCAGTTACATTTTTCTGAATTTCTAGCAAATGCATTTGTTTTAATTAATTGAGACCTTTTTTCTCCCTGATGATTATACCTATTTATTGTATGATGACAGCATGGTTTAAAACCAGAATATAGCATCCCCTCCCTCCAAATATTTTAAAGAGGTATTGTACATCTGAAAAAGTAATAGCATGTTCTATCTCAAGGTGGAACTCCACATTAGACCCTTAATTCAGGTGTTCACACCTAGGTCAAAAGCAGCTGGAAATGCCATGTATAACATAGTTCAGAAGTTAGGAAGTAGAGTGGCGACTGCTGAATGGAGATAAAGCAGGAAACCTTATTCTGCTTTTTCACATTTTTGTAACTGAAACCAAGGAAATTCAATGCAAAAAAGGGTAAGTATATTAATTAATTAGTGAGTTGTTTAACATACAATACTAAAGATATTTTACTGATGGCAAGTAAACGATGTACATATATTTCCCTTAAAAATATTAACATATGAATACATGTATAAATGCATATTTTATGATGTTAATGTAATAGAAAATAGCTTTTTGGTGTGAATTTTAGTCCTTTAAGACCTGCATCTTTATAATATCACCCAGGGACAATTGCATAGCAGCTAACCAAGGAAAAAGGTATTATCAGATCAATGTTTTTTCAGTAATGGAGATTTTAAATCCACAGTCTTAAACTGCATGGAATTAAATCTGTCAAGATCAAAAAGTATTGCATGTGTTGTTCTTTTTGGAAACTGTAACAAAACCAAGTCGAAATGTCATTTAGTACTTCACCAACTACTAACTTAGCATGCTTCAGAACCTGATGTTTTACATCATTTAAATTTAAATGAAGGATTTTGAGCAAAAAGTAAAAGAAAAATGGGGGAAGATTTATCAAGTTGGAAAAAAAATAGACCTTTTTTCTAACTGTAACATCCATGATTTCTACAGATGATGATGTGATGATATGAAGACTGGAAAAGAAGAATAAAAATGTCAGAAAGAAATATTCCAAGTTGTAAATAAGTTTTGGCACAGTTAAATGAGAAAATCATGATGCATGGAAAACACTCCACAGAATATGAGTACCATGTGTTCAGTTAGAACATTAAATGCTAACAAAAACATGTAGCATTGCAAAATGATTCATAAATTCTTGGCTATATGATAATTATGTTGCTACTGTAAAAGATGACAGACTAATGTCAGCTTAAGAGAAAAGCTATGTCAAAGCAAAGTTTTCCTTCATTTAGGGACACAGAATATTAAGAAAAGGGAAAAAACCCCCAAACATTAAACATATTCCACTTGGTCATATTGGCTTTTACAGCACTTTCATGTCACAGCATTTTTATGTCTTTCACTCCAGTGACACAGAGACAACATTTACTCCTACAGCAGACTCGATAATCCTTTGCTCTCCCAGTGTTTTGAGCTCTTCACACTAAATCTTTACTTTAGGTGGCAGAGTTTCTATCTCTCTTCAGGTGGTGCTGCCAGTCATTCCCCAGACCTGAAGGCTGCCTCTTTGTAACGTGCATGCACTCTACTCTTATCCATCTCACAGAGACTATACCTACAGAGACAATTGTTGCGGACCATTAGAAGTGGATTTGCAGAGCAGAGCAGCTGGTGCCAAGGATCTGATAACCACAGACAGATAACATGGAGTGGTTTTACTTCAGACCAGTTCTCATCTGGCTCCAAGAGTGCAAATATACATCTACAGCTGGAGTGTCCTAGATGAGCTCCCCAAGTCACTCCCCAACTCACTCCCCAATTCCTCCACTGTTTCAGCTGCAGTGAATCCAATTTCAGCACCCTAAGGCTACCTTATGACATGACTTCATGTAACTGTAGAAAAGCAGTAGACTTACTTTAGAAATGTATTTTTAACAGTAGTTAAAATGAAAATGACAACTACGGAACGTAAATGTGTAATGTTTACATTGAAAACTGCTTTTTTTTTCATTTTGCCCTTTTTTTTTTTTTTTAAAAAAAAAAAAAACAAATTGTATCTTTTATAGTAGTATATGAATGCCTTTTCATTGATGCAGTAAATCCATGGGAGAGAGTACTGGCTTTTCAACAATCCACCAATAGCTTTTGGGGACTACTTGTTTAAAGTTAGTCCAAAAAGCTATCACCAGCTAACAACAAACCTTTTATTAAAGATGTAAGCTTCAAAGCTTTTCCACAAAGCCAGTTGCTATTAAAGTTATTTCCAGTAGAAGTACCTATTGATAGTCATGATTCAGTAAGTACAATATAAAATAGTTCCATCTACTGCACTGAAAAATCTTGGCCTCACTATTTCACACTCAAAAGAAATTTATCACCTTGTTGTTCTTGCCAGAAGGACTAATTAATATTAAATCTTTTGAATTTCTCTGAATAAAGCTGGCATCTGAGAGCCTAGCATGGTATCAGTGTGCTTTAAAATAAGTCTATAAGAGAGATTAGTACCTCTTGTGTAATACTGTATGCATTGCATTTTGTTACATTTATTATACAAATTGAAATGAATAACAATATGCAGTTTAACATCCCATGAATATTTTTTAGCATTCTCCAACAGTAGTTAATATGCTAACCAACTTCACTGAAAGGCATACAGATGTGGAAAGAGTCTATCTAGGGACTTTAATTATCACCTTGTCAAATTCAAATTATTATCTTGCAAGTTCATTTCCATAAAGTATCCCCTTTGCTGTTGGATGATTTAACATGTGTCTGCTTTTTCTTATCTTTGTTGTATCTATCTGGAGGCTTTAAACCTTTCAAAGTAGGCCAGCTCTTTGTCAGATCATGATGTTTACCGTAACTGATTTTGTCAAATACATTTTTGCAAACACTCAATATTGCCAAAGATGGTTCTGTAAAATGTGAAGAGGAACTGGCACACACCACTAATAATGTTACATAAATCAGACTAAGACTTCAACTATTTCTAAACAGGATTAGCTTACAGAGAGGAATCAAAGAGCCTGGGGAATGATTTACCTGACAAAATTCTGGAGGCAGTCATTCTGGGTTGGTAAATCATTTCAGGTTTCAAGAAGCATGGAGTAATTCCAGCTGTAAGAATTGGGTGGACGTTATTTTCTATGTTAGCCTGGATCACATGGTAGCACAAAAATATCCTATGAATATTAATTGCAGTGTTCCTTTAACCTATTTAAAGGCAACACAGCAGCCATGAAAATAAAGGAAGACAAAAGAAAAATGTCTTATTAAATAAGATTTAAATCCTCCACAACAAAAAGTCTATATTTTTACATTTTGTCAAAGATTAAATTCAGGATAAGTGAAAGTAAGATGTCTTTGATGATGAATGTCTTTGTGAGAGTGATGAGGAACCACAACAGAGAAACTGTGGATGCCTCATCATTGGAAAATTTCAAGGCCAGGCTGAATGAGGATTGAGCAACCTGGTCTAGTGGAAGGTGTCCCTGTCCATTGCAGGGCAATGGACTACATTGGGACTACATGGTATTTAAGGTCCCTTCCAACTCAAACTGTTCAATGGTTCAATGATTTGGTGATATAAATGTAGAACAGATCAGTATCCCAAAACCCTGTTTATATATACATATATATATATATATAAAAAAAAAGTGTAAAAATGCTGTATCTTGACATAAAATCTTAGAAAGTTTGAACAATGCATTGGAAATAGAAAATATGTTTCTTTTTTTTGATTTCGAATTTCTGAATTTCAATTTTGTGAGAGCTTATGAGAATTGTGTAATCATGACTCTTGAAATTAAACTAAAGGGGATAAAATATTTAAAAATATAAACAGAAAAAAGGATAGTATGTTTTCAAAAAGTAAAAGTAAAAACATAAATGTGAAAAAAAAAGAAAAAAGAAAATAAAAACAACTAACTAAATAAATCCATGTATAGTTTCAAAAAGGGGGGTGGACAATTTCTTGTTAAAGGACCACACTAATCACTTGCTTTGATTTGATTTTTATCCTTCTTTCTTATGCTACATTGGAGAGTACTTTAATGTATTTAGCAGAATAACTTGCCCTCCTAAATAGATACTTAATATTAAATAAATACTATTATTAAGTATTACAATATTGGATAAATATTAGCTTTTCAGGAAATTTGCAGGAAATAGACACTTGCTATGGTGACTAGTGGAGGACGGAAAAAACATCTTACCCAAGGCAAATTTGACTTCTGTCTATCATTTATTAATCATGACTTCTTTTTTATTCTTGTTGGCCTTCATGGATTTCCTCAGTTTAGATTCAGAATTCATTTCATTAGGTATGTAGAGAGACTACTTATACATGTACATGTATTGACAAAATGTGTGTGTAAACGTGTTAAAAAAAACCTAAAATTGCTTCCACTGCATCTGTGTTAACCAGAAATGTAAATTAAGCCATTAGTTCTTGAATACATTTCAGTAGAGTAGATCAAGAAATTGTATCAGGAGGGTAATTATAATTTATTATGTTGTTTAAGTAACAGGATATGCTCCATGCTCCCAAAATTCTTTCTAATTATAATTAGTGAAGACTACAGTGAAAATAAGTTTGCATAGTTTAAAAAAAAAAATTTGCTCACCTCTTAGCAAAAACCCTAATAAAAAAAGTAATGTTAAGTAAATGCTATAGATCAAAATAGCAAGAAAGAAAATTTGAAACTGTGTGTCTATTGCGTTTCAAATTCCTGTGTGGATAAAACTACAGATTAGGACATAAGAAAAAAAACATTCAGAACTTCAGATTAAATTTTGTTTTTAACATTAATGAATCACTGAAATGATTGAAGCTTCAGAGGCATAAGATTGAATGTGACTTGATATTAGCTCACTACATTTTCCAGTACACTTCAGCACTAAAATAGAACTGAGGGACGTTATTTCTCATAGTCCCATTCCTCAGTGCTACAGTCAAACAGCTCTTTACTCTTATAGAGTAAGGGACTTCAGAACAATCGTTTTCAGCAACAGAATATGTCCTCTTACAGCACTGTGAAGGCCATAACCTCATCCCCAAGTACAGATTTCAACAGATGTCAAAGGCTGAAATAATGGCTTAAACATTGCAGGATCACCAAAAGACTTTTGTCCACTGTAGCAAACTGAAAAGAAACAGATGCCCACCCAGCAAAGCCCACCCCTCCCTGAATATGCCTAGGTCAAAAGGACCTTCAGATCAGGGTGCCACTGTCCAACTATCCCAAGTGCAAAAGGGTATGCATACCTGAAACTACAAACTGGATTTCCAGATAATGGAAGAGGCAAATTCTGTGAGGTAGGATAATCCTTCTTATCATGCCAGTGTTCTCCCTTACATGATGACTGTTGTAAAAACCCCTCTGGGGATCCTCGAAGACATTTCACATCTAGCCTGGGCTATGCATCTCAAATGTTGAACCATGATGGACCATGATTGATGCCGACAAAATAGGCAGCTGCAATGTCTTAGGATGTGTCAGAGACTCATGACATGTCCCATGACATCATCCATTATAAAACTTCCCGCCTCAGGGGAGGTACAAGGTGTTCCCACCTGAGCTTGAAGTGTATTAAATGAAATCTTTGAGTCTGATGGGCTTCCCCCACCCCTAGCTGGCTGAGACCATGGCTTCAATCAACAGACATCAAGGCTGCAACTACCAAGTTTCATCACTGGATCAAACAGGCAGTGACTGTATACATCTTTGCACTTTTATCCTTTCTTTCTCTTCCTTTTCTTATGCATTTCCTTAAGTTTTATTTTTATTCTTTATTATTGTTGTATTGCTATAGATGATAACGTCCCAAACAGCAACATAGTTGTCTACCTTTGAAACAAAATTGTTCTAAAGTAAACCCTATATGTATATATATATATGTTTACAAACATTGGTTATTCAGTGTCATTTCACTCTAATCCACCACAAGGAATTTATTAATAAGAACCTGGAGCAGGCCATAGCAACACGTCTTGCTGAAGTCTTTCAGCCTTCAGCAGTAATACAGAAGTAATGCAGCCATCCTTGCCAAACGTACAAGCATTCATTTTGCAAAAAATAATTTCCCTGACATTTGATATCATTTAATGGTTACAGAGTAGAGTGTGATAAACAGTGGTTAAACACAGATAATTATTCTCAAAATATATACCACACTGAAGAATACCTATGAACCAACATAATTCAGCTGCTGTGCTCATACTGTAATGAATACAGCACAGTGGGAAATGCAGCTCTGCCCATCACAAAACCTGACAGAAAAATAAATGTCCAATCAAAACAGATTTTGCACCTTTGACCTCAAGGTAAACATCTATTTAAGTCTGAGTATTCATGAATGAAAGAGGAGGAACAGTTAACAGAGCTGACAATATGGTCACCTGACTATGTCATGCAAAATTCGTAGGAAAATAATGTTAGAAAACCTACTTAAATTAGTACCAGAAATTACTGCATCTTCAAAAAGCATTTAATTTGTCATTCAAGAATTTGAGCAGTTCCTTTATTTGAAATATAGAATAACTTTTAAACATTCTTTACTAAACTATTATTTTCAATTAATGCAACAGGTTACTACCACATGACACAATGACTACACTGAACACTCCTTTGGGACATTTCTTTTACTTCTTACACTTGATAGGATTTCATCGAATTTGTAGTATTCTGCATTTTGAGATCAAAAGGCACTCTGGACAAAGGAATCTAAATTGTCTTGATTTTAGATGTAGTCAGCATAATGTTTGAAAAAAAAAAAGTATTAAATATAAAACACTTTTTATTTTAACCCTAATATTTCTTATAAGCTATGGTAACTTTTACAGCAAATTCAGAAAGTGAAACGTAACATAAATTAATCAACTTTGAATGCATGCATAAATGCCTATTTTTGAAATGCTGTGGCAAATGGGATTTTTAGGGGATACACTGGAGATGCACAGGTACAATACTTAATCAATATTGCAACTACCCAAAAGAAAAAATTTTGAGTTCCATTTCCTTCTCTCTTTCATGTGAAAAAACCCCCACATTGATTTCTGCCAAGTGAAAAGCAGCCAAGCATAGAAAACAAGTAGCAGACCAACCCATACAATAATTCCTCCTAATTCTCTCCCTAGGTTTGCTTTTTTTTAAAAAAACATATTTATTTAAACATATTTCGGTGGATTTTCCAAAAGACCAGGAACAAAAAGACACATAAAACTTTGTTAAAAAAAAAAAATCAAACTTTTTGTGTTTCTCAGGAACTATTCTACCCCCTGATATTCTGTATGATGTTTGTTTGCTTGCTTCATATAATTTATTCTAAATTTTTTCAGTAGAACTGCTTAATCTGGGTTTGTTGATAAGGAGATTGATTAGATGCAGTGAAAACCTAATTTTCTATTGTCATTTAACAGCAACAGGGCCCTATTTTTTCCCCCTCTTTTAAAACAAACAAGAAAAATGAACCAATAAACAAACAACACCGACCCCACACCCCTATACCCACTCCACACCCAGGTAAATAAAGAGGATAGGAAATGAACAGAAGAGGAAAATGAGGACTGTGAAACCATCATCATTATTTTGGAAGGAAGTGCTGAAGTTCAGACTTCAGCTTTGTAGCTAAATATTATTACCGACGCCCAACAGGATAAGAAGTTCTTTCTAAAATTAAGAGTGAAGGAGTTCTGCCCTCTCATCATCCTCTTTCCAGAATGCCTAGCATTATTCAAATTTCAGATTGCACATTTGTAACTTCTGCTGCCCTCAGTGTGAACGTGCATTAGATGAAGTGACCTGGCCACTTCAGCCGCCTTTCCCTCTCTGCTCTCCCTGCCATGTACCAGCTGCAATATTCTGCTCAGGTTAAGAACAGACGTAGTCCTTGTTGTTTGGCTGTTGCTAATGATTTGCTCATCCTTGAAAGCTCTGCAAAGAAAACATCTAAAATAAATAAATTTAACCCTGAGTTGGTACTCAGGTGTGTTTTGCAGAAGAATCTAGGTCTCCATATTAATTAACTTTGTATCTCTATTTTATAGACTGTTTTGAAATATATATTTTTCATTAATGAGATTTTCTCCATTCCTGACTGAAGAAATGGGAACCTTTCCTTCAGTTATAATAAAATAAATATGTTCTATCTATTCTTTAGAAAGTCTACTGAGAACTTTTTTCCACTAGATAAATTTGGTCACTGCAAGAGTACAGTATAAATTGGAGATCTTTTTTCTTATTTGTTTGGAGGTTTATATGGTGAGGGTTTGGCAGGAAGAAGGAAGAGAAGGGAATAATTAATCAAATGAAGAATTTTATGAACATAATATATCTATAAAACCACTTTTAATTCTTCTTTATTTTTGACTAAACTTTTTTCTCCTTCTCCTCTAAAAATATTGGTTGAGGTTTGGATTCTGTAAAAGCCCATATCTCTAGATACTGAAAACTCTATGTACTTTCTCATCTTCTTCCATGTGTAACTATGTTATTTTTTTCATAAAAAGAAATAATTTGCTAATTCTGGTAATTTTCAATGTTACCCTCCTTCACCATACAGAAAGAAGAAAAAGAGGGCAAAAAAAGACATTTAACTATTTTCAAACATTGGTATTATTTAGTAAGTTAGTTTGAGTGGTCTTTTTCACTCACATAACTATATTTTATTACCTTTTTCATTCCTTCTAATAATACCTCTTTGGAAGATTTTTACCCCCAAATTAATAAAAATAAAACTATATTAATATTAGTGTTGTTTCAAATTTGCTCTAAAACCAGCATGCAATCCTATTTTACTACATATCAGTGTAGAGAGTACCACTCTTAAAAAAAAGGTAATAACTAAAACCATGAACAAAAAAAATAATCAGTGCTTGAAACTGGCAGATGGTGATGCCAAAAGGTTGGTTTTATGGTAAAAGTCCTGGCACTTCAAACTTCAAGTCTATGAATTAGTAACCAATCAATATATTTAGATGACCATTACTCTGTGACCAATGTCAAATGTTTTTCATTAGCTAGTTAGGTGAGCTTAAGAAAGCCTGCTGAGTAAAGGTGTATGATGTGGAAGAGTTCTCTTCCTTTGTCATTTCTATCAGGCAGAGTAAGATTTACAAAAATCAGTGGCAAAGGAAGAGGAAAACCAAACCCTTTCCTCTAGAGTAGAGGTCAATCTGTTTAGAGAGGAATTAGGTGGCAATATTAGAATGGACAATTTGAAAAAAACGTTAACAATGAACACTCCAAGTGGTGATAAAATAAAAGGTGTTGTCAGAAAAGTTTAGAATCTCATTCTATTGTAAAATATATCTTTCTTTTTAATCAATATTTAGTCAAATTAAAATCAGATAAAATTGAGAAAATGCAAAATCCCTCTTGAAAGTCAAGGACATTCTGCATTCAACATATATGACAAAACTGAAACACCTTATCATCGCTGTTACAGAAATACTGTGGTGTCTCCAAAAGATGTGGCTTCCCAGTGATATCCTGTGTGAAGTTCAGAAATATCTTTATTTACTTTGGCATCTTGAAGAGGAAGGAGAAGCATAGGTACTTGTGGCTACTTGCACACACTGAATGCTTATAATCAGTGTAAATTAAAGTGAACATACATTAACAAATGAAAAACTAGAAAGCATATATAAACTCTGTCCTACTACAATTGCTTCTATTTTTTCTCCTTTGTCATATAAGTTACATCTACTCGGTCATCAAAAACCTGTATAAACTTCCCCACTGGTCACCATTTTAAACTCCTAGTATAAAATACTAATCTCTAGGTTGAGGAGGTGTTGAAGTCAGTGTCACACCCTTACAGAATGCCCTGAGGAAAGGTTAGAAACTCTAACTTTCTTTCTGGCTAACTCTGGGTTTGGGTGCTGACCTCCCCAGGGTAGCAGGACATGGTGGCAGTGGGGGAGCCATGTAGTGATGCAGGTATCCAGGGCACACCAACTCCGCTTAACAGCATTTGCTGCCTCACACAGCACACAGGGCACACCAGGGCATATCAACAGTCCAAGCTGAACCTGTCCCTCTCCTCTTCTGCTGACACTGGGCCTGAAACACAAGAAAAAGCAAAGAAAATAAAGGAAAAGAGAAGGGGGAGTGGGGAAGGGGGAGGATAGAAAAGCTCTGCTTTACTACTCATTCATTCCTCTGCATTCAATCTCTCTGAGGCAGTAACTAGCTCAGCCCCAGGCTCCCCTTACATGCACAAAAGGAAAGCAATCCCATTCAGAAGGAGAACATGAGTTATTGATCTCATGCTGAATGTTATGTTCGGTTCAGCAGCACTGTCAGCTCCCTCACATGGAAAGCTTATGTTTCCCACCAACTCTGTTGAATGATACTTGGCTTTTTTGAAAATGAAGTGTTGGGCACCAGGGGTCAAGGGCACAGACATCTCAGCTTTCATTCTGGGGCTTTAGGACACATTCTGGGTCATGATGAAGGGTAAGCCTGCCAGGCATTAATTGTAAAAATTCTGTGGATCTTGTTCACCAGAGGGGCAGGTAATTCATGGTTGCTTCACTTTCTAATTCAGATATTAGAAAGTGAGTCATAAAACCATCATTTGTTAATGTACATTAGATTTATTTTGCCCATTCAAGTTAATGATCAAAGTTTTTTGCTGATACATTTTATAGTTCATTTATTTAGCTTAATATCCTCATTTGCAGAAATATGCATAGATTTGGGTTTAATCAATGAAGATATTAAAGTGAAAACTTAAATTAAAACTTCATTTCTTATAACCTGTTTCACTCTCAGCCTTCCTTTACATGAACTATGCATAGCATTACCCCATGTGTCGACACTCTATATAACTACTTGACTGAAAGCAAGAGGGATTTTTAAATTATTGTTACCATAATACAAACACAAAACATTTAATGCATATCAAGTTCATATTAGGTTCTTGATTAAAAACTCAGGAAATTAAATATTTGCTAATTGTGTCTTTATGAGAGTTCCACATGTGAGAAGTCTAATTGCGGCATGAAGAAAATTTCTCATAATAATTTCCTTTTTTTTGTTTTTTTGTTTTCCTCACAAGTATTCTTTCTCAGAGGTCTTTCATTTATTTAGCTAGTTAGTTGGGCAGGACTTTTGATCTGCTTGAAGGTAAGAAGGTTCTACAGAGGGATCTGAACAGGCTGGATCAATGTGCCCAGGCCAATGCTGTGAATGAAGTTCAACAAGGCAAAATGTTGAGTCACAACATGCAGCACTACAGGCTTGGGGTAGAGTGGCTGAAAAGCTGCCTGGGGGTACTGGTCAACATTTAGCAGTGTGCCCAGGTGGCCAAGGAGGCCAATGGCATCCTGGCTTGTATCAGAAATAGTGTGATCAGCAGAACTAGGGAAGTGGTCATCACCCTGTACTTGACACTAGTGAGACCGCACCTTGAATCCTGTGTCCAGTTTTGGGCCTCCCACTGCAAGAAAGACATTGAGGTGCTTGAGTGTGTCCAGAGCAGGGCAGCAAAGTTGGTCAAAGATCTGGAGCACAAATCTTATGAGGAGTGGCTTAAGGAGCTGGGGTCATTTAGTCTGCAGAAAAGGAGTCTCAGTGGGGACTTTATCACTCTCTACAACCACCTGAAAGGCGGGAGGTCCCAAGTAACAAGTGATAGGACAAGAGTAAATGTCATTAAGTGACACTAGAGGAGGTTTAGATTGGATATTAGGACAAAATTCTTCATAGAAGAGGTGGTCAGGTATTGGAACAGGCTGCCCAGGGAAGTGATGGTCTCCATCCCTGAAGGAATTTAAAAGATATGTAGATGTGACATGTAGGGACATGATTTAGTGGTTGACTTAGCAACGGTTGGCCTTGGTGATTTTAAATAGTCTTTTCCAACCTAGATGATTCTATTATTTTATGATTAAATGAAGGCCTGAGTAGGCATCTAAAAGAAGGAAGAGATAGACAATTCAAAGGCATAAAATTAATTCACAAATAGCAAAGTAAGAAACACCATGAAAGCCGGAGTGCATATTTAATGGGACCCCAGAGCTGAGACACAGAAACTCTCTTACAGTCTTACTGTCTTTACTTCAATTCATTTTGCCTGAGTAATAAATACTGTCATACTGTCATTCCACCATCATGTTCACATAGACACACTCTACTAGAATTTAATTTTAAAAATGAGACATATAATTCCTGACCAATGTTTGCTGAATTTAATCAATCATAACAGCGTTTTTATGCATTAAAACGCAGATAAATCCCTGAAGGCATTATCGTAATCAATTTAATTTTTGTGTTCATATTGAAGATTCACTCTTTTCACTGGATATTATTTACTATTGCATGTATTTCATTGGTCCTCTGAATTATTTGATGTTATTTTTGTCTAGGATTGGAAAACTAAAATTTTCAAATGAAGAAATCTATTTTGAAAAGTTCTTCCTGACTGAAATATTTCTATTAGTAACACCTAGAGTAGTGAAATGCATTCCAAATACAAATATTTTGAAATTTTACGTACAGATAAATAAAAAAAAAACCCACAGCAAATCAGCAAACAGAGCAAATAAAATACCCAGATTTCACTAATTAATATGATTATGAAGATTTCTAATACTTGGTTTGATTTTTTTTTTCTCAGCTGGAGTTTTTGCTACTAGTTCCATCTGATGAATCTAGTATAAATATAGAGAAACTTAAACTGTTCATAGTTTGACATAGAAATGCCTTTTTGTTTTCTTTTGTGTCTCTCAGCCCTTAACTTAGATTCATTACAAGAAAGTAATTACTTGAAATTAATTAATTCAAGTGAAAACTAGCAATTTGTTTAGCACTTCTCAACCAATTTCATGTGTTTTCTTCCACACCCTTTTTCTTGTCTTTGTTGAAATGAAAATTTCTAGTTATTTAGGAGAAAGGTTCTCCTATTTCTTCTTACTTGGACCCTCAAGCCCTGAAGAGAACAGATAGGCATTAAAATAATATAACTACTCTATTTGCATTCACTGCAATAGCTTCCAAGGATTTTTAAACATTAAACATCAGATGCAAGGAAAAAACAAATCCTGTACTACACTCTGATTCAGTATTCAGTATTCTGTATTCCTGCAGAATAAGAAACACAAGCCAGACAGTTGGGTGAATTTGCGGTCTATTATAGGACCTGCTAACATGCTATGTATTAGTTTTACAACTAATTTGTACAAGAACTCCAGTAGCATTGTGTTATCACTGCTAACACTGAAGTACAATTAACATTTTTAGTATGGATAACATTATTTATTCTGTGTTATGAATACAACCAAAGTTACAATGAGAATTTTCTTGCTCATTTTTTTGTCAGTCTGCCATAAAATTGAAAAGAAAAATTAAATACAAACTTAAATGCAAACTTATCTAATTTATGTCTCCTCATATTATAACTATTTCTGTGATAATAATGTAATTACTGTATCACATATTTCAGTTCACACATTTTTCTTACTTTCTTCATTTGCAGCCATGATTCACATATGATTCAACCCATCTAGTTGCTTGATCATACTGTTTCTAGTAAAATGATGAAGAACATTTGAGAAAAGTTGTGTGGTTTTAATTTACATGCACTATGTAAAAACTTGTCTGGGGAAATGCAACAAATTCCATCTAATCTCACTACAGAGTACAGGCTTTATTTTATAGAAATATTAGTCAACAAGTACAGTGAAGCCAGAGAAGATTTCAGTTTTCTAGAATGGTTCCTAAATTCTTTACAGAATCAATTGTAGCTACCTTCAGTTTGCATAGAAGTACACTTCCAGGGACATCAAGAAAATCAACAGATAATGCTCAATCCTGATATCCAGATACTATACCTAACATTTTCATATACTTCTATGCTTCTTTTTTCTGAACATCACTATCTGTGTCCATAGACTATCTGACAATGCATGAGATTTTCAGCTAGAGCATGGAACCTTACAGTAAAACTGAGGAACTATTGTCAGAACAGATTGTGCAGATGAAAGACTGTTCCTGAAATCAAACTTATAACACATATAAAAGGAAGCATTTAAAATTCAATATGAAATGCAGTGTAGCCTAAAAATGGATCTAAACTGAGGAGGAGAAATTATTGTCTTAAAAAAGTAAACAAAAAAAATATTAAGACTAGAAGTAAATCATATGAGTTAACCTAAACAATTGAATAGAATAATTTTTGAAAGTTAATTTTGTCTTCAGTCCTCCTTATGATTCTGAGATTTAACTCTTATCTGAACAAAAAGTCGGGAGCTTTGATTAGCCAGAGGCTTTCCTCTAATTATGATTCCATTTTTGAAATATTCCTTTTTTTTATTTCCCAATTCATGGCTGCAGTTGCTTTTTCAGTTTCTCACTGCTTTGCCCTGTATTTGAATTTTTCTTTGTATAAAGACAGATCGTTTGAGTTGCCTTTCAGCTACTACCCCCTTTAACCTCAGATCATGACCTCTTGTTTTGCAGCTAGTTACTATCTCTGCTGCTTGCTGATATCAATTTGTTTCCGCTTCATTCAGGATCAGTCATCTGGGCTCTTGATCTCTTACATGCCCTCACTGGCAAATGTCTTTCAGTACCCTGTGAAGGGTAGAAAACCCCTAACTTAAATGAAATGAAACTTTAGCAGGTAACAAAAACATAATGCCAATTCCCCCACCTCTTTAGAGATGATTAAAGAAGAGATAACATTTATTCACAGCTTGTCAGTTAATAGAGGAATAACAGATCACTGTGGGGTCAAATGACAGAGTTTTTAAATTTCAAGAGACAAATTTCAGCTAAGAGGCATCAAATAGAACCTACCACCATAACATATCTGCTTGCAGTAGGAATATGACATAAGCAAGAAATAGAATTTTAAACCTAATCTGTCCCTACACTGAAGTGGTAGGAAATTCTCTTCTCCTTTCAAAGCAAATAGATGGGAAGTGTTATAAACTGTAGGGAAGTGCTTTGAAAAAAGAACGGACTGTATTGGAATGATTACTTTGTGTCATAAACCACACAGTAAACTGAAGTTAAAAACTAAAATTACCATGTTTAAACAAAGAAGGAAATTAATTGTAGCATGATATGGATTTTAGTGATATAATTATAATTATTTAAATGAAACTATGTTTATTATCCCCATAGGTGTATCGTATGATTCATTGCCATGTTATTTGTGGAAAGTCAACAGAAAACTAAATGAGATATTTGTTTTTTTTAATATTCTTGTCATAAACTTGAATTACACTTACCCAATGATTTAATAGGAATGACAAATTTTCTTTTATTTAACTAATCATTGCTAAGCAACAACACTTAGATATTGAGTAATAAGCTATATATTTGTAAGAAAAATAAAATAAATTTGTGAAAGAAAATAATTGTTTCATGACATAGTTAAAAAAATTTAATTGAATTAATTATTTCTTATGAATATTTGCTCAGTTTCAATAACAATCCTACCTTGTCAGGATTCAGTAAGAGGAAATTATGTAGACTAATAAGATTTGACATACCTCATTGAATTCCCAATCCTCCTACTTCTTCCCCAGTCATCAAGATTAGACAGGATCTTTCTAATCACTAGAAGATACAAGCTCTCCAGACACTGGAATGCTAACTGATATACTCTTTTATTATTACTTTCTATAGTACTTTAACTGTCAGGGAAACAACAATTGACACATATAAAAATATTTGTATTTCTACCATGGTACAGTCAATAGAATGCACCCATACAGCTTGAGGGATACCACATACTACATGCCTATAGAGAAACAACAGTATTAGTTCAACAATATATCTTCTTTTAAAATTATGTTTAGGCATTTTATAAGCTTTTTAGACTATTTAGTATGAATTAGACCTTTCCAGAAATCTAAGCACAATAAGATTTATATATCCAATTGCGAGGAATTTTTTACTAATAATTTTGCTCTCTGAGAACATAATTTCACAGGTAATATTGGTAATGCCTCTTATAGAACATTCTGATATGATAAATATCAGAAATATCCATCCAGTTCTCCTTTCTCTGTCTTCCATTCCCATCTATAACCTCATGTAATAGGCACCCATAATTTATTAATCCATTAATTGAAATCCCACGGAAATTCTGGAATCTATTCCTGGGTAGATTTATAGTGACAATTTTGCTTGGTTAAGAAGACAGTTTATATGAATGGAGAGATGTGCTGCATCACTTAAAATCAAGGCAAAAGAGTGAGATCTTAACCATTTGAATTTATAAATATAGATGTAACAAAAGATTCCAACCCGGACAGTCATACAGAATCCCCTATTCAAAAATGAAATAAAGTGTAACTGAAAGCTCTGTGTCACACTGTATACCAAAACTGAAAAAAATGTGGCTGGAACTTTTAAATGAATATGCAAGTTCAGAAATATTTGGGTAGCCAGCTTTCATCCTCCTTCAGGTGCCAAGTTCCTATGTTTCCATATAAAAAGGAGAGTTGATTAGTAACCCTGGCCCAGATTTTAGCTATTGCACAAAATCCCTTTCCTGCAGTTCTCATGCCAAAACACTGTTAGTGCCAGCATAGAAATGCACTTTTGTGTAATGAAATATAAAAATGTTTCTGAAATCCACATTAATTATTTCCACAACTGCCTCTTTGTTCACAAATTTAATAAATGTGGAGAATTGAAAGAAATAAAGCAAATTAGTCATGTCCCTTATGAGTTATATGCCATTGTTTTAAATGGCTCACAATCCTATCATATGTGCTCCATTCATACAATTCCTCAAACTATTGTATGCTTTCTCAGTACTTTTGAATCCTTCATGGATCCTTGCTTAAACTTTTAAAGAGAAACACAGTCTTCTCTGTTACTTCATTAACCTCAGTGAGTTATCAAAAATATTTGCCACCGACTTTTCTATTTCCCCAAACATGCCACAGAACATTTTTTCTTAGCCTGGTGCTTTATCATCCTTTAATCATTCTAATTTTGCAAACACTTTATATGATCTGGGGCTCATAAAACTCTTGTTGTATTTCATTTTCACAGAAAATTTATTCCAGACTTTAGGTTATGGCCTACAGCTGCACTCATAAATATCAAGGCAAAGAATTCATTCATGCTAAATTGCCTTCCAGAGATGTGCAGAGTTATTCATACCACTCAGAAGAACACCAAAATTCATATTTCTGTCAGGTTCCACAAAAATAGAATACATAGGATTGCCAGTTAAAACTTCTTTGCTAATGTGTTTTGAAAGCATTCAAAACAGTCAAATTCCACGCAGGGCTGCTGCTGAGAACACATTCAACAAGCTCTATTAGTGATTGTCAGACTTCAAAACTCTATCCAAATACACAATTTTTAACTGAAGTCTAAATAAAAGTACTGTAAATAACCCCAAGGAGTTGTGGGAAACTTAAAGCAGGAAACACTATCTCCCTATTCTAAGTACTTATTCTTCATCCTCAGTTTCCAGTCTTTTAGAAAGAATGCATTCCACCTGTCGTTGGAACTTCCCATATCAAGCACAATCAGCCCCAGAAATCTGTGGATCCTCAGCCATGTTCCCTAATGATGAAAATCTTCATTAGTTTGAGCGTTTCAAGTAAAAGTGAAGGCATCTTCATCAGTTAACATGTGCCAGTTTTTTTTTATTTTCCCATATATATGGGCTAACATTTTGACAGGAAGCAACTATGAATTTATCATCTCCAACTGAGATGTATAGAAAAAAATTACTTTTCATTTTCAGATAAACACTGCATCTACACTTGAAACATCACCATTCACACTGAGTTCTAAAATTACAAGAAAAAAAATTAAAAATTCCGATATCTTTCAGAAGAGTAATTCATACCATTTAAATACATACTTAGACTATTTATTCTTTTGTTTGACCTAAGTATAATGAGAAGTCCAGAAAAGTGTCTAAATAGGATTGAAAAGTGTGAATTCTCAACTTGATTTTCATGCAAGCTGTAAGATGTGAATTAGTAGAAAATAAAAACAAGACCCCAAATAGAATGTATGTAATAGAAAAAATTCAAAACCCCCTGACTGTTAACAAATAAAAACCTGTGTAATCTCATGGGAAGCCTTCATTGCACAGGTGTTAGTGTCAGCTAGAAAACCAACAGATCTGTGTTCATTGGAAATTTGCCTCTAGTAACTAATAGCAATTTATCCCTGTAGAATGAACATGTTTATTCATCACATTCATAATTAATTCTATCTTAACAGGGTACAGCATCTTTTTACTATTAGTATTTTGAAATTATTAAAAGATTTAATAAGAATAGAAAAATCTGGGGATTAATGCACATAAGAATAGTGTCCAATTCAAAATTAAAGCATCAAGTGACACATCAATTGTTTGGGATATAATCACTATGTTTATACATTAATGAATCCATCATAAAGGATGTGGTTATATATAATAATATATAATAGAGCTTTAGTTTATCATTATTATTTAGGGATCATGTGGTGCAAATACTTTTAAATTCAGTACTGTAATTTGCCATATCTGAAGGTAAGGGTAAACTTGCTCAGCAGTATAGCCTGCTTATCCCATGCTGGTTTGGTATTTAGTCCCTTATTTCATTCTCTTCACTCACAGAGCATGAGGAGCAGTAGCAATAAAACTCTACATGTGTACACCAGCAGAAGGATTTTATTGCTATTTCTGCTCTTGTTCCCCTTGAGAATATGAAAAAAAAAAAAGGGAGTGAGTGGGGTGGAAAGCCTTGGGTTTTAACAGGGATTTCTGCTTCAGAAGTCAAACAGTGGTTACACTGCTTTTAAGGAACTTGGTTTGTGTCCACCTCCCTAACATGAACTCCTCTAATTTTTAACAAGCAATTCTGTAGTAATATTCCAAATTCCATGATCAATCTTCTTTCATGATCCTTAGGCCATCAGGAACTGCCAGGAATGCCTGCCTCTATGCTGACAATACATAGTAAGTCCACTTGCTGGAGCTCTACCATCTGCTGAGGTTCTGCTACCTGCCTCTGCTCTAGTTCCCCCATACCTGAGATCCCCTCAGGTGAAAGAAAGGATATGCCTTCCCTCAAATCCATTTTCTCCCTCTCTTAGCAGGTATAGATCAAAGTACCAATTCCAATTTCTTCATTAAACATGTCTTTAGAGAAATTTCCTGTGCAGGACATGAAATAGATTATATATGGTTATATCAGATGCCAAGCTGCAACACTTTCACAGAAAAGAGTGTGTCAGCGAAAAGAAACATGAAAACCAAAGTGTGTCTTAGAACTTTTAGACAAATTATTTTTAGGCAACAATAAATACATTCCCTTCATTGACTATACAACAAGTTTTTTTCTGAAAGTAAATATCTGCAGTCTTTCAAACAAAAAAATAACAATAACAAAAAATAAGGTAGTGTTTCTTATGAGTTTGACTTGTTGTGGGTTTTGGCTTTTTTAGTTAGTTTGTTTGTTTTCCAAATACTGATATTATATTTATTTCCTGTTTTTTTCAGAAATATTTGTGCCTTCTCTATTCCCTGAAGTAAATAAGGAGTTAAAATTATCTATCTTGCAAGTGCTAGACCCAGAATCAACCCTCGCCCCCCTCAACCATGTCTCAATGTCTCATCCTCCCAAGATAGTGCTTAAGATTCTAGATGATGAAATGCCTGATGGGGTAGGACTAAATCATAGTTTAATTGACATGGATATTGTTTGTGCAGCAACTTTGGCATTAAAAAAAAAAAAAAAAAAAAAGAAAGGAAAGAAAGAAAAAGAGAGGTGAAGTTGCTCAAAATTAAAATGGGATGTTGGAGGTATGTAGGGAAAATATTTTTTATTTCTTTTCTTTATTGAGTTCTGTGTTCAAATGGCTGCAGCTCATGGCCCGACAACGATTTGGCAGATACTCAGATAAAGTCACATGATTCACCAGGAGAGCGACTAATAAATTATTTCATACAGTGTTCATCAAACCAAGGCAATAAGATTCTATTTCTTCACTTGTCATTTTCAGTGAAACAGATTTTTATGAACTTGGGTAAGAAAAAAAAATTGTGACAGGATTTTCATGATTCTGGATCACCCAATGATACACTGGACTATTTAACTGTAGTGACTGCTGAGCAAGTATGATAATAATAAGTAGACATATTTTAAAGTGTTTTATCTTGAAGGTAAAATCATTATACCTGAATGTGTTTATAAGACAATATGCAATGAAAATTGGAAGAATTTCTGCTATTGCCCTTGAAGCTATTTAGGAAATAATTGAGTAGTGTCTGAGCCCCAAGAAGTTGGATGGAAGGGAAAGAAATAACATTATGTTGTCAAAGCCTTCATGTCAGTAAAGAAAAAAACAATTAAACAAGAAACTTTTGTTTTTTCTTTGATCTAAAACTTCTTTATCTTCATATATGCATGAGCAAAGTCTGCAAAACTGTTCAGTTTGAGACAAAGTCCCTTCATCTATCCTGATAAACTTTCAGTAATATTTTCTCTTCTTTGATACGCAATCCCAATGCACAATGTGAAGAGGAAAAGAAGGATTTAGTAACCAGAATTTCAACGGCTTACTTTGTGTACCACAGTTCATAGAACATCCTATCACAGATCGTCAGGGAATTGAAATAGTAATGAGTGAAAAGGACACTATTTCCGATTTCATTTCTATCAGCAGCTATTCAAGGACAACTGTAACAATGAAAAAGTGTATCACAAGCTTTGCAATAGCATAGAGGCTATCCATTTCAAAGTACTGTCTTCAAAAAGTATTTGTTATGACGGTCACTGGTGGTACAAACAGTCATTTAGTTTCAGGGGTGGAGCTGAATGAGGCCACACACTGTGGGTTAGTGGTGATGTTGCAGTCTCAAACCAGAACTGCTGCTTTTCAGTCATGAAACGTGTTAACTACACCAAACCAGGCTAGTGCCTGTGGGAGGAAAGCTCCTTCTCCCAGACAAATCCAGTGCTGGACTTTTTGCTGAGCTGTATCTTCCTAGGGACAATAAAAATTCCACATGATCCTATGAGAAACCAAGAGGTTTCACATTAAAGAAAAGTTAAAGGCAAAATTGACTGCTGGCTGTCCCCAGAGGCTAGACAGAGTATACTAAGTAAATTTCTAGTAGCACTCTGTAGGGAGAATATACAGACAGATAATATCAACTCCTTGATTTAAAAAAATACTTTTTCTTCTTGAGGTTGAGACAACAAAAGATAATGAATTATCAAAAAAAGAATTTAGTAATAAGTAAGACAGTTTATTTGTTTATTTATTTATTTATTTCATAACCAAAAATAATCACAAACAATTACTAATATTCAAATATTTCTCATGTCTGTTTGGGACAACAGTGTACTTCTGAAGTAAGGATCAAATGTTAGATATAACATATCTCAGAACTGCAGAACTGTTAGGGTTGGAAGGGACCTCTGGAGATCATCTAGTCCAACCCCTATGCTAAAGAAGGGTCACCTCGAGCAGGTTCAGTGAGTAGAGTGTACAGGTATAAACCTGTTTCCTTGGTGTTAGTATCACCATGCTCTAACCAACATATACACTAGAAGATGAAGAGGTCTGACAAGCCATGCCTACCTACTCAAGATAATAAGTGCTCTCAATAATGTTAATATGGTCTGAAAAGGACACATAAAATTATTAAATTTACTGCTGGCCTAGACTGAATCTACTAAATCTATGTTTTTATTTTAAATTTGCACAGTTGCTTGAAATCTGCAATGTTTAAGCTAATTTGAATTTTTTTCCTTCACTAAAGAAGAAAATTTAAAAAGATCAACAAAACAAACCCTAAAAATATTTATGTAATGCAAAGTCTTAAATATTCAATGATAAAGTAACAAAAATATGTCTCAGACTATATGTAACCCAAGTGTAAACTAAAATGTTTTTAAAAAGGAAAAATATAGACGAAAAACATTTTTTTTAGTTTTAAAAAATCTGTCTTATATTTACCAAAAATAAGTATTTCTAATACAACAAAATATTATTCAGATTAATTATTTTAGACGTTTTATGTTTATTCTGTTGAGTCTTCATTGCTCACAAAGCCATGGAAATTTTATCCATCATATAAAATGCCTTGACAGATTTGATTGCTAATGGATCAGTGTTTGAGTTGAGGATGGGAAAAAAAAAATCAGAAAACACTAACAAGTTCTGTGGCAGTATTTATTTATCACTGTATTTTAATGAAAACTGAAAATGGTACCAAATTTTTGCAGTGTTATGAAAAAGATGATGAGAATTAAAAAAAAAAAAAAAAACCACAAACAAAAAACAGTACATAAAAACTACAAATTATAAGATTTCAAGCCCATACCGTTAAGGTTCTAACCTTACTTTTAATTTTAAAAGGGTAGATTGAAACTGCGGTTTTGTAGAGTTTTTTTGATTTTTGGTGGTTTATTGTTTGTGGTTTTTTAATTGGGGGAAGTGGGGTTAGGGTGGTATTTTTTAGAAATGTATTTTTCTATTTGCAATTTATAGTTTATCTGCCACAAATCTTAGCAGTATTTTATTAATTAATTACTGACCTAATATGTTCTTTCTATAAACATAATACTTCATATGGACTGCCACTTTGGAAGACATATAACTTTAAAATCAAATAGTTTGGCCATATCTGAGCAGCTAGAAGTCAATACAAAGCATCATAAATCTAAAGAACATGACAGTGATTTAACAAACATGGGCAATAAGCTCAGTCTTTGTGTTTGATGAGTCAAAGGCTGTCTTTCTGAATCAAATAAATAAGATAGTACACATTTATGCACCTAGGGCCTGACTGGTGAGGTGGTTTTGCACCTTCTACTGTTGATGGAATGAGAAAGATAAAAAGACAACAATATCTGTGGAAGGAGACCTCTACTTAGAAGTGATACTGGTCATGAGCCTTTTTTCAGGCTTCTGCCATAGCAAATGGAAGTCAAAAGGATATTTGAGCAAATATGACTAGGTTGCTGTCTCACCTCTGGCCTTAGGTTACATTGTAAAGCAGGATGTGAGGAATTATTGATCATTAATTGATGGATGGTCGCATGGTTTAGTTGGACTTGGTAGTATTAGGTTTATAGTTGGACTCAATGATCTTAAAGGTCTTTTCCAACCTAAAGGATTCTATGATTCTAAAAAGCAGCCAGAGGTAACTATTAGCATCATGAGGAAAAGGTGAATATCATGGGTGGGTAAGGGGGAGTTACTTGAAAAATGACTCATCTTTGTACATAGTTGAGGGGGAGAACTGGGAAACCTTCTGGAAAGCAAAATTTTTTGAGACCAGTAACCTAGGCAACTAAACCAGTAATAACATACAAATCTGAGATTGCCAACATAACAGTAACAAAAATACCTAACTACAGATTTGTAAAACCAGGACAAACCAGAATTTCAGACTCACCATAGAATAGTTAACACTAGGACCTTCAAAGATCAAATAATTCTGCCCTCTCTGCCATGGACAAAGACATCTTTCACTTGGTCAAATTGCTCAAAGCCTCATCCAGCCTCATCTGGAACACTGCCAGACATAATACATCCACAACTTCTCTGGGCAACCTCTTCCTGTGTCTCATCACCCTAATCATAAAGAATTTCTTCCTTAGATCTAACCTAAACCTAGCCTCTTTTGGTTTAAAACCATCAATACTTTTCCTATCACTACAGTTCCTGGAAAAATGTCTCTCTCTTTTTTATAGGCACTCTTTATGTATTGAAAGGCTGTGATTGGGTCTTCTTAGAACCTCTCCTTTCCAGACTTTAACCCCAACTTGCTCACTTTTTTTTCATAGGAGGGATCTTTCAGCCTTCTGATCATTTTCATAGCCCTCTTTGGGTCTTACTCTAGTAAATCCAAGAACTTGCACTAGGGAACCCAGAGCTGGATACAGTACTCCAGGTGGAGATTCAACAGGGCAGACAAGAGGGACAGAATCATCTCCTTTGATCTGCTAGCCACACTTCTTTTTGTGTAGCCCAAGATATGGTGGATTTTCTGGGCTGCAAGCGCACCTGTTTCTCTCAGTATTTATGTGCCAAATTTCTGCATCTTCCTAAGAAATGATGTGGCAATTTTCTATTATTGGCAGTCTCCTGCAGAGTAGGCAATTGGCTGTCTAGAATGGACACTGGTGAGATGGTGAGGACTTAAATCTTATCAATGCTGAGCATGACTAACCAAACAGAAAAGCTGCAGTTTTTACATTTAGAGAAGGTAGATGGGTTAGCATAAACCTGCAGTAGTTAAATTTATGTTTACCGTAAAGAAAAGGAAAATTAATCAAGAACAAACTCCAGTAGGATTCAGCAGAAAATGAAAACTGACTTCTCTGAAGGATCCTTCTAAAGCTGATAAATATGAGTCTTGAACACCAAAGGAAAACATTTGATCTGCAAGTTAAATAAGACGGTAAAAAAAGGAGATTAGAATTAATCAGAGACCTAATCAGAACAGAAAGACTAAGAATTTAGGAAAGAAAAAGAGTAAGAATGTGAAGAAAGTTGTGGGATCTCTGCAAATAAGAGTCTCAGAGCTCTTCATTATGGTCTTCTCTGTCTGTAGAAAGCCATTTGATGGGAGGGAATAGCTGCAGATGTAGGTATAGGATCCAGTAAAAGCATGCAAACCTGTTTGCAAAGATGAAGTAATAAACAAGCAAACAAATAAATGACACAGAAAATGGAACTGAAAGACATTTCCTAAGTTCAACCCATCCACAAATTACTAAGTTTCTATGTCTAAGTAGCTTGGGTAGAGTATGTTGGTTTAAATCTTGAGTTAGTCACCTACTATTAATTTAGTAAAGTTGAGTGAAAAGAATCTAAAACATAATTTTCTTTATTTTTTGCATTTAAATTGTGATTCAGAATTTTTTAACACTGAGGAAATCATATTTAAGAAAGCAATGACACTTTAAGCCTGAGAACTAAACCAAGTTTTTTCTGTCTGTTCTATATAAAGAAATTTGCATCAAAAACATGAAACTAAAACTAAACAGCTATCAGTCATGAAGGGTGGAAAAAGACACTGCAAATAAATATGGTCTTAAGCTCTACCAGGGAAGGTTTAAGTTGGATATTAGGAAGAAATTCTTTACAGAGAGGGTAATCAGGCATTGGAATGGGCTGCCCAAGGAAGTAGTGGATTCTCCACCCCTGGAGGTTTTTAAGATACGACTGGATGTGGCACTTAGTGCTGTGGTCTAGTAACCACAGCAGTGTTGGATCAAGGGTTGGACTTGATGGTCTCAGAGGTCTTTTCCAACCTGGCTGATTCTGTGATTCTATGTGAGGAAATTTTGTGCTTAACTTACTGATACATCAATTGCAACATAAACGAATAGTCAGAGAACAGGTAGACTAGTTTCTATATTCAAGAAATCATGTCAAGCAGATTCAATTGTGTTATTACTGTCCACACAGATTATAAAGAAGCTTAAAAAAGTGACATTCAAAGAAATGTAGAAAATCAGGAAGTCCAATACACAAAAACCAATTAAAAAAGTGGACAATTCTTTGCCAGTGTGTACCCCATAATGTGAAACATATGTGAGAGAGTCCCTTAAGAAAAAGTATTTAGGCATTCTAAAAGTTTATAAACGGAAAGATTGAATCAAGTAAGCTTTATGAAAATTCCAGGTAGTCCAATCTATGGAAGAGCAAAGGAGTCCAAGTGTTTTCTGTGTTTGTATAGGATGGATCTTTTAATTCTGTGTTAAGGTACAAACCCAGACAGCAACCAAAGGTGTCTAGACACTGATTGCTCTCTAAATGTTTGTTTATAAATAAATAAATAATGAAAAAAACAAAAACAAAACTAATGAGCAATAACAGATAGAGGAAAATAAGACTTAATGCCTTAAAGACAATTTCACAGTTTCTTGTCACTGCATAAAATTTTTAAAGTTTTCTTAAGGAGTGGAAGAAAAAAGAAACTTTAATCTTTTTGCTTGACTTTCTAAGGAGATGGCAGCTACTTGCTGATCATCCCAAGCTGCATGGTGCAGTCAACACCATGGGAAGGGATACCATCCAGAGGGACCTTGATCCTACACCTGTGTCAGGGCAACCCCAAGCACGAATACAGTCTGGACAGAGAATGGATTAAGCCCTTGGGAGAAAGATTTGGTGGCTTTGGATGAGAAGGTCAATTTGAGAGAGAAATGTACGTTTGCATCCCGGAAGGCCAGCTGAATCTTGGATCTCATCCAATGCAGCAAGGACAGCAGTTTGAGGGAGGTGATTCTGCCCCTCGGCTCTGCTCTTATGAAACCCTGCCTGGAGTACTGTGTCCAGCTCTGTGACCCCCAGCATAAGAAGGACATGGACCTATTGGAAGTAGTCCAGATGGGGGCCATGAAGATGATCACAAGCTCATCTTCAAGCACTGCTCTTATGAAGACAGGCCAAGAGAGTCTGAGTTGTTCAGCCTAGAGACGAGAGGAATTCGTGGAGACCTTATAGCAGCCTTACACTAACTAAAGGGGGCCTGCAAGAGAACTGGAATGGTACTTTTTATAAAGGCATGTAGTGATAAGACAAAGGGAAATGGCTTTAAACTGAAAGAAGGTAGGTTTAGTTTAGGTATTAGGAAGAAGGTCTGTACTGGGAGGATGGTAAAACATTGGAACAGGTTGCCTAGAGAACTCGTGGATGCAACATCCCTAGCCTTGAACAGAGCAAGCTAGATGGGGTTTTGAACAACCTGGTGAAGTGGAAGGTTTTACACTTGAAAAATAAAAATTTATGCATAGAGTTTTCCCCAAGAGGCCTGACTGCAATTTTGAGAGTTTTAATTGTTGCAATCTTGATAAGCTTTTAATTTTCTTTTTTCTTTTTTATTCTTTTTTTTTTCCAAATGTGTCATCAAATATAAAAAATGGTGAGAAATCATGTTATTTAAAATTAGAAGAGAATAATTACATTGTTATAAGTAACTAAATATGCTGTTAAATGTATGCTGTTCTAAATCTCTTGGAACCTTTGGAAGCCTGACATACTATTTCAAATATTTTCTGAAACTCCTTATAAGCTTTGGAGACTTTCTAAATAAATCATGTGTGATAAAGAGTGCAATATAATACTAGAAATATTTGTTCAACATTCAGGAACAATCTTCTGTTGCTCTATTTCATGTAGGTTTTTTAATATCGAATTCTGAAAGAATTCTCACTGAAACAGAAAATAAGTGATTTTTTTGGTGGTGGTGGTGGTGGTTTGGGGTTGGGTTTGGTTTGTTTTGAACAGGCTCAAAGGTCAGATCACCAAGTGGAAATGAGAATCTCTTTGGTCACAGCAAGCCTGCAAAGTATGGCCAACCAATGTTATGGCAGATCATCATTCATAAAACTAATCCACTTGGAAATGGTATGCAGAGGAGGAACATCCTGAGTGGACAGAAGACATAAGAACTACATGTTCTTGTTAAAAAACCCTTAGTTTTCATTTGTAGTCACCCTCCTGTCTTGAGGCTGAATCTGTATTCTACAAAAACAAGCTGGCTTTTGAATGTTAATGCTTAGAGAGTATGGCAAAAAATGGAAAAGAGGGAGTGCCTGGGAACTTGTAACTGAGGCTAAACAGAAAACAACTTTATACCTGAAGAGTATGATTGAAGAGTATTGCATACTCAATCCTAAACAGTTGCAATTTGAATCAGACAAAAGCTAGTGGATGTAGTAATACATTTTATTTTAAAGTGACATGATCCAGAACATGAGTATGTTAACTATGAGTTTATAAATCGAATGTCTAAGACTGTTAGATATGCTTAGAAAATCTACTAGGCATCACTTTCAAAGGACTGAACTATATAGTAGATTCTGCTGCATCTTGCATCTCATGAATTTACACTAATAACATAGTTTGATAGATTTAATAAAGAAATAAATAATATTAAGGTACCCGTTGATTAAATAAAGAACTCTTCAATGATCTGAAAAATACCAAGAAAATATACATAGGGAAGAAACAAATTCAGTTTACTGAAGAGTCTAAAGGAACGGCACAAATAAGCTGTGACAAAACAAAGAAGCAAACAAACAAAACCACCACAAAAAAATAAACAACCTCAAAAAACCCCAAAAAACAATCAACAAGAAGTTCAAGATATGAAGCAAAGTGCAGCTAATATTTCAGAAATAGAAAGTAGCTTTTTAGAATATACAATCACAGTTAATTGAAAGATGAATTGCTGTTACATTTTATTTCTGATAGACTTAAGACACAGTTTTCAATTTCCATTTTCAATCAGTTTTCATTAGAAGAGTTTAATGTATTTTAGATGGTTAACACAAATCATGTCATTATGATGTTATGATCTTACAAGCTAGAGTTTGCTGAAATAAAATGGAAGTTTTACAGTTGATTGATACTGCAAAGTTTGCTTGTTGCCATTCTTAAAAATGTTTGAAGCAATTTCTTTTTAGTGAAAATGTTCAAGAAATCTTGGGGAAAGGCAAACAAAATTAGTATCTTCAAGTGAAAGACATAAAGACAAACAATTATAAATCAGTTATCTTCAATGTATATTACCAATAATCAATATCTAGAAAATAATGGGCAATGTGTCAAACATTTCCTAAAAGAAAATAAAATCATGTTAAACTAGCGTATTTTTTATTCTATAGCAGACAACAGGCCATTTCAATGAAGAAGTAATAGGTCCACCATGTCTTTATTTGATTACATCTCAAATGATATTTCCATGGAAAGATTGGGCAGGAACAGCAACATAGTACTGATGGAAATCTTTTGACATGAATAAAAATCTTTATGTTCATTATTTCTGAATACTGTCTTAGAATAATTTCACAGTCATTAAGATAATTCAGTCAAACCATAACTGATTCTGTGAAGTTTGCTTCCAAAATGGAAGAATGGTGCAAAGAGGGGATCTACGAGTAGTTTCTCCTAAGTGATGGATCAGTGAACAGCTTTATTAAACATGTAGATAGTATAGAGCTAAGAGGGCCTGCAAAAGTCCATCTGAAAGGGACTAAATTGATCTCAGAATGATCTTGGTAAATGGGAGGAATGACTCAGACTAAAAAATAAAATATAAAGATGAAGCTCAGTATAGACAAGCAAACTTTCTGAGGACATTATGATTTTGAATGCACTGCAAGGAACAACTCATTCAGAAGTGGCTTTGTAGAAAAAAAAGCAAACAACCAACAATATAAACAGAAATAAGGGAAAAATATTGTTCTTACAAGAGCAAATTCTGTAAGAGGAGCACACTTTTACTAAGAATAATAATTGCAAATTTACTAAGAATAAAATTGCTCTAATTTTTTGTATGTACTTCAAGAGAGGTAAATTTTGGACAGACTAAAAGGATCAGAGGTCTAGAAAACAAGATCTGTTAGAAGATTGAAGTAAATACATTGTTTAACATAAAAAAGGAAAACTAGAGAAAAGTATGAACTACAGTTTAGGTATTGAAAGAAGAAAGAAAATAATGAGTTATCTATTTTATGGAAAAATAACATTAAATTAAATAAGACATTGAGTTTGAGTCCACAAGAAATTAACTTAGGGATAGCAAAGCACTAAGGTAAATTGCCTATGGAGGTTGCAATATCCATAGCCAAGGCTTTTCAAAAGTGAGGTGGAAAAATCTTGGATGAAATGTATGGTTGATACGGCCCTAGGTCAAGGAATAGATGACACACAAAGCCCTTCCAATCCTCTATTCCTGTGAGTCCGAAAGAACTGCTGTGTGGGTTTTAGAGGCAATTTTAGTTATATGCTCTTACTCTGCTTCACAGAACCAATGGATAGCTTAACATATCAGTCTGACCTTGTCTAACAACAAAATATACACTTGCACAAACTGAAACATTTGGATGTTAATATAATAAATTTCTTCATGAACAACATATGGTATTGATTATTTATGTTTTGTGTGTTATCTCTAAAATCTGTTGAACCTTCTTGTTCAAAGTTCCTCTAAAAAACTTTTTGGTGTCTTATATCTAATTATCTAATAAGTTATTACAACAAGGAAGCTCATTAAATTCAGAGCAACGAAGAAGGAAAAGGTGTTGCTAGAACTTAATTAGCAAGATACAAAGATACCAATTAACACCTATAGCTCAAGAAAAGGAAAAACTTTTTCATGCAGCATACTAAAAAAATACATCCACAGCTGGTTACACATATTTAAGTGGTATGCAACTAATTTTGGTGCTAGTGTTGATATTAAGTAAAAAGGATCATGTAAAGGAAAAAACAACTTCCCCAGGGTAGCAACCAAGATTCCTTTTTATTTGTATGAGTACCAGCTCTTTAGCTATTCAGATTAGTGACAGAGTAATTAGGAAAAAATTGTGCTACAGAAATGGCTAAGAATGATATCATCTTTTTTCTACCAGATGTACCACACTAATGTGTGCCAATAATAATTTAAATATACAGTTTGCAATTAACACCTCTGACAAGCTGAAAAACAATTATTTTCTTTTAAGATAATAAACTGACTACTAATAATAAGATCTTTCTTAAATATATATCCTTCTTTTGCTCTTGTTTTGAGTGATGTTATCATGAGATCTAAAGGTCCTTGAATTTTAAGTAACATAGGGAACAGTTTAGCTCTATAGATTCAAAATAAGCATGAAGAAGAGACTCTAAAGGAAAGAACCTATAAAGGAAATGGTGTTTATTTGTCACAGGCTTTCCAATCTGTTAGAGATTATTCTTTCTGAAATTAATAGAGACTTAAGTGTCCCCATATTAGAGTCTAAACTAAGGCAAGAAAACTGTAGAATGGACAACAACCTGCAAATAGTCAGCAAGACATACTGTCTTCAGGGTGCATATAAAATGCAATATTTGTTCAAAGCTGAGGCATGGAGGCCTGCAGGGCATTTTATTATATCCATAAATGATTTAGAACAAACACAGCCCTGAAGGAAAAAAGAATCAATAAACACTTTTTTGAGCCCTGCAAAAGGTTTGCTTTTTCTTTTCAGGTGTGACAGCATGTGCACATTTAAAAAATAAATAGTAATTGTCTATGGAAGAAGGAGGGCAATCTCTATTCCTTCTGTTGAAATGAAACACAAATAACCTCAAACATAAAATCCATAAACTAGAAAGAAGAATCTAGATTACCTGAACTAATATCTATATCATTTAGGAACTAGAGGTTTAGTATGTTTCTCTATTCAAGGTCTGTATGAATAAAGAGCAAAAGCAGAGACTGTTCCAAAGTGAGAGTCTAAGCATTGGGATATACAAAGTGCAGAGGCTAAGAAGCCACATTTACTTGCTCATTTGTGAATTCGGACAGAGGATGCATTATTTTCTTAGTGTGTTGCAGGATTTCTTTGAAAGGTTTCCTTTCAGTGCAAATTTAGTTTGCACTTGAAATCTTACAATACACAGCTGTGCTGCTGGTTTTCTCAAAGCAGCTTCCCTCCTGCTGGAACAAAAGCTGAAGATGTCCAACAGGGAGCCATCTGTAGATCTCTCCTTGCAAATTGAATGTAAGGTCCTCTAGCAGTTAACGCTCTATACATGTGAAGCTTATGCCTAGAACCCACAGCTATCATTAACTTCAATGGCTATCATAACACAATATGGGTGTGCACTCCTAGAACCACAAAGAAACATGTAAAATTAAGTTCTGGTTTTCCTTCTTTGTGGAGCATTAGTACATGATGTAGATTCAGCTGACACCAGATGAGCTCTGATATATTAAGAAATAGGCAAATCTGGGGATGTACTACCATATAGACTTTTGTGGCTCCAAAAATTAGTTTTTAACTACTAGTTTAACATGTTACTTCTTTCTACTTAGCCAAACCAAAACTCCATCTCCTCAAACATTTCTAATCATGCAGTCTGAAAATTGACTAAGTATTGTGTCAGCCATCGTTGGCCAGCCCTGCCAGCCCAAGCTACCTAAACTGACACCAAGTGTGACAATTCAAGCGTCTTAATTCCTTATTATTGTTTTTGACTTAAAGACGGACGAGAAGGTAGGCTTGACCCAAAGAAATAGTTTATAGCAAACTTAATTCACAAGGACTAGCGTGATTCTCAGATAGTACATAGCTCAGTTACTTTCTTCTAAAATGGAAGAAAAGGAGTAGTTAATTTTAAAAGAGTAGTCCTGTGTTTAAAATCTTATAAAGCCTAGAAAACTCAAAGTTCACATTTTCCTCCTCTCAGGAGAGTGTTGTTTGCATCAACTACGTCATGTTCTTTTCTGCTTCATCTGGTTGTCTCCCTCTCTTTTTCTGAGCAAAGTTTCATGCTTGCAATAAAATTGTAAAGCAGAGAGGGGTGAAAACATCTTTCTCCTTGTGTAGCTGATCAACTGGAGGAAAAAGAAAGTTTAACCTTAACAAAGGTTTAACCTTTGCACCACCCTGAACTGTTATAATTTAGTATCATGTTGATAAACAATTTTGACAATCATTTAGCAAACAGCAAATTATAATCTTGCAAAATATTGTTTTCCCTTTCTGCTTAAAGGGTGACTGTTTATTCGAATTTATCTGAAATTTAATGTTGAATTTGAGTGATGTTATCAGATACAATCTTCTTAGCAGTATTTTTTATCTTATTCCTCTGTCTTCTACAAATTTTTCCAATTTTGGGGTTGTTTTTTTTTTTTTTCTCTAAGTGCAGGTAGCTCGGTTTGCAAGCTGCAGATTAAGACGGAGATTGAGATGCTGATTGAGACCTGGTCGGGAACCCAAGACAAGAGGCCCGGAACTGTCAACCCCTTGGTTAACAAAGTGCACAAATACCATGGCAACAGCTAGGGGAATGGACACTGAGAGTACAGCAGGAGCAGAGAACTCAGAAGGAAGAGTGAGACTTGTGTGCGGGTAGGCTGTGAGAGTAGAGAAGCTCAGAGGTTCATTTGCTGGGGATCCTCCTCAGAGGCAACAGCTCAGGCTTTTTTCTGTGTTACTGCACTTTGAATAAATTGCTTTATGGAACTAGGCATCTGAGACTCTGCTATGGAAAAATCTGGTGTAAGGAAACCTGGTCTGAGTGGGGAGTCAAGCGAGGCACCCGTCAGCTCAGTGGAGCCACCTGCTGCGCAGGGGCTTTAGACCCAGCAGTGCCGGTCTCCAGCCTTGGGAGTTTGACTACCACAGAGTCTCATGAATGGCCAGACTGGGAAGTTTTCTAGAGTATGTTTCAAAGAGATAGCAAGGAAGGAGAGTATACAAGATGGAATTGGAACCAATTAAGTAATTTCGACTGTTCTGGATAGTCAGCTTATATTATTCTCTCCCAGTGGATATTTCAGCTGTAGGCCATGGTAGAAAATTTCAGCATTGAATGACTCTTGATTTTTCAAAATCAGCTAAGTTTATTGTAGATCAGATACTCTTACAAAATGACAAAAGACAGGATGTGTCTTTATTGGGAGGGTGGTGATCTCAGCTTTCTGGATGAGGTAATATTTGAAAGATTAACAATGAACAAATATCTGTTTGAAATATGACCCAATCAACACCTTCATTCCATAGACATATTTTTAATGGCAATTAATTCAGAGGCCTCAGCAGTTATCATGATATTTCAATTAAAAGTCTGAAAAGAATAGAAGAACTAATATAAATTCCTGTCTTGACCTAACGGCTTTGAATAACATTCATTTGAATAACATTCAAAGCCTTCATTCTGAACAACAAAGGTGGATTTATCAGAACTAATTCTATTTATAAGCAGACAATGAAATTTTTCAAAGATCTAAATCAAAGTTAGTACATTTTCATCACAAGTATTCTCTACCTATTGTCATACCCTCGTTTAAATGTTCCTTATAAAACAAGCAAAATCCCCTACAATCTTCTTAGCACAGTCTTCTTTATCTTATTCCTCTGTCTTCTACAAACTTTTCCAATTTTGGGGTTGTTTCTTTTTTTTCTAATATACAGTTGACTTGAAACTTGTCTCAACAATGTCTATTTAATGGCTACTGCATGCTTTCTTACAAAAAAACCCCATAAAATTTAGTAAGCTGTGGACATTTTGACCACTCCATCCACAGCATAAGCAATTCATGTAGAGTTGCATTCATGGCTATCATTGGAGCCAAGTTTTGTTTTGTTTGTTAAATAATAGTTTTAAGTTTTCTTCTCCCAGGAGAGCAATGTACTCTATCCACTAGCTAACAAACTATAGGTCAACTGGTGGCTTACTAAACATAACTGGCTTTTTGTATGATTTTTCTGGCAGCTGCATTTTGTGATTTATAAGTACAAATGTAAATAATGTAAAAGATATTAGAAGCTTAATGCTGTGGGCATGAATTTCATTTTCTTATGTAGATTAAAATCTGCATATTCTTCCAAACAGTGTAAAGAAATGAAGAGGCATTTGTTCTCCTTCATAAAAATACCAACCCTATGTGAGTTTTCACAATGCATATTCCTTATATCCCTCCAATCACTGTATTTCATGAAGCATTAATTACATTAAACTTCATATATAAAATGTTCCTTGATTGCATTCATTGTTAAAAGGAGACAGGGATTTCAGTTCTCCATATCTGTCTGTCTTTAATTTTACTGTATAGCCATAATTATTTTACATTAAATTGGTGTGGGCTTTTATCCTTGAATCATATCAAAAAATATACGAAGAAAATTTTAAGAAAAGCTTTAAAAAACCAAGTACATATAAAGAATATCTTATCATTGGAAGTGAAAGTATTGAAGGTTTAACAAAAACCCACAACAATTAAACACATTGACTTTTGTCTTCAGGCAGCAATTTCTGATGTCTTGCTTGCCTTAACATTATATAAGAGCAGCCTTCTCTGAATTTCTATGACCCTTGTCACCTTTTTGCCCAGCTGATCAACCTTTTTTTTGATTTCTCTTCTTAGAGAAATGTTCTTTTGTCTGCTTTTGGAGTGAATTTTCTTATGTGTGTAAAGTTGTTTTTAAGCCTGAAATGACAAGCTACACAATATATTGTTTTTTTATTCCTCAGACATTACAGGAGACATAGACAAACAGGGAAAACCTGTAACCCAAAAGAATATTTCAATTAAATAAATTATTGGTAAACTTTATTTCACTAAGAGACATGTAAGACTGTAATAAAATATAAATTACTTTGCCTAACAGTGCCAAACACCTTAAGCTAATTCTTAATTTTTTAAAAAGGGGTTTTCTTCTTCTTCCTCCCTGACCAAGAATTTGGGAATGTAATATTATTATTATTACCTAACCTCATGAAATTTCATTTTGGACAAAAATTTAGGCTTTTTTAATATAATTTGGTTCGTATTTATACTTTTTTATCTCAGTATACGGTTCTAAGACCACACTTTCTCCTTTGATCTTTTAGTACTTAACTAATTACATGGTTTAAAATGTATCATATGTCTCCTGAATTTTTTAAGAGCATGCAAAAAAAATTCTTTTTTCTTAAAGTAAAAAATACAAATGCTTGTCTCTTATCAGAAAATCAAAACCCCGTGGCTTACTACTATCTGCATTCACTCTTCCAGTTTCCAGATGCCTTTTTTCAGACAACTCCGCTCAAATAAGAAATTCCACTGGAACCCATACTGTGCTATAGAGTCTCAAAATTTCCTATTCCTATCATAATAAACTGCTTCTATGCAACCAACAATAATTCCAGCATACATTTATATTATCTGCCCTTGAGTTTCAATTGGCTCAGCTCATGATCTGCAAGTATACAGATGTTCATCCCTGCTGGATGACAGTGATGCCTCTTTAGAGAGAACTGCTGAACAGGCTATTATGACATGGTTGTCTTCCGAGTAACTTTGGTTATTCTTTCTAATTCTCCAAGTCTTCCTGTGTATGAGGCACAGATGACTCAAATAAATCACATTTCCTTCTTACTTCCCATTTTTTTCCTACTTCATCCTCTTTTTGGAAAAACATTATAGTTACTATATCTGTTACTAAATAGAAAAAATAAAACATATTCTACCATTTTCTTCTCCACAGTTTTCTTCTCCCTGAAGATGTAAGCTCTACTACTTCAACTCTTGAATTATTTTTAATGATAGTTTGGGAAGCTTGAAAAACACTGTTCCTATAAAACTAACTAACCTGACTAATCTGCTAACAAAACACAAGTTTCAGCTCTCTATACATCATTATCATTATCATTGAAATGAAGTAAAAATAGTGGTCATTTAGTTGCTCAAAACAGATTACTTAAATTCTAGCCATAAATTGTCAACTGTATATATCTTAGGTTAATGTGATAAGAAATACAGCAACCGAGACACATTAATACCTAAATTACTTTTGTAGATGAAGGGAGAGTTAAGGTTGCAATGTTCTGAATTTTATAATATTGCTTGATGTACTCTGCACTCTGACCAAGTACTGAAAACTGATTCTATCATACTGGGCCATATATAGGAGATATTAAAGAAAACCTTTTGGGTGTTCTAGTGCTGTATAAGCCTCAGTGGATATGATTTATGTACTTACAAGATTGCAATGAGGAATTTAAGTGTTACCAAATTTTTTTAAAAGAATCTTCTGATTGATATTCAATTTTCCTGTTTGGATGAAAGAACTACGTATGATCTGATCTATGAATAATCTCTGTAGCTATAAAATTCAAAATCATTTAAAAATCTGGCAAATTTGCTTACAAAAATATTGTCTTTAGAAGAACACTAAATATAGATCTTTTTTTTCTCTTACCTTTCTATGGCTGTAGTAATTTTTTTGAGCTGCAAAACAAGAGGATGGGGAGGAAATCAGGGTGTAAGAAAACAAGCTCTGTTATGATATTATTACTTGGATTTTATATTTCAATAAATTCATTAAGAACTTTAAATTGCAGGAAGGATAGTAGATTCTATTATATTTGGATGGTTTAACACCAAAGTGATAGGGAGGAGAAGAAATTCTGAGTCTTCAGTACTGCTGACGTAGTATTCCTCACATTGCATGATGTTTTCAAAATTGATAAAAAGATGATTGGCTGATTCAAACCACACCAACAACCATTGTATATTGTCCCTGTTATTTCTAATATAACTCTCATACATTTCTTACTCAATGACAAATGCAAAGTTTCCACCTCTTGCAATATTACAGACAGGGATGGACAGACTGGGACAGCTCTGGGGAAAGAGGTTGTTGGTCTTGCTAGGCTGGACATAAACCAGCAGTGAGCACTGTCACATAGTTTGAAGATAGTGATAGATCATACCTAGAGTACTGTGTCCATCCAGTTTTGGAAGGACAGCACAAATTTCAGTGAGTTCAGCAAGGGACACCAAGTTTGGGGCTAAGGTGAGTGGCAGCCCCAGGAGGAGAGGCTGAGGGAGCAGGGCTTGTACAGCCAGGGGCAGAAATGGCTTTGGGGTCATCTCTCACAGACACCCTACAGAGGTTGTCAAGAGATGGAGCCAGACTCTTCACATAGATATGTGGTAAGAGGAGAGAAGAGTAAGCAGCATGTGTTTCTATTGGATATAAGGAGAAATAAGGATGGTAGAGAAGTGGAATAAACTGGCCAGAGAGGCTGCTCAGGATCCATCTGTGTAACAAATTTTTCAAGACCTAGCTGGACAATACATTGTGAAACCTGGTTTGATCCCATAGTTAAACCTACTTTGAGTAGGAGATTGAAATAGAATCTTCAGAGTAGAATAATTCAACCTGAATTCTTCCATAAAGATATTGGCTAGTGCACCCGGGATTTAAATCTGTCAAATGTAGGCCTGTATTTTGAGTTGACAAATATTGCTAAACTGGAATATGGGATATGTCAGATAACTGGAGGAGAAATAAAGAAAAGAAAGTAGAATCTTTTAAGGTGGAAGACAGCATTAAGCAGATATCTTAAAATGTATTTATTAAAGGAAAGATAAACAAGCTCCAAACTTCAAAATTGCTTGGTACAATAAAGAGAATATTACAATCAATTTGCCAAGGAGACACACCCTAAACTCACATGAATTAACAATAAGAAAAACTGAGGAGTTTTTAAAATTTATTCAAGGAAATATGTGATGTAGATCACCCCCAGGTCACAAACCCAATTTGGGCCATTGTCATAGCCTTGTCATGTACAGAAGAAAGTACATAATTCATGGGATATTATAATAAAAATTCTTTACCCATTGCTTCTGTCATGAGAAATTCAAATTCAGTCAGTTTTTTAAAATTTTGAAATACACTTACCAGAATCTCATAATTCTGGACAATGGCAACTGTTATATAGTTTGAAAGCAGTAAGAGAAAAAAAATAGCCATTAGTTGAATTCGTTAATGTGACAGATATCATACCATTAACAAAATGTTTATCATTCCACACATGCATGTAAAGTAATTATTTTAACCTTTGTGTATATTTTTGGTTTTTATTTCCCCTCAACCAGGTAATCCATGCTAGTCATGCTTCCCCCCCCCCACCCCCCCACTAGAGCAGGTCATTCATTGCTGAAGAATTATCATTCTTAAAAGAAAGCTTGAGACCAACATATCAGTTCCTCCTCTGGTAGCTGATGGAGCTTTCTGTCCAGAGGTTAAAACTGTTCAGGGACAAAATCAAAAAGATCAGGACTTGAAGTCTGCAAGCACTATTCAAAACAAGATTTTTTGGTCTTAAATGATTAAATCATCATCCCTCAATTTAGTTACCATGTTACCATGCTCCAACACCACTTAGGTTTCTAAAGACTTGAGAATAATTTGTTTTCTCTAAACCAATTTGTCTCTTGTCAAAGTGAGATTGCAGTTTTACAACCACCTGGGGAATAACTGATCCCATTCCATAAATAACAGAGTCATCTGCATAATATGTACTAAGATGTCCCTGTAGACTCTAAAAATATTATATATGAATAGAGAGATATAGACTCAGTTACAAGACTTATGCAAGAGAGACTTCAGTTGATATGGCTAATATTTTCTGACACAAATATTTTTATAACACCCTACAGAAACATCTGTGTAAGTATTGAAGGTGTTAAGACAAAAAATTAAAAGAAAATACAATTAAATTGATATTTTAAAAGTGGAAAAATCCTCTTGGTATCAGGAAGGTGATGTCCAAAGTCAGGAATATGAAAACATTTTTTGCTGGCAAGAGACACAATAGCTGTAAAATAATAGAATATCCTGGGTTGGAAGGGACTAGATTATCTAGTTCCAACCCCCCTGTACAGTGACACGTTTCACTAGACTAAGTTGGTCAGAGTTCCACTCAACCTGTCTCCTTTAACACTCCTAGGAATGAAGAATCCACAACTTTTCTGAGTAACCTCTTCCGGTGCCTCACCACCCTCACAGGAATATGAATAATAGGAATAATGTAAATTTGCTAAGAAAATACACAGAGTATATCTAGTATAATACATATAATATTGCAGATTTGCTCCTTTAATTCTCTTGAAGGACTATAGAATTTGTGCTTTTGTTTTTAAACTGTGTTTGCTGGTTTTGGCTGGGATAGAGATAATTTTCTGCACAGTAGCTGGAACTGGGCTGTGGTTTGGATGTGTTCTGAACACAGGGTTGATAATATAGAGATGTTTTTGTTATTGCTGAGCAGTGCTTAAACAGAGCCAAGGCCTTTTCTGCTTTTCATCCTGCCATGCTGGCAAGGAGGCTGGAGATGCATGGAAAGCAGGGAGGAGACACAGTCAGGACAGGTGGCCCAAATTGAGCAAAGGGATATTCCAGATCATATGACATCATGCCCAGTATAAAAAGTGGAGGTGAAAAGGAGAGAGGGGGGGATATTTGGAATGATGATGTTGGTCCTTCCAAGCAACTGTTATGCATGATGGAGCTCTGCTCTCCTGGTGACAGCTGAACACCTGCCTGCCTGTGAGAAGCAGTGAATTGATTCTGCTTTGGCTTGTGTCTGTGGTTTTTGCTTTTCCCATTAAACTGTCCCCATTAAATTCAACCCATGAGTTTTCTAGCTTTTACCCTTCTGATTCTCTCCCCAGTTCTGCTGGTAGGGGAGTAAATGAGCTGTGTGGTGCTTGGCTGCTGTCTGGGGTTAAAGCACAACACTATACCAGACATACTTTGGAAGAGGGTAGAGGAGTATAGAAGAGTATGTAGACAAGATCTAGTTACAACAATTAGAAACCCAAAGTTAAATTCACTAAAGTTAATGAGAGTTTCTTTAAATGCATCACTGAGTTTAGACTATGAAAAATCAAATGTTGCAATATCATTAAAGGTAGGCTAGATTAATCATTCTGAAATCATCTAAAATCTACCCTTACACTTGCCTGAAAGTAACAGATCATGAAATGAAGCAAAAAATTTAAGCTAAGGAATGTAAAATAGAATTCTTTTAATGTGTCATTTAAATAATAGGTAAATAAGAACAACTTGAAACAATATCAGAAATGCAATGACAAAGACATTTGATAGACGTTCTAAAAAGGCATGGGATGAGAGAACAATGTGGCTGGGAAATAGCAGGATCAGAGAAGTGTAAGATCATTCAGAAAAGTCAGAAAAAGGGAAATAGTCAGGGGAAAAGAATTTACTGTAATATTTTTTTAGTTATGGTGAGTTTTCACTCAATTCCCAAAGAAGGAAAAAGTAGCTAAATACTGACCCTAGTAGGTTTGGGGTATTTTCAGTTTCCATTTCAATCTTAGCTAGAGCCAGATTACATCTGGATTTCCTCAGACATGTCCTCCCTTTTCTGTCAAGAAATTTTCTCTGTCTGGGAATCGGAGAAGTTTGTGCCCCCAGTTGGGATGTCCAAAATTTCCAGACATGTTCACTATGCACGTAAAGATTAACTTTGCAGCACAGGCATAGTGAGCCTGCTGCTTCTGGGAAACATCAGTACACTATGCACATGTACATATACTTCACAGTGGCTTTGCACATACACGGCAAACCTACCATGCTCCAAACATTGTATTCATGGAAGAAACTGTGGCAAACACATGAGTTTCTATCCAGGGTTTCCAAGACAGAAATGGTATTGAATAATATTTGAATTTTATTGCTGTTTCCTTGAAAAAACCAGTCTTACCATAATGGTACTGAAAAATCTGAATGAAGTAATCACAAAAGTTGAAGAGATAAGACCAGAATAACCCTAATGAATGCAAACTGCAGGGGTAAGCATCAAAAACAGCTCACTGTGATATATGGAATTGGCTGTAATCAAAAGTCAAAGTTCTTTAATGTATATAGTATCACTATGCTGTTAATAAGGATGTCAGCGTAAATGGGTAAATGAGATTGTTTTTTTTTTTTTTTTGTTTTTTTTTTTTACTTCTCTGATCTCCAAACAAGCAATATATGTTTCTGAAGAGCAGCTATTGCATCCTCCTTAGGGCAATGACTACAACCTGGTTCCCAAGAGTGAGTTATATGTAGTGGTACATAGTGGTGCTGACAGAGATGTCACTTTCCTGTAGTTGACCAAGACACTTCTCTCAAAAAAATATACTTCAGCTTCTTCTACCATTAGCACTTGAGAAATACAGGGAAAAAGGGTCACTTTGCACTTTCAAGTGTAAAATAGTACTTGAACTCAAATAGGTCTGTATGTAACTATTCTATGTGTGTGAAACAGAACTAAGGCAGATCTGGCCCACAAACTTATAATGAACAAATCAAACTGTTGAAAGTCAGTCTTTATATGTATTGTGAAGGAACTCAAAAACTGAATTTAAACACAAAGATACCAGTACTTCAGAGACAATTCTTCATCAGAAATTGCATTAATTTGTAGTAGGAATATGCCAGTTCCTACTCTTTTATATCCATTTAAAGTCTTTGGTTAAAGTGATAAAGTGGACCAGTCATATTTCTCTGATAATGTTGCGCCTGCAGGATGCTAGTGATAAGTGTCAGAATTGTCATTAATAGAATGCGACAATACAAAATTAATACTAATTATCCTGATTGTTGAGCATTTAAATGAAAATGAAGACATTAAAAGAAACTAATTACTTAGAAGGCTACTTCTGAGAACAAAATACAAAACGTTTTTGAAAAAGACAGTGCAAAATGATGGGTCTGAACTATCTAAAATATTATAAGTTTTTTTCTTACTTATGAACCTGCTTGAAAAACAGTATAATTTTTTTCAAAAAGCTTGAAAAATGTAAAACATCGTTCTGCTAATTACATATTTTATCATATTTCATCAAACTTATGGACACTATTAATAAAATAACTGTTGAATTCTCAGACTTTAAGTTCACAGTTTATAATGGAGCTTACTGATATAAAAGAAAAGATGAAATTAACACATACTAGAAATTCACTAATAATGGACTATGAAAAATACACTTCTTGCAGGGCACTAAGTCCTCACTGTTCAGTAAAATCTCACAAGGAAAATCTATAGCAACTTATATGACAAAAAAAATATTTTAAAGAAATTTATTTTGCAATTGTCTACAGAAATTTAAATACAAAGTACTTGAATCCATTACTATATTATTTTTATGTCTGCATCTGATTACGTTATCTTTTTTTACTTATTTCCAATCTCTATTTTGTTGAAAAGTAGAAGCTGTCAGTTACAACCAATCTTCTTCTTTAAAAAAACCAAAAAACCAAAAAAAGCAACCCCAAAAGAGAACCAAAGATAAAATAAATCTTGGGAATTCCTTTTCCCTCTGTATGATCAAAAATTTATAATTATGTGCCTTAATTAGCGTTGGAGGGGTGAAGAAGTTCTAGAAAATTATTATACTACATACTCTCATTTCACACAGACAGATAGTAACTGTGACCTTCAAAATAAAATGCACGCAATTTTACTGCAGCCAGCCTGTTACTTCTGCGCCTGTGCCTTGTTTTCAGCCCTGGCTCTCTTACATTGCAACCTGATTCAATAATGCATTACCAAGAACAGGCTAGTAAGAATTAATGTCACAGGGATTTCAGTGGTAGTTAAAGGAATTGCAATGGAATTCAGTTGTTAGAAATCCTGACTTTATACTTACACTTTATACAGCTTGTTGAATTGGAAAGGAGCAACAAAATCCCAGTTTAGTTTTGAAGTGTTTTCATTATGGTGTGGGGGTTTTGTGATTTTTTTTTTTCTTCCCACAACAGTTTTCTTAAACTACTGAAACCTCTGTTCTGTCTAGGTCAGCTACCTCAGCTAGGATCAGTGGCACCTTTCACCTTCATCTGCTGAAAATACAGCTCTAGTGTTTGAGAATTCGGAAGGTTCTCACTGAAAAAAAAAAAAAATGAGGGGCAGACTGGTTTAGTGCAATTTTGTTGAACTCCTTCTGCCCTCTTGCAAGTGCCACAATAC
This sequence comes from Myiozetetes cayanensis, assembly GCF_022539395.1. Taxonomy (NCBI): domain Eukaryota; kingdom Metazoa; phylum Chordata; class Aves; order Passeriformes; family Tyrannidae; genus Myiozetetes; species Myiozetetes cayanensis. The sequence continues at coordinate 80,452,008 of NW_026087742.1, forward strand.
ATTTCATAGGAAATCTGTGTGACTTTTCACTCTGACTCTCTCTGTCAACTCACATGGGAGTTCTGAGGCTTATGATACTCTCTGAAGGAAACAGGACTAGGTCCAATAAGAAATTGAGATTGCCACTGCACACGAGAAAAGCTGTACAGCGATGACAAAGGACAGAGTGAGAGATGAGAGTGCTTGGGTGAGATCATTGATGGCTCAAGGATTCAGAAGGGAAAATATCAGCATGGAAAGGTGTGAGACCTAGCAAGCAAAGACAGCAGAGGCAAAGATGATGAGATCCCAGCCAGAAGATGTTGATGCCATCAATGGAGCTATAGCTTGAAGTCCAAAGTGATCCTCTTGCACAATATAATAATGGCCAGTCTTCGCGAGCGAAGATCCGGGGAAGGTCTTTCCACCTTCCAGCCTGCGCATTGGATTTTTTAGGTGAGACACAGTGTGCGCGGAACTGAACCCACCCTTTAATCCTAAGGTTCATCTGCCGGGGCCAAGCGAGCTTGGACGGTGGCAGCGAGGTCCTTAGGACGTAGGTGGGTTGCCTTTAAGGGCTAACGAGCCCCACCTGCCCGGGAGTGGCCCTGACCGGGAATCGAACCAGGGTCTCCGCAGCGACAGCGCCGCACCCTTACCACTAGACCACCAGGGGCTCCTCTTGCACAAAATACTCTGTGGAAGCCACAGGGCTGACAGCTCTTTGAGTGCCTCGTCCATTGGGTAGTGAGCACACAAGTGCTTAGTCTAATGTTTGGTAATTCTTAGCCATCTTCTGTGGGTGCTAGACAATGAATAACAATTCTATATTTTTTGTTTATATATATCCGACTGTAGAGTCAATTATTCTCTGCCTAAAGACACCCAAACATGACTAAACTAAAAACAGACAAAACATGGACTGTTCTCAAGACAAACAGGTTAATTTTTCTATCCTTGCAAGTAGAATCACCTCTCTTCCATATCGTATTTATAACTACAGTGCCAAAAAATGTGAAGACTCACTTTATAAACACAGTATCTAAAAATTCATATTACCAAATGTTTAAATCCTTGACTGAATCCACTCATGAGCCTTGAAACCATAAAAAATTTCTTGAGAAAAACTCTGAATTTATAAGTAGTATTCAAATTTCCACTTCAATACAAAGTAAACAGGCATAAACAGGACCCCTTATCCATAGGAAGTATGGTAATATCACCATAGAATACATTGCAACATACTCTGCAGGTTTATCATCACAGTACACAACTTTTAGATCTTTTGCCATCAAGTGGAATTTTTAGCAAGGTAAAATTATGCAGCTAGCATAGAGAGAGAACTCTTTGAGGGAACTGCCTCAGCTAAGGAAAGAAAATATCAAGGACAGCAAAGTTCAGTTTTCCTTTATATTTTAAAGATACCTAAATTTGTCTCTGTGATCATACACTTAAAAAAAAAGTATACAGCAAATATGTGGAAAAATGTTGCTAGCTTCAAGCTTTCACTTCAGTGGTAAAGAATTACATGACTAAAGGTACCTTTTATTCTAAAACAACTGAAACGAATAAATAATACTTACCTGGAGGAAAAGCAAAATTCAGCCTAGGAGAACTCTTGTCTTTCAGTGGAAATAGCAATTCCAATATAAATATATTTCCATTAAAAAAAAAAAAAAAGTGGAAGTTCAGTAGCTACTTGTTAGGAAATTGAATTGAAAGGATTAACAAAAAAAGAGGGCAATTGACATTGAACTTTTTAAATGGTTATCTCCAAAAAGGCAGCATTCTCGCTGGGGTAGTAAAAGATGGGGAAGAGATGGAACAAGAGAGGAAAAAAGATGGGCTTTTCTCTTAAAAATAAAGTTTCCATGGACTGATTTGTTGAGCTCCCTTATTCATATTTCCTAAGTCTTCTGATTTATCAGCAATTGTAAGAGAATGTTAACCTTTTAAATCCAAACAATTCTACAATTCTATGATTTGCACTAGTTGGCACTTTGTACAATTACAGATTGTGTTTGACTTCTGCAGTTAGACCATATAGTCCCCTGTTTTGTTTTGCAAATGTTTCTTAAATTTAACTGTAGTTACTTTAGTCAGTAAAATACATATGTATGCTAAGGAAAGTTTTAGAAATATAAACTTTTAGAAATATTTAGAAATATAAATTATATTTCTAAAAGTTTAAGGTTAAAAAGATTAAGGTATATTTCTAAAGGTGTATTTCTAAAGGTGTATTTCTAAGGTATATTTCTAAATTTTAAGGTATTACATGCATTAACAAGGAGTTTTCCAATATTGTGAAGAACTCATAATCATCTAAAAGTTTCATAAGAAAAAAATGGAAGTCTTGCAGTACATTTTGTCACATTTTTTTACAATCCAAAAAACCTTGACACTGTAAATTACAGGATTCTACCTTCCCTTTTAGAAATAGCCATTAATTTGAAAACAACCAAAGGCAATTTTATTACTTTGATGCTGTTGTGATTTAATGCCAGCTGGCAACTAAGCACTATGCAGCTGCTCATTCACCAACCCCCTCTCCATCCTCCCCAGTGGAATGGTGAGGAGAATCAAAAGTTAAACCTGTAGGTTGAGATAAGAACAATTTAATAATTGAGACAACATAAAATTTAATAATAATAGTAATAATAATAATAATAATAATGACAATAAAAAGAAAAAAATCAAAAAGTAATGCATGATAAAACTGATACTGCTGACCAGCATCCCATTCCTGTCAGATCGCACTCCTGAACTCTAATCTGTTTCCTTTCCAGGTAACTCCCCAGTTTATATAATGGTCATGATGTTCTATGATATGGAGTATCCCTTTAACCAGTTTGGGTCATCTGTCTCTGCTATGGTTCTTCCTAGCTTTTTTTTTCTTTTTTGTACCTCCTCACTGGCAGAGTGTGAGACACAAAAAAAGTTCTTGATTTAGGATAAACACTACTTAGCACCAACCAAAACATCATTATTCCCATATTGAATCCAAAACACAGCACTGTACCAGCTACAGAGAAGAAATTAACTCTAACCCAGCCTAAATCACGACAGATTCCTATCAGCTAGGCTCTAAAATTATTAACTGGTGCACTGCTGAATCTGAGACAAGGCTCTGGTGCATACATTAGTTTCCCAAGATCTCTATTCAGAGCATAAGAAGAGCTGTGGCAGGAGGGAATTTTGCAGCCACTTGTGGCATAAGAAGATGCTTGATCCACCTTCACCTCAAAATACAGTAATAGCATATGAATTGTGTTGTATGATACGTAAAGGAACTTAATTGCACTTTTAATCTGTAAAATTTTATAACCTAAACACAAAGCATTGTACTGCTTTCAGAACTGATCTTAGATCTCTCTTTTATCTATTTCTATAGTCAAGAGCATGCTAATCTCATAGCTAGCGTGTATGTCTTTGTATGGTGAAGACACTTTTCAAGTGTCTCCAGAAAAACAGACATCCCCTTCTCATATACACTGGGTAACTCATCAATTCCTCTATATGCCAAATTCTCCCATGCCTTTATTGGGTAGAGATTTATTAGAAAAACTGGAAGCTGAAATTAAATTCTGTAGGGGGGGGGGAATAAAAGTTATCATCCCTGACACTAAATATATCGAGGCAGCCACCTTCTTCATACAGGAGAACCATGGAGAGATCCCCACAGAGGTTGAGAATGCTGTGATCCCTTTAGTGTGGGCTAGCGAATATCCTGGGAGGTCCAAGCAAGCAGAACCCGTAAGCATCACACTCAAGCCAGGAACAACACTGACTCTACTTTACAGAAGCTCCAGAAATTCATTGAGCTTTCCAGGTCCATAGGATTGGACACCTCTACTCATCAATTCCAACCAGAAGACTGGGTCTACATCAAATGGTGGGACAGTGACCCGTTGCGAGCCAAGTGGAGAGGACCTTTCCAAGTCCTGCTGACTTCCCTCACTGCCGTCAAAGTTGCTGGCAAAGGACCCTGGTTTCATTACTCCAGAGTGAAGAAAGCTTCAGTTCCTGGAACTATCAGCAAAGCAGAACCCGACTTAGAGGAGGAGGATGAGACATAGACTGTTTCTGCTGTGCATGTTATCTGTACAGTTGGTAACTATGAATTAAGTTTGGAGCCCAATTTACATTTGGCTTTAGTAAAATGCACCTGATATTCTCCATGAAAGTGAGTGCTAAATTTGCACTATGGATTTGGCTGCAATTCGGAACCAAATCAAAATTCTACATCAGGTATCTCTGGACAATGTCTTGCTGGGTTTGGGAGACACTCTCCACAAACTTACTTCATAGCTACCGAACTGGACTTGGATTAAACAACTGATTCTATTGGTAATGTACATAGTTAGTGTTTATGTAATAGCTTATTGCATGAACCAATGTTGTAGATGTTGGTCATCTTTTTGGAAAATGATTAGATGTAAGTAGTAGAGATTGGACAAAATTTTTGAGTTTTGTCCAGTCTCTAAAGGGGGGACTGATACCTTGGAGTTTTGATGTTTTGATTTTTTTAATTTTTGTAGATCTTAGAAGTAGTTATGTAGTAAATGTAGATTTTAGAATAGCAGCATATTATCCCTTTACCCTTTAACACACCAGCTCAAAACCCTGTTACCCATTCCCATATCAATTCCCTAAATTCCACAGCCTGTTTAGTCTCTTTTTCAAGGTAGAATTATAAGGAACATCTTAACCCTATGGAAGAAGATATAGCCATAGACTCAACAACCTTCAGGCCTAGAATTCTGGAAGGCCTCCAAGGACATTACGTGCTCTGAGAAAGATGAAGATGAATAAGACAGGGTCCCAAAACGCCCCCAGACCCAATCTCCAAGAGGCGTGGCGGGGGTAGAACCTGGGTGGTGGCTGAACGGGGATTGGGTGAAAATCATTATAAAAACTGTGGACATCTGTATTTCGAGAGCGTGCATTGGGGTATTCCAGAAATCCTGGGGGGTCATTAAAGCTTTTGTATCCTTATCTTATCTCCTACCTAATTTGGTTTGGAGTCTTTTTTTCCCACAGCCATTTAGGCAACAGAGGGAAAAGTCATTGAATAAGGTCTAAACATTTTAATCTCTGGTGTTTTGTCCTCTGAAACAGAGCTTCAAATATTGAGAAATAATGCTTTTGTTCACTTAGAATCTCATTCCCAAAATGTCAGTTCCTATTCTGAGAAGCTGAACAGATCACATCATGGCTATTGAAGAACATGGAGGAAGTCCAACCTGGGTATTTCTCAAGGTACTTAAAAAATATACTTTTTTTTTTAGAAATGCGCCTAAATTAAATGTTTTCTACTTTCATCTTTTACCTGAAGCTATACTGATATACAGTCAAGAATATGCTTTAAGTCTCCTAAGGGAGAAAAGAAAAAACAAAACAAAACCACCACAAAACCAAATCAAACAAAAAACCAGCAACCAAAAACAAAAGGAGCATAAACCCACAACATAGCAGTGGAGCAAAGAATTGAAATGTTGCATTTACTCATAATTCCTCCAGTAATTAACCTAATTTTGGAATTAATCAGGGTTTGAAGTCAGGACTTCCCTTTCTCTAGCTAAAAGAACATTCGTTTTATTTAATCCTACACCAGCTGACTGTTATTCAGGGTTAAGTTTGTTATACTTTTAACAAGTAGATGGACATAATAGAACATGTACAAAATGTGGGTATCTCAGAAAAATCAAATCTACAAAGGTTCATTTGAACTGTATTTCAGCATGGTAGTGTTTTTATCAGGTTAATAGAGAAGTTGGTAGTCAATTATGTGATAAAAATACCTCTACGTTGTTGAAGAATTCAATCCTTTTCCCAGCTGAGAAATCCAGATTGAGAAAAATACACAACCTGAGTAAAAAAGCAAAATCACTACTACTCTGTTCACTACAGATTTGATATCAGAATTGCTACGGAAAATTATATGAAGCAGCTAGTGAGCTTTTTGAGTACTAATCACATGAAACAATCTATAAAGCATTTCTATGAAATGACACACTACTTGTGATTAGATATTTATATTGTGCAGCTATAATCACTAGTGAATAGATAGCTACTTGTCTCAGGTCATTGTATACATAAAAAGGAAGTCATTCTATCAACACCATTATGGAAATAGACTTTTTTTATTATTTTCTTTTGCATTTCACAAATGAAAAATTGTCTCATCTCAAATTCCTCAGGAAAAGAAAAAAAAGGAAAAAAAGAAAGATGATCAATTTATTATATTTGCATGATGGACAAAGAAATAACCCATCTGTCTCTCCCTCAGAGTTCATCCACCATATCCACATACATACATCTGTTGAACAGCTTAGTGGAATACCTACTTTATGTTACCTAAGCATTTGCTTTTTACAAGCCTGATTTTCACTACATCTGTCATTTCAAAATTTTCTACTGGGCTTATAAGTCCCTTGGTGTGGTCTGTGACCAGTGATAATTTTCTTTGGAAACCTGGGCAAAAGCAGTTAAACAGCAAGACTTGTTGCATAAGAAGCATGTAGGCAGTGGCTGGAGATCCAGGAAACAATCTGGATTCTTGGGTGGCTTGTACACAGTCTGTCTTAGTTCCCTTTTTATATTCCAGTGTGGAGATAAATAATTTTACTTTGTTGGTTTTGGTAATAGTATACCCTAGAAATAACCTTTCACTGAAGACTTTTCCATAGAATTGTATATCACAGAATCAGCTAGGTTGGAAAAGACCTCTGAGATCATCAAGTCCAACATTTAAACTAACACCACCTCGTCTATCAGACCATGGCACTAAGTGCCACATCCAGTCTCTTCCTAACCACATCCAGGGATGGTGAATCCACTACCTCTCTCGGCAACCCATTCCAATGCTTAATCACTCTTTCTGTGAAGAACTTCTTCCTAATGTCTAACCTAAACCTCCCCAGGCACAGTTTAAGACTGTGTCTTCTTGTCCCATCACTAGTTGACTGGGAGAAGAGACTGACCCCCACCTGGCTACAATCTACTTTCAGGTAGTTGTAGACACCAATAAGATCTTCCCTGAACATCCTGCTCTCCAGGCTAAACAACCCCATCTTCCTCAGCTGCTCCTCTTAAGACTTGTGCTCAAGTCCCTTCACCAGCCTCACTGCCCTTCTCTGGACATACTCCAGCACCTCAGTATCCTTCCTGAATTGAGGGGTCCAGAACTAAATGCAGTACTCAAGGTGCAGCCTAACCAGTGCTGAAAACAGGGGAAGAATCACTTCCCTAGTCTGGCCCTTCTGGTCACACTTTTCCTGATACAGGTCAGGATGTCATCAACCTTCTTGACCACCTGGGCACACTGCTGGCTCATGTTCAGCCTGCTGTCAATTGGTACCCCCAGGTCCCTTTCTGCCTGGCCACTGTCCAGCCATTCTGTCTCCAGTCTGTAATGTTCCACAGGGTTGTTGTGGCCAAAATGCAAGACGTGGTAGCTGGTCTTATTGAATCTCCTACCATTGAATTTGGTCCTTCTATCCAGCCTGTCCAGGTCCTTCTGCAGAGCCCTCCTACCCTTCACCAGATTGACACTCCCCCCAGTCTTGGTGTCATCTACAAATTTGCTGATGGTACACTTGATCCCCTCCCTCAAACCATCAATAAAGATATTGAACAGAACTGAGCCCAACACTGATCCCTGAGGGACACAACTAGTGACTGGTTGCCAACTGAAGGCAACACTCTCTGAGCCCAGCCATCCAGACAGACCTTTACATGGGAGAGTATCCCTGTCCAAGCCATGGTCTGCCAGTTTTTCCAGGAGTGTGTTATGGGAGGTGGTATCAAAAGCTTTGCTGAAGTCTGGGTAGACCACATCCACAACTTTCCCCTCATCCACCAGGTGGGTCACCTGGTCTCAAAAGGAGATCAGGTTGGTCAGGCAGGACCTACCCCTCCTAAATCCATCTTGGCTGGGTCAGATCCCCCAGCTGTCCTATATGTGCCATGTGATTGCACTCAAGATGATCTGCTTCATAACCTTGCGGAGCATTGAGGTCAGGCTAACAGGCCTGTAGTTTTCCAGATCCTCCTTCTGCCCTTCTTGTGGATGAGCATCACATTGGTCAACTTTCAGTCATGCGGGGCAACCCTGGTGAGCCAGGACTGATAAAGGATGGAGAGCAGCTTGGTGAGCTCTTCTGCCTGCTCCCTCATCACCCTAGGATGGATCCCATCTGGTCCCATAGACTTGTGAGCACCTAAGTCTCAGTAGGTCACTAACTGCTTCTTCCTGGATTACAGGGGGGCTACTTGGCTCCAGGTATACCAGCCCAGGAAGCCAGTTGTCTTGAGGACGACCTGTCTTATTCTTGAAAATTAAGGCATAGAAGGTGCTAAGTACCTCAGCCCTTTCCTCATCTTTGCTAACTATATTCCCCCCTGTCCAACAAAGAATGGAGCTTTTCCTTGCCCCTTCTTTTGCTATTGATGCTTTTATAAAAACGCTTTTTATTATGCTTCACAAAAGTGGCCAGCTTAAGTTCAAACTGTGCTTTTGCCTTTCTAATTTCCTTTCTGCTTGAACATATGTATGTGCAGAAAGAAGCAAATTAATATCTCCCCGGGAGCCATTTTGAGACTTGATGAATATTTAAAGAAACAGAAGAATACTTAAAGAATATTTAAAGAAATATTTAAATACTATTTCAAGAAATATTTAAAGAAACAGAATATTGGAAGAAACAAAAAATACAGTCTCAGCAACCACCTAGGCAGCCAAACAAGCATTTATCCTGTTCCTCTGAGCCATCTAAAAGTTAGGTGTCTTTCCTAAGTGACCTAGATTCTCCCTGTGGAGCATAAAGAGAAATAGATACCTTCAGAGAGCAATACACTGTATTTTTGTTGGTGCTGTGGTAGTTTAAGCACCATATTACAATTAGTATTGTCAGACTGTTTTTCAGTTCAAAGCCACCTTCTCTCCTATACAACTTTATTTCTGAATGACAGAAATATCTGTTTCACTTTATGAAACATATTGTAAATTAAAGAGTGAGCATTTGCTGCTTAGGTCAATTCTCCACATTCAGCAAAACTGAAATACTTTGATTAAAACCTGTATTTCCCATGAAATCAATAACTTGTTTGATGGAAAAAAAACCCTTTCATTTTGAATTTAGCAGTTAGACACAAAAGTAGATGTCTTTTGTTTATTGTAAGACTTCTAGATATAGGAAGGGAAAGGGAAAATCTTTCTGTCATATAAAATAAATTTCTATGTCTTTCCTCTGCAAAACTGTCTTTGAAAACACAAAAAATAGATCAGCACCACTAAAATCTTTTTGTGAGTGGGGTCTTTTTTTCAGGTTTTTCTCCCAAAAGGATCATTACAATCCTTGCCCCAATCCCCTAATTCAGCAATTGATTTCACAATTTGTGTTCATATCTGAATCAGAAACCCAGAACAGGGACCAAGAGATTAATTTCTATCAAAATGCCAAATGGCGAGCCTAGTTGAGATAGCTTAAAATTTTATTAAAATGAGAAACACTTGAGAAGAATATGGTGGCGGTTGATTTCCTTTCATCTGTGTACTAAACATCAAGTGCTTTATTAAATTAATGAGACATCAAACAGTATTCATGCATAGGTCTTAAAATCAGATTACAACTTGTACACCTTTTTTTGTTTGGGTTGGGGTTTTTTTTTGTTTGATTGTTCTTTTGTGGGTTTTGTTTGTTTGTTTGTTTTGTGGTTGTGGTTGGTTGGTTGGTTTTTTGTTTGTTTGTGAATTTAGGTTTTTTCCCCTTCTTTGGGAATCCTAAACCTGAGAGTATGGAAGGAATTACTCTGCCCCTTCTACAAGAAAGTCTGCAGATGTGAAACTAACTAATCAGAAATGCAGTATTCTTCTGCTTTGACATGCAAAGCAATATTTTAATAAAATTATCTTTATTACAGTTACAGAGAAAGTTAAAAGATAAATTTTCTAGAAAGAGTACAATGAATGCTCTGGTGCTCCTTTCCATCTCTATCAAATGCACAATAAATGAATAATAATGAATAAATGAACAATACGCAATTTCAGCAGGCACAAATTAAACCATAACTAAATAAAAAACAGCTGTTAGATGTAGATGTAGTATTTTTCTTTAGCTGAGACTTTTAGTAGATTATTACAATGACCCAGATGCACTTTGTAGCAAGGAATGGTAGTCAATGTTTAACATCACAGTAAAACAAGACAGCAATAATTTAGTGTTGGGCTTCTCTAGCACACTTCTATTTCATCTAACTGGTGTCCAAAATAGTGAAATTAAAGTGCTTTAAACTCTTCTTATTGAAGTGCTAGCAGGCACTAACATACAAACAATTGCCTCAAGAAAATATTTTTCCAAATGTCGTTATGTCTAAGAGACTTAGATACCAAGAGAGCTTTCTAGATCTGAACTGACCTGAAAACGTGTCCATTTTAATTTGGAGTGACACTCTTCTAACACTTTTTGTAGCCTAATCAAGCTGATATACTTTCTCTGGAGAGGGTTGCATCTTATTGGTCCATTTTATGTTCTCATCACCATTACTGTTGGTACATAATCATGATGATATTTATTATATGAATAATTTGGCTCATATAGGCTATCTTTGGCAATGCTTTCTTACTAATACCAAGCCTAGACCACAGGAATGAGAAGAGTAAACCTGAGTTGAAACAATCTGTACAACTCAACAACTTTTTTGTTAAACTCATCCATAGGCAAGGTGCCTCTTGAAATTTTGTTACAAAAATCTTTTAATTAAACATGGATGTAAAACAAATAATTTTTAATTATTTTTTTTTCTTTTTAAAAGTCTACAAACCTTTTAAGAGACCTTGGCTGAGTTTTAAATGATTCTGGCTAATAAATGGTTTTGGACAAAGAGTTTGTGGTTTCACAGAGGTTGATCTCTAATCAGGCAAAACTTGATGATTTGGCTTAGAGTTTCATGGTTTGTTTCATCTTAAGTCTTAAAGTAAAACTCCAAGGATGCCAGCTCTTATGAACTGAAACTCAAAATATTCATACAAACCCCACTGTTGTAAAACTGCTTTAGTTTCAGGAGAAGGTAGTGGTGGTAAGTTATTTTCACAGGCTTTCTGCCGGTGTGTAATTTTGAACCATAGTACTTGTTATTTGCTCATTTTTAAGCATCCATTGAGGAAAGACTTGGGTTGTGTGACTTGCAATAAGGCCAGTGTTAGTGAGATTCTGTGGCTGGCTTTACTTAAAAAGTCACAGCTACTTAGAATAGTGCTGGGAGTTTTTACAATGGCAGATCAAAATGGATGTTTTTGGAGGTTTTACTGACACAATGCTAATAGAATTATATTGTATATAAAATTGGATAGGACATCTTATCTGGGAATTATCGTATTATTTGAATACCCATATCCTCAAGACAGTTTAAATACTGGGGTAGGAAATGCTACAGGAAAAAACCTCTAAAATTAGGGTTAGATGTACACCTATTATATATTCACTCAGAGACTGCATCCAAAGCAGTGTGGCCAGCAGGCTGAGAGAGGTGATTCTGCCCCTGTACTTAACTCTTGTGACACCCCACCTGGAACACTTCATCCAGCTCTGGGGTCCTCAGCCCAGGAAGGGCATCCACCTGTTGGAGTGAGTCCAGCAGAGGGCCATCAAGATGATTAGAGGGATGGAGCACAGCTCCTATGAGAAAGGCTAAGAGGTTTGGGATTGTTCAGCCTGAAAAAGAGAAGGCTTCAGGGTGAAAACAAGTTTTACTGTTCCTTGTAACTGTACTGAAGGGAGAAAGGGTAAAGTGCTAATACTTCTGTTTCTCTCTGATAGGAGAACTGGGTGTTGGAGATACTGTAAATCTTGATACATTTACAAAATTATGTATTTCTATTATTTAAGTAACTCAGAATTACAAAGTATGCCTGAGCTTTGCAGATATATATAAAAATATTGCCATAGGCAAGAATCACTTCTGCAGTATCACAATATCGCTGCTTCACTGCTTCGCTGCACATAAACCTTATTTCCAATTAGTCTGTGCTCCCTGAGAATCAATTGGAGACTGTATAAACATTCTAAACACATACTGTGCATGCCACTTCAAATTTACCACTAACACTTTACTATATTTCTGTCAATTATTCACAGGAAATAGGCCATATTGCATAAAAGTCATGGTTTAACAGTGTTTCATTTTTTCTCCAACCACCAAATAGTATAAAAAGCACACAGAGGAACCTACAGATAAACTGTTTATTGTATTTTTCTATTTTTTGTCAAAAAATGCAGTTAAGAAAAGAGTAATATTAGCAATCTAACTATTAAGGAAGAAGTAAAATTTAACACTTTGATGCCTATTCATTCTTCAAGCCTTATTCACACAGACAGAAATGGCAGGCCAAAAGGCTAATCAGCTGCTTTCATCCTCCTCCCTCCCCACCAATACCACAAGCAATACTCAATCCCCTAACACGTCTGAAGGCTTCTTTCCATGTAACCAATAAATCCAGGCTGGGTCTTTTTCATGTAATCTTTAGAGCTCAGTATCTACATTAAACTTTACCTTAGAAAAATTGCCTGAGAGAAAATTCAAAGGGTCAAAATCAGTCTGCGAAAGCTTACAGTCTTATTTCTCCCTAATGGTAGAGAACATCTCCTGTAATTTCCCAAGTGTTTTAATCATATTCAGCTCTGGGAGCTGACACTTTGCAGGTCTTAAATCACAACTTGGTGGATATCCATATGTATTATTTTCTCAGTCAAAACTCTTGTGTTAATGTAATTCTAATTAAAACTTGATCCCTACACCCTGATTGACCTGAAGTGTGATAAATAATTCACTCAAAAGGTAAAGAGGGATAAATATCATGTAAGCAAGCAATATATAGTTAGGTGTAAAACAGCAACAAAAATCAGACCATTGTAGAAAGGCATTATAGGATGCTATATATTTATTATACAAATATAAAAGTTTTAAGGATCACATGACATCTCATTCTCTTGGCTGGACAAGAGGGAAGCAAGGGAGTTAGAAACATAAAATTGTTTTGGTTGGAAAAGACATTTAAGATCATCAAGTCCAACCTTTAATGAAGCATTGCCAAGTTCACCACTAAACCACATTCTTAAGTGCTACATCTTCACATCTTTTAAATGCTTCTAGGGATGAGTCCTCCTCCACCTCCTGGGCAGACTCTTCTAATGCATGACAAATCTGTCAGGGAAGAAATGTTTCCTAATACCCAAGAACCTTCCCTGTAGCAACTTGAGGCCATTTTGTCTAATCCTATTGTTTATTAATTGGGAGAACAACCCTAACCTCACTGTAATCTCCTTTCAAGTAGTTGTAGAGAGTGATAAGGCCCCCCTTGAGCCTTCTTTTCTATGTGATAAACAACCTGAGTTCCTTCAGCCACTCCTCATAAGACTTGTGCTCCAGACCCTTCACCAGCTTCTTTACCATTCTCTGGGCATGCTGCAGCACCTCTGTGTCTTTCTTGTAGTGATGGGCCCAAAACTGAACACAGGATTTAAGGTGCAGTCTCACCAGTGCTGAGCAGAGAGGGACTGCTCTACTCATAATGACCATATTAGTTCTGATACAGACCAGGATGTCATTGGTCTTCTTGGCTGCCTGTGCACACTGCTGGATCATGTTCAGCTGCTGTTGAACAGCACTCACAGATCCTTTTCCACTGGGTAGCTTTCCAGCCACTCTTCCCCCAGCTTTTAGTGTTGCATGGGGTTGTTGTTACCCAAGGGCAGGATCCAGCACTTTCCCTTGCTGAGCCTCATGTCATTGTCCTCAGCCCATCAATCCAGCCTGTCCAGATCACTCTGTTGAGCCTTCCTACCCTTCAGCAGATCAACACTCCTGCCCAGCTTGGTGTACTTTGCAAATTGACTGGGGTGCACTTGATTCCCTCATCCAGGTCATAGACAAAGATATTAAACAGGACTGGCCTAAATAGAGAGCCCTGAGGAACATCACTGGTGACTGGTAACCAGCTGGCTTTCTGGGCCCAGCCATGAAACCAGGTTTTTACCCAGTGAACAGTACACCCATCCAAGCCATGAGCCACTGATTTTGCCAGAAGAATGCTGGGAGACAGTTTCACAGGCTTGACTAAACTTTAGCTAGACAATATTCACAGCCTTTCCCTCATCCAGTAAATGGGTCACCTTGTCGTAGAAGGAGATCAGGTTGGTTAAGCAGGACCTGCTGGGCCTGATCCACTTGTCCTGCACTTACCCATGATGGCAGTCCAGATGATCTTGTCCATGATGTTTCCCAGCCCTAAGGTCAGGCTGGCAGGCCTGTGTTTCCCCAGATCTTCTTTTCAGCCCTTGTAGATGAGTGTCACATTGGATAATCTTCAGTCAACTGGGACCTTCCCAGTGAACCAGGTCTACAGGAAAATGATGGGAAGTGGCTTGATGAGCCCTTCCACCAGCTCCCTCCCTCTGGTGGATCTCATCTGGCCCCTTGGACCTGTGTGTGTCCAAGTGGTGTAGTAATCACTGACCATTTCTCCTTAGATTATTCCCCTTCATTCTGTTTGTTGTCCTTGAATTCCATCCAGTTCAAGGCTCTTACTGGTTTTACTGTTACAGAATGAGGCAGACGACATTAAGTAGCCCAGCCTTTTCCTTATTCTTCATCACTATGTTTCTCCCTTCAGCCAATAAAGGATGGAAATTCTCCTTACGCCTCGTTTTGTGGCCAATGTATTTATGGAAAGAATTTTTATTGTCTGTTACAGAAGTAGCCAGAAAAAGTTCTAATTGGCCTTAGTTCTAATTTTCTGTCTGCATAACCTTATGAAAGCTTCCTGAGATGCCCACCTCTTTTGCCTTTTTTCCTCTAGCTCAAGCCAAAGCTCTCTGTTCAGCTAGGCTCATCTTCTTCCCCTCTGACTCATCTTTTGGCACATGGGGATAGTCTGCTCCTGTGCCTTTAAGGTTTCATTCTTGAAGAATGTCCAGCCTTCCTGGACCTCTTTGCCCTTCAGAACTGCATCCTAAGAGACTCACTCAACCAGTCTCCTAAATAGACAAAAAGTCTGCCTTCTGGAAGTTGAAGGTAACAGTTCTGCTGAACCCCCCTCCTTGGTTCTATGACAATTGGAAACTGTCATTTTGTGATAACTATGCCTAAGACAGCCTTTAACCATCACACCTCATCACTCACCAGTACTTCTCTGTTCACAAACAACAGGTCCAGTGGGGTGCCTCCCCGGCTAGCTCCCTCATCAACTCTGTCAGGAAGTTCTCTTCCACACAGTCCACGAACTTACTATTTACTGCTTCTATTTTAATAAAGGTATTGTATAAGATCCTGTGTTTTTCAACATCTTCATAAATGATTGCAATGCAGGACTGAAAGGGATACTAAGTAATTTTGCACATGATACAAAACCGGGAGGAGCTGTTGACTCTCTTGAAGACAGGGAGGCCCTGCAGAGACCCCAACAGATTAGAGGACTGGGCAATCACCAACCACATGAAGTTCAACAAGGGAAAGTGCAGGAATCTGCACCTGGAATGGGACAGCCCTGGATTTATGTACAGACAGGAATGAGATGGTGGAAAGCAGTGCCATGGAAAGGGACCTGGGGGCCTAATCAACAGCAAGCTGAATATGAGTCAGCAGTGTCCTGGTAGCCAGAAGGGCCAGCTGTGTCCTGGGGCGGGCACCAGGCAAAGCATCACCAGCTGGTCGAGGAAGGGGATTGTCCCACTCTGTTCTGCACTGGGGCTACCTCACCTTGAATACTGTGTGCAGTTTTGGGCAGTGCAATATAAGAAAGATTTTAAGCTGTTAGGGAGTGTCCAAAGGTGGGCAACGAAGATGGTGAAGGACCTTGAGGGGAAGCCGTATGAGGAGAGGCTGAGGTTACCTAGCCTGTTCAGTCTGGAGAAGACGAGACTGAGGGGAGACCTCACTGCAGATACAACTTCCTTGTGAGGGAAGAGGAGGAGCAGGCACTGATCTGTTCTCTGTGGTGACCAGTGACCCAAGGGAATGTCTTGAAGTTGTGTCAGGGAAGGTTTAGGCTGGATATTAGAAAAAGGTTCTTCACCCAAAGGGTGGTTGGACTGGAACAGAATCCCCAGGAAAGTGGTTTGATGATGTGGTGTGACTCTTGGGGATGGTTCTATGCAGAGATAAGAGTTGGACTCAATAATCCTTGTGGGTCCTTTCCAACTCAGTATATTCTGTGATTCATGATTTATCTGTGCGATACAGTGATGTTGACTCTCTATAATAACAGTTTAAATCTTTAAAATGATTTGTCAATCCATTCTATTGACTTTTACAAGTATAATTTTAGAAATGTCAGAAATTAACTTACTAGTCAGCTCCTTCAGTTCACTCACATTCATCATATCCCACACTAGTTCAGTATGAATTTGAATTGCTTCCCTTTCTTCTATTCTTTAATAAAATGTGCTAAAGAAGTGCCATTCCAACTCCATAGCTCAATTAATTGTGCAGAAAGAGATGAATTTCACATACTGTCATAATCTGGCAATATTTTGACTCTGCTTTTAACTACAGAAGGATAAAATACCCTGAGGAATGCAGTGATGAAGAGTTGACAATAACATTCTGTTCAGTCATCATCAGAAAATACTGTGCATCTGGTTGTGGGGTACACTTCCATCCAAACCACTGGAAGCTGTGGTTAGCCCTCACAACAGCAATTGCTCAGGATCTCTGGAGATTTTTTGTTTATTTGTTTTTCTATTTCCACTCCTCCATATACATTTTCCAGAGGCACAAAATCCAGGTTTTGAGCTCATTTGAGTCTAACTTCACCTTCCTTCTTCTCAAAATGGACAAGAGAAATACATGTATTTAAACGATTAACTCTCAAAGACCTGATGTCTGTATTCTTCAATGTTAATTGATTTTTGAGTATCAGAACAAAAAGAATGAAAAAGGAAGGTGAAGGTTTGGTAGTGAGTGTTCATTGTTTTAGATTAAACCTCAACCATAAAACATGTCTATGGAGTGGAGCCCTTAATTCACTTGTACTTAGACAACTAAAACATTACTCTGCAAGGCATGAGTAAGTTTTATTTTTACTGAGGGCAAGGCAATTGAAGATTATTATCTACATTATAGTAAATGTAGGCTCAGGGACAAAAGCACCATAGCAATTTTGTTTTTATTTTCAGCAATCAGAACAATTCATTCAAGATCCTTCTCCTCAACACTAAGTGCCTTAATCTTTCTGCCTGCTCTCCTTTTAACTCCTTTCTATCTTTGATGCTAGCAAGCACAACTTTTTTTTTTTTTTTTTTTTTTACTCAAGTAGACAGCATCATGTACCTCATCAGGACATGTGATTGAGACCTTGTCTTTGGGATGTGGGAGCTGTTGCAGTATTTTCTCTTGGGTTAGGGCAAGACACATTTCTCACTTCCTCTGCAGAGAGCCTGTCTTAGAGCTCATGAACTGACCTCTGACATCTCAGGAGTGCAGCTAACTTATTGCATAGATTTCCATATGAATTTCAGAAGGGTGATGTTAGATGTACAGCCCAAATCAGTGGGCTCAGAATTTTACCTAATCTCTTGAGTTTCCTAGAGGGAACTCCAGACAGTTCTCATGGTAGTGTAGAGAATTTATAAGCCATTATTCAGTGCTTTCTGCCTCTCTCAGAAAACTATACAGAAAACACATTGCCTTAATGCGGTGTATTTGCACTGATGATTATGGAACTTCAGTATTTAGGTACTGCTTTTTCTAACTTAGGTGGCATGGATATTGCCTTGGATAGCCAAAGATTAAAAGGAAGACAAAAATATTCAAAATCCATTTCAAGCCTGATGGGATGTTTTCTGTCAATGCCTTCAGATGTTTTCCCATTATATATGACACTTTCTGAAGACAATTGTAAAAAAAAACACAAAAAACCAAAAAAACAAACCTAGAAACTCAAAGCATACAAAAATATGCTCACTGTAAATACTATTGCAATAAAAATCTATTGTCTTATCTTAAAAGTTTGCTTCATGTCAGATGTTTTCAATTTCAAACCATTGCTTTTTCGATTGTGAGCATTATACAAACAAATCAAAACCAATCTGAAAAAAAAACAGAAATTTTGCTGTCTTCTGAATGAGGCCATCCACATAAAAATAAACAATTACAGTGAAGCCGTGCCTCCTCAGCAGAAGAATGAAATGCAAAATAGGTAAAACAACATTGCAATTTGTTGAAATTCTGGAGCTTAAAGACACCTGAAATTTTTCTGCACTGCTTGTTTTTAATTTTAGACTATGGTAAAAAAAAAGAATTTTGGGGAAAAAAAAAAAAAAAGAAGAAAAAAATTACCAAACACATAGGGTTTGGTTTTGATTTTTAAACACATGTGGTTTAAGCAAAAGCAACAACAACAACAACAAAAAGTAAGCAACAGCATCCTAAAAGACTTCAGGAGGAAAAATATTAATATCTAAAATTACTTTAAAAGCATGTTTTAGTTGTATTAAATCAGCTACTGTGCTGTTTTCTGATCAACTCTTCAACAAGTAGTTTCCCAAATATTTCTATCTCAGTGCAATCCTGTATTTTCAAAGTTGAATTTAATCTAACAGTAAAAATATAGTAAATAATATATAACTATAAAACAATAAAATAAAAATAATGATAATGGAAGTTAAACCCATGAGGAAGTGTCTATATATACGTCATACTGCACCTGATTGTTCACTTAATGTAAATAATTTATTTATTTTGGAAAGTATACCTGCAGTTTGTAGTGGCTTACATGAGGGGTAAGGTATTTAGTAAGGAATTGAGTTTGTTTGCCTTCTATTACAAGGCTACTTCTGCTATCACAGTTGATCGCTTCATACATTAATTAACAGCAAAAAACCAGCTATACTACAGTAAAGTTCCTTTGTGGGTTGTTTTTTGAACACCATGTATTTAACTTTTTTTTCTTAAGGGAAGACAAAGTACCATATATGTGGTTAAAAAAGGAATGCTACTGAGAAGATTCTGTCCTACTGCAGTATTATTCCAGTAACAAACATAGTAAATGCACTTATGACTATCACTTTGTCTAGTGTAGCTCATCAATACCTCAAGTTGTGATGCTACCCTTAATCCTGCTGGAAACTGTTGATTTTGTAATTTCTTTGGTATGAAACTTTCAGATTTGTGGGAGTTGCCTGGCAATCTGATTCCAGTTAAATTACAGTACGTCATACATCTTTGAAATGTACAGACAACTGTATTATTAAATGAAACTTTAAGACATTTCATTACAAAGCACATAAAGTTTCCATAGTATATATTACAGTTCTCAGCAGAAAAACAGATCAAAGAGTCACATCATCAGAAAATACTGTATTAAATGGTTGTTTATAAGAAGCCTTTTAACTCTATCTTCGTAACAAGAAATCATACAAGGCTGAATGGCTGTAGAGACATATTGCAGACTAAGTGCAGACAATTTATTTGCTGCAACCCAGCATTCCTGTAATGTTTCTCTGTGTGCCCTTTAGAGTAAAGTGGAAACACAAACAGGAAAGTGACTTGCTTTGTGATAAATGAATGTGTCTGAAAACATGAGACAGTGAGAACAGCCAAAACAAGTGATCCAGGCCTGGTGAGCACATGAAAGAAAAGGGGAGAGAATTTCTTTAAAATGCCAGCTTAATCAGGGCTTCAATCCCAACAGCCACTCTAGCAAATGGTTGAAAGGAAGATATGATGCTGTTACTCATACTTGGAATGAGACAAGGTTTTTGAAAGGAGGAAAGATGCTCCTATTCATAATGTAGCTTTAGGTTTAACAAAAATTTAAATACAAATGTAGTATCCATTCCTGTGTATGTGATCCAACCGGCACTCCTGAATACCTCTTCCTAATATGCTGATCCTAATATCTACTACTATAGATGGTAATCTTCCTGCTCCTTCATGTTAGCTTTGCTGAAGAGTCAAATTTTACAAAAGAGGGTTAGCAGAAGGAATAGGGATTATTGTTGAAGTGGTGGATCTGTTAAAGCACAATGCAAAGTCTGATCTGCCTTATTCTCATTATTATCTAGGTTCTATACTATATAATCTCTTCATCCTTTTCTTTCTACAAATATTTACTCTATGTGTAATTGTTTACTTTCCTATTTGGGAATCACCTAATGAATGCATATCCACTTGTCAATAATTGTCATCCAGTTATTCTTAAAAGGAAGGTATTATTTCACATTTTCTTTGTGTCAAAAATATTGATAGATCATAGAGTGTGACCTTACCTATGTGCTTTGTTGAAAAGGGCTCTCTTAGAAAATATGGAATCTCTAAGGAGCAAATAGATTGGCAAGAGACTGAGCACTCAAAGTAGCAAACATTTCACCACATTCTGTTGAGATATCAGTGTGATGGTGACGTTTATAATGACAGGTCATAACTCTTGACAGAGCATAGTGCAGACCCTTGCTCTGTGACCTACCTTTCCCAGTTATTTTATTGAAACATAACCTAATGAACCACCATGTGCTTATGGCAGGTATTGTTATATGTAACGGTTCCCATATGCTAGTAAATTCAAGGTCTTCTATCTTGACAACTTGTCTTTCTTAAAGGGTAGAAGTCATCGTCCTCCTTAGTGTTTGTAGCTTTGAATCACGGAATGATTCAGTGGTAAGACTACTTGAATTCACAGCAAAAAACATGAACTGGGGCCAGAATTTCCTCAGAACTGCAGTACAAGTTATTATACCAGTGGAACCCATACATAAAGAGACAATACAAGGCTTTGGGGAAAGTTTCTAAATCCAAAGGGCACGAGTAGCAGTGAACCATCAGACAGGCTAATCCAGACTATATCCATATGTCTGCATGTAGCAGAGACAGACAATATACTTTTTGCAAGGCCCCAGTTCTAGCCTGGTGTCCTGTGTACAGTAGCAATCCCAGAGGAGATACACTAGTGAAATTATGTTTGCAACTAAGTTCCAAAGTTCTGCAAAGGGGTAAGGATCAGTGCCAGTAGCTTTCTAAAACTTTGATGCTTAACACAATGGAGAACATTACCAGAATGGATTGTTTTGGAAGTAATAATAATGTAACCACTCTTAGACTGCTACTACTTTTAGATATAAGAGAATTCCTCCACTTATGAATCACTGAAATGACAGACACACCTGAAATCAGACCTGATTTTTCAAATGGAAGTTTCAGACTGTGCTGGAGATGCTAAGGAAATTATTTGTAGTTTTTCATATTATAAAAAATGTACACAATAAAGTAGCTAAAACCAGTACCAGAGTCTTATTTGGACAAAGGAAGATAGAGTAAGGTGAACACAGGGAAAAGTGGGAAGAATATAATCCTAATGCTTTAGCTAGTTTAGGATCTCATTTCTTTTTCATGCTGCGGCCAGGACGTTGCTAAACCTCATAAGCAATTATTTATGAAACCAGATACAGATAAGATGGGAGCATGTGGAATATGCATTTCAGTATTAACAGGAACAGAATATTATAGATAGATACTTATCTGATTGGATGAAAAGGGTTTATCTCAAGATGCCTTGCTGTGTCTGTGTGTGCACAGGCAAATTTCCCAGGAATTCTAAAGTATTTGCATATATGCATATATACATTATCAGAATACATTATTCACATTCAAATTATTTTCAGTTATTTACAAAAATAATGAAGGAACACAGTTGTCCCAGAGATGTTTAAAGTGATGTAACTAATAAAAAATTTATCTGACAGCATACTTTTGTGTAAAACATTAGGTCTTAACTTTGTTGTTGAAATAATTTTCTGAACTGCCTGCATGAAGTACTCCTGTGGTACTTTGCCTTTCTAAAATTTATGGATTGGATATTTGAAGTAAAAAACCAGTGATTTTTCTGTCAAAAATGTATTGATTTAAATATGCTTTCTCATATTTGCTGTTTGAGAATAATATAGTACCAATTTAATGGTCTATATAAACTGTTTCATCTGTTATTAAGTTCAGTGTAATCTTTCTGGAAAGACTTCTACTGTAATTAGGCCAGCAGGAGTAACAGTTTAAACAGAGAGCTTTATTAAACTAAGAGACATTGTAGACTTGGTAGGAACAGCACATGATAACCAAATAATTGAAAAGTAATCTAACTGGAATGGAGAGAAAAATATATACACTATAGAAGGCTTAAATTTCAGGGGGCAAAAGAGGAAGGAATAGTTGTGGTATTTCTTGTGTGATTTCTTCCTTTCCCTTGGGAGCCCCTGGTGGTCTAGTGGTAAAGGCGTGGCGCTGTCACTGCCGAGACCCGGGTTCGATTCCCGGTCAGGGACACTCCCTGGGCAGATGGAGCTCGTTAGCCCTGAAAAAGCAATCCATCTACGCCCTGAGGACCTCGCTGCCACCGTCCAAGCTCGCTTGGCCCCGGCAGATGAACCTTAGGATTAAAGGGTGGGCTCAGTTCCGCGCACACTGTGTCTCACCTAAAAAATCCAATGCACAGGCTGGAAGGTGTAAAGACCTTCCCCGGATCTTCGCTCGCAAAGACTGGCTATTATTATTATTATTATCTTTCTTTCCCCTCTCATTCTTTTCGTTTCTCACCTCTATACCTCTGTGTAATACACCACCAAATAAGAGTGCAAAGAATTTTCTCATCCTTCCACTATTTCAGAGCTGCCTATATAGAATAACAATGGAGTTCTGGAGTGATGCATTTGGGGACTGCACCCAAACTAGCATCTGAAACAAGAGAAGGTCATGTTCAGGTGATTCTACAGGCATTTTTAGCTCATAAGCAGTGTAAAAAACAAGCACAGCAATAGTTTACAAATATCATCTTTCTCCAGCAAGTCACTGGTGTTCCTTTTACCATCTATGCTCTACCTTTTACAGCAACTATGCTTGGAAGTTGACTTCTCTTTGCTGCAGCATTGTCAGCAGTACCCTAGTTTCAGCATGCACAGATTCAGAGTAAAAGGAAAGAAAAAGATGACTTGGACTTGCCTCTCTTAATTTTAACATATTTTGTCCCTAAAACACAACCAAAAAAGGAGACAATCTCTCTCCTGCCAAGATGAATTAGCAAGGGCTGCTTACACTTACAATGAGTCAAGAGTTACAGCTCCTCAATGGCCTTTGAAATTCTTATCTACACTTTAATTTGTCACTGACATACATGAATGTATATACATAAAATAATTTTGGAGCAATGCCTGCATGACAATATGAGATACTACCACCACTGAGACAGTCCTAGTATATGTTGCTTAGTGTGACACTTTTTTTAACCACATGCTTCTTGGGTTTGCTTATTTTCTGTTCTGCTTCAGTGTCATATTTGAAAGCAAATATGAGAAGTAATCACTGAGCATTATCATGTTATTACTACGAAATTTTTACATTGTGACCACTGATGGGACCCAAAGAGAGCAAAATCCTCCTCTTAGTATATATTACCTACCCTCTTTCTCTACACAAAGTGAGTAACAAAGATTCTGTACATAAAAAGATCCAGAAATTTTCTACTAAAGAGATGCCCAATACTGCTACTGTACAATCCTGATCATGGGCTCAAGATCTACAGCTCTCGTCTGGACCACTTACATTTGACATCCAATAAGGCTGCCTGGTCTTCTGCCAGACAGTTCCTAGGCAGAGTTTGAGATTTATCTCAATTTCCAACAGACAGACTAGATGCAGCTGCCCTGTTTTACAGGAGAATTGGCTTGATAGCATACACCTGAGCAGGCAACATGACCTCAGTTCCAGAAACTCTTTAGTAAAGAATCCTGATAGGCTAT
Source organism: Myiozetetes cayanensis (assembly GCF_022539395.1). Lineage (NCBI taxonomy): Eukaryota > Metazoa > Chordata > Aves > Passeriformes > Tyrannidae > Myiozetetes > Myiozetetes cayanensis. The sequence continues at coordinate 80,475,767 of NW_026087742.1, forward strand.
ATAATGAAAGAAGGATGTCCTCTTTTGACTGTCTGCAGGACCACTGTAGTATCAGGTATTTTAACAGTAGTTGAGGACTGAGAAAAGTATCACTGTCATTTTTTTTTCCCCCTATATGTAAAATCCTTGTCCTACAAGAGAGAGTTGTATGAAAGCAAGGCACTTGGATCATTGGTATGCTTTATTTCATGCTCCTTGTGGAAAAAAAAAAAAAAAAAAGACCAATCCTAACACTAAACCAGAAAGTTTCCTCTTATAAAGAAATTTTCTTTTCCTAGATGTCCTTCTGGAACTACAATATGATCTAAATCAAGATTCAATGGTGAGTTGGCTGCATTACAAAATTATGGTTCTTCCTGGTATATATCAAATTGAGACCATGCTTTTTTGACCATGCTACTCTAAAGCTCCTGGATAAACAGGAGTTCTGGGCAGGAGTGATGCTGCAAGTATTTTGGAGTAGTAGAAAAGCAAATAACAGCAGAAAGAAATGGAAATAGAACAGAGGAAAAGCAGATGAGGATAAAAGCCACTTCATGGAAGGTACAGAAGGTAGTCTGTAGGAGAGAACTACAAAGTGGGAAGTTTCAGAGATGGTAAAAATTGAGTAGAGGTCCAAAACTGGCCTTTGGCTGGCTTTTGCTCTGGCTTTTGCCTGGCTTTTGTTAGAGATGGATAGGCAATATTTAAAAATATACAGCTAATGTAAGCCTAGATATGGACACCTATGTCTAACTGTTATTGTAGATCTCCTGCAAGAAATTAGACATGGTTATGTATTCTTTCCAAACAGCTATTGCTTGAGCTTGTGGAATTAAAAAAAAAAAAAAAAATAGGCAGATTTCTGAAATTACTGTGTTTATGAAAAGACAAAATCTTTAGCAGGGCATTACGGAATGAAAATTTAAATTATGCTTAGTTGGAAAAAATAATTTGCATTTGGAATGCCTAGAAGGGAAGAATCTTTTTATTATTGTTGTTCTATATATAAAAAAATTACCATCTTGACACATTTATGATTTTTTTTGCCAATAATTTATGCATTCTGGCAAAACACAATCCAGTAGCTTTCAAGATGCAGAATAAATCTGTTGAAGAAAAGTATTATGTTGAAAAATTTTAATGTTTTGAGACCTATGTTCCTTAAAGGAAGGAAACATATAATGTGTAAAAAGTGCATATCATAAATGAAAAACTAGTAATTATAAATTTATTAAAGGGATTCTAAGAAGTGATTTATCAAATTATGCCAATTAAAACAAATGTTTACATAATTTTGAGTAATGTACCTTGATTCCTGAAAATTTGTGTGCAGTTACTCTCTGTGATTTGGATAGGATAGATTCCTCTGATCAGGATATAAAATCCAAATTTTTAGTTTCTGAATGAATAATTGAAAAAGAAATAGATCTAGAAAATTAACCTATCTTCCAGGAAAGTAATTTCATGATCCATAGCAAAATAATGGGTGACTGCTGAGAAAATACAACCATTTTATAAACTTTTACAAGAATGTTAGTCTTTCACTGGAAATTGAATCTGTGACCAATAATAACTGCATGCACATTTAGAAAGCAACAGTGGTTTTGTTTTGTTTTGTTTGCATAAGGGCTGTGTGGGAAATTTAAAATAGTAAAGTATTTCTTTTCAACATTTTTTCATTTCATAATCAACCTAAAAATAATATTACATTTTGAAATGTGGCCATTTTGATAGATTAAAAAACCCTCAAAAAATGTTTCATTCCATATTTAAATGCGCTTTTTGCATTATGATATCAGATTTAATTTTTATCTAGTAGCAAATAAATGCTGTATCCATTTAAGCTTCAATAATTTTTTCATCTTTTTCTGCTTCAAAACATACTTAATTAATAATTCTGGCTTCACATGGCTAAATGCAACCCTAGGAACTTTCATCTTCCATCTGCTAAAAGAGTCATTTAATCAAATGTATTATTACTATGTTTTTAAGCTTTTTTTTTTTAAAAAATCAATCTTCATATAAATCTATTCTGTGATACTGATAAACTCTCACTTTTTTTTTCCTTCTTTCTTGGGTCATGCTTTTGTGTGTCCTACAACAACTTGTGTTAGAGAATCACCATATTTTTTGCTCTCTTCAAAGAAGCCAGAACTTATGAGAGGTGGATCCTGTTTTGTGTGGGATGAGCTGTTTTTCTCTACATTCTTCTCTTGTGAAAAATGCAGAACTATCATCTCCTCTCTTATGCACCATTTTTGCCTTTCCCATTTTCCTAGTTAAACTTTGAAAGAAATAGTTCTATGCAGTTTCTCAACAGAGACTGTTATAAACCAGAGATATTAGTACATTTACGAATAATGTTTCTCTTTGCTGCACATGACACATGATAAAAATGCATATTCTGGGCCACCCATTTCTTCCTCACTGGGTACTCTTCAAATTTGCTGTGTATATTATGTTCGTACGAAAAACATAGTTGCAGCAAAATAAAAATGAACACTACCAAACGTAAGAGTGGAACAAAATGGTAAAATTTATCCTACATTCTCAACCACAGCCTCAGCACAAATGTTATATCTGACCAAAGCCTCTTTTACGGAACTGTGTAAACTTTTCTTTTGCTACCCATATATACTTTGTAAAAAGTATGTTTGATAGTATCTGAAATATTTCATTGGTAAAGTTGTTAAAAACATTCTCTATGGGGGCTTCCCTTTACAAAAATTGTGTTTATTTATAGCTGGTTACCCCATACTAAGAATTTTCCCTATGCTTTCTTCAGAGGAAAAAGGTGGTAAATAAATCACAAGATAAAAAAATCTGGAAGAATTACTAATTAGACCTCAATCTTTTACTTTGAGGAACAAAACTAATATCATCTGAACAAATGAACCAACTCCAGTTTGTAAAAGAATGAAATATTTTATCAGAGTAATAAAACCTGCTTCCCTACTAGTGCACCTGTTCTGGATATTCAGGTAGGAGTTTTTGTGTGCTATAGTAATTATAGCAGCCAATAGTGAGGCTGTTTGCTACACCTTGCCTCTTCCCCCTTTCACCACTACACTCCATCTCATGTTCAGGCCTTGCATAACCAAGCATAAAAAGATAGAAACACCAGAAGCCTATGGATTTGAAAATATAAACCATTTAAAAAACATTCACTGATTAATTCTGAAGAGTTTATTTATTTTGAAATCTACATGTATTTAATGTAAGAAAAAAAATAAGAACTAGATCAAAATTGCCTTTCATAAAAGCTTTGCCTAGTTGATTAGGTAGCTATAGCTGAAATTTCATCTGTATGGCTTACATGTTTGATATGACTCATTAATATTAATTTAAATGCATGTATTCAAAAAATTCTTGTCATGTGGGCTCAAATTGCCATATACTGCAAAGGACAGTGTGGTGCTATTTTTCCTTGACAACATGAGGGTTATTCCAGTGAAGAAAATGAAGTCTGATTACATGCCATGTATTTTATTTCTGAAAAACTACAACTGATATTATTAAAATTATGTTGTTAGAAGGAGAAGCTTTTATTCAATGAATAAAGGATAATTTGACGTAACAGATATAATACACAGAGGACACATTCTAATATGTATAGAGTCCACTGAACAAAAATAGTAGTAATGTATACTGGTTTCTTTAAAACTTCAATTCTTTTATCAACAGTTTTCAAAAAGGAAAGCACAGTACAACTGAGTTCACAGTGCAGTAAGTTGTTAAAAATAGATTTTCATAAATAGGTTTAAATAGACATTTCTATTGGTTTACATAAATTTTTATATTGTTATCTATTTAGTGGTGATATTTACAACTTTAATGGTAACTTTGGCTTTAAGCCAAACATTAAAACCTTTTTATTAATTTTCTGCTTTATCATTTTGATTTTATCCATTTGATTTACAAAGCTCCAAAAGTACTTGAAAATACTTTAGAGATCTGAACACCTTTTAATACATCTTTGCTTATAGAACAAATCTTCAGAGAAGAATTACTTAGTGAACAAGCAATCATACCATTTTGGGAACAGATAATTGTCTCAGATATGTGAAAAGTATTCAAGTGGATTGCTTTTAATAGAGTTTTTCTTTAAGCAAACCAGTTTCTCTTGTCTGATGACTTTTTCCACAAGAGATTCTGACCTACGTGATTTATTTCTTTGTGTAGTTGTGAAACAGTACTGCAGAGGTGTGTGTGACAAATAAGTACTACTTTGAAACTGCAAGTATAAACGTGCCTAGATATTTCAAATTAATGGATTAAAAAAATGTTAAAGGAACAACAAAAAAACATCTAAACACGACTCCCTTTGTGCCATCTGCCTCATATTAATAAAACATGACTGTGTCCAGAAATTATTAGGAAAAGCTCAGGATTGGGCTGATGCTCACTTTTATGACAGAAAAACAAGACTGCAGATCTGAAGGCTCTTGGTACTTCCAGAATAGATCACCACATTGTGAAGACAAAATATGATAGCTATTTATTTTGGATACACAGGGTAGGGTTTTATCTTCTCTGTTGGTATCATTCTAAACACTGGATGTTTTTGATTGCAGTGTAAAAGCAGATAATGATACTGACAATATTGTGTTCTCATACCGTTATCTACAGACATTCCTTTTTCTCTGTTTCTTACATTCAAGTCTAGAACAAGCAAGGATAAACCTTTTCTTCTCTTTCCCCTACCTCCCTTTTCCCACCCACAAATTTGTAATATTTTGTTTATAGAGACAACATGCAAGTACAGAAAGAACAACAACCTCGACTCATACTATCTCACTTGTGATTCTAAATTGGCACTTAGTTAGGAAGCCTTATAATACTAGAAAAGTCTCTTAAAGCAATTGAGAGTAGCAAGGATCTAAGTCTCTCTCATGGGAAATTTTGAGTATCCTCACAGAATGTTTTTAGTAGCTACATCATCTTCAGAATGCTTTTAGGAAGTGGTAGCTTAGGGTAAGTACCTAAAACTGACCATAAACTGAAATAAAACCAGACCATAAGTCAGGCTGTCAAGTTTAGAATCAAAAACAGTAAGACCATTCTGAAGTTCATAGATAGAAGAATTGATAAATATCACCTCTTCATTCCAAAGCCAACAAGTCCTGAAAAAATATTTTCCACAGTAATATCTTGTAGCAACACTGAAACAAAGAAGGGAAATCTAAATATGTAAATTCCTAAAAGGGGTACAGGGTACTAAAAGACGTCCCAGTATCCTACCTGTATAAACGTTAACAGAGAAACATTTGCATTAGAGGTTGTGAGTTCTCATAATGAAACAAAAGTCTCCAAATTAGGAGCTCAGTCTCCCCAGATTTCCTCTATACTGGAGAGTGATAGGTGACTTGTAAATTGAAATACTCCAAGTCAGAGACCTCTGACTTAAAATAGCAGATAAATACCTAAAATTAGATCTAAGGAATGTGAGTTGCATGAAAGGTGAAGAGTTTATAGCTTTGGTGAAGGTTTTTGCAGTGTGTTCTGGCTTGACCACACACAAAAGCAATAACTTTTAAACTACACTGGTCATATCCAAGATGGCAACTGTCAGGTGATTCCTTTCTATCTAATTCTAGGAAAATTACCTTGCCTTTCAAATGTTTGAAATATACTGTGATATTAATCAGTCACAGTCACCAAATGTCTATATAGAGAGAATAGGTTACAAAATGTGCATCTTGATTTGTTTTCTCTAACTGTATTATCATAGTGTTTCAATAAGACCTTCAGAAAGGGTTTTAGTGGTGGAGCATATGATTTGCAAGAGGAGATGTAAATTCCAGTTAATAAGTAATCTGCAATAGGGATCATTTTTATTTTCAGTCACATTTTCAATTAATCTAATTATTTATTTTATTTTCAATCAGTTTTGTTTGAAAAAATATAGGTGATTCTTTCCTTTTAAAAGTGTTCAAAGGGAGAGGTTAAACTCTTATTTTAGATGCTTTGTTTGTTAGGAGCCTAAAAATATGCAGCTAGAGCTTTAATCTACCTAGATACCAGTATAACTGCTTGTCTCCTTTTATTTTGGAGTCATCTTCTGCTGCATTATAATGAAGCATCCACAGATATTTATTGTAAGTATGATTTAAGTGTGATCCACTCCTGTTAATTGTTTCAAGAAGGGACATAATGTTTAGTAATATCTCATTTTGTGATTTTGGTGTTGATGACCAAATATTTACAGTTCTGTCAGTTTAATTTTAATGTCTTCATAATATAAACAATTTTGCTTATAGCTTATATAAATTATACAACTGATATGAATACAGGCAATGCTGGTTTGGAAATGTCAATTAAAGAATTGAGGTAGGGAGGCATTATAAGTTTTTTGGTTTTTTTTTTATATTGATTTTTGAGAGGAGAGAGGGGAAATAAGTGTGTCCAGCACGACAAAATAGCAGTTCAGCTTCTGTTTTGTATGGGAAAGGACAGAGAAATTATTTTCCTGCACATTTGCTAGACAGTACCTACATTAGGAGAAAAGTAAAAAGTTAGCCACCTAAAGACAAAAGGAGACTTCTGTCAACCTAGATGAAGTGTCAGTTGGGCACTTTTGATTAGCCTTTGAAGATAATAATATCGACTAAGTGACCCTTTAAAGAACATCAGTTTCAAGTTTCTGTACACAAAGGGTATAAAAATCCTTAGTAACTCTGGTATTCTCATTTATGTTTCCATGTCAGTGAAGAAATGTTGAGAGAACCTTCATCAGTAAACTATGCCTTGAGGTTCTGTGAGGAGGTCTTACAGAAGGGCATCATGGGTTTTCATCTGATGCTTACTTGCTTAATAAATACCCTAGAAATAAGTAGAGGTTGATCTAAAACTTGTCTTATTGCAATTTCAAATTTTTGCTGATAATTTATGAAAAGGTCTGACACTGCTTCTTACTGATGGGAACCCTACAACCCCTTGTTTCAGCTAAATAGTGACCGATAATCTGATATACAGAATAATCATGAATTTCACAGGGAAAAGTAGGAAACTGGAAATCCAGGACTTTATTAGCTGTTATCCTAGCCAAATACCACTCTGTTGTGTTATGATTTCATATCTATTTTACTTACATGAAAATGATGTCACAAAATGAAGGACAGTGATACATCTAATCTCAATCCTGCCTTGTTTATCGAGTTCTTCTCTTATAAGACTTTGTAAAAGAAAACAAAAACAAAAATGAAAGAATACACAACTTTTAAATAGTTTAAAGCATTTTATATTCTAGAAGTCTACACAACTCTGTGGTGGTACTGCTGTAAATTATTAAAAGAGTAATAACAGAAACCATCACAAATATTTGATCAATGTTCACTATTACCATTACCTTCTTGTCTCCATTAATACACTGTATTTCTCCTCCTTCATGAACAGATAGGGAAGGAATGAGAGAGAGAAAGAGAGATTCTGAAAAAAAACAATGCTGCTTTATTCTGAGCTGACATAGTTTGGTGTATTTTCTTTCATAACATAAAATTATTGGGTGTCAAATGACCTGCTAAACAAAAAAAGATAAGCAAACCACTTAGGTATAGTTAATAGAGTGCTAACTTAAGCTCCAGCAAAATGTTACAGTCCACCAGCTTACTAACACCATGTAGGAAAAAATACTCCATGACCCTTAATTAACATTATAAAATAGCTTCACACATTTTGGAGATTGTAATTGCAAGATTTTACAAAGACTAAAGTGGTTAAAACTTACTGTGCATTGTTGTGAATTGCATATATAGGTTAATAAGATCTAACAGGGAAAACATTACAAGTCCCAATCATCGAACAAAAGCTACCTTTTCTGTTCAAGATGAGTGTTCTCTATAGGCCTTTAAATTTTATTTAAAGGCTAATTTCTGCTCAACAGCTTTTCTTAGATTTTATATCAGGCTGATATTCATGCATTACATAACATTTTGAGACTTACAGGCATTATTTAAAATCAAATGAGTATTTCTCCTGATTTTTTTTTTCTGTGCTAGGGTAAGAGGAATATACTTAAATTATTATTAGGTGAAAATATGCTTTTTATAAATAATTTCAGATTTTAATGTATGAGTTCCTTACTGTAATTATTTATATATGTGTGACTAAAGAGGGGAAGTCTTATGAGAAGTGACTGAGGGAGCTGGAGTTGTTTAGCCTGGAGAAAAGGAGGCTCAGGGGTAGTGCTCTCTACCACTACCTAAAAGGAGGTTGTAGCAAGAGGATCAGTCTCCTCCCGAGTAACAAGAGATCAAATAAGACAAAATGGACTTTATTACTGAATATTAGGAAAAATATTTTCCCTTAAAGTTTTGTCTAGTATTGAAGCAGGCTGTCCAGGGAAGTGGAGTCTTCATTCCTGCAGATATTTAAAAGACATGTCAATAGATACATTGCTTCATGGTGGACTTGACATTGTTAATAGATTAATTGTTGGAATTGATCTTAGAAGTCTTTTCCTATCTAAATGATTCTATGATTCTATTACCAAGAATTAATCTGCTTAGAAATTTATTTGCTGTGTCTTAAGAGTTAGATTATCTGAGGTATCCTAGGACATACTTCTAAAAGGCAATTCAACACAAAATGTATATCTCTGGATGTCCAATGAATCCCCTTCCTAGGTTCTTGTACTTCTGATATCCTAAAGAAAGCCCACAGTGAATAGCTTAGATTTACAGACAGCTTTTAGACATCACAGGCTAGTCCTAACGGAGGTCAATTTCCATGCAAAAGGAAGCTGATGTTTTCGAAACACAAAAAGGCACTTTCTAATCCATAGGTATATACAGTGAGTGAATCTGCCTTGCAGAGTCACCGAATGGTAAGTGGAAGGGACCACAGTGGGTCACCTGGTCCAACCTCCCTGCTCAAGCAGGGTCATCCTAGAACACATGGCAGAGGATTGCATTCAGACAGTTCTTGAATATCTCTGGTGAGGGAGACTAGATAACCAATCTGGGCAATCTGTTCCAGTGCACAGTCACCCAGACAGTAAAGAAGTTCTTCCTCATATTCAGGTGGAATTTCCTGTGCATCAGTTTCTGCATTTGCTTCTTGTCGCATTGCTCAGCACCACTGAGAAGAGCCTGGCTCCATCCTCTTGATACCCTCCCTTCAGATATTTATATACATTGATGAAGTCCCCTCTCACTCCTCTCTTCTCAAAGCTAAGCAGGCCCCCCTACTTCAGCCTTTCCTTGTAAGGTCCAGCCCCTTAATCATCTTTGTTGTCCTCTGCTGGATGCAGCCTTTGTTTTGCTTGTACTGAAGAGTCCAGAACTGGACACAGTATTCCAGATGTAGTCTTGCTAGGGCTGAGTAGAGAGGCAGGATCACCTCCCTCAACCTGCTGGCAAGGCTCTTCCTAATGCACCTCATTGGCTTTCTTGGCCACAGGGCCAAAATGTCAGCCTGTGAACAGCTTCTCCTCAGAGCTGCTTTCAAGCAGATAAGCCTCCAGCATGTAGTAGGTTATTCTACATAGGGTTACTCTTACCCAGAATCCCATATCTTTTGGACTTTCTCAGTATGTACTACTCAGGAGATACATATGTATTTTCTCTGGTTAGTACTAGTCTAAGTGATATCACTCTATACTCTTCACAGATTTATTTATACAAGGACCAAAGCTCAAAATGGACCCTTGGGAAGAAGGCAATAAAAGTAATAGCTTTAACAAGTAGCTACTGTAGAAAAGAGAATAATAATATCTGATTCAGTTTCTGTTTTCTGTTGGATCCATACCATCCATACCAATCTTTACGTAGCAGCTGGGGACCAGCATGTTGCAGTACTGTTTTCTACTCTGCAGACATTTTGTTTGAGTAAAAAATAGATATTTTACATGTTATATTACTACTTAATAGATTTCCAATAACAGCAGGCCATTTTCTAACAAGTGGCACATTTAATCATAATTTTAGCAGTTATATGTGTTGTAACAGTGACCACAAGTTATAGGTGTTAAAAGCACTTTATATTTGCTCTATAAAATGTAGTAGTTTTGTTTGTTACCTTCACCCCTCAAGCACTTTGTCTCACCATTTCAATATTTTAAATTGCATTAATCAAGGAATTATTTCAGGAGAACCATTAGGAGGGTAAGACTGAAGCTCATGGAGAGGAGTCTCTCTGGTCTCTTTTCTGAGGGTCTGTAACACAGATGTGGAAGAGTGTTGGACCTCTCAGCCAGGCATAAGAGTCTAACATCAGGAGAACAACCCCACACCAAGACAGACACCTGATTGCTGTACAAGGGCAACTTAGATGGCTCTATACATGTCTCATTTATTTCAAAATGAAAGCATTTTGGAGCTTGTGCAGATAAGTGATTTATTTTTCTGCTAACTTAATAGATACTGAATGAGGTCCTGTATTTGTGAAATCAGTGCCATCTGTGTTGTATTTCCTCCCATCCTCCTAAGCATAGGCATATTTTAATACTATACCAGTCTGGTGCACACATTTTTCTTTTTAGTTTTAATTACTTTATTCTGTTTACCATATGAGAAAAAGTACCAACACATTTTACATAGATGATGCTTAGCACTTATTAAATTTTAAGCATATTGATTTTTTATAGATCTTCACTCTGGAAACTATATATCAATACAAAGGTTCTCTTAATATATTTTAAAATTTTTACTAATAATGCTTTAATCAGCTTCCTGTAAATTCCTAAATTATAAACATAATATAAATATTAGAGGATTAGCTAGGTTAAATAATTGCCTTATTAATCTAACCAGTCTTACATTATGGATGTAAAAGTGTTGTATTTATTGGTAAAATATGGTTATGGACTGGTATACTATAAGAAAGATATGACATTTCTGTCTAGTTTCATAGATATTCATGTTGTTAATCATAGATTTTATTCAATTACTCCTATGGCAACTATATTAACACTAGCCCCAGAGACAGACTTGTCCAAAAGAAATCAGTCCATTTGTGACGTTCAGAATCAGTAGAAGACTAAGTTAAGTGACAGTTTGCCTACACATGCTCTTTACAGCACACATTTATAATGTGTTTATAGATAATTAATTTTCTATTTGCCCAGCTTGGGACAAAGATAAATGATGGCATGTCATTTTGCAGAAACAGTATGGAAAAGAGATAAAATTTTGACTGATCACTGAAGGAAAGACATTATTTCAGTGAATATTGAAGGAATGGGTAAAGATAGTACTTTTAACCAAGGTACTCCTGGTTAGTCACAGAAAGCAAGCTGAAAGAGCTTGTCTCAGTTTATGGGAGAGAGAAGGCATTTAACTTTATATCTTGTAAATTTCCAGAAGCACAGGAAGATAAAGCACCTCTGCAGAGCCCCGGGTGGTCATTCAGTGGGTCTGACTTTCTCTTGGATATTTCTCTAAAAGGAAGAATCTGAATAAATTAGTGATAACTATGTAATAAAGGAAATATCTGCTAGAAGGATTCAGGTGTTCCCAAAAAGACACAATTATATTTCTTCTGTTCTGCTCTTTCCCTCCACTCTTAAAACCTAGCTTCTGCAGTGATGAATAACGAAATGGTGAATAAATATAACAGAAGGAAAGTAGAAAAGATGAAATAAGGTGATCCAAAATGTTCAGCTATGACATAGTTCTTAAACAAGCAGGTTAGAAAACGCCCTTCCACATGTCTGAATTCACATTTTCTGACACTGGTTTTACCATACCAGAAGTCTTTACACACCAAAATAACAAAATAGTTTATCTGTATAAACCTTCATCCTAAACTATTATTAGACTGTGTAATTATTCTATTAGTCCAAGCCCATAATTTATTTTTAGAGAATAATTTTAGCCACTAGTAAGAATTTTAATTCTATTTAATGAGCATTTTTAATCAAGAGCAATATGTTATTATGGCAGCAGGGTCTTTATTTTTAGCCAAGAAGGCCAGATTGCTTAGAGGAAGAGATTCAGCTGGAAAGTCTTCATGTTTTTAAAATCTAAACATTATGTGCTTCAGTATATGCAACAACTGATCAATTTCCTTCCTCCTTTCCATCTTCCCTTCCCTCGTTCCGTCTTCCTCACTTTCCTTCTTTCCTTCTGCATTTTTTTCCATTCTTTCTACTTTTCACATGAAGGAGGTCAGTAATTCCCTTTTTTTCATTTTACAGAATCACCAAGATGAATAATACTTAAAAATACAAAAAATTGGCAACTACAACACTTGGAAAATCTCTGTAGGATGATTTTATTTCAAACTGAAGTCAAGTGCATTAATCTACATTCTGGTTTTAAAGCCATGAAAAAATAGGAGAAGGGTTCTTTTCTCCTGTTTCCTTTCCAGAGCATGAAATTATTGTGAAATGTTGCATAAACTGTAGGGTAAATTTCCATCTAGTGCAGTATAGTTAAACATAGAGGTAACTCAAGTTTATACTGAACCAGAAACACACAGTTAAATTCATCAAACTCTGGCCAAAACTTAAAAAAAATTTGAACAACACATAAGATGCCAAGATATATCTTAATATGCAATCTTAATTCATATTTCCTTTCCTTATAATTCTGCGGTTACTATCTAAACATATGCAGGCACTGACTTTTCAAGACAAAAAGTCAGTTCCTCTCTCCCTTATTCCTAAGAGTCTCATAAGTGTAATAGCTTAAACAAACAGAAAGGAAATTTTCAGGGAGGTATTCACTTTCTTTCCCTACAGTTTGAGTTAACTATCTACAGAAAAATAAAGAGTAATGTGGTGGTAGTGGTGGACAAAAAATTTTCTGTTGCCAGAACTTCCCCAGAGCTCTTCACAAGGAAAGAAGAGAAAGATTTGTGTAATTGTTAATGTGTCCCTTAGTAGACTGGATGCCTCCAGGTCTGACTAAGGAAAAGCAGTACCTCAAAGTTTGTTCCTGAAAACTTACTTTACCTGTACTTCATATTTACTATGAAAATTAGTGATTCCCTATAAGCATTTTATACTGGGAACTAATCATAGAATCATAGAATGGTTGGGATTGAAAGGGACCTTGAGAATCATCTAGCTCCAATACCCCTGCCACATGCAGGGAACCTTCCACTAGACTGGTTACTCAGAGCTCCACCCAGACTGGTCTTGAACATCTGAGGGATGGGGAGTCCACAACCTCTCTATACAACCAGTTCCATTTTCTCACCACCCTCACAGGAAACAATTTCTTCCTAATACCTAATCTAAACCCACCTTCCTTCAGGTAAAGGCCATTTCCCCTTGTCCTATCAAGCTATACATGCCCTTGTGAAAAGTCCCTCCCCAGCTCTCCTGTAGACCCTCTTTAGGTACTGGAAGATGCCATAAGATCTCCCTGAATCCTTCTCTTCTCCAGGCTGAACAACTCCCACTGTCTCAGCCTGTCTTCATAGGAGAGGCGCTCCAACCCTATGATCACATCAGTGGCTCTACTCTGTATTCATTCCAATTGATTAATATCTTTCTTGTGTTGTGGGCCCCAGAGCTGGATGCAGCACTCCAGCTGGGGTCTCAGAAGAGCAGAGTAGAGGAGGGGAATCACCCTATGTCCCAGTTTAAATGAGATAAGGGTCTTTTGCTGAGAGTGAGTTAGGAGAAAAAGACCCAAAATTTCTCTCTAAGCAATTATAAATCCAAAATTAAAAGGCTCCGATTGAAGGAAAAGAACAAATTATGAAAAAGGAAAAATAACAGCCCTTTATTAAAAGTATGTGTGTATTAACAGAAAAAAAAAAAAAAAAACAAAACAAAAAAAAGCTCAGTTCCCCTTCCCTTACCACACTGGGAAAGGAGAGAGGGAATGGGGGGGGGAGGGGAAGGGGGGAAAAAATAAACAGCAATAAACCAGAAAATTCTCCCAATAGAAGAAAACTCACGAACTTCAGCTGGTTAGTAATCGCTTTAAGCAGGGCCTGCAGCCAGCAACAGCTGAGCAGAGAGCAGCAGCAAACTCACCTCCAACAGGGAAAAAAAAAAAAGAAGTAGGCAGTGTCTGCAGCTCACAGCAGGTCCCGAGCCCACCAGCACACCAGCCTCTCCTCCCGAGGTGCGTGCCAGCCACACCCCCAGCCCACCAAAATTCCTCCTCCCCCCCATTACCCTGGAGACGAGAGAAAAAAGTAGACTTTAGCTCCTTCATCTACCTGTTTCCTAGGAGACTAATCTCTCCACCATGAGTGGATCGACCGATTCTTTTGTTCACCTGATAGCTACCTGATGGCCTATACATAGGGCACACATGGTAGGGGGAAGGGAAAGAAAAATTCCTTGCTAAAATCAGAACTATGACACCCTATCAACCAGCTGGTCCCACCTCTTTCGTTGCAGCCTAGGATGTGTGTGGCCTTCTGGGCTATAAACGTGCATTACCAAGTCATATTGAGCTTTTCTTCCATGAACACTCAAAAGGCTTTCTCCGCAGGGCTCATTTCTATCCACTGTCATCCCATCCTATACCGGTGCTTGGTGTTACCCCAACCCAGGTGTAGGACCTTGCACTTGGCCCTTTTACACTTCATGAAGTTCACACAAGGACCATCTCAAGGGGCCTTCAAGGTCTCTGTGGATGGCATCCCTTCTCTCCAGCATGTTGACCACACCACACAGCTTGGTGCATCAACAAACTTGCTGAGGGTGCATTCAATCCCACTGTCCATGTCACCAACAAAAAATTTTAAAAAGTACTGGTACGAATACCAACCCCTGAAGAACACCACTCATCACTCCTTTCCACTTGGACATTGAGCCATTAACCACCATTCTTTGAGTGCAACCATCCAGCTAAATTTTTATTCACCAAGTAGTCCATCCATCAAATCCATGTCCCTCCAGTTTAGAGACAATGACATTGTGTGGGAAAATGTCAATTGCACATTGAATATTTTTGCCTTTATCTCTTCTTGTTTGCCATTCTTTTACTGTTACTGCTTCCACAGTTTGATTACATTTCATACTAGGACTAGGAATGATACAGCTGTGATTCTGAGATTTGTTGATGAATCCATTTATGTGTTGATCTTTGTGAAGCAATCAACAAATATAATTAGAAATCTTTCTCCATTCAGTTTTCTGAATGAATGTCCTTCTCCTACCAATTATTTCTCATGCCTAAATAAACTTATGCCTCTGATAGTAGAATTTAGTTTCAGTCTCTGATGTATTATGTTTCTTAAATATACTTTTTCTGATTCTTATAGTATCTAAACCAAAATTCAACAGCACAAGCAAAATCATTAAAATCATACCTATTAAAAATTGCAAGATTTTTTTTCTACAAGTGTCTTGATACTTGTGTTGACCTGAAGTACGAAATTCCTCATATTCATTATTTGGATTTCTGTGTACTTTTGTTGGAGTAGATAAGCAGAGTATATACCTACAATGTGTTTAAATGGAAATTTCTATCAATGCAACATATGAGAACTTTAAAAAGCATATATTAATTTCCACATTAAAGAAACACAACTGAAGCATACTGAGATTCTTTTCTTATTTCATATAGTCAACAATAAATTTCCATAATGAAAACTACATTAAAGTAGTACTTCTAATCCATTTTTGCGAAGTCTGATATTTTATAGTGACAAGTCAGTGAGAAACAGTGGTGAGAATTTACAACATTGAATTAACAGTGGTGAATTAACAACATTGAAAGGTAAACAATAAATCAATCTATTGCAATTTTTTAGCTATTAAAAACACCCTCAGAAAATGCATAACAAACTGCCTAGAGTGACAAGAATTTTTTCTTTGCGAGGTCTACATATGAAAAATACTTAAACATTGGTGAGGTTACTAAAGAAACAACTTCATAGCAAGGTAAGGAATCAAACTATATGGTGCCTTTTCTTTAATGGATTTTGTCAAATGGTACGATATGAAAATACCAAATTATTGAAGTTATTGGGTCTCAAGAAAATATAGCACCATCATTTTTTTTTCTTATTTGGTTTTATAGATTACTTGTTTATGAGAACAACAACAACAAAAGTTGTTTGGTATGTTACTTTCATATTATTTACTACTAAGATAGCACAGATTCTTTATATGTTATGCAACTGGTGGTCTTAAAGACTGGTAATTTTTATCCTGCCACATACCATATAAATGTGTGCTTTACCTAATAAAACCTCAGGAAAATATTGTGTACACCTGGCATAGAAGGAGTAAATTTACATTTTCTATTATCGCTGTCTGATAAATTATGCAAGTACCTTTACTGCACTTATAAAATGAAGTAAATTTCATATAGCAGGTATTTCAGAAGTGGGATTATATGTCAACAGTAAAGAGATAAATGAAAATCTGATCTATTTAAAAAGTGTCTCAGTATGTAGTCCCTCTGACTTTGTTCAGCAAGGTAGTTTAGCAAGTGTTTTATGATAGCCTTCCAATTTAGGTGACAGAGATACAGAAACATTTTTACAGGGATCTAGCAGACAACAAAAGCAGCTTGACTTTTGGAGAAGATTTGGAGGTGCATGGTGGGTACTGAATCATATTCTTTGAATGAGTTTCAATTTTCTACCACTTGCTGTTTTCTCTACTCTGTTCTCATGGGACTTCACCTGAACTCCTGCTTCCAGCTTTGGAGTCCCCAGTGCAGGAAGGACATGGACCTGTTGGAGTGTGTCCAGAGGAGGACCATGAAAATAATCAGAGGCCTGGAACAAGGAAGAAATTTTTTTTACAATGAGGGTGGTGAGACACCGTAACAAGTTACCCAAAGAAGTTCTGGATGCCTCATCACTGGAAAAAAGGCCAGGTTAGATGGGGCTTTGAGTGACCTCATCTAGTGTAAGCTGTCCCTGTGCATGGCAGGGGAATTGGAAGTAGATGATATTTAAAGGTCCCTTTCAACCTAAACCAGTTCATGATTCTATGATTCTAAAGTAGATATACCTAAAAGAACTCTTTATATGTCACTCATTTTAGGCAGATATGTAAAATAAGTAAATCACACTAAATTTTCTTCTTTATAGTTGGTGAAACTGCTATAATGAATCTCAACACATCTAGATATCGACACTTATTCCAAAAGTAGTTTTAATTTGAACTCTATGGCTTAAGTCTGTGTTTCAATGATTCAAAATAAATGATTAAAAAAAAAAATCAGGTGTTTAATGTGAGATGTTCCATTCATTTTGGACAGACTGTTCATATTATTTCAGATTTATGGATATATGCACACAGCAAAAAAAAATATATAATAAAGATCATAATTCATTTTTTATCAGCATTTTTCTGATAGGAGAACAACTGCCTGTTTTCATCCTTTCATCACATTAGAAGCTAGATCAAGTGTTTTAATTGGACTTTTCAGATTTCCTTGCTCCAATGAAAATCCAATAATTTTATGACCATTTTTTATAATTCAATATACAGAAATAATTTGTATTATTTTATAGTGACATACTGTGCTTTGAACTGAAATTATTAAGAAAATATAAAGAACTTTTGTGACTATATTTCCAGCAGTCAGTGAGAAGACAGTCGATACTTATTTCCTCAGAAAGAAAAATATACTTCTCTTAAATATACATCATCTGATCAAAATTTGAGAGAAGATGAAGCGATCCTAGAGCAGGAAAGTTGACTAACCATTTTCATTACTTTTTGACAGAATAAGATTTTTCCTTTTTTGTAATATTTCCTCTTTTTATCTCAATTTTTATAAATAAGAATGATTAGCAGAAAGATGGATTTTGCTTTTTTAGTTTGAAAAATGTGTCCACATATGTGCATGATAAAAATAACCATATTACATTTTAAGACTATGATCTTTCAGCAAACGAGGAACATACCATTGTGTGTGCATCTGTGTTCATGTTCGTGTTTATACACAGACATCTCTATAGAAAGCAGTGAATGCAAACCTGCAGTGAAATTTTTTAGGAAAATTTATACATTCTAGCAATTTTATGGGAATCTTGTTCACAGTCTTAGTCAACAATTCTCTCTCACTTATCTGTTAGATACTGAAAGAAGCAGTTGCCTTCCTTTACTTTGTGCTTGATTTTTCCCAGATGCAAGAATGAATTAGAAAACAAGTTATTTTCCCTATTATACTCTACTGATTCAGCTCCTGGTTTTCAGACTGTCTTCCAAAATTTTCTCACTTGGGTTCAATTAATGATAAACAGAGGAAGGGAAACATTAATTTTAGACTTTCATGGTTTACTGGACATTTTCACATACAAATGAATCAAAAGTCATAAATAAGTCTAATAAAGCTTTCAGAAACTGCCATTCTGATATAAATAGTATTCAATATTAGATCTATCCAGTTGAAGATAGACTCTTAAAATTTTTGTTTGGATGTTGTTATTGTTGGGTTTGTGTTTCTTTTTTTTTTTTTTTTCCTACATATGTGCAAATATTGAGTACTTTCAGAGATTTATGAGAGGTTGAACTCAGGGGTACTGAGAACCTTATGAATAGTAAGATGTTTGTATGAAAATTGAGGTAGAGTAATTTATAATTTCATCTTGGAATCTGTGAATTCTGTATCTGCTAGTATCTCTGTAGATACTTTTGCTGTTACACTTTCTTTTTGCCTCCAAACTGGAGTTCAGTTTTGCTAAATTGACATTTTTCTCAATGGATTATGGAAAATGAAAAATGTTGTCTGTACTTCAAGAAATGGAGTTAGAATACATTAGTCTCGATTTGTACTTTTCTCATCTTAAAATAGATTAAGATTTAAACTATTACAACATGAAAAGCATCTTCAAAAGGCAATTGACTATCTTGAGTGAAACACTTTTCTTCTAAGGAAGAAAACACTTAATATAATATTTAACTATTAATCTATACATATAGCTGATCTTTTTTTTTGCTTTTATATTTGCTTTTTTAATAATCTCTTTTATTAAGCTGTAACATGAGCTTTTAAATACACGGTTAGTAGTTAAGCATCCAATTAGCACCAAAAATCAAAGGTGGGTATATGCTTGTTTACTACCTTTCACTGATATCTTTAAATTTTGATTCTCCTCTCATGTCTGTTTTTCACAGTAATCTTCCCACATTTTTTCAAATCATTTAGAGCACCTAGGAAATAATCTCCAAGAAAGGCACAAAGTTTTTACAATGGATAGTGTTCTTGCTGAAAATGGTCTAGTTCTGTTAAACTACCATAGAGCTATACCAGATTTGCATGATGTTTATTGAGAAATAACCAATAGTGATTATCTTGATCTCTTTATGCAGTTTAGCCTGCAGAGACTGTCAAGCATTGATCAGTAAACAGTCAAACAAATCAGGTACCCACAAGGACAGAGCAGGAATTTTGCATTAACTAGCAAAACCTGAAAAATTGTTTCATTTATCTGGCATTTCTGAACGCTGTACAGCTGACACATTAATAAACTTATGTCGTAAAACTAAAGAGAGCAAAGGAGTACTTTTTCAGTGTTTCAGTACTGTAACTAATCTGTACAAGTTCGTAGGGATACTAAATTTTACCTTCTTGTGACCTTTTGTTGCCTGGCACAAGATCAGCCTCTCCTCTACCACTGTTAAATTCTTCAACCCTTGGTACCAATGCAATGTGTCTATAACTTCTCTGTTTATAAAAACAACATAGTAATTTTGGAGAGTTTGTATTCCTGAACCACAATTATTATAATAATTTCTATAATTCCAGTCTCTTCTCTTCCTTACAGAGTAGTATTCCTTGCCTACATTCACTGTCTTTCATAGATGTTTCTTACTGATATTTCATGCAAAATGCTTTTGATTACTTTTAGTCATACTGACCTGTGAATCATGAAACCATTTTCAGTTTTTACATCTGTTCTTAGAAAATGTAAATGACAATCACAAGAATGCAGACTTGGCCCAATCTTTTTTCCCACAACAACAGTAGAATTTTTTTTCCTTTCATTGCTGCAGGCCATAAATACTGAAAATCCTAATTAAAACACAAAGTTTGACTCTGTTCTCTTCAGGGATTACAGAAACTAAGTGAAAGGAATGTGAATTAAAAAATTATACTGTTCTCAACAAAGACACCCTCAGAGTTTTAAATTGTTAACTTTTCTTTACTCTGGGATCATGTACCTTGTAAGAGAAATAGTTACTGTGGAAAAACTAATGAATGTAGACATCATTCAAACCAGTTTCACACATACACAAAGTGTCAATGTGAATAGAATTTCAGACAAAAACATCTAAGCAATTATGCAAGGAGGAAAGAATTATATTTGCTAGATACAAAGACAGCTTTGTTGCCTCTGACTTCATAGAAATAAGCGTACTTGTGTTTGTGTGTGTATGTAAAGTATGCCTTTACAGTAGTAATAAGACTTCACCACTTGAACAAACCAGGCAAGAAAACTGACACATTTTCCAGAGCTGATGTCAAGAGCTACAGGTCAAGGTCAGGCTAAACATAATACCTTCTCCCTGTTCAAGGCAACTTTGTTTGATTGTTGCCTCTCTTCTTCTCTTTCTTTTTTTTTTTTTTTTTTTTTTTTTCCTTAAAGGTAACACACCCCAGTTGAAAAGCGGAAAAATATCTACATTTGTCAGAATCCTACCTGACTGCAGCCTCCCTGTTGATTAGAAAATTAAAAAAAATATCTAACATTATGTCTGGATTATTCTTACAACAGATAAAACCAGCTTGTTTCTTAGAACAGATGATCAGTTTGTTTCATTTTTACTTTGTGTGTTGTACTGTATAAAAAGTCAGTATTAACAAGAACCCTGGATACAGACAATTAACCAGATTCTAATATTTTATAAAAAAAATTAAAAACCAAATGACTGAGGTTTTGTAAGTGGACCGTGATTTTCCACAGTACATTATCTGGCTGATCTTGTAGTGTTTTATACAGGATCTCACAGTGTTTTAGCAGAACTGACTTGGGCTTTTTTAAGGCTATCAAAATATTTATAGAAAGATTAGCATAGAATAGAATAGAGTAGACTATTTCAGTTGGAAGGGACCTACAATGATCATCTAGTCTAATTGCCTGATTAATTCAGGGCTAACCAAAAATTAAAGTGTGTTATTAAGGTCATTTTCCAAATGCCTCTTAAACACTGATGGCCTTGGGGCATCAACCCGCTCTCTAGGAATCTGTTCCAGTGCTTAACCACTCTCTCAGTACCAGCAAATGCTTCTTAATGTCCAGTCAAAACCTCCCCTGCTGCAGCTTTGAACCATTCTTGACTAATATATAAGATAGATGGTTAATATAATTCAATAGCTTTCAACTCCAGAAACACTTTATAGCCCACCTACATTTTCAATGCCAATGGAAATAACATGCAAACATAGGATTTTTTTCAATTTTTTCAACAATGAAAGATTTTACAAGTAATAAACCTATGTGTTATTGTATTTGATCTGTACTTTTTTAGCTAAATCTGGAGAATATTTGTGAGCTTTGCTTCAGTCTATTGTAATTTAAAAAACAACCATGATATATTGTTTTCTCATGCTTTTTAGTGTGTGTTCTCAGCTAACTACAGTCATAGTGACCTTAGTAAAGAATGTAAGACTCATACATACAATCAGTTCTGGCCTAACTGCACACCCAATTTTTATAGAGAAAAATGGTTTTCCTTTAGTAATCAGCTAATTTGCCTATCATTAAGAAAACAGTTTGGATCTGAACTCTTTCTTCAACAAATGGTTACTAGCTTCTGCAAAACACTTCTTTTTCTCTCTCTTTTCTGGGTTTTCTCTGCAGTTCTGCAGAAAAAAATTGATCTCTTCTATAGAGGTCTAATATCCCAGGAACATAAAGAACTGCTGTATGTAACCAGTGATCAGTTGCATGACTGTGCAACCTGCTCTTTGCATTTAACAGTATGCTCCATTAATTTAACATATCTGAACAAAAAAGCGCTACAGAAAGACATTTTAAAGCCCAGATTCACTACATCCAAGTCAAGTGGTCTTTCAGTTAGCCACCTGCACTCTCTAGACAGTCATTAGGGAGAGGAAAGTATTCCAAATGTGAGATTCAACTCATGAAAGGCATGAACTATGATTCTTTCTCTATTGAAAATATTACTTTATGAGAGCTGGCTTGCCTGGGCATTCTCAATAGTGTCAAAAAGCTAACCACAGTTTCATATACAGTTAGGTGTTCAGCTTATTTAATAAAATTCAATAGGAATCTAAGTACTAAACTCAGGGTTGGTTGTTTCTAATTTTTTTTTCGGTTGTGCTCTATTACCATAGAGTAATTGAGTCTTATTTAATTTGGAAGGTTTTAGACCAAACTAGAGTAGACTACAGTATTTAAGTTGGATCTCCTGATCAATTCAGGATTGACCAAAAGTTAAAGCTATTAAGGGCATTGTCTGAAAAAGTTCTTTCAACATTTTCATAAATTACTTGGATCCAGGACTTAAACGCATATCAAGTAAATTTGCAGGTAATACTAAATTGGGAGGAATTGGTGACTCCTTTGAAGGCAGAGAGGCCCTGCAGAGAGACCTCAGTGAACTAGAGGGCTGGGCAATCACCAACCGTATGAAGTTCAACAAGGGGAAGTGCCAGATTCAGCACCTGGGATGGGGCAACCCTAGATGTTCATACAGACTGGGGAATGAAAGGCTGGAAACCACACCTGGGGTCCTGGTTGACAGTAAGTTGAATATGAGTCAGGAGGTTATACAAAATTTTTACATTCTTTCTTCATTTACTGCTCTTTCTACAACTCTGAGTATCCTACTTGCTCTCCTCTGGTCTGCTTCTATGGGACCATATTAACATGGAACTGGGCACTTTCAGAGGCTGCAATGTTCATATTTTTACAACTTTCAATTTTGCAGATAAATAATTTTCAGACAGAAAATGCAGGGTTCAGATTTACAAATGGACACAGTTGTTACATGGTTCAGAATCACTGTGTTTCTTGTCCTCAGCTTTAGGCATACTACTCTCGAAAGGGCATTCACAGCCACTAAATGCCTAGTGTGAGAGGGATCTGTGCTAAGCACTAACTTTTTACTTTTAGCTATTAGATTAGCTTATTTATGTTAGACTTTCACAAGAGTCTTTATCCAATCAAGAATCTAATCTGTACAAACAAAAGAGTATGATTCACAACCCATCACTTTCAAATTAATGTATGCAACACATATAATATACCCCACTTTAAAGTGCTAGAAGATGATCAATGGAGTAATTGTAAGATATCTACAGTGCACTTAAAAAAAGGCCTTTAAGTTACTGATCTATGGATGATAAGAAGAAAAAGTAGATTTGGTGAATGATAAGTCTTGGTGCTGAGCTGAAACAGTTCAAATTAAATATAAAACCCTGAAAAAGAGAAAAGAAGTTAATGAACAGTTTAGATTTAGATTAGAAGTAGACCTACAAAAGTTGCAAGTTATTTTTGGTACTAAGCTTGATATTAGCATAATATATATTTTTATATATATTTTTAAACAGAAATCCAGATCGTAAGGTAATTTAAATATTCGGATGACAACACTGCCTTCAGTTTTCAGAAGGCTATGAGGAGCTTCATAACTTGAGGTAATGCATGGTAGCTGGGCAATGAAAGAAAATTTCACTGTAGGAGAAATGCAAGCTAATGTACAATTAAAGAAACAATTTGAACTTGATCCAAACTGATGGATTCTAAATTAAGAGTAGCCATCCTAGAAAAATCAAAATAGCAAATAAGGATAATTTTAAAAACTGTAGGGAAAATATCAGTTGAATGCCCACTGACTGTCAATAAGAGAAAGCAAGTGGTAGAATATTATAAAATTAGTAAAGTGAAACGCTGAAAATATTGTGTCAGAGGGATAGCTTCACTTTAGCATAAGAAAACAAGTATAAAATTCAGGGAAAGACAGAAAAAAACTTCAGAGTTATTTTATTCTAATACTATAAGGAGATATTACAAATAACAGAACTCTGAAACCAGATGAACAGATGATTAAAACTGCTGTAGTGCCTTTGATTTTGTTAGTATTGTGCAATTTACAGCAGCTGAAAAATTGGCCACTAAGTTTAAAGAAGAGATGAATACCAGATGACTGACTGAGAAGTATAAAATAACAAACAGTTTAAAAGCAATTATATGTTCTTGTTTTCCCCTTTATTTACAAAATTAAAAGACCAAACACTTCAATAAAAAGAAAGAAAACTAGTTACAGTGAAAAAACCCACATACAGAATGGGGGGGGGGACACGACATAAAAGGCATTGTATTAAAAATCATTACTGCAAAACAGTGAGGCATGTATTTTATTTTTTAACACATACCCCACACATACATGTTTTGAGTTCAACGTGATGATTTTTTTTCTTTCCTCTTGATTTGGAGACTCTTTTCATTCTCATGCTTTTTTCTCATACCTTTCTTAGCATGGCCTGCCTTAAAATATATTTTTTGCAATCAACATTTAAAGAGATTACTACTGAAATAAGAGTGTTGGAAGAAGAAAATTCCCTATTAGTCCTAAAATAAACAAACAAAGTGGCAGAAGACCCAAATAAAATTAAGACAACAATAAGTCATGCAGAAGTGCTTAATTGAAGTAATGGAAAATGTCTTCTGGGCTACAACCCTGAAAACAACTCAGGAGTGTCTGATTTTTTGTGACATTATGTGTATATCAATTACTTTGTCTGTTTGCAATTTAAAAAATAAAATTAATAACACTTTATTCATCTAAAAAAAATTTTCAGGTACATTTCTAATGTGAGGCTATCTTATCTTTTATTTGCTCTAAAATGATGAAATTATCTCCAGGTGATATTATTTAAAATGAACCTAGTCTTTTATTGTTTGGGGAACCAACCTTAAAAACATAAGTGGCAAGTCAGTGAGTCAGTCAGAGATGGGTGAATTAGGAATTCCATTCAGTGCTTCATACCTAAATCCTGTTAGATAACATCTTCCTCTGGAGGTCTGAAACATTACCTGCTCCTCTCTGTTCACCAGATAAGAGAGGTGCACTTATAGGATGTAAAGTTCAGTAAACATACAAACAGTGCATGAAAACACATTATTCAAGTGAACAGGCTATAAGCCTCCAGAAAAGAAATTATGACTTGTTTTTAAACCAAATCTTTCTTTCATACATTATGTGTCCCTTTCTGTATCTTTTATTCTCTCATATTTACTGTCACGTTGAGAGAACTTTTTCCTTCATCTATTGGCATTTTGCTATGCTTTTATACAAGATTATTATTATTATTGCCATTGTTATTGTTATTTATAAAAAAAGTATTCATAGAGAACATGTGATTGTTATACAAGGTCATAATTTTCTCCTTTAATTAACATTAGTGAAGGGAAACTCGCAGTACATTATATTCCTGCATTTTTAATACACCTACCTATTGTGGTGATTATACAGTAGAAATTTTTTTAATGTTACTGGATTTGGAAATGGAAAGGGATCCAGATGATCTTGACAAGATAACTAGTGTCAGTGCCTCAGGTCCATTTTTGTCTCTGAAACATTGGAATTTATTTAATTGAAGCAAGACTGTGCTGCTTTGGAAAGATACAGTCCAAATTATATTTGGACTGAGTTTGGGATTTGGGGTTTTTTTTTTTTTTTTTTTTTTTTTTTTTTTTTAAGTTATATTGGGGAAAATACAATGGAAAACAGTAAAACACCTTAAGTTTTGCTCATGATATGAATTCATCACACTCTGGGAAGGACAGAAATCTCCACTCTATATAATTAAGGGAACTCTTCTTTATTGGAACACACAGTTTGATCAATACAAGTTGCAGCAGTTAAAATTCTGTATTATCCCATTTTACTAAATGAGAAGATAAAAGGAGCTGAGGTCAGACACTGATAAATTCTTCCTGCATCAAATAGTCTCCAAATATGTAACTTATAAGAAACATATATCCTAGGAATTGGTTTTAGAATAAAAATGTTAAGTAAAGAAAAAATAGATTGCAATTATGGACCTTAGTTTCCTCAGTAGTGAGAATAGAAAATTCTTTGGATGTAAGGAGTACAAAGCAGAGAAATGTTAATGATCTATACCTACGTAAATAAATGTCTTTTATTTAAAATATCTTTTTTCTTTTTTTTTTAATTCATTTTTTTCACGTGGGTTTTTTTGACTCACATAACAACACTATACATTTGTTAATGCAGGAAAACAAACAAAGAAACAAACAAACAAACAAAAAACCAGCACTTAAAGACTTAGATTTTTCACCAGTCTTAAGTATTTAATAAGTGTTTTGTTTCCATTTTGAGGAAAAAGAGTGAGGCCCACAGCTTTGAAGGAGAGATCACATGGCCTGAGGTTTCTCACTGTTTCAGAAGGAGAGAGGATAAAGATGCCTTCAACATTCCTGTGGTTTGGAGTAGTTTCACGGTTGGCATCATATTTGTGGACATTTACAAGTATTTGTTTACTTTCTGCAGAATGGAATTGTTTATGCATCATCCACCCTCACTGTGGTAGAAATGGCTGTATTTCTTTAGTAGCTCACCTAAAACCATTTAAACTTTAGGTTTCAAGTTTAGTTAGCTGTCTGAGCTCTTCATCCAGTCAATAAAAGTAAAAGATGACGACTCTCAAGGTAGGTATTTAAGACACCAGTAGAGACTGAAATTTTTAACCCATCTCCCGTTCTTGATCTCTCTTTACCTCTTCTTTCCCCCACTCCATGACCTCAGGGACTGCTTCATTGGAGTCCAAATTCCTGCTGTAAATGACCCTTTCCTCCTCCTGTCCAAGATGTCTTTGTTCAACATCTGGAATGCTCACAACATCTAAGTTTTCTTCTTTGGGCAGAATTAGTTTTGTATTATAAATTTTTGCTGTGCTCATTAGAAGACTTGCTGAGAGGTGTAGTTGATCTCCTAGATCTAATAGCATGTGGTATTGGGTTACTCTAACCACCTTAAATATAAACTAAAAAGATAATGCATTAGTGAGAAAGACTCAACAAAAATCAGAATATAAGGCTGAATTTCAGGCAAAAATTCCATGATAATAATTGAAACATGAGCCATCTTACAGCATTTGTAAAATACTACCACTTGGTCCAAACACCAGAAGTATTATAATGCTCTAACAAGGAACATATGAAACTAAGAATTCTCCATATATCACATTAGTTTTGTCTGACTTAGGGTACAACAGTATCTTTCACTTTAAGCTAAAGGGAAAAGTCATTTATTTAGAAGGAACCATTTGAACATTTCATTTGCATTTCATTTCATTCTGAAGTTGTTTAATGATCTCAGTATGAACGTGGAAGTGAGTGACCAAGAATTCAGTTCTGAAGAGGAGCATGCAGGGTGGCACAGAAAAAAATTTCCCCAATATAAACAAAAAAGGGCTACAACACAGAAAAAATTTTTATGTAGTAGCAATGAATGTCTTGAAAGGGAAGCATTGTCTTGATAACATGGTTTGTTATGTTTCGTCATTTTTCTAGCTCTGTTATCCCATTTTGCTAAAAATTAAATTGCTTTTAATTTTACACATACAAAATCAAAAAAATACCCAACCAACCACCACCAATAATAATAAGAAAAAAACCAGCAAAACCCACCTTTCGCACTTCATTAGAACAAAAGTACAAAACTGTTAAGATAAGTCATGTGAGACAGATTCAAATCAAGGTTTGAAAATGTACCACTCATGTAATTTTTTATGGCTTCCAGTATTGTAACAAACTTTGCATAATTCTGTCTCCATGTCTAGGAAAGCTTCATTTCTCTCACCTAAGAGGTCTTGCTGTCTACATGCTTCCTGCTGTTTTCAATAGTCAGTTCTCTAGTTTAGCTGCAGACTGCCTCTGTGTGTCCAAAGGCTTGCTAACTCTTCCCATGCCCTGATGCTTCACCAGCATGTCATACACGTGTGCTCTGATAGAGAACGTACCATCCCACCTTCCATTCAGCAAGTTTCATCAAATGTGACTGTAACAGCCAGGGAAAGACATACATCTAAGTTTCCTCTTGCCTGTTAGGCCATTCCACCAAAAAAAGTGTAACATTTGGTAATACACTTTAAACAGCAAATAAAAAAAGCAGTTGATGTTACCCAGCTCTGAGGACTAATCATTTTATTTTGTAGACCATACTTGCCTTATTCTGACCTTCAGTCTTTCTGTTGGTCAGACTAAGACTTCGAGATCATTGCACCTCAACACCACGATGAAGACACTTCTGAGGGCTTTACAGAGAAATCTGTTGCCCACTACTTCTTTAACAGCCAAAGTGCACCTATGCATCATGCTGTAGAGACATGATATCTGGAACTGG
The DNA here is from genome assembly GCF_022539395.1 of Myiozetetes cayanensis. Classification (NCBI taxonomy): domain Eukaryota; kingdom Metazoa; phylum Chordata; class Aves; order Passeriformes; family Tyrannidae; genus Myiozetetes; species Myiozetetes cayanensis. The sequence goes on from NW_026087742.1 coordinate 80,503,962, forward strand.
GAAAGATGTTTTAAGCTTCACAAACTATTATCTATTACCATAACTAAAAGCACAAATATGTCAAGTCTTTTGGAAAAGCAGCAAATAGTGACATTCATAACTTTAGAACTAGTCATTGTTTATTTCCTTTTATATATGTATATTAGATTCATTTGGGCAAACCATAAATCTGCTCCTTTAGGACAAATAAGGAATAAATCACAGTCTGAATAATAAGATCTAATAGCTGACACATTTTGCAAAATTATATTCAAATCTCCCAATAGACAACAAATGCAATGAAACTTGGTTTTAACAGATTTCAAAGCATACATTTAAAAGCATTTTCTGTATTTTTAACTTCTTATTGTGATGTTCTTCTCATTGTACTAAGATTTAATTTGAAGTTCTTCCTTTACTGTTTAAAATGACATTGCAGTGGGAATTTTACATGTATATGTGCAATTTAGAACTACTGTCTTTTGAAAAGCAGCTTAACGAGTGGAAAACCAAAACTCCCTTGGTGAGAAGAGGAGACTGAGTGGGGACCTCACTGCGGTCTACAACTTCATTATGACAGGAAGAGGAGGGACAGATACTGATCTCTTCTCTGCAGTGACCAGTGACAGGACCCAAGGGAATGGCCTGAAGTTGTGTCAGGGGAGGTTTAAGTTGGATATTAGAAAGAGGTTCTTCACCCAGAGGGTAGTTGGGCACTGGAACAGGCTCCCCAGGGAAGTGGTCACAGCACCAAACCTGACAGAGTTCCAGAATCATTTGGATGATACTCTCAGGCACATGGTGTGACTCTTGGGGATAGTCCTGTGCAGAGCTAAGAGTTGGACTCAGTGGTCCTTGTTGGTCCCTTCCAACTCAGGATATTCTGTGATTCTGTGATTCTGTAATAAATAAACATACATAGATATGAATCCATTAATTGGATCAAGCATTTTCCAGGACTGATAGAATAATAGAGAGCTAGGGCCTAGTCTAATGCATATAGACAGCTAACTTTTTTTTTGATTTTATGTGCCTCATGCACCAGTCCCCCGAAATAGGTGTAATTCTACAGTCAGTGGAAAGTGGCTTTCAAAGGCTTTCAGAAGGAAATTATTTTAGTCTAACATGGAGGCTTTTCTATTTACTATGAAATTGACTATCTTTATGAAATGACAGGACAGTCTGTCGATGACGGATCCCTTTGTTTATAATGGAACATGCCACATTTCCCACCTAGTCTGTGCATGAGGATGAATAATGCACCACTGTATTCTTCATTCCCTTCTATATTCTAAGTCCCAATAGATATGGTCCCTATAACCACGGTCTTTGGGAGACAAATGCTGAATGGTCCAGTGATCACTGGCCTAGGATTCTCATTTATGTTGACACAGAATGATTGGCCAAATCACAGAATCCAGGGTTTTGGGTGGATTTTATGGCATAGAATAAAATCTAACTTGTCTTCTTGTGGACTACTTCCTAAACAAACAATATTAGAAAAAAAAATACCTACTGTACTACTACTGCTAAGTGCTGTGCAAATGTACCAAATGTTGGTCTTAAATACTGACCTCTAGTTTAAAGGGAAAAGAGCCAAATAACATATCCAAAGCAAGAATGATGGGATTACTGTCCACAAATCCATTTCAAATATGGAGCTGTCACACATGTAGACAAGTTTAAGATAAGGAATGAAAACAAATATCAGAAGCACATGTTCTACTACATGATTTGCTTAGCATCATTCTTTTAATTGAAGCTCAAGAATCTACTCTTATAAATGTGTGATAAATTAGAGTGGCATATAATGGAAAATAATCTATTCCCTAATGTCTTTCCGGTACCTCTGCAATAAGAGCTATTATCATGTTCCTACTGTCACTTTAGAAAAGACTGGAAATTTTGGTTACAGTGAGTAGATTATAACAGCCTTTCTGGCTTTGCTGAATAGAAAGGAATCCAAAAGAAACTGAAGCCAACAGTGAGGCTTTATGCTGTCCTGCCATACTGAGACACTAATTTTCCATGTTTTACTTTAGCCAGTACAAGTGTCTTTTTAAAAACCTATCATTTATCCATTTCTTACCGGAAAATGTTTTAGGCATAATATTCATGTGCATGACTTTGAGTTCTTTGGTTTTGCAGGGATTTGTAGGTAATCATGTCCATTGGGCCACACATGAAGGGGTTCATATTCACAGTGTTTAGGAATAAACCCTCTTGGATCAGACTTTCTGCATCCATTCTACAAACCATTTGGCCTGCAGCTGCTCTGACTCAATATTAGTGTCCCTGAAACATGACTATTATTTTGTGAAGATTTTTTTTCAGTTTAAGGAATGCAACATAGTGTGGAGGTTGTGTTGTGGTTCATTTTTTTTTAATAGATAAACAATGACTTGGTGTGAGGATACGAGGAGTCTTCTGAAGATGCACAGATTGCTAGGATAAGTATTGGTGGATTTGGAAGAGAGAAAAAACCCCCGCAGTTGCTACTGTCCCATCTGAACAGATCTGAAGTGGATCAGCTAACACCCAGATATTTTCTTGCAGAGCATACTTTTAGCAATCCAAATCAGTCAGGTAGTAAAGGAACAGCTAAATAGTGTGAGGAAAGGATTTAAGACTTCTGCTTGTACTCTGTCTTTTATTTATCCCAGTAGTACTCAGACTACCTTGCTGTGTTAGTATAATTCACAACAGAAAAAGCTGAAAAGAGAGTTCTGTGTTTCAAGAAATATAGACATTGAAGTTATTCTTTACTTATTTTTTTAAAGGACATTTCTGAAGGAAAAAAATATTTTTCCAGGAAAATAAGTGATAAAATATCACAAGTAGCCACAGTGCTAATATGTGAGTACACACAAGTAAAATGACTGTGATTGCTGGCAGTTATGTATGTCATGCTTTCATTTAAAACTTTCTAATTATTTGCCATTGTGGCAATGGAGTGAGAAGTAAGGTAAAAAGAGACAGAATGTACATGATGTTGCAACATGGACAACCTGTTATGTCCTTTATGAATTTGTACAACATCAAAATGTTCGTCATGTGTACAGAAAAACAAACTGAAGTCTAAGACAGAAAGTGAAAAATACAGAAGAAAACTTATGAAGTGGTACTTTATACTTTTTGCTTTGTTAAATATTTTTTTTCAGGTTTTTATCTATAGATAATTAAGTACACTCATTTACAATCATAAAAGCCATCAATATCTAATGGCTTTATGTGATTACTCATCTTTCTTGTAAATGTCACTATAAGCATTAATACTAAGCACAACCATGTTGTTTTTATTCTTAGGAATGGCACTTCTCAGAAAGAGGTCCCACATACTAGTCTTGGAAGAATACAGAATACCAAAGATTCTAAATGTCTTCATTTTATTAAATGAGTTTCTAACGCTGCAGATGCCTTGAAATTCAGTATTAAATTCCATAGTTTTCTTACTGTCCTTTAAAACCTATGCCCATATATTATGACTTTCACAATGATAAATACTAAAGCAGTCTCTAACGAAATCTTAACTGTCTATCACTGGTATATATCTGTTAACCACAGACACAGCTGAAAAGATGGAAGAAAAGCTTACATTTTTGTGCTGGTTGTTCTTCCTCATCATGACATATTGATGTGGTTTGTCAGTGATACTAAATGGATAAACTGGTGAATATTAAACAATAAATCTTTTGTGCATTAGCAACTCAGGCTGAAATAACACAATAAAATAAAGCTACATCACAGTTAGAACTGAAGGATTATTTTTAACTGCTGACATTTATTTTGTGGTCATAGAATAGGCTTGACCTGAATGGCTATATCATATGCATTGAGCTGCATGTGCTTTCATGGGCTAGGGCTGATATCAGAATAGGACATTTTCAGTGGACTACTGGAGGCAATTCAAAAAGTAATGCCTCTAGTCTTCATCTATTTTAAAAAGCGAGTTTTCTAAATAATAAGTAGTGATGATGATACGCAGCACTGGAAAGAGCTGATTTCATCTGATACCTTGGAGTTTTGATGTTTTGATATTTTTAATTTTTGTAGATCTTAGAAGTATTTATGTAGTAAATGTAGATTTTAGAGTAGCAGCATATTATCCCTTTACCCTTAACACACCAGCTCAAACCCCTGTTACCCATTCCCATATCAATTCCCTAAATTCCACAGCCTGTTTAGTCTCTTTTTCAAGGTAGAATTGCAGAAGAACACCCTAACCCTACAGAACAAGATACAACCGTAGACCCAACAACCTTCAGGCCTAGAATTCTGGAAGGCCTCCAAGGACATTACGTGCTCTGAGGAAGATGAAGATGAAGAAGAGGGGGTTCCAAAACACCCCCGGACCCAATTCCCAAGAGGCATGGCAGGGGCAGAACCTGAGTGGTGGCAGGACGGGGATTGGGTGAAAATCATTATAAAAACTGTGGACATCTGTATTTCGGGAGCGCTGGGGGTATTCCAGAAAGCCTGGGGGCTCATTAAAGCTTTTGTATCCTTATCTTATCTCCTACCTAATTTGGCTTGGAGTCTTTTTTTCCCCACAGCCATTTAGGCAACACATCCTTAGGAGAATGGAAATTATACAACCATGATCTTCATATGAGATTAAAAGAGAACATATACTGCCCTCAGACTATGGGGTTTTGAGGTATAGTTGTAAAAATACACAGAATCACAGAGTCAGTGAGGCTGGAAAAGACCTCTAAGGTCATCAGGTCCAACCTTTGATCCAATATCACCTTGATCCACTAGACTACAGCATTAAGTGCCACATCCAGTATCTTCTTAGGCACCTCCAGGGAAGGTGACTCCATCACCTGCCTGGGCAGCCAATTCCAGCGTTCAATCTCTCTTTCTGCAAAGAACTTCTTCCTAATGTCTAATCTAAACCTTCTCTGCTGCAGCTTAAGACATCTTAACACAACAATGTTCTTGGAGTTAAAGGCAAGAAAATATCAAATTTTTAATCTGTATTGTTATTTTGGTGCAATCAGCTAGACTGGGACTATGAAAAATGATGTGGAGAGTCCTTTCTTCAACAAAACCTTAGGGCTCTGGTTTTCCTGAGAATTTTGCCTTTTTTTTTTTTTTTTTTTTTTTTTTTTCCTGCAGAGAATGTGTTCTACAGGTGTTCATCAGAATAATTATAACAAAGATTTTGAGTAGTAAACAGAATTTCCCATTCTGCTACTTGTGCTCAGCTGCAGTTCTGCTACAGAAGTTGTCAATAGATGTGCCTGTCTCTGTTGAAAGAGACAGAAAAGAAACCAGCAATGAATAAATCTTTCTTTTTATTTTGTTGTCCCTTTGGTAATACACCTGGAAAAGGGGTTAATGTTTAATCATTATCACTAGCACACAGGCACACACATTCATTTGATACACTTGATGGCTTTCATTTAAAAATGTGACTTAAGGAATGGTTCAAAAATATACAAAAGAAGATGTGACAATTTAGGGTGGTAATATTGTGCTGACTGAACATAACATTCTGTTTTTAGGCACTTGTGTTAAATACATGGTCCTGCAGAACAGCTGATCATAAGTAGTTCATAGTTTTAAGCATAGTTAAAGAGTATTTTATGATTAATCTCAACTATGCGTGTTATGCCATTTTGCTTTATTTTACAGATTATTAATGAACTAGAAGTTAATTTTAATCTGTACTATAAATGCCCCAGGCCACCCACAATGTGAGATGATTTATGATTACAGTGTAATCAATAGGATAAACTGATGTGCAGGTATTGCTTATGATTGCACACTAGAATAACTATATTCAAAATCCCATTTAACTTGTCTGTTTAGCACAAACAAAAATTCTACATACTTTTTTTTCTCTAATTCCCTCAGAGGAAAGCAAAGCAAATGGTAACTTACCATAACTTTAGTTGGAGGTCACTTACTCTTCCTTTCCCCAAAGAACTTCCATTATTCACCTGTTTTTAAATATGCCTAGCAAATAAATGTTTCCATGTGTTTAAATATACTGACAACTGTTTTCACTGCTAACAGTTGTCCTAGTTTGCAGAGCTAGGAATTTTAGAGCTTGCTATCAGATTCTAGGATATATTTTTCCCTGCTGATCCTAGAATCACTTTCTACTTGGTCATTCTTCTTTTCATGACCTGCAAAGCTATTTTAAGCAAGCCTTTGAAGAAAATTAATTGCCTAGATCCCTAAAAACCCCTTTAATGTCTCTGTGTTTGTTACTGGGTTGAGTGGGTTCTTTTCGTCTCAATTGCCAGAAGCTGTCAAAGAGAATAGTCTTGCACAGTAAAAAGAAGATTAAAGACAGCTCAGCACTGTAAATCGAACAAAATGATAAAACATTCTAGAGGTAGCACATATATAACAGTTTATAATTTAAATATAGAAAAATCTTAAATATAAATTGGAAAGTAAAAATTTGAATACTCATATTTCTTGTTCTTAAAAAAATAAATATTGCTCTTGCAAACTGTAATGCATTTTTTCCTGTTTTATTTCCTACAGCAAGAATATTACTGCCATGTATATTCCTGCTGGTGGAATAAATTTTAACACTGGATTCAAATGCACAGTCCCTTTTACTACATACTTTGACTTCTTCAGTACCAACATAGAAGAAAGTGTAATACCTTAATAACACATGGATATGTATCCCAATATCCTTCATAGGTCCAAATGGAGTTTTTACTAATTGAAATTACAAATGTCCATGAAATGTGATATCAGGTTTCCCTTTTGGAAGCTTTCAACTGTTCTTACAAACATTCACTTGTCTTTGAGTCTAGTAAACTACTTGCCTTTAACACCATGATGTGACAACATGTTCTTTGGATACTTTCAGAGTTACTATTGACTTTTGACATTTTTAAAATTCACAGATTTTTATTAATTTCTCATTAAACTTCAAAAGTTTTCACAGGCAGGAAAATGGTACATATTGTTCTCCTTTCTCTATCGTTTGTGATTATTATGAGCAAATTGTCAGAAAACATGACAGGTGCTTAGAACAAAAAAACAAAACAAAACAAAAAATAGCAGCCCTGCTTGAAACAATTTATAATCCCATTGTAATTGATAAGAACTACTTTATCTGATTTACACCTCCTCCGGTTCCAAAAACACTCTGAGATTTTTCTATCTTTCTTGATATGTGATTCCCCCTCCCCCCAGTTTCCACACCATTCTTCTCACTCTTCTTTGAACACCCATAGATTCTGTAATACTATTTCTGAAAAGAGGTTACAAGTGATACTGTGAAAAGACTGGACTGTATAATCAAATAACTTTATGCTGCTTTGAATAACCATATAGGGTTTTGGTCCCTCCTTGTACCTGCATTGAGGATCCTCCAAAAAAAGGCCTGTTGGAGGAAAGATGTCTGCAATGAATTGGCACAGTCACTGGATGCTACATTGACATTATTTTCCTAATCAAGTCACTCAGTTTTTTAGGTTGATGTGGCCGAATGTAGGTTACTGTCAGAGCTCTGCAAACTCTGAAGTGAAATTGCAGCTGGATACAGCCCTTTGCATCTAGCACCCATATAATCGTAGCAGAAATCACTGCATGAAGTGGACTAAAGGACAGCAAACAGAAACATGCATTATCTGTCTATCAAAACCCACTCAAACTAGGGTTCATTTCAGCAGAGCTGGAAAGAGAAAGAATGTTTTATTTCTTTGTGACTTTTTCATCAGCAGTACTTTTTGCATGATTTATTGTAATGATATTTTCTAAAGGCACAAGTATTGCTTGCATATCTCAGACATATCCAGGACTACAAATATATTTCTGATTCTGTCTCCTACTATTATAGCACGTCTACAAGGCCACTGCTTTTACACATAGGAAAAAAAGATAATTACTATTTTTAATTATTTGTAAGTGCTTTTTAATGTATTTTTTTCTATCTTTCCAAGCTAAGATCTTTCTGAACCAAGACAAAATAATCTTAGTCAGATTGTGCCTTTTAAAGTTTCCCATTTTATTCTTTATGGCTTTATGCTCTTTTAGTTGTAATAAGAATGTATCAGGCTTAGTCCAACCCTTTGAAGTCCATATGAAACAAGTTTTGCTTATAAAGCAGGTTGATGAAGTTTTAATGTGCAAAATTCACTTCCATTGTCACCATACTGTTTCTATCACAATGTTGTATTTTCTCATTGAAACACCTGTATCCACCAGCATGCCTGATACCATGACAGCTACAAATACAGTTCTCTCAATTGCTTATCTTGCAAAAAATCTCAGACTAACCTAATTTCATTCTGTAGCATGGTCCCTTTGTACAGTAGGAATAGTTACCTTTCATCCGTCAGATTTCTCTCTGAGATGGTTAACTGTTTTTACTCTGTTTACATTTGCAGTTCCTCTTGTCTAATCCTGGAATGACACAGGCTGAGCAAAATTAGACTGTTGTCATCATATGAACCCAATGAACTAGTGGCCAGGGCAGCTGAGAAATGTTGCTCCTACAAGATGTCAGTAATGTGTAATCACCTTTCCAGCAGTAAGTTCAAAAAGCTTCTTTGAATGAAAGCCTAACCTAATGTTTGTCTCAAAAAACACCAACACACAGAATTTGAGCAGATCCAACACTACTGTGAATACTAGACCATGGCACTTAGTGCCCCATCCAGTCTCATCTTAAAAACCTCCTGGGATGGTGAATTCACCACCTTCCTGAGCAGTCTCATTCCAATGTCTGATTATACTCTCTGTAAAAAATTTCTTCCTAACATCCAACCTAAATCTCCCCTGACAGAGCTTAACACTGTGCCCTCTTGTCCTACTGCTGATTGCCTGGGAGAAGAGATCGACCCCCACCTGGCTCCAACCTCCTTTCAGGTACTTGTAGAGAGTGATGAAGTCTCCCCTGAGCCTCTTCTCCAGACTAAATAAGCCCAGCTCCCTCAGCCTCTCCTCATAGGACTTGTGTTCAAATCCCTTCACCAGCCTCATTGCTCTTCTCTGGACCTGGCTATAGGGAGCTGTAGGGGTGGCTTTTGTAAGAAGCTGCTAGAAGCTTGGTGCACATACTCTGTGTATTGGGTCTGGCTAAGATAGAGTTTGTTTCCCCCATAGCAGCCCTCATTGTGCTTTGCTTTGGTAGCTAGAAGGGTGTTGATAACACCAGTGTTTTGGATACTGTTAAACACACCATCAGCACTGTAACATTCCTTCTGGGAGGGGACACAAGTAGGCCATCTGACCCAAACTGACCAAAGGGATATTCCATACCATATGACATCAGCTCAGATATAAAAGCTAAGGAAAGGAACAGGAAGGGGGGCATTCATTGTCTCCAATGGCTGCCTGCTAAGGAACATGCTGAAGCCTTGCTTCTCGGAAGTGGCCAGCCATCACTGCTCATGGGAAGTAGAGAATAAACTGTGTTATCTTTCTCCTCATTTTTGCGCACACAAGTTTTGGGTTGCTTTTACTTTGCTTTAATAAACTTTCTCATCCCAAACCATGAGTTGTTTTCCATCTCACTCTCTTCCCTGTCCTCCTCAGAAGGGGAGTGATAGAGTGGTTGAGTGGGCACCCAGTTTCCAGCCAAGGTCAGCCCAACACACTGCGTTAAATGTTTTCTTAGAAAAAGGAGACTGCAATTGCTTTTACTTACATTTTTCTGATTTAAATATTCTCCAAGAAGAAAAGTTGGAGCCTAATCCCATCAACCATTATCTTTCTTAAAACTTTCTAGAGCTGCTGAGAAAGAGCTAATACCTGGCAGTAGATTTCCTATGCCCATCCATATGATGTGAGAGAGACAGAGGTTTGCCTTTCAACTGATTCCCTTGTTTCCTTGCATACCCTAGGAAGTCTGAAAATGTATTCAGAAGCTTAGTGTCAAGCTTTTGAGCAGATGTTTTTTCTGCCTATACACCTCTCAGCAGATATCTCTGACTTTTTCTCCCCAGTCATCAGCTAAAAGAGAGATATGCAATATCTATACTGTTTTTCCTACCAGCTATCAAGCTTAAGCCCCATCCTACTCTTTTTTTTTCCATGGGGAGATGAGCCAAGACTTAGAAGAGTAGCCAAAGGCTATGAATTCCTGGAAAGGGACTGAAGTGTCAACACCAAATCAGAATGGGAAAAGGGAAAAGAAGAGCCTAAGGATAAATGTATACAGTAAGAGTTAGGGAAGATGGACAGGACTGAAGAGGTAACAGAGAAGGATTATTTTAAATACTGGAGAGTAGAAGAGACAGAGTTTAACTAAAAAGGATTTAGAAGCTAGTGAAATAAATACGTAGAGCACAATTATGACCTCAAAAGAAACCTGGATTTTGGACAATCTAACAGTATGGTGGTTCAATGTAATTACATTTAATTGTGTAAAATATTTGCATGTTTGCAGGAAGAATCATTTCTGATACCTAATCTTTTTAGCCATAAATCGCAGTTTTGCAAAGGAATTTTGCTCTCTCAAATACAGCTGTATAGTCTAACTGTTAGGGGTCAGTTTCTGGCAGTGAACTTTGCTGAAACAATTTATTTTTTCATTGGAAAGAGCAAGAATCAGGCTGCTGATTCTGAAATCAGAATAGGTGATACAGAGGGAATAAAAGTGGCAAAAGGCATGTGTACAGGGGGTGGGTGCTCATTTCACGGCCACAAGCAGGCATCTCTTTAAAGTTGGGATGCGGAGCTATCTAGATTTATTCCATCCAGAAATATGGTACACTTAGAGAAGGAGTTGCTGGCAAAGGATGGTCCAAGGAAGGAGGGCTGCCTAGAAAACACAAGTAACAGCACATTCTAAAGCATCCTTTTCCTAAAGATCACAGGATCTATTTAGATGCCACTTCAGACTCTTGAGATGGGGATGTCCTGTACAGCTAGACATCTGTGAGTAACATAATACACTGAGGAGGCAGGAGGAATGGGAAGGGTATGGAGAGAGGGATGTACGTGGTGTGAGAAGCGTCGTCATCATGGCTAGGCTTCATGAACAAAGATTTGGGAAGGGCTCTGCCCACGCTTGCTACAAGCGCACTGATGGCTAAAAAGGCCAATGCAAGATAGACAAGTCCAGTTGCAAAAAGAAGTGTAGTTACCAAAAAATTGGTAGGCCAGTGTTCAGTGTTCTCTCAAGCCTGCAGATATTCAAACTCATATCTGCGGCAGTTTTAGGTAATTCCTTAAACAATAGGCTGGGAGAATAATTAGATGACATGTATTTACATCATGCAGTGAAAGAGTGAAGCAACTTACCACGGTCTATCTCAGTGTTCAGCCCCCAAAGGTAACATGTTCAGGATTTTTCTTCTTTGTGTTTTCCCTGACCATCTCCTTTATATGAAGAAAAATAGTATCTGATAGCAGTGGATTTAAAGTTAGTATTCTCTTACTGATGTGTAAGTTACTAAATCAAGTACAGAAAAGCATCCTGACACTTTCATGTTTTTAATTGAATCCCACTGATGTCAGGGGGATTAATCATGCACTGGACTGAGGTTTAACAAATAATACTTATCTCTATAGTTTCCAACCAATGGCAGGGAGACTCTACCTTCAGTTGCAAATGGATTAAGGCAAAATTCTTTCAGACATTCGATACTGATTCCTTTTGTGGCAAGTTAATGAGCTCAACCCTCACAAAGTGGTCTCAGGACATTATTTTTGAGTTAGGAACTCAGCAGTGTCTGAGCATTATATGGACAGCTGTTGCTAAGGGGTTACAAAGCCCTGTCAAAACAGCAGTCTTCATCCTCTTTTTTTGGAAACCACAAATTGAACAGAATTCACTGCTGAAAATCCACAGGCAAGGCTTTCACGGACTGTGTCATTTAAATATCAGTATATTTTGTGACAGTCACGCAATCATTTTCTTGTTTGTCTTCACCCTTTTAAGTGCTCTTGCTCCACTTTATCACTGGTAAAGTGACTAGATCTGTGATGAGCTATAAGTCTTCTTATATTCCTTCCCTCCTGCCCCTCATCCCCCAATTATTATTGAACTATCAGTATTTGATTCAATAGAAAGATATTAGAAAATTTCTACCATTGCTAACTTTGCCTTTCTTGTACAATGTTAATGTGGTAAATGGATATACAAAATATGATATATTTGAGAGGAAATTAAAATGCCATAGTAAGCATTACCAATGAATATGAGAAAGTTTTAGTTAGACCAAAACACAAAAGAAATAAGATAAAGGTGATTTTCAAAAATAACTAAGAAGATTTAAGGAGCTCCCATTAAACACTTCTCTGGAAATTGGGATTAATTACCAGAAGACTTTTTAAATTTTTTTTTTGCACTGTGTCCTCTTCTGACATTCTTTACACTTAATCTGTTTCTCTTCTGTTGCCTGCCACTTGCTCTGATAACAATTTTCCTTTGCAGTCCTCCCTTTTAGAGTTTTCTTTTCATTGCCGAGTCCAAGTAGTCTTTTACTTTTTGAGAATTTCTACATGGTTCTTATTTGTTCCTTTCCAGAAATATTTTTCTTCTTTTTTTTTTATTTATTTATTTTTTTTTTTCCTATTTCCATTCCTGCCTCAAACATACTCAGCTTTCAAGTTCTTCCATTTCTGTCTTTGTTGTCATCCTAGTTGCAACCTTAGAGGTTATAACTTTCCTGGAAACCGCCAAAAAGACCACTTAGATCTATAAGTTTATGAGCATATAGCTGAAATACCAGCTAATTTGAAACATACTGGCAGCAGACTAATGGTTATAGCACAGCAAGACAAAAATATATTTAAATTCTATGCAAAATGCAGATCCTCTTGCAAGATTTTTACATGCATCTTGTAGCTTTTTGGTTAGTAAAATTAACCTCCACCACAGCTTGTCTTCCAGTGACAAAACACTGTTTGAAAGACCTACTAATGTGTCTTTTATAGGAACCTTTCAGAAGATTCTACTATTATATTTCTATTCATTTTTACAGGCACACAGAAAGATTTCTGAAATTCACCATCATATAGTTGTGTGCATTATAATTTATATTAAGACCCTGAGCCATTGTTCAATAAACAGGCATAATACAGAATTAGGTTGGATACAATACAGTTTGTTAGGGAAGCTGTGCTCTTCCTCAAAGCAACTCAGAGACATGAAGGTAATTAAGAAATTTCAGTGCCAGCCAGTGGCTACTTCACTGCTTTTGGTGGCATTAATGGGGGGAGGTTAAAAAACACTACTTTCTGAACTGTAGATAAGTTAGTAACTTCACAGAAAATTATTTCCTCTACATCTGCCAAGCTTTATTTGGAATTTTCTTATACTTTTTCAGATGAATAAAATAATAAATAACTTACATATAAGAGTTTTTTTCAACCTAGAAGAATGTTATTTTAAGAAGAGATAGCTTTAATTCTGAAACTATCTGAAACTATTCTGAAGTCCAGGGACTTCTCTCGAACATGCTCAGTATCCAGCTTCTAAGAAGCGTTTCCTCATCATCTCATATTTACACTCAAAGTTGCTGATAGCTTTAAAAAAATTCTTTGTCTTTTAAGACACAAGAAAGTTATGATCATTAATTTTGTCATATGCACCTAAACCCCAATGTCTTCAATTTTACATATATGCAGGGATACATAACATAGAAGCATTCCAGTGAAGAGTCTGAAAAGCACAAGTTCAGACATATAAAGTAACTCTCTAGAATAACTACTTTCAGTAGCAATATAAAGAAATTAAATAAGTATGCATTAACATTCTCAGAGATTGCCCGCAGTCTGTCAACTGAGGTGAAAGTCACAAAGATCTTACAATGCCCACTAATAAAAGAGAAAAATTCTAGCATTAGTGTTATAAACCATTTTCTCAATCATTTAAAAGCTGTGAACAAGATGGGATGCATTAATTTGTGGACTTATGCATTTTTATCTTGGGAAGTTACAAAATATATCACAATGTTAGGAGAAGAAAGGTATGTGGGTGAATAATTCCCTTGCTATGTTAGAGCAGGTCAGAAAGAGATCAGTGCTTGCATTTATGAACAAGATTCCTTGAAAGATTATATCTCCACTAAATATATTTCAAGACTGCACTGAAATACAAGAGTCCATTTGTGCCAGCAGACAAGAAACAGAATCATAGAGTCATCAAGGCTGGAAAAAACCTCTAAGACCATTGAGTCCAACCCTTGACCAAATGCAATATTCAGTTGTTTCTTGAACAATTTCAGGGCTGGTGACTCCATCACCTCCTTAGGCAGCCCATTCTAATGCTAACCATCCTTCCCATGAAAAAATTCTTCCTGATGTCCAACCTGAACCTCAGCTTGAGGCCATTTCCTCTTGTCCTGTCACTCATTGCCTGGGAGAAAAGACTGACCACTACTTAGCTACAATCTCCTTTCAAGTAGTTGTGGAGACTGATAAGGTCTCTCCTGAGCCCCCTTTTCTTCAGATTAAACAACCCCAGCTCTCTCAGCCACTCCTCATATGGCTTACAGAGGATATTTCTAAACTAGAAATGGGTATGGATCATACAGTTGCAGGCACATAATCTGTTTTCTTCACAATTCAAACAAAAATCTTCTCCTATTTGCACTGTTGTTTATAAACAACCTTTAAATATTATTTTCCCATTTTTGTTCACTTATGGGGCCTCTATATGGCATGAGGTTAATGTTTATATTTTGTGAATCTGTAGCCAAAGTCATAATCACCTATAAGATCTGTCTTTCTGTTAGTCATCCTAATTTCCTTGTGAGAAGAGACTGCATTTCTCAAGTGTGTTTGTTGGTGTATTTTATTTAGTTGTTGGTGAATTTTACTGAAATACTTGGGAACTCACAGAGTCAAGGAGGATTTTCACTCCTGGGTAAACAAAAAACAAACAAACAAACCTCAGAAAAATCAGTAAAATAAAACAAAACCTTTGGGAATCATAGATTGCCTATGGCAAAAGCTTGTTTCTGGACACAGAAAACAACTTGTTTTTTCCAGAACAAATCTCGACTCCAACCATTTTAAGCACTGAAAAAAGTGACAGTGAAAAAAAGTGTGAAACTTAAACTGAGCTCTCACAAAAGACAGCTGCTGTTATCAATGTAAATATTAAAACTATTGAAAGTTGAAAAACGATAGATGAAGTTCTAGGCATTATCTTTACACAAGGTAGATTTGGTAGTCAGTCTATGTTTACTTGAAGTGACATATAATTTCATTGTGATGCTGATTCTTCTAAGAACAAAAATAAAGTACAATGTGAATAATTGCCTGTTAGTTGAGCTGCCATATATTCAGTGGAAGACATTTACTTATTTTTAAGTGTATGCATCTCTGCAAGCACAAATTCAGGTACATGCCTGTGGTGGACACCATGGGAAAATACAGGGATCCTTGCAACTGAAATACAATTTGCTTTCTATGAGATCTATAGTGCAGGGAAGGCAATAGAAGTTGAACCAGCTATCAAACTGGCAGAAATATAAGGAAGATAGCAAAGTTGCAGAGAGAGGAGATACAGACAAAACATAGACAAAATACAGGCAAAACTATGGAAAAATTAAGAGGACATGAGAGGACCAAATTGATAGTGGTAGACAGTGACACAACAAAAAAAGAGAATATATTTATTCTATTCATAAAAGTACGAAGACTACAGAAAAATATGAATGGCTAAAAAGAATAGAAAAAAACATATCTGAATGCCAAAACATATTCTATACACAGATACTTAAAATAAATCATAGAATCACAGAATATGCTAAGTTGGAAGGGGACCATCAGGATCACCGAGTCCAACTCCTGGCTCTGTGAAAGACACGCTGAGGGTCACACTATGTGATCAAATGCTTCTTGAACTCTGTCAGCCTTGCTGCTTTGAACACTTCCCTGGGGATCCTGTTCCAGTGTGCAACCACCCTCTGGGTCAAAAACCTTTCCCTAATATCTAACCTAAACCTCCTCTGACCAATCTTCATGCTGTGGTCAAAGATCGTTCAGCTGAATGGCAATTTGACATTATGATCTGTAGGCAAATTTTCATTTAGCTTAAACTTTACCTTACTTCTATCTTCCTTGAAATACACATTGAACACATGGTGTTATTCATGGAAGTCTATGTTTCCTTGTGTTTTCTGATTACACATGTGGAAACATGGATTTTTATGGTGACCTACATTACTGATCCAAACTTTTGATCAGTTACAGTAGCTTCTTAATACTCCAAACTCCAGCAAAGAGTTAGACAAATTATTTCCTAAAGATTTCCTGTCATTACACAGTGCTGCCTAAAATATATATTACTTGACAGTTTTTCATCATAGTTGCTGTAACCACACTTCCGATCATGTTCCTCCCATGACTTTATATCAAAGATGGAATAAGTCTTATCTTAATATGCATGATCAGCTTTGCACATTCTTCCACATGAGGTATTATTAAAAGGTAACAGCGGCACTATTTTCCTATTGAAAACACAGTCTTAAATGTATTTTGTTTTCTATAGCCACATTCTATCACACCCTAATTTCTTTAAATGTATTAATGTTGTTATTTTTCTCAGGGAAAGTTGCAGAGGATGTGTTCTGGTTTCGATGGGGATAGAGTTATTTTTCTTCCTAATAGCTCGTACAGTGCTATGTTTTGGACTTCATATGAGAATTATGTTGATAACAGAAGGATATTTCGGTTGTTGCTCAGCAGTGTTTAACCTAGGTCAAGGACTGTTCAGTTTCCCATACTCTACCAGTGAGCAGGTGCATAAAAATACAGGAAGGAGCACATACAGAACAGTTGACCTGAATTGGCCAAAGCGGTATTCCCATACCATAGAACATCATACTCAGTACATAAACTAGAGGGGTTGATCACTGCTCAGGGTTGGGATGGAAGGTGTCCTAGTTTTCAATGTAAATTTAACTTCCTTTGCATTTCTTCCAAGTTCAGCATATTCTTCAGATATTTTTATACAAAAAAAAGTTTCCCAGTCTCAAGTAAATGTTACCTGCCCATCCATTCCTGTATGCAACCAGATTTCTTTTAGGTTCACTTGCTAACCTCTGCCTAAGTCCATCTGTTATCTGCTTGAGAACTTACCTATTAATCCATCAGATTGTATAATTTGTTTTGTGAGATATTATATCTTCCTAGAGCAGGTCATCAAGAAAGCAATTTTGATCATATATACCCCACTAGGGAGTCTTTTTTTTTTTTTTTTTTGAGGAGGAGGAGGAGGAGGAGACAGGAATAAATCATTAACGTTTGTTTTTTATAAAAACCCTTTCATTACTATTTTTAGGATACTCACTCTGAGGGGAATCAAAAGTTCAGCATATCCTGGCATAAGTGGTTGGATACTAATGTGACTGCAACCATGCTTGTGAAATGAAAATTTAGAGTTGTGTTGACACCTATTGAAATACAGAGGAAGTGTTACAAATAAATTTCAGTCTCCCTTAGGTCATGAAACTTTTGTTTCCAAGATCATGAATTCAGAGCAAGCATGTATATGAATACAAATGCACAAAACTATTAAGGAAATCATCACAATTTCTGAGGTTTGTTAATTTTAGATGCTTTCTCACTAGACAAGCTATGAATAAATGTATATAATACAGGGACTATTTGGGAAGAAAAAGAAAGTGTTTCAGCACAAGTAGTAATCAAGGCTAGTTATATCTTTTATTTGACTAGAATCTGCAGATTTTAGAGTATATTTCTACCACTAATGTAAGTTTGCAGAGAGTCTGTGGGTGGGCTGCATTTGTAGCCATTCTTACAACCTTTAATAGAAATGTGACAAAGACAGAAATTAAAATAATGAATAGTCACATAAAAATATCTTAATTTTTTTTTTTAATCTCTTTGAAACCTAGTCCTTCTTAAACTACTCTGATAAACCACAAGTCTGTTACAGACAGTGTAGCTGTGGTAGGTAGAATGGGAGAAGAATCTTTGCTGATTATGTGATCCTTCATATTTAGGCCTTTCAGCCAGGAAGACAAACTATGCTGTAAAACAGAATGGAGTTAAGTACATAGCACCTTCATGGAATGTCAGATGCCTCTGTGAATATTAAAATACTTTTTTATTATTTGGTTTAACCTTTCATTTAAATACCTGTATGTCTGGCACCAAACATTTCTTAGGATTGCTGTTGACCTGTTTGTTCACTGGTGTAAGCATATGCCATCCTCACACCATGGGTATCATTGAAGGTAAAGAATATTCTTTAATTATAAGATATCTTCATATTCTTTAATTATTCAACAGCTGTTACTGCAAGTAATATATATTGTCATATTTTTTAATGCATCTTCCAGGGCTACTGACATGCATGTTTTCACAAACAAGAGCAAACAATGTGTGGTTTATGTGGAAAGCAGTGTTGTTCCCTCAGGGAAAGTAGTATGTAGCAAAATCCCATATCACAGTGTATCACTCAGAAATCTTTCAAGCTATAAATATGAAGATCACTGTAGGACCATCTTTTGCTGCGTACAAATGTCCTCTTTTAGGCATGAGCTTACTGATAGGCTATAGAAAATGGAAGGAGCTTGTTTGAATGGAACTTTTAAAGTGAATACAAATAATGAACTACAATAGGAATCAGCAGTGCTTAATTCTGTGCTTATCTGATATCTTTATTTGAGAGAAATTAATACACCTTTATGTTTAAATATATATAGTAAATAATATAAGGACACACATCTCTTTGATTTTACAGTAAAACACTCAAAACTTCTTTGGTTAATTTCACTTCTAGAGGAAATGAGCAATCAGTCCCTGAGTTTCAACAGAGGGTAATGTGGCAAAATAGACTCAAAACACAGTATGATACTACAAATTGCAAAGTACAAAGTAGTAAGCTCTGTCTGTCATTTTGCTTTGGTTTATTTTTTTCCTTATTTTCTTCCTCATTTTCTTCTCATGACTTTTTATGCCTTTATGACTTAGCCTTTGCTGAGTTTCAACTGAAAACAAAGAGGAAGGAAGAAAAAAAAATAATTTTTAAGGGATTTACTTGCACTCCTCTCCAGGAGGCAACACTCCTAGGTTGAGAAATACTTCTCTAAAGAACTGGGAATTGAGTATTCTTAATCCACTAGATCTTACAATGACCAACTCTCCAAGGAGCTTCCTTGTTTCCATTATAACTTTCTTTTTATTGTGTGAAATATTTGGGGGTGTGTGTATGTGCTGGTGTTGCTAAAGAAGAAAGCCTAGACAAGGTAAGTTCAAAGTCTGTCACAGAAGGAGTTTTAGCTATGTGTGTGGTTCATGTAGAGAAATCATTCCCTTTCAGGTTATTCATTAAATAATTAGAACTATAGTCTTTGGACTGATGCATTAAAGTGAGCTACAGAATGCAGAAAATATAAACTAAGTAAAATTGTTCTTTTTTTTTCGTTACAATGATTATTTAATACACAGTTAATTTACTGAGAAAATGAAAATCAAAATACTAAAATTAAAAATTGGTTTAATCTAGTAACCTTATACAATTTTCAAAATGTGTTTTATTGGTAAGTATCTCCACACAAAACCTGTGGACCAAGTAGTTTTTCAAAATTATCTCTGTGAGGGCAGATGACAAATTTAATTATGTTTAGGGCAGGGCACATACAAGACATAAGACTGAATTTCAGAGCACAGTATCTTCCAAAAAAAACCATGTAGGATCTTTTTTGCAATCTAATAATTTATTCCCCCAAATGTTATAGTACCGGAGTATTCTCACCTACCACTGAGATCAACAGACATGGAAGGCAGAGATCATCATTCACCACCCCGCCACCATTCAACATCTGTTATCCCACTTTTAGGATATATGTCACACTGTACTAGAAGCAATCCAGGATTCATGGGCTTTACAAAATAGTGAGCATAGAGGAGCCAGACTTCATATTATGTTGTGAAGGAGCTTCTGTGAGTGATAGAAGATCTGCTTTCTAGTTGCTCATAACAAAGTCTGTGTTTCACACCATAGCAATTTTACACAGGCTTTAGGACTCTGGGAGTACATGACACTCAGTTGTGGAAACATGCACCTGATCGTTCCATCTCCTTGATCCATAAATCTCAGTTATTCTTTCATATTGGTACAACTGGTGCTTCTCCCAGGTCATCGCAACTTTCCCTAATTTATTTCCTTCTGATATCTATATGATATCAGTTTGATCCCACTCAGCCCAAGGTGGTGTTTTGTTAAATATAGGGGGAAACATTCACTTTGAAAAGAATCAGTAAGTTAAATATCTACACACAAAGTAAATATTTTTTTTAATAGCTATGATCCAAGTCTCACAGGACCATTTCACTCAAAATTGCAATTTGCAGTTAATCACAGGAAAAGAAATACATGCCATTTTATTTAGTGCTTTTGCTGAGGCAATGTATCTCCCATGTACATTGTTCTTGCTCTTCTGACCAGTATTTGTGTGTCAGAACGTAGAATTTACATTCCTAGTTAAACACAAAAATGCCTTTGTTTTCTTGGACTAGATGAATTAGCCAAGTTGTCAAAATATGGTTTTGACAGAGCAGATATAACTTAGATTAAGTCCTGAACCTTTGGATTATCTCTTCTTTAGTTTTTTTGTAGCATGGAATAAATGTGCCTACTATAAATATTAAATATAAAATACTCATAATTTGTCTCATGCAAAGAAAAAAAAATCCTCTTCGGAGCATTAGACATCAAAAACTCACTCATTATAGTTGCTTCATTACATACATAGCAGTCTTAAACAAGAAAAATAACATTAAGAATAAACAACAAAAATCAAGGAAACTCAAACAGTTTCATTAACAATTTGAATATGAAAATCGGTTTATTTTGAGGATCTAAGATCCACAAGTAAGGAATGCACAAAAAATAAATTTACATTCCTTCCTTTACATTGGCCAATTGTTGCAAAATATTAAAGTTACAACACTAAACACATGGCACTTTATTGACAAGAGCATAAAGTCAGAGTTATGGTCACATTACTGTATTTTAACAGGTAGCTACTTATCATCTGAATCTCAGTAATGTCCTGTGTGCTTGCATCAGTATTTTAATTTTGATTAATTCACCTTCACTGTGGTCTGGACCATGTTGAATCCTTTCAAAATTACACGTTTGTGATTCCCCAGCTACAGATCAGCGTTTAAATAACTACTGTCTGTGTTCTATCCCTTCAGCTTCACTGGGACTATTTTCACCTAACCTGACTGTGATAATAAATCTGGTTGCACAAAAGAGAGAACAGGTTAATGCGAAAGCATGTGGTATAGGACCAGAAAGAGGAGTAGGGTTATGTGAACCTTTAAAACTCTTCAGATAATATCCTTTACTTCACTGAACAAGTTTATGTCCATGATTGTTTCAAAGAAAACAGCTGCCCCTGTTATTGATATTTGTTAGGTGACTTTCAGTCATACCATGCGAAGAAGGGTGAGAATTAATCAGAAAGTTTATTCTGATGAAGGCTCAAAATGTTTGCATTGATTTGCCACATGGAAACTAAGCACGACTTTTCAAGGGACAAGAGAGAGGAATTGTGGGAGAAAACAAAGGCAGGGCTTGCCCAACTGTTGTCTTACATATATGAAGTGTAGAGAAGGTTTCCGATACATTTTCGTCTAATTTTGAACATGTCAGTTAAATGAATTTTAGGACTCCCAGCCCTAAGGCAAGGTCTTCTGAATTTGAAACAGGAGAGATGTGAACCACAGAAAAGGAAAACGTGGAATTAACAGAAGTTAGCTTCTATCAGGACTCTTAACTGAGACAAAAAAAAAGCTTTACTCTTAAGGAACTTGTTTGTTCTATGAGAAGGGAAATATAAACAAATCTAGTAGATTCACATTTCTCCCAAAAAGTCACACTCAATTTCTTGTTAAAGATCACTGTCTTCATAATATGAAAGCTATTAAATGGTTGACATTTAACATCAATAGTCCCTAATTGTGTAATGATTGATATCGTTATACAAGGAAGTGGATTATTAATGCATTTGGGGTGCTCAGTAGGAGAGTCTTGGCAGAATTGTCTGAATCATGGTGAAATGCAAACATGAAAAGTGACAAATCTGAGGAACAAAGTGAAGGTACTAGTATAAAACCACAAATCCTTCTATTTAC
Organism: Myiozetetes cayanensis; assembly: GCF_022539395.1. Taxonomy (NCBI): domain Eukaryota; kingdom Metazoa; phylum Chordata; class Aves; order Passeriformes; family Tyrannidae; genus Myiozetetes; species Myiozetetes cayanensis. The sequence continues at coordinate 80,525,994 of NW_026087742.1, forward strand.
TTTCTCACTGTAGCATTCCATTTCAGTTTTTTTACTGTGAACAGGTCAGTAACTAATTGATTAGCAAATTTAATGTTCAGTACAAAGCAATCTGTATCAAAACTTTTAAAAGTACATGTATAGGTATCTGCAAATTAGAATGGTACAAATAAGATATTTATGCCTTCCTTCTCAATTAATGTATGCATCTTGAGTAATTTTAGTTTTAACCAATTATTTCAGGATATGTCTGTTCTCATTCCCCTTTATAAACTGTATTGTTTCAAAGCCATGAAGGTAAAAATAGATTAAAGTCTTAAAAATATTTCCTCTTAGGTAAAACAAGAAAAAATTCAAACTGTAGATATTTCGCTACTGTGGCTAATATCTTTTCAAGATCCCTTTTGTATGACATGGGTAGAAGAAGCTAACACAATATCACCAAGGCATATTCAAACAAAATATCCCTCCTGAAATTTCATTCTTACCAACTTAAATCACCGATACCACCTGAAATAATACTTGCTCTATTGTTGGTGTACGAAGCTTCACATGACAATATCTCCTCTTTTACAAGCTGAAAAGCTAATTAAGTGTAAAATACTCAAATGAATGAATCACTGCTTAATCCCTAAAGTTAATTTTTCTTGGAACTGTGGCCAAGAGTCAATATTTCTGCAGCAATTTCTGGATTACCAGTGGAGTGGTACAAGAGGAATTAGTCTGTACAGCAAAACTGTTGATGATGAGGACCTGATGTTCACACTGGATTTTTTTCTAAAGCATAACTTTAGAATTACTGTGGTTATGAAGATTGTAAACCCTTGAGATTGCATCTATCTTACCATCCAAATTTATGTGAAAGGAACCCATTTTTGTGTTCTGATGTTGCTCCGTTATGCACACCAGCAAGAATTAAGTGGGGATGAGAGAAATGTTGCTTCAAAAGTACACCCCCATCTAATCTAAAACCTCAATGTAGATGCAGCTGGTTCCAAAGTACCTAAATTTGACTTCAAACAGTGACTGCCACAAAACTATACAGCACAAATGAGATCATACATTTGGTCTATGACTTATTATCTCTGCAACTCAAAGTTCCCTTGTCATGAGTCACTGTGGTCACTGGAAAAGCCAAATTCCAACTGAAGTTACTATTCAGTATCCCAAGAGCTTTTTCATTTTAGTGTTTTGCAAGAATTCTTTTTTATTTAAACCCTTGCTATAGGATATATATTCTCAAATGTATTCAGTTGTTCTGAACCTCGCATAAAGTGAATTTCTTTTTGTAATGGTAAAGATAATTAGCCATTGAAACAACCTACCTGGGGTCATGATAAATTCTCTAAAATGTGAAATTTTAAAATTGGGAATAGATTTATTTCTCAAATAGATGGCTTTGTTCATCCCAAAGTTACATAGAAATCACTTGTTAAAATTCTATGGTCTGTGCTATGTAGGGGGTCAGACTAGATGATCATTATAGTTCCTGCTGGTCTTAAAATTTATGGAATTATGAAACATTTTCATATTTTATGTGCATATTACTAAATGCATATAATTCTCTTTCCTTGGAGGTTTTCATAACACTTCCCAAATGAATTTAGTATTATCTCTGAATTTCATTTACATGATGTAAACTCAGCTGAATGTTATTGCCATTTATCAGTGTACTGTTTGCAGTCCTTCAGCAAGTTTTCATTCTGTGTGACAGTGTTCATAACCATGCCAATTTGAATTAATTTTGTAAGTAGGATTTCATTTGAGACTATATCAAATGCTTTAATAGTAGTTAGAGATATCACATCTATTTTATTGTCCTCATCAACTGGTTTTGTCACTTTATCAAAACAAACTATTCATGTTTGTCTGGAATGATTTGTACTGCTAAGCTATATCTAATTTTGATCATGAATCCCCAAGTGAAAGGTGCTAAAAGGTGTATAGATGTTTTCTTTACAAACTAAAGCCTTTAAACACCTCAGAGGAGATGAACTTCACACGAATTTGTGAATTTGGAATACAGCCATATTTTCTACCACCTCCCAAAGCTGACAAACCCGTTTATTTCTCTGAGTTCTGAAGATATTCAGAAAAGGCTATTGTCCATATAAATGGTCAAAGGTCTACCTTGATTTAGTTTGTCTAACAAAGTAGTATGAGTAATATATACATTTTCTTTTCCAGTGTGCACAAATAATCATGGGATTAAGGTTGAATATGGTTGCTTTATGAAAATATTTTTAGTCATAAATTCCATCTTTCACAACCCTGAATATATAATAAACCAGAGTACTGGTTTCTCCAAGACTCACTGCCTATCTCCCAGGCTCTGAAACTGGCTATATAAAAACTATGACTAAGAACGTATAGAGAGAAATACAAACTCTTACACATCTGCATTAAGAAGAAGACCAAAAGAAAAGAGATAAATTAGAGTATAACTCTGCTAAAAGTTAGACATCTAAATCTGGGCTCTTTAACCCTTCACAGTCATCTAGGGTCAGGTCTGAGAAGTAGGTTAGCTTAGGAGTACTTTGTTCAAAGCTTTGTTTTGCCTTACTCAGAGAGAAATAAAACCAGTTGAAGATAGGGCTCTTAGCTCATCTGTATCCCATGCCAGTATACAGGCACATAAAAGTTTTTAACAAAATTAGGTTATGAACTGGAAAGGCAATGACAAAAATCTATGCTCAACAATTCACAAAGTATCTTTTAATTTTGTTTTCCTCTGGAATTTAGTCATATTTTAAAATTAATAATGGTTCCAAAACTGGGTTGTTGTCATCTGGATGGATTTATAAAATGGGCAGCTCAGTAAGTAATCATTTTATTCTAATCATGCATGCAAATATTTGTAAAACCACTGGCTGCTGGCAACTATGATGGGGTGCCATTTGTCTGAATAGTTTCTTAAGTAAAATAATTGAATGCATTCAAAATTGGTCATGCTTTTTCTTACCTTGTATCTATGTAAGAACATTTTCACATTCTCAAAATAACCTGTAGTTATTTTGCTTTTATTTTATTAGATGCTCTCATTAATTCACTCTGATATCCCAACATAATCTTTTAGCTTCCTTGGCCTTTCTCATCTCTGCCTCATTTGCTTAGTTCCCTTGGCTGCTTCTGCAGTATTTGTTGGTTATGTATCTAATCTCCTGCAGGGCCTGTCCATTCATCAGGCTGTTCAACATCACACATAAAAAATACACAACTAGTGAACTGAATTTTCCTTTTCTGTTTCTATTTATAGAATAGCAGCCAAAAAAAGAATCTGCTTGTTGCTGGATACTTAAGTCTTCAATAATCCAGGCAAAATATAAGAAATTAACTTCCTGAAGTAATTTTTTTCTGCCCAGTTTGCACCTATTTCAGTGAGGCTATTACTGCATGTAAGCGCAGTTCCAGAAGTAAGATAATGTGATATTTTGCACATTGTAAGTTTCTACCAAGTTCAGATCAGTAAACATTCAGCCTAGTATTCATTTTGGCTTGATACTGCTCTTCGTAATAGTAATGGGAAAATTCTATCTATTTCAAGGATTCAAGAACAGACCTAACTTTTGTATAATTTAATGAAGCAGATAAACATTCTTTACTTAAGAAACTATAGGGTATACTCTTCACAAAAGCAACTACAAGCTGTAACTCCTCACCACTGATGGGCCCTGGCACATTTTGGTCCTACATATCTCTCTCCTGTGTTTTCATCTCCTACTTTTCCAAGATGAAAAGGGAGCCTAAGGGTTTTTGGCTACTGCAATAATAAAATTAGAAAAAAATGATTCTTTTCTCACTATCTTCTACATTTTACCAGAAATGTTGAGCAGAAATATTTTCAAAGCAAAAGAAATACATTAGCATAACCACTCTTGCAAATCCTGTTCTATTTATCTGCAATCATATGCAAACTATATAGAGAAAGGATAAAGTTTCAAAATAACCTGTGTGATCTGAACATAAACCATGCTCTCTGTGAGCAGATCTCTGCTCACACTGTCATTTTTGTTCACATATTTGGCACTAGAACTTACAAGAAGTTTCTCAGTAATAGCGGAGCTGGCCATCTCTGCAATGTCATACCTTCTGGGAGAAAAAAAAAAAGTCCAGAGGAATAGTAACTCTGTAAGGGATGATAAGGATAATGAGGCATGCAGTGCTCCTAAGTATCATAGATTCAGTGTAGGAAGAAAGGGAAAGCAAATGATAATATGTGCTGAAGAGGTTTATACCTGACTGTACTACTTCTTGAAATATATTATTAACAAGTTATGAAAGCCCTATATTATTTTAAAGATATTGGTTAGCATGTCATTCAGTGAACCTATACTACTAAATATAAATTTCACTGAAGAAAATTCAGTGAGATCTGCAAGTTTCAAGAGGAGGCAATTAACTACTCTTTAACTATGAAATACTGGTTCCCAATGTTGATATACATCTGCAGCATATGAGAATGGCCATCAACCTTGCACAGTATCATTATACTTGAATACCACTGTGTACTATAGAAGGACTATGCTCTACAAGAGGTTTAATATAAATTGAACCCATCTTAACTAGCATGAGTTCAAGGGAGAAATACAAAAATAAAGACATGCTGTATGTACCCACAAATGAGCATGCAGGCTTAGGTTTATGAGTAAGAATGCAACTTGCAGATTTCTTGATTGAATTTGGCAGTGGAATCTTCTTTTTCAGTTTTATTTGGGGGAATATTAAGTTGTTTGATTTTCAGTAAGAGATAAAAGCTGAGCAGAGAGAAAATCTGGTAATTTTTATACTCTTATAAATCCTTTTTCTGAATTGGCTAAGAATCTATATCTTGGGTTTTTTTATGAGACTTACTTTCCAAATACCATTTCATTCTAAACAGAAACTTATGTTTGTCAGCTAGTTCTCCAGGGTCTTTTCCTTTTAACTACTTAAGGAAGTCCTCAGACTTTCCAGAACTGCATATTCTGTGATTCTGTGAACCAGTTCTGTGAAAGTTTTCTCAGCAAAGTTTTCCTTGAGGCGTAGTTTGTTGACTTACATTTCAGAATCTCTTCCACAAAAAGTTTGTCTTTTCTCCACACCGGTTCCCTTAGTAGGTGGTTAGTACCTGCAAGTTGCAGCATTCTCAGAATGCAAGCTCTTTCTCTCCCTCTATGCTAAGAAATTACATGAGAAATGATCACCTAACATGACCAAGATCTTAAAATTGTTTAATCCAGTATCGGTAGCAGGGTTACAAGCTCCTTTTTGCATGCACTTTTGGCATCCCATTGAGTCTTTGTCCTGTTTTAGTGACTTTTTTTTCTTGGTTGTATTTTACTCCTGTAAAACCTTTTGCCAAAATATCTTATTTTTCTCACTAAATTAAAAGAATTTTTCTTAGAGAAGAGTGTGTGACTCTTTCTCTGGATGCTAGTTTGAGGTTATAATGAACCAAAGTCTTTTAAAAGACTTCAAAAAGCCTTAAATAAAATGTAATCGCTTTGGGTGGCTTATGGCTTAAAATCTGGAGTGTAACATCAGTATAGAAAGGTATCTCATGAACTTGAGCTGAAATTATCCATCAGTGTGAGACACATGTTTGTCAGTAGATGTTACAGTAGCAAGAACAAAGTAAAGCATGAAGACTGTCCTTCCTGCTAGACACTTGATTCTAAAGTATATTTCTTCAAAGCTGTTTCAACATGGCACTCAGTTCTGTTAAAAGGTGCTTTTCTCCAAACTCCTGGAATTTCCCTGTTGTGATTTCAGTCAGAAACTAGAATGCTACTAATCTCCTGACACAGAAGGCAGCAGAGGGAAGATGAAGTCTAGATCATTCATGTATGAGCCAGAAGATCAAGACAAACAACTCAATGAGGAGAGTAAGAAGTAAAACTACTCAATCTCTTCTGCTCCCTCACCAAGGCAAGGAGAAAAGGGAAAAAAAGAAAGCTGTGAAAGTTTGACCATCCTCTTCAGTCTGCTCTTAGGACAGAGCTGCTGTGTGCTACCTCTCCTCCCCTCTCCCAACCCCTTAGTTTTGGCTGGCCCCAGCATTAGGAGCAAGTCTCTCTCAACCATAGCTTCTATTGGAAACAGAAGTTCCATCTGTTGAGAGTTTATAGGACTGGACCCATAATTTGCTCAATTACTAGTGTAAAGAAAACCATAGGGAACCTGAGTAACAGCAACTCCTAACCAAGCACATTTGCACTTCATCTGAAACTCTGTATGATTTATCAGGATCACACCCCCTCCTTCTCCAGGATCTAAAGCAATTTGTGTAGCTTAAAACAACTATTAAATGTATAACTAGGAGATAAAATCACAAATCCAGATCTAATTGGTATAGCTTAAATTAAGTTTTACATTTATTGCTGGGAGATAAAATTTGGATAGAATAACTATTACAACAGAATTAAGTAAAACAAAATAGATATGGTGTGGGACCTATGGTAACTTTTATTTAAAACACATGCTGCCGGAGGCAGCAGTCTGCAGAAAACATTTGATCCTACTGCAGTGTAACGCCCATTTGCTAGAGCAGCACCCTCCTGAGTAGTGAGGCAAAAATATTAAATCTTAAACAATGCTGATTTTGGAAAATCTATAAGGACATAGGAAGTTCAGTCAATAATGTTGGCAGGTTATGTGTACAGAATACTGTAAGAATTGGTCTCCCAAGGAACATTTTTATAGGCAAATTTTTTATGAAGTCTAGAAGTGCCATCTAACAGAAACAAAACAGATAAATTGGTGAAGATAATTAAAGAATACTAATGTCCAAGAACACTGAAAGCAAAAACAACATAAAAAAAGAAATTAAAAGAGTGTAGTCTGTTTTCAATTCCAGTATAACAGAACTTGCCTTAGGTTTTTCATATTCTCATTCTCACTATTTCCTGTAAATCTCCTTTTGCAATTTTACAATAGGAAGTATTGAATCATGGTTTTCTATCAGTTATTCTTATTGAAAAGCTCAACAACTCTCTTCAATAGATGTGATTTCTTAGTTTTAGAATTAGACAATGATTTCGTTTGGTAGAGGCCTCAGTGTTGGCTGAAAAGAAGGCGTATCTCAGACTTAAATGATGTTACTGAGGGTCTTGTCTACTCAAATATTCAATTTCCTCAAAAAGACAGCCTCTCTGAGCAAGCTGGATTCAACTTATTCCAATGCTTGACCAGTGTCACTGTGGAGTTTCTTTCACATATCTGCAAGGAAATTCCTTTGCTGCAGATTGCGTCCATTGTCTTTCCTCCTTCTACTGTGCGCTTTTGAGAAGAGTTTGGACTTGACTTCTCTATGACCACTATTTAGGTAGTCGAAGACCTTTATTAAATACCTTTTCCTAGCATACTCTTTTACATTTCAGTGCAAACTCTATTAAATTTAAAATGTAACCTTTTTTTGTCACTCAGATTTTGCAGAAGCATGAAGGAGAGCAGATTTATAACAAACAAGGAGACAATAAAAGTTAATGACACATTTTCCACCAAGGTCTTTTTCTGTGGTTTGTGATTATAATAATAATTAAAAAAAAAATCTGTGTTTGGCCAGATATTTCCAACCAAATCTTCCAGGAAATCACCTTTCTTAGTCCTCCAAAGCAAGATGAAATATCTGTGTGAACTGCGGAGTTCTAAGGACAAAGGCACAGGAGACAATTTCAGACACAAAAATATAAAAAATTTCTCCTTTCTTCACACAAATGAGAATAGCTCTTAAGTGAGCACTTGCTGGAAAACAGCAATCTAACCTGCACAGGAGAGCTTGTGCTCAATGAACTCTGGCTGAAAATCTCCCGCCTGAGTTGCTCTGTTTAATAAAGATGATGACTGTTCAGTGACCTCTGTCACTGTGTATTTCTTATCCCCTTATTGCCAAACAGAGCTGTAAGTGTTTGCACTTGTGCAAATACTGTCTGATTCCTGGCAGATCCCAATGAAAGTCTGGCATACTTAATATTTTTAACCTCTTTTTTTGTTGTTTTTAATCAACTTTTGCTTGTTTTAGTACTTCAGATATTTTCCATTCTTACATTTCAGCATAATTTGTGCCAGGAGCTCAAAGGCATCTCCAGAAGACAATTTTAGTGACACCTTTCTCTCTTTTCATGGAGACAGGTTCAGATAACCATAATATACTCCATATGGCAGAGACAGAGATATACCACAAGCAGGTAAAGTGACCTGAGCTTAAACCTAGTTTTAGGATTAGCCTTTGCCACCCATATTTCCATTAAAAGGCTTCCAGAAGAGGCTTGTAGTAGAGGACGATGTTAATCTCCTGAGCTGAAGCAAATAACTGCGGCAGTTCTTGTGAATGACAGCCACCTCTAGACACTTGCTGGATGGCATCTGGAGCAGGTTATCATCAGGGACAAAGAAGTAAAATGTGGGTGTTCTGCACTTCAAAGCTACATTTCTAGGCAAAAGTTTAAATTTTAATGCCCTATTCATGTCCATTAAATGTCTCTACTTGACAAACCTTCACTTCTCCATAATGGATATTGTGTGCCTATATGGTCATTACTCATCTACTCCCTTTACCTGTAAACAGGTACATAAAAATCAGTCAGCCTATTTGGTTTAACCTCTACAGCTCATTTTTTCTCAAAAGGCATAAGTTGTGTTTTAGCCCTGGTCAGCAGCCAAGCACGTCACAGCTGCTCACTCCCCCACCAGCAGGATTGAAGAGAGAAACAGAATCGTAGAATCATTATGGTTGGAAAAGACTTTTAAGATCATAGAATCATAGAAACACATATTCTATCAATCATCAAGTCCAACTGTCAACCCAGTTTCATCCCTCTTGGAGTTCCTGCCTAACAATAATGTTGAAACCTTCCAAGGTTACACAACCTTCCTGAATGTTACTGCTGGTGATCTGTCTCCTCATAAGCCACAGGTAACCACATATCTGAGCTGCCATTCCCACCAGGCAGTGATGGAGGGTGTTTCTGTTGGCCACTAGCCATGCCTCCTGAAGGCAGTGTTGTCCCTCCCACCTTGTTCCACCCTGCCTGCACCTGAGCTCTCTGACTTGCCTCAGCAAAAGTGAGAAAACGAATGGTTTGAGACAAAGATAGTTTAATAGGGAAAATAAAACTGCACACACAAAACAAAACCAAGGAATTAAATCTCTGCATCCCATGGGGCAGGCAGGTGTTGAGCCGTCTCCGGGAGAGCAGGGTTCCATTGGGCATAAGGGTGACTTGGAAAGACAAATGCCATCACTCCAAACGTAGCCCCCTTCTTCCTTCCTCCTTATTCCCCCCACTTTATAAGCTGAGCATGATGTCAGAGGGTATGGAGTATCCCTTTGGTCAGTGGGAGTCACCTGTCCCAACTCTGTCTCCTTCCAACTTCCCATGCACCCCAGCCTCTTTGCCAGTATAGCAGTAGGAAAAGCAGAAAAGGCCTTGCTCAACAATAACAAAAACACAGGGAAGAAAATCATCTCTACCCCGACCAAAACCAGTACAGAATGTGACAAGTTATAGTCAAAGGAATGCACTGAAAAGCTTTTTTAGAAAAATCTGTTACATATGCATTGCAAATTACATCTTGTAAAAGAGAGGATTATAAAGAAACCTACACCTACATACACAGTGGTCTATATAAATTCCACTGAAGTCAGATTGTTTCTCTCAGGACTGTAAATAGTGATGCACATATTAAAATTAAATACAGTACATAAATAAATAATGTCATTCTTTCTTCAAGAAACTTTGCTGACCATTCATTTCTTCCTAGGTCTAGAATCTTTATCCACTTGGTGGCAGATAGACAAGCTGAAAACAACATGTGATGACCCAAGTCTCTCTCTATGGATTCATTTTCAGAGCTAAATACTTTAGCTTCAGAACAAGAAATCCACAGACCAAACAGATCTTCTCTAAAGTACAAAAGTGTGTAAAGCACAAAGTGTGTGGCAATAGAAGAATTTAGATTCTGATTAGCTGATGCAAGTTAGTACAGTTCTGTTGAATCCCACAGAGATGTGTGCATTACCATTAGCAACAGTAATATTGCTAAAACTAATTTTTTATTTTCCTTTTTTATCCACAGAGAGAAAATACATACTACTTGAGGTTGTTCAAATGCTTCCTTTTTAATTTTTCCTCTTTTCTTAATTCTTATTAGATTGCAAAGCCTTTAACTCAGACTCTGTAACTCCTCTCACATACTGCAATAAATTGGGATATAAAAATATAGAGAAAGTAATATTCAGGCTTTCCCTCATTTGACCAAGGAATGAATCAAACTTACCTTAAGTACACCTCTAGAAAGGAAAAAAACCCCAGAAAAATAAAACTAATTCTCCCTTGAAATATAGAGGAATGGTTTCATATCTTTGAGGAATTAATATTAGGAGACAAACCCAAGTACTGTTTCATCTCCTTTGTCACCTATATGATCAGTGCCTTGGGTCAACAAGCGTGAAGTAGACTACTTTGAATATTGTGGGGGTTTTCAGTTGCTTCCTCATGATAGTCATAAGTTAATTACTCTTTCAATTCATTTTCATGTGAGGAGGAGTTACAAACAAGATACAGTTGTAGAATTTTACTAAGTAACTACCTTCATATTTTTTACATTACTTGAATTCTTATTGGTATTGAGCAATTTTTAAAATTTTCTCCTCCTCAATTTTCTTATTAAGTAACAAAACAATTTAAAACAAATTGTTTCCTTACCTTTCTTAACAATAAAACTAAACAAATAGCAAGAACTCTGTGTAATATCTTATCTGATATTCAGGTTAAAAAGATAAATATTTTAAATTCTGATTGGCTTTAGAACAAGAGTGAGAAGTGATTGTGCAATAAGAAATTTTGGAAGACCCTGATAACATGACAAACTAAGCTGAATAATTGAAATGGATTTTAAAATTCTATGGAGGAGCATAGAAAAGAAGAAGAGCTATCAGAAATATTTATAATAATAGTCAATTACAATAAAAATTATATGTATAATAGTGGAAATTCTGTGTTTTGACTTTAGTGATCTGTTACAAAAGATACACGTAGAGGTCTTGATCAACCTAAATGTTTTCTTCACTACATCTCAATATCTTTAAAAATAAAGAAGATGGTGTTTCTCTCCCCACTGACCAAAAAAAAAAAAAGATCAGAAAAATAAGTATATATCTACACACTTTCACTCATCTAAGTGCAAAAAAATTGAGTGATCATAATAAATAGTAGCTAAGTTATCTGTAGCTAATGAAAGACGGCATAGGAAGGATTGGCTTCAAGAACTCGTGCAGAAAGACTATATTTCAGAAAAGCAATTTAAGTGAAATTAAAACATGTAATGACTTAAAGTGATGTAGAAAAAAATTGAATATGGGATTTTTCAGGATTTTGTGTTCGTTGGCTTTTTGGTTGTAGTGCTTGACTTTTTTTTTTTTGACCTTATCAGTAGGATAACTTCTCATGGTACAATTTTTCTACTGGGGGAAAAGAAAAAAGGAGTTAAATAAATACTAGGAATATAACACCAAGATAAACTATGGGATGACAGAAAATCAGAACAATCACAGCCCCTGCCTTGCTTTCACCTGACCCCCAACAATTAAATCCCTGGTAGTACTGAAGATGTAATTAAGACACTAAAAGCTATCTAAATAGTGGTTTAATGTTATATATAAAGAAATTCAGAAAAAAATCAAAATGCAGTTGTGTCTCCATGTCTCATTACTTACATCTCGTAGCACTTATCCCTCTTCCTCTGTTAGTCCTCCTAATAGTAACACATTTTATTTCTTATTGAGAACTTAGAGTTATAACCTTTGATAAGAGAAAACAAGACAAGGCATTGCAAAGCATACCAAAAAATGTCAGTAACATAATTTTATCAGTTTTATCATTAAAAGTCACATAAAATTTCTTTAATAATTATCTTTTTAGGTAGTCATCCAAAAGTCAAGAGTTGAGAAAGTTTGTTCTAAAAGCAAACTTTTCCTTTAATTTTTCTTTCAATATCAGAGGAAAGGAAGGAAGAAGATATTTGTTATAATAAAATAATGAAATTAATATTAAGAAAAAATCAGTTATGATGGACAAATAATAAATTGATATGAAATAAGCAATGAAGTTCTTTGCAAAACTAATGGAAATTGTTTGACATATTGATAGGAGAAGAAACGGATGAGCTCACAGAATGAGATGTATTTGGATTCTATTACAGAATTAAATACATTTTATAACAGCATATTTACAAAATGTATTTTGCCCAAATATTCACTAAATTGTTTCTCAATCCTGATGTCTCTCACAGGAATTCAATTAATTTTATTCTGCATGCCCTGTTCATAGAATATGGAAAAAACTTGTCCGTGTAGAATGATTCACTGATTTGAATCAAGTATTCTCAATTTATCTTTCATAATTCATCCAGCAATAATTCAAACTTGTTTGGAACAGAAATTAATTGAAAGATTGTAAACTGGTGCAGAATATAAGTTTGAGGGAAAACCTTCAGTAATGCATTGCTAAGATCTGTGCTGTCTCTTTCCAGTACACTTCCAATGAGTGAATGACTGTATCCACTGAGAACCTCTGAAAGGGGGAGATCAAGGTTTATCTCCAGTCTTACTAGCCAGGCTTGTCTGGGGGCTTAACACCACTTACACAGGTAGTGCCACAGGTAGTATGGTGAGCAACTGTACTTGCACATTTTTCAATCATACCAAGTGAACCTAAAAATTTCTTCAGTGATCAATTCTGCCTTTTACCAAAAGGACTAATATGAATGTAAGGCCAACTCTTCAGCTGTCATAAACCTATTATTCCTGTTGATTTTGTCGTAGCTCTGACATTTTATGATAATGGTCTGTCCCTATCAAAGGCAAAGCTGAAAGTAAAAATCCACCCCATGAAGAATGTGTAAGTGCATACATGTATGTACACACATTTATATAAGTTTATAGACATGAATAATCACACATGCACATACATGTACATGCATTTAAAAGCATCATTCAAAGCAGTTGGAATATTTAAAGATTTATTTGGTATTTCTAATGAGAACCAGTAAAGAAAACAAGTTCCAGGAGATTTTACTATTTATGCATTAGAGATTATGCATAAAATTCAGTGCATGTGATTCTGTGCAGGTACTGCACTCTCTCTGAAGTCACAACAGTGATGGTCTAAAACCCCACCCTGACAGTAAGGTTTCATGAGAGAGATAATTTAATCCTTCTGCTAGCAAAAGGGACCAAGTGGTTAAACACAGGACAAGTGTGCTTGGGCATTTTAGAAGTAATTTGCACTTTATATAACTATGCTGTTGTCAAAAGTGCTTCCAGTCCAGGCTTGTAGATGAGTATATCTGGCCATGATCTGCTACCTGGAATTTTCTGTGGAGGGCAAGAACTGAAAAGGGCTTGGTGTTTTCTTTGATATTACTGTGTTACTGAAGCAAGAGAGATGGTGAGACTATTTCACAAGTACTATATAACTCAGAAAGCAAAGACTTCTGCTTTCAGTGTTTACCTGGAGGGACAGTGTTCAAGTCTTCATAATCAATCTCTCATTCTCTCTCTCTCTCTCTCTCTCTCTCAATCTCTCTCTCTCTCATCTACTATTTTGTGTTTTAGGAAGAATTTTAGGAAAGGTCTTTTTCTTCTTACTTCTCAGGATAAATATCAGTAGCAAAAACTAGAAAACTCGACTATTATATACCAATTCTTTTTCATCTTTCATTATTTTAATGTTGCCATTTCAACTTTTTCATGTATAAGGTATTACTTATCACTAGCTGAACTGGCCAGTGTATGTACTGTCTAATACCCAATAGATAAACAGTAATTTTAGGCATTTAAGCAGGATATCTGGATGTGTTTTCAGGTTAGTAGCTGCAAACTGCTGAATGTCAAAGTATCCTGGACTGACAGCTACTGTGAATGCACATACTGACTACAGTGTATGCTTAGCAGCTAGACTGGTGTACCCTGGCGCTGAATTTGCTGTGCTCACGGTGCAATGAAATACAGCTCTGCTCAGGAAATCTTGGGATTAAATCTGGAACAACCACCTTAATTTCAAATGTTGGAAAGTATTTCTTAGGCTGTATTTTCTTCATTCTCTAGGCTGAAGCCAAGGTCTGGTTGTTTAACCTGGAGAGGAGGAGGCTCAGAGGTGACCTCATCACTCTCAACAACTCCCTGAAAATGAGGTTGTAGCCAGGTGGGCGTTGGTCTCTTCTCCCAAGCAACCAGCAGTAGGACAAGAGGGTATGGTCTTAAGCTCTGCCAGGTGAAGTTTAGGTTGGATATGAGGAAGAAATTTTTTACAGAGAGTGTAATCAGACATTGGAATGGGCTGCCCAGGGAGGTGGTGTCCTGTCCCTGGAGGTTTTAAAGATGAGACTGGATGTGGCACTGAGTGCCATGGTCTAGTAACCACAGCACTGTTGGATCAAGTGTTGAACTTGATGATCTCAGAGGTCTTTTCCAACCCGGTTGCTTCTATGATTCTAAGTAGTGGGCTCTAAAGCAATAACCGAAGGCTATAGGCCACAATGGAAAGCATCAAAGAGATACCTTGCTTCACAAATAAGTGCAGCACATTAATCCCAAAATTGACTGCATTTTTTATGATATGTAAACTAACATGACTAGGTCTGTGCTAGTCTCTGTGGTGGGACACGGATGCATATGGTGAGCTGCAGAAACACAATTAAATTTAAAGACTTCTGTTACATTATGAATCCACTGAGAGACAGAATATGCAGAAATAGATTACTGTTGTACTTGTATTCTTTTTCCCTGAAGTTCTGTCTAGACATATATGAGTACACACAATGCAAGATTTAGAATTACATCAGAAAATATATAAGAACATAAGTCCAAATAAAGGTTAAAAGTATTAGAAATAAAATTAGGTGTCAAAAGATTCCTTATTTCAACATCAATTGTGGAGTAAATTCCCTAACTTCTTGTCATTTCCTGCAAATATTTTCCAGAATAAACTATAATTTTCTGAAGGAACTGACATAATTTGAATATACCATCCAATAACTTGTCCAATTATGTCAAATATCTGATTAAATTCAGTGAAGTTTACATGAGAGCCCAAAAAAATTCCCCAACCAAACCCGTATTTTTGTAAGACTTCAACCTTAAGATCAAAATATTCATATACATTGAGTGTTTTGGATAGTATTTTTGGTACGTTGTTTCCCATTAGAAAAGAAATTCAGCTGATATTATCTCTATTAATTTCCCATATAACATGCTGATTTTATACTACTCTATTATGATGTCCCTTTTAATTCTTTATACTACTTCATACTGTGAGTTTTAATGGGTTTTCAGAGTATTCCTTTTTTTTTCCCTTCTAAGCAGAATTTGTATTTACTAAAAGGTGTGTTTATGGGTTCTCCCTTCAGTGTTTCCAGCTGTGTCATAGTTTATCAAATTATACCAAAGGTCATTAATATATTTTGCTTGTTTGATATCTGCTGTAAGTCTACAGACATTTAGTTTTAATATTTGTTTTTGAAAGCCTGTTCTCCTTTCTTTATTTCATGCTGTGTATGTGAGCAACTGAATAATATTTCAAATGAAAGCTGTTGAAATAATGAGGGAGTTTCTTCTGCTTTTAAATTACCAGTCTGAAAGTATTGTCTGTAACTCTGGAAATGTTCCTAGAACTTAAATATTCCCTAATAAAAATACTAAAGTCTTTCACTGTTACTAACATGCCTTACTTTTCTGTCAAAGTGTTTCAGAAAAATTATTGGATATGCAACCTCATTATGTATAAAATAATCTGTTGTCTTGTGTCTTGGGAGTTTACTGATATAAGGAAGGATTAAAAGAGAAAGGAAGGGAGTTAAAAGTTATTTCTGGTATGGATTATTTTGGGATAAATTTAAATTCACTACAGTAAACATTTCTGGAACATGGAATTACAGAAAACAATTCTTTTCTACTTTTGAAAAGATAACTAATGTAGAGAAATGCTATGACCTTTCTGGTCTTGCCTTTTTTTTTTTAATTGAGGAGAACATCTAGATGTTCTCTGGTATTTAAAACTTAGAAAATGATGGAGTTGCTTGAGTTCTTTCTCAAGGTCTACATTAAAAGATTGTTTTAGTTAATGCATTATTTCCTTTTCCATGAAATAGAATTGAATGTGAAGCAATTATTTAAATTTCTATTTCAGAAAGTTGTTTAAAAAATAAATCTGATCATCAGATAAAAGGAAAGCTGTTTCACAGAGAGATTCTTGTTACTTTTACATCTGGCAAGAGAGAGGTTTTTCATCTTTAAGAGATCTACCACAACTGTTACCTAAACATACTCAGTTTTAGGAAGCCATTTTCTGCTTTCAAAGCTCAGTATAAATTAAAATATAACCATTATCCTGAAACTCTGATGCCAATGGAAGTTTTCCTTCTAAGTTTCAAAAATCCAGACCAGGAAAAAAAAACAAACACAAACCAGCAGCTCTTATATGGCAACAATGTCTGTTTCTATTGACTAGGACAGAAATAACCCATATGATGAGAAGCTTTGTGATGTGATCTATCACTAATATTGTGAATCATTCAATCAATTGTAAATATTTGATTGTTTGCTTCTCATATAGTATGCATGATACCTTTCTATGTAAAATTATCAATATTTTAGATGCTCGTAAAGATTAAGATTTTTTATAAATAATCTACCAGTAATGCTTTCAATATTTAGCAATGAAATTTAATTCTATTTTTAGCAGAGTGTTAGATAACTCTAGCCTACAATCAACACAAAACCAGAATGAAAATTATCGACACTGTAAATATACCACAGGAAACCCCTCTTAGAGATGATTAAGAAGATGTCTAGATCTGAAGGGAAGTAGAAAGAAAAAGAATTCTATTAAAAAAAAGTCTTTTTATTTTTTTTGTATTGTAATTTTTAATGGAAAACAAGTTTAAGAAAGAAAATCTGTTGTCTTTCAGCTCTGTTTGCAACTGTATCTCTAAGAGAGCAAATTCCCAAGTGGTATTTACAACAGCCCATCTACAGATTAGCAAATCTAGATTTAAGAATGTAAACTACTAAAGCTTCTTATTATATCAATTTACAGACTGAAAAATTAATTAATCTTTAAATGAAGTCAGAATACAGGAACATATTTACCCATGGCTTACAATGTCCAGTCTAAGTGTTCAGGTACCATTGTATTTAGGAGGAACAACACCTCTTTCTACTGATGTAAGTTAGATTTCATCTTTGTGGAGTCAAGTAAACCCTCTTCTAAATTACAAAAATTCTAACTCAAATCAAACATAAATGACAGTTTTTCTTCCTTTTTAAAGATATTCTGCAAAGAAAGATTTCTACTATATACCAACCAATATAATTTCCATCAATTGCAAAAAGAAATTAATTTATTAATTCATCACCTAAACTGTTTGTTTTTTTCAAACACAATAGTCAAATGAGAGGATTCTAACTACTATTAATCTTAACCAAATTAGTCTGGAGAGAACCAATAACAGAAAAAAAAATAGTTGAGTTACTTATTGAGCACAGAAAAGACATTTGAAATACCACTGAGAGAAATTTATTTCAAAGAATTAATTTATGAAACAGTGAGTAGGTTAGCAACTATCTGCTGCCTAAGGATTATCAGAATAAATGGGATCTGAAGTCTGATTGGCTTTATGTGTTTCTCAATTCCACTTTTGTTGTTGGAAATGTAAACTAAATCACTGCAACAGCATAAAAGGAAAACGATATAGTCAGTATTTTGTCACACCACAGCAAAGCATCACAATCCAAACACCATGTACAAGTACAGTGTGCATGTGCAAATACAAGCCTAATAGATTCAGAAGAAACTCTGTGGAGGGAGGGAACTTGTGCTAAGAACTGTGGGAAAGGATAATTTTGGTTTGGGGGGGTGTTTTCTTTTGTTTGGGGTTTAGTTTTTATGGGGTTTTTTGGGTTTTTTTGTTGTTTTTTGTTTTTTTTTTTTTGGTTTGAGGCTTTGTTTTATTTGTTTTGGTTTTGGGTTTTTGGTTTGTTTTCTTTAATGTTATGTTTTATAAACAATAATGCATAGATTTTCTTTGCAAAATGAACATTCTGGATTTTGTTTAAGTTAAATCCTGTTCTTGGAAAATAATACCCAATGAAGATATGCAAATAAATTCATTCACAGTGAAAAAGAACTTTTACACTAGTTATTTTTTATTCTTACAATTGTACATTTTTACTGCACAATAATATAGCTCTACAGATAAATCCCGAAAAACATTGGTTCAGTCTATTTGAACAGAGTTCAGTCGGGTTTATTATATGATATAGTCTAATGTATTTTTTTTTAAATCATATATCTTAATGGATCTGTGATATATAGTAATGTGCATCTTAAATAAAGCTTCTAATTTTTTGAAAGCCTAAAATAGTAAATTCAACTATTTATTGTAAAGGGAGTGGGGAGTAAGAGTACATGGTTTGTTGGACCACCAGGTTCTGGGAAAAAAACCCAAACAGTCACACTTCTGTCTAGGGAAACCACTAGTGGATGAGTTTTCCAGTGCTGTGGCTCTCCCAGTTATAACATGTGCCTTCTTGTGCACACAGGTATATTGCTCTCTGGAAATGAAAATAAGCAAAAATAATGTTTTCTGTTGGCAAGCATGCAGTTAAGTTTGAGTGTAAAAATGAGACAAATAGGATACTACATTGAAATTATTGTTTCTGTCTTTCTGTAATACACAAAAGACAAAACCAAAACACTTCTTATAACTGAGAAAAAATATTAGATAAACATCTAGTTCCCATAACTGCTAGTAGCCCATGTTGCTGAGTCCTGTTGGCTTGGCCTGACCTGTACTCACTTTTGCAGAAAGTTCCAATCTAGAGATTTTTCCTATGAAACCATATTTGTTTCTAGATAGGTATAATGGGATTTTGCTCCAGGTGAAGTAGG
Organism: Myiozetetes cayanensis; assembly: GCF_022539395.1. NCBI lineage: Eukaryota > Metazoa > Chordata > Aves > Passeriformes > Tyrannidae > Myiozetetes > Myiozetetes cayanensis. The sequence continues at coordinate 80,544,902 of NW_026087742.1, forward strand.
CAATATACATGGTTTAACACATCCTTCACCTATAACATTATATCTTAAGGAAAAAAAAAGGGGGCAAAAAAAAAAAAGCTAGTTCAATTCAGCTTACTCAGAAAATATATTTCTTTACTTGATAACTAACTGTGTCATAATCATACAATAGAACTAAAACAGACTACTAAGAAATAAAATATTTTGCTATAAGTCTTTAACTTTCATTTAAAGCCTCACACTTTAGTTTGTCTCCCTGTTTAAAAACAGAATGTATTGCACAGTGATGAATTATGTAAAAAGACTCTCATAACTCCTTCTTAGCAACATGACTCTGAAATTCCTCTCATTTGCTGTGCAAATATATGATACAAATGCATAACACATTCCTATTTTTATACTTCTCTTATTACTGTGATAATTTTTGTGCATCAGACTACAATTATGCTCTTATTTAGATGCATGTTTTAAATCTACCGTTGTGACAAATGTTTTAATCCTTGTCTCAATTTGAATTGCATAGCCTCTAGCTCATTTATATTTTTGGAAGAATTTAGTTTATAAAGTCTATAGTAAACTAATACTCTATGCATGGAAAATGAATTTGTTCATTCAATTAGAATTTTCTGCTGAGTTGAGCCCATTATTTTTCACAGAGTTAACCTTCCATTAGAATAAAATATCTGAGAACTAGCCAGCATTTCTGTAAGGCCAACATCAAATATATTTAGAGAGCTCAATACCAGAAAACCCCAACCAAAACAAACAAAAAAAAAACCATGCTACTGTATTATTTCTTGTTATATTACTGGTTTTTAAACAGTGTAGCTGATACTGAATCTACTTTAGATGTTGAACATTTCATCACATACTTTAAAGATGACTGATAAAAAATAGCAAGTGCCGCATGAAAGGAACATACACAATAGAGATACAGTTTAAACTTTGTTTTTTAATGTGTTTATCAGTATTTGCATTTTTTAATTAAAAGGAAAACAAATCAAAAGATAAAATCAAGATTAACATATGAATTAGTAACCCAACCATAGAAAAGACAGATTTTTTATATTTTGCTTTTACTTTTAAAGGTTGCTTCCAGAGGTTCAGATTACTCTTACCTCATTTATATACATAACCCAAAAGTATTTACTTCTGAGTCTAGCCTCCCTAGAAAATTGTGTTGTCCATGGGGAAAAATAAGTGTCTTCGACAAACAGAGATACATCATCCTGTAGAAGTACCTGCCTCCATATATTCATGTGTTTAATGAAAAGATAATAAAATCTTTATGCATGCTATATAGCAAAGATAAGGAGGATGAATGCAGCTGTAAGTGAAGTTTCTGGGGTAATCATTACCTGTCCACCAGCAAGCTTTAAATGCAAATGGTACCCGTGAAGGAGTAATTACTTGCCAATACCCATTTATTTCTCATAAAATTCATATGAACTGTAAAGAGAAGCAGTACCCAAAGAAATAGCTTTTCAGGAAATTGTCTTCTTGTCTTATCCCTCCTCCTGGATATTAAGGAAAAATAAATTCTTGTCACAACAACAAGTACCTAGACCAAAATATAAGCTTTCAGAACTCTACTGGATTCTTACTAGTCTCTTCAATGACTGTGAATAAGGAAGAGGGAACAGGTTTCAGTCATGGCTGTACAAGGGCTATAAGGCACTTTTAGAACTGTGTATGAGAACCAAGGAACTTGGTTCTGTGAGAAACCATAGTTCAGATACTAGTTCACCCTTTTTAAATCTAAGTTCTGTGGCTTCATATCTAGTATTTATTGCATTCCAATAAAATTCAAATAAACACAATAAAATGCAATAAAATTCCACAAAACTCAAATAACCAAAAGAAACTTTGGGGTCTTTTTTATTGTTGTTTCTTATTTAGTTGGAGGAAGAGGTGCTGGGGTTGTGGGAGTGTGTGTATGTATGTTTGTTGCTCTAACAGCATCTGAAATGGCTTGTACATGCCTATGAATGCTCCTAATGAACTGTCCTAGTTCTGCAATCTGATCTTTGTGAAGGCAAAGACTAATGTTCTGAAGAGGACCACTTCATTAAAGGAAACTCCCAAAAGAAATCTACATGGAGGTTTTTTTGTGAAGATCCAATTTCAGAATCCAGGGTTAAATTTGTATCCCCTAAAAGGTTCAGAAAGGTCAGATGACATGCTGTATTGTTAATACATGTCTGAATTACACCATTTTTGTGGCTCATCCACCACTTCTGTTTTCAAAATCATTCACCACTTCTGTTTTCAAAATACTAAGTTCTCTTTCTTCTCATAACTCAGCTGCAGCCTGTAGCAGTAGTTAAGGCGTGAGCTATAAAATCTTCTATCTGTCTTAACCTGTTTCTCAGTACTGTATTAATGCAAATAAGAATAATGAAAAGCAACAAAGCTGAGTTAGGCTGAAGATTTTAAAATTAGTCTCTCTGGCTTTGCAAGAAGGTGTAAACTGGTGATCCCTGCTAAATGGCTCAGAACTTTATAGGATAAAGGCAAGAATAGGAGCATGAAATAAAATGACATCACCTCAAACAGATTAGGGACAATGACAAAGTACAACAAAGTATAAAAACTGTGTTTAACCTCTTGTTTATAAATGCAATGCATTTGCAATTTAGAATATGTCACAACTGGCATGAGGTTAATTAAAAAACCCACCAAAATTAAATATCCTAATTGTTTCCAAATTAAATTAGTATCACAGTTAATTCAAATAACAACTCTATATGTCAAGGGAGGGGACTTGTCTTTTTCAGTTACTTCTGGAACATATTGCTGGAGCAAGGTGTAGACATCTTGTCTATGGAGTAAACCCAAAGTTCATTTCTTTTCCTTCTGATTTAGAGCCCTTTAAGGAAATGTGGTCAGCATTGCAAGTTCAATTGACTTCTCTGGAACCTACAAATACTCAAAATAGTTCAGATTAGTTGTCGATGGAGAAGGGGGAAATTCATCAAAAATTAACACCAATTCCAATTAAAAAACATATTTAAAATGTCACAAACACATTAGAACATCAGAATACTTTTAATGAACTATCTTGATTCTGTGAAAGTATTTATTTTCCTAAAGTTGATGTTCTCCTTTGTTTTTTTTTGTTGTTGTTTTTTTTGTTTTGTTTTGTTTTGTTTTGTTTTGTTTTTTGTTTGTTTTTTTTTTTTTTTTTTTTTGTTTTTTTTGTTTCTTTTTTTTTTTTTAATAGAACTAGGAATTTTTGTATGGAGACTTAGGAAAAAACTTAAGTATCTTCAGACGAAAAATCCACAAGAACTTGAAGCAAATATTTATTTTCTTAAAGTTGATGTTCTCCTTTGGTTGTTTTTTTTTTAATAGAACTAGGAATTTTTGTATGGAGACTTAGGAAAAGACTTTAGTGCCTTCAGTTGAAAAATCCACAAGAATTTCAGAAGCAATATGATAATTTAAAAATAGTTTATGATACTAAAAATTTAGTCTTAAATTCTTATTTAGACCTTTTTTGGTTCTAGTTCAAACTCGTATTTGTTTTCTTATTTTTAATGAAACAGCTTAAAAAAAAAAAAAAAAAAAAAAAAGGGAAAAAATGTCAATGCAAAGGAATTACAAAATAAATTATATTCAGAAGTTACATAGCATAGGAAGATTCATAATTGTGAAGTTCACATCTGAGCTTCTGTTCCTAAGCTAAAGTCTTCTTTATGGTTCTTGAACCATGTATTTTGAAATATATAAATTCCACCATCCTTTTTGTTCGCTTTCATTGTCAGGTGATTGCTTCTCAACACTTGACAACAAAAAGTTAAATTTTTATATTAACTCTGTAACTTACCTTGTTGCAGAAGTAAGTGTGCAAAGCACTCACTGTCTGCATATACTGCAGTGTTGAAACCAGGAAAAGTGTTTTTACTATAATGGAAATTATTTCTAAATCACTCCTAGAAGTGCTAAGAGATATGTGGCATGTACAAACACCTGCTTAAAGGTGTGACAACACTGGTCAAACTGGAGATTTCTAAATAATCTCTCAACTATACTGGGCAAAACTCTGAAAGAAACAAATAAGGAAACAAACAAACAAAACAAAACAAACAAACAAACAAAAAAGTCTTGTTTTTTTGAACATTTCACAGAATCACAGAATACTCAAGGTTGGATGAGACCTTTGGATGTCATCTTGTTCACTCCCCTTTCTTAAGAAAGACCACCTTGACCCAGTTGTCTATGTCTGTGTCTAGATAAATTTTAATGTCTCCTAGGATGGGACCCTATAATCTCCCTGACAACTTGTTCCAGTGTTCAGTGTTACTCTCACAGTAAAAGAAGTTTTCTCATATTCAGAGGGAACGTCCTGTGTTTCAGTTTGTGCCCATTGCCTCTCAGGCACCATGGAAAGAGCCTAGCTCTATCCTCTGCACCCTCCTTTCTATGTTTATATACATTAATGGGATCCCACTGAGTCTTCTTTCCTGCAGGCTGAACAGTCCCACCAGCTCTCTCAGTCTTTGTTTATATTTGAAGTGCTCCAGTCTCTTTCTACAATGAATCCACAGGCTATAGACTTGTGGGGTGGTGACTTTTGCTTTGGGGTTGGTTTGTTTGTTTGTATTTGCTTTGGGGTTGTTTTTTGTTGATGAGTTTGGGTTTTGGATTTTTTAGGAATGAATTATGTATCTGCTCTAAGCAGTATTTTAAAGTACCTTTGACCACCTAGATGGTTTAGGTCTTCAATATAAAGAAAATCCACTCCAGCAAGAATCTTATACTTAAAATTAAAGCAAAACCACCCTTTATATAGCAGGTCTTTCAGCTATGAATGGCAAATCTCTCACCATTTAAGACAGACTTTTTATTTTTATAAAAGAAATAATATTTACAATCTGACTTCATGAGGTCTCATAATTTTAAAACACGATAACACTCAAAATACATTTAACAGGTAATTCTGTCTTGTGAGTATGAAATAATGGATAAATTCTAGAACTAATCTAAACTGCAATTTATTCAGAGTTGGATTTCTTTCAAGTAACTACTGTAGATCAGATGCATCTTTGGAACTTGTTGACTTTACACAGACAGTGAGAAATCTCAGTTCCTACTAACCTCATGTAGAATCATCATTTCATCCATCCTGTTTTGGTTTTTTTTTAACAGGTTTTTTGTTTGTTGGGGGGGCGGCATTGTTGTGGGTAATTGCATTAGTTAGTTTGGAGATCCTTTTGTGCTTTTTTTCACAGGAGTTGAGTTTGTTTTGCTTTGTCTGTAGGTATTAGTCCTGAAATCAGGTGTTTATCATTAACATCTTCAAAACAGGGATTCATGAATTAGATCTTAATTTAGAGGTTAGAATTTTTGAAAAAAAGTCCATAAACAATTTCTTCTTCAGTGCATTTTTAAAACCTCATTTATAATATTTAATTCTACTTTGAAAAAGTTATATGAAATAAAATTTAGTAGGATGACTTTTCTTATACACTTGTTACAATAGAGCTTTCACATAGTCATCTATTTTAAGTAGTCAAAAAAATTAATCTGAACTTTTTCCTCTCTTCCTCTTTAAAACTACCTTTTGGGCTTTCACCTTCTTCTGAAATCTTATAATAACAAATTTAAGAAATTAATGGAATATAGTAGTGCAGATTTCTCCCTGAGAAACAAGATAAACAACTGTGTAGGTAATTTGGGGATAAAAAGGTGGTAAAATCAATTTTAACAAATCTCACCCTCCTCTGTTAAAGTATGTAAATTGGCTAATGTAATAGCTTCTTGGTACAATATAGCCCTCAAAATACTGCCTGTACAGTCATCAAAAAGGATACTTACCCAATGATTTTTTTTTAATATATGGGTGTTCATTGCTTATGCAGATTCCAAGGTGAAGTAAAGAAAAATTACATGCATAAACAATAAGCTATCCAGATGGTCCATCAACAGTTAATTAAGTGGCAAACACAGAAGTATCTCTGATGCTGCCAAAAAACTGCCTGCAGAGTCTGCCATGGGCTCAGATTTAGATTGCTGGAGGAAAATCTTCTGCAGATTGGCATCAGTCTCTTGTGATGCTCATCTGAAAAGCAGACAGAGTAAATTTCACAAGCTACATTTGAAAATGAAAACAAGAGTAAGGGAAGTGCTGTCTGAACATATTGCTAATAATGGGATATGAGTTTGTCATGCTCACGTTGCCAAGGTAAATTCAGACCAGAGTAGTAGAGACCAAAGGGAACCAGCAGCTGTTACCTGCACTCCATGTGAAACAATATAGTAGCCTCTGAATTTCCATCCATTTCTGGTGCTCATATCAAAAGAGGGTACTATTCTTTCCATTACACTTGCAGTCAAAGAGTTGAATGAACATGTGACTCTGCTACCCACCTACTCCTTCGGACAGTCTCTCCAGTGAAAGAGCAGTGGGGTTACATGTTGAAGCTTTTACCTTTTCATTTCTTGAGGGTCCTTCTCTGCTAAACCCTGTAGAATAATGTTCTAATATTTCTTAATAAAAGAGATCAAAGCAAGTTTTTGGATAGTAGAAATAAACTTAGAAAATATATTTCAGATAAACAATAGATCTTTGCAATAATTTTTTTTCCCCGAAAGTATCCCTGCTTTTCCAAGTCATATAGTTCCAGTGTCAATAAGAAAGCTGAAAAAAAAATAGCTTGCCATGCTCCCAAATGTAAATCTACCCAATATTTGTTACTACAGAGCAATTATTAGACTTTCACTTCAACTTAGATTCATGGATAAAGCCAATAAAAATTGTTTAGGCAAATGAGAAGGCATGAACTGGTTAATAAGTGAATTAGGGATTCTTCCTTTGAAATTTGTTTCACATAAAAGAGCAGCAGTCATGAATATTTTAAAAGCAAGAACTCTTTAGGCTTCTTTAAATATTAATTTAGCAAAGAGACAACATTAAATATCAGTTAGGAACACACAGTGTTTCAAGTATTAAGTTGTGAAACTACAAAACCAAACCAAAACCATATATATGAAATAACTTGTCATTTGTCATATTTTGCCATTTAATTTTTATGCATATTCAATGGGATGTTAAATATTTTTGTCTACATTGTTTTACTAGAAACTGCTTGTTTCTCAAGGATTTGTTCTGTTATGTAATGTTAGAGAAATTAATTGCAAAGACTAAAAGAAAGACAGAAGGCTGAAGGTCTGAGACCAAATCACCTTTTCAAAAAAAAAAAAAAGGTATGAAACGGACCACAACTCTTTCAAAAACAAAAGTAAACCAGCTTGAGACACTTAGTTTTGGTCGTGAATTTGAATGAGAGAATCAATTCAAGATTCTAATGTTGTAAAATGCAAAACCATCAATGATCCTGATTCCCAAAATTTTCAAGGTGTACAAAATTGGCTGGTGTCCCAATGCAATGGAGATATGCTCAGAAATTCAAATGGATACTGTTGTTCTTGGTATAGAAAAATATGTTTCCACTCTGTTTACTGCTTCTGTGTCTGAGGAAACTCATAGAGGCAATGAACATCTTCTTAAGAAAACCACAGTACTGGCTACAATAATAAAGGAAACAAATATGCTCCAAAACAGCATAAAAAAGAAAATAATCTTCTATTCAAAATGCAGTTGTACATGGAGTTTCAACTGTTTCCAGCAGGAAATCTTTTATACATGGCACTTTTTCAACTTCAGCTTGGATAATCCAGGGAAAGCTATTTGCTCTACTTACAATAAAAAATTGTATACTTACAAACCTGGAGCCTATGTTGGCACATCTGTACTTAGTTTCCATCTGCAAGAACTGCAGCCAACGTATTCCAGTGATTGCAGCCAAAATAAAACAAATAAAAAGAAAATCTAACTGTGAAACCACCAATACTATTAGACACTGTACAACATTCCACATTACTTTTTTTTATTATTATTCTTTTATTTCACTGTGGAACAAGAGGCAATTTAAAGCCAATAACAATTACAGAACTTGCATACAGGTCTACACTCTGCATTTATTTTCTCAAAAGTCAAACTTCACAGTTATTACAGTTGCAAAAAACAAAGTAGACCTTTTTACAGATAAAATACGCTTTTTCCTGATAAAACCTAATTCAATTATAATATGAATTAACAGAGGAGGAACTGCTAACACAGGGATTGACACAGCCAATACTGAGGCTCAAATAATTAATGCAGATCAAAACATGAACTATGAAGCATATTATCTTCCTCAGTTCTGACCATCCCACATGTTCAATCCCAAATAACAAATAATTTTTTAAAAATTAAATTAATATTAAGTATAAATAACTAATATATGAATAATAAATTAATAGTAATTAAATATAAATAATACAATATTTTATTTGTATTTGGTTTAATTTGTTTATTTATTTATTTTTAAAATGAGAAATTATTTTATTTGATTACCTACTATACTAGGGTCTTTGTTTGGGGTTGTTGAATTCGCAGGACTACACACCGTCTGATGACTCAACCAGTCCTCCAGCAAGTAACCAGAAAGAATTACTAAGCCAGTAGTGAAAGCATTTACTCGACGACTAAGTTTTAAAAATAGTATAAATGTGTACATTGATGAAACACAACTTGAGAAGCATAAGCTTCCCTGTTTTCTTTTTTCTACCTGTATTGTCTTTCTGGATGGATGAAATATCTTAGTGAGAATTTTTGTTTGTTTGCTTACTTAACTTTATGTTTGCACATGTTTAGATTAAACAGGATTTGTTTTTTTCTGAACAGTCATTTTTCCTTCATGTGAAAAGTTTGGTCCTCATGCATAGTTGCTGGTGCTCTTACTCAACCATTCAATTCTTAGGAGAGTATGTATCACTCCAATTAGTTTTAGAAATTCCTTGAAATTCCCCAGTGGCAGTTAAAAATTTTTGAGGCATATGCATGCTTTTATATGCTTTGTCTTTTCATTTTTCTGTCATGTGCTTAATTTACACCTCAAAATCACCAATAGTCAACACAGAGCAGGATAGGAACCAAGAAACCGCTCTTCATTCATCAGTGAGAATTTTAAACAGGAAAGGAAGAAATGTTTGCAATATCACTCCTGCTTATATAGTAATTCAGTATTTCAATATTGTCTTGTTTACTAAACTCACGTAAGATATGGACCCATCAATAATCCGCATATCATGAATTCAGTGTTTCCTGGAATGTCAGAAAACACTGTCGTTGAACAGAGAAGGAATAACTTTTGTAGTTAAAACCCAACAAAACAACAAAGAACAACAATATAATGCTGATAAGATATGAGTAATATATGCTGACTGGTGCAGTAATACTGCAGCCTCACCTTGAATATTGGGTGCAGTTTGGTCACTGCAATATAAGAAAAATATTAAACTATTAGAGAGTCTCCAAAGGAGAGCAATGAAGGGCCTTGAGGGGAAGCTGTATGAGGAGCAGCTGAGGTCACTTGTTCTGTTCAGTTTAGAGGAGAGGGAACTGAGAGGAGACATTACTGCAGTCTACAACTTCCTCGTGAGGGGGAGACGAGGGGCAGGCATTGATCTCATCTCTATGGTGACCAGGACCCAAGGGAATGGCTTGAAGTTGTGTCAGGGGAGATTTAGGTTGGACATTAGAAAAAGGTTCTTTACCTAGAGGATGGTTGGGCACTGGAACAGGCTCCCCAGGGCAGTGGTCACAGCACCCAGACTGGTAGAGCTCCAGAAGCATTTGGATGATACTCTCAGGCATGTGGTATGACTCTTAGGGATGGACCTGTGCAGGGCTAAGAACTGGACTTGATGATCCTTGTTGGTCCCTTGCAACTCAGCATATTCTGTGATTCTATGATTCTGTGACTAATAAACCCTTTGCTTCTGGCCTGCACAACATATGGTGAGTTAAGCCATTTCTTTGGCTTCCTGCACTTCAGGGCATTCACAGTGCAATTTGCTTGGCCAGGGCTTGTGCTGTTGAGAGGGGCAGCAGTGACTTACAGCTGCTGCGTCTTGCCTTCCACAGGCTTGGCAGAAAGCTTCAAAGGGTCTTGTCTGACAAAACTATACAGAATAAAAATATAATATTGAGGAGACGTAAGAGGAGTGAAGTCATTGCAGCGAAAAAAAGAGAAGTCTTTGGAACCTGCTATTAAAAAAAAAGAAAATTAAAACTTAGAAACTTAGACGCCTTTCATTGCTCCCTCATGTGTCAACTGATCGAGACTGCCAATATACTGAATACTACACAGTTCCCACTCCTTGTTCTGCATCCTAATGCTATCAATAGGCTGGGAGCATGCTTGAAAGCTGCATGAGAAGAGAGTGTTGCCCTCCATCAGCTCCTTCACTCCCCCCTCCATGTCATTTACCTCACTAGACACCCTTGCTGAAGCAAATGCTCTCTGGCTCCTTACATCACTTCACACATCAGTAATTCTATGGACTTTAAAAAGGATGTTCTAATAAGATTTATTTTTCTCCTCATCAAGTTAAATTTATGGTTGAAGAGAAAATTGTGATTGTGACAGACTGAGATGTGAGGGTTAGGAATCATTGGCATTTTTACCTTAATCCAGTTTTCATTCCCAAATCAGATTCTTAGATATGTTCTCCCTCACTTTTGTAGGGCTAATATGTTTGCAGGGTTGTTTTTTTTCTTTTTTTTTTTTTTTTTCTCAGAAGTTATTTTCTTTTACTTGTGTGCTGCTTAATGGAAATGCATCAAATTCTTAGCAGAGGCAGTCACTGAATAAAACAAAGGTCTAAATACTAATATGAATAATGAAATTTCCATGGTGGCACACAGAGGAAAGAGTAGAATTTACTAGGGCATAATGAAATAAATTATATTTTATTAAAATCTCCCTACTGAACAAATATTACGTCCAAATATATTTTCTAAAATGAATCAATGTATATTTTCATTAATGAACAAAAATCTTAAAATGCCAGTGTTTTATTCATGTGTATATAAAAAAGTGTATCTGGAAGCACTCTTTATTATACAAAGTCATTTAGTTGCAAAGGAGAATAAAAATATTGTCCAGGAAATGAACATGCACATAAAGAATTTGTTTACTTTCAAAGCCATCTGTAGAAATATCCTAGCTTTATGTTAATATTCGATGTACTTACACTGTTTCATGTTTATTTCTGACAAAGAATTGCAAATGTGTAGTGCTCCTTCTAAATGAAATTAAAAATTTAATATAAAATAAAAAAATAAAAGCACTTTGCAATGTGAACATATGAATGTGTAGTTTATTGATTTATCTTGTGAGTATATTTGGGGCATTTCATCCTCTGCTCTGTGGATTGAGCTGAAAGATATTTAAGTTGACAAAACCAGCATTCAGGCTGCATTTTACATAATTTTAATTAATATTCAAAATTTTATTTATAAATTATGCTTTTAGACATTTCCTATCTTGCAGTTACATTTCCTCTTGTTGTGAGTGGGAGATAGATTGAGAACTGGAAATGAGAGAAGAAAACTAAAACCTATTTTGCACTTTTATTAGTTCAACCTTCAATTCTTTGCTCTTTCCCAGGGTTTTAGGAAGGGAAAGATGTCTGACTTGTGTACAGTGGGCAGAGAGCCAAGACTGGAATGGGAGAAGAAATGGAGATAAGGATAAGGAATCAGGGTGGAAGCAGAGATGGTGCCTGAGAATGAGGGAGGGGAAGCCTGGGAATTCAAATCTAAGAGAGAAACAGTGAAGAAAATGGTGAGGTAGTTAAAGAAGGAAGAGGGCCTGCCTTTGGATAAGGATTTGAAGAGACTGCCAAGATTAAAATGGTACAACTGGGAGTTATGTGCAGAAAGTCTTGAAATAAGTGAATCTGACAATATGATACTTTGCTGATATACTCATAGTTATCATTGTGCAAAGACAAGGATGCAGGCACACTATTCAAGCTTAAGCTGAGCAATTTACAGGTCAAAAGCCAAGATGAATTATCTGCATACTCTTCATTAGTATTTTTCGGGAAAAATATCACTTTTTAATCTTAATTTGATAATTTTGTATAAATACATTTAATTTAATTTAAAAATAATTTCTACAAAAGTATTTAGATATCCTTGATTATTAATTAATCAGAAAAAATGTTTTATTCTAATTAGTCTTAAAGAATCTAACCGATATGAGCTTATTCAACAAAGAACAACAAGAAGTAAGGATGGTGAGTGTTTGGTTACTAAATTTTTTCCACCAGCTTCTGGATTTTGTTTCAGAATCAAAAGGCATCACTGTTTTTTCACCCAGTTATGTGTTTTTATCATAGGTAATGTATATTTGTCTAGAGTCTGCCTTAGTTGCTAACCATAGAACCTTCAATTTGGGACCTTTTTCATTAGTTCTTACTGAATGGTCTTTAAAATGTCTAAATGATATGGACTTTTCTTGGTGGTATCAGCAAATTATTCTCCCAAGTATATTTCTTTCGTTTTAAAGAATAATGATGTTTCATATCTATTTTTATTGTTTGGTTTTATTATTATTTCTTGGGCTTATGTTGTTTTGGTATTTAGGTCCATAAAAGAAGGGATTATCCAACCAGTGCAGAGGAGTCATCAGTTAGTCTGATCCCTGAGGTTTTTTTAATACTTTATCCAAATTTATGCAGTTAGGTATTGTTCAGGAGAACATTCTAAGAGTAGTCAGAGGTGTAAACTTAAGAATTAGTTCTAGAGTAATTCCAGAGTTCTGAGTTGTTCTAGACTGATCTTCAGATTCTACAGAAAATAAACTTTCATCAAAAAATTAAATCAATATAATGAAAAAATATAAAGACTACTTTTCATTTACAGTCTGATGCAGCACATCTCAAAGTTTTAAAAAATCCAGAGAATTAGAAAGCTGAGGCTCTCAAGTTCCCAATTACAATGTCAATTATAATAAAAAGTAATTCCTTTATATCATGCTTTCTGTGCTAATATCTATCTTTGATTTCAGGTTGAAATAACAGAAAAGGTGACCAGTACACAACTTGTACATTTTATAATTTGCTTTACTGACAATGTAACACATTTCATCAAGGGTTTTTTTTTGCTATTTTATATTCAGAATACATTTAGAAAATGCACATTTGAACAGTGTCACTTGCTCCAGGAATGACTCACTTTTTGCATTGAACTACTCTCAGGTAAATTAACTTTAACAGCACTAAAAAGTGAGAAAACTGGTTTGACAAGTAGTATGTAAGCTTGCAACTGTATTAAGAATCTGATCTGCCTACTCCTCCTAAACAAATAGGAACTGCATCCCATTACTTCAAATGGCAATATTCCTCAGAAACTATACTTAAGGGAAATATATTGTAATCTCATAAAATATCTGAAGAAGAGAAGGTTCAGTGTTAAACTCATCAATGTCTATGAATATCCAATGGTAAAGTGTAAAGAAGAATTTTTTCAGTGACAGGACAGTGTCCATGGACACAAATTGGAACAAAGAAGGTTCTGAATAACAAGAAATATATTTTGATGCTGACGGTGACAGCACTGGAATAAATTGCCCAGGGAACTCATGACACTGTACTGAGCAAGAGTGACTGTCTGAATGATGCCCAGAGACCCCTTCCAGTTTCAAGGATTTTATGGTTCTACCCTTAGATAAAGCTCAGCATCAACCTTGGATTGAATTTAGCCTGAGGCTGGTGTTGATAGACAAAACACGGAGCACCAGTTGGTGTTAGGCTGCTGAAAGAAGGCAAAGGCCACAGAAATATTTCTCCTCTATGAAATTGTTCAGGTGGGTCTTGGCTGGAGGTCAATGGTTAACCTTAGGGTTAGGAATAGGAGAAAGACAAAGCCTGCAGCTCCCCAGGGTGTGTGACTTGAAAGGGTTTACCAAGAGAAAGGTTATGATGGAAAATTATTTATCTTCCAAGTACTTTAAGGTAATCCCAGGGAGTCCTTGTCTAAGGCTCAGCCCTTGCCTAGATTTGGGGTTAGGGTTGGAGTAGAGTCAAAGCTCCTGTTGATGAGGGACTGCAAAGACAGTACCAAAAGAATCATTATGTTTTGGCTAAAGATAATGTTCTTCATAGTAGTTGTCATGGGGCTGTGTTTTGGGTTTGTGCTGGAAACAGTGTTGATAGTGCACTCATGTTTTTTTACTGACAAGCAGCGATTGCACAGGGTTGAAGCCTGTTTTGCTTCTTACCCCACCCCACCAGCGAACAGGCTGGGGATGCTCAATGGGTTGGGAGGGGATTTAGTGGGACAACTGACTCCAACTGACCAGAGGGATGTCCTAGACACACGGACTCATGCTCAGCATATAAAGCTGGGAAAGAAATAGGAAGAATGGGATGTTCAAAGTGATGGCTTTTGTCTTTCCAAGTTATCAGTAGTCATGATGGAGCCCAGCTTTCCTTGGGATGGTTGAATATTGGTCTGTCCATGGGAAGTGGCAAATTAATACAAGAATCAACCTCCCCTTACCTGTTTTATGTAGATAGTAGTTCTTTTTTGTTAATGAATAAATGTCAAGATAAACAGAAGTCATTATTTTGTTGAAAGTGTGGATCTGAAATAGAAATCTACAGTCTGAATATATTTTAATGCAATTAACAATTAATAAATGCCTTTGAATTAGTGGTAGGACAAACAGATTATGAAAAAGTTTTGGTAGTCAGTTATTTGTTGTTAAATATCTAATATCTAAATATCTAATAATGCTGGAGTAGGCATGAGCTTTTTAACGCTGTAAAAGAGACGGACTTCTCTCCTTACTATGAGAAATTATAAATTGATTGAAAAAATAGCTTTAAGTATCAAAATGTATTGAATAGTGGGGGAGCTGTCCAAGCTGTGACAGCAACCATTAATCAAGGAGATCTTGTAGGGAGTCAATCTCATCTACTCAAACACACTGAAATATCCGGATCTTTGGGGATCCAGATCTGTATTCAGGATCCCATAGTATCTGAAAAAAAATCTTTTGAAGAGGTATTTAAGATATAAATGAGTACCTTGAGCCTGACTCTGTTAGTTTCTACTAACTGCTATTGATACTATTTGTCAGAGATGGACTTTTTAGCTAAAAACCTTTACCAAAAGTGAATTGTATTTGCTTTGGGAATCAGGGCTAGCCCAGACTCTGACAGAAGTGACTGCATTAATTCAAAGAGAGACAGACAACAGATATGTCCTCAAGTTTAAAAATACCTTCACAGAAAAATTGTGTAGTCAGGATCACTATTCACACAGCAATAACAAATGACATCACTTTCCTGATCCCTAATGTCCTACTTATTTGTAAACCAGATATTGTTCGAGGTTCACTTTTTTTTTTTTTCAGTGACTGACCTTAAAACATCCTTCAGTGTCAGGGAAATTACTAAACTCAACTTTTCTGAAAGTCTTGTTTCTACGCACAGTAGTAGGAATACTTGGTGGGGGACAGGAAGGAGTGATGTACAAATGCAGAAGTTGCTATGAAATTCCATTTTTTTGCCAAAGTAAAGCTTAGAGTATTATACTGATATAAATTATATAATTAGGGAAAATAATTCTTTCATCTTGGCAGAAGCTTCTATTTGGTAAGTGGGAAAAATTCTCCAGCATTTATGGTTTCTGCTGTAAATAATAAGAACCTGAAGTATTTGTTCACTTATGTTTTTCACTGAAACAGTTTTTCAATAACAAATACTATCTCAAATGTCCAAATATTGACAAATACTATTTGTATAACAAGTGGTAATATTTAAACATTTGCATCTTCATAAGAAAATTCTTTTCCTGTAGTAAGCTTCACATCCGTCAATCTCATAAACAAGCTAGGAAAGGAAGGCTTTTTGTCCTATATTTAAGCATTTGATAGGTGACCATATAAAGTCAATGTGAAGAACTCAACTGGTTTCATTGATGCACAGTGATTTTTCCACTGGGAAACAGTATTTATGCATAAAATTCCATTTCCATTAAAAAAAAGTATACAGTTATTTGTGCTATCTCTGATCATTTTTCTCACTAATCACCAGAATATCTTCAAAAGTTAAGTTTTACAATTGTATTTAATAACATCAAAATCACACACACAGATATATAGATAGATAGATATGTATATAAAATAATTACATGTTTCAGGTAACTCCCAATTGTGATTCATATATAATATATACTCTGATACTACAAATGTATCTATCTTAGTCTAAAAAAATTGGATTTCACAAACTTATGAGAACACAGCTGGAAAAGATTCTCGCAGGCAACACTCTAGTATGACAGGTACTATGTGATATAATCCCTCTCATAAATATGTCATACTTAAAAAAGATTAGAGAGACTGTGAAAATACAAACTGTGAATGGAAAGGTCCAATTGCCAGCATATAAACTGATAAATGTATCTTCATGGTGCAACAAATTTTATACACAGTACATGATTTTCTCTTGGATAAAGTAAATAAATAATTCATGGGGGTGGGGGCTGTTTTTAGTGTCATTCTTAATCTTCAGTTCACAATCTGGATATCTGAGTTCAAATATACCCCCCAAAAAATCTATATCTCTGGTCACAGTACACTCTAAGTCAGTATTTTCCTAACAAAGAAAAAGCAACAACAGCAACAACAACAACAAACAAAACAACAAAACAAGCACACAAAAAAAAAATCACCCAAAAATCCTATAATCCTATGTTCTCATAGGAGAGTTGTTTAGTTGCTTCATGCTGCTAATGAAAGAAATTCTGGAAGAAGGAAAAAGTCACTGTAGCTGAAAGCAAGCTTAAACAACTGAATAAGTGATCTCGATGCATGTAGGAAAAATCATCAAGTGGAAGGTATGCACAAATTAAGAAAACTAAAAGACTATCTAAAACATGACAAGTTACATGTAAGTGTAAATGACAATAATGATAAAAAAAAAAGTTGTAAGGATTTTCTGAAGCCATCAAACTTTTTTTTTTTCTTTTAAAATTATAACTCATTAGGAACAGAAATTTACTATGGAAGTAAGTAAGAAAGTGATCTGGTATGCACAGATGGCTTATCAAAAACATTTTTCACAAAGTGAATCACAAGTGTTTCAAATGTCCCTAACACTTAGAAGGAAAACAATAGAAAACAAACAGCGGAAGAACATGAGCCATTTACACCGTGGACAGAGGTTAACAGAATTCTTGTCAGAACTTTTCCCTGGGTTCTAATCAGCTCAAGATCTTCATATATGTTCTGGAAAAATATAATGATGTTAGAAATTTTTTAGAGTATACCGGTTGTTCAAGATAAGCAAATCTAAAGATGTCTGCAAGATACTATAGAAAGTTGTAAAAAGTCTGTGACTCCCATGATGCTTCAGCTTTGCAGATTAATGTTCGATGGGCAGGCTGTCATCTAAACGTTGTGTTTCTATCTATGTAAATTAGACTCTTCTATGGCCTCTCATGAGAACTAAAAGGATTTGTCATTGTGAATTCTCACATTTTCTCCCATTAATACTGGTGTTTGGTTAAAAACCAATTTTATTAAGTCCCTCTTTGAAGGACGTTTCAATCATGGGTAGCATAATGCACAAGTTCTATGTGCAATAAGGCTTTCTGCCATTGTCTGAATATCTGGATTACCTGCTGCTACTGCATGTTTATCTCTGTTTCTTTGCTACTCCTCTTTTCCTGAAGGCAATCCACAACTGCAATATCCACTTCCAGTGAAATCTGATGGAAGGATAGACTTTTCAGAGGTATCACAAGTGCAACAGTTTTATTAAAATAAGTAGCGAAAAGAAGATGAATTGAAGAAAAGGAGCATTCACCAGCATTTCAGTGAGGAATTATTCATTTGTTCAACCATAAACTAGATGGTAGCACTCAGAAGGCCAATAAGCATAAGCATATTAAAGAGCCAAAGGGCCTGCATATAGCTCCAGAACAATTTGCTACCTTTATTTTGACTTACAGGTAAAGTAGCACAAATGAAAGATATGAAAAATGTTAAGAGTGTGATGATGCAAGGACATAGGGAAAATCAGGGAAAACCTGGAGGAGCAGAGAGCATGTAAATGTACTTGTGACATTGCAGGGAGATGTCTTTGGAAGTCAAAACAGCCTGGATATGCCATGCCTGTAGTTTCTTGAAAGAACTAAGCTTTGTGATTGAATTGGCGGGAGAAGGGTGTATATTACAAATGGAAGTGGTGGGCACTTGGGAGGAACAACTGATGGTCACAAAACAAATCCATTCAAAACCACTGATGGTAGAAAATTTATCTTAGGTATCTTAATTTGATTTTAACTGTCTTTAGCAAACTGTCCTGGTTTGAGGAGGGATTAACTTTTGCAGTAGCCAGGAGGGTGCATGGCTGGAACCCAGAGGTTATTCTATACCACCTCACGTCATTTTGTGGGGACAGGTGAAGGGCTCCCTTCTGGGTCACATAGTGTGGCAGAGGAAGTGGTAAGGTATTGTCAGGGATTTCCACAAGATGAGGAATCATGTTAATCATTTGCCTCTTTTCTTGTACACTCTGTCATTAGTTTTGTTGTTCTTACTGTTCACTGTCTTATTTAATTGCTGTTTCCAGTAAATTATTCTTAACTCAACCCATGATCTTTACCTTTTATGCTTCCAATTCTCCTCTCCAGCTCTCTGCAGGAGGAGGGGGAGAGGAGAGTAATCAAGTGGTTCATGGTTTGGAGTGTTTCAGTGGAAACAATAAATTGAGGAATACCATTCCTAAAACATAACACAGACCAAGTTAGGGGGAAAAAAGAGCAAACAAAAAACCCTGAATTTATTATGAACAAAATAGATAATCACAAACTGAAATGTCATGGAGAAAATAAAATTTTGCAGTTTTTTTCCTAGAAACCCAATACAAGACATAACATTATGACATGAAAAATAAGACAAGCTGTTTAGAAGTATAGTTCAATGAGTTGTGTTGAATCAAGCCTTGGCTAGGCTTGTACATTGTTAGGAAGAAAATATTTTTGGTTTGGTTCAGTTTGTTGTAACATCACATAAATGTTGCTTCTTTAAGCAGCATATATTTGTCTTCAATGCATTGCTATTTTCTGAAATTCCAATGTAGTTTAAGTGATCAGCAAGTTTTGCACAAACAAAAGCTCTAAACATTGTGAGATTTCTTCCAGTATTTTTATTACATACATTACATTGGTATTAGAAGTAAAAATGAGTGTGACGAGGCCATGTTTATGGATGATAAAACATTAGAGGTTGTATAGAGGTCTTTTTCAAAAACAGGAATTATACAGTTCTTACAAGTCTTTACTAAGAGAATTTAATTTGATATCTTGCATTTTAATTAACAATATCATATAGCAAAAATAATTTTTCTTTTCTTTTTTTTTTCAACTTACTACAGACTTGTATTCTGTTATTAACACTACCATTCTTTGTTATAAATAGTGGCCGTACAACTTAACATGATAGATCATTTTTACTCTTTGAAGAAAAATAGTTGTGACTTTGTTGGTACATAGGTGAATGTAAATTAATTACTTGAAAAGAAGGAATCTGAAAATACTACATGCTAACAGAAACATGGAAATAACTGGTAAAACAAAATAGATTTTAAAAAGTCTTGATGAAAATCCTTTTGAAAAAGTGAGGAGAAATTAGGCATTTAAATGAAAACCAAGGGGCTTGCTTTTGGCACAGCATCACATTTTAACCTGCAAATCTTCCATTGGCTCACTTCCCAATTTGAAATAAAAGGCAACCAACTATTTAAACACTTAGGATCAAATCAATCCTTACTGTAAATAAGTTAACAGGAACTCAGGCCATTATAAATACATTTTTAAGAGGACTATAAATACAAAAGTTCTCTTACATAATAAGGTGACTATTTATAGTAATGTTTTAGGGAAAAACATTCATTTTTTTAACCCAACAATGGTTAGTTTGAAATATTTCTGCTTTGTTCTTTTTCTTCCTTGGGAAAAGTGTTCCATTCAATATGATAGACCTATTAAACCCCAAATTAAATATTTGCTCCAAATTTATCCCAAAAGGTTTAGAGATATAATATGAAGAGTAAAGGGTTTTTACATCTGGTTATTCCAGTCAACTGAGGTCTTAATTGCTCTCAGGAGGCAACTTTCTTTCCATTATATCTAGCACAAACCTAGAATGATTAGGATCTTAACACAGGATCCTCAGTTAAGTGCCTATACTTATCTGGGATGAATCCATAATTTTAGCTTTTAAACCTCTCTGCTTGGGTTAAAAGAGGGAAGGGAGAATAAATTATACATTTACTAGAAAAGAAAAATTATTATATCCATCTTCAGTTTCCCCAGTAGCTGGGATATTCACCTTGGACATAATTTCTCTAGGCAAACGTTGCAAACGAGACTTCAAATCTACCATCTCCTACCTATGTTTTGTCTAGAGCTGCAGGGAATCTTTCTGGCATCTGACACTCACCTTTCACGCTGCTTCTTAGAGTGGCTGAAGGATTCTTCTTGGAATGCAATTGACAAATACCATTCTTTCTAGGTTGCAGTAGTAACTACAGCAAACTGCTTTTGTTGAGAGTTGGAATACCATTTTTGTTCTAATTTTTCATTGTGTTGGCTTTTAACTAAGCTGTATAGTATCTGGGATACAGTTTTATCAGTCCTTCCTTATAATGTTCAATTTTTCCCTTACATAATTAAACATCTGCTAAAGCACAGAAGGAGCTGAGTTATCCCATTTCAGAATTACTTTAACTTACACTGAGAAGTTCTGCTAAGGAGTGGAAAATAATTTAAGATCCACTGTATTCCTGATGTATCTAAATCAATATATGTCATCTCCCAGGTGCATGTGCTTAAGGATTTTTTTTTTCCACTTATTTCAGAGGACTAATCAAGACATATGTCTAGCCAGACATCCCTAGGATTAGGTGGAGTGTCTTCAAATGTTTGAAAAAAAGAAAAAGGTCATTACAGAGAAATTATGAGTGTCAACCGTTCCACAAAACAGTACTGTAGAAAATTAAAGGTTGTGTTCTAATCAGAACTATCAAAAGGAAATAGAAAACTGAACTCTCAAATTCAACTTAAATAGTTGCTATATAAACCAGACTATTCTATGGCATGTCGTAACTGCTATTCAATGACAGGGCATTCAGAAGTCCACAAAATTTTATAAAAATAGAGAAATAGACTACCAGATGAATCAAAGTTTTCCCATGATTCAGAATTACCTCCCTTTCACAAATACTTGCACACTTGCGTTAATCAACACTTAGAGCACTGGACCTGCAATGACAAGAGAATTCGGTATTCAGTATGAATAGTACGGTTGGGCTTATTAGTTTTGTGAAACCAACTCTCAGTGAGTCAGTTTGATTAACACTACACAACTGGAAAGCAAGGTTGAATCACAGGATTCTTTGATCTGATGTTGTATTTCCCTGAAAATAAAGACATAATTTAAACTTTTGTAAACACTGTCTCCTGCTACTAACAATATATTTTGAAAAGCATATTACAATATGAATCAGAGAAATAACAAAAAATAGTAATTTTTCTGCTTCATTTTCCTTGACTGTCAAGATATTCAGTAATGCAGAGAAATGGAAATTAAACAAAAACTTTAAAATTTTGAAAAAAAAACTTGTTGAAAAATTGTGAGACAAAATTATGTTTCACCTCAGAGGTGACAGTCAATTCTACGAAGTCAAGTGATACATTTACTTTAAACATCATCATGATTTCATGACAGGGAGCAGAAAAACACAAGGAAAATAAATTGCAGACAATGATTATTAATGCTTACTGAATCAACATGAAAATTTCAACAAACTTAAACAAGAACTAGAGGGCAGAAATCTAAAAACAGTTGTTATAGAAGTTTTAATCAATCTTTATTTCTGAGTCTTTTTTTATTTTAAAAAAAATCAAAACAGAACAGCCAACCTAGAATATTTAATAATTGCATATTTTCTACTTTATGTGTAGGTGCTTACTCATTCATAGATGATGCTTTTGAAGTGGATACCACAGTGTTATTAACGGAACTCCATAATAATCTCATAGAAAATAAGGAATGGCAAATATTGCCATATAGCTTCCTTCACCAAAAAGTAATCACAGTTAGGACAAGGCAAATACAAATGCTGTATAAAAGTTTACAATTTATAATATTTTGTTCATGCCCATCATGAAATTTATTTTTCTCATCATATAATATATATTTCTTACTGACTTTATATCTGTAATTACAGTAAAAGAAGGATTGTGGTGACAGCTCTGAGTTCAATCATGATAAAAGCACCAAAAAAATGATATATGAAAGCAAATAAAAGCCCTTAAAGGCAATTTGCAATCATTTTAAGATGAATTTCATTCTCTGTAATAACGATTTGGTGACCAAAATAACTGTAGTTAATTTTTCCATTTTTAATATAAACATTTTTTAGGAATTAAAATAAGGTGATAAAATAGAGCTCATGTAAGTTTAATTCATTATTATGAAAAAATTCACACAGAATCTTCTGGAATTCACTAAAATACATTGAAAAGAGTTTCTTTCTGCTTTGTTATTTTTAATGGTATTATTTTTAAAACAAAGTTTTAATTTAAATTAAACTATTGTAGTTTCTCAAATATCTGCTATAACCTAGGAAAAGTTTTACAAAAAAAATTTCAAAGCTCAGTTAGTATTCTTCACAAAAGTTTAATTTCTGTGTGGATAAAATTAATCAGAAACACCTATTATATCCACTTGTTACTGATAAAGGAATAAGTATTTTGTTTCACTAGAGTTCCTTTTTTTAAATTTCTCCATACACTGATTCAATTTCTTTTTACTTCACACTGTCTTTAAAAACCACTATATGTGCAGATTTGTTAATAATTGTTTATAAGTAATTACATTAAGAAATTATCATGAACTTCAGTCCTTAGCTCCAAACACTTTCCTTCTAATACTTCACAGGAAGTCATTTAGTCTGTTCAGCCTGGAAAAGAGACTGAGGAGGGACCTCATTGGAGTTACAGCTTCCTCGTGAAAGGAACAGGAGGGGCAGGCACTGATCTCTTCTCTGTGGTCACCAGTGACAGGACCCAAGGGAATGGCCTGAAGTTGTGTCAGGGGAGGTTTAAGTTGGATATTAGACAAAGATTCTTCACCCAGAGGGTAGTTGAGCACTGGAACAGGCTCCCCAGGGAAGTGGTCACAACACCAAGACTACCAGAGTTCCAGAAGCATTTGGATGATACTCTCAGGCACATGGGGTGACTCTTGGGAATGGTCCTGTGCAGGGTCAGGAGTTGAACTCCGTGATCCTTGTGGATCCCTTCCAACTCAACATATTCTGTGATTCTGTGAAATGCAAGTGATAAATTTTTTTAAAAATCAAATAAATCATGAATAAATACTAGCTGCTGACATTATTCAGTACTGTAAATATAAGATAACATCAACAAATAAATAATTAGACTCTCACACCTAGGGTAAGTTCAAACCCAAATCAATCTATTTTTTTAATTTTCCATAAATTATGCCATATTTTACATTTTTATATACACTTCAATGTGTGTGCAATTAAATCAAAGCTCTTTTTTTGACTGTTGCTGGATAAGATTTTATATGTGTGATATGAGCTTTCCTTTCATATGATGTGAGCTTTCCCTCATTGACTCATTAAGTCCAATGGACATAAGATTTTATTTTCTATAAGGAAAACTAGATAAAAATACTGCTTATCCTTATGGCCAAGAAATTGACCAAGAAACTGTAAGGTTTTACCTGACATGAACAATAGGCACAGGACACCTATCACCTTGGTTTAAGGGAAGCTTTTAATGGCTTGCAGGCACTGAATTGTTCTGCTTGACTGAAACTGAAGAACTTCTGCTTATGCCTTGGAACAGAAATTCAGGCACCAGAGGACCTTTGAGGCCAATAAAACTCTAAAGCCACTCTTTATTGCGCCCAGAATTTTTACAGTTTACAGGATGGAGACCTTAATGATATAAAATTAATAAGCAATAATATAACAACATCAGAATATTAAAAGCCAAATTTAATTGACCTTGTGCTATGTAGTTTCCCATTATTTGCTATTATTTTGTTTCTGGTATCATGAACACTTCACTAAATTTAAAACTTTCTTTGTATAATTAAATTAGAGTTGAAATATAATAACTCTTTGCCCTTTATGTTACTGTTTAATGCCAACAACTGGAACATACCTTCTAATTTTTCTCTATGATATTTTCACTTTTGACATAAAGTGATATACGACACATCTTGATGATACAGATCTAAAAATCTCTATCACTCTGCTATTTTGTTACCAGCTAAATATTATAAGAATTAATAAATTTACAGTATTACACAGGAAAATGTGTATTTTACTAGATTAGTAGCAGTCATAGCATATAGAATGAAAACACATCATGTAGAGATTTTCTTAAAAATGCATGTTACATTTTTCTTCAGAAATCAGTCTTCCCTCAAGAGCTATTAAAATGAGCTTTAATTTACCCTGATTTTACAGAATAAAGTCCATGACTGAAAAAATAGCGACTTATGCCAGGTTTTGTTTCTAAAAGACAGAGAACGACATTTTTTTTAATATTATTTTCAGATATATACAAATTCAATCTTAGATGCTATTCATGTGGATCACATTTTTAAATTCAGACCAAAGAGTTTTATACCAGCCAACTGCTATGATGATCCTGGAATCCTTTCAGAGTGTTGACTGGTTTTTGCCATTATCACAAGAAGACAATACAGTGATATTGATGCTACAGTCTTTTTATGGTATTCTGAAGGGGCATCAGAAAATGTGAACTTACTCCTACTATCATTCCAGCTATTTGTCAGAGTTATGTGTGTTGGGACAGCTGAGACTCACATTAAACTCCAAGCTCTAATCAGATTTTTATTTGGTGTTTTCCTTGTAATGAGCAACTGGATTGCTCATTACAACATTCTCTGCGAATTTGTTTGTTCTTTTCAGACTAAAAAGTAACTCCCTAGGTGTGTGTGTGTGTAAATAAAGCATTCTAATGCTGCTTAAAGTTTGTAAATTTGATTTGGGTAACATTCCACATGACACAAAGCAGATAGCCAAGTTGATATGGCATATAATGTCTCCAGTTAAATCCTCCCTAGATGATGAAAGACATGGCAGTGTTCCTAAAACTACTGCTTTTCTCTACAATCTGTTACTATAGTACCAGATAACATTAGTGCTGATAGCTTTCAACTTCTGTGCCATTTCTGCCAGTGCACTTCTGGCTCAAAACTTTATACAAATATTTTAGATAACATACTGTTGTAGACCTAATTCTAGTGAATTTTACAGAGGATGCCAAACTCAATATATATCTTAAAGAATTACATTTCTTGATTTTTTTTTTTAAAAACTATTAAAAAAATCCCATATTTAAGGCTTAGAATTCCATCTAAACTGCTGTATCTGCCCATTCCACCTTTAGAGTAGTGTTCTGGAGAGACTTAGAAATCAAAAATTCAGGAGAAAAACAAGTAGTAGAACTAATAAAGTTTGGGTCTCTGTAGATTTGTTTTGTGGATGATTGACAAGGGTGCCTGCTAAAGTATGAGACATGAGTGGAGGTTTACTACTCTGGGAATATCCATAGGTTTTCATTTTTTGTTTTACTTTCCTGAATATGAATATAAATGGGACACAGAGAACTCATGAAATAACCTTATTAATAACTTTTCACATATCTATGGTTTAATAATAATTTAGTGGGAGTGATTAGGGAGTGTAAGAAGGGTCATACTTTGATTGTTTGTAGATAACTTGGACAGCTAACTTGAATTCTGGTTCTTAGCATCTCCAGCCTGACTCAGGACGTTTGTTTAAGTAGCAGCTCTTGTTTCTCAAGCAATTGGTACAGACTGGTTCACCATCTCTTTCTTCAAAGAAAATCTCATGTGCATCAGTTCATCCATACTGCATCAGTACAATTCTCCAGACTACTTGTGATGCCTTAGTGGCCCATTATCATTATAGCTAGTACTCCTTTTCAATTGTGCTAAAATTAAATCCCCATTCAAAGAGTTTGAAAAATATAGGTCTCTGTCACAGTCCACTGAGTTCTTTTTCTAGGAGTATAGTGCTGCAGGTATGAGCTACATTTGGAAATCTTGGGAGACTGTCAATAAGACCACAGGTTTTCCTTAAAAAAAAGTATAATTCACAGACAAATTCTACTGAAGAAAGCTGTTTGCACTACTAAGAATACTCTTGACCCCTTTTCAGCAGTATATATCAGAAGTATGACTAACCTGATACAATAAATAATGAGATCTGTGGCAAAAAAGAGAGAACTATTTTCAACACACACAATATACTAGAATCAGTTAGGTTGCATATCTCTTATTTTGTACACAGTAGAGAGATAAAGAGAATAAGACTTTTCTCCATGGAATATAAAACTAGAATAGCAGGGTAGAAAAGACACACAAATGGAAGGAATGGGACAGGGTAGATAAGATTGTGAACAAGCCCAAAAAAACCAATAGAATGGTTAACTACAGTCTACCTAATCAGTGGGCTCTGGGCAAAAGCTATACAAATAATACATTTATCTGATTGAATGATCAAGTTCTTGTTCTTAAACTGACAACCTTTTAACAAAAGGAACCCAACGTTTGGTTCCACCCAAAATGTTTAAATTAAGTAAAATGAGAAATATTTCTTTTATTTTTTTCAATTAAATTTCACTTAGAATAATTTAAAAATAAAATAACAACTTTAGGAAAAAATATGATTGGAAAGAAACACTTGCATTTTTGAAAATATTTCTTTTCTTTGAACTGAATATGTGAATGTTTACAGGCAGGGCAATACTGATTTTTTTTAAAGTAAATAGTATATATTTGGGAAGAGGTGAGATGAGAAGCATCAAGAAATGCACTTGACCTGCATAACTGGGATCGCATTACCAGAGCTTTTTAAAGTAAGACTGGAAAACAGAAAGGTGATGACCTTATTGAACATTTAGTTGTTGCAGTTTTCCTCAGATTAAATATTGAACCTGGTGCAAAAACATTTGCAAAGCTAAAAAGAAAGTAGGTCAATCAAACTGACATAATTTGCAAATAAAAGCAGTAAAGTACTGATACAGTAAAATAAAAAAAAATTAGAAGGTTTTGAAGATGACAGTGATAACTGCTGTTTTGTGTCTGTTACAGCAAAACTGGTAGAACTGGTAAAGATGTTTATTTAAGATTACGATACAAAAATATGTAAGTATGAGTTTTCAGAGGTAAAAATACTTCCCAGGTAATATAATCAAAGGACCTGAAAGAAACATTCTGAGTGAATAAATCTGGAGATCAAAATAAGGGAGAAGTGTTGTTCAATTTCTCCAGAGATTTTCAGACTCTGTTAATTTTAAAGCAGTAATCACACTATTTTTTTCCTCTTTTGTTAGCACCATAAGTGAAAAAGGCTTTGTTCCAAGAAACCTGGGAAGAGAAAATTCTTCACATTCTCCTGTTTTTGACAGATAGCAATGAAAACTGCAGACCTTTAAATGATGTCATGAGAAAAGTAGCACAAATTGATGTAGATGCACGCAGAATTTTTAATATCAAGCATTGTTTAATGAAAACATGACTAGTAATTGGATTAAAGTTCTTGTTATTCAACACATTTTGGTATTTACTGTGTTACATTTTCTCCTCCCCCGATAAACAGTAATTAGAAATAAAAACTCAGAGAAAAGGAAAGGCTGCAGGTCCCCATCTGTTCCAATGTCACTTGGTACTCAATACACCAGTATTTCTAAGAGTCATGGTCACATAGGAGTACAAAATATTTCTTCTGCAGAGACAGTAACTTCAAACCAATTTAGAAAAGAAGCAAGGTGGGAGATGTGTTATTCTAGTTCAGCCTCCTTTGTGCAGTATACAGGAAAGTGTACATCAACCTAGGAGGCACATGGCTGAAACATGGGTTTAGGTAGAGACGCAGCTGGTCAAAGTAAAAGGTTGAAGTAGCATATGCTCTGAAAATCAGATGAGAAGTATAACACCTGTGAAATAAGAGCACTTTTTCAGGAATTATTCCTAATGCTTCAATTTGTTCAGAAGAAACAAGAAGAACATATTCAGGATACACTAAAAATACCCAAGATATAAATGTATATGGGCCAAAGTTACCCAGTAGTGTTACATAGCAGATTTAAGGTGTAGTTTACATTGGCTAAAAGGTAAAACCTTCAGACAGTGAAATAGTACTGAAAAATTAAAAGTTAACAGTAAATTGCAGTTCCATGGATCAGTCTTTGATGGAGGCAGCTGGATTACCCATTTAATCTCATCAGGCTCTACCCACAGAGCATCCTAAAGAATCAACACACAGGTATAAAACTTTTAAAAAATAAAAGAACAGGGAAATATACTAATCTTTTCTTAAATGTCAGTTCAAATCCATAGCGATTTTTTTGCACATATTCCCTTTTCATCTACCTTGCTTTTTTCTTCTGGGGTGTGTCTTTATTGTAGTACAACTGTGAGGTGAAGAAATAACACGTTTTTGTTCAGCGGTAGAGAAGTAAAAGCAGTTTATAGACAGATTATTTAAAAAATAAACATATTTTTTTTTTACCTCTATAAAAAGTCCAGAGAAAAGAACCAAAACCAAAGTGTAATGCATGTTAAAATATTCACTCTGTGGAAAAGCCTGAAATCCCAGGTCCCTTAATCATCTATCAAACATTTGACTTGTGAATGAAAGAATATTAACATAACTAGTATTTTAATGCTGTTATATGATGACAAAGGGCCCAAAGATAAACAGAAAGAAGTTTAAGCACTCCTTGCTAAAATGCAAATTCTATTAAAATATTTGATCAAATATATGCTTCAATCTGCCCTCAAATACTTACTGTAAAGATCAGGATTGATTGGTCACCTTCTTACTGAGGACATAAGTGAGAAAATTAGGATGATGATGAAAAGAATCAAAGAAGTTAGAGCTTTGTAATGAAAATTGGTATTGGCTAAAGAACTAGAACTAATAATTAAAACACAGAAAAGTAATTGACTGAAGAGGGAGAGCATAGATAGAGAAAAGCCAAATGAGTCAAAAGGAAGGAGTTACAGACAAATAACCAGCAGGATTTAAATAAAGAAATGGCATTTCAAGCAAATGGAGGCTTTTCTTATGATTAGCCTTTGGAGAGAGAGTAAGAACAAAAGGAAAGAACAATCTCAATAACTCAACAAAGAAAAACTTTAAGATCTCTTCAGAACAGTAACTCCTCCTCAAAGCATGACTACCTATGCAGTTGACCCACATTAAAATAAATGCAATTACATTTATCTGCTTGAGGAGTGTAAATAAATATAATTATACCTGTCTTTTGTATGACATTGAGAAGCTAACCATATGAAGAACAAAGGAGAATATGCATAAAAAATGGTGTAAAATGAGGAAGACTGTAAGACTTTAGATTGTATGGAGGAACCAAAATATTACAACAAACTTCCTCCCGGTTGGCTATTTTGAATGCAGGATAATTCTTACATTTCAAAATAGGAACATGTTTGCCTAATTAGTATGTGTTTAGATTTTAAAAATAATATAAATTCTATTCTTCTCTATGGCTGTGACAACAGATTTCAGTAAAGAACAGAAAACTTACCTGTATTGGTTTCTCAAATCTCTAAAGAAACAAAAATTTATGAATCTTAACAAAAATAATTTCATCCTCTTTTTAATTGTAACCATGTGATTCAAGAGTATTGGTGTTTTGTCAAATTATTTTTTAATTTAAGTATTTATATTATGTTATTTTAGATTTCTTGTGTAACATCATAGAATCATTAAACCAATTATGTAAAGTAATAACCTAAAATCATGACTTGAAATAAAGCTTTGAGCTACCAACTAATAAAATGGCCTTAGACACTGCTGCTGAAAACAAAAAAAAGAAGTATTCAAACACAAAAAACAACAGCAAAGAATATATGAATGGATTTTAAATCCCCTTGTGCTTCTGTAGTTTTCTAAATGAGGCAGGTCCCTTTTCTAAGTGACATGTTACAAAGTCAGCAAAAAAAATTGCAATAAGGGACACAGGGCAAAGCAGATTACCTGTTCTGTCATTAGCTTCATACAACTGCAAAGTATCTGACAATTTCTTTCTCAGACAAAGTGATGAAAATAGCAATAAAGAATGTTGGAAAGGGGAGAAAAGGTTATAGTTACAGTTTACCTGTATTTACTTACTGTAATACCTTCAAAAAAAATGGTTGAGTTAAAATTAGTAAAAAGAAGTCATCATTTCATCTGGACCAGTAACAGATCATTTTCTGGTATTAAATAAAGCAGGAAAACTGGAAGTCTAGGGTATGAAGTAGGAAAAATCAGAAAATTCTAGTTATTTTTAATTTTGAGGAATAAATGTAAGTATTAAAAAACAGAACATGGGAAAAAAGCTTATAAACTATTATATTACAAATAAAATAGATGAATGGGGTCCATTTTGTTTTCATAAAATAATATCAAACTCATAATATTTTATGATGTTATATCCACCACAAGACTGTTTAAAATTACCCTTCATCATGATTTTTCAGTCATATTATCTTATTTTAAATTAAATAATAAAAAGTTTAGTCAAATATTACATTAATGTATAAGAATAGATAATAAAATATTTTAAAATCATTTTTTCTTTACTGAAATGAAACACCTCTGTATTGTAAATAATGAAAGTAATAGTGCATGCTTTTAGATGAATGAAATTTTCACTTAATTCTCGTTATAATTGTAGTCAAAGTATTTAGGTATATGGTATGATGGAGTATAATTACACCTAAGAATAAAACACAGTATTGGTCTTAAATGATAGTTTATCTGTTAAACTTATATTTAATGATGAGGCAAAAATTAGACTGAAGGAAAGGCAATCAGAGCCATCATAGACACTTCATATCTGCTAAGACAGTCCATGATAAAATCCAAATTAATGACTGTGAAAAGGCATAATACTATAGTTTCCACTGCTGCTAGTAGACCCTGGCATAACTCTTTTTTTTTTTTTTCCTATCATTCTACTTCGCATGTTTTTAAACACTTCTGACTCTTCTCACTGGATCATAAATAATAGGGTATCTAAATAGCTCTTTACAGTATGCATATAATTCCAGCACTTCTTCTGTTCAAAATACATGTTTAGAAGGTGAGCAACTCCAGCTTTGTTATGTCTGAACATATTTTCATAGATAAATTCCCACTGACAACACTCCTGGTGTGGAACAGTGAAACAAACTGGAGAAATCCTTCCAACTAATAGTAAATTTG
Organism: Myiozetetes cayanensis; assembly: GCF_022539395.1. NCBI lineage: Eukaryota > Metazoa > Chordata > Aves > Passeriformes > Tyrannidae > Myiozetetes > Myiozetetes cayanensis. The sequence goes on from NW_026087742.1 coordinate 80,576,105, forward strand.
CCTATAGCTATTGCACCCCAGGCACCTTTTTGTGCTACCTAAACTAGGCAATGCTAGACTGGATTAATACGAAAGCTTGTATCAACACGGAAGAGGCATCAAAAGTGGCAGGAGACAGCAGGTGGCATTCTGAACACCAATCTAATAATAATAGGACCACATTATGTATTTTAAACATCATAAAAGTAATCTAAAAACCATGAAAGTTCAAGATTTTTATTGTTCTGATACTGATTTGGGGTTTCTTTCACGAGACATGAAACAGAACACCTACACACCTGTGATCATTAAAAACATAACAGCATATTCTGCAAATGTTGTACTGAAAATGTACAATCATATTCTAAATATATGTCTACTGCAGTTCTGTTTAGACAAGTTTGTTCATTTAATTACTTTTTTCTTTATGACTGCTTAAGAAATTGTCATGTTTAAAATTTAAGCTGTCTTCCTTTCCTTGCTTGGTAACAACAACATTTTGTATAATAATTCTTTTCATTATCATTAGAAGGGTTTATTTACAATAAACAGTAGTTTATAAGGTGATTATTTTCCAAAGTCAGTCCTTAAAGGTATTTCTAAGAATTAATTTACCCAGAACCCCAATACTGAAGTATCTTTAATTTTTGAAGATTAAAATGTAATTATCGATGCAATAGCAACAATGATTTACATACAGTGAATAAAACATGGACCCCTCTAATTATTGGATGACACTTCCCCATCACACAGCCATGCCTCAGATTTACACAACTACATCTCAGAAGAAGCCATATGATGGGAGTAACACAGAGGACCAAAACTGAAGGACTGATCTGCAAACACCTATCTGGCTCCATACTTAGCCTTAGCAAGTATGGTACTAATACTTCATTTTCAAGAGCTCTAAGCTCACACAATTGCCCTAAATGTTATTCTGACTTTTCAAAATGGACACATGATTTAGTGCACTTTTTCTTTACTCTACCATCCTGAAACTGCAGACTGTTGGCTCCAAAATAAAATTCACATAAACCTCAAAATCAGCTCCCTTTCAGCCTGCAAATGGATGCAGTTTATCTCTCCTATTTTCTTTCCATTGCAGAAGTGAACATGAATCACAGGTACTCATTGTATTGCACTTGAGAAGGAAAAACTGTTTCTGGATTGACAAAATAATTATGTAAAATCCTGGCAATTTTGAAGCAAAAGTAATGCATGGAAATACTTCATGGGGCTATAATGTTACTGTATTCAATATTACTCTCCACTGATTCCTGTAATATTACAAAAAGAACAGGATATTTTAGAAAAAAACTTGTAACATTGGGTAACTAACTTTGTTAGTTACGCAAGGGCATCAAATTTGTTTGCGGATATAATTTTAAGGAAATCATTCTATGCAATTTCACTGATTTCAAAGGCATAATGTGAATTTTGCTCCAACTGAGGATTTTGCCTCATGCTTTCAATGATTCATAATATAAACTCCCCCAAGAAAGCAGTTATATTGAGTTTATTTTTAGAAATAAAAAATATTATTTTGGGTATTTTAAAGCTCCATAGGTATGGTCCTCAGTTTTCACACCATTCCAGTATAGTTAGTAATCATTTTTTGGAAGTAGGATTTTCCAAGGTTTTTCCTTTTGTTCTTCGTTTCTTGTATGACCAAGAAGTCGCTATCCTTTACCTTCTCACGAACTCCTGAACTGTGTGCACTAGCATCTGTTTTGATTTCAAGTCACTGGAGATGGAAAGATACTTTCTCCTTTGGAACCTGGAAAGAGACAGGTGAAAATAAGAAAAATACTGAAGAAAGTCATACCTATTCCAGACTTTAGATAATTTGCATAAGATGATGGTCATAATATGATCAAAAATATTATAGTTATTTTATCAGAATATGATCTTTGTTTTTTCCACTAACCAACTAAAATGCAAAGAGACAGCAAAGTCTCATCCCAAACTTTAGACTGTAGATCTGTATTACCTTATCTACAGTTAAGACAACTATTCTAGCCCCACTGGAATAAAGAACTGGAAAAATTCTGAAGATAATGCTTCACAATGACCAGAGCATCTGTCAAGAGGTAATTTAGGCTACATAATCTGCTTTGCCAGTTTTCATGACAGATTTTGAGCGGTGGATCAGTGGAATTTCTGCCAAGGTCCCAGGATCTACATTTGATGTGGTTTGGATTTGCCATACCTTGGAACAATGGCCTGACCATTTATTAGTACCCTAAGTTCACTAGATAAATTCCTGGAGGATATCTCCCAAACCTACATTTTAAGGAGAAATCTAATACTCACACTCCAAGAATACTTTTCAATTTTGAGCCAAACCGGGATAAGTCAGGTAATCTGGGAGACAGACTTCAAACATGCAACCCTGATCTGTTGCAAAACACTGATACACACACTCAAAATCCAAAAGACAAGTACCAAAAGACAAATGCTGAGCAGTTATTTTAGGTATGTATATGGCATCTATACTGAAAACCTAATAATCAGTGGAAAGGGTTTAACAGTTCCATAAGTTGCTTCCACTTCATGTCTGAATTGCCCTTTGAAGATGTAACTCTGACTATAAATTATCAAGAGAGGCAAAACCTCCTCTTGTGCCTCTTGAGCACCTATACTACACATCTGAATTTAAATACTACTGCCAGCACCAGCAATATACAAGATACTTTTCAGGCTGATAGTGTAAAAGCTGTGTGGTGAGATATCTACCACATAGACATCCACCAAAGGCATACAAAAAATATCTGTGATTACCTATGGGAGAGAATTGATTATTTTTTGGTGTTTTTTTAACTAACTACCTTTACTGCACTATCACTAACCTTCTATAATATTTGCTTACTCAGATATAGCCTTGAATATAACTTATTTTGAGTTTCAAAGTGACTCAGAAATAAATATCAACAACAGGTTCACTCTCTGCTTTCTGTAGACATCATTCTTCACCAATATAGTTATTCATGATAAAAAATTTCAAATTTACAAAGAAAAACCCCACTCAAACTAAATCTAGAACAGAGAATTTTCTTGAATTACTTCAGTTATCATAATCTAATAATGAAGATGTTATCATATAGACTAATAACTATGAGAAAAGCCCAAGGCTATCAGAATGATTGCTGTCAAAATTGTATACTGAAGCAGTAGCACATTCTAATGACATAGCATATCTAACACAATCATATGACCATAAAATGTTCAATAAAGCATTGCTCAATCCTTTCAAAGGATTATTGTAACTCCACTGTTTTTGATTTTTTTTTTAAATTTTATCTAAAAATCTCAGGTTTACCCCATTCCTTAGGGTAACCAGCATTGGCATTTCCCTTTAATGGATTAGCAAAGCAAATTACCAGACATCTGTCTTTCTGTATTATTTCTATCCTGATTATAATGAATTACCCACCCTTCTCCTCCACTCATTTTCTGCAGAGCACTGTGGAACAGTCTTGTTCCTAGTATATCATACAGATACACTGTCTTTACTGGAGGAAATCTCTGCAGCTACATGCTTGGAGATGCTGTCTCTGAATTCTAACATGTCACCATAAGGAAAAGTTAACAAAGACCTAAGAAAAAGAACAAACTTGAACTGGCAAATGAAGGCTCTCTTAAGAGGAATGTATACAGAAGCAGTGATACACCTCAGTGGTTAGCAGTTAGATCCTTATTCCCCTTGTGTCAGAAAGGGAATAAACAGCAGTTGTAATAATGCACTCTGTTTTTTAGGAAAACTGCCTGAGAAATTAAAGATAAAAATCTGAATTCATTTGGCTCAAAAAGATAAAATAACCTAGAAAGTTGAACCTTTGGACACTTTAGTAGGCGAGACAGTCAGAGGTTGCTGTTTTTGAAAAGATTTTTTTGAAGCTTGGTTGTAGTGGTTTTATATCTTCAATGTCCACCCTTTTCTGACCAATTTAATGAAAGTATTTTTACCATATTTTAGCAACCACCTCTTCAAAACTGTGTCCAAACATTTTGATTCTTCTTCAGAATGTTCACCTATATTCTGTGTATTAAGAATTGATTGATGGGTCTGTATTGATTTGTAAGAGTCTCAGTTACTAGAGGGCATATTTAAATGGAATTGAACAAATATTTCCTCAACTGGTTTCACAAAGAAAGAAGTTGTCTGGTATATTTTTTGCTTCAAATTTATATCAAGTCCCATGTACTCACAGTTTTTCAATTTTGTGCTCTTTCATAGAATATTGGATGAACAGCTTGAGAGCCCGTTATTGTCTTCAGAGAGAGCATACAGAACAGACAGTAGCAGGCACGATTTCCAAATGCTTTAGACATGCCTCAAACCTGACCTTGAAGGAAACACCTCTAAGATAAGAGTCAATATCTCAGAAGTTTGTTTTGTGGCCTAGGCATGTTCAGAGAAGATATTTTATAGGATTTATTTTTATTTGTCTGTTCTTGTATGAGCTTTAATTTTGCTGATGGCGACAGGAACCATTTTAGCTGTCAGCTGAGATTAGGACTGTAGCTATGCCTGTCAGTGTAGTAATTATGTTGAAAACAGTGAATTTACTTCACATTCAGTTACAGAAACTACCTAACAACAGAAATACAGCCATTTCCAACACAAAATAAATATGTGCATTGTTTGACTCAAATAAATGGAGATTTCTCTTCCAGTAATGTGTATTCATATGTATGAAATGAAGCATACAAGTAACTATTAAGACTATGTTTACATCTATCCATCTTAAAAATCACAACATTCGTTTTGCATTATTAACTTGAGTCTGTGGTTAAAAAAAATTTGGAGGAGTGAAAAAAGGGAGTTTTATAGAACAAACTTTGGGAAAGTGGGAGAATGTGGAAATCGGGTTCTGAAAGTGAATGAGAACAATGACACAGCAAACTCTCACAAGATTCCAAATTCTGCGTTCTTCTGTGCTTATACTCTGTTTGGACTACTTTCTTGCCTTTCTTTGCCTTGCCTTGCTCTTGCCTTGCCTTGCCTTACCTTGCCTGGCCTTCTCTTCCCTAACTTTCCCAAACCTACTCTTTCCAAACACTCCGTTCCCTTTTCTCCATGTCATCTGTACCCCTGGCACAACTTGTATCATAAAGACTTTCACAGCTCTTTGCATGTTCCCAGACTGCATCAACCCAAAACCAACCAACCAAACAAGAGATCACAAGCTAGCTAAGGAATTTTCACTGTTAAAGAAAGTGTATCATCAGGAAATTATAGTACTTTTTATTAGGAAAAAGTAAGATTTTCAGAATTAGTCTAAAAATGAGTATGAATACTTTTCCCATATAACTTCTTTTGAATTTCTGTGGTAGCACCGACACCTGCTTTTACAGATGTTTTAGTCCACAGAAGATATATTTAAGAGAATATATTATATGATTAGAAGTTGAAGCTGGACCATATTCACTGAACAATATTAATGTTCTTTCAAGAGATCAGTAATTTAATTTGTTACATTCATTTAATGCAACTATTCAAATGGGAGTTGAGTATAATTATCTTTTAGTCTCTTACTGTACACCTCTAGGGTCACAAATCAATGCTTGCTGAGAACCACAACAATTATTCTAATCAAAGTGATGTAATACATGCCAAGTTAGCTGGTTTCATTTCTTAGAGGGCTAAAGTCTTTAAACTACATTGAGGTTTAACACAGTTTGTGAGTTGGCAGGCTTTGCTCTAAAGAGACACAGTCTGAAGTGAGTGAGCATCAGCAGAGAAATACAGTCTCATCCCACTGGAAAGCTGAAATGTGGTTCCATGAGGAATTAACTCAGTTGTGCATTGTGACTCTCTGTTTCACATCAGCCTTTCATAAGACTATAAACCTGGTCTCAACTGCCTTGAGTACTACTATACTTTGAGCTCAGTTTCCTCCTTACAAAGCAATTAGTATAAAACCACCACCAAACAATGTGTGGAGCCAACCAGTGCTCTACTTTACCATTCTGAGTTCTTTTATTGCATCAGATTTCTTTCTCAGTTCCAGTTTGACAGGGAGGTGTGTACAATTTGTTGGCTGAATACAAAAATAAATCTTCCATGTTTATCCTTTTATCCTTTTTTCTGTTATTTATTATAATGGAATTAAAAATATAGGACTTAGAGCAGGATTCAGTACAAAAGTAATCAAGGGATATACATTTTATTTACTTTTGTACATTACCAGAAGCTATACTAAATGTGGCTGTATGCTTATACTATCACAGGATGTTTTCGTAAAAGGAAATATTCATGAGGAACTGAAATGTTTATTTTGAAAATATTACCTATTTCTTCTCCCTGGATTTAGCACTGAGATGTGCTTGCTTTAGATGATAACCTTTTAATCCTGGAAAAACAGTAGTTGAAAAGACAGATTTACAAAATGAGAACAAAAATAGGTTTCTGAGAGGCATACAGTAAATCAGATTAGGAAACTTTCTTTCCCTTCTTACCATTTTAATATCACTTTTCTTCAGAAGAAGATTCAACTCAGCTTCCTTGATATAGGAGAACAGGTTCTGATAAGGGCCTAGTATAAGATCAAGGAAGTGACTGAGGTGTGCATTATGTTTGACACTTCAGAAAACGAAGATATTTGTTCCTTTTAACATACAGAGTGCAGAATGATGATACAAGCATACATGCAACAAGAAGAAATTCCAGTCTCTGGGCCTTGGCTCTTTGATTTTTAAACTAGACAAGAAGATTTGGGTAAAACCTAGTAGTTTACTGTCTTCAGGTTTTATGAGAACACTTTTTACGGTTTTACTGGGTTTTGAGAGGACTGAATTTAGAGTTGTATTAAAGCGTGAATACACATTTTTTTTCACTTATTGTGGGTCTTAACTGTTGCAGGGAATAGTTCGCTATTTCCTTTGCCCAGTACTATTTCATTCCCTTTTCATCTGATCGGGTGATCAGGTGGCTAAAACATCTGTTCTTTAGCAACTCTTATATTAAATAGGATAGCTTGTCAACTTGTCTGATGGGGTTTAGGATTTTTCATATGTAAAAAATGACGGTGAGGCTTCTTTGATATATTATGATTGCTGTATACTGTAGTTTTTGTAGAATTCTTCCTTTTATCTGACAAATGCTGTTTCGTCTAACTAAATCCTTTGTGAGATAAGCTTTAAGCACAACCTCTGGATATCTCTAGACCTGAGAGAGCCTGATGAGAGAAGTGCTTAGTGTCTGTCCAGATCCCTGTTAGAATCCTGGTTGAAGATTGCTCAAGCACTGCAAGGTGGTTGATAGTTCTTAAACAACATGGAGATCCTTTACTAGACCAACCACGAAACATTAAAGTACACACAGAGGCAAAAACAAACAAACAAACAAACGTCACTTATTGCTACTGATATGCCTCTTGATTTAAGTGGAATCAAACAAAAAAACACAGGTTTTGAACTGTGTTTGTACCAAATGGCTTTCTGTAAACGTTACCTGGATGTGGCCCTCAGTTGTCATGTCTCTGGTTTTTTTCAAGCCTTTTTTATAGTTAATTCATCTGTATCATTGTTAATGGACAGCATTAGCAATGATACAGCAAAAAAAAGGTTACTAATGGCTAGATAGCCTGTTAGATAACCCCAAATATCTTTCAAATAATGCTATCGATACATCGTCTAATCCTAAATAGCATATTTTAAAGTAGTCTGCAGGGAAAAATCTTGGTCAAAAAGCAGAAAATATGTGAGAGTTTTTTAATGTACTTTATACTCTCCTAATAAAATTGCACTGTGAAAGAATAAATGTGAAGCATGATACTGACTTAGTCACAAAAGGACTGATGCTTTAAGGTAATTGCCCAGCAAATCAAAGATTATTTTTTGCATTTGCTATGTTATTATCATGATGTGATTAAAGTTGAGTGTATATTCATGCATTGGTGAAGATTTCAGTGTATGTCTCTGAAATTCTGTGATAGTGCACCTTTTAGAATCTTTCCAGGAATTTTCATCGTATTTCCCTTAGCATGCTTGCTAAAATGACATTATAAGCTTCAGCAATAGAAATATGTTGAGGAATCAAAGGAAAAAAATATTACTTTTCAGAATTCTAAGTCTTACAGGTAATAGAAAATTAATTATAATATTCTAACCAGCAAAAATGTGGGAGAGGTAATTAAATCTTTAAAAAATAGCCCAACCAAAGCAAACAACTCCCACAGCTTCCCCCATCACCACCTCAACAACATAGAAATTCCATTGTCATGAAAAGGTGTGCTTGTCTTTAAAATGTAGTATTCAAATGACTTTACAATTCTACTTTTTATGGACATAGTGACCATACAGAGAGTCTAGAATGAATATGTCAGATAAAGACCTTCATAATTGTGAGATAAATATCCCATTGTTACCTAGTTGCATCATTAGAATTCATTAGTCCCTGGGAAAAAAAAACCAAAAACAAACAAACAAACATACAAAACAACAACAAAAAACACCAAACAAACATTTTATACTGCTATTACTACTTCTATACTAAAGGTTTTGGCACCACACAAATTATGTAATTTGACAAAAGCAAGGTATAATATGTAAAGAGAATGAAAGCTCTTGTACTAAGAAGAATTAGCAATTACTGCTCAGGTTCCCTGAAGAACCTACAAAGGCCTGTGGACATCTAAACAATCGGTCTAGATTGTTGTTTCTGCCCAGGAGTGGTAGTCTACAGCTTCCTTGTGGGGGTAAGAGGAGGGGCAAGCACTGATCTCTTCTCTGTGGTGACCAGTGACAGAACCCAAGGGAATGGCCTGAAGTTGTGTCAGGGGAGGTTTAGGTTGGATATTAGAAAAAGATTCTTCACTCAGGGTGTGGCTGGGTGCTGGAACAAGCTCCCCAGGGAAGTGGTCTCAGCACCAAGCCTGACAGAGTTTTAGAAGCGTTTAGGTGATACCCTCGGGCACACGGTGTGACTCTTGGGAGTGGTCCTGTGCAGGTTCAGGAGCTGGACTCAATGATCCTTGTGGGTCTCTTCCAACTCAGCATATTCTTGTGATTCTGTGGTTGTGATTTTAATTACTTCATTTCCCTATTCATTGCATAAATCATAGCTTCACTTACAAAATACTGGTAAAAACAAATGAGCTTAGGAAAGTCCAGAAATAATGTGCACAAAATAAAAGAAATTGGGGCATGGTAATAGTCTACTGAAATTCTTAAAAAGAAAATTCTCAGTGAAAAAGAGGGGGGCTAACAACTAATTTCTTGTCTTTTTAACCAAATACCTGTATAACTCATACTTTACCTGAATTGTAATTACATTAGTATCGGAATTTTTTCCTATCTTACAGATTTTATAAAGGGTGTATTTGTGAAAATCTGATTTCTGGAAACACATTTCAGAGACCTGAAATAATATCTTTTTTTTTATTTTTCTATTCCAGGAAAGAAGGTCAAACATCTGATGTTCATTTTACAATATTATTGTGTTTAAATTATGCCTGTTTGATGGTTTTAGGCTGGTTTCAATTCTCACAAATAATAAGGTACCACTTAAAAAAAAAAAAAAGACACTCAAGTCTAACATGTAGAACATTCCTAATAAATTTTGCAATATAATATACTTTATTAAGAAAAATATTGTATAAATTGATTTTTTCATAAAATGATGTTTTTAACAGGATTTTAAATTGAAAAATGTTGAAAGAATGCTGAATTATATCTTAGTTTTGTTTCATTTTAGCACTCAAAATCTTGTTTGAATATATGTGTATTTTTTTCTTATTTTGAGAGAAGATTTTAGTATTGTTGAGATCAATTTTTTCAGAGTTTTGAAGTTAGTATTTTGGAGTTCTGATCTTTTTTGTTTCTTAGGGGAAAATATAAAAATTATGATTACTTCTTTTTACTTGGGGTAAAAGAAATTTCAGGATTTTCACTAGAATGGACATTTCTCTATGGAAAAACAACCGTTGGGAAATCTGAGTTGCTAAGAGTGACCAAGATAATAATGATCTGTGTAAAATAATACAGTTTAACTGAATAAAAATGTAGAGATGTCAGAATTGTAGGGGGTGTAAAATTGCTTTACACACAAGCATTACTGTTAGGCACAGAGTGGTTTAGGTCTTAATCCCATGGTGAACGATGTGGTCAAGGTGATAAGACTTTTTTCCCAACGTTTATGTATTTGTGAATCTAGCCCCAAAATTTATTGAAGGGAGCGTGATGTGTTTGCTAAATAGTAGTTTGGAAGCTTCGTGTCAAAGTCAGTAAAGATAACTTTAGATCATTATGTATAGTGTTACAGTTTTGCAGAGCGACTGGAAAAGGTAACAGGTACACAGTGAAAGAGAACTACAGAGTCCCCCGAAGAGAGTGAGGTGTTGGCTGTGTAGGCAGAAATGAAGACAAAAAGAGTAACAAAGGGAATGGAAAGAATTACATATAAATAAAAATCATGGTTTTCCAACAACTAATTGAAATGAGGAAAAAAATTGACCTCAGAGATTTTTATTCATTCTTATTTACAAAGAAAATTCCTATGTCATATTTCATCATACCCTTTCATATCAGGTGTCTAGTTTGCTTGGATGCTCATTGACAAAGCAGTTAACCTGTGGTGTAGTCTTTGGATTCTGTAGAAAGAGAGGATATTTAACATATGCACAGTGATCATGACCACTGTAAACATGTTCAACTCCACTGCCTAACAGTTAAGTGCTAAAATTATGAGCCAGTTATACCAGGAAATTCTTAATTGGAGGAAATTTTGCATATGCTTATAATATGCTATATACTTGTTCATCTTACATTTACATTACTTTTTGTTTTGTTTTGTTGGGATTTTTTGTCTGGTTTTGTTTGTTTGTTTGTTTGTTTTGGTAGTGATTTTTTTGTGGTGAATGAGGGAGTTGCTACTAAATGTGTTCTCTAGACAATAAAAGACACAGGATTATGTGTAAAACAGTGCCTATTTTGTTGTCTTTTTTGTTTTGCCTTTTATTTTTGTGTAAGGGATAATATGTGCATTTCTCTGTTACAGTGAAGTATTGTAATACATTTTTCCTTTGTACTAAAATTGAATAACATTTAAAATGAAAGGATGGACAGTTTCTTTCTTCTGTATTTTGTTTCAGATCTCTACAGGTTACAAAACTAGCCTGCCTAAGTGTTATACCAGTTGTGCTTTTGATGAACATTTGAAATGATTGGCAGAAGAATTTAGCAGTTAGAAATTGTATGTCTGTATCTTGCAGGATGAGGTGTTCCTTTCTGGTGCACACTTCTGCAGAAAATGCTGATCTTTCTCTTTAGTTTTTTTTATCAAAGTGGACTGTGGACTGTGCCTATGCATGTGTGCATCCAGCTTTGGGTTATGGAGACGGCGTGTCTGGCTTGAGAAACCTGTCCAGAATGTGAAGTCAGAAAACCCACAAAACACCTGACCTACCATCCTAGCTATTCCTGAACACACAGGAGATAAAGCAATCAAACAATTTTGAGATATCCACTGGTTTTCTGCATAGGTGTATCTTGAAAGAAAAGTTATTTATTTCATAACTTTTTTTAGAAAATCTATATTCTCTTACTACCCCTAGCTTGGGTATTTCCTAAGTCTGAATTTTTGCTTGTTCCTAAACTCCTTTCATTCATCCTCCTGTCTAACATTACCATATCAGATCTCCTTAAGAATCATTCACAGACTTCATCCTTTCAGTAAAAGCTTCCACACACAAGTGTTCACTTGATTTTCTCATAACTCCTCCCTTTATATCTTGTCTAGCATCAAGTAATCCCAAGACAAATGTTGACACAGAATATGCCATATTTTTCTTAGAATAACCTTATTACTATTTTCTTTTGATTTTTGACAATGGGAACTTTAATATTTTGTCTTTTCCTGGTTTTTATTCTTTTGAGACACTACCTCTTTCCAATTATCAGCCTTCATAAATGGAAACAAAATAATTTTGATGCTTACTTTGTCAAATTTTTGATTAAATAAAATGCAATGTTCTAAATGAATTTGTCACAATTTCTTCCCCAAATTAACAGTAAATGCATTAATAGATCTATGGACTGACGATAGGGAACATCCTCTATTTTTTGTGTGTTCTGGAAGAACATACGGGGTAGATCTTGATCAAAAAACAACTTTCCCTTTCTTTTCCTGTACATGTTCATTGTAATATTTCAACATAAGACTGAAAATCATTTTATTATATTAAGAAGCAAAATCAATTAAATGTTTCTTTCAGCAAGTAAATGATGAAAACTGCTCTTTGTGCCTTGACACCACAGTAAAATGACTGGTTAAAAAATAAGAGATCAAAAATCTGATTTAGCACTATTTTTCTATGGAGTACAATTTTAGTACACTGCTTAGTGTTGCTTCCCTTCATGTTTTCCATAGTGATCATAAATTTGATTTCACAATAATGATAGTGCGAAGGTATAAAACCCTGATTTATTTTATGGCTCTATTTGTTTCTGAGGGGTTGGATGGTGGCAGTAGCAGGAGATCATGGATGTGAATCTTCAGCCAACTTAGACATGCCAGAAGAGCTGATAATTTCTGTTCTGCATGTAGGTTGCCATAGGTCCCCCTTCAAACATTCTTTCTGTACTAAAATGATAATGACAGTCATATTAATCTTGCATTTCTCATTCTTGAATTTTTTTCAAACATCATGCAATGAAAACAGTAGGTTGAGCTGAAGTGACTTCAACCCCTTGAAAGCAGTTTTTCAGTCCTGAACAAATGTTTTCTCTTCAGAACTATAGGACTGGTTGCACTTTGAGTATTACTAATTGCATTCAAAAATATTGAGATTATAGACAAAAATATAGAGATTGCTTATAGGAATGACAGTAGGAATTGTGGTAGAATCTTAAATCTAATCTCAGTTGTAACTGAGTTGCAAGGTTTCATTATTGCTATAAACCATAGATAAGGACAGCAGAGGAGGTAGATTTATTTTCTTCTAAACTCATTTAATCTAATCCCTTTTTCAGGTAAAACAAGGGAAGGGAAGGGAAGGAAAGAGAAAGGGGAAGAGAAGGGGAAGAGAAAGGGGAAGAGAAAGGGGGAGAGAAAGGGGAAAAAAGAAGAAGAGGAAGGGGAAGGGAAGGGAGTATGGTACTAACATGTTTATTATAACTTTCCTACAGACTTGTTTCAAAAGTAATTTTAAATTTCAACTGTTTACTTATATTGACAATCTGCTGCTAGAAAAAGTCATTGGTTGTTTAGATTTTTTCCTTCTACCTTTGAAAGAAAAGCAATATTGAGAAATGGAATTAAATTGTTGGTTGTCTCAAAAATATTCAGAATTTTTCATATTTTGCTTGAAAAAGTTGAGAAAGTAAAATCTCTGCAACTTGGCCAGTTAATACAAATACCAGTCTTATTTTTAGAATTATTTTACCTAGGTACGGAAAACAGCTCTGTGCATTTTCATAAAGTCGTTTAGTTTCCATAGCAAATGGGGTCATTATTTCCTGTAGAAACTGATGGGCTTTGCTTATACTTTGGAAATTCTTTTTATATGATGCCAACAAGACATGCAGAAACAAATGCACGAGAGGGCTATTGTTAACAGTTGTTGTTCTTAAAGAGAATTTACACAGGGTCAGTATAACCTTATATTAAGGTCTATTGAAAACAGGCCTTGATGAATGATGTATTTAAGCCAAATGACTGACATTCTTAGCTGGAAATAATAGAAGATTTTGATTATTAATCAATTAAAAAAAAAAAGAGGGAGAGTGGGACAATAATTGGGGATTTAACCCTGAGAATCTATCTAGAGCCTCGAAAATTCTTATCTGCAATAAATGAGCAAATGAATAAAGAAAACTGCAAATGTTTTGTCAGCTGGCTTGCTCACAGCTTTTACAGCAGGGGAAAATTTCAGTGTTCTTAACATACTATTTGTTTTTTCCTTTGTGATTTTCCCTATACTAGATTGTTCTGTGAGGTATACTCATATCTATCTAGCTACATTCCCAGCTAGAATATTGCTCAAATGAAGTAATAATTATTATAGAAAACACTGGAACATCTGGAGGGCCTAAAATATGTGCACTTTAAGTAAAATAAGGAAATAAGTTTGATCTCCCCAAATGATCTTCCATCTGTTTTCTCTGACACTTACCATGCCTCTTTTTATGGTACTGTCATAAGGAAATTAAGTTCAATAAAAATTTGGTGTTTCACAGTCTGATCCAAAACATGCAAAACTGAACAGTGCTATCCCTTATGTAAGACCTTAAATGTTGTTTCAAAATACTATAAAAAAGTCATCTGTTCTTTTCTCAATTAGACGCAACATTCCTGTGGGTGCTTTGTTAGCACGCTTTCAGCTGGTATAAATCAGTATGGTGGTTCCACTAATGGAAATGGAACTGTGACAACTTTTATCAGCTCATTCCTGTGCTCCTTCTACAAGTGTTACCTTAAAAACTGTATATACTGAAGTGTCTGGTAATACTTTGTAATGAGAGAATCGGTGTCAATTGGCATTAACTGAGCCATGCATTTCTTCTGAAACAAATAGGAAAGCTATCTCCTGCACGCTTTCCACTGAACACCCTGAGCCCAATATAGAGAGCTTTTCAGTAGCAAGTGGGAGGTTTGCTGAATGGAAATGACTCTTTCTCCACACATCCCACATTTCTACCATTTCTGATACAGTTTAATCTGTACAAAAATTCTTCAGCTGCCTGTTGAGAACGCCAACACTTCAAATGAGCAGTATCACACGAGTAAATGGGACTAGAATCAGGTCTATATATGTTTGTATAGAAACTAACTTATATAGAAACTGCATACACTAATTTCTATTTGTGTTTCTGCAGGAAAACCAGAGAACATAATAGTAATACAAACATATCTGCTTAACAAACAGATCTCTACATGAACAGTAATAGTGTTCAATAGCCCTATGAGGAACTATGCAAACTCCTTGGAGAACAATGTCAGACCATTTTTCATGGTCATAATCAAATGCTGAAAAGGGTATCTGGATGCTGAGTCAAGGAAGTCAAGGGGTAGTACCTAACATCAGTGATACAGATACTAGGGGCAAAGACCCATTTCTCCTCTTTGTTCAGTCTTGAGTATCCCATTTATTACACAGTTTTGGCAAGCTATGGCATACCATGAAATCTATCTCACCAACCTCAATACACAGTTTCTTCTGTTAAACAATGTAAACTTGCCCCGAATAAAATGGATTCCTTTGCACACCATACAGTGTGTGTACCACACCAAACTATCCTTCTCCAACTGACCTGAATGTCAGTTGGACATGTATAATAAGAGAATTAAACAAGCAAACAGAGGGCAATTTTTAATTTTATATCATAGGATGGCCCAGAAAGGCCAATATCTTTTAGCCAAAATGTCTTTAGGTTGATGGATAAAAAATACTTGCTCTGAGTAAAACAGTTGTAACAGGAAAATGTCATTCCAAAATCATATTCCTGAGCCAAAGTAAAAGCACTATTCACCATCCAAACCAAAAAGTTCTATGCAAGGCCACTCTGGAACTGTCAGAAGAGAAACTTCTATATTGCTACAGTGTGTATGAGAGAGGAAAACACTTGCAAACACCAAGGACAGTGACAGAAAAGTCATGGAAGTTCTAAACACTGACTAAAGAATGTCTGAGAGAAAAAAATTGTACGTCAAGGGCTGCCTAGAAGAGCTGTGAGCAAACCATTCTTCTTATTTGAGGCTTTCAACATTAATTCAACTAGTCCTCATGTGCTATAGTTTTAAATGAGCATGCTGAATCAAAACATCTGATCCCATTGTCAATGTAGCTTCTTAATGGCTTAGCAGTGCCAGGAACACTGACTGATTACAGGTACCAAAGTGTAGCATTCCATTGCAGAGTTGCATCTAACCTTGGACATGGAATAAGCATTTGTCAGAGGCTATGGATATGTGAATACCCAAGCTCTGAACAGAAGTCCAGGAGTATTCTGTCACCATATCTGAGACACAACCAGAGGCACATACCTGAAATTAAAACTATTTGCCTACGTTTAGTCTTGAAAGCTAGTACTCATGCTCCAAGCACATACTTCCATTCAATACTGATTCTTCAGTCAAATTCTCCACCTGTCTCCACCCAAAGCTTAAATATAGTCATTCTAAAATACCACTGAATGTGTTGGTCTTTTGGTTTACAATTAAATTCTTTTGAACCTGCATGTCTGAGAATCAGAACTGAATTTGCATGAAATAGAAAGCATATAAAATACAATTAAATATGAAAATAAAATACATTTGACTCTGCTTTGTATTCTAGTATTTTTGTCGCTGAGAACTCACCAGATCTTCCTGTCTCCATGTAGGGAGGATGTCCACTGTTTTTTCTTTCTGTTTTTGATTATTTCTGCTATTAGATCACATTGTTCTTCTCACTGTCTTTGTCTTCCCCATTCCCTCCCTGCACGTCTCCTCTGACAGTGATCCTTTGTCATCTATGGCAAGATCTCTGTCTTACTCTGAGCACTTCTCTCTACATCTCCTCTCTCATTTCAGACAAAAGGAAGAAATTTCATCTCCCAGGCTGAGCAAACGCATTGCTCAAGGCAATTCACTGAGATGAGTGAACAAGTACAAATGACTACTGCTATCCCAGCCTCACAACCTGTGATGAATAGACAAATGAAAAGGCACTTCATGATGCAGCAGTGTGCCAAGTGACATTTTGAAGCACCAACCAGAATATGTAAGTTTTAAAAGGAAATGTTTATAAAACTATCACAAAAGCAAATATGAAAGCACTTAGGAACTTTTGTAAGAGAAAACTAGAACCTTAGCTTCTACTGCTCTTCTCATAATTTAAACAAGCATAAATACACAGGAACATAAGCTTTATAGTCAAAGATAACCTTTACCTCAGTCCTTCAGCAGACATTGCACAGGTACGAAATAAGTGAAAATCGGATAATGACACTGCAGAAATTGAATGGAATGCTGCTACTCATTTTGATTAAAACTCTTCCACCGTGTCTTCCAAACACTGCAAACTACAGTACAGCTGATAAAACCGAAGTGCTTAATAATTCTATTTCACATGAAGCTCATATTAACACCAGCTGAGAAATTCGCAGTCATTTTAAGTCTAAAAGGAACTGGAACAAATATTAAGGAAGTTTGTAGATTACACAAAATTCAGAAGAGCTGTTGACTCCCTTAAAGACAGGGAGGCCCTGCAGAGACATCTTGACAAATTAAAGGACTGGGCAATCACCAACCATATGAACTTCAACACGGGAAAGTGCCAGATTCTGCATCTGGGATGGGGCAACTCCGGATGTACGTACAGGCTGGGGAATGAGACGCTTCAAAGCAGTGCCACAGAAAGGGACCTGGGGATCTTGGTTGACGACAAGTTGAATATGAGTCAGCAGAGCCCTGGCAGCCAGGGCAGGTTTAGGTTGGCTATTAAAAAGAGATTCTTCACTCAGAGGATGGTTGAGCATTAGAACAGGCTCCCCAGGGAAGTGGTCACAGCACCAAGACTGACAGAGTTCAAGAACTATTTGGACAACACTCTCAGACACATGGTGTGATTTTTGGAAATGGTCCTATACAAGGCCAGGAGTTGGACTCGATGATCCTTGTGGGTGCCTCCCAGCTCCACATATTCTGTCATTCTGCAAATTACAAACAAATTGAAAACTTATTCATGCTACCTCAACTTACAGTACTTAGCAATTTAGTCATGTCATACTTAATAACCTAAGACGTTAATTAATACAGCTGGCATAACCAAAAAAAAAAAAGTATATATTTAACTTTCAACTTAATGATAAATTGTAACAATATTTTCCTTTTGATAAATCTAATGTGGAGAATGGGAAAAAAAAAAAAAGCCAAAAAACCCTCCTTAGTTCAAGATAATTTTATTTTTCTCTTATCAGCTAAAGCAGTCATAGTTCAAGTTTCCGCTTTCCAGTTTTCCTAACAGTAGGAGGGAGTTTCCTCCAAGGCCTTATCAGCTTGAACCACAACCCCTGAACTACTTTCTGATTCACTGACAAATTACACTCCCTTAATCCCCATCCAGGAAAGTTTTAATGAAGACACATTCAGAAGTTATACCACACATGATAATTTCTACATGTACCCAAAGTGTGAAGCCCCAGCCTTACTGAACAGCAGACTAGACTTTGCACTGTAAGTGAAGGAATAGCTCCACTTACAACCTCTGAACTATTTTTGCTTCACTCAGGCTAATGTGGCTTGCTTCCTCTGTTTAGCTCTTTATCTACTTCTACAAGGAAAAAATAAAACTGGTTTTAAAAATTATTTTTTGTTCTCAGAACATTTTCAAAAAAGTTAGAAGAATGATTCATAGTAAAGAGAAAAACAGAATTAGCTAAACATCTCTCACTGAACACTGCACTAGTGTGAATGATGGTAGTCATTTTGCTGGCAAATCCTAAATTCTTGGCAGGAAAGGTATGTGTCATGATTACTTAGCAGGCGACTAAGCCTACAGCTGTGTGCACAGGGGCAGGTGACTGCACAGCTTCTCCCACACTTCCCTGTCCCTGGGCCACAGAGCTGCTACACAGGTTATGGCTCACGGGAAGCGTGGTCGTACTGGGAGCAGGTTGAATCTTCTCGGAGGTGTTTGGGCTTCTTTAGAGGAAAAATTAAAAAAATAATGATGGTGGTGGTATAGTTAGTAGTGAGGAACAGGAGGAGTCACAGAGGTGAAGCAGAGCCCTGAAGAAATAAATTGACTCAGTCACCCTCAGAAAGCACAGGACTGACAAGTAGGCTTGGTACAGTAGCTACTGTAAGGACAGGCTTATCCCTGATGTCCTTACAATAGCAAATACTTATGCCATACTCACTACACTTCTTCTTGAGGAAGAAACACCAGTGGCCCCTTCATAATGTCATTTTTTCAAGTGCTCAGGAACAGGTAAAGTAGATAGGAGGCCTGTAGTAATTTTTTAGCTTCATACCATTACCCTTCTTCTAGGACAGTTGCCTTCTTTCCCTACACCCAGACCCAAGCATATGTGTGATGCTCTGTTTTGGTGAAGATATACGTCTGAACTCAAAGTCAAGTCCTTTTATTCAGATAGATATGAGAATTCAACACATGTAATGAGCAGTACCTGATCATTCCACCCCTCACCTATGGTCCCTGGCCACCAAGAACTGGCAGTGCTGTGGTGCTGGTAGTTTTGAACCATAGCCACACGTTCAGCTTCTGTGACATGCCTACTGGATAGATCTGGATAGATTTATGAAGCTAGTGCACTACACAGCATCCATATTTGCAAAAACATCAAAAGGCACATCCACTACCAGCAGTGATCTATACTCTTCTCCATCACATAACTAACATACACCCAGTACATAAACCCACAGTGCACCAAAAGCCATACTCCAGATTCTAATAAGATATCTGTGAAAAGATCTGCACTGTCCATTTTGAGGAAGACACTCTTCTCTGTCCTAACATTCTCCTTGTTCTTCTCCTGGAAACAAAGGATGCTGCAATGTTATATCTGGGGAGTTCAGAGCACACATTGATCCACAAGTTTCCTTCTTGCCATCCAGACAATGATCTGTTGCTGCCTATCTTAGCCTTGGTCCTGTCCACTAGACTAGATCTATTCTATCCTCAAAACTATTTTGAAACATGAATCCTTTTGTATTTTGTAATGGCTCCTTGTGATAGCTAGTTGCAATGATTGCAAGTTTAATAATGTCCATTTTCAAGACTTAAATGTCTACCAAATATATCTCAAGAGACTGCCAGTACATAACTATTATGTGATGTGTTTTGCCAAGATTTGAAAAACAAAAGACTTCACATATGTATGTACTCATATAAGGCATATTTTCATTATTTATCCAGCTGCTTAAAATCACAAAAAAAGAAGGCCTGTAGGCTCCTCATTTCACAGTGTTTTGATTGGATGTACAAGGGATCAGAGCCAGCCAGCATGGGTTTAGGAAGGGACCTGGGAGTTTGGATCGACAGGAGGCTGAACATGAGCCAGCAGTGTGCCCAGGTGGCCAAGAAGGCCAATGGCATCCTGGCCTGGATCAGGAACAGTGTGGCCAGCAGGAGCAGAGAAGTGATCCTTCACCTGTACTCAGCGCTGGTGAGGCCACACCTTGAGTATTGTGTTCAGTTCTGGGACCCTCAGTTCAGGAAGGATATTGAGGTGCTGGAGCAGACCCAGAGAAGAGCAACCAGACTGGTGAAGGGACTTGAACACAAGTTCTGTGATGAGAGGCTGAGGGAGCTGAGGTTGTTTAGCCTGGAGAAGAGGAGGCTCAGGGGTGACCTCATCACTCTCTACAACTAAAAGGAGGGTGGGGGTTGGTCTCTTTTCCCAGGCAGCTCTCAGTAAGACAAGAGGGTATGGTCTTAAGCTCTGCCAGGGGAGGTTTAGGTTAGATATTAGGAAGAAATTCTTTGCAGAGAGGATAATCAGACATTGGAATTGGCTGCCCAGGGAGGTGGTGGATTCTCCGTCCCTGGAGGTTTTTAAAGAGACTGGATGTGGCACTTAGTACCATAGTCTAGTAGCTGTATTGGTAGTGGATCAAGGGTTGGGCTGAATGATCTCAGAGGTCCTTTCCAACTTGGCTTATTCTATGATTCTATGATTCCAGTTCCAACTGCACCTTCACTTCCCTCCACCAGATATTTCTCCATTATTTTAAGACTTCCAAACATTTATTTCTCATAATTTGCATAGCAATTATACCTAAGTGCCATCACCATCTCATTAATGAAAAGGAAAGATGAGTAAGAATATACTTAAAAACATAGGAGAATAGGATCCTCTGCTTTTCTAGTAAGTTTATGGAATTGTTATAGTGGGACTTTAACTTGAATTATCAAAAATATTTTGTAGTGTTCTTGACAAGGTTGTACTGAAACTTGAAGTTCTTCTAGAGAGTAGTCTGATATATTTTCCCACAAGTGAAAATAGCAGTGTCTGGGTCATCCTGAAGTGAATACCTAATGGGTATGTAGGCACCTTCTGCAACTCAAGGTTTGCTCAGATTCTTACTGAAACACTGAAAAAAGCTCAAATGTATTTTCTAGTTTCATTGCATGTTGTGCTTCATCCATGTTTACCTCACTTCAGGAAAACTCTTAAAATGACAGGCAGTTTGTTACTAATTTAAAGAAACATAAAAGAATAAATAGACTCAGAAGTGGTTAAAAAAAAAATTGGTGCTGTAACAAATTCCAATTATTGGATACACAGCAACTAAAGTAAATACTTCCTTCTGCACATAACACAGCAGCTAAATTGCCTACCAAACATTAATATATTTCCCAACAGTAAAAATAAATATTTAAATGGTACTTTAGAAAATGCCTATCTCCTCAAGGGAAAAATTTTGCATCTGATTTTACTGTAGAACTTTGGACACTTGCTACAATCTTGCCAGGCAGCAGTAATATGAAGTGCTGCATTATGAGGATAATATTGTTTCATATTGCCAGGTGAAAGCTGTTCAGGAGTCTGTGACCTTTCACAGAATATCCTGTTGATCAGCACAAGATGAAGCTGTCAATTTTCTTATGTGAAACAAGCTTGGTCCTTGAAGAAAGACATAAGAAAAAGCTAACTAAAAAAAACCC